>NW_026047592.1:0-2400000 GCF_023864345.2 Schistocerca serialis cubense | reverse complement strand
GTGTCACAGGATTGGTTCAAAACATAGACAGTAAGAAGAGTCAGTTTTCTTGTACTTAAATCGGTATTGTGCTTCTTGTATTTAATTCCGTTGCAATTTCTGTGTTTCATCGTCAATAAGAAGGTCAGAGGGATACAGTAAATCTGAAGTGAAGCATCGGAATCTATAACTAGTGTTACAGGAATGGTTCAAAACATACACAGTAAGAAGAGTCAGATTTGTTGTACTTAAGTCCGCATTGTGCCTTTTCTATTTAATTCCGATGAAAATTCTGTGTTTCTTCGTCAATAAGAAGGTCCAAGGGATACAGTAAACATATAGTGAAGCATCGGAAACTAATACTGGTCTCACAGGAAATGTTGAAATCATAGTCAGTAGGAAGAGTCAGTCTTCTTGTACTTAAGTCAGCATTGTGCATTTTGTATTTTATTCTGATGCAATTTCTGTGTTTCATCGTCAACAAGAAGGTCCAAGGGATACAGTAAACATATAGCGAAGCATTGGAATCTAAAACTGGTCTCACAGGAAATGTTCAAAACATAGTCAGTAAGAAGAGTCAGTCTTCTCGTACTTAAGTCGGCGTTGTGCCTTATGTATTTAATTCCGATGCAATTTCTGTGTTTCATCGTCAATAAGAAGGTCCGAGGGATACAGTAAACATATAGTGAAGCATCAGAATCTAAAACTGGTCTCACAGGAAATGTTCAAAACATAGTCAGTAAGGAGAGTCAGTCTTCTTGTACTTAAGTCGGCATTGTGCCTTTTGTAATTAATTCCGATGCAATTTCTGTGTTTCATCGTCATTAAGAAGGTCAGAGGGATACAGTAAACCTGAAGTGAAGCATCGGAATCTATAACTAGTGTCAATGGAATGGTTCAAAACATAGACAGTAAGAAGAGTCAGTTTTCTTGTACTTAATTTGGCATTGTGACTTTCGTATTTAATTCCGTTGCAATTTCTGTGTTTCATCGTCAATTAGAAGGTCAGAGCGATACAGTAAACCTGAAGTGAAGCATCGGAATCGATAACTAGTGTCACAGGAATGGTTCGAAACATAGACAGTAAGATGAGTCAGATTTCTTGTACTTAAGTCGGCATTGTGCATTTTGTATTTAATTCCGATGCAATTTCTGTGTTTCATCGTCAATAAGAAGGTCAGAGGGATACAGTAAACCTGAAGTGAAGCATCGAAATCTATAACTAGTGTCACAGGAATGGTTCATAACAAAGACAGTAAGAAGAGTCAGTTTTCTTCTACTTAAGTCGGCATTTTGCTTTTTGTATTTAATTCCGCTGCAATTTCTGTGTTTCATCGTCAGCAAGAAGGTCAGAGGGATACAGTAAAAATTAAGTGAAGCATCGGAATCTATAACTAGTGTCAATGGAATGGTTCAAACATAGACAGTAAGAAGCATCAGTTTTCTTGTACTTAAATCGCCATTGTGCCTCTTGTATTTAATTCCGCTGCAATTTCTGTGTTTCATCGTCAATAAGAAGGTCAGAGGGATACAGTAAATCTGAAGTGAAGCATCGGAATGTGTAACTAGTGTCACAGGAATGGTTGAAAACATAGACAGTAGGAAGATTCAGTTCTCTTGCACTTAAGTCGGCATTGTGCCTTTTGTATTTAATTCCGATGCAATTTCTGTGTTTCATTGTCAATAAGAAGGTCAGAGGGATACAGTAAACCTGAAGTGAAGCATCGGAATCTATAACTAGTGTCACGGGAATGCTTCAAAACATAGACAGTAAGAAGAATCAGTTTTCTTGTACTTAAGTCGGCATTGTGCCTTTTCTATTTAATTCTGATGCAATTTCTGTGTTTCATCGTCAATAAGAAGATCAGAGGGATACAGTAAACCTGCAGTGAAGCATCGGAGTTTACTATTAGTGTCACAGGAATGGTTTAAAACATAGACAGTAAGAAGAGCCAGTCTTCTTGTGCTTGAGTCGGCATTGTGCCTATGTATTTAATTCCGATGCAATTTCTGTGTTTCATCGTCAATAAGAAGGTCCAAGGGATACAGTAAACATATAGTGAAGCATCAGAATCTAAAACTGGTCTGACAGGAAATGTCCAAATCATAGTCAGTAAGGAGAGTCAGTCTTCTTCTACTTAAGTCGCCATTGTGCCTTTTGTAAATAATTCCGATGCAATTTCTGTGTTTCATCGTCAATAAGAAGGTCCAAGGGATACAGTAAACCTGAAGTGAAGCATCGGAATCATTATCTAGTGTCACAGCAATGGTTCAAAACATAGAGAGTAAGAAGTGTCAGTTTTCTTGTACTTAAGTCGGCATTGTGCCTTTAGTATTTAATTCCGATGGGATTTCAGAGTTTCATCGTCAATAAGACCGTCAGAGGGATACACTGAAAAAGAAGTGAAGCATCGGAATCTATAACTAGTGTCACAAGAATGGTTCAAAACATAGACAGTAATATGAGTCAGTCCTCTTGTACTTAAGTCGGCATTGTGCCTTTTGTATTTAATTCCGATGCAATTTCTGTGTTTCATCGTCAATAAGATGGTCAGTGGGATACAGTAAACCCGAAGTGAAGCATCGGAATCTATAACTAGTGTCACAGGAATGGTTCAAAACATGGACAGTAGGAAGATTCCGTTCTCTTGCACTGAAGTCGGCATTGTGCCTTTTGTATTTAATTCCGATGCAATTTCTGTGTTTCATCGTCAATAAGAAGGTCAGAGGGATACAGTAAACCTGAAGTGAAGCATCGGAATCTATAACTAGTGTCACGGGAATGCTTCAAAACATAGACAGTAAGAAGAGTCAGTTTTCTTGTCCTTAAGTCGGCATTGTGCCTTTTCTATTTAATTCTGATGCAATCTCTGTGTTTCATCGTCAATAAGAAGATCAGAGGGATACAGTAAACCTGCAGTGAAGCATCGGAATCTATAACTAGTGTCATAGGAATGGTTCAAAACATAGACAGTAAGATGAGTCAGATTTCTTGTACTTAAGTCCGCATTGTACCTTTTCTATTTAATTCCGATGAAATTTCTGTGTTTCATCGTCAATAAGAAGGTCCAAGGGATACAGTAAACATATAGTGAAGCATCGGAAACTAAAACTGGTCTCACAGGAAATGTTGAAATCATAGTCAGTAGGAAGAGTGAGTCTTCTTGTACTTAAGTCAGCATTGTGCCTTTTGTATTTTATTCTGATGCAATTTCTGTGTTTCATCGTCAATAAGAAGGTCCAAGGGATCCAGTAAACATATAGCGAAGCATTGGAATCTAAAACTGGTCTCACAGGAAATGTTCAAAACATAGTCAGTTAGAAGAGTCAGTCTTCTTGTACTTAAGTCGGCGTTGTGCCTTATGTATTTAATTCCGATGCAATTTCTGTGTTTCATCGTCAATAAGAAGGTCCGAGGGATACAGTAAACATATAGTGAAGCATCAGAATCTAAAACTGGTCTCACAGGGAATAATCAAACCATAGACAGTAAGGAGAGTCAGTCTTCTTGTACTTAAGTCGGCATTGTGCCTTTTGTAATTAATTCCGATGCAATTTCTGTGTTTCATCGTCAATAAGAAGGTCCAAGGGATACAGTAAACCTGAAGTGAAGCATCGCACCCTAAAACTGGTCTCACAGGAAAGGTACAAAACATAGACAATAAGAAGAGTTAGTTTTCTTGTACTTAAGTCAGCATTGTGCTCATTCTATTTAATTCTAATTCAATTTCTGTGTTTCATCGTCAATAAGAAGGTCAGAGGGATACAGTAATCCTGAAGTGGGGCATCGGAATCTATAACTATTGCCACAGGAATGGTTCAAAACATAGACAGTAAGAAGAGGCAGTTTTCTTGTACTTAAGTCGGCATTGTGCCGTTTGTATTTAATTCCGATGGAATTTCAGTGTTTCATCGTCAATAAGAAGGTCAGAGGAATACAGTGAACCTGAAGTGAGACATCGGAATCTATAACTAGTGTCACAAGAACGGTTCAATACATACACAGTAATAAGAGTCAGTCTTCTTGTACTTAAGTCGGCATTGTGCCTATAAATTTAATTCCGATACAATTTCTGTGTTTCATCGTCAATAAGACGGTCAGAGGGATACAGTAAACCTGAAGTGAAGCATCGGAATCTATAACTAGTGTCACAGGCAAGGTTCAAAACATAGACAGTAGGAAGAGCCAGTCTTCTTGTCCTTGATTCGGCATTGTGCCTTGTGCATTTAATTCCGATGCAATTTCTGTGTTTCATCGTCAATAAGACGGTCAGAGGGATACAATAAACCTGAAGTGAAGCATCGGAATCTATAACTAGTGTCACAGGAATAGTTCAAAACATAGACAGTAAGAAGAGTCGGTCTTCTTGTACTTAAGTCGGCATTGTGCCTTTTGTATTTAATTCCGATGCATTCTCTGTGTCTCATCGTCAATAAGAAGGTCAGAGGGATACAGTAAACCTGAAGTGAAGCATCGGAATCTATAACTAGTGTCAATGGAATGTATCAAAACATAGACAGTAAGAAGAGTCAGTTTTCTTGTACTTAATTTGGCATTGTGACTTTCGTATTTAATTCCGATGCAATTTCTTTGTTTCATCGTCAATAAGAAGGTCAGAGCGATACAGTAAACCTGAAGTGAAGCATCGGAATCGATAACTAGTGTCACAGGAATGGTTCAAAACATAGACAGTAAGACGAGTCAGATTTCTTGTACTTAAGACGGCATTGTGCATTTTGTATTTAATTCCGATGCAATTTCTGTGTTTCATCGTCAATAAGAAGGTCAGAGGGATACAGTAAACCTGAAGTGAAGCATCGGAATCTATAACTAGTGTCAATGGAATGTATCAAAACATAGACAGTAAGAAGAGTCAGTTTTCTGGTACTTAATTTGGCATTGTGACTTTCGTATTTAATTCCGATGCAATTTCTTTGTTTCATCGTCAATAAGAAGGTCAGAGCGATACAGTAAACCTGAAGTGAAGCATCGGAATCGATAACTAGTGTCACAGGAATGGTTCAAAACATAGACAGTAAGACGAGTCAGATTTCTAGTACTTAAGTCGGCATTGTGCATTTTGTATTTAATTCCGCTGCAATTTCTGTGTTTCATCGTCAGCAAGAAGGTCAGAGGGATACAGTAAAAATGAAGTGAAGCATCGGAATCTATAATTAGTGTCAATGGAATGGTTCAAAACATAGACAGTAAGAAGCATCAGTTTTCTTGTACTTAAATCGGTATTGTGCCTCTTGTATTTAATTCCGATGCATTCTCTGTGTTTCATCGTCAATAAGAAGGTCAGAGGGATACAGTAAATCTGAAGTGAAGCATCGGAATGTGTAACTAGTGTCACAGAGTTGGTTCAAAACATAGACAGTAAGAAGAGTCTGTTTTCTTGTACTTAAGTCGGCATTGTGCCTTTTCTATTTAATTCCAATGCAATTTCTGTGTTTCGTCGTCAACAAGAAGATCCAAGGGATACAGTAAACCTGAAGTGAAGTATCGGAATCTAAAACCGGTCTCACAGGAAAGTATCAAAACATCGACAGTAAGAAGAGCCTTTCTTCTTGCACTTGAGTCGGCATTGTGCCTTTTGTATTTGATTCCGATGGAATTTCTGTGTTTCATCGCCAATAAGAAGGTCAGAGAGATATAGTATACCTGAAGTGAAGCATCGGAATCTATAACTAGTGTCACAGGAATGGTTCAAAACATACACTGTAAGAAGAGTCAGTTTTCTTGTACTTAAGTCCGCATTGTGCCTTTTCTATTTAATTCCGATGAAATTTCTGTGTTTCATCGTCAATAAGAAGGTCCAAGGCATACAGTAAACATATAGTGAAGCATCGGAAACTAAAACTGGTCTCACAGGAAATGTTGAAATCATAGTCAGTAGGAAGAGTCAGTTTTCTTGTACTTACGTCAGCATTGTGCCTTTTGTATTTTATTCTGATGCAATTTCTGTGTTTCATCGTCAATAAGTTGGTCCAAGGGATACAGTAAACATATAGCGAAGCATTGGAATCTAAAACTGGTCTCACAGGAAATGTTCAAAACATAGTCAGTAAGAAGAGTCAGTCTTCTTGTACTTAAGTCGGCATTGTGCCTTTTGTATTTTATTCCGATGCAATATCTGTGTTCAATCGTCAACAAGAAGGTCCAAGGGATACAGTGAACATATAGTGAAGCATCGGAATCTAAAACAGGTATAACAGGAAATGTTCAAAAGATAGTCAGTAAGAAGAGTCAGTCTTCTTGTACTTAAGTCGGCGTTGTGCCTTATGTATTTAATTCCAATGCAATTTCTGTGTTTCATCGTCAATAAGAAGGTCCAAGGGATACAGTAAACATAGTGAAGCATCAGAATCTGAAACTGGTCTCACAGGAAATGTTCAAATCATAGTCAGTAAGGAGGGTCCGTCTTCTTCTACTTAAGTCGGCATTGTGCCTTTTGTAATTAATTCCGATGCAATTTCTGTGTTTCATCGTCAATAAGAAGGTCCAAGGGATACAGTAAACCTGAAGTGAAGCATCGGGCTCTAAAACTGGTCTCACAGGAAAGGTTCAAAACATAGACAGTAAGAGGAGTTAGTTTTCTTGTACTTAAGTCAGCATTGTGCTTATTCTATTTAATTCTAATTCAATTTCTGTGTTTCATCGTCAATAAGAAGGTCAGAAGGGTACAGTAAACCTGAAGTGTTGCATCGGAATCTATAACTATTGTCACAGGAATGGTTCAAAACATAGACAGTAAGAAGAGGCTGTTTTCTTGTACTTAAGTCGGCGTTGTGCCTTTTGTATTTAATTCCGATGGAATTTCAGAGTTTCATCGTCAATAAGAAGGTCAGAGGTATACAGTGAACCTGAAGTGAAACATCGGAATCTATAACTAGTGTCACAAGAATAGTTTAATGCATACACAGTAAGAAGAGTCAGTCTTCTTGTACTTAAGTCGGCATTGTGCCTTTTGTATCTAATTCCGATGCAATTTCTGTGTTTCATCGTCAATAAGAAGGTCAGAGGGATACAGTAAACCTGAAGTGAAGCATCGGAATCTATATCTAGTGTCACAGCAATGGTTCAAACATAGAGAGTAAGAAGAGTCAGTTTTCTTGTACTTAAGTCGGAATTGTGCCTTTAGTATTTATTTCCGATGGGATTTCAGTGTTTCAACGTCAATAAGACGGTCAGAGGGATACAGTGAACCAGAAGTGAAGCATCGGAATCTATAACTAGTGTCACAAGAATGGTTCAAAACATAGACAGTAATAAGAGTCAGTCCTCTTGCACCTAAGTCGGCATTGTGCCTTTTGTATTCAAGTCCGATGCAATTTCTGTGTTTCATCGTCAATAAGAAGGTCAGTGGGATACAGTAAACCCGAAGTGAAGCATCGGAATCTATAACTAGTGTCATAGGAATGGTTCAAAACATAGACAGTAGGAAGATTCAGTTCTCTTGCACTTAAGTCGGCATTGTGCTTTTGTATTTAATTCCGATGCTATTTCTGTGTTTCATCGTCAATAAGGAGGTCAGAGGGATACAGTAAACCTGAAGTGAAGCATCGGAATCTATAACTAGTGTCACGGGAATGCTTCAAAACATAGACAGTAAGAAGAGTCAGTTTTCTTGTACTTAAGTCGGCATTGTGCCTATATATTTAATTCCGATACAATTTCTGTGTTTCATAGACAATAAGACGGTCAGAGGGATACAGTAAACCTGAAGTGAAGCATCGGAGTTTATTACTAGTGTCACAGGAATGGTTCAAAACATAGACAGAAAGAAGAGCCAGGCTTCTTGTACTTGAGTCGGCATTGTGCCTGTGTATTTAATTCCGATGCAATTTCTGTGTTCATCGTCAATAAGACGGTCCGAGGGATACAGTAAACCTGAAGTGAAGCATCAGAATCTATAACTAGTGTCACAGGCATGGTTCAAAACATAGACAGTAGGAAGAGCCAGTCTTCTTGTCCTTGATTCGGCATTGTTCCTTTTGCATTTAATTCCGATGCAATATCTGTGTTTCATCGTCAATAAGAAGGTCAGAGCGATACAGTTAACCTGAAGTGAAGCATCGGAATCGATTACTAGTGTCACAGGAATGGTTCAAAACATAGACAGTAAGATGAGTCAGATTTCTTGTACTTAAGTCGGCATTGTGCCTTTTGTATTTAATTCCGATGCAATTTCTGTGTTTCATCGTCAATAAGAAGGTCAGAGGGATACAGTATACCTGAAGTGAAGCATCGGAATGTGTAACTAGTGTCACAGGATTGGTTCAAAACATAGACAGTAAGAAGAGTCAGTTTTCTTGTACTTAAATCGGTATTGTGCTTCTTGTATTTAATTCCGTTGCAATTTCTGTGTTTCATCGTCAATAAGAAGGTCAGAGGGATACAGTAAATCTGAAGTGAAGCATCGGAATCTATAACTAGTGTTACAGGAATGGTTCAAAACATACACAGTAAGAAGAGTCAGATTTGTTGTACTTAAGTCCGCATTGTGCCTTTTCTATTTAATTCCGATGAAAATTCTGTGTTTCTTCGTCAATAAGAAGGTCCAAGGGATACAGTAAACATATAGTGAAGCATCGGAAACTAATACTGGTCTCACAGGAAATGTTGAAATCATAGTCAGTAGGAAGAGTCAGTCTTCTTGTACTTAAGTCAGCATTGTGCATTTTGTATTTTATTCTGATGCAATTTCTGTGTTTCATCGTCAACAAGAAGGTCCAAGGGATACAGTAAACATATAGCGAAGCATTGGAATCTAAAACTGGTCTCACAGGAAATGTTCAAAACATAGTCAGTAAGAAGAGTCAGTCTTCTCGTACTTAAGTCGGCGTTGTGCCTTATGTATTTAATTCCGATGCAATTTCTGTGTTTCATCGTCAATAAGAAGGTCCGAGGGATACAGTAAACATATAGTGAAGCATCAGAATCTAAAACTGGTCTCACAGGAAATGTTCAAAACATAGTCAGTAAGGAGAGTCAGTCTTCTTGTACTTAAGTCGGCATTGTGCCTTTTGTAATTAATTCCGATGCAATTTCTGTGTTTCATCGTCATTAAGAAGGTCAGAGGGATACAGTAAACCTGAAGTGAAGCATCGGAATCTATAACTAGTGTCAATGGAATGGTTCAAAACATAGACAGTAAGAAGAGTCAGTTTTCTTGTACTTAATTTGGCATTGTGACTTTCGTATTTAATTGCGTTGCAATTTCTGTGTTTCATCGTCAATAAGAAGGTCAGAGCGATACAGTAAACCTGAAGTGAAGCATCGGAATCGATAACTAGTGTCACAGGAATGGTTCGAAACATAGACAGTAAGATGAGTCAGATTTCTTGTACTTAAGTCGGCATTGTGCATTTTGTATTTAATTCCGATGCAATTTCTGTGTTTCATCGTCAATAAGAAGGTCAGAGGGATACAGTAAACCTGAAGTGAAGCATCGAAATCTATAACTAGTGTCACAGGAATGGTTCATAACAAAGACAGTAAGAAGAGTCAGTTTTCTTCTACTTAAGTCGGCATTTTGCTTTTTGTATTTAATTCCGCTGCAATTTCTGTGTTTCATCGTCAGCAAGAAGGTCAGAGGGATACAGTAAAAATTAAGTGAAGCATCGGAATCTATAACTAGTGTCAATGGAATGGTTCAAACATAGACAGTAAGAAGCATCAGTTTTCTTGTACTTAAATCGCCATTGTGCCTCTTGTATTTAATTCCGCTGCAATTTCTGTGTTTCATCGTCAATAAGAAGGTCAGAGGGATACAGTAAATCTGAAGTGAAGCATCGGAATGTGTAACTAGTGTCACAGGAATGGTTGAAAACATAGACAGTAGGAAGATTCAGTTCTCTTGCACTTAAGTCGGCATTGTGCCTTTTGTATTTAATTCCGATGCAATTTCTGTGTTTCATTGTCAATAAGAAGGTCAGAGGGATACAGTAAACCTGAAGTGAAGCATCGGAATCTATAACTAGTGTCACGGGAATGCTTCAAAACATAGACAGTAAGAAGAATCAGTTTTCTTGTACTTAAGTCGGCATTGTGCCTTTTCTATTTAATTCTGATGCAATTTCTGTGTTTCATCGTCAATAAGAAGATCAGAGGGATACAGTAAACCTGCAGTGAAGCATCGGAGTTTACTATTAGTGTCACAGGAATGGTTTAAAACATAGACAGTAAGAAGAGCCAGTCTTCTTGTGCTTGAGTCGGCATTGTGCCTATGTATTTAATTCCGATGCAATTTCTGTGCTTCATCGTCAATAAGAAGGTCCAAGGGATACAGTAAACATATAGTGAAGCATCAGAATCTAAAACTGGTCTGACAGGAAATGTCCAAATCATAGTCAGTAAGGAGAGTCAGTCTTCTTCTACTTAAGTCGCCATTGTGCCTTTTGTAAATAATTCCGATGCAATTTCTGTGTTTCATCGTCAATAAGAAGGTCCAAGGGATACAGTAAACCTGAAGTGAAGCATCGGAATCATTATCTAGTGTCACAGCAATGGTTCAAAACATAGAGAGTAAGAAGTGTCAGTTTTCTTGTACTTAAGTCGGCATTGTGCCTTTAGTATTTAATTCCGATGGGATTTCAGAGTTTCATCGTCAATAAGACCGTCAGAGGGATACAGTGAAAAAGAAGTGAAGCATCGGAATCTATAACTAGTGTCACAAGAATGGTTCAAAACATAGACAGTAAGAAGAGCCAGTCTTCTTGTACTTGAGTCGGCATTGTGCCTATGTATTTAATTCCGATGCAATTTCTGTGTTTCATCGTCAATATGACGGTCAGAGGGATACAGTAAACCTGAAGTGAAGCATCGGAATCTATAACTAGTGTCACAGGCATGGTTCAAAACATAGACTGTAGGAAGAGCCAGTCTTCTTGTCCTTGATTCGGCATTGTTCCTTTTGCATTTAATTCCGATGCAATATCTGTGTTTCATCGTCAATAAGAAGGTCAGAGCGATACAGTAAACCTGAAGTGAAGCATCGGAATCGATAACTAGTGTCACAGGAATGGTTCAAAACATAGACAGTAAGATGAGTCAGATTTCTTGTACTTAAGTCGGCATTGTGCCTTTTGTATTTAATTGCGATGCAATTTCTGTGTTTCATCGTCAATAAGAAGGTCAGAGGGATACCGTATACCTGAAGTGAAGCATCGAAATCTGTAACTAGTGTCACAGGAATGGTTCAAAACAAAGACAGTAAGAAGAGTCAGTTTTCTTCTACTTAAGTCGGCATTTTGCTTTTTGTATTTAATTCCGCTGCAATTTCTGTGTTTCATCGTCAGTAAGAAGGTCAGAGGGATACAGTAAAAATGAAGTGAAGCATCGGAATCTATAACTAGTGTCAAAAGAATGCTTCAAAACATAGACAGTAAGAAGCGTCAGTTTTCTTGTACTTAAATCGGAATTGTGCTTCTTGTATTTAATTCCGCTGCAATTTCTGTGTTTCATCGTCAATAAGAAGGTCAGAGGGATACAGTAAATCTGAAGTGAAGCATCGGAATCTATAACTAGTGTCACAGGAATGGTTCAAAACATACACAGTAAGAAGAGTCAGATTTGTTGTACTTAAGTCCGCATTGTGCCTTTTCTATTTAATTCCGATGAAATTTCTGTGTTTCATCGTCAATAAGAAGGTCCAAGGGATACAGTAAACAAATAGTGAAGCATCGGAAACTAAAACTGGTCTCACAGGAAATGTTGAAATCATAGTCAGTAGGAAGAGTCAGTCTTCTTGTACTTAAGTCGGCGTTGTGCGTTATGTATTTAATTCCGAAGCAATTTCTGTGTTTCATCGTCAATAAGAAGGTCCGAGGGATACAGTAAACATATAGTGAAGCATCAGAATCTAAAACTGGTCTCACAGGAAATGTTCAAAACATAGTCAGTAAGGAGAGTCAGTCTTCTTGTACTTAAGTCGGCATAGTGCCTTTTGTAATTAATTCCGAAGCAATTTCTGTGTTTCATCGTCAATAAGAAGGTCCAAGGGATACAGTAAACCTGAAGTGAAGCATCGGACCCTAAAACTGGTCTCACAGGAAAGGTTCAAAACATAGACAGTAAGAAGAGTTAGTTTTCTTGTAGTTAAGTCAGCATTGTGCTTATTGTACTTAATTCTAATTCAATTTCTGTGTTTCATCGTCAATAAGAAGGTCAGAGGGATACAGTAAACCCGAAGTGGAGCATCGGAATCTATAACTATTGTCACAGGAATGGTTCAAAACATAGACAGTAGGAAGAGCCAGTCTTCTTGTCCTTGATGCGGCATTGTGCTTTGTGCATTTAATTCCGATGCAATTTCTGTGTTTCATCGTCAATAAGACGGTCAGAGGGATACAATAAACCTGAAGTGAAGCATCGGAATCTATAACTAGTGTCACAGGAATAGTTCAAAACATAGACAGTAAGAAGAGTCGGTCTTCTTGTACTTAAGTCGGCATTGTGCCTTTTGTATTTAATTCCGATGCATTCTCTGTGTCTCGTCGTCAATAAGAAGGTCAGAGGGATACAGTAAACCTGAAGTGAAGCATCGGAATCTATAACTAGTGTCAATGGAATGGTTCAGAACATAGACAGTAAGAAGAGTCAGTTTTCTTGTACTTAATTTGGCATTGTGACTTTTGTATTTAATTCCGATGCAATTTCTGTGTTTCATCGTCAATAAGAAGGTCAGAGCGATACAGTGAAGCTGAAGTGAAGCATCGAAATCGATAACTAGTGTCACAAGAATGGTTTAATGCATACACAGTAATAAGAGTCAGTCTTCTTGTACTTAAGTCGTCATTGTGCCTTTTGTATCTAATTCCGATGCAATTTCTGTGTTTCATCGTCAATAAGAAGGTCAGAGGAATACAGTAAACCTGAAGTGAAGCATCGGAATCAATATCTAGTGTCACAGCAATGGTTCAAAACATAGAGATTAAGAAGAGTCAGTTTTCTTGTACTTAAGTCGGCATTGTGCCTTTAGTATTTAATTCCGATGGGATTTCAGTGTTTCATCGTCAATAAGACGGTCAGAGGGATACAGTGAACCAGAAGTGAAGCATCGGAATCTATAACTAGTGTCACAAGAATGGTTCAAAACATAGACAGTAATAAGAGTCAGTCCTCTTGTACTTAAGTCGGCATTGTGCCTTTTGTATTTAGTTCCGATGCAATTTCTGTGTTTCATCGTCAATAAGAAGGTCAGTGGGATACAGTAAACCCAAAGTGAAGCATCGGAAACTATAACTAGTGTCACAGGAATGGTTCAAAACATAGACCGTAAGAAGATTCAGTTCTCTTGCACTTAAGTCGGCATTGTGCTTTTGTATTTAATTCCGATGCAATTTCTGTGTTTCATCGTCAATAAGAAGGTCAGAGGGATACAGTAAACCTGAAGTGAAGCATCGGAATCTATAACTAGTGTCACGGGAATGCTTCAAAACATAGACAGTAAGAAGAGTCAGTTTTCTTGTACTTAAGTCGGCATTGTGCATTTTCTATTTAATTCTGATGCAATTTCTGTGTTTCATCGTCAATAAGAAGATCAGAGGGATACAGTAAACTTGCAGTGAAGCATCGGAGTTTATTACTAGTGTCACAGGAATGGTTCAAAACATAGACAGTAAGAAGAGCCAGTCTTCTTGTACTTGAGTCGGCATTGTGCCTATGTATTTAATTCCGATGCAATTTCTGTGTTTCATCGTCAATATGACGGTCAGAGGGATACAGTAAACCTGAAGTGAAGCATCGGAATCTATAACTAGTGTCACAGGCATGGTTCAAAACATAGACAGTAGGAAGAGCCAGTCTTCTTGTCCTTGATGCGGCATTGTTCCTTTTGCATTTAATCCCGATGCAATATCTGTGTTTCATCGTCAATAAGAAGGTCAGAGCGATACAGTAAACCTGAAGTGAAGCATCGGAATCGATAACTAGTGTCACAGGAATGGTTCCAAACATAGACAGTAAGATGAGTCAGATTTCTTGTACTTAAGTCGGCATTGTGCCCTTTGTATTTAATTCCAATGCAATTTCTGTGTTTCATCGTCAATAAGAAGGTCAGAGGGATACAGTATACCTGAAGTGAAGCATCGAAATCTATAACTAGTGTCACAGGAATGGTTCAAAACAAAGACAGTAAGAAGAGTCAGTTTTCTTCTACTTAAGTCGGAATTTTGCTTTTTGTATTTAATTCCGCTGCAATTTCTGTGTTTCATCGTCAGTAAGAAGGTCAGAGGGATACAGTAAAAATGAAGTGAAGCATCGGAATGTGTAACTAGTGACACAGGAATGGTTCAAAACATACACCGTAAGAAGAGTCAGTTTTCTTGTACTTAAGTCCGCATTGTGCCTTTTCTATTTAATTCCGATGAAATTTCTGTGTTTCATCGTCAATAAGATGGTCCAAGGGATAAAGTAAACATATAGTGAAGCATCGGAAACTAAAACTGGTCTCACAGGAAATGTTGAAATCATAGTCAGTAGGAAGAGTCAGTCTTCTTGTACTTAAGTCAGCATTGTGCCTTTTGTATTTTATTCTGATGCAATATCTGTGTTTCATCGTCAATAAGAAGGTCCAAGGGATACAGTAAACATATAGCGAAGCATCAGAATCTAAAACTGGTCTCACAGGAAATGTTCAAAACATAGTCAGTAAGGAGAGTCAGTCATCTTCTACTTAAGTCGGCATTGTGCCTTTTGTAATTAATTCCAATGCAATTTCTGTGTTTCATCGTCAATAAGATGGTCCAAGGGATACAGTAAACCTGAAGTGAAGCATCGGGCCCTAAAACTGGTCTCACAGGAAAGGTTCAAAACATAGACAGTAAGAAGAGTTAGTTTTCTTGTACTTAAGTTAGCATTGTGCTTATTCTATTTAATTCTAATTCAATTTCTGTGTTTCATCGTCAATAAGAAGGTCAGAGGGATACAGTAAACCTGAAGTGGACCATCGGAATCTATAACTATTGTCACAGGAATGGTTCAAATCATAGACAGTAAGAGGAGGCAGTTTTCTTGTACTTAAGTCGGCATTGTGCCTTTTGTATTAAATTCCGATGGAATTCCAGTGTTTTATCGTCAATAAGAAGGTCAGAGGTATACAGTGAACCTGAAGTGAAACATCGGAATCTATAACTAGTGTCACAAGAATGGTTTAATGCATACACAGTAATAAGAGTCAGTCTTCTTGTACTTAAGTCGGCATTGTGCCTTTTGTATCTAATTCCGATGCAATTTCTGTGTTTCATCGTCAATAAGAAGGTCAGAGGGATACAGTAAACCTGAAGTGAAGCATCGGAATCTATATCTAGTGTCACAGCAATGGTTCAAAACATAGAGAGTAAGAAGAGTCAGTTTTCTTGTACTTAAGTCGGCATTGTGCCCTTAGTATTTAATTCCGATGGGATTTCAGTGTTTCATCGTCAATAAGACGGTCAGAGGGATACAGTGAACCAGAAGTGAAGCATCGGAATCTATAACTATTGTCACAGGAATGGTTCAAATCATAGACAGTAAGAGGAGTCAGTTTACTTGTACTTAAGTCGGCATTGTGCCTTTTATATTTAATTCCGATGGAATTTCAGTGATTCATCGTCAATATGAAGATCTGAGGGATACAGTGAACCTGAAGTGAAGCATCAGAATCTATAACTAGTGTCACAAGAATGGTTCAAAACATAGACAGTAATAAGAGTCAGTCTTCTTGTACTTAAGTCGGCATTGTGCCTTTTGTATTTATATCCGATGCAATTTCTGTGTTTCATCGTCAATAGGAAGGCCAGAGGGATACAGTAATCCTGAAGTGAAGCATCGGAATCTATAACTAGTGTCACAGGAATGGTTCAAAACATAGACAGTAAGAAGAGTCAGTTTTCTTGTACTTAGGTCGGCATTGTGCCTTTTGTATTTAATTCCGATGCAAATTCTGTGTTTCATCGTCAATAAGGTCAGAGGGATACAGTAAACCTGAAGTGAAGCAACGGAATCTATAACTAGAGTCACAGGAATGGTTCAAAACATAGACTGAAAGAAGAGTCAGTTTTCTTGTACTTAAGTCGGCATTGTGCCTTTTGAATTGAATTCCGATGGAATTTCAGTGATTCATCGTCAATAAGAAGGTCAGAGGGATACAGTGAACCTGAAGTGAAGCATCGGAATCTATAACTAGTATCACAGCAATGGTTAAAACATAGACAGTAAGAAGAGTCAGTTTTCTTGTACTTAAGTCGGCATTGTGCCTTTTGTATTTAATTCCAATGCAATTTCTGTGTTTCATCGCCAATAAGACGGTCAGAGGGATACAGTAAACCTGAAGTGAAGCATCGGAATCTATAACTAGTGTCACAGGCATGGTTCAAAACATAGACAGTTGGAGGAGCCAGTCTTCTTGTCCTTGCCTCGGCATTGTGGCTTGTGCATTTAATTCCGAAGCAATTTCTGTGTTTCATCGTCAATAAGACGGTCAGAGGGATACAATAAACCTGAAGTGAAGCATCGGAATCTATAACTAGTGTCACAGGAATAGTTCAAAACATAGACAGTAAGAAGAGTCGGTCTTCTTGTACTTAAGTCGGCATTGTGCCTTTTGTATTTAATTCCGATGCATTCTCTGTGTCTCATTGTCAATAAGAAGGTCAGAGGGATACAGTAAACCTGAAGTGAAGCATCGGAATCTATAACTAGTGTCAATGGAATGGTTCAAAACATATACAGTAAGAAGAGTCAGTTTTCTTGAACTTAATTTGGCATTGTGACTTATGTATTTAATTCCGATGCAATTTCTGTGTTTCATCGTCAATAAGAAGGTCAGAGCGATAAAGGGAAGCTGAAGTGAAGCATCGGAATCGATAACTAGTGTCACAGGAATGGTTCAAAACAAAGACAGTAAGATGAGTCAGATTTCTTGTACTTAAGTCGGCATTGTGCATTTTTTATTTAATTCCGATGCAATTTCTGTGTTTCATCGTAAATAAGAAGGTCAGAGGGATACAGTAAACCTGAAGTGAAGCATCGAAATCTATAACTAGTGTCGCAGGAATGGTTCAAAACAAAGACAGTAAGAAGAGTCAGTTTTCTTCTACTTAAGTCGGCATTTTGCTTTTTGTATTTGATTCCGCTGCAATTTCTGTGTTTCATCGTCAGTAAGAAGGTCAGAGGGATACAGTAAAAATGAAGTGAAGCATCGGAATCTATAACTAGTGTCAATGGAATGGTTCAAAACATAGACAGTAAGAAGAGTCAGTTTTCTTGTACTTAAGTCGGCATTGTGCCTTTTGTATTTGATTCCGATGCAATTGCTGTGTTTCATCGCCAATAAGAAGGTCAGAGAGATATGGTATACCTGAAGTGAAGCATCGGAATCTATAACTAGTGTCACAGGAATGGTTCAAGACATAGACAGTAAGAAGAGTCAGTTTTCTTGTACTTAAGTCCGCATTGTGCCTTTTCTATTTAATTCCGATGAAATTTCTGAGTTTCATCGTCAATAAGAAGGTCCAAGGGATACAGTAAACATATAGTGAAGCATCGGAAACTAAAACTGGTCTCACAGGAAATGTTGAAATCATTGTCAGTAGGCAGAGTCAGTCTTCTTGTACTTAAGTCGGCATTGTGCCTTTTGTATTTTATTCTGATGCAATTTCTGTGTTTCATCGTCAATAAGAAGGTCCAAGGGATACAGTAAACATATAGCGAAGCATTGGAATCTAAAACTGGTCTCACAGGAAATGTTCAAAACATAGTCAGTAAGAAGAGTCAGTCTTCTTGTACTTAAGTCGGCATTGTGCCATTTGTATTTAATTCCGATGCAATATCTGTGTTTAATCGTCAACAAGAAGGTCCAAGGGATACAGTGAACATAAAGTGAAGCATCGGAATATCAAACTGGTATAACAGGAAATGTTCAAAGATAGTCAGTAAGAAGAGTCAGTCTTCTTGTACTTAAGTCGGCGTTGTGCCTTATGTATTTAATTCCGATGCAATTTCTGTGTTTCATCGTCAATAAGAAGGTCCAAGGGATACAGTAAACATATAATGAAGCATCAGAATCTAAAACTGGTCCCACAGGAAATGTTCATAACATAGTCAGTAAGGAGAGTCAGTCTTCTTCTACTTAAGTCGGCATTGTGCCTTTTGTAATTAATTCAGAAGCAATATCTGTGTTTCATCGTCAATAAGAAGGTCCAAGGGATACAGTAAACCTGAAGTGAAGCATCGGGCCCTAAAACTGGTCTCACAGGAAAGGTTCAGAACATAGACAGTAAGAAGAGTTAGTTTTCTTGTACTTAAGTCAGCATTGTGCTTATTCTATTGAATTCTAATTCAATTTCTTAGTTTCATCGTCAATAAGAAGGTCAGAGGGATACAGTAAACCTGAAGTGGAGCATCGGAATCTATAACTATTGTCACAGGAATGGTTCAAAACATAGCCAGTAAGAAGAGGCAGTTTTCTTGTACTTAAGTTGGCATTGTGCCTTTTGTATTTAATTCCGATGGAATTTCAGTGTTTCATCGTCAATAAGAAGGTCAGAGGTATACAGTGAACCTGAAGTGAAACATCGGAATCCATAACTAGTGTCACAAGAATGGTTCAATACATACTCAGTAATAAGAGTCAGTCTTCTTGTACTTAAGTCGGCATTGTGCCTATGTATTTAATTCCGATACAATTTCTGTGTTTCATCGTCAATAAGACGGTCAGAGGGATACAGTAAACCTGAAGTGAAGCATCGGCATCTATAACTAGTGTCACAGGCATGGTTCAAAACATAGACAGTTGGAGGAGCCAGTCTTCTTGTCCTTGACTCGGCATTGTGCCTTGTGCATTTAATTCCGAAGCAATTTCTGTGTTTCATCGTCAATAAGACGGTCAGAGGGATACAATAAACCTGAAGTGAAGCATCGGAATCTATAACTAGTGTCACAGGAATAGTTCAAAACATAGACAGTAAGAAGAGTCGGTCTTCTTGTACTTAAGTCGGCATTGTGCCTTTTGTATTTAATTCCGATGCATTCTCTGTGTCTCATCGTCAATAAGAAGGTCAGAGGGATACAGTAAACCTGAAGTGAAGCATCGGAGTCTATAACTAGTGTCAATGGAATGGTTCAAAACATAGACAGTAAGAAGAGTCAGTTTTCTTGAACTTAATTTGGCATTGTGACTTATGTATTTAATTCCGATGCAATTTCTGTGTTTCATCGTCAATAAGAAGGTCCAAGGGATACAGTAAACATATAATGAAGCATCAGAATCTAAAACTGGTCCCACAGGAAATGTTCATAACATAGTCAGTAAGGAGAGTCAGTCTTCTTCTACTTAAGTCGGCATTGTGCCTTTTGTAATTAATTCAGAAGCAATATCTGTGTTTCATCGTCAATAAGAAGGTCCAAGGGATACAGTAAACCTGAAGTGAAGCATCGGGCCCTAAAACTGGTCTCACAGGAAAGGTTCAGAACATAGACAGTAAGAAGAGTTAGTTTTCTTGTACTTAAGTCAGCATTGTGCTTATTCTATTTAATTCTAATTCAATTTCTGTGTTTCATCGTCAATAAGAAGGTCAGAGGGATACAGGAAAGCTGAAGTGGAGCATCGGAATCTATAACTATTGTCACAGGAATGGTTCAAAACATAGAGAGTAAGAAGAGGCAGTTTTCTTCTACTTAAGTCGGCATTGTGCCTTTTGTATTTAATTCCGATGGAATTTCAGTGTTTCATCGTCAATAAGAAGGTCAGAGGTATACAGTGAACCTGAAGTGAAACATCGGAATCTATAACTAGTGTCACAAGAATGGTTTAATGCATACACAGTAATAAGAGTCAGTCTTCTTGTACTTAAGTCGGCATTGTGCCTTTTGTATCTAATTCCGATGCAATTTCTGTGTTTCATCGTCAATAAGAAGGTCAGAGGGATACAGTAAACCTGAAGTGAAGCATCGGAATCTATATCTAGTGTCACAGCAATGGTTCAAAACATAGAGAGTAAGAAGAGTCAGTTTTCTTGTACTTAAGTCGGCATTGTGCCCTTAGTATTTAATCCCGATGGGATTTCAGTGTTTCATCGTCAATAAGACGGTCAGGTGGATACAGTGAACCTGAAGTGAAGCATCGCAATCTATGACTAGTGTCACAGCAATGGTTAAAACATAGACAGTAAGAAGAGTCAGTATTCTTGTACTTAAGTCGGCATTGTGAATTTTGTATTTAATTCCGATGCAATTTCTGTGTTTCATCGTCAATAAGAAGGTCCAAGGGATACAGTAAACCTGAAGTGAAGCATCGGACCCTAAAACTGGTCTTACAGGAAAGGATCAAAACATAGACAGTAAGAAGAGTTAGTTTTCTTGTACTTAAGTCACCATTTTCCTTTTTCTATTTAATTCTGATTCAATTTCTGTGTTTCATCGTCAATAAGAAGGTCAGAGGGATACAGTAAACCTGAAGTGAAGCATCGGAATCCATAACTAGTGTCACAGGAATGGTTCAAAACACAGACAGTAAGAGGAGTCAGTTTTCTTGTACTTAAGACGGCATTGTGCCTTTTGTATTTAATTCCGATGGAATTTCAGTGATTCATCGTCAATATGAGGATCAGAGGGATACAGTGAACCTGAAGTGAAGCATGAGAATCTATAACTAGTGTCTCAAGAATGGTTCGAAACATAGACAGTAATAAGAGTCAGTCTTCTTGTACTTAAGTCGGCATTGTGCCTTTTGTATTTATATCCGATGCAGTTTCTGTGTTTCATCGTCAATAGGAAGGTCAGAGGGATACAGTAAACCTGAAGTGAAGCATCGGAATCTATAACTAGTGTCACAGGAATGCTTCAAAACATAGACAGTAAGAAGAGTCAGTTTTCTTGTACTTAAGTCGGCATTGTGCCTTTTGTATTTAATTCCGATGCAAATTCTGTGTTTCATCGTCAATAAGGTCAGAGGGATACAGTAAACCAGAAGTGAAGCATCGGAATCTATAACTAGTGTCACAGGAATGGTTCAAAACATAGACTGAAAGAAGAGTCAGTTTTCTTGTACTTAAGTCGGCATTGTGCCTTTTGAATTGTATTCCGATGGAATTTCAGTGATTCATCGTCAATAAGAAGGTCAGAGGGATACGGTGAACCTGAAGTGAAGCATCGGAATCTATAACTAGTGTCACAGCAATGGTTAAAACATAGACAGTAAGAAGAGTCAGTTTTCTTGTACTTTAGTCGTCATTGTGCCTTTTGTATTTAATTCCGATGCAATTTCTGTGTTTCATCGTCAATAAGACGGTCAGAGGGATACAGTAAACCTGAAGTGAAGCATCGGAAACTACAACTAGTGTCACATAATGGTTCAAAACATAGACGGTAAGAAGAGTCAGTTTTCTTGTACTTAAGTCGGCATTGTGCCTTTTGTATTTAATTCCGATACAATTTCTGCGTTTCATCGTCAATAAGAAGGTCAGAGGGATACAGTAAACCTGAAGTGAAGCATCGGAAACTATAACTAGTGTCACAGGAATGGTTCAAAACAAAGACAGTAAGAAGAGTCAGTTTTCTTCCACTTAAGTCGGCATTTTGCTATTTGTATTTAATTCCGCTGCAATTTCTGTGTTTCATCGTCAGTAAGAAGGTCAGAGGGATACAGTAAAAATGAAGTGAAGCATCGGAATCTATAACTAGTGTCAATGGAATGGTTCAAAACATAGACAGTAAGAAGCATCAGTTTCCTTGTACTTAAATCGGCATTGTGCCTCTTGTATTTAATTCCACTGCAATTTCTGTGTTTCATCGTCAATAAGAAGGTCAGAGGGATACAGTAAATCTGAAGTGAAGCATCGGAATGTGTAACTAGTGTCACAGGAATGGTTCAAAACATAGACAGTAAGAAGAGTCAGTTTTCTTGTACTTAAGTCACCATTGTGCCATTTCTATTTAATTCCGATGCAATTTCTGTGTTTCGTCCTCAACAAGAAGATCCAAGGGATACAGTAAACCTGAAGTGAAGCATCGGAATCTAAAACCGGTCTCACAGGAAAGTTTCAAAACATCGACAGTAAGAAGAGCCTTTCTTCTTGCACTTGAGTCGGCATTGTGCCTTTTGTATTTGATTCCGATGCAATTTCTGTGTTTCATCGCCAATAAGAAGGTCTGAGAGATATAGTATACCTGAAGTGAAGCATCGGAATCTATAACTAGTGTCACAGGAATGGTTCAAAACATACACAGTAAGAAGAGTCAGTTTTCTTGTACTTAAGTCCGCATTGTGCCTTTTCTATTTAATTCCGATGAAATTTCTGTGTTTCATCGTCAATAAGAAGGTCCAAGGGATACAGTAAACATATAGTGAAGCATCGGAAACTAAAACTGGTCTCACAGGAAATGTTGAAATCATAGTCAGTAGAAAGAGTCAGTCTTCTTGTACTTAAGTCAGCATTGTGCCTTTTGTATTTTATTCTGATGCATTTTCTGTGTTTCATCGTCAATAAGAAGGTCCAAGGGATACAGTACACATATGGCGAAGCATTGGAATCTAAAACTGGCCTCACAGGAAATGTTCAAAACATAGTCAGTAAGAAGAGTCAGTCTTCTTGTACTTAAGTCGGCATTGTGCCATTTGTATTTAATTCCGATGCAATATCTGTGTTTAATCGTCAATAAGAAAGTCAGAGGTATACAGTGAACCTGAAGTGAAACATCGGAATCTATAACTAGTGTCACAAGAATGGTTTAATGCATACACAGTAATAAGAGTCAGTCTTCTTGTACTTAAGTCGGCATTGTGCCTTTTGTATCTAATTCCGATGCAATTTCTGTGTTTCATCGTCAATAAGAAAGTCAGAGGGATACAGTAAATCTGAAGTGAAGCATCGGAATGTGTAACTAGTGTCACAGGAATGGTTCAAAACATAGACAGTAAGAAGAGTCAGTTTTCTTGTACTTAAGTCACCATTGTGCCATTTCTATTTAATTCCGATGCAATTTCTGTGTTTCGTCCTCAACAAGAAGATCCAAGGGATACAGTAAACCTGAAGTGAAGCATCGGAATCTAAAACCGGTCTCACAGGAAAGTTTCAAAACATCGACAGTAAGAAGAGCCTTTCTTCTTGCACTTGAGTCGGCATTGTGCCTTTTGTATTTGATTCCGATGCAATTTCTGTGTTTCATCGCCAATAAGAAGGTCTGAGAGATATAGTATACCTGAAGTGAAGCATCGGAATCTATAACTAGTGTCACAGGAATGGTTCAAAACATACACAGTAAGAAGAGTCAGTTTTCTTGTACTTAAGTCCGCATTGTGCCTTTTCTATTTAATTCCGATGAAATTTCTGTGTTTCATCGTCAATAAGAAGGTCCAAGGGATACAGTAAACATATAGTGAAGCATCGGAAACTAAAACTGGTCTCACAGGAAATGTTGAAATCATAGTCAGTAGAAAGAGTCAGTCTTCTTGTACTTAAGTCAGCATTGTGCCTTTTGTATTTTATTCTGATGCATTTTCTGTGTTTCATCGTCAATAAGAAGGTCCAAGGGATACAGTACACATATGGCGAAGCATTGGAATCTAAAACTGGCCTCACAGGAAATGTTCAAAACATAGTCAGTAAGAAGAGTCAGTCTTCTTGTACTTAAGTCGGCATTGTGCCATTTGTATTTAATTCCGATGCAATATCTGTGTTTAATCGTCAATAAGAAGGTCAGAGGTATACAGTGAACCTGAAGTGAAACATCGGAATCTATAACTAGTGTCACAAGAATGGTTTAATGCATACACAGTAATAAGAGTCAGTCTTCTTGTACTTAAGTCGGCATTGTGCCTTTTGTATCTAATTCCGATGCAATTTCTGTGTTTCATCGTCAATAAGAAAGTCAGAGGGATACAGTAAACCTGAAGTGAAGCATCGGGCCCTAAAACTGGTCTCACAGAAAAGGTTCAAAACATTGACAGTAAGAAGAGTTAGTTTTCTTGTACTTAAGTAAGCATTGTGCTTATTCTATTTAATTCTAATTCAATTTCTGTGTTTCATCGTCAATAAGAAGGTCCGAGGGATACAGTAACCTGAAGTGGAGCATCGGAATCTATAACTATTGTCACAGGAATGGTTCAAAACATAGACAGTAGGAAGAGGCAGTTTTCTTGTACTTAAGTCGGCATTGTGCCTTTTGTATTTAATTCCGATGGAATTTCAGTGTTTTATCGTCAATAAGAAGGTCAGAGGTATACAGTGAACCTGAAGTTAAACATCGGAATCTATAACTAGTGTCACAAGAATGGTTTAATGCATACACAGTAATAAGAGTCAGTCTTCTTGTACTTAAGTCGGCATTGTGCCTTTTGTATCTAATTCCGATGCAATTTCTGTGTTTCATCGTCAATAAGAAGGTCAGAGGGATACAGTAAACCTGAAGTGAAGCATCGGAATCTATATCTAGTGTCACAGCAATGGTTCAAAACATAGAGAGTAAGAAGAGTCAGTTTTCTTGTACTTAAGTCGGCATTGTGCCCTTAGTATTTAATTCCGATGGGATTTCAGTGTTTCATCGTCAATAAGACGGTCAGAGGGATACAGTGAACCAGAAGTGAAGCATCGGAATCTATAACTAGTGTCACAAGAATGGTTCAAAACATAGACAGTAATAATAGTCAGTCCACTTGTACTTAAGTCGGCATTGTGCCTTTTGTATTTAATTCCGATGGAATTTCAGTGTTTCATCGTCAATAAGAAGGTCAGAGGTTTTTAGTGAACCTGAAGTGAAACATCGGAATCTATAACTAGTGTCACAAGAATGGTTTAATGCATTCACAGTAATAAGAGTCAGTCTTCTTGTACTTAAGTCTGCATTGTGCCTTTTGTATCTAATTCCGATGCAATTTCTGTGTTTCATCGTCAATAAGAAGGTCAGAGGGATACAGTAAACCTGAATTGAAGCATCAGAATCTATATCTAGTGTCACAGCAATGGTTCAAAACATAGAGAGTAAGAAGAGTCAGTCTTCTTGTTCTTAAATCGGCATTGTGAATTTTGTATTTAATTCCGAAGCAATTTCTGTGTTTCATCGTCAATAAGAAGGTCCAAGGGATACAGTAAACCTGAAGTGATGCATCAGACCCTAAAAATGGTCTCACAAGAAAGGATCAAAACATAGACTGTAAGAAGAGTTAGTTTTCTTGTAATTAAGTCAGCATTGTACCTTTTGTATTTAATTCTGATGCAATTTCTGTGTTTCATCGTCAATAAGAAGGTCCAAGGGATACAGTAAACATATAGTGAGGCATAGGAATCTAAAACTGGTCTCACAAGAAATGTTCAAACATAGTCAGTAAGAAGAGTCAGTCTTCTTGTACTTAAGTCGGCATTGTGCCTTTTGTATTTAGTTCCGATGCAATTTCTGTGTTTAAACGTCAATAGGAAGGTCGAAGGGATACAGTAAACATATAGTGAAGCATCGGAATCAAAAAGTGGTATAACAGGAAATGTTCAAAAGATAGTCGGTAAGAAGAGTCAGTCTTCTTGTACTTAAGTCGGCGTTGTGCCTTTTGTATTTAATTCCGATGCAATTTCTTTGTTTCATCGTCAATAAGAAGGTCCAAGGGATACAGTAAACATATAGTGAAGCATCAGAATCTAAAACTGGTCTCACAGGAAATGTTCAAATCATAGTCAGAAAGGAGAGTCAGTCTACTTGTACTTAAGTCGGCATTGTGAATTTTGTATTTAATTCCGATGAAATTTCTGTGTTTCATCGTCAATAAGAAGGTCCAAGGGATACAGTAAACCTGAAGTGAAGCATCGGACCCTAAAACTGGTCTCACAGGAAAGGATCAAAACATAGACAGTAAGAAGAGTTAGTTTTCTTGTACTTAAGTCACCATTTTCCTTTTTCTATTTAATTCTGATTCAATTTCTGTGTTTCATCGTCAATAAGAAGGTCAGAGGGATACAGTAAACCTGAAGTGAAGCATCGGAATCTATAACTAGTGTCACAGGAATGGTTCAAAACATACACAGTAAGAGGAGTCAGTTTTCTTGTACTTAAGACGGCATTGTGCCTTTTGTATATAATTCCGATGGAATTTCAGTGATTCATCGTCAATATGAAGATCAGAGGGATACAGTAAACCTGAAGTGAAGCATCGGAATCTAAAACCGGTCTCACAGGAAAGTTTCAAAACATCGACAGTAAGAAGAGCCTTTCTTCTTGCACTTGAGTCGGCATTGTGCCTTTTGTATTTGATTCCGATGCAATTTCTGTGTTTCATCGCCAATAAGAAGGTCAGAGAGATATAGTATACCTGAAGTGAAGCATCGGAATCTATAACTAGTGTCACAGGAATGGTTCAAAACATACACAGTAAGAAGAGTCAGTTTTCTTGTACTTAAGTCCGCATTGTGCCTTTTCTATTTAATTCCGATAAAATTTCTGTGTTTCATCGTCAATAAGAAGGTCCAAGGGATACAGTAAACATATAGTGAAGCATCGGAAACTAAAACTGGTCTCACAGGAAATGTTGAAATCATAGTCAGTAGGAAGAGTCAGTCTTCTTGTACTTAAGTCAGCATTGTGCCTTTTGTATTTTATTCTGATGCAATTTCTGTGTTTCATCGTCAACAAGAAGGTCCAAGGGATACAGTGAACATATAGTGAAGCATCGGAATCTAAAACTGGTATAACAGGAAATGTTCAAAGATAGTCAGTAAGAAGAGTCAGTCTTCTTCTACTTAAGTCGGCATCGTGCCTTTTGTAATTAATTCCGATGCAATTTCTGTGTATCATCGTCAATAAGAAGGTCCAAGGGATTCAGTAAACCTGAAGTGAAGGATCGGGCCCTAAAACTGGTCTCACAGGAAAGGTTCAAAACATAGACAGTAAGAAGAGTTAGTTTTCTTGTACTTAAGTTAGCATTGTTTTTTATTCTATTTAATTCTAATTCAATTTCTGTGTTTCATCGTCAATAAGAAGGTCAGAGGGATACAGTAACCTGAAGTGGAGCATCGGAATCTATAACTATTGTCACAGGAATGGTTCAAAACATAGACAGTAAGAAGAGGCAGTTTTCTTGTACTTAAGTCGGCATTGTGCCTTTTGTATTTACTTCCGATGGAATTTCAGTGTTTTATCGTCAATAAGAAGGTCAGAGGTATACAGTGAACCTGAAGTGAAATATCGGAATCTATAACTAGTGTCACAAGAATGGTTTAATGCATAGACAGTAATAAGAGTCAGTCTTCTTGTACTTAAGTCGGCATTGTGCCTTTTGTATCTAATTCCGATGCAATTTCTGTGTTTCATCGTCAATAAGAAGGTCAGAGGGATACAGTAAACCTGAAGTGAAGCATCGGAATCTATATCTAGTGTCACAGCAATGGTTCAAAACATAGAGAGTAAGAAGAGTCAGTTTTCTTGTACTTAAGTCGGCATTGTGCCCTTAGTATTTAATTCCGATGGGATTTCAGTGTTTCATCGTCAATAAGACGGTCAGAGGGATACAGTGAACCAGAAGTGAAACATCGGAATCTATAACTAGTGTCACAAGAATGGTTCAAAACATAGACAGTAATAAGAGTCAGTCCTCATGTACTTAAGTCGGCATTGTGCCTTTTGTATTTAATTCCGATGGAATTTCAGTGTTTCATCGTCAATAAGAAGGTCAGAGGGATACAGTGAACCTGAAGTGAAGCATCGGAATCTATAACTAGTGTCACAGCAATGGTTAAAACATAGACAGTAAGAAGAGTCAGTTTTCTTGTACTTAAGTCGGCATTGTGCCTTTTGTATTTAATTCCGATGCAATTTCTGTGTTTAATCGTCAATAGGAAGGTCCAAGGGATACAGTAAACATATAGTGAGGCATAGGAATCTAAAACTGGTCTCACAAGAAATGTTCTAAACATAGTCAGTAAGAAGAGTCAGTCTTCTTGTACTTAAGTCGGCATTGTGCCATTTGTATTTAATTCCGATGCAATTTCTGTGTTTAAACGTCAATAGGAAGGTCCAAGGGATACAGTAAACATATAGTGAAGCATCGGAATCTAAAAGTGGTATAACAGGAAATGTTCAAAAGATAGTCGGTAAGAAGAGTCAGTCTTCTTGTACTTAAGTTGGCGTTGTGCCTTTTGTATTTAATTCCGATGCAATGTCTGTGTTTCATCGTCAATAAGAAGGTCCAAGGGATACAGTAAACATATAGTGAAGCATCAGAATCTAAAACTGGTCTCACAGGAAATGTTCAAATCATAGTCAGAAAGGAGAGTCAGTCTTCTTGTCCTTAAGTCGGCATTGTGAATTTTGTATTTAATTCCGATGAAATTTCTGTGTTTCATCGTCAATAAGAAGGTCCAAGGGATACAGTAACCCTGAAGTGAAGCATCGGACCCTAAAACTGGTCTCACAGGAAAGGATCAAAACATAGACAGTAAGAAGAGTTAGTTTTCTTGTACTTAAGTCACCATTTTCCTTTTTCTTTTTAATTCTGATTCAATTTCTGTGTTTCATCGTCAATAAGAAGGTCAGAGGGATACAGTAAACCTGAAGTGAAGCATCGGAATCTATAACTAGTGTAACCGGAATGGTTCAAAACATAGACAGTAAGAGGAGTCAGTTTTCTTGTACTTAAGACGGCATTGTGCCTTTTGTATTTAATTCCGATGGAATTTCAGTGATTCATCGTCAATATGAAGATCAGAGGGATACAGTGAACCTGAAGTGAAGCATCGGAATCTAAAACCGGTCTCACAGGAAAGTTTCAAAACATCGACAGTAAGAAGAGCCTTTCTTCTTGCACTTGAGTCGGCATTGTGCCTTTTGTATTTGATTCCGATGCAATTTCTGTGTTTCATCGCCAATAAGAAGGTCAGAGAGATATAGTATACCTGAAATGAAGCATCGGAATCTATAACTAGTGTCACAGGAATGGTTCAAAACATACACAGTAAGAAGAGTCAGTTTTCTTGTACTTAAGTCCGCATTGTGCCTTTTCTATTTAATTCCGATAAAATTTCTGTGTTTCATCGTCAATAAGAAGGTCCAAGGGATACAGTAAACATATAGTGAAGCATCGGAAACTAAAACTGGTCTCACAGGAAATGTTGAAATCATAGTCAGTAGGAAGAGTCAGTCTTCTTGTACTTAAGTCAGCATTGTGCCTTTTGTATTTTATTCTGATGCAATTTCTGTGTTTCATCGTCAACAAGAAGGTCCAAGGGATACAGTGAACATATAGTGAAGCATCGGAATCTAAAACTGGTATAACAGGAAATGTTCAAAGATAGTCAGTAAGAAGAGTCAGTCTTCTTCTACTTAAGTCGGCATCGTGCCTTTTGTAATTAATTCCGATGCAATTTCTGTGTATCATCGTCAATAAGAAGGTCCAAGGGATTCAGTAAACCTGAAGTGAAGGATCGGGCCCTAAAACTGGTCTCACAGGAAAGGTTCAAAACATAGACAGTAAGAAGAGTTAGTTTTCTTGTACTTAAGTTAGCATTGTTTTTTATTCTATTTAATTCTAATTCAATTTCTGTGTTTCATCGTCAATAAGAAGGTCAGAGGGATACAGTAACCTGAAGTGGAGCATCGGAATCTATAACTATTGTCACAGGAATGGTTCAAAACATAGACAGTAAGAAGAGGCAGTTTTCTTGTACTTAAGTCGGCATTGTGCCTTTTGTATTTACTTCCGATGGAATTTCAGTGTTTTATCGTCAATAAGAAGGTCAGAGGTATACAGTGAACCTGAAGTGAAATATCGGAATCTATAACTAGTGTCACAAGAATGGTTTAATGCATAGACAGTAATAGGAGTCAGTCTTCTTGTACTTAAGTCGGCATTGTGCCTTTTGTATCTAATTCCGATGCAATTTCTGTGTTTCATCGTCAATAAGAAGGTCAGAGGGATACAGTAAACCTGAAGTGAAGCATCGGAATCTATATCTAGTGTCACAGCAATGGTTCAAAACATAGAGAGTAAGAAGAGTCAGTTTTCTTGTACTTAAGTCGGCATTGTGCCCTTAGTATTTAATTCCGATGGGATTTCAGTGTTTCATCGTCAATAAGACGGTCAGAGGGATACAGTGAACCAGAAGTGAAACATCGGAATCTATAACTAGTGTCACAAGAATGGTTCAAAACATAGACAGTAATAAGAGTCAGTCCTCATGTACTTAAGTCGGCATTGTGCCTTTTGTATTTAATTCCGATGGAATTTCAGTGTTTCATCGTCAATAAGAAGGTCAGAGGGATACAGTGAACCTGAAGTGAAGCATCGGAATCTATAACTAGTGTCACAGCAATGGTTAAAACATAGACAGTAAGAAGAGTCAGTTTTCTTGTACTTAAGTCGGCATTGTGCCTTTTGTATTTAATTCCGATGCAATTTCTGTGTTTAATCGTCAATAGGAAGGTCCAAGGGATACAGTAAACATATAGTGAGGCATAGGAATCTAAAACTGGTCTCACAAGAAATGTTCTTAACATAGTCAGTAAGAAGAGTCAGTCTTCTTGTACTTAAGTCGGCATTGTGCCATTTGTATTTAATTCCGATGCAATTTCTGTGTTTAAACGTCAATAGGAAGGTCCAAGGGATACAGTAAACATATAGTGAAGCATCGGAATCTAAAAGTGGTATAACAGGAAATGTTCAAAAGATAGTCGGTAAGAAGAGTCAGTCTTCTTGTACTTAAGTTGGCGTTGTGCCTTTTGTATTTAATTCCGATGCAATGTCTGTGTTTCATCGTCAATAAGAAGGTCCAAGGGATACAGTAAACATATAGTGAAGCATCAGAATCTAAAACTGGTCTCACAGGAAATGTTCAAATCATAGTCAGAAAGGAGAGTCAGTCTTCTTGTCCTTAAGTCGGCATTGTGAATTTTGTATTTAATTCCGATGAAATTTCTGTGTTTCATCGTCAATAAGAAGGTCCAAGGGATACAGTAACCCTGAAGTGAAGCATCGGACACTAAAACTGGTCTCACAGGAAAGGATCAAAACATAGACAGTAAGAAGAGTTAGTTTTCTTGTACTTAAGTCACCATTTTCCTTTTTCTTTTTAATTCTGATTCAATTTCTGTGTTTCATGGTCAATAAGAAGGTCAGAGGGATACAGTAAACCTGAAGTGAAGCATCGGAATCTATAACTAGTGTAACAGGAATGGTTCAAAACATAGACAGTAAGAGGAGTCAGTTTTCTTGTACTTAAGACGGCATTGTGCCTTTTGTATTTAATTCCGATGGAATTTCAGTGATTCATCGTCAATATGAAGATCAGAGGGATACAGTGAACCTGAAGTGAAGCATCAGAATCTATAACTAGTGTCACGAGAATGGTTCAAAACATAGACAGTAATAAGAGTCAGTATTCTTGTACTTAAGTCGGCATTGTGCCTTTTGTATTTATATCCGATGCAATTTCTGTGTTTCATCGTCAATAGGAAGGTCAGAGGGATACAGTAAACCTGAAGTGAAGCATCGGAATCTATAACTAGTGTCACAGAAATGCTTCAAAACATAGACAGTAAGAAGAGTCAGTTTTCTTGTACTTAAGTCGGCATTGTGCCTTTTGTATTTAATTCCGATGCAATTTCTGTGTTTCATCGTCAATAAGAAGGTCCAAGGGATACAGTAAACATATAGTGAGGCATTTGAATCTAAAACTGGTCTCACAAGAAATGTTCAAAACATAGTTAGTAAGAAGAGTCAGTCTTCTTGTACTTAAGTCGGCATTGTGCCTTTTGTATTTAATTCCGATGCAATTTCTGTGTTTAAACGTCAATAGGAAGGTCCAAGGGATACAGTAAACATATAGTGAAGCATCGGAATCTAAAAGTGGTATAACACGAAATGTTCAAAAGATAGTCGGTAAGAAGAGTCAGTCTTCTTGTACTTAAGTCGGCATTGTGCCTTTTGTATTTAATTCCGATGCAATTTCTGTGTTTCATCGTCAATAAGAAGGTCCAAGGGATACAGTAAACATATAGTGAAGCATCAGAATCTAAAACTGGTCTCACAGGAAATGTTCAAATCATAGTCAGAAAGGAGAGTCAGTCTTCTTGTACTTAAGTCGGCATTGTGAATTTTGTATTTAATTCCGATGCAATTTCTGTGTTTAATCGTCAACAAGAAGGTCCAAGGGATACAGTGAACATATAGTGAAGCATCGGAATCTAAAACTGGTATAACAGGAAATGTTCAAAGATAGTCAGTAAGAAGAGTCAGTCTTCTTGTACTTAAGTCGGCGTTGTGCCTTATGTATTTACTTCCGATGCAATTTCTGTGTTTCATCGTCAATAAGAAGGTCCAAGGGATACAGTAAACATATAGTGAAGCATCAGAATCTAAAACTGGTCTCACAGGAAATGTTCATAACATAGTCAGTAAGGAGAGTCAGTCTTCTTCTACTTAAGTCGGCATTGTGCCTTTTGTATTTAATTCCGATGGAATTTCAGTGTTTTATCGTCAATAAGAAAGTCAGAGGTATACTGTGAACCTAAAGTGAAACATCGGAATCTATAACTAGTGTCACAAGAATGGTTTAATGCATACACAGTAATAAGAGTCAGTCTTCTTGTACTTAAGTCGGCATTGTGCCTTTTGTATCTAATTCCGATGCAATTTCTGTGTTTCATCGTCAATAAGAAGGTCAGAGGGATACAGTAAACCTGAAGTGAAGCATTGGAATCTATATCTAGTGTCACAGCAATGGTTCAAAACATAGAGAGTAAGAAGAGTCAGTCTTCTTGTACTTAAGTCGGCATTGTGCCTTTTTGTACTTAATTCCGATGCAATTTCTGTGTTTAATCGTCAATAGGAAGGTCCAAGGGATACAGTAAACATATAGTGAAGCATCAGAATCTAAAACTGGTCTCACAGGAAAAGTTCAAAACATAGTCAGTAAGGAGAGTCAGTCTTCTTGTACTTAAATCGGCATTGTGAATTTTGTATTTAATTCCGATGCAATTTCTGTGTTTCATCGTCAATAAGAAGGTCCAAGGGATACAGTAAACCTGAAGTGAAGCATCAGACCCTAAAAATGGTCTCACAAGAAAGGATCAAAACATAGACTGTAAGAAGAGTTAGTTTTCTTGTACTTAAGTCACCATTGTGCCTTTTCTATTTAATTCTGATTCAATTTCTGTGTTTCATCGGCAATATGAAGGTCAGAGGGATACAGTGAACCTGAAGTGAAGCATCGGAATCTATAACTAGTGTCACAGGAATGGTTCAAAACATAGACAGTAAGAAGAGTCAGTTTTCTTGTACTTAAGTCAGCATTGTGCCTTTTCTATTTAATTCTGATGCAATTTCTGTGTTTCATCGTCAATAAGAAAGTCCAAGGGATACAGTAAACATATAGTGAGGCATAGGAATCTAAAACTGGTCTCACAAGAAATGTTCAAAACATAGTTAGTAAGAAGAGTCAGTCCTCTTGTACTTAAGTCGGCATTGTGCCTTTTGTATTTAATTCCGATGCAATTTCTGTGTTTAAACGTCAATAGGAAGGTCCAAGGGATACAGTAAACATATAGTGAAGCATCGGAATCTAAAAGTGGTATAACACGAAATGTTCAAAAAATAGTCGGTAAGAAGAGTCAGTCTTCTTGTACTTAAGTCGGCATTGTGCCTTTTGTATTTAATTCCGATGCAATTTCTGTGTTTCATCGTCAATAAGAAGGTCCAAGGGATACAGTAAACATATAGTGAAGCATCAGAATCTAAAACTGGTCTCACAGGAAATGTTCAAATCATAGTCAGAAAGGAGAGTCAGTCTTCTTGTACTTAAGTCGGCATTGTGAATTTTGTATTTAATTCCGATGCAATTTCTGTGTTTCATCGTCAATAAGAAGGTCCAAGGGATACAGTAAACCTGAAGTGAAGCATCGGACCCTAAAACTGGTCTCACAGGAAAGGCTCAAAGCATAGACAGTAAGAAGAGTTAGTTTTCTTGTACTTAAGTCACCATTTTCCTTTTTCTATTTAATTCTGATTCAATTTCTGTGTTTCATCGTCAATAAGAAGGTCAGAGGGATACAGTAAACCTGAAGTGAAGCATCGGAATCTATAACTAGTGTCACAGGAATGGTTCAAAGCATACACAGTAAGAGGAGTCAGTTTTCTTGTACTTAAGACGGCATTGTGCCTTTTGTATATAATTCCGATGGAATTTCAGTGATTCATCGTCAATATGAAGATCTGAGGGATACAGTAAACCTGAAGTGAAGCATCGGAATCTAAAACCGGTCTCACAGGAAAGTTTCAAAACATCGACAGTAAGAAGAGCCTTTCTTCTTGCACTTGAGTCGGCATTGTGCCTTTTGTATTTGATTCCGATGCAATTTCTGTGTTTCATCGCCAATAAGAAGGTCAGAGAGATATAGTATACCTGAAGTGAAGCATCGGAATCTATAACTAGTGTCACAGGAATGGTTCAAAACATACACAGTAAGAAGGGTCAGTTTTCTTGTACTTAAGTCCGCATTGTGCCTTTTCTATTTAATTCCGTTAAAATTTCTGTGTTTCATCGTCAATAAGAAGGTCCAAGGGATACAGTAAACATATAGTGAAGCATCGGAAACTAAAACTGGTCTCACAGGAAATGTTGAAATCATAGTCAGTAGGAAGAGTCAGTCTTCTTGTACTTAAGTCAGCATTGTGCCTTTTGTATTTTATTCTGATGCAATTTCTGTGTTTCATCGTCAATAAGAAGGTCCAAGGGATACAGTACACAGATAGCGAAGCATTGGAATCTAAAACTGGTCTCACAGGAAATGTTCAAAACATAGTCAGTAAGAAGAGTCAGTCTTCTTGTACTTAAGTCGGCATTGTGCCATTTGTATTTAATTCCGATGCAATATCTGTGTTTAATCGTCAACAAGAAGGTCCAAGGGATACAGTGAACATATAGTGAAGCATCGGAATCTAAAACTGGTATAACAGGAAATGTTCAAAGATAGTTAGTAAGAAGAGTCAGTCTTCTTGTACTTAAGTCGGCGTTGTGCTTTATGTATTTAATTCCGATGCAATTTCTGTGTTTCATCGTCAATAAGAAGGTCCAAGGGATACAGTAAACATATAGTGAAGCATCAGAATCTAAAACTGGTCTCACAGGAAATGTTCATAACATAGTCAGTAAGGAGAGTCAGTCTTCTTCTACTTAAGTCGGCATCGTGCCTTTTGTAATTAATTCCGATGCAATTTCTGTGTATCATCGTCAATAAGAAGGTCCAAGGGATTCAGTAAACCTGAAGTGAAGGATCGGGCCCTAAAACTGGTCTCACAGGAAAGGTTCAAAACATAGACAGTAAGAAGAGTTAGTTTTCTTGTACTTAAGTTAGCATTGTTTTTTATTCTATTTAATTCTAATTCAATTTCTGTGTTTCATCGTCAATAAGAAGGTCAGAGGGATACAGTAACCTGAAGTGGAGCATCGGAATCTATAACTATTGTCACAGGAATGGTTCAAAACATAGACAGTAAGAAGAGGCAGTTTTCTTGTACTTAAGTCGGCATTGTGCCTTTTGTATTTACTTCCGATGGAATTTCAGTGTTTTATCGTCAATAAGAAGGTCAGAGGTATACAGTGAACCTGAAGTGAAATATCGGAATCTATAACTAGTGTCACAAGAATGGTTTAATGCATAGACAGTAATAAGAGTCAGTCTTCTTGTACTTAAGTCGGCATTGTGCCTTTTGTATCTAATTCCGATGCAATTTCTGTGTTTCATCGTCAATAAGAAGGTCAGAGGGATACAGTAAACCTGAAGTGAAGCATCGGAATCTATATCTAGTGTCACAGCAATGGTTCAAAACATAGAGAGTAAGAAGGGTCAGTTTTCTTGTACTTAAGTCGGCATTGTGCCCTTAGTATTTAATTCCGATGGGATTTCAGTGTTTCATCGTCAATAAGACGGTCAGAGGGATACAGTGAACCAGAAGTGAAGCATCGGAATCTATAACTAGTGTCACAAGAATGGTTCAAAACGTAGACAGTAATAAGAGTCAGTCCTCATGTACTTAAGTCGGCATTGTGCCTTTTGTATTTAATTCCGATGGAATTTCAGTGTTTCATCGTCAATAAGAAGGTCAGAGGGATACAGTGAACCTGAAGTGAAGCATCGGAATCTATAACTAGTGTCACAGCAATGGTTAAAACATAGACAGTAAGAAGAGTCAGTTTTCTTGTACTTAAGTCGGCATTGTGCCTTTTGTATTTAATTCCGATGCAATTTCTGTGTTTAATCGTCAATAGGAAGGTCCAAGGGATACAGTAAACATATAGTGAGGCATAGGAATCTAAAACTGGTCTCACAAGAAATGTTCTAAACATAGTCAGTAAGAAGAGTCAGTCTTCTTGTACTTAAGTCGGCATTGTGCCATTTGTATTTAATTCCGATGCAATTTCTGTGTTTAAACGTCAATAGGAAGGTCCAAGGGATACAGTAAACATATAGTGAAGCATCGGAATCTAAAAGTGGTATAACAGGAAATGTTCAAAAGATAGTCGGTAAGAAGAGTCAGTCTTCTTGTACTTAAGTTGGCGTTGTGCCTTTTGTATTTAATTCCGATGCAATGTCTGTGTTTCATCGTCAATAAGAAGGTCCAAGGGATACAGTAAACATATAGTGAAGCATCAGAATCTAAAACTGGTCTCACAGGAAATGTTCAAATCATAGTCAGAAAGGAGAGTCAGTCTTCTTGTCCTTAAGTCGGCATTGTGAATTTTGTATTTAATTCCGATGAAATTTCTGTGTTTCATCGTCAATAAGAAGGTCCAAGGGATACAGTAACCCTGAAGTGAAGCATCGGACCCTAAAACTGGTCTCACAGGAAAGGATCAAAACATAGACAGTAAGAAGAGTTAGTTTTCTTGTACTTAAGTCACCATTTTCCTTTTTCTTTTTAATTCTGATTCAATTTCTGTGTTTCATCGTCAATAAGAAGGTCAGAGGGATACAGTAAACCTGAAGTGAAGCATCGGAATCTATAACTAGTGTAACAGGAATGGTTCAAAACATAGACAGTAAGAGGAGTCAGTTTTCTTGTACTTAAGACGGCATTGTGCCTTTTGTATTTAATTCCGATGGAATTTCAGTGATTCATCGTCAATATGAAGATCAGAGGGATACAGTGAACCTAAAGTGAAGCATCAGAATCTATAACTAGTGTCACGAGAATGGTTCAAAACATAGACAGTAATAAGAGTCAGTATTCTTGTACTTAAGTCGGCATTGTGCCTTTTGTATTTATATCCGATGCAATTTCTGTGTTTCATCGTCAATAGGAAGGTCAGAGGGATACAGTAAACCTGAAGTGAAGCATCGGAATCTATAACTAGTGTCACAGAAATGCTTCAAAACATAGACAGTAAGAAGAGTCAGTTTTCTTGTACTTAAGTCGGCATTGTGCCTTTTGTATTTAATTCCGATGCAATTTCTGTGTTTCATCGTCAATAAGAAGGTCCAAGGGATACAGTAAACATATAGTGAGGCATTTGAATCTAAAACTGGTCTCACAAGAAATGTTCAAAACATAGTTAGTAAGAAGAGTCAGTCTTCTTGTACTTAAGTCGGCATTGTGCCTTTTGTATTTAATTCCGATGCAATTTCTGTGTTTAAACGTCAATAGGAAGGTCCAAGGGATACAGTAAACATATAGTGAAGCATCGGAATCTAAAAGTGGTATAACACGAAATGTTCAAAAGATAGTCGGTAAGAAGAGTCAGTCTTCTTGTACTTAAGTCGGCATTGTGCCTTTTGTATTTAATTCCGATGCAATTTCTGTGTTTCATCGTCAATAAGAAGGTCCAAGGGATACAGTAAACATATAGTGAAGCATCAGAATCTAAAACTGGTCTCACAGGAAATGTTCAAATCATAGTCAGAAAGGAGAGTCAGTCTTCTTGTACTTAAGTCGGCATTGTGAATTTTGTATTTAATTCCGATGCAATTTCTGTGTTTAATCGTCAACAAGAAGGTCCAAGGGATACAGTGAACATATAGTGAAGCATCGGAATCTAAAACTGGTATAACAGGAAATGTTCAAAGATAGTCAGTAAGAAGAGTCAGTCTTCTTGTACTTAAGTCGGCGTTGTGCCTTATGTATTTAATTCCGATGCAATTTCTGTGTTTCATCGTCAATAAGAAGGTCCAAGGGATACAGTAAACATATAGTGAAGCATCAGAATCTAAAACTGGTCTCACAGGAAATGTTCATAACATAGTCAGTAAGGAGAGTCAGTCTTCTTCTACTTAAGTCGGCATTGTGCCTTTTGTATTTAATTCCGATGGAATTTCAGTGTTTTATCGTCAATAAGAAAGTCAGAGGTATACTGTGAACCTAAAGTGAAACATCGGAATCTATAACTAGTGTCACAAGAATGGTTTAATGCATACACAGTAATAAGAGTCAGTCTTCTTGTACTTAAGTCGGCATTGTGCCTTTTGTATCTAATTCCGATGCAATTTCTGTGTTTCATCGTCAATAAGAAGGTCAGAGGGATACAGTAAACCTGAAGTGAAGCATTGGAATCTATATCTAGTGTCACAGCAATGGTTCAAAACATAGAGAGTAAGAAGAGTCAGTCTTCTTGTACTTAAGTCGGCATTGTGCCTTTTTGTACTTAATTCCGATGCAATTTCTGTGTTTAATCGTCAATAGGAAGGTCCAAGGGATACAGTAAACATATAGTGAAGCATCAGAATCTAAAACTGGTCTCACAGGAAAAGTTCAAAACATAGTCAGTAAGGAGAGTCAGTCTTCTTGTACTTAAATCGGCATTGTGAATTTTGTATTTAATTCCGATGCAATTTCTGTGTTTCATCGTCAATAAGAAGGTCCAAGGGATACAGTAAACCTGAAGTGAAGCATCAGACCCTAAAAATGGTCTCACAAGAAAGGATCAAAACATAGACTGTAAGAAGAGTTAGTTTTCTTGTACTTAAGTCACCATTGTGCCTTTTCTATTTAATTCTGATTCAATTTCTGTGTTTCATCGGCAATATGAAGGTCAGAGGGATACAGTGAACCTGAAGTGAAGCATCGGAATCTATAACTAGTGTCACAGGAATGGTTCAAAACATAGACAGTAAGAAGAGTCAGTTTTCTTGTACTTAAGTCAGCATTGTGCCTTTTCTATTTAATTCTGATGCAATTTCTGTGTTTCATCGTCAATAAGAAAGTCCAAGGGATACAGTAAACATATAGTGAGGCATAGGAATCTAAAACTGGTCTCACAAGAAATGTTCAAAACATAGTTAGTAAGAAGAGTCAGTCTTCTTGTACTTAAGTCGGCATTGTGCCTTTTGTATTTAATTCCGATGCAATTTCTGTGTTTAAACGTCAATAGGAAGGTCCAAGGGATACAGTAAACATATAGTGAAGCATCGGAATCTAAAAGTGGTATAACACGAAATGTTCAAAAGATAGTCGGTAAGAAGAGTCAGTCTTCTTGTACTTAAGTCGGCATTGTGCCTTTTGTATTTAATTCCGATGCAATTTCTGTGTTTCATCGTCAATAAGAAGGTCCAAGGGATACAGTAAACATATAGTGAAGCATCAGAATCTAAAACTGGTCTCACAGGAAATGTTCAAATCATAGTCAGAACGGAGAGTCAGTCTTCTTGTACTTAAGTCGGCATTGTGAATTTTGTATTTAATTCCGATGCAATTTCTGTGTTTCATCGTCAATAAGAAGGTCCAAGGGATACAGTAAACCTGAAGTGAAGCATCGGACCCTAAAACTGGTCTCACAGGAAAGACTCAAAGCATAGACAGTAAGAAGAGTTAGTTTTCTTGTACTTAAGTCACCATTTTCCTTTTTCTATTTAATTCTGATTCAATTTCTGTGTTTCATCGTCAATATGAAGGTCAGAGGGATACAGTGAACCTGAAGTGAAGCATTGGAATCTATAACTAGTGTCACAGGAATGGTTCAAAACATAGACAGTAAGAAGAGTCAGTTTTCTTGTACTTAAGTCAGCATTGTGCCTTTTGTATTTAATTCTGATGCAATTTCTGTGTGTCATGGTAAATAAGAAGGTCCAAGGGATACAGTAAACATATAGTGAAGCATAGGAATCTAAAACTGGTCTCACAAGAAATGTTCAAAACATAGTCAGTAAGAAGAGTCAGTCTTCTTGTACTTAAGTCGGCATTGTGCCCTTTGCATTTAGTCCGATGCAATTTCTGTGTTTAAACGTCAATAGGAAGGTCCAAGGGATACAGTAAACATGTAGTGAAGCATCGGAATCTAAAAGTGGTATAACAGGAAATGTTCAAAAGATAGTCAGTAAGAAGAGTCAGTCTTCTTGTACTTAAGTCGGCGTTGTGCCTTTTGTATTTAATTCCGATGCAATTTCTGTGTTTCATCGTCAATAAGAAGGTCCAAGGGATACAGTAAACATATAGTGATGCATCAGAATCTAAAACTGGTCTCACAGGAAATGTTCAAATCATAGTCAGAAAGGAGAGTCAGTCTTCTTGTACTTAAGTCGGCATTGTGAATTTTGTATTTAATTCCGATGCAATTTCTGTGTTTCATCGTCAATAAGAAGGTCCAAGGGATACAGTAAACCTGAAGTGAAGCATCGGACCCTAAAACTGGTCTCACAGGAAAGGATCAAAACATAGACAGTAAGAAGAGTTAGTTTTCTTGTACTTAAGTCACCATTTTTCTTTTTCAATTTAATTCTGATTCAATTTCTGTGTTTCATCGTCACTAAGATGGTCAGAGGGATACAGTAAACCTGAAGTGAAGCATCGGAATCTATAACTAGTGTCACAGGAATGGTTCAAAACATAGACAGTAAGAGGAGTCAGTTTTCTTCTACTCAAGTCGGCATTGTGCCTTTTGTATTTATTTCCGATGGAATTTCAGTGTTTTATCGTCAATAAGAAAGTCAGAGGTATACAGTGAACCTGAAGTGAAACATCGGAATCTATAACTAGTGTCACAAGAATGGTTTAATGCATACACAGTAATAAGAGTCAGTCTTCTTGTACTTAAGTCGGCATTGTGCCTTTTGTATCTAATTCCGATGCAATTTCTGTGTTTCATCGTCAATAAGAAGGTCAGAGGGATACAGTAAACCTGAAGTGAAGCATTGGAATCTATATCTAGTGTCACAGCAATGGTTCAAAACATAGAGAGTAAGAGGAGTCAGTCTTCTTGTACTTAAGTCGGCATTGTGCCTTTTTGTATTTAATTCCGATGCAATTTCTGTGTTTAATCGTCAATAGGAAGGTCCAAGGGATACAGTAAACATATAGAGAAGCATCAGAATCTAAAACTGGTCTCACAGGAAAAGTTCAAAACATAGTCAGTAAGGAGAGTCAGTCATCTTGTACTTAAATCGGCATTGTGAATTTTGTATTTAATTCCGATGCAATTTCTGTGTTTCATCGTCAATAAGAAGGTCCAAGGGATACAGTAAACCTGAAGTGAAGCATCAGACCCTAAAAATGGTCTCACAAGAAAGGATCAAAACATAGACTGTAAGAAGAGTTAGTTTTCTTGTACTTAAGTCACCATTGTGCCTTTTCTATTTAATTCTGATTCAATTTCTGTGTTTCATCGGCAATATGAAGGTCAGAGGGATACAGTGAACCTGAAGTGAAGCATCGGAATCTATAACTAGTGTCACAGGAATGGTTCAAAACATAGACTGTAAGAAGAGTCAGTTTTCTTGTACTTAAGTCAGCATTGTGCCTTTTGTATTTAATTCTGATGCAATTTCTGTGTTTCATCGTCAATAAGAAGGTCCAAGGGATACAGTAAACATATAGTGAGGCATATGAATCTAAAACTGGTCTCACAAGAAATGTTCAAAACTTAGTTAGTAAGAAGAGTCAGTCTTCTTGTACTTAAGTCGGCATTGTGCCTTTTGTATTTAATTCCGATGCAATTTCTGTGTTTAAACGTCAATAGGAAGGTCCAAGGGATACAGTAAACATATAGTGAAGCATCGGAATCTAAAAGTGGTATAACACGAAATGTTCAAAAGATAGTCGGTAAGAAGAGTCAGTCTTCTTGTACTTAAGTCGGCATTGTGCCTTTTGTATTTAATTCCGATGCAATTTCTGTGTTTCATCGTCAATAAGAAGGTCCAAGGGATACAGTAAACTTATAGTGAAGCATCAGAATCTAAAACTGGTCTCACAGGAAATGTTCAAATCATAGTCAGAAAGGAGAGTCAGTCTTCTTGTACTTAAGTCGGCATTGTGAATTTTGTATTTAATTCCGATGCAATTTCTGTGTTTCATCGTCAATAATAAGGTCCAAGGGATACAGTAAACCTGAAGTGAAGCATCGGACCCTAACACTGGTCTCACAGGAAAGGCTCAAAGCATAGACAGTAAGAAGAGTTAGTTTTCTTGTACTTAAGTCACCATTTTCCTTTTTCTATTTAATTCTGATTAAATTTCTGTGTTTCATCGTCAATAAGAAGGTCAGAGGGATACAGTAAACCTGAAGTGAAGCATCGGAATCTATAACTAGTGTCACAGGAATGGTTCAAAACATAGACTGAAAGAAGAGTCAGTTTTCTTGTACTTAAGTCAGCATTGTGCCTTTTGAATTGAATTCCGATGGAATTTCAGTGATTCATCGTCAATAAGAAGGTCAGAGGGATACAGTGAACCTGAAGTGAAGCATCGGAATCTATAACTAGTGTCACAGCAATGGTTAAAACATAAACAGTAAGAAGAGTCAGTTTTCTTGTACTTTAGTCGTCATTGTGCCTTTTGTATTTAATTCCGATGCAATTTCTGTGTTTCATCGTCAATAAGAAGGTCAGAGGTATACAGTGAACCTGAAGTGAAGCATCGGAATCTATAACTAGTGTCACAGCAATGGTTAAAACATAGACAGTAAGAAGAGTCAGTTTTCTTGTACTTAAATCGCATTGTGCCTTTTGTATTTAATTCCGGTACAATTTCTGCGTTTCATCGTCAATAAGAAGGTCAGAGGGATACAGTAAACCTGAAGTGAAGCATCGGAAACTATAACTAGTGTCACATGAATGATTCAAAACATAGACAGTAGGAAGAGTCAGTTTTCTTGTACTTAAGTCGGCATTGTGCTTTTTCTATTTAATTCCGATGCAATTTCTGTGTTTCATCGTCAATAAGAAGGTCAGAGGTATACAGTGAACCTGAAGTGAAGCATCGGAATCTATAACTAGTGTCACAGCAATGGTTAAAACATAGACAGTAAGAGGAGTCAGTTTTCTTGTACTTTAGTCGTCATTGTGCCTTTTGTATTTAATTCCGATGCAATTTCTGTGTTTCATCGTCAATAAGAAGATCAGAGGTATACAGTGAACCTGAAGTGAAGCATCGGAATCTATAACTAGTGTCACAGCAATGGTTAAAACATAGACAGTAGGAAGAGTCAGTTTTCTTGTCCTTAAGTCCGCATTGTGCCTTTTCTATTTAATTCTGATGCAATTTCTGTGCTTCATCGTCAATAAGAACGTCCAAGGGATACAGTAAACATATAGTGAAGCATCGGAATCTAAAACTGGTCTCACAGGAAATGTTGAAATCATAGTCAGTAGGAAGAGTCATTCTTCTTGTACTTAAGTCAGCATTGTGCCTTTTTTATTTAATTCTGATGCAATTTCTGTGTTTCATGGTAAAAAAGAAGGTCCAAGAGATACAGTAAACATATAGTGAAGCATAGGAATCTAGAACTGGTCTCACAGGAAATGTTCAAAACATATTCAGTAAGAAAAGTCAGTCTTCTTGTACTTAAGTCGGCATTGTGCCTTTTTGTATTTAATTCCGATGCAATTTTTGTGTTTAATCGTCAATAGGAAGGTCCAAGGGATACAGTAAACATATAGTGAGGCATCGGAAACCAAAAGTGGTATAACAGGAAATGTTCAAAAGATAGTCAGTAAGAAGAGTCAGTCTTCTTGTACTTAAGTCGGCGTTGTGCCTTTTGTATTTAATTCCCATGCAATTTCTGTGTTTCATCGTCAATAAGAAAGTCCAAGGGATACAGTAAACATATAGTGAAGCATCAGAATCTAAAACTGGTCTCACAGGAAAAGTTCAAAACGTAGCCAGTAAGGAGAGTCAGTCTTCTTGTACTTAAATCGGCATTGTGAATTTTGTATTTAATTCCGATGCAATTTCTGTGTTTCATCGTCAATAAGAAGTTCCAAGGGATACAGTAAACCTGAAGTGAAGCATCGGACCTTAAAAATGGTCTCACAAGAAAGGATCAAAAGATAGACAGTAAGAAGAGTTAGTTTTCTTGTACTTAAGTCACCATTGTGCCTTTTCTATTTAATTCTGATTCAATTTCTGTGTTTCATCGTCAATATGAAGGTCAGAGGGATACAGTGAACCTGAAGTGAAGCATCGGAATCTATAACTAGTGTCACAGGAATGGTTCAAAACATAGACAGTAAAAAGAGTCAGTTTTCTCGTACTTAAGTCAGCATTGTGCCTTTTGTATTTAATTCTGATGCAATTTCTGTGTGTCATGGTAAATAAGAAGGTCCAAGGGATACAGTAAACATATAGTGAAGCATAGGAATCTAAAACTGGTCTCACAAGAAATGTTCAAAACATAGTCAGTAGGAAGAGTCAGTCTTCTTGTACTTAAGTCGGCATTGTGCCTTTTGCATTTAGTCCGATGCAATTTCTGTGTTTAAACGTCAATAGGAAGGTCCAAGGGATACAGTAAACATATAGTGAAGCATCGGAATCTAAAAGTGGTATAACAGGAAATGTTCAAAAGATAGTCAGTAAGAAGAGTCAGTCTTCTTGTACTTAAGTCGGCGTTGTGCCTTTTGTATTTAATTCCGATGCAATTTCTGTGTTTCATCGTCAATAAGAAGGTCCAAGGGATACAGTTAACATATAGTGATGCATCAGAATCTAAAACTGGTCTCACAGGAAATGTTCAAATCATAGTCAGAAAGGAGAGTCAGTCTTCTTGTACTTACGTCGGCATTGTGAATTTTGTATTTAATTCCGATGCAATTTCTGTGTTTCATCGTCAATAAGAAGGTCCAAGGGATACAGTAAACCTGAAGTGAAGCATCGGACCCTAAAACTGGTCTCACAGGAAAGGATCAAAACATAGACAGTAAGAAGAGTTAGTTTTCTTGTACTTAAGTCACCATTTTTCTTTTTCAATTTAATTCTGATTCAATTTCTGTGTTTCATCGTCACTAAGAAGGTCAGAGGGATACAGTAAACCTGAAGTGAAGCATCGGAATCTATAACTAGTGTCACAGGAATGGTTCAAACATAGACAGTAAGAGGAGTCAGTTTTCTTCTACTTAAGTCGGCATTGTGCCTTTTGTATTTAATTCCGATGGAATTTCAGTGATTCATCGTCAATATGAAGATCAGAGGGATACAGTGAACCTGAAGTGAAGCATCAGAATCTATAACTAGTGACACAAGAATGGTTCAAAACATAGACAGTAATAAGAGTCAGTCTTCTTGTACTTAAGTCGGCATTGTGCCTTTTGTATTTATATCCGATGCAATTTTGTGTTTAATCGTCAATAACAAGGTCAGAGGGATACAGTAAACCTGAAGTGAAGCATCGGAATCTATAACTAGTGTCACAGGAATGGTTCAAAACATAGACAGTAAGAAGAGTCAGTTTTCTTGTACTTAAGTCGGCATTGTGCCTTTTGTATTTAATTCCGATGCAATTTCTGCGTTTCATCGTCAATAAGATGGTCAGAGGGATACAGTAAACCTGAAGTGAAGCATCGGAAACTATAACTAGTGTCACATGGATGATTCAAATCATAGACAGTAGGAAGAGTCAGTTTTCTTGTACTTAAGTCGGCATTGTGACTTTTGTATTTAATTCCGATGCAATTTCTGTGTTTCATCGTCAATAAGAAGGTCAGAGGTATACAGTAAACCTGAAGTGAAGCATCGGAATCTATAACTAGTGTCACAGGTATGGTTCAAAACATAGACAGTAAGAAGAAATAGTTTTCGTGTACTTAAGTCGGCATTTTGACTTTTGGATTTACTTCCGATGCAATTTCTGTGTTTCATCGCCAATAAGAAGGTTAGAGGTGTACAGTAAACCTAAAGTGAAGCATCGTAATCAATAACTAGTATCACAGGATTGGTTCAGAACGTAGACAGTAAGAAGAGTCAGTTTTCTTGTACTTAACTCGGCATTGTGCCTTATGTATTTAATTCCGATGCAATTTCTGTGTTTCATCGTCAATAAGAAGGTCTAAGGGATACAGTAAACATATAGTGAAGCATCAGAATCAAAAACTGGTCTCACCGGAAATGTTCAAAACATAGTCAGTAAGGAGAGTCAGTCTTCTTGTACTTAAGTCGGCATTGTGCCTTTTGTAATTAATTCCGATGCAATTTCTGTGTTTCATCGTCAATAAGAAGGTCCAAGGGATACAGTAAACCTGAAGTGAAGCATCGGACCCTAAAACTGGTCTCACAGGAAAGGTTCAAAACATAGACAGTAAGATGAGTTAGTTTTCTTGTACTTAAGTCAGCATTGTGCTTATTCTATTTAATTCTAATTCAATTTCTGTGTTTCATCGTCAATAAGAAGACCTGAGGGATACAGTAAACCTGTAGTGGAGCATCGGAATCTATAACTATTGTCACAGGAATGGTTCAAAACATAGACAGTAAGAAGATTCAGTTTTCTTGTACTTAAGTCGGCATTGTGCCTTTTGTATTTAATTCCGATGGAATTTCAGTGTTTCATCGTCAATAAGAAGGTCAGAGGTATACAGTGAACCTGAAGTGAAACATCGGAATCTATAACTAGTGTCACAAGAATGGTTCAATACATACACAGTAATAAGAGTCAGTCTTCTTGTACTTAAGTCGGCATTGTGCCTTTTGTATCTAATTCCGATGCAATTTCTGTGTTTCATCGTCAATAAGAAGGTCAGAGGGATACAGTAAACCTGAAGTGAAGCATCGGAATCTATATCTAGTGTCACAGCAATGGTTCAAAACATAGAGAGTAAGAAGAGTAAGTTTTCTTGTACTTAAGTAGGCATTGTGCCTTTTGTATTTAATTCCGATGGGATTTCAGTGTTTCATCGTCAATAAGACGGTCAGAGGGATACAGTGAACCAGAAGTGACGCATCGGAATCTATAACTAGTGTCACAAGAATGGTTCAAAACATAGACAGTAATAAGAGTCAGTCCTCTTGTACTTAAGTCGGCATTGTGCCTTTTGTATTTAATTCCGATGGAATTTCTGTGTTTCATCGTCAATAAGACGGTCAGAGGGATACAGTAAACCTGAAGTGAAGCATCGGAATCTATAACTAGTGTCACAGGAATGGTTTAAAACATACACAGTAAGAACAGTCAGTTTTCTTGTACTTAAGTCCGCATTGTGCCTTTTCTATTTAAGTCCGATGCAATTTCTGTGCTTCATCGTCAATAAGAAGGTCCAAGGGATACAGTAAACATATAGTGAAGCATAGGAATCTAAAACTGGTCTCACAGGAAATGTTCAAAACATAGTCAGTAAAAAGAGTCAGTCTTCTTGTACTTAAGTCGGCATTGTGCCCTTTGTATTTAATTCCTATGCAATTTCTGTGTTTAATCGTCAATAGGAAGGTACACGGGTTACAGTAAACATATAGTGAAGCATCGGAATCTAAAAGTGGTATAACAGGAAATGTTCAAAAGATAGTCAGTAAGAAGAGTCAGTCTTCTTGTACTTAAGTCTGCGTTGTGCCTTTTGTATTTAATTCCGATGCAATTTCTGTGTTTAAACGTCAATAGGATGGTCCAAGGGATACAGTAAACATATAGTGAAGCATCGGAATCTAAAAGTGGTATAACAGGAAATGTTCAAATATAGTCAGTAAGAAGAGTCAGTCTTCTTGTACTTAAGTCGGCGTTGTGCCTTTTGTATTGAATTCCGATGCAATTTCTGTATTTCATCGTCAATAAGAAGGTCCAAGGGATACAGTAAACATATAGTGAAGCATCAGAATCTAAAACTGGCCTCACAGGAAACGTTCAAATCATAGTCAGAAAGGAGAGTCAGTCTTCTTGTACTTAAGCCGGCATTGTGAATTTTGTATTTAATTCCGACGCAATTTCTGTGTTTCATCGTCAATAAGAAGGTCAGAGGGATACAGTAAACCTGAAGTGAAGCATCGGAATCTATATCTAGTGTCACAGCAATGGTTCAAAACATAGAGAGTAAGAAGAGTCAGTTTTCTTGTACTTAAGTAGGCATTGTGCCTTTTGTATTTAATTCCGATGGGATTTCAGTGTTTCATCGTCAATAAGACGGTCAGAGGGATACAGTGAACCAGAAGTGAAGCATCGGAATCTATAACTAGTGTCACAAGAATGGTTCAAAACATAGACAGTAATAAGAGTCAGTCATCTTGTACTTAGGTCGGCATTGTGCCTTTTGTTTTTATATCCGATGCAATTTCTGTGTTTCATCGTCAACAAGAAGGTCAGAGGGATACAGTAAACCTGAAGTGAAGCATCGGAATCTATGACTAGTGTCACAGGAATGGTTCAAAACATAGACAGTAAGAAGAGTCAGTTATCTTGTACTTAAATCGGCATTGTGCCTTTTGTATTTAATTCCGATGCAAATTCTGTGTTTCATCGTCAATAAGAAGGTCCGAGGGATACAGTAAACCTGAAGTGAAGCATCGGAATCTATAACTAGTGTCACAGGAATGTTTCAAAACATAGACTGAAAGAAGAGTCAGTTTCTTGTACTTAAGTCGGCATTGTGCCTTTTGTATTTAATTCCGATGGAATATCAGTGTTTCATCGTCAATAAGAAGGTCAGAGGGATACAGTGAACCTGAAATGAAGCATCGGAATCTATAACTACTGTCACAGCAATGGTTAAAACATAGACAGTAAGAAGAGTCAGTTTTCTTGTACTTAAGTCGTCATTGTGCCTTTTGTATTTAATTCCGATGCTATTTCTGTGTTTCATCGTCAATAAGACGGTCAGCGGGATACAGTAAACCTTAAGTGAAGCATCGGAATCTATAACTAGTGTCACATAATGGTTCAAAACATAGACAGTAGGAAGAGTCAGTTATGTTGTACTTAAGTCGGCATTGTGCCTTTTGTATTTAATTCCGATGCTATTTCTGTGTTTCATCGTCAATAAGAAGGTCAGAGGTATACAGTAAACCTGAAGTGAAGCATCGGAATCTATAACTAGTGTCACAGGTATGGTTCAAAACATAGACTGTAAGAAGAGTTAGTTTTCTTGTACTTAAGTCGGCATTTTGACTTTTGTATTTACTTCCGATGCAATTTCTGTGTTTCATCGCCAATAAGAAGGTCAGAGGTGTACAGTAAACCTAAAGTGAAGCATGGGAATCAATAACTAGTATCACAGGAAAGGTTCAGAACGTAGACAGTAAGAAGAGTCAGTTTTCTTGTACTTAAGTCGGCATTGTGCCTTTTGTATTTAATTCCGATGCAATTTCTGTGTTTCATCGTCAATAAGAAGGTCAGAGGGATACAGTAAACCTGAAGTTAAACATCGGAAGCTACAACTAGTGTCACAGGAATGGTTCTAAACATAGACAGTAAGAAGAGTCAGTTTTCTTGAACATAAGTCGGCATTGTGCCTTTTGTATTTAATTCAGATGCAATTTCTGTGTTTCATCGCAAATAAGAAGGTCAGAGGGATACAGTAAACCTGAAGTGAAGCATCGGAATCTGTAACTAGTGTTACAGGAATGGTTCAAAACATAGACAGTAAGAAGGGTCAGTTTCCTTCTACTTCAGTCGGCATTGTGCCTTTTGTATTTAATTCCGATGCAGTTTCTGTGTTTCATCGTCAATAAGAAGGACAGAGGGATAGAGTGAACATGGAGTGAAGCACCGGTATCTATAACTAGTGTCACAGGAATGGTTCAAAACATAGAATGTAAGAAGAGTCAGTTTTCTTGTACTTAAGTCGGAATTGTGCCTCTTGTATTTAATTCCGATGCAATATCTGTGATTCATCGTCAATAAGAAGGTCAGAGGGATACAGTAAACCCGAAGTGAAGCATCGGAATCTATAACTAGTGTCACATTAATGGTCCAAAACATTGAAAGTAAGAAGAGTCAGTTTTCTTGTACTTAAGTCGGCATTGTGCCTTTTGTATTTAATTCCGATGCAATATCTGTGTTTCATCGTCAATAAGAACGTAAGAGGGATACAGTATACCTGAAGTGAAGCATCGGAATCTATAACTAGTGTCACAGGAATGGTTCAAAACATAGACAGTAAGAAGAGTCAGTTTTCTTGTACTTAAGTCGGCATTGCGCCTTTAGTATTTAATTCCGATGCAATTTCTGTGTTTCATGGTCAATAAGAATGTCAGAGGTATACAGTAAACCGGAAGTGAAGCATCGGAATCTACAACTAGTGTCACAGGAATGGTTCAAATTATAGACAGTAAGAAGAGTCAGTTTTCTTGTACTTAAGTCGGCATTGTGCCTTTTCTATTTAATTCCGATTCAATTTCTGTGTTTCATCGTCAATAAGAAGGTCAGCGGGATACAGTAAACCTGAAGTGAAGCATCGGAATCTACAACTAGTGTCACAGGAATGGTTCTAAACATAGACAGTAAGAAGAGTCAGTTTTCTTGTACTTAAGTCGGCATTGTGCCTTTTGTATTTAATTCCGATGCAATTCCTGTGTTTCATCGTCAATAAGAAGGTCAGAGGGATACAGTAAACCTGAAGTGAAGCATCGGAATCTAGAACTAGTGTCACAGGTATGGTTCAAAACATAGACAGTAAGAAGAGTCAGTTTTCTTCTACCTAAGTCGACAATGTGCCTTTTGAAATTCATTCCTATGCAATTTCTGTGTTTCATCGTCAATAAGAAGGTCAGAGGGATACAGTGAACCTGAAGTGAAGCATCGGAATCTATAACTAGTGTCACAGGAATGGTTCAAAGCATAGAAGGTAAGAAGAGTCAGTTTTCTTGTACGTATGTCGGCATTGTGCCCCTTGTATTTAATTCCGATGCAATTTCTGTGTTTTATCATCAATAAGAAGGTCAGAGGGATACAGTAAACCTGAAGTGAAGCATCGGAATCTATAACTAGTGTCACATGAATGGTCCAAGACTTAGACAGTAAGGAGAGTCAGTTTTCTTGTACTTAAGTCGGCATTGTGCCTTTTGTATTTAATTCCGATGCAATTTCTGTGTTTCATCGTCAATAATGAGGTCACTGGGATACAGTAAACCAGAAGTGAAGCATCGGAATCTATAACTAGTGTCACAGGAATGGTTCAAAGCATAGACAGTAATAAGAGTCAGTTCTCTTGTACTTAAGTCGGCATTGTGCTTTTGTATTTAATTCCGATGCAATTTCTGAGTTTCATCGTCAATAAGAAAGTCAGAGGGATACAGTACACCTGAAGTGAAGCATCGAAATTTATAACTAGTGTCACAGGAATGGATCAAAACATAGACAGTAAGAAGAGCCAGTCTTCTAGTACTTGAGTCGGCAATGTGCCTATGTATTTAATTCCGATGCAATATCTGTGTTTCATCGTCAACAAGACGGTCAGAGGGATACAGCAAACCTGAAGTTAAGCATAGGAATCTATAACTAGTGTCACAGGAATGGTTCAAAACATAGACAGTACGAAGAGCCAGTCTTCTTGTACTAGATTCGGCATTGGGCCTTTTGTATTTAATTCCGATGCAATTTCTGTGTTTCATCGTCAATAAGAAGGTCAGAGGGATACAATAAAACTGACGTGAAGCTTCGGAATCTATAACTAGTGTCACAGGAATAGTTCAAATCATAGACAGTAAGAAGAGTCAGATTTCTTGTACTTAAGTCGGCATTGTGCCTTTTGTATTTAATTCCGATGCAATTTCTGTGTTTAATCGTCAATAAGAATGTCCAAGGGATACAGTAAACATATAGTGAGGCATCGGAATCTAAAACTGGCCTCACAGGAAATTTTCAAAAAATGTTCAGTAAGAAGAATCAGTTTTCTTGTACTTAAGCCCGCATTGTGCCTTTTCTATTAAATTCCGATGCAATTTTTGTGTTTCATCGTCAATAAGAAGGTCCAAGGGATGCAGTAAACATATAGTGAAGCAGCAGAATCTAAAACTGTTCTCACAGGAAATGATCAAAACATAGTCAGTTAGAAGAGTCAGTGTTCTTGTACTTAAGTCGGCATTGTGCATTGTGTATTTAATTCAGATGCAATTTCTGTGTTTCACCGTCAATAAGAAGGTCAGAGGGATACAGTAAACCGCAAGTGAAGTATCGGAATCTATAACTCGTGTCACAGGAATGGTTCAAAGCATAGACAGTAAGAAGAGTCAGTCTTCTAGTACTTTAGTCGGCATTGTGCCTTTTGTATTTAATTCCGATGCAATTTCTGTGTTTCATCGTCAATAAGAAGGTCAGAGGGATACAGTAAACCGGAAGTGAAGCATCGTAATCTATAACTAGTGTCACAGGAATGGTTCAAAACATAGAGGGTAAGAAGAGTCAGATTTCTTGTACTTAAGACGGCATTGTGCCTTTTGTATTTAATTCCGATACAATTTCTGTGTTTCATCGACAATAAGAAGGTCAGAGGGAAACAGTAAACCTGAAGTGAAGGATCGGAATCTATACATAGTGTCACAGGCATGGTTCGAAACATAGCCAGTAAGAAGAGTCAGTTTTCTTGTAGTTAAGTCTTCATTGTGCCTTTTGTATTTAATTCCGATGGAATTTCAGTGTTTCATCGTCAATAAGAAGGTCAGAGGGATACAGTAAACCTGAAGTGAAGCATCGGAATCTAAAACCGGTCTCGCAGGAATGTTTCAAAACATAGACAGTAAGAAGAGCCAGTCTTCTTGTACTTGAGTCGGCATTGTCCCTTTTGTATTAAATTCCGATGCAATTTCTGTGTTTCATCGTCAATAAGAAGGTCAGAGGGATACAGTAAACCTGAAGTGAAGCGTCGGAATCTATAACTAGTGTCACAGGAATGGTTCGAAACATAGACAGTAAGAAGAGACAGTCTTCTTGCACTTGAGTCGGCATTGTGCTTTTTGTATTTAATTCCGATGCAATTTCTGTGTTTCATCGTCAATACGAAGGTCAGAGGGATACAATAAAAGTAAAGTGAAGCATTGGAATCTATAACTAGTGTCACAGGAATAGTTCAAAACATAGACAGAAGAAGAGTCAGACTTCTTGTACTTAAGTCGGCATTGTGCCTTTTGTATTTAATTCCGATGCAATTTCTGTGTTTCACCTTTAATAAGAACGTCTGAGGCATACAGTAAACCTGAAGTGAAGCATCGAAATCTATAACTAGTGTCACAGGAATGGTTCAAAAGAAAAACAGTAAGAAGTGTCAGTTTTCCCGTACTTAAGTCGGCATTTTGCTTTTATGTATTTAAATCTGCTGCAATTTCTGTGTTTCATCGTCAATAAGAAAGTCAGAGGGATACAGTAAACTTGAAGTGAGGCATCGGAATGTGTAACTAGTGTCACAGGAATGGTTCAAAACATAGACAGTAAGAAGTGTCAGTTTTCTTGTACTTAAGTCGGCATTGTGCCTTTTCTCTTTAATTCCGATGCAATTTCTGTGTTACGTCGTCAATAAGAAGATCCAAGGGATACAGTAAACCTGAAGTGAAGCATCGGAATCTAAAACCGGCCTCACAGGAAAGTTTCTAAACATAGACAGTAAGAAGAGCCAGTCTTCTTGTACTTGAGTCGGCATTGTGCCTTTAGTATTTGATTCCGATGCAATTTCTGTGTTTCATCATCAATTAGAAGGTCAGAGGGATACAGTAAACCTGAAGTGAAGCCTCGGAATCTATAACTAGTGTCAAAGGAATGGTTCAAAACATAGACAGTAAGTAGAGTCAGTCTTCTTGGACTTATGGTCGGCATTGTGCCTTTTCTATTTAATTCCATGCAATTTCTGTGTTTCATCGGCAATAAGAAGGTCAGAGGGATACAGTAAACCTGAAGTGAAGCATCGGAATCTATAACTAGTCTCACAGGAATGGTTCAAAACATAGACAGTAGGAAGAGTCAGTCTTCTTGTACTTAAGTCGGCATTGTGCCTTTTCTATTTAATTCAGATGCAATTTCTGTGTTCCATCGTCAATGAGAAGGTCCAAGGGAGACAGTAAACCTGAAGTGAAGCATCGGAATCTATAACTAGGGTCAGAGGAATGGTTCACAACACAGACAGTAAGAAGAGCCAGTCTTCTTGTACTTGAGTCGGCATTGTGCCTATGTATTCAATTCCGATGCAATCTCTGTGTTACATCGTCAATAAGAAGGTCAGAGAGATACAGTAAACCTGATGTGAAGCATCGGAATCTGTAACTAGTGTCACAGGAATGGTTCAAAACATAGACAGTAAGAAGAGTCACTCTTCTTGTACTTAAGTCGGCATTGTGCCTTTTGTATTTAATTCCGATGCAATTTCTGTGTTTCATCGTCAATAAGACGGTCAGAGGGTTACAGTAAACCTGCAGTGATGCATCGGAATCTATGACTAGTGTCATAGGAATGGTTCAAACATAGACAGTAAGAAGAGTCAGGTTTCTTGTACCTAATTCGGCATTGTGCATTTTGTATTTAATTCCGATGCAATTTCTGTGTTTCATCGTCAATAAGAAAGTCAGAGGGATACAGTAAATCTGAAGTGAAGCATCGGAATCTATAACTAGTGTCAGGGGAATGGTTCAAATCATAGACAGTAAGAAGAGTCAGTTTTCTTGTACTTAAGTCGGCATTGTGCCTTTTTTATTTAATTCCGATGCAATTTCTGTGTCTCATCGTCTATAAGAAGGTCAGAGGGATACAGTTAACCTGAAGTGAAGCATCGGAATCTATAACTAGTGTCACAGGAATGGTTCAAAACATAGACAGTAAGAAGAGCCAGTCTTCTTGTACTTGAGTCACAATTGTGCCTATGTATTTAATTCCGATGCAATTTCTGTGTTTCATCGTCAATAAGAAGGCCAGCGGGATACAGTAAACCTGAAGTGAATCATCTGAATCTATAACTAGTGTCACAGGAATGGTTCGAAACATAGACAGTAAGAAGAGCCAGTCTACTTGTACTTGAGTTGGCATTGTGCCTATGTATTTAATACCGATGCAATTTCTGTGTTTCATCGTCAATAAGAAGATCAGAGAGATACAGTAAACCTGAAGTGAAGCATCGGAATCTATAACTAGTGTCACAGGAATGGTTCAAATTATAGACAGTAAGAAGAGTCAGTCTTCTTGTACTTAAGTCGGCTTAGTGCCTTTTGTATTTAATTCCGATGCAAATTCTGTGATTCATCGTCAATAAGGTCAGAGGGATACAGTATAACTGAAGTGAAGCATCGGAATCTATAATTAATGTCACAAGAATGGTTAAAATCATTGACACTAAGAAGAGTCAGTTTTCTTGTACTTTAGTTGGGATTGTGCCTTTTCTATTTAATTCCGATGCAATTTCTGTGTTAGATCGTCGATAAGAAGGTCCAAGGGATACAATAAACATATAGTGAAGCATCGGAAATTAAAACTGGTCTCACAGGAAATGTTGAAATCATACTCAGTTGGAAGAGTCAGTCTTCATGTACTTAATTCGGCATTGTGCCTTTTGTATTTAATTCCGATGCTATTTCTGTGTTTCATCGTCAATAGGAAGGTCAGAGCGATACAGTAAACCTGATGTGAGGCATCGGAATCGATAACTAATGTCACAGGAATGGTTCAAAACAAAGACAGTAAGAAGAGTTAAATTTCTTGTGCTTAAGTTGGCATTGAGCCTTTTGTATTTAATTCCGATGCAATTTCTGTGTTTCATCGTCAATAAGAAGGTCCAAGGGATACAGTAAACATATAGTTAAGCATCGGAATCTAAAACTGGTCTCACAGGACATGTTCAAATGATAGTCGGTAAGTAGAGTCAGTCTTCTTGTACTTAAGTCGGCATTGTGCCTTTTGTATTTAATAGCGATGCAATTTCTGTGTTTCATCGTCAATAAGAAGGTCAAAGGGATACAGTATACATATAGTGAAGCATCAGAATCTAAAACTGGTCTCACAGGACATGTTCAAATGATAGTCAGTAAGTAGAGTCAGTCTTCTCGTACTTAAGTCGGCATTGTGCCTTTTGTATTTAATAGCGATGCAATTTCTGTGTTTCATCGTCATTAAGAAGGTCCAAGGGATACAGTAAACCTGAAGTGAAGCATCGGACTCTATAACTAGTGTCACAGAAATGGTTCAAAACATAGACAGTAGGAAGAGTCAGTCTTCTTGTACTTAAGTCGGCATTGTGCTTTTTCTATATAATTCCGATGCAATTTCTGTGTTTCGTCGTCAATAAGAACGTCCAAGGGATACAGTAAACCTGAAGTGAAGCATCGGAATCTATAACTAGTGTCACAGGAATGGTTCAAACATAGACAGTAAGAAGAGTCAGTCTTCCAGTACTTAAGTCGGCATTGTGCCTTTTGTATTTAATTCCGATGTAATATCTGTGTTTCATCGTCAATAAGAAGGTCAGAGGGATACAGTAGACCTGAAGTGAAGCATCGGAATCTATAACTAGTGTCACAGGAATGGTTCAAATTATAGACAGTAAGAAGAGTCAGTCTTCTTGTACTTAAGTCGGCATTGTGCCTTTTGTATTTAATTCCGATGCAATTTCTGTGATTCATCGTCAATAATAAGTTCCAAGGGATACAGTAAACCTGAAGTGAAGCATCGGACTCTATAACTAGTGTCACAGAAATGGTTCAAAACATATACGGTAGAAAAAGTCAGTCTTCTTGTACAAAGGTGGCATTGTGCCTTTTGTATTCAATTCCGATGCAATTTCTGTGTTTCATCGTCAATAAGAAGGTCAGCGGGATACAGTAAACCTGAAGTGAAGCATCGGAATCTACAACTAGTGTCACAGGAATGGTTCTAAACATAGACAGTAAGAAGAGTCAGTTGTCTTGTACTTAATGCGGCATTGTGCCTTTTGTATTTAATTCCGATGCAATTTCTGTGTTTCATCGTCAATAAGAAGGTCAGAGGGATACAGTAAACCTGAAGTGAGCATCGGAATGTGTAACTAGTGTCACAGGAATGGTTCATAACATAGACAGTACTAAGAGTCAGTTTTCTTGTACTTAAGTCGGCATTGTGCCTTTTGTATTTAATTACGATGCAATTTCTGTGTTTCATCGTCAATAAGAATGTCAGAGGGATACAATAAACCTGAAGTGAAGCATCGGAATCTATAACTAGTGCCACAGGAATGGTTCAGAACATAGACAGTAGGAAGAGTCAGTCTTCTTGTACTTAAGTCGGCATTGTGCCTTTTCTATTTAATTACGATGTAATTTCTGTGTTTCGTCGTCAATAAGAAAGTCCAAGGGAAACAGTAAACCTGAAGTGAAGCATCGGAATCTATAACAAGTGTCAAAGGAATGGTTCAAAACATAGACAGTAGGAAGAGTCAGTCTTCTTGAACTTAAGTCGGCATTGTGCCTCTTCTATTTAAAACCGATGCAATTTCTGTGTTTCATCGTCAATAAGAATGTCAGAGGGATACAATAAACCTGAAGTGAAGCATCGGAATCTATAACTAGTGCCACAGGAATGGTTCAGAACATAGACAGTAGGAAGAGTCAGTCTTCTTGTACTTAAGTCGGCATTGTGCCTTTTGTATTTAATTCCGATGCAATTTCAGTGTTTCATCGTCAATAAGAATGTCATAGGAATACAGTAAACCTGAAGTGATGCATCGGAATCTGAAACCGGTCTCACAGGAATGTTTCAAAACAAAGACAGTAAGAAGAGCCAGTCTTCTTGTACTTGAGTCGGCATTGAGCCTTTTGTATTTAATTCCGATGCAATTTCTGAGTTTCATCGTCAATAAGAAGGTCAGAGGGATACAGTATAAGTGAAATGAAGTATCGGAATCTATAACTAGTGTCACAGGAATGGTTAAAATCATAAACAGTAAGAAGAGACAGTTTTCTTGTACTTAAGTCGGCATTGTGCCTTTTCTATTTAATTCCGATGCAATTTCTGTGTTACATCGTCGATAAGAAGGTCCAAGGGATACAATAAACATATAGTGAAGCATCGGAATCTAAAACTGGTCTCACAGGAAATGTTGAAATCATAGTCAATACGAAGAGTCAGTCTTCATGTACTTAATTCGGCATAGTGCCTTTTGTATATAATTCCGATGCAATTTCTGTGTTTCATCGTCAATAAGAAGGTCAGAGCGATACAGTAAACGCTCAAGTGACGAATCGGAATCGATAACTAATGTCACAGGAGTGGTTCAAAACACAGACAGTAAGAAGAGTTAGATTTCTTGTGCTTTAGTCTGCATTGTGCCTTTTGTATTTAATTCCAATGCAATTTCTGTGTTTCATCGTGAATAAGAAGGTCAGAGGGATACAGTAAACCTGAAGTGAAGCATCGAAATCCATAATTAGTGTCACAGGAATGGTTCAAACAAAGACAGTGAGAAGAGTCAGTTTTCTTGTACTTAAGTCGGCTTTTTGCCTATTGTATGAAATTCCGATGCAATTTCTGTGTTTCATCGTCAATAAGAAGGTCAGAGGGATACAGTAAACCTGCAGTGAAGCATCGGAATGTGTAACTAGTGTCACAGGAATGGTTCAAAACATAGACAGTAAGATGAGTCAGTTTTCTTGTACTTAAGTCGGCATTGTGCCTTTTCTATATAAGTCCGACGCAATTTCTGTGTTTCGTCGTCATTAAGAAGGTCCAAGGGATACAGTAAATCTGAAGTGAAGCATCGGAATCTAAAACCGGTCTCACAGGAAAGTTTCAAAACATAGACAGTAAGAGGAGTCAGTTTTCTTGTACTTAAGTCGGCATTGTGCCTTTTGTATTTAATTCCGATGCAATTTCTGTGTTTCATCGTCAATAAGAAGGTCAGAGGGATACAGTAAACCGGAAGTGAAGCATCGGAATCTATAACTAGTGTCACATGAATGGTTCGAAACATAGACAGTAAGAAGTGTCTTTTTTCTTGTACTTAAGTCGGCATTGTGCCTTTTCTATTCAATTCCGATGCAATTTCTGTGTTTCATCGTCAATAAGAAGGTCAGAGGGATACAGTAAACCTGAAGTCAATCATTGGAATATGTAACTAGTGTCACAGGAATGGTTCAAAACATAGACAGTAACAAGAGCCAGTCTTCTTGTACTTGAGTCGGCATTGTGCCTTATGCATTTAATTGCGATGCAATTTCTGTGTTTCATCGTCAATAAGAAGGTCAGAGGTATACAGTAAACCTGAAGTGAGGCATCGGAATCTATAACTAGTGTCACAGGAATTGTTCAAAACATAGACAGTTAGAGGAGTCAGTTCTCTTGTACTTAAGTCGCCATTGTGCTTTTGTATTTAATTCCGATGGAATATCTGTGTTACATCGTCAATAAGAAGGTCAGAGGGATGCAGTAAACCTGAAGTGAAGCATCGGAACCTATAACTAGTGTCACGGGAATGGGTCAAAACATAGACAGTAAGAAGAGCCAGTCTTCTTGTACTTCAGTCCGCATTGTGCCTTTTGTATTTAATTCCGATGCAATTTCTGTGTTTCATCGTCAATAAGAAGATCAGAGGGTACAGCAAACCTGAAGTGAAGCATCGGAATCTATAACTAGTGTCACAGGAATGATTCAAAACATAGACAGTAAGAGGAGTCAGTTTTCTTGTACTTAAGTCGGCATTGTGCCTTTTCTATTTAATTCCGATGCAATTTCTGTGTCTCGTCGTCAATAAGAAGATCCAAGGGATACAGTAAATCTGAAGTGAAGCATCGGAATCTAAAACCGGTCTCACAGGAAAGTTTCAAAACATAGACAGTAAGAAGAGCCAGTCTTCTTGTACTTGAGTCGGCATTGTGCCTTTTGATTTAATTCCGATGCAATTTCTGTGTTTCATCGTCAACAAGAAGGTCAGAGAGATACAGGCTGAAGTGAAGCATCGGAATCTGTAACTAGTGTCACAGGAATGGTTCAAAGCATAAACAGTAAGAAGAGTCAGTTTTCTTGTACTTAAGCCCGCATTGTGCCTTTTCTATTTAATTCCGATGCAATGTTTGTGTTTCATCGGCAATAAGAAGGTCAGAGGAATACAGTAAACCTGAAGCTAAGCATCGGAATCTATAACTAGTGTCACAGGAATGGTTCAAAACATAGACAGTAGGAAGAGTCAGTCTTCTTGTACTTAAGCCGGCATTGTGCCTTTTCTATTTAATTCCGATGCAATTTCTGTGTTTCATCGTCAATAAGAAGGTCAGAGGGATACAGTAAATCTGAAGTGACGCATCGGAATCTGTAACTAGTGTCACAGGAATGGTTCAAAACATAGACAGTAAGAAGAGTCAGTTTTCTTGTACTTAATTCGGCATTGTGCGTTTTGTATTTAATTCCGATGCAATTTCTGTGTTTCATCGTCAATAAGAAGGTCAGAGCGATACAGTAAACCTGAAGTGAAGAATCGGAATCGATAACTAATGTCACAGGAATGGTTCAAAGCACAGACAGTAAGAAGAGTTTGATTTCTTGTGCTTAAGTCGGCATTGTGCCTTTTGTATTTAATTCCGATTCAATTTCTGTGTTTCATCGTCAATTAGAAGGTCAGAGGGATACAGTAAACCTGAAGTGAAGCATCGAAATCCATAATTAGTGTCACAGGAATGGTTCAAAACAAAGACAGTGAGAAGAGTCAGTTTTCTTGTACTGAAGTCGGCATTTTGCCTATTGTATGAAATTCCGATGTAATTTCTGTGTGTCATCGTCAATAAGAAGGTCAGAGGGATACAGTAAACCTGAAGTGAAGCATCACAATGTGTAACTAGTGTCACAGGAATGGTTCAAAACATAGACAGTAAGATGAGTAAGTTTTCTTGTACTTAAGTCGGCATTGTGCATTTTCTATTTAAGTCCGATGCAATTTCTGTGTTTCGTCGTCAATAAGAAGGTCCAAGGGATACAGTAAGCTGAAGTGAAGCATCGGAATCTAAAACCGGTCTCACAGGAAAGTTTCAAAACATAGACAGTAAGAAGAGCCAGTCTTCTTGTACTTGAACCGCCATTGTGCCTTTTGTATTTCATTCCAAGCAATTTCTGTGATTCATCGTCAATACGAAGGTCAGAGAGATACAGTATAACTGAAGTGAAGCATCGGAATCTATAATTACTGTCACAGGAATGGTTAAAAACATAGAGAGTAAGAAGAGTCAGTTTTCTTGTACTTAAGTCGGCATTGTGCCTTTTCTATTTAATTCCGATGCAATTTCAGTGTTACATCGCCGATAAGAAGGTCCAATGGATAAAATAAACATATTGTGAAGCATCGGAATCTAAAACTGGTCTCACAGGAAATGTTGAAATCATAGTCAGTAGGAAGAGTCAGTCTTCATGTACTTAATTCGGCATTGTGCCTCTTGTATTTAATTCCTATGCAATTTCTGTGTTTCATCGTCAATAAGAAGTACAGAGCGATACAGTAAAACTGAAGTGAAGCATCGGAATCGATAACTAATGTCACAGGAATGGTTCAAAACACAGACAGTAAGATGAGTTAAATTTCTTGTGCTTAAGTCGGCATTGAGCCTTTTGTATTTAATTCCGATGCAATTTCTGTGTTTCATCGTCAATAAGAAGGTCCAAGGGATACGGTAAACATATAGTGAAGCATCGGAAAAAAACTGGTCTCACAGGAAATGTTCAAATGATAGTCAGTAAGAAGAGTCAATCTTCTTGTACTTAAGTCGGCATTGTGCCTTTTGTATTTAATATCGATGCAATTTCTGTGTTTCATCGTCAGTAAGAAGGTCCAAGGGATACAATAAACATATAGTGAAGCATCAGAATCTAAAACTGGTCTCACAGGAAATGTTCAAAACATAGTCAGTAAGAAGAGTCAGTCTTCTTGTACTTAAGTCGGCATTGTGCCCTTTGTATTTAATTCCGATGCAATTTCTGTGTTTCATCGTGAATAAGAAGGTCCAAGGGATACAGTAAAACTGAAGTGAATCATCGGAATCTAAAACTGGTCTCACAGGAAAGGGTCAAAGCATAGACTGTAAGAAGAGATAGATTTCTTGTACTTAAGTCAGCATTGTGCTTTTTCTATTTAACTCTGATTCAATTTCTGTGTTTCGTCTTCAATAAGAAGGTCCAAGGGATACAGTAAACCTGAAGTGAAGCATCGGAATCTGAAACCGGTCTCACAGGAAAGCTTCATAACATAGACAGTAAGAAGAGCCAGTCTACTTGTACTTAAGACGGCATTGTGCCATTTGTGTTTAATTCCGATGCAATTTCTGTCTTTCATCGTCAATAAGAAGGTCAGAGGGATACAGAAAACCTGAAGTGAAGCATCGGAATCTAGAACTAGTGTCACAGGAATGGTTCAAAACATAGACAGTAAGAAGAGTCAGTTTTCTCGTACTTCAGTCGGCATTGTGCCTTTTGAATTTAATTCCGATGCAATTTCTGTGTTTAACCGTCAATAAGCAGGTCAGAGGCATACAGTAATCATATAGTGAAGCACCGGAATCTAAAACTGGTCTCACAGGAAATGTTCAAATGATAGTCAGTAAGAAGAGTCAGTCTTCTTGTACTTAAGTCCGCATTGGGCCTTTTCTATTTAATTCCGATGCAATTTCTGTGTTTCATCGGCAATAAGAAGGTCAGAGGGATAAGTAAACCTGAAGTAAAGCATCGGAATCTATAACTAGTGTCAAAGGAATGGTTCACATCATAGACAGTAAGAAGACACAGTCATCTTGTACTTAAGTCGGCATTGTGCTTTTCTATTTAATTCCGATGCAATTTCTGTGTTTCATCGGCAATAAGAAGGTCAGAGGGATACGTAAACCTGAAGTGAAGCATCGGAATATATAACTAGTGTCACAGGAATGGTTCAAAACATAGACAGTTGGAAGAGAAAGTCTTCTTGAACTTAAGTCGGCATTGTGCCTTTTCTATTTAATTCCGATGCAATTTCTGTGTTTCGTCGTCAATAAGAAGGTCCAAGGGATACAGTAAACCTGAAGTGAAGCGTCGGAATCCATAACTAGTGTCACAGGAATGGTTCAAACATAGACAGTAAGAATAGTCAGTCTTCTAGTACTTAAGTCGGCATTGTGCCTTTTGTATTTAATTCCGATGCAATTTCTGTGTTTCATCGTCAATAAGAATGTCAGAGGGATACAGTGAACATGAAGTGAAGCATCGGAATCAATAACTAGTGCCACAGGAATGGTTCAGAACATAGACAGTAGGAAGAGTCAGTCTTCTTGTACTTAAATCGGCATGGTGCCTTTTCTATTTAATTACGATGTAATTTCTGCGTTTCGTCGTCAATAAGAAGGTCCAAGGGATACAGTAAACCTGAAGTGAAGCATCGGAATCTATAACTAGTGTCAAAGGAATGGTTCAAAACATAGACAGTAGGAAGAGTCAGTCTTCTTGAACTTAAGTCGGCATTGTGCCTCTTCTATTAAAATCCGATGCAATTTCTGTGTATCGTCGTCAATAAGAAGGTCCAAGGGATACAGTAAACAAATAGCGAAGCATCGGAATCTAAGACTGGTCTCACAGGAAATGTTCAAAACATAGTCAGTAAGATGAGTCAGTCTTCTTGTACTTAAGTTGGCATTGTGCCTTTTCTATTTAATTCCGATGCAATTTCTGTGTTTCGTCGTCAATAAGAAGGTCCAAGGGATACAGCAAACCTGAAGTGAAGCATAGGAATATATAACTAGTGTCACAGGAAAGGTTCAAAACATAGACAGTAAGAAGAGTCAGTCTTCTTGTACTTAAGTCGCCATTGTGCCTTTTGTATTTAATTCCGATGCAATTTTTGTGTTAGATCGTCAATAAGAAGGTCAGAGGGATACAGTAAACCTAACGTGACGCATCGGAATCTATAACTAGTGTCACAGGAATGGTTCAAAATACAGTCAGTAAGAAGAGTCAGTCTTCTTGTACTTAAGTCGGCATTCTGCCTTTTCTATTTAATTCCGATGGAATTTCTGTGTTTCGTCGTCAATAAGAAGGTCCAAGGGATACAGAAAACCTGAAATGAAGCATCGGAATCTATAACTAGTGTCACAGGAATGGTTCAAAGCATCGAGAGTAGGAAGAGTTAGTCTTCCTGATCTTAAGTCGGCATTGTGCTTTTCTATTTAATTCCGATCCAATTTCTGTGTTTTGTCGTCAATAAGAAGGTCCAAGGGATACAGTAAACATATAGAGAAGCATCGGAATATATAACTAGTGTCACAGGAATGGTTCAAATCATAGACAGTGGGAAGAGTCAGTCTTCATGTACTTAAGTCGGCATTGTGCTTTTCTATTTAATTAAGAAGCAATTTCTGTGTTTCGTCGTCAATAAGATGGTCCAAGGGATACAGTAAACCTGAAGTGAAGCATCGGAATCTATAACTAGTGTCACAGGAAAGGTTCAGAATATAGACAGTAACAAGAGTCAGTGTTCTTGTACTTAAGTCGGCATTGTGCCTTTGTATTTAATTCCGATGCAATTTCTGTGTTTCATCGTCAATAAGAAGGTCAGAGGGAAACAGTACACCTGAAGTGAAGCATCGGAATCTATAACTAGTGTCACAGGAATGGTTCAGAACATAGACAGTAGGGAGAGTCAGTCTTCTTGTAGTTAAGTCGGCATTGTGCCTTTTCTATTTAATTCCGATGTAATTTCTGTGTTTCGTCGTCAAAAAGGAGGTCCAAGAGATACAGTAAACCTGAAGTGAAGCATCGCAATCCATAACTAGTGTCACAGGAAAGGTTCAAAACATAGACACTAAGAAGAGTCAGTCTTCCTGTACTTAAGTCGGCATTGTGCCATTTCTACTTAATTCCAATGCAATTTCTGTGTTTCATCGTCAATAAGAAGGTCCAAGGGATACAGTAAACCTGAAGTGAAGCATCGGAATCTAAAACTGGTCTCACAGGACATGTTCAAAACATAGTTAGTAAGAAGAGTCAGTCTTCCTGTACTTAAGTTGGCATTGTGCCTTTTCTAATTAATTCCGATGCAATTTCTGTGTTTCGTCATTAATAAGAAGGTCCAAGGGATACAGCAAACTTGAAGTGAAGCATAGGATTATATAACTAGTGTCACAGGAAAGGTTCAAAGCATGGACAGTAAGAAGCATCAGTCTTCTTGTACATAAGACGGCATTGTACCTTTTGTATTTAATTCCGATGCAATTTCTTTGTTTCATCGTCAATAAGAAGGTCCAAGCGATACAGTAAACCTGAAGTGAGGCATCGGAATCTATAACTATTGTCACAGGAATGGTTCAAAACATAGACAATAGGAAGAGTCAGTGTTCTTGTACTTAAGTCAGCATTGTATCTTTTGTATTTAATTCCGATGCAATTTCTGTGCTTCATCGTCAATAAGAAGGTCAGAGGGATACAGTAAACCTGAAGTGTAGCATCGGAATCTATGACTAGTGTCACGGGTATGCTTCAAAACATAGACAGTAAGAAGAGTCAGTTTTCTTTTACTTAAGTCGGCATTGTGCCTTTTCTATTTAATTCCGATGCAATTTCTGTGTTTCGTCGTCAATAAGAAGGTCCAAGGGATACAGTAAACCTGAAGTGAAGCATCGGAAACTACAACTAGTGTCACAGGAATTGCTCAAAACATAGACAGTAAGATGAGTCAGTCTTCTTGTACTTAAGTCGGCATTGTGCCTTTGTATTTAATTCCGATGCAATTTCTGTGTTTCATCGTCAATAAGAAGGTCAGAGGGATACAGTACACCTGAAGTGAAGCATCGGAATCTATAACTAGTGTCACAGGAATGGTTCAAATCATAGACAGTGGGAAGAGTCAGTCTTCATGTACTTAAGTCGGCAATGTGCTTTTCTATTTAATTAAGATGCAATTTCTGTGTTTCGTCGTCAATAAGATGGTCCAAGGGATACAGTAAACCTGAAGTGAAGCATCGGAATCTATAACTAGTGTCACAGGAAAGGTTCAGAATATAGACAGTAAGAAGTGTCAGTCTTATTGTACTTAAGTCGGCAATGTGCCTTTTGTATTTAATTACGATGCAATTTCTGTGTTTCATCGTCAATAAGAAGGTCAGAGGGATACAGTAAACCTGAAGTACAGCATCGGAATCCATAACTAGTGTCAGAGGAATGGTTCAAAGCATAGAGAGTAGGAAGAGTTAGTCTGCTTGAACTTAAGTCTGCATTGTGCCTTTTCTATTTAATTCCGATTCAATTTCTGTGTTTCGTCGTCAATAAGAAGGTCCAAGGGATACAGTAAACATATAGAGAAGCATTGGAACATAAAACTGGTCTCACAGGAAATGTTCAAAATATAGTCAGTAAGAAGAGTCAGTCTTCTTGTACTTAAGTCGGCATTGTGCCTTTTGTATTTAATTCCGATGTAATTTCTGTGTTTAGTCGTCAATAAGAAGGTCCAAGAGATACAGTAAACCTGAAGTAAAGCATTGCAATCTATAACTAGTGTCACAGGAAGGGTTCAAAACATAGACACTAAGAAGAGTTAGTCTTCCTGTACTTAAGTCGGCATTGTGCCATTTCTACTTAATTCCGATGCAATTTCTGTGTTTCATAGTCAATAAGAAGGTCCAAGGGATACAGTAAACCTGTAGTGAAGCATCGGAATCTGTAACTAGTGTCAAAGGAATGGTTCATAACATAGACCGTAGGAAGAGTCAGTCTTCTTGAACTTAAGTCGGTATTGTGCATCTTCTATTTAAATCCGATGCAATTTCTGTGCTTCGTCGGCAATAAGAAGGTCCAGGGGATACAGTAAACATATAGTGAAGCATCGGAATCTAAAACAGGTCTCACAGGAAATTTTCAAATCATAGTCAGTAAGAAGAGTCAGTTCTGTTGTTCTTAAGTCGGCATTGTGCTTTTGTATTTAATTCCGATGCAATTTCTGTGCTTCATCGTCAATAGGAAGGTCAGAGGGATACAGTAAACCTGAAGTGTAGCATCGGAATCTATAACTAGTGTCACGGGAATGCTTCAAAACATAGACAGTAAGAAGAGTCAGTTTTCTTGTACTTAAGTCGGCATTGTGCTTTTTGTATTTAATTCCGATGCAATTTCTGTGTTTCATCGTCAATAAGAAGGTCAGAGGGATACAGTAAACCGGAAGTGAAGCATCGGAATCTATAACTAGTGTCACAGGAATGGTTCAAAGCATAGACAGTAAGAAGAGCCAGTCTTCTAGTACTTGAGTCGGCATTGTGCCTTTTGTATTTAATTCCGATGCAATTTCTGTGTTTCATCGTCAATAAGAAAGTCACAGGGATACAGTAAACTGGAAGTGAAGCATCGGAATCTATAATTAGTGTCACAGGAATGGTTCTAAACATAGACAGTAAGAAGAGTCAGATATATTGTACTTAAGTCGGCATTGTGCCTTTTGTATTTAATTCCGATAGAATTTCTGTGTTTCATTGTCAACAAGAAGGTCCAAGGGATACAGTAAACCTGTAGTGAAGCATCGGAATCTGTAACTAGTGTCAAAGGAATGGTTCAAAACATAGACAGTAGGAAGAGTCAATCTTCTTGAACTTAAGTCGGTATTGTGCCTCTTCTATTTAAATCCGATGCAATTTCTGTGCTTCGTCGTCAACAAGAAGGTCCAGGGGATACAGTAAACATATAGTTAAGCATCGGAATCTAAAACAGGTCTCACAGGAAATGTTCAAAACATAGTCAGTAAGAAGAGTCAGTCTTCTTGACTTAAGTTGGCATTGTGCCTTTTCTATTTAATTCCGATGCAATTTCTGTGTTTCGTCGTCAATAAGAAGGTCCAAGGGATCCAGCAAACTTGAAGTGAAGCATAGGAATATATAACTTGTGTCACAGGAACGGTTTAAAGCATAGACAGTAAGATGAGTCAGTCTTCTTGTACTTAAGAAGGCATTGTGCCTTTTGTATTTAATTGTGATGCGATTTCTGTGTTTCATCGTCAATTAGAAGGTCAGTGGGATACAGTAAACCCGAAGTGAAGCATCGGAATCTATAACTAGTGTCTCAAGAATAGTTCAAAACATAGACAGTAGGAAGAGTCAGTTCTGTTGTTCTTAAGTCGGCATTGTGCTTTTGTATTTAATTCCGATGCAATTTCTGTGCTTCATCGTCAATAGGAAGGTCAGAGGGATACAGTAAACCTGAAGTGTAGCATCGGAATCTATAACTAGTGTCACGGGAATGCTTCAAATCATAGACAGTAAGAAGAGTCAGTTTTCTTGTACTTAAGTTGGCATTGTGCCTTTTGTATTTAATTCCGATGCAATTTCTGTGTTTCATCGTCAATACGAAGGTCAGAGGGTACAGTAAACCTGAAGTGAAGCATCGGAATCTATAACTAGTGTCACAGAAATGGTTCAAAACATAGACAGTAAGAAGAGTCAGATTTCTTGTACTTAAGTCGGCATTGTGCCTTTTCTATTTAATTCCGATTCAATTTCTGTGTTTCGTCGTCAATAAGAAGATCCAAGGGATACAGTAAATCTGAAGTAAGGCATCGGAATCTGAAACCGGTCTCACAGGAAAGTTTCAAAACATAGACAGTAAGAAGAGCCAGTCTTCTTGGACTTGAGTCGGCATTGTGCCTTTTGATTTAATTCCGATGCAATTTCTATGTTTCATCGTCAACAAGAAGGTCAGAGAGATACAGTATACCTGAAGTGAAGCATCGGAATCTGTAACTAGTGTCACAGGAATGGTTCAAATCATACACAGTAAGAAGAGTCAGTTTTCTTGTACTTAAGCCCACATTGTGCCTTTTCTATTTAATTCCGATGCAATGTTTGTGTTTCATCGTCAATAAGAAGGTCCAAGGGATACAGAAAACATATAGTGAAGCATCGGAATCTAAAACTGGTCACACAGGAGACGTTGAAATCATAGTCAGTAGGAAGAGTCAGTCTTCTTGTTCTTAAGTCAGCATTGTGCCTTTTGTATTTAATACTTATGAAATTTTTGTGTTTCATCGTCAATAAGAAGGTCCAAGGGATACAGTAAACATATAGTGAAGTATCGGAATCAAATACTGGTCTCACAGAAAATGTGCAAAACATAGTCAGTAAGAAGAGTCAGTCTTCTTGTACTTAAGCCGGCATTGTGCCTTTTGTATTTGATTCCGATGCAATTTCTGTGTTTACTCGTCAATAAGAATGTCCAAGGGTTACAGTAAACATATAGTGAGGCATCGGAATCTGAAACTGGTCTCACAGGAAACATTCAAAAGATATTCAGTAAGAAGAGTCAGTCTTCTTGTACTTAAGTCGGCGTTGTGCCTTTAGTATTTAATTCCGATGCAATTTCTGTGTTTCATTGTCAATAAGAAGGTCCAAGGGATGCAGTAAACATATAGTGAAGCAGCAGAATCTAAAACTGTACTCACAGGAAATGATCAAAGCATAGTCAGTAAGAAGAGTCAGTCTTCTTGTACTTAAGTCAGCATTGTGCCTTTTGTATTTAATTCCGTTGCAATTTCTGTGTTTCATCTTCAATAAGAAGGTGAGAGGGATACAGTAAACCGGAAGTGAAGCATCGGAATCTATAACTAGTGTCACAGGAATGGTTCAAAGCATAGACAGTAAGAAGAGCCAGTCTACTAGTACTTGAGTCGGCATTGTGCCTTTTGTATTTAATTCCGATAGAACTTCTGTGTTTCATTGTCAACAAGAAGGTCAGAGGGATACAGTAAACCTGAGGTGAAGGATCGGAATCTATAACTAGTGTCACAGGAATAGTTCGAAACATAGACAGTGAGAAGAGTCAGGTTTCTTGTATTTAAGTCGGCATTGTGCCTTTTGTATTAGATTCCGATGAAATTTCAGTGTTTCATCGTCAATAAGAAGGTCAGAGGGATACAGTAAACCTGAAGTGAAGCATCGGAATCTAAAACCGGTCTCGCACGGAAGTTTCAAAACATAGACAGTAAGAAGAGCCAGTCTTCTTGTACTTGAGTCGGCATTGTGCCTTTTGAATTAAATTCCGATGCAATTTCTGTGTTTCATCGTCAATAAGAAGGTCAGAGGGATACAGTATACCTAAAGTGATGCGTTGGAATCTATAACAAGTGTTATAGGAATGGTTCAAAACATAGACAGTAAGCAGAGCCAGTCATCTTGCACTTGAGTCGGCATTGTGCCTTTTGTATTTAATTCCGATGCAATTTCTGTGGTTCATCGTCAATAAGAATGTCAGTGGGATACAGTAAACCTGAAGTGAAGCATCGGAATCTATAACTAGTGTCACAGGAATGGTCCAAAGCATTGACAGTAAGAAGAGCCAGTCTTCTAGTACTTGAGTTGGCATTGTACCTTTTGTATTTAATTCCGATGCAATTTCTGTGTTTCATCGTCAATAAGAAGGTCACAGGCATACAGTAAACCTGAAGTGAAGCATCGAAATTTATAACTAGTGTCACAGGAATGGTTCAAAACAAAAACAGTAAGAAGACTCAGTTTTCTTGTACTTAGGTCGGCATTGTGCATTTTCTGTTTAATTCCGATGCAATTTCTGTGTTACGTCGTCAATAAGAAGATCCAAGGGATACATTAAAGCTGAAGTGAAGCATCGGAATCTAAGACCGGTCTCACAGGAAAGTTTCAAAACATAGACAGTAAGAAGAGCCAGTCTTCTTGTACTTGAGTCGGCATTGTGCCTTTTGTATTTGATACCGATGCAATTCCTGTGTTTCATCGTCAATTAGAAGGTCAGAGAGATACAGTATATCTGAAGTAATGCATCGGAAACTATAACTAGTGTCACACGAATTGTTCAAAACATGCACAGTAAGAAGAGTCAGTTTTGTTGTACTTAAGTCGGAACTGTGCCCTTTTCTATTTAATTCCGATGCAATTTCTGTGTTTCATCGTCAATAAGGAGGTCCAAGGGATACAGTAAACCTGAAGTGAGGCATCGGAATCTCTAACTAGTGTCACAGAAATGGTTCAAAACATAGACAGTTGGAAGAGTAAGTCTTCTTGATCTTAAGTCGGCATTGTGCCTTTTCTATTTAATTCCGATGCAATTTCTGTGTTTCGTCGTCAATAAGAAGGTCCAAGTGATACAGTAAACCTGAAGTGAAGCATCGTAATCTATAATTAGTGTCACAGGAATTGCTCAAAACATAGACAGTAAGAAGAGTCAGTCTTCTTGTACTTAAGTCGGCATTGAGCCTTTGTATTTAATTCCGATGCAATTTCTGTGTTTCATCGTCAATACGAAGGTCAGAGGGATGCAGTACACCTGAAGTGAAGCATCGGAATCTATAACTAGTGTCACAGGAATGGTTCAAATCATAGACAGTGGGAAGAGTCAGTCTTCATGTACTTAAGTCGGCATTGTGCTTTTCTATTTAATTAAGATGGAATTTCTGTGTTTCGTCGTCAATAAGATGGTCCAAGGGATACAGTAAACCTGAAGTGTAGCATCGGAATCTATAACTAGTGTCACAGGAAAGTTTCAGAATATAGACAGTAAGAAGAGTCAGTCTTCTTGTACTTAAGTCGGCATTGTGCCTTTTGTATTTAATTCCGATGCAATTTCTGGGTTTCATCGTCAATAAGAAGGTCAGAGGGATACAGTAAACCTGAAGTGAAGCATCGGAATCCATAACTAGTGTCAGAGGAATGGTTCAAAGCATACAGAGTAGGAAGAGTTAGTCTGCTTGAACTTAAGTCTGCATTGTGCCTTTTCTATTTAATTCCGATTCAATTTCTGTGTTTCGTCGTCAATAAGAAGGTCCAAGGGATACAGTAAACATATAGAGAAGCATCGGAACATTAAACTGGTATCACAGGAAATGTTCAAAACATAGTCAGTAAGAAGAGTCAGTCTTCTTGTACTTAAGTCGGCATTGTGCCTTTTGTATTTAATTCCGACGCCATTTCTGTGTTTCGTCGTCAATAAGGAGTTCCAGGGGATACAGTAAACCTGAAGTGTAGCATCGGAATCTATAAGTAGTGTCACAGGAATGGTTCAAAATATAGACATTAAGAAGAGTCAGTCTTACTGTACTTAAGTCGGCATTGTGCCTTTTCTATTTAATTCCGATGCAATTTCTGTGTTTCATCGTCAGTAGGAATGTCAGAGGGATACAGTAAACCTGAAGTGAAGCATCGGAATCTATAACTAGTGTCACAGGAATGGTTCAGAACATAGACAGTAGGGAGAGTCAGTCTTCTTGTACTTAAGTCGGCACTGTGCCATTTTTACTTAATTCCGATGCAATTTCTGTGTTTCATCGTCAATAAGAAGGTCCAAGGGATACAGTAAACCTGAAGTGAAGCATCGGAAACTATAACTAGTGTCAAAGGAATGGTTCAAAACATAGACAGTAGGAAGAGTAAGTCTTCTTGAACTTAAGTCGGCATTGTGCCTCTTCTATTTAAATCCGATGCAATTTCTGTGTTGCGTCGTCAATAAGAAGGTCCAAGGGATACAGTAAACTTATAGTGAAGCATCGGAATCTAAAACTGTACTCACAGGAAATGTGCAAAACATAGTCTTCTTGTACTTAAGTCGGCATTGTGCCTTTTGTATTTAATTCCGATGCAATTTCTGTGTTTCATCTACAATAAGAAAGTCAGAGGGATACAGTAAACCGGAAGTGAAGCATCGGAATCTATAACTAGTGTCACAGGAATGGTTCAAAGCGTAGACAGTAAGAAGAGTCAGTCTTCTAGTACTTGAGTCGGCATTGTGCCTTTTGTATTTAATTCCGATGCAATTTCTGTGTTACATCGTCAATGAGAAGGTCACAGGGATACAGTAAAACGGAAGTGAAGCATCGGAATCTATAATTAGTGTCATAGGAATGGTTCATATCATAGACAGTAAGAAGAGTCAGATATCTTGTACTTAAGTCGGCATTGTGCCTTTTGTATTTAATTCCGATAGATTTTCTGTGTTTCATTGTCAACAAGAAGGTCAGAGGGATACAGTAAACCTGAAGTGAAGGATCGTAATGTATAACTAGTGTCACAGGAATGGTTCGAAACATAGACAGTAAGAGGAGTCAGTTTTCTTGTACTTAAGTCGGCATTGTGCCTTTTGTATTTAATTCCGATGGAATTTCAGTGTTTCATCGTCAATAAGAAGGTCAGAGGGATACAGTAAATCTGAAGTGAAGCATCGGAATCTAAAACCGGTCTCGCAGGAAAGTTTCAAAACATAGACAGTAAGAAGAGCCAGTCTTCTTGTACTTGAGTCGGCACTGTGCCTTTTGAATTAAATTCCGATGGAATTTCTGTGTTTCATCGTCAATAAGAAGGTCAGAGGGATACAGTAAACCTGAAGTGAAGCATCGGAATCTATAACTAGTGTCATAGGAATGGTTCAAAACATAGACAGTAAGAAGAGCCAGTCTTCTTGCACTTGAGTCGGCATTGTGCCTTTTGTATTTAATTCCGATGCAATTTCTGTGGTTCATCGTCAATAAGAATGTCAGAGAGATACAGTACATCTGAAGTGAAGCATCGGAATCTATAACTAGTGTCACAGGAATGGATCCAAACATAGACAGTAAGAAGAGCCAGTCTTCTAGTACTTGAGTCGGCATTGTGCCTTTTGTATTTAATTCCGATGCAATTTCTGTGTTTCATCGTCAATAAGAAGGTCAGACAGATACAGTACACCTGAAGTGAAGCATCGGAATCTATAACTAGTGTCACAGGAATGGCAAAACATAGACAGTAAGAAGAGCCAGTCTTCTAGAACTTGAGTCGGCATTGTGCCTATGTATTTAATTTCGAAGCAATTTCTGTGTTTCATCGTCAATAAGACGGTCAGAGGGATACAGTAAATCTGAAGTTAAGCATCGGAAACTATAACTAGTGTCACAGGAATGGTTCAAAACATAGACAGTTCGAAGAGCCAGATTTCTTGTACTTAAGTCAGCATTGTGCCTTTTGTATTTAATTCCGATGCAATTTCTGTGTTTCATCGTCAATAAGAAGGTCACAGGCATACAGTAAACCTGAAGTGCAGCATCGAAATTTGTAACTAGTGTCACAGGAATGGTTCAAAACAAAAACAGTAAGAAGACTCAGTTTTCTTGTACATAAGTCGGCATTGTGCCCTTTCTGTTTAATTCCGATGCAATTACTGTGTTACGTCGACACTAAGAAGATCCAAGGGATACAGTAAACCTGAAGTGAAGCATCGGAATCTAAAACCGGTCTCACAGGAAAGTTTCAAAACATAGACAGTAAGAAGAGCCAGTCTTCTTATACTTGAGTCGGCATTGTGCATTTTGTATTTGATTCCGATGCAATTTCTGTGTTTCATCGTCAATAAGAAGGTCAGAGAGATACAGTATACCTGAAGTGAAGCATCGGAAACTATAACTAGTGTCACAGGAATGGTTCAAAACATGCACAGTAAGAAGAGTCAGTTTTCTTGTACTTAAGTCGGCATTGTGCCTTTTGCATATAATTCTGATGCAGTTTCTTCGTCAATAAGAAGTTCCAAGGGATACAGTAAACGTATAGTGAAGCATCGGAATCTAAAACTGGTATCACAGGAAATGTTCAAAACATAGTCAGTAAGAAGAGTCAGTCTTCTTGTACTGAAGTCGGCATTGTGCCTTTCGTATTTAATTCCGATGCAATTTCTGTGTTTAATCGTCAATAAGAAGGTCCAAGGGATACAGTAAACATATAGTGAAGCATCGGAGTCTAAAACTGGTCACACAGGAAATAATCAAATGATAGTCAGTAAGAAGAGTCAGTCTTCTTGTACTTGAGTCGGCAATGTGCCTTTTGTATTTCATTCCGATGCAATTTCTGTATTTCATCGTCAATAAGAAGGTCAGAGGGATACAGTAAACCTGCAGTGAAGCATCGGAATCTATAACTAGTGTCACAGGAATGGTTCAAAACATAGACAGTAAGAAGAGTCAGTTTTCTTGTACTTAAGTCGACATTGTGCCTTTTCTCTTTAATTCCGATGCAATTGCTGTGTTTCGACGTCAATAAGAAGGTCCATGGAATACAGTAAACCTGAAGTGAAGCATCGGAATCTAAAACCGGTATCACAGGAAAGGTTCAAAGCACAATCAGTAAGAAGAGCCAGTCTTCTTGTACTTGAGTCGGCATTGTGCCTTTTGTATTTAATTCCGATGCAATTCCTGTGTTTAATCGTCAATAAGAAGGTCAGAGGGATACAGTAAACATATAGTCAAGCACCGGAATCGAAAACTGGTCTCACAGAAAATGTTCAAAACATAGTCAGTAAGAAGAGTCAGTCTTCTTGTACTTAAGTCGGCATTGTGTCTTTTCTATTTAATTCCGATGCAATTTCTGTGTTTTGTCGTCAATAAGAAGGTCCAAGGGATACAGTAAACATATAGTGAAGCATCGGAATCCATAACTAGTGTCACAGGAAAGGTTCAGAACATAGAGAGTAAGGAGAGTCAGTCTTCTTGTACCTATGTCGACATTGTGCCTTTTGTATTTAATTCCGATGCAATTTCTGTGTTTCATCGTCATTAAGAAGGTCAGAGGGATACAGTAAACCTGAAGTAAAGCATCGGAATCTATAACTTGTGTCTGAGGAATGGTTCAAAGCATAGAGAGTAGGAAGAGTTAGTCTTCTTGAACTTAAGACGGCATTGTGCCTTTTCTATTTAATTCCGATGCAATTTCTGTGTTTCATCGGCAATAAGAAGGTCAGCGGGATAAGTAAACCTGAAGTGAAGCAACGGAATCTATAACTAGTGTCACAGGAATGGTTCAAAGCATAGACAGTAGGAAGAGTCAGTGTTCTTGTACTTAAGTCGGCGCTGTGCCTTTTGTATTTAATTCCGATGCAATTTCTTTGTTTCATCGTCAATAAGAAGGTCCAGGCGATACAGTAAACCTGAAGTGAGGCATCGTAATCTATAACTAGTGTCCCAGGAATGGTTCAAAACATAGATAGTAGGAAGAGTCAGTGTTCTTGAACTTAAGTTGGCATTGTACCTTTTGTATTTGTTTCCGATGCAATTTCTGTGTTTCATTGTCAATAAGAAGGTCCAAGGGATACAGTAAACCAGAAGTGAAGCATCGGAATCTATAACAAGTGTCACAGGAATGGTTCAAAACATAGACAGTAGGAAGAGTAAGTGTTCTTGTACTTACGTCGGCATTGTGCCTTTTCTATTTAATTCCGATGCAATTTCTGTGTTTCGTCGTCAATAAGAAGGTCCAAGGGATACAGTAAACCTGAAGTGAAGCATCGGAATCTATAACTAGTGTCATAGGAATTGCTCAAAACATAGACAGTAAGAAGAGTCAGTCTTCTTGTACTTAAGTCGGCATTGTGCCTTTGTATTTAATTCCGATGTAATTTCTGTGTTTCATCGTTAATAAGAAGGTCAGAGGGATACAGTACACCTGAAGTGAAGCATCGGAATCTATAACTAGTGTCACAGGAATGGTTCAAATCTTAGACAGTGGGAAGAGTCAGTCTTCATGTACTTGAGTCGGCATTGTGCTTTTCTATTTAATTAAGATGCAATTTCTGTGTTTCGTCGTCAATAAGACGGTCCAGGGGATACAGTAAACCGTAAGTGAAGCATCGGAATCTATAACTAGTGTCACAGGAATGGTTCAAAATATAGACAGTAAGAAGAGTCAGTTTTCTTGTACTTAATTCGGCATTGTGCCTTTTGTATTTAATTCCGATGCAGTTTCTGTGTTTCATCGTCAATAAGAGGGCCAGAGCGATACAGTAAGCCTGAAGTGAAGCATCGGAATCGATAACTAGTGTCACAGGAATGGTTCAAAACATAGACAGTAAAAAGAGTCAGATTTCTTGTACTTAAGTCGGCATTGTGCCTTTTCTATTTAATTCCGATTCAATTTCTGTGTTTCGCCGTCAATAAGAAGATCCAAGGGATACAGTAAATCTGAAGTGAAGCATCGGAATCTGAAACCGGTCTCACAGGAGAGTTTCAAAACATAGACAGTAAGAAGAGCCAGTCTTCTTGGACTTGAGTCGGCATTGTGCCTTTTGATTTAATTCCGATGCAATATCTGTGTATCATCGTCAACAAGAAGGTCAGAGAGATACAGTATACCTGAAGTGAAGCATCGGAATCTGTAACTAGTGTCACAGGAATGGTTTAAATCATAGACAGTGGGAAGAGTCAGTCTTCATGTACTTAAGTCGGCATTGTGCTTTTCTATTAAATTAAGATGCAATTTCTGTGTTTCGTCGTCAATAAGATGGTCCAAGGGATATAGTAAACATATAGTGAAGCATCGGAATCTAAAACTGGTCTCACAAGAAACGTTGAAATCATAGTCAGTAGGAAGAGTCAGTCTTCTTGTTCTTAAGTCAGCATTGTAACTTTTGTATTTAATTCTTATGAAATTTCTGTGTTTCATCGTCAATAAGAAGGTCCAAGGGATACAGTAAACATATAGTGAAGCATCGGAATCAAATACTGGTCTCACAGGAAATGTGCAAAGATAGTCAGTAAGAAGAGTCAGTCTTCTTGTACTTAAGTCGGCATTGTGCCTTTTGAATTAAATTCCGATGGAATTTCTGTGTTTCATCGTCAATAAGAAGGTCAGAGGGATACAGTATACCTGAAGTGAAGCGTCGGAATCTATAACTAGTGTCATAGGAATGGTTCAAAACATAGACAGTAAGAAGAGCCAGTCTTCTTGCACTTGAGTCGGCATTGTGCCTTTTGTATTTAATTCCGATGCAATTTCTGTGGTTCATCGTCAACAAGAATGTCAGAGAGATACAGTACACCTGAAGTGAAGCATCGGAATCTATAACTAGTGTCACAGGAATGGATCCAAACATAGACAGTAAGAAGAGCCAGTCATCTAGTACTTGAGTCGGCATTGTGCCTTTTGTATTTAATTCCGATGCAATTTCTGTGTTTCATCGGCAATAAGAAGGTCAGAGAGATACAGTACACCTGAAGTGAAGCATCGGAATCTATAACTAGTGTCACAGGAATGGATCAAAACATAGACAGTAAGAAGAGCCAGTCTTCTAGTACTTGAGTCGGCATTGTGCCTATGTATTTAATTCCGATGCAATTTCTGTGTTTCATCGTCAATAAGACGGTCAGAGGGATACAGTAAACCTGAAGTTAAGCATCGGTATCTATAACTAGTGTCACAGGAATGGTTCAAATCATAGACAGTACGAAGAGCCAGTCTTCTTGTACTTGAATCGGCATTGGGCCTTTTATATTTAATTCCGATGCAATTTCTGTGTTTCATCGTCAATAAGAAAGTCAGAGGGATACAATAAAACTGAAGTGAAGCATCGGAATCTATAACTAGTGTCACAGGAATAGTACAAAACATAGACAGTAACAAGAGTCAGTCTTCTTGTACTTAAGTCGGCATTGTGCCTTTTGTATTTAATTCCGATGCAATTTCTGTGTTTCATCGTCAATAAGAAGGTCAGAGGGATACAGTAAACCTGAAGTGAAGCATCGGAATCGATAACTAGTGTCACAGGAATGGTTCAAAGCATAGACAGTAAGAATAGTCAGATTTCTTGTACTTAAGTCGGCATTGTGCCTTTTGTATTTAATTCCGATGCAATTTCTGTGTTTCATCGTCAATAAGAAGGTCACAGGCATACAGTAAACCTGAAGTGAAGCATCGAAATTTATAACTAGTGTCACAGGAATGGTTCAAAATAAAAACAGTAAGAAGACTCAGTTTTCTTGTACTTAGGTCGGCATTGTGCGTTTTCTGTTTAATTCCGATGCAATTTCTGTGTTACGTCGTCAATAAGATTATCCACGGGATACAGTAAACCTGAAGTGAAGCATCGGAATCTAAAACCGGTCTCACAGGAAAGTTTCAAATCATAGACAGTAAGAAGAGCCAGTCTTGTTATACTTGAGTCGGCATTGGGCCTTTTGTATTTGATTCCGATGCAATTTCTGTGTTTCATCGTCAATAAGAAGGTCAGAGAGATACAGTATACCTGAAGTGAAGCATCGGAAAGTATAACTAGTGTCACAGGAATGGTTCAAAACATGCACAGTAAGAAGAGTCAGTTTTCTTGTACCTAAGTCGGCATTGTGCCTTTTCTATTTAATTCCGATGCAATTTCTGTGTTTCATCGTCAATAAGGAGGTCCAAGGGATACAGTAAACATATAGTGAAGCATCAGAATCTAAAACTGGTCTCACAGGAAATGTTGAAAACATAGTCAGTAGGAAGGGTCAGTCTTCTTGTACTTAAGTCAGCATTGTGCCTTTTGTATTTAATTCTGATGCAGTTTCTTCGTCAATAAGAAGGTCCAAGGGATACAGTAAACGTATAGTGAAGCATCGGAATCTAAAACTGGTATCACAGGAAATGTTTAAAGCATAGTCAGTAAGAAGAGTCAGTCTTCTTGTACTGAAGTCGGCATTGTGCCTTTCGTATTTAATTCCGATGCAATTTCAGTGTTTAATCGTCAATAAGAAGGTCCAAGGGATACAGTAAACATATAGTGAAGCATCGGAGTCTAAAACTGGTCACACAGGAAATAATCAAAAGATAGTCAGTAAGAAGAGTCAGTCTTCTTGTACTTGAGTCGCCAATGTGCCTATTGTATTTAATTCCGATGCAATTTCTGTATTTCATCGTCAATAAGAAGGTCAGAGGGATACAGTAAACCTGCAGTGAAGCATCGGAATCTATAACTAGTGTCACAGGAATGGTTCAAAACATAGACAGTAAGAAGAGTCAGTTTTCTTGTACTTAAGTCGACATTGTGCCTTTTCTCTTTAATTCCGATGCAATTTCTGTGTTTTGTCGTCAATAAGAAGGTCCAAGGGATACAGTAAACATATAGTGAAGCATCGGAATCTATAACTAGTGTCACAGGAAAGGTTCAGAACATAGAGAGTAAGAAGAGTCAGTCTTCTTGTACCTATGTCGGCATTGTGCCTTTTGTATTTAATTCCGATGCAATTTCTGTGTTTCATCGTCATTAAGGAGGTCAGAGGGATACAGTAAACCTGAAGTAAAGCATCGGAATCTATAACTAGTGTCTGAGGAATGGTTCAAAGCATAGAGAGTAGGAAGAGTTAGTCTTCTTGAACTTAATTCGGCATTGTGCCTTTTCTATTTAATTCCGATGCAATTTCTGTGTTTCATCGGCAATAAGAAGGTCAGTGGGATAACTAAACCTGAAGTGAAGCATCGGAATCTATAACTAGTGTCGCAGGAATGGTTCAAAGCATAGACAGCAGGAAGAGTCAGTGTTCTTGTACTTAAGTCGGCACTGTGCCTTTTGTATTTAATTCCGATGCAAATTCTGTGTTTCATCTTCAATAAGAAGGTCAGACGGATACAGTAAACCGGAAGTGAAGCATCGGAATCTATAACTAGTGTCACAGGAATGGTTCAAAGCATAGACAGTAAGAAGAGCCAGTCTTCTAGTACTTGAGTCGGCATTGTGCCTTTTGTATTTAATTCCGATGCAATTTCTGTATTTCATCGTCAATAAGAAGGTCACAGGGATACAGTAAAACGGAAGTGAAGCATCGGAATCTATAATTAGTGTCACAGGAATGGTTCAAAACATAGACAGTAAGAAGAGTCAGATATCTTGTACTTAAGTCGGCATTGTGCCTTTTGTATTTAATTCCGATAGAATTTCTGTGTTTCATTGTCAACAAGAAGGTCAGAGGGATACAGTAAACCTGAAGTGAAGGATCGGAATCTATAACTAGTGTCACAGGAATGGTTCGAAATATAGACAGTAAGAAGAGTCAGTTTTTACTTGTACAGAAGTCGGCATTGTGCCTTTTGTATTTAATTCCGATGGAATTTCAGTGTTTCATCGTCAATAAGAAGGTCAGAGGGATACAGTAAACCTGAAGTGAGGCATCGGAATCTAAAACCGGTCTCGCAAAAAAATGTTTCAAAACATAGACAGTAAGAAGAGCCAGTCTTCTTGTATTTGAGTCGGCATTGTGATTTTTGAATTAAAATCCGATGCAATTTCTGTGTTTCATCGTCAATAAGAAGGTCAGAGGGATACAGTAAACCTGAAGTGAAGCGTCGGAATCTATAAGTAGTGTCATAGGAATTTTTCAAAACATAGACAGTAAGAAGAGCCAGTCTTCTTGCACTTGAGTCGGCATTGTGCCTTTTGAATTTAATTCCGATGCAATTCCTGTGGTTCATCGTCAATATGAAGGTCAGAGAGATACAGTGCACCTAAAGTGAAGCATCGGAATCTATAACTAGTGTCACAGGAATGGATCAAATCATAGACAGTAAGAAGAGCCAGTCTTCTAGTACTTGAGTCAGCATTGTGCCTTTTGTATTTAATTCCGATCCAATTTCTGTGTTTCATCGTCAATAAGAAGGTCAGAGAGATACAGTACACCTGAAGTGAAGCATCGGAATCTATAACTAGTGTCACAGGAATGGATCAAAACACAGACAGTAAGAAGAGCCAGTCTTCTAGTACTTGAGTCGGCATTGTGCCTATGTATTTATTCCGATGCAATTTCTGTGTTTCATCGTCAATAAGACGGTCAGAGGGATACAGTACACCTGAAGTTAAGCATCGGAATCTATCACTAGTGTCACTGGAATGGTTCAAAACATAGACAGTACGAAGAGCCAGTGTACTTGTACTTGAATCGGCATTGGGCCTTTTATATTTAACTCCGATGCAATTTCTGTGTTTCATCGTCAATAAGAAAGTCAGAGGGATACAATAAAACTGAAGTGAAGCATCGGAATCTATAACTAGTGTCACAGGAATAGTTCAAAACATAGACAGTAACAAGAGTCAGTCTTCTTGTACTTAAGTCGGCATTGTGCCTTTAGTATTTAATTCCGATGCAATTTCTGTGTTTCATCGTCAATAAGAAGGTCAGAGAGATACAGTATACCTGAAGTGATGCATCGGAAACTATAACTAGTGTCACAGGAATGGTTTAAAGCATAGACAGTAAGAAGAGCCAGGCTTCTAGTACTTGAGTCGACATTGTGCCTTTTGTATTTAATTTCGATGCAATTTCTGTGTTTCATCGTCAATAAGAAGGTCACAGGGATACAGTAAAACGGAAGTGAAGCATCGGAATCAATAATTAGTGTCACAGGAATGGTTCAAAACATAGACAGTAAGAAGAGTCAGATTTCTTGTACTTAAGTCGGCATTGTACCTTTTGTATTTAATTCCGATGCAATTTTTGTGTTTCATCGTCAATAAGAAGGTCACAGGCATACAGTAAACCTGAAGTGAAGCATCGAAATTTAAAACTAGTGTCACAGGAATGGTTCAAAACAAAAACAGTAAGAAGACTCAGTTTTCTTGTACTTAGGTCGGCATTGTGCCTTTTCTGTTTAATTCCGATGCAATTTCTGTGTTACGTCGTCAATAAGAAGATCCAAGGGATACAGTAAACCTGAAGTGAAGCATCGGAATCTAAAACCGGTCTCACAGGAAAGTTTCAAAACATAGACAGTAAGAAGAGCCAGTCTTCTTATACTTGAGTCGGCATTGTGCCTTTTGTATTTGATTCCGATGCAATTTCTGTGTTTCATCGTCAATAAGAAGGTCAGAGAGATGCAGTATACCTGAAGTGAAGCATCGGAAACTATAACTAGTGTCACAGGAATGGTTCAAAACATGCACAGTAAGAAGAGTCAGTTTTCTTGTACTTAAGTCGGCATTGTGCCTTTTCTATTTAATTCCGATGCAATTTCTTTGTTTCATCGTCAATAAGGAGGTCCAAGGGACACAGTAAACATATAGTGAAGCATCGGAATCTAAAACTGGTCTCACAGGAAATGTTGAAACATAGTCAGTAGGAAGGGTCTGTCTTCTTGTACTTAAGTCAGCATTGTGCCTTTTGTATTTAATTCTGATGCAGTTTCTTCGTCAATAAGAAGGTCCAAGGGATACAGTAAACGTATAGTGAAGCATCGGAATCTAAAACTGGTATCACAGGAAATGTTTAAAGCATAGTCAGTAAGAAGAGTCAGTCTTCTTGTACTGAAGTCGGCATTGTGCCTTTCGTATTTAATTCCGATGCAATTTCTGTGTTTAATCGTCAATAAGAAGGTCCAAGGGATACAGTAAACATATAGTGAAGCATCGGAATCTATAACTAGTGTCACAGGAAAGGTTCAGAACATAGAGAGTAAGAAGAGTCAGTCTTCTTGTACCTATGTCGGCATTGTGCTTTTTGTATTTAATTCCGATGCAATTTCTGTGTTTCACCGTCATTAAGAACGTCAGAGGGATACAGTAAACCTGAAGTAAAGCATCGGAATCTATAACTAGTGTCTGAGGAATGGTTCAAAGCATAGAGAGTAGGAAGAGTTAGTCTTCTTGAACTTAAGTCGGCATTGTGCCTTTTCTATTTAATTCCGATGCAATTTCTGTGTTTCATCGCCAATAAGAAGGTCAGTGGGATAAGTAAACCTGAAGTGAAGCATCGGAATCTATAACTAGTGTCACAGGAATGGTTCAAAGCATAGACAGTAGGAAGAGTCAGTGTTCTTGTACTTAAGTCGGCACTGTGCCTTTTGTATTTAATTCCGATGCAATTTCTGTGTTTCATCTTCAATAAGAAGGTCAGAGGGATACAGTTAACCGGAAGTGAAGCATCGGAATCTATAACTAGTGTCACAGGAATGGTTCAAAGCATAGACAGTAAGAAGAGCCAGTCTTCTAGTACTTGAGTCGGCATTGTGCCTTTTGTATTTAATTCCGATGCAATTTCTGTGTTTCATCGTCAATAAGAAGTTCACAGGGATACAGTAAAACGGAAGTGAAGCATCGGAATCTATAATTAGTGTCACAGGAATGGTTCAAAACATATACAGTAAGAAGAATCAGATATCTTGTCGTAAGTCGGCATTGTGCCTTTTGTATTTAATTCCGATAGAATTTCTGTGTTTCATTGTCAACAAGAAGGTCAGAGGGATACAGTAAACCTGAAGTGAAAGATCGGAATCTATAACTAGTGTCACAGGAATAGTTCGAAACATAGACAGTAAGAAGAGTCAGTTTTCTTGTACTTAAGTCGGCATTGTGCCTTTTGTATTTAATTCCGATGGAATTTCAGTGTTTCATCGTCAATAAGAAGGTCAGAGTGATACAGTAAACCTGATGTGAAGCATCGGAATCTAAAACCGGTCTCGCAGGAAAGTTTCAAAACATAGACAGTAAGAAGAGCCAGTCTTCTTGTACTTGAGTCGGCATTGTGCCTTTTGAATTAAAATCCGATGCAATTTCTGTGTTTCATCGTCAATAAGAAGGTCAGAGGGATACAGTAAACCTGAAGTGAAGCGTCGGAATCTATAACTAGTGTCATAGGAATGGTTCAAAACATAGACAGTAAGAAGAGCCAGTCTTCTTGCACTTGAGTCGGCATTGTGCCCTTTGTATTTAATTCCGATGCAATTTCTGTGGTTCATCGTCAATATGGAGGTCAGAGGGATACAGTACACCTGAAGTTAAGCATCGGAATCTATCACTAGTGTCACAGGAATGGTTCAAAACATAGACAGTACAAAGAGTCAGTCTTCTTGTACTTAAGTCGGCATTGTGCCTTTTGTATTTAATTCCGATGCAATTTCTGTGTTTCATCGTCAATAGGAAGGTCAGAGAGATACAGTATACCTGAAGTGATGCATCGGAAACTATAACTAGTGTCACAGGAATGGCTCAAAGCATAGACAGTAAGAAGAGCCAGTCTTCTAGTACCTGAGTCGGCATTGTGCCTTTTGTATTTAATTTCGTTGCATTTTCTGTGTTTCATCGTCAATAAGAAGGTCACAGGGATACAGTAAAACGGAAGTGAAGCATCGGAATCAATAATTAGTGCTCAGGAATGGTTCAAAACATAGACAGTAAGAAGAGTCAGATTTCTTGTACTTAAATCGGCATTGTACCTTTTGTATTTAATTCCGATGCAATTTCTGTGTTTCATCGTCAATAAGAAGGTCACAGGCATACAGTAACCCTGAAGTGAAGCCTTGAAATTTATAACTAGTGTCACAGGAATGGTTCAAAACAAAAACAGTAAGAAGACTCAGTTTTCTTGTACTTAGGTCGGCATTGTGCCTTTTCTGTTTAATTCCGATGCAATTTCTGTGTTACGTCGTCAATAAGAAGATCCAAGGGATACAGTTAACCTGAAGTGAAGCATCGGAATCTAAAACCGGTCTCACAGGAAAGTTTCAAAACATTGACAGTAAGAAGAGCCAGTCTTCTTATACTTGAGTCGGCATTGTGCCTTTTGTATTTGATTCCGATGCAATTTCTGTGTTTCATCGCCAATAAGAAGGTCAGAGAGATACAGTATACCTGAAGTGAAGCATCGGAAACTATAACTAGTGTCACAGGAATGGTTCAAAACATGCACAGTAAGAAGAGTCAGTTTTCTTGTACTTAAGTCGGCATTGTACCTTTTGTATTTGTTTCCGATGCAATTTCTGTGTTTCATGGTCAATAAGAAGGTCCAAGGGATACAGTAAACCTGAAGTGAAGCATCGAAATCTATAACAAGTGTCACAGGAATGGTTCAAACATAGACTGTTGGAAGAGTAAGTCTTCTTGATCTTAAGTCGGCATTGTGCCTTTTCTATTTCATTCCGATGCTATTTCTGTGTTTCGTCGTCAATAAGAGGGTCCAAGGGATACAGTAAACCTAAAGTGAAACATCGGAATCTATAACTAGTGTCACACGAATTGCTCAAAGCATAGACAGTAAGAAGAGTCAGTCTTCTTGTAGTTAAGTCGGCATTGTGCCTTTGTATTTAATTAAGATGCAATTTGTGTGTTTCATCGTCAATAAGAAGGTCAGAGGTATGCAGTACACCTGAAGTGAAGCATCGGAATCTATAAGTAGTGTCACAGAAATGGTTCAAATAATAGACAGTGGGAAGAGTCAGTCCTCATGTACTTAAGTCGGCATTGTGCTTTTCTATTTAATTAAGATGCAATTTCTGTGTTTCGTCGTCAATAAGATTGTCCAAGGGATACAGTAAACCTGAAGTGAAGCATCGGAATCTATAACTAGTGTCACAGGAAAGGTTCAGAATATAGACAGTAAGAAGAGTCAGTCTTCTTGTACTTAAGTCGGCATTGTGCCTTTTGTATTTAATTCCGATGTATTTCCTGTGTTTCATCGTCAATAAGAAGGTCAGAGGGATACAGTAAACCTGAAGTGAAGCATCGGAATCCATAACTAGTGTCAGAGGAATGGTTCAAAGCATAGAGAGTAGGAAGAGTTAGACTGCTTGAACTTAAGTCTGCATTGTACCTTTTCTATTTAATTCCGATTCAATTTCTGTGTTTCGTCGTCAATAAGAAGGTCCAAGGGATACAGTAAGCATATAGAGAAGCATCGGAACATAAAACTGGTCTCACAGGAAATGTTCAAATCATAGCCAGTAAGAATAGTCAGTCTTCTTGTACTTAAGTCGGCATTGTGCCTTTTCTATTTAATTCCGATGCAATTTCTGTGTTTCGTCGTCAATAAGAAGGTCCAAGGGATACAGCAAACTTGAAGTGAAGCATAGGAATATATAACTAGTGTCACAGGAAAGGTTCAAAGCATAGACAGTAAGAAGAGTCAGTCTTCTTGTACTTAAGACGGCATTGTGCCTTTTGTATTTAATTCCGATGCGATTTCTGTGTTTTATCGTCAATAAGACGGTCAGTGGGATACAGTAAACCCGAAGTGAAGCATCGGAATCTATAACTAATGTCACAAGAATAGTTCAAAACATAGACAGTAGGAAGAGTCAGTTCCCTTGTTCTTAAGTCGGCTATGTGCTTTTGTATTTAATTCCGATGCAATTTCTGTGCTTCATCGTCAATAAGAAGGTCAGAGGGATACAGTAAACCTGAAGTGTAGCATCGGAATCTGTAACTAGTGTCACGGGAATGCTTCAAAACATAGACAGCAAGAAGAGTCAGTTTTCTTGTACTTAAGTCAGCATTGTGCCTTTTGTATTTTATTCCGATGCAATTTCTGTGTTTCATCGTAAATAAGAAGGTCAGAGGGTACAGTAAACCTGAAGTGAAGCATCGGAATCTATAACTAGTGTCACAGGAATGGTTCAGAATATAGACAGTAAGAAGAGTCAGTTTTCATGTACTTAATTCGGCATTGTGCCTTTTTTTATTTTATTCCGATGCAGTTTCTGTGTTTCATCGTCAATAAGAGGGCCAGAGCGATACAGTAAGCCTGACGTGAAGCATCGGAATCGATAACTAGTGTCCCAGGAACGGTTCAAATCATAGACAGTAAGAAGAGTCAGATTTCTTGTACTTAAGTCGGCATTGTGCCTTTTCTATTTAATTCCGATTCAACTTCTGTGTTTCGTCGTCAATAAGAAGATCCAAGGGATACAGTAAATCTGAAGTGAAGCATCGGAATCTAAAACCGGTCTCACAGGAAAGTTTCAAAACATAGACAGTAAGAAGAGCCAGTCTTCTTGGACTTGAGTCGGCATTGTGCCTTTTGATTTAATTCCGATGCAATTTCTGTGTTTCATCGTCAACAAGAAGGTCAGAGAAATACAGTATACCTGAAGTGAAGCATCGGAATCTGTAACTAGTGTCACAGGAATGGTTCAAAACATACACAGAAAGAAGTCAGTTTTCTTGTACTTAAGCCCACGTTGTGCCTTTTCTGTTTAATTCCGATGCAATTTTTGTGTTTCATCGTCAATAAGAAGGTCCAAGGGATACAGTAAACATATAGTGAAGCATCGGAATCTAAAACTGGTCTCACAGGAAACGTTGAAATCATAGTCAGTAGGAAGAGTCAGTCTTCTTGTTCTTAAGTCAGCATTGTGCCTTTTGTATTTAATTCTTATGAAATTTCTGTGTTTCATCGTCAATAAGAAGGTCCAAGGGATACAGTAAACATATAGGGAAGCATCGGAATCAAATACTGGTCTCACAGGAAATGTGCAAAACATAGTCAGTAAGAAGAGTCAGTCTTCTTGTACTTAGGTCGGCATTGTGCCTTTTGTATTTAATTCCGATGCAATGTCTGTGTTTAATCGTCAATAAGAATGTCCAAGGGATACAGTAAACATATAGTGAGGCATCGGAATCTGAAACTGGTCTCACAGGAAACGTTCAAAAGATATTCAGTAAGGAGAGTCAGTCTTCTTGTACTTAAGTGGGCGTTAAGCCTTTAGTATTTAATTCCGATGCAATTTCTGTGTTTCATCGTCAATAAGAAGGTCCAAGGGATGCAGTAACCATATAGTGAAGCAGCAGAATCTAAAACTGTTCTCACAGGAAATGATCAAAACATAGTCAGTTAGAAGAGTCAGTCTTCTTGTACTTAAGTCGGCATTGTGCCTTTTGTCATTAATTCCGATGCAATTTCTGTGTTTCATCTTCAATAAGAACGTCAGAGGGATACAGTAAACCGGAAGTGAAGCATCGGAATCTATAACTAGTGTCACAGGAATGGTTCAAAGCATAGACAGTAAGAAGAGCCAGTCTTCTAGAACTTGTGTCAGCATTGTGCCTTTTGTATTTATTTCCGATGCAATTTCTGTGTTTCATCGTCAATAAGAAGGTCACAGGGATACAGTAAATCGGAAGTGAAGCATCGGAATCTATAACTAGTGTCACAGGAATGGTTCGAAACATAGACAGTAAGAAGAGTCAGTTTTCTTGTACTTAAGACGGCATTGTGCATTTCTATTTAATTCCGATGCAATTTCTGTGTTTCATGGTCAATAAGAATGTCAGAGTGATACAGTAAACCTGAAGTGAAGCATCGGAATCTATGACTAGTGTCGCGGGAATGGTTCAAAGCATAGACAGTAAGAAGAGTCAGATTTCCTGTACTTAAGTCGGCATTGTGCCTTTTGTATTTAATTGCGATGCAATTTCTGTGTTTCATCGTCAATAAGAAGGTCACAGGCATACAGTAAACCTGAAGTGAAGCATCGAAAACTATAACTAATGTCACAGGAATGGTTCAAAACAAAAACAGTAAGAAGACTCAGTTTTCTTGTACTTAGGTCGGCATTGTGCCTTTTCTGTTTAATTCCGATGCAATTTCTGTGTTACGTCGTCAATAAGAAGATCCAAGGGATACAGTAAACCTGAAGTGAAGCATCGGAATCTAAAGCCGGTCTCACAGGAAAGTTTCAAAACATAGACAGTAAGAAGAGCCAGTCTTCTTGTACTTGAGTCGGCATTGTGCCTTTTGTATTTGATTCCGATGCAATTTATGTGTTTCAATGTCAATAAGAAGGTCAGAGAGATACAGTATACCTAAAGTGAAGCATCGGAAACTATAACTAGTGTCACAGGAATGGTTCAAAACATGCACAGTAAGAAGAGTCAGTTTTCTTGTACTTAAGTCGGCATTGTGCCTTTTCTATTTAATTCCGATGCAATTTCTGTGTTTCATCGTCAATAAGAAGGTCCAAGGGATACAGTAAACATATAGTGAAGCATCGGAATCTAAAACTGGTCTCACAGGAAATGTTGAAATCATAGTCAGTAGGAAGGGTCAGCCTTCTTGTACATAAGTCAGCATTGTGCCTTTTGTATTTAATTCTGATGCAGTTTCTTCGTCAATAAGAAGGTCCAAGGGATACAGTAAACGTATAGTGAAGCATCGGAATGTAAAAGTGGTCTCACAGGAAATGTTCAAAACACAATCAGTAAGAAGAGCCAGTCTTCTTCTACTTGAGTCGGCATTGTGCCTTTTGTATTTAATTCCGATGCAATTTCTGTGTTTCATCGTCAATAAGAATGTCAGTGGGATACAGTAAACCTGAAGTGAAGGATCGGAATCTATAACTAGTGTCACAGGAATGGTTCAAAACATAGACAGTAACAAGAGTCAGTTCTCTTGTACTTAAGTCGGCAATGTGCTTTTGTATATAATTCCGATGCAATTTCTGTGTTTCATCGTCAATAAGAAGGTCAGAGAGATACAGTATACCTGAAGTGAAGCATCGGAAACTATAACTAGTGTTGCAGGAATGGTTCAAAACATGCACAGTAAGAAGAGTCAGTGTTCTTGTACTTAAGTCGTCATTGCGCCTTTCTATTTAATTCCGATGCAATTTCTGTGTTTCATCGTCAATAAGAAGGTCCAAGGGATACAGTAAACATACAGTGAAGCATCAGAATCTAAAACTGGTCTCTCAGGAAATGTTGAATTCATAGTCGGTAGGAAGGGTCAGTCTTCTTGTACTTAAGTCAGCATTGTGCCTTTTGTATTCAATTCTGATGCAGTTTCTTCGTCAATAAGAAGTTCCAAGGGATACAGTAAACGTATAGTGAAGCATCGGAATCTAAAACTGGTATCACAGGAAATGTTCAAAACATAGTCAGTAAGAAGAGTCAGTCTTCTTGTACTGAAGTCGGCATTGTGCCTTTTGTATTTAATTCCGATGCAATTTCTGTGTTTAATCGTCAATAAGAAGGTCCAAGGGATACAGTAAACATATAGTGAAGCATCGGAGTCTAAAACTGATCTCACAGGAAATAATCAAATGATAGTCAGTAAGAAGAGTCAGTCTTATTGTACTTGAGTCGGCAATGTGCCTTTTGTATTTAATTCCGATGCAATATCTGTATTTCATCGTCAATAAGACGGTCAGAGCGATACAGTAAACCTGAGGTGAAGCATCGGAATCTATAACTAGTGTCACAGGAATGGTTCAAAACATAGACAGTAAGAAGAGTCAGTTTTCTTGTACTTAAGTCGACATTGTGCCTTTTTTCTTTAATTCCGATGCAATTGCTGTGTTTCGACGTCAATAAGAAGGTCCATGGGATACAGTAAACCTGAAGTGAAGCATCGGAATCTAAAACCGGTATCACAGGAAAGGTTCAAAACACAATCAGTAAGAAGAGCCAGTCTTCTTGTACTTGAGTCGGCATTGTGCCTTTTGTATTTAATTCCGATGCAATTTCTGTGTTTAATCGTCAATAAGAAGGTCAGAGGGATACAGTAAACATAAAGTCAAGCCCCGGAATCAAAAACTGGTCTCACAGAAAATGTTCAAATCATAGTCAGTAAGAAGAGTCAGTCTTCTTGTACTTAAGTCGGCATTGTGTCTTTTCTATTTATTTCCGATGCAATTTCTGTGTTTTGTCGTCAATAAGAAGGTCCAAGGGATACAGTAAACCTGAAGTGAAGCATCGGAAAGTAATACCGGTCTCACAGGAAAGGTTCAAAGCATAGACAGTAAGAAGAGCCAGTCTTCTTGAACTTGATTCGGGATTGTGCCTTTTGTAATCAATTCCGATGCAATTTCTGTGTTTCATCGGCAATAAGAAGGTCAGAGGGATACAGTAAACCTGAAGTGAAGCATCGGAATCTATAACTAGTGTCACAGGAATGGTTCAAAACATAGACAGTAAGAAGAGTCAGCCTTCTTTTACTTAAGTCGGCATTGTGCCTCTTGTATTTAATTCCGATGCAATTTCTGTGTTTCATCGTCAATGAGACGGTCAGAGGGTTACAGTAAACCTCCAGTGAAGCATCGGAATCTATAACTAATGTCATAGGAATGGTTCAAAACATAGAAAGTAAGAAGAGTCAGTTTTCTTGTACCTAATTCGGCATTGTGCCTTTTGTATTTAATTCCGAAGCAATTTCTGTGTTTCATCGTCAATAAGAAAGTCAGAGGGATACAGTAAATCTGAAGTGAAGCATCGGAATCTATAACTAGTGTCAGGGGAAGGGTTCAAAACATAGACAGTAACATGAGTCAGGTTTCTTGTACTTAAGTCGGCATTGTGCCTTTTCTATTTAATTCCGATGCAATTTCAGTGTTTCATCGTCAATAAGAAGGTCAGAGGGATACAGTTAACCTGAAGTGAAGCATCGGAATCTATAACTAGTGTCACAGGAATGGTTCAAAACATAGACAGTAAGAAGAGCCAGTCTTCTTGTACTTGAGTCACAATGGTGCCTTTTGTATTTAATTCCGATGCAGTTTCTGCGTTTCATCGTCAATAAGAAGGTCAGTGGGATACAGTAAACCCAAAGTGAGGCATCAGAATCTACAACTAGTGTCATAGGAATGGATCAAAACATAGACAGTAGGAAGAATAGTTTTCTTGTACTTAATTCGGCATTTAGCTTTTGTATTTAATTCCAATGCAATTTCTGTGTTTCATCGTCAATAATACGGTCAGAGGAATACAGTAAACCTGAAGTGAATCATCGGAATCTATAACTAGTGTCACAAGAATGCTTCCAAACCTAGACAGTGAGAAGAGTCAGTTATCTTGTACTTAAGTCAGCATTGTGCCTTTTCTATTTAATTCCGATGCAATTTCTGCGTTTCATCGTCAATAAGAAGGTCCAAGGGATACAGCAAACTTGAAGTGAAGCATAGGAATATATAACTAGTCTCACAGGAAAGGTTCAAAGCATAGACAGTAAGAAGAGTCAGTCTTCTTGTACTTAAGACGGCATTGTGCCTTTTGTATTTAATTCCGATCCGATTTCTGTGTTTCATCGTCAATAAGACGGTCAGTGGGATACAGTAAACCCGAAGTGAAGCATCGGAATCTATAACTAGTGTCACAAGAATAGTTCAAAACATAGACAGTAGGAAGAGCCAGTTCCTTTGTTCTTATGTCGGCAATGTGCTTTTGTATTTAATTCCGATGCAATTTCTGTGCTTCATCGTCAATAAGGTCAGAGGGATACAGTAAACCTGAAGTGTAGCATCGGAATCTGTAACTAGTGTCACGGGAATGCTTCAAAACATAGACAGCAAGAAGAGTCAGTTTTCTTGTACTTAAGTCAGCATTGTGCCTTTTGTATTTTATTCCGATGCAATTTCTGTGTTTCATCGTAAATAAGAAGGTCAGAGGGTACAGTAAACCTGAAGTGAAGCATCGGAATCTATAACTAGTGTCACAGGAATGGTTCAGAATATAGACAGTAAGAAGAGTCAGTTTTCATGTACTTAATTCGGCATTGTGCCTTTTTTTAATTAATTCCGATGCAGTTTCTGTGTTTCATCGTCAATAAGAGGGCCAGAGCGATACGGTAAGCCTGAAGTGAAGCATCGGAATCGATAACTAGTGTCCCAGGAACGGTTCAAATCATAGACAGTAAGAAGAGTCAGATTTCTTGTACTTAAGTCGGCATTGTGCCTTTTCTATTTAATTCCGATTCAACTTCTGTGTTTCGTCGTCAATAAGAAGATCCAAGGGATACAGTAAATCTGAAGTGAAGCATCGGAATCTAAAACCGGTCTCACAGGAAAGTTTCAAAACATAGACAGTAAGAAGAGCCAGTCTTCTTGGACTTGAGTCGGCATTGTGCCTTTTGATTTAATTCCGATGCAATTTCTGTGTTTCATCGTCAACAAGAAGGTCAGAGAAATACAGTATACCTGAAGTGAAGCATCGGAATCTGTAACTGGTGTCACAGGAATGGTTCAAAACATACACAGAAAGAAGTCAGTTTTCTTGTACTTAAGCCCACATTGTGCCTTTTCTATTTAATTGCGATGCAATTTTTGTGTTTCATCGTCAATAAGAAGGTCCAAGGGATACAGTAAACATATAGTGAAGCATCGGAATCTAAAACTGGTCTCACAGGATACGTTGAAATCATAGTCAGTAGGAAGAGTCAGTCTTCTTGTTCTTAAGTCAGCATTGTGCCTTTTGTATTTAATTCTTATGAAATTTCTGTGTTTCATCGTCAATAAGAAGGTCCAAGGGATACAGTAAACATATAGGGAAGCATCGGAATCAAATACTGGTCTCACAGGAAATGTGCAAAACATAGTCAGTAAGAAGAGTCAGTCTTCTTGTACTTAAGTCGGCGTTGTGCCTTTTGTATTTAATTCCGATGCAATTTCTGTGTTTAATCGTCAATAAGAATGTCCAAGGGATACAGTAAACATATAGTGAGGCATCGGAGTCTGAAACTGGTCTCACAGGAAACGTTCAAAAGATATTCAGTAAGGAGAGTCAGTCTTCTTGTACTTAAGTGGGCGTTAAGCCTTTAGTATTTAATTCCGATGCAATTTCTGTGTTTCATCGTCAATAAGAAGGTCCAAGGGATACAGTAAACATATAGTGAAGCATCGGAATCTAAAACTGGTCTCACAGGAAATGTTGAAATCATAGTCTGTAGGAAGGGTCAGCCTTCTTGTACATAAGTCAGCATTGTGCCTTTTGTATTTAATTCTGATGCAGTTTCTTCGTCAATAAGAAGGTCCAAGGGATACAGTAAACGTATAGTGAAGCATCGGAATCTAAAAGTGGTCTCACAGGAAATGTTCAAAACATAGTCAGTAAGAAGAGTCGGTCTTCTTGTACTGAAGTCGGCATTGTGCCTTTTCTCTTTAATTCCGATGCAATTTCTGTGTTACGTCGTCAATAAGAAGATCCAAGGGATACAGTAAACCTGAAGTGAAGCATCGGAATCTAAAACCGGTCTCACAGGATAGTTTAAAAACATAGACAGTAAGAAGAGTCAGTCTTCTTCTACTTGAGTCGGCATTGTGCCTTTTGTATTTAATTCCGATGCAATTTCTGTGTTTCATCGTCAATAAGAATGTCAGTGGGATACAGTAAACCTGAAGTGAAGGATCGGAATCTATAACTAGTGTCACAGGAATGGTTCAAAACATAGACAGTAAGAAGAGTCAGTTCTCTTGTACTTAAGTCGGCAATGTGCTTTTGTATATAATTCCGATGCAATTTCTGTGTTTCATCGTCAATAAGAAGGTCAGAGAGATACAGTATACCTGAAGTGAAGCATCGGAAACTATAACTAGTGTTGCAGGAATGGTTCAAAACATGCACAGAAAGAAGAGTCAGTTTTCTTGTACTTAAGTCGTCATTGCGCCTTTCTATTTAATTCCGATGCAATTTCTGTGTTTCATCGTCAATAAGAAGGTCCAAGGGATACAGTAAACATACAGTGAAGCATCGGAATCTAAAACTGGTCTCACAGGAAATGTTGAAATCATAGTCAGTAGGAAGGGTCAGTCTTCTTGTACTTAAGTCAGCATTGTGCCTTTTGTATTCAATTCTGATGCAGTTTCATCGTCAATAAGAAGGTCCAAGGGATACAGTAAACGTATAGTGAAGCATCGGAATCTAAAACTGGTATCACAGGAAATGTTCAAAACATAGTCAGTAAGAAGAGTCAGTCTTCTTGTACTGAAGTCGTCATTGTGCCTTTTGTATTTAATTCCGATGCAATTTCTGTGTTTAATCGTCAATAAGAAGGTCCAAGGGATACAGTAAACATATAGTGAAGCATCGGAGTCTAAAACTGATCTCACAGGATATAATCAAATGATAGTCAGTAAGAAGAGTGAGTCTTATTGTACTTGAGTCGGCAATGTGCCTTTTGTATTTAATTCCGATGCAATTTCTGTATTTCATCGTCAATAAGACGGTCTGAGCGATACAGTAAATCTGAGGTGAAGCATCGGAATCTATAACTAGTGTCACAGGAATGCTTCAAAACATAGACAGTAAGATGAGTCAGTTTTCTTGTACTTAAGTCGACATTGTGCCTTTTTTCTTTAATTCCGATGCAATTGCTGTGTTTCGACGTCAATAAGAAGGTCCATGGGATACAGTAAACGTGAAGTGAAGCATCGGAATCTAAAACCGGTATCACAGGAAAGGTTCAAAACACAATCAGTAAGAAGAGCCAGTCTTCTTGAACTTGATTCGGGATTGTGCCTTTTGTAATCAATTCCGATGCAATTTCTGTGTTTAATCGTCAATAAGAAGGTCCAAGGGATACAGTAAACATATAGTGAAGCATCGGAGTCTAAAACTGATCTCACAGGAAAAAATCAAATGATAGTCAGTAAGAAGAGTCAGTCTTATTGTACTTGAGTCGGCAATGTGCCTTTTGTATTTAATTCCGATGCAATTTCTGTATTTCATCGTCAATAAGACGGTCAGAGCAATACAGTAAACCTGAGGTGAAGCATCGGAATCTATAACTAGTGTCACAGGAATGGTTCAAAACATAGACAGTAAGAAGAGTCAGTTTTCTTGTACTTAAGTCGACATTGTGCCTTTTTTCTTTAATTCCGATGCAATTGCTGTGTTTTGACGTCAATAAGAAGGTCCATGGGATACAGTAAACCTGAAGTGAAGCATCGGAATCTAAAACCGGTATCACAGGAAAGGTTCAAAACACAATCAGTAAGTAGAGCCAGTCTTCTTGTACTTGAGTCGGCATTGTGCCTTTTGTATTTAATTCCGATGCAATTTCTGTGTTTAATCGTCAAAAGAAGGTCAGAGGGATAAAGTAAACATATAGTCAAGCACCGGAATCAAAAACTGGTCTCACAGAAAATGTTCAAAACATAGTCAGTAAGAAGAGTCAGTCTTCTTGTACTTAAGTCGGCATTGTGTCTTTTCTATTTAATTCCGATGCAATTTCTGTGTTTTGTCGTCAATAAGAAGGTCCAAGGGATACAGTAAACCTGAAGTGAAGCATCGGAAAGTAAAACCGGTCTCACAGGAAAGGTTCAAAGCATAGACAGTAAGAAGAGCCAGTCTTCTTGAACTTGATTCGGGATTGTGCCTTTTGTAATCAATTCCGATGCAATTTCTGTGTTTCATCGGCAATAAGAAGGTCAGAGGGATACAGTAAACCTGAAGTGAGGCATCGGAATCTATAACTAGTGTCACAGGAATGGTTCAAAACATAGACAGTAAGAAGAGTCAGTCTTCTTTTACTTAAGTCGCCATTGTGCCTTTTGTATTTAATTCCGATGAAATTTCTGTGTTTCATCGTCAATGAGACGGTCAGAGGGTTACAGTAGACCTGCAGTGAAGCATCGGAATCTATAACTAATGTCATAGGAATGGTTCAAAACATAGAAAGTAAAAAGAGTCAGTTTTCTTGTACCTAATTCGGCATTGTGCCTTTTGTATTTAATTCCGAAGCAATTTCTGTGTATCATCGTCAATAAGAAAGTCAGAGGGATACAGTAAATCTGAAGTGAAGCATCGGTATCTATAACTAGTGTCAGGGGAAGGGTTCAAAACATAGACAGTAAGAAGAGTCAGTTTTCTTGTACTTAAGTCGGCATTGTGCCTTTTCTATTTAATTCCGATGCAATTTCAGTGTTTCATCGTCAATAAGAAGGTCAGAGGGATACAGTTAACCCAAAGTGAAGCATCAGAATCTACAACTAGTGTCATAGGAATGGATCAAAACATAGACAGTAGGAAGATTAGTTTTCTTGTACTTAATTCGGCATTTAGCTTTTGTATTTAATTCCGATGCAATTTCTGTGTTTCATCGTCAATAATACGGTCAGAGGGATACAGTAAACCTGAAGTGAATCATCGGAATCTATAACTAGTGTCACAAGAATGCTTCCAAACCTAGACAGTGAGAAGAGTCAGTTTTCTTGTACTTAAGTCGGCATTGTGCCTTTTCTATTTAATTCCGATGCATTTTCTGCGTTTCATCGTCAATAAGAAGGTCAGAGGGATACAGTAAACAAGAAGTAAAGCATCGGAATCCATAACTAGTGTCACGGGAATTGTTCAAAACATAGACACTAAGAAGAGCCAGTCTTCTTGTACTTGAGTCGGCATTGTGCCTATGTATTTAATTCCGATGCAATTTCTGTTTTTCATCGTCAATAAGAAGGTCCGAGGGATACAGTAAATCTGAAGTGAAGCATCGGAATCTGTAACTGGTGTCACAGGAATGGTTCAAATCATACACAGTAGGGAGAGCCAGTCTTCTTGTACTTGGGTCGGCATAGTGCTTTTGGATTTAATTCCGATGCAATTTCTGTGTTTCATCTTGAATAAGAAGGTCAGAGGGATACAGTAAATCTGAAGTGAAGCATCGGAATCTATAACTAGTGTCACAGGAATGGTTCAAAACATAGACAGTAAGAAGAGCCAGTCTAATTGTATTTGAGTCGCCATTGTGCCTTTTGTATTTAATTCCGATGCAATTTCTGTGATTCATCGTCAATACGAAGGTCAGAGAGATACAGTATAACTGAAATGAAGCATCGGAATCTATTACTAGTGTCACAGGAATGGGTAAAAACATAGACAGTAAGAAGAGTCAATTTTCTTGTACTGTAGTCGGCATTGTGCCTTTTCTATTTAATTCCGATGCAATTTCTGTGTTACATCGTCGATAAGAAGGTCCAAGGGATACAATAAACATATAGTGAAGCATCGGAATCTAAAACTGGTCTCACAGGAAATGTTGAAATCATGGTCAGTAGGAAGAGTCAGTCTTCATGTACTTACTTCGGCATTGTGCCTTTTGTATTTAATTCCGATGCAATTTCTGTGTTTCATCGTCAATAAGAAAGTCAGAGCGATACAGTAAACCTGAAGTGAGGCATTGGAATCGATAACTAATGTCACAGGAATGGTACAAAACACAGACAGTAAGAAGAGTTAAATTTCTTGTGCTTATGTCGGCATTGAGCCTTTTGTATTTAATTCCGATGCAATTTCAGTGTTTCATCGTCAATAAGAAGGTCCAAGGGATACAGTAAACATATAGTGAAGCATCGGAATCTAAAACTGGTCTCACAGGAAATGTTCAAATGATATTCAGTAAGAAGAGTCAGTCTTCTTGTACTTAAGTCGGCATTGTGCCTTTTGTATTTAATATCGATGCAATTTCTGTGTTTCATCTTCAATAAGAATGTCCAAGGGATACAGTAAACCTGAAGTGAAGCATCGGAATCTGAAACCGGTCTCACAGGAATGCTTCATAATATAGACAGTAAGAAGAGCCAGTCTACTTGTACTTGAGTCGGCATTGTGCTTTTGTATTTAAATCCGATGCAATTTCTGTGTTTCATCGTCAATAAGAAAGTCAGAAGGATACAGAAAACCTGAAGTGAAGCATCGGAATCTAGAACTAGTGTCACAGGAATGGTTCAAAACATAGACAGTAAGAAGAGTCAGTTTTCTCGTACTTAAGTCGGCACTGTGCCTTTCCTATTTAATTTCGATGCAATTTCCTTGTTTCGACGTCAATAAGAAGGTCCATGGGATACAGTAAACCTGAAGTGAAGCATCGGAATCTAAAACCGATCTCACAGGAAAGGTTCAAAACACAGGCAGTAAGAAGAGCCAGTCTTCTTGTACTTGAGTCGGCATTGTGCCTTTTGTATTTAATTCCGATGCAATTTCTGTGTTTAATCGTCAATACGAAGGTCAGAGGCATACAGTAATCATATAGTGAAGCACCGGAATCTAAAACTGGTCTTACAGGAAATGTTCAAGGCATAGTCAGTAAGAAGAGTCAGTCTTCTTGTCCTTATGTCGGCATTGTGCCTTCTCTATTTAATTCCGATGCAATATCTGTGTTTTGTCGTCAATAAGAAGGTACAAGGGATACAGAAACCCTGAAGTGAAGCATCGGAATCTAAAACCGGTCTCACAGGAAAGGTTCAAAACATAGACAGTAAGAAGAGTCAGTCTTCTTGTACTTAAGTCGGCATTGTGCCTTTTGTATTTAATTCCGATGCAATATCTGTGTTTCATCGTCAATAAGAAGGTCTGAGGGATACAGTAAACCTGAAGTGAAGCATCGGAATCTATAACTAGTGTCAAAGGAATGGTTCAAATCATAGACAGTAATAAGAGTCAGTCTTCTTGTACTTAAGTCGGCATTGTGCCTTTTCTATTTAATTCCGATGCAATTTCTGTATTTCATCGGCAATAAGAAGGTCAGAGGGATAAGTAAACCTGAAGTGAAGCATCGGAATCTATAACAAGTGTCACAGGAATGGTTCAAAGCATAGACAGTAGGAAGAGTCAGTGTTCTTGTACTTAAGACGGCATTATGCCTTTTGTATTTAATTCCGATGCAATTTCTGTGTTTCATCGTCATTAAGAAGGTCAGAGGGATACAGTGAAACTGAAGTGAAGCATCGGAATCTATAACTAGTGTCACAGGAATGGTTCAAAACATAGACAGTGGGAAGAGTCAGTCTTCATGTACTTAAGTCGGCATTGTGCTTTTCTATTTAATTAAGATGCAATTTCTGTTTCGTCGTCAATAAGATGGTCCCAGGGATACAGTAAACCTGAAGTGAAGCATCGGAATCAGTCACTGGTGTCACAGGAATGGTTCAAAACATAACCAGTAGGAAGAGTCAGTCTTCTTGTACTTGGGTCGGCATAGTGCTTTTGGATTTAACTTCGATGCAATTTCTGTGTTTCATCTTGAATAAGAAGGTCAGAGGGATACAGCAAACCTGAAGTGAAACATCGGAATCTATAACTAGTGTCACAGGAATGGTTCAAAACATAGACAGTAAGAAGATTCAGTCTTTTTGTCCTTAAGTCGGCATTGTGCCTTTTGTATTTAATTCCGATGCAATTTTTGTGATTCATCGTCAAGAAGAAGGTCAGAGAGATACAGTAAACCTGAAGTGAAGCATCGGAATCTATAACTAGTGTCACAGGAATGGTTCAAATCATAGACAGTAGGAAGAGTCAGTTTTCTTGTACTTAATTCGGCATTGTGCCTTTTGTATTTAATTCCGATGCAATTTCTGTGTTTCATCGTCAATAAGAACGTCAGAGCGATACAGTAAACCTGAAGTGAAGAATCGGAATCGATAACTAATGTCACAGGAATGGTTCAAAACACAGAGAGTAAGAAGAGTTAGATTTCTTGTGCATAAGTCGGCATTGTGCCTTTTGTATTTAATTCCGATGCAATTTCTGTGTTTCATCGTCAATAAGAAGGTCAGAGGGATACAGTAAACCTGAAGTGAGGCATCGAAATCCATAATTAGTGTCACAGGAATAGTTCAAACAAAGACAGTGGGAAGAGTCAGTTTTCTTGTACTTAAGTCGGCATTTTGCCTATTGTATGAAATTCCGATGCAATTTCTGTGTTTCATCGTCAATAAGAAGGTCAGAGGGATACAGTAAACCTGAAGTGAAGCATCGGAATGTGTAACTAGTGTCACAGGAATGGTTCAAAACATTGACAGTTAGATGAGTCAGTTTTCTTGTATCTTAGTCGGCATTGTGCCATTTCTATTTAAGGCCGATGCAATTTCTGTGTTTCGTCGTCAATAAGAAGGTCCAAGTGATACAGTAAACCTTAAGTGAAGCATCGGAATCTAAAACCGGTCTCACAGGAAAGTTTCAAAACATAGACAGTAAGAAGAGCCAGTCTTCTTGTACTTGAGTCGCCATTGTGCCTTTTATATTTAATTCCGATGCAATTTCTGTGATTCATCGTCAATACGAAGGTCAGAGAGATCAGTATAACTGAAATGAAGCATCGGAATCTATTACTAGTGTCACAGGAATGGTTAAAAACATAGACAGTAAAAAGAGTCAATTTTCTTGTACTTTAGTCGGCATTGTGCCTTTTCTATTTAATTCCGATGCAATTTCTGTGTTACATCGTCGATAAGAAGGTCCAAGGGATACAATAAACATATAGTGAAGCATCGGAATCTAAAACTGGTCTCACAGGAAATGTTGAAATCATAGTCAGTAGGAAGAGTCAGTCTTCATGTACTTAATTCGGCATTGTGCCTTTTGTATTTAATTCCGATGCAATTTCTGTGTTTCATCGTCAATAAGAAGGTCAGAGCGATACAGTAAACCTGAAGTGAGGCATTGGAATCGATAACTAATGTCACAGGAATGGTATAAAACACAGTCAGTAAGAAGAGTTAAATTTCTTGTGCTTATGTCGGCATTGAGCCTTTTGTATTTAATTCCGATGCAATTTCTGTGTTTCATCGTCAATAAGAAGGTCCAAGGGATACAGTAAACATATAGTGAAGCATCGGAATCTAAAACTGGTCTCACAGGAAATGTTCAAATGATATTCAGTAAGAAGAGTCAGTCTTCTTGTACTTAAGTCGGCATTATGCCTTTTGTATTTAATATCGATGCAATTTCTGTGTTTCATCGTCAATAAGAAGGTCCAAGGGATACAGTAAACCTGAAGTGAAGCATCGGAATCTGAAACCGGTCTCACAGGAATGCTTCATAATATAGACAGTAAGAAAAGCCAGTCTACTTGTACTTGAGTCGGCATTGTGCCTTTTGTGTTTAAATCCGATGCAATTTCTGTGTTTCATCGTCAATAAGAAAGTCAGAGGGATACAGAAAACCTGAAGTGAAGCATCGGAATCTAGAACTAGTGTCACAGGAATGGTTCAAAACATACACAGTAAGAAGAGTCAGTTTTCTCGTACTTAAGTCGGCATTGTGCCTTTCCTATTTAATTTCGATGCAATTTCCTTGTTTCGAAGTCAATAAGAAGGTCCATGGGATACAGTAAACCTGAAGTCAAGCATCGGAATCTAAAACCGATCTCACAGGAACGGTTCAAAACACAGGCAGTAAGAAGAGCCAGTCTTCTTGTACTTGAGTCGGCATTGTGCCTTTTGTATTTAATTCCGATGCAATTTCTGTGTTTAATCGTCAATACGAAGGTCAGAGGCATACAGTAATCATATAGTGAAGCACCGGAATCTAAAACTGGTCTCACAGGAAATGTTTAAAGCGTAGTCAGTAAGAAGAGTCAGTCTTCTTGTCCTTAAGTTGGCATTGTGCCTTTTCTATTTAATTCCGATGCAATATCTGTGTTTTGTCGTCAATAAGAAGGTCCAAGGGATACAGAAACCCAGAAGTGAAGCATCGGAATCTAAAACCGGTCTCACAGGAAAGGTTCAAAACATAGACAGTAAGAAGAGTCAGTCTTCTTGTACTTAAGTCGGCATTGTGCCTTTTGTATTTAATTCCGATGCAATATCTGTGTTTCATCGTCAATAAGAAGGTCTGAGGGATACAGTAAACCTGAAGTGAAGCATCGGAATCTATAACAAGTGTCACAGGAATGGTTCAAAGCATAGACAGTAGGAAGAGTCAGTGTTCTTGTACTTAAAACGGCATTGTGCCTTTTGTATTTAATTCCGATGCAATTTCTGTGTTTCATCGTCATTAAGAAGGTCAGAGGGATACAGTGAACCTGAAGTGAAGCATCGGAATCTATAACTAGTGTCACAGGAATGGTTCAAAACATAGACAGTGAGAAGAGTCAGTCTTCATGTACTTAAGTCGGCATTGTGCTTTTCTATTTAATTATGATGCAATTTCTGTTTCGTCGTCAATAAGATGGTCCCAGGGATACAGTAAACCTGAAGTGAAGCATCGGAATCTATAACTAGTGTCACAGGAATGGTTCAAATCATAGACAGTAAGAAGAGTCAGTCTTCTTGTACTTAAGTCGGCATTGTGCCTTTTATATTTAATTCCGAAGCAATTTCTGTGTTTCATCGTCAATAAGAAGGTCAGAGGGATACAGTAAACATATAGGGAAGCATCAGAATCTATAAATGGTCTCACAGGAAATGTTCATAACATAGTCAGTAAGAAGAATCAGACTTCTTGTACTTAAGTTGGCATTGTGCCTTTTCTATTTAATTCCGATGCAATTTCTGTGTTTCGTCGTCAATAAGAAGGTCCAAGTGATACAGCAAACTTGAAGTGAAGCATAGGAATATATAACTAGTGTCACAGGAATGGTTCAAAACATAGACTGTAAGAAGAGTCAGTCTTCTTGTACTTAAGTCGGCATTGTGCACTTCTATTTAATTCCGATGCAATTTCTGTGTTTAATCGTCAATAAGAATGTCAGAGGGATACAGTAAACCTGAAGTGAAGCATCGGAATCTATAACTAGTGTCTCAGGAATGGTTCAAAACATATACAGTAGGAAGAGTCAGTCTTCTTGTACTTAAGTCGGCATTGTGCCTTTTCCATTTATTTCCGATGGAATTTCCGTGTTTCGTCGTCAATAAGAAGGTCCAAGGGACACAGTAAACCTGAATTGAAGCATCGGAATCTATAACTAGTGTCACAGGAATGGTTCAAAACATAGACAGTAAGAAAAGTCAGTCTTCTTGTACTTAAGTCGGCATAGTGCCTTTTGTATTTAATTCCGATGCAATTTCTGTGTTTCAACGTCAATAAGAAGGTCATAGGGATACAGTTAGCCTGAAGTGAAGCATCGGAATCTATAACTAGTGTCACAGGAATTTTTCAAAACATAAACAGTAGGAAGAGTCAGTCTTATTGTACTTAATTCGGCATTGTGCCTTTTCTGTTTAATTCCGATGCAATTTCTGTGTTTCGTCGTCAATAAGTAGGTCAGAGGGATAGAGTAAACCTGAAGTGACGCATTGAAATATATAACTAGTGTCACTGGAATGGAGCAAAACATAGACAATAAGAAGAGTCAGTCTTCTTGTACTTAAGTCGGTATTGTGCCTTTTGTATTTAATTCCGATGCAATTTCTGTGTTTGATCGTCAATACGAAGGTCCAAGGGATACAGTAAACCTGAAGTGAAGCATCGGAATCTATATCTAGTGTGACAGGAATGGTTTAAAACATAGGCAGTAATAAGAGTCAGTCTTCATGTACTTAAGTCGGCATTGTGCCTCTTGTATTTAATTCCGATGCAATTCCTGTGTTTCTTCGTCAATAAGAAGTTCCTAGGGATACAGTAAACATATAGTGAAGCATCGGATTCTAAAACTGGTCTCACCGGAAATGTTCAAAACATAGTCAGTAAGAAGAGCCAGTCTTCTTGTACATAAGTCGGCAATGTGCCTTTTCTATTTAATTCCGATGCAATTTCTGTGTTTCGTCGTCAATAAGAAGGTCCAAGGGATACAGTAAACCTGAAGTGAAGCAACGGAATCAAAAACCGGTCTCACAGGAAAGGCTCAAAACATAGGGAGTAAGAAGAGCCAGTCATCTTGTATTTGAGTCGACATTGTACCTTTTGAATTTAATTCCGATGCAATTTCTGTGTTTCATCGTCAATAAGAATGTCAGAGGGATACAGTAAACCCGAAGTGAAGCATCGGAATCTATAACTAGAGTAGCAGGAATGGTTCAAAACATAGACCGTAGGAAGAGTCAGTCTTCTTGTACTTATGTCAGCATTGTGCCTTTTCTATTTAATTTCGATGCAATTTGTGTGTTTCGTCGTCAATAAGAAGGTCCAAGGGATACAGTAAACCTGAAGTGAAGCATCGGAATCTATAACTAGTGTCACAGAAAAGGTTCAAAACATAGACAGTAAGAAGAGTCAGTCTTCTTGTACTTAAGTAGACATTGTACCTTTTGTATCAAATTCTTATGCAATTTCTGTGTTTCATCGTCAATATGAACGTCAAAGGGATACAGTAAACCTGAAGTGAAGCATCGGAATCTATAACTAGAGTCACAGGAATGGTTCAAAGCATAGACAGTAGGAAGAGTCAGTCTTCTTGTGCATAATTCGGCATTGTGCCTTTTCCATATAATTCCGATGCAATTTCTGTGTTTCGTCGTCAATAAGAGGGTCAGAGGGATACAGTTAACCTGACGTGAAGCATCGGAATCTATAACTAGTGTCACAGGAATGGTTGAAAACTTACACAGCAAGAAGAGTCAGTCTTCTTGTACTTAAGTCGGCATTGTGCCTTTTGTATTTAATTCCGATGCAATTTCTGTGTTTCATCGTCAATAAGAAGGTCCAAGGAATACAGTAAACATATAGTGAAGCATCGGAATCTAAAACTGGTCTCACAGGAAATGTTCAAATCATAGTCAGTAAGAAGAGTCAGTCTACTTATACTTAAGTCGGCTTTGTGCCTTTTGTATTTAATTCCGATGCAAGTTCTGTAATTCATCGTCAATATGAAGGTCCAAGGGATACAGTAAACATATAGTGAAGCATCGGAATCTTAAACTGGTCTCACAGGAAATGTTCACAACATAGTCAGTAAGAAGAGTCAGTCTTCTTGTACTTAAGTCGGCACTGTGCCGTTTGTATTTAATTCCGATGCAATTTCTGTGTTTCATCGTCAATAAGAATGTGAGAGGGATACAGTGAACCTGAAGTGAAGCATCGGAATCTATAACTAGTGTCACAGGAATGGTTCAAAACATAGACAGTAGCAAGAGTCACTTTTCTTGTACTTAAGTCGGCATTGTGCATTTCTATTTAATTCCGATGCAATTTCTGTGTTTCGTCGTCAATAATAAGGTCCAAGGGATACAGTAAACCTGAAGTGAAGCATCGGAATCTATATCTAGTGTCACAGGAAAGGTTCAAATCATAGACAGTAAGAAGAGTCAGTCTTCTTGTACATGAGTCGGCATTGTGCCTTTTGTATTTAATTCCGATGCAATTACTGTGGTTCATTGACAATAAGAAGGTCAGAGGGATGCAGTAAACCTGAAGAGAACCATCGGAATCTATAACTAGTGTCACAGGAATGGTTCAAAACATACACAGCAAGAAGATTCAGTCCTCTTGTACTTATGTCGGCATTGTGCCTTTTGTATTTAATTCCGATGCAATTTCTGTGTTTCGTCGTCAATAAGAAGGTCGAAGGGATGCAGTAAACCTGAATTGAAGAATCGGAATCTATAACTAGTGTCACAGGAATGGTTAAAACATAGACAGTGGGAAGGGTCAGTCTTCTTGTACTTAAGTCGGCATTGTGCCTTTTGTATTTAATTCCGATGCAAATCCTGTGTTTCATCATCAATAAGAAGGTCCAAAGGATACAGTAAACCTGAAGTGAAGCTTCGGAATCTATAACTAGTGGCACAGGAATGGTTCAGAACATAGAAAGTAAGAAGAATCAGTCTTCTTGTTCTTAAGTCAGCATTGTGCCTTTTGTATTTAATTCCGATTCTATTTCTGTGATTCACGTCAATAAGAGTGTTAGAGGGATACAGTAAACCAGAAGTGAAGCATCGGAATCTATAACTAGTGTCACAGGAATGGTTCAAATCATTGACAGTTGGAAGAGTCAGTCTTCTTGTACTTAAGTCGGCATTGTTCCTTTTCTACTTAATTCCGATGCAATTTCTGTGTTTCATCGTCAATAAGAACGTCCAAGGGATGCAGTAAACCTGAAGTGAAGCATCGGAATCTATAACTAGTGTGACAGGAATGGTTCAAAACATAGGCAGTAATAAGAGTCAGTCTTCTTGTACTTAAGTCGGCATTGTGCCTTTTCCATTTAATTCCGATGCAATTTCTGTGTTTCGTCGTCAATAAGAAGGTCAGAGGGATACAGTAAACCTGAAGTGAAACATCGGAATCTATAACTAGAGTCGCAGGAATGGTTCAAAACATAGACCGTAGGAAGAGTCAGTCCTCTTGTACTTATGTCGGCATTGTGCCTTTTGTATTTAATTCCGATGCAATTTCTGTTTTTCATCGTCAATAAGAGTGTCATAGGGATACAGTAAACCTGAAGAGAAGCATCGGTTTCTATAACTAGTATCACAGGAATGGTTCAAAACATAGACAGTTGGAAGAGTCAGTCTTCTTGTACTTAAGTCGGCATTGTGCCTTTTCTTTTTAATTCCGATGCAATTTCTGTGTTTCGTCGTCAACAAGAAGGTCCAAGTGATACAGTAAACCTGAAGTGAAGCATCGGAATCTATATCTAGTGTCACAGGAATGGTTCAAAACATAGACACGGAAGAGTCTGTCTTCTTGTACTTAAGTCGGCATTGTGCCTTTCCTATTTAATTCCGATGCAATTTCTGTGTTTCGTCGTCAATAAGAAGGTCCAAGGGATACAGTAAATCTGAAGTGAAGCATCCGAATCTATAACTAGTGTCACAGAAAAGGTTCAAAACATAGACAGTAAGAAGAGTCAGTCTTTTGGTACTTGAGTCGGCTTTGTGCCTCTTGTATTCACTTCCGATGCAATTTCTGTGTTTCATCGTCAATAAGAAGGTCAGAGGGATACAGTAAACCTGAAGTGAAGCATCGGAATCTATAACTAGAGTCGCAGGAATGGTTCAAAACATAGAACGTAGGAAGAGTCAGTCTTCCTGTAATTATGTCGGCATTGTGCCTTTTCCATTTAATTTCGATGCAATTTGTGTGTTTCGTCGTCAATAAGAGGGTCAGAGGGATACAGTAGACCTAAAGTGAAGCATCGGAATATATAACTAGTGTCACAGGAATGGTTCAAAACATACACAACAAGAAGGGTCAGTCTTCTTGAACTTAAGTCGGCATTGTGCCTTTCGTATTTAATTCCGATGTAATTTCTGTGTTTCATCGTCAATAAGAAGGTCCAAGGGATACATTAAACCTGAAATGATGCATCGGAATCTATAACTAGTGTCACAGGAATGGTTCAAAACATAGACAGTAAGATGAGTCAGTCTTCTTGTACTTAAGTCGGCATTGTGCCTTTTGTATTTAATTCCGATGCAATTTCTGTGTTTCATCGTCAATATGAACGTCAGAGGGTTACAGTAAACCTGAAGTGAAGCATCGTAATCTATAACTAGAGTCACAGGAATGGTTCAAAGCATAGACAGTAGGAAGAGTCAGTCTTCTTGTACATAATTCGACATTAAGCCTTTTCTAGTTAATTCCGATGCAATTTCTGTGTTTCGTCGTCAATAAGAAGGTCCAAGGGATACAGTAAACCTGAAGTGAAGCATCGGAATCTATAACTAGTGTCACAGAAAAGGTTCAAAACATAGACAGTAAGAAGAGTCAGTCTTCTTGTACTTAAGTCGACATTGTGCCTTTTGTATTTAATTCCGATGCATTTTCTGTGTTTCAACGTCAATATGAACGTCAGAGGGATACAGTAAACCTGAAGTGAAGCATCGTAATCTATAACTAGAGTCACAGGAATGGTTCAAAGCATAGACAGTAGGAAGAGTCAGTCTTCTTGTACATAATTCGACGTTGTGCCTTTTCTATTTAATTCCGATGCAATTTCTGTGTTTCGTCGTCAATAAGAGGGTCAGAGGGATACAGTAAACCTGAAGTGAAGCATCGGAATCTATAACTAGTGTCACAGGAATGGTTGAAAACATACACAGCAAGAAGAGTCAGTCTTCTTGTACTTAAGTCGGCATTGTGCCTTTTGTATTTAATTCCAATGCAATTTCTGTGTTTCATCGTCAATAAGAAGATCCAAGGGATACAGTAAACCTGAAGTGATGCATCGGAATCTATAACTAGTGTCACAGGATTGGTTCAAAACATAGACAGTAGGAAGGGTCAGTCTTCTTGTACTTAAGTCGGCATTGTGCCTTTTGTATTTAATTCCGATGCAATTTCTGTGTTTCATTGTCATTAAGAAGGTCCAAGGGAAACAGTAAACCTGAAGTGAAGCATCGGAATCTATAACTAGTGTCACAGGAATGGTTCAAAACGTAGACACTAAGAAGAGTCAGTCTTCTTGTACTTAAGTCGGCATTGTGCCTTTTGTATTTAATTCCGATTAATTTCTGTGTTTCATCGTCAATAAGAATGTCCAAGGAATACAGTAAACATATAGTGAAGCATCGGAATCTAAAACTGGTCTCACAGGAAATGTTCAAATCATAGTCAGTAACAAGAGTCCGTCTGCTTATACTTAAGTCGGCTTTGTGCCTTTTGTGTTTAATTCCGATGCAATTTCTGTGTTTCATCTTCAATAAGCAGGTCCAAAGGATACAGTAAACATATAGTGAAGCATCGGAATCTTAAACTGGTCTCACAGGAAATGTTCACAACATAGTCAGTAAGAAGAGTCATTCTTCTTGTACTTAAGTCGGCACTGTGCCGTTTGTATTTAATTCCGATGCAATTTCTGTGTTTCATCGTCAATAAGAATGTGAGAGGGATACAGTGAACCTGAAGTGAAGCATCGGAATCTAGAACTAGTGTCACAGGAATGGTTCAAAACATAGACAGTAGCAAGAGTGACTCTTCTTGTACTTAAGTCGGCATTGTGCATTTCTATTTAATTCCGATGCAATTTCTGTGTTTCGTCGTCAATAAGAAGGTCCAAAAGATACAGTAAACCTGATTTGAAGCTTGGGAATCTATAACTAGTGTCACAGGAATGGTTCAAAACATAGACAGTAAGAAGAATCATTCTTCTTGTACTTAAGTCGGCGTTGTGCCTTTTGTATTTAATTCCGATGCAATTTCTGTGTTTCATCGTCAATAAGAAGGTCAGAGGGATACAGTAACCCTGAAGTGAAGCATCGGAATCTATAACTAGTGTCACAGGAATGGTTAAAACATAGACAGTGGGAAGGGTCAGTCTTCTTGTACTTAAGTCGGCATTGTGCATTTTGTATTTAATTCTGATGCAAATTCTGTGTTTCATCATCAATAAGAGGGTGCAAAAGATACAGTAAACCTGAAGTGAAGCTTCGGTATCTATAACTAGTGGCACAGGAATGGTTCAAATCATAGACAGTAAGAAGAATCAGTCTTCTTGTTCTTAAGTCAGCATTGTGCCTATTGTATTTAATTCCGATGCTATTTCTGTGTTTCATCGTCAATAAGAGTGTCAGAGGGATACAGTAAACCAGAAGTGAAGCATCGGAATCTATAACTAGTGTCACAGGAATGGATCAAATCATAGACAGTTGGAAGAGTCAGTCTTCTTGTACTTAAGTCGGCATTGTGCCTTTTGTATTTAATCCTGATTCAATTTCTGTGTTTCGTCGTCAATAAGAAAGTCCAAGGGATACAGTAAACCTGAAGTGAAGCATCGGAATCTATAACTAGTGTCACAGGAATGGTTCAAAACATAGACAGTAAGATGAGTCAGTCTTCTTGTACTTAAGTCGGCATTGCGCCTTTTGTATTTAATTCCGATGCAATTTCTGTGTTTCATCGTCAACAAGAATGTCCAAGGGATACAGTAAACATTTAGTGAAGCATCGGAATCTAAAACTGGTCTCACAGGAAATGTTCAAATCATAGTCAGTAAGAAGAGTTAGTCTTCTTATACTTATGTCGGCATTGTGCCTTTTCTACTTAATTCCGATGCAATTCCTGTGTTTCGTCGGCAATAAGAAGGTCCAAGGGATACAGTAAACCTGAAGTGAATCATCGGAATCTAAAACCGGTCTCACAGGAAAGGTTCAAAGCATAGAGAGTAAGAAGAGCCAGTCATCTTGTATTTGTGTCGGCATTGTGCCTTTTGTAATTAATTCCGATTCAATTTCTGTGTTTCATCGTCAATATGAACGTCAGAGGGATACGGTAAACCTGAAGTGAAGTATCGGAATCTATAACTAGAGTCTCAGGAATGGTTCAAAGCATAGACAGTAGAAAGAGTCAGTCTTCCTGTACTTAAGACGGCATTGTGACTTTTGTATTTAATTCCGATGCAATTTCTGTGTTTCATCGTCAATATGAACTTCAGAGGGATACGGTAAACATGAAGTGAAGCATCGGAATCTATATCTAGTGTCACAGGAATGGTTCAAAGCATAGACATGGAAGAGTCTATCTTCTTGAACTTAAGTCGGCATTGTGCCTTTTCTACTTAATTCCGATGCAATTCCTGTGTTTCGTCGGCAATAAGAAGGTCCAAGGGATACAGTAAACCTGAAGTGAATCATCGGAATCTAAAACCGGTCTCACAGGAAATGTTCAAAGCATAGAGAGTTAGAAGAGCCAGTCATCTTTTATTTGTGTCGGCATTGTGCCTTTTGTAATTAATTCCGATGCAATTTCTGTGTTTCATCGTCAATATGAACGTCAGAGGGATACGGTAAACCTGAAGTGAAGTATCGGAATCTATAACTAGAGTCTCAGGAATGGTTCAAAGCATAGACAGTAGGAAGAGTCAGTCTTCCTGTACTTAAGACGGCATTGTGACTTTTGTATTTAATTCCGATGCAATTTCTGTGTTTCATCGTCAATATGAACGTCAGAGGGATACAGTAAACCTGAAGTGAAGCATCGGAATCTATAACTAGTGTCACAGGAATGGTTAAAACATAGACAGTAGGAAGAATCAGTCTTCTTGTACTTAAGTCGGCATTGTGCCTTTTCTATTTAATCCCGATTCAATTTCTGTGTTTCGTCGGCAATAAGAAGGTCCAAGGGATACAGTAAACGTGAAGTGAAGCATCGGAATCTATAACTAGTGTCATAGGAATGGTGAAAACATAGACAGTAGGAAGGGTCAGTCTTCTTGTACTTAAGTCGGCATTGTGCCTTTTGTATTTAATCCTGATTCAATTTCTGTGTTTCGTCGTCATTAAGAAGGTCCAAGGTGTACAGTAAACCTGAAGTGAAGCATCGGAATCTATAACTAGTGTCACAGGAATGGTTCAAAACTTAGACAGTAAGAAGAGTCAGTCTTCTTGTACTTAAGTCGGCATTGTGCCTTTTGTATTTAATTCCGATGCTATTTCTGTGTTTCATCGTCGATAAGATGGTCCAAGGGATACAGTACACCTGAAGTGAAGCGTCGGAATCTATTACTAGTGTCACAGAAATTGCTCAAAACATAGACAGTAAGAAGAGTCAGTCTTTTTGAACTTAAGTCGGCATTGTGAATTTTGTATTGAATTCCGATGCAAATCCTGTGTTTCATTGTCAATAAGAAGGTCCAAAAGATACAGTAAACCTGAATTGAAGCTTGGGAATCTATAACTAGTGTCACAGGAATGGTTCAAAACATAGACAGTAAGAAGAATCATTCTTCTTGTACTTAGGTCGGCGTTGTGCCTTTTGTATTTAATTCCGATGCAATTTCTGTGTTTCATCGTCAATAAGAAGGTCAGAGGGATACAGTAACCCTGAAGTGAAGCATCGGAATCTATAACTAGTGTCACAGGAATGGTTAAAACACAGACAGTGGGAAGGGTCAGTCTTCTTGTACTTAAGTCGGCATTGTGCATTTTGTATTTAATTCTGATGCAAATTCTGTGTTTCATCATCAATAAGAGGGTCCAAAGGATACAGTAAACCTGAAGTGAAGCTTCGGAATCTATAACTAGTGGCACAGGAATGGTTCAAATCATAGACAGTTAGAAGAATCAGTCTTCTTGATCTTAAGTCAGCATTGTGCCTATTGTATTTAATTCCGATGCTATTTCTGTGTTTCATCGTCAATAAGAGTGTCAGAGGGATACAGTAAACCAGAAGTGAAGCATCGGAATCTATAACTAGTGTCACAGGAATGGATCAAATCATAGACAGTTGGAAGAGTCAGTCTTCTTGTACTTAAGTCGGCATTGTGCCTTTTGTATTTCATCCTGATTCAATTTCTGTGTTTCGTCGTCAATAAGAAAGTCCAAGGGATACAGTAAACCTGAAGTGAAGCATCGGAATCTATAACTGGTGTCACAGGAATGGTTCAAAACATAGACAGTAAGATGAGTCAGTCTTCTTGTACTTAAGTCGGCATTGCGCCTTTTGTATTTAATTCCGATGCAATTTGTATGTTTCATCGTCAACAAGAATGTCCAAGGGATACAGTAAACATTTAGTGAAGCATCGGAATCTAAAACTGGTCTCACAGGAAATGATCAAATCATAGTCAGTAAGAAGAGTCAGTCTTCTTATACTTATGTCGGCATTGTGCCTTTTCTACTTAATTCCGATGCAATTCCTGTGTTTCGTCGGCAATAAGAAGGTCCAAGGGATACAGTAAACCTGAAGTGAATCATCGGAATCTAAAACCGGTCTCACAGGAAAGGTTCAAAGCATAGAGAGTAAGAAGAGCCAGTCATCTTGTATTTGTGTCGGCATTGTGCCTTTTGTAATTAATTCCGATGCAATTTCTGTGTTTCATCGTCAATATGAACGTCAGAGGGATACGGTAAACCTGAAGTGAAGTATCGGAATCTATAACTAGAGTCTCAGGAATGGTTCAAAGCATAGACAGTAGGAAGAGTCAGTCTTCCTGTACTTAAGACGGCATTGTGACTTTTGTATTTAATTCCGATGCAATTTCTGTGTTTCATAGTCAATATGAACGTCAGAGGGATACGGTAAACATGAAGTGAAGCATCGGAATCTATATCTAGTGTCACAGGAATGGTTCAAAGCATAGACATGGAAGAGTCTATCTTCTTGTACTTAAGTCGGCATTGTGCCTTTTCTATTTAATTCCGATGCAATTTCTGTGTTTCATCGTCAATATGAACGTCAGAGGGATACAGTAAACCTGAAGTGAAGCATCGTAATCTATAACTAGAGTCACAGGAATGGTTCAAAGCATAGACAGTAGGAAGAGTCAGTCTTCTTGTACATAATTCGACATTAAGCCTTTTCTAGTTAATTCCGATGCAATTTCTGTGTTTCGTCGTCAATAAGAAGGTCCAAGAATACAGTAAACCTGAAGTGAAGCATCGGAATCTATAACTAGTGTCACAGAAAAGGTTCAAAACATAGACAGTAAGAAGAGTCAGTCTTCTTGTACTTAAGTCGACATTGTGGCATTTGTATTTAATTCCGATGCATTTTGTGTGTTTCAACGTCAATAAGAACGTCAGAGGGATACAGTAAACCTGAAGTGAAGCATCGTAATCTATAACTAGAGTCACAGGAATGGTTCAAAGCATAGACATTAGGAAGCGTCAGTCTTCTTGTACATAATTCGACGTTGTGCCTTTTCTATTTAATTCCGATGCAATTTCTGTGTTTCGTCGTCAATAAGAGGGTCAGAGGGATACAGTAAACCTGAAGTGAAGCATCGGAATCTATAACTAGTGTCACAGGAATGGTTGAAAACATACACAGCAAGAAGAGTCAGTCTTCTTGTACTTAAGTCGGCATTGTGCCTTTTGTATTTAATTCCAATGCAATTTCTGTGTTTCATCGTCAATAAGAAGATCCAAGGGATACAGTTAACCTGAAGTGATGCATCGGAATCTATAACTAGTGTCACAGGATTGGTTCAAAACATAGACAGTAGGAAGGGTCAGTCTTCTTGTACTTAAGTCGGCATTGTGCCTTTTGTATTTAATTCCAATGCAATTTCTGTGTTTCATCGTCATTAAGAAGGTCCAAGGGATACAGTAAACCTGAAGTGAAGCATCGGAATCTATAACTATGGTCACAGGAATGGTTCAAAACGTAGACACTAAGAAGAGTCAGTCTTCTTGTACTTAAGTCGGCATTGTGCCTTTTTTATTTAATTCCGATGCAATATCTGTGTTTAATCGTCAATAAGAATGTCCAAGGAATACAGTAAACATATAGTGAAGCATCGGAATCTAAAACTGGTCTCACAGGAAATGTTCAAATCATAGTCAGTAACAAGAGTCAGTCTGCTTATACTTAAGTCGGCTTTGTGCCTTTTGTGTTTAATTCCGATGCAATTTCTATGTTTCATCTTCAATAAGCAGGTCCAAAGGATACAGTAAACATATAGTGAAGCATCGGAATCTTAAACTGGTCTCACAGGAAATGTTCACAACATAGTCAGTAAGAAGAGTCATTCTTCTTGTACTTAAGTCGGCACTGTGCCATTTGTATTTAATTCCGATGCAATTTCTGTGTTTCATCGTCAATAAGAATGTGAGAGGGATACAGTGAACCTGAAGTGAAGCATCGGAATCTAGAACTAGTGTCACAGGAATGGTTCAAAACATAGACAGTAGCAAGAGTGACTCTTCTTGTACTTAAGTCGGCATTGTGCATTTCTATTTAATTCCGATGCAATTTCTGTGTTTCGTCGTCAATAAGAAGGTCCAAAAGATACAGTAAACCTGAATTGAAGCTTGGGAATCTATAACTAGTGTCACAGGAATGGTTCAAAACATAGACAGTAAGAAGAATCATTCTTCTTGTACTTAAGTCGGCGTTGTGCCTTTTGTATTTAATTCCGATGCAATTTCTGTGTTTCATCGCCAATAAGAAGGTCAGAGGGATACAGTAACCCTGAAGTGAAGCATCGGAATCTATAACTAGTGTCACAGGAATGGTTATAACATAGACAGTGGGAAGGGTCAGTCTTCTTGTACTTAAGTCGGCATTGTGCATTTTGTATTTAATTCTGATGCAAATTCTGTGTTTCATCATCAATAAGAGGGTCCAAAGGATACAGTAAACCTGAAGTGAAGCTTCGGAATCTATAACTAGTGGCACAGGAATGGTTCAAATCATAGACAGTAAGAAGAATCAGTCTTCTTGTTCTTAAGTCAGCATTGTGCCTATTGTATTTAATTCCGATGCTATTTCTGTGTTTCATCGTCAATAAGAGTGTCAGAGGGATACAGTAAACCAGAAGTGAAGCATCGGAATCTATAACTAGTGTCACAGGAATGGATCAAATCATAGACAGTTGGAAGAGTCAGTCTTCTTGTACTTAAGTCGGCATTGTGCCTTTTGTATTTAATCCTGATTCAATTTCTGTGTTTCGTCATCAATAAGAAAGTCCAAGGGATACAGTAAACCTGAAGTGAAGCATCGGAATCTATAACTGGTGTCACAGGAATGGTTCAAAACATAGACAGTAAGATGAGTCAGTCTTCTTGTACTTAAGTCGGCATTGCGCCTTTTGTATTTAATTCCGATGCAATTTCTGTGTTTCATCGTCAACAATAATGTCCAAGGGATACAGCAAACATTTAGTGAAGCATCGGAATCTAAAACTGGTCTCACAGGAAATGTTCAAATCATAGTCAGTAAGAAGAGTCAGTCTTCTTATACTTATGTCGGCATTGTGCCTTTTCTACTTAATTCCGATGCAATTCCTGTGTTTCGTCGGCAATAAGAAGGTCCAAGGGATACAGTAAACCTGAAGTGAATCATCGGAATCTAAAACCGGTCTCACAGGAAAGGTTCAAAGCATAGAGAGTAAGAAGAGCCAGTCATCTTGTATTTGTGTCGGCATTGTGCCTTTTGTAATTAATTCCGATGCAATTTCTGTGTTTCATCGTCAATATGAACGTCAGAGGGATACGGTAAACCTGAAGTGAAGTATCGGAATCTATAACTAGAGTCTCAGGAATGGTTCAAAGCATAGACAGTAGGAAGAGTCAGTCTTCCTGTACTTAAGACGGCATTGTGACTTTTGTATTTAATTCCGATGCAATTTCTGTGTTTCATCGTCAATATGAACGTCAGAGGGATACGGTAAACATGAAGTGAAGCATCGGAATCTATATCTAGTGTCACAGGAATGGTTCAAAGCATAGACATGGAAGAGTCTATCTTCTTGTACTTAAGTCGGCATTGTGCCTTTTCTACTTAATTCCGATGCAATTCCTGTGTTTCGTCGGCAATAAGAAGGTCCAACGGATACAGTAAACCTGAAGTGAATCATCGGAATCTAAAACCGGTCTCACAGGAAAGGTTCAAAGCATAGAGAGTAAGAAGAGCCAGTCATCTTGTATTTGTGTCGGCATTGTGCCTTTTGTAATTAATTCCGATGCAATTTCTGTGTTTCATCGTCAATATGAACGTCAGAGGGATACGGTAAACCTGAAGTGAAGTATCGGAATCTATAACTAGAGTCTCAGGAATGGCTCAAAGCATAGACAGTAGGAAGAGTCAGTCTTCCTGTACTTAAGACGGCATTGTGACTTTTGTATTTAATTCCGATGCAATTTCTGTGTTTCATCGTCAATATGAACGTCAGAGGGATACAGTAAACCTGAAGTGAAGCATCGGAATCTATAACTAGTGTCACAGGAATGGTTAAAACATAGACAGTAGGAAGAATCAGTCTTCTTGTACTTAAGTCGGCATTGAGCCTTTTCTATTTAATCCCGATTCAACTTCTGTGTTTCGTCGGCAATAAGAAGGTCCAAGGGATACAGTAAACGTGAAGTGAAGCATCGGAATCTATAACTAGTGTCATAGGAATGGTGAAAACATAGACAGTAGGAAGGGTCAGTCTTCTTGTACTTAAGTCGGCATTGTGCCTTTTGTATTTAATCCTGATTCAATTTCTGTGTTTCGTCGTCATTAAGAAGGTCCAAGGTGTACAGTAAACCTGAAGTGAAGCATCGGAATCTATAACTAGTGTCACAGGAATGGTTCAAAACTTAGACAGTAAGAAGAGTCAGTCTTCTTGTACTTAAGTCGGCATTGTGCCTTTTGTATTTAATTCCGATGCTATTTCTGTGTTTCATCGTCGATAAGATGGTCCAAGGGATACAGTAAACCTGAAGTGAAGCGTCGGAATCTATTACTAGTGTCACAGAAATTGCTCAAAACATAGACAGTAAGAAGAGTCAGTCTTTTTGAACTTAAGTCGGCATTGTGAATTTTGTATTGAATTCCGATGCAAATCCTGTGTTTCATCGTCAATAAGAAGGTCCAAAAGATACAGTAAACCTGAATTGAAGCTTGGGAATCATTAACTAGTGTCACAGGAATGGTTCAAAACATAGACAGTAAGAAGAATCATTCTTCTTGTACTTAAGTCGGCGTTGTGCCTTTTGTATTTAATTCCGATGCAATTTCTGTGTTTCATCGTCAATAAGAAGGTCAGAGGGATACAGTAACCCTGAAGTGAAGCATCGGAATCTATAACTAGTGTCACAGGAATGGTTAAAACATAGACAGTGGGAAGGGTCAGTCTTCTTGTACTTAAGTCGGCATTGTGCATTTTGTATTTAATTCTGATGCAAATTCTGTGTTTCATCATCAATAAGAGGGTCCAAAGGATACAGTAAACCTGAAGTGAAGCTTCGGAATCTATAACTAGTGGCACAGGAATGGTTCAAATCATAGACAGTAAGAAGAATCAGTCTTCTTGTTCTTAAGTCAGCATTGTGCCTATTGTATTTAATTCCGATGCTATTTCTGTGTTTCATCGTCAATAAGAGTGTCAGAGGGATACAGTAAACCAGAAGTGAAGCATCGGAATCTATAACTAGTGTCACAGGAATGGATCAAATCATAGACAGTTGGAAGAGTCAGTCTTCTTGTACCTAAGTCGGCATTGTGCCTTTTGTATTTAATCCTGATTCAATTTCTGTGTTTCGTCGTCAATAAGAAAGTCCAAGGGATACAGTAAACCTGAAGTGAAGCATCGGAATCTATAACTGGTGTCACAGGAATGGTTCAAAACATAGACAGTAAGATGAGTCAGTCTTCTTGTACTTAAGTCGGCATTGCGCCTTTTGTATTTAATTCCGATGCAATTTCTGTGTTTCATCGTCAACAATAATGTCCAAGGGATACAGTAAACATTTAGTGAAGCATTGGAATCTAAAACTGGTCTCACAGGAAATGTTCAAATCATAGTCGGTAAGAAGAGTCAGTCTTCTTATACTTATGTCGGCATTGTGCCTTTTCTACTTAATTCCGATGCAATTCCTGTGTTTCGTCGGCAATAAGAAGGTCCAAGGGATACAGTAAACCTGAAGTGAATCATCGGAATCTAAAACCGGTCTCACAGGAAAGGTTCAAACATAGAGAGTAAGAAGAGCCAGTCATCTTGTATTTGTGTCGGCATTGTGCCTTTTGTAATTAATTCCGATGCAATTTCTGTGTTTCATCGTCAATATGAACGTCAGAGGGATACGGTAAACCTGAAGTGAAGTATCGGAATCTATAACTAGAGTCTCAGGAATGGTTCAAAGCATAGACAGTAGGAAGAGTCAGTCTTCCTGTACTTAAGACGGCATTGTGACTTTTGTATTTAATTCCGATGCAATTTCTGTGTTTCATCGTCAATATGAACGTCAGAGGGATACGGTATCCATGAAGTGAAGCATCGGAATCTATATCTAGTGTCACAGGAATGGTTCAAAGCATAGACATGGAAGAGTCTATCTTCTTGTACTTAAGTCGGCATTGTGCCTTTTCTATTTAATTCCGATGCAATTTCTGTGTTTCGTCGTCAATAAGAAGGTCCAAGGGAAACAGTAAACCTGAAGTGAAGCATCGGAATCTATAACTAGTGTCACAGGAATGGTTCAAAACATAGACAGTAAGAAGAGTCAGTCTTCTTGTACTTGAGTCGACATTGTGCCTTTTGTATTTAATTCCGATGCAATTTCTGTGTTTCATCGTCAATATGAACGTCAGAGGGATACAGTAAACCTGAAGTGAAGCATCGGAATCTATAACTAGAGTCACAGGAATGGTTCAAAGCATAGACAGTAGGAAGAGTCAGTCTTCTTGTACATAATTCGGCATTGTGCCTTTTCTATTTAATTCCGATGCAATTTCTGTGTTTCGTCGTCAATAAGAAGGTCCAAGGGAAACAGTAAACCTGAAGTGAAGCATCGGAATCTATAACTAGTGTCACAGGAATGGTTCAAAACATAGACAGTAAGAAGAGTCAGTCTTCTTGTACTTGAGTCGACATTGTGCCTTTTGTAATTAATTCCGATGCAATTTCTGTGTTTCATCGTCAATATGAACGTCAGAGGGATACGGTAAACCTGAAGTGAAGTATCGGAATCTATAACTAGAGTCTCAGGAATGGTTCAAAGCATAGACAGTAGGAAGAGTCAGTCTTCCTGTACTTAAGACGGCATTGTGACTTTTGTATTTAATTCCGATGCAATTTCTGTGTTTCATCGTCAATAAGAAGATCCAAGGGATACAGTAAACCAGAATTGATGCATCGGAATCTATAACTAGTGTCACAGGATTGGTTCAAAACATAGACAGTAGGAAGCGTCAGTCTTCTTGTACTTAAGTCGGCATTGTGCCTTTTGTATTTAATTCCGATGCCATTTCTGTGTTTCATCGTCATTAAGAAGGTCCAAGGGATACAGTAAACCTGAAGTGAAGCATCGGAATCTATATCTAGTGTCACAGGAAAGGATCAAATCATAGACAGTAAGAAGAGTCAGTCTTCTTGAACATGAGTCGGCATTGTGACTTTTGTATTTAATTCCGATGCAATTACTGTGGTTCATTGACAATAAGAAGATCAGAGGGATACTGTAAACCGAAAGAGAACCATCGGAATCTATAACTAGTGTCACAGGAATGGTTCAAATCATACACAGCAAGAAGAGTCAGTCTTCTCGTACTTATGTCGGCATTGTGCTTTTGTATTTAATTCCGATGCAATTTCTGTGTTTCGTCGTCAATAAGAAGGTCGAAGGGATACAGTAAACCTGAAGTGAAGCATCGGAATCTATAACTAGTGTCACAGGATTGGTTCAAAACATAGACAGTAGGAAGGGTCAGTCTTCTTGTACTTAAGTCGGCATTGTGCCTTTTGTATTTAATTCCGATGCAATTTCTGTGTTTCATCGTCATTAAGAAGGTCCAAGGGATACAGTAAACCTGAAGTGAAGCATCGGAATCTATAACTAGTGTCACAGGAATGGTTCAAAACGTAGACACTAAGAAGAGTCAGTCTTCTTGTACTTAAGTCGGCATTGTGCCTTTTGTATTTAATTCCGATGCAATTTCTGTGTTTCATCGTCAATAAGAATGTCCAAGGAATACAGTAAACATATAGTGAAGCATCGGAATCTAAAACTGGTCTCACAGGAAATGTTCAAATCATAGTCAGTAACAAGAGTCAGTCTGCTTATACTTAAGTCGGCTTTGTGCCTTTTGTGTTTAATTCCGATGCAATTTCTGTGTTTCATCTTCAATAAGCAGGTCCAAAGGATACAGTAAACATATAGTGAAGCATCGGAATCTTAAACTGGTCTCACAGGAAATGTTCACAACATAGTCAGTAAGAAGAGTCATTCTTCTTGTACTTAAGTCGGCACTGTGCCGTTTGTATTTAATTCCGATGCAATTTCTGTGTTTCATCGTCAATAAGAATGTGAGAGGGATACAGTGAACCTGAAGTGAAGCATCGGAATCTAGAACTAGTGTCACAGGAATGGTTCAAAACATAGACAGTAGCAAGAGTGACTCTTCTTGTACTTAAGTCGGCATTGTGCATTTCTATTTAATTCCGATGCAATTTCTGTGTTTCGTCGTCAATAAGAAGGTCCAAAAGATACAGTAAACCTGAATTGAAGCTTGGGAATCTATAACTAGTGTCACAGGAATGGTTCAAAACATAGACAGTAAGAAGAATCATTCTTCTTGTACATAAGTCGGCGTTGTGCCTTTTGTATTTAATTCCGATGCAATTTCTGTGTTTCATCGTCAATAAGAAGGTCAGAGGGATACAGTAACCCTGAAGTGAAGCATCGGAATCTATAACTAGTGTCACAGGAATGGTTAAAACATAGACAGTGGGAAGGGTCAGTCTTCTTGTACTTAAGTCGGCATTGTGCATTTTGTATTTAATTCTGATGCAAATTCTGTGTTTCATCATCAATAAGAGGGTCCAAAGGATACAGTAAACCTGAAGTGAAGCTTCGGAATCTATAACTAGTGGCACAGGAATGGTTCAAATCATAGACAGTAAGAAGAATCAGTCTTCTTGTTCTTAAGTCAGCATTGTGCCTATTGTATTTAATTCCGATGCTATTTCTGTGTTTCATCGTCAATAAGAGTGTCAGAGAGATACAGTAAACCAGAAGTGAAGCATCGGAATCTATAACTAGTGTCACAGGAATGGATCAAATCATAGACAGTTGGAAGAGTCAGTCTTCTTGTACTTAAGTCGGCATTGTGCCTTTTGTATTTAATCCTGATTCAATTTCTGTGTTTCGTCGTCAATAAGAAAGTCCAAGGGATACAGTAAACCTGAAGTGAAGCATCGGAATCTATAACTAGTGTCACAGGAATGGTTCAAAACATAGACAGTAAGATGAGTCAGTCTTCTTGTACTTAAGTCGGCATTGCGCTTTTTGTATTTAATTCCGATGCAATTTCTGTGTTTCATCGTCAACAAGAATGTCCAAGGGATACAGTAAACATTTAGTGAAGCATCGGAATCTAAAACTGGTCTCACAGGAAATGTTCAAATCATAGTCAGTAAGAAGAGTCAGTCTTCTTATACTTATGTCGGCATTGTGCCTTTTCTACTTAATTCCGATGCAATTCCTGTGTTTCGTCGGCAATAAGAAGGTCCAAGGGATACAGTAAACCTGAAGTGAATCATCGGAATCTAAAACCGGTCTCACAGGAAAGGTTCAAAGCATAGAGAGTAAGAAGAGCCAGTCATTTTGTATTTGTGTCGGCATTGTGCCTTTTGTAATTAATTCCGATGCAATTTCTGTGTTTCATCGTCAATATGAACGTCAGAGGGATACGGTAAACCTGAAGTGAAGTATCGGAATCTATAACTAGAGTCTCAGGAATGGTTCAAAGCATAGACAGTAGGAAGAGTCAGTCTTCTTGTACATAATTCGGCATTGTGTCTTTTCTATTTAATTCCGATGCAATTTCTGTGTTTCGTCGTCAATAAGAGGGTCCGAGGGATACAGTAAACCTGAAGTGAAACATCGGAATCTATAACTAGTGTCACAGGAATGGTTGAAAACATACACAGCAAGAAGAGTCAGTCTTCATGTACTTAAGTCGGCATTGTGCCTTTTGTATTTATTTCCAATGCAATTTCTGTGTTTCATCGTCAATAAGAAGATCCAAGGGATACAGTAAACCAGAATTGATGCTTCGGAATCTATAACTAGTGTCACAGGATTGGTTCAAAACATAGACAGTAGGAAGCGTCAGTCTTCTTGTACTTAAGTCGGCATTGTGCCTTTTGTATTTAATTCCGATGCCATTTCTGTGTTTCATCGTCATTAAGAAGGTCCAAGGGATACAGTAAACCTGAAGTGAAGCATCGGAATCTATATCTAGTGTCACAGGAAAGGATCAAATCATAGACAGTAAGAAGAGTCAGTCTTCTTGAACATGAGTCGGCATTGTGCCTTTTGTATTTAATTCCGATGCAATTACTGTGGTTCATTGACAATAAGAAGATCAGAGGGATACAGTAAACCGAAAGAGAACCATCGGAATGTATAAGTAGTGTCACAGGAATGGTTCAAAACATACACAGCAAGAAGAGTCAGTCTTCTTGTACTTATGTCGGCATTGTGCTTTTGTATTTAATTCCGATGCAATTTCTGTGTTTCGTCGTCAATAAGAAGGTCGAAGGGATACAGTAAACCTGAAGTGAAGCATCGGAATCTATAACTAGTGTCACAGGATTGGTTCAAAACATAGACAGTAGGAAGGGTCAGTCTTCTTGTACTTAAGTCGGCATTGTGCATTTTGTATTTAATTCTGATGCAAATTCTGTGTTTCATCATCAATAAGAGGGTCCAAAGGATACAGTAAACCTGAAGTGAAGCTTCGGAATCTATAACTAGTGGCACAGGAATGGTTCAAAGCATAGACAGTAGGAAGAGTCAGTCTTCTTGTACATAATTCGGCATTGTGTCTTTTCTATTTAATTCCGATGCAATTTCTGTGTTTCGTCGTCAATAAGAGGGTCCGAGGGATACAGTAAACCTGAAGTGAAACATCGGAATCTATAACTAGTGTCACAGGAATGGTTGAAAACATACACAGCAAGAAGAGTCAGTCTTCATGTACTTAAGTCGGCATTGTGCCTTTTGTATTTATTTCCAATGCAATTTCTGTGTTTCATCGTCAATAAGAAGATCCAAGGGATACAGTAAACCAGAATTGATGCATCGGAATCTATAACTAGTGTCACAGGATTGGTTCAAAACATAGACAGTAGGAAGCGTCAGTCTTCTTGTACTTAAGTCGGCATTGTGCCTTTTGTATTTAATTCCGATGCCATTTCTGTGTTTCATCGTCATTAAGAAGGTCCAAGGGATACAGTAAACCTGAAGTGAAGCATCGGAATCTATATCTAGTGTCACAGGAAAGGATCAAATCATAGACTGTAAAAAGAGTCAGTCTTCTTGAACATGAGTCGGCATTGTGCCTTTTGTATTTAATTCCGATGCAATTACTGTGGTTCATTGACAATAAGAAGATCAGAGGGATACAGTAAACCGAAAGAGAACCATCGGAATCTATAACTAGTGTCACAGGAATGGTTCAAAACATACACAGCAAGAAGAGTCAGTCTTCTTGTACTTATGTCGGCATTGTGCTTTTGTATTTAATTCCGATGCAATTTCTGTGTTTCGTCGTCAATAAGAAGGTCGAAGGGATACAGTAAACCTGAAGTGAAGCATCGGAATCTATAACTAGTGTCACAGGATTGGTTCAAAGCATAGACAGTAGGAAGGGTCAGTCTTCTTGTACTTAAGTCGGCATTGTGCCTTTTGTATTTAATTCCGATGCAATTTCTGTGTTTCATCGTCATTAAGAAGGTCCAAGGGATACAGTAAACCTGAAGTGAAGCATCGGAATCTATAACTAGTGTCACAGGAATGGTTCAAAACGTAGACACTAAGAAGAGTCAGTCTTCTTGTACTTAAGTCGGCATTGTGCCTTTTGTATTTAATCCTGATTCAATTTCTGTGTTTCGTCGTCAATAAGAAAGTCCAAGGGATACAGTAAACCTGAAGTGAAGCATCGGAATCTATAACTAGTGTCACAGGAATGGTTCAAAACATAGACAGTAAGATGAGTCAGTCTTCTTGTACTTAAGTCGGCATTGCGCTTTTTGTATTTAATTCCGATGCAATTTCTGTGTTTCATCGTCAACAAGAATGTCCAAGGGATACAGTAAACATTTAGTGAAGCATCGGAATCTAAAACTGGTCTCACAGGAAATGTTCAAATCATAGTCAGTAAGAAGAGTCAGTCTTCTTATACTTATGTCGGCATTGTGCCTTTTCTACTTAATTCCGATGCAATTCCTGTGTTTCGTCGGCAATAAGAAGGTCCAAGGGATACAGTAAACCTGAAGTGAATCATCGGAATCTAAAACCGGTCTCACAGGAAAGGTTCAAAGCATAGAGAGTAAGAAGAGCCAGTCATCTTGTATTTGTGTCGGCATTGTGCCTTTTGTAATTAATTCCGATGCAATTTCTGTGTTTCATCGTCAATATGAACGTCAGAGGGATACGGTAAACCTGAAGTGAAGTATCGGAATCTATAACTAGAGTCTCAGGAATGGTTCAAAGCATAGACAGTAGGAAGAGTCAGTCTTCTTGTACATAATTCGGCATTGTGTCTTTTCTATTTAATTCCGATGCAATTTCTGTGTTTCGTCGTCAATAAGAGGGTCCGAGGGATACAGTAAACCTGAAGTGAAACATCGGAATCTATAACTAGTGTCACAGGAATGGTTGAAAACATACACAGCAAGAAGAGTCAGTCTTCATGTACTTAAGTCGGCATTGTGCCTTTTGTATTTATTTCCAATGCAATTTCTGTGTTTCATCGTCAATAAGAAGATCCAAGGGATACAGTAAACCAGAATTGATGCTTCGGAATCTATAACTAGTGTCACAGGATTGGTTCAAAACATAGACAGTAGGAAGCGTCAGTCTTCTTGTACTTAAGTCGGCATTGTGCCTTTTGTATTTAATTCCGATGCCATTTCTGTGTTTCATCGTCATTAAGAAGGTCCAAGGGTTACAGTAAACCTGAAGTGAAGCATCGGAATCTATATCTAGTGTCACAGGAAAGGATCAAATCATAGACAGTAAGAAGAGTCAGTCTTCTTGAACATGAGTCGGCATTGTGCCTTTTGTATTTAATTCCGATGCAATTACTGTGGTTCATTGACAATAAGAAGATCAGAGGGATACAGTAAACCGAAAGAGAACCATCGGAATGTATAAGTAGTGTCACAGGAATGGTTCAAAACATACACAGCAAGAAGAGTCAGTCTTCTTGTACTTATGTCGGCATTGTGCTTTTGTATTTAATTCCGATGCAATTTCTGTGTTTCGTCGTCAATAAGAAGGTCGAAGGGATACAGTAAACCTGAAGTGAAGCATCGGAATCTATAACTAGTGTCACAGGATTGGTTCAAAACATAGACAGTAGGAAGGGTCAGTCTTCTTGTACTTAAGTCGGCATTGTGCATTTTGTATTTAATTCTGATGCAAATTCTGTGTTTCATCATCAATAAGAGGGTCCAAAGGATACAGTAAACCTGAAGTGAAGCTTCGGAATCTATAACTAGTGGCACAGGAATGGTTCAAAGCATAGACAGTAGGAAGAGTCAGTCTTCTTGTACATAATTCGGCATTGTGTCTTTTCTATTTAATTCCGATGCAATTTCTGTGTTTCGTCGTCAATAAGAGGGTCCGAGGGATACAGTAAACCTGAAGTGAAACATCGGAATCTATAACTAGTGTCACAGGAATGGTTGAAAACATACACAGCAAGAAGAGTCAGTCTTCATGTACTTAAGTCGGCATTGTGCCTTTTGTATTTATTTCCAATGCAATTTCTGTGTTTCATCGTCAATAAGAAGATCCAAGGGATACAGTAAACCAGAATTGATGCATCGGAATCTATAACTAGTGTCACAGGATTGGTTCAAAACATAGACAGTAGGAAGCGTCAGTCTTCTTGTACTTAAGTCGGCATTGTGCCTTTTGTATTTAATTCCGATGCCATTTCTGTGTTTCATCGTCATTAAGAAGGTCCAAGGGATACAGTAAACCTGAAGTGAAGCATCGGAATCTATATCTAGTGTCACAGGAAAGGATCAAATCATAGACTGTAAGAAGAGTCAGTCTTCTTGAACATGAGTCGGCATTGTGCCTTTTGTATTTAATTCCGATGCAATTACTGTGGTTCATTGACAATAAGAAGATCAGAGGGATACAGTAAACCGAAAGAGAACCATCGGAATCTATAACTAGTGTCACAGGAATGGTTCAAAATATACACAGCAAGAAGAGTCAGTCTTCTTGTACTTATGTCGGCATTGTGCTTTTGTATTTAATTCCGATGCAATTTCTGTGTTTCGTCGTCAATAAGAAGGTCGAAGGGATACAGTAAACCTGAAGTGAAGCATCGGAATCTATAACTAGTGTCACAGGATTGGTTCAAAACATAGACAGTAGGAAGGGTCAGTCTTCTTGTACTTAAGTCGGCATTGTGCCTTTTGTATTTAATTCCGATGCAATTTCTGTGTTTCATCGTCATTAAGAAGGTCCAAGGGATACAGTAAACCTGAAGTGAAGCATCGGAATCTATAACTAGTGTCACAGGAATGGTTCAAAACGTAGACACTAAGAAGAGTCAGTCTTCTTGTACTTAAGTCGGCATTGTGCCTTTTGTATTTAATTCCGATGCAATTTCTGTGTTTCATCGTCAATAAGAATGTCCAAGGAATACAGTAAACATATAGTGAAGCATCGGAATCTAAAACTGGTCTCACAGGAAATGTTCAAATCATAGTCAGTAACAAGAGTCAGTCTGCTTATACTTAAGTCGGCTTTGTGCCTTTTGTGTTTAATTCCGATGCAATTTCTGTGTTTCATCTTCAATAAGCAGGTCCAAAGGATACAGTAAACATATAGTGAAGCATCGGAATCTTAAACTGGTCTCACAGGAAATGTTCACAACATAGTCAGTAAGAAGAGTCATTCTTCTTGTACTTAAGTCGGCACTGTGCCTTTTGTATTTAATTCCGATGCAATTTCTGTGTTTCATCGTCAATAAGAATGTCCAAGGAATACAGTAAACATATAGTGAAGCATCGGAATCTAAAACTGGTCTCACAGGAAATGTTCAAATCATAGTCAGTAACAAGAGTCAGTCTGCTTATACTTAAGTCGGCTTTGTGCCTTTTGTATTTAATTCCGATGCAATTTCTGTGTTTCATCGTCAATAAGAAGGTCAGAGGGATACAGTAACCCTGAAGTGAAGCATCGGAATCTATAACTAGTGTCACAGGAATGGTTAAAACATAGACAGTGGGAAGGGTCAGTCTTCTTGTACTTAAGTCGGCATTGTGCATTTTGTATTTAATTCTGATGCAAATTCTGTGTTTCATCATCAATAAGAGGGTCCAAAGGATACAGTAAACCTGAAGTGAAGCTTCGGAATCTATAACTAGTGGCACAGGAATGGTTCAAATCATAGACAGTAAGAAGAATCAGTCTTCTTGTTCTTAAGTCAGCATTGTGCCTATTGTATTTAATTCCGATGCTATTTCTGTGTTTCATCGTCAATAAGAGTGTCAGAGGGATACAGTAAACCAGAAGTGAAGCATCGGAATCTATAACTAGTGTCACAGGAATGGATCAAATCATAGACAGTTGGAAGAGTCAGTCTTCTTGTACTTAAGTCGGCATTGTGCCTTTTGTATTTAATCCTGATTCAATTTCTGTGTTTCGTCGTCAATAAGAAAGTCCAAGGGATACAGTAAACCTGAAGTGAAGCATCGGAATCTATAACTAGTGTCACAGGAATGGTTCAAAACATAGACAGTAAGATGAGTCAGTCTTCTTGTACTTAAGTCGGCATTGCGCCTTTTGTATTTAATTCCGATGCAATTTCTGTGTTTCATCGTCAACAAGAATGTCCAAGGGATACAGTAAACATTTAGTGAAGCATCGGAATCTAAAACTGGTCTCACAGGAAATGTTCAAATCATAGTCAGTAAGAAGAGTCAGTCTTCTTATACTTATGTCGGCATTGTGCCTTTTCTACTTAATTCCGATGCAATTCCTGTGTTTCGTCGGCAATAAGAAGGTCCAAGGGATACAGTAAACCTGAAGTGAATCATCGGAATCTAAAACCGGTCTCACAGGAAAGGTTCAAAGCATAGAGAGTAAGAAGAGCCAGTCATCTTGTATTTGTGTCGGCATTGTGCCTTTTGTAATTAATTCCGATGCAATTTCTGTGTTTCATCGTCAATATGAACGTCAGAGGGATACGGTAAACCTGAAGTGAAGTATCGGAATCTATAACTAGAGTCTCAGGAATGGTTCAAAGCATAGACAGTAGGAAGAGTCAGTCTTCCTGTACTTAAGACGGCATTGTGAGTTTTGTATTTAATTGCGATGCAATTTCTGTGTTTCATCGTCAATATGAACGTCAGGGGGATACAGTAAACCTGAAGTGAAGCATCGGAATCTATAACTAGTGTCACAGGAATGGTTAAAACATAGACAGTAGGAAGAATCAGTCTTCTTGTACTTAAGTCGGCATTGTGCCTTTTCTATTTAATCCCGATTCAATTTCTGTGTTTCGTCTGCAATAAGAAGGTCCAAGGGATACAGTAAACGTGAAGTGAAGGATCGGAATCTATAACTAGTGTCATAGGAATGGTGAAAACATAGACAGTAGGAAGGGTCAGTCTTCTTGTACTTAACTCGGCATTGTGCCTTTTGTATTTAATCCTGATTCAATTTCTGTGTTTCGTCGTCATTAAGGAGGTCCAAGGTGTACAGTAAACCTGAAGTGAAGCATCGGAATCTATAACTAGTGTCACAGGAATGGTTCAAAACTTAGACAGTAAGAAGAGTCAGTCTTCTTGTACTTAAGTCGGCATTGTGCCTTTTGTATTTAATTCCGATGCTATTTCTGTGTTTCATCGTCGATAAGATGGTCCAAGGGATACAGTAAACCTGAAGTGAAGCGTCGGAATCTATTACTAGTGTCACAGAAATTGCTCAAAACATAGACAGTAAGAAGAGTCAGTCTTTTTGAACTTAAGTCGGCATTGTGAATTTTGTATTGAATTCCGATGCAAATCCTGTGTTTCATCGTCAATAAGAAGGTCCAAAAGATACAGTAAACCTGAATTGAAGCTTGGGAATCATTAACTAGTGTCACAGGAATGGTTCAAAACATAGACAGTAAGAAGAATCATTCTTCTTGTACTTAAGTCGGCGTTGTGCCTTTTGTATTTAATTCCGATGCAATTTCTGTGTTTCATCGTCAATAAGAAGGTCAGAGGGATACAGTAACCCTGAAGTGAAGCATCGGAATCTATAACTAGTGTCACAGGAATGGTTAAAACATAGACAGTGGGAAGGGTCAGTCTTCTTGTACTTAAGTCGGCATTGTGCATTTTGTATTTAATTCTGATGCAAATTCTGTGTTTCATCATCAATAAGAGGGTCCAAAGGATACAGTAAACCTGAAGTGAAGCTTCGGAATCTATAACTAGTGGCACAGGAATGGTTCAAATCATAGACAGTAAGAAGAATCAGTCTTCTTGTTCTTAAGTCAGCATTGTGCCTATTGTATTTAATTCCGATGCTATTTCTGTGTTTCATCGTCAATAAGAGTGTCAGAGGGATACAGTAAACCAGAAGTGAAGCATCGGAATCTATAACTAGTGTCACAGGAATGGATCAAATCATAGACAGTTGGAAGAGTCAGTCTTCTTGTACTTAAGTCGGCATTGTGCCTTTTGTATTTAACACGTTCACTGCCATCGGCGCACCAGCGCGTCCGGCCGATACTAGTGCATATGCCGTCGACGCGCCTGCGCGGCGAGACACTCAGCTGTTTCTCAGCGCCACAGTTTAGTCGGGCACAGCCATTCGGTGTAGTTCATTGCGCAGGCACTCTAAGAACGTATTGTTTTCAATTTTTGCGGGTGCGGTTCGTGTGTTTTCCCTACAGTTTTTCTCTGTTGTGGGACTGAAAATGGAAGACAATCGTGACACGGCGGGCCCTTCAGAACCTAAGAAACGTAAAACACAGGACACAAGAAACGTACAAAAACTAACGGATGCGGAATTATTACGAATATTAGAAGAAAGCGATTCGGAAACGGAACTGGCCAGTGAGGAGGACGGCGTGGAATCCAGTGAAGAGTCTGACGGAGCCGAGTTTGTTTTAGATGAGACTGTAGAAATGGCTGTGAATCCTAGCGACAGGGAAATGGCAGAAGGAGTGGTAACAAGAGATAACGCAGCTGATACAACTGTTGCGTGGGAAAGAGAGCCAGTTGGAATGATAAATTGCCCATTTATAAAAAATGAGGGACTGCTTATTCAACCGACGGAAAACACTCCCTTAGATTATTTTCGTCTTTTGCTGACGGACGAATTTCTATTGACAGTTGTAGAAGAAACAAATCGAAACGCGATTGAATTATTCCTTTCTGCGGGAACCAAAGGACAATCACGAATAAACTGTTGGAAAGATGTGACTGTTGGCGAATTGTTAGTGTTCTTGGGAGTTTTCCTGCACATGGGAAATGTAAAGATGAGGAATTTGCAGGACTATTGGAAAAAGGACGCTTTATTCAACGTGAAAGGAATTGCCGATAGTATTTCACGAAATCGTTTTCTGCTAATACTACGTGCATTACACTTTTCTGAAAATCCAAAACAGGGCAAACCAACACCATCCGACAGGTTGTATAAAATACGTCCCGTTATCAATTTTTTCAATGAAAGGATGTGCCAAGTTTACTACCCTGGACGGGAACTGTCTCTGGACGAATCAATGATCCTTTGGCGTGGACGATTACTTTTCCGCCAATACATCAAAAACAAAAAGCACAAATATGGCATAAAGCTATATATTTTGACAACTCCCACTGGAATGGTCCTAAAATTCGCGGTATACACTGGCATGCTGGACGATTTAGGAGGAAGAGGCCATGCGCAAAAAATTGTTCTTCATTTACTAGATGAAAAGTTGAATGCTGGTCACCATGTGTACATGGACAATTACTATAACAGCTTCGCATTGGCAAAGCTGCTCCTGGATAAGAAGACCCACTGCACGGGAACTCTGAGGGCGAATAGGAAGGATACACCCAAGGAAATACAGGAAGCAAAACTACGAAAAGGTGAAGCCGTTGCCAGATTTGCGGAAGGAGTTATGATAGGTAAGTGGCGTGATAAGAGGGAGGTTTGCTACATTTCTAATGCATTTACAAATGAAATGGTTGAGGTTGAAACCAAAAGAAAGGAGAAGAAATCTAAGCCCTTGGCCATTGTAAACTACAATAAATTTATGGCGGGAGTTGATCGGCACGATCAGATGTTATCATATTACCTCTCGGAACGCAAAACCATACGCTGGTACAAGAAACTTTTTATCCACGTTGTGGAAATGATACTGACAAACGCACATGCCCTACACAATAAATATTGTGGCACAAAAATGCCCCTCCAAGAATTTAGACTCAGTATTATAAGAGCACTATTGCCACGAAAGCAGGTAGAACGGCCAGTCAGAAATCCCCAACATGTTGTGGTAAAACGAGAATCAAATGGAAAATCAAAAACACCGCGAAAAAAGTGCAGATCATGCGCCAGCCGTGGACAACGAACAGACACGATTTACGAGTGCCTAGATTGCCCAAATAAAGCAGGATATTGTTTGAATTGTTGTGTTATTCACCACCTCTAAAGGCAGATAGCACTTTCGTTGCTCATTTATTTTTCGACAGTTATGTGTCGGTACTATTCGTAAACTTTGTATTTATTTTATTTGTTTGAGAGTGTAATGGATAAAGCTCTAGATTGTATTTTTCTTAGATTTGACATACATTTTATTTCAGAAGTTTCTTCGAGATCTTGTGTTTGTATTTGAATGTTTCTACTATATTTTTTGTCCAATAAATATGTCGTTTGTCAGTAGGATGTTTCGTTTCATTTATGAATATAAAATGAAATTGTAGTAACCTAAACTGTCACACTAACCAGGAACAATACACTAGACGCATTGGCGCGTCCACGGCCACCCGCTACAGAATATGGCCTGATATGCCACTGACGCCTTAGTGCGCCCCAAAACAACTTTGATTCACGAGAGTAAATTTGATTGTGTACTTATAAAATAAATACATGTTATATTACTTTTAGCAATATATTTTCAGATTCTATTAAGAAAAATATTGGTTACGTGGCAAAGCAAGGCCAATTACAGTGGCAGTGAACGTGTTAATCCTGATTCAATTTCTGTGTTTCGTCGTCAATAAGAAAGTCCAAGGGATACAGTAAACCTCAAGTGAAGCATCGGAATTTATAACTGGTGTCACAGGAATGGTTCAAAACATAGACAGTAAGATGAGTCAGTCTTCTTGTACTTAAGTCGGCATTGGGCCTTTTGTATTTAATTCCGATGCAATTTCTGTGTTTCATCGTCAACAATAATGTCCAAGGGATACAGTAAACATTTAGTGAAGCATCGGAATCTAAAACTGGTCTCACAGGAAATGTTGAAATCATAGTCAGTAAGAAGAGTCAGTCTTCTTATACTTATGTCGGCATTGTGCCTTTTCTACTTAATTCCGATGCAATTCCTGTGTTTCGTCGGCAATAAGAAGGTCCAAGGGATACAGTAAACCTGAAGTGAATCATCGGAATCTAAAACCGGTCTCACAGGAAAGGTTCAAAGCATAGAGAGTAAGAGGAGCCAGTCATCTTGTATTTGTGTCGGCATTGTGCCTTTTGTAATTAATTCCGATGCAATTTCTGTGTTTCATCGTCAATATGAACGTCAGAGGGATACGGTAAACCTGAAGTGAAGTATCGGAATCTATAACTAGAGTCTCAGGAATGGTTCAAAGCATAGACAGTAGGAAGATTCAGTCTTCCTGTACTTAAGACGGCATTGTGACTTTTGTATTTAATTCCGATGCAATTTCTGTGTTTCATCGTCAATATGAACGTCAGAGGGATACGGTAAACATGAAGTGAAGCATCGGAATCTATATCTAGTGTCACAGGAATGGTTCAAAGCATAGACATGGAAGAGTCTATCTTCTTGTACTTAAGTCGGCATTGTGCCTTTTCTATTTAATTCCGATGCAATTTCTGTGTTTCGTCGTCAATAAGAAGGTCCAAGGGAAACAGTAAACCTGAAGTGAAGCATCGGAATCTATAACTAGTGTCACAGGAATGGTTCAAAACATAGACAGTAAGAAGAGTCAGTCTTCTTGTACTTGAGTCGACATTGTGCCTTTTGTATTTAATTCCGATGCAATTTCTGTGTTTCATCGTCAATATGAACGTCAGAGGGATACAGTAAACCTGAAGTGAAGCATCGGAATCTATAACTAGAGTCACAGGAATGGTTCAAAGCATAGACAGTAGGAAGAGTCAGTCTTCTTGTACATAATTCGGCATTGTGTCTTTTCTATTTAATTCCGATGCAATTTCTGTGTTTCGTCGTCAATAAGAGGGTCCGAGGGATACAGTAAACCTGAAGTGAAACATCGGAATCTATAACTAGTGTCACAGGAATGGTTGAAAACATACACAGCAAGAAGAGTCAGTCATCATGTACTTAAGTCGGCATTGTGCCTTTTGTATTTATTTCCAATGCAATTTCTGTGTTTCATCGTCAATAAGAAGATCCAAGGGAAACAGTAAACCAGAATTGATGCATCGGAATCTATAACTAGTGTCACAGGATTGGTTCAAAACATAGACAGTAGGAAGCGTCAGTCTTCTTGTACTTAAGTCGGCATTGTGCCATTTGTATTTAATTCCGATGCCATTTCTGTGTTTCATCGTCATTAAGAAGGTCCAAGGGATACAGTAAACCTGAAGTGAAGCATCGGAATCTATATCTAGTGTCACAGGAAAGGATCAAATCATAGACAGTAAGAGGAGTCAGTCTTCTTGAACACGAGTCGGCATTGTGCCTTTTGTATTTAATTCCGATGCAATTACTGTGGTTCATTGGCAATAAGAAGATCAGAGGGATACAGTAAACCGAAAGAGAACCATCGGAATCTATAACTAGTGTCACAGGAATGGTTCAAAACATACACAGCAAGAAGAGTCAGTCATCATGTACTTAAGTCGGCATTGTGCTTTTGTATTTAATTCCGATGCAATTTCTGTGTTTCGTCGTCAATAAGAAGGTCGAAGGGATACAGTAAACCTGAAGTGAAGCATCGGAATCTAAAACCGGTCTCACAGGAAAGGTTCAAAACATCGAGAGTGAAAAGAGCCAGTCATCTTGTATTTGAGTCTGCAGTGTGCCTTTTGTATTTAATTCCGATGCAATTTCAGTGTTTCATCGTCAATAAGAAGGTCAGAGGGATACAGTAAACCTGAAGTGAAGCATCGGAATCTATAACTAGTGTCACAGGAATGGTTAAAACATAGACAGTGGGAAGGGTCAGTCTTCTTGTACTTAAGTCGGCATTGTGCCTTTTGTATTTAATTCCGATGCAAATCCTGTGTTTCATCATCAATAAGAAGGTCCAAAGGATACAGTAAACCTGAAGTGAAGGCTTGGAATCTATAACTAGTGGCACAGGAGTGGTTCAAAACATAGACAGTAAGAAGAATCAGTCTTCATGTTCTTAATTCAGCATTGTGCCTTTTGTATTTAATTCCGATGCTATTTCTGTGTTTCATCGTCAATAAGAGTGTCAGAGGGATACAGTAAACCTGACGTGAAGCATCGGAATCTATAACTAGTGTCACAGGAATGGTTCAAATCATAGAGAGTTGGAAGATCAGTCTTTTTGTACTTAAGTCGGCATTGTGCCTTTTCTACTTAATTCCGATGCAAATTCTGTGTTTCGTCGTCAACAAGAAGGTCCAAGGGATACAGTGAACCTGAAGTGAACCATCCGAATCTAAAACCGGTCTCACAGGAAAGGTTCAAAACATAGAGAGTAAGATGAGCCAGTCATATTGTATTTGAGTCGGCATTGTGCATTTTGTATTTAAATCCGATGCAATTTCTGTGTTTCATCGTCAATAAGAAGGTCAGAGGGATACAGTAAACCAGAAGTGAAGCATCTGAATCTATAACTAGAGTCATAGGAATGGTTAAAACATAGACAGTAGGAAGAATCAGTCTTCTTGTACTTAAGTCGGCATTATGCCTTTTCTATTTAATTCCGATTCAATTTCTGTGTTTCGTCGGCAATAAGAAGGTCCAAGGGATACAGTAAACGTGAAGTGAAGCATCGGAATCTATAACTAGTGTCACAGGAATGGTGAAAACATAGACAGTAGGAAGGGTCAGTCTTCTTGTACTTAAGTCGGCATTGTGCCTTTTCTATTTAATCCCGATTCAATTTCTGTGTTTCTTCGGCAATAAGAAGGTCCAAGGGATACAGTAAACGTGTAGTGAAGCATCGGAAACCATAACTAGTGTCACAGGTATCGTGAAAACATAGATAGTAGGAAGGGTCAGTCTTTTTGTAGTTGAGTCGGAATTGTGCATTTTGTATTTAAATCCGATGCAATTTCTGTGTTTCTTCGTCAATAAGAAGGTCCAAGGGATACAGTAAAGGTGAAGTGAAGCATCGGAATCTATAACTAGTGTCACAGGAATGGTGAAAACATAGACAGTAGGAAGGGTCAGTCTTCTTGTACTTAAGTCGGCATTGTGCCTTTTCTATTTAATCCCGATTCAATTTCTGTGTTTCATCGTCAATATGAAGGTCAGAGGGATACAGTAAACCTGAAGTGAAGCAACTGAATCTATAACTAGTGTCACAGGAATGGTTCAAAGCATAGACACGGAAGAGTCAGTCTTATTGTACTTAATTCGGCATTGTGCCTTTTCTATTTAACTCCGATGCAATTTCTGTGTTTCGTCGTCAATAAGAGGGTCAGAGGGATACAGTAAACCTAAAGTGAAGCATCGGAATCTATAACTATTGTCACAGGATTGGTTCAAAACATAGACAGTAGGAAGAGTCAGTCTTCTTGTACTTAAGTCGGCTTTGTGCCTTTTGTATTTAATTCCGATGCAATTTCTGCTTTTCATCGTCAATAAGAAGGTCCAAGGGATACAGTAAACATATAGTGAAGCATCAGAATCTTAAACTGGTCTCACAGGAAATGTTCTCAACATAGTCAGTGAGAAGAGTCAGTCATCTTGTACTTAAGTCGGCACTGTGCCGTTTGTATTTAATTCCGATGCAATTTCTGTGTTTCATCGTCAATAAGAATGTGAGAGGGATACAGTGAACCTTGAAGTGAAGCATCGGAATCTAGAACTAGTGTCACAGGAATGGTACAAAACATAGACAGTAGCAAGAGTCATTCTTCTTGTACTTAAGTCGGCATTGTGCATTTCTATTTAATTCCGATGCAATTTGTGTGTTTCGTCGTCAATAATAAGGTCCAAGGGATACAGTAAACCTGAAGTGAAGCATCGGAATCTATATCTAGTGTCACAGGAAAGCTTCAAATCATAGACAGTAAGAAGAGTCAGTCTTCTTGTACATGAGTCGGCATTGTGCCTTTTGTATTTCATTCCGATGCAATTACTGTGGTTGATTGACAATAAGAAGGTCAGAGGGATACAGTAAACCTGAAGAGAACCATCGGAATCTATAACTAGTGTCACAGGAATGGTTCAAAGTATACACAGCAAGAAGAGTCAGTCTTCTTGTTCTTATGTCGGCATTGTGCCTTTTGTATATAATTCCGATGCAATTTCTGTGTTTCGTCGTCAATAAGAAGGTCAGAGGGATACAGTAAACTTGAAATGAAGCATCGGAATCTATAACTAGTGTCAGAGGAACGGTTAAAACATAGACAGTGGGAAGGGTTAGTCTTCTTGTACTTAAGTCGGCATTGTGCCTTTTGTATATAATTCCGATGCAAATTCTGTGTTTCATCATCAATAAGAAGGTCCAAAGGATACAGTAAACCTGAAGTGAAGCTTCGGAATCTATAACTAGTCTCACAGGAATGGTTCAAAACATAGACAGTAAGAAGAATCAGTCTTCTTGTTCTTAAGTCAGCATTGTGCCTTTTGTATTTAATTCCGATGCTATTTCTGTGTTTCATCGTCAATAAGAGTGTCAGAGGGATACAGTAAACCAGAAGTGAAGCATCGGAATCTATTACTAGTGTAACAGGAATGGTTCAAATCATAGACAGTTGGAAGAGTCAGTCTTCTTGTACTTAAGTCGGCATTGTGCCTTTTCTACTTAATTCCGATGCAATTTCTGTGTTTCATCGTCAACAAGAAGGTCCAAGGGATACAGTAAACCTGAAGTGAATCATCGGAATCTAACACCGGTCTCACAGGAAAGGTTCAAAACATAGATAGTAAGAAGAGCCAGTCATCTTGTATTTGAGTCGACAGTGTGCATTTTGTATTTAATTCCGATGCAATTTCTGCGTTTCATCGTCAATAAGAAGGTCAAAGGGATACAGTAAACCTGAAGTGAAGCATCGGAATCTATAACTAGTGTCACAGGAATGGTTAAAACATAGACAGTAGGAAGAATCAGTCTTCTTGTACTTAAGTCGGCATTGTGCCTTTTCTATTTAATCCCGATTCAATTTCTGTGTTTCGTCGGCAATAAGAAGGTCCAAGGGATACAGTAACCGTGAAGTGAAGCATCGGAATCTATAACTAGTGTCATAGGAATGGTGAAAACATAGACAGTAGGTAGGGTCAGTCTTCTTGTACTTAAGTCGGCATTGTGCCTTTTGTATTTAATCCTGATTCAATTTCTGTGTTTCGTCGTCATTAAGAAGGTCCAAGGTGTACAGTAAACCTGAAGTGAAGCATCGGAATCTATAACTAGTGTCACAGGAATGGTTCAAAACTTAGACAGTAAGAAGAGTCAGTCTTCTTGTACTTAAGTCGGCATTGTGCCTTTTGTATTTAATTCCGATGCTATTTCTGTGTTTCATCGTCGATAAGATGGCCCAAGGGATACAGTAAACCTGAAGTGAAGCGTCGGAATCTATTACTAGTGTCACAGAAATTGCTCAAAACATAGACAGTAAGAAGAGTCAGTCTTTTTGAACTTAAGTCGGCATTGTGAATTTTGTATTGAATTCCGATGCAAATCCTGTGTTTCATCGTCAATAAGAAGGTCCAAAAGATACAGTAAACCTGAATTGAAGCTAGGGAATCTATAACTAGTGTCACAGGAATGGTTCAAAACATAGACAGTAAGAAGAATCATTCTTCTTGTACTTAAGTCGGCGTTGTGCCTTTTGTATTTAATTCCGATGCAATTTCTGTGTTTCATCGTCATAAAGAGTGTCAGAGGGATACATGAAACCTGAAGTGAAGCATCGGAATCTATAACTGGTGTCACAGGAATGGTTCAAAACATAGACAGTTGGAAGAGTCAGTCTTCTTGTACTTCAGTCGGCATTGTGCCTTTTGTATTTAATTCCGATGCAATTTCTGTCTTTCGTCGTCAATAAGAAGGTCCAAGGGATACAGTAAACCTGAAGTGAAGCATCGGATTCTATAACTAGTGTCACAGGAATGGTTCAAAGCATAGAGAGTTAGAAGAGTCAGTCTTCTTGTATTAAGTCGGCATTGTGCCTTTTGCTTTTAATTCCGATGCATTTTCTGTGTTTCATCGTGAATAAGAGTGTCAGAGGGATACAGTAAACCTAAAGTGAAGCATCGAAATCTATAACTAGTATCACAGGAATGGTTCAAAACATAGACCGTTGGAAGAGTCAATTTTCTTGTCCTTAAGTCGGCATTGTGCCTTTTCTATTTAATTCCGATGCAATTTCTGTGTTTCGTCGTCAATAAGAAGGTCCAAGGGATACCGTAAACCTATAATGAAGTATCAGAATCTATAACAGGTGTCACAGGAATGGTTCAAAACGTAGACAGTAAGAAGAGTCAGTCTTCTTGTACATATGTCGGCATTGTGCCTTTTGTATTTAATTCCGATGCAATTTCTGTGTTTCATCGTCCATAAGAAGGTCAGAGGGATTCAGTAAACCTGAAGTGAAGCATCGGAATCTATAACTAGTGCCACAGGAATGCTTCAAAACAGAGACGGTAGGAAGAGTCAGTCTTCTTGTACTTAAGTCGTCATTGTGCCTTTTCTATTTAATTCCGATGCAATTTCTGTGTTTCGTCGTCAATAAGAGGGTCAGAGGGATACAGTAAACCTGAAGTGAAGCATCGGAATCTATAACTAGTGTGACAGGAATGGTTGAAAACATACACAGCAAGAAGAGTCAGTCTTCTTGTACTTAAGTCGGCATTGTGCCTTTTGTATTTAATTCCAATGCAATTTCTGTGTTTCATCGTCAATAAGATGGTCCAAGGAATACAGTAAACATATAGTGAAGCATTGGAATCTAAAACTGGTCTCACAGGCAATGTTCAAATCATAGTCAGTAAGAAGAGTCAGTCTGCTTATACTTAAGTCGTCTTTGTGCCTTTTGTATTTAATTCCGATGCAATTTCTGTGTTTCATCGTAAATAAGAAGGTCCTAGGGATACAGTAAACATATAGTGAAGCATCGGAATCTTAAACTGGTCTCACAGGAAATGTTCACAACATAGTCAGTAAGAAGAGTCAGTCTTCTTGTACTTAAGTCGGCACTGTGCCGTTTGTATTTGATTCCGAAGCATTTTCTGTGTTTCATCGTCAATAAGAATGTGAGAGGGATACAGTGAACCTGAAGTGAAGGATCGGAATCTAGAACTTGTGTCACAGGAATGGTTCAAATCATAGACAGTAAGAAGAATCAGTCTTCTTGTACATGAGTCGGCATTGTGCCTTTTGTATTTAATTCCGATGCAATTACTGTGGTTCATTGACAATAAGAAGGTCAGAGGGATACAGTAAACCTGAAGAGAACCATCGGAATCTATAACTAGTGTCACAGAAATGGTTCAAAACTTACACAGCAAGAAGAGTCAGTCTTCTTGTACTTATGTCGGCATTGTGCCTTTTGTATGTAGTTCCGATGCAATTTCTGTGTTTCGTCGTCAATAAGAAGGTCGAAGGGATACAGTAAACCTGAAGTGAAGCATCGGAATCTAAAACCGGTCTCACAGGAAAGGTTCAAATCATCGAGAGTGAGAATAGCCAGTCATCTTGTATTTGAGCCGGCAATGTGCCTTTTGAATTTAATTCCGATGCAATTCCTGTGTTTCATCGTCAATAAGAAGGTCAGAGGGATACAGTAAACCTGAAGTGAAGCATCTGAATCTATAACTAGTGTCACAGGAATGGTTAAAACATAGACAGTGGGAAGGGTCAGTCTTCTTGTACTTAAGTCAGCATTGTGCCTTTTGTATTTAATTCCGATGCAAATCCTGTGTTTCATCATCAATAAGAAGGTCCAAAGGATACAGTAAACCTGAAGTGAAGCTTCGGAATCTATAACTAGTGGCACAGGAATGGTTCAAATCATAGACAGTAAGAAGAATCAGTCCTCTTGTTCTTAAGTCAGCATTGTGCCTTTTGTATTTAATTCCGATGCTATTTCTGTGTTTCATCGTCAATAAGAGTGTCAGAGGGATACAGTAAACCTGAAGTGAAGCATCGGAATCTAAAACCGGTCTCACAGGAAAGGTTCAAAACATAGAGAGTAAGAAGAGCCAGCCATCTTGTATTTGAGTCGGCATTGTGCATTTTGAATTTAATTCCGATGCAATTTCTGCGTTTCATCGTCAATAAGAACCTCAGAGGGAGACAGTAACCTGAAGTGAAGCATCGGAATCTATAACTAGTGTCACAGGAATGGTTAAAACATAGACAGTAGGAAGAATCAGTCTTCTCGTACTTAAGTCGGCATTGTGCCTTTTCTATTTAATCCCGATTCAATTTCTGTGTTTCGTCGGCAATAAGAGGGTCCAAGGGATACAGTAAACGTGAAGTGAAGCATCCGAATCTATAACTAGTGTCTCAGGAATGGTGAAAACATAGACTGTAGGAAGGGTCAGTCTTCTTGTACTTAAGTCGGCATTGTGCCTTTTGTATTTAATCCTGATTCAATTTCTGTGTTTCGTCGTCAATAAGAAGGTCCAAGGGATACAGTAAACCTGAAGTGAAGCATCGGAATCTATAACTAGTGTCACAGGAATGGTTCAAAACATAGACAGAGGGAAGAGTCAGTCTTCATGTACTTAAGTCGGCATTGTGCCTTTTGTAATTAATTCCGATGCTATTTCTGTGTTTCATCGTCGATAAGAAGGTCCAAGGGATACAGTAAACCTGAAGTGAAGCGTCGGAATCTATAACTAGTGTCACAGAAATTGCTCATAACATAGACAGTAAGAAGAGTCAGTCTTTTTGTACTCAAGTCGGCATTGTGCCTTTTGTATTGAATTCCGATGCAAATACTTTGTTTCATCGTCAATAAGAAGGTCCAAAAGATACAGTAAACCTGAAGTGAAGCTTAGGAATCTATAACTAGTGTCACAGGAATGGTTCAAAACATAGAGAGTAGGAAGAATCATTCTTCTTGTACTTAAGTCGGCGTTGTGCCTTTTGTATTTAATTATGATGCAATTTCTGTGTTTCATCGTCAAAAAGAGTGTCAGGGGGATACATGAAACCTGAAGTGAAGCATCGGAATGTATAACTAGTGTTACAGGAATGGTTCAAAACATAGAGAGTTGGAAGAGTCAGTCTTCTTGTACTTAAGGCGGCATTGTGCCTTTTCTATTTAATTCCGATGCAATTTCTGTGTTTCGTCGTCAATAAGAAGGTCCAAGGGATACAGTAAACCTGATGTGAAGCATCGGAATCTATAACTAGTGTCACAGGAATGGTTCAAAACATAGAGTGTTAGAAGAGTCAGTCTTCTTGTACTTAAGTCGTCATTGTGCCATTTGCATTTAATTGCGATGCTATTTCTGTGTTTCATCGTCGATAAGAAGGTCCAAGGGATACAGTAATCCTGAAGTGAAGTATCGGAATCTATAACTCTCGTTACAGGAATTGCTCAAAACATAGACAGTAAGAAGAGTCAGTCTTCTTGTACTTAAGTCGGCATTGTGCCTTTTGTATTTCGTTCCGATGCAGTTTCTGTGATTCATCGTCAATATGAAGATCAGAGGGAATCAGTAAACCTGAAGTGAAGCATCGGAATCTATAACTAGTGTCACAGGCATGGTTAAAACGTAGACAGTAGGAAGAATCAGTCTTCTTGTACTTAAGTCGGAATTGTGCCTTTTCTATTTAATTCCGATGAAATTTCTGTGTTTCATCGTCAATAAGAAGGTCCAAGGGATACAGTAAACATATAGTGAATTATCGGAATCTAAAGCTGGTCTCACAGGGAATGTTCACAACATAGTCAGTAAGAAGAGTCAGTCTTCTTGTACTTAAGACGGCATTGTGCATTTTGTATTTAATTCCGATGCAATATTTGTGTTTCATCATCAATAAGAATGTCAGAGGGATACAGTAAACCTGAAGTGAAGCATCGGAATCTATAACTAGTGTCACAGGAATGGTTCAAAACACAGACAGTAGGAAGAGTCAGTCTTCTTGTACTTAAGTCGGCATTGTGCCTTTTCTATTTAATTCCGATTCAATTTCTGTGTTTCGTCGTCAATAAGAAGAAGAATGGGTAGCTTTGAGGGATGAAGTAGTGAAGGCAGCAGAGGATCCATTAGGTAAAAAGACGAGGTCTAGTAGAAATCCTTGGGTAACAGAAGAAATATTGAATTTAATTGATGAAAGGAGAAAATATAAAAATGCAGTAAGTGAAACAGGCAAAAGGGAATACAAACGTCTCAAAAATGAGATCGACAGGAAGTGCAAAATGGCTAAGCAGGGATGGCTAGAGGACAAATGTAAGGACGTAGAGGCCTATCTCACTAGGGGTAAGATAGATACTGCCTACAGGAAAATTAAAGAGACCTTTGAAGATAAGAGAACGACTTGTATGAATATTAAGAGCTCAGATGGAAACCCAGTTCTAAGCAAAGAAGGGAAAGCAGAAAGGTGGATGGAGTATATAGAGGGTCTATACAAGGGCGATCTACTTGAGGACAATATTATGGAAATGGAAGAGGATGTAGATGAAGATGAAATGGGAGATACGATACTGCGTGAAGAGTTTGACAGAGCACTGAAAGACCTGAGTCGAAACAAGGCCCCGGAGTAGACAATATTCCATTGGAACTACTGACGGCCTTGGGAGAGCCAGTCCTGACAAAACTCTACCATCTGGTGAGCAAGGTGTATGAAACAGGTGAAATACCCGCAGACTTCAAGAAGAATATAATAATTCCAATCCCGAAGAAAGCAGGTGTTGACAGATGTGAAAATTACCGAACTATCAGCTTAATAAGTCACAGCTGCAAAATACTAACACGAATTCTTTACAGACGAATGGAAAAACTAGTAGAAGCCCACCTCGGGGAAGATCAGTTTGGATTCCGTAGAAACACTGGAACACGTGAGGCAATACTGACCTTACGACTTATCTTAGAAGAAAGATTAAGGAAAGGCAAACCTACGTTTCTAGCATTTGTAGACTTAGAGAAAGCTTTTGACAATGTTGACTGGAATACTCTCTTTCAAATTCTTAAGGTGGCAGGGGTAAAATACAGGGAGCGAAAGGCTATTTACAATTTGTACAGAAACCAGATGGCAGTTATAAGAGTCGAGGGACATGAAAGGGAAGCAGTGGTTGGGAAGGGAGTAAGACAGGTTTGTAGCCTGTCCCCGATGTTATTCAATCTGTATATTGAGCAAGCAGTAGAGGAAACAAAAGAAAAATTCGGAGTAGGTATTAAAATTCATGGAGAAGAAATAAAAACTTTGAGGTTCGCGGATGACATTGTAATTCTGTCAGAGACAGCAAAGGACTTGGAAGAGCAGTTGAATGGAATGGACAGTGTCTTGAAAGGAGGATATAAGATGAACATCAACAAAAGCAATACAAGGATAATGGAATGTAGTCTAATTAAGTCGGGTGATGCTGAGGGAATTAGATTAGGAAATGAGGCACTTAAAGTAGTAAAGGAGGTTTGCTATTTGGGGAGAAAAATAACTGATGATGGTAGAAGTAGAGAGGATATAAAATGTAGACTGGCAATGGCAAGGAAAGCGTTTCTGAAGAAGAGAAATTTGTTAACATCCAGTATTGATTTAAGTGTCAGGAAGTCATTTCTGAAAGTATTCCTATGGAGTGTAGCCATGTATGGAAGTGAAACATGGACGATAAATAGTTTGGACAAGAATAGAATAGAAGCTTTCGAAATGTGGTGCTACAGAAGAATGCTGAAGATAAGATGGGTAGATCACATAACTAATGAGGAAGTATTGAATAGGATTGGGGAGAAGAGAAGTTTGTGGCACAACTTGACCAGAAGAAGGGATCGGTTGGTAGGACATGTTCTGAGGCATCAAGAGATCACCAATTTAGTATTGGAGGGCAGCGTGGAGGGTAAAAATCGTAGGGGTAGACCAAGAGATGAATACACTAAGCAGATTGAGAAGGATGTAAGTTGCAGTAGGTACTGGGAGATAAAAAAGCTTGCACAGGATAGAGTAGCATGGAGAGCTGCATCAAACCAGTCTCAGGACTGACGACCACAACAACAACAACAAGAAGGTCCAAGGGATACAGTAAACCTAAAATGAAGTATCGGAATCTATAACAGGTGTCACAGGAATGGTTCAAAACGTAGACAGTAAGAAGAGTCAGTCTTCTTGTACTAAAGTCGGCATTGAGCCTCTTGTATTTAATTCAGATGCAATTTCTGTGTTTCATCGTCGATAAGAAGGTCCAAGGTATACAGTAAACCTGAAGTGAAGCATCGGAATGTATAACTAGTGTCACAGGAATGGTTCAAAACATAGACAGCAGGAATAGTCAGTCTTCTTGTATTTGAGTCGGCATTGTGCCTTTTGTATTTATTTCCGATGCAATTTCTGAGTTTCATCGTCAATAAGAAGGTCAGATGGATACAGTAAACCTGAAGTGAAGCATCGGAATCTATAACTAGTGTCACAGGAATGGATCAAAACATAGACAGTAAGAAGAGTCAATCTTCTTGTACTTATGTCGGCATTGTGTCTTTTGTATTTAATTTCGATGCAATTTCTGTGTTTCATCGTCAATAAGTAGGTCCAAGGGATACAGTAAACACATAGTGAAACATCGGAATCTAAAACTGGTCTCACAGGAAATGTTCAAATCATAGTCAGTAAGAAGAGTCAGTCTTCTTGTACTTAAGTCGACATTGTGCCTTTTGTGTTTAATTCCGATGAAATTTCTGTGTTTCGTCGTCAGTAAGAAGGTCCAAGGGATACAGTAAACCTGAAGTGAAGCACCGGAAACTAAAACCGGTCTCTCAGGAAAGGTTCAAAACATAGAGAGTAAGAAGAGCCAGTCATCTTGTATTTGAGACGGCATTGTGCCTTTTGTATTTCGTTCCGATGCTGTTTCTGTGTTTCATCGTCAATATGAAGATCAGAGGGAATCAGTAAACCTGAAGTGAAGTATCGGAATCTATAACTAGTGTCACTGGAATGGTTAAAACGTAGCCAGTAGGAAGAGTCAGTCCTCTTATACTTAAGTCGGCATTGTGCATTTTCTATTTAATTCCGATGCAAATTCTGTCTTTCGTCGTCAATAAGAAGGTCCAAGTTATACAGTAAACCTGAAGTGAAGCATCGGAATCTATAACAAGTGTCTCAGGAATGGATCAAAGCATAGACAGTAAGAAGAGTCAGTTTTCTTGTACTTAAGTCGGCATTGTGCCTTTTCTATTTAATTCCGATGCAATTTCTGTGTTTCGTCGTCAGTAAGAAGGTCCAAGGGATACCGTAAACCTGAAGTGAAGCATAGGAATCTATAACTAGTGTCACAGGAATGGTTCAAACATAGTCAGTAAGAAGAGTGAGTCTTCTTGTACTTAAGTCGGCATTTTGACTTTTCTATTTAATTCCGATGCAATTTCTGTGTTTCATCGTCAATAAGAACGTCAGAGGGATACAGTAAAACTGAAGTGAAGCATCGTAATGTATAACTAGTGTCACAGGAATGGTTCAAAACATAGACAGTAGGAAGGGTCAGTCTTCTTGTATTTGAGTCGGCATTGTGCCTTTTGTATTTATTTCCGATGCAATTTTTGAGTTTCATCGTCAATAAGAAGGTCAGATGGATACAGTAAACCTGAAGTGAAGCATCGGAATCTATAACTAGTGTCAGAGGAATGGTTCAAACATAGACAGCAGGAAGAGTCATTCATCTTGTGCTTAAGTCGGCATTGTGCCTTTTCTATTTAATTCCGATGCAATTTCTGTGTTTCATCGTCATTAAGAAGGGCAAAGGGATACAGTAAACGTGAAGTGAATCATCGGAATCTATAACTAGTGACACAGGAATGGTTCAAAACATAGACAGTAAGAAGAGTCAGTCTTCTAGTACATCAGTCGGCATTGTGGCTTATGTATTTAATTCCGATGCAATCTCTGTGTTTCATCGTCAATAAGAAGGTCCAACGGATACAGTAAACCTGAAGTAAAGCATCGGAATCTCTAACTAGTGTCACAAGGATGGTTCAAATATTAGACAGTAGGAAGAGTCAGTCTTCATATACTTAAGTCGGCATTGTGCCTTTTCTGTTTAATTCCGATGCAATTTCTCTGTTTCATCGTCAATATGAAGGTCAGAGGGAAACAGTAAAACTGAAGTGAAGCATCAGAATCTATAACTAGTGTCACAGGAATGGTTCAAAACATAGACAGTAAGAAGAGTCAGTCTACTTGTACTTAAGTCGGCATTGTGCCTTTTGTATTTTATCCCGATGCAATTTCTGTGTTTCATCGTCAATAAGAAGGTCCAAGGAGTACAGTACACCTGAAGTGAAGCATCGGATTATTACTAGTGTCACAGGAATGGTTCAAATCATAGACAGTAAGAAGAGTCAGTCTTCTTGTACTTAAGTCGATATTGTGGCCTTTCTATTTAATTCCGATGCAATTTCTGTGTTTCATCATCAAGATGAAGGTCAAAGGAATGAAGTAAACCTGAAGTGAAGCATCGGAATCTATAACTAGTGTCAAAGACAAGGTTCAAAACATAGACCGTATGGAGAGTCTGTCTCCTTGTACTTAAGTCGACATTGTGCCTTTTGTATTTAATTCCGATGCAATTTCTGTGTTTCATCGTCATTAAGAAGGTCTGAGGGATACAGTAAACCTGAAGTGAAACATCGGAATCCATAACTGGTGTCACAGGAATGGTTCAAAGCATATACAGTAGGAAGATTCAGTCTTCTTGTACTTAAGTCGGCATTGTGCCTTTTCTATTTAATTCCGATGCAATTTATGTGTTTCGTCGTCAATAAGATGGTCGGAGAGATACAGTAAACCTGAAGTGAAGCATCGGAATCTATAACTAGTGTCACAGGAATGGTTCAAAACATACACAGCAAGAGGGGTCAGCTTTCTTGTACTTAAGTCGGCATTGTGCCTTTTGTATTTAATTCCGATGCAATTTCTGTGTTTCATCATCAATAAGAAGTTCAGAGGGATAAAGTAAACCTGAAGTGAAGCATCGGAATCTATAACTAGTGTCACAGGAATGGTTCAAAACTTAGACAGTAGGAAGAGTCAGTCTTCTTGTAATTAAGTCGGCATTGTGCCTTTCCTATTCAATTCCGATGCAATTTATGTGTTTCATCATGAAGAAGAAGGTCAGAGGGATGCAGTAAACCTGAAGTGAAGCATCGGAATCTATAACTAGTGTAGCAGAAAGGGTTCAAAACATAGACAGTAAGAAGAGTCTGTCTGCTTGTATTTAAGTCGACATTGTGGCTTTTGTATTTAATTCCGATGCAATTTCTGTGTTTCGCCGTCAATAAGAAGGTCAGAGGGATACAGTAAACCTGAAGTGAAGCATCGGAATCTATAACTAGTGTAACAGGAATGGTTCAAATCATACACAGCAAGAAGAGTCAGTCTTCTTGTACTTAAGTCGGCATTGTGCCCTTTGTACTTAATTCCGATGCAATTTCTGGGTTTCATCGTCAATAAGAACGTCCAAGGGATACAGTATACATGAAGTGAAGCATCGGAATCTATAACTAGTGTCACAGGAATGGTACAAATCGTAGACAGTTGGAGGAGTCAGTCTTCTTGTACTTAAGTCGGCATTGTGCCCTTTGTTTTTAATTCCGATGCATTTTCTGTGTTTCATCGTCAATAAGAGGGTCCAAGGGATACAGTAAACCTCAAGTGAAGCACCGGAATCTAAAACCAGTCTCTCAGGAAAGGTTCAAAACATAGAGAGTAAGAAGAGCCAGTCATCTTGTATTTGAGTTGGCATTGTGCCTTTTGTATTTAATTCCGATGCAGTGACTGTGTTTCATCGTCAATAAGAAGGTCAGAGGGAATCAGTAAACCTGAAGTGAAGCATCGGAATCTATAACTAGTGTCACAGGAATTGTTAAAACATAGACAGTAGGAAGAGTCAGTCTTCTTGTACTTAAGTCGGCATTGTGCCTTTTGTATTTAATTGCGATGCAATTTCTGTGTTTCATCGTCAATAACAAGGTCCAAGTGATACAATAAATATATAGTGAAGCATCGGAATCTAAAACTGGTCTCACAGGAAATGTTCACAACATAGTCAGAATGAAGAGTCAGTCTTCTTGTACTTAAGTCAGCATTGTGCCTTTTGTATTTAGTTCCGATGCAATTTCTGTGTTTCATCGTCAATAGGAAGGTCAGAGGGATACAGTAAACCTGAAGTGAAGCATCGGAATCTATATCTAGTGTCACAGGAATGGTTCAAAACAGAGACAGTAGGAAGAGTCAGTCTTCTTGTACTTAAGTCGGCATTGTGCCTTTTCTATTTAATTCCGTTTCAAATTCTGTGTTTCGTCGTCAATAAGAAGGTCCAAAGGATACTGTAAACCTGAAGTGAAGCATCGGAATCTATAACTAGGGTCACGGGAATGGTTCAAAACATAGACAGTAAGAAGAGTCAGTCTTCTTGTACTTAAGTCGGCATTGTGCCTCTTCTATTTAATTCCGATGCAATTTCTGTGTCTCATCGTCAATAAGAGGGTCAGAGGGATACAGTAAACCTGAAGTGAAGCATGGGAAGATATAACTAGTGTCACAGGAATGGTTCAAAACATAGGAAATAGGGATGGTCAGTCTTCTTTTACTTAAGTCCTCATTGTGCCTTTCCTATTTAATTCCGGTGCAATTTCTGTGTTTCGTCGTCAATAAGATGGTCCAAGGGATGCAGTAAACCTGAAGTGTAGCATCGGAATGTATAACTAGTGTCACAGGATTGTATCAAACATAGACAGTAGGAAGAATCAGTCTTCTTGTACTTAAGTCGGCATTGTGCATTTTCTACTTAATTCCGATGCAATTTCTGTGTTTCGTTGTCAATGAGAAGGTCCAAAGCATACAGTTAAAGGATACAGTAAACCTGAAGTGAAGCATCGGAATCTATAACTAGTGTCACAGGAATGGTTCAAAACATAGACAGTAAGAAGAGTCAGTCTACTTGTACTCAAGTCGGCATTGTGCCTTTTGTATTTAATCCCGATGGAATTTCCATGTTTCATCGTCAATAAGAAGGTCCAAGGGATACAGTACACCTGAAGTGAAGTATCGGAATCCATAACTAGTGTCACAGGAATGGTTCAAATCATAGACAGTATGAAACTCAGTCTTCTACTACTTAAGCCGGCATTGTGCCTTTTCTATTTAATTCCGATGCAATTTCTGTGTTTCATCATCAAGAAAAAGGTCAGAGGGATACAGTAAACCAGAAGCGAAGCATCGGAATGTGTAACTAGTGTTACAGGAATGGTTCAAAACATAGACAGTAGGAAGAGTCAGACTTCCTGTACTTGAGTCGGCATTGTGCCTTTTGTATTTAATTCAGATGCAATTTATGTGTTTCATCGTCAATAAGGAGGTCAGAGGGATACAGTAAACCTGAAGTGAAGCATCGGAATCTACAACTAGTTTCACAGGAATGGTTCAAAACATACACAGCAAGAAAAATCTGTCTTCTTGTTCTTAAGTCGGCATTGTGCCTTTTGTATTTAATTCCGATGCAATTTCTGTGTTTCATCGTCAATAAGAAGGTCCAAGAGATACAGTAAACCTGAAGTGAAGATTCGGAATCTATAACTAGTGTCACAGGAATGGTTCAAAACATAGACAGTAAGAAGAGTCAGTCTTCTTGTACTTAAGTCGGCATTGTGCCTTTTGTATTTACTTTCGATGCAATCTCTGTGTTTCATCGTCAATAAGAAGGTCCAAGGGATACAGTAAACACATAGTGAAGCATCGGAATCTAAAACTGGTCTCACAGGAAATGTTCAAATCATAGTCAGTAAGAAGAGTCAGTCTTCTTGTACTTAAGTCGGCATTGTGCCTTTTCTATTTAATTCCGATGCAATATCTGTGTTTCGTCGTCAATAAGAAGGTCCAAGGGATACAGTAAACCAGAGGTGGAGCATCGGAATCTATAACTAGTGTCACAGGAATGGTTCAAAACATAGACAGCAAGAAGAGTCGGTCTTCTTGAACTTAAGTCGGCATTGTGGGTACTGTATTTAATTCCGATGCAATTTCTGTGTTTCATCGTCAATTAGAGGGTCAGAGGGATACCGTCAACCTGAAGTGAAGCATCGGAATCTATAACTAGTGTCACAGGAATGGTTCAAGGCATAGACAATAGGAAGGGTAAGTCTTTTTGTACATAAGTCGGCATTGTGCCTTTCCTATTTAATTCCGATGCAATTTCTGTGTTTCGTCGTCAATAAGATGATCCAAGGGATGCAGTAAACCTGAAGTGAAGCATCGGAATCTATAGCGAGTGTCACAGGAATGGTTCAAAACATAGACAGTTAGAAGAGTCAGTCCTCTTGTACTTAAGTAGGCATTGTGCCTTTTGTATTTAATTCCGATGCAATTTCTTTGTTTCATCGACAATAAGTAGGTCAGACGGATACAGTAAACCTGAAGTGAAGCACCGGAATCTAAAACCAGTCTCTCAGGAAAGGTTCAAAACATAGAGAGTAAGAAGAGCCAGTCATCTTGTATTTGAGTCGGCATTGTGCCTTTTGTATTTAATTCCGATGCAGTGTCTGTGATTCATCGTCAATAAGAAGGTCAGAGGGAATCAGTAAACCTGAAGTGAAGCATCGGAATTTATAACTAGTGTCACAGGAATGGTTTAAACATAGACAGTAGGAAGAGTCAGTCTTCTTGTACTTAAGTTGGCATTGTGCCTTTTGTATTTATTTGCCATGCAATTTCTGTGTTTCATCGTCAATAACAAGGTGCAAGTGATACAATAAACATATAGTGAACCATCGGAATCTAAAACTGGTCTCACAGGAAATGTTCACAACATAGTCAGAAAGAAGAGTCAGTCTTCTTGTACTTAAGTCACCATTGTGCCTTTTGTATTTAATTCCGATGCAATTTCTGTGTTTCATCGTCAATAAGAAGGTCAGAGGGATACAGTAAACCTGAAGTGAAGCATCGGAATCTATACCTAGTGTCACAGGAATAGTTCAAAACAGAGACAGTAGGAAGAGTGAGTCTTCTTGTACTTAAGTCGGCATTGTGCCTTTTTCTATTTAATTCCGATGCAAATTCTGTGTTTCGTCGTCAATAAGAAGGTCCAAGGGATACAGTAAACCTGAAGTGAAGCATCGGAATCTATACCTAGTGTCACAGGAATGGTTCAAAACAGAGACAGTAGGAAGAGTCAGTCTTCTTGTACTTAAGTCGGCATTGTGCCATTTTCTATTTAATTCCGATGCAAATTCTGTGTTTCGTCGTCAATAAGAAGGTCCAAGGGATACAGTAAACCTGAAGTGAAGCATCGGAATCTATAACTAGTGTCACAGGAATGGTTCAAGACATAGACAGTAAGAACAGTCAGTCTTCTTGTACTTAAGTCGGCATTGTGCCTTTTCTATTTAATTCCGAAGCAATTTCGGTGTTTCATCGTCAATAAGAGGGTCAGAGGGATACAGTCTACCTGAAGTGAAGCATCGGAAGATATAACTAGTGTCACAGGAATGGTTCAAGACGTAGGAAATAGTGAGGGTCAGCCTTCTTTTACTTACGTCGGCATTGTGCCTTTCCTATTTAATTCCGGTGCAATTTCTGTGTTTCGTCGTCAATAAGATGGTCCAAGGGATGCAGTAAACCTGAAGTGAAGCATCGGAATGTATAACTAGTGTCACAGGAATGGTTCAAAACATAGAGAGTAGGAAGGGTCAGTCTTCTTGTACTTAAGTCGGCATTGTGCATTTTCTATTTAATTCCGATGCCATTTTATGTGTTTCGTCGTCAATGAGAAGGCCCCAAAGGATACAGTAAAAGGATACAGTAAACCTGAAGTGAAGCATCGGAATCTATAACTAGTGTCACAGGAATGGTTCAAAACATAGACAGTAAGAAGAGTCAGTCTACTTGTACTCAAGTCGGCATTGTGCCTTTTGTATTTAATCCCGATGCAATTTCTGTATTTCATCGTCAATAAGAAGGTCCAAGGGATACAGTACACCTGAAGTGAAGCATCGTAATCCGTAACTAGTGTCACAGGAATGGTTCAAATCATAGACAGTAAGAAAGTCAGTCTTCTAGTACTTAAGCCGGCATTGTGCCTTTTCTATTTAATACCGATGCAAATTCTGTGTTTCGTCGTCAATAAGAAGGTCCAAGAGATACAGTAAACCTGAAGTGAAGCATCGGAATCTATACCTAGTGTCACAGGAATGGTTCAAAACAGAGACAGTAGGAAGAGTCAGTCTTCTTGTACTTAAGTCGGCATTGTGCCTTTTTCTATTTAATTCCGATGCAAATTCTGTGTTTCGTCGTCAATAAGAAGGTCCAAGGGATACAGTAAACCTGAAGTGAAGCATCGGAATCTATAACTAGTGTCACAGGAATGGTTCAAAACATAGACAGTAAGAACAGTCAGTCTTCTTGTACTTAAGTCGGCATTGTGCCTTTTCTATTTAATTCCGAAGCACTTTCTGTGTTTCATCGTCAATAAGAGGGTCAGAGGGATACAGTAAACCTGAAGTGAAGCATCGGAAGATATAACTAGTGTCACAGGAATGGTTCAAAACGTAGGAAATAGGGAGGGTCAGCCTTCTTTTACTTACGTCGGCATTGTGCCTTTCCTATTTAATTCCGGTGCAATTTTGTGTTTCGTCGTCAATAAGATGGTCCAAGGGATGCAGTAAACCTGAAGTGAAGCATCGGAATGTTTAACTAGTGTCACAGGAATGGTTCAAAACATAGACAGTAGGAAGGGTCAGTCTTCTTGTACTTAAGTCGGCATTGTGCATTTTCTATTTAATTCCGATGCCATTTTATGTGTTTCGTCGTCAATGAGAAGGCCCAAAGGATACAGTAAAAGGATACAGTAAACCTGAAGTGAAGCATCGGAATCTATAACTAGTGTCACAAGAATGGTTAGAAACATAGACAGTAAGAAGAGTCAGTCTACTTGTACTCAAGTCGGCATTGTGCCTTTTGTATTTAATCCCGATGCAATGTCTGTATTTCATCGTCAATAAGAAGGTCCAAGGGATACAGTACACCTGAAGTGAAGCATCGTAATCCGTAACTAGTGTCACAGGAATGGTTCAAATCATAGACAGTAAGAAAGTCAGTCTTCTAGTACTTAAGCCGGCATTGTGCCTTTTCTATTTAATTCCGATGCAATTTCTGTGTTTCATCATCAAGAATAAGGTCAGAGGGATACAGTAAACCAGAAGCGAAGCATCGGAATGTGCAACTAGTGTCACAAGAATGGTTCAAAACATAGACAGTAAGAAGAGTCAGTCTACTTGTACTCAAGTCGGCATTGTGCCTTTTGTATTTAATCCCGATGCAATGTCTGTATTTCATCGTCAATAAGAAGGTCCAAGGGATACAGTACACCTGAAGTGAAGCATCGTAATCCGTAACTAGTGTCACAGGAATGGTTCAAATCATAGACAGTAAGAAAGTCAGTCTTCTAGTACTTGAGTCGGCATTGTGCCTTTTGTATTTAATCCGATGCAATTTATGTGTTTCATCGTCAATAAGAAGGTCAGAGGGATACAGTAAACCTGAAGTGAAGCATCGGAATCTATAACTAGTTTCACGGGAATGGTTCAAATCATACACAGCAAGAAAAGTCAGTCTTATTTTACTTAAGTCGGCATTGTGCTTTTTGTATTTAATTCCGATGCAATTTCTGTGTTTCATCGTCAATAAGAAGGTCCAAGGGATACAGTAAACCTGAAGTGAAGCATCGGAATCTATAACTAGTGTCACAGGAATTGTTCAAAACATAGACAGTAAGAAGAGTCAGTCTTCTTGCACTTAAGTCGGCATTGTGCCTTTTGTAGTTACTTTCGATGCAATTTCTGTGTTTCATCGTCAATAAGAAGGTAAAAGGGATACAGTAAACACATAGTGAAGCATCGGAATCTAAAACTGGTCTCACAAGAAATGTTCAAATCATAGTCAGTAAGAAGAGTCAGTCTTCTTGTACTTAAGTCGGCATTGTGTCTTTTCTATTTAATTCCGATGCAATATCTGTGTTTCGTCGTCAATAAGAAGGTCCAAGGGATACAGTAAACCAGACGTGAAGCATCGGAATGTGTAAGTAGTGTCACAGGAATGGTTCAAAAGATAGACAGTAGTACTTGTACTTGAGTCGGCATTGTGCCTTTTGTATTTAATTCCGATGCAATTTATGTGTTTCATCGTCAATAAGAAGGTCAGAGGGATACAGTAAACCTGAAGTGAAGCACCGGAATCTATAACTAGTGTCACAGAAATGGTTCAAAACATAGACAGCAAGAAGAGTCGGTCTTCTTGTACTTAAGTCGGCATTGTGGGTATTGTATTTAATTCCGATGCAATTTCTATGTTTCATCGTCAATAAGAAGGTCCAAGGGATACAGTAAACCTGAAGTCAAGCATCGGAATCTATAACTAGTGTCACAGGATTGGTTCAAAGCATAGACAGTAAGAAAAGTCAGTCTTCTCGTACTTAAGTCGGCATTGTGCCTTTTCTATTTAATTCCGATGCAAATTCTGTGTTTCATCGTCAATAAGATGGTCAGAGGGATACCGTCAACCTGAAGTGAAGCATCGGAATCTATAACTAGTGTCACAGGAATGGTACAAAACATAGACAATAGGAAGGGTAAGTCTTCTTGTACTTAAGTCGGCATTATGCCTTTTCTATTTAATTCCGTTGCAAATTCTGTGTTTCGTCGTCAATAAGAAGGTACAAGGGATACAAAAAACCTGAAGGGAAGCATCGGAATCTATAACTAGTGTCACAGGAATGGTTCAAAACATAGACAGTAAGAAGAGTCAGTCTTCTTGTACTTAAGTCGGCATTGTGCCTTTTCTATTTAATTCCGATGGAATATCTGTGTCTCATCGTCAATAAGAGAGTCAGAGGGATACAGTAAACCTGAAGTGAAGCATGGGAAGATATAACTAGTGTCACAGGAATGGTTCAAAACAAAGGAAATAGGAATGGTCAGTCTTCTTTTACTTAAGTCCTCATTGTGCCTTTCCTATTTAATTCCGGTGCAATTTCTGTGTTTCGTCGTCAATAAGATGGTCCAAGGGATGCAGTAAACCTGAAGTGTAGCATCGGAATGTATAACTAGTGTCACAGGATTGGATCAAACATAGACAGTAGGAAGAGTCAGTCTTCTTGTACTTAAGTCGGCATTGTGCATTTTCTATTTAATTCCGATGCAATTTCTGTGTTTCGTCGTCATTGAGAAGGTCCAAGGGATACAGTAAACCTGAAGTGAAGCATCGGAATCTATAACTAGTGTCACAGGAATGGTTCAAATCATACACAGCAAGAAGAGTCAGTCTTCTTGTACTTAAGTCGGCATTGTGCCCTTTGTACTTAATTCCGATGCAATTTCTGGGTTTCATCGTCAATAAGAACGTCCAAGGGATACAGTATACATGAAGTGAAGCATCGGAATCTATAACTAGTGTCACAGGAATGGTACAAATCGTAGACAGTTGGAGGAGTCAGTCTTCTTGTACTTAAGTCGGCATTGTGCCCTTTGTTTTTAATTCCGATGCATTTTCTGTGTTTCATCGTCAATAAGAGGGTCCAAGGGATACAGTAAACCTCAAGTGAAGCACCGGAATCTAAAACCAGTCTCTCAGGAAAGGTTCAAAACATAGAGAGTAAGAAGAGCCAGTCATCTTGTATTTGAGTTGGCATTGTGCCTTTTGTATTTAATTCCGATGCAGTGACTGTGTTTCATCGTCAATAAGAAGGTCAGAGGGAATCAGTAAACCTGAAGTGAAGCATCGGAATCTATAACTAGTGTCACAGGAATTGTTAAAACATAGACAGTAGGAAGAGTCAGTCTTCTTGTACTTAAGTCGGCATTGTGCCTTTTGTATTTAATTGCGATGCAATTTCTGTGTTTCATCGTCAATAACAAGGTCCAAGTGATACAATAAATATATAGTGAAGCATCGGAATCTAAAACTGGTCTCACAGGAAATGTTCACAACATAGTCAGAATGAAGAGTCAGTCTTCTTGTACTTAAGTCAGCATTGTGCCTTTTGTATTTAGTTCCGATGCAATTTCTGTGTTTCATCGTCAATAGGAAGGTCAGAGGGATACAGTAAACCTGAAGTGAAGCATCGGAATCTATATCTAGTGTCACAGGAATGGTTCAAAACAGAGACAGTAGGAAGAGTCAGTCTTCTTGTACTTAAGTCGGCATTGTGCCTTTTCTATTTAATTCCGTTTCAAATTCTGTGTTTCGTCGTCAATAAGAAGGTCCAAAGGATACTGTAAACCTGAAGTGAAGCATCGGAATCTATAACTAGGGTCACGGGAATGGTTCAAAACATAGACAGTAAGAAGAGTCAGTCTTCTTGTACTTAAGTCGGCATTGTGCCTCTTCTATTTAATTCCGATGCAATTTCTGTGTCTCATCGTCAATAAGAGGGTCAGAGGGATACAGTAAACCTGAAGTGAAGCATGGGAAGATATAACTAGTGTCACAGGAATGGTTCAAAACATAGGAAATAGGGATGGTCAGTCTTCTTTTACTTAAGTCCTCATTGTGCCTTTCCTATTTAATTCCGGTGCAATTTCTGTGTTTCGTCGTCAATAAGATGGTCCAAGGGATGCAGTAAACCTGAAGTGTAGCATCGGAATGTATAACTAGTGTCACAGGATTGGATCAAACATAGACAGTAGGAAGAATCAGTCTTCTTGTACTTAAGTCGGCATTGTGCATTTTCTACTTAATTCCGATGCAATTTCTGTGTTTCGTTGTCAATGAGAAGGTCCAAAGCATACAGTTAAAGGATACAGTAAACCTGAAGTGAAGCATCGGAATCTATAACTAGTGTCACAGGAATGGTTCAAAACATAGACAGTAAGAAGAGTCAGTCTACTTGTACTCAAGTCGGCATTGTGCCTTTTGTATTTAATCCCGATGGAATTTCCATGTTTCATCGTCAATAAGAAGGTCCAAGGGATACAGTACACCTGAAGTGAAGTATCGGAATCCATAACTAGTGTCACAGGAATGGTTCAAATCATAGACAGTATGAAACTCAGTCTTCTACTACTTAAGCCGGCATTGTGCCTTTTCTATTTAATTCCGATGCAATTTCTGTGTTTCATCATCAAGAAAAAGGTCAGAGGGATACAGTAAACCAGAAGCGAAGCATCGGAATGTGTAACTAGTGTTACAGGAATGGTTCAAAACATAGACAGTAGGAAGAGTCAGACTTCCTGTACTTGAGTCGGCATTGTGCCTTTTGTATTTAATTCAGATGCAATTTATGTGTTTCATCGTCAATAAGGAGGTCAGAGGGATACAGTAAACCTGAAGTGAAGCATCGGAATCTACAACTAGTTTCACAGGAATGGTTCAAAACATACACAGCAAGAAAAATCTGTCTTCTTGTTCTTAAGTCGGCATTGTGCCTTTTGTATTTAATTCCGATGCAATTTCTGTGTTTCATCGTCAATAAGAAGGTCCAAGAGATACAGTAAACCTGAAGTGAAGATTCGGAATCTATAACTAGTGTCACAGGAATGGTTCAAAACATAGACAGTAAGAAGAGTCAGTCTTCTTGTACTTAAGTCGGCATTGTGCCTTTTGTATTTACTTTCGATGCAATCTCTGTGTTTCATCGTCAATAAGAAGGTCCAAGGGATACAGTAAACACATAGTGAAGCATCGGAATCTAAAACTGGTCTCACAGGAAATGTTCAAATCATAGTCAGTAAGAAGAGTCAGTCTTCTTGTACTTAAGTCGGCATTGTGCCTTTTCTATTTAATTCCGATGCAATATCTGTGTTTCGTCGTCAATAAGAAGGTCCAAGGGATACAGTAAACCAGAGGTGGAGCATCGGAATCTATAACTAGTGTCACAGGAATGGTTCAAAACATAGACAGCAAGAAGAGTCGGTCTTCTTGAACTTAAGTCGGCATTGTGGGTACTGTATTTAATTCCGATGCAATTTCTGTGTTTCATCGTCAATTAGAGGGTCAGAGGGATACCGTCAACCTGAAGTGAAGCATCGGAATCTATAACTAGTGTCACAGGAATGGTTCAAGGCATAGACAATAGGAAGGGTAAGTCTTTTTGTACATAAGTCGGCATTGTGCCTTTCCTATTTAATTCCGATGCAATTTCTGTGTTTCGTCGTCAATAAGATGATCCAAGGGATGCAGTAAACCTGAAGTGAAGCATCGGAATCTATAGCGAGTGTCACAGGAATGGTTCAAAACATAGACAGTTAGAAGAGTCAGTCCTCTTGTACTTAAGTAGGCATTGTGCCTTTTGTATTTAATTCCGATGCAATTTCTTTGTTTCATCGACAATAAGTAGGTCAGACGGATACAGTAAACCTGAAGTGAAGCACCGGAATCTAAAACCAGTCTCTCAGGAAAGGTTCAAAACATAGAGAGTAAGAAGAGCCAGTCATCTTGTATTTGAGTCGGCATTGTGCCTTTTGTATTTAATTCCGATGCAGTGTCTGTGATTCATCGTCAATAAGAAGGTCAGAGGGAATCAGTAAACCTGAAGTGAAGCATCGGAATTTATAACTAGTGTCACAGGAATGGTTTAAACATAGACAGTAGGAAGAGTCAGTCTTCTTGTACTTAAGTTGGCATTGTGCCTTTTGTATTTATTTGCCATGCAATTTCTGTGTTTCATCGTCAATAACAAGGTGCAAGTGATACAATAAACATATAGTGAACCATCGGAATCTAAAACTGGTCTCACAGGAAATGTTCACAACATAGTCAGAAAGAAGAGTCAGTCTTCTTGTACTTAAGTCACCATTGTGCCTTTTGTATTTAATTCCGATGCAATTTCTGTGTTTCATCGTCAATAAGAAGGTCAGAGGGATACAGTAAACCTGAAGTGAAGCATCGGAATCTATACCTAGTGTCACAGGAATAGTTCAAAACAGAGACAGTAGGAAGAGTGAGTCTTCTTGTACTTAAGTCGGCATTGTGCCTTTTTCTATTTAATTCCGATGCAAATTCTGTGTTTCGTCGTCAATAAGAAGGTCCAAGGGATACAGTAAACCTGAAGTGAAGCATCGGAATCTATACCTAGTGTCACAGGAATGGTTCAAAACAGAGACAGTAGGAAGAGTCAGTCTTCTTGTACTTAAGTCGGCATTGTGCCATTTTCTATTTAATTCCGATGCAAATTCTGTGTTTCGTCGTCAATAAGAAGGTCCAAGGGATACAGTAAACCTGAAGTGAAGCATCGGAATCTATAACTAGTGTCACAGGAATGGTTCAAGACATAGACAGTAAGAACAGTCAGTCTTCTTGTACTTAAGTCGGCATTGTGCCTTTTCTATTTAATTCCGAAGCAATTTCGGTGTTTCATCGTCAATAAGAGGGTCAGAGGGATACAGTCTACTTGAAGTGAAGCATCGGAAGATATAACTAGTGTCACAGGAATGGTTCAAGACGTAGGAAATAGTGAGGGTCAGCCTTCTTTTACTTACGTCGGCATTGTGCCTTTCCTATTTAATTCCGGTGCAATTTCTGTGTTTCGTCGTCAATAAGATGGTCCAAGGGATGCAGTAAACCTGAAGTGAAGCATCGGAATGTATAACTAGTGTCACAGGAATGGTTCAAAACATAGAGAGTAGGAAGGGTCAGTCTTCTTGTACTTAAGTCGGCATTGTGCATTTTCTATTTAATTCCGATGCCATTTTATGTGTTTCGTCGTCAATGAGAAGGCCCCAAAGGATACAGTAAAAGGATACAGTAAACCTGAAGTGAAGCATCGGAATCTATAACTAGTGTCACAGGAATGGTTCAAAACATAGACAGTAAGAAGAGTCAGTCTACTTGTACTCAAGTCGGCATTGTGCCTTTTGTATTTAATCCCGATGCAATTTCTGTATTTCATCGTCAATAAGAAGGTCCAAGGGATACAGTACACCTGAAGTGAAGCATCGTAATCCGTAACTAGTGTCACAGGAATGGTTCAAATCATAGACAGTAAGAAAGTCAGTCTTCTAGTACTTAAGCCGGCATTGTGCCTTTTCTATTTAATTCCGATGCAAATTCTGTGTTTCGTCGTCAATAAGAAGGTCCAAGAGATACAGTAAACCTGAAGTGAAGCATCGGAATCTATACCTAGTGTCACAGGAATGGTTCAAAACAGAGACAGTAGGAAGAGTCAGTCTTCTTGTACTTAAGTCGGCATTGTGCCTTTTTCTATTTAATTCCGATGCAAATTCTGTGTTTCGTCGTCAATAAGAAGGTCCAAGGGATACAGTAAACCTGAAGTGAAGCATCGGAATCTATAACTAGTGTCACAGGAATGGTTCAAAACATAGACAGTAAGAACAGTCAGTCTTCTTGTACTTAAGTCGGCATTGTGCCTTTTCTATTTAATTCCGAAGCACTTTCTGTGTTTCATCGTCAATAAGAGGGTCAGAGGGATACAGTAAACCTGAAGTGAAGCATCGGAAGATATAACTAGTGTCACAGGAATGGTTCAAAACGTAGGAAATAGGGAGGGTCAGCCTTCTTTTACTTACGTCGGCATTGTGCCTTTCCTATTTAATTCCGGTGCAATTTTGTGTTTCGTCGTCAATAAGATGGTCCAAGGGATGCAGTAAACCTGAAGTGAAGCATCGGAATGTTTAACTAGTGTCACAGGAATGGTTCAAAACATAGACAGTAGGAAGGGTCAGTCTTCTTGTACTTAAGTCGGCATTGTGCATTTTCTATTTAATTCCGATGCCATTTTATGTGTTTCGTCGTCAATGAGAAGGCCCAAAGGATACAGTAAAAGGATACAGTAAACCTGAAGTGAAGCATCGGAATCTATAACTAGTGTCACAAGAATGGTTAGAAACATAGACAGTAAGAAGAGTCAGTCTACTTGTACTCAAGTCGGCATTGTGCCTTTTGTATTTAATCCCGATGCAATGTCTGTATTTCATCGTCAATAAGAAGGTCCAAGGGATACAGTACACCTGAAGTGAAGCATCGTAATCCGTAACTAGTGTCACAGGAATGGTTCAAATCATAGACAGTAAGAAAGTCAGTCTTCTAGTACTTAAGCCGGCATTGTGCCTTTTCTATTTAATTCCGATGCAATTTCTGTGTTTCATCATCAAGAATAAGGTCAGAGGGATACAGTAAACCAGAAGCGAAGCATCGGAATGTGCAACTAGTGTCACAAGAATGGTTCAAAACATAGACAGTAAGAAGAGTCAGTCTACTTGTACTCAAGTCGGCATTGTGCCTTTTGTATTTAATCCCGATGCAATGTCTGTATTTCATCGTCAATAAGAAGGTCCAAGGGATACAGTACACCTGAAGTGAAGCATCGTAATCCGTAACTAGTGTCACAGGAATGGTTCAAATCATAGACAGTAAGAAAGTCAGTCTTCTAGTACTTGAGTCGGCATTGTGCCTTTTGTATTTAATCCGATGCAATTTATGTGTTTCATCGTCAATAAGAAGGTCAGAGGGATACAGTAAACCTGAAGTGAAGCATCGGAATCTATAACTAGTTTCACGGGAATGGTTCAAATCATACACAGCAAGAAAAGTCAGTCTTATTTTACTTAAGTCGGCATTGTGCTTTTTGTATTTAATTCCGATGCAATTTCTGTGTTTCATCGTCAATAAGAAGGTCCAAGGGATACAGTAAACCTGAAGTGAAGCATCGGAATCTATAACTAGTGTCACAGGAATTGTTCAAAACATAGACAGTAAGAAGAGTCAGTCTTCTTGCACTTAAGTCGGCATTGTGCCTTTTGTAGTTACTTTCGATGCAATTTCTGTGTTTCATCGTCAATAAGAAGGTAAAAGGGATACAGTAAACACATAGTGAAGCATCGGAATCTAAAACTGGTCTCACAAGAAATGTTCAAATCATAGTCAGTAAGAAGAGTCAGTCTTCTTGTACTTAAGTCGGCATTGTGTCTTTTCTATTTAATTCCGATGCAATATCTGTGTTTCGTCGTCAATAAGAAGGTCCAAGGGATACAGTAAACCAGACGTGAAGCATCGGAATGTGTAAGTAGTGTCACAGGAATGGTTCAAAAGATAGACAGTAGTACTTGTACTTGAGTCGGCATTGTGCCTTTTGTATTTAATTCCGATGCAATTTATGTGTTTCATCGTCAATAAGAAGGTCAGAGGGATACAGTAAACCTGAAGTGAAGCACCGGAATCTATAACTAGTGTCACAGAAATGGTTCAAAACATAGACAGCAAGAAGAGTCGGTCTTCTTGTACTTAAGTCGGCATTGTGGGTATTGTATTTAATTCCGATGCAATTTCTATGTTTCATCGTCAATAAGAAGGTCCAAGGGATACAGTAAACCTGAAGTCAAGCATCGGAATCTATAACTAGTGTCACAGGATTGGTTCAAAGCATAGACAGTAAGAAAAGTCAGTCTTCTCGTACTTAAGTCGGCATTGTGCCTTTTCTATTTAATTCCGATGCAAATTCTGTGTTTCATCGTCAATAAGATGGTCAGAGGGATACCGTCAACCTGAAGTGAAGCATCGGAATCTATAACTAGTGTCACAGGAATGGTACAAAACATAGACAATAGGAAGGGTAAGTCTTCTTGTACTTAAGTCGGCATTATGCCTTTTCTATTTAATTCCGTTGCAAATTCTGTGTTTCGTCGTCAATAAGAAGGTACAAGGGATACAAAAAACCTGAAGGGAAGCATCGGAATCTATAACTAGTGTCACAGGAATGGTTCAAAACATAGACAGTAAGAAGAGTCAGTCTTCTTGTACTTAAGTCGGCATTGTGCCTTTTCTATTTAATTCCGATGGAATATCTGTGTCTCATCGTCAATAAGAGAGTCAGAGGGATACAGTAAACCTGAAGTGAAGCATGGGAAGATATAACTAGTGTCACAGGAATGGTTCAAAACATAGGAAATAGGAATGGTCAGTCTTCTTTTACTTAAGTCCTCATTGTGCCTTTCCTATTTAATTCCGGTGCAATTTCTGTGTTTCGTCGTCAATAAGATGGTCCAAGGGATGCAGTAAACCTGAAGTGTAGCATCGGAATGTATAACTAGTGTCACAGGATTGGATCAAACATAGACAGTAGGAAGAGTCAGTCTTCTTGTACTTAAGTCGGCATTGTGCATTTTCTATTTAATTCCGATGCAATTTCTGTGTTTCGTCGTCATTGAGAAGGTCCAAGGGATACAGTAAACCTGAAGTGAAGCATCGGAATCTATAACTAGTGTCACAGGAATGGTTCAAAACATAGACAGTAAGAAGAGTCAGTCTACTTGTACTCAAGTCGGCAATGTGCCTTTTGTATTTAATCCCGATGGAATTTCTGTGTTTCATCGTCAATAAGAAGGTCCAAGGGATACAGTACACCTGAAGTGAAGTATCGGAATCTATAACTAATGTCACAGGAATGGTTCAAATCATAGATAGTAAGAAACTCAGTCTTCTAGTACTTAAGCCGGCATTGTGCCTTTTCTATTTAATTCCGATGCAATTTCTGTGTTTCATCATCAAGAAGAAGGTCAGAGGGATACAGTAAACCAGAAGCGAAGCATCGGAATGTGTAACTAGTGTTACAGGAATGGTTCAAAACATAGACAGTAGGAAGAGTCAGTCTTCCTGTACTTGAGTCGGCATTGTGCCTTTTGTATTTAATTCAGATGCAATTTATGTGTTTCATCGTCAATAAGGAGGTCAGAGGGATACAGTAAACCTGAAGTGAAGCATCGGAATCTACAACTAGTCTCACAGGAATGGTTCAAAACATACACAGCAAGAAAAGTCAGTCTTCTTGTACTTAAGTCGGCATTGTGCCTTTTGTATTTCATTCTGATGCAATTTCTGTGTTTCATCGTCAATAAGTAGGTCCAAGAGATACAGTAAACCTGAAGTGAAGCATCGGAAACTATAACTAGTGTCACTGGAATGGTTCAAAACATAGACAGTAAGAAGAGTCAGTCTTCTTGTACTTAAGTCGGCATTGTGCCTTTTGTATTTACTTTCGATGCAATCTCTGTGTTCATCGTCAATAAGAAGGTCCAAGGGATACAGTAAACACCTAGTGAAGCATCGGAATCTAAAACTGCCCTCACAGGAAATGATCAAATCATAGTCAGTAAGAAGAGTCAGTCTTGTTGTACTTAAGTCGGCATTGTGCCTTTTCTATTTAATTCCGATGCAATATCTGTGTTTCGTCGTCAATAAGACGGTCCAAGGGATACAGTAAACCAGAGGTGAAGCATCGGAATCTATAACTAGTGTCACAGGAATGGTTCAAAACATAGACAGCAAGAAGAGTCGGTCTTCTTGTACTTAAGTCGGCATTGTGGGTATTGTATTTAATTCCGATGCAATTTCTGTGTTTCATCGTCAATTAGAGGGTCAGAGGGATACCGTCAACCTGAAGTGAAGCATCGGAATCTATAACTAGTGTCACAGGAATGGTTCAAAACATAGACAATAGGAAGGGTAAGTCTTTTTGTACATAAGTCGGCATTGTGCCTTTCCTATTTAATTCCGATGCAATTTCTGTGTTTCGTCGTCAATAAGATGGTCCAAGGGATGCAGTAAACCTGAAGTGAAGCATCGGAATCTATAGCGAGTGTCACAGGAATGGTTCAAAACATAGACAGTAAGAAGAGTCAGTCCTCTTGTATTTAAGTCGGCATTGTGCCATTTGTATTTAATTCCGATGCAATTTCTGTGTTTCATCGTCAATAAGTAGGTCAGACGGATACAGTATACCTGAAGTGATGCATCGGAATCTATAACTAGTGTCACAGGAATGGTTCAAAACATAGACAGTAGGAGGAGTCAGTCTTCTTGTACTTAAGTCGGCATTGTGCCTTTTGTATTTAATTCCGATGCAGTTTCTGTGTTTCATCGTCAATAAGAAGGTCCAAGGGATACAGTAAACCTGAAGTGAAGCATCGAAATCTATAACTAGTGTCAAAGGAATGGTTCAAAGCATAGACAGTAGGAAGAGTCAATCTTCTTGTACTTAAGTCGGCATTGTGCCTTTTCTGTTTAGTTCCGATGGAATTTCTGTGTTTCGTCGTCAATAAGAGGGTCCAAGGGATACAGTAAACCTGAAGTGAAGCACCGGAATCTAAAACCAGTCTCTCAGGAAAGGTTCAAAACATAGAGAGTAAGAAGAGCCAGTCATCTTGTATTTGAGTCGGCATTGTGCCTTTTGTATTTAATTTCGATGCAGTGTCTGTGTTTCATCGTCAATAAGAAGGTCAGAGGGAATCAGTAAACCTGAAGTGAAGCATCGGAATTTATAACTAGTGTCACAGGAATGGTTTAAACATAGACAGTAGGAAGAGTCAGTCTTGTTGTACTTAAGTTGGCATTGTGCCTTTTGTATTTAATTGCGATGCAATTTCTGTGTTTCATCGTCAATAACAAGGTGCAAGTGATACAATAAACATATAGTGAAGCATCGGAATCTAAAACTGGTCTCACAGGAAATGTTCACAACATAGTCAGAAAGAAGAGTCAGTCTTCTTGTACTTAAGTCACCATTGTGCCTTTTGTATTTAATTCCGATGCCATTTCTATGTTTCATCGTCAATAAGAAGGTCAGAGGGATACAGTAAACCTGAAGTGAAGCATCGGAATCTATAACTAGTGTCACAGGAATGGTTCAAAACAGAGACAGTAGGAAGAGTCAGTCTTCTTGTACTTAAGTCGGCATTTTGCCTTTTCTATTTAATTCCGATGCAATTTCTGTGTTTCATCGTCAATAAGAGGGTCAGAGGGATACAGTAAACCTGAAGTGAAGCATCGGAAGATATAACTAGTGTCACAGGAATGGTTCAAAACGTAGGAAATAGGGAGGGTCAGCCTTCTTTTACTTAAGTCGGCATTGTGCCTTTCCTATTTAATTCCGGTGCAATTTCTGTGTTTCGTCGTCAATAAGATGGTCCAAGGGATGCAGTAAACCTGAAGTGAAGCATCGGAATGTATAACTAGTGTCACAGGAATGGTTCAAAACATAGACAGTAGGAAGGGTCAGTCTTCTTGTACTTAAGTCGGCATTGTGCATTTTCTATTTAATTCCGATGCCATATTTTGTGTTTCGTCGTCAATGAGAAGGCCCAAAGGATACAGTAAAAGGATACAGTAAACCTGAAGTGAAGCATCGGAATCTATAACTAGTGTCACAGGAATGGTTCAAAACATAGACAGTAAGAAGAGTCAGTCTACTTGTACTCATGTCGGCATTGTGCCTTTTGTATTTAATCCCGATGCAATTTCTGTGTTTCATCGTCAATAAGAAGGTCCAAGGGATACAGTACACCTGAAGTGAAGTATCGTAATCTGTAACTAGTGTCACAGGAATGGTTCAAATCATAGACAGTAAGAAAGTCAGTCTTCTAGTACTTAAGCCGGCATTGTGCCTTTTCTATTTAATTCCGATGCAATTTCTGTGTTTCATCTTCAAGAATAAGGTCAGAGGGATACAGTAAACCAGAAGCGAAGCATCGGAATGTGCAACTAGTGTTACAGGAATCGTTCAAAACATAGACAGTAGGAAGAGTCAGTCTTCCTGTACTTGAGTCGGCATTGTGCCTTTTGTATTTAATTCCGATGCAATTTATGTGTTTCATAGTCAATAAGAAGGTCAGAGGGATACAGTAAACCTGAAGTGAAGCATCGGAATCTATAACTAGTTTCACGGGAATGGTTCAAATCATACACAGCAAGAAAAGTCAGTCTTCTTGTACTTATGTCGGCATTGTGCCTTTTGTATTTAATTCCGATGCAATTTCTGTGTTTCATCGTCAATAAGAAGGTCCAAGGGATACAGTAAACCTGAAGTGAAGCATCGGAATCTATAACTAGTGTCACAGGAATGGTTCAAAGCATAGACAGTAGGAAGAGTCATCTTCTTGTACCTAAGTTTGCATTGTGCCTTTTATATTTAATTCCGAAGCTATTTCTGTGTTTCATCTTCAAGAAGAAGATCAGAGGGATGCAGTAAACCTGAAGTGAAGCATCGGAATCTATAACTAGTGTCACAGAAAAGGTTCAAAACATATACAGTAAGAAGAGTCTGTCTTCTTGTACTTAAGTCTACATTGTGCCATTTGTATTTAATTCCGATGCAATTTCTGTGTTTCATCGTCAATAAGAAGGTCAGAGGGATACAGAAAACCTGAAGTGAAGCATCAGAATCTATAACTAGTGTCACAGGAATGGTTCAAATCATAGACAGTAGGAGGAGTCAGGCTTCTTGTACTTAAGTCGCCATTGTGACTTTTGTATTTAATTCCGATGCAATTTCTGTGTTTCATCGTCAATAAGAAGGTCCAAGGGATACAGTAAACCTGAAGTGAAGCATCGGAATCTGTAACTAGCGTCACAGGAATGGTTCAAAACATAGACAGTAAGAAGAGTCAGTCTCTTGTACTTAAGTCGGCATTGTGCCTTATCTATTTAATTCCGATGCAATATCTGTATTTCATCGTCAATAAGAGGGTCAGAGGGATACCGTAAACCTGAAATGAAGCATCGGAATCTATAACGAGTGTCACAGGAATGGTTCAAAACATAGAAAATAAGATGAGTCAGTCTTCTTGTACGTAAGTCGGCATTGTGCCTTTTGTATTTAATTCCGATGCAATTTCTTTCTTTCATAGTCAATAAGAAGGTCAGACGGGATACAGTGAACCTGAACTGAAGCATCGGAATCTATTACTAGTGTCACGGTAATGGTTCAAAACATATAGATTAGGAAAGGTCATTCTTCTTATACGTAAGTCGGCACTGTGCCTTTGTATTTAATTCCGATGCAATTTCTGTGTATCATCGTCAATAAAAAGGTCCAAGGTATACAGTAAACCTAGAGTGAAGCATCGGAATCTATAACTAGTGTCACAGGAATGGTTCAAAACATAAACAGTAGGAAGAGTCAGTCTTCTAGCACTTAAGTCGGCATTGTGCCTTTTCTATTTAATTCCGATGCAAGTTCTGTGTTTCATCGTCAATAAGTAGGTCAGAGGGATACAGAAAACCTGAAGTGAAGCATCGGAATCTATAACTAGTGTCACAGAAAAGGTTCAAAACATATACAGTAAGAAGAGTCTGTCTTCTTGTACTTAAGTCTACATTGTGCCATTTGTATTTAATTCCGATGCAATATCTGTGTTTCGTCGTCAATAAGAAGGTCCAAGGGATACAGTAAACCAGAGGTGAAGCATCGGAGTGTGTAAGTAGTGTCACAGGAATGGTTCAAAACATAGACAGTAGTACTTGTACTTGAGTCGGCATTGTGCCTTTTGTATTTAATTCCGATGCAATTTATGTGTTTCATCGTCAATAAGAAGGTCAGAGGGATTCAGTAAACCTGAAGTGAAGCACCGGAATCTATAACTAGTGTCACAGAAATGGTTCAAAACATAGACAGCAAGAAGAGTCGGTCTTCTTGTACTTAAGTCGGCATTGTGCCTTTTGTATTTAATTCCGATGCAATTTCTGTGTTTCATCGCCAATAAGAAGGTCTAACGGATACAGTAAACCGGAAGTGAAGCACCGGAATCTATAACTAGTGTCACAGGAATGGTTCAAACATAGTCAGTAAGAAGAGTCAGTCTTCTTGTACTTAAGTCGGCATTGTGCCTTTTCTATTTAATTCCGATGCAATTTCCGTGTTTCATCGTCACTAAAAAGGTCAGAGGGATACAGTAAACCTGAAGTGAAGCATCGGAATGTATAACTAGTGTCACAGGAATGGTTCAAAACATAGACAGTAGGAAGGGTCAGTCTTCTTGTACTTGAGTCGGCATTGTACCTTATGTATTTATTTCCGATGCAATTTCTGTGTTTCATCGTCAATAAGAAGTTCAGAGGGATACAGTAAACCTGAAGTGAAGCATCGGAATCTATAACTAGTGTCACAAGAATGGTTAAAACGTAGACAGTAGGAAGAGTCAGTCTTCTTGTACTTAAGTCGGCATTGTGCCATTTCTATTTAGTTCCGATGCAATTTCTGTGTTTCATCGTCAATAAGAAGGTCCAAGGGATACAGTAAACATATAGTGAAGCATCAGAATCTAAAACTGGTCTCACAGGAAATGTTCACAATATAGTCAGTAAGAAGAGTCAGTCTTCTTGTACTTAAGTCGGCATTGTGCATTTTGTATTTAATTCCGATGCAATTTCTGTGTTTCATCATCAACAAGAAGGTCAGAGGGATACAGCAAAACTTAAGTGAAGCAATGGAATCTATAACTAGTGTCACAGGAATGGTTCAAAGTATAGACAGTAGGAAGAGTCATCTTCTTGTACCTAAGTTGGCATTGTGCCTTTTCTATTTAATTCCGAAGCTATTGCTGTGTTTAATCATCAAGAAGAAGATCAGAGGGATGCAGTAAACCTGAAGTGAAGCATCGCAATCTATGACTAGTGTCACAGAAAAGGTTCAAAACATAGACAGTAAGAAGAGTCTGTCTTCTTGTACTTAAGTCAACATTGTGCCATTTGTATTTAATTCCGATGCAATTTCTGTGTTTCATCGTCAATAAGAAGGTCAGAGGGATACAGAAATCCTGAAGTGAAGCTTCGGAATCTATAACTAGTGTCACAGGAATGGTTCGAATCATAGACAGTAGGAGGAGTCAGTCTTCTTGTACTTAAGTCGGCATTGTGCCTTATGTATTTAATTCCGATGCAATTTCTGTGTTTCATCGTCAATAAGAAGGTCCAAGGGATACATTAAACCTGAAGTGAAGCATCGGAATCCGCAACTAGCGTCACAGGAATGGTTCAAAACATAGACAGTAAGAAGAGTCAGTCTCTTGTACTTAAGTCGGCATTGTGCCTTTTCTATTTAATTCCGATGCAATATCTGTGTTTCATCGTCAATAACGGGGTCAGAGGGATACCGTAAACCTGAAGTGAAGCATCGGAATCTATAACTAGTGTCACAGGAATGGTTCAAAACATAGACAATAGGAAGGGTCAGTCTTCTTGTACATAAGTCTGCATTGTGCCTTTCCTATTTAATACCGTTGCAATTTCTGTGTTTCGTCGTCAATAAGAAGGTCCAAGGGATGCAGTAAACCTGAAGTGAAGCATCGGAATCTATAGCGAGTGTCACAGGAATGGTTCAAAACATAGAAAATAAGATGAGTCAGTCTTCTTGTACGTAAGTCGGCATTGTGCATTTTGTATTTAATTCCGATGCAATTTCTGTGTTTCATCGCCAATAAGAAGGTCAGAGGGGATACAGTAAACCTGAAGTGAAGCATCCGAATCTATAACTAGTGTCACGGTAATGGTTCAAAACATAGAGATTAGGAAAGGTCAGTCTTCTTATACTTAAGTCGGCACTGTGCCTTTTGTATTTAATTCCGATGCAATTTCTGTGTCTCATCGTCAATAAGAAGGTCAGAAGGATACAGTAAACCATAAGGGAAGCATCGGAATCTATAACTAGTGTCACAGGAATGGTTCAAAACATAAACAGTAGGAAGAGTCAGTCTTCTAGCACTTAAGTCGGCATTGTGCCATTTCTATTTAATTCCGATGCAATTTCTGTGTTTCATCGTCAATAAGAAGGTCCAAGGGATATAGTAAACCTGGAGTGAAGCATCGGAATCTATAACTAGTGTCACAGGAATGGTTCAAAACATAGTCAGTAAGAAGAGTCAGTCTTCTTGTACTTAAGTAGGCATTGTGCCTTTTAAATTTAATTCCGATGCAATTTCTGTGTTTCATCGTCAATAAGAAGGTCTAACGGATACTGTAAACCGGAAGTGATGCACCGGAATCTATAACTAGTGTCACATGAATGGTTCAAAGCATAGTCAGTAAGAAGAGTCAGTCTTCTTGTACTTAAGTCGCCAATGTGCCTTTTGTATTTAATTGCGATGCAATTTCTGTGTTTCATCGTCAATAAGAAGGTCCAAGGGATACAGTAAACCTGGAGTGAAGCATCGGAGTCTATAACTAGTGTCACATGTATGTTTCAAAACATAGACAATAAGAAGAGTCAGTCTTCTTGTACTTAATTCGGCATTGAGCCTTTTGTATTTAATTCCGATGCAATTTCTGTGTTTCATCGTCAATAAGAAGGTCAGAGGGATACAATAAACCTGAAGTGAAGCACCGGAATCTATAACTAGGTTGACAGGAGTGGTTAAAAACATAGTCAGTAAGAAGAGTCAGTCTTCTTGTACTTAAGTCGGCATTGTTCCTTAAGTATTTAATTCCGATGCAATTTCTGTGTTTCATCGTCAATAAGAAGGTCCAAGGGATACAGTAAACCTGAAGTGAAGCATCGGAATCTATAAGTAGTGTCACAGGAATGGTCCAAAACATACACAGTAGGAAGAGTCAGTATTGTTGTACTTAAGTTGGCATTGTGCCTTTTTATTTAATTCCAATGCAATTTCTGTGTTTCATTGTCATTAAGAAGGGCAGAGGGATACTGTAAACTTGTAGTGAAGAATCGGAATCTATAACTAGTGTCACAGGAATGGTTCAAAGCATAGTCAGTAAGAAGAGTCAGTCTTCTTGTACTTAAGTCGCCATTATGCCTTTTCCATTTAATTCCGATGCAATTTCTGTGTTACATCATCAATAAGAAGATCCAAGGGATACAGTAAACCTGGAGTGAAGCATAGGAATCTATAACTAGTGTCACAGGAAGGGTTCAAAACATAGACAGTAAGAAGAGTCAGTCTTCTTGTACTTAAGTCGGCATTGTGCCTTTTGTATTTAATTCCAAAGCAATTTCGGTGTTTGATCGTCAATAAGGAGGTCCAAGGGATACAGTAAACCTGGAGTGAAGCATCGGAATCTATAACTAGTGTCACAGGAATGGTTCAAAACATAGTCAGTAAGGAGAGTCAGTCTTCATGTACTTAAGTCGGCATTGTGAATTTTGTATATAATTCCGATGCCATTTCTGTGTTTCATCGTCAATACGAAGGTCCAAGGGATAGGGTTAACCTGGAGTGAAGCATCGGAATCTATAACTAGTGTCACAGGAATGAATCAAACATAGTCAGTAAGAAGAGTCAGTCTTCTTGTACTTAAGTCGGCATTGTGCATTTTGTATTTAATTCCGATGCAATATCTGTGTTTCATCGTCAACAAGAAGGTCCAAGGGATACAGTAAAACTGAAGTGAAGCCTCGGAATATATAACTAGTGTCACAGGAATGGTTCAAAACATAGACAGTAATAAGAGTCAGTCTTCTTGTACTTAAGTCGGCATTGTGCCTTTTTTATTTAATTCCGATGCAATTTCTGTGTTTCATCGTCTATAGGAAGGTCCAAGGGATACAGTAAACCTGGAGTGAAGCATCGGAATCTATAACTAGTGTCACAGGAATGAATCAAACATAGTCAGTAAGAAGAGTCAGTCCTCTTGTACTTAAGTCGGCATTGTCTCTTTTCTATTTAATTCCGATGCAATTTCTGTGTTTCATCGTCAATAAGAAGGTCCACGAGATATAGTAAACCTGGAGTGAAGCAACGGAATCTATAACTAGTGTCACAGGAATGGTTCAAAACATAGACAGTAAGAAGAGTCTGTCTTCTTGTACTTAAGTCGGCATTGTGCCTTTTTTATTTAATTACGACTCAAATTCTGTGTTACATCGTCTATAGGAAGGTCCAAGGGATACAGTAAACCTGAAGTGAAGCATCGGAATCTATAACTAGTGTCACAGGAATGGTTCAAAACATAGTCAGTAAGAAGAGTCAGTCTTCTTGTACTTAAGTCGTCATTGTGCCTTTTGTATTTAATTCCGGGGCAATTACTGTGTTTCATCGTCAATAAGAATGTCCAAGGGATACAGTAAACCTGAAGGGAAGCATCAGAATCTATAACTAGTGTCACAGGAATGTTTCAAAACATAGTCAGTAAGAAGAGTCAGTCTCCTTGTACTTAAGTCGGCATTGTGCCTTTTGTATTTAATTCCGACGCAATTTCTGTGTTTCATCGTCATTAAGAAGGTCTAACGGATACAGGAAACCGGAAGTGAAGCACCGGAATCTATAACTAGTGTCACATGAATGGTTCAAAACATAGTCAGTAAGAAGAATCAGTCTTCTTGTACTTAAGTCGCCAATGTGCCTTTTGTATTTAATTGCGATGCAATTTCTGTATTTCATCGTCAATAAGAAGGTCCAAGGGATACAGTAAACCTGGAGTAAAGCATCGGAATCTATAACTAGTGTCACATGAATGTTTCAAAACATAGACAATAAGAAGAGTTAGTCTTCTTGTACTTAATTCGGCATTGTGCCTTTTGTATTTAATTCCGATGCAATTTCTGTGTTTCATCGTCAATAAGAAGGGCAGAGGAATACTGTAAACTTGTAGTGAAGCTTCGGAATCTATTACTAGTGTCACAGGAATGGTTCAAAGCATAGTCAGTAAGAAGAGTCAGTCTTCTTGTACTTCAGTCGCCATTATGCCTTTTCCATTTAATTCCGATGCAATTTCTGTGTTTCATCATCAATAAGAAGATCCAAGGGATACAGTAAACCTGGAGTGAAGCATCGGAATCTATAACTAGTGTCACAGGAATGGTTCAAAACATAGACAGTAAGAAGAGTCTGTCTTCTTGTACTTAAGTCGGCATTGTGCCTTTTTTATTTAATTACGATGCAAATTCTGTGTTACATCGTCTATAGGAAGGTCCAAGGGATATAGTAAACCTTGAGTGAAGCATCGGAATCTATAACTAGTGTCACAGGAATGGTTCAAAACATAGACAATAAGAAGAGTCAGTCTTCTTGTACTTAATTCTGCATTGTGCCTTTTGTATATGATTCCGATGCAATTTCTGTGTTTCATCGTCAATAAGAAGGTCAGAGGGATCCAATAAACCTGAAGTGAAGCACCGGAATCTATAACTAGTGTGACAGGAATGGTTCAAAACATAGTCAGTAAGAAGATTCAGTCTTCTTGTACTTAAGTCGACATTGTTCCTTAAGTATTTAATTCCGAAGCAATTTCTGTGTTTCATCGTCAATAAGAAGGTCCAAGGGATACAGTAAACCTGAAGTGAAGCACCGGAATCTAATAGTAGTGTCACAGATATGGTTCAAAACATACATAGTAGAAAGAGACAGTATTGCTGTACTTAAGTTGGCATTGTGCCTTTTTATTTAATTCCAATGCAATTTCTGTGTTTCATCGTCAATAAGAAGGGCAGAAAGATACTGTAAACCTGTAGTGAAGCATCGGAATCTATAACTAGTGTCACAGGAATGGTTCAAAACATAGGCAGTAAGAAGAGTCAGTCTTCTTGTACTTAAGTCGCCATTATGCCTTTTCCATTTAATTCGATGCAATATCTGTGTTTCATCATCAATAAGAAGGTCCAAGGGATACAGTAAACCTGGAGTGAAGCATCGGAATCTATAACTAGTGTCACAGGAATGGTTCAAAACGTAGACAGTAAGAAGAGTCAGTCTTCTTGTACTTAAGTCGGCATTGTGCCTTTTGTATTTAATTCCGATGCAATTTCTGTGTTTGATCGTCAATAAGGAGGTCCAAGGGATACAGTAGACCTGGACCGAAGCATCGGAATCTATAACTAGTGTCACAGGAATGGTTCAAAACATAGTCAGTAAGAAGAGTCAGTCTTCTTGTACTTAAGTCGGCATTGTGCCTTTTGTATATAATTCCAATGCAATTTCTGTGTTTCATCGTCAATACGAAGGTCCAAGGGATAGAGTACACCTGGAGTGAATCATCGGAATCTAAAACTAGTGTCACAGGAATGAATCAAACATAGTCAGTAAGAAGAGTCAGTCTTCTTGTACTTAAGTCGGCATTGTGCCTTTTGTATTTAATTCCGATGCAATATCTGTGTTTCATCGTCAACATGAAGGTCCAAGGGATACAGTAAACCTGAAGTGAAGCCTCGGAATCTATAACTAGTGTCACAGGCATGGTTCAAAACATAGAGAGTAAGAAGAGTCAGTCTTCTTGTAATTAAGTCGGCATTGTCCCTTTTTTATTTAATTCCGATGCAATTTCTGTGTATCATCGTCTATAGGAAGGTCCAAGGGATACAGTAAACCTGGAGTGAGCATCGGAATCTATAACTAGTGTCACAGGAATGAATCAAACATAGTCAGTAAGAAGAGTCAGTCCTCTTGTACTTAAGTCGGCATTGTGTCTTTTCTATTTAATTCCGAAGCAATTTCTGTGTTTCATCGTCAATAAGAAGTTCCAAGAGATATAGTAAACCTGGAGTGAAGCATCGGAATCTATAACTAGTGTCACAGGAATGGTTCAAAACATAGAGAGTAAGAAGAGTCTGTCTTCTTGTACTTAAGTCGGCATTGTGCCTTTTTTATTTAATTACCTTGCAAATTCTGTGTCACATCGTCTATAGGAAGGTCCAAGGGATACAGTAAACCTGAAGTGAAGCATCGGAATCTATAACTAGTGTCACAGGAATGGTTCAAAACATAGTCAGTAAGAACAGTCAGTCTTCTTGTACTTAAGTCGGCATTGTGCCTTTTGTATTTAATTCCGATGCAATTACTGTGTTTCATCGTCAATAAGAATGTCCTAGGGATACAGTAAACCTGAAGTGAAGCATCAGAATCTATAACTAGTGTCACAGGAATGTTTCGAAACATAGACAGTAAGAAGAGTCAGTCTTCTTGTACTTAAGACGGCATTGTGCCTTTTGTATTTAATTCCGATGCAATTTCTGTGTTTCATCGTCAATAAGAAGGTCTAACAGATACAGTAAACCGGAAGTGAAGCACCGGAATCTATAACTAGTGTCAAAGGAATGGTTCAAAACATAGACAGTAAGAAGAGTTAGTCTTCTTGTACTTAAGTCGCCAATGTGCCTTTTGTATTTAATTGCAATGCAATTTCTGTGTTTCATCGTCAATAAGAATGTCCAGGGGATACAGTAAACATGAAGTGAAGCATCAGAATCCTTAACTAGTGTCACAGGAATGTTTCAAAACATAGTCATAAGAAGAGTAATCCTTCTTGTACTTAAGTCTTCATTGTGGTTTTTGTAATTAATTCCGATGCAATTTCTGTGTTTCATCGTCAATAGGAAGGTCTAACAGATACATTAAACCGGAAGTGAAGCACCGGAATCTATAACTAGTGTCACATGAATGGTTCAAAACATAGTCAGTAAGAAGAGTCAGTCTTCTTGTACTTAAGTCGCCAATGTGCATTTTGTATTTAATTGCGATGCAATTTCTGTGTTTCATCGTCAATAAGAAGGTCCAAGGGATACAGTAAAACTGGAGTGAAGCATCGGAATCTATAACTAGTGTCACATGAATGTTTCAAAACATAGACAGTAAGAAGAGTCAGTCTTCTTGTACTTAATTCGGCATTGTGAATTTTGTATTTAATTCCGATGCAATTTCTGTGTTTCATCGTCAATAAGAAGGTTAGAGGGATACAGTAAACCTTAAGTGAAGCACCGGAATCTATAACTAGTGTGACAGGAATGGTTCAAAACATAGTCAGTAAGAAGAGTCAGTCTTCTTGTACTTAAATCGACATTGTTCGTTAAGTATTTAATTCCGATGCAATTTCTGTGTTTCATCGGCAATAAGAAGGTCCAAGGGATACAGTAAACCTGAAGTGGAGCATCGGAATCTATAAGTAGTGTCACAGGAATGGTTCAAAATATACACAGTAGGAAGAGTCAGTATTGTTGTACTTAAGTTGGCATTGTGCCTTTTTATTTAATTCCAATGCAATTTCTGTGTTTCATCGTCAATAAGAAGGGCAGAGGGATACTGTAAACCTGTAGTGATGCATCGGAATCTATAACTAGTGTCACAGGAATGGTTCAAAACATAAACAGTAGGAAGAGTCAGTCTTCTAGTTCTTAAGTCGGCATTGTGCCTTTTCTATTTAATTCCGATGAAATTTCTGTGCTTCATCGTCAATAAGAAAGTCCAAGGGATACAGTAAACCTGAAGTGAAGCATCGGAATCTATAACTAGTGTCACAGGAATGGTTGAAAACATAGTCAGTAAGAAGAGTCAGTCTTCTTGTACATAAGTCGTCATTATGCCTTTTCCATTTAATTGCGATGCAATTTCTGTGTTTCATCATCAATAAGAAGGTCCAAGGGATACAGTAAACCTGGAGTGAAGCATCGGAATCTATAACTAGTGTCACAGGAATGGTTCAAAACATAGACAGTAAGAAGAGTCAGTCTTCTTGTACTTAAGTCGGCATTGTGCCTTTTTTATTTAATTCCGATGCAATTTCTGTGTTTCATCGTCAAAACGAAGGTCCAAGGGAAAGAGTAAACCTGGAGTGAAGCATCGGAATCTATAACTAGTGTCACAGGAATGAATCAAACATTGTCAGTAAGAAGAGTCAGTCTTCTTGTACTTAAGTCGGCATTGTGCCTTTTGTATTTAATTCCGATGCAATATCTGTGTTTTATTGTCAACAAGAAGGTCCAAGGGATACAGTAAACCTGAAGTGAAGCCTCGGAATCTATAACTAGTGTCACAGGAATGGTTCAAAACATAGACAGTAAGAAGAGTCAGTCTTCTTGTACTTAAGTCGGCATTGTGCCTTTTTTATTTAATTCCGATGCAATTTCTGTGTTTCATCGTCTATAGGAAGGTCCAAGGGATACAGTAAACTTGGAGTGATGCATCGGAATCTATAACTAGTGTCACAGGAATGAATCAAACATAGTCAGTAAGAAGAGTCAGTCCTCTTGTACTTAAGTCGGCATTGTGCCTTTTCTATTTAATTCCGATGCAATTTCTGTGTTTCATCGTCAATAAGAAGGTCCAAGAGATATAGTAAAACTGGAGTGAAGCATCGGAATCTATAACTAGTGTCACAGGAATAGTTCAAAACATAGACAGTAAGAAGAGTCTGTCTTCTTGTACTTAAGTCGGCATTGTGCCATTTTTATTTAATTACGATGCAAATTCTGTATTACATCGTCTATAGGAAGGTCCAAGGGATACAGTAAACCTGAAGTGAAGCATCGGAATCTATAACTAGTGTCGCAGGAATGGTTCAAAACATAGTCAGTAAGAAGAGTCAGTCTTCTTGTACTTAAGTCGGCATTGTGCCTTTTGTATTTAATTCCGATGCAATTACTGTGTTTCATCGTCAATAAGAATGTCCAAGGGATACAGTAAACCTGAAGTGAAGCATCATAATCTATAACTAGTGTCACAGGAATGTTTCAAAACATAGTCAGTAAGAAGAGTCAGTCTTCTTGTACTTACGTCGGCATTGTGCCTTTTGTATTTAATTCCGATGCAATTTCTGTGTTTCATCGTCAATAAGAAGGTCCAACGGATACAGTAAACCTGAAGTGAAGCACCGGAATCTATAACTAGTGTCACATGAATGGTTCAAAACATAGTCAGTAAGAAGAGTCAGTCTTCTTGTACTTTAGTCGCCATTGTGACTTTTGTATTTAATTCCGATGCAATTTCTGTGTTTCATCGTCAATAAGAAGGTCCAAGGGATACAGTAAACCTGGAGTGAAGCATCGGAATCTATAACTAGTGTCACATGAGTGTTTCAAAACATAGACAGTAAAAAGAGTCAGTCTTCTTGTACTTAATTCTACATTGTGCCTTTTGTATTTAATTCCGATGCAATTTCTGTGTTTCATCGTCAATAAGAAGGTCAGAGGGATACAGTAAACGTGAAGTAAAGCATCGGAATCTATAACTAGTGTCACAGGAATGGTTCAAAACATAGTCAGTAAGAAGCGTCAGTCTTCTTGTACTTAAGTCGGCATTGTGCCTTTTGTATGTAAATGCGATGCAATTTCTGTGTTTCATCGTCAATAAGAAGGTCCAAGGGTTACAGTAAACCTGGAGTGAAGCATCGGAATCTATAACTAGTGTCACAGGAATGAATCAAACATAGTCAGTAAGAAGAGTCAGTCTTGTTGTACTTAAGTCGGCATTGTGCCTTTTGTATTTAGTTCCGATGCAGTTTCTGTGTTTCATCGTCAACAAGAAGGTCCAAGGGATGCAGTAAACCTGAAATGAAGCATCGGAATGTGTAACTAGTGTCACAGGAATTGTTCAAAACATAGACAGTAAGAACTGTCAGATATCTTGTAATTAAGTCGGCATTGTGCCTTTTCTATTTAATTCCGATGCAATTTCTGTGTTTCTTCGTCAATAAGAAGGTCCAAAGGATACAGTAAACCTGGAGTGAATCACCGGATCTATAACTAGTGTCAAAGGAATGGTTCAAAACATAGAAAGTAGGAAGAGTCAGTCCCCTTGTACTTAAGTCGGCATTGTGCCTTTTGTATTTAATTCCGATGCAATTTCTGTGATCCATCGTCAATAAGAAGGTCAGAGGGATACAGTAAACCTGAAGTGAAGCATCGGATCCCATAACAAGTGTCACAGGAATGGTTCAAAACATAGTCAGTAAGAAGAGTCAGTCTTCTTGTACTTAACTCGGCATTGTGCCTTTTATATTTAATTCCGATGCAATTTCTGTGTTTCATCGTCAATAAGAAGGTCAGAGGGATACAGTAAACCCGAAGTGAAGCATCGGAATCTAAAACTAGTGTCACAGGAATGGTTCAAATCATAGACAGTAGGAAGAGTCACTCCCCTTGTACTTAAGTCGGCATTGTGCCTTTTGTATTTAATTCCGATGAAATTTCTGTGATCCATCGTCAATAAGTATGTCCAAGGGATCAAGTGAACCTAAAGTGAAACACAGGAATCTATAACTAGTGTCACATGAATGGTTCAAAACATAGTCAGTAAGAAGAGTCAGTCTTCTTGTACTTTAGTCGCCATTGTGACTTTTGTATTTAATTCCGATGCAATTTCTGTGTTTCATCGTCAATAAGAAGGTCCAAGGGATACATTAAACATGGAGTGAAGCATCGGAATCTATAACTAGTGTCACAGGAGTGGTTCAAAAAATCGGCAGTAAGAAGAGTCAGTCTTCTTGTACTTAAGTCGGCATTGTGCCTTTTATATTTAATTCCGATGCAATTTCTGTGTTTCATCGTCAATAAGAAGGTCTGAGAAATACAGCAAACCTGAAGTGAAGCATCGAAATTTATAACTAGTGTCAAAGGAATGGTTCAAACATAGACAGTAAGAAGAGGCAGTCTTCTTTTACTTAAGTCGGCATTGTACTTTTGTATTTAATTCCAATGCAATTTCTGTTTTTCATCGTCAATAAGAAGGTCCAAGGGATACAGTAAACCTGAAGTGAAGCATCGGAATCCATAACTAGTGTCACAGGAATGGTTCAAAACATAGTCAGTAAGAAGAGTCAGTCTTCTTGTACCTAAGTCGGCATTGTGCCTTTTATATTTAATTCCGATGAAATTTCTGTGTTTCATCGTCAATAAGAAGGTCAGAGTGATACAGTAAACCTGAAGTGAAGCATCGGAATCTAAAACTAGTGTCACAGGAATGGTTCAAATCATAGACAGTAGGAAGAGTCAGTCTTCTTGTACTTAAGTCGGAATGTGCCTTTTGTATTTAATTACGATGCAATTTCTGTGTTTCATCTTCAATAACAAGGTCCAAGGGATACAGTAAACCTGAAGTGAATCATCAGAATCATTAAGTAGTTTCACAGGAATGGTTCAGAACATATACAGTAAGAAGAGTCACTCATCTTGTACTTAAGTCGGAATTGTGTATTTGCATTTAATTCCGATGCAATTTCTGTGTTTCGTCGTCAATAAGAAGGCCCAAGCGATACCGTATACCTGAAGTGAAGCATCAGAATCTATTACTAGTGTCACAGAAATGGTTCAAACATAGACAGTACGAAGAGTCAGTCTTCTTGTACTTAAGTCGGCATCGTGCCTTTTGTATTAAATTCCGATGCAATTTCTGTGTTTCGTCGTCAATAAGAAGGTCCTAGCGATACAGTAAACCTGAAGTGAAGCATCAGAATCTATAACTAGTGTCACAGATAAGGTTCAAAACATAGACAGTAAGAAGAGTCAGTCTTCTTGTACTTAAGTCGGCATTGTGCCTTTTGCATTTAATTTCGATGCAATTTCTGTGTTTTATCGTCAATAAGATGGTCAGAGGGATACAGTTAACCTGAAGTGAAGCATCGGAATATATAACTAGAGTCACAGGAATTGTTCAAAACATAGTCAGTAAGAAGAGTCAGTCTTCTTGTACTTAAGTCGGCATTGTGCCTTTTATATTTAATTCCGATGCAATTTCTGTGTTTCATCGTCAATAAGAAGGTCTGAGAAATACAGCAAACCTGAAGTGAAGCATCGAAATTTATAACTAGTGTCACAGGAATGGTTCAAACATAGACAGTAAGAAGAGTCAGTCTTCTTGTACTTAAGTCGGCATTGTGCCTTTTGTATTCAATTCCAATGCAATTTCTGTTTTTCATCGTCAATAAGAAGGTCCAAGGGATACAGTAAACCTGAAGTGAAGCATCGGAATCTATAACTAGTGTCACAGGAATGGTTCAAAACATAGTCAGTAAGAAGAGTCAGTCTTCTTGTACTTAAGTCGGCATTGTGCCTTTTATATTTAATTCCGATTCAATTTCTGTGTTTCATCGTCAATAAGAAGGTCAGAGTGATACAGTAAACCTGAAGAGAAGCATCGGAATCTAAAACTAGTGTCACAGGAATGGTTCAAATCATAGACAGTAGGAAGATTCAGTCTTCTTGTACTTAAGTCGGCATTGTGCCTTTTGTATTTAATTCCGATGCAATTTCTGTGTTTCATCGTCAACAACAAAGTCCAAGGGATACAGTAAACCTGAAGTGAATCATCGGAATCTATAACTAGTGTCACAGGAATGGTTCAAAACATAGACAGTAAGAAGAGTCAGTCATCTTGTACTTAAGTCGGCATTGTGCCTTTTGTATTTAATTCCGATGCAATTTCTGTGTTTCGTCGTCAATAACAAGGTCCAAGGGACACAGTAAACCTGAAGTGAAGCATCGGAATCTATATTTAGTGTGACAGGATTGGTTCAAAACATAGTCAGTAAGAAGAGTCAGTCTTCTTCTACTTAAGTCGGCACTGTGCCTTTTGTATTTAATTCTAATGCAATTTCAGTGTTTCATCGTCAATAAGAATGTCCAAGGGATACAGTGAACCTGGAGTGAAGCATCGGAATCTATAACAAGTGTCACAGGGATAGTTCAAAACATAGACAGTAAGAAGAGTCAGTATTCTTGTACTTAATTCGGCATTGTGCCTTTTGTATTTAATTCCGATGCAATTTCTGTGTTTCATCCTCAATACGAAGGTCCAAGGGATACAGTAAACCTGAAGTGAAGCATCAGAATCTATAACTAGTGTCACAGGAATGTTTCAAAACAGAGTCAGTAAGAATAGTCAGTCTTCTTGTACTTAGGTCGGCATTGTGCCTTTTGTATTCAATTCCGATGCAATTTCTGTGTTTGGTCGTCAATAAGAAGGTCCAAGCGATACAGTAAACCTGAAGTGAAGCATCAGAATCAATAACTAGTGTCACAGATAAGGTTCAAAACATAGACAGTTAGAAGAGACAGTCTTCTTGTACTTAAGTCGGCATTGTGCCTTTTGCATTTAATTTCGATGCAATTTCTGTGTTTTTTCGTCAATAAGAAGGTCAGAGGGATACAGTTAACCTGAAGTGAAGCATCAGAATCTATAACTAGAGTCACAGGAATGGTTCAAAACATAGGCAGTAGTAAGAGTCAGACTTCTTGTACTTAAGTCGGCATTGTGCCTTTTGTATTTAATTCCGATGCAATTTCTGTGTTTCATCGACAATAAGAAGGTCTGAGGGATTCAGCAAACCTGAAGTGAAGCATCGAAATCTATAACTAGTGTCACAGGAATGGTTCAAACATAGACAGTAAGAAGAGGCTGTCTTCTTGTACTTAAGTCGGCATTGTGCCTTTTGTATTTAATTCCAATGCAATTTCTGTTTTTCATCGTCAATAAGAAGGTCCAAGGGATACAGTAAACCTGAAGTGAAGCATCGGAATCTATAACTAGTGTCACAGGAATGGTTCAAAACATAGTCAGCAAGAAGAGTCAGTCTTCTTGTACTTAAGACGGCATTGTGCCTTTTATATTTAATTCCGATGCAATTTCTGTCCTTCATCGTCAACAAGAAGGTCAGAGTGATACAGTAAACCTGAAGTGAAGCATCGGAATCTAAAACTAGTGTCACAGGAATAATTCAAATCATACACAGTAGGAAGATTCAGTCTTCTTGTACTTAAGTCGGCATTGTGCCTTTTGTATTTAATTCCGATGCAATTTCTGTGTTTCATCGTCAATAACAAAGTCTAAGGAATACAGTAAACCTGAAGTGAATCATCGGAATCTATAACTAGTGTCACAGGAATGGTTCAAAACATAGACAGTAAGAAGAGTCAGTCTTATTGTACTTAAGTCGGCACTGAGCCTTTTGTATTTAATTCCGACACAATTTCTGTGTTTCATGGTCAATAAGAACGTCCAAGGGATACAGTAAATCTGAAGTGAAGCATCGGAATCTATATCTAGTGTCACAGGATTGGTTCAAAACATAGTCAGTAAGAAGAGTCAGTCTTATTGTACTTAAGTCGGCACTGTGCCTTTTGTATTTAATTCCGACACAATTTCTGTGTTTCATGGTCAATAAGAACGTCCAAGGGATACAGTAAATCTGAAGTGAAGCATCGGAATCTATAAATAGTGTCACAGGAATGGTTCAAAACATAGACAGGAGAAGAGTCAGTCTTCTTGTGCTAAAGTCGGCATTGTGAATTTTGTATTTAATTCCGCTGCAATTTCTGCGTTTCATCCTCAATAAGAAGGGCAGAAGGGTGCAGTAAACCTGAAGTGAAGCATCGGAATCTGTACCTAGTGTCGCAGGAATGGTTCAAAACATAGACAGTAAGAAGAGTCAGTATTCTTGTACATAAGTCGGCATTGAGCCTTTTCTATTTAATTCCGATGCAATTTCTGTGTTTCGTCGTCAATAAGAAGGTCCAAGCGATACAGTAATCCTGAAGTGAAGCATCAGAATCTATAACTAGTGACACAGATAGGGTTCAATACATAGACAGTAAGAAGAGTCAGTCTTCTTGTACTTAAGTCGGCATTGTGCCTTTTCTATTTAATTCCGATGCAATTTCTGTGTTTCGTCGTCAATAAGAAGGTCCTAGCGACACAGTAAACCTGAAGTCATGCATCAGAATCTATTACTAGAGTCACAGGAATGGTTCAAAACATAGACAGTAAGAAGAGTCAGTCTTCTTGTACTTAAGTCGGCATTGTGCCTTTTGTATTTAATTTCGATGCAATTTCTGTGTTTTATCGTCAATAAGACGGTCAGAGGGATACAGTAAACCTGAATTGAAGCATCGGAATCTATAACTAGTGTCACAGAAATGGTTCAAAACATACACAGCAAGAAGAGTCAGTCTTCTTGTACTTAAGTCGGCATTGTGCCTTTTGTATTTAATTCCGATGCAATTTCTGTGTTTCATCGTCAATAAGAAGGTCCAAGGGATACAGTAAACCTGAAGTGATGCATCGGAATCTATAAGTAGTGTCACAGGAATGGTTGAAAACATAGACAGTAGGAAGAGTCGGTCTTCTTGTACTTAAGTCGGCATTGTGCATTTTGTATTTAATTCCGATGCAATTTCTGTGTTTCATCGTCAATAACAAGGTCCAAGGGATACATTAAACCTGAACTGAATCATCGGAATCTATAACTAGTGTCACAGGAATGGTTCAAAACATAGACAGTAAGAAGAGTCAGTCTTCTTGTACTTAAGTCGGCATTGTGCCTTTTCTATTTAATTCCGATGCAATTACTGTGTTTCATCGTCAATAAGAAGGTCAGAGGGATACAGTAAATTTGAAGTGAAGAAACGGAATCTATAACTAGTCTTACAGGAATGGTTCAAAGCATAGACTGTAAGAAGGTTCAGTCTTCTTGTACTTAAGTCGGCATTGTGCCTTTTCTATTTAATTCCGATGCAATTTCTGTGTTTCGTCGTCAACACGAAGGTCCAAGGGATACAGTAAATCTGAAGTGAAGCATCGGAATCTATAACTAGTGTCACAGAAAAGGTTCAAAACATAGACAGGAAGAAGAGTCTGTCTTCTTGTACTTGAGTCGACATTGTGCCTTTTGTATTTAATTCCGATGCAATTTCTGTGTTTCATCGCCAATAAGAAGGTCAGAGGGATACAGTAAACCTGAAGTGAAGCATTGGAATTTATAACTAGTGTCACAGGAATGGTTCAAAACATAGACAGTAAGAAGAGTCAGTTTTCTTGTACTTGATTCCGCCTTGTGCCTTTTGTATTTCATTCCGATTCAATTTCTGTGTTTCATCGTCAACAAGAAGGTCAGAGGAATACAGTAAACCTGAAGTGAAGCATCGGAATCTATAACTAGTGTGACAGGAATGGTTCAAATCAAAGACAGTAAGAAGAGTCAGTTTTCTTGTACTTAAGTCGGCATTTTGCCTTTTGTATTAAATTCCAATTCACTTTCTGTGTTTCATCGTCAATAAGAAAGTCCATGGGTACAGTAAACATATAGCGATGCATCTGAATCTAAAGCTGGTCTCACAGGAAATGTTCACAACATAGTCAGTAAGAAGAGTAATTCTTCTTGTACTTAAGTCGGCATTGTGCCTCTTGTATTTAATTCCAATTCACTTTCTGTGTTTCATCGTCAATAAGAAGGTCAGAGGAATACAGTAAACCTGAAGTGAAGCATCGGAATCTATAACTAGTGTGACAGGAATGGTTCAAATCAAAGACAGTAAGAAGAGTCAGTTTTCTTGTACTTGATTCCGCCTTGTGCCATTTGTATTTAATTCCGATGCAATTTCTGTCTTTCGTAGTCAATAAGAAGGTCCAAGGGATACAGTAAGCCTGAAGTGAAGCCCCGGAATCTAAAACCGGTCTCTCAGGAAAGGTTCAAAACATAGAGAGTAAGAAGAGCCAGTCATCTTGTATTTGAGTCGGCATTGTGCCTTTTGTATTTAATTCCGATGCAGTTTCTGTGTTTCATCGTCATTAAGAAGGTCAGAGGGAATCAGTAAACCTGAAGTGAACCATCGGAATCAATGACTAGTGTCACAGGAATGGTTCAAACATAGACAGTAGGAAGAGTCAGTCTTTTTGTACTTGAGTCGGCATTGTGCCAATGTATTTAATTCCGATGCAATTTCTGTGTTTCATCGTCATTAAGAAGGTAAGAGGGATACAGTTATCCAGAAGTGAAGCATCGGAATCTATAACTAGTGTCACAGGAATGGTTCAAAGCATACACAGTAAGAAGAGTCAGTCCTCTTGCACTTAAGTCGGAATTGTGCCTTTTGTATTTAATTCCGATGCCATTTCTGTGTTTCATCGTCAATAAGAAGGTCCAAGGGATACAGTAAACCTCAAGTGAAGCATCGGAATCTAAAACTAGTGTCACAGGAATGGTTCAATACATAGACAGTAAAAAGAGTCAGTCTTCTTGTACTTGAGTCGGCATTGTGCCTAAGTATTTAATTCCGATGCAATTTCTGTGTTTCATCGTCAATAAGACGGTCAGAGGGATACAGTAAACCTGAACTGAAGCTTCGGAATCTATAACTAGTGTCACAGGAATGGTTCAAAACATAGACAGTAGGAAGAGCCAGTCATCTTGTACTTGATTCGGCATTGTGCCTTTTGTATTTAATTCCGATGCTATTTCTGTGTTTCATCGTCAAGAAGAAGGTCAGAGGGATACAGTAAACCTGAAGTGAAGCATCGGAATCTATAACTAGTTTCACAGGAATAGTTCAAAGCATAGACAGTAAGACGAGTCAGTCTTCTTGTACTTAAGTCGGCATTGTGCCTTTTGTATTTAATTCCGATGCAATTTCTGTGTTTCATAGCCAATAAGAAGGTCAGAGGGATACAGTAAACCTGAAGTGAAGCATTGGAAATTATAACTAGTGTCACAGGAATGGTTCAAAACATAGACAGTAAGAAGAGTCAGTTTTCTTGTAGTTGATTCGGCCTTGTGCCTTTTGAATTTAATTCCGATGCAATTTCTGTGTTTCATCGTCAACAAGAAGGTCAGAGGGATACAGTAAATCTGAAGTGAAGCATCGGAATGTATAACTAGTGTCACAGGAATGGATCAAATCAAAGACAGTAAGAAGAGTCAGTTTTCTTGTACTTAAGTCGGCATTTTGCCTTTTGTATTTAATTCCGCTGCAATTTCTGTGTTTCATCGTCAATACGAAGGTCAGAGGGATACAGTAAACGTGAAGTGAAGCATCGGAATGTGTAACTAGTGTCACAGGAATGGTTCAAAACATAGACAGTAAGAAGAGTCAATTATCTTGTACTTAAGTCGGCATTGTGCCTCTTCTATTTAATTCCGATGCAATTTCTGTGTTTCGTCGTCAATAAGAAGATCAAAGTGATACAGTAAACCCGAAGTGCAGCATCGGAATCTAAAACCAGTCTCACAGGAAAGTTTCAAAACATAGACAGTAAGAAGAGCCAGTCTACTTGTACTTGAGTCGGCATTGTGCATTTAGTATTTAATTCCGATGCAATTTCTGTGTTTCATCGTCAATAAGAAGGTCAGAGAGATACAGTGTACCTGAAGTGAAGCATCGGAATCTATAACTAGTGTCACAGGAATGGTTCAAAGTATACACAGTAAGAAGAGTCAGTTTTCTTGTACTTAAGTCGGCATTGTGCCTTTTGTAATTAATTCCAATTCAATTTCTGTGTTTCATCGTCAATAAGAAAGTCCATGGGAGACAGTAAACATATAGTGAAGCATCGGAATCTAAAACTGGTCTCACAGGAAATGTTGAAATCATAGTCAGTAGGAAGAGTCAGTCTTCTTGTACTTAAGTCAGCATTATGCGTTTAGTATTTAATTCTGATGCAATTTCTGTGTATCATCGTCAATAAGAATTCCAAGGGATACAGTAAACATATAGTCAAGCATTGGAATCTAAAACTGGTCTCACAGGAAATGTTCAAAACATAGTCAGTAAGAAGAGTCAGTCTTCTAGTACTTAAGTCGGCGTTGTGCCTTTTGTATTTAATTCCGATGCAATTTCTGTGTTTCATCGTCAACAAGAAGGTGAGAGGGATACAGTAAACCTGAAGTGAAGCATCGGAATCTATAACTAGTTACACAGGAATAGTTCAAAGCATAGTGAGTAAGACGAGTCAGTCTTCTTGTACTTAAGTCGGCATTGTGCCTTTTCTATTTAATTCCGATGCAATTTCTGTGTTTCATCGCCAATAAGAAGGTCAGAGGGATTCAGTAAACCTGAAGTGAAGCATTGGAAATTATAACTAGTGTCACAGGAATGGTTCAAAACATAGACAGTTAGAAGAGTCAGTTTTCTTGTAGTTGATTCGGCCTTGTGCCTTTTGAATTTAATTCCGATGCAATTTCTGTGTTTCATCGTCAACAAGAAGGTCAGAGGGATACAGTAAACCTGAAACGAAGCATCGGAATCTATAACTAGTGTCACAGGAATGGTTCAAATCAAAGACAGTAAGAAGAGTCAGTTTTCCTGTACTTAAGTCGGCATTTTGCCTTTTGTATTTAATTCCGCTGCAATTTCTGTGTTTCATCGTCAATACGAAGGTCAGAGGGATACAGTAAATGTGAAGTGAAGCATCGGAATGTGTAACTAGTGTCACAGGAATGGTTCAAAACATAGACAGTAAGCAGGGTCAGTTATCTTGTACTTAAGTCGGCATTGTGCTTCTTCTATTTAATTCCGATGCAATTTCTGTGTTTCGTCGTCAATAAGAAGATCAAAGGGATACAGTAAACGGGAAGTGAAGCATTGGAATCTAAACCCAGTCTCACAGGAAAGTTTCAAAACATAGACAGTAAGAAGAGCCAGTCTACTTGTACTTGAGTCGGCATTGTGCCTTTTGTATTTAATTCCGATGCAATTTCTGTGTTTCATCGTTAATAAGAAGGTCAGAGAGATACAGTGTACCTGAAGTGAAGCATCGGAATCTATAACTAGTGTCACAGGAATGGTTCAAAGCATACACAGTAAGAAGAGTCAGTTTTGTTGTACTTAAGTCGGCATTGTGCTTTTTGTATTTAATTCCAATTCACTTTCTGTGTTTCATCGTCAATAAGAAAGTCCATGGGATACAGTAAACATATAGTCAAGCATCGGATTCTAAAACTGGTCTCACAGGAAATGTTCAAAACATAGTCAGTAAGAAGAGTCAGTCTTCTTGTACTTAAGTCGGCGTTGTGCCTTTTGTATTTAATTCCGATGCAATTTCTGTCTTTCGTAGTCAATAAGAAGGTCCAAGGGATACAGTAAGCCTGAAGTGAAGCCCCGGAATCTAAAACCAGTCTCTCAGGAAAGGTTCGAAACATAGAGAGTAAGAAGAGCCAGTCATCTTGTATTTGAATCGGCATTGTGCATTTTGTATTTAATTACGATGCAGTTTCTGTGTTTCATCGTCAATAAGTAGGTCAGAGGGAATCAGTAAACCTGAAGTGAACCATCGGAATCTATAACTAGTGTCACAGGAATGGTTAAAACATAGAAAGGGAGAAGAGTCAGTCTTTTTGTACTTGAGTCGGCATTGCACCTATGCATTTAATTCCGATGCAATTTCTGTGTTTCATCGTCAATAAGAAGGTAAGAGGGATACAGTAATCCTGAAGTGAAGCGTCGGAATCTATAACTAGTGTCACAGCAATGGTTCAAAGCATAGACAGTAAGAAGAACCAGTCTTCTTGTACTTGATTCGGCATTGTGCCTTTTGTATTTAACTCCGATGCAATTTCTGTGTTTCATCGCAAATAAGAAGGTCAGTGGGATACAGTAAACCCGAAGTGAAGCATGGGAATCTATAACTAGTGTTACAGGAATGGTTAAAAACATAGACAGTAAGAAGAGCCAGTCTTCTTGTACTTGAGTCGGCATTGTGCTCTTGTATTTAATTCCAATGCAATTTCTGTGTTTCATCGTCAATGAGAAGGTCAGAGGGATACAGTAAACCAGAAGTGAAACATCGGAATCTATAACTAGTGTCACAGGAATGGTTGAAAACTTAGGCAGTAGGAAGAGCCAGTCTTCTTGTACTTGATTCGGCATTGTGCCTTTTGTATTTAGTTCCGATGCAATTTCTGTGTTTCATCGTCAACAAGAAGGTCAGAGGGATACAGTAAACCTGAAGTGAAGCATCGGAATCTATAACTAGTGTCACAGGAATAGTTCAAAGCATAGACAGTAAGACGAGTCAGTCTTCTAGTACTTAAGTCGGCATTGTGCCTTTTGTATTTAATTCCGAAGCAATTTCTCTGTTTCATCGCGAATTAAAAGGTCAGAGGGATTCAGTAAACCTGAAGTGAGGCATTTTAAATTATAACTAGTGTCACATTAATGGTTCAAAACATAGACAGTAAGAAGAGTCAGTTTCTTTGTACTTGATTCGGCATGTGCCTTTTGTATTTAATTCCGATGCAATTTCTCTGTTTCATCGTCAACAAGAAGGTCAGAGGGATACAGTAAACCTGAAGTGAAGCATCGGAATCTATAACTAGTGTCACAGGAATGGTTCAAATCAAAGACAGTAAGAAGTGTCAGTTTTCTTGTACTTAAGTCGTCATTTTTCCTTTTGTATTTAATTCCACTGCAATTTCTGTGTTTCATCGTCAATACGAAGGTCAGAGGGATACAGTAAACGTGAAGTGAAGCATCGGAATGTGTAACTAGTGTCACAGGAATGGTTCAAAAACATAGACAGTAAGAAGGGTCAGTTATCTTGTACTTAAGTCAGCATTGTGGCTCTTCTATTTAATTCCGATGCAATTTCTGTGTTTCGTCGTCAATAAGAAGATCAATGGGATACAGTAAACCGGAAGTGAAGCATCGGAATCTAAAACCAGTCTCACAGGAAAGTTTCAAAACATAGACAGTAAGAAGAGCCAGTCGACTTGTACTTGAGTCGGCATTGTGCCTTTTGTATTTAATTCCGTTGCAATTTCTGTGTTTCATCGTCAATAAGAAAGTCAGAGAGATACAGTGTACCTGAAGTGAAGCATCGGATTCTATAACTAGTGTCACAGGAATGGTTGAAAGCATACACAGTAAGAAGAGTCAGTTTTCTTGTACTTAAGTCGGCATTGTGCCTTTTGTATTTAATTCTGATGCAATTTCTGTGTTTCATCGTCAATAAGAAGGTCCAAGGGATACAGTAAAACATATAGTCAAGCATCGGAATCTAAAACTTGTCTCACAGGAAATGTTCAAAACATAGTCAGTAAGAAGAGTCAGTCTTCTTGTACTTAAGTCGGCGTTGTGCCTTTTGTATTTAATTCCGATGCAATTTCTGTGTTTCATCGTCAATAAGAAGGTCCAAAGGATACAGTAAACCTGAAGTGAAGCATCGGAATCTAAAACTGGTCGCACAGGTAAGGTTCAGAACATAGACTGTAAGAAGAGTAGTTTTGTAGTACTTAAATCAGCATTGTGCCTTTTCTATATAATTCTGTTTCAATTTCTGTGTCTCGTCGTCAGTAGGAAGGCCCAAGGGATACAGTAAACCTGAAGTGAAGCATCTGAATCTAAAACCGGTCTCACAGGAAAGCTTCAAAACATAGACAGTAAGAAGAGCCAGTCTTCTAGTACTTAAGTCGGCATTGTGCCTTTTCTATTTAATTCCGATGCTATTTCTGTGTTTCATCGTCAATAGGAAGGTCAGAGGCATACAGTTAACCTGAAGTGAAGCTTCGGAATCTACTACTAGTGTCACAGGAATTGTTCAAAACATAGACAGTAGGAAGAGTAGATCTCTTGTACTTAATTCGGCATTGTGCTTTTGTATTTAAGTCCGATGCAAATTCTGTGTTTCATCGTCAATAAGAAGGTCAGAGGGATGCAGTAAACCTGAAGTGAAGCTTCTGAATCTATAACTAGTGTCACAGGAATGGTTCAAAACATAGACGGTAGGAAGAGTCAGCCATCATGTACTTAAGTCGGAATTGTGCCTTTTGTATTTAATTCCGATGCCATTTCTGTGTTTCATCGTCAATAAGAAGGTCCAAGGGATACAGTATACCTGAAGTGAAGCATCGGAATCTAAAACTGGTCGCACAGGTAAGGTTCAGAACATAGACTGTAAAAAGAGTTACTTTTTTTGTACTTAAATCTGCATTGTGCCTTTTCTATATAATTCAGTTTCAATTTCTGTGTTTCGTCGTCAATAAGAAGGCCCAAGGGATACAGTAAACCTGAAGTGAAGCATCTGAATCTAAAACCGGTCTCACAGGAAAGCTTCAAAACATAGACAGTATGAAGAGCCCGTCTTCTAGTACTTAAGTCGGCATTGTGCCTTTTCTATTTAATTCCGATGCTATTTCTGTGTTTCATCGTCAATAAGAAGGTCAGAGGGTTACAATAAACCTGAAGTGAAGCATCGGAATCTATAACTAGTGTCACAGGAATGGTTCAAAGCATAGACAGTAAGAAGAGCCAGTCTTCATGTACATGAGTCGGCATTGTGCCTTTTGTTTTTAATTCCGATGCAATTTCTGTGTTTCATCGTCAATAAGAAGGTCAGTGGGATACAGTAAACCCGAAGTGAAGCATCGGAATCCACAACTAGTGTCACAGGAATTGTTCAAAACATAGACGGTAGGAAGAGTCAGCCTTCTTGTACTTAAGTCAGAATTGTGCCTTTTCTATCTAATTCTGATGCAATTTCTGTGTTTCATCGTCAATAAGACGGTCAGAGGGATACAGTAAACCTGAACTGAAGCATCGGAATCTATAACTAGTGTCACAGGAATGGTTCAAAACATAGACAGTAGGAAGAGCAAGTCTTCTTGTACTTGATTCGGCATTGTGCCTTTTGTATTTAATTCCGATGCAATTTCTGTGTTTCATCGTCAACAAGATGGTCAGAGGGATACAGTAAACCTGAAGTGAAGCATCGGAATCTATTGTCACAGGAATGGTTAAAACATAGACAGTGGGAGGAGTCAGTCTTTTTGTACTTGAGTCGGCATTGTGCCTATGCATTTAATTCCGATGCAATTTCTGTGTTTCATCGTCAATAAGAAGGTAAGAGGGATACAGTAATCCTGAAGTGAAGCATCGGAATCTATAACTAGTGTCACAGGAATGGTTCAAAGCATAGACAGTAAGAAGATCCAGTCTTCTTGTACTTGATTCGGCAATGTGCGTTTTGTATTTAACTCCGATGCAATTTCTGTGTTTCATCGCAAATAAGAAGGTCAGTGGGATAAAGTAAACCCGAAGTGAAGCATTGGAATCTATAACTAGTGTCACAGGAATGGTTAAAAACATAGACAGTAAGAAGAGCCAGTCTTCTTGTACTTGAGTCGGCATTGTGCTTTTGTATTTAATTCCAATGCAATTTCTGTGTTTCAACGTCAATGAGAAGGTCAGAGGGATACAGTAAACCAGAAGTGAAGCATCGGAATCGATAACTGGTGTCACAGGAATGGTTGAAAACTTAGGCAGTAGGAAGAGCCAGTCTTCTTGTACTTGATTCGGCATTGTGCCTTTTGTATTTAATTCCGATGCAATTTCTGTGTTTCATCGTCAACAAGAAGGTCAGAGGGATACAGTAAACCTGAAGTGAAGCATCGGAATCTATAACTAGTGTCACAGGAATGGTTCAAATCAAAGACAGTAAGAAGAGTCAGTTTTCTTGTACTTAAGTCGTCATTTTGCCTTTTGTATTTAATTCTACTGCAATTTCTGTGTTTCATCGTCAATACGAAGGTCAGAGGGATACAGTAAACGTGAAGTGAAGCATCGGAATGTGTAACTAGTGTCACAGGAATGGTTCAAAAACATAGACAATAAGAAGAGTCAGTTATCTTGTACTTAAGTCAGCATTGTGGCTCTTCTATTTAATTCCGATGCAATTTCTGTGTTTCGTCGTCAATAAGAAGATCAAAGGGATACAGTAAACCGGAAGTGAAGCATCGGAATCTAAAACCAGTCTCACAGGAAAGTTTCAAAGCATAGACAGTAAGAAGAGCCAGTCGACTTGTACTTGAGTCGGCATTGTGCCTTTTGTATTTAATTCCGATGCAATTTCTGTGTTTCATCGTCAATAAGAAAGTCAGAGAGATACAGTGTACCTGAAGTGAAGCATCGGAATCTATAACTAGTGTCACAGGAATGGTTGAAAGCATACACAGTAAGAAGAGTCAGTTTTCTTGTACTTAAGTCGGCATTGTGCTTTTTGTATTTAATTCCAATTCAATTTCTGTGTTTCATCGTCAATAAGAAAGTCCATGGGATACAGTAAACATATAGTGAAGCATCGGAATCTAAAACTGGTCTCACAGGAAATGTTGAAATCATAGTCAGTAGGAAGAGTCAGTCTTCTTGTACTTAAGTCAGCATTGTGCCTTTTGTATTTAATTCTGATGCAATTTCTGTGTTTCATCATCAGTAAGAAGGTCCAAGGGATACAGTAAAACATATAGTCAAGAATCGGAATCTAAAACTGGTCTCACAGGAAATGTTCAAAACATAGTCAGTAAGAAGAGTCAGTCTTCTTGTACTTAAGTCGGCGTTGTGCCTTTTGTATTTAATTCCGATGCAATTTCTGTGTTTCATCGTCAATAAGAAGGTCCAAAGGATACAGTCAACCTGAAATGAAGCATCGGAATCTAAAACTGGTCGCACAGGTAAGGTTCAGAACATAGACTGTAAGAAGAGTAGTTTTTTAGTACTTAAATCAGCATTGTGCCTTTTCTATATAATTCTGTTTCAATATCCGTGTCTCGTCGTCAGTAAGAAGGCCCAAGGGATACAGTGAACCTCAAGTGAAGCATCTGAATCTAAAACCGGTCTCACAGGAAAGCTTCAAAACATAGACAGTAAGAAGAGCCTGTCTTCTAGTACTTAAGTCGGCATTGTGCCTTTTCTATTTAATTCCGATGCTATTTCTGTGTTTCATCGTCAATAAGAAGGTCAGAGGCATACAGTTAACCTGAAGTGAATCTTCGGAATCTATAACTAGTGTCACAGGAATGGTTCAAAGCATAGACAGTAAGAAGAGCCAGTCTTCATGTACATGAGTCGGCATTGTGCCTTTTGTTTTTAATTCCGATGCAATTTCTGTGTTTCATCGTCAATAAGAAGGTCAGTGGGATACAGTAAACCCGAAGTGAAGCATCGGAATCTACAACTAGTGTCACAGGAATTGTTCAAAACATAGACAGTACGAACAGTAGATCTCTTGTACTTAATTCGGCATTGTGCTTTTGTATTTAAGTCCGATGCAAATTCTGTGTTTCATCGTCAATAAGAAGGTCAGAGGGATGCAGTAAACCTGAAGTGAAGCATCTGAATCTATAACTAGTGTCACAGGAATGGTTCAAAACATAGACGGTAGGAAGAGTCAGCCTTCTTGTACTTAAGTCGGAATTGTGCCTTTTGTATTTAATTCCGATGCCATTTCTGTGTTTCATCGTCAATAAGAAGGTCCAAGGGATACAGTATACCTGAAGTGAAGCATCAGAATCTAAAACTGGTCGCACATGTAAGGTTCAGAACATAGACTGTAAAAAGAGTTAGTTTTTTTGTACTTAAATCTGCATTGTGCCTTTTCTATATAATTCAGTTTCAATTTCTGTGTTTCGTCGTCAATAAGAAGGCCCAAGGGATACAGTAAACCTGAAGTGAAGCATCTGAATCTAAAACCGGTCTCACAGGAAAGCTTCAAAACATAGACAGTAAGAAGAGCCAGTCTTCTAGTACTTAAGTCGGCATTGTTCCTTTTCTATTTAATTCCGATGCTATTTCTGTGTTTCATCGTCAATAAGAAGGTCAGAGGCATTCAGTTAACCTGAAGTGAAGCTTCGGAATCTATAACTAGTGTCACAGGAATGGTTCAAAGCATAGACAGTAAGAAAAGCCAGTCTTCTTGTACTTGAGTTGGAATTGTGCCTATGTATTTAATTCCGATGCAATTTCTGTGTTTCATCGTCAATAAGAAGGTCAGTGGGATACAGTAAACCCGAAGTGAAGCATCGGAATCTACAACTAGTGTCACAGGAATTGTTCAAAACATAGACGGTAGGAAGAGTCAGCCTTCTTGTACTTAAGTCGGAATTGTGCCTTTTCTATCTAATTCTGATGCAATTTCTGTGTTTCATCGTCAATAAGAAGGTCAGAGTGATACAGTAAACCTGAAGTGAAGCATCGGAATCTATAACTAGTGTCACGGGAATGCCTCAAAACATAGACAGTAAGAAGATTCAGTTTTCTTGTACTTAAGTCGGCATTGTGCCTTTTCTATTTAATTCTGATGCAATTTCTGTGTTTCATCGTCAATATGAAGGTCAGAGGGATACAGTAAACCTGAAGTGAAACATCGGAATCTATGACTAGTGTCACAGGAATGGTTCAAAGCATAGACAGTAAGAAGAGCCAGTCTTCTTGTACTTGAGTCGGCATTGTGCCTATGTATTTAATTCCGATGCAATTTCTGTGTTTCATCGTCAATAAGAAGGTCAGTGGGATACAGTAAACCTGAAGTGAAGCATCTGAATCTATAACTAGTGTCACAGGAATGGTTCAAAACATAGACGGTAGGAAGAGTCAGTCTTCTTGCACTTAAGTCGGAATTGTGCCTTTTGTATTTAATTCCGATGCCATTTCTGTGTTTCATCTTCAATAAGAAGGTCCAAGGGATACAGTAAACCTCAGGTGAAGCATCGGAATCTAAAACTAGTGTCACAGGAATGGTTCAATACATAGACAGTAAAAAGAGCCAGTCTTCTTGTACTTGAGTTGGCATTGTGCCTAAGTATTTAATTCCGATGCAATTTCTGTGTTTCATCGTCAATAAGACGGTCAGAGGGATACAGTAAACCTGAACTGAAGCATCGGAATCTATAACTATTCCGATGCAATTTCTGTGTTTCATCGTCAATAAGAAGGTCAGTGGGATACAGTAAACCCGAAGTGAAGCATCGGAATCTACAACTAGTGTCACAGGAATTGTTCAAAACATAGACGGTAGGAAGAGTCAGCCTTCTTGTACTTAAGTCGGAATTGTGCCTTTTCTATCTAATTCTGATGCAATTTCTGTGTTTCATCGTCAATAAGAAGGTCAGTGGGATACAGTAAACCCGAAGTGAAGCATCGGAATCTACAACTAGTGTCACAGGAATTGTTCAAAACGTAGACAGTAGGAAGAGTAGATCTCTTGTACTTAATTCGGCATTGTGCTTTTGTATTTAAGTCCGATGCAAATTCTGTGTTTCATCGTCAATAAGAAGGTCAGAGGGAGGCAGTAAACCTGAAGTGAAGCATCTGAATCTAAAACCGGTCTCACAGGAAAGCTTCAAAACATAGACAGTAAGAAGAGCCAGTCTTCTAGTACTTAAGTCGGCATTGTGTATTTTCTATTTAATTCCGATGCTATTTCTGTGTTTCATCGTCAATAAGAAGGTCAGAGGCATTCAGTTAACCTGAAGTGAAGCTTCGGAATCTATAACTAGTGTCACAGGAATGGTTCAAAGCATAGACAGTAAGAAGAGCCAGTCTTCTTGTACTTGAGTTGGAATTGTGCCTATGTATTTAATTCCGATGCAATTTCTGTGTTTCATCGTCAATAAGAAGGTCAGAGGCATTCAGTTAACCTGAAGTGAAGCTTCGGAATCTATAACTAGTGTCACAGGAATGGTTCAAAGCATAGACAGTAAGAAGAGCCAGTCTTCTTGTACCTGAGTTGGAATTGTGCCTATGTATTTAATTCCGATGCAATTTCTGTGTTTCATCGTCAATAAGAAGGTCAGTGGGATACAGTAAACCCGAAGTGAAGCATCGGAATCTACAACTAGTGTCACAGGAATTGTTCAAAACATAGACAGTAGGAAGAGTATATCTCTTGTACTTAATTCGCCATTGTGCCTTTTGTTTTTAATTCCGATGCAATTTCTGTGTTTCATCGTCAATAAGAAGGTCAGTGGGATACAGTAAACCCGAAGTGAAGCATCGGAATCTACAACTAGTGTCACAGGAATTGTTCAAAACATAGACGGTAGGAAGAGTCAGCCTTCTTGTACTTAAGCCGGAATTGAGCCTTTTCTATCTAATTCTGATGCAATTTCTGTGTTTCATCGTCAATAAGAAGGTCAGAGAGATACAGTAAACCTGGAGTGAAGCATCGGAATCTATAACTAGTGTCACGGGAATGCTTCAAAACATAGACAGTAAGAAGAGTCAGTTTTTTTGTACTTAAGTCGGCATTGTGCCTTCTCTAAATAATTCTGATGCAATTTCTGTGTTTCATCGTCAATAAGAAGGTCAGAGGGATACAGTAAACCTGAAGTGAAACATCGGAATCTATGACTAGTGTCACAGGAATGGTTCAAAGCATAGACAGTAAGAAGAGCCAGTCTTCTTGTACTTGAGTCAGCATTGTGCCTATGTATTTAATTCCGATGCAATTTCTGTGTTTCATCGTCAATAAGAAGGTCAGTGGGATACAGTAAACCTTAAGTGAAGCATCTGAATCTATGACTAGTGTCACAGGAATGGTTCAAAACATAGACGGTAGGAAGAGTCAGTCTTCTTGCACTTAAGTCGGAATTGTGCCTTTTGTATTTAATTCCGAAGCCATTTCTGTGTTTCATCGTCAATAAGAAGGTCCAAGGGATACAGTAAACCTCAGGTGAAGCATCGGAATCTAAAACTAGTGTCACAGGAATGGTTCAATACATAGACAGTAAAAAGAGCCAGTCTTCTTGTACTTGAGTCGGCATAGTGCCTAAGTATTTAATTCCGATGCAATTTCTGTGTTTCATCGTCAATAAGACGGTCAGAGGGATACAGTAAACCTGAACTGAAGCTTCGGAATCTATAACTAGTGTCACAGGAATGGTTCAAAACATAGACAGTAGGAAGAGCCAGTCTTCTTGTACTTGATTCGGCATTGTGCCTTTTGTATTTAATTCCGATGCAATTTCTGTGTTTCATCGTCAACAAGAAGGTCAGAGAGATACAGTAAACCTGAAGTGAGGTATCGGAATCTATAACTAGTGTCACAGGAATAGTTCAAAGCATAGAGAGTAAGACGAGTCAGTCTTCTTGTACTTAAGTCGGCATTGTGCCTTTTGTATTTAATTCCGATGCAATTTCTGTGTTTCATCGCCAACAAGAAGGTCAAAGGGATACAGTAAACCTGAAGTGAAGCATCGGAATCTATAACTAGTGTCACAGGAATGGTTCAAATCAAAGACAGTAAGAAGAGTCAGTTTTCTTGTACTTAAGTCGGCATTTTGCCTTTTGTATTTAATTCCACTGCAATTTCTGTGTTTCATCGTCAATACGAAGGTCAGAGGGATACAGTAAACGTGAAGTGAAGCATCGGAATGTGTAACTAGTGTCACAGGAATAATTCAAAACATAGACAGTAAGCAGGGTCAGTTATCTTGTACTTAAGTCGGCATTGTGCTTCTTTTATTTAATTCCGATGCAATTTCTGTGTTTCGTCGTCAATAAGAAGATCAAAGGGATACAGTTAACCGGAAGTGAAGCATCGGAATCTAAAACCAGTCTCACAGGAAAGTTTCAAAACATAGACAGTAAGAAGAGCCAGTCTACTTGTACTTGAGTCGGCATTGTGCCTTTTGTATTTAATTCCGATGCAATTTCTGTGTTTCATCGTCAATAAGAAGGTCAGAGAGATACAGTGTACCTGAAGTGAAGCATCGGAATCTATAACTAGTGTCACAGGAATGGTTCAAAGCATACACAGTAAGAAGAGTCAGTTTTGTTGTACTTAAGTCGGAATTGTGCTTTTTGTATTTAATTCCAATTCACTTTCTGTGTTTCATCGTCAATAAGAAAGTCCATGGGATACAGTAAACATATAGTGAAGCATCGGAATCTTAAACTGGTCTCACAGGAAATGTTGAAATCATAGTCAGTAGGAAGAGTCAGTCTTCTTGTACTTAAGTCAGCATTGTGCCTTTTGTATTTAATTCCGATGCAATTTCTGAGTTTAATCGTCAATAAGAAGGTCCAAGGGATACAGTAAACATATATTCAAGCATCGGATTCTAAAACTGGTCTCACAGGAAATGTTAAAACATAGTCAGTAAGAAGAGTCAGTCTTCTTGTACTTAAGTCGGCGTTGTGCCTTTTGTATTTAATTCCGATCTAATTTCTGTCCTTCGTAGTCAATAAGAAGGTCCAAGGGATACAGTAAGCCTGAAGTGAAGCCCCAGAATCTAAAACCGGTCTCTCAGGAAAGGTTCGAAACATAGAGAGTAAGAAGAGCCAGTCATCTTGTATTTGAGTCGGCATTGTGCATTTTGTATTTAATTCCAATGCAGTTTCTGTGTTTCATCGTCAATAAGTAGGTCAGAGGGAATCAGTAAACCTGAAGTGAACCATCGGAATCTATAACTAGTGTCACAGGAATGGTTAAAACATAGACAGTACTAAGAGTCAGTCTTTTTGTACTTGAGTCGGCATTGTGCCTATGCATTTAATTCCGATGCAATTTCTGTGTTTCATCGTCAATAAGAAGGTAAGAGGGATACAGTAATCCTGAAGTGAAGCATCGGAATCTATAACTAGTGTCACAGGAATGGTTCAAAGCATAGACAGTAAGAAGAACCAGTCTTCTTGTACTTGATTCGGCATTGTGCCTTTTGTATTTCACTCCGATGCAATATCTGTGTTTCATCGCAAATAAGAAGGTCAGTGGGAAACAGTAAACCCGAAGTGAAGCATCGGAATCTATAACTAGTGTCACAGGAATGGTTAAAAACATAGACAGTAAGAAGAGCCAGTCTTCTTGTACTTGAGTCGGCATTGTGCTTTTGTATTTAATTCCAATGCAATTTCTGTGTTTCATCGTCAATGAGAAGGTCAGAGGGATACTGTAAACCAGAAGTGAAGCATCGGAATCCATAACTAGTGTCACAGGAATGGTTGAAAACTTAGGCAGTAGGAAGAGCCAGTCTTCTTGTACTTGATTCGGCATTGTGCCTTTTGTATTTAGTTCCGATGCAATATCTGTGTTTCATCGTCAACAAGAAGGTCAGAGGGATACAGTAAACCTGAAGTGAAGCATCGGAATCTATAACTAGTGTCACAGGAATAGTTCAAAGCATAGACAGTAAGACGAGTCAGTCTTCTTGTACTTAAGTCGGCATTGTGCCTTTTGTATTTAATTCCGATGCAATTTCTGTGTTTCATCGCGAATAAGAAGGTCAGAGGGACTCAGTAAACCTGAAGTGAAGCATTGGAAATTATAACTAGTGTCACAGGAATGGTTCAAAACATAGACAGTAAGAAGAGTCAGTTTTTTTGTACTTGATTCGGCATGTGCCTTTTGTATTTAATTCCGATGCAATTTCTGTGTTTCATCGTCAACAAGATGGTCAGAGGGGTACAGTAAACCTGAAGTGAAGCATCGGAATCTATAACTAGTGTCACAGGAATAGTTCAAATCAAAGACAGTAAGAAGAGTCAGTTTTCTTGTACTTAAGTCGTCATTTTGCCTTTTGTATTTAATTCCGCTGCAATTTCTGTGTTTCATCGTCAATACGAAGGTCAGAGGGATACAGTAAACGTGAAGTGAAGCATCGGAATGTGTAACTAGTGTCACAGGAATGGTTCAAAAACATAGACAGTAAGAAGAGTCAGTTATCTTGTACTTAAGTCAGCATTGTGGCTCTTCTATTTAATTCCGATGCAATTTCTGTGTTTCGTCGTCAATAAGAAGATCAAAGGGATACAGTAAACCGGAAGTGAAGCATCGGAATCTAAAACCAGTCTCGCAGGAAAGTTTCAAAACATAGACAGTAAGAAGAGCCAGTCGACTTGTACTTGAGTCGGCATTGTGCCTTTTGTATTTAATTCCGATGCAATTTCTGTGTTTCATCGTCAATAAGAAGGTCAGAGAGATACAGTGTACCTGAAGTGAAGCATCGGAATCTATAACTAGTGTCACAGGAATGGTTGAAAGCATACACAGTAAGAAGAGTCAGTTTTCTTGTACTTAAGTCGGCATTGTGCCTTTTGTATTTAATTCCAATTCAATTTCTGTGTTTCATCGTCAATTAGAAAGTCCATGGGATACAGTAAACATGTAGTGAAGCATCGGAATCTAAAACTGGTCTCACAGGAAAAGTTGATATCATAGTCAGTAGGAAGAGTCAGTCTTCTTGTACTTAAGTCAGCATTGTGCCTTTTGTATTTAATTCTGATGCAATTTCTGTGTTTCATCCTCAATAAGAAGGTCCAAGGGATACAGTAAAACATATAGTCAAGCATCGGAATCTAAAACTGGTCTCACAGGAAGTGTTCAAAGCATAGTCAGTAAGAAGAGTCAGTCTTCTTGTACTTAAGTCGGCGGTGTGCCTTTTGTATTTGATTCCGATGCAATTTCTGTGTTTCATCGTCAATAAGAAGGTCGTAAGGATACAGTAAACCTGAAGTGAAGCATCGGAATCTAAAACTGGTCGCACAGGTAAGGTTCAGAACATAGACTGTTAGAAGAGTAGTTTTTTTGTACTTAAATCAGCATTGTGCCTTTTCTATATAATTCTGTTTCAATTTCTGTGTCTCGTCGTCAGTAAGAAGGCCCAAGGGATACAGTAAACCTGAAGTGAAGCATCTGAATCTAAAACCGGTCTCACAAGAAAGCTTCAAAACATAGACAGTAAGAAGAGCCAGTCTTCTAGTACTTAAGTCATTATTGTGCCTTTTCTATTTAATTCCGATGCTATTTCTGTGTTTCATCGTCAATAAGAAGGTCAGAGGCATACAGTTAACCTGAAGTGAAGCTTCGGAATCTATAACTAGTGTCACAGGAATGGTTCAAAGCATAGACAGTAAGAAGAGCCAGTCCTCTTGTACTTGAGTTGGAATTGTGCCTATGTATTTAATTCCGATGCAATTTCTGTGTTTCATCGTCAATAAGAAGGTCAGAGGGATACAGTAAACCTGAAGTGAAGCATCGGAATCTATAACTAGAGTCACAGGAATGGTTCAAAGCATAGACAGTAAGAAGAGCCAGTCTTCATGTACATGAGTCGGCATTGTGCCTTTTGTTTTTAATTCCGATGCAATTTCTGTGTTTCATCGTCAATAAGAAGTTCAGTGGGATACAGTAAACCCGAAGTGAAGCATCGGAATCAACAACTAGTGTCACAGGAATTGTTCAAAACATAGACAGTAGGAAGAGTAGATCTTTTGTACTTAATTCGGCATTGTGCTTCTTCTATTTAATTCCGATGCGATTTCTGTGTTTCATCGTCAATAAGAAGGTCAGAGGCATACAGTTAACCTGAAGTGAAGCTTCGGAATCTATAACTAGTGTCACAGGAATGGTTCAAAGCATAGACAGTAAGAAGAGCCAGTCCTCTTGTACTTAAGTCGGCATTGTGCCTTTTCTATCTAATTCTGATGCAATTTCTGTGTTTCATAGTCAATAAGAAGGTCAGAGGGATACAGTAAACCTGAAGTGAAGCATCGGAATCTATGACTAGTGTCACAGGAATGGTTCAAAGCATAGACAGTAAGAAGAGCCAGTCATCTTGTATTTGAATCGGCATTGTGCCTTTTGTATTTAATTCAGATGCAATTTCTGTGTTTCATCGTCAATAAGAAGGTCACAGGGATACAGTAAACCTGAAGTGAAGCATCGGAATCTATAACTAGTGTCACTGGAATGGTTAAAACATAGACAGTAGGAAGAGTCAGTCTTCTTCTACTTAAGTCGGTATTGTGCATTTTGTATTTAATTCCGATGCAATTTCTGTGTTTCCTCGTTAATATGAACGTCCAAGGGATACAGTAAACATATAGTGAAGCATCAGCATCTAAAACTGGTCTCACAGGAAATGTTCACAACATAGTCAGTAACAAGAGTCAGTATTCTTGTACTTAAGTCGGCATTGTACCTTTTGTATTTAATTCCGATGCAATTACTGTGTTTCATCGTCAATAAGGTCAGAGGGATACAGTATATTTGAAGTGAAGCATCGGAACCTGTAACTAGTGTTACAGGAATGGTCCAAAACATAGACTGTAAGAAGAGTCAGTCTTCTTGTACTTAAGTCGGCATTGTGCATTTTGTATTTAATTCCGCTGCAATTTCTGTGTTTCATTGTCAATAAGAAGGTTAAAGGGATTCAATAAACCTGAAGTGATGCATCGGTATCTATAACTAGTGACACAGGAATGGTTCAAAACATAGACAGTAAGAAGAGTCAGTCTTCTTGTACTTAAACCGGCATTGTGCCTTTTGTATTTAATTCCGATGCAATTTCTGTGTTTCATCGTCAATAAGAAGGTCAGAGGGATACGGTAAAACTGAAGTGAAGCATCGGAATCTATAACTAGTGTCACAGGAATGGTTCTAAACATAGACTGTAAGAAGGGTCAGTCTTCTTGTACCTAAGTCGGCATTGTGCCTTTTGTATATAATTCCGATGCAATTTCTGTGTTTCATCGTCAATAAGAAGGTCAGCTGGATACAGTAAACCTGAAGTGAAGCATCGGAATCTATAACTAGTGTCACAGGAATGGTTCACAACATAGACAATAAGAAGAGTCAGTATTCTTGTACTTAAGTCACCATTGTGCTTTTGTATTTAATTAAGATGCCATTTCTATGTTTCATCGTCAATAAGGAGGTCAGAGGGATACAGTAAACCTGAAGTGAAGCATCGGAATCTAAAACTAGTCTCACAGGAATGGTTCAAAACATCGACAGTAGGAAGAGTCAGTCTTCTTGAACTTCAGTCGGCATTGTACTTTTGTATTTAATTAAGATGCAATTTCTGTGTTTCATCGTCAATAAGGAGGTTAGAGGGGTACAGTAAACCTGAAGTGAAGCATCGGAATCTAAAACTAGTGTCAAAGGAATGGTTCAAAACATAGACAGTAGGAAGAGTCAGTCTTCCTGTACTTCAGTCGGCATTGTGCCTTTTGTATATAATTCCCTGCAATTTCTGTGTTTCATCGTCAATAAGAAGGTCAGCTGGATATAGTAAACCTAAAGTGAAGCATCGGAATCTATAACTAGTGTCACAGAAATCGTTCAAAACATAGGCAGTAAGAAGAGCCAGTCTTCTTGTATTTGTGTCGGCATTGTGCCTTTTGTATTTAATTCCGATGCAATTTCTGTGTTTCATCGTCAATAGGAAGGACAGAGGGATACAGTAAACCTGAAGTGAAGCATCGGAATCTATAACTAGTGTCATAGGAATGGTTCAAAACATTGACAGAAAGAAGAGTCAGTCTTCTTGTACTTAAGTCGGCATTGTGCCTTTTGAATTTAATCCGATGAAATTTCTGTGTTTCATCGTCAATAAGAAGGTCAGAGGGATACAGAAAAACTGAAGTGAAGCATCAGAAACTGTTACTAGTGTCACAGGATTGTTTCAAAACATAGACAGTAAGAAGAGTCAGTCTTCTTGTACTAAAGTCGGCATTGTGCCTTTTGTATTTAACTCCGATGGAATTTCTGTGCTTCATCATCAATAAGAAGGTCAGCTGGATACAGTATACCTGAAGTGCAGCATATGAATCTATAACTAGTGTCACAGTAATGGTTCAAACCATAGACAGTAAGGAGAGTAAGTCTTCTTGTACTTAAGTCGGCATTGTGCCTTTTGTATTTAATTCCAATGCTACTTCTGTGTTTCATCGTCAATAAGAAGGTGAGAGAGATACAGTAAACCTGAAGTTAAGCATCGGAATCTATAACTAGTGTCACAGGTATGGGTCAAACCGTAGACAGTAAGAAGAGTCAGTCTTCTTGTACTTAAGTCGGCATTGTGCCTTTTGTATTTAACTCCGATGGAATTTCTGTGCTTCATCATCAATAAGAAGGTCAGCTGGATACAGTATACCTGAAGTGCAGCAAATGAATCTATAACTAGTGTCACAGGAATGGTTCAAACCATAGACAGTAAGAAGAGTCAGTCTTCCTGTACTTCAGTCGGCATTGTGCCTTTTGTATATAATTCCCTGCAATTTCTATGTTTCTTCGTCTATAAGAAGGTCAGAGGGATATAGTAAACCTGAAGTGAAGCATCGGAATCTATAACTAGTGTCACAGGAATGGTTCAAAACATAGACAGTAAGAGGAGCCAGTCTTCTTGTACTTGAGTCGCCATTGTGTTTTTTGTGTTTAATTCCGATGCAATTTCTGTGTTTCATCGTCAATAAGAAGGCCAGAGGGATTCAGTAAATCAAAAGTGAAACATCGGAATCTATAACTAGTGTCACAGGAATGGTTCAAAACAAAGAGAGTAGGAAGAGTCAGTCTTCTTGTACTTAAGTCGGCATTGTGCCTTTTGTATTTAATTCCGATGCAATTTCTGTGTTTCATCGTCAATAAGAAGGTTAGAGGGATACAGTAAACCTAATGTGAAGCATCGGAATCTATAACTAGGGTCACAGGAATGGTTCAAAACATAGACTGTAAGAAGAGTCCGTTTTCTTGTACTTAAGTCGGCATTGTGCCTTTTGTATTTAATCCCGATGCAATTTCTGTGTTTCATCGTCAATAAGAAGGTCAGAGGGATACAGTAAACCTGAAGTGAAGCATCGGAATCTAAAACCGGTCTCACAGGAAGGGTTTAAAACATAGACAGTAAGAAGAGCCAGTCTACTTGTACTTGAGTCGGCATTGTGCCTTTTGTATTTGATTCCGATGCAATTTCTGTGTTTTATCGTCAATAGGAAGGTCAGAGGGATACTGTAAACCTGAAGTTAAGCTTGGGAATCTATAACTAGTGTCACAGGAACGGTTCAAAACATAGACAGTAAGAAGAGTCAGTTTTCTTGTACTTAATTTGGCATTGTGCATTTTGTATTTAATTCCGATGCAATTTCTGTGGTTCATCGTCAATAAGGAGGTCAGAGGGATACACTAAACCTGAAGTGATGCATCGGAATCTATAACTAGTGTCACAGGAATGGTTCAAAACATAGACAGTAAGAAGTATCAGTTTTCTTGTACTTTAGTCGGCATTGAGCCTTTTGTATTTAATTCCGATGCAATTTCTGTGTTTCATCGGCAATATGAAGGTCAGAGGGATACAGTAAACCTGAAGTGAAGCATCGGAATCTATAACTAGTGTCACAGGAATGGTTCAAAACATAACAGTAGAAGAATCAGTTTTCTTGTACTTAAGTCGACGTGGAGCATTTTGTTTTTAATTCCTATTCAATTTCTGTGTATCATCGTCAATAAGAAGGACTGAGGGATACAGTAAACCTGAAGTGAAGCATCGGAATTTATAACTAGTGCCACAGGAATGGTTTAAAACATAGACAGTAAGAAGTTTCAGATTTCTTGTACCTAAGTCGGCATAGTGCCATTTGTATTCAATTCCGATGCAATTTCTGCGTTTCGTCGTCAATAAGAGGGTCCACCGGATACAGTAAACCTGAAGTGAAGCATCGGAATCTAAAATCGGTCACACAGGAAAGGTTCAAAACATAGACAGTAAGAAGAGCCAGTCTTCTTAAACTTGAGTCGGCATTGTGCCTTTTGTATTTAATTCCGATGCAATTTCTGTGTTACATCGTCAATAAGAAGGTCAGAGGGATACAGTAACCTGAAGTGAAACATCGGAATCTATAACCAGCGTCACAGGTATGGTTCAAAACATAGACAGTAAGAAGAGTCAGTTTTCTTGTACTTAAGTCGGCATTGTGCCTTTTGTAATTTATCCCGATGCAATTTCTGTGTTTCATCGTCAATAAGAAGGTCAGAGGGATACAGTAAACCTGAAGTGAAGCATCGGAATCAATAACTAGAGTCACAGGAATGGTTCAAAGCATATATAGTAAGTAGAGTCAGTTTTCTTGTAGTTTAGTCGGCATTGTACCATTTCAAATTAATCCCGATGCAATTTCTGTGTTTCGTCGTCAATAAGGAGGTCCACGGGATACAGTAAACCAGAATTGTAGCATCTGAATCTAAAACCGGTCTCACAGGAAAGGTTCATAACATAGACAGTAAGAAAAGCCAGTCTTTATGTATTTGAGTCGGCGTTGTGCCTTTTGTATATAATTCCGATGCAATTTCTGTGTTTCATCGTCAATCAGAAGGTCAGCGGGATTCAGTAAACCAGAAGTGAAGAATAGGAATCTATAACTAGTGTCACAGGAATGGTTCAAAACATAGACAGTAAGAAGAGCCAGTATTATTGTACTTAAGTCGACATTGTGCTTTGTATTTAATTAAGATGCAATTTCTGTGTTTCATCGTCAATAAGGAGGTCAGAGGGATACAGTAAACCAGAAGTGAAGCTTCGGAATCTAAAACTAGTGTCACAGGAATGGTTCAAAGCATAGACAGTAAGAAGAGCCAGTCTTCTTGTACTTGAGTTGGAATTGTGCCTATGTATTTAATTCCGATGCAATTTCTGTGTTTCATCGTCAATAAGAAGGTCAGATGGATACAGTAAACCTGAAGTGAAGCATCGGAATCTATAACTAGTGTCACAGGAATGGTTCAAAGCATAGACAGTAAGAAGAGCCAGTCTTCATGTACATGAGTCGGCATTGTGCCTTTTGTTTTTAATTCCGATGCAATTTCTGTGTTTCATCGTCAATAAGAAGTTCAGTGGGATACAGTAAACCCGAAGTGAAGCATCGGAATCAACAACTAGTGTCACAGGAATTGTTCAAAACATAGACAGTAGGAAGAGTAGATCTTTTGTACTTAATTCGGCATTGTGCTTCTTCTATTTAATTCCGATGCGATTTCTGTGTTTCATCGTCAATAAGAAGGTCAGAGGCATACAGTTAACCTGAAGTGAAGCTTCGGAATCTATAACTAGTGTCACAGGAATGGTTCAAAGCATAGACAGTAAGAAGAGCCAGTCCTCTTGTACTTAAGTCGGCATTGTGCCTTTTCTATCTAATTCTGATGCAATTTCTGTGTTTCATAGTCAATAAGAAGGTCAGAGGGATACAGTAAACCTGAAGTGAAGCATCGGAATCTATGACTAGTGTCACAGGCATGGTTCAAAGCATAGACAGTAAGAAGAGCCAGTCATCTTGTATTTGAATCGGCATTGTGCCTTTTGTATTTAATTCAGATGCAATTTCTGTGTTTCATCGTCAATAAGAAGGTCAGAGGGATACAGTAAACCTGAAGTGAAGCATCGGAATCTATAACTAGTGTCACTGGAATGGTTAAAACATAGACAGTAGGAAGAGTCAGTCTTCTTCTACTTAAGTCGGTATTGTGCATTTTGTATTTAATTCCGATGCAATTTCTGTGTTTCCTCGTTAATATGAACGTCCAAGGGATACAGTAAACATATAGTGAAGCATCAGCATCTAAAACTGGTCTCACAGGAAATGTTCACAACATAGTCAGTAACAAGAGTCAGTATTCTTGTACTTAAGTCGGCATTGTACCTTTTGTATTTAATTCCGATGCAATTACTGTGTTTCATCGTCAATAAGGTCAGAGGGATACAGTATATTTGAAGTGAAGCATCGGAACCTGTAACTAGTGTTACAGGAATGGTCCAAAACATAGACTGTAAGAAGAGTCAGTCTTCTTGTACTTAAGTCGGCATTGTGCATTTTGTATTTAATTCCGATGCAATTTCTGTGTTTCATCGCCAACAAGAAGGTCAAAGGGATACAGTAAACCTGAAGTGAAGCATCGGAATCTATAACTAGTGTCACGGGAATGCCTCAAAACATAGACAGTAAGAAGATTCAGTTTTCTTGTACTTAAGTCGGCATTGTGCCTTTTCTATTTAATTCTGATGCAATTTCTGTGTTTCATCGTCAATATGAAGGTCAGAGGGATACAGTAAACCTGAAGTGAAACATCGGAATCTATGACTAGTGTCACAGGAATGGTTCAAAGCATAGACAGTAAGAAGAGCCAGTCTTCTTGTACTTGAGTCGGCATTGTGCCTATGTATTTAATTCCGATGCAATTTCTGTGTTTCATCGTCAATAAGAAGGTCAGTGGGATACAGTAAACCTGAAGTGAAGCATCTGAATCTATAACTAGTGTCACAGGAATGGTTCAAAACATAGACGGTAGGAAGAGTCAGTCTTCTTGCACTTAAGTCGGAATTGTGCCTTTTGTATTTAATTCCGATGCCATTTCTGTGTTTCATCTTCAATAAGAAGGTCCAAGGGATACAGTAAACCTCAGGTGAAGCATCGGAATCTAAAACTAGTGTCACAGGAATGGTTCAATACATAGACAGTAAAAAGAGCCAGTCTTCTTGTACTTGAGTTGGCATTGTGCCTAAGTATTTAATTCCGATGCAATTTCTGTGTTTCATCGTCAATAAGACGGTCAGAGGGATACAGTAAACCTGAACTGAAGCATCGGAATCTATAACTATTCCGATGCAATTTCTGTGTTTCATCGTCAATAAGAAGGTCAGTGGGATACAGTAAACCCGAAGTGAAGCATCGGAATCTACAACTAGTGTCACAGGAATTGTTCAAAACATAGACAGTAGGAAGAGTCAGCCTTCTTGTACTTAAGTCGGAATTGTGCCTTTTCTATCTAATTCTGATGCAATTTCTGTGTTTCATCGTCAATAAGAAGGTCAGTGGGATACAGTAAACCCGAAGTGAAGCATCGGAATCTACAACTAGTGTCACAGGAATTGTTCAAAACGTAGACAGTAGGAAGAGTAGATCTCTTGTACTTAATTCGGCATTGTGCTTTTGTATTTAAGTCCGATGCAAATTCTGTGTTTCATCGTCAATAAGAAGGTCAGAGGGAGGCAGTAAACCTGAAGTGAAGCATCTGAATCTAAAACCGGTCTCACAGGAAAGCTTCAAAACATAGACAGTAAGAAGAGCCAGTCTTCTAGTACTTAAGTCGGCATTGTGTATTTTCTATTTAATTCCGATGCTATTTCTGTGTTTCATCGTCAATAAGAAGGTCAGAGGCATTCAGTTAACCTGAAGTGAAGCTTCGGAATCTATAACTAGTGTCACAGGAATGGTTCAAAGCATAGACAGTAAGAAGAGCCAGTCTTCTTGTACTTGAGTTGGAATTGTGCCTATGTATTTAATTCCGATGCAATTTCTGTGTTTCATCGTCAATAAGAAGGTCAGAGGCATTCAGTTAACCTGAAGTGAAGCTTCGGAATCTATAACTAGTGTCACAGGAATGGTTCAAAGCATAGACAGTAAGAAGAGCCAGTCTTCTTGTACCTGAGTTGGAATTGTGCCTATGTATTTAATTCCGATGCAATTTCTGTGTTTCATCGTCAATAAGAAGGTCAGTGGGATACAGTAAACCCGAAGTGAAGCATCGGAATCTACAACTAGTGTCACAGGAATTGTTCAAAACATAGACAGTAGGAAGAGTATATCTCTTGTACTTAATTCGCCATTGTGCCTTTTGTTTTTAATTCCGATGCAATTTCTGTGTTTCATCGTCAATAAGAAGGTCAGTGGGATACAGTAAACCCGAAGTGAAGCATCGGAATCTACAACTAGTGTCACAGGAATTGTTCAAAACATAGACGGTAGGAAGAGTCAGCCTTCTTGTACTTAAGCCGGAATTGAGCCTTTTCTATCTAATTCTGATGCAATTTCTGTGTTTCATCGTCAATAAGAAGGTCAGAGAGATACAGTAAACCTGGAGTGAAGCATCGGAATCTATAACTAGTGTCACGGGAATGCTTCAAAACATAGACAGTAAGAAGAGTCAGTTTTTTTGTACTTAAGTCGGCATTGTGCCTTCTCTAAATAATTCTGATGCAATTTCTGTGTTTCATCGTCAATAAGAAGGTCAGAGGGATACAGTAAACCTGAAGTGAAACATCGGAATCTATGACTAGTGTCACAGGAATGGTTCAAAGCATAGACAGTAAGAAGAGCCAGTCTTCTTGTACTTGAGTCAGCATTGTGCCTATGTATTTAATTCCGATGCAATTTCTGTGTTTCATCGTCAATAAGAAGGTCAGTGGGATACAGTAAACCTTAAGTGAAGCATCTGAATCTATGACTATTGTCACAGGAATGGTTCAAAACATAGACGGTAGGAAGAGTCAGTCTTCTTGCACTTAAGTCGGAATTGTGCCTTTTGTATTTAATTCCGAAGCCATTTCTGTGTTTCATCGTCAATAAGAAGGTCCAAGGGATACAGTAAACCTCAGGTGAAGCATCGGAATCTAAAACTAGTGTCACAGGAATGGTTCAATACATAGACAGTAAAAAGAGCCAGTCTTCTTGTACTTGAGTCGGCATAGTGCCTAAGTATTTAATTCCGATGCAATTTCTGTGTTTCATCGTCAATAAGACGGTCAGAGGGATACAGTAAACCTGAACTGAAGCTTCGGAATCTATAACTAGTGTCACAGGAATGGTTCAAAACATAGACAGTAGGAAGAGCCAGTCTTCTTGTACTTGATTCGGCATTGTGCCTTTTGTATTTAATTCCGATGCAATTTCTGTGTTTCATCGTCAACAAGAAGGTCAGAGAGATACAGTAAACCTGAAGTGAGGTATCGGAATCTATAACTAGTGTCACAGGAATAGTTCAAAGCATAGAGAGTAAGACGAGTCAGTCTTCTTGTACTTAAGTCGGCATTGTGCCTTTTGTATTTAATTCCGATGCAATTTCTGTGTTTCATCGCCAACAAGAAGGTCAAAGGGATACAGTAAACCTGAAGTGAAGCATCGGAATCTATAACTAGTGTCACAGGAATGGTTCAAATCAAAGACAGTAAGAAGAGTCAGTTTTCTTGTACTTAAGTCGGCATTTTGCCTTTTGTATTTAATTCCACTGCAATTTCTGTGTTTCATCGTCAATACGAAGGTCAGAGGGATACAGTAAACGTGAAGTGAAGCATCGGAATGTGTAACTAGTGTCACAGGAATAATTCAAAACATAGACAGTAAGCAGGGTCAGTTATCTTGTACTTAAGTCGGCATTGTGCTTCTTTTATTTAATTCCGATGCAATTTCTGTGTTTCGTCGTCAATAAGAAGATCAAAGGGATACAGTTAACCGGAAGTGAAGCATCGGAATCTAAAACCAGTCTCACAGGAAAGTTTCAAAACATAGACAGTAAGAAGAGCCAGTCTACTTGTACTTGAGTCGGCATTGTGCCTTTTGTATTTAATTCCGATGCAATTTCTGTGTTTCATCGTCAATAAGAAGGTCAGAGAGATACAGTGTACCTGAAGTGAAGCATCGGAATCTATAACTAGTGTCACAGGAATGGTTCAAAGCATACACAGTAAGAAGAGTCAGTTTTGTTGTACTTAAGTCGGAATTGTGCTTTTTGTATTTAATTCCAATTCACTTTCTGTGTTTCATCGTCAATAAGAAAGTCCATGGGATACAGTAAACATATAGTGAAGCATCGGAATCTTAAACTGGTCTCACAGGAAATGTTGAAATCATAGTCAGTAGGAAGAGTCAGTCTTCTTGTACTTAAGTCAGCATTGTGCCTTTTGTATTTAATTCCGATGCAATTTCTGAGTTTAATCGTCAATAAGAAGGTCCAAGGGATACAGTAAACATATATTCAAGCATCGTATTCTAAAACTGGTCTCACAGGAAATGTTAAAACATAGTCAGTAAGAAGAGTCAGTCTTCTTGTACTTAAGTCGGCGTTGTGCCTTTTGTATTTAATTCCGATCTAATTTCTGTCCTTCGTAGTCAATAAGAAGGTCCAAGGGATACAGTAAGCCTGAAGTGAAGCCCCAGAATCTAAAACCGGTCTCTCAGGAAAGGTTCGAAACATAGAGAGTAAGAAGAGCCAGTCATCTTGTATTTGAGTCGGCATTGTGCATTTTGTATTTAATTCCAATGCAGTTTCTGTGTTTCATCGTCAATAAGTAGGTCAGAGGGAATCAGTAAACCTGAAGTGAACCATCGGAATCTATAACTAGTGTCACAGGAATGGTTAAAACATAGACAGTAGGAAGAGTCAGTCTTTTTGTACTTGAGTCGGCATTGTGCCTATGCATTTAATTCCGATGCAATTTCTGTGTTTCATCGTCAATAAGAAGGTAAGAGGGATACAGTAATCCTGAAGTGAAGCATCGGAATCCATAACTAGTGTCACAGGAATGGTTCAAAGCATAGACAGTAAGAAGAACCAGTCTTCTTGTACTTGATTCGGCATTGTGCCTTTTGTATTTCACTCCGATGCAATATCTGTGTTTCATCGCAAATAAGAAGGTCAGTGGGAAACAGTAAACCCGAAGTGAAGCATCGGAATCTATAACTAGTGTCACAGGAATGGTTAAAAACATAGACAGTAAGAAGAGCCAGTCTTCTTGTACTTGAGTCGGCATTGTGCTTTTGTATTTAATTCCAATGCAATTTCTGTGTTTCATCGTCAATGAGAAGGTCAGAGGGATACTGTAAACCAGAAGTGAAGCATCGGAATCCATAACTAGTGTCACAGGAATGGTTGAAAACTTAGGCAGTAGGAAGAGCCAGTCTTCTTGTACTTGATTCGGCATTGTGCCTTTTGTATTTAGTTCCGATGCAATATCTGTGTTTCATCGTCAACAAGAAGGTCAGAGGGATACAGTAAACCTGAAGTGAAGCATCGGAATCTATAACTAGTGTCACAGGAATAGTTCAAAGCATAGACAGTAAGACGAGTCAGTCTTCTTGTACTTAAGTCGGCATTGTGCCTTTTGTATTTAATTCCGATGCAATTTCTGTGTTTCATCGCGAATAAGAAGGTCAGAGGGACTCAGTAAACCTGAAGTGAAGCATTGGAAATTATAACTAGTGTCACAGGAATGGTTCAAAACATAGACAGTAAGAAGAGTCAGTTTTTTTGTACTTGATTCGGCATGTGCCTTTTGTATTTAATTCCGATGCAATTTCTGTGTTTCATCGTCAACAAGATGGTCAGAGGGGTACAGTAAACCTGAAGTGAAGCATCGGAATCTATAACTAGTGTCACAGGAATAGTTCAAATCAAAGACAGTAAGAAGAGTCAGTTTTCTTGTACTTAAGTCGTCATTTTGCCTTTTGTATTTAATTCCGCTGCAATTTCTGTGTTTCATCGTCAATACGAAGGTCAGAGGGATACAGTAAACGTGAAGTGAAGCATCGGAATGTGTAACTAGTGTCACAGGAATGGTTCAAAAACATAGACAGTAAGAAGAGTCAGTTATCTTGTACTTAAGTCAGCATTGTGGCTCTTCTATTTAATTCCGATGCAATTTCTGTGTTTCGTCGTCAATAAGAAGATCAAAGGGATACAGTAAACCGGAAGTGAAGCATCGGAATCTAAAACCAGTCTCGCAGGAAAGTTTCAAAACATAGACAGTAAGAAGAGCCAGTCGACTTGTACTTGAGTCGGCATTGTGCCTTTTGTATTTAATTCCGATGCAATTTCTGTGTTTCATCGTCAATAAGAAGGTCAGAGAGATACAGTGTACCTGAAGTGAAGCATCGGAATCTATAACTAGTGTCACAGGAATGGTTGAAAGCATACACAGTAAGAAGAGTCAGTTTTCTTGTACTTAAGTCGGCATTGTGCCTTTTGTATTTAATTCCAATTCAATTTCTGTGTTTCATCGTCAATTAGAAAGTCCATGGGATACAGTAAACATGTAGTGAAGCATCGGAATCTAAAACTGGTCTCACAGGAAAAGTTGATATCATAGTCAGTAGGAAGAGTCAGTCTTCTTGTACTTAAGTCAGCATTGTGCCTTTTGTATTTAATTCTGATGCAATTTCTGTGTTTCATCCTCAATAAGAAGGTCCAAGGGATACAGTAAAACATATAGTCAAGCATCGGAATCTAAAACTGGTCTCACAGGAAGTGTTCAAAGCATAGTCAGTAAGAAGAGTCAGTCTTCTTGTACTTAAGTCGGCGGTGTGCCTTTTGTATTTGATTCCGATGCAATTTCTGTGTTTCATCGTCAATAAGAAGGTCGTAAGGATACAGTAAACCTGAAGTGAAGCATCGGAATCTAAAACTGGTCGCACAGGTAAGGTTCAGAACATAGACTGTTAGAAGAGTAGTTTTTTTGTACTTAAATCAGCATTGTGCCTTTTCTATATAATTCTGTTTCAATTTCTGTGTCTCGTCGTCAGTAAGAAGGCCCAAGGGATACAGTAAACCTGAAGTGAAGCATCTGAATCTAAAACCGGTCTCACAAGAAAGCTTCAAAACATAGACAGTAAGAAGAGCCAGTCTTCTAGTACTTAAGTCATTATTGTGCCTTTTCTATTTAATTCCGATGCTATTTCTGTGTTTCATCGTCAATAAGAAGGTCAGAGGCATACAGTTAACCTGAAGTGAAGCTTCGGAATCTATAACTAGTGTCACAGGAATGGTTCAAAGCATAGACAGTAAGAAGAGCCAGTCCTCTTGTACTTGAGTTGGAATTGTGCCTATGTATTTAATTCCGATGCAATTTCTGTGTTTCATCGTCAATAAGAAGGTCAGAGGGATACAGTAAACCTGAAGTGAAGCATCGGAATCTATAACTAGAGTCACAGGAATGGTTCAAAGCATAGACAGTAAGAAGAGCCAGTCTTCATGTACATGAGTCGGCATTGTGCCTTTTGTTTTTAATTCCGATGCAATTTCTGTGTTTCATCGTCAATAAGAAGTTCAGTGGGATACAGTAAACCCGAAGTGAAGCATCGGAATCAACAACTAGTGTCACAGGAATTGTTCAAAACATAGACAGTAGGAAGAGTAGATCTTTTGTACTTAATTCGGCATTGTGCTTCTTCTATTTAATTCCGATGCGATTTCTGTGTTTCATCGTCAATAAGAAGGTCAGAGGCATACAGTTAACCTGAAGTGAAGCTTCGGAATCTATAACTAGTGTCACAGGAATGGTTCAAAGCATAGACAGTAAGAAGAGCCAGTCCTCTTGTACTTAAGTCGGCATTGTGCCTTTTCTATCTAATTCTGATGCAATTTCTGTGTTTCATAGTCAATAAGAAGGTCAGAGGGATACAGTAAACCTGAAGTGAAGCATCGGAATCTATGACTAGTGTCACAGGAATGGTTCAAAGCATAGACAGTAAGAAGAGCCAGTCATCTTGTATTTGAATCGGCATTGTGCCTTTTGTATTTAATTCAGATGCAATTTCTGTGTTTCATCGTCAATAAGAAGGTCACAGGGATACAGTAAACCTGAAGTGAAGCATCGGAATCTATAACTAGTGTCACTGGAATGGTTAAAACATAGACAGTAGGAAGAGTCAGTCTTCTTCTACTTAAGTCGGTATTGTGCATTTTGTATTTAATTCCGATGCAATTTCTGTGTTTCCTCGTTAATATGAACGTCCAAGGGATACAGTAAACATATAGTGAAGCATCAGCATCTAAAACTGGTCTCACAGGAAATGTTCACAACATAGTCAGTAACAAGAGTCAGTATTCTTGTACTTAAGTCGGCATTGTACCTTTTGTATTTAATTCCGATGCAATTACTGTGTTTCATCGTCAATAAGGTCAGAGGGATACAGTATATTTGAAGTGAAGCATCGGAACCTGTAACTAGTGTTACAGGAATGGTCCAAAACATAGACTGTAAGAAGAGTCAGTCTTCTTGTACTTAAGTCGGCATTGTGCATTTTGTATTTAATTCCGCTGCAATTTCTGTGTTTCATTGTCAATAAGAAGGTTAAAGGGATTCAATAAACCTGAAGTGATGCATCGGTATCTATAACTAGTGACACAGGAATGGTTCAAAACATAGACAGTAAGAAGAGTCAGTCTTCTTGTACTTAAACCGGCATTGTGCCTTTTGTATTTAATTCCGATGCAATTTCTGTGTTTCATCGTCAATAAGAAGGTCAGAGGGATACGGTAAAACTGAAGTGAAGCATCGGAATCTATAACTAGTGTCACAGGAATGGTTCTAAACATAGACTGTAAGAAGGGTCAGTCTTCTTGTACCTAAGTCGGCATTGTGCCTTTTGTATATAATTCCGATGCAATTTCTGTGTTTCATCGTCAATAAGAAGGTCAGCTGGATACAGTAAACCTGAAGTGAAGCATCGGAATCTATAACTAGTGTCACAGGAATGGTTCACAACATAGACAATAAGAAGAGTCAGTATTCTTGTACTTAAGTCACCATTGTGTTTTGTATTTAATTAAGATGCCATTTCTATGTTTCATCGTCAATAAGGAGGTCAGAGGGATACAGTAAACCTGAAGTGAAGCATCGGAATCTAAAACTAGTCTCACAGGAATGGTTCAAAACATCGACAGTAGGAAGAGTCAGTCTTCTTGAACTTCAGTCGGCATTGTACTTTTGTATTTAATTAAGATGCAATTTCTGTGTTTCATCGTCAATAAGGAGGTTAGAGGGGTACAGTAAACCTGAAGTGAAGCATCGGAATCTAAAACTAGTGTCAAAGGAATGGTTCAAAACATAGACAGTAGGAAGAGTCAGTCTTCCTGTACTTCAGTCGGCATTGTGCCTTTTGTATATAATTCCCTGCAATTTCTGTGTTTCATCGTCAATAAGAAGGTCAGCTGGATATAGTAAACCTAAAGTGAAGCATCGGAATCTATAACTAGTGTCACAGAAATCGTTCAAAACATAGGCAGTAAGAAGAGCCAGTCTTCTTGTATTTGTGTCGGCATTGTGCCTTTTGTATTTAATTCCGATGCAATTTCTGTGTTTCATCGTCAATAGGAAGGACAGAGGGATACAGTAAACCTGAAGTGAAGCATCGGAATCTATAACTAGTGTCATAGGAATGGTTCAAAACATTGACAGAAAGAAGAGTCAGTCTTCTTGTACTTAAGTCGGCATTGTGCCTTTTGAATTTAATCCGATGAAATTTCTGTGTTTCATCGTCAATAAGAAGGTCAGAGGGATACAGAAAAACTGAAGTGAAGCATCGGAAACTGTTACTAGTGTCACAGGATTGTTTCAAAACATAGACAGTAAGAAGAGTCAGTCTTCTTGTACTAAAGTCGGCATTGTGCCTTTTGTATTTAACTCCGATGGAATTTCTGTGCTTCATCATCAATAAGAAGGTCAGCTGGATACAGTATACCTGAAGTGCAGCATATGAATCTATAACTAGTGTCACAGTAATGGTTCAAACCATAGACAGTAAGGAGAGTAAGTCTTCTTGTACTTAAGTCGGCATTGTGCCTTTTGTATTTAATTCCAATGCTACTTCTGTGTTTCATCGTCAATAAGAAGGTGAGAGAGATACAGTAAACCTGAAGTTAAGCATCGGAATCTATAACTAGTGTCACAGGTATGGGTCAAACCGTAGACAGTAAGAAGAGTCAGTCTTCTTGTACTTAAGTCGGCATTGTGCCTTTTGTATTTAACTCCGATGGAATTTCTGTGCTTCATCATCAATAAGAAGGTCAGCTGGATACAGTATACCTGAAGTGCAGCAAATGAATCTATAACTAGTGTCACAGGAATGGTTCAAACCATAGACAGTAAGAAGAGTCAGTCTTCCTGTACTTCAGTCGGCATTGTGCCTTTTGTATATAATTCCCTGCAATTTCTATGTTTCTTCGTCTATAAGAAGGTCAGAGGGATATAGTAAACCTGAAGTGAAGCATCGGAATCTATAACTAGTGTCACAGGAATGGTTCAAAACATAGACAGTAAGAGGAGCCAGTCTTCTTGTACTTGAGTCGCCATTGTGTTTTTTGTGTTTAATTCCGATGCAATTTCTGTGTTTCATCGTCAATAAGAAGGCCAGAGGGATTCAGTAAATCAAAAGTGAAGCATCGGAATCTATAACTAGTGTCACAGGAATGGTTCAAAACAAAGAGAGTAGGAAGAGTCAGTCTTCTTGTACTTAAGTCGGCATTGTGCCTTTTGTATTTAATTCCGATGCAATTTCTGTGTTTCATCGTCAATAAGAAGGTTAGAGGGATACAGTAAACCTAATGTGAAGCATCGGAATCTATAACTAGGGTCACAGGAATGGTTCAAAACATAGACTGTAAGAAGAGTCCGTTTTCTTGTACTTAAGTCGGCATTGTGCCTTTTGTATTTAATCCCGATGCAATTTCTGTGTTTCATCGTCAATAAGAAGGTCAGAGGGATACAGTAAACCTGAAGTGAAGCATCGGAATCTAAAACCGGTCTCACAGGAAGGGTTTAAAACATAGACAGTAAGAAGAGCCAGTCTACTTGTACTTGAGTCGGCATTGTGCCTTTTGTATTTGATTCCGATGCAATTTCTGTGTTTTATCGTCAATAGGAAGGTCAGAGGGATACTGTAAACCTGAAGTTAAGCTTGGGAATCTATAACTAGTGTCACAGGAACGGTTCAAAACATAGACAGTAAGAAGAGTCAGTTTTCTTGTACTTAATTTGGCATTGTGCATTTTGTATTTAATTCCGATGCAATTTCTGTGGTTCATCGTCAATAAGGAGGTCAGAGGGATACACTAAACCTGAAGTGATGCATCGGAATCTATAACTAGTGTCACAGGAATGGTTCAAAACATAGACAGTAAGAAGTGTCAGTTTTCTTGTACTTTAGTCGGCATTGAGCCTTTTGTATTTAATTCCGATGCAATTTCTGTGTTTCATCGGCAATATGAAGGTCAGAGGGATACAGTAAACCTGAAGTGAAGCATCGGAATCTATAACTAGTGTCACAGGAATGGTTCAAAACATAACAGTAGAAGAATCAGTTTTCTTGTACTTAAGTCGACGTGGAGCATTTTGTTTTTAATTCCTATTCAATTTCTGTGTATCATCGTCAATAAGAAGGACTGAGGGATACAGTAAACCTGAAGTGAAGCATCGGAATTTATAACTAGTGCCACAGGAATGGTTTAAAACATAGACAGTAAGAAGTTTCAGATTTCTTGTACCTAAGTCGGCATAGTGCCATTTGTATTCAATTCCGATGCAATTTCTGCGTTTCGTCGTCAATAAGAGGGTCCACCGGATACAGTAAACCTGAAGTGAAGCATCGGAATCTAAAATCGGTCACACAGGAAAGGTTCAAAACATAGACAGTAAGAAGAGCCAGTCTTCTTAAACTTGAGTCGGCATTGTGCCTTTTGTATTTAATTCCGATGCAATTTCTGTGTTACATCGTCAATAAGAAGGTCAGAGGGATACAGTAACCTGAAGTGAAACATCGGAATCTATAACCAGCGTCACAGGTATGGTTCAAAACATAGACAGTAAGAAGAGTCAGTTTTCTTGTACTTAAGTCGGCATTGTGCCTTTTGTAATTTATCCCGATGCAATTTCTGTGTTTCATCGTCAATAAGAAGGTCAGAGGGATACAGTAAACCTGAAGTGAAGCATCGGAATCAATAACTAGAGTCACAGGAATGGTTCAAAGCATATATAGTAAGAAGAGTCAGTTTTCTTGTAGTTTAGTCGGCATTGTACCATTTCAAATTAATCCCGATGCAATTTCTGTGTTTCGTCGTCAATAAGGAGGTCCACGGGATACAGTAAACCAGAATTGTAGCATCTGAATCTAAAACCGGTCTCACAGGAAAGGTTCATAACATAGACAGTAAGAAAAGCCAGTCTTTATGTATTTGAGTCGGCGTTGTGCCTTTTGTATATAATTCCGATGCAATTTCTGTGTTTCATCGTCAATCAGAAGGTCAGCGGGATTCAGTAAACCAGAAGTGAAGAATAGGAATCTATAACTAGTGTCACAGGAATGGTTCAAAACATAGACAGTAAGAAGAGCCAGTATTATTGTACTTAAGTCGACATTGTGCTTTGTATTTAATTAAGATGCAATTTCTGTGTTTCATCGTCAATAAGGAGGTCAGAGGGATACAGTAAACCAGAAGTGAAGCTTCGGAATCTAAAACTAGTGTCACAGGAATGGTTCAAAGCATAGACAGTAAGAAGAGCCAGTCTTCTTGTACTTGAGTTGGAATTGTGCCTATGTATTTAATTCCGATGCAATTTCTGTGTTTCATCGTCAATAAGAAGGTCAGATGGATACAGTAAACCTGAAGTGAAGCATCGGAATCTATAACTAGTGTCACAGGAATGGTTCAAAGCATAGACAGTAAGAAGAGCCAGTCTTCATGTACATGAGTCGGCATTGTGCCTTTTGTTTTTAATTCCGATGCAATTTCTGTGTTTCATCGTCAATAAGAAGTTCAGTGGGATACAGTAAACCCGAAGTGAAGCATCGGAATCAACAACTAGTGTCACAGGAATTGTTCAAAACATAGACAGTAGGAAGAGTAGATCTTTTGTACTTAATTCGGCATTGTGCTTCTTCTATTTAATTCCGATGCGATTTCTGTGTTTCATCGTCAATAAGAAGGTCAGAGGCATACAGTTAACCTGAAGTGAAGCTTCGGAATCTATAACTAGTGTCACAGGAATGGTTCAAAGCATAGACAGTAAGAAGAGCCAGTCCTCTTGTACTTAAGTCGGCATTGTGCCTTTTCTATCTAATTCTGATGCAATTTCTGTGTTTCATAGTCAATAAGAAGGTCAGAGGGATACAGTAAACCTGAAGTGAAGCATCGGAATCTATGACTAGTGTCACAGGAATGGTTCAAAGCATAGACAGTAAGAAGAGCCAGTCATCTTGTATTTGAATCGGCATTGTGCCTTTTGTATTTAATTCAGATGCAATTTCTGTGTTTCATCGTCAATAAGAAGGTCAGAGGGATACAGTAAACCTGAAGTGAAGCATCGGAATCTATAACTAGTGTCACTGGAATGGTTAAAACATAGACAGTAGGAAGAGTCAGTCTTCTTCTACTTAAGTCGGTATTGTGCATTTTGTATTTAATTCCGATGCAATTTCTGTGTTTCCTCGTTAATATGAACGTCCAAGGGATACAGTAAACATATAGTGAAGCATCAGCATCTAAAACTGGTCTCACAGGAAATGTTCACAACATAGTCAGTAACAAGAGTCAGTATTCTTGTACTTAAGTCGGCATTGTACCTTTTGTATTTAATTCCGATGCAATTACTGTGTTTCATCGTCAATAAGGTCAGAGGGATACAGTATATTTGAAGTGAAGCATCGGAACCTGTAACTAGTGTTACAGGAATGGTCCAAAACATAGACTGTAAGAAGAGTCAGTCTTCTTGTACTTAAGTCGGCATTGTGCATTTTGTATTTAATTCCGCTGCAATTTCTGTGTTTCATTGTCAATAAGAAGGTTAAAGGGATTCAATAAACCTGAAGTGATGCATCGGTATCTATAACTAGTGACACAGGAATGGTTCAAAACATAGACAGTAAGAAGAGTCAGTCTTCTTGTACTTAAACCGGCATTGTGCCTTTTGTATTTAATTCCGATGCAATTTCTGTGTTTCATCGTCAATAAGAAGGTCAGAGGGATACGGTAAAACTGAAGTGAAGCATCGGAATCTATAACTAGTGTCACAGGAATGGTTCTAAACATAGACTGTAAGAAGGGTCAGTCTTCTTGTACCTAAGTCGGCATTGTGCCTTTTGTATATAATTCCGATGCAATTTCTGTGTTTCATCGTCAATAAGAAGGTCAGCTGGATACAGTAAACCTGAAGTGAAGCATCGGAATCTATAACTAGTGTCACAGGAATGGTTCACAACATAGACAATAAGAAGAGTCAGTATTCTTGTACTTAAGTCACCATTGTGCTTTTGTATTTAATTAAGATGCCATTTCTATGTTTCATCGTCAATAAGGAGGTCAGAGGGATACAGTAAACCTGAAGTGAAGCATCGGAATCTAAAACTAGTCTCACAGGAATGGTTCAAAACATCGACAGTAGGAAGAGTCAGTCTTCTTGAACTTCAGTCGGCATTGTACTTTTGTATTTAATTAAGATGCAATTTCTGTGTTTCATCGTCAATAAGGAGGTTAGAGGGGTACAGTAAACCTGAAGTGAAGCATCGGAATCTAAAACTAGTGTCAAAGGAATGGTTCAAAACATAGACAGTAGGAAGAGTCAGTCTTCCTGTACTTCAGTCGGCATTGTGCCTTTTGTATATAATTCCCTGCAATTTCTGTGTCTCATCGTCAATAAGAAGGTCAGCTGGATATAGTAAACCTAAAGTGAAGCATCGGAATCTATAACTAGTGTCACAGAAATCGTTCAAAACATAGGCAGTAAGAAGAGCCAGTCTTCTTGTATTTGTGTCGGCATTGTGCCTTTTGTATTTAATTCCGATGCAATTTCTGTGTTTCATCGTCAATAGGAAGGACAGAGGGATACAGTAAACCTGAAGTGAAGCATCGGAATCTATAACTAGTGTCATAGGAATGGTTCAAAACATTGACAGAAAGAAGAGTCAGTCTTCTTGTACTTAAGTCGGCATTGTGCCTTTTGAATTTAATCCGATGAAATTTCTGTGTTTCATCGTCAATAAGAAGGTCAGAGGGATACAGAAAAACTGAAGTGAAGCATCGGAAACTGTTACTAGTGTCACAGGATTGTTTCAAAACATAGACAGTAAGAAGAGTCAGTCTTCTTGTACTAAAGTCGGCATTGTGCCTTTTGTATTTAACTCCGATGGAATTTCTGTGCTTCATCATCAATAAGAAGGTCAGCTGGATACAGTATACCTGAAGTGCAGCATATGAATCTATAACTAGTGTCACAGTAATGGTTCAAACCATAGACAGTAAGGAGAGTAAGTCTTCTTGTACTTAAGTCGGCATTGTGCCTTTTGTATTTAATTCCAATGCTACTTCTGTGTTTCATCGTCAATAAGAAGGTGAGAGAGATACAGTAAACCTGAAGTTAAGCATCGGAATCTTTAACTAGTGTCACAGGTATGGGTCAAACCGTAGACAGTAAGAAGAGTCAGTCTTCTTGTACTTAAGTCGGCATTGTGCCTTTTGTATTTAACTCCGATGGAATTTCTGTGCTTCATCATCAATAAGAAGGTCAGCTGGATACAGTATACCTGAAGTGCAGCAAATGAATCTATAACTAGTGTCACAGGAATGGTTCAAACCATAGACAGTAAGAAGAGTCAGTCTTCCTGTACTTCAGTCGGCATTGTGCCTTTTGTATATAATTCCCTGCAATTTCTGTGTTTCTTCGTCTATAAGAAGGTCAGAGGGATATAGTAAACCTGAAGTGAAGCATCGGAATCTATAACTAGTGTCACAGGAATGGTTCAAAACATAGACAGTAAGAGGAGCCAGTCTTCTTGTACTTGAGTCGCCATTGTGTTTTTTGTGTTTAATTCCGATGCAATTTCTGTGTTTCATCGTCAATAAGAAGGCCAGAGGGATTCAGTAAATCAAAAGTGAAGCATCGGAATCTATAACTAGTGTCACAGGAATGGTTCAAAACAAAGAGAGTAGGAAGAGTCAGTCTTCTTGTACTTAAGTCGGCATTGTGCCTTTTGTATTTAATTCCGATGCAATTTCTGTGTTTCATCGTCAATAAGAAGGTTAGAGGGATACAGTAAACCTAATGTGAAGCATCGGAATCTATAACTAGGGTCACAGGAATGGTTCAAAACATAGACTGTAAGAAGAGTCCGTTTTCTTGTACTTAAGTCGGCATTGTGCCTTTTGTATTTAATCCCGATGCAATTTCTGTGTTTCATCGTCAATAAGAAGGTCAGAGGGATACAGTAAACCTGAAGTGAAGCATCGGAATCTAAAACCGGTCTCACAGGAAGGGTTTAAAACATAGACAGTAAGAAGAGCCAGTCTACTTGTACTTGAGTCGGCATTGTGCCTTTTGTATTTGATTCCGATGCAATTTCTGTGTTTTATCGTCAATAGGAAGGTCAGAGGGATACTGTAAACCTGAAGTTAAGCTTGGGAATCTATAACTAGTGTCACAGGAACGGTTCAAAACATAGACAGTAAGAAGAGTCAGTTTTCTTGTACTTAATTTGGCATTGTGCATTTTGTATTTAATTCCGATGCAATTTCTGTGGTTCATCGTCAATAAGGAGGTCAGAGGGATACACTAAACCTGAAGTGATGCATCGGAATCTATAACTAGTGTCACAGGAATGGTTCAAAACATAGACAGTAAGAAGTGTCAGTTTTCTTGTACTTTAGTCGGCATTGAGCCTTTTGTATTTAATTCCGATGCAATTTCTGTGTTTCATCGGCAATATGAAGGTCAGAGGGATACAGTAAACCTGAAGTGAAGCATCGGAATCTATAACTAGTGTCACAGGAATGGTTCAAAACATAACAGTAGAAGAATCAGTTTTCTTGTACTTAAGTCGACGTGGAGCATTTTGTTTTTAATTCCTATTCAATTTCTGTGTATCATCGTCAATAAGAAGGACTGAGGGATACAGTAAACCTGAAGTGAAGCATCGGAATTTATAACTAGTGCCACAGGAATGGTTTAAAACATAGACAGTAAGAAGTTTCAGATTTCTTGTACCTAAGTCGGCATAGTGCCATTTGTATTCAATTCCGATGCAATTTCTGCGTTTCGTCGTCAATAAGAGGGTCCACCGGATACAGTAAACCTGAAGTGAAGCATCGGAATCTAAAATCGGTCACACAGGAAAGGTTCAAAACATAGACAGTAAGAAGAGCCAGTCTTCTTAAACTTGAGTCGGCATTGTGCCTTTTGTATTTAATTCCGATGCAATTTCTGTGTTACATCGTCAATAAGAAGGTCAGAGGGATACAGTAACCTGAAGTAAAACATCGGAATCTATAACCAGCGTCACAGGTATGGTTCAAAACATAGACAGTAAGAAGAGTCAGTTTTCTTGTACTTAAGTCGGCATTGTGCCTTTTGTAATTTATTCCGATGCAATTTCTGTGTTTCATCGTCAATAAGAAGGTCAGAGGGATACAGTAAACCTGAAGTGAAGCATCGGAATCAATAACTAGAGTCACAGGAATGGTTCAAAGCATATATAGTAAGAAGAGTCAGTTTTCTTGTAGTTTAGTCGGCATTGTACCTTTTCAAATTAATCCCGATGCAATTTCTGTGTTTCGTCGTCAATAAGGAGGTCCACGGGATACAGTAAACCAGAATTGTAGCATCTGAATCTAAAACCGGTCTCACAGGAAAGGTTCATAACATAGACAGTAAGAAAAGCCAGTCTTTATGTATTTGAGTCGGCGTTGTGCCTTTTGTATATAATTCCGATGCAATTTCTGTGTTTCATCGTCAATCAGAAGGTCAGCGGGATTCAGTAAACCAGAAGTGAAGAATAGGAATCTATAACTAGTGTCACAGGAATGGTTCAAAACATAGACAGTAAGAAGAGCCAGTATTATTGTACTTAAGTCGACATTGTGCTTTGTATTTAATTAAGATGCAATTTCTGTGTTTCATCGTCAATAAGGAGGTCAGAGGGATACAGTAAACCAGAAGTGAAGCTTCGGAATCTAAAACTAGTGTCACAGGAATGGTTCAAAGCATAGACAGTAAGAAGAGCCAGTCTTCTTGTACTTGAGTTGGAATTGTGCCTATGTATTTAATTCCGATGCAATTTCTGTGTTTCATCGTCAATAAGAAGGTCAGATGGATACAGTAAACCTGAAGTGAAGCATCGGAATCTATAACTAGTGTCACAGGAATGGTTCAAAGCATAGACAGTAAGAAGAGCCAGTCTTCATGTACATGAGTCGGCATTGTGCCTTTTGTTTTTAATTCCGATGCAATTTCTGTGTTTCATCGTCAATAAGAAGGTCAGTGGGATACAGTAAACCCGAAGTGAAGCATCGGAATCTACAACTAGTGTCACGGGAATGCTTCAAAACATAGACAGTAAGAAGAGTCAGTTTTCTTGTACTTAAGTCGGCATTGTGCCTTTTCTATCTAATTCTGATGCAATTTCTGTGTTTCATCGTCAATAAGAAGGTCAGAGGGATACAGTAAACCTGAAGTGAAGCATCGGAATCTATGACTAGTGTCACAGGAATGGTTCAAAGCATAGACAGTAAGAAGAGCCAGTCATCTTGTATTTGAATCGGCATTGTGCCTTTTGTATTTAATTCAGATGCAATTTCTGTGTTTCATCGTCAATAAGAAGGTCACAGGGATACAGTAAACCTGAAGTGAAGCATCGGAATCTATAACTAGTGTCACTGGAATGGTTAAAACATAGACAGTAGGAAGAGTCAGTCTTCTTGTACTTAAGTCGGTATTGTGCATTTTGTATTTAATTCCGATGCAATTTCTGTGTTTCATCGTTAATATGAACGTCCAAGGGATACAGTAAACATATAGTGAAGCATCAGCATCTAAAACTGGTCTCACAGGAAATGTTCACAACATAGTCAGTAACAAGAGTCAGTATTCTTGTACTTAAGTCGGCATTGTACCTTTTGTATTTAATTCCGATGCAATTACTGTGTTTTATCGTCAATAAGGTCAGAGGGATACAGTATATTTGAAGTGAAGCATCGGAACCTGTAACTAGTGTTACAGGAATGGTTCAAAACATAGACTGTAAGAAGAGTCAGTCTTCTTGTACTTAAGTCGGCATTGTGCATTTTGTATTTAATTCCGCTGCAATTTCTGTGTTTCATTGTCAATAAGAAGGTTAAAGGGATTCAATAAACCTGAAGTGATGCATCGGAATCTATAACTAGTGACACAGGAATGGTTCAAAACATAGACAGTAAGAAGAGTCAGTCTTCTTGTACTTAAACCGGCATTGTGCCTTTTGTATTTTATTCCGACGCAATTTCTGTGTTTCATCGTCAACTAGAAGGTCCAACGGATACAGTAAACACATAGTGAAGCATCGGAATCTAAAACTGGTCTCACAGGAAATGTTCGCAACATAGTCAGAAAGAAGAGTCAGTCTTCTCGTACTTAAGTCGGCATTGTGCCTTTTCTATTTAATTCCGAAGCAATTTCTGTGTTTCATCGTCAATACGATGGTCAGAGGTATACAGTAAACCTGAAGTGAAGCATCGGAATCTATAACTAGTGTCACAGGAATGGTTCAAAACATAGACAATAGGAAGAGTCAGTCTTCTTGTCCTTCAGTCGGCATTGTGCCTTTTGTATTTAATTCCGATGCAATTTCTGTGTTTCATCGTCAATAAGAAGGTCCAACGGATGCAGTAAACCTGATGTGAAGCATCGGAATCTATAACTAGTGTCACAGGAATGGTTCAAAGCATAGACAGTAAGAGGAGTCAGTCCTCTTGTCCTTCAGTCGGCATTGTGCCTTTTGTATTTAATTCCGATGCAATTTCTGTGTTTCGTCGTCAATAAGAAGGTCCAACGGATGCAGTAAACCTCAAGTGAAGCATCGGAATCTAAGACTAGTGTCACAGGAATGGTTCAAATCATAGACAGTAGAAAGAGTCAGTCTTCTTGAACTTAAGTCGGCATTGTGCCTTTTGTATTTAATTCCGATGCAATTTCTGTGTTTCATCGACAATAAGAAGGTCAGAGGGATACGGTAAAACTGAAGTGAAGCATCGGAATCTATAACTAGTGTCACAGGAATGGTTCTAAACATAGACTGTAAGAAGGGTCAGTCTTCTTGTACCTAAGTCGGCATTGTGCCTTTTGTATATAATTCCGATGCAATTTCTGTGTTTCATCGTCAATAAGAAGGTCAGCTGGATACAGTAAACCTGAAGTGAAGCATCGGAATCTATAACTAGTGTCACAGGAATGGTTCACAACATAGACAATAAGAAGAGTCAGTATTCTTGTACTTAAGTCGGCATCGTGCTTTTGTATTTAATTAAGATGCCATTTCTGTGTTTCATCGTCAATAAGGAGGTCAGAGGGATACAGTAAACCTGAAGTGAAGCATCGGAATCCAAAACGAGTCTCACAGGAATGGTTCAAATCATCGACAGTAGGAAGAGTCAGTCTTCTTGAACTTCAGTCGGCATTGTACTTTTGTATTTAATTAAGATGCAATTTCTGTGTTTCATCGTCAATAAGGAGGTTAGAGGGGTACAGTAAACCTGAAGTGAAGATCGGAATCTAAAACTAGTGTCACAGGAATGGTTCAAAACATAGACAGTAGGAAGAGTCAGTCTTCCTGTACTTCAGTCGGCATTGTGCCTTTTGTATATAATTCCCTGCAATTTCTGTATTTCATCGTCAATAAGAAGGTCAGCTGGATATAGTAAACCTAAAGTGAAGCATCGGAATCTATAACTAGTGTCACAGAAATCGTTAAAAGCATAGGCAGTAAGAAGAGCCAGTCTTCTTGTATTTGTGTCGGCATTGTGCCTTTTGTATTTAATTCCGATGCAATTTCTGTGTTTCATCGTCAATAGGAAGGACAGAGGGATACAGTAAACCTGAAGTGAAGCATCGGAATCTATAACTAGTGTCATAGGAATGGTTCAAAACATTGACAGAAAGAAGAGTCAGTCTTCTTGTACTTAAGTCGGCAATGTGCCTTTTGAATTTAATCCGATGCAATTTCTGTGTTTCATCGTCAATAAGAAGGTCAGAGGGATACAGAAAAACAGAAGTGAAGCATCGGAAACTGTTACTAGTGTCACAGGATTGTTTCAAAACATAGACAGTAAGAAGAGTCAGTCTTCTTGTACTAAAGTCGGCATTGTGCCTTTTGTATTTAACTCCGATGGAATTTCTGTGCTTCATCATCAATAAGAAGGTCAGCTGGATACAGAATACCTGAAGTGCAGCATATGAATCTATAACTAGTGTCACAGGAATGGTTCAAACCATAGACAGTAAGAAGAGTAAGTTTTCTTGTACTTAAGTCGGCATTGTGCCTTTTGTATTTAATTCCAATGCTACTTCTGTGTCTCATCGTCAATAAGAAGGTGAGAGAGATACAGTAAACCTGAAGTTAAGCATCGGAATCTATAACTAGTGTCACAGGTATGGGTCAAACCGTAGACAGTAAGAAGAGTCAGTCTTCTTGTACTTAAGTCGGCATTGTGCCTTTTGTATATAGTTCCGATGCAATTTCTGTGTTTCTTCGTCTATAAGAAGGTCAGAGGGATATAGTAAACCTGAAGTGAAGCATCGGAATCTATAACTAGTGTCACAGGAATGGTTCTAAACATAGACAGTAAGAGGAGCCAGTCTTCTTGTACTTGAGTCGGCATTGTGTCTTTTGTGTTTAATTCCGATGCAATTTCTGTGTTTCATCGTCAATAAGAAGGCCAGAGGGATTCAGTAAATCTGAAGTGAAGCATCGGAATCTATAACTAGTGTCACAGGAATGGTTCAAAACAAAGAGAGTAGGAAGAGTCAGTCTTCTTGTACTTAAGTCGGCATTGTGTCTTTTGTATTTAATTCCGATGCAATTTCTGTGTTTCATCGTCAATAAGAAGGTTAGAGGGATACAGTAAACCTAATGTGAAGCATCGGAATCTATAACTAGTGTCACAGGAATGGTTCAAAACATAACAGTAGAAGAATCAGTTTTCTTGTACTTAAGTCGACGTGGAGCATTTTGTTTTTAATTCCTATTCAATTTCTGTGTATCATCGTCAATAAGAAGGACTGAGGGATCCAGTAAACCTGAAGTGAAGCATCGGAATTTATAACTAGTGCCACAGGAATGGTTTAAAACATAGACAGTAAGAAGTTTCAGATTTCTTGTACCTAAGTCGGCATAGTGCCATTTGTATTCAATTCCGATGCAATTTCTGCGTTTCGTCGTCAATAAGAGGGTCCACCGGATACAGTAAACCTGAAGTGAAGCATCGGAATCTAAAATCGGTCACACAGGAAAGGTTCAAAACATAGACAGTAAGAAGAGCCAGTCTTCTTAAACTTGAGTCGGCATTGTGCCTTTTGTATTTCATTCCGATGCAATTTCTGTGTTACATCGTCAATAAGAAGGTCAGAGGGATACAGTAAACCTGAATTGAAGTATCCGAATCTATAACTAGTGTCACAGGAATGGTTCAAACCGTAGACAGTAAGAAGAGTCAGTCTTCTTGTACTTAAGTCGGCATTCTGCCTTTTGTATATGGTTCTGATGCAATTTCTGTGTTTCATCGTCTATAAGAAGGTCAGAGGGATACAGTAAACGTGAAGTGAAGCATCGGAATCTATAACTAGTGTCACAGGAATGGCTCAAAACATGGACAGTAACAGGAGCCAGTCTTCTTGTACTTGAGTCGGCATTGTGCCTTTTGTATGTAATTCCGATGCACTTTCTGTGTTTCATCGTCAATAAGAAGGTCAGAGGGATACAGTAAACCTGAAGTGAAGCTTCGGAATCTAAGACTAGTGTCACAGGAATGGTTCAAAACATAGACAGTAGGAAGAGTAAGTCTTCTTGTACTTTAGTCGGCATTGTGCCTTTTGTAATTAATTCCGATGCAATTTCTGTGTTTAATCGTCAATATGAAGGTCAGAGGGATACAGTAAAACTGAAGTGAAGCATCGGAAACTATAAATAGTGTCACAGGATAGGTTCAAAACAGAGACAGTAAGAAGAGTTAGTATTCTTGTACTAAAGTCGGCATTGTGCATTTTGTATTTAACTCTGATGGTATTTCTGTGCTTCATCGTCTATAAGAAGGTCAGCTGGATACAGTTTACCTGAAGTGCAGCATCTGAATCTGTAACTAGTGTCACAGGAATGGTTCAAACCATAGACAGTAACAAGAGTCAGTCTTCTTGTACTTAAGTCGGCATTGTGCCATTTGTATTTAATTAAGATGCAATTTCTGTGTTTTATCGTCAATAAGAAGGTCAGAGTGATATAGTAAACCTGAAGTGAAGCATCGGAATCTATAACTAGTGTCACAGGTATGGTTCAAACCGTAGACAGTAAGAAGAGTCAGTTTTCTTGTACTTAAGTCGGCATTGTGCCTTTTGTAATTTATTCCGATGCAATTTCTGTGTTTCATCGTAAATAAGAAGGTCAGAGGGATACAGTAAACCTGAAGTGAAGCATCGGAATCTATAACTAGAGTCACAGGAATGGTTCAAAACATATATAGTAAGAAGATTCAGTTTTCTTGTAGTTTAGTCGGCATTGTGCCTTTTCAAATTAATCCCGATGCAATTTCTGTGTTTCGTCGTCAATAAGGAGGTCCACGGGATACAGTAAACCAGAATTGTAGCATCTGAATCTAAAACCGGTCTCACAGGAAAGGTTCATAACATAGACAGTAAGAAAAGCCAGTCTTTATGTATTTGAGTCGGCGTTGTGCCTTTTGTATATAATTCCGATGCAATTTCTGTGTTTCATCGTCAATCAGAAGGTCAGCGGGATTCAGTAAACCAGAAGTGAAGAATAGGAATCAATAACTAGTGTCACAGGAATGGTTCAAAACATAGACAGTAAGAAGAGTCAGTATTATTGTACTTAAGTCGACATTGTGCTTTGTATTTAATTAAGATGCAATTTCTGTGTTTCATCGTCAATAAGGAGGTCAGAGGGATACAGTAAACCTGAAGTGAAGCTTCGGAATCTAAAACTGGTGTCACAGGAATGGTTTAAAACATAGACAGTGGGAAGGGTCAGTGTTCTTGTACTTAAGTCGGCATTGTGCCTTTTGTATTTAATTCCGATGCAATTTCTGTGTTTCATCGTCAATAAGTAGGTCCAACGGATACAGTAAACCTGAAGTGAAGCATCAGAATCTATAAATAGTGTCACAGGAATGGTTCAAACCATAGACAGTAAGAAGAGTCAGTCTTCTTGTACTTAAGTCGGCATTGTGCCTTTTGTATATAATTCCGATGCAATTTCTTTGTTTCATCGTCAATAAGAAGGTCAGAGGGATACAGTAAACCTGAATTGAAGTATCCGAATCTATAACTAGTGTCACAGGAATGGTTCAAACCGTAGACAGTAAGAAGAGTCAGTCTTCTTGTACTTAAGTCGGCATTCTGCCTTTTGTATATGGTTCTGATGCAATTTCTGTGTTTCATCGTCTATAAGAAGGTCAGAGGGATACAGTAAACGTGAAGTGAAGCATCGGAATCTATAACTAGTGTCACAGGAATGGCTCAAAACATGGACAGTAACAGGAGCCAGTCTTCTTGTACTTGAGTCGGCATTGTGCCTTTTGTATGTAATTCCGATGCACTTTCTGTGTTTCATCGTCAATAAGAAGGTCAGAGGGATACAGTAAACCTGAAGTGAAGCTTCGGAATCTAAGACTAGTGTCACAGGAATGGTTCAAAACATAGACAGTAGGAAGAGTAAGTCTTCTTGTACTTTAGTCGGCATTGTGCCTTTTGTAATTAATTCCGATGCAATTTCTGTGTTTAATCGTCAATATGAAGGTCAGAGGGATACAGTAAAACTGAAGTGAAGCATCGGAAACTATAAATAGTGTCACAGGATAGGTTCAAAACAGAGACAGTAAGAAGAGTTAGTATTCTTGTACTAAAGTCGGCATTGTGCATTTTGTATTTAACTCTGATGGTATTTCTGTGCTTCATCGTCTATAAGAAGGTCAGCTGGATACAGTTTACCTGAAGTGCAGCATCTGAATCTGTAACTAGTGTCACAGGAATGGTTCAAACCATAGACAGTAACAAGAGTCAGTCTTCTTGTACTTAAGTCGGCATTGTGCCATTTGTATTTAATTAAGATGCAATTTCTGTGTTTTATCGTCAATAAGAAGGTCAGAGTGATATAGTAAACCTGAAGTGAAGCATCGGAATCTATAACTAGTGTCACAGGTATGGTTCAAACCGTAGACAGTAAGAAGAGTCAGTCTTCTTGTACTGAAGTCGGCATTGTGCCTTTTGCATATATTTCCGATACAATTTCTGTGTTTCATCGTCAGTGCGAAGGTCAGAGGGATGCAGTAAACCTGAAGTGAAGTATCGGAATCTATAACTAGTGTCACAGGAATGGTACAAATCATAGACCTAAAGAAGAGTCAGTTTTCTTGTACTTAAGTCGGCATTGTGCCTATTCTATTTAGTTCCGATGCAATTTCTGTGTGTCGGCGTCAATAAGAAGATCCAAGGGGTACAGGAAACCTGAAGTGAAGCATCGGAATCTAAATCCGGTTTCACAGGAAAGGTTCAAAACATAGACAGTAAGAAGAGCCAGTCTTCTTGTACTTGAGTCGGCATTGTGCCTTTTGTATTTAATTCCGATGCAATTTTTGTGTTTTATCGTCAATAAGAAGGTTAGAGGGATACAGTAAACCTGAAATGAAGCATCGGAATCTAAAAGCGGGCTGACAGCTAAGGTTCAAAACATAGACAGTAAGAAGAGCCAGTCTTCTTGTACTTGAGTCGGCATTGTGTCTTTTGTATTTAATTCCGACGCAATTTCTGTGTTTCATCGTCTATAAGAAGGTCAGAGGGATACAGTAAACCTGAAGTGAAGCATCCGAATCTATAACTAGTGTCACAGGAATGGTTCAAAACATGGACAGTAACAGGAGCCAGTCTTCTTGTACTTGAGTCGGCATTGTGCCTTTTGTATGCAATTCCGATGCACTTTGTGTGTTTCATCGTCAATAAGAAGGTGAGAGGGATTCAGTAAACCTGAAGTGAAGCATCGGAATCTATAACTAGTGTCACATGAATGGTTCAAAGCATAGACAGAAGGAAAAGTCAGTCTACTTGTACTTAAGTCGGCATTGTGCCTTTTGTATATAATTCCGATGCAATTTCTGTGTTTCATCGTCAATAAGAAGGTCAGAGGGATACAGTAAACCTGAAGTGAAGCATCGTAATCTATAACTAGTGTCACTGGAATGGTTCAAAGCATAGACAGTAAGAAGAGTCAGTTTTCTTGTACTTAAGTCGGCATTGTGTCTTTTCTATTTAATTCCGATGCAATTTCTGTGTTTCATCGTCAATAAGAAGGTCAGAGGGATACAGTACACCTGAAGTGAAGCATCGGAATCTAAGACTAGTGTCACAGGAATGGTTCAAAACATAGACAGTAGGAAGAGTAAGTCTTCTTGTACTTTAGTCGGCATTGTGCCTTTTGTAATTAATTCCGATGCAATTTCTGTGTTTCATCGTCAATATGAAGGTCAGAGGGATACAGTAAAACTGAAGTGAAGCATCGGAAACTATAAATAGTGTCACAGGATAGGTTCAAAACATAGACAGTAAGAAGAGTTAGTATTCTTGTACTAAAGTCGGCATTGTGCCTTTTGTATTTAACTCTGATGGTATTTCTGTGCTTCATCGTCTATAAGAAGGTCAGCTGGATACAGTTTACCTGAAGTGCAGCATCTGTATCTGTAACTAGTGTCACAGGAATGGTTCAAACCATAGACAGTAAGAAGAGTCAGTCTTCTTGTACTTAAGTCGGCATTGTGCCATTTGTATTTAATTAAGATGCAATTTCTGTGTTTCATCGTCAATAAGAAGGTCAGAGTGATATAGTAAACCTGAAGTGAAGCATCGGAATCTATAACTAGTGTCACAGGTATGGTTCAAACCGTAGACAGTAAGAAGAGTCAGTCTTCTGGTACTGAAGTCGGCATTGTGCCTTTTGTATATGGTTCCGATACAATTTCTGTGTTTCATCGTCAATAAGAAGGTCAGTGGGATACAGTAAACCTGAAGTGAAGCATCTCAATCTATAACTAGTGTCACAAGAATGGTTCAAAACATTGACAGTAAGATGAGTCAGTTTTCTTGTACTGAAGTCGGCATTGTGTCTTTTCTATTTAATTCCGATGCAATTTCTGTGTTTCATCGTCAATAAGAAGTTCAGAGGGATACAGTAAACCGGAAGTGAAGCATCGGAATCTAAGACTAGTGTCACAGGAATGGTTCAAAACATAGACAGTAGGAAGAGTCAGTCTTCTTGTACTTTAGTCAGCATTGTGCCTTTTGTAATTAATTCCGATGCAATTTCTGTGTTTCATCGTCAATATGAAGGTCAGATGGATACAGTAAAACTGAAGTGAAGCATCGGAAACTATAAATAGTGTCACAGGAATGGTTCAAAACATAGACAGTAAGAAGAGTTAGTCTTCTTGTACTAAAGTCGGCATTGTGCCTTTTGTATTTAACTCCGATGGAATTTCTGTGGTTCATTATCAATAAGAAGGTCAGCTGGATACAGTATACCTGAAGTGCAGCATCTGAATCTGTAACTAGTGTCACAGGAATGGTTCAAACTATAGACAGTAAGAAGAGTCAGTCTACTTGTACTTAAGTCGGCATTGTGCCTTTTGTATTTAATTAAGATGCAATTTCTGTGTTTCATCGTCAATAAGAAGGTCAGAGTGATATAGTAAACCTGAAGTGAAGCATCGGAATCTATAACTAGTGTCACAGGAATGGTTCAAACCGTAGACAGTAAGAAGAGTCAGTCTTCTTGTACTGAAGTCGGCATTGTGCCTTTTGTATATGGTTAAGATGCAATTTCTGTGTTTCATCGTCTATAAGAAGGTCAGAGGGATATAGTAAACCTGAAGTGAAGCATCGGAATCTATAACTAGTGTCACAGGAATGGTTCAAATCATAGACAGTAACAGGAGCCAGTCTTCTTGTACTTGAGTCGGCATTGTGCCTTTTGTATTTAATTCCGATGCAATTTCTGTGTTTCATCGTCAGTAAGAAGGTCAAAGGGATGCAGTAAACCTGAAGTGAAGTATGGGAATCTGTAACTAGTGTCACAGGAATGGTACAAATCATAGACCTTAAAAAGAGTCAGTTTTCTTGTACTAAAGTCGGCATTGTGCCTATTCTATTTAGTTCCGATGCAATTTCTGTGTGTCGGCGTCAATAAGAAGGTCCAAGGGATACGGTAAACCTGAAGTGAAGCATCGGAATCTAAATCCGGTTTCACAGGAAAGGTTCAAAACATAGACAGTAAGAAGAGTCAGTCTTCTTGTACTTGAGTCGGCATTGTGCCTTTTGTATTTAATTCCGATGCAATTTTTGTGTTTTATCGTCAATAAGAAGGTTAGAGGGATACAGTAAACCTGAAGTGAAGCATCGGAATATAAAACCGGGCTCACACCTAAGGTTCAAAACATAGACAGTAAGATGAGCCAGTCTTCTTGTACTTGAGTCGGCATTGTGTCTTTTGTATTTAATTCCGATTCAATTACTGTGTTTCATCGTCAATAAGAAGGTCAGAGAGATAGAGTAAACCTGAAGTGAAGCATCGGAATCTGTAACTAGTGTCACAGGAATGGTTCAAATCATAGACACTAAGAAGATTAGGCTTTCTTCTACTTAAGTCGGCATTGTGCCTTTTGTATTTAATACCGATGAAATTTCTGTGTTTCATCGTCAATAAGAAGGTCACAGGGATACAGTAAACCTGAAGTGAAGCATCGGAATCTATAACTAGTGTCACAGGAATGGTTCAAAACATAGACAGTAAGAGGAGTCAGTTTTCTTGTACTTAAGTCGGCATTGTGTCTTTTCTACTTAATTCCGATGCAATTTCTGTGTTTCATCGTCAATAAGAAGGTCAGGGGGATACAGTAAACCTGAAGTGAAGCATCGGAATCTATAACTAGAGTCACAGGAATGGTTCAAAACATATACAGTAAGAAGAGTCAGTTTTCTTGTACTTTAGTCGGCATTGTGCCTTTTCAATTTAATCCCGATGCAATTTCTGTGTTTCGTCGTCAATAAGAAAGTCCACGGGATACAGTAATCCTGAAGTGAAGCATCTGAATCTAAAACCGGTCTCACAGGAAAGGTTCATAGCATAGACAGTAAGAGAAGCCAGTCTTCTTGTATTTGAGTCGGCGTTGTGCCTTTTGTATATAATTCAGATGCAATTTCTGTGTTTCATCGTCAATCAGATGGTCAGCGGGATTCAGTAAACCAGAAGTGAAGAATAGGAATCTATAACTAGTGTCACAGGAATGGTTCAAAACATAGACAGTAAGAAGAGTCAGTATTATTGTACTTAAGTCGACATTGTGCTTTGTATTTAATTAAGATGCAATTTCTATGTTTCATCGTCAATAAGGAGGTCAGAGGGATACAGTAAACCTGAAGTGAAGCTTCGGAATCTAAAACTAGTGTCACAGGAATGGTTTAAAACATAGACAGTGGGAAGGGCCAGTGTTCTTGTACTTAAGTCGGCATTGTGCCTTTTGTATTTAATTCCGATGCAATTTCTGTGTTTCATCGTCAATAAGTAGGTCCAAGGGATACAGTAAACCTGAAGTGAAGCATCAGAATCTATAAATAGTGTCACAGGAATGGTTCAAACCATAGACAGTAAGAAGAGTCAGTCTTCTTGTACTTAAGTCGGCATTGTGCCTTTTGTATATAATTCCGATGCAATTTCTGTGTTTCATCGTCAATATGAAGGTCAGAGGGATACAGTAAACCTGAATTGAAGTATCCGAATCTATAACTAGTGTCACAGGAATGGTACAAATCATAGACCTAAAGAAGTGTCAGTTTCCTTGTACTTAAGTCGGCATTGTGCCTATTCTATTTAGTTCCAATGCAATTTCTGTGTGTCGGCGTCAATAAGAAGGTCCAAGGGATACGGTAAACCTGAAGTGAAGCATCGGAATCTAAATCCGGTTTCACAGGAAAGGTTCAAAACATAGACAGTAAGAAGAGCCAGTCTTCTTGTACTTGAGTCGGCATTGTGTCTTTTCTATTTAATTCCGATGCAATTTCTGTGTTTCATCGTCAATAAGAAGGTCAGAGGGATACAGTAAACCTGAAGTGAAGCATCGGAACCTAAGACTAGTGTCACAGGAATGGTTCAAAACATAGACAGTAGGAAGAGTAAGTCTTCTTGTACTTTAGTCGGCATTGTGCCTTTTGTAATTAATTCCGATGCAATTTCTGTGTTTCATCGTCAATATGAAGGTCAGAGGGATATAGTAAAACTGAAGTGAAGCATCGGAAACTATAAATAGTGTCACAGGATAGGTTCAAAACATAGACAGTAAGAAGAGTTAGTATTCTTGTACTCAAGTCGGCATTGTGCCTTTTGTATTTAACTCTGATGGTATTTCTGTGCTTCATCGTCAATAAGAAGGTCAGCTGGATACAGTTTACCTGAAGTGCAGCATCTGAATCTGTAACTAGTGTCACAGGAATGGTTCAAACCATAGACAGTAAGAAGAGTCAGTCTTCTTGTTCTTAAGTCGGCATTGTGCCATTTGTATTTAATTAAGATGCAATTTCTGTGTTTCATCGTCAATAAGAAGGTCAGAGTGATATAGTAAACCTGAAGTGAAGCATCGGAATCTATAACTAGTGTCACAGGAATGGTTCAAACCGTAGACATTAAGAAGAGTCAGTCTTCTTGTACTGAAGTCGGCATTGTGCCTTTTGTATATGGTTCCGATACAATTTCTGTGTTTCATCGTCAGTGCGAAGGTCAGAGGGATGCAGTAAACCTGAAGTGAAGTATCGGAATCTATAACTAGTGTCACAGGAATGGTTCAAAACATAGACAGAAGGAAAAGTCAGTCAACTTGTACTTAAGTCGGCATTGTGCCTTTTGTATTTAATTCCGATGCAATTTTTGTGTTTTATCGTCAATAAGAAGGTTAGAGGGATACAGTAAACCTGAAGTGAAGCATCGGAATCTAAAACCGGGCTGACAGCTAAGGTTCAAAACATAGACAGTAAGAAGAGCCAGTCTTCTTGTACTTGAGTCGGCATTGTGTCTTTTGTATTTAATTCCGATGCAATTTCTGTGTTTCATCGTCTATAAGAAGGTCAGAGGGATACAGTAAACCTGAAGTGAAGCATCGGAATCTATAACTAGTGTCACAGGAATGGTTCAAAACATGGACAGTAACAGGAGCCAGTCTTCTTGTACTTGAGTCGGCATTGTGCCTTTTGTATGTAATTCCGATGCACTTTCTGTGTTTCATCGTCAATAAGAAGGTGAGAGGGATTCAGTAAACCTGAAGTGAGGCATCGGAATCTATAACTAGTGTCACATGAATGGTTCAAAACATAGACAGAAGGAAAAGTCAGTCTACTTGTACTTAAGTCGGCATTGTGCCTTTTGTATTTAATTCCGATGCAATTTCTGTGTTTCATCGTCAATAAGAAGGTCAGAGGGATACAGTAAACCTGAAGTGAAGCATCTCAATCTATAACTAGTGTCACAGGAATGGTTCAAAACATTGACAGTAAGATGAGTCAGTTTTCTTGTACTGAAGTCGGCATTGTGTCTTTTCTATTTAATTCCGATGCAATTTCTGTGTTTCATCGTCAATAAGAAGTTCAGAGGGATACAGTAAACCGGAAGTGAAGCATCGGAATCTAAGACTAGTGTCACAGGAATGGTTCAAAACATAGACAGTAGGAAGAGTCAGTCTTCTTGTACTTTAGTCAGCATTGTGCCTTTTGTAATTAATTCCGATGCAATTTCTGTGTTTCATCGTCAATATGAAGGTCAGATGGATACAGTAAAACTGAAGTGAAGCATCGGAAACTATAAATAGTGTCACAGGAATGGTTCAAAACATAGACAGTAAGAAGAGTTAGTCTTCTTGTACTAAAGTCGACATTATGCCTTTTGTATTTAACTCCGATGGAATTTCTGTGGTTCATTATCAATAAGAAGGTCAGCTGGATACAGTATACCTGAAGTGCAGCATCTGAATCTGTAACTAGTGTCACAGGAATGGTTCAAACTATAGACAGTAAGAAGAGTCAGTCTACTTGTACTTAAGTCGGCATTGTGCCTTTTGTATTTAATTAAGATGCAATTTCTGTGTTTCATCGTCAATAAGAAGGTCAGAGTGATATAGTAAACCTGAAGTGAAGCATCGGAATCTATAACTAGTGTCACAGGAATGGTTCAAACCGTAGACAGTAAGAGGAGTCAGTCCTCTTGTACTGAAGTCGGCATTGTGCCTTTTGTATATGGTTAAGATGCAATTTCTGTGTTTCATCGTCTATAAGAAGGTCAGAGGGATATAGTAAACCTGAAGTGAAGCATCGGAATCTATAACTAGTGTCACAGGAATGGTTCAAATCATAGACAGTAACAGGTGCCAGTCTTCTTGTACTTGAGTCGGCATTGTGCCTTTTGTATTTAATTCCGATGCAATTTCTGTGTTTCATCTTCAGTAAGAAGGTCAGAGGGATGCAGTGAACCTGAAGTGAAGTATGGGAATCTATAACTAGTGTCACAGGAATGGTACAAATCATAGACCTTAAAAAGAGTCAGTTTTCTTGTACTTAAGTCGGCATTGTGCCTAATCTATTTAGTTCCGATGCAATTTCTGTGTGTCGGCGTCAATAAGAAGGTCCAAGGGATACGGTAAACCTGAAGTGAAGCATCGGAATCTAAATCCGGTTTCACAGGAAAGGTTCAAAACATAGACAGTAAGAAGAGCCAGTCTTCTTGTACTTGAGTCGGCATTGTGCCTTTTGTATTTAATTCCGATGCAATTTTTGTGTTTTATCGTCAATAAGAAGGTTAGAGGGATACAGTAAACCTGAAGTGAAGCATCGGAATATAAAACCGGGCTCACACCTAAGGTTCAAAACATAGACAGTAAGAAGAGCCAGTCTTCTTGTACTTGAGTCGGCATTGTGTCTTTTGTATTTAATTCCGATTCAATTACTGTGTTTCATCGTCAATAAGAAGGTCAGAGGGATAGAGTAAACCTGAAGTGAAGCATCGGAATCTGTAACTAGTGTCACAGGAATGGTTCAAATCATAGACACTAAGAAGATTCGGCTTTCTTCTACTTAACTCGGCATTGTCCTTTTTGTATTTAATACCGATGCAATTTCTGTGTTTCATCGCCAATAAGAAGGTCACAGGGATACAGTAAACCTGAAGTGAAGCATCGGAATCTATAACTAGTGTCACAGGAATGGTTCAAAACATAGACAGTAAGAAGAGTCAGTTTTCTTGTACTTAAGTCGGCATTGTGTCTTTTCTACTTAATTCCGATGCAATTTCTGTGTTTCATCGTCAATAAGAAGGTCAGGGGGATACAGTAAACCTGAAGTGAAGCATCGGAATCTATAACTAGAGTCACAGGAATGGTTCAAAACATATAGAGTAAGAAGAGTCAGTTTTCTTGTACTTTAGTCGGCATTGCGCCTTTTCAATTTAATCCCGATGCAATTACTGTGTTTCGTCGTCAATAAGAAGGTCCACGGGATACAGTAAACCTGAAGTGAAGCATCTGAATCTAAAACCGGTCTCACAGGAAAGGTTCATAGCATAGACAGTAAGAGAAGCCAGTCTTCTTGTATTTGAGTCGGCGTTGTGCCTTTTGTATATAATTCAGATGCAATTTCTGTGTTTCATCGTCAATAAGAAGGTCAGAGGGATACAGTAAACCTAATGTGAAGCATCGGAATCTATAACTAGTGTCACAGGAATGGTTCAAACATAGACAGTAAGAAGAGTCAGTTTTCTTGTACTTAAGTCGGCATTGTGCCTTTTGTATTTAATTCCGATGCAATTTCTGTGTTTCATCGTCAATAAGAAGGTCAGAGGGATGCAGTAAACCTGAAGTGAAACATCGGAATCTATAACTAGAGTCACAGGAATGGTTCAAAACATATACAGTAAGAAGAGTCAGTTTTCTTGTACTTTAGTCGGCATTGTGCCTTTTCAATTTAATCCCGATGCAATTTCTGTGTTTCGTCGTCAATAAGAAAGTCCACGGGATACAGTAAACCTGAAGTGAAGCATCAGAATCTATAAATAGTGTCACAGGAATGGTTCAAACCATAGACAGTAAGAAGAGTCAGTCTTCTTGTACTTAAGTCGGCATTGTGCCTTTTGTATAGAATTCCGATGCAATTTCTGTGTTTCATCGTCAATATGAAGGTCAGAGGGATACAGTAAACCTGAATTGAAGTATCCGAATCTATAACTAGTGTCACAGGAATGGTACAAATCATAGACCTAAAGAAGAGTCAGTTTTCTTGTACTTAAGTCGGCATTGTGCCTATTCTATTTAGTTCCAATGCAATTTCTGTGTGTCGGCGTCAATAAGAAGGTCCAAGGGATACGGTAAACCTGAAGTGAAGCATCGGAATCTAAATCCGGTTTCACAGGAAAGGTTCAAATCATAGACAGTAAGAAGAGCCAGTCTTCTTGTACTTGAGTCGCAATTGTGTCTTTTCTATTTAATTCCGATGCAATTTCTGTGTTTCATCGTCAATAAGAAGGTCAGAGGGATACAGTAAACCTGAAGTGAAGCATCGGAACCTAAGACTAGTGTCACAGGAATGGTTCAAAACATAGACAGTAGGAAGAGTAAGTCTTCTTGTACTTTAGTCGGCATTGTGCCTTTTGTAATTAATTCCGATGCAATTTCTGTGTTTCATCGTCAATATGAAGGTCAGAGGGATATAGTAAAACTGAAGTGAAGCATCGGAAACTATAAATAGTGTCACAGGATAGGTTCAAAACATAGACAGTAAGAAGAGTTAGTATTCTTGTACTAAAGTCGGCATTGTGCCTTTTGTATTTAACTCTGATGGTATTTCTGTGCTTCATCGTCAATAAGAAGGTCAGCTGGATACAGTTTACCTGAAGTGCAGCATCTGAATCTGTAACTAGTGTCACAGGAATGGTTCAAACCATAGACAGTAAGAAGAGTCAGTCTTCTTGTACTTAAGTCGGCATTGTGCCATTTGTATTTAATTAAGATGCAATTTCTGTGTTTCATCGTCAATAAGAAGGTCAAAGTGATATAGTAAACCTGAAGTGAAGCATCGGAATCTATAACTAGTGTCACAGGAATGGTTCAAACCGTAGACATTAAGAAGAGTCAGTCTTCTTGTACTGAAGTCGGCATTGTGCCTTTTGTATATGGTTCCGATACAATTTCTGTGTTTCATCGTCAGTGCGAAGGTCAGAGGGATGCAGTAAACCTGAAGTGAAGTATCGGAATCTATAACTAGTGTCACAGGAATGGTTCAAAACATAGACAGAAGGAAAAGTCAGTCTACTTGTACTTAAGTCGGCATTGTGCCTTTTGTATTTAATTCCGATGCAATTTTTGTGTTTTATCGTCAATAAGAAGGTTAGAGGGATACAGTAAACCTGAAGTGAAGCATCGGAATCTAAAACCGGGCTGACAGCTAAGGTTCAAAACATAGACAGTAAGAAGAACCAGTCTTCTTGTACTTGAGTCGGCATTGTGTCTTTTGTATTTAATTCCGATGCAATTTCTGTGTTTCATCGTCTATAAGAAGGTCAGAGGGATACAGTAAACCTGAAGTGAAGCATCGGAATCTATAACTAGTGTCACAGGAATGGTTCAAAACATGGACAGTAACAGGAGCCAGTCTTCTTGTACTTGAGTCGGCATTGTGCCTTTTGTATGTAATTCCGATGCACTTTCTGTGTTTCATCGTCAATAAGAAGGTGAGAGGGATTCAGTAAACCTGAAGTGAAGCATCGGAATCTATAACTAGTGTCACATGAATGGTTCAAAACATAGACAGAAGGAAAAGACAGTCTACTTGTACTTAAGTCGGCATTGTGCCTTTTGTATTTAATTCCGATGCAATTTCTGTGTTTCATCGTCAATAAGAAGGTCAGAGGGATACAGTAAACCTGAAGTGAAGCATCTCAATCTATAACTAGTGTCACAGGAATGAATCAAAACATTGACAGTAAGATGAGTCAGTTTTCTTGTACTGAAGTCGGCATTGTGTCTTTTCTATTTAATTCCGATGCAATTTCTGTGTTTCATCGTCAATAAGAAGTTCAGAGGGATACAGTAAACCGGAAGTGAAGCATCGGAATCTAAGACTAGTGTCACAGGAATGGTTCAAAACATAGACAGTAGGAAGAGTCAGTCTTCTTGTACTTTAGTCAGCATTGTGCCTTTTGTAATTAATTCCGATGCAATTTCTGTGTTTCATCGTCAATATGAAGGTCAGATGGATACAGTAAAACTGAAGTGAAGCATCGGAAACTATAAATAGTGTCACAGGAATGGTTCAAAACATAGACAGTAAGAAGAGTTAGTCTTGTTGTACTAAAGTCGACATTATGCCTTTTGTATTTAACTCCGATGGAATTTCTGTGGTTCATTATCAATAAGAAGGTCAGCTGGATACAGTATACCTGAAGTGCAGCATCTGAATCTGTAACTAGTGTCACAGGAATGGTTCAAACTATAGACAGTAAGAAGAGTCAGTCTACTTGTACTTAAGTCGGCATTGTGCCTTTTGTATTTAATTAAGATGCAATTTCTGTGTTTCATCGTCAATAAGAAGGTCAGAGTGATATAGAAAACCTGAAGTGAAGCATCGGAATCTATAACTAGTGTCACAGGAATGGTTCAAACCGTAGACAGTAAGAGGAGTCAGTCCTCTTGTACTGAAGTCGGCATTGTGCCTTTTGTATATGGTTAAGATGCAATTTCTGTGTTTCATCGTCTATAAGAAGGTCAGAGGGATATAGTAAACCTGAAGTGAAGCATCGGAATCTATAACTAGTGTCACAGGAATGGTTCAAATCATAGACAGTAACAGGTGCCAGTCTTCTTGTACTTGAGTCGGCATTGTGCCTTTTGTATTTAATTCCGATGCAATTTCTGTGTTTCATCGTCAGTAAGAAGGTCAGAGGGATGCAGTGAACCTGAAGTGAAGTATGGGAATCTATAACTAGTGTCACAGGAATGGTACAAATCATAGACCTTAAAAAGAGTCAGTTTTCTTGTACTTAAGTCGGCATTGTGCCTATTCTATTTAGTTCCGATGCAATTTCTGTGTGTCGGCGTCAATAAGAAGGTCCAAGGGATACGGTAAACCTGAAGTGAAGCATCGGAATCTAAATCCGGTTTCACAGGAAAGGTTCAAAACTTAGACAGTAAGAAGAGCCAGTCTTCTTGTACTTGAGTCGGCATTGTGCCTTTTGTATTTAATTCCGATGCAATTTTTGTGTTTTATCGTCAATAAGAAGGTTAGAGGGATACAGTAAACCTGAAGTGAAGCATCGGAATATAAAACCGGGCTCACACCTAAGGTTCAAAACATAGACAGTAAGAAGAGCCAGTCTTCTTGTACTTGAGTCGGCATTGTGTCTTTTGTATTTAATTCCGATTCAATTACTGTGTTTCATCGTCAATAAGAAGGTCAGAGGGATAGAGTAAACCTGAAGTGAAGCATCGGAATCTGTAACTAGTGTCACAGGAATGGTTCAAATCATAGACACTAAGAAGATTCGGCTTTCTTCTACTTAACTCGGCATTGTCCTTTTTGTATTTAATACCGATGCAATTTCTGTGTTTCATCGTCAATAAGAAGGTCACAGGGATACAGTAAACCTGAAGTGAAGCATCGGAATCTATAACTAGTGTCACAGGAATGGTTCAAAACATAGACAGTAAGAAGAGTCAGTTTTCTTGTACTTAAGTCGGCATTGTGTCTTTTCTACTTAATTCCGATGCAATTTCTGTGTTTCATCGTCAATAAGAAGGTCAGGGGGATACAGTAAACCTGAAGTGAAGCATCGGAATCTATAACTAGAGTCACAGGAATGGTTCAAAACATATAGAGTAAGAAGAGTCAGTTTTCTTGTACTTTAGTCGGCATTGCGCCTTTTCAATTTAATCCCGATGCAATTTCTGTGTTTCGTCGTCAATAAGAAGGTCCACGGGATACAGTAAACCTGAAGTGAAGCATCTGAATCTAAAACCGGTCTCACAGGAAAGGTTCATAGCATAGACAGTAAGAGAAGCCAGTCTTCTTGTATTTGAGTCGGCGTTGTGCCTTTTGTATATAATTCAGATGCAATTTCTGTGTTTCATCGTCAATAAGAAGGTCAGAGGGATACAGTAAACCTAATGTGAAGCATCGGAATCTATAACTAGTGTCACAGGAATGGTTCAAACATAGACAGTAAGAAGAGTCAGTTTTCTTGTACTTAAGTCGGCATTGTGCCTTTTGTATTTAATTCCGATGCAATTTCTGTGTTTCATCGTCAATAAGAAGGTCAGAGGGATGCAGTAAACCTGAAGTGAAACATCGGAATCTATAACTAGTGTCACAGGAATGGTACAAATCATAGACATTATGAAGAGTCAGATTTGTTGTACTTTAGTCGGCATTGTGCCTTTTGTAATTAATTCCGATGCAATTTCTGTGTTTCATCGTCAATATGAAGGTCAGAGGGATACAGTAAAACTGAAGTGAAGCATCGGAAACTATAAATAGTGCCACAGGAATGGTTCAAAACATAGACAGTAAGAAGAGTTAGCCTTCTTGTACTAAAGTCGGCATTGTGCCTTTTGTATTTAACTCCGATGGAATTTCTGTGCTTCATCATCAACAAGAAGGTCAGCTGGATACAGTATACCTGAAGTGCAGCATCTGAATCTGTAACTAGTGTTACAGGAATGGTTCGAACCATAGACAGTATGAAGAGTCAGTCTTCTTGTAGTTAAGTCGGCATTGTGCCTTTTGTATTTAATTAAGATGCAATTTCTGTGTTTCATCGTCAATAAGAAGCTCAGAGGGATTCAGTAAACCTGAAGTGAAGCATCGGAATCTATAACTAGTGTCACAGGAATGGTTCAAAACATAGACAGTAGGAAGAGTCTGTCTTCTTGTCCTTAAGTCGGCATTGTGCCTTTTGTATTTAATTCCGATGCAATTTCTGTGTTTCATCGTCAATAAGAAGGTCAGAGGGATACAGTAAACCTAATGTAAAGCATCGGAATCTATAACTAGTGTCACAGGAATGGTTCAAAACATAGACAGTAAGAAGAGTCAGTTTTCATGTCCTCAAGTCGGCATTGTGCCTTTTGTATTTAATTCCGATGCAATTTCTGTGTTTCATCGTCAATAAGAAGGTCAGAGGGATACAGTAAACCTAATGTGAAGCATCGGAATCTATAACTAGTGTCACAGGAATGGTTCAAACATAGACAGTAAGAAGAGTCAGTTTTCTTGTACTTAAGTCGGCATTGTGTCTTTTCTACTTAATTCCGATGCAATTTCTGTGTTTCATCGTCAATAAGAAGGTCAGGGGGATACAGTAAACCTGAAGTGAAGCATCGGAATCTATAACTAGAGTCACAGGAATGGTTCAAAACATATACAGTAAGAAGAGTCAGTTTTCTTGTACTTTAGTCGGCATTGCGCCTTTTCAATTTAATCCCGATGCAATTTCTGTGTTTCGTCGTCAATAAGAAGGTCCACGGGATACAGTAAACCTGAAGTGAAGCATCTGAATCTAAAACCGGTCTCACAGGAAAGGTTCATAGCATAGACAGTAAGAGAAGCCAGTCTTCTTGTATTTGAGTCGGCGTTGTGCCTTTTGTATATAATTCAAATGCAATTTCTGTGTTTCATCGTCAATAAGAAGGTCAGAGGGATACAGTAAACCTAATGTGAAGCATCGGAATCTATAACTAGTGTCACAGGAATGGTTCAAACATAGACAGTAAGAAGAGTCAGTTTTCTTGTACTTAAGTCGGCATTGTGCCTTTTGTATTTAATTCCGATGCAATTTCTGTGTTTCATCGTCAATAAGAAGGTCAGAGGGATGCAGTAAACCTGAAGTGAAACATCGGAATCTATAACTAGTGTCACAGGAATGGTACAAATCATAGACATTAAGAAGAGTCAGATTTGTTGTACTTTAGTCGGCATGGTGCCTTTTGTAATTAATTCCGATTCAATTTCTGTGTTTCATCGTCAATATGAAGGTCAGAGGGATACAGTAAAACTGAAGTGAAGCATCGGAAACTATAAATAGTGCCACAGGAATGGTTCAAAACATAGACAGTAAGAAGAGTTAGCCTTCTTGTACTAAAGTCGGCATTGTGCCTTTTGTATTTAACTCCGATGGAATTTCTGTGCTTCATCATCAACAAGAAGGTCAGCTGGATACAGTATACCTGAAGTGCAGCATCTGAATCTGTAACTAGTGTTACAGGAATGGTTCGAACCATAGACAGTATGAAGAGTCAGTCTTCTTGTAGTTAAGTCGGCATTGTGCCTTTTGTATTTAATTAAGATGCAATTTCTGTGTTTCATCGTCAATAAGAAGCTCAGAGGGATTCAGTAAACCTGAAGTGAAGCATCGGAATCTATAACTAGTGTCACAGGAATGGTTCAAAACATAGACAGTAGGAAGAGTCTGTCTTCTTGTCCTTAAGTCGGCATTGTGCCTTTTGTATTTAATTCCGATGCAATTTCTGTGTTTCATCGTCAATAAGAAGGTCAGAGGGATGCAGTAAACCTGAAGTGAAACATCGGAATCTATAACTAGTGTCACAGGAATGGTACAAATCATAGACATTAAGAAGAGTCAGATTTGTTGTACTTAAGTCGGCATTGTGCCTATTCTATTTAGTTCCGATACAATTTCTGTGTGTCGGCGTCAATAAGAAGGTCCAAGGGATACGGTAAACCTGAAGTGAAGCATCGGAATCTTAAACCGGGCTCACAGGAAAGATTCAAAACATAGACAGTAAGAAGAGCCAGTCTTCTTCTACTTGAGTCGGCATTGTGCCTTTTGTATTTCATTACGATGCAATTTATGTGTTTCATCGTCAATAAGAAGGTCAGAGGGATACAGTAAACCTGAAGTGAAGCATCGGAATTTATAACTAGTGTCACAGGAACGGTTCAAAACATAGACTGTAAGAAATGTCAGTTTTCTTGTACTTAAGTCGGCATTGTGTCTTTTCTATTTAATTCCGATGCAATTTCTGTGTTTCATCGTCCATAAGAAGGTCAGGGGGATAAAGTAAACCTGAAGTGAAGCATCGGAATGTTTAACTAGTGCCACAGGAATGGTTCAAAACATAGACAGTAAGAATTTTCAGATTTCTTGTACTTAAGTCGGCATTGTGCCTTTTGTATTCAATTCCGATGCAATTTCTGCGTTTCGTCGTAAATAAGAAGGTCCACCGGATTCAGTTAACCTGAAGTGAAGCATCGGAATCTAAAACCGGTCTCACAGGAAAGGTTCAAAACATAGACAGTAAGAAGAGCCAGTCTCCTTATACTTGAGTCGGCATTGTGCCTTTTGTATTTAATTCCGATGCAATTTCTGTGTTTCATCGTCAATAAGAAGGTCAGAGGGATACAGTAAACCTGAAGTAAAGCATCGGAATCTATAACTAGTGTCACAGGAATGGTACAAATCATATACAGTAAGAAGAGTCAGATTTCTTCTACTTTAGTCGGCATTGTGCCTTTCCTATGTAATACCGATGCAATTTCTGTGTTTCGTCGTCAATAAGAAGGTTAGCGGAATTCAGTAAACCAGAAGTGAGGAATAGGAATCTATAACTAGTGTCACAGGAATGGTTCAAAACATAGACACTAAGAAGACTCAGTATTGTTGTACATAAGTCGGCATTGTGCTTTTGTATTTAATTAAGATGCAATTTCTGTGTTTCATCGTCAATAAGAAGGTCAGAGAGATACAGTAAAACTGAAGTGAGGCATCGGAAATAATAACTAGTGTCACAGGAATGGTTCAAAACATAGACAGTAAGAAGAGTTAGTCTTCTTGTACTAAAATCAGCATTGTGCCTTTTGTATTTAATTCATATGGAATTTCTGTGTTTCATCATCAATAAGAAGGTCAGCTGGATACAGTATTCCTGAGGTGCAGCATCTGAATCTGTAACTAGTGTCACAGGAATGGTTCAAAACATAGACAGTAACAGGAGCCAGTCTTCTTGGACTTGCGTCGGCATTGAGCCTTTTGTATTCAATTTCGATGCAATTTCTGTGTTTCATCGTCAATAAGAAGATCAGAGGGATCCAGTAAACCTGAAGTGAAGCATCGGAATCTATAACTAGTGTCACAGGAATGGTTCAAACATAGACAGTAGGAAGAGTCATTCTTCTTGTACTTAAGTCTGCATTGTGCCTTTTGTATTTAATTCCGATTCAATTTCTGTGTTTCATCGTCAATAAGAAGGTCAGAGGGACACAGTAAACCTAATGTGAAGCATTTGAATCTATAACTAGTGTCACAGGAATGGTTCAAAACATAGACAGTAAGAAGAGTCAGTTTTCTTGTACTTAAGTCGGCATTGTGCCTTCTGTATATAATTCCGAAGCAATTTCTGTGTTTCATCGTCAATAAGAAGCTCACAGGGATACAGTAAACTTGAAGTGTAGCATCGGAATCTACAACTAGTGTCCCAGGAATGGTTCAAAGCATAAACAGTAAGATGAGTCAGTTTTCTTGGACTTATGTCGGCACAGTGCCTTTTGTATTTTATTCCGATGCAATTTCTGTGTTTCATCGTCAGTAAGAAGGTCAGAGGGATGCAGTAAACCTGAAGTGAAGTATCGGAATCTATAACTAGTGTCACAGGAATGGTACAAATCATAGACCTTAAAAAGAGTCAGTTTTCTTGTACTTAAGTCGGTATTGTGCCTATTCTATTTAGTTCCGTTGCAATTTCTGTGTGTCGGCGTCAATAAGAAGGTCCAAGGGATACGGTAAACCTGAAGTGAAGCATCGGAATCTAAATCCGGTTTCACAGGAAAGGATCAAAACATAGACAGTAAGAAGAGCCAGTCTTCTTGTACTTGAGTCGGCATTGTGCCTTTTGTATTTAATTCCGATGCAATTTTTGTGTTTTATCGTCAATAAGAAGGTTAGAGGGATACAGTAAACCTGAAGGGAAGCATCGGAAAATAAAACCGGGCTCACTGCTAAGGTTCAAAACATAGACAGTAAGAAGAGCCAGTCTTCTTGTACTTGAGTCGGCATTGTGTCTTTTGTATTTAATTCCGATGCAATTTCTGTGTTTCATCGTCAATAAGAAGGTCAGAGGGATAGAGTAAACCTGAAGTGAAGCATCGGAATCTGTAACTAGTGTCACAGGAATGGTTCAAATCATAGACACTAAGAAGATTCGGCTTTCTTCTACTTAAGTCGGCATTGTGCCTTTTGTATTTAATACCGATGCAATTTCTGTGTTTCATCGTCAATAAGAAGGTCACAGGGATACAGTAAACCTGAAGTGAAGCATCGGAATCTATAACTAGTGTCACAGGAATGGTTCAAAACATAGACTGTAAGAAGAGTCAGTTTTCTTGTACTTAAGTCGGCATTGTGTCTTTTCTACTTAATTCCGATGCAATTTCTGTGTTTCATCGTCAATACGAAGGTCAGGGGGATACAGTAAACCTGAAGTGAAGCATCGGAATCTATAACTAGAGTCACAGGAATGGTTCAAAACATATACAGTAAGAGGAGTCAGTTTTCTTGTACTTTAGTCGGCATTGTGCCTTTTCAATTTAATCCCGATGCAATTTCTGTGTTTCGTCGTCAATAAGAAGGTCCACGGGATACAGTAAACCTGAAGTGAAGCATCTGAATCTAAAACCGGTCTCACAGGAAAGGTTCATAGCATAGACAGTAAGGGAAGCCAGTCTTCTTGTATTTGAGTCGGCGTTGTGCCTTTTGTATATAATTCAGATGCAATTTCTGTGTTTCATCGTCAATCAGAAGGTCAGCGGGATTCAGTAAACCAGAAGTGAAGAATAGGAATCTATAACTAGTGTCACAGGAATGGTTCAAAACATAGACAGTAAGAAGAGTTAGCCTTCTTGTACTAAAGTCGGCATTGTGCCTTTTGTATTTAACTCCGATGGAATTTCTGTGCTTCATCATCAATAAGAAGGTCAGCTTGATACAGTATACCTGAAGTACAGCATCTGAATCTGTAACTAGTGTTACAGGAATGGTTCGAACCATAGACAGTAAGAAGAGTCAGTCTTCTTGTAGTTAAGTCGGCATTGTGCCTTTTGTATTTAATTAAGATGCAATTTCTGTGTTTCATCGTCAATAAGAAGCTCAGAGGGATTCAGTAAACCTGAAGTGAAGCATCGGAATCTATAACTAGTGTCACAGGAATGGTTCAAAACATAGACAGTAGGAAGAGACTGTCTTCCTGTCCTTAAGTCGGCATTTTGCCTTTTGTATTTAATTCCGATGCAATTTCTGTGTTTCATCGTCAATAAGAAGGTCAGAGGGATACAGTAAACCTAATGTGAAGCATCGGAATCTATAACTAGTGTCACAGGAATGGTTCAAAACACAGACAGTAAGAAGAGTCAGTTTTCTTGTTCTCAAGTCGGCATTGTGCCTTTTGTATTTAATTCCGATGCAATTTCTGTGTTTCATCGTCAATAAGAAGGTCAGAGGGATACAGTAAACCTAATGTGAAGCATCGGAATCTATAACTTGTGTCACAGGAATGGTTCAAAACTTAGACAGTAAGAAGAGTCGGTTTTCTTGTACTTAAGTCGGCATTGTGCCTTCTGTATATAATTCCGAAGCAATTTCTGTGTTTCATCGTCAATAAGAAGCTCACAGGGATACAGTAAACCTGAAGTGAAGCATCGGAATCTATAACTAGTGTCACAGGAATGGTTCAAACATAGACAGTAAGAAGAGTCAGTTTTCTTGTACTTAAGTCGGCATTGTGCCATTTGTATTTAATTCCGATGCAATTTCTGTGTTTCATCGTCAATAAGAAGGTCAGAGGGATGCAGTAAACCTGAAGTGAAACATCGGAATCTATTACTAGTGTCACAGGAATGGTACAAATCATATACAGTAAGAAGAGTCAGTTTTCTTCTACTTTAGTCGGCATTGTGCCTTTTCTATTTAATACCAATGCAATTTCTGTGTTTCGTCGTCAATAAGAAGGTTAGCGGAATTCAGTAAACCAGAAGTCAGGAATAGGAACCTATAACTAGTGTCACAGGAATGGTTCAAAACAAAGACAGTAAGAAGACTCAGTATTCTTGTACATAAGTCGGCATTGTGCTTTTGTATTTAATTAAGATGCAATTTCTGTGTTTCATCGTTAATAAGAAGGTCAGAGAGATACAGTAAAACTGAAGTGAGGCATCGGAAATAATAACTAGTGTCACAGGAATGGTTCAAAACATAGACAGTAAGAAGAGTTAGTCTTCTTGTACTAAAGTCAGCATTGTGCCTTTTGTATTTAATTCGTATGGAATTTCTGTGTTTCATCATCAATAAGAAGGTCAGCTGGATACAGTATTCCTGAAGTGCAGCATCTGTAACTAGTGTCACAGGAATGGTTCAAAACATAGACAGTAACAGGAGCCAGTCTTCTTGGACTTGCGTCGGCATTGAGCCTTTTGTATTCAATTTCGATGCAATTTCTGTGTTTCATCGTCAATAAGAAGATCAGTGGGATCCAGTAAACCTGAAGTGAAGCATCGGAATCTATAACTAGTGTCACAGGAATGGTTCAAACATAGACAGTAGGAAGAGTCAGTCTTCTTGAACTTAAGTCTGCATTGTGCCTTTTGTATTTAATTCCGATTCAATTTCTGTGTTTCATCGTCAATAAGAAGGTCAGAGGGACACAGTAAACCTAATGTGAAGCATTTGAATCTATAACTAGTGTCACAGGAATGGTTCAAAGCATAAACAGTAAGAAGAGTCAGTTTTCTTGGACTTATGTCGGCACAGTGCCTTTTGTATTTTATTCCGATGCAATTTCTGTGTTTCATCGTCAATAAGAAGGTGAGAGGGATACAGTAAACCTGAAGTGAAGCATCGGAATCTATAACTAGTGTCACAGGAATGGTTGAAATCATAGACATTAAGAAGAGTCAGTTTTCTTGCACTTAAGTCGGCATTGTGCCTATTCCATTTAATTCCGATGCAATTACTGTGTTTCGTCGTCAATAGGATTGTCCAAGGGATACGGTAAACCAGAAGTGAAGCATCGGAATCTAAAACCGGGCTCACAGGAGAGGTTCAAAACATAGACAGAAAGAAGAGCCAGTCTTCTTGTACATAAGTCGGCATTGTGCCTTTTGTATTTAATTCCGATGCAATTTCTGTGTTTCATCGTCAATAAGAAGGTGAGAGGGATACAGTAAGCCTGAAGTGAACCATCGGAATCTATAATTAGTGTCACAGGAATGGTCCTTAACACAGACAGTAAGAAGTGACAGGTTTTTTGTACTTAAGTCGACATTGTGCCTTTTGTATTCATTTCCGATGCAATGTCTGCGTTTCGTCGTCTATAAGAAGGTCCACGGGATACAGTAAACCGGAAGTGAAGCATCGGAATCTAAAACTGGTCTCACAGGAAAGGTTCAAAACATAGACAGTAAGAAAAGCCGGTTTTCTTGTACTTAAGTCGGTATTGTGCATTTGTATATAAATCCGATGCAATTTCTGTGTTTCGTCGTCAATAAGATGGTCAATGGGATACAGAAAACCGGTAGTGAAGCAACGGAATCTAAAACCTGTCTCACGGGAAAGATTCAAAACATAGACAGTAAGAAGAGCCAGTCTTCTTGTACTTGAGTCGGCATTGTGCCTTTTGTATTTAATCCCGATGCAATTTGTATGTTTCATCGTCAATAAGAAGGTCAGAGGGATACAGTAAACCTGAAGTGATGCATCGGAATCGAAAACCGGTCTCACAGGAAAGGATCAAAACATAGACAGTAAGAAGAGCCAGTCTTCTTGTAATTGAGTCGGCATTGTGCCTTTTGTATTTAATTCCGATGTAATTTCTGTGTTTTATCGTCAATAAGAAGGTCAGAGGGATACAGTAAACCTAAAGTGAAGCATCGGTATCTATAACTAGTGTCATAGGAATGGTTTAAAACATTGACAGTAAGAAGAGTCAGTTTTCTTGTACTTAATTTGGCATTGTGCCTTTTGCATTTAATTCCGATGCCATTTCTGTGTTTCATCGTCAATAAGAAGGTCAGAGGGATTTAGTAAACCTGAAGTGAAGCATCGGAATCTATAACTAGTGTCACAGGAATGGTTCAAAACATAGACAGTAAGAAGTGTCAGTCTTCTTGTACTTAAGTCGTCATTGAGCCTTTTGTATTTAATTCCGATGCAATTTCTGTGTTTCATCGTCAATTAGAGGGTCTGAGGGATACAGTAAGCTTGAAGTGAAGCATCGGAATATATAACTAGTGGCACAGATATGGTTCAAAACATAGACAGTAAGACGAGTCAGTTTTCTTGTACTTAAGTGGGCATTGTGTCGTTTGTATTTAATTCCGATGAAATTTCTGTGTTTCATCGTCAATAAGGAGGTCAGAGGGATACAGTAAACCTGAAGTGAAGCATCGGAATGTATAACTAGTGCCAGAGGAATGGTTCAAAACATAGACAGTAAGAAGTGTCAGATTTCTTGTACTTATGTCGCCATTGTGTGTTTTGTATTCAATTCCGATACAATTTCTGCGTTTCGTCGTCAATAAGATGGTCCACCGGATACAGTAAACCTGAAGTGGAGCGTCGGAATCTATAACTAGTGTCACAGGATCGGTTCAAAACATAGACAGTAAGAAGAGTCAGTTTTCTTGTACTTAAGTCGGCATTGTGCTTTTTGCATTTAATTCCGATGCAATTTCTGTGTTTCATCGTCAATAAGAAGGTCAGAGGGATACAGTAAACCTGAAGTGAAGCATCGGAATCTATAACTAGTGTCACACAAATGGTTCAAAACATATACAGTAAGAAGAGTCAGTTTCCTTGTACTTTAATCGGCATTGAGCCTTTTCTATTTAATTCCGATGCAATTTCTGTGTTTCGTCGTCAATACGAAGGTCCACGGGATACAGTAAACCTAAAGTGAAGCATCGGCATCTAAAACCGGTGTCACAGGAAATGTTCATTACATAGCCAGTAAGAAGAGCCAGTCTTCTTGTATTTGAGTCGGCATTGTGCCTTTTGTATTTAATTCTGATGCAATTTCTGTGTTTCATCGTCAATAAGACGGTCAGAGGGATACAGTAAACCTGAAGTGAAGCATCAGGATCCATAACTAGTGTCACAGGAATGGATCAAAACATAGACAGTAAGAAGTGTCAGTCTTCTTGTACTTAAGTCGGCATTGTGCCTTTTGTATTAAATTCCGATGCAATTTATATGTTTCATCGCCAATAATAAGGTCAGAGGGATACAGTGAACCTGAAGTGAAGCATCGAAAACTATAACTAGTGTCACAGGAGTGGTTCAAATCATAGACAGTAAGAAGAGTCAGTCTTCTTGTACTTAAGTCACCATTGTGCCTTTTGTATTTAATTCCGATGCAATTTCTGTGTTTCATCGTCAATATAAGGTCAGAGGGATACAGAGGGATACAGTAAACCTGAAGGGAAGCATCGGAATCTGTAACTAGTGTCATAGGAATGGTTCAAAACATAGACAGTAAGAAGGGTCAGTTTTCTTGTACATAAGTCGGCATTGTGCTTTTGTATTTAATTCCGATGCAATTTCTGTGTTTCATCGTCAATAAGAAGGTCAGACTGATACAATAAACATGAAGTGATGCATCGGAATCTATAACTAGTGTCACAGGAATGGTTCAAAACAAAGATAGTAAGAAAAGTAAGTTTTCTTCTACTTAGGTCGGCATTGTGCCCTTTGTATTTAATTAAGTTGCAATTTCAGTGTTTCATCGTCAATAAGAGGGTCAGAGGGATACAGTAAACCTGAAGTGAAGCATCGCAATCTATAACTAGTGACACAGGAATTGTTGAAAACATAGACAGTAAGATGAGTCAGTTTTCTTGTACTTAAGTCGGCATTGTGCCATTTGTATTTAATTCCGATGCAATTTTTGTGTTTCATCGTCAATTAGAAGGTCCACGGGATACAGTAAACCTGAAGTGAAGAATCGGAATCTATATCTAGTGTCACAGGAATGGTTTAAAACATAGACAGTAAGGAGAGCCAGTCTTCTTGTACTTGTGTCGGCATTGTGCCTTTTGTATTTAATTCCGAGGCAATATCTGTGTTTCATCGTCAATAAGAAGGTCAGAGGGATACAGTAGACCAGAAGGGAAGCATCGGAATCTATAACTAGTGTCACAGGAATGGTTCAAAACATAGACAGTAAGAACAGTCAGTTATCTTGTACTTAAGTAGGCATTGTGCCATTTCTAATTAATTCCGATGCAATTTCTGTGATTCTTCGTCAATAAGAAGGTCAGAGGGATACAGTAAACCTGAAGTAAAGCATCGGAATCTATAACTAGTGTCACAGGTATGGTTCAAAACATAGTAAGAAGAGTCAGTTTTCTTGTACTTAAGTCGTCATAGTGCCTTTTGCATTTAATTCCGATGCAATTTGTTAATTTCATCGTCAATAAGGAGGTCAGAGGGATACAGTTAAACTGAAGTGATGCATCGGAATCTATAACTAGAGTCACAGGAATGGTTCAACCCATAGACAGTAAGAAGAGCCAGTCATCTTGTATTTGAGTCGGCATTGTGCTTTTTGTATTTAATTCCGATGCAATTTCTATGTTTCATCTTCAATAAGAAGGTCAGAGGGATACAGTAAACCTGAAGTGAAGCATTGGAATCTAAAACCGGTCTCACAGGAAAGGTTCATAACATAGACCAAAAGAAGAGCCAGTCTTCTTGTACTTGAGTCGGCTATGTGCCTTTTGTATTTAATTCCGATGCAATTTCTGTGTTTCATCGTCAATAAGACGGTCAGAAGGATACAGTAAACCTGAAGTGAAGCATCGGGATCCATGACTAGTGTCACAGGAATGGTTCAAAACATAGACAGTAAGAAGAGTCAGTCTTCTTGTACTTAAGTCGGCATTGTGCCTTTGTATTAAATTCCGATGCAATTTCTATGTTTCATCTATATTAAGAAGGTCAGAGGGATACAGTAAACCTGAAGTGAAGCATCGGAAACTATAACTAGTGTCACAGGAGTGGTTCAAATCATAGACAGTAAGAAGAGTCAGTTTTCTTGTACTTAAGTCGGCATTGTGGCTTTTGTATTTATTTCCGATGCAATTTCTGTGTTTCATCGTCAATAAGAAGGTCAGAGGGATACAGTAAACCTGAAGTGTAGCATCGGAATCTATAACTAGTGTCACAGGAATGGTTCGGTGCATAGACAGTAAGAAGAGTCAGTTTTCTTGTACTTGAGCCGGCATTGTGTTTTTGAATTTAATTCCGATGCAATTTCTGTGTTTCATCGTCAATAATGTGGTCAGAGGGATACAACAAACCTGAAGTCGAGCATCCGAATCCATAACTAGTGTCACAGGAATGGTTTAAAACATAGACAATAAGAAGAGCCAGTCTTCTTGTACTTGAGTCGGCATTGTGCCTTTTGTATTTAATTCCGATGCAATTTCTGTGTTTCATCGTCAATAAGAAGGTCAGAGGGATGCAGTAAATCTGAAGTGAAGCATCGGATTCTATAACTAGTGTCACAGGAATGGTTCAAAACATAGAGAGTAAGATGAGACAGTCTTCTTGTACCTAAGTCGGCATTGAGCCTTTTGTATTTAATTCCGATGCAATTTCTGTGTTTCATCGTCAATATAAGTTCAGAGGGATACAGTAAACCTGAAGGGATGCATCAGAATCTATAACTAGTGTCACAGGAATGGTTCAAAACATAGACAGTAAGAAGAGTCAGTTTACTTGTACATAAGTCGGCATTGGGCCTTTTCTACTTAATTCCGTGGCAATTTCTGTGTTTCGTCGTCAATAAGAAGGTCCACGGGATACAGTAAACCTGAAGTGAAGCATCGGAATCTAAAACCGGTCTCACAGGAAAGATTCATAACATAGACAGTAAGAAGAGCCAGTCTTCTTGAATTTGAGTCGGCGTTGTGCCTTTTGTATTTAATTCCGCTGCAATTTCATTGTTTCATCGTCAATAAGGTCAGCGGGATTCAGTAAACCTTAAGTGAAGAATAGGAATCTATAACTAGAGTCACAGGAATGGTTCAAAACATAGACAGTAAGAAGAGTCAGTCTTCTTGTACTTAAGTCGGTATTGTGCCTTTTGTATTTAATTCCGATGCAATTTCTGTGTTTCATCGTCAATAAGAAGGTCAGAGGTATACAGTAAGCTTGAATTGAAGCATCGGAATCTATAACTAGTGTCACTGGAATGGTTCAAGGCATAGACAGTAAGAAAAGTAAGTTTTCTTATACTTAAGTCGGCATTGTGCCCATTGTATTTAATTCCGATGCAATTTCAGTGTTTCATCGTCAATAAGAAGGTCAGAGGAATACAGTAAACCAGAAGTGAAGCATCAGAATCTATAACTAGTGACACAGAAATTGTTCAAAACATAGACAGTAAGAAGAGTCAGTTTTCTTGTACTTAAGTCGGCATAGTGCCTTTTGTATTTAATTCCGATGCAATTTCTGTGTTTCGTCGTCAATAATAAGGTCCAAGGGATACAGTAAACCTGAAGTGAAGCATCGGAATCTGAAACCGGTCTCATAGGAAAGGTTCATAACATAGACAGTAAGAAGAGCCAGTCTTCTTGTATTTGAGTCGGCATTGTGCTTTTTTTATTTGATTCCGATGCAATTTCTGTGTTTCATCGTCAATAAGATGGTCAGAGGGATACAGTAAACCTGAAGTGAAGCATCGGAATCTTTAACTAGTGTCAGAGGAATGATTCAAAACATAGATAGTAAGAAGAGTCAGTTTTCTTGTACTTAAGACGGCATTGTGCCTTTTCTATTTAATTCCGATGCAATTTCTGTGTTTCTTCGTCAATAAGAAGGTCAGGGGGATATGGCAAACCTGAAGTGAAGCATCGGGATCCATAACTAGTGTCAAAGGAATGGTTCAAAACATAGACAGTAAGAAGAGTCAGTCTTCTTGTACTTAAGTCGGCATTGTGCATTTTGTATTAAATTCCGATGCAATTTCCGTGTTTCGTCGTCAATAAGAAGGTCAGACTAATACAGTAAACATGAAGTGAAGCATCGTGATCTATAACTAGTGTCACAGGAATGGTTCAAACCATAGACAGTAAGAAGAGTCAGTTTTCTTGTACTTAAGTCGTCATTGTGCCTTTTGTATTTAATTCCGATGCAATTTCTGAGTTTCATCGTCAATTAGGAGGTCGGAGGGATACAGTAAAGCTGAAGTGAAGCATCGGAATCTATAACTAGTGTCACAGGAATGGTTCATCACATAGACAGTAAGAAGAGCCTGTCATCTTGTACTTGAGTCGTCATTGTACCTTTTGCATTTAATTCCGATGCAATTTCTGAGTTTCATCGTGAATAAGAATGTCAGAGGGATACAGTAAACCTGAAGTGAAGCATCGGGATCCATAACTAGTCTCACAGGAATGGTTCAAAACATAGACAGTAAGAAGAGTCAGTCTTCTTGTACTTAAGTCGGCATTGTGCCTTTTGTTTAAAATTCCGATGCCATTTCTATGTTTCATCTTCAATAAGAAGGTCAGAGGGATACAGTAAACATGAAGTGAACCATCGGAAACTATAACTAGTGGCACAGGAGTGGTTGAAATCATAGACAGTAAGAAGAGTCAGTTTTCTTGTAGTTAAGTGGGCATTGTGCCTTTTGTATTTAATCCCGATGCAATTTCTGTGTTTCATCGTCAATAAGAAGGTCAGAGGGATACAGTAAACCTGAATTGAAGCATCGGAATCTATAACTAGTGTCACAGGAATGGTTCAAAACATAGACAGTAAGAAGAGCCAGTCTTCTTGTACTCGAGTCGGAATTGTGCCTTTTGTATTTAATTCCGATGCAATTTCTGTGTTTCATCGTTAATAAGAAGGTCAGAGGGATACAGTAAAGCTGAAGTGAAGCATCGGAATTTATAACTAGTGTCACAGGAATGGTTCAAAGCATAAAGAGTAAGATGAGACAGTCTTCTTGTACTTAAGTCGGCATTGAGCCTTTTGTATTTAATTTCGATGCAATTTCTGTGTTTCATCGTCAATATAAAGTCAGAGGGATACAATAAACCTAAAGTGAAGCATCGGAATCTATAACTAGTGACACAGGAATGGTTCAAAGCATAGACAGTAAGAAGAGTCAGTTTTCTTGTACATAAGTCGGCATTGTGCCTTTTGTATTTAATTCCGATGCTATTTCTGTGTTTCATCGTCAATATGGAGGTCGGAGGGATACAATAAACCTGAAGCGAAGCATCGGAATCTATAACTAGTGTCACAGGAATGGTTCAACACATAGACAGTAAGAAGAGACAGTCATCTTGTACTTGAGTGGCATTGTGCTTTTTGTATTTAATTCCGATGCAATTTCTGTGTTTCATCGTCAATATGAAGGACAGAGGGATACAGTAAACCTGAAGTGAAGCATCGGGATCCATAACTAGTGTCACAGGAATGGTTCAAAACATAGACAGTAAGAAGAGTCAGTCTTCTTGTACTTAAGTCGGCATTGTGCCTTTTGTATTAAATTCCGATGCAATTTCTATGTTTCATCTATAATAAGAAGGTCAGAGGGATACAGTAAACCTGAAGTGAAGCATCGGAAACTATAACTAGTGTCACAAGAGTAGTTGAAATCATAGACAGGTAGAAGAGACTGTTTCCTTGTAGTTAAGTCGGCATTGTGCCTTTTGTATTTAATTCCGATGCAATTTCTGTGTATCATCGTCAATAAGAAGGTCAGAGGGATACAGTAAACCTGAAGTGATGCATCGGAATCTATAACTAGTGTCACACGAATGGTTCGGAAGATAGACAGTAAGAAGAGTCAGTTTTCTTGTACTTGAGTCGACATTGTGCCTTTTGTATTTAATTCCGATGCAATTACTGTGTTTCATCGTCAATAATGAGGTCAGAGGGATACAGTAAACCTGAAGTCGAGCATCCGAATCCATAACTAGAGTCACAGGAATGGTTCAAAACATAGACAGTAAGAAGAGTCAGTTTTCTTGTACATAAGTCGTCATTGTGCCTTTTGCATTTAATTCCGATGCTATATCTGTGTTTCATCGTCAATAAGAAGGTCAGAGGGATACAGTAAACCTGAAGTGAAGCATCGGAATCTATAACTAGAGTCACAGTTACGGTTCAAAACATAGAGAGTAAGAAGAGTCAGTTTTCTTGTACTTAAGGCGGCATTGTGCCTCTTGTATTGAATTCCGATGTAATTTCTGTGTTTCATCGTCAATGAGAAGGTCAGAGGGATACAGTAAACCTGAAGTGAAGCATCGTAATCTATAACTAGGGGTCACAAAAATGGTTCAAAACATATACATTAAGAAAAGTCAGTTTTCTTGTACTTCAGTCGGCATTGTGCCTTTTCTACTTAATTCCGTGGCAATTTCTGTGTTTCGTCGTCACTAAGAAGGTCCACGGGATACAGTAAACCTGAAGTGAAGCATCGGAATCTAAAACCGGTCTCACAGGAAAGATTCATAACATAGACAGTAAGAAGAGCCAGTCTTCTTGAATTTGAGTCGGCGTTGTGCCTTTTGTATTTAATTCCGATGCAATTTCATTGTTTCATCGTCAATAAGAAGGTCAGCGGGATTCAGTAAACCTGAAGTGAAGAATAGGAATCTATAACTAGTGTCACAGGAATGGTTCAAAACATAGACAGTAAGAAGAGTCAGTCATCTTGTACTTAAGTCGACATTGTGCCTTTTGTATTTAATTCCGATGCAATTTCTGTGTTTCGTCGTCAATAATAAGGTCCAAGGGATACAGTAAACCTGAAGTGAAGCATCGGAATCTGAAACCGGTCTCATAGGAAAGGTTCATAACATAGACAGTAAGAAGAGCCAGTCTTCTTGTATTTGAGTCGGCATTGTGCCTTTTGTATTTGATTCCGATGCAATTTCTGTGTTTCATCGTCAATAAGAAGGTCAGAGGGATACAGTAAACCTGAAGTGAAGCATCGGAATCTTTAACTAGTGTCAGAGGAATGATTCAAAACATAGATAGTAAGAAGAGTCAGTTTTCTTGTACTTAAGACGGCATTGTGCCTTTTCTATTTAATTCCGATGCAATTTCTGTGTTTCTTCGTCAATAAGAAGGTCAGGGGGATATAGCAAACCTGAAGTGAAGCATCGGGATCCATAACTAGTGTCAAAGGAATGGTTCAAAACATAGACAGTAAGAAGAGTCAGTCTTCTTGTACTTAAGTCGGCATTGTACATTTTGTATTAAATTCCGATGCAATTTCCGTGTTGTCGTCAATAAGAAGGTCAGACTAATACAGTAAACATGAAGTGAAGCATCGTGATCTATAACTAGTGTCACAGGAATGGTTCAAACCATAGACAGTAAGAAGAGTCAGTTTTCTTGTACTTAAGTCGTCATTGTGCCTTTTGTATTTAATTCCGATGCAATTTCTGAGTTTCATCGTCAATAAGGAGGTCAGAGGGATACAGTAAAGCTGAAGTGAAGCATCGGAATCTATAACTAGTGTCACAGGAATGGTTCATCACATAGACAGTAAGAAGAGCCTGTCATCTTGTACTTGAGTCGTCATTGTACCTTTTGTATTTAATTCCGATGCAATTTCTGAGTTTCATCGTCAATAAGAATGTCAGAGGGGTACAGTAAACCTGAAGTGAAGCATCGGGATCCATAACTAGTGTCACAGGAATGGTTCAAAACATAGACAGTAAGAAGAGTCAGTCTTCTTGTACTTAAGTCGGCATTGTGCCTTTTGTTTAAAATTCCGATGCAATTTCTATGTTTCATCTTCAATAAGAAGGTCAGAGGGATACAGTAAACATGAAGTGAACCATCGGAAACTATAACTAGTGGCACAGGAGTGGTTGAAATCATAGACAGTAAGAAGAGTCAGTTTTCTTTTAGTTAAGTGGGCATTGTGCCTTTTGTATTTAATTCCGATGCAATTTCTGTGTTTCATCGTCAATAAGAAGGTCAGAGGGATACAGTAAACCTGAAGTGAAGCATCGGAATCTATAACTAGTGTCACAGGAATGGTTCAAAACATAGACAGTAAGAAGAGCCAGTCTTCTTGTACTCGAGTCGGAATTGTGCCTTTTGTATTTAATTCCGATGCAATTTCTGTGTTTCATCGTTAATAAGAAGGTCAGAGGGATACAGTAAAGCTGAAGTGAAGCATCGGAATCTATAACTAGTGTCACAGGAATGGTTCAAAACATAGAGAGTAAGATGAGACAGTCTTCTTGTACTTAAGTCGGCATTGAGCCTTTTGTATTTAATTTCGATGCAATTTCTGTGTTTCATCGTCAATATAAAGTCAGAGGGATACAATAAACCTAAAGTGAAGCATCGGAATCTATAACTAGTGTCACAGGAATGGTTCAAAGCATAGACAGTAAGAAGAGTCAGTTTTCTTGTACTTGAGTCGACATTGTGCCTTTTGTATTTAATTCCGATGCAATTACTGTGTTTCATCGTCAATAATGAGGTCAGAGGGATACAGTAAACCTGAAGTCGAGCATCCGAATCCATAACTAGAGTCACAGGAATGGTTCAAAACATAGACAGTAAGAAGAGTCAGTTTTCTTGTACATAAGTCGTCATTGTGCCTTTTGCATTTAATTCCGATGCTATTTCTGTGTTTCATCGTCAATAAGAAGGTCAGAGGGATACAGTAAACCTGAAGTGAAGCATCGGAATCTATAACTAGAGTCACAGTTACGGTTCAAAACATAGAGAGTAAGAAGAGTCAGTTTTCTTGTACTTAAGGCGGCATTGTGCCTCTTGTATTGAATTCCGATGTAATTTCTGTGTTTCATCGTCAATGAGAAGGTCAGAGGGATACAGTAAACCTGAAGTGAAGCATCGTAATCTATAACTAGGGGTCACAAAAATGGTTCAAAACATATACATTAAGAAAAGTCAGTTTTCTTGTACTTCAGTCGGCATTGTGCCTTTTCTACTTAATTCCGTGGCAATTTCTGTGTTTCGTCGTCACTAAGAAGGTCCACGGGATACAGTAAACCTGAAGTGAAGCATCGGAATCTAAAACCGGTCTCACAGGAAAGATTCATAACATAGACAGTAAGAAGAGCCAGTCTTCTTGAATTTGAGTCGGCGTTGTGCCTTTTGTATTTAATTCCGATGCAATTTCATTGTTTCATCGTCAATAAGAAGGTCAGCGGGATTCAGTAAACCTGAAGTGAAGAATAGGAATCTATAACTAGTGTCACAGGAATGGTTCAAAACATAGACAGTAAGAAGAGTCAGTCATCTTGTACTTAAGTCGACATTGTGCCTTTTGTATTTAATTCCGATGCAATTTCTGTGTTTCGTCGTCAATAATAAGGTCCAAGGGATACAGTAAACCTGAAGTGAAGCATCGGAATCTGAAACCGGTCTCATAGGAAAGGTTCATAACATAGACAGTAAGAAGAGCCAGTCTTCTTGTATTTGAGTCGGCATTGTGCCTTTTGTATTTGATTCCGATGCAATTTCTGTGTTTCATCGTCAATAAGAAGGTCAGAGGGATACAGTAAACCTGAAGTGAAGCATCGGAATCTTTAACTAGTGTCAGAGGAATGATTCAAAACATAGATAGTAAGAAGAGTCAGTTTTCTTGTACTTAAGACGGCATTGTGCCTTTTCTATTTAATTCCGATGCAATTTCTGTGTTTCTTCGTCAATAAGAAGGTCAGGGGGATATAGCAAACCTGAAGTGAAGCATCGGGATCCATAACTAGTGTCAAAGGAATGGTTCAAAACATAGACAGTAAGAAGAGTCAGTCTTCTTGTACTTAAGTCGGCATTGTACTTTTTGTATTAAATTCCGATGCAATTTCCGTGTTGTCGTCAATAAGAAGGTCAGACTAATACAGTAAACATGAAGTGAAGCATCGTGATCTATAACTAGTGTCACAGGAATGGTTCAAACCATAGACAGTAAGAAGAGTCAGTTTTCTTGTACTTAAGTCGTCATTGTGCCTTTTGTATTTAATTCCGATGCAATTTCTGAGTTTCATCGTCAATAAGGAGGTCGGAGGGATACAGTAAAGCTGAAGTGAAGCATCGGAATCTATAACTAGTGTCACAGGAATGGTTCATCACATAGACAGTAAGAAGAGCCTGTCATCTTGTACTTGAGTCGTCATTGTACCTTTTGTATTTAATTCCGATGCAATTTCTGAGTTTCATCGTCAATAAGAATGTCAGAGGGATACAGTAAACCTGAAGTGAAGCATCGGGATCCATAACTAGTGTCACAGGAATGGTTCAAAACATAGACAGTAAGAAGAGTCAGTCTTCTTGTACTTAAGTCGGCATTGTGCCTTTTGTTTAAAATTCCGATGCAATTTCTATGTTTCATCTTCAATAAGAAGGTCAGAGGGATACAGTAAACATGAAGTGAACCATCGGAAACTATAACTAGTGGCACAGGAGTGGTTGAAATCATAGACAGTAAGAAGAGTCAGTTTTCTTTTAGTTAAGTGGGCATTGTGCCTTTTGTATTTAATTCCGATGCAATTTCTGTGTTTCATCGTCAATAAGAAGGTCAGAGGGATACAGTAAACCTGAAGTGAAGCATCGGAATCTATAACTAGTGTCACAGGAATGGTTCAAAACATAGACAGTAAGAAGAGCCAGTCTTCTTGTACTCGAGTCGGAGTTGTGCCTTTTGTATTTAATTCCGATGCAATTTCTGTGTTTCATCGTTAATAAGAAGGTCAGAGGGATACAGTAAAGCTGAAGTGAAGCATCGGAATCTATAACTAGTGTCACAGGAATGGTTCAAAACATAGAGAGTAAGATGAGACAGTCTTCTTGTACTTAAGTCGGCATTGAGCCTTTTGTATTTAATTTCGATGCAATTTCTGTGTTTCATCGTCAATATAAAGTCAGAGGGATACAATAAACCTAAAGTGAAGCATCGGAATCTATAACTAGTGTCACAGGAATGGTTCAAAGCATAGACAGTAAGAAGAGTCAGTTTTCTTGTACATAAGTCGGCATTGTGACTTTTGTATTTAATTCCGATGCTATTTCTGTGTTTCATCGTCAATAAGGAGGTCGGAGGGATTCAATAAACCTGAGTCGAAGCATCGGAATCTATAACTAGTGTCACAGGAATGGTTCAACACATAGACAGTAAGAAGAGACAGTCATCTTGTACTTGAGTCGGCATTGTGCTTTTTGTATTTAATTCCGATGCAATTTCTGTGTTTCATCGTCAATATGAAGGACAGAGGGATACAGTAAACCTGAAGTGAAGCATCGGGATCCATAACTAGTGTCACAGGAATGGTTCAAAACATAGACAGTAAGAAGAGTCAGTCTTCTTGTACTTAAGTCGGCATTGTGCCTTTTGTATGAAATTCCGATGCAATTTCTATGTTTCATCTATAATAAGAAGTTCAGAGGGATACAGTAAACCTGAAGTGAAGCATCGGAAACTATAACTAGTGTCACAAGAGTAGTTGAAATCATAGACAGGTAGAAGAGACTGTTTCCTTGTAGTTAAGTCGGCATTGTGCCTTTTGTATTTAATTCCGATGCAATTTCTGTGTATCATCGTCAATAAGAAGGTCAGAGGGATACAGTAAACCTGAAGTGATGCATCGGAATCTATAACTAGTGTCACAGGAATGGTTCGGAAGATAGACAGTAAGAAGAGTCAGTTTTCTTGTACTTGAGTCGACATTGTGCCTTTTGTATTTAATTCCGATGCAATTACTGTGTTTCATCGTCAATAATGAGGTCAGAGGGATACAGTAAACCTGAAGTCGAGCATCCGAATCCATAACTAGAGTCACAGGAATGGTTCAAAACATAGACAGTAAGAAGAGTCAGTTTTCTTGTACATAAGTTGTCATTGTGCCTTTTGCATTTAATTCCGATGCTATTTCTGTGTTTCATCGTCAATAAGAAGGTCAGAGGGATACACTAAACCTGAAGTGAAGTATCGGAATCTATAACTAGGGTCACGGGAATGGTTCAAAACATAGACAGTACGAAGAGTCAGTTTTCTTGTACTTAAGTCGGCATTGTGCCTTTTGTATTTAATTCCGATGCAATTTCTGTAGTTCATCGTCAATATAAGGTCAGAGGGATACAGTAACCCTGAAGTGAAGCATCGGAATCTATAACTAGTGTCACAGGAATAGTTCAAAGCAAAGACAGTAAGAAATGTAAGTTTTCTTATACTTAAGTCGGCATTGTGCCTCTTGTATTTAATTCAAGTGCAATTTCTTTGTTTCATCGCCATTAAGAAGGTCAGAGTGATAAAGTAAACCTGAAGTGAAGCATCGGAATCTATAACTAGTGTTACAAGAATAATTCAAAACATAGACAGTAAGAAGAGTCAGTTTTCCTGTACTTAAGACGGCATTGTGCCTTTTGTATTTAATTCCGATGCAATTTCTGTGTTTCATCGTCAATATGAAGGTCAGAAGGATACAGTAAACCTGAAGTGAAGCATAGGAATCAATAACTAGTTACACAGGAACGGTTCAAGACATAGACAGTAGCAAGAGTCAGTTTTCTTGTACTTAAGTCGGCATTGTGCTTTTGTATTTAATTCCGATGCAATTTTTGTTTTTCATCGTCAATTAGAATGTCAGAGGGATACAGTAAACCTGAAGTGAAGCATCAGAATCTATAAGTAGTGTCACAGGAATGGTTTAAAACATAGAAAGTAAGAAGAGTCAGTTTTCTTGTACGTAAGTCGGCATTGTGTCTTTTGTATTTAATTCCGATGCAATCTCTATGTTTCGTCGTCAATAATAAGGTCCAAGGGATACAGTAAATCTGAAGTGAAGCATCGGAATCAAAAACCGGTCTCACAGGAAAGGGTTATAACATAGACAGTAAGAAGAATCAGTCATCTTGTATTTGAGTCGGCATTGTGCTTTTTGTATTTACTTCCGATGCAATTTCTATGTTTCATCTTCAATAAGAAGGTCAGAGGGATACAGTGAACCTGAAGGGAAGCATCGGAATCTATAACTAGTGTCACAGGAGTGGTTGAAATCATAGACAGTAAGAAGAGTCAGTTTTCTTGTAGTTAAGTCGGCATTGTGCCATTTGTATTTAATTCCGATGCAATTTCTGTGTTTCATCGTCAATAAGAAGGTCCACGGGATACAGTAAACCTGAAGTTTAGCATCGGGATCCATAACTAGTGTCACAGGAATGGTTCAAAACATAGACAGTAAGAAGATTCAGTCTTCTTGTACTTATGTCGGAATTGTGGCATTTGTATTAAATTCCGATGCAATTTCTATGTTTCATCTTAAATAAGAAGGTCAGAGGTATACAGTAAGCCTGAAGTGAAGCATCGGAATCTATAACTAGTGTCACTGGAAAGGTTCAAGACAAAGACAGTAAGAAAAGTAAGTTTTCTTATACTTAAGTCGGCAATGTGCCCTTTGTATTGAATTCCGATGCAATTTCAGTGATTCATCTTCAATAAGATGGTCAGAGGATTACAGTAAACCAAAAGTGAAGCATCGGAATCTATTACTAGTGTACACAGGAATTGTTCAAAACATAGACAGTAAGAAGAGTCAGTTTTCTTGTATTTGAGTCGGCATTGTGCCTTTTGTATTTAATTCCGATGCAATTTCTGTGTTTCATCGTCAATAAGAAGGTCAGAGGGATACAGTAAACCTGAAGTGAAGCATCGGAATCTATAACTAGTGTCAGAGGAATGGTTCAAAACATAGATAATAAGAAGAGTCAGTTTTCTTGTACTTAAGACAGCATTGTGCCTTTTGTATTTAATTCCGTTGCAATATCTGTGTTTCATCGTCAATAAGAAGGTCAGAGGGATACAGTATACCTGAAGTGAAGCATCGTAATCTATAACTAGTATCACAGGAATGGTTCAAAATATAGACAGTAAGAAGAATCAGTCTTCTTGTACTTAAGTCGGCATTGTGCATTTTGTATTAAATTCCTATGCAATTTCTGTGTTTCGTCGTCAATAAGAAGGTCAGACTAATACAGTAAACATGAAGTGAAGCATCGGGATCTATAACTAGTGTCACAGGAATGGTTCAAAACATAGACAGTAAGAAGAGTCAGTTTTCTTGTACTTAAGTCGTCATTGTGGCTTTTGTATTTAATTCCGATGCAATTTCTGAGTTTCATCGTCAATAAGGAGGTCGGAGGGATACAGTAAACCTGAAGTGAAGCATCGGAATCTATAACTAGTGTCACAGGAATGGTTCAACACATAGACAGTATGAAGAGCCAGTCATCTTTTACTTGAGTCGGCATTGTACCTTTTGTATTTAATTCCGATGCAATATCTGTGTTTCATCGTCAATAAGAATGTCAGAGGGATACTGTAAACCTGAAGTGAAGCTACGGGATCCATAACTAGTGTCACAGGAATGGTTCAAAACATAGACAGTAAGAAGAGTCAGTCTTCTTGTACTTAAGTCGGCATTGTGCCATTTGTTTAAAATTCCGATGCAATTTCTATGTTTCATCTTCAATAAGAAGGTCAGAGGGATACAGTAAACATGAAGTGAACCATCGGAAACTATAACTAGTGGCAAAGGAGTGGTTGAAATCATAGACAGTAAGAAGAGTCAGTTTTCTTGTAGTTAAGTCGGCATTGTGCTTTTTGTATTTAATTCCGATGCAATTTCTGTGTTTCATCGTCAATAAGAAGGTCAGAGGGATACAGTAAACCTGAAGTGAGGCATCGGAATCTATAACTAGTCTCACAGGAATGGTTCAAAACATAGACAGTAAGAAGAGCAGTCTTCTTGTACTTGAGTTGGAATTGTGCCTTTTGTATTTAATTCCGATGCAATTTCTGTGTTTCATCGTCAATAAGAAGGTCAGAGGGATACAGTAAAGCTGAAGTGGAGCATCGGAATCTATAACTAGTGTCACAGGAATGGTTTAAAACATAGACAGTAAGAAGAGCCAGTCTTCTTGTACTTGAGTCGGCATTGTGCCTTTTGTATTTAAATCCGATGCAATTTCTGTGTTTCATCGACAATAAGGAGGTCAGAGGGATACAGTAAACCTGAAGTGAAGAATCGGAATCTATAACTAGTGTCACAGGAATGGTTCAAATCATAGACAGTAAGAAGAGCCAGTCTTCTTGTACTTGAGTCGGCATTGTGCCTTTTGTATTTAAATCCGAAGCAATTTCTGTGTTTCATCGTCAATAAAAAGGTCAGAGGTATACAGTAAGCTTGAAGTGAAGCATCGGAATCTATAACTAGTGTCACTGGAATGGTTCAAGACAAAGACAGTAAGAAAAGTAAGTTTTCTTATACTTAAGTCGGCATTGTGCCCTTTGTATTTAATTCCGATGCAATTTCAGTGTTTCATCGTCAATAAGAAGGTCAGAGGGATACAGTAAACCAGAAGTGAAGCAACAGAATCTATAACTAGTGACACAGAAATTGTTCAAAACATAGACAGTAAGAAGAGTCAGTTTTCTTGTACTTAAGTCGGCATTGTGCCTTTTGTATTTAATTCCGATGCAATTTCTGTGTTTCGTCGTCAATAATAAGGTCCAAGGGATACAGTAAACCTGAAGTGAAGCATCGGAATCTGAAACCGGTCTCACAGGAAAGGTTCATAACATAGACAGTAAGAAGAGCCAGTCTTCTTGTATTTGAGTCGGCATTGTGCCTTTTGTATTTGATTCCGAAGCAATGTCTGTGTTTCATCGTCAATAAGAAGGTCAGAGGGATACAGTAAACCTGAAGTGAAGCATCGGAATCTTTAACTAGTGTCAGAGGAATGATTCAAAACATAGATAGTAAGAAGAGTCAGTTTTCTTGTACTTAAGACGGCATTGTGCCTTTTCTATTTAATTCCGATGCAATTTCCGTGTTTCGTCGTCAATAAGAAGGTCAGACTAATACAGTAAACATGAAGTGAATCATCGTGATCTTTAACTAGTGTCACAGGAATGGTTCAAAACATAGACAGTAAGCAGAGTCAGTTTTCTTGTACTTAAGTCTTCATTTTGCCTTTTGTATTTAATTCCGATGCAATTTCTGAGTTTCATCGTCAATAAGGAGGTCGGAGGGATACAGTAAACCTGAAGTGAAGCATCGGAATCTATAACTAGTGTCATAGGAATGGTTCATGACATAGACAGTAAGAAGAGCCTGTCATCTTGTACTTGATTCGGCATTGTACCTTTTGTATTTAATTCCGATGCAATTTCTGAGTTTCATCGTCAATAAGAATGTCAGAGGGATACAGTAAACCTGAAGTGAAGCATCGGGATCAATAACTAGTGTCACAGGAATGGTTCAAAACATAGACAGTAAGAAGAGTCAGTCTTCTTGTACTTAAGTCGGCATTGTGACTTTTGTATAAAATTCCGATGCAATTTCTATGTTTCATCTTCAATAAGAAGGTCAGAGGGATACAGTAAACATGAAGTGAACCATCGGAAACTATAACTAGTGGCACAGGAGTGGTTGAAATCATAGACAGTAAGAAGAGTCAGTTTTGTTGTAGTTAAGTGGGCATTGTGCCTTTTGTATTTAATTACGATGCAATTTCTGTGTTTCATCGTCAATAAGAGGGTCAGAGGGATACAGTAAACCTGAAGTGAAGCATCGGAATCTATAACTAGTGTCACAGGAATGGTTCAAAACATAGACAGTAATAAGAGCCAGTCTTCTTGTACTTGAGTCGGAATTGTGCCTTTTGTATTTAATTCCGATGCTATTTCTGTGTTTCATCGTCAATAAGGAGGTCGGAGGGATACAATAAACCTGAAGCGAAGCATCGGAATCTGTAACTAGTGTCACAGGAATGGTTCAACACATAGACAGTAAGAAGAGACAGTCATCTTGTACTTGAGTCGGCATTGTGCTTTTTGTATTTAATTCCGATGCAATTTCTGTGTTTCGTCGTCAATATGAAGGTCAGAGGGATACAGTAAACCTGAAGTGAAGCATCGGGATCCATAACTAGTGTCACAGGAATGGTTCAAAACATAGACAGTAAGAAGAGTCAGTCTTCTTGTACTTAAGTCGGCATTGTGCCTTTTGTATTAAATTCCGATGCAATTTCTATGTTTCAGCTTAAATAAGAAGGTCAGAGGGATACAGTAAACCTGAAGTGAAGCATCGGAAACTATAGCTAGTGTCACAAGAGTAGTTGAAATCATAGACAGGTAGAAGAGACTGTTTCCTTGTAGTTAAGTCGGCATTGTGCCTTTTGTATTTAATTCCGATGCAATTTCTGTGTATCATCGTCAATAAGAAGGTCAGAGGGATACAGTAAACCTGAAGTGATGCATCGGAATCTATAACTAGTGTCACAGGAATGGTTCGGAAGATAGACAGTAAGAGGAGTCAGTTTTCTTGTACTTGTGTCGGCATTGTGCCTTTTGTATTTAATTCCGATGCAATTACTGTGTTTCATCGTCAATAATGAGGTCAGAGGGATACAGTAAACCTGAAGTCGAGCATCCGAATCCATAACTAGTGTCACAGGAATGTTTCAAAACATGGACAGTAAGAAGAGTCAGTTTTCTTGTACATAAGTCGTCATTGTGCCTTTTGCATTTAATTCCGATGCTATTTCTGTGTTTCATCGTCAATAAGAAGGTCAGAGGGATACACTAAACCTGAAGTGAAGCATCGGAATCTATAACTAGGGTCACGGGAATGGTTCAAAACATAGACAGTAAGAAGAGTCAGTTTTCTTGTACTAAAGTCGGCATTGTGCCTTTTGTATTTAATTCCGATGCAATTTCTGTGGATCATCGTCAATATAAGGTCAGAGGGATACAGTAACCCTGAAGAGAAGCATCGGAATCTATAACTAGTGTCACAGGAATAGTTCAAAGCAAAGACAGTAAGAAATGTAAGTTTTCTTATACTTAAGTCGGCATTGTGCCTCTTGTATTTAATTCAAGTGCAATTTCTTTGTTTCATCGTCAATATGAAGGTCAGAGGGATAAAGTAAACCTGAAGTGAAGCATCGGAATCTATAACTAGTGTCACAAGAATAATTCAAAACATAGACAGTAAGAAGAGTCAGTTTTCCTGTACTTAAGACGGCATTGTGCCTTTTGTATTTAATTCCGATGCAATTTCTGTGTTTCATCGTCAATATGAGGGTCAGAAGGATACAGTAAACCTGAAGTGAAGCATAGGAATCAATAACTAGTAACACAGGAACGGTTCAAGACATAGACAGTAGAAAGAGTCAGTTTTCTTGTACTTAAGTCGGCATTGTGCTTTTGTATTTAATTCCGATGCAATTTTTGTTTTTCATCGTCAATAAGAATGTCAGAGGGATACAGTAAACCTGAAGTGAAGCATCAGAATCTATAAGTAGTGTCACAGGAATGGTTTAAAACATAGAAAGTAAGAAGAGTCAGTTTTCTTGTACGTAAGTCGGCATTGTGTCTTTTGTATTTAATTCCGATGCAATCTCTATGTTTCGTCGTCAATAATAAGGTCCAAGGGATACAGTAAATCTGAAGTGAAGCATCAGAATCAAAAACCGGTCTCACAGGAAAGGGTTATAACATAGACAGTAAGAAGAGTCAGTCATCTTGTATTTGAGTCGGCATTGTGCTTTTTGTATTTAATTCCGATGCAATTTCTATGTTTCATCTTCAATAAGAAGGTCAGAGGGATACAGTTAACCTGAAGGGAAGCATCGGAATCTATAACTAGTGTCACAGGAGTGGTTGAAATCATAGACAGTAAGAAGAGTCAGTTTTCTTGTAGTTAAGTCGGCATTGTGCCATTTGTATTTAATTCCGATGCAATTTCTGTGTTTCATCGTCAATAAGAAGGTCCACGGGATACAGTAAACTTGAAGTGGAGCATCGGGATCCATAACTAGTGTCACAGGAATGGTTCAAAACATAGACAGTAAGAAGAGTCAGTCTTCTTGTACTTATGTCGGCATTGTGCCTTTTGTATTAAATTCCGATGCAATTTCTATGTTTCATCTTAAATAAGAAGGTCAGAGGTATACAGTAAGCTTGAAGTGAAGCATCGGAATCTATAACTAGTGTCACTGGAAAGGTTCAAGACAAAGACAGTAAGAAAAGTAAGTTTTCGTATACTTAAGTCGGCAATGTGCCCTTTGTATTTAATTCCGATGCAATTTCAGTGATTCATCTTCATTAAGAAGGTCAGATAATTACGGTAAACCAGAAGTGAAGCATCGGAATCTATAACTAGTGTACACAGGAATTGTTCAAAACATAGACAGTAAGCAGAGTCAGTTTTCTTGTACTTAAGTCGGCATTGTGCCTTTTGTATTTAATTCCAATGCAATTTCTGTGTTTCGTCGTCAATAATAAGGTCCAAGGGATACAGTAAACCTGAAGTGAAGCATCGGAATCTAAAACCGGTCTCACAGGAAAGGTTCATAACATAGACAGCAAGTAGAGCCACTCTTCTTGTATTTGAGTCGGTATTGTGCCTTTTGTATTTAATTCCGATGCAATTTCTGTGTTTCATCGTCAATAAGAAGGTCAGAGGGATACAGTAAACCTGAAGTGAAGCATCGTAATCTATAACTAGTGTCACAGGAATGGTTCAAAATATAGACAGTAAGAAGAATCAGTCTTCTTGTACTTAAGTCGGCATTGTGCATTTTGTATTAAATTCCTATGCAATTTCTGTGTTTCGTCGTCAATAAGAAGGTCAGACTAATACAGTAAACATGAAGTGAAGCATCGGTATCTATAACTAGTGTCACAGGAATGGTTCAAAACATAGACAGTAAGAAGAGTCAGTTTTCTTGTACTTAAGTCGTCATTGTGGCTTTTGTATTTAATTCCGATGCAATTTCTGAGTTTCATCGTCAATAAGGAGGTCGGAGGGATACAGTAAACCTGAAGTGAAGCATCGGAATCTATAACTAGTGTCACAGGAATGGTTCAACAAATAGACAGTATGAAGAGCCAGTCATCTTGTACTTGAGTCGGCATTGTACCTTTTGTATTTAATTCCGATGCAATTTCTGTGTTTCATCGTCAATAAGAATGTCAGAGGGATACTGTAAACCTGAAGTGAAGCTACGGGATCCATAACTAGTGTCACAGGAATGGTTCAAAACATAGACAGTAAGAAGAGTCAGTCTTCTTGTACTTAAGTCGGCATTGTGCCATTTGTTTAAAATTCCGATGCAATTTCTATGTTTCATCTTCAATAAGAAGGTCAGAGGGATAGAGTAAACATGAAGTGAACCATCGGAAACTATAACTAGTGGCACAGGAGTGGTTGAAATCATAGACAGTAAGAAGAGTCAGTTTTCCTGTAGTTAAGTCGGCATTAAGCTTTTTGTATTTAATTCCGATGCAATTTCTGTGTTTCATCGTCAATAAGAAGGTCAGAGGGATACTGTAAACCTGAAGTGAGGCATCGGAATCTATAACTAGTCTCACAGGAATGGTTCAAAACATAGACAGTAAGAAGAGCAGTCTTCTTGTACTTGAGTTGGAATTGTGCCTTTTGTATTTAATTCCGATGCAATTTCTGTGTTTCATCGTCAATAAGAAGGTCAGAGGGATACAGTAAAGCTGAAGTGAAGCATCGGAATCTATAACTAGTGTCACAGGAATGGTTTAAAACATAGACAGTAAGAAGAGACAGTCTTCTTGTACTTGAGTCGGCATTGTGCCTTTTGTATTTAAATCCGATGCAATTTCTGTGTTTCATCGACAATAAGGAGGTCAGAGGGATACAGTAAACCTGAAGTGAAGCATCGGAATCTATAACTAGTGTCACAGGAATGGTTCAAATCATAGACAGTAAGAAGAGCCAGTCGTCTTGTACTTGAGTCGGCATTTTGCCTTTTGTATTTAAATCTGATGCAATTTCTGTGTTTCATCGTCAATAAAAAGGTCAGAGGTATACAGTAAGCTTGAAGTGAAGCATCGGAATCTATAACTAGTGTCACTGGAATGGTTCAAGACAAAGACAGTAAGAAAAGTAAGTTTTCTTATACTTAAGTCGGCATTGTGCCCTTTGTATTTAATTCCGATGCAATTTCAGTGTTTCATCGTCAATAAGAAGGTCAGAGGGATACAGTAAACCAGAAGTGAAGCATCAGAATCTATAACTAGTGACACAGAAATTGTTCAAAACATAGACAGTAAGAAGAGTCAGTTTTCTTGTACTTAAGTCGGCATTGTGCCTTTTGTATTTAATTCCGATGCAATTTCTGTGTTTCGTCGTCAATAATAAGGTCCAAGGGATACAGTAAACCTGAAGTGAACCATCGGAATCTGAAACCGGTCTCACAGGAAAGGTTCATAACATAGACAGTAAGAAGAGCCAGTCTTCTTGTATTTGAGTCGGCATTGTGCCTTTTGTATTTGATTCCGATGCAATTTCTGTGTTTCATCGTCAATAAGAAGGTCAGAGGGATACAGTAAACCTGAAGTGAAGCATCGGAATCTTTAACTAGTGTCAGAGGAATGATTCAAATCATAGATAGTAGGAAGAGTCAGTTTTCTTGTACTTAAGACGGCATTGTGCCTTTTCTATTTAATTCCGATGCAATTTCTGTGTTTCTTCGTCAATAAGAAGGTCAGGGGGATATAGCAAACCTGAAGAGAAGCATCGGGATCCATAACTAGTGTCAAAGGAATGGTTCAAAACATAGACAGTAAGAAGAGTCAGTCTTCTTGTACTTAAGTCGGCATTGTGCATTTTGTATTAAATTCCGATGCAATTTCCGTGTTTCGTCGTCAATAAGAAGGTCAGACTAATGCAGTAACCATGAAGTGAAGCATCGTGATCTTTAACTAGTGTCACAGGAATGGTTCAAAACATAGACAGTAAGAAGAGTCAGTTTTCTTGTACTTAAGTCTTCATTGTGCCTTTTGTATTTAATTCCGATGCAATTTCTGAGTTTCATCGTCAATAAGGAGGTCGGAGGGATACAGTAAACCTGAAGTGAAGCATCGGAATCTATAACTAGTGTCACAGGAATGGTTCATGACATAGACAGTAAGAAGAGCCTGTCATCTTGTACTTGAGTCGGCATTGTACCTTTTGCATTTAATTCCGATGCAATTTCTGAGTTTCATCGTCAATAAGAATGTCAGAGGGATACAGTAAACCTCAAGTGAAGCATCGGGATCCATAACTAGTGTCACAGGAATGGTTCAAAACATAGACAGTAAGAAGAGTCAGTCTTCTTGTACTTAAGTCGGCATTGTGACTTTTGTATCAAATTCCGATGCAATTTCTATGTTTCATCTTCAATAAGAAGGTCAGAGGGATACAGTAAACATGAAGTGAACCATCGGAAACTATCACTAGTGGCACAGGAGTGGTTGAAATCATAGACAGAAAGAAGAGTCAGTTTTCTTGTAGTTAAGTGGGCATTGTGCCTTTTGTATTTAATTCCGATGCAATTTCTGTGTTTCATCGTCAATAAGAAGGTCAGAGGGATACAGTAAACCTGGAGTGAAGCATCGGAATCTATAACTAGTGTCACAGGAATGGTTCAAAACATAGACAGTAATAAGAGCCAGTCTTCTTGTACTTGAGTCGGAATTGTGCCTTTTGTATTTAATTCCGATGCAATTTCTGTGTTTCATCGTTAATAAGATGGTCAGAGGGATACAGTAAAGCTGAAGTAAAGCATCGGAATCTATAACTAGTGTCACAGGAATGGTTCAAAACATAGAGAGTAAGATGAGACAGTCTTCTTGTACTTAAGTCGGCATTGAGCCTTTTGTATTTAATTCCGATGCAATTTCTGTGTTTCGTCGTCAATATAAAGTCAGAGGGATACAATAAACCTAAAGTGAAGCATCGGAATCTATAACTAGTGTCACAGGAATGGTTCAAAGCATAGACAGTAAGAAGAGTCAGTTTTCTTGTACATAAGTCGGCATCGTGCCTTTTGTATTTAATTCCGATGCTATTTCTGTGTTTCATCGTCAATAAGGAGGTCGGAGGGATACAATAAACCTGAAGCGAAGCATCGGAATCTGTAACTAGTGTCACAGGAATGGTTCAACACATAGACTGTAAGAAGAGACAGTCATCTTGTACTAGAGTCGGCATTGTGCTTTTTGTATTTAATTCCGATGCAATTTCTGTGTTTCATCGTCAATATGAAGGTCAGAGGGATACAGTAAACCTGAAGTGAAGCATCGGGATCCATAACTAGTGTCACAGGAATGGTTCAAAACATAGACAGTAAGAAGAGTCAGTCTTCTTGTACTTAAGTCGGCATTGTGCCTTTTGTATTAAATTCCGATGCAATTTCTATGTTTCATCTTAAATAAGAAGGTCAGAGGGATACAGTAAACCTGAAGTGAAGCATCGGAAACTATAACTAGTGTCACAAGAGTAGTTGAAATAATAGACAGGTAGAAGAGACTGTTTCCTTGTAGTTAAGTCGGCATTGTGCCTTTTGTATTTAATTCCGATGCAATTTCTGTGTATCATCGTCAATAAGAAGGTCAGAGGGATACAGTAAACCTGAAGTGATGCATCGGAATCTATAACTAGTGTCACAGGAATGGTTCGGAAGATAGACAGTAAGAGGAGTCAGTTTTCTTGTACTTGAGTCGGCATTGTGCCTTTTGTATTTAATTCCGATGCAATTACTGTGTTTCATCGTCAATAATGAGGTCAGAGGGATACAGTAAACCTGAAGTCGAGCATCCGAATCCATAACTAGTGTCACAGGAATGTTTCAAATCATAGACAGTAAGAAGAGTCAGTTTTCTTGTACATAAGTCGTCATTGTGCCTTTTGCATTTAATTCCGATGCTATTTCTGTGTTTCATCGTCAATAAGAAGGTCAGAGGGATACACTAAACCTGAAGTGAAGCATCGGAATCTATAACTAGGGTCACGGGAATGGTTCAAAACATAGACAGTAAGAGGAGACAGTTTTCTTGTACTTAAGTCGCCATTGTGCCTTTTGTATTTAATTCCGATGCAATTTCTGTGGTTCATCGTCAATATAAGGTCAGAGGGATACAGTAACCCTGAAGTGAAGCATCGGAATCTATAACTAGTGTCACAGGAATGGTTCAAAGCAAAGACAGTAAGAAATGTAAGTTTTCTTATACTTAAGTCGGCATTGTGCCTCTTGTATTTAATTCAAGTGCAATTTCTTTGTTTCATCGTCAATAAGTAGGTCAGAGGGATAAAGTAAACCTGAAGTGAAGCATCGGAATCTATAACTAGTGTCACAAGAATAATTCAAAACATAGACAGTAAGAAGAGTCAGTTTTCCTGTACTTAAGACGGCATTGTGCCTTTTGTATTTAATTCCGATGCAATTTCTGTGTTTCATCGTCAATATGAAGGTCAGAAGGATACAGTAAACCTGAAGTGAAGCATAGGAATCAATAACTAGTTACACAGGAACGGTTCAAGAAATAGACAGTAGAAAGAGTCAGTTTTCTTGTACTTAAGTCGGCATTGTGCTTTTGTATTTAATTCCGATACAATTTTTGTGTTTCATCGTCAATAAGAATGTCAGAGGCATACAGTAAACCTGAATTGAAGAATCGGAATCTATAACTGGTGTCACAGGAATGGTTTAAAGCATACACAATAAGAAGAGCCAGGCTTCTTGTACTTGAGTCGGCATTGTGCCTTTTGTATTTAATTCCGATGCAAATTCTGTGTTTCATCGTCCATAGGGAGGTCAGTGGGATACAGTAAACCTGAAGTGAAGCATCAGAATCTGTAAGTAGTGTCACAGGAATGGTTTAAAACATAGAAAGTAAGAAGAGTCAGTTTTTTTGTACGTAAGTCGGCATTGTGTCTTTTGTATTTAATTCCGATGCAATCTCTGTGTTTCGTCGTCAATAATAAGGTCCAAGGGATACAGTAAATCTGAAGTGAAGCATCGGAATCTAAAACTGGTCTCACAGGAAAGGGTTATAACATAGACAGTAAGAAGAGTCAGTCATCTTGTATTTGAGTCGGCATTGTGCTTTTTGTATTTAATTCCGATGCAATTTCTATGTTTCATCTTCAATAAGAAGGTCAGAGGGATACAGTAAACCTGAAGGGAAGCATTGGAATCTATAACTAGTGTCACAGGAGTGGTTGAAATCATAGACAGTAAGAAGAGTCAGTTTTCTTGTAGTTAAGTCGGCATTGTGCCATTTGTATTTAATTCCGATGCAATTTCTGTGTTTCATCGTCAATAAGAAGGTCCACGGGATACAGTAAACCTGAAGTGGAGCATCGGGATCCATAACTAGTGTCACAGGAATGGTTCAAAACATAGACAGTAAGAAGAGTCAGTCTTCTTGTACTTATGTCGGCATTGTGCCTTTTGTATTAAATTCCGATGCAATTTCTATGTTTCATCTTAAATAAGAAGGTCACAGGTATACAGTAAGCTTGAAGTGAAGCATCGGAATCTATAACTAGTGTCACTGGAATGGTTCAAGACAAAGACAGTAAGAAAAGTAAGTTTTCTTATACTTAAGTCGGCATTGTGCCCTTTGTATTTAATTCCGATGCAATTTCAGTGATTCATCTTCAATAAGAATGTCAGAGGATTACAGTAAGCCAGAAGTGAAGCATCGGAATCTATAACTAGTGTACACAGGAATTGTTCAAAACATAGACAGTAAGAAGAGTCAGTTTTCTTGTACTTAAGTCGGCATTGTGCCTTTTGTATTTAATTCCAATGCAATTTCTGTGTTTCGTCGTCAATAATAAGGTCCAAGGGATACAGTAAACCTGAAGTGAAGCATCGGAATCTAAAACCGGTCTCACAGGAATGGTTCATAACATAGACAGTAAGAAGAGCCAGTCTTCTTGTATTTGAGTCGGTATTGTGCCTTTTGTATTTAATTCCGATGCAATTTCTGTGTTTCATCGTCAATAAGAAGGTCAGAGGGATACAGTAAACCTGAAGTGAAGCATCGGAATCTATAACTAGTGTCAGAGGAATGGTTCAAAACATAGATAATAAGAAGAGTCAGTTTTCTTGTACTTTAGACGGCATTGTGCCTTTTGTATTTAATTCCGTTGCAATATCTGTGTTTCATCGTCAATAAGAAGGTCAGAGGGATACAGTAAACTTGAAGTGAAGCATCGTAATCTATAACTAGTGTCACAGGAATGGTTCAAAATATAGACAGTAAGAAGAATCAGTCTTCTTGTACTTAAGTCGGCATTGTGCATTTTGTATTAAATTCCTATGCAATTTCTGTGTTTCGTCGTCAATAAGAAGGTCAGACTAATACAGTAAACATGAAGTGAAGCATCGGGATCTATAACTAGTGTCACAGGAATGGTTCAAAACATAGACAGTAAGAAGAGTCAGTTTTCTTGTACTTAAGTCGTCATTGTGGCTTTTGTATTTAATTCCGATGCAATTTCTGAGTTTCATCGTCAATAAGGAGGTCGGAGGGATACAGTAAACCTGAAGTGAAGCATCGGAATCTATAACTAGTGTCACAGGAATGGTTCAACACATAGACAGTATGAAGAGCCAGTCATCTTGTATTTGAGTCGGCATTGTACCTTTTGTATTTAATTCCGATGCAATTTCTGTGTTTCATCGTCAATAAGAATGTCAGAGGGATACTGTAAACCTGAAGTGAAGCTACGGGATCCATAACAAGTGTCACAGGAATGGTTCAAAACATAGACAGTAAGAAGAGTCAGTCTTCTTGTACTTAAGTCGGCATTGCGCCATTTGTTTAAAATTCCGATGCAATTTCTATGTTTCATCATCTATAAGAAGGTCAGAGGGATACAGTAAACATGAAGTGAACCATCGGAAACTATAACTAGTGGCACAGGAGTGGTTGAAATCATAGACAGTAAGAAGAGTCAGTTTTCTTGTAGTTAGGTCGGCTTTGTGCTTTTTGTATTTAATTCCGATGCAATTTCTGTGTTTCATCGTCAATAAGAAGGTCAGAGGGATACAGTAAACCTGAAGTGAGGCATCGGAATCTATAACTAGTCTCACAGGAATGGTTCAAAACATAGACAGTAAGAAGAGCAGTCTTCTTGTACTTGAGTTGGAATTGTGCCTTTTGTATTTAATTCCAATGCAATTTCTGTGTTTCATCGTCAATTAGAAGGTCAGAGGGATACAGTAAAGCTGAAGTGAAGCATCGGAATCTATAACTAGTGTCACAGGAATGGTTTAAAACATAGACAGTAAGAAGAGCCAGTCTTCTTGTACTTGAGTCGGCATTGTGCCTTTTGTATTTAAATCCGATGCAATTTCTGTGTTTCATCGACAATAAGGAGGTCAGAGGGATACAGTAAACCTGAAGTGAAGCATCGGAATCTATAACTAGTGTCACAGGAATGGTTCAAATCATAGACAGTAAGAAGAGCCAGTCTTCTTGTACATGAGTCGGCATTGTGCCTTTTGTATTTAAATCCGATGCAATTTCTGTGTTTCATCGTCAATAAAAAGGTCAGAGGTATACAGTAAGCTTGAAGTGAAGCATCGGAATCTATAACTAGTGTCACTGGAATGGTTCAAGACAAAGACAGTAAGAAAAGTAAGTTTTCTTATACTTAAGTCGGCATTGTGCCCTTTGTATTTAATTCCGATGCAAATTCAGTGTTTCATCGTCAATAAGAAGGTCAGAGGGATACAGTAAACCAGAAGTGAAGCATCAGAATCTATAACTAGTGACACAGAAATTGTTCAAAACATAGACAGTAAGAAGAGTCAGTTTTCTTGTACTTAAGTCGGCATTGTGCCTTTTGTATTTAATTCCGATGCAATTTCTGTGTTTCGTCGTCAATAATAAGGTCCAAGGGATACAGTAAACCTGAAGTGAAGCATCGGAATCTGAAACCGGTCTCACAGGAAAGGTTCATAACATAGACAGTAATAAGAGCCAGTCTTCTTGTATTTGAGTCGGCATTGTGCCTTTTGTATTTGATTCCGATGCAATTTCTGTGTTTCATCGTCAATAAGAAGGTCAGAGGGATACAGTAAACATGAAGTGAAGCATCGGAATCTTTAACTAGTGTCAGAGGAATGATTCAAAACATAGATAGTAAGAAGAGTCAGTTTTCTTGTACTTAAGTCGGCATTGTGCCTTTTGTATTTAATTCCGATGCAATTTCTGTGTTTCTTCGTCAATAAGAAGGTCAGGGGGATATAGCAAACCTGAAGTGAAGCATCGGGATCCATAACTAGTGTCAAAGGAATGGTTCAAAACATAGACAGTAAGAAGAGTCAGTCTTCTTGTACTTAAGTCGGCATTGTGCATTTTGTATTAAATTCCGATGCAATTTCCGTGTTTCGTCGTCAATAAGAAGGTCAGACTAATACAGTAACCATGAAGTGAGGCATCGTGATCTTTAACTAGTGTCACAGGAATGGTTCAAAACATAGACAGTAAGAAGAGTCAGTTTTCTTGTACTTAAGTCTTCATTGTGCCTTTTGTATTTAATTCCGATGCAATTTCTGAGTTTCATCGTCAATAAGGAGGTCGGAGGGATACAGTAAACCTGAAGTGAAGCATCGGAATCTATAACTAGTGTCACAGGATTGGTTCATGACATAGACAGTAAGAAGAGCCTGTCATCTTGTACTTGAGTCGGCATTGTACCTTTTGCATTTAATTCCGATGCAATTTCTGAGTTTCATCGTCAATAAGAATGTCAGAGGGATACAGTAAACCTGAAGTGAAGCATCGGGATCCATAACTAGTGTCACAGGAATGGTTCAAAACATAGACTGTAAGAAGAGTCAGTCTTCTTGTACTTAAGTCGGCATTGCGACTTTTGTATAAAATTCCGATGCAATTTCTATGTTTCATCTTCAATAAGAAGGTCAGAGGGATACAGTAAACATGAAGTGAACCATCGGAAACTATAACTAGTGGCACAGGAGTGGTTGAAATCATAGACAGAAAGAAGAGTCAGTTTTCTTGTAGTTAAGTGGGCATTGTGCCTTTTGTATTTAATTCCGATGCAATTTCTGTGTTTCATCGTCAATAAGAAGGTCAGAGGGATACAGTAAACCTGAAGTGAAGCATCGGAATCTATAACTAGTGTCACAGGAATGGTTCAAAACATAGACAGTAATAAGAGCCAGTCTTCTTGTACTTGAGTCGGAATTGTGCCTTTTGTATTTAATTCCGATGCAATTTCTGTGTTTCATCGTTAATAAGAAGGTCAGAGGGATACAGTAAAGCTGAAGTGAAGCATCGGAATCTATAACTAGTGTCACAGGAATGGTTCAAAACATAGAGAGTAAGATGAGACAGTCTTCTTGTACTTAAGTCGGCATTGAGCCTTTTGTATTTAATTCCGATGCAATTTCTGTGTTTCATCGTCAATATAAAGTCAGAGGGATACAATAAACCTAAAGTGAAGCATCGGAATCTATAACTAGTGTCACAGGAATGGTTCAAAGCATAGACAGTAAGAAGAGTCAGTTTTCTTGTACATAAGTCGGCATCGTGCCTTTTGTATTTAATTCCGATGCTATTTCTGTGTTTCATCGTCAATAAGGAGGTCGGAGGGATACAATAAACCTGAAGCGAAGCATCGGAATCTGTAACTAGTGTCACAGGAATGGTTCAACACATAGACAGTAAGAAGAGACAGTCATCTTGTACTTGAGTCGGCATTGTGCTTTTTGTATTTAATTCCGATGCAATTTCTGTGTTTCATCGTCAATATGAAGGTCTGAGGGATACAGTAAACCTGAAGTAAAGCATCGGGATCCATAACTAGGGTCACAGGAATGGTTCAAAACATAGACAGTAAGAAGACTCAGTCTTCTTGTACTTAAGTCGGCATTGTGCCTTTTGTATTAAATTCCGATGCAATTTCTATGTTTCATCTTAAATAAGAAGGTCAGAGGGATACAGTAAACCTGAAGTGAAGCATCGGAAACTATAACTAGTGTCACAAGAGTAGTTGAAATCATAGACAGGTAGAAGAGACTGTTTCCTTGTAGTTAAGTCGGCATTGTGCCTTTTGTATTTAATTCCGATGCAATTTCTGTGTATCATCGTCAATAAGAAGGTCAGAGGGATACAGTAAACCTGAAGTGATGCATCGGAATCTATAACTAGTGTCACAGGAATGGTTCGGAAGATAGACAGTAAGAGGAGTCAGTTTTCTTGCACTTGAGTCGGCATTGTGCCTTTTGTATTTAATTCCGATGCAATTACTGTGTTTCATCGTCAATATGAAGGTCAGAAGGATACAGTAAACCTGAAGTGAAGCAACGGAATCTATAACTAGTGTCACAGGAATGGTTCAAAGCATAGACAGTAAGAAGAGTCAGTTTTCTTGTACATAAGTCGGCATCGTGCCTTTTGTATTTAATTCCGATGCTATTTCTGTGTTTCATCGTCAATAAGGAGGTCAGAGGGATACAGTAAAACTGAAGTCGAGCATCCAAATCCATAACTAGTGTCACAGGAATGTTTCAAAACATAGACAGTAAGAAGAGTCAGTTTTCTTGTACATAAGTCGTCATTGTGCCTTTTGCATTTAATTCCGATGCTATTTCTGTGTTTCATCGTCAATAAGAAGGTCAGAGGGATACACTAAACCTGAAGTGAAGCATCGGAATCTATAACTAGGGTCACGGGAATGGTTCAAAACATAGACAGTTAGAAGAGTCAGTTTTCTTGTACTTAAATCGGCATTGTGCCTTTTGTATTTAATTCCGATGCAATTTCTGAGGTTCATCGTCAATATAAGGTCAGAGGGATACAGTAACCCTGAAGTGAAGCATCGGAATCTATAACTAGTGTCACAGGAATGGTTCAAAGCAAAGACAGTAAGAAATGTAAGTTTTCTTATACTTAAGTCGGCATTGTGCCTCTTGTATTTAATTCAAGTGCAATTTCTTTGTTTCATCGTCAATAAGAAGGTCAGAGGGATAAAGTAAACCTGAAGTGAAGCATCGGAATCTATAACTAGTGTCACAAGAATAATTCAAAACATAGACAGTAAGAAGAGTCAGTTTTCCTGTACTTAAGACGGCATTGTGCCTTTTGTATTTATTTCCGATGCAATTTCTGTGTTTCATCGTCAATATGAAGGTCAGAAGGATACAGTAAACCTGAAGTGAAGCATAGGAATCAATAACTAGTTACACAGGAACGGTTCAAGACATAGACTTTAGAAAGAGTCAGTTTTCTTGTACTTAAGTCGGCATTGTGCTTTTGTATTTAATTCCGATGCAATTTTTGTGTTTCATCGTCAATAAGAATGTCAGAGGGATACAGTAAACCTGAATTGAAGAATCGGAATCTATAACTGGTGTCACAGGAATGGTTTAAAGCATAGACAATAAGAAGAGCCAGGCTTCTTGTACTTGAGTCGGCATTGTGCCTTTTGTATTTAATTCCGATGCAAATTCTGTATATCATCGTCCATAGGGAGGTCAGAGGGATACAGTAAACCTGAAGTGAAGCATCAGAATCTGTAAGTAGTGTCACAGGAATGGTTTAAAACATAGAAAGTAAGAAGAGTCAGTTTTCTTGTACGTAAGTCGGCATTGTGTCTTTTGTATTTAATTCCGATGCAATCTCTGTGTTTCGTCGTCAATAATAAGGTCCAAGGGATACAGTAAATCTGAAGTGAAGCATCGGAATCTAAAACCGGTCTCACAGGAAAGGGTTATAACATAGACAGTAAGAAGAGTCAGTCATCTTGTATTTGAGTCGGCATTGTGCTTTTTGTATTTAATTCCGATGCAATTTCTATGTTTCATCTTCAATAAGAAGGTCAGAGGGATACAGTAAACCTGAAGGGAAGCATCGGAATCTATAACTAGTGTCACAGGAGTGGTTGAAATCATAGACAGTAAGAAGAGTCAGTTTTCTTGTAGTTAAGTCGGCATTGTGCGATTTGTATTTAATTCCGATGCAATTTCTGTGTTTCATCGTCAATAAGAAGGTCCACGGGATACAGTAAACCTGAAGAGGAGCATCGGGATCCATAACTAGTGTCACAGGAATGGTTCAAAACATAGACAGTAAGAAGAGTCTGTCTTCTTGTACTTATGTCGGCATTGTGACTTTTGTATTAAATTCCGATGCAATTTCTATGTTTCATCTTAAATAAGAAGGTCAGAGGTATACAGTAAGCTTGAAGTGAAGCATCGGAATCTATAACTAGTGTCACTGGAATGGTTCAAGACAAAGACAGTAAGAAAAGTAAGTTTTCTTATACTTAAGTCGGCATTGTGCCCTTTGTATTTAATTCCGATGCAATTTCAGTGATTCATCTTCAATAAGAAGGTCAGAGGATTACAGTAAGCCAGAAGTGAAGCATCGGAATCTATAACTAGTGTACACAGGAATTGTTCAAAACATAGACAGTAAGAGGAGTCAGTTTTCTTGTACTTAAGTCGGCATTGTACCTTTTGTATTTAATTCCAATGCAATTTCTGTGTTTCGTCGTCAATAATAAGGTCCAAGGGATACAGTAAACCTGAAGTGAAGCATCGGAATCTAAAACCGGTCTCACAGGAAAGGTTCATAACATAGTCAGTAAGAAGAGCCAGTCTTCTTGTATTTGAGTCGGTATTGTGCCTTTTGTATTTAATTCCGATGCAATTTCTGTGTTTCATCGTCAATAAGAAGGTGAGAGGGATACAGTAAACCTGAAGTGAAGCATCGGAATCTATAACTAGTGTCAGAGGAATGGTTCAAAACATAGATAATAAGAAGAGTCAGTTTTCTTGTACTTAAGACGGCATTGTGCCTTTTCTATTTAATTCCGATGCAATTTCTGTGTTTCATCGTCAATAAGAAGGTGAGAGGGATACAGTAACCCTGAATTGAAGCATCGGGATCCATAACTAGTGTCAAAGGAATGGTTCAAAACATAGACAGTAAGAAGAGTCAGTCTTCTTGTTCTTAAGTCGGCATTGTGCATTTTGTAATAAATTCCGATGCAATTTCCGTGTTTCGTCGTCAATAAGAAGGTCAGACTAATACAGTAACCATGAAGTGAAGCATCGTCATCTTTAACTAGTGTCACAGGAATGGTTCAAAGCATAGACAGTAAGAAGAGTCAGTTTTCTTGTATTTAAGTCTTCATTGTGCCTTTTGTATTTAATTCCGATGCAATTTCTGAGTTTCATCGTCAATAAGGAGGTCGGAGGGATACAGTAAACCTGAAGTGAAGCATCGGAATGTATAACTAGTGTCACAGGAATGGTTCATGACATAGACAGTAAGAAGAGCCTGTCATCTTGTACTTGAGTCGGCATTGTACCTTTTGCATTTAATTCCGATGCAATTTCTGAGTTTCATCGTCAATAAGAATGTCAGAGGGATACAGTAAACCTGAAGTGAAGCATCGGGATCCATAACTAGTGTCACAGGAATGGTTCAAAACATAGACAGTAAGAAGAGTCAGTCTTCTTGTACTTAAGTCGGCATTGTGACTTTTGTATAAAATTCCGATGCAATTTCTATGTTTCATCTTCAATAAGAAGGTCAGAGGGATACAGTAAACATGAAGTGAACCATCGGAAACTATAACTAGTGGCACAGGAGTGGTTGAAATCATAGACAGTAAGAAGAGTCAGTTTTCTTGTAGTTAAGTGGGCATTGTGCCTTTTGTATTTAATTCCGATGCAATTTCTGTGTTTCATCGTCAATAAGAAGGTCAGAGGGATACAGTAAACCTGAAGTGAAGCATCGGAATCTATAACTAGTGTCACAGGAATGGTTCAAAACATAGACAGTAATAAGAGCCAGTCTTCTTGTACTTGAGTCGGAATTGTGCCTTTTGTATTTAATTCCGATGCAATTTCTGTGTTTCATCGTTAATAAGAAGGTCAGAGGGATACAGTAAAGCTGCAGTGAAGCATCGGAATCTATAACTAGTGTCACAGGAATGGTTCAAAACATAGAGAGTAAGATGAGACAGTCTTCTTGTACTGAAGTCGGCATTGAGCCTTTTGTATTTAATTCCGATGCAATTTCTGTGTTTCATCGTCAATATAAAGTCAGAGGGATACAATAAACCTAAAGTGAAGCATCGGAATCTATAACTAGTGTCACAGGAATGGTTCAAAGCATAGACAGTAAGAAGAGTCAGTTTTCTTGTACATAAGTCGGCATCGTGCCTTTTGTATTTAATTCCGATGCTATTTCTGTGTTTCATCGTCAATAATTAGGTCGGAGGGATACAATAAACCTGAAGCGAAGCATCGGAATCTGTAACTAGTGTCACAGGAATGGTTCAACACATAGACAGTAAGAAGAGACAGTCATCTTGTACTTGAGTCGGCATTGTGCTTTTTGTATTTAATTCCGATGCAATTTCTGTGTTTCATCGTCAATATGAAGGTCAGAGGGATACAGTAAACCTGAAGTGAAGCATCGGGATCCATAACTAGTGTCACAGGAATGGTTCAAAACATAGACAGTAAGAAGAGTCAGTCTTCTTGTACTTAAGTCGGCATTGTGCCTTTTGTATTACATTCCGATGCAATTTCTATGTTTCATCTTAAATAAGAAGGTCAGAGGGATACAGTAAACCTAAAGTGAAGCATCGGAAACTATAACTAGTGTCACAAGAGTAGTTGAAATCATAGACAGGTAGAAGAGACTGTTTCCTTGTAGTTAAGTCGGCATTGTGCCTTTTGTATTTAATTCCGATGCAATTTCTGTGTATCATCGTCAATAAGAAGGTCAGAGGGATACAGTAAACCTGAAGTGATGCATCGGAATCTATAACTAGTGTCACAGGAATGGTTCGGAAGGTAGACAGTAAGAGGAGTCAGTTTTCTTGTACTTGAGTCGGCATTGTGCCTTTTGTATTTAATTCCGATGCAATTACTGTGTTTCATCGTCAATAATGAGGTCAGAGGGATACAGTAAACCTGAAGTCGAGCATCCGAATCCATAACTAGTGTCACAGGAATGTTTCAAAACATAGACAGTAAGAAGAGTCAGTTTTCTTGTACATAAGTCGTCATTGTGCCTTTTGCATTTAATTCCGATGCTATTTCTGTGTTTCATCGTCAATAAGAAGGTCAGAGGGATACACTAAACCTGAAGTGAAGCATCGGAATCTATAACTAGGGTCACGGGAATGGTTCAAAACATAGACAGTAAGAAGAGTCAGTTTTCTTGTACTTAAGTCGGCATTGTGCCTTTTGTATTTAATACCGATGCAATTTCTGTGGTTCATCGTCAATATAAGGTCAGAGGGATACAGTAACCCTGAAGTGAAGCATCGGAATCTATAACTAGTGTCACAGGAATGGTTCAAAGCAAAGACAGTAAGAAATGTAAGTTTTCTTATACTTAAGTCGGCATTGTGCCTCTTGTATTTAATTCAAGTGCAATTTCTTTGTTTCATCGTCAATAAGAAGGTCAGAGGGATAAAGTAAACCTGAAGTGAAGCATCGGAATCTATAACTAGTGTCACAAGAATAATTCAAAACATAGACAGTAAGAAGAGTCAGTTTTCCTGTAATTAAGACGGCATTGTGCCTTTTGTATTTAATTCCGATGCAATTTCTGTGTTTCATCGTCAATATGAAGGTCAGAAGGATACAGTAAACCTGAAGTGAAGCATAGGAATCAATAACTAGTTACACAGGAACGGTTCAAGACATAGACAGTAGAAAGAGTCAGTTTTCTTGTACTTAAGTCGGCATTGTGCTTTTGTATTTAATTCCGATGCAATTGTTGTGTTTCATCGTCAATAAGAATGTCAGAGGGATACAGTAAACCTGAATTGAAGAATCGGAATCTATAACTGGTGTCACAGGAATGGTTTAAAGCATAGACAATAAGAAGAGCCAGGCTTCTTGTACTTGAGTCGGCATTGTGCCTTTTGTATTTAATTCCGATGCAAACTCTGTGTTTCATCGTCCATAGGGAGGTCAGAGGGATACAGTAAACCTGAAGTGAAGCTTCAGAATCTGTAAGTAGTGTCACAGGAATGGTTTAAAACATAGAAAGTAAGAAGAGTCAGTTTTCTTGTACGTAAGTCGGCATTGTGTCTTTTGTATTCAATTCCGATGCAATCTCTGTGTTTCGTCGTCAATAATAAGGTCCAAGGGATACAGTGAATCTGAAGTGAAGCATCGGAATCTAAAACCGGTCTCACAGGAAAGGTTCATAACATAGTCAGTAAGAAGAGCCAGTCTTCTTGTATTTGAGTCGGTATTGTGCCTTTTGTATTTAATTCCGATGCAATTTCTGTGTTTCATCGTCAATAAGAAGGTGAGAGGGATACAGTAAACCTGAAGTGAAGCATCGGAATCTATAACTAGTGTCAGAGGAATGGTTCAAAACATAGATAATAAGAAGAGTCAGTTTTCTTGTACTTAAGACGGCATTGTGCCTTTTCTATTTAATTCCGATGCAATTTCTGTGTTTCTTCGTCAATAAGAAGGTCAGGGGGATATAGCAAACCTGAAGTGAAGCATCGGGATCCATAACTAGTGTCAAAGGAATGGTTCAAAACATAGACAGTAAGAAGAGTCAGTCTTCTTGTTCTTAAGTCGGCATTGTGCATTTTGTATTAAATTCCGATGCAATTTCCGTGTTTCGTCGTCAATAAGAAGGTCAGACTAATACAGTAACCATGAAGTGAAGCATCGTGATCTTTAACTAGTGTCACAGGAATGGTTCAAAACATAGACAGTAAGAAGAGTCAGTTTTCTTGTATTTAAGTCTTCATTGTGCCTTTTGTATTTAATTCCGATGCAATTTCTGAGTTTCATCGTCAATAAGGAGGTCGGAGGGATACAGTAAACCTGAAGTGAAGCATCGGAATCTATAACTAGTGTCACAGGAATGGTTCATGACATAGACAGTAAGAAGAGCCTGTCATCTTGTACTTGAGTCGGCATTGTACCTTTTGCATTTAATTCCGATGCAATTTCTGAGTTTCATCGTCAATAAGAATGTCAGAGGGATACGGTAAACCTGAAGTGAAGCATCGGGATCCATAACTAGTGTCACAGGAATGGTTCAAAACATAGACAGTAAGAAGAGTCAGTCTTCTTGTACTTAAGTCGGCATTGTGACTTTTGTATAAAATTCCGATGCAATTTCTATGTTTCATCTTCAATAAGAAGGTCAGGGGGATACAGTAAACATGAAGTGAACCATCGGAAACTATAACTAGTGGCACAGGAGTGGTTGAAATCATAGACAGTAAGAAGAGTCAGTTTTCTTGTAGTTAAGTGGGCATTGTGCCTTTTGTATTTAATTCCGATGCAATTTCTGTGTTTCATCGTCAACAAGAAGGTCAGAGGGATACAGTAAACCTGAAGTGAAGCATCGGAATCTATAACTAGTGTCACAGGAATGGTTCAAAACATAGACAGTAATAAGAGCCAGTCTTCTTGTACTTGAGTCGGAATTGTGCCTTTTGTATTTAATTCCGATGCAATTTCTGTGTTTCATCGTTAATAAGAAGGTCAGAGGGATACAGTAAAACTGAAGTGAAGCATCGGAATCTATAACTAGTGTCACAGGAATGGTTCAAAACATAGAGAGTAAGATGAGACAGTCTTCTTGTACTTAAGTCGGCATTGAGCCTTTTGTATTTAATTCCGATGCAATTTCTGTGTTTCATCGTCAATATAAAGTCAGAGGGATACAATAAACCTAAAGTGAAGCATCGGAATCTATAACTAGTGTCACAGGAATGGTTCAAAGCATAGACAGTAAGAAGAGTCAGTTTTCTTGTACATAAGTCGGCATCGTGCCTTTTGTATTTAATTCCGATGCTATTTCTGTGTTTCATCGTCAATAAGGAGGTCGGAGGGATACAATAAACCTGAAGCGAAGCATCGGAATCTGTAACTAGTGTCACAGGAATGGTTCAACACATAGACAGTAAGAAGAGACAGTCATCTTGTACTTGAGTCGGCATTGTGCTTTTTGTATTTAATTCCGATGCAATTTCTGTGTTTCATCGTCAATATGAAGGTCAGAGGGATACAGTAAACCTGAAGGGAAGCATCGGAATCTATAACTAGTGTCACAGGAGTGGTTGAAATCATAGACAGTAAGAAGAGTCAGTTTTCTTGTAGTTAAGTCGGCATTGTGCCATTTGTATTTAATTCCGATGCAATTTCTGTGTTTCATCGTCAATAAGAAGGTCCACGGGATACAGTAAACCTGAAGTGGAGCATCGGGATCCATAACTAGTGTCACAGGAATGGTTCAAAACATAGACAGTAAGAAGAGTCAGTCTTCTTGTACTTATGTCGGCATTGTGCCTTTTGTATTAAATTCCGATGCAATTTCAATGTTTCATCTTAAATAAGAAGGTCAGAGGTATACAGTAAGCTTGAAGTGAAGCATCGGAATCTATAACTAGTGTCACTGGAATGGTTCAAGACAAAGACAGTAAGAAAAGTAAGTTTTCTTATACTTAAGTCGGCATTGTGCCCTTTGTATTTAATTCCGATGCAATTTCAGTGATTCATCTTCAATAAGAAGGTCAGAGGATTACAGTAAGCAAGAAGTGAAGCATCGGAATCTATAACTAGTGTACACAGGAATTGTTCAAAATATAGACAGTAAGAAGAGTCAGTTTTCTTGTACTTAAGTCGGCATTGTGCCTTTTGTATTTAATTCCAATGCAATTTCTGTGTTTCGTCGTCAATAATAAGGTCCAAGGGATACAGTAAACCTGAAGTGAAGCATCGGAATCTAAAACCGGTCTCACAGGAAAGGTTCATAACATAGACAGTAAGAAGAGCCAGTCTTCTTGTATTTTAGTCGGCATTGTGCCTTTTGTATTTAATTCCGAAGCAATTTCTGTGTTTCATCGTCAATAAGAAGGTCAGAGGGATACAGTAAACCTGAAGTGAAGCATCGGAATCTATAACTAGTGTCACAGGAATGGTTCAACACATAGACAGTATGAAGAGCCAGTCATCTTGTACTTGAGTCGGCATTGTACCTTTTGTATTTAATTCCGATGCAATTTCTGTGTTTCATCGTCAATAAGAATGTCAGAGGGAGACAGTAAACCTGAAGTGAAGCATCGGGATCCATAACTAGTGTCACAGGAATGGTTCAAAACATAGACAGTAAGAAGAATCAGTCTTCTTGTACTTAAGTCGGCATTGTGCCATTTGTTTAAAATTCCGATGCAATTTCTATGTTTCATCTTCAATAAGAAGGTCAGAGGGATACAGTAAACATGAAGTGAACCATCGGAAACTATAACTAGTGTTACAAGAATAATTCAAAACATAGACAGTAAGAAGAGTCAGTTTTCCTGTACTTAAGACGGCATTGTGCCTTTTGTATTTAATTTCGATGCAATTTCTGTGTTTCATCGTCAATATGAAGGTCAGAGGGATACAGTAAACGTGAAGTGAAGCATCGGAATCTATAACTAGTGTCACAGGAATGGTTTAAAACATAGACAATAAGAAGAGCCAGTCTTCTTGTACTTGAGTCGGCATTGTGCCTTTTGTATTTAATTCCGATGCAATTTCTGTGTTTCATCGTCCATAGGGAGGTCAGTGGGATACAGTAAACCTGAAGTGAAGCATCAGAATCTATAACTAGTGTCACAGGAATGGTTCAAAACATAGAAAGTAAGAAGAGTCAGTTTCTTGTACGTAAGTCGGCATTGTGCCTTTTGTATTTAATTCCGATGCAATGTCTGTGTTTCGCCGTCAATAATAAGGTCCATGGATACAGTAAATCTGAAGTGAAGCATCGGAATCTAAAGCCGGTCTCACAGTAAAGGGTTATAACATAGACAGTAAGAAGAGCCAGTCATCTTGTATTTGAGTCGGCATTGTGCTTTTTGTATTTAATTCCGATGCAATTTCTATGTTTCATCTTCAATAAGAAGGTCAGAGGGATACAGTAAACCTGAAGGGAAGCATCGGAATCTATAACTAGTGTCACAGGAATGGTTCAAAATATAGACAGTAAGAAGAATCAGTCTTCTTGTACTTAAGTCGGCATTGTGCCTTTTGTTTAAAATTTCGATGCAATTTCTATGTTTCATCTTCAATAAGAAGGTCAGAGGGATACAGTAAACATGAAGTGAACCATCGGAAACTATAACTAGTGGCACAGGAGTGGTTGAAATCATAGACAGTAAGAAGAGTCAGTTTTCTTGTAGTTAAGTCGGCATTGTGCTTTTTGTATTTAATTCCGATGCAATTTCTGTGTTTCATCGTCAATAAGAAGGTCAGAGGGATACAGTAAACCTGAAGTGAAGCATCGGAATCTATAACTAGTGTCACAGGAATGGTTAAAAACATAGAGAGTAAGAAGAGAAGTCTTCTTGTACTTGAGTCGGAATTCTGCCTTTTGTATTTAATTCCGATGCAATTTCTGTGTTTCATCGACAATAAGAAGGTCAGAGGGATACAGTAAAGCTGAAGTGAAGCATCGGAATCTATAACTAGTGTCACAGGAATGGTTCAAAACATAGAGAGTAAGATGAGACAGTCTTCTTGTACTTAAGTCGGCATTGAGCCTTTTGTATTTAATTCCGATGCAATTTCTGAGTTTCATCGTCAATATAAGGTCAGAGGGATACAATAAACCTAAAGTGAAGCATCGGAATCTATAACTAGTGTCACAGGAATGGTTCAAAGCATAGACAGTAAGAAGAATCAGTTTTCTTGTACATAAGTCGGCATTGTGCCTTTTGTATTTAATTCCGATGCAATTTCTGTGTTTCATCGTCAATAAGGAGGTCGGAGGGATACAATAAACCTGAAGCGAAGCATCGTAATCTATAACTAGTGTCACAGGATTGGTTCAACACATAGACAGTAAGAAGAGACAGTCATCTTGTACTTGAGTCGGCATTGTGCTTTTTGTATTTAATTCCGATGCAATTTCTGTGTTTCATCGTCAATAAGAAGGTCAGAGGGATACAGTAAACCTGAAGTGAAGCATCGCGATCCATAACTAGTGTCACAGGAATGGTTCAAAACATAGACAGTAAGAAGAGCCAGTCTTCTTGTACTTAAGTCGGCAATGTGCCTTTTGTATTAAATTCCGATGCAATTACTATGTTTCATCTTAAATAAGAATGTCAGAGGGATACAGTAAACCTGAAGTGAAGCATCGGAAACTATAACTAGTGTCACAAGAGTGGTTGAAATCATAGACAGGTAGAAGAGACTGTTTTCTTGTAGTTAAGTCGGCATTGTGCCTTTTGTATTTAATTCCGATGCAATTACTATGTTTCATCTTAAATAAGAAGGTCAGAGGAATACAGTAAGCCTGAAGTGAAGCATCAGAATCTATAACTAGTGTCACTGGAATGGTTCAAGACAAAGACAGTAAGAAAAGTATGTTTTCTTATACTTAAGTCGGCATTGCGCCCTTTGTATTTATTTCCGATGCAATTTCAGTGATTCATCGTCAATAAGAAGGTCAGAGGAATACAGTAAACCAGAACTGAAGCATCGGAATCTATAACTAGTGACCCAGGAATTGTTCAAAACATAGACAGTAAAAAGAGTCAGTTTTCTTGTACATAAGTCGGCATTGTGCTGTTTGTATTTAATTCCGATGCAATTTCTGTGTTTCATCGTCAATAAGAAGGTCAGAGGGATACACTAAACCTGAAGTGAAGCATCGGAATCTATTACTAGTGTCACGGGAATGGTTCAAAACATAGACAGTAAGAAGAGTCAGTTTTCTTGTACTTATGTCGGCATTGTCCCTTTTGTATTTAATTCCGATGCAATTTCTGTGGTTTATCGTTTATATAAGGTCAGAGGGATACAGTAACTCTGAAGTGAAGCATCGGAATCTATAACTAGTGTCACAGGAATGGTTCAAAGCAAAGACAGTAAGAAATGTAAGTTTTCTTATACTTAAGTCGGCATTGTGCCTCTTGTATTTAATTCATGTGCAATTTCTGTGTTTCATCGTCAATAAGAAGGTCAGAGGGATAAAGTAAACCTGAAGTGGAGCATCGGAAACTATAACTAGTGTTACAAGAATAATTCAAAACATAGACAGTAAGAAGAGTCAGTTTTCCTGTACTTAAGACGGCATTGTGCCTTTTGTATTTAATTCCAATGCTATTCCTGTGTTTCGTCGTCAATCATAAGGTCCAAGGGATGCAGTAAACCTGAAGTGAAGCATCGGAATCTAAAACCGGTCTCACACAAAAGGTTCATAACATAGACAGTAAGAAGAGCCGGTCTTCTTGTATTTGAGTCGGCATTGTGCCTTTTGTATTTAATTCCGATGCAATTTCTGTGTTTCATCGTCAATAAGAAGGTCAGAGGGATACAGTAAACCTGAAGTGAAGCATCGGAATCTATAACTAGTGTCAGAGCAATGGTTCAAAACATAGATAGTAAGAAGAGTCAGTTTACTTGTACTTAAGACGGCATTGTGCCTTTTGTATTTAATTCCGTTGCAATATCTGTGTTTCATCGTCAATAAGAGGGTCAGAGGGATACAGTAAACCTGAAGTGAAGCATCGGAATCTATAACTAGTGTCACAGGAATGGTTCAAAACATAGACAGTAAGAACAGTCAGTTATCTTGTACTTAAGTAGGCATTGTGCCTTTTATAATTAATTCCGATGCAATATCTGTGTTTCTTCGTCAATAAGAAGGTCAGAGGGATACAGCAAACCTGAAGTGAAGCATCGGGATCCATAACTAGTGTCAAAGGAATGGTTCAAAACATAGACAGTAAGAAGAGTCAGTTTTCTTGTACTTAAGTCGTCATTGTGCCTTTTGTATTTAATTCCGATGCAATTTCTGAGTTTCATCGTCAATAAGGAGGTCGGAGGGATACAGTAAACCTGAAGTGAAGCATCGGAATCTATAACTAGTGTCACAGGAATGGTTCAACACATAGACAGTAAGAAGAGCCAGTCATCTTGTACTTGAGTCGGCATTGTAGCTTTTGTATTTAATTCCGATGCAAGTTCTGTGTTTCATCGTCAATAAGAATGTCAGAGGGATACAGTAGACCTGAAGTGAAGCATCGGGATAAATAACTAGTGTCACAGGAATGGTTCAAAACAAAGACAGTAAGAAGAGTCAGTCTTCTTGTACTTAAGTCGGCATTGTGCCTTTTGTTTAAAATTCCGATGCAATTTCTATGTTTCATCTTCTATAAGAAGGTCAGAGGGATACAGTAAACCTGAAGTGATGCATCGGAATCTATAACTAGTGTCACAGGAATGGTTCGGAACATACACAGTAAGAAGAGTCAGTTTTCTTGTACTTGAGTCGGCATTGTGCCTTTTGTATTTAATTCTGATGCAATTACTGTGTCTCATCGTCAATAATGGGGACAGAGGGATACAGTAAACCTGAAGTCTAGCATCCCAATCCATAACTAGTGTCACAGGAATGGTTCAAAACATAGACAGTAAGAAGAGTCAGTTTTCTTGTACTTATGTCGGCATTGTCCCTTTTGTATTTAATTCCGATGCAATTTCTGTGGTTTATCGTTTAAGTAAGGTCAGAGGGATACAGTAACTCTGAAGTGAAGCATCGGAATCTATAACTAGTGTCACAGGAATGGTTCAAAGCAAAGACAGTAAGAAGAGTCAGTTTTCTTGTACTTAAGTCGTCATTGTGCCTTTTGTATTTAATTCCGATGCAATTTCTGTGTTTCATCGTCAATAAGGAGGTCGGAGGGATACAGTAAACCTGAAGTGAAGCATCGGAATCTATAACTAGTGTCACAGGAATGGTTCAACACATAGACAGTAAGAAGAGCCAGTCATCTTATACTTGAGTCGGCATTGTACCTTTTGTATTTAATTCCGATGCAATTTCTGTGTTTCATCGTCAATAAGAATGTCAGAGGGATACAGTAATTCTGAAGTGAAGCATCGGAATCTATAACTAGTGTCACAGGAATGGTTATAATATAGACAGTAAGAAGAGTCAGTTATCTTGTACTTAAGTAGGCATTGAGCCTTTTGTAATTAATTCCGATGCAATTTCTGTGTTCCTTCGTCAATAAGAAGGTCAGAGGGATACAGCAAACCTGAAGTGAAGCATCGGGATCCATAACTAGTGTCACAGGAATGGTTCAAAACATAGACAGTAAGAAGAGTCAGTCTTCTTGTACTTAAGTCGGCATTGTGCATTTTGTATTAAGTTCCGATGCAATTTCTTTGTTTCACCGTCAATAAGAAGGTCAGAGGGATACACTAAACCTTAAGTGAAGCATCGGAATCTATAACTAGTGTCACGAGAATGGTTCAAAACATAGACAGTAAGAAGAGTCAGTTTTCTTGTACTTATGTCGGCATTGTCCCTTTTGTATTTAATTCCGATGCAATTTCTGAGCTTCATCGTCAATATAAGGTCAGAGGGATACAGTTACCCTGAAGTGAAGCATCGGAATCTATAACTAGTGTCACAGGAATGGTTCAAATCAAAGACAGTAAGAAATGTAAGTTTTCTTATACTTAAGTCGGCATTGTGCCTCTTGTATTTAATTCATGTGCAATTTCTGTGTTTCATCGTCAATAAGAAGGTCAGAGGGATAAAGTAAACCTGAAGTGGAGCATCGGAAACTATAACTAGTGTTACAAGAATAATTCAAAACATAGACAGTAAGAAGAGTCAGTTTTCCTGTACTTAAGACGGCATTGTGCCTTTTGTATTTAATTTCGATGCAATTTCTGTGTTTCATCGTCAATATGAAGGTCAGAGGGATACAGTAAACGTGAAGTGAAGCATCGGAATCTATAACTAGTGTCACAGGAATGGTTTAAAACATAGACAATAAGAAGAGCCAGTCTTCTTGTACTTGAGTCGGCATTGTGCCTTTTGTATTTAATTCCGATGCAATTTCTGTGTTTCATCGTCCATAGGGAGGTCAGTGGGATACAGTAAACCTGAAGTGAAGCATCAGAATCTATAACTAGTGTCACAGGAATGGTTCAAAACATAGAAATTAAGAAGAGTCAGTTTCTTGTACGTAAGTATGCATTGTGCCTTTTGTATTTAATTCCGATGCAATGTCTGTGTTTCGTCGTCAATAATAAGGTCCAAGGGATACAGTAAATCTGAAGTGAAGCATCGGAATCTAAAGCCGGTCTCACAGTAAAGGGTTATAACATAGACAGTAAGAAGAGCCATTCATCTTGTATTTGAGTCGGCATTGTGCTTTTTGTATTTAATTCCGATGCAATTTCTATGTTTCATCTTCAATAAGAAGGTCAGAGGGATACAGTAAACCTGAAGGGAAGCATCGGAATCTATAACTAGTGTCACAGGAGTGGTTGAAATCATAGACAGTAAGAAGAGTCAGTTTTCTTGTAGTTAAGTCGGCATTGTGCCATTTGTATTTAATTCCGATGCAATTTCTGTGTTTCATCGTCAATAAGAAGGTCCACGGGATACAGTAAACCTGAAGTGGAGCATCGGGATCCATAACTAGTGTCACAGGAATGGTTCAAAACATAGACAGTAAGAAGAGTCAGTCTTCTTGTACTTATGTCGGCATTGTGCCTTTTGTATTAAATTCCGATGCAATTTCAATGTTTCATCTTAAATAAGAAGGTCAGAGGTATACAGTAAGCTTGAAGTGAAGCATCGGAATCTATAACTAGTGTCACTGGAATGGTTCAAGACAAAGACAGTAAGAAAAGTAAGTTTTCTTATACTTAAGTCGGCATTGTGCCCTTTGTATTTAATTCCGATGCAATTTCAGTGATTCATCTTCAATAAGAAGGTCAGAGGATTACAGTAAGCAAGAAGTGAAGCATCGGAATCTATAACTAGTGTACACAGGAATTGTTCAAAATATAGACAGTAAGAAGAGTCAGTTTTCTTGTACTTAAGTCGGCATTGTGCCTTTTGTATTTAATTCCAATGCAATTTCTGTGTTTCGTCGTCAATAATAAGGTCCAAGGGATACAGTAAACCTGAAGTGAAGCATCGGAATCTAAAACCGGTCTCACAGGAAAGGTTCATAACATAGACAGTAAGAAGAGCCAGTCTTCTTGTATTTTAGTCGGCATTGTGCCTTTTGTATTTAATTCCGAAGCAATTTCTGTGTTTCATCGTCAATAAGAAGGTCAGAGGGATACAGTAAACCTGAAGTGAAGCATCGGAATCTATAACTAGTGTCACAGGAATGGTTCAACACATAGACAGTATGAAGAGCCAGTCATCTTGTACTTGAGTCGGCATTGTACCTTTTGTATTTAATTCCGATGCAATTTCTGTGTTTCATCGTCAATAAGAATGTCAGAGGGAGACAGTAAACCTGAAGTGAAGCATCGGGATCCATAACTAGTGTCACAGGAATGGTTCAAAACATAGACAGTAAGAAGAATCAGTCTTCTTGTACTTAAGTCGGCATTGTGCCATTTGTTTAAAATTCCGATGCAATTTCTATGTTTCATCTTCAATAAGAAGGTCAGAGGGATACAGTAAACATGAAGTGAACCATCGGAAACTATAACTAGTGTTACAAGAATAATTCAAAACATAGACAGTAAGAAGAGTCAGTTTTCCTGTACTTAAGACGGCATTGTGCCTTTTGTATTTAATTTCGATGCAATTTCTGTGTTTCATCGTCAATATGAAGGTCAGAGGGATACAGTAAACGTGAAGTGAAGCATCGGAATCTATAACTAGTGTCACAGGAATGGTTTAAAACATAGACAATAAGAAGAGCCAGTCTTCTTGTACTTGAGTCGGCATTGTGCCTTTTGTATTTAATTCCGATGCAATTTCTGTGTTTCATCGTCCATAGGGAGGTCAGTGGGATACAGTAAACCTGAAGTGAAGCATCAGAATCTATAACTAGTGTCACAGGAATGGTTCAAAACATAGAAAGTAAGAAGAGTCAGTTTCTTGTACGTAAGTCGGCATTGTGCCTTTTGTATTTAATTCCGATGCAATGTCTGTGTTTCGCCGTCAATAATAAGGTCCATGGATACAGTAAATCTGAAGTGAAGCATCGGAATCTAAAGCCGGTCTCACAGTAAAGGGTTATAACATAGACAGTAAGAAGAGCCAGTCATCTTGTATTTGAGTCGGCATTGTGCTTTTTGTATTTAATTCCGATGCAATTTCTATGTTTCATCTTCAATAAGAAGGTCAGAGGGATACAGTAAACCTGAAGGGAAGCATCGGAATCTATAACTAGTGTCACAGGAATGGTTCAAAATATAGACAGTAAGAAGAATCAGTCTTCTTGTACTTAAGTCGGCATTGTGCCTTTTGTTTAAAATTTCGATGCAATTTCTATGTTTCATCTTCAATAAGAAGGTCAGAGGGATACAGTAAACATGAAGTGAACCATCGGAAACTATAACTAGTGGCACAGGAGTGGTTGAAATCATAGACAGTAAGAAGAGTCAGTTTTCTTGTAGTTAAGTCGGCATTGTGCTTTTTGTATTTAATTCCGATGCAATTTCTGTGTTTCATCGTCAATAAGAAGGTCAGAGGGATACAGTAAACCTGAAGTGAAGCATCGGAATCTATAACTAGTGTCACAGGAATGGTTAAAAACATAGAGAGTAAGAAGAGAAGTCTTCTTGTACTTGAGTCGGAATTCTGCCTTTTGTATTTAATTCCGATGCAATTTCTGTGTTTCATCGACAATAAGAAGGTCAGAGGGATACAGTAAAGCTGAAGTGAAGCATCGGAATCTATAACTAGTGTCACAGGAATGGTTCAAAACATAGAGAGTAAGATGAGACAGTCTTCTTGTACTTAAGTCGGCATTGAGCCTTTTGTATTTAATTCCGATGCAATTTCTGAGTTTCATCGTCAATATAAGGTCAGAGGGATACAATAAACCTAAAGTGAAGCATCGGAATCTATAACTAGTGTCACAGGAATGGTTCAAAGCATAGACAGTAAGAAGAATCAGTTTTCTTGTACATAAGTCGGCATTGTGCCTTTTGTATTTAATTCCGATGCAATTTCTGTGTTTCATCGTCAATAAGGAGGTCGGAGGGATACAATAAACCTGAAGCGAAGCATCGTAATCTATAACTAGTGTCACAGGATTGGTTCAACACATAGACAGTAAGAAGAGACAGTCATCTTGTACTTGAGTCGGCATTGTGCTTTTTGTATTTAATTCCGATGCAATTTCTGTGTTTCATCGTCAATAAGAAGGTCAGAGGGATACAGTAAACCTGAAGTGAAGCATCGCGATCCATAACTAGTGTCACAGGAATGGTTCAAAACATAGACAGTAAGAAGAGCCAGTCTTCTTGTACTTAAGTCGGCAATGTGCCTTTTGTATTAAATTCCGATGCAATTACTATGTTTCATCTTAAATAAGAATGTCAGAGGGATACAGTAAACCTGAAGTGAAGCATCGGAAACTATAACTAGTGTCACAAGAGTGGTTGAAATCATAGACAGGTAGAAGAGACTGTTTTCTTGTAGTTAAGTCGGCATTGTGCCTTTTGTATTTAATTCCGATGCAATTACTATGTTTCATCTTAAATAAGAAGGTCAGAGGAATACAGTAAGCCTGAAGTGAAGCATCAGAATCTATAACTAGTGTCACTGGAATGGTTCAAGACAAAGACAGTAAGAAAAGTATGTTTTCTTATACTTAAGTCGGCATTGCGCCCTTTGTATTTATTTCCGATGCAATTTCAGTGATTCATCGTCAATAAGAAGGTCAGAGGAATACAGTAAAACAGAACTGAAGCATCGGAATCTATAACTAGTGACCCAGGAATTGTTCAAAACATAGACAGTAAAAAGAGTCAGTTTTCTTGTACATAAGTCGGCATTGTGCTGTTTGTATTTAATTCCGATGCAATTTCTGTGTTTCATCGTCAATAAGAAGGTCAGAGGGATACACTAAACCTGAAGTGAAGCATCGGAATCTATTACTAGTGTCACGGGAATGGTTCAAAACATAGACAGTAAGAAGAGTCAGTTTTCTTGTACTTATGTCGGCATTGTCCCTTTTGTATTTAATTCCGATGCAATTTCTGTGGTTTATCGTTTATATAAGGTCAGAGGGATACAGTAACTCTGAAGTGAAGCATCGGAATCTATAACTAGTGTCACAGGAATGGTTCAAAGCAAAGACAGTAAGAAATGTAAGTTTTCTTATACTTAAGTCGGCATTGTGCCTCTTGTATTTAATTCATGTGCAATTTCTGTGTTTCATCGTCAATAAGAAGGTCAGAGGGATAAAGTAAACCTGAAGTGGAGCATCGGAAACTATAACTAGTGTTACAAGAATAATTCAAAACATAGACAGTAAGAAGAGTCAGTTTTCCTGTACTTAAGACGGCATTGTGCCTTTTGTATTTAATTCCAATGCTATTCCTGTGTTTCGTCGTCAATCATAAGGTCCAAGGGATGCAGTAAACCTGAAGTGAAGCATCGGAATCTAAAACCGGTCTCACAGAAAAGGTTCATAACATAGACAGTAAGAAGAGCCGGTCTTCTTGTATTTGAGTCGGCATTGTGCCTTTTGTATTTAATTCCGATGCAATTTCTGTGTTTCATCGTCAATAAGAAGGTCAGAGGGATACAGTAAACCTGAAGTGAAGCATCGGAATCTATAACTAGTGTCAGAGCAATGGTTCAAAACATAGATAGTAAGAAGAGTCAGTTTACTTGTACTTAAGACGGCATTGTGCCTTTTGTATTTAATTCCGTTGCAATATCTGTGTTTCATCGTCAATAAGAGGGTCAGAGGGATACAGTAAACCTGAAGTGAAGCATCGGAATCTATAACTAGTGTCACAGGAATGGTTCAAAACATAGACAGTAAGAACAGTCAGTTATCTTGTACTTAAGTAGGCATTGTGCCTTTTATAATTAATTCCGATGCAATATCTGTGTTTCTTCGTCAATAAGAAGGTCAGAGGGATACAGCAAACCTGAAGTGAAGCATCGGGATCCATAACTAGTGTCAAAGGAATGGTTCAAAACATAGACAGTAAGAAGAGTCAGTTTTCTTGTACTTAAGTCGTCATTGTGCCTTTTGTATTTAATTCCGATGCAATTTCTGAGTTTCATCGTCAATAAGGAGGTCGGAGGGATACAGTAAACCTGAAGTGAAGCATCGGAATCTATAACTAGTGTCACAGGAATGGTTCAACACATAGACAGTAAGAAGAGCCAGTCATCTTGTACTTGAGTCGGCATTGTAGCTTTTGTATTTAATTCCGATGCAAGTTCTGTGTTTCATCGTCAATAAGAATGTCAGAGGGATACAGTAGACCTGAAGTGAAGCATCGGGATAAATAACTAGTGTCACAGGAATGGTTCAAAACAAAGACAGTAAGAAGAGTCAGTCTTCTTGTACTTAAGTCGGCATTGTGCCTTTTGTTTAAAATTCCGATGCAATTTCTATGTTTCATCTTCTATAAGAAGGTCAGAGGGATACAGTAAACCTGAAGTGATGCATCGGAATCTATAACTAGTGTCACAGGAATGGTTCGGAACATACACAGTAAGAAGAGTCAGTTTTCTTGTACTTGAGTCGGCATTGTGCCTTTTGTATTTAATTCTGATGCAATTACTGTGTCTCATCGTCAATAATGGGGACAGAGGGATACAGTAAACCTGAAGTCTAGCATCCCAATCCATAACTAGTGTCACAGGAATGGTTCAAAACATAGACAGTAAGAAGAGTCAGTTTTCTTGTACTTATGTCGGCATTGTCCCTTTTGTATTTAATTCCGATGCAATTTCTGTGGTTTATCGTTTAAGTAAGGTCAGAGGGATACAGTAACTCTGAAGTGAAGCATCGGAATCTATAACTAGTGTCACAGGAATGGTTCAAAGCAAAGACAGTAAGAAGAGTCAGTTTTCTTGTACTTAAGTCGTCATTGTGCCTTTTGTATTTAATTCCGATGCAATTTCTGTGTTTCATCGTCAATAAGGAGGTCGGAGGGATACAGTAAACCTGAAGTGAAGCATCGGAATCTATAACTAGTGTCACAGGAATGGTTCAACACATAGACAGTAAGAAGAGCCAGTCATCTTATACTTGAGTCGGCATTGTACCTTTTGTATTTAATTCCGATGCAATTTCTGTGTTTCATCGTCAATAAGAATGTCAGAGGGATACAGTAATTCTGAAGTGAAGCATCGGAATCTATAACTAGTGTCACAGGAATGGTTATAATATAGACAGTAAGAAGAGTCAGTTATCTTGTACTTAAGTAGGCATTGAGCCTTTTGTAATTAATTCCGATGCAATTTCTGTGTTCCTTCGTCAATAAGAAGGTCAGAGGGATACAGCAAACCTGAAGTGAAGCATCGGGATCCATAACTAGTGTCACAGGAATGGTTCAAAACATAGACAGTAAGAAGAGTCAGTCTTCTTGTACTTAAGTCGGCATTGTGCATTTTGTATTAAGTTCCGATGCAATTTCTTTGTTTCACCGTCAATAAGAAGGTCAGAGGGATACACTAAACCTTAAGTGAAGCATCGGAATCTATAACTAGTGTCACGAGAATGGTTCAAAACATAGACAGTAAGAAGAGTCAGTTTTCTTGTACTTATGTCGGCATTGTCCCTTTTGTATTTAATTCCGATGCAATTTCTGAGCTTCATCGTCAATATAAGGTCAGAGGGATACAGTTACCCTGAAGTGAAGCATCGGAATCTATAACTAGTGTCACAGGAATGGTTCAAATCAAAGACAGTAAGAAATGTAAGTTTTCTTATACTTAAGTCGGCATTGTGCCTCTTGTATTTAATTCATGTGCAATTTCTGTGTTTCATCGTCAATAAGAAGGTCAGAGGGATAAAGTAAACCTGAAGTGGAGCATCGGAAACTATAACTAGTGTTACAAGAATAATTCAAAACATAGACAGTAAGAAGAGTCAGTTTTCCTGTACTTAAGACGGCATTGTGCCTTTTGTATTTAATTTCGATGCAATTTCTGTGTTTCATCGTCAATATGAAGGTCAGAGGGATACAGTAAACGTGAAGTGAAGCATCGGAATCTATAACTAGTGTCACAGGAATGGTTTAAAACATAGACAATAAGAAGAGCCAGTCTTCTTGTACTTGAGTCGGCATTGTGCCTTTTGTATTTAATTCCGATGCAATTTCTGTGTTTCATCGTCCATAGGGAGGTCAGTGGGATACAGTAAACCTGAAGTGAAGCATCAGAATCTATAACTAGTGTCACAGGAATGGTTCAAAACATAGAAATTAAGAAGAGTCAGTTTCTTGTACGTAAGTATGCATTGTGCCTTTTGTATTTAATTCCGATGCAATGTCTGTGTTTCGTCGTCAATAATAAGGTCCAAGGGATACAGTAAATCTGAAGTGAAGCATCGGAATCTAAAGCCGGTCTCACAGTAAAGGGTTATAACATAGACAGTAAGAAGAGCCATTCATCTTGTATTTGAGTCGGCATTGTGCTTTTTGTATTTAATTCCGATGCAATTTCTATGTTTCATCTTCAATAAGAAGGTCAGAGGGATACAGTAAACCTGAAGGGAAGCATCGGAATCTATAACTAGTGTCACAGGAGTGGTTGAAATTATAGACAGTAAGAAGAGTCAGTTTTCTTGTACATAAGTCGGCATTGTGCTGTTTGTATTTAATTCCGATGCAATTTCGGTGTTTCATCGTCAATAAGAAGGTCCACGGGATACAGTAAACCTGAAGTGAAGAATCGGGATCCATAACTAGTGTCACAGGAATGGTTCAAAACATAGACAGTAAGAAGAGTCAGTCTTCTTGTACTTAAGTCGGCATTGTGCCTTTTGTATTAAATTCCGATGCAATTTCTATGTTTCATCTTAAATAAGAAGGTCAGAGGTATACAGTAAGCTTGAAGTGAAGTATCGGAATCAATAACTAGTGTCACTGGAATGGTTCAAGACAAAGACAGTAAGAAAAGTAAGTTTTCTTATACTTAAGACGGCATTGTGCCCTTTGTATTTAATTCCGCTGCAATTTCAGTGTTTCATCGTCAATAAGAAGGTCAGAGGAATACAGAAACCAGAAGTGAAGCATCGGAATCTATAACTAGTGACACAGGAATTGTTCAAAACATAGACAGTAAGAAGAGTCAGTTTTCTTGTACTTAACCCGGCATTGTGCCTTTTGTATTTAATTCCAATGCAATTTCTGTGTTTCGTCGTCAATAATAAGGTGCAAGGGATACAGTAAACCTGAAGTGAAGCATCGGAATCTAAAAGCGGTCTCACAGGAAAGGTTCATAACATAGACAGTAAGAAGAGCCAGTTTTCTTGTATTTGAGTCGGCATTGTGCCTTTTGTATTTAATTCCGATGCAATTTCTGTGTTTCATCGTCAATAAGAAGGTCAGAGGGATACAGTAAACCTAAAGTGAAGCATCGGAATCTATAACTAGTGTCAGAGGAATGGTTCAAAACATAGATAATAAGAAGAGTCAGTTATCTTGTACTTAAGACGGCATTGTGCCTTTTGTATTTAATTCCGTTGCAATATCTGTGTTTCATCGTCAATAAGAAGGTCAGAGGGATGCAGTAAAATTGAAGTGAAGCATCGGAATCTATAACTAGTGTCACAGGAAGGGTTCAAAACATAGACAGTAAGAACAGTCAGTTATCTTGTACTTAAGTAGGCATCTTGCCTTTTGTAATTAATTCCGATGCAATTTCTGTGTTTCTCCGTCAATAAGAAGGTCAGAGGGATACAGCAAACCTGTAGTGAAGCATCGGGATCCATAACTAGTGTCACAGGAATGGTTCAAAACATAGACAGTAAGAAAAGTCAGTCTACTTATACTTAAGTCGGCATTGTGCATTTTGTATGAAATTCCGATGCAATTTCTGAGTTTCATCGTCAATAAGGAGGTCGGAGGGATACAGTAAACCTGAAGTGAAGCATCGGAATCTATAACTAGTGTCACAGGAATGGTTCAACACATAGACAGTAAGAAGAGCCAGTCATCTTGTACTTGAGTCATCATTGTACCTTTTGTATTTAATTCCAATGCAATATCTGTGTTTCATCGTCAATAAGAATGTCAGAGGGATACAGTAAACCAGAAGTGAAGCATCGGGATCCATAACTAGTGTCACAGGAATGGTTCAAAACATAGACAGTAAGAAGAGTCAGTTTTCTTGTACTTAAGTCGTCATTGTGCCTTTTGTATTTAATTCCGATGCAAATTCTGAGTTTCATCGTCAATAAGGAGGTCAGAGGGATACAGTAAACCTGAAGTGAAGCATCGGAAACTATAACTAGTGTCTCAGGAATGGTTCAAAACATAGACAGTAAGAACAGTCAGTTATCTTGTACTTAAGTCGGCATTGTGCCTTTTATAATTAATTCCGATGCAATTTCTGTGTTTCATCGTCAATAAGAATGTCAGAGGGATACAGTAGACCTGAAGTGAAGCATCGGGATAAATAACTAGTGTCACAGGAATGGTTAAAACATAGACAGTAAGAAGAGTCAGTCTGCTTGTACTTAAGTCGGCATTGTGCCATTTGTTTAAAATTCCGATGCAATTTCTATGTTTCATCTTCAATAAGAAGGTCAGAGGGATACAGTAAACCTGAAGTGATGCATCGGAATCTATAACTAGTGTCACAGGAATGGTTAGGAACATAGACAGTAAGAAGAGTCAGTTTTCTTGTACTTGAGTCGGCATTGTGCCTTTTGTATTTAATTCCGATGCAATTACTGTGTCTCATCGTCAATAATGGGGACAGAGGGATACAGTAAACCTGAAGTCGAGCATCCCAATCCATAACTAGTGTCACAGGAATGGTTCAAAACATAGACAGTAAGAAGAGTCAGTTTTCTTGTACTTATGTCGGCATTGTCCCTTTTGTATTTAATTCCGATGCAATTTCTGTGGTTTATCGTTTAAGTAAGGTCAGAGGGATACAGTAACTCTGAAGTGAAGCATCGGAATCTATAACTAGTGTCACAGGAATGGTTCAAAGCAAAGACAGTAAGAAATGTAAGTTTTCTTATACTTAAGTCGGCATTGTGCCTCTTGTATTTAATTCATGTGCAATTTCTGTGTTTCATCGTCAATAAGAAGGTCAGAGGGATAAAGTAAACCTGAAGTGGAGCATCGGAAACTATAACTAGTGTTACAAGAATAATTCAAAACATAGACAGTAAGAAGAGTCAGTTTTCCTGTACTTAAGACGGCATTGTGCCTTTTGTATTTAATTTCGATGCAATTTCTGTGTTTCATCGTCAATATGAAGGTCAGAGGGATACAGTAAACGTGAAGTGAAGCATCGGAATCTATAACTAGTGTCACAGGAATGGTTTAAAACATAGACAATAAGAAGAGCCAGTCTTCTTGTACTTGAGTCGGCATTGTGCCTTTTGTATTTAATTCCGATGCAATTTCTGTGTTTCATCGTCCATAGGGAGGTCAGTGGGATACAGTAAACCTGAAGTGAAGCATCAGAATCTATAACTAGTGTCACAGGAATGGTTCAAAACATAGAAATTAAGAAGAGTCAGTTTCTTGTACGTAAGTATGCATTGTGCCTTTTGTATTTAATTCCGATGCAATGTCTGTGTTTCGTCGTCAATAATAAGGTCCAAGGGATACAGTAAATCTGAAGTGAAGCATCGGAATCTAAAGCCGGTCTCACAGTAAAGTGTTATAACATAGACAGTAAGAAGAGCCATTCATCTTGTATTTGAGTCGGCATTGTGCTTTTTGTATTTAATTCCGATGCAATTTCTATGTTTCATCTTCAATAAGAAGGTCAGAGGGATACAGTAAACCTGAAGGGAAGCATCGGAATCTATAACTAGTGTCACAGGAGTGGTTGAAATTATAGACAGTAAGAAGAGTCAGTTTTCTTGTACATAAGTCGGCATTGTGCTGTTTGTATTTAATTCCGATGCAATTTCGGTGTTTCATCGTCAATAAGAAGGTCCACGGGATACAGTAAACCTGAAGTGAAGAATCGGGATCCATAACTAGTGTCACAGGAATGGTTCAAAACATAGACAGTAAGAAGAGTCAGTCTTCTTGTACTTAAGTCGGCATTGTGCCTTTTGTATTAAATTCCGATGCAATTTCTATGTTTCATCTTAAATAAGAAGGTCAGAGGTATACAGTAAGCTTGAAGTGAAGTATCGGAATCAATAACTAGTGTCACTGGAATGGTTCAAGACAAAGACAGTAAGAAAAGTAAGTTTTCTTATACTTAAGACGGCATTGTGCCCTTTGTATTTAATTCCGATGCAATTTCAGTGTTTCATCGTCAATAAGAAGGTCAGAGGAATACAGAAACCAGAAGTGAAGCATCGGAATCTATAACTAGTGACACAGGAATTGTTCAAAACATAGACAGTAAGAAGAGTCAGTTTTCTTGTACTTAAGTCGGCATTGTGCCTTTTGTATTTAATTCCAATGCAATTTCTGTGTTTCGTCGTCAATAATAAGGTGCAAGGGATACAGTAAACCTGAAGTGAAGCATCGGAATCTAAAAGCGGTCTCACAGGAAAGGTTCATAACATAGACAGTAAGAAGAGCCAGTCTTCTTGTATTTGAGTCGGCATTGTGCCTTTTGTATTTAATTCCGATGCAATTTCTGTGTTTCATCGTCAATAAGAAGGTCAGAGGGATACAGTAAACCTAAAGTGAAGCATCGGAATCTATAACTAGTGTCAGAGGAATGGTTCAAAACATAGATAATAAGAAGAGTCAGTTATCTTGTACTTAAGACGGCATTGTGCCTTTTGTATTTAATTCCGTTGCAATATCTGTGTTTCATCGTCAATAAGAAGGTCAGAGGGATGCATTAAAATTGAAGTGAAGCATCGGAATCTATAACTAGTGTCACAGGAAGGGTTCAAAACATAGACAGTAAGAACAGTCAGTTATCTTGTACTTAAGTAGGCATCTTGCCTTTTGTAATTAATTCCGATGCAATTTCTGTGTTTCTTCGTCAATAAGAAGGTCAGAGGGATACAGCAAACCTGTAGTGAAGCATCGGGATCCATAACTAGTGTCACAGGAATGGTTCAAAACATAGACAGTAAGAAAAGTCAGTCTACTTATACTTAAGTCGGCATTGTGCATTTTGTATGAAATTCCGATGCAATTTCTGAGTTTCATCGTCAATAAGGAGGTCGGAGGGATACAGTAAACCTGAAGTGAAGCATTGGAAACTATAACTAGTGTCACAGGAATGGTTCAACACATAGACAGTAAGAAGAGCCAGTCATCTTGTACTTGAGTCATCATTGTACCTTTTGTATTTAATTCCGATGCAATATCTGTGTTTCATCGTCAATAAGAATGTCAGAGGGATACAGTAAACCAGAAGTGAAGCATCGGGATCCATAACTAGTGTCACAGGAATGGTTCAAAACATAGACAGTAAGAAGAGTCAGTTTTCTTGTACTTAAGTCGTCATTGTGCCTTTTGTATTTAATTCCGATGCAAATTCTGAGTTTCATCGTCAATAAGGAGGTCAGAGGGATACAGTAAACCTGAAGTGAAGCATCGGAAACTATAACTAGTGTCTCAGGAATGGTTCAAAACATAGACAGTAAGAACAGTCAGTTATCTTGTACTTAAGTCGGCATTGTGCCTTTTATAATTAATTCCGATGCAATTTCTGTGTTTCATCGTCAATAAGAATGTCAGAGGGATACAGTAGACCTGAAGTGAAGCATCGGGATAAATAACTAGTGTCACAGGAATGGTTAAAACATAGACAGTAAGAAGAGTCAGTCTGCTTGTACTTAAGTCGGCATTGTGCCATTTGTTTAAAATTCCGATGCAATTTCTATGTTTCATCTTCAATAAGAAGGTCAGAGGGATACAGTAAACCTGAAGTGATGCATCGGAATCTATAACTAGTGTCACAGGAATGGTTAGGAACATAGACAGTAAGAAGAGTCAGTTTTCTTGTACTTGAGTCGGCATTGTGCCTTTTGTATTTAATTCCGATGCAATTACTGTGTCTCATCGTCAATAATGAGGTCAGAGGGATTCAGTAAACCTGAAGTCGAGCATCCGAATCCATAACTAGTGTCACAGGAATGGTTAGGAACATAGACAGTAAGAAGAGTCAGTTTTCTTGTACATAAGTCGGCATTGTGCCTTTTGTATTTAATTCCGATGCAATTTCTGTGTTTCATCGTCAATAAGAAGGTCAGAGGGATACAGTAAACCTGAAGTGATGCATCGGAATCTATAACTAGTGTCACAGGAATGGTTAGGAACATAGACAGTAAGAAGAGTCAGTTTTCTTGTACTTGAGTCGGCATTGTGCCTTTTGTATTTAATTCCGATGCAATTACTGTGTCTCATCGTCAATAATGAGGTCAGAGGGATACAGTAAACCTGAAGTCGAGCATCCGAATCCATAACTAGTGTCACAGGAATGGTTAGGAACATAGACAGTAAGAAGAGTCAGTTTTCTTGTACATAAGTCGTCATTGTGCCTTTTGTATTTAATTCCGATGCAATTTCTGTGTTTCATCGTCAATAAGAAGGTCAGAGGGATACACTAAACCTGAAGTGAAGCATCGGAATCTATAACTAGTGTCACGGGAATGGTTCAAAACATAGACAGTAAGAAGAGTCAGTTTTCTTGTACTTATGTCGGCATTGTCCCTTTTGTATTTAATTCCGATGCAATTTCTGTGGTTCATCGTCAATATAAGGTCAGAGGGATACAGTAACACTGAAGTGAAGAATCGGAATCTATAACTAGTGTCACAGGAATGGTTCAAAGCATAGACAGTAAGAAATGTAAGTTGTCTTATACTTAAGTCGGCATTGTGCCTCTTGTATTTAATTCATGTGCAATTTCTGTGTTTCATCGTCAATAAGAAGGTCAGAGGGATAAAGTAAACCTGAAGTGGAGCATCGGAATCTATAACTAGTGTTACAAGAATAATTCAAAACATAGACAGTAAGAAGAGTCAGTTTTCCTGTACTTAATACGGCATTGTGCCTTTTGTATTTAATTTCGATGCAATTTCTGTGTTTCATCGTCAATATGAAGGTCAGAGGGATACAGTAAACCTGAAGTGAAGCATCGGAATCTATAACTAGTTACACAGGAATGGTTCAAAACATAGACAGTAAGAAGAGTCAGTTTTCTTGTACTTAAGTCGGCATTGTGCCTTTTGTATTTAATTCCGATGCAATTTTTGTGTTTCATCGTCAATAAGAAGGTCAGAGGGATACAGTAAACCTGAATTGAAGAATCGGAATCTATAACTAGTGTCACAGGAATGGTTTAAAACATAGACAATAAGAAGAGCCAGTCTTCTTGTACTTGAGTCGGCATTGTGCCTTTTGTATTTAATTCCGATGCAATTTCTGTGTTTCATCGTCCATAGGGAGGTCAGAGGGATACAGTAAACCTGAAGTGAAGCATCAGAATCTATAACTAGTGTCACAGGAATGGTTCAAAACATAGAAAGTAAGAAGAGTCAGTTTTCTTTTACGTAAGTCGTCATTGTGCCTTTTGTATTTAATTCCGATGCAATGTCTGTGTTTCGTCGTCAATAATAAGGTCCAAGGGATACAGTAAATCTGAAGTGAAACATCGGAATCTAAAACCGGTCTCACAGGAAAGGGTTATAACATAGACAGTAAGAAGAGCCAGTCATCTTGTATTTGAGTCGGCATTGTGCTTTTTCTATTTAATTCCGATGCAATTTCTATGTTTCATCTTCAATAAGAAGGTCAGAGGGATACAGTGAACCTGAAGGGAAGCATCGGAATCTATAACTAGTGTCACAGGAGTGGTTGAAATCATAGACAGTAAGAAGAGTCAGTTTTCTTGTAGTTAAGTCGGCATTGTGCCTTTTGTATTTAATTCCGATGCAATTTCAGTGTATCGTCGTCAATAATAAGGTCCAAGGGATACAGTAAATCTGAAGTGAAGCATCGGAATCTAAAACCGGTCTCACAGGAAAGGATTATAACATAGACAGTAAGAAGAGCCAGTCATCTTGTATTTGAGTCGGCATTGTGCATTTTGTATTTAATTCCGATGCAATTTCGATGTTTCATCTTCAATAAGAAGGTCAGAGGGATACAGTAAACCTGAAGGGAAGCATCGGAATCTATAACTAGTGTCACAGGAGTGGTTGAAATCATAGACAGTAAGAAGAGTCAGTTTTCTTGTAGTTAAGGCGGCATTGTGCCTTTTGTATTTAATTCCGATGCAATTTCTGTGTTTCATCGTCAATAAGAAGGTCCACGGGATACAGTAATCCTGAAGTGAAGCATCGGGATCCATAACTAGTGTCACAGGAATGGTTCAAAGCATAGACAGTAAGAAGAGTCAGTCTTCTTGTACTTAAGTCGGCATTGTGCCTTTTGTATTAAATTACGATGCAATTTCTATGTTTCATCTTAAATAAGAAGGTCAGAGGTATACAGTAAGCTTGAAGTGAAGTATCGGAATCTATAACTAGTGTCACTGGAATGGTTCAAGACACAGACAGTAAGAAAAGTAAGTTTTCTTATACTTAAGTCGGCATTGTGCCCTTTGTATTTAATTCCGATGCAATTTCAGTGTTTCATCGTCAATAAGAAGGTCAGAGGAATACAGTAAACCAGAAGTGAAGCATCGGAATCTATAACTAGTGACACAGGAATTGTTCAAAACATAGACAGTAAGAAGAGTCAGTTTTCTTGTACTTAAATCGGCATTGTGCCTTTTGTATTTAATTCCAATGCAATTTCTGTGTTTCGTCTTCAATAATAAGATGCAAGGGATACAGTAAACCTGAAGTGAAGCATCGGAATCTAAAAGCGGTCTCACAGGAAAGGTTCATAAGATAGACAGTAAGAAGAGCCAGTCTTCTTGTATTTGAGTCGGCATTGTGCGTTTTGTATTTAATTCCGATGCAATTTCTGTGTTTCATCGTCAATAAGAATGTCATAGGGATACAGTATACCAGAAGTGAAGCATCGAGATCCATAACTAATGTCACAGGAATGGTTCAAAACATAGACGGTAAGAAGAGCCAGTCTTCTTGTACTTAAGTCGGCATTGTGCCTTTTGTATTAAATTCCGATGCAATTTCTATGTTTCATCTTAAATAAGAAGGTCAGAGGTATACAGTAAGCTTGAAGTGAAGTATCGGAATCTATAACTAGTGTCACTGGAATGGTTCAAGACAAAGACAGTAAGAAAAGTAAGTTTTCTTATATTTAAGTCGGCATTGTGCCCTTTGTATTTAATTCCGATGCAATTTCAGTGTTTCATCTTCAATAAGAAGGTCTGAGGGATACAGTAAACCTGAAGTGAACCATCGGAAACTATAACTAGTGTCACAGGAGTGGTTGAAATCATAGACAGTAAGAAGAGTCAGTTTTCTTGTAGTTAAGTCGGCATTGTGCCTTTTGTAATTAATTCCGATGCAATTTCTGTGTTTCATCGTCAATAAGAAGGTCAGAGGGATACAGTAAACCTGAATTGAAGATTCGGAATCTATAACTGGTGTCACAGGAATGGTTTAAAGCATAGACAATAAGAAGAGCCAGGCTTCGTGTACTTGAGTGGCATTATGCCTTTTGTATTTAATTCCGATGCAATTTCTGTGTTTCATCGTCCCTATTGAGGTCAGAGGGATACAGTAAACCTGAAGTGAAGCATCAGAATCTACAACTAGTGTCATAGGAATGGTTTAAAACATAGAAAGTAAGAAGAGTCAGTTTTCTTGTACGTAAGTCGGCATTGTGCCTTTTGTATTTAATTCCGATGCAATGTCTGTGTTTCGTCGTCAATAATAAGGTCCAAGGGATACAGTAAATCTGAAGTGAAGCATCGGAATCTAAAACCGGTCTCACAGGAAAGGGTTATAACATAGACAGTAAGAAGAGCCAGTCATCTTGTATTTGAGTCGGCATTGTGCTTTTTGTATTTATTTCCGATGCAATTTCTATGTTTCATCTTCAATAAGAAGGTCAGAGGGATACAGTAAACCTGAAGGGAAGCATCGGAATCTATAGCTAGTGTCACAGGAGTGGTTGAAATCATAGACAGTAAGAAGAGTCAGTTTTCTTGTAGTTAAGTCGGCATTGTGCCATTTGTATTTAATTCAGATGCAATTTCTGTGTTTCATCGTCAATAAGAAGGTCCACGGGATACAGTAAACCTGAAGTGAAGCATCGGGATCCATAACTAGTGTCACAGGAATGGTTCAAAACATAGACAGTAAGAAGAGTCAGTCTTCTTGTACATAAGTCGGCATTGTGCATTTTGTATTAAATTCCGATGCAGTTTCTATGTTTCTTCTTAAATAAGAAGGTCAGAGGTATACAGTAAGCTTGAAGTGAAGCATCGGAATCTATAACTAGTGTCACTGGAATGGTTCAAGACAAAGACAGTAAGAAAAGTAAGTTTTCTTATACATAAGTCGGCAATGTGCCCTTTGTATTTATTTCCGATGCAATATCAGTGATTCATCGTCAATAAGAAGGTCAGAGGATTACAGTAAACCAGAAGTGAAGCATCGGAATCTATAACTAGTGACACAGGAATTGTTCAAAGCATAGACAGTAAGAAGAGTCAGTTTTCTTGTACTTAAGTCGGCATTGTGCCTTTTGTATTTAATTCCAATGCAATTTCTGTGTTTCGTCGTCAATAATAAGGTCCAAGGGATGCAGTAAACCTGAAGTGAAGCATCGGAATCTAAAACCGGTCTCACAGGAAAGGTTCATAACATAGACAGTAAGAAGAGCCAGTCTTCTTGTATTTGAGTCGGCATTGTGCCTTTTGTATTTAATTCCGATGCAATTTCTGTGTTTCATCGTCAATAAGAAGGTCAGAGGGATACAGTAAACCTGAAGTGAAGCATCGGAATCTATAACTAGTGTCAGAGCAATGGTTCAAAGCATAGATAGTAAGAAGAGTCAGTTTTCTTGTACTTAAGACGGCATTGTTCCTTTTGTATTTAATTCCGTTGCAATATCTGTGTTTCATCGTCAATAAGAGGGTCAGAGGGATACAGTAAACCTGAAGTGAAGCATCGGAATCTATAACTAGTGTCACAGGAATGGTTCAAATCATAGACAGTAAGAACAGTCAGTTATCTTGTACTTAAGTAGGCATATTGCCTTTTGTAATTAATTCCGATGCAATTTCTGTGTTTCTTCGTCAATAAGAAGGTCAGAGGGATACAGCAAACCTGAAGTGAAGCATCGGGATCCATAACTAGTGTCACAGGAAAGGTTCAAAACATAGAAAGTAAGAAGAGTCAGTCTTCTTGTACTTAAGTCGGCATTGTGCATTTTGTATTAAATTCCTATGCATTTTCTGTGTTTCGTCGTCAATAAGAAGGTCAGACTGATACAGTAAACATGAAGTGAAGCATCGGGATCTATAACTAGTGTCAAAGGAATGGTTCAAAACATAGACAGTAAGAAGAGTCAGTTTTCTTGTACTTAAGTCGTCATTGTGCCTTTTCTATTTAATTCCGATGCAATTTCTGAGTTTCATCGTCAATAAGGAGGTCGGAGGGATACAGTAAACCTGAAGTGAAGCATCGGAATCTATAACTAGTGTCACAGGAATGGATCAACACATAGACAGTAAGAAGAGATAGTCATCTTGTACTTGAGTCGGCATTGTACCTTTTGTATTTAATTCCGATGCAATTTCAGTGTTTCATCGACAGTAAGAATGTCAGAGGGATACAGGAGACCTGAAGTGAAGCATCGGGATAAATAACTAGTGTCACAGGAATGGTTCAAAACAGAGACAGTAAGAAGAGTCAGTCTTCTTGTACTTAAGTCGGCACTGTGCCTTTTGTTTAAAATTCCGATGTAATTTCTATGTTTCATCTTCAATAAGAAGGTCAGAGGGATACAGTAAACCTGAAGTGATGCATCGGAATCTATAACTAGTGTCACAGGAATGGTTCGGAACATAGACAGTAAGAAGAGTCAGTTTTCTTGTACTTGAGTCGGCATTGTGCCTTTTGTATTTAATTCCGATCCAATTACTGTGTCTCATCGTCAATAATGAGGTCAGAAAGATACAGTAAACCTGAAGTCGAGCATCCGAATCCATAACTAGTGTCACAGGAATGGTTCAAAACATAGACAGTAAGAAGAGTCAGTTTTCTTGTACATAAGTCGGCATTGTGCCTTTTGTATTTAATTCCGATGCAATTTCTGAGTTTCATCGTCAATAAAAAGGTCAGAGGGATACACTAAGCCTGAAGTGAAGCATCGGAATCTATAACTAGTGTCACGGGAATGGTTTAAAACATAGACAATAAGAAGAGCCAGTCTTCTTGTACTTGAGTCGGCATTGTGCCTTTTGTATTTAATTCCGATGCAATTTCTGTGTTTCATCGTCCATAGGGAGGTCAGAGGGATACAGTAAACCTGAAGTGAAGCATCGGAATCTATAACTAGTGTCACAGGAATGGTTCAACACATAGACAGTAAGAAGAGCCAGTCATCTTGTACTTGAGTCGGCATTGTACCTTTTGTATTTAATTCCGATGCAATGTCTGTGTTTCATCGTCAATAAGAAGGTCCAAGGGATACAGTAAATCTGAAGAGAAGCATCGGAATCTAAAACCGGTCTCACAGGAAAGGGTTATAACATAGACAGTAAGAAGAGCCAGTCATCTTGTATTTGAGTCGGCATTGTGATTTTGTATTTAATTCCGATGCAATTTCTATGTTTCATCTTCAATAAGAAGGGCAGAGGGATACAGTGAACCTGAAGAGAAGCATCGGAATCTATAACTAGTGTCACAGGAGTGGTTGAAATCATAGACAGTAAGAAGAGTCAGTTTTCTTGTAGTTAAGTCGGCATTGTGCCTTTTGTATTTAATTCCGATGCAATTTCTGTGTTTAATCGTCAATAAGAAGGTCCACGGGATACAGTAAACCTGAAGTGAAGCATCGGGATCCATAACTAGTGTCACAGGAATGGTTCAAAACATAGACAGTAAGAAGAGTCAGTCTTCTTGTACTTATGTCGGCATTGTCCCTTTTGTATTTAATTCCGATGCAATTTCTGTGGTTCATCGTTAATATAAGGTCAGAGGGATACAGTAACACTGAAGTGAAGAATCGGAATCTATAACTAGTGTCACAGGAATGGTTCAAAGCAAAGACAGTAAGAAATGTAAGTTTTCTTATACTTAAGTCGGCATTGTGCCTCTTGTATTTAATTCATGTGCAATTTCTGTGTTTCATCGTCAATAAGAAGGTCAGAGGGACAAAGTAAACCTAAAGTGGAGCATCGGAATCTATAACTAGTGTTACAAGAATAATTCAAAGCATAGACAGTAAGAAGAGTCAGTTTCCCTGTACTTAAGACGGCATTGTGCCTTTTGTATTTAATTTCGATGCAATTTCTGTGTTTCATCGTCAATATGAAGGTCAGAGGGATACAGTAAACCTGAAGTGAAGCATCCGAATCTATAACTAGTTACACAGGAATGGTTCAAAACATAGACAGTAAGAAGAGTCAGTTTTCTAGTACTTAAGTCGGCATTGTGCCTTTTGTATTTAATTCCGATGCAATTTTTGTGTTTCATCGTCAATAAGAAGGTCAGAGGGATACAGTAAACCTGAATTGAAGAATCGGAATCTATAACTAGTGTCACAGGAATGGTTAAAAACATAGACAATAAGAAGAGCCAGTCTTCTTGTACTTGAGTCGGCATAGTGCCTTTTGTATTTAATTCCGATGCAATTTCTGTGTTTCATCGTCCATAGGGAGGTCAGAGGGATACAGTAAACCTGAAGTGAAGCATCAGAATCTATAACTAGTGTCACAGGAATGGTTCAAAACATAGAAAGTAAGAAGAGTCAGTTTTCTTTTACGTAAGTCGGCATCGTGCCTTTTGTATTTAATTTCGATGCAATGTCTGTGTTTCGTCGTCAATAATAAGGTCCAAGGGATACAGTAAATCTGAAGTGAAGCATCGGAATCAAAAACCGGTCTCACAGGAAAGGGTTATAACATAGACAGTAAGAAGAGCCAGTCATCTTGTATTTGAGTCGGCATTGTGCATTTTCTATTTAATTCCGATGCAATTTCTATGTTTCATCTTCAATAAGAAGGTCAGAGGGATACAGTGAACCTGAAGGGAAGCATCGGAATCTATAACTAGTGTCACAGGAGTGGTTGAAATCATAGACAGTAAGAAGGGTCAGTTTTCTTGTAGTTAAGTCGGCATTGTGCCTTTTGTATTTAATTCCGAAGCAATTTCAGTGTTTCGTCGTCAATAATAAGGTCCAAGGGATACAGTAAATCTGAAGTGAAGCATCGGAATCTAAAACCGGTCTCACACGAAAGGGTTACAACATAGACAGTAAGAAGAGCCAGTCATCTTGTATTTGAGCTGGCATTGTGCTTTTTGTATTTAATTCCGATGCAATTTCTATGTTTCATCTTCAATAAGAAGGTCAGAGGGATACAGTAAATCTGAAGGGAAGCATCGGAATCTATAACTAGTGTCACAGGAGTGGTTGAAATCATAGACAGTCAGAAGAGTCAGTTTTCTTGTAGTTAAGGCGGCATTGTGCCTTTTGTATTTAATTCCGATGCAATTTCTGTGTTTCATCGTCAATAAGAAGGTCCACGGAATACAGTAAACCTGAAGTGAAGCATCGGGATCCATAACTAGTGTCACAGGAATGGTTCAAAACATAGACAGTAAGAAGAGTCAGTCTTCTTGTACTTAAGTTGGCATTGTGCCTTTTGTATTAAATTCCGATGCAATTTCTATGTTTCATCTTAAATAAGAAGGTCAGAGGTATACAGTAAGCTTGAAGTGAAGTATCGGAATCTATAACTAGTGTCACTGGAATGGTTCAAGACAAAGACAGTAAGAAAAGTAAGTTTTCTTATACTTAAGTCGGCATTGTGCCCTTTGTATTTAATTCCGATGCAATTTCAGTGTTTCATCGTCAATAAGAAGGTCAGAGGAATACAGTAAACCAGAAGTGAAGCATCGGAATCTATAACTAGTGACACAGGAATTGTTCAGAACATAGACAGTAAGAAGAGTCAGTTTTCTTGTACTTAAGTCGGCATTGTGCCTTTTGTATTTAATTCCAATGCAATTTCTGTGTTTCGTCGTCAATAATAAGGTGCAAGGGATACAGTAAACCTGAAGTGAAGCATCGGAATCTAAAAGCGGTCTCACAGGAAAGGTTCAAAACATAAACAGTAAGAAGAGCCAGTCTTCTTGTATTTGAGTCGGCATTGTGCCTTTTGTATTTAAATCCGATGCAATTTCTGTGTTTCATCGTCAGTAAGAAGGTCAGAGGGATACAGTAAACCTGAAGTGAAGCATCGGAATCTATAACTAGTGTCAGAGGAATGGTTCAAAACATAGATAGTAAGAAGAGTCAGTTTTCTTGTACTTAAGACGGCATTGTGCCTTTTGTATTTAATTCCGTTGCAATATCTGTGTTTCATCGTCAATAAGAAGGTCAGAGGGATGCAGTAAACCTGAAGTGAAGCATCGGAATCAATAACTAGTGTCACAGGAAGGGTTCAAAACATAGACAGTAAGAACAGTCAGTTATCTTGTACTTAAGTAGGCATCGTGCCTTTTGTAATTAATTCCGATGCAATTTCTGTGTTTCTTCGTCAATAAGAAGGTCAGAGGGATACAGCAAACCTGAAGTGAAGCATCGGGATCCATAACTAGTGTCACAGGAATGGTTCAAAACATAGACAGTAAGAAGAGTCAGTCTTCTTGTACTTAAGTCGGCATTGTGCATTTTGTATTAAATTCCGATGCAATTTCTGAGTTTCATCGTCAATAAGGAGGTCGGAGGGATACAGTAAACCGGAAGTGAAGCATCGGAATCTATAACTAGTGTCACAGGAATGGTTCAACACATAGACAGTAAGAAGAGCCAGTCATCTTGTACTCGAGTCGGCATTGTACCTTTTGTATTTAATTCCGATGCAATTTCTGTGTTTCATCGTCAATAGGAATGTCAGAGGGATACAGTAAACCAGAAGTGAAGCATCGGGATCCATAACTAGTGTCACAGGAATGGTTCAAAACATAGACGGTAAGAAGAGTCAGTCTTCTTGTACTTAAGTCGGCATTGTGCCTTTTGTAATTAATTCCGATGCAATTTCTATGTTTCATCTTCAATAAGAAGGTCTGAGGGATACAGTAAACCTGAAGTGAACCATCGGAAACTATAACTAGTGTCACAGGAGTGGTTCAAATCATAGACAGTAAGAAGAGTCAGTTTTCTTGTAGTTAAGTCGGCATTGTGCCTTTTGTAATTAATTCCGATGCAATTTCTGTGTTTCATCGTCAATAAGAAGGTCAGAGGGATACAGTAAACCTAAATTGAAGAATCGGAATCTATAACTGGTGTCACAGGAATGGTTTAAAGCATAGACAATAAGAAGAGCCAGGCTTCTTGTACTTGAGTGGCATTGTGCCTTTTGTATCTAATTCCGATGCAATTTCTGTGTTTCATCGTCCCTAGGGAGGTCAGAGGGATACAGTAAACCCGAAGTGAAGCATCAGAATCTACAACTAGTGTCATAGGAATGGTTTAAAACATAGAAAGTAAGAAGAGTAAGTTTTCTTGTACGTAAGTCGGCATTGTGCCTTTTGTATTTAATTCCGATGCAATGTCTGTGTTTCGTCGTCAATAATAAGGTCCAAGGGATACAGTAAATCTGAAGTGAAGCATCGGAATATAAAACCGGTCTCACAGGAAAGGGTTATAACATAGGCAGTAAGAAGAGCCAGTCATCTTGTATTTGAGTCGGCATTGTGCTTTTTGTATTTATTTCCGATGCAATTTCTATGTTTCATCTTCAATAAGAAGGTCAGAGGGAGACAGTAAACCTGAAGGGAAGCATCGGAATCTATAACTAGTGTCACAGGAGTGGTTGAAATCATAGACAGTAAGAAGAGTCAGTTTTCTTGTAGTTAAGTCGGCATTGTGCCATTTGTATTTAATTCAGATGCAATTTCTGTGTTTCATCGTCAATAAGAAGGTCCACGGGATACAGTAAACCTGAAGTGAAGCATCGGGATCCATAACTAGTGTCACAGGAATGGTTCAAAGCATAGACAGTAAGAAGAGTCAGTCTTCTTGTACTTAAGTCGGCATTGTGATTTTTGTATTAAATTCCGATGCAATTTCTATGTTTCATCTTAAATAAGAAGGTCAGGAGTATACAGTAAGCTTGAAGTGAAGCATCGGAATCTATAACTAGTGTCACTGGAATGGTTCAAGACAAAGACAGTAAGAAAAGTAAGTTTTCTTATACTTAAGTCGGCATTGTGCCCTTTGTATTTATTTCCGATGCAATTTCAGTGATTCATCGTCAAAAGGAAGGTCAGAGGATTACAGTAAACCAGAAGTGAAGCATCGGAATCTATAACTAGTGACACAGGAATTGTTCAAAGCATAGACAGTAAGAAGAGTCAGTTTTCTTGTACTTAAGTCGGCATTGTGCCTTTTGTATTTAATTCCAATGCAATTTCTGTGTTTCGTCGTCAACATAAAGGTCCAAGGGATGCAGTAAACCTGAAGTGAAGCATCGGAATCTAAAACCGCTCTCACAGGAAAGGTTCATAACATAGACAGTAAGAAGAGCCAGTCTTCTTGTATTTGAGTCGGCATTGTGCCTTTTGTATTTAATTCCGATGCAATTTCTGTGTTTCATCGTCAACAAGAAGGTCAGAGGGATACAGTAAACCTGAAGTGAAGAATCGGAATCAATAACTAGTGTCAGAGCAATGGTTCAAAGCATAGATAGTAACAAGAGTCAGTTTTCTTGTACTTAAGACGGCATTGTTCCTTTTGTATTTAATTCCGTTGCAATATCTGTGTTTCATCGTCAATAAGAGGGTCAGAGGGATACAGTAAACCTGAAGTGAAGCATCGGAATCTATAACTAGTGTCACAGGAATGGTTCAAAACATAGACAGTAAGAACAGTCAGTTATCTTGTACTTAAGTAGGCATTGTGCCTTTTGTAATTAATTCCGATGCAATTTCTGTGTTTCTTCGTCAATAAGAAGGTCAGAGGGATACAGCGAACCTGAAGTGAAGCATCGGGATCCATAACTAGTGTCACAGGAATGGTTCAAAGCATAGAAAGTAAGAAGAGTCAGTCTTCTTGTACTTAAGTCGGCATTGTGCATTTTGTATTAAATTCCTATGCAATTTCTGTGTTTCGTCGTCAATAAGAAGGTCAGACTGATACAGTAAACATGAAGTGAAGCATCGGGATCTATAACTAGTGTCAAAGGAATGGTTCAAAACATAGACAGTAAGAAGAGTCAGTTTTCTTGTACTTAAGTCGTCATTGTGCCTTTTCTATTTAATTCCGATGCAATTTCTGAGTTTCATTGTCAATAAGGAGGTCGGAGGGATACAGTAAACCTGAAGTGAAGCATCGGAATCTATAACTAGTGTCAGAGCAATGGTTCAAAGCATAGATAGTAAGAAGAGTCAGTTTTCTTGTACTTAAGACGGCATTGTTCCTTTTGTAATTAATTCCGTTGCAATATCTGTGTTTCATCGTCAATAAGAGGGTCAGAGGGATACAGTAAACCTGAAGTGAAGCATCGGAATCTATAACTAGTGTCACAGGAATGGTTCAAAACATAGACAGTAAGAACAGTCAGGTATCTTGTACTTAAGTAGGCATTGTGCCTTTTGTAATTAATTCCGATGCAATTTCTGTGTTTCTTCGTCAATAAGAAGGTCAGAGGGATACAGCAATCCTGAAGTGAAGCATCGGGATCCATAACTAGTGTCACAGGAATGGTTCAAAACATAGAAAGTAAGAAGAGTCAGTCTTCTTGTACTTAAGTCGGCATTGTGCATTTTGTATTAAATTCCTATGCAATTTCTGTGTTTCGTCGTCAATAAGAAGGTCAGACTGATACAGTAAACATGAAGTGAAGCATCGGGATCTATAACTAGTGTCAAAGGAATGGTTCAAAACATAGACAGTAAGAAGAGTCAGTTTTCTTGTACTTAAGTCGTCATTGTGCCTTTTCTATTTAATTCCGATGCAATTTCTGAGTTTCATCGTCAATAAGGAGGTCGGAGGGATACATTAAACCTGAAGTGAAGCATCGGAATCTAAAACCGGTCTCACAAGAAAGTTCAGAGGGATACAGTAAACCTGAAGTGAACCATCGGAAACTATAACTAGTGTCACAGGAGTGGTTGAAATCAATAAGGAGGTCGGAGGGATACTTTAAACCTGAAGTGAAGCATCGGAATCTAAAACCGGTCTCACAGGAAAGGTCAGAGGGATACAGTAAACCTGAAGTGAACCATCGGAAACTATAACTAGTGTCACAGGAGTGGTTGAAATCATAGACAGTAAGAAGAGTCAGTTTTCTTGTAGTTAAGTCGGCATTGTGCCTTTTGTATTTAATTCCGAAGCAATTTCTGTGTTTCATCGTCAATAAGAAGGTAAGACTGATACAGTAAACATGAAGTGAAGCATCGGGATCTATAACTAGTGTCAAAGGAATGGTTCAAAACATAGACAGTAAGAAGAGTCAGTTTTCTTGTACTTAAGTCGTCATTGTGCCTTTTGTATTTAATTCCGATGCAATTTCTGTGTTTCATCGTCAATAAGGAGGTCGGAGGGATACAGTAAACCTGAAGTGAAGCATCGGAATCTATAACTAGTGTCACAGGAATGGTTCAACACATAGACAGTAAGAAGAGCCAGTCATCTTATACTTGAGTCGGCATTGTACCTTTTGTATTTAATTCCGATGCAATTTCTGTGTTTCATCGTCAATAAGAATGTCAGAGGGATACAGTAATTCTGAAGTGAAGCATCGGAATCTATAACTAGTGTCACAGGAATGGTTATAATATAGACAGTAAGAAGAGTCAGTTATCTTGTACTTAAGTAGGCATTGAGCCTTTTGTAATTAATTCCGATGCAATTTCTGTGTTCCTTCGTCAATAAGAAGGTCAGAGGGATACAGCAAACCTGAAGTGAAGCATCGGGATCCATAACTAGTGTCACAGGAATGGTTCAAAACATAGACAGTAAGAAGAGTCAGTCTTCTTGTACTTAAGTCGGCATTGTGCATTTTGTATTAAGTTCCGATGCAATTTCTTTGTTTCACCGTCAATAAGAAGGTCAGAGGGATACACTAAACCTAAAGTGAAGCATCGGAATCTATAACTAGTGTCACGAGAATGGTTCAAAACATAGACAGTAAGAAGAGTCAGTTTTCTTGTACTTATGTCGGCATTGTCCCTTTTGTATTTAATTCCGATGCAATTTCTGAGCTTCATCGTCAATATAAGGTCAGAGGGATACAGTTACCCTGAAGTGAAGCATCGGAATCTATAACTAGTGTCACAGGAATGGTTCAAATCAAAGACAGTAAGAAATGTAAGTTTTCTTATACTTTAGTCGGCATTGTGCCTTTTGTATTTAATTCATGTGCAATTTCTGTGTTTCATCGTCAATAAGAAGGTCAGAGGGATAAAGTAAACCTGAAGTGGAGCATCGGAATCAATAACTAGTGTTACAAGAATAATTCAAAACATAGACAGTAAGAAGAGTCAGTTTTACTGTTCTTAAGACGGCATTGTGCCTTTTGTATTTAATTCCGATGCAATTTCTGTGTTTCATCGTCAATATGAAGGTCAGAGGGATACAGTAAACCTGAAGTGAAGCATCGGAATCCATAACTAGTTACACTGCAATGGTTCAAAACATAGACAGTAAGAAGAGTCAGTTTTCTTGTACTTAAGTCGGCATTGTGCCTTTTGTATTTAATTCCGATGCAATTTTTGTGTTTCATCGTCAATAGGAAGGTCAGAGGGATACAGTAAACCTGAATTGAAGAATCGGAATCTATAACTAGTGTCACAGGAATGGTTTAAAACATAGACAATAAGAAGAGCCAGTCTTCTTGTACTTGAGTCGGCATTGTGCCTTTTGTATTTAATTCCGATGCACTGAAATTGCATCGGTATTAAATACAAAGGGCACAATGCCGACTTAAGTATAAGAAAACTTACTTTTCTTACTGTCTTTGTCTTGAACCATTCCAGTGACACTAGTTATAGGTTCCGATGCTTCACTTCAAGCTTACTGAATACCTGTGACCTTCTTATTTAAGATGAAACATAGAAATTGCATCGGAATTTAATACAAAAGGCACAATGCCGACTTAAGTACAAGAAGACTGACTCTTCTTACTGTCTATGTTTTGAACCATTCCTGTGACACTAGTTAAGGATCCCGGTGCTTCACTTCAGGTTTACTGTATCCCGTGGAACTTCTTATCGACGATGAAACACAGAAATTGCATCGCAATTAAATACAAAAGGCACAATGCCGACTTAACTACAAGAAAACTGACTCTTCTTACTGTCTATGATTTCAACCACTCCTGTGACACTAGTTATAGATTCCGATGCTTCCCTTCAGGTTTACTGTATCCCTCTGACCTTCTTATTGAAGATGAAACATAGAAATTGCATCGGAATTAAAAACAAAAAGCACAATGCCGACTCAAATACAAGATGACTGGCTCTTCTTACTGTCAATGTTATAAAACTTTCCTGTGAGACCGGTTTTAGATTACGATGCTTCACTTCAGATTTACTGTATCCCTTAGAACTTATTATTGACGACGAAACACAGACATTGCATCGGAATTAAATACAAAAGGCACAATGCCGACTTATGTACAAGAAAACTGACTCTTCTTACTTTCTATGTTTTGAACCATTCCTGTGACACTAGTTATAGATTCTGATGCTTCACTTCAGGTTTACTGTATCCCTCTGACCTCCCTATGGACGATGAAACACAGAAATTGCATCGGAATTAAATACAAAAGGCACAATGCCGACTCAAGTACAAGAAGACTGGCTCTTCTTATTGTCTATGTTTTAAACCATTCCTGTGACACTAGTTATAGATTCCGATTCTTCAATTCAGGTTTACTGTAACCCTCTGACCTTCCTATTGACGATGAAACACAAAAATTGCATCGGAATTAAATACAAAAGGCACAATGCCGACTTAAGTACAAGAAGACAATTTCAGTGTTTCATCGTCAATAAGAAGGTCAGAGGAATACAGTAAACCAGAAGTGAAGCATCGGAATCTATAACTAGTGACACAGGAAATGTTCAAAACATAGACAGTAAGAAGAGTCAGTTTTCTTGTACTTAAGACGGCATTGTGCCTTTTGTATTTAATTCCAATGCAATTTCTGTGTTTAGTCGTCAATAATAAGGTTTAAGGGATACAGTAAACCTGAAGTGAAGCATCGGAATCTAAAACCGGTCTCACAGGAAACGTTCATAACATAGACAGTAAGAAGAGCCAGTCTTCTTGTATTTGAGTCGGCATTGTGCCTTTTGTATTTAATTCCGTTGCGATATCTGTGTTTCATCGTCAATAAGAAGGTCAGAGGGATACAGTAAATCTGAAGTAAAGCATCGGAATCTATAACTAGTGTCACAGGAATGGTTATAACATAGACAGTAAAAACAGTCAGTTAGCTTGTACTTAAGTAGGCATTGTGCCTTTTGTAATTAATTCCGATGCAATTTCTGTGTTTCTTCGTCAATAAGGAGGTCAGAGGGATACAGCAAACCTGAAGTGAAGCATCAGGATCCATAACTAGTGTCACAGGAATGGTTCAAAACATAGACAGTAAGAAGAGTCAGTCTTCTTGTACCTAAGTCGGCATTATGCATTTTGTATTAAATTCCGATGCAATTTCTGTGTTTCATCGTCAATAAGAAGGTTAGAGGGATACACTAAACCTGAAGTGAAGCATCGGAATCTATAACTAGTGTCACGGGAATGGTTCAAAACATAGACAGTAAGAAGAGTCAGTTTTCTTGTACTTATGTCGGCATTGTCCCTTTTGTATTTAATTCCGATGCAATTTCTGTGGTTCATCGTCAATAAGAATGTCAGAGGGATACAGTAAACCTGAAGTGAAGCATCGGGATCCATAACTAGTGTCACAGGAATGGTTCAAAACATAGACAGTAAGAACAGTCACTTATCTTGTACTTAAGTAGGCATTGTGCCTTTTGTAATTAATTCCGATGCAATTTCTGTGTTTCTTCGTCAATAAGAAGGTCAGAGGGATACAGCAAACCTGAAGTGAAGCATCGGGATCCATAACTAGTGTCACAGGAATGGTTCAAAACATAGACAGTAAGAAGAGTCAGTCTTCTTGTACTTAAGTCGGCATTGTGCATTTTGTATTAAATTCCGATGCAATTTCTGAGTTTCATCGTCAATAAGGAGGTCGGAGGGATACAGTAAACCTGAAGTGAAGCATCGGAATCTATAACTAGTGTCACAGGAATGGTTCAACACATAGACAGTAAGAAGAGCCACTCATCTTGTACTTGAGTCGGCATTGTACCTTTTGTATTTAATTCCGATGCAATTTCTGTGTTTCATCGTCAATAAGAATGTCAGAGGGATACAGTAAACCTGAATTGAAGCATCGGAATCTATAACTAGTGTCACAGGAATGGTTCAAAACATAGACAGTAAGAACAGTCAGTTATCTTGTACTTAAGTAGGCATTGTGCCTTTTGTAATTAATTCCGATGCAATTTCTGTGTTTCTTCGTCAATAAGAAGGTCAGAGGGATACAGCAAACCTGAAGTGAAGCATCGCGATCCATAACTAGTGTCACAGGAATGGTTCAAAACATAGACAGTAAGAAGAGTCACTCTTCTTGTACTTAAGTCGGCATTGTGCATTTTGTATTAAATTCCGATGCAATTTCTGAGTTTCATCGTCAATAAGGAGGTCGGAGGGATACAGTAAACCTGAAGTGAAGCATCGGAATCTATAACTAGTGTCACAGGAATGGTTCAACACATAGACAGTAAGAAGAGCCAGTCATCTTGTACTTGAGTCGGCATTGTACCTTTTGTATTTAATTCCGATGCAATTTCTGTGTTTCATCGTCAATAAGAATGTCAGAGGGATACAGTAAACCTGAAGTGAAGCATCGGGATCCATAACTAGTGTCACAGGAATAGTTCAAAACATAGACAGTAAGAAGAGTCAGTCTTCTTGTACTTAAGTCGGCATTGTGCCTTTTGTAATTAATTCCGATGCAATTACTATGTTTCATCTTCAATAAGAAGGTCAGAGGGATACTGTAAACCAGAAGTGTACCATCGGAAACTATAACTAGTGTCACAGGAGTGGTTGAAATCATAGACAGTAAGAAGAGTCAGTTTTCTTGTAGTTAAGTCGGCATTGTGCCTTTTGTATTTAATTCCGATGCAATTTCTGTGTTTCATCGTCAATAAGAAGGTCAGAGGGATACAGTAAACCTGAAGGGAAGCATCGGAATCTATAACTAGTGTCACAGGAGTGGTTGAAATCATAGACAGTAAGAAGAGTCAGTTTTCTTGTAGTTAAGTCGGCATTGTGCCTTTTGTATTTAATTCCGATGCAATTTCTGTGTTTCATCGGCAATACGAAGGTCCACGGGATACAGTAAACCTGAAGTGAAGCATCGGGATCCATTACTAGTGTCACAGGAATGGTTCAAAACATAGACAGTAAGAAGAGTCAGTCTTCTTGTCCTTAAGTCGGCATTGTGCCTTTTGCATTAAATTCCGATTCAATTCCTATGTTTCATCTTAAATAAGAAGGTCAGAGGTATTCAGGAAGCTTGAAGTGAAACATCGGAATCTATAACTAGTGTCACTGGAATGGTTCAAGACAAAGACAGTAAGAAAAGTAAGTTTTCTTATACTTAAGTCGGCATTGTGCCCTTTGTATTTAATTCCGATGCAATTTCAGTGTTTCATCGTCAATAAGAAGGTCAGAGGAATACAGTAAACCAGAAGTGAAGCATCGGAATCTATAGCTAGTGACACAGGAAATGTTCAAAACATAGACAGTAAGGAGAGTCAGTTTTCTTGTACTTAAGTCGGCATTGTGCCTTTTGTATTTAATTCCAATGCAATTTCTGTGTTTCGTCGTCAATAATAAGGTTCAAGGGATACAGTAAACCTGAAGTGAAGCATCGGAATCTAAAACCGGTCTCACAGGAAACGTTCATAACATAGACAGTAAGAAGAGCCAGTCTTCTTGTATTTGAGTCGGCATTGTGCCTTTTGTATTTAATTCCGATTCAATTTCTATGTTTCATCGTCAATAAGAAGGTCCGAGGGATACAGTAAACCTGAAGTGAAGCATCGGAATCTATAACTAGTGTCAGAGGAATGGTTCAAAAAATAGATCGTAAGAAGAGTCAGTTTTCTGGTACTTAAGACGGCATTGTGCCATTTGTATTTAATTCCGTTGCGATATCTGTGTTTCATCGTCAATAAGAAGGTCAGAGGGATACAGTAATTCTGAAGTGAAGCATCGGAATCTGTAACTAGTGTCACAGGAATGGTTATAACATAGACAGTAATAACAGTCAGTTATCTTGTACTTAAGTAGGCATTGTGTCTTTTGTAATTAATTCCGATGCAATTTCTGTGTTTCTTCGTCAATAAGAACGTCAGAGGGATACAGCAAACCTGAAGTAAAGCATCGGGATCCATAACTTGTGTCACAGGAATGGTTCAAAACATAGACAGTAAGAAGTGTCAGTCTTCTTGTACTTAAGTCCTCATTGTGCATTTTGTATTAAATTCCGATGCAATTTCTGTGTTTCATCGTCAATAAGAAGGTCAGAGGGATACACTAAACCTGAAGTGAAGCATCGGAATCTATAACTAGTGTAACGGGAATGGTTCAAGACATAGACAGTAAGAAGAGTCAGTTTTCTTGTACTTATGTCGGCATTGTCCCTTTTGTATTTAATTCCGAAGCAATTTCCGTGGTTCATCGTCAATATAAGGTCAGAGGGATACAGTAACCCTGAAGTGAAGCATCGGAATCTATAACTAGTGTCACAGGAATGGTTCAACTAAAGACATTAAGAAATGTAAGTTTTCTTATACTTAAGTCGGAATTGTGCCTCTTGTATTTAATTCATGTGCAAATTTCTGTGTTTCATCGTCAATAAGAAGGTCAGAGGGATAAAGTAAACCTGAAGTGGAGCATCGGAATCTATAACTAGTGTTAAAAGAATAATTCAAAACATAGACAGTAAGATGATTCAGTTTTACTGTACTTAAGACGGCAATTGTGCCTTTTGTATTTAATTTCGATGCAATTTCTGTGTTTCATCGTCAATATGAAGGTCAGAGGGATACAGTAAACCTGAAGTGAAGCATCGGAATCTATAACTAGTTAAACTGGAATGGTTCAAACATAGACAGTAAGTAGGGTCAGTTTTCTTGTACTTAAGTCAGCATTGTGCCTTTTGTATTTAATTCCGATGCAATTTTTGTGTTTCATCGTCAATAAGAAGGTCAGAGGGATACAGTAAACCTGAATTGAAGAATCGGAATCTATAACTAGTGTCACAGGAATGGTTTAAACATAGACAATAAGAAGAGCCAGTCTTCTTGTACTTGAGTCGGCATTGTGCCTTTTGTATTTAATTCCGATGCAATTTCTGTGTTTCATCGTCCATAGGGAGGTCAGAGGGATATAGTAAACCTGAAGTGAAGCATCAGAATCTATAACTAGTGTCACAGGAATGGTTCAAAACATAGAAAGTAAGAAGAGTCAGTTTTATTTTACGTAAGTCGGCAATGTGCCTTTTGTATTTAATTCCGTTGCAATGTCTGTGTTTCGTCGTCAATAATAACGTCCAAGGAATACAGTAAATCTGAAGTGAAGCATCGGAATCTAAAACCGGTCTCACAGAAAAGAGTTATTACATAGACAGTAAGAAGAGCCAGTCATCTTGTATTTGAGTCGGCATTGTGCTTTTTGTATTTATTTCCGATGCAATTTCTATGTTTAATCTTCAATAAGAAGGTCAGAGGGATTCAGTAATCCTGAAGGGAAGCATCGGAATCTATAACTAGTGTCACAGGAGTGGTTGAAATCATAGACAGTAAGAAGAGTCAGTTTTCTTGTAGTAAAGTTGGCATTGTGCCTTTTGTATTTAATTCCGATGCAATTTCTGTGTTTCATCGTCAATAAGAAGGTGCACGGGATACAGTAAACCTGAAGTGAAGCATCGGGATCCATAACTAGTGTCACAGGAATGGTTCACAACATATACAGTAAGAAGTGTCAGTCTTCTTGTACTTAAGTCGGCATTGTGCCATTTGTATTAAATTCCGATGCAATTTCTATGTTTCATCTTAAATAAGAAGGTCAGAGGTATACAGTAAGCTTGAAGTGAAGTATCGGAACCCATAACTAGTGTCACAGGAATTGTTCAAGACAAAGACAGTAAGAAAAGTAAGTTTTCTTATACTTAAGTCGGCATTGTGCCCATTGTATTTAATTCCGATGCAATTCAGTGTTTCATCGTCAATAAGAAGGTCAGAGGAATACAGTAAACCAGAAGTGAAGCATCGGAATCTATAACTAGTGACACAGGAATTGTTCAAAACATAGACAGTAAGAAGAGTCAGTTTTCTTGTACTTAAGTCGGCATTGTGCCTTTTGTATTTAATTCCAATGCAATTTCTGTGTTTCGTCGTCAATAATAAGGTCCAAGGGATACAGTTAACCTGAAGTGAAGCATCGGAATCTAAAACCGGTCTCACAGGAAAGGTTCATAACATAGACAGTAAGAAGAGCCAGTCTTCTTGTATTTGAGTCGGCATTGTGCGTTTTGTATTTAATTCCGATGCAATTTCTGTGTTTCATCGTCAATAAGAAGGTCAGAGGGATACAGTAAACCTGAAGTGAAGCTTCGGAATCTATAACTAGTGTCAGAGGAATGGTTCAAAACATAGATAGTAAGAAGAGTCAGTTTTCTTGTACTTAAGACGGCATTGTGCCTTTTGTATTTAATTCCGTTGCAATATCTGTGTTTCATCGTCAATAAGAAGGTCAGAGGGATGCAGTAAACCTGAAGTGAAGCATCGGAATCTATAACTAGTGTCACAGGAATGGTTCAAAACATAGACAGTAAGAACAGTCAGTTATCTTGTACTTAAGTAGGCATTGTGCCTTTTGTAATTAATTCCGATTCAATTTCTGTGTTTCTTCGTCAATAAGAAGGTCAGAGGGATACAGCAAACCTGAAGTGAAGGATCAGGATCCATAACTAGTGTCACAGGAATGGTTCAAAACATAGACAGTAAGAAGAGTCAGTCTTCTTGTACTTAAGTCGGCATTGTGCGTTTTGTATTAAATTCCGATGCAATTTCTGAGTTTCATCGTCAATAAGGAGGTCGGAGGGTTACAATAAACCTGAACTGAAGCATCGGAATCTATAACTAGTGTCACAGGAATGGTTCAACACATAGACAGTAAGAAGAGCCAGTCATCTTGTACTTAATCGGCATTGTACCTTTTGTATTTAATTCCGATGCAATTTCTGTGGTTCATCGTCAATAAGAATGTCAGAGGGATACAGTAAACCTAAAGTGAAGCATCGGGATCCATAACTAGTGTCACAGGAATGGTTCAAAACATAGACAGTAAGAAGAGTCAGTCTTCTTGTACTTAAGTAGGCATTGTGCCTTTTGTAATTAATTCCGATGCAATTTCTGTGTTTCTTCGTCAATAAGAACGTCAGAGGGATACAGCATACCTGAAGTAAAGCATCGGGATCCATAACTTGTGTCACAGGAATGGTTCAAAACATAGACAGTAAGAAAGGTCAGTCATCTTGTACTTAAGTCCTCATTGTGCATTTTGTATTAAATTCCGATGCAATTTCTGTGTTTCATCGTCAATAAGAAGGTCAGAGGGATACACTAAACCTGAAGTGAAGCATCGGAATCTATAACTAGTGTAACGGGAATGGTTCAAAACATAGTCAGTAAGAAGAGTCAGTTTTCTTGTACTTATGTCGGCATTGTCCCTTTTGTATTTAATTCCGATGCAATTTCTGTGGTTCATCGTCAATATAAGGTCAGAGGGATACAGTAACCCTGAAGTGAAGCATCGGAATCTATAACTAGTGTCACAGGAATGGTTCAAAGCAAAGACAGTAAGAAATGTAAGTTTTCTTATACTTAAGTCGGCATTGTGCCTCTTGTATTTAATTCATGTGCAATTTCTGTGTTTCATCGTCAATAAGAAGGTCAGAGGGATAAAGTAAACCTGAAGTGGAGCATCGGAATCTATAACTAGTGTTAAAAGAATAATTCAAAACATAGACAGTAAGATGATTCAGTTTCACTGTACTTAAGACGGCAATTGTGCCTTTTGTATTTAATTTCGATGCAATTTCTGTGTTTCATCGTCAATATGAAGGTCAGAGGGATACAGTAAACCTGAAGTGAAGCATCGGAATCTATAACTAGTTAAACTGGAATGGTTCAAACATAGACAGTAAGTAGGGTCAGTTTTCTTGTACTTAAGTCAGCATTGTGCCTTTTGTATTTAATTCCGATGCAATTTTTGTGTTTCATCGTCAATAAGAAGGTCAGAGGGATACAGTAAACCTGAATTGAAGAATCGGAATCTATAACTAGTGTCACAGGAATGGTTTAAACATAGACAATAAGAAGAGCCAGTCTTCTTGTACTTGAGTCGGCATTGTGCCTTTTGTATTTAATTCCGATGCAATTTCTGTGTTTCATCGTCCATAGGGAGGTCAGAGGGATATAGTAAACCTGAAGTGAAGCATCAGAATCTATAACTAGTGTCACAGGAATGGTTCAAAACATAGAAAGTAAGAAGAGTCAGTTTTATTTTACGTAAGTCGGCATTGTGCCTTTTGTATTTACTTCCGATGCAATTTCTGTGTTTCATCGTCAATAAGAAGGTCCACGGGATACAGTAAACCTGAAGTGACGCATCGGGATCCATAACTAGTGTCACAGGAATGGTTCAAAACATAGACAGTAAGAAGAGTCAGTCTTCTTGTACTTAAGGCGGCATTGTGCGTTTTGTATTAAATTCCGATGCAATTTCTGAGTTTCATCGTCAATAAGGAGGTCGGAGGGTTACAATAAACCTGAAGTGAAGCATCGGAATCTATAACTAGTGTCACAGGAATGGTTCAACACATAGACAGTAAGAAGAGCCAGTCATCTTGTACTTGATCGGCATTGTACCTTTTGTATTTAATTCCGATGCAATTTCTGTGGTTCATCGTCAATAAGAATGTCAGAGGGATACAGTAAACCTAAAGTGAAGCATCGGGATCCATAACTAGTGTCACAGGAATGGTTCAAAACATAGACAGTAAGAAGAGTCAGTCTTCTTGTACTTAAGTCGGCATTGTGCCTTTTGTATTAAAATCCGATGCAATTTCTATGCTACATCTTAAATAAGAAGGTCAGAGGTATTCAGTAAGCTTGAAGTGAAGCATCGGAATCAATAACTAGTGTCACTGGAATGGTTCAAGGCAAAGACAGTAAGAAAAGTACGTTTTCTTATACTTAAGTCGCCATTGTGCCCTTTGTATTTAATTCCGATGCAATTTCAGTGTTTCATCGTCAATAAGAAGGTCAGAGGAATACAGTAAACCACAAGTGAAACATCGGAATCTATAACTAGTGACACAGGAAATGTTCAAAACATAGACAGTAAGAAGAGTCAGTTTTCTTGTACTTAAGTCGGCATTGTGCCTTTTGTATTTAATTCCAATGCAATATCTGTGATTCGTCGTCAATAATAAGGTTCAAGGGATACAGTAAACCTGAATTAAAGCATCGGAATCTAAAACCGGTCTCACAGGAAACGTTCATAACATAGACAGTAAGAAGAGCCAGTCTTCTTGTACTTAAGTCGGCATTGCGCATTTTGTATTAAATTCCGATGCAATTTCTATGTTTCATCGTCAATACGATGGTCAGAGGGATACAGTAATTCTGAAATGAAGCATCGGTATCTATAACTAGTGTCACAGGAATGGTGCAAAACATAGACAGTAAGAAGAGTCACTTTTCTTGTACTTAAGTCGACATTGTGCCTTTTGTATTTAATTCCGATGCAATTTCTGAGTTACATCGTCAATCAGGAGGTCGGAGGGATACAGTAAACCTGATGTGAAGCATCGGAATCTATAACTAGTGTCACAGGAATGGTTCAACACATAGACAGTAAGAAGAGCCATTCATCTTGTACTTAGGTCGGCATAGTACCGTTAGTATTTAATTCCGATGCAATTTCTGTGTTTCATCGTCAATAAGAATGTCAGAGGGATACAGTAAACCTGAAGTAAAGCATAGGGATACATAACTAAGGTCACAGGAATGGTTCAAAACATAGACAGTAAGAAGAGTCAGTCTTCTTGTACTTAAGTCGGCATTGTGCTTTTTGTTTAAAATTCCGATGCAATTTCCATGTTTCATCTTCAATAAGAAGGTCAGAGGGATACAGTAAACCTGAAGTGAACCATCGGAAACTATAAGTAGTGTCACAGGAGTGGTTGAAATCAGAGACAGTAAGAAGAGTCAGTTTTCTTGTAGTTAAGTCGGCATTGTGCCTTTTGTATTTAATTCCAATGCAATTTCTGTGTTTCATCGTCAATAAGAAGGTCAGAGGGATACAGTAAAGCTGAAGTGAAGCATCGGAATCTATAACTAGTGTCACAGGAATGGTTCAAAACATAGAGAGTACGATGAGACAGTCTTCCTGTATTTAAGTCGGCATTGAGCCTTTTGTATTTAATTCCGATGCAATTTCTGTGTTTCATCGTCAATATAAGGCAGAGGGATACAATAAACCTGAAGTGAAGCATCGGAATCTATAACTAGTGTCACAGGAATGGTTCAAAGCATAGACAGTAAGAAGAGTCAGTTTTCCTGTCCATAAGTCGGCATTGTGCTTTTTGTATTTTATTCCGATACAATTTCTGTGCTTCAACGTCAATAAGGAGGTCGGAGGGATACAATAAATCTGAAGCGAAGCAACGGAATCTATAACTAGTGTCAAAGGAATGGTTCAACACATAGACAGTAAGAAGAGCCAGTCATCTTGTACTTGAGTCGGCATTGTGCTTTTTGTATTTAATTCCGATGCAAACTCTGTGTTTCATCGTCAATGAGAAGGTCAGAGGGATACAGTAAACCTGAAGTGAAGCATTGGGATCCATAACTAGTGTCACAGGAATGGTTCAAAACATAGACAGTAAGAAGAGTCAGTCTTCTTGTACTTAAGTCGGCATTGTGCCTTTTGTATTAAATTCCGATGCAATTTCTATGTTTCATCTTAAATAAGAAGGTCAGAGGGATACAGTAAACCTGAAGTGAAGTATCGGAAACTATAAGTAGTGTCACAAGATGGTTGAAATCATAGACAAGTAGAAGAGACTGTTTTCTTGTACTTAAGTCGGCATTGTGCCTTTTGTATTTAATTCGGATGCAATTTCTATGTTTCATCTTAAATAAGAAGGTCAGAGGGATACAGTTAACCTGAAGTGATGCATCGGAATCTATAACTAGTGTCACAGGAATTGTTCGAAACATAGACAGTAAGAAGAGTCAGTTTTCTTGTACTTGAGTCGGCAAGGTGCCTTTTGTATTTAATTCCGATGCAATTTCTGTGGTTTATCGTCAATATAAGGTCAGAGGGATACAGTAACCCTGAAGTGAAGCATCGGAATCTATAACTAGTGTCACAGGAATGGTTCAAAGCAAAGTCGGTAAGAAATGTAAGTTTTCTTGAACTTAAGTCGGCATTGTGCCTTTTGTATTTAATTCCGATGCAATTTTTGTGTTTCATCGTCAATAAGAAGGTCAGAGGGATACAGTAAACCTGAATTGAAGAATCGGAATCTATAACTAGTGTCACAGGAATGGTTTAAGGCATAGACAATAAGAAGAGCCAGTCTTCTTGTACTTGAGTCGGCATTGTGCCTTTTGTATTTAATTCCGATGCAATTTTTGTGTTTCATCTTAAAGTAAGAAGGTCAGAGGGATACAGCAAACCTGAATTGAAGAATCGGAATCTATAACTAGGGTCACAGGAATGGTTTAAGGCATAGACAATAAGAAGAGCCAGTCTTCTTGTACTTGAGTCGGCATTGTGCCTTTTGTATTTAATTCCGATGCAATGTCTGTGTTTCATCGTCCATAGGGAGGTCAGAGGGATACAGTAAATCTGAAGTGAAGCATCAGAATCTATAACTAGTGTCACAGGAATGGTTCAAAACATAGAAAGTAAGAAGAGTCAGTTTTCTTGTACGTAAGTCAGTATTGTGCCTTTTGTATTTAATTCCGATGCAATTTCTGTGTTTCGTCGTCAACAATAAGGTCCAAGGGATACAGTAAATCTGAAGGGAAGCATCGGAATCTAAATCCGGTTTAACAGGAAAGGGTTATAACATAGACAGTAAGAAGAGCCAGTCATCTTGTATTTGAGTCGGCATTGTGCTTTTTGTATTTAATTCCGATGCAATTTCTATGTTTCATCTTCAATAAGAAGGTCAGAGGGATACAGTAAACCTGAAGTGAAGCATCGGAATCTAAAACCGGTCTCACAGGAAAGGTTCATAACAAAGACAGTAAGAAGAGCCAGTCTTCTTGTATTTGAGTCGGCGTTGTGCCTTTTGTATTTACTTCCCATGCAATTTCTGTGTTTCATCGTCAATAAGAAGGTCAGCGGGATTCAGTAAACCTGAAGTGATGAATAGGAATCTATAACTAGTGTCACAGGAATGGTTCAAAACATAGACAGTAAGAAGGGTCAGTCTCCTTGTACTTAAGTCGGGTTTGTTTCTTTTGTATTTAATTCCGATGCAATTTCTGTGTTTAATCGTCAATAAGAAGGTCAGAGGGATACAGTAAGATTGAAGTGAAGCATCGGAATCTATAACTAGTGTCACGGGAATGGTTCAAAACAAAGACAGTAAGAAAAGTAAGTTTTCTTATACTTAAGTCGGCATTGTGCCCTTTCTATTTAATTCCGATGCAATTTCTGTGTTTCATCGTCCATAACAAGGTCAGAGGGATATAGTAAACCTGAAATGAAGCATCGGAATCTATAACTAGTGACACAGGAATGGTTCAAAACATAGACAGTAAGAGGAGTCAGTTTTCTTGTACTTAAGTAGGCATTGTACATTTTGTATTTAATTCCGATGCAATTTTTGTGATTCATCGTCAATAAGAAGGTCAGAGGGATACAGTAAACCTGAAGTGAAGCATCGGAATCTATAACTAGTGTCACAGGAATGGTTCAAAACATAGACAGTAAGAAGAGCCAGTCTTCTTGTACTTGAGTCGGAATTGTGCCATTTGTATTTAATTCCGATGCAATTTCTGTGTTTCATCGTCAATAAGAAGTTCAGAGGGATACAGTGAAGCTGAAGTGAAGCATCGGAATCCATAACTAGTGTCACAGGAATGGTTCAAAACATAAAGAGTACGATGAGACAGTCTTCTTGTATTTAAGTCGGCACTGAGCTTTTTGTATTTAATTCCGATGCAATTTCTGTGTTTCATCGTCAATATAAGGTCAGAGGGATACAATAAACCTAAAGTGAAGCATCGGAATCTATAACTAGTGTCACAGGAATGGTTCAAAGCATAGACAGTAAGAAAAGTCAGTTTTCTTGTACATAAGTCGGCATTGTGCCTTTTGTATTTTATTCCGATACAATATTTGTGTTTCATCGTCAATAAGGAGGTCGGAGGGATACAATAAATCTGAAGCGAAGCAACGGAATCTATAACTAGTGTCACAGGAATGGTTCAACAGATATACAGTAAGAAGAGCCAGTCATCTTGTACTTGAGTCGGCATTGTGCATTTTGTATTTAATTCCGATGCAATTTCTGTGTTTCATCGTCAATAAGAAGGTCAGAGGGATACAGTAAACCTGAAGTGAAGCATTGGGATCCATAACTAGTGTCACAGGAATGGTTCAAAACATAGACAGTAAGAAGAGTCAGTCTTCTTGTACTTAAGTCGGCATTGCGCCTTTTGTATTAAATTCCGATGCAATTCTTTTGTTTCATCTTAAATAAGAAGGTCAGAGGGATACAGTAAACCTGAAGTGAAGCATCGGAAACTATAACTAGTGTCACAAGAGTGGTTGAAATCATAGACAGGTAGAAGAGACTGTTTTCTTGTACTTAAGTCGGCATTGTGCCTTTTGTATTTAATTGCGATGCAATTTCTATGTTTCATCTTAAATAAGAAGGTCAGAGGGATACAGTAAACCTGAAGTGATGCATCGGAATCTGTAACTAGTGTCACAGGAATTGTTCGAAACATAGACAGTGAGAAGAGTCAGTTTTCTTGTACTTGAGTCGGCATTGTGCCTTTTCTATTTAATTCCGATGCAATTACTGTGTTTCATCGTCAATAATGAGGTCAGAGGGATACAGTAAACCTGATGTCGAGCATCCGAATCGTTAACTAGTGTCACAGGAATGGTTCTAAACATAGACAGTAAGAAGAGTCAGTTTTCTTGTACATAAGTCGGCATTGTGCCTTTTGTATTTAATTCCGATGCAATTTCTATGCATCATCGTCAATAAGAAGGTCAGAGGGAGACACTAAACCTGAAGTGAAGCATCGGAATCTATAACTAGTGTCACGGGAATGGTTCAAAACATAGACAGTAGGAAGAGTCAGTTTACTTGTACTTAAGTCGGCAATGTGCCTTTTGTATTTAATTCCGATGCAATTTCTGTGGTTCATCGTCAATATAAGGTCAGAGGGATACAGTAACCCTGAAGTGAAGCATCGGAATCTATAACTAGTGTCACAGGAATGGTTCAAAGCAAAGTCAGTAAGAAATGTAAGTTTTCTTGTACTTAAGTCGGCATTGTGCCTTTTGTATTTAATTCCGATGCAATTTCTGTGTTTCATCGTCCATAGGGAGGTCAGAGGGACACAGTAAACCTGAAGTGACGCTTCAGAATCTATAACTAGTGTCACAGGAATGGTTCAAAACATAGAAAGTAAGAAGAGTCCGTTTTCTTGTACGTAAGTCAGTATTGTGCCTTTTGTATTTAATTCCGATGCAATTTCTGTGTTTCGTCGTCAATAATAAGGTCCAAGGGATACAGTAAATCTGAAGGGAAGCATCGGAATCTAAAACCGGTCTCACAGGAAAGGTTCATAACATAGACAGTAAGATGAGCCAGTCTTCTTGTATTTGAGTCGGCATTGTGCCTTTTGTATTTAATTCCGATGCAATTTCTGTGTTTCATCGTCAATAAGAAGGTCAGAGGGATACAGTAAACCTGAAGTGAAGCTTCGGAATCTATAACTAGTGTCAGAGGAATGGTTCAAAACATAGATAGTAAGAAGAGTCAGTTTTCTTGTACTTAAGACGGCATTGTGCCTTTTGTATTTAATTCCGATGCAATATCTGTGTTTCATCGTCAATAAGAAGGTCAGAGGGATGCAGTAAACCTGAAGTGAAGCATCGGAATCTATAACTAGTGTCACAGGAATGGTTCAAAACATAGACAGTAAGAACAGTCAGTTATCTTGTACTTAAGTAGGCATTGTGCCTTTTGTAATTAATTCCGATGCAATTTCTGTGTTTCTTCGTCAATAAGAAGGTCCGAGGGATACAGCAAACCTGAAGTGAAGCATCAGGATCCATAACTAGTGTCACAGGAATGGTTCAAAACATAGACAGTAAGAAGAGTCAGTCTTCTTGTACTTAAGTCGGCATTGTGCGTTTTGTATTAAATTCCGATGCAATTTCTGAGTTTCATCGTCAATAAGGAGGTCGGAGGGTTACAATAAACCTGAAGTGAAGCTTCGGAATCTATAACTAGTGTCACAGGAATGGTTCAACACATAGACAGTAAGAAGAGACAGTCATCTTGTACTTGATCGGCATTGTACCTTTTGTATTTAATTTCGATGCCATTTCTGTGGTTCATCGTCAATAAGAATGTCAGAGGGATACAGTAAACCTAATGTGAAGCATCGGGATCCATAACTAGTGTCACAGGAATGGTTCAAAACATAGACAGTAAGAAGAGTCAGTCTTCTTGTACTTAAGTCGGCATTGTGCCTTTTGTATTAAAATCCGATGCAATTTCTATGTTTCATCTTAAATAAGAAGGTCAGAGGTATTCAGTAAGCTTGAAGTGAAGCATCGGAATCAATAACTAGTGTCACTGGAATGGTTCAAGGCAAAGACAGTAAGAAAAGTACGTTTTCTTATACTTAAGTCGGCATTGTGCCCTTTGTATTTAATTCCGATGCAATTTCAGTGTTTCATCGTCAATAAGAAGGTCAGAGGAATACAGTAAACCAGAAGTGAAACATCGGAATCTATAACTAGTGACACAGGAAATGTTCAAAACATAGACAGTAAGAAGAGTCAGTTTTCTTGTACTTAAGTCGGCATTGTGCCTTTTGTATTTAATTCCAATGCAATATCTGTGGTTCGTCGTCAATAATAAGGTTCAAGGGATACAGTAAACCTGAAGTAAAGCATCGGAATCTAAAACCGGTCTCACAGGAAACGTTCATAACATAGACAGTAAGTAGAGCCAGTCTTCTTGTACTTAAGTCGGCATTGTGCATTTTGTATTAAATTCCTATGCAATATCTGTGTTTCATCGTCAATAAGAATGTCAGAGGGATACAGTAAACCTGAAGTAAAGCATAGGGATCCATAACTAAGGTCACAGGAATGGTTCAAAACATAGACAGTAAGAAGAGCCAGTCTTCTTGTACTTAAGTCGGCATTGTGCTTTTTGTTTAAAATTCCGATGCAATTTCCATGTTTCATCTTCAATAAGAAGGTCAGAGGGATACAGTAAACCTGAAGTGAACCATCGGAAACTATAAGTAGTGTCACAGGAGTGGTTGAAATCAGAGACAGTAAGAAAGGTCAGTTTTCTTGTAGTTAAGTCGGCATTGTGCCTTTTGTATTTAATTCCGATGCAATTTCTGTGTTTCATCGACAATAAGAAGGTCAGAGGGATACAGTAAAGCTGAAGTGAAGCATCGGAATCTATAACTAGTGTCACAGGAATGGTTCAAAACATAGAGAGTACGATGAGACAGTCTTCTTGTATTTAAGTCGGCATTGAGCCTTTTGTATTTAATTCCGATGCAATTTCTGTGTTTCATCGTCAATATAAGGTCAGAAGGATACAATAAACCTGAAGTGAAGCATCGGAATCTATAACTAGTGTCACAGGAATGGTTCAAAGCATAGACAGTAAGAAGAGTCAGTTTTCCTGTACATAAGTCGGCATTGTGCCTTTTGTATTTTATTCCGATACAATTTCTGTGTTTCAACGTCAATAAGGAGGTCGGAGGGATACAATAAATCTGAAGCGAAGCAACGGAATCTATAACTAGTGTCACAGGAATGGTTCAACACATAGACAGTAAGAAGAGCCAGTCATCTTGTACTTGAGTCGGCATTGTGCTTTTTGTATTTAATTCCGATGCAATTTCTGTGTTTCATCGTCAATGAGAAGGTCAGAGGGATACAGTAAACCTGAAGTGAAGCATTCGGATCCATAACTAGTGTCACAGGAATGGTTCAAAACATAGACAGTAAGAAGAGTCAGTCTTCTTGTACTTAAGTCGGCATTGTGCCTTTTGTATTAAATTCCGATGCAATTTCTATGTTTCATCTTAAATAAGAAGGTCAGAGGGATACAGTAAACCTGAAGTGAAGTATCGGAAACTATAACTAGTGTCACAAGAGTGGTTGAAATCATAGACAAGTAGAAGAGACTGTTTTCTTGTACTTAAGTCGGTATTGTGCCTTTTGTATTTAATTCGGATGCAATTTCTATGTTTCATCTTAAATAAGAAGGTCAGAGGGATACAGTAAACCTGAAGTGATGCATCGGAATCTATAACTAGTGTCACAGGAATTGTTCGAAACATAGACAGTAAGAAGAGTCAGTTTTCTTGTACTTGAGTCGGCATTGTGCCTTTTGTATTTAATTCCGATGCAATTACTGTGTTTCATCGTCAATAATGAGGTCAGTGGGATACAGTAAACCTGAAGTCGGGCATCCGAATCCATAACTAGTGTCACAGGAATGGTTCTAAACATAGACAGTAAGAAGAGTCAGTTTTCTTGTACATAAGTCGGCATTGTGCCTTTTGTATTTAATTCCGATGCAATTTCTATGTTTCATCGTCAATAAGAAGGTCAGAGGGATACACTAAACCAGAAGTGAAGCATCGGAATCTATAACTAGTGTCACGGGAATGGTTCAAAACATAGACAGTAAGAAGAGTCCGTTTTCTTGTACTTAAGTCGGCAATGTGCCTTTTGTATTTAATTCCGATGCAATTTCTGTGGTTTATCGTCAATATAAGGTCAGAGGTATACAGTAACCCTGAAGTGAAGCATCGGAATCTATAACTAGTGTCACAGGAATGGTTCAAAGCAAAGTCGGTAAGAAATGTAAGTTTTCTTGTACTTAAGTCGGCATTGTGCCTTTTGTATTTAATTCCGATGCAATTTTTGTGTTTCATCGTCAATAAGAAGGTCAGAGGGATACAGTAAACCTGAATTGAAGAATCGGAATCTATAACTAGTGTCACAGGAATGGTTTAAGGCATAGACAATAAGAAGAGCCAGTCTTCTTGTACTTGAGTCGGCATTGTGCCTTTTGTATTTAATTCCGATGCAATTTTTGTGTTTCATCTTAAAGTAAGAAGGTCAGAGGGATACAGTAAACCTGAATTGAAGAATCGGAATCTATAACTAGGGTCACAGGAATGGTTTAAGGCATAGACAATAGGAAGAGCCAGTCTTCTTGTACTTTTGTCGGCATTGTGCCTTTTGTATTTAATTCCGATGCAATTTCTGTGTTTCATCGTCTGTAGGGAGGTCAGAGGGATACAGTAAATCTGAAGTGAAGCATCAGAATCTATAACTAGTGTCACAGGAATGGTTCAAAACATAGAAAGTAAGAAGAGTCAGTTTTCTTGTACGTAAGTCAGTATTGTGCCTTTTGTATTTAACTCCGATGCAATTTCTGTGTTTCGTCGTCAACAATAAGGTCCAAGGGATACAGTAAATCTGAAGGGAAGCATCGGAATCTAAATCCGGTTTAACAGGAAAGGGTTATAACATAGACAGTAAGAAGAGCCAGTCATCTTGTATTTGAGTCGGCATTGTGCTTTTTGTATTTAATTCCGATGCAATTTCTATGTTTCATCTTCAATAAGAAGGTCAGAGGGATACAGTAAACCTGAAGTGAAGCATCGGAATCTAAAACCGGTCTCACAGGAAAGGTTCATAACAAAGACAGTAAGAAGAGCCAGTCTTCTTGTATTTGAGTCGGCGTTGTGCCTTTTGTATTTACATCCCATGCAATTTCTGTGTTTCATCGTCAATAAGAAGGTCAGCGGGATTCAGTAAACCTGAAGTGATGAATAGGAATCTATAACTAGTGTCACAGGAATGGTTCAAAACATAGACAGTAAGAAGGGTCAGTCTTCTTGTACTTAAGTCGGGTTTGTTTCTTTTGTATTTAATTCCGATGCAATTTCTGTGTTTAATCGTCAATAAGAAGGTCAGAGGGATACAGTAAGATTGAAGTGAAGCATCGGAATCTATAACTAGTGTCACGGGAATGGTTCAAAACAAAGACAGTAAGAAAAGTAAGTTTTCTTATACTTAAGTCGGCATTGTGCCCTTTCTATTTAATTCCGATGCAATTTCTGTGTTTCATCGTCCATAACAAGGTCAGAGGGATATAGTAAACCTGAAATGAAGCATCGGAATCTATAACTAGTGACACAGGAATGGTTCAAAACATAGACAGTAAGAGGAGTCAGTTTTCTTGTACTTAAGTAGGCATTGTGCCTTTTGTATTTAATTCCGATGCATCGGAATCTATAACTAGTGTCACAGGAATGGTTCAAAACATAGACAGTAAGAAGAGCCAGTCTTCTTGTACTTGAGTCGGAATTGTGCCATTTGTATTTAATTCCGATGCAATTTCTGTGTTTCATCGTCAATAAGAAGGTCAGAGGGATACAGTGAAGCTGAAGTGAAGCATCGGAATCCATAACTAGTGTCACAGGAATGGTTCAAAACATAAAGAGTACGATGAGACAGTCTTCTTGTATTTAAGTCGGCATTGAGCTTTTTGTATTTAATTCCGATGCAATTTCTGTGTTTCATCGTCAATATAAGATCAGAGGGATACAATAAACCTGAAGGCATCTATAACTAGTGTCAGAGGAATGGTTCAAAGCATAGACAGTAAGAAAAGTCAGTTTTCTTGTACATAAGTCGGAATTGTGCGCTTTGTATTTTATTCCGATACAATTTCTGTGTTTCATGGTTTAAGGCATAGACAATAAGAAGAGCCAGTCTTCTTGTACTTGAGTCGGCATTGTGCCTTTTCTATTTAATTCCGATGCAATTACTGTGTTTCATCGTCAATAATGAGGTCAGAGGGATACAGTAAACCTGATGTCGAGCATATCCTTAACTAGTGTCACAGGAATGGTTCTAAACATAGACAGTAAGAAGAGTCAGTTTTCTTGTACATAAGTCGGCATTGTGCCTTTTGTATTTAATTCCGATGCAATTTCTATGCATCATCGTCAATAAGAAGGTCAGAGGGAGACACTAAACCTGAAGTGAAGCATCGGAATCTATAACTAGTGTCACGGGAATGGTTCAAAACATAGACAGTAGGAAGAGTCAGTTTTCTTGTACTTAAGTCGGCAATGTGCCTTTTGTATTTAATTCCGATGCAATTTCTGTGGTTCATCGACAATATAAGGTCAGAGGGATACAGTAACCCTGAAGTGAAGCATCGGAATCTATAACTAGTGTCACAGGAATGGTTCAAAGCAAAGTCAGTAAGAAATGTAAGTTTTCTTGCACTTAAGTCGGCATTGTGCCTTTTGTATTTAATTCCGATGCAATTTTTTGTTTCATCGTCAATAAGAAGGTCAGAGTGATACAGTAAACCATAATTGAGGAATCGGAATCTATAACTAGTGTCACAGGAATGGTTTAAGGCATAGACAATAAGAAGAGCCAGTCTTCTTGTACTTGAGTCGGCATTGTGCCTTTTGTATTTAATTCCGATGCAATTTTTGTGTTTCGTCGTCAGTAAGAAGGTCAGAGGGATACAGTAAACCTGAATTGAAGAATCGGAATCTATAACTAGTGTCACAGGAATGGTTTAAGGCATAGACAATAAGAAGAGCCAGTCTTCTTGTACTTGAGTGGGCATTGTGCCTTTTGTATTTAATTCCGATGCAATTTCTGTGTTTCGTCGTCAATAATAAGGTCCAAGGGATACAGTAAATCTGAAGGGAAGCATCAGAATCTAAAACCGGTCTCACAGGAAAGGGTTATAACATAGACAGTAAGAAGAGCCAGTCATCTTGTATTTGAGTAGGCATTGTGCATTTTGTATTTAATTCCGATGCAATTTCTATGTTTCTTCTTCAATAAGAAGGTCAGAGGGATATAGTAAACCTGAAGGGAAGCATCGGAATCTATAACTAGTGTCACAGGAGTGGTTGAAATCATAGACAGTAAGAAGAGTCAGTTTTCTTGTAGATAAGTCGGCATCGTGCCTTTTGTATTTAATTCCGATGCAATTTCTGTGTTTCATCGTCAATAAGAAGGTCCACGGGATACAGTAAACCTGAAGTGAAGCATCGGAATCTAAAACCGGTCTCACATTAAAGGTTCATAACATAGACAGTAAGTAGAGCCAGTCTTCTTGTATTTGAGTTGGCGTTGTGCCTTTTGTATTTACTTCCGATGCAATTTCTGTGTTTCATCGTCAATAAGAGGGTCAGCGGGATTCAGTAAACCTGAAGTGATGAATAGGAATCTATAACTAGTGTCACAGGAATGGTTCAAAACATAGACAGTAAGAAGAGTCAGTCTTCTTGTACTTAGGTCGGCATTGAGTTTTTTGTATTTAATTCTGTTGCAATTTCTGTGTTTCATCGTCAATAAGAAGGTCTGAGGGATACAGTAAACCTGTAGTGAAGCATCGGACTCTATAACTAGTGTCACAGGAATGGTTCAAAACATAGACAGTAAGAACAGTATGTTAACTTGTACTTAACTAGGCATTGTGCCTTTTGTAATTAATTCCAATGCAATTTCTGTGTTTCATCGTCAATAAGAAGGTTAGAGGGATACAGTAAACCTGAAAAGAAGCATCGGAATCTATAACTAGTGTCACAGGAATGGTTCAAAGCATAGTAAGAAGAGTCAGTTTTTTTGTACTTAAGTCGGCATAGTGCCTTTTGTATATAATTCCGATGCAATTTCTGTGTTTCATCGTCAATAAGAAGGTCAGAGGGATACAGTAAACCTGAAGTGAAGCATCGGAAACTATAACTAGTGTCACAGGAGTGGTTCAACACATAGACAGTAAGAAGAGCCAGTCTTCTTGTACTTTTGTCGGCATTGTGCCTTTTGTATTTAATTCTGATGCAATTTCTGTGTTTCATCGTCAATAAGACGGTCAGAGGGATACAGTAAACCTGAAGTGAAGCATCGGGATCCATAACTAGTGTCACAGGAATGGTTCAAAACATAGACAGTAAGATGAGTCAGTCTTCTTGTACTTAAGTCGGCATTGTGCCTTTTGTATTAAATTGCGATGCAATTTCTATGTTTAATCGCCAATAAGAAGGTCAGAGGGATACAGTAAACCTGAAGTGAAGCATCGGAAACTATAACTAGTGTCACAGGAGAGGTTCAAATCATAGACAGTAAGAAGAGTCAGTTTTCTTGTACTTAAGTCGGCATTATGCCTTTTGTATTTATTTCCGATGCATTTTCTGTGTTTCATCGTCAATAAGAAGGTCAGAGGGACACAGTAAATCTGAAGTGAAGCATCGGAATCCATAACTAGTGTCACAGCAATGGTTCAAAGCATAGAGAGTAAGATGAGACAGTCTTCTTGTACTTAAGTCGGCACTGAGCCTTTTGTATTTGATTCCGATGCAATTTCTGTGTTTCATCGTCAATATAAGGTCAGAGGGATATAGTAGACCTGAAGGGATGCATCAGAATCTATAACTAGTGTCACAGGAATGGTTCAAAACATAGACAGTAAGAAGAGTCAGTTTTCTTGTACAAAAGTCGGCATTGTGCCTTTTGTATTTAATTCCGATGCAATTTCTGTGTTTCATCGTCAATAAGAAGGTCAGAGGGATACAGCTAACCTGAAGTGAAGCATAGGAATCAATAACTAGAGTCACAGGTACGGTTCAAAACATATACTGTAAGAAGAGTCAGTTTTCATGTACTTAAGTCTTCATTGTGCCTTTGTACTTAACTCCGATGCAATTTCTGTGTGTCATCGTCAATAAGAAGGTCAGAGGGAAACAGTAAACGTGAAGTGAAGCATCGGAATCTATAACTAGTGTCACAAAAATGGTTCAAAACATATACAGTAAGAAAAGTCAGTTTTCTTGTACTTTAGTCGGCATTGTGCATTTTCTATTTAATTCCGATGCAAATTCTGTGTATCGTCGTCAATAAGAAGGTCCGCGGGATACAGTAAACCAGAAGTGAAGCATCGGAATCTAAAACCGGTCTCACAGGAAAGATTCATAACATAGACAGTAAGAGGAGCCAGTCATCTTGAATTTGAGTCGGCGTTGTGCCCTTTGTATTTGATTCCGATGCAATTTCTGTGTTTCATCGTCAATAAGAAGGTCAGCGGGATTCAGTAAACCTGAAGAGAAGAATAGGAATCTATAACTAGTGTCACAGGAATGGTTCAAAACATAGACAGTAAGAAGAGTCAGTCTTCTTGTACTTAAGTCTGTATTGTGCCTTTTGTATTTAATTACGATGCAATTTCTGTGTTTCATCGTCAATAAGAAGGTCAGAGGTATACAGTAAACCTGAAGTGAAGCATCGGAATCCATAACTAGTGTCACAGGAATGGTTGAAAACATAGACAGTAAGAAGAGCCAGTCTTCTTGTACTTGAGTCGGCATTGTGCCTTTTGTATTTAATTACGATGCAATATCTGGGTTACAACGTCAATAAGCAGGTCAGAGGGATACAGTAATACTGAAGTGAAGCATCGGAATCTATAACTAGTGTCACAGGAGTGGTTCAAATCATAGACAGTAAGAAGAGCCAGTCTTCTTGTACTTTTTTCGGCATTGTGCCTTTTGTATTTAATTCCGATGCAATTTCTGTGTTTCATCGTCAATAAGACGGTCAGAGGGATACAGTAAACCTGAAGTGAAGCATCGGGATCCATAACTAGTGTCACAGGAATGGTTCAAAACATAGACAGTAAGATGAGTCAGTCTTCTTGTACTTAAGTCGGCATTGTGCCTTTTGTATTAAATTCCGATGCAATTTCTATGTTTAATCGCCAATAAGAAGGTCAGAGGGATACAGTAAACCTGAAGTGAAGCATCGGAAACTATAACTAGTGTCACAGGAGAGGTTCAAATCATAGACAGTAAGAAGAGTCAGTTTTCTTGTACTTGAGTCGTCATTGTGCTTTTGAATTTAATTCCGATGCAATTTCTGTGTTTCATCGTCAATAAAGAGGTCAGAGGGATACAACAAACCTGAAGTCGAGCATCCGAATCCATAACTAGTGTCACAGGAATGGTTTAAAACATAGACAGTAAGAAGAGCCAGTCTTCTTGTACTTGAGTCGGCATTGTGCCTTTTGTATTTAAATCCGATGCAATTTCTGTGTTTCATCGACAATAAGGAGGTCAGAGGGATACAGTAAACCTGAAGTGAAGCATCGGAATCTATAACTAGTGTCACAGAAATGGTTCAAAACATAGACAGTAAGAAGAGGCAGCCTTCTTGTACTTGAGTCGGAATTGTGCCTTTTGTATTTAATTCCGATGCAATTTTTGTGTTTCATCGTCAATAAGAAGGTCAGAGCGATACAGTAAATCTGAAGTGAATCATCGGAATCTATAACTAGTGTCACAGCAATGGTTCAAAGCATAGAGAGTAAGATGAGACAGTCTTCTTGTACTTAAGTCGGCACTGAGCCTTTTGTATTTGATTCCGATGCAATTTCTGTGTTTCATCGTCAATATAAGGTCAGAGGGATACAGTAGACCAGAAGGGATGCATCAGAATCTATAACTAGTGTCACAGGAATGGTTCAAAACATAGACAGTAAGAAGAGTCAGTTTTCTTGTACAAAAGTCGGCATTGTGCCTTTTGTATTTAATTCCGATGCAATTTCTGTGTTTCATCGTCAATAAGAAGGTCAGAGGGATACAGCTAACCTGAAGTGAAACATAGGAATCTATAACCAGAGTCACAGGTACGGTTCAAAACATATACTGTAAGAAGAGTCAGTTTTCATGTACTTAAGTCTTCATTGTGCCTTTGTACTTAACTCCGATGCAATTTCTGTGTTTCATCGTCAATAAGAAGGTCAGAGGGATACAGTAAACGTGAAGTGAAGCATCGGAATCTATAACTAGTGTACCAAAAATGGTTCAAAACATATACAGTAAGAAAAGTCAGTTTTCTTGTACTTTAGTCGGCATTGTGCATTTTCTATTTAATTCCGATGCAAATTCTGTGTATCGTCGTCAATAAGAAGGTCCGCGGGATACAGTAAACCAGAAGTGAAGCATCGGAATCTAAAACCGGTCTCACAGGAAAGATTCATAACATAGACAGTAAGAGGAGCCAGTCATCTTGAATTTGAGTCGGCGTTGTGCCCTTTGTATTTGATTCCGATGCAATTTCTGTGTTTCATCGTCAATAAGAAGGTCAGAGGTATACAGTAAACCTGAAGTGAAGCATCGGAATCCATAACTAGTGTCACAGGAATGGTTGAAAACATAGACAGTAAGAAGAGCCAGTCTTCTTGTACTTGAGTCGGCATTGTGCCTTTTGTATTTAATTACGGTGCAATATCTGTGTTACAACGTCAATAAGCAGGTCAGAGGGATACAGTAATACTGAAGTGAAGCATCGGAATCTATAACTAGTGTCACAGGAGTGGTTCAAATCATAGAGAGTAAGAAGAGTAAGTTTTCTTGTACTTAAGTCGGCATAGTGCCTTTTGTATATAATTCCCATGCAATTTCTGTGTTTCATCGTCAATAAGAAGGTCAGAGGGATACAGTAAACCTGAAGTGAAGCATCAGAATCTATAACTAGCGTCACAGGAATGGTTCAGAACATAGACAGTAAGAAGAGTCAGTTTTCTTGTACTTGAGTCGGCATTGTGCCTTTTGGATTTAATTCCGATGCAATTTCTGTGTTTCATCGTCAATAAGAAGGTCAAGGGATACAGTAAACCTGAAGTGAAGCATCGAAATCTATAACTAGTGTCACAGGAAATGTGAAAAGCATAGTCAGTAAGAAGACTCAGTTTTTTTGTACTTAAATCGGCATTGTGCCTTTGTATTCAATTCCGATGCAATTTCTGTGTTACATCGTCAATAAGAAGGTCAGAGGGATACAGTAAACCTGAAGTCGAGCATCCGAATCCATAACTAGTGTCACAGGAATGGTTCAAAACATAGACAGTAAGAAGAGCCAGTCTTCTTGTACTTGAGTCGGCATTGTGCCTTTTGTATTTAATTCCCATGCAATTTCTGTGTTTCATCGACAATAAGGTGGTCAGAGGGATACAGTACACCTGAAGTGAAGCATCGGAATCTATAACTAGTGTCACAGGAATGATTCAAAACATAGACAGTAAGAAGAGCCAGTCTTCTTGTACTTGAGTCGGAATTGTACCTTTTGTATTTAATTATGATGCAATTTCTGTGTTTCATCGTCAATAAGAGGGTCAGAGGGATACAGTAAACCCGAAGTGAAGCATCGGAATCTATAACTAGTGTCATAGGAATGGTTCAAAACATTGTGAGTAAAATGAGACACTCTTCTTGTACTTATGTCGGAATTGAGCCTTTTGTATTTAATTCCGATGGAATTTCTTGATTTTATCGTCAATAAGAAGGTCAGAGGGATACAGTAAACCTGAAGTGAAGCATCGGAATCTATAACTAGTGTCACAGGAATGGTTCAAAACATAGACAGTAAGAAGAGTCAGTTTTCTTGTTCATAAGTCGGCATTGTGCCTTTTGTAGTTAATTCCGAAGCAGTTTCTGTGTTTCAACGTCAATAAGAAGGTCGGAGGGATACAGTAAACCGGAAGTGAAGCATCGGAATCTATATCTAGTGTCACAGGAATGGTTCAAAACATAGACAGTAAGTAGAGTCAGTTTTCTTGTACTTAAGTTGGCATTGTGCCTTTTCTATTTAATTCCGATGCAATTTCTGTGTTTAGTCGTCAATAAGAAAGTCCATGGGATACAGTAAACCTGAAGTGAAGCATCGGAATCTAAAACCGGTCACACAGGAAATGTTCAAAACATAGACAGTATGAAGAGCCAGCCTTCTTGTACTTGAGTCGGCATTGTGCCTTTTGTATTTAATTCCGAAGCAATTTCTGTGTTTCATCGTCAATAAGAAGGTCAGAGGGATACAGTAAACCTGAAGTGAAGCATCGGAATCTATATCTAGTATAACAGGAATGGTTCAAAACATAGACAGTAAGTAGAGTCAGTTTTCTTGTACTTAAGTTGGCATTGTGCCTTTTGTATTTAATTCCGATGCAAATTCTGTGTTTCGTCGTCAATAAGAAGGTCCAAGGGATTCAGTAAACCTGAAGTGAAGCATCGGAATCTATAACTAGTGTCACATGAATGGTTCAAAACATAGACAGTAAGAAGAGTCAGTTTTCTTGTACTTAAGTTGGCATTGTCCCTTTTGTATTTAATTCCGATGCAATTTCTGTGTTTCATTGTCAATTAGAAGGTCAGAGGGTACAGTAAACCTGAAGTGAAGCATCGGAATCTATAACTAGTGTCACAGGAATGGTACAAATCATAGACAGTAATAAGAGTGAGATTTCTTGTACTTAAGTCGGCATTGTGCCTTCTGTATATAATTCCGATGCAATTTCTGTGTTTCGTCGTCAATAAGAAGGTCCATGGGATACAGTAAACCTGAAGTGAGGCATCGGAATCTATAACCGGTCTCACAGGAAAGGTTCAAAACATAGAAAGTATGAAGAGCCAGCCTTCTTGTACTTGAGTCGGCATTTTGCCTCTTGTATTTAATTCCGGTGCAATTTCTGTGTTTCATCGTCAATAAGAAGGTCAGAGGGATACAGTAAACCTGAAGTGAAGCAACGGAATCTATAACTAGTGTCAAAGATATGGTTCAAAACATAGTCAGTAAGAAGAGACAGTTTTATTGTACTTAATTCAGCATTGTGCATTTTGTATTTCATTCCGAAGTTATTTCTGTGTTTCATCGTCAATAAGGAGGTCAGAGGGATACAGTAAACCTGAAGTGAAGCATCGGAATCTATAGCTAGTGTCACAGGAATGGTTCAAAATATAGACAGTAAGAAGAGTCAGTGTTCTTGTACTTAAGTCGGAATTGTGCCCTTAGTATTTAATTCCGATGCAATTTCTGTGTTTCATCGTCAATAAGAAGGTCAGAGGGATACAGTAAACCTGAAGTGAAGCATCGGAATCTATAACTAGAGTGTCACATGAATGGTTCAAAACTTAGACAGTAAGAAGGGTCAGTTATCTTTTACTTAAGTCGGCATTGTGCCTTTTCTATTTAATTCCGATGCAATTTCTGTGTCTCATCGTAAATAAGAAGGTCAGAGTGATACAGTAAGCCTGAAGTGAAGCAACGGAATCTATAACTAGTGTTACAGGAATGGTCCAAAACATAGACAGTAAGAAGAGTCAGTTTTCTTGTACTTAAGTCGGCATTGTGCCTTTTGTATTTAATTCCGATGCAATATCTGTGTTTCATCGTCAATAAGAAGGTCAGAGGGATACAGTAAATCTCAAGTGAAGCATCGGAATCTATAACTAGTGTCACAGGAATGGTTCAAAACTTAGACAGTAAGAAGAGTCAGTTTTCTTGTACTTAAGTCGGCATTGTGTCTTTTGTATTTAATTCCGATGCAGGTTCTGTGTTTCATCGTCAATAAGAAGGTCAGAGGGATACAGTAAACTTGAGGTGAAGCATCGGAATCTATAACTAGTGTCACAGGAATGGTTCAAAACATAGACAGTAAGAAGTGTGAGGTATCTTGTACTGAAGTCGGCATTGTGCCTTCTGTATATAATTCCGATGCAATTTCTGTGTTTCGTCGTCAATAAGAAGGTCCATGGGATACAGTAAACCTGAAGTGAGGCATCGGAATCTATAACCGGTCTCACAGGAAAGGTTCAAAACATAGAAAGTATGAAGAGCCAGCCTTCTTGTACTTGAGTCGGCATTTTGCCTCTTGTATTTAATTCCGGTGCAATTTCTGTGTTTCATCGTCAATAAGAAGGTCAGAGGGATACAGTAAACCTGAAGTGAAGCAACGGAATCTATAACTAGTGTCAAAGAAATGGTTCAAAACATAGTCAGTAAGAAGAGACAGTTTTATTGTACTTAATTCAGCATTGTGCATTTTGTATTTAATTCCGATGTTATTTCTGTGTTTCATCGTCAATAAGGAGGTCAGAGGGATACAGTAAACCTGAAGTGAAGCATCGGAATCTATAGCTAGTGTCCCAGGAATGGTTCAAAATATTGACAGTAAGAAGAGTCAGTGTTCTTGTACTTAAGTCGGAATTGTGCCCTTAGTATTTCATTCCGATGCAATTTCTGTGTTTCATCGTCAATAAGAAGCTCAGAGGGATGCAGTAAACCTGAAGTGAAGCATCGGGATCTATAAGTAGAGTGTCACATGAATGGTTCAAAACATAGACAGTAAGAAGAGTCAGTTATCTTTTACTTAAGTCGGCATTGTGCCTTTTCTATTTAATTCCGATGCAGTTTCTGTGTTTCATCGTAAATAAAAAAGTCAGAGGGATACAGTAAGATAGAAGTGAAGCATCGGAATCTATAACTAGTGTTACAGGAATGGTCCAAAACATAGACAGTAAGAAGAGTCAGTTTTCTTGTACTTAAGTCGGCATTGTGCCTTCTGTATTTAATTCTAAAGCAATATCTGTGTTTCATCGTCAATAAGAAGGTCAGAGGGATACAGTAAATCTCAAGTGAAGCATCGGAATCTATAACTAGTGTCACAGGAATGGTTCAAAACTTAGACAGTAAGAAGAGTCAGTTTTCTTGTACTTAAGTTGGCATTGTCCCTTTTGTATTTAATTCCGATGCAATTTCTGTGTTTCATTGTCAACAAGAAGGTCATAGGGTACAGTAAACCTGAAGTGAAGCATCGGAACCTATAACTAGTGTCACAGGAATGGTTCAAAACATAGACAGTAAGAAGAGTCAGGTTTCTTGTACTTAAGTCGGCATTGTGCCTTCTGTATATAATTCCGATGCAATTTCTGTGTTTCATCGTCAATAAGGAGGTCAGAGGGATTCAGTAAACCTGAAGTGAAGCATCGGAATCTATAGCTAGTGTCACAAGAATGGTTCAAAATATAGACAGTAAGAAGAGTCAGTGTTCTTGTACTTAAGTCGGAATTGTGCCTTTAGTATTTAATTCCGATGCTATTTCTGTGTATCATCGTCAATAAGAGGGTCAGAGGGATACAGTAAACTTCAGGTGAAGCATCGGAATCTATAACTAGTGTCACAGGAATGGTTCAAAACATAGACAGTAAGAAGAGTGAGGTTTCTTGTACTTAAGTCGGCATTGTGCCTTCTGTATATAATTACGATGCAATTTCTGTGTTTCGTCGTCAATAAGAAGGTCCATGTGATACAGTAAACCTGAAGTGAGGCATCGGAATCTATAACCGGTCTCACAGGAAAGGTTCAAACATAGAAAGTATGAAGAGCCAGCCTTCTTGTACTTGAGTCGGCATTGTGCCTCTTGTATTTAATTCCGGTGCAATTTCTGTGTTTCGTTGTCAATAAGAAGGACAGAGGGATACAGTAAACCTGAAGTGAAGCATCGGAATCTATAACTAGTGTCAAAGAAATGGTTCAAAACATAGACAGTAAGAAGAGCCAGCCTTCTTGTACTTGAGTCGGCATTGTGCCTTTTGTATTTAATTCCGAAGCAATTTCTGTGTTTCATCGTCAATAAGAAGGTCAGAGGGATACAGTAAACCTGAAGTGAAGCATCGGAATCTATATCTAGTATAACAGGAATGGTTCAAAACATAGACAGTAAGTAGAGTCAGTTTTCTTGTACTTAAGTTGGCATTGTGCCTTTTGTATTTAATTCCGATGCAAATTCTGTGTTTCGTCGTCAATAAGAAGGTCCAAGGGATTCAGTAAACCTGAAGTGAAGCATCGGAATCTATAACTAGTGTCACATGAATGGTTCAAAACATAGACAGTAAGAAGAGTCAGTTTTCTTGTACTTAAGTTGGCATTGTCCCTTTTGTATTTAATTCCGATGCAATTTCTGTGTTTCATTGTCAATTAGAAGGTCAGAGGGTACAGTTAACCTGAAGTGAAGCATCGGAATCTATAACTAGTGTCACAGGAATGGTACAAATCATAGACAGTAATAAGAGTGAGATTTCTTGTAGTTAAGTCGGCATTGTGCCTTCTGTATATAATTCCGATGCAATTTCTGTGTTTCGTCGTCAATAAGAAGGTCCATGGGATACAGTAAACCTGAAGTGAGGCATCGGAATCTATAACCGGTCTCACAGGAAAGGTTCAAAACATAGAAAGTATGAAGAGCCAGCCTTCTTGTACTTGAGTCGGCATTTTGCCTCTTGTATTTAATTCCGGTGCAATTTCTGTGTTTCATCGTCAATAAGAAGGTCAGAGGGATACAGTAAATCTGAAGTGAAGCAACGGAATCTATAACTAGTGTCAAAGATATGGTTCAAAACATAGTCAGTAAGAAGAGACAGTTTTATTGTACTTAATTCAGCATTGTGCATTTTGTATTTCATTCCGAAGTTATTTCTGTGTTTCATCGTCAATAAGGAGGTCAGAGGGATACAGTAAACCTGAAGTGAAGCATCGGAATCTATAGCTAGTGTCACAGGAATGGTTCAAAATATAGACAGTAAGAAGAGTCAGTGTTCTTGTACTTAAGTCGGAATTGTGCCCTTAGTATTTAATTCCGATGCAATTTCTGTGTTTCATCGTCAATAAGAAGGTCAGAGGGATACAGTAAACCTGAAGTGAAGCATCGGAATCTATAACTAGAGTGTCACATGAATGGTTCAAAACATAGACAGTAAGAAGGGTCAGTTATCTTTTACTTATGTCGGCATTGTGCCTTTTCTATTTAATTCCGATGCAATTTCTGTGTTTCATCGTAAATAAGAAGGTCAGAGTGATACAGTAAGCCTGAAGTGAAGCATCGGAATCTATAACTAGTGTTACAGGAATGGTCCAAAACATAGACAGTAAGAAGAGTCAGTTTTCTTGTACTTAAGTCGGCATTGTGCCTTTTGTATTTAATTCCGATGCAATATCTGTGTTTCATCGTCAATAAGAAGGTCAGAGGGATACAGTAAATCTCAAGTGAAGCATCGGAATCAATAACTAGTGTCACAGGAATGGTTCAAAACTTAGACAGTAAGAAGAGTCAGTTTTCTTGTACTTAAGTCGGCATTGTGTCTTTTGTATTTAATTCCGATGCAGGTTCTGTGTTTCATCGTCAATAAGAAGGTCAGAGGGATACAGTAAACTTGAGGTGAAGCATCGGGATCTATTACTAGTGTCACAGGAATGGTTCAAAACATAGACAGTAAGAAGTGTGAGGTTTCTTGTACTGAAGTCGGCATTGTGCCTTCTGTATATAATTCCGATGCAATTTCTGTGTTTCGTCGTCAATAAGAAGGTCCATGGGATACAGTAAACCTGAAGTGAGGCATCGGAATCTATAACCGGTCTCACAGGAAAGGTTCAAAACATAGAAAGTATGAAGAGCCAGCCTTCTTGTACTTGAGTCGGCATTTTGCCTCTTGTATTTAATTCCAATGCAATTTCTGTGTTTCATCGTCAATAAGAAGGTCAGAGGGATACAGTAAACCTGAAGTGAAGCAACGGAATCTATAACTAGTGTCAAAGAAATGGTTCAAAACATAGTCAGTAAGAAGAGACAGTTTTATTGTACTTAATTCAGCATTGTGCATTTTGTATTTAATTCCGATGTTATTTCTGTGTTTCATCGTCAATAAGGAGGTCAGAGGGATACAGTAAACCTGAAGTGAAGCATCGGAATCTATAGCTAGTGTCACAGGAATGGTTCAAAATATTGACAGTAAGAAGAGTCAGTGTTCTTGTACTTAAGTCGGAATTGTGCCCTTAGTATTTAATTCCGATGCAATTTCTGTGTTTCATCGTCAATAAGAAGCTCAGAGGGATGCAGTAAACCTGAAGTGAAGCATCGGGATCTATAAGTAGAGTGTCACATGAATGGTTCAAAACATAGACAGTAAGAAGAGTCAGTTATCTTTTACTTAAGTCGGCATTGTGCCTTTTCTATTTAATTCCGATGCAGTTTCTGTGTTTCATCGTAAATAAAAAAGTCAGAGGGATACAGTAAGATAGAAGTGAAGCATCGGAATCTATAACTAGTGTTACAGGAATGGTCCAAAACATAGACAGTAAGAAGAGTCAGTTTTCTTGTACTTAAGTCGGCATAGTGCCTTCTGTATTTAATTCTGAAGCAATATCTGTGTTTCATCGTCAATAAGAAGGTCAGAGGGATACAGTAAATCTCAAGTGAAGCATCGGAATCTATAACTAGTGTCACAGGAATGGTTCAAAACTTAGACAGTAAGAAGAGTCAGTTTTCTTGTACTTAAGTTGGCATTGTCCCTTTTGTATTTAATTCCGATGCAATTTCTGTGTTTCATTGTCAACAAGAAGGTCATAGGGTACAGTAAACCTGAAGTGAAGCATCGGAACCTATAACTAGTGTCACAGGAATGGTTCAAAACATAGACAGTAAGAAGAGTCAGGTTTCTTGTACTTAAGTCGGCATTGTGCCTTCTGTATATAATTCCGATGCAATTTCTGTGTTTCATCGTCAATAAGGAGGTCAGAGGGATTCAGTAAACCTGAAGTGAAGCATCGGAATCTATAGCTAGTGTCACAAGAATGGTTCAAAATATAGACAGTAAGAAGAGTCAGTGTTCTTGTACTTAAGTCGGAATTGTGCCTTTAGTATTTAATTCCGATGCTATTTCTGTGTTTCATCGTCAATAAGAAGGTCAGAGGGATACAGTAAACTTCAGGTGAAGCATCGGAATCTATAACTAGTGTCACAGGAATGGTTCAAAACATAGACAGTAAGAAGAGTGAGGTTTCTTGTACTTAAGTCGGCATTGTGCCTTCTGTATATAATTACGATGCAATTTCTGTGTTTCGTCGTCAATAAGAAGGTCCATGTGATACAGTAAACCTGAAGTGAGGCATCGGAATCTATAACCGGTCTCACAGGAAAGGTTCAAACATAGAAAGTATGAAGAGCCAGCCTTCATGTACTTGAATCGGCATTGTGCCTCTTGTATTTAATTCCGGTGCAATTTCTGTGTTTCGTTGTCAATAAGAAGGACAGAGGGATACAGTAAACCTGAAGTGAAGCATCGGAATCTATAACTAGTGTCAAAGAAATGGTTCAAAACATAGACAGTAAGAAGAGTCAGTGTTCTTGTACTTAAGTCGGAATTGTGCCTTTAGTATTTAATTCCGATGCAATTTCTGTGTTTCATCGTAAATAAGCAGGTCAGAGGGATACAGTAAGCCTGAAGTGAAACATCGGAATCTATAACTAGTGTTACAGGAATGGTCCAAAACATAGACAGTTTGAAGAGTCAGTTTTCTTGTACTTAAGTCGGCATTGTGCCTTTTATATTTAATTACGATGCAATAACTGTGTTTCATCGTCAATAAGAAGGTCAGAGGGATACAGTAAACCTCAAGTGAAGCATCGGAATCTATAACTAGTGTCACAGGAATGGTTCAAATCTTAGACAGTAAGAAGAGTCAGTTTTCTTGTACTTAAGTCGGCATTGTGCCTTTTGTATTTAATTCCGATGCAATTTCTGTGTTTCAACGTCAATAAGAAGGTCAGAGGGATACACTAAACCTGAAGTGAAGCATCGAAATCTATAACTAGTGTTACAGGAATGGTTCAAAACATAGACAGTAAGAAGAGTCAGTTTTCTTGTACTTAAGTTGGCATTGTACCTTTTCTATTTAATTCCGATTCAATTTCTGTGTTTCGTCTTCAATAAGAAGGTCCATGAAATACAGTAAAATTGAAGTGAAGCATCGGAATCTATAACTAGTGTCACAGGTATGGTTCAAGACATAGACAGTGAGAAGAGTCAGGTTTCTTGTACTTAAGTCGGCATTGTGCCTTTTGTATATAATTCCGATGCAATATCTGTGTTTTGTCGTCAATAAGAAGGTCAATGGGATACAGTAAACCTGAAGTGAAGCATCGCAATCTAAAACCGGTCTCACAATAAAGGTTCAAATCATAGACTGTATGAAGAGCCAGCCTCCTTGTACTTGAGTCGGTATTGTGCCTCTTGTATTTAATTCCGGTGCAATTTCTGTGTTTCATCGTCAATAAGAAGGTCAGAGGTATACAGTAAACCTGAAGTGAAGCATCGGAATCTATAACTAGTGTTACAGGAATGGTTCAAAACATAGACAGTAAGAAGAGTAAGTTTACTTGTACTCAAGTCGGCATTTCGCCTTTTGTATTTCATTCCGTAGGAATTTCTGTGTTTCATCGTCAATAGGAAGGTCAGAGGGATACAGAAAACCTAAAGTGAAGCATCGGAATCTATAACTAGTGTCACAGGAATGGTTCAAAACATGGACAGTTAGAAGAGTCAGTTTTCTTGTACTTAAGTCGGTATTGTGCCTTTTGTATTTAATTCCTATGCAACTTCTGTGTTTCATCGTCAATAACAAGGTCAGAGGGATACAGTAAACCTGAAGTGAAGCATCGGAATCTATAACTAGTGTCACAGGAATGGTTCAAAACATAGACAGTAAGAAGAGTAGTTTTCTTGTACTTAAGTCGGCATTGTGACTTTTGTATTTAATTCCGATGCAATTTCTGTGTTTCATCAACAATAACAAGGTCAGAGGGATGCAGTAAACTTGTAGGGAAGCATCGGAATATATCACTCGTGTCACAGGAATGGTTCAAAACATAGACAGTAAGAAGGGTCAGTTTTCTTGTACTTAAGTCGGCATTGTGTATTTTGTATTTAATTCCGAAGCAATTTCTGTGTTTCCTCGTCAATAAGAAGGTCAGAGGGATACAGTAAAGCTGAAGTGAAGCATCGGAAACTATATTTAGTGTCACAGGAATGGTTCAAAACATAGACAGTAAGAAGAGTCAGTTTTCTTGTACTTAACTCAACATTGTGCTTTTTGTATTTAATTCCGATGCAAATTCTGTGTTTCGTCGTCAATAAGAAGGTCCAAGGGATTCAGTAAACCTGAAGTGAAGCATCGGAATATATAACTAGTGTCACATGAATGGTTCAAAACATAGACAGTAAGAAGAGTCAGTTTTCTTGTACTTAAGTTGGCATTGTACCTTTTCAATTTAATTCCGATTCAATTTCTGTGTTTCATCGTCAATAAGAAGGTCAGAGGGTACAGTAACCCTGAAGTGAAGCATCGGAATCTGTAACTAGTGTCACAGGTATGGTTCAAAACAAAGACAGTAAGAAGAGTCAGGTTTCTTGTACTTAAGACTGCATTGTGCCTTTTGTATATAATTCCGATGCAATTTCTGTGTTTCGTCGTCAATAAGAAGGTCCATGGGATACAGTAAACCTGAAGTGAAGCATCGCAATCTAAAACCGGTCTCACAAAAAAGGTTCAAATCATAGACAGTATGAAGAGCCTGCCTTCTTGTACTTGAGTCGGCATTCTGCCACTTGTATTTAAATCCGGTGCAATTTCTGTGTTTCATCGTCAATAAGAAGGTCAGAGGGATACAGTAAACCTGAACTGAAGCATCGGAATCTATTACTAGTGTCAAAGGAATGGTTCAAAACATAGACAGTAAGAAGAGTCAATTTTCTTGTACTTAAGTCGGCATTGTGCCCTTTGTATTTAATTCCGATGCAATTTCTGTGCTTCATCGTCAATACGAAGGTCAGAGGGATACAGTAAACCTGAAGTGAAGCATCGGAATCTACAGCTAGTGCAACAGGATTGGTTCAAAACATAGACAGTAACAAGAGTCAGTTTTTTTGTACTTAAGTCGGCATTGTGCCTTTAGTATTTAATTCCGATGCAATTTCTGTGTTTCATCGTCAATAAGAAGGTCTGAGGGATACAGTAAACCTGAAGTGAAGCATCGGAATCCATAACTAGTGTCACATGAATGGTTCAAAACATAGACAGTAAGAAGAATCAGTTATCTTTTACTTAAGTCGGAATTGTGACTTTTCTATTTAATTGCGATGTAATTTCTGTGTTTCATCGTCAATAAGAAGGTCAGAGGGATACAGTAAGCCGGAAGTGAAGCATCAGAATCTATAACTAGTGTCACAGGAATGGTTCAAAACATAGACAGTAAGAAGTGTCAGTTTATTTGGACTTAAGTCGGCATTGTGCCTTTTGTATTTAATTCCGATGCAATTTCTGTGTTTCAACGTCAATAAGAAGGTCAGAGGGATACACTAAACCTGAAGTGAAGCATCGAAATCTATAACTAGTGTTACAGGAATGGTTCAAAACATAGACAGTAAGAAGAGTCAGTTTTCTTGTACTTAAGTCGGCATTGAGCCTTTTGTATTTAATTCCGATGCAATTTCTGTGTTTCAACGTCAATAAGAGGGTCAGAGGGATACAGTAAACCTGAAGTGAAGCATCGGTATCTATAACAAGTGTCACAGGACTGGTTCAAAACTTAGACAGTAAGAAGAGTCAGTTTTCTTGTACTTAAGTCGGCATTGTGCCTTTTGTATTTAATTCCGATGCAATTTCTATGTTTCGTCGTCAATAAGAAGGTCCATGGGATACAGTAAACCTGAAGTGAGGGATCGGAATCTAAAACCGGTCTCACAGGAAAGGTTCAACACATAGACAGTATGAAGGGCCAGCCTTCTTGTACTTGAGTCGGCATTTTGCCTCTTGTATTTAATTCCGGTGCAATTTCTGTGTTTCATCGTCAATAAGAAGGTCAGAGGGATACAGTAAACCGTAAGTGAAGCATCGGAATCTATAACTAGTGTCAAAGAAATGGTTCAAAACATAGACAGTAAGAAGAGTCAGTTTTCTTGTACTTAAGTCGGCATTTTGCATTTTGTATTTAATTCCTATGTAATTTCTGTGTTTCATCGTCAATAAGGAGGTCAGAGGGATACAGTAAACCTGAAGTGAAGCATCGGAATCTATAACTAGAGTGTCACATGAATGGTTCAAGACATAGACAGTAAGAAGTGTCAGTTATCTTTTACTTAAGTCGGCATTGTGCCTTTTCTATTTAATTCCAATGCAATTTCTGTGTTTCATCGTAAATAAGAAGGTCATAGGGATACAGTAAGCCTGAAGTGAAGAATCGGAATCTATTACTAGTGTTACAGGAATGGTCCAAAACATAGACAGTAAGATGAGTCAGTTTTCTTGTACTTAAGTCGGCATTGTGCCTTTTGTATTTAATTCCGATGCAATATCTGTGTTTTATCGTCAATAAGAAGGTCAGAGAGATACAGTAAACCTCAAGTGAAGCATCGGAATCTATAACTAGTGTCACAGGAATGGTTCAATACATGGACAGTAAGAAGAGTCAGTTTTCTTGTACTTAAGTCTGCGTTGTACCTTTTGAATTTTAATGAGATGCAATTTCTGTGTTTCATCGTCAATAAGAAGGTCAGAGGGATATAGTAAACCTGAAGTGAGGCATCGGAATCTATAACTAGTGTCACAGAAATGGTTCAAAACATAGACAGTAAGAAGAGTCAGTTTTCTTGTACTTATGTCGGCATTGTGCTTTTTGTATTTCATTCCGATGCAACTTCTGTGTTTCATCGACAATAAGAAGGTCCGAGGGAAACAGTAAACCTGAAGTGAAGCATCGGAATCTATAACTAGTGTCACAGGAATGGTTCAAAACATAGACAGTAAGAAGAGTCAGTTTTCTTGTACTTAAGTCGGCATTGTGCATTTTGTATTTAATTCCGAAGCAATTTCTGTGTTTCATCGTCAATAAGAAGGTCAGAGGGATACAGTAAACCTGAAGTGAAGCATCGGAATCTATATCAAGTGTCACAGGAATGGTTCAAATCATAGACAGTAAGAAGAGTCAGTTTTCTTGTACTTAAGTCAGCATTGTGCCTTTTGTATTTAATTCCGATGCAAATTCTGTGTTTCGTCGTCAATAAGAAGGTCCAAGGGATTCAGTAAACATGAAGTGAAGCATCGGAATATATAACTAGTGTTACATGAATGGTTCAAACATAGACAGTAAGAAGAGTCAGTTTTCTTGTACTTAAGTTGGCATTGTACCTTTTCTATTTAATTCCGATTCAATTTCTGTGTTTCGTCTTCAATAAGAAGGTCCATGAAATACAGTAAAATTGAAGTGAAACATCGGAATCTATAACTAGTGTCACAGGTATGGTTCAAAACATAGACAGTAAGAAGAGTCAGGTTTCTTGTACTTAAGTCACCATTGTGCCTTTTGTATATAATTCCGATGCAATTTCTGTGTTTCGTCGTCAATAAGAAGGTCCATGGGATACAGTAAACCTGAAGTGAAACATCGCAATCTAAAACCGGTCTCACAATAAAGGTTCAAATCATAGACAGTATGAAGAGCCAGCCGTCTTGTACTTGAGTCCGTATTGTGCTTCTTGTATATAATTCCGGTGCAATTTCTGTGTTTCATCGTCAATAAGAAGGTGAGAGGGACACAGTAAACCTGAAGTGAAGCATCGGAATCCATAACTAGTGTCACATGAATGGTTCAAAACATAGACAGTAAGAAGAGTCAGTTATCTTTTACATAAGTCGGCATTGTGCCTTTTCTATTTAAGTCCAATGCAATGTCTGTGTTTCATCGTCAATAAGAAGGTCAGAGGTATACAGTAAACCTGAAGTGAAGCATCGGAATCTATAACTAGTGTTACAGGAATGGTTCAAAACATAGACAGTAAGAAGAGTAAGTTTTCTTGTACTTAAGTCGGCATTTCGCCTTTTGTATTTCATTCCGTTGCAATTTCTGTGTTCCATCGTCAACAGGAAGGTCAGAGGGATACAGAAAACCTAAAGTGAAGCATCGGAGTCAATAACTAGTGTCACAGGAATGGTTCAAAACATAGACAGTAAGAAGAGTCAGTTTTCTTGTACTTAAGTCGGTATTGTGCCTTTTGTATTTAATTCCTATGCAACTTCTGTGTTTCATCGTCAATAACAAGGTCAGAGGGATACAGAAAACCTGAAGTGAAGCATCGGAATCAATAACTAGTGTCACAGGAATGGTTCAAAACATAGACAGTAAGAAGAGTCAGTTTTCTTGTACTTAAGTCGGCATTGTGCCTTTTGTATTTAATTCCGATGCAATTTCTGTGTTTCATCAACAATAAGAAGGTCAGAGGGATACAGTAAACCTGAAGGGAAGCATCGGAATCTATAACTAGTGTCACAGGAATGGTTCAAAACATAGACAGTAAGAAGAGTCAGTTTTCTTGTACTTAAGTCGGCATTGTGTATTTTGTATTAAATTCCGAAGCAATTTCTGTGTTTCATCGTCAATAAGAAGGTCAGAGGGATACAGTAAAGCTGAAGTGAAGCATCGGAAACTATATCTTGTGTCACAGGAATGGTTCAAAACATAGACAGTAAGAAGAGTCAGTTTTCTTGTACTTAAGTCGGTATTGTGCCTTTTGTATTTAATTCCGATGCAATTTCTGTGTTTCATCAACAATAAGAAGGTCAGAGGGATACAGTAAACCTGAAGGGAAGCATCGGAATCTATAACTAGTGTCACAGGAATGGTTCAAAACATAGACAGTAAGAAGAGTCAGTTTTCTTGTACTTAAGTCGGTATTGTGCCTTTTGTATTTAATTCCGATGCAAATTCTGTGTTTCGTCGTCAATAAGAAGGTCCAAGGGATTCAGTAAACCTGAAGTGAAGCATCGGAATATATAACTAGTGTCACATGAATGGTTCAAAACATAGACAGTAAGAAGAGTCAGTTTTCTTGTACTTAAGTTGGCATTGTACCTTTTCAATTTAATTCCGATTCAATTTTGTGTGTTTCATCGTCAATAAGAAGGTCAGAGGGTACAGTAAACCTGAAGTGAAGCATCGGAATCTATAACTAGTGTCACAGGTATGGTTCAAAACAAAGACAGTAAGAAGAGTCAGGTTTCTTGTACTTAAGACTGCATTGTGCCTTTTGTATATAATTCCGATGAAATTTCTGTGTTTCGTCGTCAATAAGAATGTCCATGGGATACAGTAACCTTGAAGTGAAGCATCGCAATCTAAAACCGGTCTCACAAAAAAGGTTCAAATCATAGACAGTATGAAGAGCCAGCCTTCTTGTATTTGAGTCGGCATTCTGCCACTTGTATTTAATTCCAGTGCAATTTCTGTGTTTCATCGTCAATAAGAAGGTCAGAGGGATACAGTAACCCTGAACTAAAGCATCGGAATCTATAACTAGTGTCAAAGGAATGGTTCAAAACATAGACAGTAAGAAGAGTCAGTTTTCTTGTACTTAAGTCGGCATTGTGCCCTTTGTATTTAATTCCGATGCAATTTCTGTGCTTCATCGTCAATAAGAAGGTCAGAGGGATACAGTAAACCTGAAGTGAAGCATCGGAATCTACAGCTAGTGCAACAGGATTGGTTCAAAACATAGACAGTAACAAGAGTCAGTTTTTCTGTACTTAAGTCGGCATTGTGCCTTTAGTATTTAATTCCGATGCAATTTCTGTGTTTCATCGTCAATAAGAAGGTCTGAGGGATACAGTAAACCTGAAGTGAAGCATCGGAATCCATAACTAGTGTCACATGAATGGTTCAAAACTTAGACAGTAAGAAGAATCAGTTATCTTTTACTTAAGTCGGAATTGTGCCTTTTCTATTTAATTCCCATGTAATTTCTGTGTTTCATCGTCAATAAGAAGGTCAGAGGGATACAGTAAGCCGGAAGTGAAGCATCAGAATCTATAACTAGTGTCACAGGAATGGTTCAAAACATAGACAGTAAGAAGTGTCAGTTTACTTGAACTTAAGTCGGCATTGTGCCTTTTGTATTTAATTCCGATGCAATTTCTGTGTTTCATCGTCAATAAGAAGGTCATAGGGATACAGTAAACCTCAAGTGAAGCATCGGAATCTATAACTAGCGTCACAGGAATGGTTCAAAACTTAGACAGTAAGAAGAGTCAGTTTTCTTGTACTTAAGTCGGCATTGTGCCTTTTGTATTTAATTCCGATGCAACTTCTCTGTTTCATCGTCAATAACAAGGTCAGAGGGATGCAGTAAACCTGAAGTGAAGCATCGGAATCTATGACTAGTGTCACAGGAACGGTTCAAAACATAGACAGTAAGAAGAGTCAGTTTTCTTTTACTTAAGTCGACATTGTGCATTTTGTATTTAATTCCGAAGCAATTTCTGTGTTTCATCGTCAATAAGAAGGTCAGAGGGATACAGTAGACCTGAAGTGAATCATCGGAACCTATAACTAGTGTCACATGATTGGTTCAAAACATAGACACTAAGAAGAGTCAGTTTTCTTGTACTTAAGTCGGCATTGTGCCTTTTGTATTTAATTCCGATGCAATTTCAGTGTTTCATCAACATTAAGTAGGTCAGAGGGATACACTAAACCTGAAGTGAAGCATCGGAATTTATAACTAGTGTCTCAGGAATGGTTCAAATCATAGACGGTAAGAAGAGTCAGTTTTCTTGTACTTATGTCGGCATTGTGACTTTTGTATTTAATTCCGATGCAATTTCTGTGTTTCATCAACAATAAAAAGGTCAGAGGGATACAGTAAACCTGAAGTGATGCATCGGAATCTATAACTAGTGTCACAGGAATGGTTCAGAACTTAGACAGTAAGAAGATCAGTTTTCTTGTACTTAGGTCGGCATTGTGCGTTTTGTATTGAATTCCGAAGCAATTTCTGTGTTTCATCGTCAATAAGAAGGTCAGAGGGATACAGTAAGCCTGAAGTGAAGCAATGGAAACAATAACAAGTGTCACATGAATGGTTCAAAACATAGACAGTTAGAGGAGTCAGTTTTCTTGTACTTAAGTCGGCATTGTGCTTTTTGTATTTAATTCCGATGCAATTTCTGTTTCATCGTCGATAAGAAGGTCAGAGGAATACAGTAAACCTGAAGTGAAGCATCGGAATCTATATTTAGTGTCACAGGAGTGGTTCAAATATAGGCAGTAAGAAAAGTCATTTTACTTGTACTTAAGTCGGCATTGTGCCTTTTCTATTTAATTCCGATGCAATTTCTGTGTTTCGTCGTCAATAAGAAGGTCCATGGGATACAGTAAACGTGAAGTGAAGCATCGGAATCCAAAACCGGTCTCACAGGAAAGGTTCAAAACATAGACAGTATGAAGAGCCAGCCTTCTAGTACTTGAGTCGGCATTGTGCCTTTTGTATTTAATTCCGAAGCAATTTCTGTGTTTCGTCGTCAATAAGAAGGTCCATGAAATACAGTAAACCTGAAGTGAAGCATCGGAATCTAAAACCGGTCTCACAGGAAAGGTTCAAATCATGGACAGTATGAAGAGCCAGCCTTCTTGTACTTGAGTCGTCATTGTGCCTCTTGTATTTAATTCTACATCTACATCTACATCTATACTCCGCGAGCCACCTTACGGTGTGTGGCGGAGGGTACTTATTGTACCACTATCTGATCCCCCCTTCCCTGTTCCATTCACGAATTGTGCGTGGAAAGAACGACTGCTTGTAAGTCTCCGTATTTGCTCTAATTTCTCGGATCTTTTCGTTGTGATCATTACGCGAGATATATGTGGGCGGTAGTAATATGTTGCCCATCTCTTCCCGGAATGTGCTCTCTCGTAATTTCGATAATAAACCTCTCCGTATTGCGTAACGCCTTTCTTGAAGTGTCCGCCACTGGAGCTTGTTCAGCATCTCCGTAACGCTCTCGCGCTGAATAAATGTCCCCATGACGAATCGCGCTGCTTTTCGCTGGATCATGTCTATCTCTTCTATTAATCCAACCTGGTAAGGGTCCCATACTGATGAGCAATACTCAAGAATCGGACGAACAAGCGTTTTGTAAGCTACTTCTTTCGTCGATGAGTCAAATTTTCTTAGAATTCTTCCTATGAATCTCAACCTGGCGACTGCTTTTCCCACTATTTGTTTTATGTGATCATTCCACTTCAGATCGCTCCGGATAGTAACTCCTAAGTATTTTACGGTCGTTACCACTTCCAATGATTTACCACCTATGGCATAATCGTACTGGAATGGATTTCTGCCCCTATGTATGCGCATTATATTACATTTATCTACGTTTAGGGAAAGCTGCCAGCTGTCGCACCATGCATTAATCCTCTGCAGGTCCTCCTGGAGTACGTACGAGTCTTCTGATGTTGCTACTTTCTTGTAGACAACCGTGTCATCTGCAAATAGCCTCACGGAGCTACCGATGTTGTCAACTAAGTCATTTATGTATATTGTAAACAATAAAGGTCCTATCACGCTTCCCTGCGGTACTCCCGAAATTACCTCTACATCTGCAGATTTTGAACCGTTAAGAATCACATGTTGTGTTCTTTCTTCTAGGAAATCCTGAATCTAATCACAAACCTGGTCCGATATTCCGCAAGCACGTATTTTTTTCACTAAACGTAAGTGCGGAACCGTATCAAATGCCTTCCTGAAGTCCAGGAATACGGCATCAATCTGCTCGCCAGTGTCTACGGCACTGTGAATTTCATGGGCAAATAGGGCGAGCTGAGTTTCACATGATCTCTGTTTGCGGAATCCATGTTGGTTATGATGAAGGAGATTTGTATTATCTAAGAACGTGCAATTTCTCTGTTTCATCGTCAATAAGAAGGTCGGAGGGATACAGTAAACCTGAAGTGAAGCATCGGAATCTATAACTAGTGTCACATGAATGGTTCACAACATAGACAGTAAGAAGAGTCAGTTTTCTTGTACTTAAGTTGGCATTGTGCCCTTTGTATTTAATTCCGATGCAATTACTGTGTTTCATCGTCAATAAGAAGGTCAGAGGGATACAGTAAACCTGAAGTGAAGCATCGGAATCTATAGCTAGTGTCACAGGAATGGTTCAAAACATAGACAGTAAGAAGAGTCAGTTTTCTTGTACTAAAGTCGGCATTGTGCCTTTAGGATTTAATTCCGATGCAATTTCTGTGTTTCATCGTCAATAAGAAGGTCAGAGGGATACAGAAAACCTGAAGTGAAGCATCGGAATCTATAACTACTGTCACAGGAATGGTTCACAACTTAGACAGTAAGAAGAGTCAGTTATCTTGTACTTAAGTCGGCATTCTGCCTTTTGTATTTAATTCCGATGCAATTTCTGTGTTTCATCGTATATAAGAAGGTCAGAGGGATACAGTAAACCTGAAGTGAAGCATCGGAATCTATAACTAGTGTCACAGGAATGGTTCAAAACATAGACAGTAAGAAGTGTCAGTTTTCATGTACTTAAGTCGGCATTTCGCCTTTTGTATTTAATTCCGTTGCAATTTCTGTGTTTCATCGTCAATAAGAAGGTCAGAGGGATACAGTTAACCTGAGGTGAAACATCGGAATCTATAACTAGTGTCACAGGAATGGTTCAAAACATAGACAGTAAGAAGAGTCAGTTTTCGTGTACTTAAGTCGGCATTGTGCCTTTTCTATTTAATTCCGATGCAATTTCTGGGTTTCATCGTCAATAAGAAGGTCAGAGGGATACAGTAAACCTGAAGTGAAGCATCGGAATCTATAACTAGTGTCACAGGAATGGTTCAAAACATAGACAGTAAGAAGAGTCAGTTTTCTTGTACTTAAGTCGGCGTTGTACCAATTGTATTTAATTCCGACGCAATTTCTGTGTTTCATCGTCAATAAGAAGGTCAGAGGGATACAGTAAACCTGAAGTGAAGCATCAGATACTATAACTAGTGTCACAGGAATGGTTCAAAACATAGACAGTAAGAAGAGTCAGTTATCTAGTACTTAAGTCGGCATTGTACATTTTGTATTTAATTCCGAAGCAATTTCTGTGTTTCATCGTCAATAACAAGGTCAGAGGGATACAATAAACCTGAAGTGAATCATCGGAATCTATAAGTAGTGTCACATGATTGGTTCAAAACATAGACAGTAAGAAGAGTCAGTTTTCTTCTACTTAAGTCGGCATTCTGCCTTTTGTATTTAATTCCGATGCAATTTCAGTGTTTCATCGTCAATAAGAAGGTCAGAGGGTACAGTAAACCTGAAGTGAAGCGTAGGAATCTATAACTAGTGTCACAGGAAGGGTTCTAAACATAGACAGTAAGAAGAGTCAGGTTTCTTGTACTTAAGTCGGCATTGTGACTTTTGTATATAATTCCGATGCAATTTCTGTGTTTCGTCGTCAATAAGAAGGTCCATGTAATACAGTAAAATTGAAGTGAAGCATCGGAATCTAAAACCGGTCTCACAGGAAAGGTTCAAATCATAGACAGTATGAAGAGCCAGCCTTCTTGTACTTGAGTCGGCATTGTGCCTCTTGTATTTAATTCCGGTGGAATTTCTCTGTTTCATCGTCAATAAGAAGGTCAGAGCGATACAGTAAACCTGAAGTGAAGCATCGGAATCTATAACTAGTGTCAAAGGAATGGTTAAAATCATAGACAGTAAGAAGAGTGAGTTTTCTTGTACTTAAGTCGACGTTGTACCTTTTGTATTTAATTCCGATGCAATTTCTGTGTTTCATCGTCAATAAGAAGGTCAGAGGGATACAGTAAACCTGAAGTGAAGCATCGGAATCTAAACCCGGTCTCACAGGAAAGGTTCAAAACATAGACAGTAAGAAGAGTCAGTTTTCTTGTACTTAAGTCGGCATTGTGCCTGTTATATTTAATTCCGAAGCAATTTCTGTGTTTCATCGTCAATAAGAAGGTCAGAGGGATACAGTAAACCTGAAGTGAAGCATCGGAATCTATATCTAGTGTCACAGGAATGGTTCAAAACATAGACAGTAGGAAGAGTCAGTTTTCTTGTACTTAAGTCGGCATTGTGCCTTTTGTATTTAATTCCGATGCAAATTCTGTGTTTCGTGCTCAATAAGAAGGTCCAAGGGATTCAGTAAACCTGAAGTGAATCATCGAAATCTATAACTAGTGTCACATGAATGGTTCAAAACATAGACAGTAAGAAGAGTCAGTTTTCTTGTACATAAGTTGGCATTGTCCCTTTTGTATTTAATTCCGATGCAATTTCTGTGTTTCATCGTCAATAAGAAGGTCAGAGGGTACAGTAAACATGAAGTGAAGCATCGGAATTTATAACTAGTGTCACTGGAAGGGTTCTAAACATAGACAGTAAGAAGAGTCAGGTTTCTTGTACTTAAGTCGGCATTGTGCCTTTTGTATATAATTCCGATGCAATTTCTGTGTTTCGTCGTCAATACGAAGGTCCATGATATACAGTAAACCTGAAGTGAAGCATCGGAATCTAAAACCGGTCTCACAGGAAAGGTTCAAAACATAGACAGTATGAAGAGCCAGCCTTCTAGTACTTGAGTCGGCATTGTGCCTTTTGTATTTAATTCCGATGCAAATTCTGTGTTTCGTCGTCAATAAGAAGGTCCAAGGGATTCAGTAAACCTGAAGTGAAGCATCGAAATCTATAACTAGTGTCACATGAAAGGTTCAAAACATAGACAGTGAGAAGTGTCAGTTTTCTTGTACTTAAGTCGGCATTTCGCCTTTTGTATTTAATTCCGTTGCAATTTATGTGTTTCATCGTCAACAAGAAGGTCAGAGGGATACAGTAAACCTGAGGTGAAGCATCGGAATCTATAACTAGCGTCACAGGAATGGTTCAAAACATAGACAGTAAGAAGAGTCAGTTTTTGTGTACTTAAATCGGCATTGTGCCTTTTCTATTTAATTCCGATGGAATTTCTGGGTTTCATCGTCAATAAGAAGGTCAGAGGGATACAGTAAACCTGAAGTGAAGCCTCGGAATCTATAACTAGTGTCACAGGAATGGTTCAGATCTTAGACAGTAAGAAGATCAGTTTTCTTGTACTTAGGTCGGCATTGTGCATTTTGTATTTAATTCCGAAGCAATTTCTGTGTTTCATCGTCAATAAGAAGGTCAGAGGGATACAGTAAGCCTGAAGTGAAGCATCGGAAACTAAAACCGGTCTCTCAGGAAAGGTTCAAAACATAGACAGTATGAAGAGCCAGCCTTCTAGTACTTGAGTCGGCATTGTGCCTTTTGTATTTAATTCCGAAGCAATTTCTGTGTTTCATCGTCAATAAGAAGGTCAGAGGGATACTGTAAACCTGAAGTGAAGCATCGGAATCTATATCTAGTGTCACAGGAATGATTCAAAACATAGACAGTAAGAAGAGTCAGTTTTCCTGTACTTAAGTCGGCATTGTGCCTTTTGTATTTAATTCCGATGCAAATTCTGTGTTTCGTCGTCAATAAGAAGGTCCAAGGGATTCAGTAAACCTGAAGTGAAGCATCGAAATCTATAACTAGTGTCACATGAATGGTTCAAAACATAGACAGTAACAAGAGTCAGTTTTCCTGTACTTAAGTTGGCATTGTCCCTTTTGTATTTAATTCCGATGCAATTTCTGTGTTTCATCGTCAATAAGAAGGTTAGAGGGTACAGTAAACCTGAAGTGAAGCATCGGAATCTATAACTAGTGACACAGGAAGGGTTCTAAACATAGACAGTAAGAAGAGTCAGGTTTATTGTACTTAAGTCGGCATTGTGCCTTTTGTATATAATTCCGATGCAATTTCTGTGTTTCGTCGTCAATAAGAAGGTCCACGAAATACAGTAAACCTGAAGTGAAGCATCGGAATCTAAAACCGGTCTCACAGGAAAGGTTCAAAACATAGACAGTATGAAGAGCCAGCCTTCTTGTACTTGAGTCGGTATTTTGCCTCTTGTATTTAATTCCGGTGCAATTTCTCTGTTTCATCGTCAATAAGAAGGTCAGAGGGATACAGTAAACCTGAACTGAAGCATCGCAATCTATAACTAGTGTCACAGGAAGGGTTCTAAACATAGACAGTAAGAAGAGTTAGGTTTCTTGTACTTAAGTCGGCATTGTGCCTTTTGTATATAATTCCGATGCAATTACTGTGTTTCATCGTCAATAAGAAGGTCAGAGGGATACAGTAACCCTGAAGTGAAGCATCGGAATCTATAACTAGTGTCACAGGAATGGTTCAAAACATAGACAGTAAGAATAGTCAGTTTTCTTGTACTTAAGTTTCGTGTACTTAAGTTTCGTCGTCAATAAGAAGGTCCATGAAATACAGTAAACCTGAAGTGAAGCATCGGAATCTAAGACCGGTCTCACAGGAAAGGTTCAAAACATAGACAGTATGAAGAGCCAGCCTTCTTGTACTTGAGTCGGCATTGTGCCTCTTGTATTTCATTCCGGTGCAATTTCTCTGTTTCATCGTCAATACGAAGGTCAGAGGGATACAGTAAACAAACGTCTCAAAAATGAGATTGACAGGAAGTGCAAAATGGCTAAGCAGGGATGGCTAGAGGTCAAATGTAAGGATGTAGAGGCCTATCTCACTAGGGGTAAGATAGATACCGCCTACAGGAAAATTAAAGAGACCTTTGGAGATAAGAGAATGACTTGTATGAATATCAAGAGCTCATATGGAAACCCAGTTCTAAGGAAAGAAGGGAAAGCAGAAAGGTGAAAGGAGTATATAGAGGGTCTATACAAGGGCGATGTACTTGAGGACAATATTATGGAAATGGAAGACTTTGTAGATGAAGATGAAATGGGAGATATGATACTGCGTGAAGAGTTTGACAGAGCACTGAGAGACCTGAGTCGAAACAAAGCCCCCGGAGTAGACAATATTCCATTGGAACTACTGACGGCCTTGGGAGAGCCAGTCCTGACAAAACTCTACCATCTGGTGAGCAAGATGTATGAAACAGGCGAAATACCCTCAGACTTCAAGAAGAATATAATAATTCCAATCCCAAAGAAAGCAGGTGTTGACAGATGTGAAAATTACTGAACTATCAGCTTAATAAGTCACAGCTGCAAAATACTAACACGAATTCTTTACAGACGAATGGAAAAACTAGTAGAAGCCAACCTCGGGGAAGATCAGTTTGGATTCCGTAGAAACACTGGAACACGTGAGGCAATACTGACCTTACGACTTATCTTAGAAGAAAGATTAAGGAAAGGCAAACCTACGTTTCTAGCATTTGTAGACTTAGAGAAAGCTTTTGACAATGGTGACTGGAATAGTCTCTTTCAAATTCTAAAGGTGGCAGGGGTAAAATACAGGGAGCGAAAGGCTATTTACAATTTGTACAGAAACCAGATGGCAGTTATAAGAGTCGAGGGACATGAAAGGGAAGCAGTGGTTGGGAAGGGAGTAAGACAGGGTTGTAGCCTCTCCCTGATGTTGTTCAATCTGTATATTGAGCAAGCAGTAAAGGAAACAAAAGAAAAACTAGGAGTAGGTATTAAAACTCATGGAGAAGAAATAAAAACTTTGAGGTTCGCCGATGACATTGTAATTCTGTCAGAGACAGCAAAGGACTTGGAAGAGCAGTTGAATGGAATGGACAGTGTCTTGAAAGGAGGATATAAGATGAACATCAACAAAAGCAAGACAAGGATAATGGAGTGTAATCTAATTAAGTCGGTTGATGCTGAGGGAATTAGATTAGGAAATGAGGCACTTGAAGTAGTAAAGGAGTTTTGCTATTTGGGGAGCAAAATAACTGATGATGGTCGAAGTAGAGAGGATATAAAATGTAGGCTGGCAATGGCAAGGAAAGCGTTTCTGAAGAAGAGAAATTTGTTAACATCCAGTATTGATTTAAGTGTCAGGAAGTCATTTCTGAAAGTATTCGTATGGAGTGTAGCCATGTATGGAAGTGAAACATGGACGATAAATAGTTTGGACAAGAAGAGAATAGAAGCTTTTGAAATGTGGTGCTACAGAAGAATGCTGAAGATTAGATGGGTAGATCACATAACTAATGAGGAAGTATTGAATAGGATTGGGGAGAAGAGAAGTTGGTGGCACAACTTGACCAGAAGAAGGGATCGGTTGGTAGGACATGTTCTGAGGCATCAAGGTATCACCAATTTAGTATTGGAGGGCAGCGTGGAGGGTAAAAATCGTAGAGGGAGACCAAGAGATGAATACACTAAGCAGATTCAGAAGGATGTAGGTTGCAGTAGGTACTGGGAGATGAAAAAGCTTGCACAGGATAGAGTAGCATGGAGAGCTGCATCAAACCAGTCTCGGGACTGAGGACGACAACAACAACAAGTCGGCGTTGTACCTTTTGTATTTAATTCCGATGCAATTTCTGTGTTTCATCGTCAATAAGAAGGTCGGAGGGATACAGTAAACCTGAAGAGAAGGATCGGAATCTAAAACCGGTCTCACAGGAAAGGTTAAAACATAGACAGTATGAAGAGCCAGCCTTCTAGTACTTGAGTCGGCATTGTGCCTTTTGTATTTAATTTTGAAGCAATTTCTGTGTTTCATCGTCAATAAGAAGGTCAGAGGGATACAGTAAACCTGAAGTGAAGCATCGGATTCTATATCTAGTGTCACAGGAATGGTTCAAAACATAAACAGTAAGAAGAGTCATTTTTCTTGTACTTAAGTCGGCATTGTGCCTTTTGTATTTAATTCCGATGCAAATTCTGTGTTTCCTCGTCAATACGAAGGTCCTAGGGATTCAGTAAACCTGAAGTGGAGCATCGAAATCTATAACTAGTGTCACATGAATGGTTCAAAACATAGACAGTAAGAAGAGTCAGTTTTCTTGTACTTAAGTTGTCATTGTCCCTTTTGTATTTAATTCCGATGCAATTTCTGTGTTTCATCGTCAATAAGAAGGTCAGAGGGTACAGTAAACCTGATGTGAAGCATCGGAATCTATAACTAGTGTCACAGGAAGGGTTCTAAACATAGACAGTAAGAAGAGTCAGGTTTCTTGTACTTAAGTCATCATTGTGCCTTTTGTATATAATTCCGATGCAATTTCTGTGTTTCGTCGTCAATAAGAAGGTCCATGAAATACAGTAAACCTGAAGTGAAGCATCGGAATCTAAAACCGGTCTCACAGGAAAGGTTCAAAACATAGACAGTATGAAGAGCCAGCCTTCTTGTACTTGAGTCGGCATTGTGCCTCTTGTATTTAATTCCGGTGCAATTTCTCTGTTTCATCGTCAATAAGAAGGTCAGGGGGATACAGTAAACCTGAAGTGAAGCATCGGAATCTATAACTAGTGTCACAGGAATGGTTCAAAACATAGACAGTAAGAAGAGTCAGTTTTCTTGTACTTAAGTCGGCATTGTGCCTTTGGTATTTAATTCCGATGCAATTTTTGTGTTTCATCGTCAATAAGAAGGTCAGAGGGATACAGTAAACCTGAAGTGAAGCATCGGAATCTATAACTAGTGTCACATGAATGGTTCAAAACATAGACAGTAAGAAGAGTCAGTTATCTTTTACTTAAGTCCGCATTGTGCCTTTTCTATTTAATTCCGATGCAATTTCTGTGTTTCATCGTCAATAAGAAGGTTAGAGGGATACAGTAAGCCTGAAGTGAAGTATCGGAATCTATAACTAGTGTCACAGGAATGGTTCAAAACATAGACAGTAAGAAGAGTCAGTTTTCTTGTACTTAAGTCGGCATTGTGCCTTTTGTATTTAATTTCGATGCAATTTCGGTTTTTCATCGTCAATAAGAAGGTCAGAGGGATACAGTAAACCTCAAGTGAAGCATCGGAATCTATAACTAGTGTCACAGGAATGGTTCAAAACTTAGACAGCAAGAAGAGACAGTTTTCTTATACTTAAGTCGGCATTGTGCCGTTTGTAATTAATTCCGATGAAAATTCTGTGTTTCCTCATCAATAAGAAGGTCCTAGGGATTCAGTAAACCTGAAGTGGAGCATCGAAATCTATAACTAGTGTCACATGAATGGTTCAAAACATAGACAGTAAGAAGAGTCAGTTTTCTTGTACTTAAGTTGTCATTGTCCCTTTTGTATTTAATTCCGATGCAATTTCTGTGTTTCATCGTCAATAAGAAGTTCAGAGGGTACAGTAAACCTGATGTGAAGCATCGGAATCTATAACTAGTGTCACAGGAAGGGTTCTAAACATAGACAGTAAGAAGAGTCAGGTTTCTTGTACTTAAGTCGGCATTGTGCCTTTTGTATATAATTCCGATGCAATTTCTGTGTTTCGTCGTCAATAAGAAGGTCCATGAAATACAGTAAACCTGAAGTGAAGCATCGGAATCTAAAACCGGTCTCACAGGAAAGGTTCAAAACATAGACAGTATGAAGAGCCAGCCTTCTTGTACTTGAGTCGGCATTGTGCCTCTTGTATTTAATTCCGGTGCAATTTCTCTGTTTCATCGTCAATAAGAAGGTCAGGGGGATACAGTAAACCTGAAGTGAAGCATCGGAATCTATAACTAGTGTCACATGAATGGTTCAAACATAGACAGTAAGAAGAGTCAGTTTTCTTTTACTTAAGTCGGCATTGTGCCTTTTCTATTTAATTCCGATGCAATTTCTGTGTTTCATCGTCAATAAGAAGGTCAGAGGGATACAGTAAGCCTGAAGTGAGAAATCGGAATCTATAACTAGTGTCACAGGAATGGTTCAAAACATAGACAGTACGAAGAGTCAGTTTTCTTGTACTTAAGTCGGCATTGTGCCTTTTGTATTTAATTCCGATGAAATTTCTGTTTTTCATCGTCAATAAGAAGGTCAGAGGGATACATTAAACCTCAAGTGAAGCATCGGAATCTATAACTAGTGTCACAGGAATGGTTCAAAACTTAGACAGCAAGAAGAGTCAGTTTTCTTGTACTTAAGTCGGCATTGTGACTTTTGTATTTAATTCCGATGCAGTTTCTGGGTTTCATCGACAATAAGAAGGTCAGAGGGATACAGTAAACCTGAAGTGAAGCATCGGAATCCATAACTAGTGTCACAGGAATGGTTCAAAACATAGACAGTAAGAAGAGTCAGTTTTCTTGTACTTAAGTCGGCGTTGTACCTTTTGTATTTAATTCCGATGCAATTTCTGTGTTTCATCGTCACTAAGAAGGTCAGAGGGATACAGTAAACCTGAAGTGAAGCATCGGAATCTATAACTAGTGTCACAGGAATGGTTCAAAACATAGACAGTAAGAAGAGTCAGTTTTCTTGTACTTAAGTCGGTATTGTGCCTTTTGTATTTAATTCCGATGCAACTTCTGTGTTTAATCGTCAATAACAAGGTCAGAGAGATACAGTAAACCTGAAGTGAAGCATCGGAATCTATAACTAGTGTCACAGGAATGGTTCAAAACATAGGCAGTAAGAAGAGTCAGTTTTCTTGTACTTAAGTCGGCATTGTGCATTTTATATTTAATTCCGAAGCAATTTCTGTCTTTCATCGTCAATAAGAAGGTCAGAGGGATACAGTAAACCTGAAGTGAATCATCGGAATCTATAAGTAGTGTCACATGATTGGTTCTAAACATAGACAGTAAGAAAAGTCAGTATCCTTCTACTTAAGTCGGCATTGTGCCTTTTGTATTTAATTCCGATGCAATTTCAGTGTTTCATCGTCAATAAGAAGGTCAGAGGGATACAGTAGACCTGAAGTGAAGCATCGGAATCTATAACTAGTGTCACAGGAATGGTTCAAAACATCGACAGTAAGAAGAGTCAGTTTCTAGTACTTAAGCCGGCATTGTGACTTTTGTATTTAATTCCGATGCAATTTCTGTGCTTCATCAACATTAAGTAGGTCAGAGGGATACAGTAAACCTGAAGTGAAGAATCGGAACCTATAACTAGAGTCTCAGGAATGGTTCAAAACATAGACAGTAAGAAGAGTCATTTTTCTTGTACTTAAGTCGGCGTTGTTCCTTTTCTATTTAATTCCGAAGCAATTTCTATGTTTCATCGTCAATAAGACGGTCAGAGGGATACAGTAATCCTAAAGTGAAGCATCGGAATCTATAACTAGTGACACAGGAACGGTTCAAAACATAGACAGTAAGAAGAGTCAGTTTTCTTGTACTTAAGTCGGCATTGTGCCTTTTGTATTTAATTCCGATGCAATTTCTGTTTTTCATCGTCAATAAGAAGCTCAGAGGGATACAGTAAACCTCAAGTGAAGCATCGGAATCTATAACTAGTGTCACGGGAATGGTTCAAAACTTAGACAGTAAGAAGAGTCAGTTTTCTTGTACTTAAGTCGGCATTGTGCCTTTTATATTTAATTCCGATGCAATTTCTGTGTTACATCGTCAATAAGAAGGTCAGTGGGATACAGGAAACCTGAAGTGAAGCATCGGAATCTATAACTAGTGTTACACGAATGGTTCAAAACATAGACACTAAGAAGAGTCATTTTTCTTGTACTTAAGTCGGCGTTGTTCCTTTTCTATTTAATTCCGAAGCAATTTCTATGGTTCATCGTCAATAAGAAGGTCAGAGGGATACAGTAAACCTGAAGTGAAGCATCGGAATCTATAGCTAGTGTCACAGGAATGGTTCTAAACATAGACAGTAAGAAGAGTCAGATTTCTTGTACTAAAGTCGGCATTGTGCCTTTAGGATTTAATTCCGATGCAATTTCTGTGTTTCATCGTCAATAAGAAGGTCAGAGGGATACAGGAAACCTGAAGTGAAGCATCGGAATCTATAACTAGTGTCACAGGAATGGTTCACAACTTAGACAGTAAGAAGAGTCAGTTATCTTGTACTTAAGTCGGCATTGTGCCTTTTGTATTTAATTCCGATGCAATTTCTGTGTTTCATCGTCAATAAGAAGGTCAGAGGGATACAGTTAACCTGAGGTGAAACATCGGAATCTATAACTAGTGTCACAGGAATGGTTCAAAACATAGACAGTAAGAAGAGTCAGTTTTCGTGTACTTAAGTCGGCATTGTGCCTTTTCTATTTAATTCCGATGCAATTTCTGGGTTTCATCGTCAATAAGAAGGTCAGAGGGATACAGTAAACCTGAAGTGAATCATCGGAATCTATAAGTAGTGTCACATGATTGGTTCAAAACATAGACAGTAAGAAGAGTCAGTTTTCTTCTACTTAAGTCGGCATTCTGCCTTTTGTATTTAATTCCGATGCAATTTCAGTGTTTCATCGTCAATAAGAAGGTCAGAGGGTACAGTAAACCTGAAGTGAAGCATAGGAATCTATAACTAGTGTCACAGGAAGGGTTCTAAACATAGACAGTAAGAAGAGTCAGGTTTCTTGTACTTAAGTCGGCATTGTGACTTTTGTATATAATTCCGATGCAATTTCTGTGTTTCGTCGTCAATAAGAAGGTCCATGAAATACAGTAAAATTGAAGTGAAGCATCGGAATCTAAAACCGGTCTCACAGGAAAGGTTCAAATCATAGACAGTATGAAGAGCCAGCCTTCTTGTACTTGAGTCGGCATTGTGCCTCTTGTATTTAATTCCGGTGGAATTTCTCTGTTCCATCGTCAATAAGAAGGTCAGAGCGATACAGTAAACCTGAAGTGAAGCATCGGAATCTATAACTAGTGTCAAAGGAATGGTTCAAATCATAGACAGTAAGAAGAGTGAGTTTTCTTGTACTTAAGTCGACATTGTACCTTTTGTATTTAATTCCGAAGCCATTTCTATGGTTCATCGTCAATAAGAAGGTCAGAGGGATACAGTAAACCTGAAGTGAAGCATCGGAATCTATAGCTAGTGTCACTGGAATGGTTCAAAACATAGACAGTAAGAAGAGTCAGTTTTCTTGTACTAAAGTCGGCATTGTGCCTTTAGGATTTAATTCCGATGCAATTTCTGTGTTTCATCGTCAATAAGAAGGTCAGAGGGATACAGGAAACCTGAAGTGAAGCATCGGAATCTATAACTAGTGTCACAGGAATGGTTCACAACTTAGACAGTAAGAAGAGTCAGTTATCTTGTACTTAAGTCGGCATTGTGCCTTTTGTATTTAATTCCGATGCAATTTCTGTGTTTCATCGTCAATAAGAAGGTCAGAGGGATACAGTTAACCTGAGGTGAAACATCGGAATCTATAACTAGTGTCACAGGAATGGTTCAAAACATAGACAGTAAGAAGAGTCAGTTTTCGTGTACTTAAGTCGGCATTGTGCCTTTTCTATTTAATTCCGATGCAATTTCTGGGTTTCATCGTCAATAAGAAGGTCAGAGGGATACAGTAAACCTGAAGTGAATCATCGGAATCTATAAGTAGTGTCACATGATTGGTTCAAAACATAGACAGTAAGAAGAGTCAGTTTTCTTCTACTTAAGTCGGCATTCTGCCTTTTGTATTTAATTCCGATGCAATTTCAGTGTTTCATCGCCAATAAGAAGGTCAGAGGGTACAGTAAACCTGAAGTGAAGCATAGGAATCTATAACTAGTGTCACAGGAAGGGTTCTAAACATAGACAGTAAGAAGAGTCAGGTTTCTTGTACTTAAGTCGGCATTGTGCCTTTTGTATATAATTCCGATGCAATTTCTGTGTTTCGTCGTCAATAAGAAGGTCCATGAAATACAGTAAAATTGAAGTGAAGCATCGGAATCTAATACCGGTCTCACCGGAAAGGTTCAAATCATAGACAGTATGAAGAGCCAGCCTTCTTGTACTTGAGTCGGCATTGTGCCTCTTGTATTTAATTCCGGTGGAATTTCTCTGTTCCATCGTCAATAAGAAGGTCAGAGCGATACAGTAAACCTGAAGTGAAGCATCGGAATCTATAACTAGTGTCAAAGGAATGGTTCAAATCATAGACAGTAAGAAGAGTGAGTTTTCTTGTACTGAAGTCGACATTGTACCTTTTGTATTTAATTCCGATGCAATTTCTGTGTTTCATCGTCAATAAGAAGGTCAGAGGGATACAGTAAACCTGAAGTGAAGCATCGGAATCTAAAACCGGTCTCACAGGAAAGGTTCAAAACATAGACAGTAAGAAGAGTTAGTTTTCTTGTACTTAAGTCGGCATTGTGCTTTTTATATTTAATTCCGAAGCAATTTCTGTGTTTCATCGTCAATAAGAGGGTCAGAGGGATACACTAAACCTGAAGTGAATCATCGAAATCTATAACTAGTGTCACATGAATGGTTCAAAACATAGACAGTAAGAAGAGTCAGTTTTCTTGTACATAAGTTGGCATTGTCCCTTTTGTATTTAATTCCGATGCAATTTCTGTGTTTCATCGTCAATAAGAAGGTCAGAGGGTACAGTAAACCTGAAGTGAAGCATCGGAATTTATAACTAGTGTCACTGGAAGGGATCTAAACATAGACAGTAAGAAGAGTCAGGTTTCTTGTACTTAAGTCGGCATTGTGCCTTTTGTATATAATTCCGATGCAATTTCTGTGTATCGTCGTCAATAAGAAGGTCCATGATATACAGTAAACCTGAAGTGAAGCATCGGAATCTAAAACCGGTCTCACAGGAAAGGTTCAAAACATAGACAGTATGAAGAGCCAGCCTTCTAGTACTTGAGTCGGCATTGTGCCTTTTGTATTTAATTCCGATGCAAATTCTGTGTTTCGTCGTCAATAAGAAGGTCCAAGGGATTCAGTAAACCTGAAGTGAAGCATCCAAATCTATAACTAGTGTCACATGAATGGTTCAAAACATAGACAGTGAGAAGTGTCAGTTTTCTTGTACTTAAGTCGGCATTTTGCCTTTTGTATTTAATTCCGTTGCATTTTATGTGTTTCATCGTCAACAAGAAGGTCAGAGGGATACAGTAAACCTGAGGTGAAGCATCGAAATCTATAACTAGTGTCACGGGAATGGTTCAAAACATAGACAGTAAGAAGAGTCAGTTTTTGTGTACTTAAATCGGCATTGTGCCTTTTCTATTTAATTCCGATGGAATTTCTGGGTTTCATCGTCAATAAGAAGGTCAGAGGGATACAGTAAACCTGAAGTGAAGCATCGGAATCTATAACTAGTGTCACAGGAATGGTTCAGATCTTAGACAGTAAGAAGATCAGTTTTCTTGTACTTAGGTCGGCATTGTGCATTTTGTATTTAATTCCGAAGCAATTTCTGTGTTTCATCGTCAATAAGAAGGTCAGAGGGATACAGTAAGGCTGAAGTGAAGCATCGGAAACTAAAACCGGTCTCTCAGGAAAGGTTCAAAACATAGACAGTATGAAGAGCCAGCCTTCTAGTACTTGAGTCGGCATTGTGCCTTTTGTATTTAATTCCGAAGCAATTTCTGTGTTTCATCGTCAATAAGAAGGTCAGAGGGATACTGTAAACCTGAAGTGAAGCATCGGAATCTATATCTAGTGTCACAGGAATGATTCAAAACATAGACAGTAAGAAGAGTCAGTTTTCCTGTACTTAAGTCGGCATTGTGCCTTTTGTATATAATTCCGATGCAATTTCTGTGTTTCGTCGTCAATAAGAAGGTCCACGAAATACAGTAAACCTGAAGTGAAGCATCGGAATCTAAAACCGGTCTCACAGGAAAGGTTCAAAACATAGACAGTATGAAGAGCCAGCCTTCTTGTACTTGAGTCGGCATTGTGCCTTTTGTATTTAATTCCGGTGCAATTTCTCTGTTTAATGGTTCAAATGGCTCTGAGCACTATGGGACTTAACATCTGTGGTCATCAGTCCCCTAGAACTTAGAACTACTTAAACCTAACTAACCTAAGGACATCACACACATCCATGCCCGAGGCAGGATTCGAACCTGCGACCGTAGCGGTCACGCGGTTCCAGACTGAAGCGCCTTTAACCGCACGGCCACACCATCCGGCTCTCTGTTTCATCGTCAATAAGAAAGTCAGAGGGATACCGTAAACCTGAAGTGAAGCATCGGAATCTATAACTAGTGTCAAAGGAGTGGTTCAAAGCATAGACAGTAAGAAGAGTGAGTTTTCTTGTACATAAGTCGGCATTGTGCCCTTTGTATTTAATTCCGATGCAATTACTGTGTTTCATCGTCAATAAGAAGGTCAGAGGGATACAGTAAACCTGAAGTAAAGCATCGGAATCTATAGCTAGTGTCACAGGGATGGTTCAAACATAGACAGTAAGAAGAGCTGGTTTTCTTGTACTTAAGTCGGCATTGTGCCTTTAGTATTTAATTCCGATGCAATTTCTGTGTTTCATCGTCAATAAGAAGGTCAGAGGGATACAGTAAACCTGAAGTATCGGAATCTATAACTAGTGTCACATGAATGGTTCAAAACATAGACAGTAAGAAGAGTCAGTTATCTTTTACTTATGTCGGCACTGTGCCTCTTCTATTTAATTCCGATTCAATTTCTGTGTTTCATCGTCAATAAGAAGGTCAGAGGGATACAGTAAGCCTGAAGTGAAGCATCGCAATCTATAACTAGTGTCACAGGAATTTTTCAAAACATAGACAGTAAGAAGAGTCAGTTTTCTTGTACTTAAGTCGGCATTGTGCATTTTGTATTTAATTCCGAAACAATATCTGTGTTTCATCGTCAATAAGAAGGTCAGAGGGATACAGTAAACCTGAAGTGTATCATCGGAATCTATAAGTAGTGTCACATGATTGGTTCAAAACATAGACAGTAAGAAGAGTCAGTTTTCTTCTACTTAAGTCGGCATTGTGCCTTTTGTATTTAATTCCGATGCAATTTCAGTGTATCATCGTCAATAAGAAGGTCAGAGGGTACAGTAAATCTGAAGTGAAGCATCGGAATCTATAACTAGTGTCACAGGAAGGGTTCTAAACATAGACAGAAAGAAGAGTCAGGTTTCTTGTACTTAAGTAGGCATTGTGCCATTTGTATATAATTCCGATGCAATATCTGTGTTTCGTCGTCAATAAGAAGGTCCATGAAATACAGTAAACCTGAAGTGAAGCATCGGAATCTAAAACCGGTCTCACAGGAAAGGTTCAAAACATAGACAGTATGAAGAGCCAGCCTTCTTGTACTTGAGTCGGTATTTTGCCTCTTGTATTTAATTCCGGTGCAATTTCTCTGTTTCATCGTCAATAAGAAGGTCAGAGGGATACAGTAAACCTGAACTGAAGCATCGCAATCTATAACTAGTGTCACAGGAAGGGTTCTAAACATAGACAGTAAGAAGAGTCAGGTTTCTTGTACTTAAGTCGGCATTGTGCCTTTTGTATATAATTCCGATGCAATTACTGTGTTTCATCGTCAATAAGAAGGTCAGAGGGATACAGTAACCCTGAAGTGAAGCATCGGAAACTATAACTAGTGTCACAGGAATGGTTCAAAACATAGACAGTAAGAATAGTCGGCTTTCTTGTACTTAAGTTTCGTGTACTTAAGTTTCGTCGTCAATAAGAAGGTCCATGAAATACAGTAAACCTGAAGTGAAGCATCGGAATCTAAAACCGGTCTCACAGGAAAGGTTCAAAACATAGACAGTATGAAGAGCCAGCCTTCTTGTACTTGAGTCGGCATTGTGCCTCTTGAATTTAATTCCGGTGCAATTTCTCTGTTTCATCGTCAATACGAAGGTCAGAGGGATACAGTAAACAAACGTCTCAAAAATGAGATTGACAGAAAGTGCAAAATGGATAAGCAGGGATGGCTAGAGGTCAAATGTAAGGATGTAGAGGCCTATCTCACTAGGGGTAAGATAGATACCGCCTACAGGAAAATTAAAGAGACCTTTGGAGATAAGAGAATGACTTGTATGAATATCAAGAGCTCATATGGAAACCCAGTTCTAAGGAAAGAAGGGAAAGCAGAAAGGTGGAAGGAGTATATAGAGGGTCTATACAAGGGCGATGTACTTGAGGACAATATTATGGAAATGGAAGACTTTGTAGATGAAGATGAAATGGGAGATATGATACTGCGTGAAGAGTTTGACAGAGCACTGAGAGACCTGAGTCGAAACAAAGCCCCCGGAGTAGACAATATTCCATTGGAACTACTGACGGCCTTGGGAGAGCCAGTCCTGACAAAACTCTACCATCTGGTGAGCAAGATGTATGAAACAGGCGAAATACCCTCAGACTTCAAGAAGAATATAATAATTCCAATCCCAAAGAAAGCAGGTGTTGACAGATGTGAAAATTACTGAACTATCAGCTTAATAAGTCACAGCTGCAAAATACTAACACGAATTCTTTACAGACGAATGGAAAAACTAGTAGAAGCCAACCTCGGGGAAGATCAGTTTGGATTCCGTAGAAACACTGGAACACGTGAGGCAATACTGACCTTACGACTTATCTTAGAAGAAAGATTAAGGAAAGGCAAACCTACGTTTCTAGCATTTGTAGACTTAGAGAAAGCTTTTGACAATGGTGACTGGAATAGTCTCTTTCAAATTCTAAAGGTGGCAGGGGTAAAATACAGGGAGCGAAAGGCTATTTACAATTTGTACAGAAACCAGATGGCAGTTATAAGAGTCGAGGGACATGAAAGGGAAGCAGTGGTTGGGAAGGGAGTAAGACAGGGTTGTAGCCTCTCCCTGATGTTGTTCAATCTGTATATTGAGCAAGCAGTAAAGGAAACAAAAGAAAAACTAGGAGTAGGTATTAAAACTCATGGAGAAGAAATAAAAACTTTGAGGTTCGCCGATGACATTGTAATTCTGTCAGAGACAGCAAAGGACTTGGAAGAGCAGTTGAATGGAATGGACAGTGTCTTGAAAGGAGGATATAAGATGAACATCAACAAAAGCAAGACAAGGATAATGGAGTGTAATCTAATTAAGTCGGTTGATGCTGAGGGAATTAGATTAGGAAATGAGGCACTTGAAGTAGTAAAGGAGTTTTGCTATTTGGGGAGCAAAATAACTGATGATGGTCGAAGTAGAGAGGATATAAAATGTAGGCTGGCAATGGCAAGGAAAGCGTTTCTGAAGAAGAGAAATTTGTTAACATCCAGTATTGATTTAAGTGTCAGGAAGTCATTTCTGAAAGTATTCGTATGGAGTGTAGCCATGTATGGAAGTGAAACATGGACGATAAATAGTTTGGACAAGAAGAGAATAGAAGCTTTCGAAATGTGGTGCTACAGAAGAATGCTGAAGATTAGATGGGTAGATCACATAACTAATGAGGAAGTATTGAATAGGATTGGGGAGAAGAGAAGTTGGTGGCACAACTTGACCAGAAGACGGGATCGGTTGGTAGGACATGTTCTGAGGCATCAAGGTATCACCAATTTAGTATTGGAGGGCAGCGTGGAGGGTAAAAATCGTAGAGGGAGACCAAGAGATGAATACACTAAGCAGATTCAGAAGGATGTAGGTTGCAGTAGGTACTGGGAGATGAAAAAGCTTGCACAGGATAGAGTAGCATGGAGAGCTGCATCAAACCAGTCTCGGGACTGAGGACGACAACAACAACAAGTCGGCGTTGTACCTTTTGTATTTAATTCCGATGCAATTTCTGTGTTTCATCGTCAATAAGAAGGTCGGAGGGATACAGTAAACCTGAAGAGAAGGATCGGAATCTAAAACCGGTCTCACAGGAAAGGTTAAAACATAGACAGTATGAAGAGCCAGCCTTCTAGTACTTGAGTCGGCATTGTGCCATTTGTATTTAATTTTGAAGCAATTTCTGTGTTTCATCGTCAATAAGAAGGTCAGAGGGATACAGTAAACCTGAAGTGAAGCATCGGAATCTATATCTAGTGTCACAGGAATGGTTCAAAACATAGACAGTAAGAAGAGTCATTTTTCTTGTACTTAAGTCGGCATTGTGCCTTTTGTATTTAATTCCGATGCAAATTCTGTGTTTCCTCGTCAATAAGAAGGTCCTAGGGATTCAGTAGACCTGAAGAGAAGCATCGAAATCTATAACTAGTGTCACATGAATGGTTCAAAACATAGACAGTAAGAAGAGTCAGTTTTCTTGTACTTAAGTTGGCATTGTCCCTTTTGTATTTAATTCCGATGCAATTTCTGTGTTTCATCGTCAATAAGAAGTTCAGAGGGTACAGTAAACCTGAAGTGAAGCATCGGAATCTAAAACCGGTCTCACAGGAAAGGTTGAAAACATAGACAGTATGAAGAGCCAGCCTTCTTGTACTTGAGTCGGCATTGTGCCTCTTGTATTTAATTCCGGTGCAATTTCTCTGTTTCATCGTCAATAAGAAGGTCAGGGGGATACAGTAAACCTGAAGTGAAGCATCGGAATCTATAACTAGTGTCAAAGGAATGGTTCAAAACATAGACAGTAAGAAGAGTGAGTTTTCTTGTACTTAAGTCGGCATTGTGCCCTTTGTATTTAATTCCGATGCAATTACTGTGTTTCATCGTCAATAAGAAGGTCAGAGGGATACTGTAAACCTGAAGTGAAGCATCGGAATCTATAGCTAGTGTCACAGGAATGGTTCAAAACATAGACAGTAAGAAGAGTCAGTTTTCTTGTACTTAAGTCGGCATTGTGCCTTTGGTATTTAATTCCGATGCAATTTTTGTGTTTCATCGTCAATAAGAAGGTCAGAGGGATACAGTAAACCTGAAGTGAAGCATCGGAATCTATAACTAGTGTCACATGAATGGTTCAAAACATAGACAGTAAGAAGAGTCAGTTATCTTTTACTTAAGTCCGCATTGTGCCTTTTCTATTTAATTCCGATGCAATTTCTGTGTTTCATCGTCAATAAGAAGGTCCTAGGGATTCAGTAAACCTGAAGTGAAGCATCGATATCTATAACTAGTGTCACATGAATGGTTCAAAACATAGACAGTAAGAAGAGTCAGTTTTCTTGTACTTAAGTTGTCATTGTCCCTTTTGTATTTAATTCCGATGCAATTTCTGTGTTTCATCGTCAATAAGAAGTTCAGAGGGTACAGTAAACCTGAAGTGAAGCATCGGAATCTATAACTAGTGTCACAGGAAGGGTTCTAAACATAGACAGTAAGAAGAGTCAGGTTTCTTGTACTTAAGTCGGCATTGTGCCTTTTGTATATAATTCCGATGCAATTTCTGTGTTTCGTCGTCAATAAGAAGGTCCATGAAATACAGTAAACCTGAAGTGAAGCATCGGAATCTAAAACCGGTCTCACAGGAAAGGTTCAAAACATAGGCAGTATGAAGAGCCAGCCTTCTTGTACTTGAGTCGGCATTGTGCCTCTTGTATTTAATTCCGGTGCAATTTCTCTGTTTCATCGTCAATAAGAAGGTCAGGGGGATACAGTAAACCTGAAGTGAAGCATCGGAATCTATAACTAGTGTCACATGAATGGTTCAAACATAGACAGTAAGAAGAGTCAGTTTTCTTGTACTTAAGTTGTCATTGTCCCTTTTGTATTTAATTCCGATGCAATTTCTGTGTTTCATCGTCAATAAGAAGTTCAGAGGGTACAGTAAACCTGAAGTGAAGCATCGGAATCTATAACTAGTGTCACAGGAAGGGTTCTAAACATAGACAGTACGAAGAGTCAGTTTTCTTGTACTTAAGTCGGCATTGTGCCTTTTGTATTTAATTCCGATGAAATTTCGGTTTTTCATCGTCAATAAGAAGGTCAGAGGGACACAGTAAACCTCAAGTGAAGCATCGGAATCTATAACTAGTGTCACAGGAATGGTTCAAAACTTAGACAGCAAGAAGAGTCAGTTTTCTTGTACTTAAGTCGGCATTGTGACTTTTGTATTTAATTCCGATGCAGTTTCTGGGTTTCATCGACAATAAGAAGGTCAGAGGGATACAGTAAACCTGAAGTGAAGCATCGGAATCTATAACTAGTGTCACAGGAATGGTTCAAAACATAGACAGTAAGAAGAGTCAGTTTTCTTGTACTTAAGTAGGCGTTGTACCTTTTGTATTTAATTCCGATGCAATTTCTGTGTTTCATCGTCACTAAGAAGGTCAGAGGGATACAGTAAACCTGAAGTGAAGCATCGGAATCTATAACTAGTGTCACAGGAATGGTTCAAAACATAGACAGTAAGTAGAGTCAGTTTTCTTGTACTTAAGTCGGTATTGTGCCTTTTGTATTTAATTCCGATGCAACTTCTGTGTTTAATCGTCAATAACAAGGTCAGAGAGATACAGTAAACCTGAAGTGAAGCATCGGAATCTATAACTAGTGTCACAGGAATGGTTCAAAACATAGGCAGTAAGAAGAGTCAGTTTTCTTGTACTTAAGTCGGCATTGTGCATTTTATATTTAATTCCGAAGCAATTTCTGTGTTTCATCGTCAATATGAAGGTCAGAGGGATACAGTAAACCTGAAGTGAATCATCGGAATCTATAAGTAGTGTCACATGATTGGTTCTAAACATAGACAGTAAGAAAAGTCAGTATCCTTCTACTTAAGTCGGCATTGTGCCTTTTGTATTTAATTCCGATGCAATTTCAGTGTTTCTTCGTCAATAAGAAGGTCAGAGGGATACAGTAGACCTGAAGTGAAGCATCGGAATCTATAACTAGTGTCACAGGAATGGTTCAAAACATCGACAGTAAGAAGAGTCAGTTTCTTGTACTTAAGCCGGCATTGTGACTTTTGTATTTAATTCCGATGCAATTTCTGTGCTTCATCAACATTAAGTAGGTCAGAGGGATACAGTAAACCTGAAGTGAAGCATCGAAACCTATAACTAGAGTCTCAGGAATGGTTCAAACATAGACAGTAAGAAGAGTCATTTTACTTGTACTTAAGTCGGCGTTGTTCCTTTTCTATTTAATTACGAAGCAATTTCTATGTTTTATCGTCAATAAGACGGTCAGAGGGATACAGTAATCCTAAAGTGAAGCATCGGAATCTATAACTAGTGACACAGGAATGGTTCAAAACATAGACAGTAAGAAGAGTCAGTTTTCTTGTACTTAAGTCGGCATTGTGCCTTTTGTATTTAATTCCGATGCAATTTCTGTTTTTCATCGTCAACAAGAAGCTCAGAGGGATACAGTAAACCTCAAGTGAAGCATCGGAATCTATAACTAGTGTCACGGGAATGGTTCAAAACTTAGACAGTAAGAAGAGTCAGTTTTCTTGTACTTAAGTCGGCATTGTGCCTTTTATATTTAATTCCGATGCAATTTCTGTGTTTCATCGTCAATAAGAAGGTCAGTGGGATACAGTAAACCTGAAGTGAAGCATCGGAATCTATAACTAGTGTTACACGAATGGTTCAAAACATAGACAGTAAGAAGAGTCATTTTTCTTGTACTGAAGTCGGCGTTGTTCCTTTTCTATTTAATTCCGAAGCAATTTCTATGGTTCATCGTCAATAAGAAGGTCAGAGGGATACAGACAACCTGAAGTGAAGCATCGGAATCTATAACTAGTGTCACATGAATGGTTCAAAACATAGACAGTAAGAAGAGTCAGTTATCTTTTACTTAAGTCGGCATTGTGCCTTTTCTATTTAATTCCGATGCAATTTCTGTGTTTCATCGTCAATAAGAAGGTCAGAGGGATACAGTAAGCCTGAAGTGAAGCATCGGAATCTATAACTAGTGTCACAGGAATGTTTCAAAGCATAGACAGTAAGAAGAGTCAGTTTTCTTGTACTTAAGTCGGCATTGTGCCTTTTGCATTTAATTCCGATGCAATTTCTGTGTTTCATCGTCAATAAGAAGGTCAGAGGGATACAGAAAAACCACAAGTAAAGCATCGGAATCTATAACTAGTGTCACAGGAATGGTTCAAAACTTAGACAGTAAGAAGAGTCAGTGTTCTTGTACTTAAGTTGGCATTGTGCCTTTTGTATTTAATTCCGATGCAATTTCTGTGTTTCATCGTCAATAAGAAGGTCAGAAAGATACAGTAAACCTGAAGTGTAGCATCGGAATCTATAACTGGTGTTACAGGAATGGTTCAAAACATAGACAGTAAGAAGTGTCAGTTTTCTTGTACTTAAGTCGGCATTTCGCCTTTTGTATTTAATTCCGTTGCAATTTCTGTGTTTCATCGTCAATAAGAAGGTCAGAGAGATACAGTAAACCTGAGGTGAAGCATCGGAATCTATAACTAGTGTCACAGGAATGGTTCAAAACATAGACAGTAAGAAGAGTCAGTTTTCGTGTACTTAAGACGGCATTGTGCCTTTTCAATTTAATTCCGATGCAGTTTCTGGGTTTCATCGCCAATAAGAAGGTCAGAGGGATACAGTAAACCTGAAGTGAAGCATCGGAATCTATAACTAGTGTCACAGGAATGGATCAAAACATAGACAGTAAGAAGAGTCAGTTTTCTTGTACTTAAGTCGGCGTTGTACATTTTGTATTTAATTCCGAAGCAATTTCTATGTTTCATCGTCAATAAGAAGGTCAGAGGGATACAGACAACCTGAAGTGAAGCATCGGAATCTATAACTAGTGTCAAAGGAATGGTTCAAAACATAGACAGTAAGAAGAGTGAGTCTTCTTGTACTTAAGTCGGCATTGTGCCCTTTGTATTTAATTCCGATGCAATTACTGTGTTTGATCGTCAATAAGAAGGTCAGAGGGATACAGTAAACCTGAAGTGAAGCATCGGAATCTATGGCTAGTGTCACAGGAATGGTTCATAACATAGACAGTACGAAGAGTCAGTTTTCTTGTACTTAAGTCGGCAATGTGCCTTTAGTATTTAATTCCGATGCAATTTCTGTGTTTAATCGTCAATAGGAAGGTCAGAGGGATACAGTATACCTGAAGTGAAGCATCGGAATCTATAACTAGTGTCACATGAATGGTTCAAAACAGAGACAGTAAGAAGAGTCAGTTATCTTTTACTTAAGTCGGCATTGTGCCTTTTCTATTTAATTCCGATGCAATTTTTGTGTTTCATCGTCAATAAGAAGGTCAGAGGGATACAGTAAGCCTGAAGTGAAGCATCGGAATCTATAACTAGTGTCACAGGAATGTTTCAAAGCATAGACAGTAAGAAGAGTCAGTTTTCTTGTACTTAAGTCGGCATTGTGCCTTTTGTATTTAATTCCGATGCAATTTCTGTGTTTCATCGTCAATAAGAAGGTCAGAGGAATACAGATAAACCACAAGTGAAGCATCGGAATCTATAACTAGTGTCACAGGAATGGTTCAAAACTTAGACAGTAAGAAGAGTCAGTGTTCTTGTACTTAAGTTGGCATTGTGCCTTTTGTATTTAATTCCGATGCAATTTCTGTGTTTCATCGTCAATAAGAAGGTCAGAAAGATACAGTAAACCTGAAGTGTAGCATCGGAATCTATAACTGCTGTTACAGGAATGGTTCAAAACATAGACAGTAAGAAGTGTCAGTTTTCTTGTACTTAAGTCGGCATTTCGCCTTTTGTATTTAATTCCGTTGCAATTTCTGTGTTTCATCGTCAATAAGAAGGTCAGAGAGATACAGTAAACCTGAGGTGAAGCATCGGAATCTATAACTAGTGTCACAGGAATGGTTCAAAACATAGACAGTTAGAAGAGTCAGTTTTCGTGTACTTAAGACGGCATTGTGCCTTTTCAATTTAATTCCGATGCAGTTTCTGGGTTTCATCGCCAATAAGAAGGTCAGAGGGATACAGTTAACCTGAAGTGAAGCATCGGAATCTATAACTAGTGTCACAGGAATGGATCAAAACATAGACAGTAAGAAGAGTCAGTTTTCTTGTACTTAAGTCTGCGTTGTACATTTTGTATTTAATTCCGAAGCAATTTCTATGTTTCATCGTCAATAAGAAGGTCAGAGGGATACAGACAACCTGAAGTGAAGCATCGGAATCTATAACTAGTGTCAAAGGAATGGTTCAAAACATAGACAGTAAGAAGAGTAAGTTTTCTTGTACTTAAGTCGGCATTGTGCCCTTTGTATTTAATTCCGATGCAATTACTGTGTTTGATCGTCAATAAGAAGGTCAGAGGGATACAGTAAACCTGAAGTGAAGCATCGGAATCTATAGCTAGTGTCACAGGAATGGTTCATAACATAGACAGTAAGAAGAGTCAGTTTTCTTGCACTTACGTCGGCAATGTGCCTTTAGTATTTAATTCCGATGCAATTTCTGTGTTTAATCGTCAATAGGAAGGTCAGAGGGATACAGTATACCTGAAGTGAAGCATCGGAATCTATAACTAGTGTCACATGAATGGTTCAAAACATAGACAGTAAGAAGAGTCAGTTATCTTTTACTTAAGTCGGCATTGTGCCTTTTCTATTTAATTCCGATGCAATTTCTGTTATTCATCGTCAATAAGAAAGTCAGAGGGATACAGTAAGCCTGAAGTGAAGCATCAGAATCTATAACTAGTGTCACAGGAATGTTTCAAAGCATAGACAGTAAGAAGAGTCAGTTTTCTTGTACTTAAGTCGGCATTGTGCCTTTTGTATTTAATTCCGATGCAATTTCTGTGTTTCATCGTCAATAAGAAGGTCAGAGGGATACAGAAAAACCACAAGTGAAGCATCAGAATCTATAACTAGTGTCACAGGAATGGTTCAAAACTTAGACAGTAAGAAGAGTCAGTGTTCTTGTACTTAAGTTGGCATTGTGCCTTTTGTATTTAATTCCGATGCAATTTCTGTGTTTCATCGTCAATAAGAAGGTCAGAAAGATACAGTAAACCTGAAGTGTAGCATCGGAATCTATAACTGGTGTTACAGGAATGGTTCAAAACATAGACAGTAAGAAGTGTCAGTTTTCTTGTACTTAAGTCGGCATTTCGCCTTTTGTATTTAATTCCGTTGCAATTTCTGTGTTTCATCGTCAATAAGAAGGTCAGAGAGATACAGTAAACCTGAGGTGAAGCATCGGAATCTATAACTAGTGTCACAGGAATGGTTCAAAACATAGACAGTAAGAAGAGTCAGTTTTCGTGTACTTAAGACGGCATTGAGCCTTTTCAATTTAATTCCGATGCAGTTTCTGGGTTTCATCGCCAATAAGAAGGTCAGAGGGATACAGGAAACCTGAAGTGAAGCATCGGAATCTATAACTAGTGTCACAGGAATGGATCAAAACATAGACAGTAAGAAGAGTCAGTTTTCTTGTACTTAAGTCTGCGTTGTACATTTTGTATTTAATTCCGAAGCAATTTCTATGTTTCATCGTCAATAAGAAGGTCAGAGGGATACAGACAACCTGAAGTGAAGCATTGGAATCTATAACTAGTGTCAAAGGAATGGTTCAAAACATAGACAGTAAGAAGAGTGAGTTTTCTTGTACTTAAGTCGGCATTGTGCCCTTTGTATTTAATTCCGATGCAATTACTGTGTTTGATCGTCAATAAGAAGGTCAGAGGGATACAGTAAACCTGAAGTGAAGCATCGGAATCTATAGCTAGTGTCACAGGAATGGTTCATAACATAGACAGTAAGAAGAGTCAGTTTTCTTGCACTTAAGTCGGCAATGTGCCTTTAGTATTTAATTCCGATGCAATTTCTGTGTTTAATCGTCAATAGGAAGGTCAGAGGGATACAGTATACCTGAAGTGAAGCATCGGAAACTATAACTAGTGTCACATGAATGGTTCAAAACATAGACAGTAAGAAGAGTCAGTTACCTTTTACTTAAGTCGGCATTGTGCCTTTTCTATTTAATTCCGATGCAATTTCTGTGTTTCATCGTCAATAAGAAGGTCAGTGGGATACAGTAAGCCTGAAGTGAAGCATCGGAATCTATAACTAGTGTCACAGGAATGTTTCAAAGCATAGACAGTAAGAAGAGTCAGTTTTCTTGTACCTAAGTCGGCATTGTGCCTTTTGTATTTAATTCCGATGCAATTTCTGTGTTTCATCGTCAATAAGAAGGTCAGAGGGATACAGAAAAACCACAAGTGAAGCATCAGAATCTATAACTAGTGTCACAGGAATGGTTCAAAACTTAGACAGTAAGAAGAGTCAGAGTTCTTGTACTTAAGTTGGCATTGTGCCTTTTGTATTTAATTCCGATGCAATTTCTGTGTTTCATCGTCAATAAGAAGGTCAGAAAGATACAGTAAACCTGAAGTGTAGCATCGGAATCTATAACTGGTGTTACTGGAATGGTTCAAAACATAGACAGTAAGAAGTGTCAGTTTTCTTGTACTTAAGTCGGCATTTCGCGTTTTGTATTTAATTCCGTTGCAATTTCTGTGTTTCATCGTCAATAAGAAGGTCAGAGAGATACAGTAAACCTGAGGTGAAGCATCGGAATCTATAACTAGTGTCACAGGAATGGTTCAAAACATAGACAGTAAGAAGAGTCAGTTTTCGTGTACTTAAGACGGCATTGTGCCTTTTCAATTTAATTCCGATGCAGTTTCTGGGTTTCATCGCCAATAAGATGGTCAGAGGGATACAGGAAACCTGAAGTGAAGCATCGGAATCTATAACTAGTGTCACAGGAATGGATCAAAACATAGACAGTAAGAAGAGTCAGTTTTCTTGTACTTAAGTCGGCGTTGTACATTTTGTATTTAATTCCGAAGCAATTTCTATGTTTCATCGTCAATAAGAAGGTCAGAGGGATACAGACAACCTGAAGTGAAGCATCGGAATCTATAACTAGTGTCAAAGGAATGGTTCAAAACATAGACAGTAAGAAGCGTGAGTTTTCTTGTACTTAAGTCGGCATTGTGCCCTTTGTATTTAATTCCGATGCAATTACTGTGTTTGATCGTCAATAAGAAGGTCAGAGGGATACAGTAAACCTGAAGTGAAGCATCGGAATCTATAGCTAGTGTCACAGGAATGGTTCATAACATAGACAGTAAGAAGAGTCAGTTTTCTTGTACATAAGTCGGTATTGTGCCTTTTGTATTTAATTCCGATGCAACTTCTGTGTTTCATCGTCAATAACAAGGTCAGAGGGATACAGTAAACCTGAAGTGAAGCATCGGAATCTACAACTAGTGTCACAGGAACGGTTCAAAACATAGACAGTAAAAAGAGTCAGCTTTCTTGTACTTAAGTCGGCGTTGTACCTTTTGTATTTAATTCCGATGCAATTTCTGTGTTTCATCGTCACTAAGAAGGTCAGAGGGATACAGTAAACCTGAAGTGAAGCATCGGAATCTATAACTAGTGTCACAGGAATGGTTCAAAACATAGACAGTAAGAAGAGTCAGTTTTCTTGTACTTAAGTCGATATTGTGCCTTTTGTATTTAATTCCGATGCCACTTCTGTGTTTCATCGTCAATAACAAGGTCAGAGGGATACAGTAAACATGAAGTGAAGCTTCGGAATCTATAACTTGTGTCACAGGAATGGTTCAAAACATAGACAGTAAGAAGAGTCAGTTTTCTTGTACTTAAGTCGGCATTGTGCATTTTGTATTTAATTCCGAAGCAATATCTGTGTTTCATCGTCAATAAGAAGGTCAGAGGGATACAGTAAACCTGAAGTGAATCATCGGAATCTATAAGTAGTGTCACATGATTGGTTCAAAACATAGACAGTAAGAAGAGTCAGTTTTCTTGTACTTAAGTCGGCATTGTGCCTTTTGTATTTAATTCCGATGCAAATTCTGTGTTTCCTCGTCAATAAGAAGGTCCTAGGGATTCAGTAAACCTGAAGTGAAGCATCGAAATCTATAACTAGTGTCACATGAATGGTTCAAAACATAGACAGTAAGAAGAGTCAGTTTTCTTGTACTTAAGTTGGCATTGGCCCTTTTGTATTTAATTCCGATGCAATTTCTGTGTTTCATCGTCAATAAGAAGTTCAGAGGGTACAGTAAACCTGAAGTGAAGCATCGGAATCTATAACTAGTGTCACAGGAAGGGTTCTAAACATAGACAGTAAGAAGAGTCAGGTTTCTTGTACTTAAATCGGCATTGTGCCTTTTGTATATAATTCCGATGCAATTTCTGTGTTTCGTCGTCAATAAGAAGGTCCATGAAATACAGTAAACCTGAAGTGAAGCATCGGAATCTAAAACCGGTCTCACAGGAAAGGTTCAAAACATAGACAGTATGAAGAGCCAGCCTTCTTGTACTTGAGTCGGCATTGTGCCTCTTGTATTTAATTCCGGTGCAATTTCTCTGTTTCATCGTCAATAAGAAGGTCAGGGGGATACAGTAAACCTGAAGTGAAGCATCGGAATCTATAACTAGTGTCAAAGGAATGGTTCAAAACATAGACAGTAAGAAGAGTGAGTTTTATTGTACTTAAGTCGGCATTGTGCCCTTTGTATTTAATTCCGATGCAATTACTGTGTTTCATCGTCAATAAGAAAGTCAGAGGGATACTGTAAACCTGAAGTGAAGCATCGGAATCTATAGCTAGTGTCACAGGAATGGTTCAAAACATAGACAGTAAGAAGAGTCAGTTTTCTTGTACTTAAGTCGGCATTGTGCCTTTGGTATTTAATTCCGATGCAATATTTGTGTTTCATCGTCAATAAGAAGGTCAGAGGGATACTGTAAATCTGAAGTGAAGCATCGGAATCTATAACTAGTGTCACATGAATGGTTCAAAACATAGACAGTAAGAAGAGTCAGTTATCTTTTACTTAAGTCCGCATTGTGACTTTTCTATTTAATTCCGATGCAATTTCTGTGTTTCATCGTCAATAAGAAGGTTAGAGGGATACAGTAAGCCTGAAGTGAAGTATCGGAATCTATAACTAGTGTCACAGGAATGGTTCAAAACATAGACAGTAAGAAGAGTCAGTTTTCTTGTACTTAAGTCGGCATTGTGCCTTTTTGTATTTAATTCCGATGCAATTTCGGTTTTTCATCGTCAATAAGAAGGTCAGAGGGATACAGTAAACTTCAAGTGAAGCATCGGAATCTATAACTAGTGTCACAGGAATGGTTCAAAACTTAGACAGCAAGAAGAGACAGTTTTCTTATACTTAAGTCGGCATTGTGCCGTTTGTATTTAATTCCGATGCAAATTCTGTGTTTCCTCGTCAATAAGAAGGTCCTAGGGATTCAGTAAACCTGAAGTGAAGCATCGAAATCTATAACTAGTGTCACATGAATGGTTCAAAACATAGACAGTAAGAGGAGTCAGTTTAATTGTACTTGTCATTGTCCCTTTTGTATTTAATTCCGATGCAATTTCTGTGTTTCATCGTCAATAAGAAGTTCACAGGGTACAGTAAACCTGAAGTGAAGCATCGGAATCTATAACTAGTGTCACAGGAAGGGTTCTAAACATAGACAGTAAGAAGAGTCAGGTTTCTTGTACTTAAGTCGGTATTGTGCCTTTTGTATATAATTCCGATGCAATTTCTGTGTTTCGTCGTCAATAAGAAGGTCCATGAAATACAGTAAACCTGAAGTGAAGCATCGGAATCTATAACTAGTGTCACAGGAATGGTTCAAAACTTACACAGCAAGAAGAGTCAGTTTTCTTGTACTTGACTTTTGTATTTAATTCCGATGCAGTTTCTGGGTTTCATCGTCAATAAGAAGGTCAGAGGGATACAGTAAACCTGAAGTGAAGCATCGGAATCTATAACTAGTGTCACAGGAATGGTTCAAAACATAGACAGTAAGAAGAGTCAGTTTTCTTGTACTTAAGTCGGCGTTGTACCTATTGTATTGAATTCCGATGCAATTTCTGTGTTTCATCGTCACTAAGAAGGTCAGAGGGATACAGTAAACCTGAAGTGAAGCATCGGAATCTATAACTAGTGTCACAGGAATGGTTCAAAACATAGACAGTAAGAAGAGTCAGTTTTCTTGTACTTAAGTCGGTATTGTGCCTTTTGTATTTAATTCCGATGCAACTTCTGTGTTTAATCGTCAATAACAAGGTCAGAGAGATACAGTAAACCTGAAGTGAAGCATCGGAATCTATAACTAGTGTCACAGGAATGGTTCAAAACATAGGCAGTAAGAAGAGTCAGTTTTCTTGTACTTAAGTCGGCATTGTGCATTTTATATTTAATTCCGAAGCAATTTCTGTGTTTCATCGTCAATAAGAAGGACAGAGGGATACAGTAAACCTGAAGTGAATCATCGGAATCTATAAGTAGAGTCACATGATTGGTTCTAAACATAGACAGTAAGAAAAGTCAGTATCCTTCTACTTAAGTCGGCATTGTGCCTTTTGTATTTAATTCCGATGCAATTTCAGTGTTTCATCGTCAATAAGAAGGTCAGAGGGATACAGTAGACCTTAAGTGAAGCATCGGAATCTATAACTAGTGTCACAGGAATGGTTCAAAACATCGACAGTAAGAAGAGTCAGTTTCTTGTACTTAAGCCGGCATTGTGACTTTTGTATTTAATTCCGATTCAATTTCTGTGCTTCATCAACATTAAGTAGGTCAGAGGGATACAGTAAACCTGAAGTGAAGCATCGGAACCTATAACTAGAGTCTCAGGAATGGTTCAAAACATAGACAGTAAGAAGAGTCATTTTTCTTGTACTTAAGTCGGCGTTGTTCCTTTTCTATTTAATTCCGAAGCAATTTCTATGTTTCATCGTCAATAAGACGGTCAGAGGGATACAGTAATCCTAAAGTGAAGCATCGGAATCCATAACTAGTGACACAGGAATGGTTCAAAACATAGACAGTAAGAAGAGTCAGTTTTCTTGTACTTAAGTCGGCATTGTGCCTTTTGTATTTAATTCCGATGCAATTTCTGTTTTTCATCGTCAATAAGAAGCTCAGGGGGATACAGTAAACCTCAAGTGAAGCATCGGAATCTATAACTAGTGTCACGGGAATGGTTCAAAACTTAGACAGAAAGAAGAGTCAGTTTTCTTGTACTTAAGTCGGCATTGTGCCTTTTATATTTAATTCCGATGCAATTTCTGTGTTTCATCGTCAATAAGAAGGTCAGTGGGATACAGTAACCCTGAAGTGAAGCATCGGAATCTATAACTAGTGTCACAGGAATGGATCAAAACATAGACAGTAAGAAGAGTCAGTTTTCTTGTACTTAAGTCGGCGTTGTACATTTTGTATTTAGTTCCGAAGCAATTTCTATGTTTCATCGTCAATAAGAAGGTCAGAGGGATACAGACAACCTGAAGTGAAACATCGGAATCTATAACTAGTGTCAAAGGAATGGTTCAAAACATAGACAGTAAGAAGAGTGAGTTTTCTTGTACTTAAGTCGGCCTTGTGCCCTTTGTATTTAATTCCGATGCAATTACTGTGTTTGATCGTCAATAAGAAGGTCAGAGGGATACAGTAAACCTGAAGTGAAGCATCGGAATCTATAGCTAGTGTCACAGGAATGGTTAATAACATAGACAGTAAGAAGAGTCAGTTTTCTTGTACTTAAGTCGGCAATGTGCCTTTAGTATTTAATTCCGATGCAATTTCTGTGTTTAATCGTCAATAGGAAGGTCAGAGGGATACAGTATACCTGAAGTGAAGCTTCGGAATCTATAACTAGTGTCACATGAATGGTTCAAAACATAGACAGTAAGAAGAGTCAGTTATCTTTTACTTAAGTCGGCATTGTGCCTTTTCTATTTAATTCCGATGCAATTTCTGTGTTTCATCGTCAATAAGAAGGTCAGAGGGATACAGTAAGCCTGAAGTGAAGCATCGGAATCTATAACTAGTGTCACAGGAATGTTTTAAAGCATAGACAGTAAGAAGAGTCAGTTCTCTTGTACTTAAGTCGGCATTGTGCCTTTTGTATTTAATTCCGATGCAATTTCTGTGTTTCATCGTCAATAAGAAGGTCAGAGGGATACAGAAAAACCACAAGTGAAGCATCGGAATCTATAACTAGTGCCACAGGAATGGTTCAAAACTTAGACAGTAAGAAGAGTCAGTGTTCTTGTACTTAAGTTGGCATTGTGCCTTTTGTATTTAATTCCGTTGCAATTTCTGTGTTTCATCGTCAATAAGAAGGTCAGAAAGATACAGTAAACCTGAAGTGTAGCATCGGAATCTATAACTGGTGTTACAGGAATGGTTCAAAACATAGACAGTAAGAAGTGTCAGTTTTCTTGTACTTAAGTCGGCATTTCGCCTTTTGTATTTAATTCCGTTGCAATTTCTGTGTTTCATCGTCAATAAGAAGGTCAGAGATTTACAGTAAACCTGAGGTGAAGCATCGGAATCTATAACTAGTGTCACAGGAATGGTTGAAAACATAGACAGTAAGAAGAGTCAGTTTTCGTGTACTTAAGACGGCATTGTGCCTTTTCAATTTAATTCCGATGCAGTTTCTGGGTTTCATCGCCAATAAGAAGGTCAGAGGGATACAGTAAACCTGAAGTGAAGCATCGGAATCTATAACTAGTGTCACAGGAATGGATCAAAACATAGACAGTAAGAAGAGTCAGTTTTCTTGTACTTAAGTCGGCGTTGTACATTTTGTATTTAATTCCGAAGCAATTTCTATGTTTCATCGTCAATAAGAAGGTCAGAGGGATACAGACAACCTGAAGTGAAGCATCGGAATCTATAACTAGTGTCAAAGGAGTGGTTCAAAACATAGACAGTAAGAAGAGTGAGTTTTCTTGTACTTAAGTCGGCATTGTGCCCTTTGTATTTAATTCCGATGCAATTACTGTGTTTGATCGTCAATAAGAAGGTCAGAGGGATACAGTAAACCTGAAGTGAAGCATCGGTATCTATAGCTAGTGTCACAGGAATGGTTCATAACATAGACAGTAAGAAGAGTCAGTTTTCTTGTACTTAAGTCGGCAATGTGCCTTTAGTATTTAATTCCGATGCAATTTCTGTGTTTAATCGTCAATAGGAAGGTCAGAGGGATACAGTATACCTGAAGTGAAGCATCGGAATCTATAACTAGTGTCACATGAATGGTTCAAAACATAGACAGTAAGAAGAGTCAGTTATCTTTTACTTAAGTCGGCATTGTGCCTTTTCTATTTAATTCCGATGCAGTTTCTGGGTTTCATCGCCAATAAGAAGGTCAGAGGGATACAGTAAACCTGAAGTGAAGCATCGGAATCTATAACTAGTGTCACAGGAATGGATCAAAACATAGACAGTAAGAAGAGTCAGTTTTCTTGTACTTAAGTCGGCGTTGTACCTTTTGTATTTAATTCCGATGCAATTTCTGTGTTTCATCGTCACTAAGAAGGTCAGAGGGATACAGTAAACCTGAAGTGAAGCATCGGAATCTATAACTAGTGTCACAGGAATGGTTCAAAACATAGACAATAAGAAGAGTCAGTTTTCTTGTACTTAAGTCGTTATTGTGCCATTTGTATTTAATTCCGATGCCACTTCTGTGTTTCATCGTCAATAACAAGGTCAGAGGGATACAGTAAACATGAAGTGAAGCTTCGGAATCTATAACTTGTGTCACAGGAATGGTTCAAAACATAGACAGTAAGAAGATTCAGTTTTCTTGTACTTAAGTCGGCATTGTGCATTTTGTATTTAATTCCGAAGCAATTTCTGTGTTTCATCGTCAATAAGAAGGTCAGAGCGATACAGTAAACCTGAAGTGAATCATCGGAATCTATAAGTAGTGTCACATGATTGGTTCAAAACATAGACAGTAAGAAGAGTTAGTTTTCTTCTACTTAAGTCGGCATTGTGCCTTTTGTATTTAATTCCGATGCAATTTCTGTGTTTCATCAACATTAAGTAGGTCAGAGGGATACAGTAAACCTGAAGGGAAGCATCGGAATCTATAACTAGTGTCTCAGGAATGGTTCAAAACATAGACAGTAAGAAGAGTCAGTTTTCTTGTACTTAAGTCGGCATTGTTCCTTTTCTATTTAATTCCGAAGCAATTTGTATGTTTCATCGTCAATAAGGCGGTCAGAGGGAAACAGTAGACCTGAAGTGAAGCATCGGAATCTATAACTAGTGTCACAGGAATGGTTCAAAATATAGACAGTAAGAAGAGTCAGTTTTCTTGTACTTAAGTCGGCATTGTGCATTTTGTATTTAATTCCGAAGCAATTTCAGTGATTCATCGTCAATAAGAAGGTCAGAGGGATACAGTAGACCTGAAGTGAAGCATCGGAATCTATAACTAGTGTCACAGGAATGGTTCAAAGCAATGACAGTAAGAAGAGTCAGTTTCCTTGTACTTAAGTCGGCATTGTGACTTTTGTATTTAATTCCGATGCAATTTCTGTGTTTCATCAACATTAAGTAGATCAGAGGGATACAGTAAACCTGAAGTGAAGCATCGGAATCTATAACTAGTGTCTCAGGAATGGTTCAAAACATAGACAGTAAGAAGAGTCAGTTTTCTTGTACTTAAGTCGGCATTGTTCCTTTTTTATTTAATTCCGAAGCAATTTCTATGTTTCATCGTCAATAAGGCGGTCAGGGGGAAACAGTAGACCTGAAGTGAAGCATCGGAATCTATAACTAGTGTCACAGGAATGGTTCATAACAATGACAGTAAGAAGAGTCAGTTTTCTTGTACTTATGTCGGCATTGTGACTTTTGTATTTAATTTTGATGCAATTTCTGTGTTTCATCAACAATACGAAGGTCAGAGGGATAAAGTAAACCTGACGTGAAGCATCTGAATCTATAACTAGTGTCACAGGAATGGTTCAGAACTTAGACAGTAATAAGAGTCAGTTTTCTTGTACTTAAGTCTGCATTGTGCATTTTGTATTTAATTCCGACGCAATTTCTGTGTTTCATCGTCAATAAGAAGGTCAGAGGGATACAGTAAGCCTGAAGTGAAGCATCGGAATCAATAACTAGTGTCACATGAATGGATCAAAACATAGACACTAAGAGGAGTCAGTTTTCTTGTACTTAAGTCGGCATTGTGCTTTTTGTATTTAATTCCGATGCAATTTCTGTTTCATCGTCAATAAGAAGGTGAGAGGGATACAGTAAACCTGAAGTGAAGCATCGGAATCTATATTTAGTGTCACAGGAATGGTTCAAAACATAGGCAGTAAGAAGAGTCAGTTTACATGTACTTAAGACGGCATTGTGCTTTTTCTATTTAATTCCGATGCAATTTCTGTGTTTCGTCGTCAATAAGAAGGTCCATGGGATACAGTAAACCTGAAGTGAAGTATCGGAATCTAAAACCGGTCTCACAGGAAAGGTTCAAAACATAGGCAGTATGAAGAGCCAGCCTTCTAGTACTTGAGTCTGCATTGTGCCTTTTGTATTTAATTCCGAAGCAATTTCTGTGTTTCATCGTCAATACGAAGGTCAGAGGGATACAGTAAACCTGAAGTGAAGCCTCGGAATCTATAACTAGTGTTACAGGAATGGTTCAAAACATAGACAGTAAGAAGAGTCAGTTCTCTGGTACTTAAGTCGGCATTTCGCCTTTTGTAGTTAATTCCGATGCAATTTCTGTGTTTCATCGTCAATAAGAAGGTCAGAGGGATACAGTAAACCTGAGGTGAAGCATCGGAATGTATAACTAGTGTCTCAGGAATGGTTCAAAACATAAACAGTAAGAAGAGTCAGTTTTCTTGTACTTAAGTCGGCATTGTTCCTTTTCTATTTAATTCCGAAGCAATTTCTATGTTTCATCGTCAATAAGACGGTCAGAGGGATACAGTATACCTGAAGTGAAGCATCGGAATCTATAACTAGCGTCACAGGAATGGTTCATAACATAGACAGTAAGAAGAGTCAGTTTTCTTGTACTTAAGTCGGCATTGTGCCTTTGTATTTAATTCCGATGCAATTACTGTGCTTCATCGTCAATAAGAAGGTCAGAGGGATACAGTAAACCTGAAGTGAAGCATCGGAATCTATAGCTAGTGTCACAGGAATGGTTCATAACATAGACAGTAAGAAGAGTCAGTTTTCTTGCCTTTAGTATTATATCCGATGCAATTTCTGTGTTTCATCGTCAATAATGTCAGAGGGATACAGTAAAGCTGAAGTGAAGCTTCGGAATCTATAACTAGTGTCACATGAATGGTTCAAAACATAGACAGTAAGAAGAGTCAGTTATCTTATACTTAAGTCGGCATTGTGCCTTTTATATTTAATTCCGATGCAATTTCTGTGTTTCATCGTCAATAAGAAGGTCAGAGGGTTACAGTAAGCCTGAAATGAAGCATCGGAATCTATAACTAGTGTCACAGGAATGGTTCAAGACATAGACAGTAAGAAGAGTCAGTTTACTTGTACTTAAGTCGGCATAATGCCTTTTGTATTTAATTCCGATGCAATTTCTGTGTTTCAACGTCAATAAGAAGGTCAGAGGGATACAGTAAACCACAAGTGAAGAATCGGAATCTATAACTAGTGTCACAGGAATGGTTCAAAACATAGACATTAAGAAGATTCAGTTTTCGTGTACTTAAGTCGGCATTGTGCCTTTTCTATTTAATTCCGATGCAATTTCTGGGTTTCATCGCCAATAAGAAGGTCAGAGGGATACAGTAAACCTGAAGTGAAGCATCGGAATCTATAACTAGTGTCACAGGAATGGTTCAAAACATAGACAGTAAGAGGGGTCAGTTTACTTGTACTTAAGTCGGCGTTGTACCTTTTGTATTTAATTCCGATGCAATTTCTGTGTTTCATCGTCAATAATAAGGTCAGAGGGATACAGTAAACCTGAGGTGAAGCATCGGAATCTACAACTAGTGTCACAGGAACGGTTCAAAACATAGACACTAAGTAGAGTCAGTTTTCTTGTACTTAAGTCGGCATTGTGCATTTTGTATTTAATTCCGAAGCAATTTCTGTGTTTCATCGTCAATAAGAAGGTCAGATGGATACAGTAAACCTGAAGTGAATCATCGGAATCTATAACTAGTGTCATATGATTGGTTCAAAACATAGACACTAAAGAAGAGTCAGTTTCCTTGTACTTAAGTCGGCATTGTGACTCTTGTATTTAATTGCGATGCAATTTCTGTGTTTCATCAACATTATGTAGGTCAGAGGGATACAGTAAACCTGAAGTGAAGCATCGGAATCTATAACTAGTGTATCAGGAATGGTTCAAAACATAGACAGTAAGAAGAGTCAGCTTTCTTGTACTTAAGTCGGCATTGTTCCTTTTATATTTAATTCCGAAGCAATTTCTATGTTTCATAGTCAATAAGACGGTCAGAGGGATACAGCAAACCTGAAGTAGAGCATCGGAATCTATAACTAGTGTCACAGGAATGGTTTGTAACATAGACAGTAAGAAGAGTCAGTTTTATAGTACTTATGTCGGCATTGTGACTTTTGTATTTAATTCCGATGCAATTTCTGTGTTTCATCAACAATAAGAAGGTCAGAGGGATACAGTAAACCTGAAGTGAAGCATCGGAATCTATAACTAGTGTCACAGGAATGGTTCAGAACTTAGACAGTAAGAAGAGTCAGTTTTCGTGTACTTAAGACGGCATTGTGCCTTTTCTATTTAATTCCGATGCAGTTTCTGGGTTTCATCGCCAATAAGAAGGTCAGAGGGATACAGTAAACCTGAAGTGAAGCATCGGAATCTATAACTAGTGTCACAGGAATGGATCAAAACATAGACAGTAAGAAGAGTCAGTTTTCTTGTACTTAAGTCGGCGTTGTACATTTTGTATTTAATTCCGATGCAATTTCTGTGTTTCATTGTCAATAAGAAGGTCACAGGGATACAGTAAACCTGAGGTGAAGCATCGGAATGTATAACTAGTGTCTCAGGAATGGTTCAAAACATAGACAGTAAGAAGAGTCAGTTTTCTTGTACTTAAGTCGGCATTGTTCCTTTTCTATTTAATTCCGAAGCAATTTCTATGTTTCATCGTCAATAAGACGGTCAGAGGGATACAGTATACCTGAAGTGAAGCATCGGAATCTATAACTAGCGTCACAGGAATGGTTCATAACATAGACAGTAAGAAGAGTCAGTTTTCTTGTACTTAAGTCGGCATTGTGCCTTTGTATTTAATTCCGATGCAATTACTGTGCTTCATCGTCAATAAGAAGGTCAGAGGGATACAGTAAACCTGAAGTGAAGCATCGGAATCTATAGCTAGTGTCACAGGAATGGTTCATAACATAGACAGTAAGAAGAGTCAGTTTTCTTGCCTTTAGTATTATATCCGATGCAATTTCTGTGTTTCATCGTCAATAATGTCAGAGGGATACAGTAAAGCTGAAGTGAAGCTTCGGAATCTATAACTAGTGTCACATGAATGGTTCAAAACATAGACAGTAAGAAGAGTCAGTTATCTTATACTTAAGTCGGCATTGTGCCTTTTCTATTTAATTCCGATGCAATTTCTGTGTTTCATCGTCAATAAGAAGGTCAGAGGGTTACAGTAAGCCTGAAGTGAAGCATCGGAATCTATAACTAGTGTCACAGGAATGGTTCAAAACATAGACAGTAAGAAGAGTCAGTTTTCTTGTACTTAAGTCGGCATTATGCCTTTTGTATTTAATTCCGATGCAATTTCTGTGTTTCAACGTCAATAAGAAGGTCAGAGGGATACAGTAAACCACAAGTGAAGTATCGGAATCTGTAACTAGTGTCACAGGAATGGTTCAAAACATAGACATTAAGAAGATTCAGTTTTCGTGTACTTAAGTCGGCATTGTGCCTTTTCTATTTAATTCCGATGCAATTTCTGGGTTTCATCGCCAATAAGAAGGTCAGAGGGATACAGTAAACCTGAAGTGAAGCATCGGAATCTATAACTAGTGTCACCGGAATGGTTCAAAACATAGACAGTAAGAGGGGTCAGTTTACTTGTACTTAAGTCGGCGTTGTACCTTTTGTATTTAATTCCGATGCAATTTCTGTGTTTCATCGTCAATAAGAAGGTCAGAGGGATACAGTAAACCTGAGGTGAAGCATCGGAATCTACAACTAGTGTCACAGGAACGGTTCAAAACATAGACACTAAGAAGAGTCAGTTTTCTTGTACTTAAGTCGGCATTGTGCATTTTTTATTTAATTCCGAAGCAATTTCTGTGTTACATCGTCAATAAGAAGGTCAGATGGATACAGTAAACCTGAAGTGAATCATCGGAATCTATAACTAGTGTCATATGATTGGTTCAAAACATAGACACTAAAGAAGAGTCAGTTTCCTTGTACTTAAGTCGGCATTGTGACTCTTGTATTTAATTGCAATGCAATTTCTGTGTTTCATCAACATTATGTAGGTCAGAGGGATACAGTAAACCTGAAGTGAAGCATCGGAATCTATAACTAGTGTATCAGGAATGGTTCAAAACATAGACAGTAAGAAGAGTCAGCTTTCTTGTACTTAAGTCGGCGTTGTACATTTTGTATTTAATTCCGATGCAATTTCTGTGTTTCATTGTCAATAAGAAGGTCAGAGGGATACAGTAAACCTGAAGTGAAGCATCGGAATCTATAACTAGTGTCACAGGAATGGTTCAAAACATAGACAGTAAGAAGAGTCAGTTTTCTTGTACTTCAGTCGTTATTGTGCCTTTTGTATTTAATTCCGATGCCACTTCTGTGTTTCATCGTCAATAACAAGGTCAGAGGGAGACAGTAAACCTGAAGTGAAGCTTCGGAATCTATAACTTGTGTCACAGGAATGGTTCAAAACATAGACAGTAAGAAGAGTCAGTTTTCTTGTACTTAAGTCGGCATTGTTAATTTTGTATTTAATTCCGAAGCAATTTCTGTGTTTCATCGTCAATAAGAAGGTCAGAGGGATACAGTAAACCTGAAGTGAATCATCGGAATCTATAAGTAGTGTCACATGATTGGTTCAAAACATAGACAGTAAGAAGAGTCAGTTTTCTTCTACTTAAGTCGGCATTGTGCCTTTTGAATTTAATTCCGATGCAATTTCTGTGTTTCATCAACATTAAGTAGGTCAGAGGGATACAGTAAACCTGAAGTGAAGCATCGGAATATATAACTAGTGTCTCAGGAATTGTTCAAAACATAGACAGTAAGAAGAGTCAGATTTCTTGTACTTAAGTCGGCAATGTTCCTTTTCTATTTAATTCCGAAGCAATTTCTATGTTTCATCGTCAATAAGGCGGTCAGAGGGAAACAGTAGACCTGAAGTGAAGCATCGGAATCTATAACTAGTGTCACAGGAATGGTTCAAAATATAGACAGTAAGAAGAGTCAGTTTTCTTGTACTTAAGTCGGCATTGTGCATTTTGTATTTAATTCCGATGCAATTTCTGTGTTTCATCAACATTAAGTAGATCAGAGGGATACAGTAAACCTGAAGTGAAGCATCGGAATCTATAACTAGTGTCTCAGGAATGGTTCAAAACATAGACAGTAAGAAGAGTCAGTTTTCTTGTACTTAAGTCGGCAATGTTCCTTTTTTATTTAATTCCCAAGCAATTACTATGTTTCATCGTCAATAAGGCGGTCAGAGGGAAACAGTAGACCTGAAGTGAAGCATCGGAATCTATAACTAGTGTCACAGGAATGGTTCATAACAAAGACAGTAAGAGGAGTCAGTTTTCTTGTACTTATGTCGGCAATGTGACTTTTGTATTTTATTTTGATGCAATTTCTGTGTTTCATCAATAATACGAAGGTCAGAGGGATACAGTAAACCTGACGTGAAGCATCTGAATCTATAACTAGTGTCACAGGAATGGTTCAGAACTTAGACAGTAATAAGAGTCAGTTTTCTTGTACTTAAGTCTGCATTGTGCATTTTGTATTTAATTCCGACGCAATTTCTGTGTTTCATCGTCAATAAGAAGGTCAGAGGGATACAGTAAGCCTGAAGTGAAGCATCGGAATCAATAACTAGTGTCACATGAATGGATCAAAACATAGACACTAAGAGGAGTCAGTTTTCTTGTACTTAAGTCGGCATTGTGCTTTTTGTATTTAATTCCGATGCAATTTCTGTTTCATCGTCAATAAGAAGGTCAGAGGGGTACAGTAAACCTGAAGTGAAGCCTCGGAATCTATAACTAGTGTTACAGGAATGGTTCAAAACATAGACAGTAAGAAGAGTCAGTTCTCTTGTACTTAAGTCGGCATTTCGCCTTTTGTAGTTAATTCCGATGCAATTTCTGTGTTTCATCGTCAAAACGAAGGTCAGAGGGATACAGTAAACCTGAAGTGAAGCCTCGGAATCTATAACTAGTGTTACAGGAATGGTTCAAAACATAGACAGTAAGAAGAGTCAGTTCTCTTGTACTTAAGTCGGCATTTCGCCTTTTGTAGTTGATTCCGATGCAATTTCTGTGTTTCATCGTCAATAAGAAGGTCAGAGGGATACAGTAAACCTGAGGTGAAGCATCGGAATGTATAACTAGTGTCTCAGGAATGGTTCAAAACATAGACAGTAAGAAGAGTCAGTTTTCTTGTACTTAAGTCGGTATTGTTCCTTTTCTATTTATTTCCGAAGCAATTTCTATGTTTCATCGTCAATAAGACGGTCAGAGGGATACAGTATACCTGAAGTGAAGCATCGGAATCTATAACTAGCGTCACAGGAATGGTTCATAACATAGACCGTAAGAAGAGTCAGTTTTCTTGTACTTAAGTCGGCATTGTGCCTTTGTATTTAATTCCGATGCAATTACTGTGCTTCATCGTCAATAAGAAGGTCAGAGGGATACAGTAAACCTGAAGTGAAGCATCGGAATCTATAGCTAGTGTCACAGGAATGGTTCATAACATAGACAGTAAGAAGAGTGAGTTTTCTTGCCTTTAGTATTACATCCGATGCAATTTCTGTGTTTCATCGTCAATAATGTCAGAGGGATACAGTAAACCTGAAGTGAAGCTTCGGAATCTATAACTAGTGTCTCAGGAATGGTTCAAAACATAGACAGTAAGAAGAGTCAGTTTTCTTGTACTTAAGTCGGCATTGTGCCTTTTGTATTTAATTCCGATGCAATTTCTGTGTTTCAACGTCAATAAGAAGGTCAGAGGGATACAGTAAACCACAAGTGAAGTATCGGAATCTATAACTAGTGTCACAGGAATGGTTCAAAACTTAGACAGTAAGAAGAGTCAGTTTTCTTGTACTAAAGTCGGCATTGTGCCTTTTGTATTTAATTCCGATGCAATTTCTGTGTTTCATCGTCAATAAGAAGGTCAGAAAGATACAGTAAAGCTGAAGTGTAGCATCGGAATCTATAACTAGTGTTACAGGAATGGTTCAAAACATAGACAGTAAGAAGTGTCAGTTTTCTTGTACTTAAGTTGGCATTTCGCTTTTTGTATTTAATTCCGTTGCAATTTCTGTGTTTCATCGTCAATAAGAAGGTCAGAGGGATACAGTAAACCTGAGGTGAAGCATCGGAATCTATAACTAGTGTCACAGGAATGGTTCAAAACATAGACATTAAGAAGATTCAGTTTTCGTGTACTTAAGTCGGCATTGTGCCTTTTCTATTTAATTCCGATGCAATTTCTGGGTTTCATCGCCAATAAGAAGGTCAGAGGGATACAGTAAACCTGAGGTGAAGCATCGGAATCTACAACTAGTGTCACAGGAACGGTTCAAAACATAGACAGTAAGAAGAGTCAGTTTTCTTCTACTTAAGTCGGCATTGTGCCTTTTGTATTTAATTCCGATGCAATTTCTGTGTTTCATCAACATTAAGTAGGTCAGAGGGATACAGTAAACCTGAAGTGAAGCATCGGAATCTATAACTAGTGTCTCAGGAATTGTTCAAAACATAGACAGTAAGAAGAGTCAGTTTTCTTGTACTTAAGTCGGCATTGTTCCTTTTCTATTTCATTCCGAAGCAATTTCTATGTTTCATCGTCAATAAGACGGTCAGAGGGATACAGTATACCTGAAGTGAAGCATCGGAATCTATAACTAGCGTCACAGGAATGGTTCATAACATAGACCGTAAGAAGAGTCAGTTTTCTTGTACTTAAGTCGGCATTGTGCCTTTGTATTTAATTCCGATGCAATTACTGTGCTTCATCGTCAATAAGAAGGTCAGAGGGATACAGTAAACCTGAAGTGAAGCATCGGAATCTATAGCTAGTGTCACAGGAATGGTTCATAACATAGACAGTAAGAAGAGTCAGTTTTCTTGCCTTTAGTATTACATCCGATGCAATTTCTGTGTTTCATCGTCAATAATATCAGAGGGATACAGTAAACCTGAAGTGAAGCTTCGGAATCTATTACTAGTGTCTCAGGAATGGTTCAAAACATAGACAGTAAGAAGAGTCAGTTTTCTTGTACTTAAGTCGGCATTGTGCCTTTTGTATTTAATTCCGATGCAATTTCTGTGTTTCAACGTCAATAAGAAGGTCAGAGGGATACAGTAAACCACAAGTGAAGTATCGGAATCTATAACTAGTGTCACAGGAATGGTTCAAAACTTAGACAGTAAGAAGAGTCAGTTTTCTTGTACTAAAGTCGGCATTGTGCCTTTTGTATTTAATTCCGATGCAATTTCTATGTTTCATCGTCAATAAGAAGGTCAGAAAGATACAGTAAAGCTGAAGTGTAGCATCGGAATCTATAACTAGTGTTACAGGAATGGTTCAAAACATAGACAGTAAGAAGAGTCAGATTTCTTGTACTTAAGTCGGCATTGTTCCATTTCTATTTAATTCCGAAGCTATTTCTATGTTTCATCGTCAATAAGGCGGTCAGAGGGAAACAGTAGACCTGAAGTGAAGCATCGGAATCTATAACTAGTGTCACAGGAATGGTTCAAAATATAGACAGTAAGAAGAGTCAGTTTTCTTGTACTTAAGTCGGCATTGTGCATTTTGTATTTAATTCCGAAGCAATTTCAGTGATTCATCGTCAATAAGTAGGTCAGAGGGATACAGTAGACCTGAAGTGAGGCATCGGAATCTATAACTAGTGTCACAGGAATGGTTCAAAGCAAAGACAGTAAGAAGAGTCAGTTTCCTTGTACTTAAGTCGGCATTGTGACTTTTGTATTTAATTCCGATGCAATTTCTGTGTTTCATCAACATGAAGTAGATCAGAGGGATACAGTAAACCTGAAGTGAAGCATCGGAATCAACAACTAGTGTCTCAGGAATGGTTCAAAACATAGACAGTAAGAAGAGTCAGTTTTCTTGTACTTAAGTCGGCATTGTTCCTTTTTTATTTAATTCCCAAGCAATTTCTATGTTTCATCGTCAATAAGGCGGTCAGAGGGAAACAGTAGACCTGAAGTGAAGCATCGGAATCTATAACTAGTGTCACAGGAATGGTTCATAACAAAGACAGTAAGAAGAGTCAGTTTTCTTGTACTTATGTCGGCATTGTGACTTTTGTATTTAATTTTGATGCAATTTCTGTGTTTCATCAATAATACGAAGGTCAGAGGGATACAGTAAACCTGACGTGAAGCATCGGAATTAATAACTAGTGTCACATGAATGGATCAAATCATAGACACTAAGAGGAGTCAGTTTTCTTGTACTTAAGTCGGCATTGTGCTTTTTGTATTTAATTCCGATGCAATTTCTGTTTCATCGTCAATAAGAAGGTCAGAGGGATACAGTAAACCTGAAGTGAAGCCTCGGAATCTAAAACTAGTGTTACACGAATGGTTCAAAACATAGACAGTAAGAAGAGTCAGTTCTCTTGTACTTAAGTCGGCATTTCGCCTTTTGTAGTTAATTCCGAGGCAATTTCTGTGTTTCATCGTCAATACGAAGGTCAGAGGGATACAGTAAACATGAAGTGAAGCCTCGGAATCTATAACTAGTGTTACAGGAATGGTTCAAAACATAGACAGTAAGAAGAGTCAGTTCTCTTGTACTTAAGTCGGCATTTCGCCGTTTGTAGTTAATTCCGATGCAATTTCTGTGTTTCATCGTCAATAAGAAGGTCAGAGGGATACAGTAAACCTGAGGTGAAGCAACGGAATGTATAACTAGTGTCTCAGGAATGGTTCAAAACATAGACAGTAAGAAGAGTCAGTTTTCTTGTACTTAAGTCGGCATTGTTCCTTTTCTATTTAATTCCGAAGCAATTTCTATGTTTCTTCGTCAATAAGACGGTCAGAGGGATACAGTATACCTGAAGTGAAGCATCGGAATCTATAACTAGCGTCACAGGAATGGTTCATAACATAGACAGTAAGAAGAGTCAGTTTTCTTGTACTTAAGTCGGCATTGTGCCTTTGTATTTAATTCCGATGCAATTACTGTGCTTCATCGTCAATTAGTAGGTCAGAGGGATACAGTAAACCAGAAGTGAAGCATCGGAATCTATAGCTAGTGTCACAGGAATGGTTCATAACATAGTCAGTAAGAAGAGTCAGTTTTCTTGCCTTTAGTATTATATCCGATGCAATTTCTGTGTTTCATCGTCAATAATGTCAGAGGGATACAGTAAACCTGAAGGGAAGCTTCGGAATCTATAACTAGTGTCACATGAATGGTTCAAAACATAGACAGTAAGAAGAGTCAGTTATCTTATACTTAAGTCGGCATTGTGCCTTTTCTATTTAATTCCGATGCAATTTCTGTGTTTCATCGTCAATAAGAAGGTCAGAGGGTTACAGTAAGCCTGAAGTGAAGCATCGGAATCTATAACTAGTGTCACAGGAATGGTTCAAAACATAGACAGTAAGAAGAGTCAGTTTTCTTGTACTTAAGTCGGCATTGTGCCTTTTGTATTTAATTCCGATGCAATTTCTGTGTTTCAACGTCAATAAGAAGGTCAGAGGGATACAGTAAACCACAAGTGAAGTATCGGAATCTATAACTAGTGTCACAGGAATGGTTCAAAACTTAGACAGTAAGAAGAGTCAGTTTTCTTGTACTAAAGTCGGCATTGTGCCTTTTGTATTTAATTCCGATGCAATTTCTGTGTTTCATCGTCAATAAGAAGGTCAGAAAGATACAGTAAAGCTGAAGTGTAGCATCGGAATCTATAACTAGTGTTACAGGAATGGTTCAAAACATAGACAGTAAGAAGTGTCAGTTTTCTTGTACTTAAGTTGGCATTTCGCTTTTTGTATTTAATTCCGTTGCAATTTCTGTGTTTCATCGTCAATAAGAAGGTCAGAGGGATACAGTAAACCTGAGGTGAAGCATCGGAATCTATAACTAGTGTCACAGGAATGGTTCAAAACATAGACAATAAGAAGATTCAGTTTTCGTGTACTTAAGTCGGCATTGTGCCTTTTCTATTTAATTCCGATGCAATTTCTGGGTTTCATCGCCAATAAGAAGGTCAGAGGGATACAGTAAACCTGAAGTGAAGCATCGGAAACTATAACTAGTGTCACAGGAATGGTTCAAAACATAGACAGTAAGAGAGGTCAGTTTACTTGTACTTAAGTCGGCGTTGTACCTTTTGTATTTAATTCCGATGCAATTTCTGTGTTTCATCGTCAATAAGAAGGTCAGAGGGATACAGTAAACCTGAGGTGAAGCATCGGAATCTTCAACTAGTGTCACAGGAACGGTTCAAAACATAGACAGTAAGAAGAGTCAGTTTTCTTGTACTTAAGTCGGCATTGTGCATTTTGTATTTAATTCCGAAGCAATTTCTGTGTTTCATCGTCAATAAGAAGGTCAGATGGATACAGTAAACCTGAAGTGAATCATCGGAATCTATAACTAGTGTCACATGATTGGTTCAAAACATAGACACTAAAGAAGAGTCAGTTTCCTTGTACTTAAGTCGGCATTGTGACTCTTGTATTTAATTGCGAAGCAATTTCTGTGTTTCATCAACATTATGTAGGTCAGAGGGATACAGTAAACCTGAAGTGAAGCATCGTAATCTATAACTAGTGTATCAGGAATGGTTCAAAACATAGACAGTAAGAAGAGTCAGTTTTCTTGTACTTAAGTCGGCATTGTTCCTTTTATATTTAATTCCGAAGCAATTTCTATGTTTCATAGCCAATAAGACGGTCAGAGGGATACAGCAAACCTGAAGTAGAGCATCGGAATCTATAACTAGTGTCACAGGAATGGTTTGTAACATAGACAGTTAGAAGAGTCAGTTTTCTTGTACTTATGTCGGCATTGTGACTTTTGTATTTAAATCCGATGCAATTTCTGTGTTTCATCAACAATAAGAAGGTCAGAGGGATACAGTAAACCTCAAGTGAAGCATCGGAATCTATAACTAGTGTCACAGGAATGGTTCATAACAAAGACAGTAAGAAGAGTCAGTTTTCTTCTACTTAAGTCGGCATTGTGCCTTTTGTATTTAATTCCGATGCAATTTCAGTGTTTCATCGTCAATAAGAAGGTCAGAGGGATTCAGTAGACCTGAAGTGAAGCATCGGAATCTATAACTAGTGTCACAGGAATGGTTCAAAACATAGACAGTAAGAAGTGTTAGTTTCCTTGTACTTAAGTCGGCATTGTGACTTTTGTATTTAATTCCGATGCAATTTCTGTGTTTCATCAACATTAAGTAGGTCAGAGGGATTCAGTAAACCTGAAGTGAAGCATCGGAATCTATAACTAGTGTCTCAGGAATGGTTCAAAACATAGCCAGTAAGAAGAGTCATTTTTCTCGTACTTAAGTCGGCATTGTTCCTTTTCTATTTAATTCCGAAGCAATTTCTATGTTTCATCGTCAATAAGACGGTCAGAGGGATACAGTAAACCTGAAATGAAGCATCGGAATCTATAACTAGTGTCACAGGAATGGTTCATAACAAAGACAGTAAGAAGAGTCTGTTTTCTTGTACTTATGTCGGCATTGTGCTTTTTGTATTTAATTCCGATGCAATTTCTGATTCATCGTCAATATGAAGGTCAGAGGGATACAGTAAACCTGAAGTGAAGCATCGGAATCTATATTTAGTGTCACTGGAATGGTTCAAAACATAAGTAGTAAGAAGAGTCAGTTTACTTGTGCTTATGTCGGCATTGTGCCTTTTCTATTTAATCCCGATGCAATTTCTGTGTTTCGTCGTCAATAAGAAGGTCCATGGGATACAGTACACCTGAAGTGAAGCATCGGAATCTAAAATCGGTCTCACAGGAAAGGTTCAAAACATAGACAGTATGAAGAGCCAGCCTTCTAGTACTTGAGTAGGCATTGTGCCTTTTGTATTTAATTCCGAAGCAATTTCTGTGTTTCATCGTCAATGAGAAGGTCAGAGGGATACAGTAAACTTGAAGTGAAGCATCGGAATCTATAACTAGTGTTACAGGAATGGTTCAAAACATAGACAGTAAGAAGAGTCAGTTCTCTTGTACTTAAGTCGGCATTTCGCCTTTTGTATTTAATTCCGTTCAATTTCTGTGTTTCATCGTCAATAAGAAGGTCAGAGGGATACAGTAAACCTGAGGTGAAGCATCGGAATCTATAACTAGTGTCACAGGAAGGGTTCTAAACATAGACAGTCAGAAGAGTCAGGTTTCTTATACTTAAGTCGGCATTGTGCCTTTTGTATATATTTCCGATGCTATTTCTGTGTTTCGTCGTCATTAAGAAGGTCCATGAAATACAGTAAACCTGAAGTGAAGCATCGGAATCTAAAACCGGTCTCACAGGAAAGGTTCAAAACATAGACAATATGAAGAGCCAGCCTTCTTGTACTTGAGTCGGCATAGTGCCTCTTGTATTTAATTCCGGGGCAATTTCTCTGTTTCATCGTCAATAAGAAGGTCAGATGGATACAGTAAACCTGAAGTGAAGCATCGGAATCTATAACTAGTGTCAAAGGAATGGTTCAAAACTTAGACAGTAAGAAGAGTCAGTTTTCTTGTACTTAAGTCGACATTGTGCTTTTTGTATTTAATTCCGATGCAATTTCTGTGTTTCATCGTCAATAAGAAGGTCAGAGGGATACGGTAAACCTCAAGTGAAGCATCGGAATATATAACTAGTGTCACAGGAATGGTTCAAAACTTAGACAGTAAGAAGAGTCAGTTTTCTTGTACTTAAGTCGGCATTGTGCTTTTGTATTTCATTCCGATGCAATATCTGTGTTTCATCGTCAATAAGAAGGTCAGAAAGATACAGTAAACGTGAAGTGTAGCATCGGAATCTATAACTAGTGTTACAGGAATGGTTCAAAACATAGACAGTAAGAAGTGTCAGTTTTCTTGTATTTAAGTCGGTATTTCGCCTTTTATATTTAATTCCGTTGCAATTTCTGTGTTTCATCGTCAATAAGAAGGTCAGAGGGATACAGTAAACCTGAGGTGAAGCATCGGAATCTATAACTAGTGTCACAGGAATGGTTCAAAACATAGACAGTAAAAAGTGTCAGTTTTCGTGTACTTAAGTCGGCATTGTGCCTTTTCTATTTAATTCCGATGCAATTTCTGGGTTTCATCGCCAATAAGAAGGTCAGAGGGATACCGTAAACCTAAGGTGAAGCATCGGAATCTATAACTAGTGTCACAGGAATGGTTCAAAACATAGACAGTAAGAAGGGTCAGTTTTCTTGTACTTAAGTCGGCGTTGTACCTTTTGTATTTAATTCCGATGCAATTTCTGTGTTTCATCGTCAATAAGAAGGTCAGAGGGATACTGTAAACCTGAAGTGAAGCATCGGAATCTATAACTAGTGTCAAAGGAATGGTTCAAATCATAGACAGAAAAGAAGAGTCAGTTTTCTTGTACTTAAGTCGGCATTGTGCCCTTTGTATTTAATTCCGATGCAATTACTGTGTTTCATCGTCAATAAGAAGGTCAGAGGGATACAGTAAACCTGAAGTGAAGCATTGGAATCTATAGCTAGTGTCACAGGAATTGTTCAAAACATAGACAGTAAGAAGAGTCAGTTTTCTTGTACTTAAGTCGGCATTGTGCCTTTAGTATTTAATTCCGATGCAATTTCTGTGTTTCATCGTCAATAAGATGGTCAGAGGGAACAGTAAACCTGAAGTGAAGCATCGGAATCTATAACTAGTGTCACATGAATGGTTCAAAACATAGACAGTAAGAAGAGTCAGTTATCTTTTACTTAAGTAGGCATTGTGCCTTTTCTATTTAATTCCGATGTAATTTCTGTGTTTCATCGTCAATAAGAAGGTTAGAGGGATACAGTAAACCTGAAGTGAAGCATCGGAATCTATAACTAGTGTTATAGGAATGGTTCAAAACATAGACAGTAAGAAGTGTCAGTTTTCTTGTACTTATGTCGGCGTTGTACCTTTTGTATTTAATTCCGATGCAATTTCTGTGTTTCATCGTCAATAAGCAGGTCAGTGGGATACAGTAAACCTGAAGTGAAGCTTCGGAATCTATAACTAGTGTTACAGGAATTCTTCAAACATAGGCAGTAAGAAGAGTCAGTTTTCTTGTACTTAAGTCGGTATTGTGCCTTTTGTATTTAATTGCGATGCAACTTCTGTGTTTCATCGTCAATAACAAGGTCAGAGGGATACAGTAAACCTGAAGGGAAGCATCGGAATCTATAACTAGTGTCACTGGAATGGTTCAAAGCATAGACAGTAAGAAGTGTCAGTTTTCTTGTACTTAAGTCGGCGTTGTACCTTTTGTATTTATTTCCGATGCAATTTCTGTGTTTCATCGTCAATAAGAAGTTCAGAGGGATACAGTAAGCCTGAAGTGAAGCATCGGAATCAATAACTAGTGTCACATGAATGGTTCAAAACATAGACACTAAGAGGAGTCAGTTTTCTTGTACTTAAGTCGGCATTGTGCTTTTTGTATTTAATTCCGATGCAATTTCTGTTTCATCGTCAATAAGAAGGTCAGGGGGATACAGTAAACCTGAAGTGAAGCATCGGAATCTATATTTAGTTTCACAGGAATGGTTCAAAACATAGACAGTAAGAAGAGTCAGTGTTCGTGTACTTTAGTCGGCATTGTGCGTTTTCTATTTATTTCCGATGCAATTTCTGGGTTTCATCGTCAATAAGAATTTCAGAGGGATACAGAAAACCTGAAGTGAAGCATCGGAATCTATAACTAGTGTCACAGGAGTGGTTCATAACATAGACAGTAAGAAGAGTCAGTTTTCTTGTACTTAAGTCGGCGTTGTACCTTTTGTATTTAATTCCGATGCAATTTCTGTGTTTCATCGTCAATAAGGTCAGAGGGATACAGTAAACCTGATGTGAAGCATCGGAATCTATAACTAGTGTCACAGGAATGGTTCATAACATAGACAGTAAGAAGAGTCAGTTTTCTTGTACTGAAGTCGGCATTGTGCCTTTAGTATTTAATTCCGATGCAATTTCTGTGTTTCATCGTCAATAAGGTCAGAGGGATACAGTAAACCTGAAGTGAAGCATCGGAATCTATAACTAGTGTCACAGGAATTGTTCATAACATAGACAGTAAGAAGAGTCAGTTTTCTTGTACTTAAGTCGGCATTGTGGTTTTTGTATTTAATTCCGATGCAATTTCTGTTTCATCGTCAATAAGAAGGTCAGAGGGATACAGTAAACCTGAAGTGAAGCATCGGAATCTATAACTAGTATCACAGGAATGGTTCAAAACATAGACAGTAAGAAGAGTCAGTTTTCTTGTACTTAAGTTGGCGTTGTACCTTTTGAATTTAATTCCGATGCAATTTCTGTGTTTCATCGTCAATAAGAAGGTCAGAGGGATGCAGTAAACATGAAGGGAAACATCGGAATCTATTACTAGTGTCACAGGAATGGTTCAAAACATAGACAGTAAGAAGAGTCAGTTTTTTTGTACTTAAGTCGGTATTGTGCCTTTGGTATTTAATTCCGATGCAACTTCTGTGTTTCATCGTCAATAACAAGGTCAGAGGGATACAGTAAACCTGAAGTGAATCATCGGAATCTATAACTAGAGTCACATGATTGGTTCAAAACATAGACAGTAAGAAGAGTCAGTTTCCTTGAACTTAAGTCGGCATTGTGACTTTTGTATTTAATTCCGATGCAATTTCTGTGTTTCATCAACATTAAGTAGGTCAAAGGGATACAGTAAACCTGAAGTGAAGCATCGGAATCTATAACTAGTGTCTCAGGAATGGTTCAAAACATAGACAGTAAGAAGAGTCAGTTTTCTTATACTTAAGTCGGCGTTGTTCCTTTTCTATTTAATTCCGAAGCAATTTTTATGTTTCATCTTCAATAAGACGGTCAGAGGGATACAGTAAACCTGAAGTGAAGCATCGGAATCTATAACTAGTGTCACAGTTATGGTTCATAACATAGACATTAAGAAGAGTCAGTTTTCTTGTACTTATGTCGGCATTGTGACTTTTGTATTCAATTCCGATGCAATTTCGGTGTTTCATCAACAATAAGAAGGTCAGAGGGATACAGTAAACCTGAAGTGAAGCATCGGAATCTATAACTATTGTCACAGGGATGGTTCAGAACTTAGACAGTAAGAAGAGTCAGTTTTCTTGTACTTAAGTCTGCATTGTGCATTTTGTATTTAATTCCGAAGCAATTTCTGTGTTTCATCGTCAATAAGAAGGTCAGAGGGATACAGTAAACCTGAAGTGAAGCATCGGAATCTATAACTAGTGTCACAGAAATGGTTCATAACATAGACAGTAAGAAGAGTCAGTTTTCTTGTACTTAAGTTGGCATTGTCCCTTTTGTATTTAATTCCGATGCAATTTCTGTGATTCATCGTCAATAAGAAGGTCAGAGGGTACAGTAAACCTGAAGTGAAGCATCGGAATCTATAACTAGTGTCACAGGAAGGGTTCTAAACATAGACAGTAAGAAGAGTCAGGTTACTTGTACTTAAGTCGGCAATGTGCCTTTTGTATATATTTCCGATGCAATTACTGTGTTTCGTCGTCATTAAGAAGGTCCATGAATATACAGTAAACCTGAAGTGAAGCATCGGAATCTAAAACCGCTCTCACAGGAAAGGTTCAAAACATAGACAGTATGAAGAGCCAGCCTTCTTGTTCTTGAGTCGGTATTGTGCCTCTTGTATTTAATTCCGGTGCAATTTCTCTGTTTCATCGTCAATAAGAAGGTCAGAGGGATACAGTAAACCTGAAGTGAAGCATTGGAATCCATAACTAGTGTCACAGGAATGGTTCAAAACATAGACAGTAAGAAGAGTCAGTTTTCTTGTACTTAAGTCGGCGTTGTACCTTTTGTATTTAATTCCGATGCAATTTCTGTGTTTCATCGTCAATAAGAAGGTCAGAGGGATACAGTAAACCTGAAGTGAAGCATCGGAATCTATAACTAGTGTCACAGGAATGGTTCAAAACATAGACAGTAAGAAGAGTCAGTTTTCTTGTACTTAAGTCGGTATTGTGCCTTTTGTATTTAATTCCGATGCAACTTCTATGTTTCATCGTCAATAACAAGGTCAGAGGGATACAGTAAACCTGAAGTGAAGCCTCGGAACCTATAACTAGTGTCACAGGAACGGTTCAAAGCATAGACAGTTTGAAGAGTCAGTTTTCTTGTACTTAAGTCGGCATTGTGCATTTTGTATTTAATTCCGAAGCAATTTCTGTGTTTCATCGTCAATACGGAGGTCAGAGGGATACAGTAAACCTGAAGTAGAGCATCGGAATCTATAACTAGTGTCACAGGAACGGTTCAAAGCATAGACAGTAAGGAGAGTAAGTTTCCTCGTACTTAAGTCGGCATTGTGACTTTTGTATTTAATTCCGATGCAATTTCTGTGTTTCATCAACATTAAGTAGCTCAGAGGGATACAGTAAACCTGAAGTGAAGCATCGGAATCTATTACTAGTGTCTCAGGAATGGTTCAAAACATAGACAGTAAGAACAGTCAGTTTTCTTGTACTTCAGTCGGCATTGTTCCTTTTCTATTTATTTCCGAAGCAATTTCTATGTCTCATCGTCAGTAAGACGGTCAGAGGGATACAGTAAACCTGAAGTGAAGCATCGGAATCTATAACTAGTGTCACAGTTATGGTTCATAACATAGACGGTAAGAAGAGTCAGTTTTCTTGTACTTATGTCGGCATTGTGACTTTTGTATTTAATTCCGATGCAATTTCTGTGTTTCTTCAACAATAAGAAGGTCAGAGGGATACAGTAAACCTGAAGTGCAGCATCGGAATCTATAACTAGTGTCACAGGAATGGTTCAGAACTTAGACAGTAAGAAGAGTCAGTTTTCTTGTACTTAAGTCTGCATTGTGCATTTTGTATTTAATTCCGAAGCAATTTCAGTGTTTCATCGTCAATTAGAAGGTCAGACGGATACAGTAAGCCTGAAGTGAAGCTTCGGAATCAATAACTAGTGTCACATGAATGGTTCAAAACATAGACAGTAAGAGGAGTCAGTTTTTTGTACTTAAGTCGGCATTGTGCTTTTTGTATTTAATTCCGATGCAATTTCTGTTTCATCGTCAATAAGAAGGTCAGTGGGATACAGTAAACCTGAAGTGAAGCATCGGAATCTATATTTAGTGTCACAGGAATGGTTCAAAACATAGACAGTAAGAAGAGTCAGTTTACTTGTACTTATGTCGGCATTGTGCCTTTTCTATTTAATTCCGATGCAATTTCTGTGTTTCGTCGTCAATATGAAGGTCCATGGGATACAGTAAACCTGAAGTGAAGCATCGGAATCTATAACTAGTGTCACAGGAATGGTTCAGAACTTAGACAGTAAGAAGAGTCAGTTTTCTTGTACTTAAGTCTTCATTCTGCATTTTGTATTTAATTCCGAAGCAATTTCTGTGTTTCATCGTCAATAAGAAGGTCAGAGGGATACAGTAAACCGGAAGTGAAGCATCGGAATCTATAGCAAGTGTCACAGGAATGGTTCCTAACATAGACAGTAAGAAGAGTCAGATTTCTTGTACTGAAGTCGGCATTGTGCCTTTAGTATTTAATTCCGATGCAATTTCTGTGTTTCATCGTCAATAAGGTCAGAGGGATACAGTAAACCTGAAGTGAAGCATCGGAATCTATAACTAGTGTCACAGGAATGGTTCATAACATAGACAGTAAGAAGAGTCAGTTTTTTTGTACTGAAGTCGGCATTGTGCCTTTAGTATTTAATTCCGATGCAATTTCTGTGTTTCATCGTCAATAAGGTCAGAGGGATACAGTAAACCTGAAGTGAAGCATCGGAATCTATAACTAGTGTCACAGGAATGGTTCATAACATAGACAGTAAGAAGAGTCAGTTTTCTTGTACTTATGTCGGCATTGTGACTTTTGTATTTAATTCCGATGCAATTTCTGTGTTTCATCAACAATAAGAAGGTCAGAGGGATACAGTTAACCTGAACTGAAGCATCGGAATCTATAACTAGCGTCACAGGAATGGTTCAAAACATAGACAGTAAGAGGTGTCAGTTTTCTTGTACTTAAGTCGGCATTGTGGTTTTTGTATTTAATTCCGATGCAATTTCTGTTTCATCGTCAATAAGAAGGTCAGAGGGATACAGTAAACGTGAAGTGAAGCATCGGAATCTATAACTAGTGTCACAGGAATGGTTCAAAACATAGACAGTAAGAAGAGTCAGTTTTCTTGTACTTAAGTCGGCGTTGTACCTTTTGTATTTAATTCCGATGCAATTTCTGTCTTTCATCGTCAATAAGAAGGTCAGAGGGATACAGTAAACATGAAGGGAAGCATCGGAATCTATTACTAGTGTCACAGGAATGGTTCAAAATATAGACAGTAAGAAGAGTCAGTTTTTTTGTACTTAAGTCGGTATTGTGCCTTTTGTATTTAATTCCGATGCAACTTCTGTGTTTCATCGTCAATAACAAGGTCAGAGGGATACAGTTAACCTGAAGTGAAGCATCGGAATCTATAACTAGTGTCACAGGAACGGTTCACAACATAGACAGTCAGAAGAGTCAGTTTTCTTGTACTTAAGTCGGCATTGTGCATTTTGTATTTAATTCCGAAGGAATTTCTGTGTTTCATCGTCAATAAGAAGGTCAGAGGGATACAGTAAACCTGAAGTGAATCATCGGAATCTATAACTAGTGTCACATGATTGGTTCAAAACAGTGACAGTAAGAAGAGTCAGTTTCCTTGTACTTAAGTCGGCATTGTGACTTTCGTATTTAATTCCGATGCAATTTCTGTGTTTCATCAACATTAAGTAGGTCAGAGGGATACAGTAAACCTGAAGTGAAGCATCGGAATCTATAACTAGTGTCTCAGCAATGGTTCAAAACATAGACATTAAGAAGAGTCAGTTTTCTTGTACTTATGTCGGCATTGTGCCTTTTCTATTTAATTCCGATGCAATTTCTGTGTTTCGTCGTCAATATGAAGGTCCATGGGATACAGTAAACCTGAAGTGAAGCATCGGAATCTATAACTAGTGTCACAGGAATGGTTCAGAACTTAGACAGTAAGAAGAGTCACATATCTTGTACTTAAGTCTTCATTCTGCATTTTGTATTTAATTCCGAAGCAATTTCTGTGTTTCATCGTCAATAAGAAGGTCAGAGGGATACAGTAAACCTGAAGTGAAGCATCGGAATCTATAGCAAGTGTCACAGGAATGGTTCCTAACATAGACAGTAAGAAGAGTCAGATTTCTTGTACTGAAGTCGGCATTGTGCCTTTAGTATTTAATTCCGATGCAATTTCTGTGTTTCATCGTCAATAAGGTCAGAGGGATACAGTAAACCTGAAGTGAAGCATCGGAATCTATAACTAGTGTCACAGGAATGGTTCATAACATAGACAGTAAGAAGAGTCAGTTTTTTTGTACTGAAGTCGGCATTGTGCCTTTAGTATTTAATTCCGATGCAATTTCTGTGTTTCATCGTCAATAAGGTCAGAGGGATACAGTAAACCTGAAGTGAAGCATCGGAATCTATAACTAGTGTCTCAGGAATGGTTCAAAACATAGACATTAAGAAGAGTCAGTTTTCTTGTACTTATGTCGGCATTGTGACTTTTGTATTTAATTCCGATGCAATTTCTGTGTTTCATCAACAATAAGAAGGTCAGAGGGATACAGTAAACCTCAAGTGAAGCATCGGAATCTATAACTAGTGTCACAGGAATGGTTCAAAACTTAGACAGTAAGAAGAGTCAGTTTTCTTGTACTTAAGTCGGCATTGTTCCTTTTCTATTTAATTCCGAAGGATTTTCTATGTTTCATCGTCAGTAAGACGGTTAGAGGGATACAGTAAACCTGAAGTGAAGCATCGGAATCTGTAACTAGTGTCACAGTTATGGTTCATAACATAGACGGTAAGAAGAGTAAGTTTTCTTGTACTTATGTCGGCATTGTGACTTTTCTATTTAATTCCGATGCAATTACTGTGTTTCATCAACAATAAGAAGGTCAGAGGGATACAGTAAACCTGAAGTGAAGCATCGGAATCTATAACTAGTGTCACAGGAATGGTTCAGAACTTAGACAGTAAGAAGAGTCAATTTTCTTGTACTTAAGTCTGCATTGTGCATTTTGCATTTAATTCCGAAGCAATTTCTGTGTTTCATCGTCAATTAGAAGGTCAGACGGATAAAGTGAGCCTGAAGTGAAGCATCGGAATCAATAACTAGTGTCACATGAATGGTTCAAAACATAGACAGTAAGAGGTGTCAGTTTTCTTGTACTTAAGTCGGCATTGTGGTTTTTGTATTTAATTCCGATGCAATTTCTGTGTTTCATCAACAATAAGAAGGTCAGAGGGATACAGAAAAACCTGAAGTGAAGCATCGGAATCTATAACTAGTGTCACAGGAATGGTTCGTAACATAGACAGTAAGAAGAGTCAGTTTGCTTGTACTTATGTCGGCATTGTGACTTTTGTATTTAATTCCGATGCAATTTCTGTGGTTCATCAACAATAAGAAGGTCAGAGGGATACAGTTAACCTGAAGTGAAGCATCGGAATCTATAACTAGTGTCACAGGAATGGTTCAGAACTTAGACAGTAAGAAGAGTCAGTTTTCTTGTACTTACGTCTGCATTGTGCATTTTGTATTTAATTCCAAGGCAATTTCTGTGTTTCATCGTCAATAAGAAGGTCAGAGGGATACAGTAAGCCTGAAGTGAAGCATCGGAATCAATAACTAGTGTCACATGAATGGTTCAAAACATAGACAGTAAGAGGTGTCAGTTTTCTTGTACTTAAGTCGGCATTGTGGTTTTTGTATTTAATTCCGATGCAATTTCTGTTTCATCGTCAATAAGAAGGTCAGAGGGATACAGTAAACCTGAAGTGAAGCATCGGAATCCATAACTAGTGTCACAGGAACGGTTCAAAACATAGACAGTAAGAAGAGTCAGTTTTCTTGTACTTTAGTCGGCGTTGTACCTTTTGTATTTAATTCCGAAGCAATTTCTGTGTTTCATCGTCAATAAGAAGGTCAGAGGGATACAGTAAACATGAAGGGAAGCATCGGAATCTATTACTAGTGTCACAGGAATGGTTCAAAATATAGACAGTAAGTAGAGTCAGTTTTTTTGTACTTAAGTCGGTATTGTGCCTTTTGTATTTAATTCCGATGCAACTTCTGTGTTTCATCGTCAATAACAAGGTCAGAGGGATACAGTTAACCTGAAGTGAAGCATCGGAATCTATAACTAGTGTCACAGGAACGGTTCAAAACATAGACAGTAAGAAGAGTCAGTTTTCTTGTACTTAAGTCGGCATTGTGCATTTTGTATTTATTTCCGAAGGAATTTCTGTGTTTCATCGTCAATAAGAAGGTCAGAGGGATACAGTAAACCTGAAGTGAATCATCGGAATCTATAACTAGTGTCACATGATTGGTTCAAAACATAGACAGTAAGAAGAGTCAGTTTCCTTGTACTTAAGTCGGCATTGTGACTTTCGTATTTAATTCCGATGCAATTTCTGTGTTTCATCAACATTAAGTAGGTCAGAGGGATACAGTAAACCTGAAGTGAAGCATCGGAATCTATAACTAGTGTCTCAGGAATGGTTCAAAACATAGACATTAAGAAGAGTCAGTTTTCTTGTACTTACGTCTGCATTGTGCATTTTGTATTTAATTCCAAGGCAATTTCTGTGTTTCATCGTCAATAAGAAGGTCAGAGGGAACAGTAAAACTGAAGTGAAGCATCGGAATCTATAACTAGTGTCACAGGAACGGATCTAAACATAGACAGTAAGAAGAGTCAGGTTTCTTGTACTTAAGTCGGCAATGTGCCTTTTGTTTATATTTCCGATGCAATTACTGTGTTTCGTCGTCATTAAGAAGGTCCATGAAATACAGTAAACCTGAAAAGAAGCATCGGAATCTAAAACCGGTCTCACAGGAAAGGTTCAAAACATAGACAGTATGAAGAGCCAGCCTTCTTGTTCTTGAGTCGGCATTGTGCCTCTTGTATTTAATTCCGGTGCAATTTCTCTGTTTCATCGTCAATAAGAAGGTCAGAGGGATACAGTAAACCTGAAGTGAAACATCGGAATCTAGAACTAGTGTCACAGGAATGGTTCACAACATAGACAGTAAGAAGAGTCAGTTTTCTTGTACTTAAGTCGGCGTGGTACCTTTTGTATTTAATTCCGATGCAATTTCTGTGTTTCATCGTCAATAAGAAGGTCAGAGGGATACAGTAAACCTGAAGTGAAGCATCGGAAACTATAACTAGTGTCACAGGAATGGTTCAAAACATAGACAGTAAGAAGAGTCAGTTTTCTTGTACTTAAGTCGGCATTGTTCCTTTTCTATTTAATTCCGAAGCAATTTCTATGTTTCATCGTCAGTAAGACGGTCAGAGGGATACAGTAAACCTGAAGTGAAGCATCGGAATCTATAACTAGTGTCACAGTTATGGTTCATAACATAGACGGTAAGAAGAGTCAGTTTTCTTGTACTTATGTCGGCATTGTGACTTTTCTATTTAATTCCGATGCAATTACTGTGTTTCATCAACAGAAAGAAGGTCAGAGGGATACAGTAAACCTGAAGTGAAGCATCGGAATCTATAACTAGTGTCACAGGAATGGTTCAGAACTTAGACAGTAAGAAGAGTCAATTTTCTTGTACTTAAGTCTGCATTGTGCATTTTGCATTTAATTCCGAAGCAATTTCTGTGTTTCATCGTCTATTAGAAGGTCAGACGGATACAGTGAGCCTGAAGTGAAGCATCGGAATCAATTACTAGTGTCACATGAATGGTTCAAAACATAGACAGTAAGAGGAGTCAGTTTTCTTGTACTTAAGTCGGCATTGTGCTTTTTGTATTTAATTCCGATGCAATTTCTGTTTCATCGTCAATAAGAAGGTCAGAGGGATACAGTAAACCTGAAGTGAAGCATCGGAATCTATATTTAGTGTCACAGGAATGGTTTAAAACATAGGAAGTAGGAAGAGTCAGTTTACTTGTAGTTATGTCGGCATTGTGCCTTTTCTATTTAATTCCGATGCAATTTCAGTGTTTCGTCGTCAATAAGAAGGTCCATGGGATTCAGTAAACCTGAAGTGAGCATCGGAATCTAAAACCGGTCTCACAGGAAAGGTTCAAAACATAGACAGTATGAAGAGCCAGCCTTCTAGTACTTGAGTCGGAATAGTGCCTTTTGTATTTAATTGCGAAGCAATTTCTGTGTTTCATCAACATTAAGTAGGTCAGAGGGATACAGAAAAACCTGAAGTGAAGCATCGGAATCTATAACTAGTGTCTCAGGTATGGTTCAAAACATAGACAGTAAGAAGAGTCAGTTTTCTTGTACTTAAGTCGGCATTGTTCCTTTTCTATTTAATTCCTAAGCAATTTCTATGTTTCATCGTCAATAAGACGGTCAGAGGGATACAGTATACCTGAAGTGAAGCATCGGAATCTATAACTAGTGTCACAGGAATGGTTCATAACATAGACAGTAAAAAGAGTCAGTTTGCTTGTACTTATGTCGGCATTGTGACTTTTGTATTTAATTCCGATGCAATTTCTGTGTTTCATCAACAATAAGAAGGTCAGAGGGATACAGTAAACCTGAAGTGAAGCATCGGAATCTATAACTAGTGGCACAGGAATGGTTCAGAACTTAGACAAAAAGAAGAGTCAGTTTTCTTGTACTTAAGTCTTCATTCTGCATTTTGTATTTAAATCCGAAGCAATTTCTGTGTTTCATCGTCAATAAGAAGGTCAGAGGGATACAGTAAGCCTGAAGTGAAGCATCGGAATCAATAACAAGTGTCACATGAATGGTTCAAAACATAGGCAGTAAGAGGAGTGAGTTTTCTTGTACATAAGTCGGCATTGTGCCTTTTCTATTTAATTCCGATGCAATTTCTGTGTTTAGTCGTCAATAAGAAGGTCCATGGGATACAGTAAACCTGAAGTGAAGCATCGGAATCTAAAACCGGTCTCACAGGATAGGTTCAAAACATTGACAGTATGAAGAGCCAGCCTTCTAGTACTTGAGTCGGCATAGTGCCTTTTGTATTTAATTCCGAAGCAATTTCTGTGTTTCATCGTCAATAAGAAGGTCAGAGGGATACAGTAAACCTGAAGTGAAGCATCGGAATCTATAACTAGTGTTACAGGAATGGTTCAAAACATAGACAGTAAGAAGAGTCAGTTCTCTTGTACTTAAGTCGGCATTGTGCTTTCTGTATTTAATTCCGATGCACTTTCTGTTTCATCGTCAATAAGAAAGTCAGAGGGATACAGTAAACCTGAAGTGAAGCATCGGAATCTATATTTTGTGTCACAGGAATGGTTCAAAACATAGGCAGTAAGAAGAGTCAGTTTACTTGTACTTAAGTCGGCATTGTGCCTTTTCTATTTAATTCCGATGCAATTTCTGTGTTTAGTCGTCAATAAGAAGGTCCATGGGATACAGTAAACCTGAAGTGAAGCATCGGAATCTAAAACCGGTCTCACAGGATAGGTTCAAAACATTGACAGTATGAAGAGCCAGCCTTCTAGTACTTGAGTCGGCATAGTGCCTTTTGTATTTAATTCCGAAGCAATTTCTGTGTTTCATCGTCAATAAGAAGGTCAGAGGGATACAGTAAACCTGAAGTGAAGCATCGGAATCTATAACTAGTGTTACAGGAATGGTTCAAAACATAGACAGTAAGAAGAGTCAGTTCTCTTGTACTTAAGTCGGCATTTCGCCTTTTGTATTTAATTCCGTTGCAATTTCTGTGTTTCATCGTCAATAAGAAGGTCAGAGGGATACAGTAAACCTGAGGTAAAGCATCGGAATCTATAACTAGTGTCACAGGAAGGGTTCTAAACATAGACAGTAAGAAGAGTCAGGTTTCTTGTACTTAAGTCGGCATTGTGCCTTTTGTATATATTTCCGATGCAATATCTGTGTTTCGTCGTCACTAAGAAGGTCCATGAAATACAGTAAACCTGAAGTGAAGCATCGGAATCTAAAACCGGTCTCATAGGAAAGGTTCAAAACATAGACAGTATGAAGAGCCAGCCTTCTTGTACTTGAGTCGGCATTGTGTCTCTTGTATTTAATTCCGGTGCAATTTCTCTGTTTCATCGTCAATAAGAAGGTCAGAGGGATGCAGTAAACCTGAAGTGAATCATCGGAATCAATAACTAGTGTCACATAATTGGTTCAAAACATAGACAGTAAGAAGAGTCAGATTTCTTCTACTTAAGTCGGCATTGTGCCTTTTGTATTTAATTCCGATGCAATTTATGTGTTTCATCGTCAATAAGAAGGTCAGAGGGATACAGTAGACCTGAAGTGAAGCATCGGAATCTATAACTAGTGTCACAGGAATGGTTCAAAACATAGACAGTAAGAAGAGTCAGCTTCCTTGTACTTAAGTCGGCATTGTGACTTTTGTATGTAATTCCGATGCAATTTCTGTGTTTCATCGTCAATAAGAAGGTCAGAGGGATACAGTAAGCCTGAAGTGCAGCATCGGAATCTATAAGTAGTGTCACAGGAATGGTTCAAAACATAGGCAGTAAGAAGAGTCAGTTTTCTTGTACTTAAGTCGGCATTGTGCCTTTTGTATTTAATTCCGATGCAATTTCTGTGTTTCATCGTCAATAAGAAGGTCAGAGGGATACAGTAAACCTCAAGTGAAGCATCGGAATCTATAACTAGTGTCACAGGAATGGTTCAAAACTTAGACAGTAAGAAGAGTCAGTTTTCTTGTACTTAAGTCGGCATTGTTCCTTTTCTATTTAATTCCGAAGCATTTTCTATGTTTCATCGTCAGTAAGACGGTCAGAGGGATACAGTAAACCTGAAGTGAAGCATCGGAATCTATAACTAGTGTCACAGTTATGGTTCATAACATAGACGGTAAGAAGAGTAAGTTTTCTTGTACTTATGTCGGCATTGTGACTTTTCTATTTAATTCCGATGCAATTACTGTGTTTCATCAACAATAAGAAGGTCAGAGGGATACAGTAAACCTGAAGTGAAGCATCGGAATCTATAACTAGTGTCACAGGAATGGTTCAGAACATAGACAGTAAGAAGAGTCAATTTTCTTGTACTTAAGTCTGCATTGTGCATTTTGCATTTAATTCCGAAGCAATTTCTGTGTTTCATCGTCAATTAGAAGGTCAGACGGATACAGTGAGCCTGAAGTGAAGCATCGGAATCAATAACTAGTGTCACATGAATGGTTCAAAACATAGACAGTAAGAGGAGTCAGTTTTCTAGTACTTAAGTCGGCATTGTGCTTTTTGTATTTAATTCCGATGCAATTTCTGTTTCATCGTCAATAAGAAGGTCAGAGGGATACAGTAAACCTGAAGTGAAGCATCGGAATCTATATTTAGTGTCACAGGAATGGTTCAAAACATAGGAAGTAGGAAGAGTCAGTTTACTTGTACTTATGTCGGCATTGTGCCTTTTCTATTTAATTCCGATGCAATTTCAGTGTTTCGTCGTCAATAAGAAGGTCCATGGGATACAGTAAACCTGAAGTGAGCATCGGAATCTAAAACCGGTCTCACAGGAAAGGTTCAAAACATAGACAGTATGAAGAGCCAGCCTTCTAGTACTTGAGTCGGAATAGTGCCTTTTGTATTTAATTGCGAAGCAATTTCTGTGTTTCATCAACATTAAGTAGGTCAGAGGGATACAGAAAAACCTGAAGTGAAGCATCGGAATCTATAACTAGTGTCTCAGGTATGGTTCAAAACATAGACAGTAAGAAGAGTCAGTTTTCTTGTACTTAAGTCGGCATTGTTCCTTTTCTATTTAATTCCTAAGCAATTTCTATGTTTCATCGTCAATAAGACGGTCAGAGGGATACAGTATACCTGAAGTGAATATCGGAATCTATAACTAGTGTCACAGGAATGGTTCATAACATAGACAGTAAGAAGAGTCAGTTTGCTTGTACTTATGTCGGCATTGTGACTTTTGTATTTAATTCCGATGCAATTTCTGTGTTTCATCAACAATAAGAAGGTCAGAGGGATACAGTAAACCTGAAGTGAAGCATCGGAATCTATAACTAGTCGCACAGGAATGGTTCAGAACTTAGACAGTAAGAAGAGTCAGTTTTCTTGTACTTAAGCCTTCATTCTGAATTTTGTATTTAATTCCGAAGCAATTTCTGTGTTTCATCGTCAATAAGAAGGTCAGAGGGCTACAGTAAGCCTGAAGTGAAGCATCGGAATCAATAACTAGTGTCACATGAATGGTTCAAAACATAGGCAGTAAGAGGAGTCAGTTTTCTTGTACATAAGTCGGCATTGTGCTTTCTGTATTTAATTCCGATGCACTTTCTGTTTCATCGTCAATAAGAAAGTCAGAGGGATACAGTAAACCTGAAGTGAAGCATCGGAATCTATATTTAGTGTCACAGGAATGGTTCAAAACATAGGCAGTAAGAAGAGTCAGTTTACTTGTACTTAAGTCGGCATTGTGCCTTTTCTATTTAATTCCGATGCATTTTCTGTGTTTAGTCGTCAATAAGAAGGTCCATGGGATACAGTAAACCTGAAGTGAAGCATCGGAATCTAAAAACGGTCTCACAGGAAAGGTTCAAAACATTGACAGTATGAAGAGCCAGCCTTCTAGTACTTGAGTCGGCATAGTGCCTTTTGTATTTAATTCCGAAGCAATTTCTGTGTTTCATCGTCAATAAGAAGGTCAGAGGTATACAGTAAACCTGAAGTGAAGCATCGGAATCTATAACTAGTGTTACAGGAATGGTTCAAAACATAGACAGTAAGAAGAGTCAGTTCTCTTGTACTTAAGTCGGCATTTCGCCTTTTGTATTTAATTCCGTTGCAATTTCTGAGTTTCATCGTCAATAAGAAGGTCAGAGGGATACAGTAAACCTGAGGTTAAACATCGGAATCTATAACTAGTGTCACAGGAAGGGTTCTAAACATAGACAGTAAGAAGAGTCAGGTTTCTTGTACTTAAGTCGGCATTGTGCCTTTTGTATATTTTTCCGATGCAATATCTGTGTTTCGTCGTCATTAAGAAGGTCCATGAAATACAGTAAACCTGAAGTGAAGCATCGGAATCTAAAACCGGTCTCATAGGAAAGGTTCAAAACATAGACAGTATGAAGAGCCAGCCTTCTTGTACTTGAGTCGGCATTGTGTCTCTTGTATTTAATTCCGGTGCAATTTCTCTGTTTCATCGTCAATAAGAAGGTCAGAGGGATGCAGTAAACCTGAAGTGAATCATCGGAATCAATAACTAGTGTCACATAATTGGTTCAAAACATAGACAGTAAGAAGAGTCAGATTTCTTCTACTTAAGTCGGCATTGTGCCTTTTGTATTTAATTCCGATGCAATTTATGTGTTTCATCGTCAATAAGAAGGTCAGAGGGATACAGTAGACCTGAAGTGAAGCATCGGAATCTATAACTAGTGTCACAGGAATGGTTCAAAACATAGACAGTAAGAAGAGTCAGCTTCCTTGTACTTAAGTCGGCATTGTGACTTTTGTATTTAATTCCGATGCAATTTCTGTGTTTCATCGTCAATAAGAAGGTCAGAGGGATACAGTAAGCCTGAAGTGCAGCATCGGAATCTATAAGTAGTGTCACAGGAATGGTTCAAAACATAGGCAGTAAGAAGAGTCAGTTTTCTTGTACTTAAGTCGGCATTGTGCCTTTTGTATTTAATTCCGATGCAATTTCTGTGTTTCATCGTCAATAAGAAGGTCAGAGGGATACAGTAAACCTCAAGTGAAGCATCGGAATCTATAACTAGTGTCACAGGAATGGTTCAAAACTTAGACAGTAAGAAGAGTCAGTTTTCTTGTACTTAAGTCGGCATTGTGCCTTTTGTATTTAATTCCGATGCAATTTCTGTGTTTCATCGTCAATAAGAAGGTCAGAAAGATACAGTAAACCTGAAGTGAAGCATCGGAATCTATAACTAGTGTTACAGGAATGGTTCAAAGCATAGACAGTAAGAAGTGTCAGTTTTCTTGTACTTATGTCGGCATTTCGCCATTTGTATTTAATACCGTTACAATTTCTGTGTTTCATCGTCAATAAGAAGGTCAGAGGGATACAGTAAACCTGAGGTGAAGCATCGGAATCTATAACTAGTGTCACAGGCAGGGTTCAAAACATAGACAGTAAGAAGAGTCAGTGTTCGTGTACTTAAGTCGGCATTGTGCCTTTTCTATTTAATTCAGGTGCAACTTCTGGGTTTCATCGCCAACAAGAAGGTCAGAGGGATACAGTAAACCTGAAGTGAAGCATCGGAATCTATAACTAGTGTCACAGGAATGGTTCAAAACATAGACAGTAAGAAGAGTCAGTTTTCTTGTACTTAAGTCGGTATCGTGCCTTTTGTATTTAATTCCGAAGCAACTTCTGTCTTTCATCGTCAATAACAAGGTCAGTTGGATACAGTAAACCTGAAGTGAAGCATCGGAATCTACAACTAGTGTCACTGGAACGGGTCAAAACATAGACAGTAAGAAGAGTCAGTTTTCTTGTACTTAAGTCGGCATTGTGCATTTTGTATTTAATTCCGAAGCAATTTCTGTGTTTCATCGTCAATAAGAAGGTCAGAGGGATACAGTAGACCTGAAGTGAAGCATCGGAATCTATAACTAGTGTCACAGGAATGGTTCAAAACACAGACAGTAAGAAGAGTCAGTTTTCTTGTACTTAAGTCGGCATTGTTTCTTTTCTATTTAATTCCGAAGCAATTTCTATGTTTCATCGTCAATAAGACGGTCAGAGGGATACAGTAAACCTGAAGTAAAGCATCGGAATCTATAACTAGTGTCACAGGAATGGTTCATAACATAGACAGTAAGAAGAGTCGGTTTTCTTGTACTTATGTCGGCATTGTGACTTTAGTATTTAATTATGATGCAATTTCTGTGTTTCATCAACAATAAGAAGGTCAGAGGGATACAGTAAACCTGAAGTGAAGCATTGGAATCTATAACTAGTGTCAGAGGAATGGTTCAGAACTTAGACAGTAAGAAGAGTCAGTTTTCTTGTACTTAAGTCTGCATTGTGCATTTTGTATTTAATTCCGAAGCAATTTCTGTGTTTCATCGTCAATAAGAAGGTCAGAGGGATACAGTAAACCTGAAGTGAAGCATCGGAATCAATAACTAGTGTCACATGAATGGTTCAGAGTAAGAGGAGTCAGTTTTCTTGTACCTAAGTCGGCATTGTGCTTTTTGTATTTAATTCCGATGCAATTTCTGTTTCATCGTCAATAAGAAGGTCAGAGGGATACAGTAAACCTGAAGTGAGGCATGGGAATCTATATTTAGTGTCGCAGGAATGGTTCAAAACATAGACAGTATGAAGAGTCAGTTTACTTGTACTTAAGTCGGCATTGTGCCTTTTCTATTTATTTCCGATGCAATTTCGGTGTTTCGTCGTCAATAAGAAGGTCCATGGGATACAGTAAACCTGAAGTGAAGCATCGGAATCTAAAACCGGTCTCACAGGAAAGGTTCAAAACATAGACAGTGTGAAGAGCCAGCCTCCTTGTACTTGAGTTTTCATTGTGCCTCTTGTATTTAATTCCGGTGCAATTTCTGCGTTTCATCGTCAATAAGAAGGTCAGAGGGATACAGTAAACCTGAAGTGAAGCATCGGAATCAATAACTAGTGACAAAGGAATGGTTCAAAACATAGACAGTAAGAAGAGTGAGTATTCGTGTACATAAGTCGTCATTGTGCCTTTTCTATTTAATTCCGATGCAATTTCTGGGTTTCATCGTCAATAAGCAGGTCAGAGGGATACAGTAAACCTGAACTGAAGCATCGGAATCTATAACCAGTGTCACAGGAATGGTTCAAATTATAGACAGTAAGATGAGTCAGTTTTCTTGTACTTAAGTCGGTATTGTGCCTTTTGTATTTAATTCCGATGCAACTTCTGTGTTTCATCGTCAATAACAAGGTCAGAGGGATACAGTAAACCTGAAGTGAAGCATCGGAATCTATAGCGAGTGTCACAGGAATGGTTCAAAACATAGAAAATAAGATGAGTCAGTCTACTTGTACGTAAGTCGGCATTGTGCATTTTGTATTTAATTCCGAAGCAATTTCTGTGTTTCATCGTCAATAAGAAGGTCAGAGGGATACAGTAAACCAGAAGTGAATCATCGGAATCTATAACTAGTGTCACATGATTGGTTCAAAACATAGACAGTAAGAAGAGTCAGTTTTCTTGTACTTAAGTCGGCATTGTGCCTTTTGTATTTAATTCCGATGCAATTTCAGTGTTTCATCGTCAATAAGAAGGTCAGAGGGATACAGTAGACCTGAAGTGAAGCATCGGAATCTATAACTAGTGTCACAGGAATAGTTCAAAACATAGACAGTAAAAAGGGTCAGTTTCCTTGTACTTAAGTCGGCATTGTGACTTTTGTATTTAATTCCGATGCAATTTCTGTGTTTCATCAACATTAAGTAGGTCAGAGGGATACAGTAAACCTGAAATGAAGCATCGGAATCTATAACTAGTGTCTCAGGAATGGTTCAAAACATAGACAGTAAGAAGAGTCAGTTTTCTTGTACTTAAGTCGGCATTGTTCCTTTTCTATTTAATTCCGAAGCAATTTCTATGTTTCATCGTCAATAAGACGGTCAGAGGGATACAGTAAACCTGAAGTGAAGCATCGGAATCTATAACTAGTGTCACAGGAATGGTTCATAACATAGACAGTAAGAAGAGTCCGTTTTCTTGTACTTATGTCGCCATTGTGACTTTTGTATTTAATTCCGATGCAATTTCTGTGTTTCATCAACAATAAGAAGGTCAGAGGGATACAGTAAACGTGAAGTGAAGCATCGGAATCTATAACTAGTGTCACAGGAATGGTTCAGAACTTAGACAGTAAGAAGAGTCAGTTTTCTTCTACTTAAGTCTTCATTGTGCATTTTGTATTTAATTCCGAAGCAATTTCTGTGTTTCATCGTCAATAAGAAGGTCAGAGGGATACAGTAAGCCTGAAGTGAAGCATCGGAATCAATAACTAGTGTCACATGATGGTTCAAAACATAGACAGTAAGAGGAGTCAGTTTTCTTGTACTTAAGTCGGCATTGTGCTTTCTGTATTTAATTCCGATGCACTTTCTGTTTCATTGTCAATAAGAAGGTCAGAGGGATACAGTACACCTGAAGTGAAGCATCGGAATCTATAACTATTGTCACAGGAATGGTTCAAAGCATAGTTAGTAAGAAGAGTCAGTTTTCTTGTACTTAAGTCTTCATTGAGCATTTTGTATTTAATTCCGAAGCAATTTCTGTGTTTCATCGTCAATTAGATGGTCAGAGGGATACAGTAAACCTGAAGTGAAGCATCGGAATCTATAACTAGTGTTACAGGAATGGTTCAAAACATAGGCAGTAAGAAGAGTCAGTTCTCTTGTACTTAAGTCGGCATTTCGCCTTTTGTATTTAATTCCGTTGCAATTTCTGTGTTTCATCGTCAATAAGAAGGTCAGAGGGATACAGTAAACATGTGGTGAAGCATCGGAATCTATAACTAGTGTCACAGGAAGGGTTCTAAACATAGACAGTAAGAAGAGTCAGCTGTCTTGTACTTAAGTCGGCATTGTGCCTTTTGTATATATTTCCGATGCAATTTCTGTGTTTCGTCGACATTAAGAAGGTCCATGAAATACAGTAATCCTGAAGTGAAGCATCGGAATCTAAAACCGGTCTCACAGGAAAGGTTCAAAACATAGACAGTATGAAGAGCCAGCCTTCTTGTACTTGAGTCGGCATTGTGTCTCTTGTATTTAATTCCGGTGCAATTTCTCTGTTTCATCGTCAATAAGAAGGTCAGAGGGATACAGTAAACCTAAAGTGAAGCATCGGAATCTAGAACTAGTGTCAAAGGAATGGTTCAAAACGTAGACAGTAAGAAGAGTGAGTTTTCTTGTACTTAAGTCGGCCTTGTGCCCTTTGTATTTAATTCCGATGCAATTACTGTGTTTCATCGTCAATAAGAAGGTCAGAGGGATACAGTAAACCTGAAGTGAAGCATCGGAATCTATAGCTAGTGTCACAGGAATGGTTCATAACATAGACAGTAAGAAGAGTCAGTTTTCTTGTACTTAAGTCGGCATTGTGCCTTTTGTATTTAATTCCGATGCAACTTCTGTGTTTCATCGTCAATAACAGGGTCAGAGGGATACAGTAAACCTGAAGTGAAGCATCCGAATCTGTAACTAGTGTCACAGGAACGGTTCAAAACATAGACAGTAAGAAGAATCAGTTTTCTTGTACTTAAGTCGGCATTGTGCATTTTGTATTTAATTCCGAAGCAATTTCTGTGTTTCATCGTCAATAAGAAGGTCAGAGGAATACAATAAACTGGAAGTGAATCATCGGAATCAATAACTAGTGTCACATGATTGGTTCAAAACATAGACAGTAAGAAGAGTCAGATTTCTTCTACTTAAGTCGGCATTGTGCCTTTTGTATTTAATTCCGATGCAATTTCAGTGATTCAACGTCAATAAGAAGGTCAGAGGGATACAGTAGACCTGAAGTGAAGCATCGGAATCTATAACTAGTGTTACAGGAATGGTTCAAAACATAGACAGTAAGAAGAGTCAGCTTCCTTGTACTTAAGTCGGCATTGTGGCTTTTGTATTTAATTCCGATGCAATTTCTGTGTTTCATCGTCAATAAGAAGTTCAGAGGGATACAGTAAGCCTGAAGTGAAGCATCGGAATCTATAACTAGTGTCACAGGAATGGTTCAAAACATAGGCAGTAGGAAGAGTCAGTTTTCTTGTACTTAAGTCGGCATTATGCCTTTTGTATTTAATTCCGATGCAATTTCTGTGTTTCATCGTCAATAAGAAGGTCAAAGGGATACAGTAAACCTCAAGTGAAGCTTCGGAATCTATAACTAGTGTCACAGGAATGGTTCAAAACTTAGACAGTAAGAAGAGTCAGTTTTCTTGTACTTAAGTCGGCATTGTGCCATTTGTATTTAATTCCGATGCAATTTTTGTGTTTCATCGTCAATAAGAAGGTCAGAAAGATACAGTAAACCTGAAGTGAAGCATCGGAATCTATAACTAGTGTTACAGGAATGGTTCAAAACATAGACAGTAAGAAGTGTCAGTTTTCTTGTACTTAAGTCGGCATTTCGCCATTTGTATTTAATACCGTTGCAATTTCTGTGTTTCATCGTCAATAAGAAGGTCGGAGGGATAAAGTAAACCTGAGGTGAAGCATCGGAATCTATAACTAGTGTCACAGGAATGGTTCAAAACGTAGACAGTAAGAAGAGTCAGAGTTCGTGTACATATGTCGGCATTGTGCCTTTTCTCTTTAATTCAGATACAATTTCTGGGTTTCATCGCCAACAAGAAGGTCAGAGGGATACAGTAAACCTGAAGTGAAGCATCGGAATCTATAACTAGTGTCACAGGAATGGTTCAAAACATAGACAGTAAGAAGAGTCAGTTTTCTTGTACTTAAGTCGGTATCGTGCCTTTTGTATTTAATTCCGATGCTACTTCTGTCTTTCATCGTCAATAACAAGGTCAGAGGGATACAGTAAACCTGAAGTGAAGCATCGGAATCTACAACTAGTGTCACTGGAACGGTTCAAAACATAGACAGTAAGAAGAGTCAGTTTTCTTGTACTTAAGTCGGCATTGTGCATTTTGTATTTAATTCCGAAGCAATTTCTGTGTTTCATCGTCAATAAGAAGGACAGAGGGATACAGTAAACCTGAAATGAATCATCGGAATCTATAACTAGTGTCACATGATTGGTTTAAAACATAGACAGTAAGAAGAGTCAGTTTTCTTCTACTCAAGTTGGCATTGTGCCTTTTGTATTTAATTCCGATGCATTTTCAGTGTTTCATCGTCAATAAGAAGGTCAGAGGGATACTGTAGACCTGAAGTGAAGCATCGGAATCTATAACTAGTGTCACAGGAATGGTTCAAAACATAGACAGTAAGAAGAGTCAGTTTCCTTGTACTTAAGTCGGCATTGTGACTTTTGTATTTAATTTCGATGCAATTTCTGTGTTTCATCAACATTAAGTATGTCAGAGGGATACAGTAAACCTGAAGTGAAGCATCGGAATCTATAACTAGTGTCTCAGGAATGGTTCAAACCATAGACAGTAAGAAGAGTCAGTTTTCTTGTACTTAAGTCGGCATTGTTCCTTTTCTATTTAATTCCGAAGCAATTTCTATGTTTCATCGTCAATAAGACGGTCAGAGGGATACAGTAAACCTGAAGTGAAGCATCGGAATCAATAACTAGTGTCACATGAATGGTTCAAAGTAAGAGGAGTCAGTTTTCTTGTACCTAAGTCGGCATTGTGCTTTTTGTATTTAATTCCGATGCAATTTCTGTTTCATCGTCAATAAGAAGGTCAGAGGGATACAGTAAACCTGAAGTGAGGCATGGGAATCTATAACTAGTGTCACAGGAATGGTTCAAAACATAGACAGTAAGAAGAGTCAGTTTACTTGTACTTAAGTCGGCATTGTGCCTTTTCTATTTAATTCCGATGCAATTTCGGTGTTTCGTCGTCAATAAGAAGGTCCATGGGATACAGTAAACCTGAAGTGAAGCATCGGAATCTAAAACCGGTCTCACAGGAAAGGTTCAAAACATAGACAGTATGAAGAGCCAGCCTTCTAGTACTTGAGTCGGCTTTGTGCCATTTGTATTTAATTCCGAAGCAATTTCTGTGTTTCATCGTCAATAAGAAGGTCAGAGGAATACAGTAAACCTGAAGTGAAGCATCGGAATCTATATCTAGTGTCACAGGAATGTTTAAAAACATAGACAGTAAGAAGAGTCAGTTTTCTTGTACTTAAGTCGGCATTGTGCCTTTTGTATTTAATTCCGATGCAAATTGTGTGTTTCGTCGTCAATAAGAAGGTCCAAGGGATTCAGTATACCTGAAGTGAAACATCGAAATCTATAACTAGTGTCACATGAATGGCTCAAAACATAGAGAGTCAGAAGTGTCACTTTTCTTGTACTTAAGTTGGCATTGTCCCTTTTGTATTTAATTCCGATGCAATTTCTGTGTTTCATCGTCAATAAGAAGGTCAGAGGGTACAGTAAACCTGAAGTGAAGCATCGGAATCTGTAACTAGTGTCACAGGAAGGGTTCTAAACATAGACAGTAAGAAGAGTCAGGTTTCTTGTACTTAAGTCGGCATTGTGCCTTTTGTATATAATTCCGATGCTATTTCTGTGTTTCGTCGTCAATAAGAAGGTCCATGAAATACAGTAAACCTAAAGTGATGCATAGGTATCTAAAACCGGTCTCACAGGAAAGGTTCAAAACATAGACAGTATGAAGAGCCAGCCTTCTTGTACTTGAGTCGGCATTGTGCCTCTTGTATTTAATTCCGGTGCAATTTCTGTGTTTCATCGTCAATAAGAAGGTCAGAGGGATACAGTAAACCTGAAGTGAAGCATCGGAATCTATAACTAGTGTTACAGGAATGGTTCAAGACATAGACTGTAAGAAGTGTCAGTTTTCTTGTCCTTAGTCGGCATTTCGCCTTTTGTATTTAATTCCGTTTCAATTTCTGTGTTTCATCGTCAATAAGAAGGTCAGAGGGATACAGTAAACCTGAGGTGAAGCATCGGAATCTATAACTAGTGTTACAGGAATGGTTCAAGACATAGACAGTAAGAAGTGTCAGTTTTCTTGTACTTAAGTCGGCATTTCGCCTTTTGTATTTAATTCCGTTGCAATTTCTGTGTTTCATCGTCAATAAGAAGGTCAGAGGGATACAGTAAACCTGAGGTGAAGCATCGGAATCTATAACTAGTGTCACAGGAATGGTTCAAAACATAGACAGTAAGAAGAGTGAGTATTCGTGTACATAAGTCGTCATTGTGGTTTTTCTATTTAATTCCGATGCAATTTCTGGGTTTCATCGTCAATAAGCAGGTCAGAGGGATACAGTAAACCTGAAGTGAAGCATCGGAATCTATAACCAGTGTCACAGGAATGGTTCAAATTATAGACAGTAAGAAGAGTCTGTTTTCTTGTACTTAAGTCGGCGTTGTACCTTTTGTATTTAATTCCGATGCAATTTCTGTGTTTCAACGTCAATAAGAAGGTCAGAGGGATACAGTATATCTGAAGTGAAGCATCGGAATCTATTACTAGTGTCACAGGAATGGCTCAAAACATAGACAGTAAGATGAGTCAGTTTTCTTGTACTTAAGTCGGTATTGTGCCTTTTGTATTTAATTCCGATGCAACTTCTGTGTTTCATCGTCAATAACAAGGTCAGAGGGATACAGTAAACCTGAAGTGAAGCATCGGAATTTGTAACTAGTGTCACAGGAACGGTTCAAAACAAAGACAGTAAGAAGAGTCAGTTTTCTTGTACTTAAGTCGTCATTGTGCATTTTGTATTTAATTCCGAAGCAATTTCTGTGTTTCATCGTCAATAAGAAGGTCAGAGGGATACAGTAGACCAGAAGTGAATCATCGGAATCTATAACTAGTGTCACATGATTGGTTCAAAACATAGACAGTAAGAAGAGTCAGTTTTCTTGTACTTAAGTCGGCATTGTGCCTTTTGTATTTAATTCCGATTCAATTTCAGTGTTTCATCGTCAATAAGAAGGTCAGAGGGATACAGTAGACCTGAAGTGAAGCATCGGAATCTATAACTAGTGTCACAGGAATGGTTCAAAACATAGACAGTAAGAAGAGTCAGTTTCCTTGTACTTAAGTCGGCATTGTGACTTTTGTATTTAATTCCGATGCAATTTCTGTGTTTCATCAACATTACGTAGGTCAGAGGGATACAGTAAACCTGAAATGAAGCATCGGAATCTATAACTAGTGTCTCAGGAATGGTTCAAAACATAGACAATAAGAAGAGTCAGTTTTCTTGTACTTAAGTCGGCATTGTTCCTTTTCTATTTAATTCCGAAGCAATTTCTATGTTTCATCGTCAATAAGACGGTCAGAGGGATACAGTAAACCTGAAGTGAAGCATCGGAATCTAAAACTAGTGTCACAGGAATGGTTCATAACATAGGCAGTAAGATGAGTCAGTTTACTTGTACTTAAAATGGCATTGTGCCTTTTCTATTTAATTCCGATGCAATTTCAGTGTTTAGTCGTCAATAAGAAGGTCAGAGGGATACAGTAAGCCTGAAGTGAAGCATCGGAATCTATAACTAGTGTCACAGGAATGGTTCAAAACATAGGCAGTAGGAAGAGTCAGTTTTCTTGTACTTAAGTCGGCATTCTGCCTTTTGTATTTAATTCCGATGCAATTTCTGTGTCTCATCGTCAATAAGAAGGTCAGAGGGATACAGTAAACCTCAAGTCAAGCATCGGAATCTATAACTAGTGTCACAGGAATGGTTCAAAACTTAGACAGTAAGAAGAGTCAGTTTTCTTGTACTTAAGTGGGCATTGTGCCTTTTGTATTTAATTCCGATGCAATTTCTGTGTTTCATCGTCAATAAGAAGGTCAGAGAGACACAGTAAACCTGAAGTGAAGCATCGGAATCCATAACTAGTGTTACAGGAATGGTTCAAAACATAGACAGCAAGAAGTGTCAGTTTTCTTGTACTTAAGTCGGCATTTCGCCATTTGTATTTAATTCCGTTGCAATTTCTGTGTTTCATCGTCAATAAGAAGGTCAGAGGGATATAGTAAACCTGAGGTGAAGCATCGGAATCTATAACTAGTGTCACAGGAATGGTTCAAAACATAGAGAGTAAGAAGAGTCAGTTTTCTTGTACTTAAGTCGGCATTGTTCCTTTTCTATCTAATTCCGAAGCAATTTCTATGTTTCATCGTCAATAAGACGGTCAGAGGGATACAGTAAACCTGAAGTGAAGCATCGGAATCAATAACTAGTGTCACATGAATGGTTCAAAGTAAGAGGAGTCAGTTTTCTTGTACCTAAGTCGGCATTGTGCTTTTTGTATTTAATTCCGATGCAATTTCTGTTTCATCGTCAATAAGAAGGTCAGAGGGATACAGTAAACCTGAAGTGAGGCATGGGAATCTATAACTAGTGTCACAGGAATGGTTCAAAACATAGACAGTAAGAAGAGTCAGTTTACTTGTACTTAAGTCGGCATTGTGCCTTTTCTATTTAATTCCGATGCAATTTCGGTGTTTCGTCGTCAATAAGAAGGTCCATGGGATACAGTAAACCTGAAGTGAAGCATCGGAATCTAAAACCGGTCTCACAGGAAAGGTTCAAAACATAGACAGTATGAAGAGCCAGCCTTCTAGTACTTGAGTCGGCTTTGTGCCATTTGTATTTAATTCCGAAGCAATTTCTGTGTTTCATCGTCAATAAGAAGGTCAGAGGGATACAGTAAACCAGAAGTGAAGCATCGGAATCTATATCTAGTGTCACAGGAATGTTTCAAAACATAGACAGTAAGAAGAGTCAGTTTTCTTGTACTTAAGTCGGCATTGTGCCTTTTGTATTTAATTCCGATGCAAATTGTGTGTTTCGTCGTCAATAAGAAGGTCCAAGGGATTCAGTATACCTGAAGTGAAACATCGAAATCTATAACTAGTGTCACATGAATGGCCCAAAACATAGAGAGTCAGAAGTGTCACTTTTCTTGTACTTAAGTTGGCATTGTCCCTTTTGTATTTAATTCCGATGCAATTTCTGTGTTTCATCGTCAATAAGAAGGTCAGAGGGTACAGTAAACCTGAAGTGAAGCATCGGAATCTGTAACTAGTGTCACAGGAAGGGTTCTAAACATAGACAGTAAGAAGAGTCAGGTTTCTTGTACTTAAGTCGGCATTGTGCCTTTTGTATATAATTCCGATGCTATTTCTGTGTTTCGTCGTCAATAAGAAGGTCCATGAAATACAGTAAACCTAAAGTGATGCATAGGTATCTAAAACCGGTCTCACAGGAAAGGTTCAAAACATAGACAGTATGAAGAGCCAGCCTTCTTGTACTTGAGTCGGCATTGTGCCTCTTGTATTTAATTCCGGTGCAATTTCTGTGTTTCATCGTCAATAAGAAGGTCAGAGGGATACAGTAAACCTGAAGTGAAGCATCGGAATCTATAACTAGTGTTACAGGAATGGTTCAAGACATAGACTGTAAGAAGTGTCAGTTTTCTTGTACTTAAGTCGGCATTTCGCCTTTTGTATTTAATTCCGTTTCAATTTCTGTGTTTCATCGTCAATAAGAAGGTCAGAGGGATACAGTAAACCTGAGGTGAAGCATCGGAATCTATAACTAGTGTTACAGGAATGGTTCAAGACATAGACAGTAAGAAGTGGCAGTTTTCTTGTACTTAAGTCGGCATTTCACCTTTTGTATTTAATTCCGTTGCAATTTCTGTGTTTCATCGTCAATAAGAAGGTCAGAGGGATACAGTAAACCTGAGGTGAAGCATCGGAATCTATAACTAGTGTCACAGGAATGGTTCAAAACATAGACAGTAAGAAGAGTGAGTATTCGTGTACATAAGTCGTCATTGTGCTTTTTCTATTTAATTCCGATGCAATTTCTGGGTTTCATCGTCATTAAGCAGGTCAGAGGGATACAGTAAACCTGAAGTGAAGCATCGGAATCTATAACCAGTGTCACAGGAATGGTTCAAATTATAGACAGTAAGAAGAGTCTGTTTTCTTGTACTTAAGTCGGCGTTGTACCTTTTGTATTTAATTCCGATGCAATTTCTGTGTTTCAACGTCAATAAGAAGGTCAGAGGGATACAGTAAATCTGAAGTGAAGCATCGGAATCTATTACTAGTGTCACAGGAATGGCTCAAAACATAGACAGTAAGATGAGTCAGTTTTCTTGTACTTAAGTCGGTATTGTGCCTTTTGTATTTAATTCCGATGCAACTTCTGTGTTTCATCGTCAATAACAAGGTCAGAGGGATACAGTAAACCTGAAGTGAAGCATCGGAATTTGTAACTAGTGTCACAGGAACGGTTCAAAACAAAGACAGTAAGAAGAGTCAGTTTTCTTGTACTTAAGTCGTCATTGTGCATTTTGTATTTAATTCCGAAGCATTTTCTGTGTTTCATCGTCAATAAGAAGGTCAGAGGGATACAGTAGACCAGAAGTGAATCATCGGAATCTATAACTAGTGTCACATGATTGGTTCAAAACATAGACAGTAAGAAGAGTCAGTTTTCTTGTACTTAAGTCGGCATTGTGCCTTTTGTATTTAATTCCGATGCAATTTCAGTGTTTCATCGTCAATAAGAAGGTCAGAGGGATACAGTAGACCTGAAGTGAAGCATCGGAATCTATAACTAGTGTCACAGGAATGGTTCAAAACATAGACAGTAAGAAGTGTCAGTTTCCTTGTACTTAAGTCGGCATTGTGACTTTTGTATTTAATTCTGATGCAATTTCTGTGTTTCATCAACATTACGTAGGTCAGAGGGATACAGTAAACCTGAAATGAAGCATCGGAATCTATAACTAGTGTCTCAGGAATGGTTCAAAACATAGACAATAAGAAGAGTCAGTTTTCTTGTACTTAAGTCGGCATTGTTCCTTTTCTATTTAATTCCGAAGCAATTTCTATGTTTCATCGTCAATAAGACGGTCAGAGGGATACAGTAAACCTGAAGTGAAGCATCGGAATCTATAACTAGTGTCACAGGAATGGTTCATAACATAGACAGTAAGAAGAGTCCGTTTTCTTGTACTTATGTCGGCATTGTGACTTTTGTATTTAATTCCGATACAATTTCTGTGTTTCATCGTCAATAAGAAGGTCAGAGGGTACAGTAAACCTGAAGTGAAGCATCGGAATCTGTAACTAGTGTCACAGGAAGGGTTCTAAACATAGACAGTAAGAAGAGTCAGGTTTCTTGTACTTAAGTCGGCATTGTGCCTTTTGTATATAATTCCGATGCTATTTCTGTGTTTCGTCGTCAATAAGAAGGTCCATGAAATACAGTAAACCTGAAGTGATGCATAGGTATCTAAAACCGGTCTCACAGGAAAGGTTCAAAACATAGACAGTATGAAGAGCCAGCCTTCTTGTACTTGAGTCGGCATTGTGCCTCTTGTATTTAATTCCGGTGCAATTTCTGTGTTTCATCGTCAATAAGAAGGTCAGAGGGATAAAGTAAACCTGAGGTGAAGCATCGGAATCTATAACTAGTGTCACAGGAATGGTTCAAATCATAGACAGTTAGAAGAGTCAGTTTACGTGTACATAAGTCGGCATTGTGCCTTTTCTATTTAATTCCGATGCAATTTCTGGGTTTCATCGTCAATAAGCAGGTCAGAGGGATACAGTAAACCTAAAGTGAAGCATCGGAATCTATAACCAGTGTCACAGGAATGGTTCAAATTATAGACAGTAAGAAGAGTCTGTTTTCTTGTACTTAAGTCGGCATTGTTCCTTTTCTATTTATTTCCGGAGCAATTTCTATGTTTCATCGTCAATAAGACGGTCAGAGGGATACAGTAAACCTGAAGTGAAGCATTGGAATCTATAACTAGTGTCACAGAAATGGTTCATAACATAGACAGTAAGAAGAGTCAGTTTTCTTCTACTTAAGTCGGCATTGTGCCTTTTGTATTTAATTCCGATGCATTTTCAGTGTTTCATCGTCAATAAGAAGGTCAGAGGGATACAGTAGACCTGAAGTGAAGCATCGGAATCTATAACTAGTGTCACAGGAATAGTTCAAAACATAGACAGTAAGAAGAGTCAGTTTCCTTGTACTTAAGTCGGCATTGTGACTTTTGTATTTAATTTCGATGCAATTTCTGTGTTTCATCAACAATAAGTAGGTCAGAGGGATACAGTAAACCTGAAGTGAAGCATCGGAATCTATATCTAGTGTCACAGGAATGTTTAAAAACATAGACAGTAAGAAGAGTCAGTTTTCTTGTACTTAAGTCGGCATTGTGCCTTTTGTATTTAATTCCGATGCAAATTGTGTGTTTCGTCGTCAATAAGAAGGTCCAAGGGATTCAGTATACCTGAAGTGAAACATCGAAATCTATAACTAGTGTCACATGAATGGCTCAAAACATAGAGAGTCAGAAGTGTCACTTTTCTTGTACTTAAGTTGGCATTGTCCCTTTTGTATTTAATTCCGATGCAATTTCTGTGTTTCATCGTCAATAAGAAGGTCAGAGGGTACAGTAAACCTGAAGTGAAGCATCGGAATCTGTAACTAGTGTCACAGGAAGGGTTCTAAACATAGACAGTAAGAAGAGTCAGGTTTCTTGTACTTAAGTCGGCATTGTGCCTTTTGTATATAATTCCGATGCTATTTCTGTGTTTCGTCGTCAATAAGAAGGTCCATGAAATACAGTAAACCTAAAGTGATGCATAGGTATATAAAACCGGTCTCACAGGAAAGGTTCAAAACATAGACAGTATGAAGAGCCAGCCTTCTTGTACTTGAGTCGGCATTGTGCCTCTTGTATTTAATTCCGGTGCAATTTCTGTGTTTCATCGTCAATAAGAAGGTCAGAGGGATACAGTAAACCTGAAGTGAAGCATCGGAATCTATAACTAGTGTTACAGGAATGGTTCAAGACATAGACTGTAAGAAGTGTCAGTTTTCTTGTCCTTAGTCGGCATTTCGCCTTTTGTATTTAATTCCGTTTCAATTTCTGTGTTTCATCGTCAATAAGAAGGTCAGAGGGATACAGTAAACCTGAGGTGAAGCATCGGAATCTATAACTAGTGTTACAGGAATGGTTCAAGACATAGACAGTAAGAAGTGTCAGTTTTCTTGTACTTAAGTCGGCATTTCGCCTTTTGTATTTAATTCCGTTGCAATTTCTGTGTTTCATCGTCAATAAGAAGGTCAGAGGGATACAGTAAACCTGAGGTGAAGCATCGGAATCTATAACTAGTGTCACAGGAATGGTTCAAAACATAGACAGTAAGAAGAGTGAGTATTCGTGTACATAAGTCGTCATTGTGGTTTTTCTATTTAATTCCGATGCAATTTCTGGGTTTCATCGTCAATAAGCAGGTCAGAGGGATACAGTAAACCTGAAGTGAAGCATCGGAATCTATAACCAGTGTCACAGGAATGGTTCAAATTATAGACAGTAAGAAGAGTCTGTTTTCTTGTACTTAAGTCGGCGTTGTACCTTTTGTATTTAATTCCGATGCAATTTCTGTGTTTCAACGTCAATAAGAAGGTCAGAGGGATACAGTATATCTGAAGTGAAGCATCGGAATCTATTACTAGTGTCACAGGAATGGCTCAAAACATAGACAGTAAGATGAGTCAGTTTTCTTGTACTTAAGTCGGTATTGTGCCTTTTGTATTTAATTCCGATGCAACTTCTGTGTTTCATCGTCAATAACAAGGTCAGAGGGATACAGTAAACCTGAAGTGAAGCATCGGAATTTGTAACTAGTGTCACAGGAACGGTTCAAAACAAAGACAGTAAGAAGAGTCAGTTTTCTTGTACTTAAGTCGTCATTGTGCATTTTGTATTTAATTCCGAAGCAATTTCTGTGTTTCATCGTCAATAAGAAGGTCAGAGGGATACAGTAGACCAGAAGTGAATCATCGGAATCTATAACTAGTGTCACATGATTGGTTCAAAACATAGACAGTAAGAAGAGTCAGTTTTCTTGTACTTAAGTCGGCATTGTGCCTTTTGTATTAAATTCCGATTCAATTTCAGTGTTTCATCGTCAATAAGAAGGTCAGAGGGATACAGTAGACCTGAAGTGAAGCATCGGAATCTATAACTAGTGTCACAGGAATGGTTCAAAACATAGACAGTAAGAAGAGTCAGTTTCCTTGTACTTAAGTCGGCATTGTGACTTTTGTATTTAATTCCGATGCAATTTCTGTGTTTCATCAACATTACGTAGGTCAGAGGGATACAGTAAACCTGAAATGAAGCATCGGAATCTATAACTAGTGTCTCAGGAATGGTTCAAAACATAGACAATAAGAAGAGTCAGTTTTCTTGTACTTAAGTCGGCATTGTTCCTTTTCTATTTAATTCCGAAGCAATTTCTATGTTTCATCGTCAATAAGACGGTCAGAGGGATACAGTAAACCTGAAGTGAAGCATCGGAATCTAAAACTAGTGTCACAGGAATGGTTCATAACATAGGCAGTAAGATGAGTCAGTTTACTTGTACTTAAAATGGCATTGTGCCTTTTCTATTTAATTCCGATGCAATTTCAGTGTTTAGTCGTCAATAAGAAGGTCAGAGGGATACAGTAAGCCTGAAGTGAAGCATCGGAATCTATAACTAGTGTCACAGGAATGGTTCAAAACATAGGCAGTAGGAAGAGTCAGTTTTCTTGTACTTAAGTCGGCATTCTGCCTTTTGTATTTAATTCCGATGCAATTTCTGTGTCTCATCGTCAATAAGAAGGTCAGAGGGATACAGTAAACCTCAAGTCAAGCATCGGAATCTATAACTAGTGTCACAGGAATGGTTCAAAACTTAGACAGTAAGAAGAGTCAGTTTTCTTGTACTTAAGTGGGCATTGTGCCTTTTGTATTTAATTCCGATGCAATTTCTGTGTTTCATCGTCAATAAGAAGGTCAGAGAGACACAGTAAACCTGAAGTGAAGCATCGGAATCCATAACTAGTGTTACAGGAATGGTTCAAAACATAGACAGCAAGAAGTGTCAGTTTTCTTGTACTTAAGTCGGCATTTCGCCATTTGTATTTAATTCCGTTGCAATTTCTGTGTTTCATCGTCAATAAGAAGGTCAGAGGGATATAGTAAACCTGAGGTGAAGCATCGGAATCTATAACTAGTGTCACAGGAATGGTTCAAAACATAGAGAGTAAGAAGAGTCAGTTTTCTTGTACTTAAGTCGGCATTGTTCCTTTTCTATCTAATTCCGAAGCAATTTCTATGTTTCATCGTCAATAAGACGGTCAGAGGGATACAGTAAACCTGAAGTGAAGCATCGGAATCAATAACTAGTGTCACATGAATGGTTCAAAGTAAGAGGAGTCAGTTTTCTTGTACCTAAGTCGGCATTGTGCTTTTTGTATTTAATTCCGATGCAATTTCTGTTTCATCGTCAATAAGAAGGTCAGAGGGATACAGTAAACCTGAAGTGAGGCATGGGAATCTATAACTAGTGTCACAGGAATGGTTCAAAACATAGACAGTAAGAAGAGTCAGTTTACTTGTACTTAAGTCGGCATTGTGCCTTTTCTATTTAATTCCGATGCAATTTCGGTGTTTCGTCGTCAATAAGAAGGTCCATGGGATACAGTAAACCTGAAGTGAAGCATCGGAATCTAAAACCGGTCTCACAGGAAAGGTTCAAAACATAGACAGTATGAAGAGCCAGCCTTCTAGTACTTGAGTCGGCTTTGTGCCATTTGTATTTAATTCCGAAGCAATTTCTGTGTTTCATCGTCAATAAGAAGGTCAGAGGGATACAGTAAACCAGAAGTGAAGCATCGGAATCTATATCTAGTGTCACAGGAATGTTTCAAAACATAGACAGTAAGAAGAGTCAGTTTTCTTGTACTTAAGTCGGCATTGTGCCTTTTGTATTTAATTCCGATGCAAATTGTGTGTTTCGTCGTCAATAAGAAGGTCCAAGGGATTCAGTATACCTGAAGTGAAACATCGAAATCTATAACTAGTGTCACATGAATGGCCCAAAACATAGAGAGTCAGAAGTGTCACTTTTCTTGTACTTAAGTTGGCATTGTCCCTTTTGTATTTAATTCCGATGCAATTTCTGTGTTTCATCGTCAATAAGAAGGTCAGAGGGTACAGTAAACCTGAAGTGAAGCATCGGAATCTGTAACTAGTGTCACAGGAAGGGTTCTAAACATAGACAGTAAGAAGAGTCAGGTTTCTTGTACTTAAGTCGGCATTGTGCCTTTTGTATATAATTCCGATGCTATTTCTGTGTTTCGTCGTCAATAAGAAGGTCCATGAAATACAGTAAACCTAAAGTGATGCATAGGTATCTAAAACCGGTCTCACAGGAAAGGTTCAAAACATAGACAGTATGAAGAGCCAGCCTTCTTGTACTTGAGTCGGCATTGTGCCTCTTGTATTTAATTCCGGTGCAATTTCTGTGTTTCATCGTCAATAAGAAGGTCAGAGGGATACAGTAAACCTGAAGTGAAGCATCGGAATCTATAACTAGTGTTACAGGAATGGTTCAAGACATAGACTGTAAGAAGTGTCAGTTTTCTTGTACTTAAGTCGGCATTTCGCCTTTTGTATTTAATTCCGTTTCAATTTCTGTGTTTCATCGTCAATAAGAAGGTCAGAGGGATACAGTAAACCTGAGGTGAAGCATCGGAATCTATAACTAGTGTTACAGGAATGGTTCAAGACATAGACAGTAAGAAGTGGCAGTTTTCTTGTACTTAAGTCGGCATTTCACCTTTTGTATTTAATTCCGTTGCAATTTCTGTGTTTCATCGTCAATAAGAAGGTCAGAGGGATACAGTAAACCTGAGGTGAAGCATCGGAATCTATAACTAGTGTCACAGGAATGGTTCAAAACATAGACAGTAAGAAGAGTGAGTATTCGTGTACATAAGTCGTCATTGTGCTTTTTCTATTTAATTCCGATGCAATTTCTGGGTTTCATCGTCATTAAGCAGGTCAGAGGGATACAGTAAACCTGAAGTGAAGCATCGGAATCTATAACCAGTGTCACAGGAATGGTTCAAATTATAGACAGTAAGAAGAGTCTGTTTTCTTGTACTTAAGTCGGCGTTGTACCTTTTGTATTTAATTCCGATGCAATTTCTGTGTTTCAACGTCAATAAGAAGGTCAGAGGGATACAGTAAATCTGAAGTGAAGCATCGGAATCTATTACTAGTGTCACAGGAATGGCTCAAAACATAGACAGTAAGATGAGTCAGTTTTCTTGTACTTAAGTCGGTATTGTGCCTTTTGTATTTAATTCCGATGCAACTTCTGTGTTTCATCGTCAATAACAAGGTCAGAGGGATACAGTAAACCTGAAGTGAAGCATCGGAATTTGTAACTAGTGTCACAGGAACGGTTCAAAACAAAGACAGTAAGAAGAGTCAGTTTTCTTGTACTTAAGTCGTCATTGTGCATTTTGTATTTAATTCCGAAGCATTTTCTGTGTTTCATCGTCAATAAGAAGGTCAGAGGGATACAGTAGACCAGAAGTGAATCATCGGAATCTATAACTAGTGTCACATGATTGGTTCAAAACATAGACAGTAAGAAGAGTCAGTTTTCTTGTACTTAAGTCGGCATTGTGCCTTTTGTATTTAATTCCGATGCAATTTCAGTGTTTCATCGTCAATAAGAAGGTCAGAGGGATACAGTAGACCTGAAGTGAAGCATCGGAATCTATAACTAGTGTCACAGGAATGGTTCAAAACATAGACAGTAAGAAGTGTCAGTTTCCTTGTACTTAAGTCGGCATTGTGACTTTTGTATTTAATTCTGATGCAATTTCTGTGTTTCATCAACATTACGTAGGTCAGAGGGATACAGTAAACCTGAAATGAAGCATCGGAATCTATAACTAGTGTCTCAGGAATGGTTCAAAACATAGACAATAAGAAGAGTCAGTTTTCTTGTACTTAAGTCGGCATTGTTCCTTTTCTATTTAATTCCGAAGCAATTTCTATGTTTCATCGTCAATAAGACGGTCAGAGGGATACAGTAAACCTGAAGTGAAGCATCGGAATCTATAACTAGTGTCACAGGAATGGTTCATAACATAGACAGTAAGAAGAGTCCGTTTTCTTGTACTTATGTCGGCATTGTGACTTTTGTATTTAATTCCGATACAATTTCTGTGTTTCATCGTCAATAAGAAGGTCAGAGGGTACAGTAAACCTGAAGTGAAGCATCGGAATCTGTAACTAGTGTCACAGGAAGGGTTCTAAACATAGACAGTAAGAAGAGTCAGGTTTCTTGTACTTAAGTCGGCATTGTGCCTTTTGTATATAATTCCGATGCTATTTCTGTGTTTCGTCGTCAATAAGAAGGTCCATGAAATACAGTAAACCTGAAGTGATGCATAGGTATCTAAAACCGGTCTCACAGGAAAGGTTCAAAACATAGACAGTATGAAGAGCCAGCCTTCTTGTACTTGAGTCGGCATTGTGCCTCTTGTATTTAATTCCGGTGCAATTTCTGTGTTTCATCGTCAATAAGAAGGTCAGAGGGATAAAGTAAACCTGAGGTGAAGCATCGGAATCTATAACTAGTGTCACAGGAATGGTTCAAATCATAGACAGTTAGAAGAGTCAGTTTACGTGTACATAAGTCGGCATTGTGCCTTTTCTATTTAATTCCGATGCAATTTCTGGGTTTCATCGTCAATAAGCAGGTCAGAGGGATACAGTAAACCTAAAGTGAAGCATCGGAATCTATAACCAGTGTCACAGGAATGGTTCAAATTATAGACAGTAAGAAGAGTCTGTTTTCTTGTACTTAAGTCGGCATTGTTCCTTTTCTATTTATTTCCGGAGCAATTTCTATGTTTCATCGTCAATAAGACGGTCAGAGGGATACAGTAAACCTGAAGTGAAGCATTGGAATCTATAACTAGTGTCACAGAAATGGTTCATAACATAGACAGTAAGAAGAGTCAGTTTTCTTCTACTTAAGTCGGCATTGTGCCTTTTGTATTTAATTCCGATGCATTTTCAGTGTTTCATCGTCAATAAGAAGGTCAGAGGGATACAGTAGACCTGAAGTGAAGCATCGGAATCTATAACTAGTGTCACAGGAATAGTTCAAAACATAGACAGTAAGAAGAGTCAGTTTCCTTGTACTTAAGTCGGCATTGTGACTTTTGTATTTAATTTCGATGCAATTTCTGTGTTTCATCAACAATAAGTAGGTCAGAGGGATACAGTAAACCTGAAGTGAAGCATCGGAATCTATAACTAGTGTCTCAGGAATGGTTCGAAACATAGACAGTAAGAAGAGTCAGTTTTCTTGTACTTAAGTCGGCATTGTGCTTTTTCTATTTAATTCCGAAGCAATTTCTATGTTTCATCGTCAATAAGACGGTCAGAGGGATACAGTAAACCTGAAGTAAAGCATCGGAATCTATAACTAGTGTCACAGGAATGGTTCATAACATAGACAGTAAGAAGAGTCGGTTTTCTTGTACTTATGTCGGCATTGTGACTTTTGTATTTAATTATGATGCAATTTCTGCGTTTCATCAACAATAAGAAGGTCAGAGGGATACAGTAACCCTGAAGTGAAGCATTGGAATCTATAACTAGAGTCAGAGGAATGGTTCAGAACGTAGACAGTAAAATGAGTCAGTTTCCTTGTACTTAAGTCTGCATTGTGCATTTTGTATTTAATTCCGAAGCAATTTCTGTGTTTCATCGTCAATAAGAAGGTCAGAGGGATACAGTAAGCCTGAAGTGAAGCATCGGAATCAATAACTAGTGTCACATGAATGGTTCAAAGTAAGAGGAGTCAGTTTTCTTGTACCTAAGTCGGCATTGTGCTTTTTGTATTTAATTCGGATGCAATTTCTGTTTCATCGTCAATAAGAAGGTCAGAGGGATACAGTAAACCTGAAGTGAGGCATTGGAATCTATAACTAGTGTCACAGGAATGGTTCAAAACATAGACAGTAAGAAGAGTCAGGTCTCTTGTACTTAAGTCGGCATTTCGCCTTTTGTATTTAATTCCGTTGAAATTTCTGTGTTTCATCGTCAATAAGAAGGTCAGAGGGATACAGTAAACCTGAGGTGAAGCATCGGAATCTATAACTAGTGTCACAGGAAGGGTTCTAAACATAGACAGTAAGAAGAGTCAGTTTTCTTGTACTTAAGTCGGCATTGTGCCTTTTGTATTTAATTCCGATGCAATTTCTGTGTTTCATCGTCAATAAGAAGGTCAGAAAGATACAGTAAACCTGAAGTGAAGCATCGGAATCTATAACTAGTGTTACAGGAATGGTTCAAAACATAGACAGTAAGAAGTGTCAGTTTTCTTGTACTTAAGTCGGCATTTCGCCATTTGTATTTAATTCCGTTGCAATTTCTTTGTTTCATCGTCAATAAGAAGGTCAGAGGGATACAGTAAACCTGAAGTGAGGCATGGGAATCTATAACTAGTGTCACAGGATTGGTTCATAACATAGTCAGTAAGAAGAGTCGGTTTTCTTGTACTTATGTCGGCATTGTGACTTTTGTATTTAATTTCGATGCAATTTCTGTGTTTCATCAACATTAAGTATGTCAGAGGGATACAGTAAACCTGAAGTGAAGCATCGGAATCTATAACTAGTGTCTCAGGAATGGCTCAAAACATAGACAGTAAGAAGAGTCAGTTTTCTTGTACTTAAGTCGGCATTGTTCCTTTTCTATTTAATTCCGAAGCAATTTCTATGTTTCATCGTCAATAAGACGGTCAGAGGGATACAGTAAACCTGAAGTGAAGCATCGGAATCAATAACTAGTGTCACATGAATGGTTCAAAGTAAGAGGAGTCAGTTTTCTTGTACCTAAGTCGGCATTGTGCTTTTTGTATTTAATTCCGATGCAATTTCTGTTTCATCGTCAATAAGAAGGTCAGAGGGATACAGTAAACCTGAAGTGAGGCATGGGAATCTATAACTAGTGTCGCAGGAATGGTTCAAAACATAGACAGTAAGAAGAGTCAGTTTACTTGTACTTAAGTCGGCATTGTGCCTTTTCTATTTAATTCCGATGCAATTTCGGTGTTTCGTCGTCAATAAGAAGGTCCATGGGATACAGTAAACCTGAAGTGAAGCATCGGAATCTAAAACCGGTCTCACAGGAAAGGTTCAAAACATAGACAGTATGAAGAGCCAGCCTTCTAGTACTAGAGTCGGCTTTGTGCCATTTGTATTTAATTCCGAAGCAATTTCTGTGTTTCATCGTCAATAAGAAGGTCAGAGGGATACAGTAAACCTGAAGTGAAGCATCGGAATCTATATCTAGTGTCACAGGAATGTTTCAAAACATAGACAGTAAGAAGAGTCAGTTTTCTTGTACTTAAGTCGGCATTGTGCCCTTTGTATTTAATTCCGATGCAAATTCTGTGTTTCGTCGTCAATAAGAAGGTCCAAGGGATTCAGTATACCTGAAGTGAAACATCGAAATCTATAACTAGTGTCACATGAATGGCTCAAAACATAGAGAGTCAGAAGAGTTACTTTTCTTGTACTTAAGATGGCATTGTCCCTTTTGTATTTAATTCCGATGCAATTTCTGTGTTTCATCGTCAATAAGAAGGTCAGAGGGTACAGTAAACCTGAAGTGAAGCATCGGAATCTGTAACTAGTGTCACAGGAAGGGTTCCAAACATAGACAGTAAGAAGAGTCAGGTATCTTGTACTTAAGTCGGCATTGTGCCTTTTGTATATAATTCCGATGCTATTTCTGTGTTTCGTCGTCAATAAGAAGGTCCATGAAATACAGTAAACCTGAAGTGTTGCACAGGTATCTAAAACCGGTATCACAGGAAAGGTTCCAAACATAGACAGTATGAAGAGCCAGCCTTCTTGTACTTGAGTCGGCATTGTGCCTCTTGTATTTAATTCCGGTGCAATTTCTGTGTTTCATCGTCAATAAGAAGGTCAGAGGGATACAGTAAACCTGAAGTGAAGCATCGGAATCTATAACTAGTGTTACAGGAATGGTTCAAGACATAGACTGTAAGAAGTGTCAGTTTTCTTGTACTTAAGTCGGCATTTCGCCTTTTGTATTTAATTCCGTTGCAATTTCTGTGTTTCATCGTCAATAAGAAGGTCAGAGGGATACAGTAAACCTGAGATGAAGCATCTGAATCTATAACTAGTGTCACAGGAATGGTTCAAAACATAGACAGTAAGAAGAGTCAGTTTTCGTGTACATAAGTCGGCATTGTGCCTTTTCTATTTAATTCCGATGCAATTTCTGGGTTTCATCGTCAATAAGCAGGTCAGAGGGATACAGTAAACCTGAAGTGAAGCATCGGAATCTATAACCAGTGTCACAGGAATGGTTCAAATTATAGACAGTAAGAAGAGTCTGTTTTCTTGTACTTAAGTCGGCGTTGTACCTTTTGTATTTAATTCCGATGCAATTTCTGTGTTTCATCGTCAATAAGAAGGTCAGAGGGATACAGTAAACCTGAAGTGAAGCATCGGAATCAATAACTAGCGTCACATGAATGGTTCAAAACATAGACAGTAAGAGGAGTCAGTTTTCTTGTACTTAAGTCGGCATTGTTCCTTTTCTATTTAATTCCGAAGCAATTTCTATGTTTCATCGTCAATAAGACGGTCAGAGGGATACAGTAAACCTGAAGTGAAGCATCGGAATCTATAGCTAGTGTCACAGGAATGGTTCATAACATAGACAGTAAGAAGAGTCAGTTTTCTTGTACTTAAGTCGGCATTGTGCCTTTTGTATTTAATTCCGATGCAACTTCTGTGTTTCATCGTCAATAACAGGGTCAGAGGGATACAGTAAACCTGAAGTGAAGCATCCGAATCTATAACTAGTGTCACAGGAACGGTTCAAAACATAGACAGTAAGAAGAATCAGTTTTCTTGTACTTAAGTCGGCATTGTGCATTTTGTATTTAATTCAGAAGCAATTTCTGTGTTACATCGTCAATAAGAAGGTCAGAGGAATACAATAAACCTGAAGTGAATCATCGGAATCAATAACTAGTGTCACATGATTGGTTCAAAACATAGACAGTTAGAAGAGTCAGATTACTTCTACTTAAGTCGGCATTGTGCCTTTTGTATTTAATTCCGATGCAATTTCAGTGTTTCATCGTCAATAAGAAGGTCAGAGGGATACAGTAGACCTGAAGTGAAGCATCGGAATCTATAACTAGTGTTACAGGAATGGTTCAAAACATAGACAGTAAGAAGAGTCAGCTTCCTTGTACTTAAGTCGGCATTGTGGCTTTTGTATTTAATTCCGATGCAATTTCTGTGTTTCATCGTCAATAAGAAGGTCAGAGGGATACAGTAAGCCTGAAGTGAAGCATCGGAATCTATAACTAGTGTCACAGGAATGGTTCAAAACATAGGCAGTAGGAAGAGTCAGTTTTCTTGAACTTAAGTCGGCATTCTGCCTTTTGTATTTAATTCCGATGCAATGTCTGTGTTTCATCGTCAATAAGAAGGTAAGAGGGATACAGTAAACCTCAAGTGAAGCATCGGAATCTATAACTAGTGTCACAGGAATGGTTCAAAACTTAGACAGTAAGAAGAGTCAGTTTTCTTGTACTTAAGTCGGCATTGTGCCTTTAGTATTTAATTCCGATGCAATTTCTGTGTTTCATCGTCAATAAGAAGGTCAGAAAGATACAGTAAACCTGAAGTGAAGCATCGGAATCTATAACTAGTGTTACAGGAATGGTTCAAAACATAGACAGTACGAAGTGTCAGTTATCTTGTACTTAAGTCGGCATTTCGCCATTTGTATTTAATTCCGTTGCAATTTCTTTGTTTCATCGTCAATAAGAAGGTCAGAGGGATACAGTAAACCTGAAGTGAGGCATGGGAATCTATAACTAGTGTCACAGGAATGGTTCATAACATAGTCAGTAAGAAGAGTCGGTTTTCTTGTACTTATGTCGGCATTGTGACTTTTGTATTTAATTTCGATGCAATTTCTGTGTTTCATCAACATTAAGTATGTCAGAGGGATACAGTAAACCTGAAGTGAAGCATCGGAATCTATAACTAGTGTCTCAGGAATGGCTCAAAACATAGACAGTAAGAAGAGTCAGTTTTCTTGTACTTAAGTCGGCATTGTTCCTTTTCTATTTAATTCCGAAGCAATTTCTATGTTTCATCGTCAATAAGACGGTCAGAGGGATACAGTAAACCTGAAGTGAAGCATCGGAATCAATAACTAGTGTCACATGAATGGTTCAAAGTAAGAGGAGTCAGTTTTCTTGTACCTAAGTCGGCATTGTGCTTTTTGTATTTAATTCCGATGCAATTTCTGTTTCATCGTCAATAAGAAGGTCAGAGGGATACAGTAAACCTGAAGTGAGGCATGGGAATCTATAACTAGTGTCACAGGAATGGTTCAAAACATAGACAGTAAGAAGAGTCAGTTTACTTGTACTTAAGTCGGCATTGTGCCTTTTCTATTTAATTCCGATGCAATTTCGGTATTTCGTCGTCAATAAGAAGGTCCATGGGATACAGTAAACCTGAAGTGAAGCATCGGAATCTAAAACCGGTCTCACAGGAAAGGTTCAAAACATAGACAGTATGAAGAGCCAGCCTTCTAGTACTAGAGTCGGCTTTGTGCCATTTGTATTTAATTCCGAAGCAATTTCTGTTTTTCATCGTCAATAAGAAGGTCAGAGGGATACAGTAAACCTGAAGTGAAGCATCGGAATCTATATCTAGTGTCACAGGAATGTTTCAAAACATAGACAGTAAGAAGAGTCAGTTTTCTTGTACTTAAGTCGGCATTGTGCCTTTTGTATTTAATTCCGATGCAAATTCTGTGTTTCGTCGTCAATAAGAAGGTCCAAGGGATTCTGTATACCTGAAGTGAAAAATCGAAATCTATAACTAGTGTCACATGAATGGCTCAAAACATAGAGAGTCAGAAGAGTCACTTTTCTTGTACTTAAGTTGGCATTGTCCCTTTTGTATTTAATTCCGATGCAATTTCTGTGTTTCATCGTCAATAAGAAGGGCAGAGGGTACAGTAAACCTGAAGTGAAGCATCGGAATCTGTAACTAGTGTCACAGGAAGGGTTCTAAACATAGACAGTAAGAAGAGTCAGGTTTCTTGTACTTAAGTCGGCATTGTGCCTTTTGTATATAATTCCGATGCCATTTCTGTGTTTCGTCGTCAATAAGAAGGTCCATGAAATACAGTAAACCTGAAGTGATGCATAGGTATCTAAAACCGGTCTCACAGGAAAGGTTCAAACCATAGACAGTATGAAGAGCCAGCCTTCTTGTATTTGAGGCGGCATTGTGCCTCTTGTATTTAATTCCGGTGCAATTTCTGTGTTTCATCGTCAATAAGAAGGTCAGAGGGATACAGTAAACCTGAAGTGAAGCATCGGAATCTATAACTAGTGTTACAGGAATGGTTCAAGACATAGACTGTAAGAAGTGTCAGTTTTCTTGTACTTAAGTCGGCATTTCGCCTTTTGTATTTAATTCCGTTGCAATTTCTGTGTTTCATCGTCAATAAGAAGGTCAGAGGGATTCAGTAAACCTGAGAAGAAGCATCGGAATCTATAACTAGTGTCACAGGAATGGTTCAAAACATAGACAGTAAGAAGAGTCAGTTTTCGTGTACATAAGTCGGCAATGTGCCTTTTCTATTTAATTCCGATGCAATTTCTGGGTTTCATCGTCAATAAGCAGGTCAGAGGGATACAGTAAACCAGTAGTGAAGCATCGAAATCTATAACCAGTGTCACAGGAATGGTTCAAATTATAGACAGTAAGAAGAGTCTGTTTTCTTGTACTTAAGTCGGCGTTGTACCTTTTGTATTTAATTCCGATGCAATTTCTGTGTTTCATCGTCAATAAGAAGGTCAGAGGGATACAGTAAACCTGAAGTGAAGCATCGGAATCAATAACTAGCGTCACATGAATGGTTCAAAACATAGACAGTAAGAGGAGTCAGTTTTCTTGTACTTAAGTCGGCATTGTTCCTTTTCTATTTAATTCCGAAGCAATTTCTATGTTTCATCGTCAATAAGACGGTCAGAGGGATACAGTAAACCTGAAGTGAAGCATCGGAATCTATAACTAGTGTCACAGAAGTGGTTCATATCATAGACAGTAAGAAGAGTCAGTTTTCTTCTACTTAAGTCGGCATTGTGCCTTTTGTATTTAATTCCTATGCATTTTCAGTGTTTCATCGTCAATAAGAAGGTCAGAGGGATACAGTAGACCTGAAGTGAAGCATCGGAATCTATAACTAGTGTCACAGGAATGGTTCAAAACATAGACAGTAAGAAGAGTCAGTTTCCTTGTACTTAAGTCGGCATTGTGACTTTTGTATTTTATTTCGATACAATTTCTGTGTTTCATCAACATTAAGTAGGTCAGAGGGATACAGTAAACCTGAAGTGAAGCATCGGAATCTATAACTAGTGTCTCAGGAATGGTTCGAAACATAGACAGTAAGACGAGTCAGTTTTCTTGTACTTAAGTCGGCATTGTTCCTTTTCTATTGAATTCCGAAGCAATTTCTATGTTTCATCCTCAACAAGACGGTCAGAGGGATACAGTAAACCTGAAGTAAAGCATCGGAATCTATAACTAGTGTCACAGGAATGGTTCATAACATAGACAGTAAGAAGAGTCGGTTTTCTTGTACTTATGTCGGCATTGTGACTTTTGTATTTAATTATGATGCAATTTCTGCGTCTCATCAACAATAAGAAGGTCAGAGGGATACAGTAACCCTGAAGTGAAGCATTGGAATCTATAACTAGAGTCAGAGGAATGGTTCAGAACTTAGACAGTAAAAAGAGTCAGTTTTCTTGTACTTAAGTCTGCATTGTGCTTTTTGTATTTAATTCCGAAGCAATTTCTGTGTTTCATCGTCAATAAGAAGGTCAGAGGGATACAGTAAGCCTGAAGTGAAGCATCGGAATCAATAACTAGTGTCACATGAATGGTTCAAAGTAAGAGGAGTCAGTTTTCTTGTACCTAAGTCGGCATTGTGTTTTTTGTATTTAATTCCGATGCAATTTCTGTTTCATCGTCAATAAGAAGGTCAGAGGGATACAGTAAACCTGAAGTGAGGCATGGGAATCTATAACTAGTGTCACAGGAATGGTTCAAAACATAGACAGTAAGAAGAGTCAGTTTACTTGTACTTAAGTCGGCATTGTGCCTTTTCTATTTAATTCCGATGCAATTTCGGTGTTTCGTCGTCAATAAGAAGGTCCATGAAATACAGTAAACCTGAAGTGAAGCATCGGAATCTAAATCCGGTCTCACAGGAAAGGTTCAAATCATAGACAGTATGAAGAACCAGCCTTCTTGTACTTGAGTCGGCATTGTGCCTCTTGTATTTAATTCCGGTGCAATTTCTCTGTTTCATCGTCAATAAGAAGGTCAGAGGGATACAGTAAACCTGAAGTGAAGCATCGGAATCTATAAATAGTGTCAAAGGAATGGTTAAAACATAGACAGTAAGAAGAGTGAGTTTTCTTGTACTTAAGTAGGCATTGTGCACTTTGTATTTAATTCCGATGCAATTCCTGTGTTTCATCGTCAATACGAAGGTCAGAGGGATACAGTAAACCTGAAGTGAAGCATCGGAATCGGTAGCTAGTGTCACAGGAATGGTTCATAACATAGACAGTAAGAAGAGTCAGTTTTCTTGTACTTAAGTCGGCATTGTGAGTTTTGTATTTAATTCCGATGCATTTTCTGTGTTTCATCGTCAATAACAGGGTCAGAGGAATACAGTAAACCTGAAGTGAAGCATCCGAATCTGTAACTAGTGTCACAGGAACGGTTCAAAACATAGACAGTAAGAAGAGTCAGTTTTCTTGTACTTAAGTCGGCATTGTGCATTTTGTATTTAATTCGGAGGCAATTTCTGTGTTTCATCGTCAATATGAAGGACAGAGGGATACAGTAAACCGGAAGTGAATCATCGGAATCTATAACTAGTGTCACATGATTGGTTCAAAACATAGACAGTAAGAAGAGTCAGTTTTCTTCTACTTAAGTCGGCATTGTGCCTTTTGTATTTAATTCCGATGCAATTTCAGTGTTTCATCGTCAATAAGAAGGTCAGAGGGATACAGTAGACCTGAAGTGAACCATCCTAATCTATAGCTAGTGTCACAGGAATGGTTCATAACATAGACAGTAAGAAGAGTCAGTTTTCTTGTACTTAAGTCGGCATTGTGCCTTTTGTATTTAATTCCGATGCATTTTCTGTGTTTCATCGTCAATAACAGGGTCAGAGGAATACAGTAAACCTGAAGTGAAGCATCCGAATCTGTAACTAGTGTCACAGGAACGGTTCAAAACATAGACAGTAAGAAGAGTCAGTTTTCTTGTACTTAAGTCGGCATTGTGCATTTTGTATTTAATTCCGAAGCAATTTCTGTGTTTCATCGTCAATAAGACGGTCAGAGGGATACAGTATACCTGAAGTGAAGCATCGGAATCTATAACTAGTGTCACAGGAATGGTTCATAACATAGACAGTAAGAAGAGTCAGTTTTCTTGTACTTATGTCGGCATTGTCCCTTTTCTATTTAATTCCGAAGCAATTTCTATGTTTCATCGTCAATAAGACGGTCAGAGGGATACAGTATACCTGAAGTGAAGCATCGGAATCTATAACTAGTGTCACAGGAATGGTTCATAACATAGACAGTAAGAAGAGTCAGTTTTCTTGTACTTATGTCGGCATTGTGAATTTTGTATTTAATTCCGATGCAATTTCGTTGTTTCATCAACAATAAGAAGGTCAGAGGGATACAGTAAACCTGAAGTGAAGCATCGGAATCTATAAATAGTGTCACAGGAATGGTTCAGAACTGAGACAGTAAGATTAGTCAGTTTTCTTGTACTTAAGTCGGCATTGTGCTTTTTGTATTTAATTCCGATGCACTTTCTGTTTCTTCGTCAATACGATGGTCAGAGGGATACAGTAAACCTGAAGTGAAGCATCGGAATCTATATTTAGTGTCACAGGAATGGTTCAAAACATAGGCAGTTAGAAGTGTCAGTTTACTTGTACTTAAGTCGGCATTGTGCCTTTTCTATTTAATTCCGATGCAATTTCTGTGTTTCGTCGTCAATAAGAAGGTCCATGGGATACAGTAAACCTGAAGTGAAGCATCGGAATCTAAAACCGGTCTCACAGGAAAGGTTCAAAAAATAGACAGTATGAAGAGCCAGCCTTCTAGTACTTGAGTCGGCATAGTGCCTTTTGTATTTAATTCCGAAGCAATTTCTGTGTTTCATGGTCAATAAGAAGGTCAGAGGGATACAGTAAACCTGAGGTGATGCATCGGAATCTATAACTAGTGTCACAGGAAGGGTTCTAAACATAGACAGTAAGAAGAGTCAGGTTTCTTGTACTTAAGTCGGCATTGTGCCTTTTGTATATATTTCCGATGCAATTTCGGTGTTTCGTCGTCAATAAGAAGGTCCATGGGATACAGTAAACCTGAAGTGAAGCATCGGAATCTAAAACCGGTCTCACAGGAAAGGTTCAAAACATAGACAGTATGAAGAGCCAGCCTTCTAGTACTTGAGTCGGCATTGTGCCTATTGTATTTAATTCCGAAGCAATTTCTGTGTTTCATCGACAATAAGAAGGGCAGAGGGATACAGTAAACCTGAAGTGAAGCATCGGCATCTATAACCAGTGTCACAGGAATGGTTCAAATTATAGACAGTAAGAAGTGTCTGTTTTTTGTACTTAAGTCGGCGTTGTACCTGTTGTATTTAATTCCGATGCAATTTCTGTGTTTCATCGTCAATAAGAAGGTCAGAGGGATACAGTAATCCTGAGGTGAAGCATCGGAATCTATAACTAGTGTCACAGGAAGGGTTCAAAACATAGACAGTAAGAAGAGTCAGGTTTTTTGTACTTAAGTCGGCATTGTGCCTTTTTATATGTTTCCGATGCAATTTCTGTGTTTCGTCGTCATTAAGAAGGTCCATGAAATACAGTAAACCTGAAGTGAAGCATCGGAATCTAAATCCGGTCTCACAGGAAAGGTTCAAATCATAGACAGTATGAAGAACCAGCCTTCTTGTACTTGAGTCGGCATTGTGCCTCTTGTATTTAATTCCGGTGCAATTTCTCTGTTTCATCGTCAATAAGAAGGTCAGAGGGATACAGTAAACCTGAAGTGAAGCATCGGAATCTATAAATAGTGTCAAAGGAATGGTTAAAACATAGACAGTAAGAAGAGTGAGTTTTCTTGTACTTAAGTAGGCATTGTGCACTTTGCATTTAATTCCGATGCAATTCCTGTGTTTCATCGTCAATACGAAGGTCAGAGGGATACAGTAAACCTGAAGTGAAGCATCGGAATCGGTAGCTAGTGTCACAGGAATGGTTCATAACATAGACAGTAAGAAGAGTCAGTTTTCTTGTACTTAAGTCGGCATTGTGCCTTTTGTATTTAATTCCGATGCATTTTCTGTGTTTCATCGTCAATAACAGGGTCAGAGGAATACAGTAAACCTGAAGTGAAGCATCCGAATCTGTAACTAGTGTCACAGGAACGGTTCAAAACATAGACAGTAAGAAGAGTCAGTTTTCTTGTACTTAAGTCGGCATTGTGCATTTTGTATTTAATTCGGAGGCAATTTCTGTGTTTCATCGTCAATATGAAGGACAGAGGGATACAGTAAACCGGAAGTGAATCATCGGAATCTATAACTAGTGTCACATGATTGGTTCAAAACATAGACAGTAAGAAGAGTCAGTTTTCTTCTACTTAAGTCGGCATTGTGCCTTTTGTATTTAATTCCGATGCAATTTCAGTGTTTCATCGTCAATAAGAAGGTCAGAGGGATACAGTAGACCTGAAGTGAACCATCCTAATCTATAGCTACTGTCACAGGAATGGTTCATAACATAGACAGTAAGAAGAGTCAGTTTTCTTGTACTTAAGTCGGCATTGTGCCTTTTGTATTTAATTCCGATGCATTTTCTGTGTTTCATCGTCAATAACAGGGTCAGAGGAATACAGTAAACCTGAAGTGAAGCATCCGAATCTGTAACTAGTGTCACAGGAACGGTTCAAAACATAGACAGTAAGAAGAGTCAGTTTTCTTGTACTTAAGTCGGCATTGTGCATTTTGTATTTAATTCCGAAGCAATTTCTGTGTTTCATCGTCAATAAGACGGTCAGAGGGATACAGTATACCTGAAGTGAAGCATCGGAATCTATAACTAGTGTCACAGGAATGGTTCATAACATAGACAGTAAGAGGAGTCAGTTTTCTTGTACTTATGTCGGCATTGTCCCTTTTCTATTTAATTCCGAAGCAATTTCTATGTTTCATCGTCAATAAGACGGTCAGAGGGATACAGTATACCTGAAGTGAAGCATCGGAATCTATAACTAGTGTCACAGGAATGGTTCATAACATAGACAGTAAGAAGAGTCAGTTTTCTTGTACTTATGTCGGCATTGTGAATTTTGTATTTAATTCCGATGCAATTTCGTTGTTTCATCAACAATAAGAAGGTCAGAGGGATACAGTAAACCTGAAGTGAAGCATCGGAATCTATAACTAGTGTCACAGGAATGGTTCAGAACTGAGACAGTAAGAAGAGTCAATTTTCTTGTACTTAAGTCTGCATTGTGCATTTTGTATTTAATTCCGAAGCAATTTCTGCGTTTCATCGTCAATAAGAAGGTCAGAGGGATACAGTAAGCCTGAAGTGAAGCATCGGAATCAATAACTAGTGTCACATGAATGGTTCAAAACATAGACAGTAAGATTAGTCAGTTTTCTTGTACTTAAGTCGGCATTGTGCTTTTTGTATTTAATTCCGATGCACGTTCTGTTTCTTCGTCAATACGATGGTCAGAGGGATACAGTAAACCTGAAGTGAAGCATCGGAATCTATATTTAGTGTCACAGGAATGGTTCAAAACATAGGCAGTTAGAAGTGTCAGTTTACTTGTACTTAAGTCGGCATTGTGCCTTTTCTATTTAATTCCGATGCAATTTCTGTGTTTCGTCGTCAATAAGAAGGTCCATGGGATACAGTAAACCTGAAGTGAAGCATCGGAATCTAAAACCGGTCTCACAGGAAAGGTTCAAAACATAGACAGTATGAAGAGCCAGCCCTCTAGTACTTGAGTCGGCATAGTGCCTTTTGTATTTAATTCCGAAGCAATTTCTGTGTTTCATGGTCAATAAGAAGGTCAGAGGGATACAGTAAACCTGAGGTGATGCATCGGAATCTATAACTAGTGTCACAGGAAGGGTTCTAAACATAGACAGTAAGAAGAGTCAGGTTTCTTGTACTTAAGTCGGCATTGTGCCTTTTGTATATATTTCCGATGCAATTTCTGTGTTTCGTCGTCATTAAGAAGGTCCATGAAATACAGTAAAACTGAAGTGAAGCATCGGAATCTAAAACCAGTCTCACAGGAAAGGTTCAAAACATAGACAGTATGAAGAGCCAGCCTTCTTGTACTTGAGTCGGCATTGTGTCTCTTGTATTTAAATCCGGTGCAATTTCTCTGTTTCATCGTCAATAAGAAGGTCAGAGGGATACAGTAAACCTGAAGTGAAGCATCGGAATCTATAACTAGTGTCTCAAGAATGGTTCAAAACATAGACAGTAAGAAGAGTCAGTTTTCTTGTACTTAAGTCGGCATTGTTCTTTTTCTATTTAATTCCGAAGCAAGTTCTATGTTTCATCGTCAATAAGACGGTCAGAGGGATACAGTATACCTGAAGTGAAGCATCGGAATCTATAACTAGTGTCACAGGAATGGTTCATAACATAGACAGTAAGAAGAGTCAGTTTTCTTGTACTTATGTCGGCATTGTGACTTTTGTATTTAATGCCGATGCAATTTCTGTGTTTCATCAACAATAAGAAGGTCAGAGGGATACAGTAAACCTGAAGTGAAGCATCGGAATCTATAACTAGTGTCAGAGGAATGGTTCAGAACTTATACAGTAAGAAGAGTCAGTTTTCTTGTACTTAAGTCTTAATTGTGCATTTTGTATTTAATTCCGAAGCAATTTCTGTGTTTCATCGTCAATAAGAAGGTCAGAGGGATACATTAAGCCTGAAGTGAAGCATCGGAATCAATAACTAGTGTCACATGAATGGTTCAAAACATAGACAGTAAGAGTAGTCAGTTTTCTTGTACTTAAGTCGGCATTGTGCTTTTTGTATTTAATTCCGATGCACTTTCTGTATCATCGTCAATAAGAATTTCAGTGGGATACAGCAAACCTGAAGTGAAGCATCGGAATCTATATTTAGTGTCACAGGAATGGTTCAAAACATAGGCAGTAAGAAGAGTCAGTTCTCTTGTACTTAAGTCGGCATTTCGCCTTTTGTATTTAATTCCGCTGCAATTTCTGTGTTTCATCGTCAATAAGAAGGTCAGAGGGATACAGTAAACCTGAGGTGAAGCATCGGAATCTATAACTAGTGTCACAGGAAGGGTTCTAAACATAGACAGTAAGAAGAGTCAGGTTTCTTGTACTTATGTCGGCATTGTGCCTTTTCTATATATTTCCGAAGCAATTTCTGTGTTTCGTCGTCATTAAGAAGGTCCATGAAATACAGTAAACCTGAAGTGAAGCATCCGAATCGAAAACCGGTCTCATAGGAAAGTTTCAAAACATAGACAGTATGAAGAGTCAGCCTTCTTGTACTTGAGTCGGCATTGTGTCTCTTGTATTTAATTCCGGTGCAATGGCTCTGTTTCATCGTCAATAAGAAGGTCAGAGGGATACAGTAAACCTGAAGTGAAGCATCGGAATCTACAACTAGTGTCAAAGGAATGGTTCAAAACATAGACAGTAAGAAGAGTGAGTTTTCTTGTACTTAAGTCGGCATTGTGCCCTTTGTATTTAATTCCGATGCAATTACTGTGTTTCATCGTCAATAAGAAGGTCAGAGGGATACAGTAAACCTGAAGTGAAGCATCGGAATCTATAGCTAGTGTCACAGGAATGGTTCATAACATAGACAGTAAGAAGAGTCAGTTTTCTTGTACTTAAGTCGGCATTGTGCTTTTAGTATTTCATTCCGATGCAATATCTGTGTCTCATCGTCAATAAGAAGGTCAGAGGGATACAGTAAACCCGAAATGAATCATCGGAATCTATAACTAGTGTCACATGATTGGTTCAAAACATAGACAGTAAGAAGAGTCAGTTTTCTTCTACTTAAGTCGGCATTGTGCCTTTTCTATTTAATTCCAATGCAATTTCTTTGTTTCATCGTCAATAAGAAGGTCAGAGCCTGAAGTGAAGCATCGAAATCTATAACTAGTGTCACAGGAATGGTTCAAAACATAGACAGTAAGAAGAGTCAGTTTTCTTGTACTTAAGTCGGCATTGTGCCTTTTGTATTTAATTCCGATGTAATTTCTGTGTTTCATCGTCAATAAGAAGGTCAGAGGGATACAGTAATCCTCAAGTGAAGCATCGGAATCTATAACTAGTGTCACAGGAATGGTTCAAAACTTAGACAGTAAGAAGAGTCAGTTTTCTTGTACTTAAGTCGGCATTGTGCCTTTTGTATTTAATTCCGATGCAATCTCTGTGTTTCATCGTCAATAAGAAGGTCAGAGGGATACAGTAAACCCGAAATGAATCATCGGAATCTATAACTAGTGTCACATGATTGGTTCAAAACATAGACAGTAAGAAGAGTCAGTTTTCTTCTACTTAAGTCGGCATTGTGCCTTTTGTATTTAATTCCGATGCATCTTCAGTGTTTCATCGTCAATAAGAAGGTCAGAGGGATACAGTAAACCTGAAATGAATCATCGGAATCTATAACTAGTGTCACATGATTGGTTCAAAACATAGACAGTAAGAAGAGTCAGTTTTCTTGTACTTAAGTCGGCATTGATCCTTTTGTATTTTATTCCGATACAATTTCTTTGTTTCATCGTCAATAAGAAGGTCTGAGGGATACAGTAAACCTGAAGTGAAGCATCGGAATCTATAACTAGTGTCACAGGAGTGGTTCAAAACATAGACAATAAGAAGAGTCAGTTCTCTTGTACTTAAGTCGGCATTTCGCCTTTTGTATTTAATTCCGCTGCAATTTCTGTGTTTCATCGTCAATAAGAAGGTCAGAGGGATACAGTAAACCTGAGGTGAAGCATCGGAATCTGTAACTAGTGTCACAGGAAGGGTTCTAAACATAGACAGTAAGAAGAGTCAGGTTTCTTGTACTTAAGTCGGCATTGTGCCTTTTCTATATATTTCCGATGCAATTTCTGTGTTTCGTCGTCATTAAGAAGGTCCATGAAATACAGTAAACCTGAAGTGAAGCATCCGAATCTAAAACCGGTCTCACAGGAAAGGTTCAAAACATAGACAGTATGAAGAGCCAGCCTTCTTGTACTTGAGTCGGCATTGTGTCTCTTGTATTTAATTCCGGTGCAATGTCTCTGTTTCATCGTCAATAAGAAGGTCAGAGGGATACAGTAAACCTGAAGTGAAGCATCGGAATCTATAACTAGTGTCACAGGAATGGTTCAAAACTTAGACAGTAAGACGCGTCAGTTTTCTTGTACTTAAGTCGGCATTGTGCCTTTTGTATTCAATTCCGAAGCAATTTCTGTGTTTCATCGTCAATAATAAGGTCAGAGGGATACAGTAAACCTGAGGTGAAGCATCGGAATCTATAACTAGTGTCACAGGAATGGTTGAAAACATAGACAGTAAGAAGAGTCAGTTATCTTTTACTTAAGTCGGCATTGTGCCTTTTCTATTTAATTCCAATGCAATTTCTGTGTTTCATCGTCAATTTGAAGGTCAGAGGGATACAGTAAGCCTGAAGTGAAGCATCGAAATCTATAACTAGTGTCACAGGGATGGATCAAAACATAGACAGTAAGGAGAGTAAGTTTTCTTGTACTTAAGTCGGCATTGTGCCTTTTGTATTTAATTCCGATGTAATTTCTGTGTTTCATCGTCAATAAGAAGGTCAGAGGGATACAGTAAACCTCAAGTGAAGCATCGGAATCTATAACTAGTGTCACAGGAATGGTTCAAAACTTAGACAGTAAGAAGCGTCAGTTTTCTTGTACTTAAGTCGGCACTGTGCCTTTTGTATTTAATTCCGATGCAATTTCTGTGTTTCATCGTCAATAATAAGGTCAGAGGGATACAGTAAACCTGAGGTGAAGCATCGGAATCTATAACTAGTGTCACAGGAATGGTGCAAATCATAGACAGTAAGAAGAGTCAGTGTTCGTGTACTTAAGTCGGCATTGGTCTTTTTCAATTTAATTCCGATGCAATTTCTGGGTTTCATCGCCAATAAGAAGGTCAGAGGGATACAGTAAACCTGAAGTGAAGCATCGGAATCTATAACTAGTGTCACAGGAATGGTTCAAAACATAGACAGTAAGAAGAGTCATTTTTCTTGTACTTTAGTCGGTATTGTGCATTTTCTATTTAATTCCGATGCAACTTCTGTGTTTCATCGTCAATATCAAGGTCAGAGGGATACAGTAAACCTGAAGTGAAGCATCGGAATCTACAACTAGTGTCACTGGAACGGTTCAAAACAAAGACAGTAATAAGAGTCAGTTTTCTTGTACTTAAGTCGGCATTGTGCATTTTGTATTTAATTCCGAAGCAATTTCCGTGTTTCGTCGTCAATAAGAAGGTCAGAGGGATACAGTAAACCTGAAATGAATCATCGGAATCTATAACTAGTGTCACATGATTGGTTCAAAACATAGACAGTAAGAAGAGTCAGTTTTCTTGTACTTAAGTCGGCATTGTTCCTTTTGTATTTAATTCCGATGCATTTTCAGTGTTTCATCGTCAATAAGAAGGTCAGAGAGATACAGTAGACCTGAAGTGAAGCATCGGAATCTATAACTAGTGTCACAGGAATGGTTCAAAACATAGACAGTAAGAAGAGTCAGATTCCTTGTACTTAAGTCGGCATTGTGACTTTTGCATTTAATTCCGATGCAATTTCTGTGTTTCATCGTCAATAAGAAGGTCAGGAAGATACAGTAAACATGAAGTGAAACATCGGAATCTATAACTAGTGTCACAGGAACGGTTCAAAACATAGAAAGTAAGAAGAGTGAGTTTTCTTGTACTGAAGTCGGCATTGTGCCCTTTGTATTTAATTCCGAAGCAATTTCTGTGTTTCATCGTCAATAAGAAGGTCACAGGGATACAGTAAACCTGAAGTGAATCATCGGAATCTATAACTAGTGTCACATGATTGGTTCAAAACATAGACAGTAAGAAGAGTCAGTTTTGTTGTACTTAAGTCGGCATTGAGACTTTTGTATTTAATTCCGATACAATTTCTTTGTTTCATCGTCAATAAGAAGGTCTGAGGGATACAGTAAACCTGAAGTAAAGCATCGGAATCTATAACTAGTGTCACAGGAGTGGTTCAAAACATAGACAGTAAGAAGAGTCAGTTTCCTTGTACTTAAGTCGGCATTGTGAATTTTGTATTTAATTTCGATGCAATTTCTGTGTTTCATCAACATTAAGTAGGTCAGAGGGATACAGTATAACTGAAGTGAGGCATGGGAATCTATAACTAGTGTCACAGGAATGGTTCGAAACATAGACAGTACGAAGAGTCAGTTTACTTGTACTTAAGTCGGCATTCTGCCTTTTCTATTTAATTCCGATGCAATTTCGGTGTTTCGTCGTCAATAAGAAGGTCCATGGGATACAGTAAACCTGAAATGAAGCATCGGAATCTAAAACCGGTCTCACAGGAAAGGTTCAAAACATAGACAGGATGAAGAGCCAGCCTTCTAGTACTTGAGTCGGCATTGTGCCTTTTGTATTTAATTCTGAAGCAATTTCTGTGTTTCATCGTCAATAAGAAGGTCAGAGGGATACAGTAAACCTGAAGTGAAGCATCGGAATCTATATCTAGAGTCACAGGAATGTTTCAAAATATAGACAGTAAGACGAGTCAGTTTTCTTGTACATAAGTCGGCATTGTGCCTTTTGTATTTAATTCCGATGCAAATTCTGTGTTTCGTCGTCAATGAGAAGGTCCAAGGGATTCAGTAAACCTGAAGTGAAGCATCGAAATCCATAACTAGTGTCACATGAATGGCTCAAAACATAGACAGTCAGAAGAGTCACTTTTCTTGTACTTAAGTTGCCATTGTCCCTTTTGTATTTAATTCCGATGCAATTTCTGTGTTTCATCGTCAATAAGAAGGTCAGAGGGTACAGTAAACCTGAAGTGAAGCATCGGAATCTGTAACTAGTGTCACAGGAAGTGTTCTAAACATAGACAGTAAGAAGAGTCAGGTTTCTTGTACTTAAGTCGGCATTGGGCTTTTTGTATATAATTCCGATGCAATTTTTGTGTTTCGTCGTCAATAAGAAGGTCCATGAAATACAGTAAACCTGAAGTGAAGCATAGGTATCTAAAACCGGTCTCACAGGAAAGGTTCAAAACAAATACAGTATGAAGAGCCAGCCTTCTTGTACTTGAGTCGGCATTGTGCCTCTTGTATTTAATTCCGGTGCAATTTCTGTGTTGCATCGTCAATAAGAAGGTCAGAGGGATACAGTAAACCTGAAGTGAAGCATCGGAATCTATAACTAGTGTTACAGGAATGGTTCAAGGAATAGACTGTAAGAAGTGTCAGTTTTCTTGTACTTAAGTCGGCATTTCGCATTTTGTATTTAATTCCGTTGCAATTTCTGTGTTTCATCGTCAATAAGAAGGTCAGAGGGATACAGTAAACCTGAGGTGAGGCATCGGAATCTATAACTAGTGTCACAGGAATGGTTCAAAACATAGACAGTAAGAAGAGTCAGTTTTCGTGTACATAAGTCGGCATTGTCCCTTCTCTATTTAATTCCGATGCAATTTCTGGGTTTCATCTTCAATAAGCAGGTCAGAGGGATACAGTAAACCTGAAGTGAAGCATCGGAATCTATAACCAGTGTCACAGGAATGGTTCAAATTATAGACTGTAAGAAGAGTCTGTTTTCTTGTACTTAAGTCGGCGTTGTACCATTTGTATTTAATTCCGATGCAATTTCTGTGGTTCATCGTCAATAAGAATGTCAGGGGGATACAGTAAACCTGAAGTGAAGCATCGGAATCTATTACTAGTGTCACAGGAATGGTTCAAAACATAGACAGTAAGATGAGTCAGTTTTCTTGTACTTAAGTCGGTATTGTGCCTTTTGTATTTAATTCCGATGCCACTTCTGTGTTTCATCGTCAATAACAAGGTCAGAGGGATACAGTAAACCTGAAGTGAAGCTTCGGAATCTATAACTAGTGTCACATTTACGGTTCAAAACAAAGACAGTAAGAAGAGTCAGTTTTCTTGTACTAAAGTCGGCATTGTGCATTTTGTATTTAATTCCGAAGCAATTTCTGTGTTTCATCGTCAATAAGAAGGTCAGAGGGATACAGTAAACCAGAAGTGAATCATCGGAATCTATAACTAGTGTCACATGATTGGTTCAAAACATAGACAGTAAGAAGAGTCAGTTTTCTTGTACTTAAGTCGGCATTGTGCCTTTTGTATTTAATTCCGATGCAATTTCAGTGTTTCATCGTCAATAAGAAGGTCAGAGGGATACAGTAGACCTGAAGTGAAGCATCGGAATCTATAACAAGTGTCTCAGGAATGGTTCAAAACATAGACAGTAAGAAGAGTCAGTTTTCTGGTACTTAAGTCGGCATTGTCCCTTCTCTATTTAATTCCGAAGCAATTTCTATGTTACATCGTCAATAAGACGGTCAGAGGGATACAGTATATCTGAAGTGAAGCTTCGGAATCTATAACTAGTGTCACAGGAATGGTTCATAACATAGACAGTAAGAAGAGTCAGTTTTCTTGTTCTTATGTCGGCAGTGTGACTTTTGTATTTAATTCCGATGCAATTTCTTTGTTTCATCAACAATAAGAAGGTCAGAGGGATACAGTAAACCTGAAGTGTAGCATCGGAATCTATAACTAGTGTCACAGGAATGGTTCAGAACTTAGACAGTAAGAAGAGTCAGTTTTCTTGTACTTAAGTCTGCATTGTGCATTTTGTATTTAATTCCGAAGCAATTTCGGTGTTTCATCGTCAATAAGAAGGTCAGAAGGGATACAGTAAGCCTGAAGTGAAGCATCGGAATCAATAACTAGTGTCACATGAATGGTTCAAAACATAGACAGTAAGAGGAGTCAGTTTTCTTGTACTTAAGTCGGCATTGTGCTTTTTGTATTTAATTCCGATGCACTTTCTGTTTCATCGTCAATACGATGGTCAGAGGGATACAGTAAACCTGAAGTGATGCATCAGAATCTATAATTAGTGTCACAGGAATGGTTCAAAACATAGGCAGTAAGAAGTGTCAGTATACTTGTACTTAAGTCGGCATTGTGCCTTTACTATTTAATTCCGATGCAATTTCTGTGATTCGTCGTCAATAAGAAGGTCCATGGGATACAGTAAACCTGAAGTGAAGCATCGGAATCTAAAACCGGTCTCACAGGAAAGGTTCAAAACATAGACAGTATGAAGAGCCAGCCTTCCAGTACTTGAGTCGGCATTGTGTCTCTTGTATTTAATTCCGGTGCAATTTCTCTGTTTCATCGTCAATAAGAAGGTCAGAGGGATACAGTAAACCTGAAGTGAAGCATCGGAATCTAAAACTAGTGTTACAGGAATGGTTCAAAACATAGACAGTAAGAAGAGTCAGTTCTCTTGTACTTAAGTCGGCATTTCGCCTTTTGTATTTACTTCCGTTGCAATTTCTGTGTTTCATTGTCAATAAGAAGGTCAGAGGGATACAGTAAACCTGAGGTGAAGCATCGGAATCTATAACTAGTGTCACAGGAAGGGTTCTAAACATAGACAGTAAGAAGAGTCAGGTTTCTTGTACTTAAGTCGGCATTGTGCCTTTTGTATATGTTTCCGATTCAATTTCTGTGTTTCGTCGTCATTAAGAAGGTCCATGAAATACAGTAAACCTGAAGTCAAGCATCGGAATGTAAAACCGGTCTCACAGGAAAGGTTCAAAACATAGACAGTATGAAGAGCCAGCCTTCTTGTACTTGAGTCGGCATTGTGTCTCTTGTATTTAATTCCGGTGCAATTTCTCTGTTTCATTGTCAATAAGAAGGTCAGAGGGATACAGTAAACCTGAAGTGAGGTATCGGAATCAATAACTAGTGTCAAAGGAATGGTTCAAAACATAGAAAGTAAGAAGAGTGAGTTTTCTTGTACTTATGTCGGCATTGTGCCCTTTGTATTTAATTCCGAAGCAATTTCTGTGTTTCATCGTCAATAAGAAGGTCACAGGGATACAGTAAACCCGAAGTGAATCATCGGAATCTATAACTAGTGTCACATGATTGGTTCAAAACATAGACAGTAAGAAGGGTCAGTTTTCTTATACTTAAGTCGGCATTGAGCCTTTTGTATTTAATTCGGATACAATTTCTTTGTTTCATCGTCAATAAGAAGGTCTGAGGGATACAGTAAACCTGAAGTGAAGCATCGGAATCTATAACTAGTGTCACAGGAGTGGTTCAAAACATAGACAGTAAGAAGAGTCAGTTTCCTTGTACTTAAGTCGGCATTGTGAATTTTGTATTTAATTTCGATGCAATTTCTGTGTTTCATCAACATTAAGTAGGTCAGAGGGATACAGTAAACCTGAAGTGAGGCATGGGAATCTATAACTAGTGTCACAGGAATGGTTCGAAACATAGACAGTACGAAGAGTCAGTTTACTTGTACTTAAGTCGGCATTCTGCCTTTTCTATTTAATTCCGATGCAATTTCGGTGTTTCGTCGTCAATAAGAAGGTCCATGGGATACAGTAAACCTGAAGTGAAGCATCGGAATCTAAAACCGGTCTCACAGGAAAGGTTCAAAACATAGACAGTATGAAGAGCCAGCCTTCTAGTACTTGAGTCGGCATTGTGCCTTTTGTATTTAATTCTGAAGCAATTTCTGTGTTTCATCGTCAATAAGAAGGTCAGAGGGATACAGTAAACCTGAAGTGAAGCATCGGAATCTATATCTAGTGTCACAGGAATGTTTCAAAACATAGACAGTAAGACGAGTCACTTTTCTTGTACTTAAGTCGGCATTGTGCCTTTTGTATTTAATTCCGATGCAAATTATGTGTTTAGTCGTCAATAAGAAGGTCCAAGGGATTCAGTAAACCTGAAGTGAAGCATCGAAATCTATAACTAGTGTCACATGAATGGCTCAAAACATAGACAGTCAGAAGAGTCACTTTTCTTGTACTTAAGTTGCCATTGTCCCTTTTGTATTTAATTCCGATGCAATTTCTGTGTTTCATCGTCAATAAGAAGGTCAGAGGGTACAGTAAACCTGAAGTGAAGCATCGGAATCTGTAACTAGTGTCACAGGAAGTGTTCTAAACATAGACAGTAAGAAGAGTCAGGTTTCTTGTACTTAAGTCGGCATTGGGCTTTTTGTATATAATTCCGATGCAATTTTTGTGTTTCGTCGTCAATAAGAAGGTCCATGAAATACAGTAAACCTGAAGTGAAGCATAGGTATCTAAAACCGGTCTCACAGGAAAGGTTCAAAACAAATACAGTATGAAGAGCCAGCCTTCTTGTACTTGAGTCGGCATTGTGCCTCTTGTATTTAATTCCGGTGCAATTTCTGTGTTGCATCGTCAATAAGAAGGTCAGAGGGATACAGTAAACCTGAAGTGAAGCATCGGAATCTATAACTAGTGTTACAGGAATGGTTCAAGAAATAGACTGTAAGAAGTGTCAGTTTTCTTGTACTTAAGTCGGCATTTCGCCTTTTCTATTTAATTCCGTTGCAATTTCTGTGTTTCATTGTCAATAAGAGGGTCAGAGGGATACAGTAAACCTGAGGTGAGGCAACGGAATCTATAACTAGTGTCACAGGAATGGTTCAAAACATAGACAGTAAGAAGAGTCAGTTTTCGTGTACATAAGTCGGCATTGTGCCTTTTCTATTTAATTCCGATGCAATTTCTGGGTTTCATCGTCAATAAGCAGGTCAGAGGGATACAGTAAACCTGAAGTGAAGCATCGGAATCTATAACCAGTGTCACAGGAATGGTTCAAATAATAGACTGTAAGAAGAGTCTGTTTTCTTGTACTTAAGTCGGCGTTGTACCTTTTGTATTTAATTCCGATGCAATTTCTGTGGTTCATCGTCAATAAGAATGTCAGAGGGATACAGTGAACCTGAAGTGAAGCATCGGAATCTATTACTAGTGTCACAGGAATGGTTCAAAGCATAGACAGTAAGATGAGTCAGTTTTCTTGTACTTAAGTCGGTATTGTGCATTTTGTATTTAATTCCGATGCAACTTCTGTGTTTCATCGTCAATAACAAGGTCAGAGGGATACAGTAAACCTGAAGTGAAGCATCGGAATCTATAACTAGTGTCACATTAACGGTTCAAAACAAAGACAGTAAGAAGAGTAAGTTTTCTTGTACTTAAGTCGGCATTGTGCATTTTGTATTTAATTCCGAAGCAAATTCTGTGTTTCATCGTCAATAAGAAGGTCAGAGGGATACAGTAAACCAGAAGTGAATCATCGGAATCTATAACTAGTGTCACATGATTGGTTCAAAACATAGACAATAAGAAGAGTCAGTTTTCTTGTACTTAAGTCGGCATTGTGCCTTTTGTATTTAATTCCGATGCAATTTCAGTGTTTCATCGTCATTAAGAAGGTCAGAGGGATACAGTAGACCTGAAGTGAAGCATCGGAATCTATAACTAGTGTCACAGGAATGGTTCAAAACATAGACAGTAAGAAGAGTCAGTTTCCTTGTACTTAAGTCGGCATTGTGACTTTTGTATTTAATTCCGATGCAATTTCTGTGTTTCATCAACATTAAGTAGATCAGAGGGATACAAAAAAACCTGAAGTGAAGCATCGGAATCTATATTTAGTGTCTCAGGAATGGTTCAAAACATAGACAGTAAGAAGAGTCAGTTTTCTGGTACTTAAGTCGGCATTGTCCCTTTTCTATTTAATTCCGAAGCAATTTCTATGTTTCATCGTCAATAAGACGGTCAGAGGGATACAGTATATCTGAAGTGAAGCATCGGAATCTATAACTAGTGTCACAGGAATGGTTCATAACATAGACAGTAAGAAGAGTCAGTTTTCTTGTACTTATGTCGGCATTGTGACTTTTGTATTTAATTCCGATGCAATTTCTTTGTTTCATCAACAATAAGAAGGTCAGAGGGATACAGTAAACCTGAAGTGAAGGATCGGAATCTATAACTAGTGTCACAGGAATGGTTCAGAACTTAGACAGTAAGAAGAGTCCGTTTTCTTGTACTTAAGTCTGCATTGTGCATTTTGTATTTAATTCCGAAGCAATTTCGCTGTTTCATCGTCAATAAGAAGGTCAGAAGGGATACAGTAAGCCTGAAGTGAAGCATCGGAATCAATAACTAGTGTCACATGAATGGTTCAAAACATAGACAGTAAGAGGAGTCAGTTTTCTTGTACTTAAGTCGGCATTGTGCTTTTTGTATTTAATTCCGATGCACTTTCTGTTTCATCGTCAATACGATGGTCAGAGGGATACAGTAAACCAGAAGTGAAGCATCAGAATCTATATTTAGTGTCACAGGAATGGTTCAAAACATAGGCAGTAAGAAGTGTCAGTATACTTGTACTTAAGTCGGCATTGTGCCTTTACTATTTAATTCCGATGCAATTTCTGTGTTTCGTCGTCAATAAGAAGGTCAATGGGATACAGTAAACCTGAAGTGAAGCATCGGAATCTAAAACCGGTGTCACAGGAAAGGTTCAAAACATAGACAGTATGAAGAGCCAGCCTTCTAGTACTTGAGTCGGCATAGTGCCTTTTGTATTTAATTCCGAAGCAATTTCTGTGTTTCATCGTCAATAAGAAGGTCAGAGGGATACAGTAAACCTGAAGTGAAGCATCGGAATCTAAAACTAGGTCTACAGGATTGTTTCAAAACATAGACAGTAAGAAGAGTCAGTTCTCTTGTACTTAAGTCGGCATTTCGCCTTTTGTATTTACTTCCGTTGCAATTTCTGTGTTTCATTGTCAATAAGAAGGTCAGAGGGATACAGTAAACCTGAGGTGAAGCATCGGAATCTATAACTAGTGTCACAGGAAGGGTTCTAAACATAGACAGTAAGAAGAGTCAGGTTTCTTGTACTTAAGTCGGCATTGTGCCTTTTGTATATATTTCCGATTCAATTTCTGTGTTTCGTCGTCATTAAGAAGGTCCATGAAATACAGTAAACCTGAAGTGAAGCATCGGAATGTAAAACCGGTCTCACAGGAAAGGTTCAAAACATAGACAGTATGAAGAGCCAGCCTTCTTGTACTTGAGTCGGCATTGTGTCTATTGTATTTAATTCCGGTGCAATTTCTCTGTTTCATCGTCAATAAGAAGGTCAGAGGGATACAGTAAACCTGAAGTGAGGCATCGGAATCTATAACTAGTGTCAAAGGAATGGTTCAAAACATAGAAAGTAAGAAGAGTGAGTTTTCTCGTACTTAAGTCGGCATTGTGCCCTTTGTATTTAATTCCGAAGCAATTTCTGTGTTTCATCGTCAATAAGAAGGTCACAGGGATACAGTAAACCTGAAGTGAATCATCGGAATCTATAACTAGGGTCACATGATTGGTTCAAAACATAGACAGTAAGAAGAGTCAGTTTTCTTCCACTTAAGTCGGCATTGTGTCTTTTGTATTTAATTCCGATGCAATTTCAGTGTTTCACCGTCAATAAGAAGGTCAGAGGGATACAGTAGACCTGAAGTGAAACATCGGAATCTATAACAAGTGTCACAGGAATGGTTCAAAACATAGACAGTAAGAAGAGTCAGTTTCCTTGTACTTAAGTCGGCATTGCGACTTTTGTATTTAATTCCGATGCAATTTCTGTGTTTCATCAACATTAAGTAGGTCAGAGGGATACAGTAAATCTGAAGTGAAGCATCGGAATCTATAACTAGTGTCAAAGGATAGGTTCAAAACATAGAAAGTAAGAAGAGTGAGTTTTCTTGTACTTAAGTCGGCATTGTGCCCTTTGTATTTAATTCCGAAGCAATTTCTGTGTTTCATCGTCAATAAGAAGGTCACAGGGATACAGTAAACCTGAAGTGAATCATCGGAATCTATAACTAGTGTCACATGATTGGTTCAAAACATAGACAGTAATAAGTGTCAGTTTCCTTGTACTTAAGTCTTAATTGTGCATTTTGTATTTAATTCCGAAGCAATTTCTGTGTTTCATCGTCAATAAGAAGGTCAGAGGGATACAGTTAGCCTGAAGTGAAGCATCGGAATCAATAACTAGTGTCACATGAATGGTTCAAAACATAGACAGTAAGAGTAGTCAGATTTCTTGTACTTAAGTCGGCATTGTGCTTTTTGTATTTAATTCCTTTGCAATTTCTGTGTTTCATCGTCAATAAGAAGGTCAGAGGGATACAGTACACCTGAGGTAAAGCATCGGAATCTATAACTAGTGTCACAGGAAGGGTTCTAAACATAGACAGTAAGAAGAGTCAGGTTTCTTGTACTTAAGTGGGCATTGTGCCTTTTGTATATATTTCCGATGCAATTTCTGTGTTTCATCGTCAATAAGAAGGTCAGAGGGATACAGTAAACCTGAGGTGAAGCTTCGGAATCTATAACTAGTGTCACAGGAATGGTTCAAAACATAGACAGTAAGAAGAGTCACTGTTCGTGTACTTAAGTCGGCATTGTGCTTTTGCTATTTAATTCCGATGCAATTTCTGGGTTTCATCGCCAATAAGAAGGTCAGAGGGATACAGTAAACCTGAAGTGAAGCATCGGAATCTATAACTAGTGTCACAGGAATGGTTCAAAACATAGACAGTAAGAAGAGTCAGTTTTCTTGTACTTAAGTCGGTATTGTGCCTATTCTATTTAATTCCGATGCAACTTCTGTGTTTCTTCGTCAATAACAAGGTCAGAGGGATACAGTAAACCTGAAGTGAAGCATCGGAATCTACAACTAGTGTCACTGGAACGGTTCAAAACATAGACAGTAAGAAGAGTCAGTTTTCTTGTACTTAAGTCGGCATTGTGCATTTTGTATTTAATTCCGAAGCAATTTCTGTGTTTTATCGTCAATAAGAAGATCAGAGGGATACAGTAAACCTGAAATGAATCATCGGAATCCATAACTACTGTCACATGATTGGTTCAAAACATAGACAGTAAGAAGGGTCAGTTTTCTTGTACTTAAGTCGGCATTGTGCCTTTTGCATTTAATTCCGATGCTTTTTCAGTGTTTCATCGTCAATAAGAAGGTCAGAGGGATACAGTAGACCTGAAGTGAAGCATCGGAATCTATAACTAGTGTCACAGGAATGGTTCAAAACATAGACAGTAAGAAGAGTCAGTTTCCTTGTACTTAAGTCGGCATTGTGACTTTTGTATTTAATCCCGATGCTATTTCTGTGTTTCATCAACATTAAGTAGGTCACAGGGATACAGTAAACCTGAAGTGAAGCATCGGAATCTATAACTAGTGTCTCAGGAATGGTTCAAAACATAGACAGTAATAAGAGTCAGTTTTCTTGTTCTTAAGTCGGCATTGTTCCTTTTCTATTTAATTCCGAAGCAATTTCTATGTTTCATCGTCAATAAGACGGTCAGAGGGATACAGTAAACCTGAAGTAAAGCATCTGAATCTATAACTAGTGTCACAGGAATGGTTCATATCATAGACAGTAAGAAGATTCGGTTTTCTTGTACTTATGTCGGCATTGTGACTTTTGTATTTAATTATGATGCAATTTCTGTGTTTCATCATCAATAAGAAGGTCAGAGGGATACAGTAAACCTGAAGTGAAGCATCGGAATCTATAACTAGTGTCAGAGGAATGGTTCAGAACTTAGACAGTAAGAAGAGTCAGTTTTCTTGTACTTAAGTCTGCATTGTGCATTTTGTATTTAATTCCGTAGCAATTTCTGTGTTTCATCGTCAATAAGAAGGTCAGAGGGATACAGTAAGCCTGAAGTGAAGCATCGGAATCAATAACTAGTGTCACATGAATGGTTCAAAGTAAGAGGAGTCAGTTTTCTTGTACCTAAGTCGGCATTGTGCTATTTGTATTTACTTCCGATGCAATTTCTGTTTCATCGTCAATAAGAAGGTCAGAGGGATACAGTAAACCTGAAGTGAAGCATGGGAATCTATATTTAGTGTCACAGGAATGGTTCATAACATAGACAGTAAGAAGAGTCAGTTTTCTTGTACTTATGTCGGCATTGAGACTTTTGTATTTAATTCCGATGCAACTTCTGTGTGTCGTCGTCAATAAGATGGTCCATGAAATACAGTAAACCTGAAGTGAAGCATAGGAATCTAAAACCGGTCTCACAGGAAAGGTTCAAAACATCGAGAGTGAGAAGAGCCAGTCATCTTGTATTTGAGTCGTCAGTGTGCCTTTTGTATTTAATTCCGAAGCAATTTCTGTGTTTCATCGTCAATAAGAAGGTCAGAGGGATACAGTAAACCTGAAGTGAAGCATCGGAATCTGTATCTAGTGTCACAGGAATGGTTCAAAACATAGACAGTAAGAAGAGTCAGTTTTCTTGTACTTAAGTCGGCATTGTGCCTTTTGTATTTAATTCCGATGCAAATTCTGTGTTTCGTCGTCAATAAGAAGGTCCAAGGGCTTCAGTAAACCTGAAGTGAAGCATCGAAATCTATAACTAGTGTCACATGAATGGCTCAAAACATAGACAGTAAGAAGAGTCACTTTTCTTGTACTTAAGTTGGCATTGTCCCTTTTGAATTTAATTCCGATGCAATTTCTGTGTTTCATTGTCAATAAGAAGGTCAGAGGGTACAGTAAACCTGAAGTGAGCATCGGAATCTGTAACTAGTGTCACAGGAAGGGTTCTAAACATAGACAGTAAGAAGAGTCAGGTTTCTTGTACTTAAGTCGGCATTGTGCCTTTTGTATATAATTCCGATGCAATTTCTGTGTTTCGTCGTCAATAAGAAGGTCCATGAAATACAGTAAACCTGAAGTGAAGCATAGGAATCTAAAACCGGTCTCACAGGAAAGGTTAAAATCATTGACAGTATGAAGAGCCAGCCTTCTTGTACTTAAGTCGGCATTGTGCCTTTTGTATTTAATTCCGATGCAATTACTGTGTTTCATCGTCAATAAGAAGTTCAGAGGGATACAGTAAACCTGAAGAGAAGCATCGGAATCTATAACTAGTGTTACAGGAATGGTTCAAAACATAGACAGTAAGAAGTGTCAGTTTTCTTGTACTTAAGTCCGCATTTCGCCTTTTGTATTTAATTCCGTTGCAATTTCTGTGTTTCATCGTCAATAAGAGGTTCAGAGGGATACAGTAAACCTGAGGTGAAGCATCGGAATCTATAACTAGGGTCACAGGAATGGTTCAAAACATAGACAGTAAGAAGAGTCAGTTTTCGTGTACATAAGTCTTCATTGTGCCTTTTCTATTTAATTCCGATGGAATTTCTGGGTTTCATCGTCAATAAGAAGGTCAGAGGGATACAGTAAACCTGAAGTGAAGCATCGGAATCTATAACTAGTGTCATAGGAATGGTTCAAAACATAGACAGTAAGAACAGTCAATTTTCTTGTACTTAAGTCGGAGTTGTACATTTTGTATTTAATTCCCATGCAATTTCTGTGTTTCATCGTCAATAAGAAGGTCAGGGGGATACAGTAAACCTGAAGTGAAGCATCGGAATCTATTACTAGTGTCACAGGAATGGTTAAAAACATAGACAGTAAGAAGAGTCAGTTTTCTTGTACTTAAGTCGATATTGTGGCTTTTGTATTTAATTCCGATGCGACTTCTGTGTTTCATCGTCAATAACAAGGTCAGAGTTATACAGTAAACCTGAAGTGAAGCATCGGAATCTATAACTAGTGTCACAGGAACGGTTCAAAACAAAGACAGTAAGAAGAGTCAGTTTTCTTGTACTTAAGTCGGCATTGTGCATTTTGTATTTAATTCCGAAGCAATTTCTGCGTTTCGTCGTCAATAAGAAGGTCAGAGGGATACAGTAAACCATAAGTGAATCATCGGAATCTATAACTAGTGTCACATGATTGGTTCAAAACATAGACAGTAAGAAGAGTCAGTTTTCTTGTACTTAAGTCGGCGTTGTGCCTTTTGTATTTAATTCCGATGCAATTTCAGTGTTTCATCGTCAATAAGAGGGTCAGAGGGATACAGTAGACCTGAAGTGAAGCATCGGAATCTATAACTAGTGTCACAGGAATGGTTCAAATCATTGACAGTAAGAAGAGTCAGTTTCCTTGTACTTAAGTCGGCATTGTGACTTTTGTATTTAATTCCGATGCAATTTCTGTGTTTCATCAACATTAAGTAGGTCAGAGGGATACAGTGAACCTGAAGTGAAGCATCGGAATCTATAACTAGTGTCTCAGGAATGGTTCAAAACATAGACAGTAAGAAGAGTCAGTTTTCTTGTACTTAAGTCGGCATTGTTCCTTTTCTATTTAATTCCGAAGCAATTTCTATGTTTCATCGTCAATAAGACGGTCAGAGGGATACAGTAAACCTGAAGTGAAGCATCGGAATCTATAACTAGTGTCACAGGAATGGTTCATAACATAGACAGTAAGAAGAGTCAGTTTTCTTGTACTTATGTCGGCGTTGAGACTTTTGTATTTAATTCTGATGCAATTTCTGTGTTTCATCAACAATAAGAAGGTCAGAGGGATACAGTAAACCTGAAGTGAAGCATCGGAATCTATAACTAGTGTCACAGGAATGGTTCAGAACTAGACAGTAAGAAGTGTCAGTTTTCTTGTACTTAAGTCTGCATTGTGCATTTTGTATTTAATTCCGAAGCAATTTCTGTGTTTCATCGTCAATAAGAAGGTCAGAGGGATACAGTAAGCCTGAAGTGAAGCATCGGAATCAATAACTAGTGTCACATGAATGGTTCAAAACATAGACAGTAAGAGGAGTCAGTTTTCTTGTACTTAGTCTGCATTGTGCTTTTTGTATTTAATTGCGATGCAATTTCTGTTTCATCGTCAATAAGAAGGTCAGAGTGATACAGTAAACCTGAAGTGAAGCATCGAAATCCATAGCTAGTGTCACAGGAATGGTTCAATACATAGTCAGTAAGAAGAGTCAGTTTTCTTGTACTTAAGTCGGCATTGTGCCTTTAGTATTTAATTACGATGCAATTTCTGTGTTTCATCGTCAATAAGAAGGTCAGAAGGATACAGTAAGTCTGAAGTGAAGCATCGGAATCTATAACTAGTGTCACAGGAATGGTTCAAAACATAGACAGTAAGAAGAGTCAGTTTCCTTGTACTTAAGTCGGCATTGTGCCTTTTGTATTTAATTCCAATGCAATTTCTGTGATTCATCTTCAATAAGAAGGTCAGAGGGATACAGTAAACCACAAGTGAAGCATCGGAATCTATAACTAGTGTCACAGGAATTGTTCAAAACTTAGACAGTAAGAAGAGTCAGTTTTCTTGTACTTAGGTCTGCATTGTGCCTTTTGTATTTAATTCCGATGCAATTTCTGTGTTTCATCGTCAATAAGAAGGTCAGAAGGATACAGTAAACCTTAAGTGAAGCATCGGAATCTATAACTAGTGTTACAGGAATGGTTCAAAACATAGACAGTAAGAAGGGTCAGTTTTCTTGTACTTAAGTCGGCATTTCGCCTTTTGTATTTAATTCCGTTGCAATTTCTGTGTTTTATCGTCAATAAGAAGGTCAGAGGGATACAGTAAACCTGGGGTGATGCATCGGAATCTATGACTAGTGTCACAGGAATGGTTCAAAGCATAGACAGTTAGAAGAGTCAGTTTTCGTGTACTTAAGTCGGCATTGTGCCTTTTTATTTAATTCCGATGCAATTTCTGGGTTTCATCGTCAATAAGAAGGTCAAATGGATACAGTAAACCGGAAGTGAAGCATCGGAATCTATAACTAGTGTCACAGGAATGGATCAAAACATAGACAGTAAGAAGAGTCAGTTTTCTTGTACTTAAGTCGGCGTTGTACCTTTTGTATTTAATTCCGATGGAATTTCTGTTATTCATCGTCAATAAGAAGGTAAGAGGGATAGAGTATACCGGAAGTGAAGCATCGGAATTTATAACTAGTGTAACAGGAATGGTTCAAAACATAGACAGTAAGAAGAGTCAGTTTTCTTGTGCTTATGACGGTATTGTGCCATTTGTATTTAATTCCGATGCAACTTCTGTGTTTCATCGTCAATAACAAGGTCAGAGGGATACAGTAAACCTGAAGTGAAGCATCGGAATCTATAACCAGTGTCACAGGAACGGTTCAAAACATAGAGAGTAAGAAGAGTCAGTTTTCTTGTACTTATGTCGGCATTGTGCCTTTTGTATTTAATTCCGATGCAATTTCTGTGTTTCATCGTCAATAAGAAGGTCAGAGGGATACAGTAAACCTGAATTGAATCATCGGAATCTATAACTAGTGTCACATGATTGGTCCAAAACATAGACAGTAAGAAGAGTCAGTTTTCTTGTACTTAAATCGGCATTGTGACTTTTGTATATCATTCCGATGCAATTTCTGTGTTTCGTCGTCAATAAGAAGGTCCATGAAATACAGTAAACCTGAAGTGAAGCATCGGAATCTAAAACCGGTCTCACAGGAAAGGTTAAAAACATAGACAGTATGAAGAGCCAGCCTTCTAGTACTTGAGTAGGCATTGTGCCTTTGGTATTTAATTCCGAAGCAATTTCTGTGTTTCATCGTCAAGAAGAAGGTCAGAGGGTACAGTAAACCTGAAGTGAAGCATCGGAATCTATAACTAGTGTCACAGGAAGGGTTCTAAACATAGACAGTAAGAAGAGTCAGGTTTCTTGTACTTAAGCCGGCATTGTGCCTTTTGTATATAACTCCGATGCAATTTCTGTGTTTCGTCGTCAATAAGATGGTCCATGAAATACAGTAAACCTGAAGTGAAGCATCGGTATCTAAAACCGGTTTCACAGGAAAGGTTCAAAACATAGACAGTATGAAGAGCCAGCCTTCTTGTACTTGAGTCGGCATTGTGCCTCTTGTATTTAATTCCGGTGCAATTTCTGTGTTGCATCGTCAATATGAAGGTCAGAGGGATACAGTAAACCTGAGGTGAAGCATCGGAATCTATAACTAGGGTCACAGGAATGGTTCAAAACATAGACAGTAAGAAGAGTCAGTTTTCGTGTACATAAGTCTTCATTGTGCCTTTTCTATTTAATTCCGATGGAATTTCTGGGTTTCATCGTCAATAAGAAGGTCAGAGGGATACAGTAAACCTGAAGTGAAGCATCGGAATCTATAACTAGTGTCACAGGAATGGTTCAAAACATAGACAGTAAGAACAGTCAATTTTCTTGTACTTAAGTCGGAGTTGTACATTTTGTATTTAATTCCCATGCAATTTCTGTGTTTCATCGACAATAAGAAGGTCAGGGGGATACAGTAAACCTGAAGTGAAGCATCGGAATCTATTACTAGTGTCACGGGAATGGTTAAAAACATAGACAGTAAGAAGAGTCACTGTTCGTGTACTTAAGTCGGCATTGTGCTTTTGCTATTTAATTCCGATGCAATTTCTGGGTTTCATCGCCAATAAGAAGGTCAGAGGGATACAGTAAACCTGAAGTGAAGCATCGGAATCTATAACTAGTGTCACAGGAATGGTTCAAAACATAGACAGTAAGAAGAGTCAGTTTTCTTGTACTTAAGTCTGCATTGTGCATTTTGTATTTAATTCCGTAGCAATTTCTGTGTTTCATCGTCAATAAGAAGGTCAGAGGGATACAGTAAGCCTGAAGTGAAGCATCGGAATCAATAACTAGTGTCACATGAATGGTTCAAAGTAAGAGGAGTCAGTTTTCTTGTACCTAAGTCGGCATTGTGCTATTTGTATTTACTTCCGATGCAATTTCTGTTTCATCATCAATAAGAAGGTCAGAGGGATACAGTAAACCTGAAGTGAAGCATGGGAATCTATATTTAGTGTCACAGGAATGGTTCATAACATAGACAGTAAGAAGAGTCAGTTTTCTTGTACTTATGTCGGCATTGAGACTTTTGTATTTAATTCCGATGCAACTTCTGTGTGTCGTCGTCAATAAAATGGTCCATGAAATACAGTAAACCTGAAGTGAAGCATAGGAATCTAAAACCGGTCTCACAGGAAAGGTTCAAAACATCGAGAGTGAGAAGAGCCAGTCATCTTGTATTTGAGTCGTCAGTGTGCCTTTTGTATTTAATTCCGAAGCAATTTCTGTGTTTCATCGTCAATAAGAAGGTCAGAGGGATACAGTAAACCTGAAGTGAAGCACCGGAATCTGTATCTAGTGTCACAGGAATGGTTCAAAACATAGACAGTAAGAAGAGTCAGTTTTCTTGTACTTAAGTCGGCATTGTGCCTTTTGTATTTAATTCCGATGCAAATTCTGTGTTTCGTCGTCAATAAGAAGGTCCAAGGGCTTCAGTAAACCTGAAGTGAAGCATCGAAATCTATAACTAGTGTCACATGAATGGCTCAAAACATAGACAGTCAGAAGAGTCACTTTTCTTGTACTTAAGTTGGCATTGTCCCTTTTGAATTTAATTCCGATGCAATTTCTGTGTTTCATTGTCAATAAGAAGGTCAGAGGGTACAGTAAACCTGAAGTGAGCATCGGAATCTGTAACTAGTGTCACAGGAAGGGTTCTAAACATAGACAGTAAGAAGAGTCAGGTTTCTTGTACTTAAGTCGGCATTGTGCCTTTTGTATATAATTCCGATGCAATTTCTGTGTTTCGTCGTCAATAAGAAGGTCCATGAAATACAGTAAACCTGAAGTGAAGCATAGGAATCTAAAACCGGTCTCACAGGAAAGGTTAAAATCATTGACAGTATGAAGAGCCAGCCTTCTTGTACTTAAGTCGGCATTGTGCCTTTTGTATTTAATTCCGATGCAATTACTGTGTTTCATCGTCAATAAGAAGTTCAGAGGGATACAGTAAACCTGAAGAGAAGCATCGGAATCTATAACTAGTGTTACAGGAATGGTTCAAAACATAGACAGTAAGAAGTGTCAGTTTTCTTGTACTTAAGTCGGCATTTCGCCTTTTGTATTTAATTCCGTTGCAATTTCTGTGTTTCATCGTCAATAAGAGGTTCAGAGGGATACAGTAAACCTGAGGTGAAGCATCGGAATCTATAACTAGGGTCACAGGAATGGTTCAAAACATAGACAGTAAGAAGAGTCAGTTTTCGTGTACATAAGTCTTCATTGTGCCTTTTCTATTTAATTCCGATGGAATTTCTGGGTTTCATCGTCAATAAGAAGGTCAGAGGGATACAGTAAACCTGAAGTGAAGCATCGGAATCTATAACTAGTGTCACAGGAATGGTTCAAAACATAGACAGTAAGAACAGTCAATTTTCTTGTACTTAAGTCGGAGTTGTACATTTTGTATTTAATTCCCATGCAATTTCTGTGTTTCATCGTCAATAAGAAGGTCAGGGGGATACAGTAAACCTGAAGTGAAGCATCGGAATCTATTACTAGTGTCACAGGAATGGTTAAAAACATAGACAGTAAGAAGAGTCAGTTTTCTTGTACTTAAGTCGGTATTGTGGCTTTTGTATTTAATTCCGATGCGACTTCTGTGTTTCATCGTCAATAACAAGGTCAGAGTTATACAGTAAACCTGAAGTGAAGCATCGGAATCTATAACTAGTGTCACAGGAACGGTTCAAAACAAAGACAGTAAGAAGAGTCAGTTTACTTGTACTTAAGTCGGCATTGTGCATTTTGTATTTAATTCCGAAGCAATTTCTGCGTTTCGTCGTCAATAAGAAGGTCAGAGGGATACAGTAAACCAGAAGTGAATCATCGGAATCTATAACTAGTGTCACATGATTGGTTCAAAACATAGACAGTAAGAAGAGTCAGTTTTCTTGTACTTAAGTCGGCGTTGTGCCTTTTGTATTTAATTCCGATGCAATTTCAGTGTTTCATCGTCAATAAGAGGGTCAGAGGGATACAGTAGACCTGAAGTGAAGCATCGGAATCTATAACTAGTGTCACAGGAATGGTTCAAATCATTGACAGTAAGAAGAGTCAGTTTCCTTGTACTTAAGTCGGCATTGTGACTTTTGTATTTAATTCCGATGCAATTTCTGTGTTTCATCAACATTAAGTAGGTCAGAGGGATACAGTGAACCTGGAGTGAAGCATCGGAATCTATAAGTAGTGTCTCAGGAATGGTTCAAAACATAGACAGTAAGAAGAGTCAGTTTTCTTGTACTTAAGTCGGCATTGTTCCTTTTCTATTTAATTCCGAAGCAATTTCTATGTTTCATCGTCAATAAGACGGTCAGAGGGATACAGTAAACCTGAAGTGAATCATCGGAATCTATAACTAGTGTCACAGGAATGGTTCATAACATAGACAGTAAGAAGAGTCAGTTTTCTTGTACTTATGTCGGCGTTGAGACTTTTGTATTTAATTCTGATGCAATTTCTGTGTTTCATCAACAATAAGAAGGTCAGAGGGATACAGTAAGCCTGAAGTGAAGCATCGGAATCAATAACTAGTGTCACATGAATGGTTCAAAACATAGACAGTAAGAGGAGTCAGTTTTCTTGTACTTAGTCTGCATTGTGCTTTTTGTATTTAATTGCGATGCAATTTCTGTTTCATCGTCAATAAGAAGGTCAGAGTGATACAGTAAACCTGAAGTGAAGCATCGAAATCCATAGCTAGTGTCACAGGAATGGTTCAATACATAGTCAGTAAGAAGAGTCAGTTTTCTTGTACTTAAGTCGGCATTGTGCCTTTAGTATTTAATTACGATGCAATTTCTGTGTTTCATCGTCAATAAGAAGGTCAGAAGGATACAGTAAGTCTGAAGTGAAGCATCGGAATCTATAACTAGTGTCACAGGAATGGTTCAAAACATAGACAGTAAGAAGAGTCAGTTTCCTTGTACTTAAGTCGGCATTGTGCCTTTTGTATTTAATTCCAATGCAATTTCTGTGTTTCATCTTCAATAAGAAGGTCAGAGGGATACAGTAAACCACAAGTGAAGCATCGGAATCTATAACTAGTGTCACAGGAATTGTTCAAAACTTAGACAGTAAGAAGAGTCAGTTTTCTTGTACTTAGGTCGGCATTGTGCCTTTTGTATTTAATTCCGATGCAATTTCTGTGTTTCATCGTCAATAAGAAGATCAGAAGGATACAGTAAACCTTAAGTGAAGCATCGGAATCTATAACTAGTGTTACAGGAATGGTTCAAAACATAGACAGTAAGAAGTGTCAGTTTTCTTGTACTTAAGTCGGCGTTGTACCTTTTGTATTTAATTCCGATGGAATTTCTGTTTTTCATCGTCAATAAGAAGGTAAGAGGGATAGAGTATACCGGAAGTGAAGCATCGGAATTTATAACTAGTGTAACAGGAATGGTTCAAAACATAGACAGTAAGAAGAGTCAGTTTTCTTGTGCTTATGACGGTATTGTGCCATTTGTATTTAATTCCGATGCAACTTCTGTGTTTCATCGTCAATAACAAGGTCAGAGGGATACAGTAAACCTGAAGTGAAGCATCGGAATCTATAACCAGTGTCACAGGAACGGTTCAAAGCATAGACAGTTAGAAGAGTCAGTTTTCGTGTACTTAAGTCGGCATTGTGCCTTTTTATTTAATTCCGATGCAATTTCTGGGTTTCATCGTCAATAAGAAGGTCAAATGGATACAGTAAACCGGAAGTGAAGCATCGGAATCTATAACTAGTGTCACAGGAATGGATCAAAACATAGACAGTAAGAAGAGTCAGTTTTCTTGTACTTAAGTCGGCGTTGTACCTTTTGTATTTAATTCCGATGGAATTTCTGTTTTTCATCGTCAATAAGAAGGTAAGAGGGATAGAGTATACCGGAAGTGAAGCATCGGAATTTATAACTAGTGTAACAGGAATGGTTCAAAACATAGACAGTAAGAAGAGTCAGTTTTCTTGTGCTTATGACGGTATTGTGCCATTTGTATTTAATTCCGATGCAACTTCTGTGTTTCATCGTCAATAACAAGGTCAGAGGGATACAGTAAACCTGAAGTGAAGCATCGGAATCTATAACCAGTGTCACAGGAACGGTTCAAAACATAGAGAATAAGAAGAGTCAGTTTTCTTGTACTTATGTCGGCATTGTGCCTTTTGTATTTAATTCCGATGCAATTTCTGTGTTTCATCGTCAATAAGAAGGTCAGAGGGATACAGTAAACCTGAAGTGAATCATCGGAATCTATAACTAGTGTCACATGATTGGTCCAAAACATAGACAGTAAGAAGAGTCAGTTTTCTTGTACTTAAATCGACATTGTGACTTTTGTATATCATTCCGATGCAATTTCTGTGTTTCGTCGTCAATAAGAAGGTCCATGAAATACAGTAAACCTGAAGTGAAGCATCGGAATCTAAAACCGGTCTCACAGGAAAGGTTAAAAACATAGACAGTATGAAGAGCCAGCCTTCTAGTACTTGAGTAGGCATTGTGCCTTTGGTATTTAATTCCGAAGCAATTTCTGTGTTTCATCGTCAAGAAGAAGGTCAGAGGGTACAGTAAACCTGAAGTGAAGCATCGGAATCTATAACTAGTGTCACAGGAAGGGTTCTAAACATAGACAGTAAGAAGAGTCAGGTTTCTTGTACTTAAGCCGGCATTGTGCCTTTTGTATATAATTCCGATGCAATTTCTGTGTTTCGTCGTCAATAAGATGGTCCATGAAATACAGTAAACCTGAAGTGAAGCATCGGTATCTAAAACCGGTTTCACAGGAAAGGTTCAAAACATAGACAGTATGAAGAGCCAGCCTTCTTGTACTTGAGTCGGCATTGTGCCTCTTGTATTTAATTCCGGTGCAATTTCTGTGTTTCATCGTCAATATGAAGGTCAGAGGGATACAGTAAACCTGAGGTGAAGCATCGGAATCTATAACTAGGGTCACAGGAATGGTTCAAAACATAGACAGTAAGAAGAGTCAGTTTTCGTGTACATAAGTCTTCATTGTGCCTTTTCTATTTAATTCCGATGGAATTTCTGGGTTTCATCGTCAATAAGAAGGTCAGAGGGATACAGTAAACCTGAAGTGAAGCATCGGAATCTATAACTAGTGTCACAGGAATGGTTCAAAACATAGACAGTAAGAACAGTCAATTTTCTTGTACTTAAGTCGGAGTTGTACATTTTGTATTTAATTCCCATGCAATTTCTGTGTTTCATCGACAATAAGAAGGTCAGGGGGATACAGTAAACCTGAAGTGAAGCATCGGAATCTATTACTAGTGTCACAGGAATGGTTAAAAACATAGACAGTAAGAAGAGTCAGTTTTCTTGTACTAAAGTCGGTATTGTGGCTTTTGTATTTAATTCCGATGCGACTTCTGTGTTTCATCGTCAATAACAAGGTCAGAGTTATACAGTAAACCTGAAGTGAAGCATCGGAATCTATAACTAGTGTCACAGGAACGGTTCAAAACAAAGACAGTAAGAAGAGTCAGTTTTCTTGTACTTAAGTCGGCTTTGTGCATTTTGTATTTAATTCCGAAGCAATTTCTGTGTTTCGTCGTCAATAAGAAGGTCAGAGGGATACAGTAAACCAGAAGTGAATCATCGGAATCTATAACTAGTGTCACATGATTGGTTCAAAACATAGACAGTAGGAAGAGTCAGTTTTCTTGTACTTAAGTCGGCGTTGTGCCTTTTGTATTTAATTCCGATGCAATTTCAGTGTTTCATCGTCAATAAGAGGGTCAGAGGGATACAGTAGACCTGAAGTGAAGCATCGGAATCTATAACTAGTGTCACAGGAATGGTTCAAATCATTGACAGTAAGAAGAGTCAGTTTCCTTGTACTTAAGTCGGCATTGTGACTTTTGTATTTAATTCCGATGCAATTTCTGTGTTTCATCAACATTAAGTAGGTCAGAGGGATACAGTGAACCTGAAGTGAAGCATCGGAATCTATAACTAGTGTCTCAGGAATGGTTCAAAACATAGACAGTAAGAAGAGTCAGTTTTCTTGTACTTAAGTCGGCATTGTTCCTTTTCTATTTAATTCCGAAGCAATTTCTATGTTTCATCGTCAATAAGACGGTCAGAGGGATACAGTAAACCTGAAGTGAAGCATCGGAATCTATAACTAGTGTCACAGGAATGGTTCATAACATAGACAGTAAGAAGAGTCAGTTTTCTTGTACTTATGTCGGCGTTGAGACTTTTGTATTTAATTCTGATGCAATTTCTGTGTTTCATCAACAATAAGAAGGTCAGAGGGATACAGTAAACCTGAAGTGAAGCATCGGAATCTATAACTAGTGTCACAGGAATGGTTCAGAACTAGACAGTAAGAAGTGTCAGTTTTCTTGTACTTAAGTCTGCATTGTGCATTTTGTATTTAATTCCGAAGCAATTTCTGTGTTTCATCGTCAATAAGAAGCTCAGAGGGATACAGTAAGCCTGAAGTGAAGCATCGGAATCAATAACTAGTGTCACATGAATGGTTCAAAACATAGACAGTAAGAGGAGTCAGTTTTCTTGTACTTAGTCTGCATTGTGCTTTTTGTATTTAATTGCGATGCAATTTCTGTTTCATCGTCAATAAGAAGGTCAGAGTGATACAGTAAACCTGAAGTGAAGCATCGAAATCTATAGCTAGTGTCACAGGAATGGTTCAATACATAGTCAGTAAGAAGAGTCAGTTTTCTTGTACTTAAGTCGGCATTGTGCCTTTAGTATTTAATTCCGATGCAATTTCTGTGTTTCATCGTCAATAAGAAGGTCAGAAGGATACAGTAAGTCTGAAGTGAAGCATCGGAATCTATAACTAGTGTCACAGGAATGGTTCAAAACATAGACAGTAAGAAGAGTCAGTTTCCTTGTACTTAAGTCGGCATTGTGCCTTTTGTATTTAATTCCAATGCAATTTCTGTGTTTCATCTTCAATAAGAAGGTCAGAGGGATACAGTAAACCACAAGTGAAGCATCGGAATCTATAACTAGTGTCACAGGAATTGTTCAAAACTTAGACAGTAAGAAGAGTCAGTTTTCTTGTACTTAGGTCGGCATTGTGCCTTTTGTATTTAATTCCGATGCAATTTCTGTGTTTCATCGTCAATAAGAAGGTCAGAAGGATACAGTAAACCTTAAGTGAAGCATCGGAATCTATAACTAGTGTTACAGGAATGGTTCAAAACATAGACAGTAAGAAGTGTCAGTTTTCTTGTACTTAAGTCGGCATTTCGCCTTTTGTATTTAATTCCGTTGCAATTTCTCTGTTTTATCGTCAATAAGAAGGTCAGAGGGATACAGTAAACCTGGGGTGAAGCATCGGAATCTATAACTAGTGTCACAGGAATGGTTCAAAACATAGACAGTTAGAAGAGTCAGTTTACGTGTACTTAAGTCGGCATTGTGCCTTTTTATTTAATTCCGATGCAAATTCTGGGTTTCATCGTCAATAAGAAGGTCAAATGGATACAGTAAACCGGAAGTGAAGCATCGGAATCTATAACTAGTGTCACAGGAATGGATCAAAACATAGACAGTAAGAAGAGTCAGTTTTCTTGTACTTAAGTCGGCGTTGTACCTTTTGTATTTAATTCCGATGGAATTTCTGTTTTTCATCGTCAATAAGAAGGTAAGAGGGATAGAGTATACCGGAAGTGAAGCATCGGAATTTATAACTAGTGTAACAGGAATGGTTCAAAACATAGACAGTAAGAAGAGTCAGTTTTCTTGTGCTTATGACGGTATTGTGCCATTTGTATTTAATTCCGATGCAACTTCTGTGTTTCATCGTCAATAACAAGGTCAGAGGGATACAGTAAACCTGAAGTGAAGCATCGGAATCTATAACTAGTGTCACAGGAACGGTTCAAAACATAGAGAGTAAGAAGAGTCAGTTTTCTTGTACTTATGTCGGCATTGTGCCTTTTGTATTTAATTCCGATGCAATTTCTGTGTTTCATCGTCAATAAGAAGGTCAGAGGGATACAGTAAACCTGAAGTGAATCATCGGAATCTATAACTAGTGTCACATGATTGGTCCAAAACATAGACAGTAAGAAGAGTCAGTTTTCTTGTACTTAAATCGGCATTGTGACTTTTGTATATCATTCCGATGCAATTTCTGTGTTTCGTCGTCAATAAGAAGGTCCATGAAATACAGTAAACCTGAAGTGAAGCATCGGAATCTAAAACCGGTCTCACAGGAAAGGTTAAAAACATAGACAGTATGAAGAGCCAGCCTTCTAGTACTTGAGTAGGCATTGTGCCTTTGGTATTTATTTCCGAAGCAATTTCTGTGTTTCATCGTCAAGAAGAAGGTCAGAGGGTACAGTAAACCTGAAGTGAAGCATCGGAATCTATAACTAGTGTCACAGGAAGGGTTCTAAACATAGACAGTAAGAAGAGTCAGGTTTCTTGTACTTAAGCCGGCATTGTGCCTTTTGTATATAATTCCGATGCAATTTCTGTGTTTCGTCGTCAATAAGATGGTCCATGAAATACAGTAAACCTGAAGTGAAGCATCGGTATCTAAAACCGGTTTCACAGGAAAGGTTCAAAACATAGACAGTATGAAGAGCCAGCCTTCTTGTACTTGAGTCGGCATTGTGCCTCTTGTATTTAATTCCGGTGCAATTTCTGTGTTTCATCGTCAATATGTAGGTCAGAGGGATACAGTAAACCTGAAGTGAAGCATCGGAATCTATAACTAGTGTCAAAGGAATGGTTCAAAACATAGACGGTAAGAAGAGTAAGTTTTCTTGTACTTAAGTCGGCATTGTGCCTTTAGTATTTAATTCCGATGCAATTTCTGTGTTTCATCGTCAATAAGAAGGTGAGAGGGATACAGTAAACCTGAAGTGAAGCATCGGTTCCTATAACTAGTGTCACATGAATGGTTCAAAACATAGACAGTAAGAAGAGTCAGTTATCTTTTACTTAAGTCGGCATTGGGCCTTTTTTTTATTTAATTCCGATGCAATTTCTGGGTTTCATCGTCAATAAGAAGGTCAGAGGGATACAGTAAGCCTGAAGTGAAGCATCGGAATCTATAACTAGTGTCACAGGAATGGTTCAAAGCATAGAGAGTAAGAAGAGTCAGTTTTCTTGTACTTAAGTCGGCATTGTGCCTTTTCTATTTAATTCCGAAGCAATTTCTATGTTTCATCGTCAGTAACATGGCCAGAGGGATACAGTAAACCTGAAGTTAAGCATCGGAATCTATAACTAGTGTCACAGGAATGGTTCAGAACTTAGACAGAAAGAAGAGTCAGTTTTCTTGTACTTAAGTTGGCATTGTGCAATTTGTATTTAATTCCGAAGCAATTTCTGTGTTTCATCGTCAATAAGAGGGTCAGAGGGATACAGTAAGCCTGAAGTGAAGCAGCGGAATCAATAACTAGTGTCACATGAATGGTTCAAATCATAGACAGTAAGAGTCGACATTGTGCTTTTTTTATTTAATTCCGATGCAATTTCTGTTTCATCGTCAATAAGAAGGTCAGAGGGATACAGTAAACCTGAAGTAAAACATGGGAATCTATATTTAGTGTCACAGGAATGGTACAAAACATAGACAGTAAGATGAGTCAGTTTACTTGTACTTAAGTCGGCATTGTGCCTTTTCTATTTAATTCCGATGCAATATCTGTGTTTCGTCGTCAATAAGAAGTTCCATGGGATACAGTAAACCTGAAGTGAAGCATTGGAATCTAAAACCGGTCTCACAGGATAGGTTCAAAACATAGAGAGTATGAAGAGCCAGCCTGCTATTACTTGAGTCGGCATTGTGCCTTTTGTATTTTATTCCGAAGCAATTTCTGTGTTTCATCGTCAATAAGAAGGTCAGAGGGATACAGTAAACCTGAAGTGAAGCCTCGGAATCAATATCTAGTGTCACAGGAATGGTTCAAAACATAGACAGTAAGAAGAGTCAGTTTTCTTGTACTTAAGTCGGCATTGTGCAATTTGTATTTAATTCCGATGCAAATTCTGTATTTCGTCGTCAAAAAGAAGGTCCAAGGGATTCAGTAAACCTGAAGTGAAGCATCGAAATCTATAACAAGTGTCACATGAATGGTTCAAAACATAGACAGTAAGAAGAGTCAGTTTTCTTGTACTTAAGTTGGCATTGTCCCTTATGTATTTAATTCCGATGCAATTTCTGTGTTTCATCGTCAATAAGAAGGTCAGAGGGTACAGTAAACCTGAAGTGAAGCATCGGATTCTATAACTAGTGTCACAGGAAGGGTTCTAAACATAGACAGTAAGAAGAGTCAGTTTCCTTGTACTTAAGTCGGCATTGTGACTTTTGTATTTAATTCGGATGCAATTTCTGTGTTTCATCAACATTAAGTATGTCAGAGGGATACAGTAAACCTGAAGTGAAGCATCGTAATCTATAACTAGTGTCACAGGAATGGTTCAAAACATAGAGAGTAAGAAGAGTCAGTTTTGTTGTACTTAAGTCGGCATTGTGCCTTTTCTATTTAATTCCGAAGCAATTTCTGTGTTTCGTCGTCAATAAGAAGGTCCATGGGATACAGTAAACCTGAAGTGAAGCATTGGAATCTAAAACCGGTCTCACAGGATAGGTTCAAAACATAGAGAGTATGAAGAGCCAGCCTTCTATTAGTTGAGTCGGCATTGTGCCTTTTGTATTTTATTCCGAAGCAATTTCTGTGTTTCATCGTCAATAAGAAGGTCAGAGGGATACAGTAAACCTGAAGTGAAGCCTCGGAATCAATATCTAGTGTCACAGGAATGGTTCAAAACATAGACAGTAAGAAGAGTCAGTTTTCTTGTACTTAAGTCGGCATTGTGCCTTTAGTATTTAATTCCGATGCAATTTCTGTGTTTCATCGTCAATAAGAAGGTCAGAGGGATACAGTAAAACTGAAGTGAAGCTTAGGTTCCTATAACTAGTGTCACATGAATGGTTCAAAAGATAGACAGTAGGAAGGGTCAGTTTTCTTGTACTTAAGTCGGCATTGTGCCCTTTGTATTTAATTCCGATGCAATTACTGTGTTTCATCGTCAATAAGAAGGTCATAGGGATACAGTAAACCTGAAGTGAAGCATCGGAATCTATAACTAGTGTCACAGGAATGGTTCAAAACATAGAGAGTAAGAAGAGTCAGTTTTCTTGTACTTAAGTCGGCATTGTGCATTTTGTATTTAATTCCGAAGCAATTTCTGTGTTTCATCGTCAATAAGAAGGTCATAGGGATACAGTAAACCTGAAGTGAAGCATCGGAATCTATAACTAGTGTCACAGGAATGGTTCAAAACATAGAGAGTAAGAAGAGTCAGTTTTATTGTACTTAAGTCGGCATTGTGCCTTTTCTATTTAATTCCGAAGCAATTTCTATGTTTCATCGTCAATAAGACGGTCAGAGGGATACAGTAAACCTGAAGTGAAGCATCGGAATCCATAACTAGTGTCACAGGAATGGTTCAGAACTTAGACAGAAAGAAGAGTCAGTTTTCTTGTACTTAAGTCGGCATTGTGCATTTTGTATTTAATTCCGAAGCAATTTCTGTGTTTCATCGTCAATAAGAGGGTCAGAGGGATACAGTAAGCCTGAAGTGAAGCAGCGGAATCAATAACTAGTGTCACATGAATGGTTCAAATCATAGACAGTAAGAGGAGTCAGTTTTCTTGTACTTAAGTCGGCATTGTGCTTTTTGTATTTAATTCCGATGCAATTTCTGTTTCATCGTCAATAAGAAGGTCAGAGGGATACAGTAAACCTGTAGTGAAACATGGGAATCTATATTTAGTGTCACAGGAATGGTTCAAAACATAGACAGTAAGATGAGTCAGTTTACTTGTACTTAAGTCGGCATTGTGCCTTTTCTATTTAATTCCGATGCAATTTCTGTGTTTCGTCGTCAATAAGAAGGTCCATGGGATACAGTAAACCTGAAGTGAAGCATTGGAATCTAAAACCGGTCTCACAGGAAAGGTTCAAAGCATAGAGAGTATGAAGAGCCAGCCTTCTATTACTTGAGTCGGCATTGTGCCTTTTGTATTGAATTCCGAAGCAATTTCTGTGTTTAATCGTCAATAAGAAGGTCAGAGGGATGCAGTCAACCTGAAGTGAAGCATCGGAATCAATATCTAGTGTCACAGGAATGGTTCAAAACATAGACAGTAAGAACAGTCAGTTTTCTTGTACTTAAGTCGGCATTGTGCAATTTGTATTTAATTCCGATGCAAATTCTGTATTTCGTCGTCAAAAAGAAGGTCCAAGGGATTCAGTAAACCTGAAGTGAAGCATCGAAATCTATAACTAGTGTCACATGAATGGTTCAAAACATAGACAGTAAGAAGAGTCAGTTTTCTTGTACTTAAGTTGGCATTGTCCCTTTTGTATTTAATTCCGATGAAATTTCTGTCTTTCATCGTCAATAAGAAGGTCAGAGGGTACAGTAAACCTGAAGTGAAGCATCGGATTCTATAACTAGTGTCACAGGAAGGGTTCTAAACATAGACAGTAAGAAGAGTCAGTTTCCTTGTACTTAAGTCGGCATTGTGACTTTTGTATTTAATTCCGATGCAGTTTCTGTGTTTCATCAACATTAAGTAGGTCAGAGGGATACAGTAAACCTGAAGTGAAGCATCGTAATCTATAACTAGTGTCTCAGGAATGGTTCAAAACATAGACAGTAAGAAGAGTCAGTTTTCTTGTACTTAAGTCGGCATTGTTCCTTTTCTATTTAATTCCGAAGCAATTTCTATGTTTCATCGTCAATAAGACGATCAGAGGGAAACAGTAAACCTGAAGTAAAGCATCGGAATCTATAACTAGTGTCACAGGAATGGTTCATAACATAGACAGTAAGAAGGGTCAGTTTTCTTGTACTTATGTCGGCATTGTGACTTTTGTATATAATTCCGATGCAATTTCTGTGTTTCATCAACAATAAGAAGGTCAGAGGGATACAGTAAACCTGAAGTGAAGCATCGGAATCCATAACTAGTGTCACAGGAATGGTTCAGAACTTAGACTGTAAGTAGAGTCAGATTTCTTGTACTTAAGTCTGCATTGTGCATTTTGAATTTAATTCCGAAGCAATTTCTGTGTTTCATCGTCAATAAGAAGGTCAGAGGGATACAGTAAACCTGAAGTGAAGCATCGGAATCTATAACTAGTGTCAAAGGAATGGTTCTAAACATAGACAGTAAGAAGAGTCAGGTTTCTTTTACTTAAGTCGGCATTGTGCCTTTTCTATTTAATTCCGATGCAATTTCGGTGTTTCGTCGTCAATAAGAAGGTCCATGGGATACAGTAAACCTGAAGTGAAGCATCGGAATCTAAAACCGGTCTCACAGGAAAGGTTCAAAACATAGACAGTATGAAGAGCCAGCCTTCTAGTATTTGAGTCTGCATTGTGCATTTTGTATTTAATTCCGAAGCAATTTCTGTGTTTCATCGTCAATAAGAAGGTCAGAGGGATACAGTTAACCTGAAGTGAAGCATCGGAATCTATAACTAGTGTCAAAGGAATGGTTCTAAACATAGACAGTAAGAAGAGTCAGGTTTCTTTTATTTAAGTCGGCATTGTGCCTTTTGTATTTAATTCCGAAGCAATTTCTGTGTTTCATCGTCAATAAGAAGGTCAGAGTGTACAGTAAACCTGAAGTGAAGCATCGGAATCTATAGCTAGTGTCACAGGAATTGTTCAAAACATAGAGAGTAAGATGAGTCAGTTTTCTTGTACTTAAGACGGCATTGTGCCTTTTCTATTTAATTCCGAAGCAATTTCAGTGTTTCATCGTCAATAAGACGGTCAGAGGGATACAGTAAACCTGAAGTGAAGCATCGGAATCTATAACTAGTGTCACAGGAATGGTTCATAACATAGACAGTAAGAAGAGTCAGTTTTCTTGTACTTATGTCGGCATTGTAACTTTTGTATTTAATTCAGATGCAATTTCTGTGTTTCATCAACAATAAGAAGGTCAGAGGGATACAGTAAACCTGAAGTGAAGCATCGGTATCTATAACTAGTGTCACAGGAACGGTTCAGAACTTAGACAGAAAGAAGAGTCAGTTTTCTTGTACTTAAGTCGGCATTGTGCATTTTGTATTAAATTCCGAAGCAATTTCTGTGTTTCATCGTCAATAAGAGGGTCAGAGGGATACAGTAAGCCTGAAGTGAAACATCGGAATCAATAACTAGTGTCACATGGATGGTTCAAAACATAGACAGTAAGAAGAGTCAGTTTTCTTGTACTTAAGTCTGCATTGTTCCATTTCTATTTAATTCCGAAGCAATTTCTATGTTTCATCGTCAATAAGAAGGTCAGAGGGATACAGTAAACCTGAAGTGAAGCATGGGAATCTATATTTAGTGTCACAGGAATGGTTCAAAACATAGACAGTAAGAAGAGTCAGTTTACTTGTACTTATGTCGGCATTGTGACTTTTGTATATAATTCCGATGCAATTTCTGTGTTTCATCAACAATAAGAAGGTCAGAGGGATACAGTAAACCTGAAGTGAAGCATCGGAATCTATAACTAGTGTCACAGGAATGGTTCAGAACTTAGACAGTAAGAAGAGTCTGTTTTCTTGTACTTAAGTCTGCATTGTGCATTTTGTATTTAATTCCGAAGCAATTTCTGTGTTTCATCGTCAATAAGAAGGTCAGAGGGATACAGTAAACCTGAAGTGAATCATCGGAATCTATAACTAGTGTCAAAGGAATGGTTCTAAACATAGACAGTAAGAAGGGTCAGGTTTCTTGTACTTAAGTCGGCATTGTGCCTTTTCTATTTAATTCAGATGCATTTTCGGTGTTTCGTCGTCAATAAGAAGGTCCATGGGATACATTAAACCTGAAGTGAAGCATCGGAATCTAAAACCGGTCTCACAGGAAAGGTTCAAAACATAGACAGTATGAAGAGCCAGCCTTCTAGTATTTGAGTCGGCATTGTGCCTTTTGTATTTAATTCCGAAGCAATTTCTGTGTTTCATCGTCAATAAGAAGGTCAGAGGGTACAGTTAACCTGAAGTGAAGCATCGGAATCTATAACTAGTGTCACAGGAAGGGTTCTAAACATAGACAGTAAGAAGAGTCTGGTTTCTTGTACTTAAGTCGGCATTGTGCCTTTTGTATATAATTCCGATGCAATTTCTATGTTTCGTCGTCAATAAGACGGTCCATGAAATACAGTAAACCTGAAGTGAAGCATCGGAATCTAAAACCGGTCCCACAGGAAAGGTTCAAAACACAGACAGTATGAAGAGCCAGCCTTCTTGTACTTGAGTCGGCATTGTGCCTCTTGTATTTAATTCCGGTGCAATTTCTGTGTTTCATCGTCAATAAGAAGGTCAGAGGGATACAGTAAACCTGAAGTGAAGCATCGGAATCTATAACTAGTGTCAAAGGCGGCTGCAGTGTAACATGTGTTAAGTTCGGCTCGCGAAATTTACTTGAATTCGAAGGTGTTCTCGCAGGTGGTGTTGTCTAGTACAAGTGGAAATCGTGAAAACAACAGTGTTCTGTGCAGTAGTGCTATTTTTTTTTCTGTGCTCCGCCAATATCTTCGAGAAAATGGTAAACAGAAGAGTGAACAGCAGCGCGTCCAGCAGCGGGGAAGCAGCAGGTGCGGCGGGCCCGCTGTTGGCGGAAGGTGCGGCCGCGGCTCCCGGTATAGCGTAGCTGGTCCGCTCTGAGGTAAACGCTGCGCTTCGCGATAAAAACAATCTCGATCTGATAGCAGGCACTATATCAGATACTGTAACGGCAGCAGTATTGGCCAAAATGCGTGAAACTGTTGAGGCCAATACTGCCGAAATTACAGCACTAAAAAAGTCTGTGTCTGAATACGAGAAAAAGGCACGAGAGTTGGAAGTCAAACTATCTGCCGCAACTGACGAACTAGAACAGTACCAAAGGCGAAATAGTCTACGACTGTTTGGAGTAGTAGAAAATAAGGAAGAAGACACGGACAACCTGCTTATACAAGTTGCACGTGAAAAATTAGGTGTTGAAGTGACCAAGGCAGACATTGACAGGAGCCATCGGGTGGGACGAAAATTACCAGGTGCCACCAAACCTCGTCCAATAATAATTAAATTTGTTTCGTACCGAAAAAGGGCAGAGATCTTTACCCAGAAGAAGAAGTTAGCAAGGACAGGGCTTACAATAAGGGAAGATCTGACACATGAACGGCTAAAGATTTTAAACAGTGCCATATCCCATTTCGGTCTTCAGAATGTGTGGACTCAGGATGGCAGAGTAATCATTAAGACAGCAGCTGGAAAGAAGACAGTCACAAACATGACAGAACTGAATAGTATTAAGTGAAGCTACTCGAGCCAAAAGTGCAAACTTAACACCATTTGCAATTGTAACAGCCCCAATACTCAGATATGGTCTTGTAATTGTATTAATTTTTTAATTATACCCATATTTGTACCTTCAACTAATTGTTTTTGTAACTGTATTAACTTTTCACTATTTTTTTGTGTCTGTAGCTCTAACCATTACTTAATTTTAGTTACTGCTAATTCTTTTTTCATTTTCTCAGTTTATTCTCTTCGATTCTGAAATAGTTCTATTGCAATTATTAGTCTCTCCTTTAGTTCATTAATCACCCATCTCTTCGGTTTAAATTGTTCATAACAAAAATCACTATCAGTATCACTTTAGCAAATTTCAATCTAATTGTAGCTTCCTACGATAATCACTACCAGTATCACTTTAGTAAATTTCAATTTAATTCTAGCTTCCTACGATAATCTATTAATTACTAAGCTTACTTCTCTCTGCTGGCAGCATCGGCCTCTTAAATCACCCCATTCTCCCTTATTTCCACCCTAAGCTGTTTCAAATACGCTAATTACATTTCTCCTCGTACGACAGAGGATACACAGTGACACACAGCCGTCACTATTTTGGTTATATTCTCCTTGCACAGAATACCACTAATCCATTTTCTATACTCCCGCAACCTCAGGAAATCTTTAGCAGGCGCCTTTCTTTCGGCACTCGCGGTGTCACAAACAGGGCGTGCAAAATCTTGGACACCCCTGTGGTATGTCACTTGGCGGAAGCAGCGGCCAGTGCCCCTCGCGGCAGGTAGTGCCTAACAAAGGGACAAACCAGTCTGCCACCCTACTCCAGGCAGCTCGGCAGAACTCGTCAGAGCTTTTAGCAGCTCACTGCAACGTCCAGTCTTTACCTGCGCATTACGAAGAACTTAGCTTCCTCTTCAACCAACTAAACTACCACGTAATCCTCTTATCCGAAATGTGGTTGAAACCACACATATCCTCTGCATCTTTTCATCTCCCAGGGTACACATTTCTTAGGGCAGACAGATCAAAAAAGCGAGGTGGCGGGGTCGGCGCGTATATACGAACAGATCTCAAAGCGAAAGTCTTATGTACGTCAAATCCTGCTGAAGAAAAAGAGGCTGAATTCATGTTCATTGAAATAAATATACAAAGTCGGAAATTCTTGACTGGCGTCGTGTACAAGCCGCCAAAAATAAGCTCAATGAGTTCTTTCCAGTCGGAATTACATTCACTTCAGTGTCAATACGAACATGTCATCGTAATGGGTGACTTGAACATAGACCTGCTAAGAGACACTCCCTCCGCAATAAACCTAAGAAGACTGTTTAGTTGCAATAGCATGAACATTCTTCCATTACAACCTACACACCATACAGCGCACAGTCATACTCTTATAGACGTAATCGCAACGAAACAGACTGACAAAGTAAGAGATGTTGGTCAAACATCGGCCCATGGCCTCTCAGCACATGATGTAATATTCCTGGCCTACTCTGTGCAGCCCCCAAGGATCAAATCGCGTTACATAACTTGTAGGAACATGAAACGTATTGACCTTGACGCTCTAACAGCCGATTGCTCAGAAATCCTATGGCATCAAATAATCAGAAAACCCACAATCGACGGCAAAATTAATGACCTTGGTGATAAACTCACTGCCCTCTATGACAAACATGCACCTGTGCGCACAATCCGTGTAAGAAAATCTCCTGCTCCATGGCTGACAGCTGAATTACGTCAAATGATGACTAATAGGGATGCTGCCCACAGGCGTTTCAAGGCAGATCCGAAACCCGAGCGTTTCGAAGAATACAGAAAGCTACGGAACAGAGTGAAACAATGCATTCGCAATGCTAAAATCAGGCACGCTCGCTCCCTTGTATGCAGCGATCTGACGCCCACGACTCTATGGAAGAATCTCCGTAGCTTGGGGGTCGGAAAGGCAAAATCGGAAACTACTTTTCATGTGTCTGCTAACGAATTAAATGAATTCTTCTCTGCACCTCTGAATACCAGCACAGCTGATAATTACCGTCCACAAGAATCCCCAAACAGGATAACTAACAACGATACCTTCCATCTAAAACATGTAACAACAAATACGGCAAGAAAAGCAATAATGAGAATCTCTTCTGATGCAATAGGCAACGACAGTATCGGTATAACCATGATTAAGAATGTTGCCGATATCTTAGTACCTGTCTTAACTGACATATTTAATTTTTCCCTCGTGAACGGAATATATCCTACTGCATGGAAAAGAAGCCTAATTCGACCCATCCCTAAGATCGAAAACCCGCAACTGCCTAGTGATTACCGACCAATTAGCATACTGCCTGCTGTTTCCAAAGCACTTGAATATATTGTTCATGACCAAATCACTGAACACTTGCATGAATTCAGCCTATATGACAAATTTCAATCCGGTTTCCGTAAACATCACAGCACAAACACTGCTCTAATTAAAGTAACTGATGACCTGAAATATGCCATCGACAATCGAAAGGCAACAATATTGACGCTACTGGACTTCAGCAAAGCTTTTGACACTGTTAACTTTGACATATTGCTCAGAAAAATGCAACAGCTTAATTTCTCTGATAGTGCAATGAGATGGTTTGAAAGCTACTTAAAAGACAGACAGCAATGTGTTGTCTGCGTAAATGAAAAATCTTCCTGGAAACATGTTTCCTCGGGAGTGCCACAAGGATCAGTCTTAGGACCACTTTTGTTTTCTTTATATGTCAACGATATTTCGTCGGTTCTGTCCTCCTGTAAATATCATTTCTATGCCGACGACCTCCAGCTCTACCTAAGCGTCAGACCTGAAGATGTAAACACTGCAATCGCTCAGATGAATGATGATCTGTCTTCAGTAGTGAGATGGGCGAAAAACCTGGGGCTTAAACTAAATGCAAAAAAGACGCAAGTAATCTTAATAGCCCATCAGAAATTAATAAGTTCAGATTTTCGCGAACGGCTACCTCCTATTCTGCTAGACGGTACTCCAATACCATATCAGAAAACAGTGAAGAACTTGGGTGTAACTTTGGATGAGCATCTCAACTGGGCGGAGAATACAGTCGCAGTGTGCCGAAAGACGTCTGCTTGTCTCTATGCTCTCAAAAAGATTCGGAACATATTTCCACAGGACTTGAAACGCCAGCTCGTGCAAGCACTCGTTCTACCGAACCTCCACTATTGTGATGTGATTCAACAAGGCATGAGTAGTGAAAACAAAAGACGGCGAGAGCTAACCATGAATGCCTGTGTGCGTTACACCTGCAACATTCGCCGATATGATCATGTTAGTGCTTCATACTCCGAGCTAGGGTGGCTGCGGCCGGACAAATTGCGTGACTACCACACTCTATGTCTACTCCACCGACTCCTCATCGCGCAAGCACCCCAGTACCTTGCTTCAGAGATTAAAAACCTGTCATGTCATCATAATCGAAACACGAGGTCACTCTTATTTGGTATCCTAACTGTGCCCACTCACAAAACAAAAACTTTTGCAAACTCCTTCTCAGTTGCCGCTGTCCGCCTATGGAGCAAACTGCCCCTTACCTTGCGCAAAATTCGATCTCCTGCTGCTTTTAAGAAGAAGTTGAAGCATTTCCTACTATCATCCTCACTAAGTTCTCCACAAAATTAATGTACAAGGAAAATCCCCTCATCTGTCAAATAGCAAAGCTAGCGTCTCCTATCTTGCTCCTGAGATGCCTTCCTCTTCATCTTTCTCTATTAGCCACGCAATCTTCTTTTCCTTTATATTTCCTTAATTATGTTTCATCATGTCTCTATTCTTCTCCTCCCTTCACCATGAGTCTCCCTCATACTCCGTGCTGCCGGCACTCCTATCTAAAATCTGTCTCTTCAATAATGTCTAATTATAACAGTACTTGTGACCTAAGAATATAAACTCTATATGTATGTATTTTTCCAGGTGTACCTTTCAAATTGTTTATTTCACTTTTTGTACTAGATGTAGTTTAACATGCCTACTAAAACATATGAATGTAAAATAGGTAGAATGCCTGGTTAGATGTAAGAGAGGGCCTGATGGCCCTAATCTTGCCAGGTTAAACAAATCAATAAAAAAAAAAAGGAATGGTTCAAAACATAGACAGTAAGAAGAGTCAGTTTTCTTGTACTTAAGTCGGCATTGTGCCCTTTGTATTTAATTCCGATGCAATTACTGTGTTTCATCGTCAATAAGAAGGTCAGAGGGATACAGTAAACCTGAAGTGAAGCATCGGAATCTATAGCTAGTGTCACAGGAATTGTTCAAAACATAGACAGAAAGAAGAGTCAGTTTTCTTGTACTTAAGTCGGCATTGTGCCTTTAGTATTTAATTCCGATGCAATTTCTGTGTTTCATCGTCAATAAGAAGGTCAGAGGGATACAGTAAAACTGAAGTGAAGCTTAGGTTCCTATAACTAGTGTCACATGAATGGTTCAAAACATAGACAGTAAGAAGAGTCAGTTTTTTTGTACTTAAGTACGCATTGTGCCCTTTGCATTTAATTCCGATGCAATTACTGTGTTTCATCGTCAATAAGAAGGTCAGAGGGATACAGTAAACCTGAAGTGAAGCATCGGAATCTATAACTAGTGTCACAGGAATGGTTCAAAACATAGAGAGTAAGAAGAGTCAGTTTTCGTGTACCTAAGTCGGCATTGTGCCTTTTCTACTTAATTCCGAAGCAATTTCTATGTTTCATCGTCAATAAGACGGTCAGAGGGATACAGTAAACCTGAAGTGAAGCATCGGAATCTATAACTAGTGTCACAGGAATGGTTCATAACATAGACAGTAAGAAGAGTCAGTTTTCTTGTACTTATGTCGGCATTGTGACTATTGTATTTAATTCAGATGCAATCTCTGTGTTTCATCAACAATAAGAAGGTCAGAGGGATACAGTAAACCTGATGTGAAGCATCGGAATCTATAACTAGTGTCACAGGAATGGTTCAGAACTTAGACAGTAAGAAGAGTCAGTTTTCTTGTACTTAAGTCGGCATTGTGCATTTTGTATTGAATTCCGAAGCAATTTCTGTGTTTCATCGTCAATAGGAGGGTCAGAGGGATACAGTAAGCCTGAAGTATAACATCGGAATCAAAAACTATTGTCACATGAATGGTTCAAAACATAGACAGTAAGAGGAGTCAGTTTTCTTGTACTTAAGTCGGCATTGTTCTTTTTGTATTTAATTCCGAAGCAATTTCTGTTTCATCGTCAATAAGAAGGTCAGAGGGATACAGTAAACCTGAAGTGAAGCATGGGAATCTATATTTAGTGTCACAGGAATGGTTCAAAACATAGACAGTAAGAAGAGTCAGTTTACTTGTACTTAAGTCGGCATTGTGCCTTTTCTATTTAATTCCGATGCAATTTCTGTGTTTCGTCGTCAATAAGAAGGTCCATGGGATACAGTAAACCTGAAGTGAAGCATTGGAATCCAAAACCGGTCTCACAGGAAAGGTTCAAAACATAGAGAGTATGAAGAGCCAGCCTTCTAGTCATTGAGTCGGCTTTGTGCCTTTTGTATTTAATTACGAAGCAATTTCTGTGTTTCATCGTCAATAAGAAGGTCAGAGGGATACAGTAAACCTGATGTGATGCATCGGAATCAATATCTAGTGTCACAGGAATGGTTCAAAACATAGACAGTAAGAAGAGTCAGTTTTCTTGTACTTAAGTCGGAATTGTGCAATTTGTATTTAATTCCGATGCAAATTCTGTATTTCGTCGTCAAAAAGAAGGTCCAAGGGATTCAGTAAACCTGAAGTGAAGCATCGAAATCTATAACTAGTGTCACATGAATGGTTCAAATCATAGACAGTAAGAAGAGTCAGTTTTCTTGTACTTAAGTTAGCATTGTCCCTTTTCTATTTAATTCCGATGCAATTTCTGTGTTTCATCGTCAATAAGAAGGTCAGAGGGTACAGTAAACCTGAAGTGAAGCATCGGATTCTATAACTAGTGTCACAGGAAGGGTTCTAAACATAGACAGTAAGAAGAGTCAGTTTCCTTGTACTTAAGTCGGCATTGTGACTTTTGTATTTAATTCCGATGCAATATCTGTGTTTCATCAACATTAATTAGGTCAGAGGGATGCAGTATACCTGAAGTGAAGCATCGTAATCTATAACTAGTGTCTCAGGAATGGTTCAAAACATAGACAGTAAGAAGAGTCAGTTTTCTAGTACTTAAGTCGGCATTGTTCCGTTTCTATTTAATTCCGAAGCAATTTATATGTTTCATCGTCAATAAGACGATCAGAGGGATACAGTAAGCCTGAAGTAAAGAATCGGAATCTATAACTAGTGTCACAGGAATGGTTCATAACATAGACAGTGAGAAGAGTCAGTTTTCTTGTACTTATGTCGGCATTGTGACTTTTGTATATAATTCCGATGCAATTTCTGTGTTTCATCAAAAATAAGAAGGTCAGAGGGATACAGTAAACCTGAAGTGAAGCATCGGAATCAATAACTAGTGTCACATGAATGGTTGAAAACATAGACAGTAAGAGGAGTCAGTTTTCTTGTATCTAAGTCGGCATTGTGCTTTTTGTATTTAATTCCGATGCAATTTCTGTTTCATCGTCAGTAAGAGGGTCAGAGGGATACAGTAAACCTGAAGTGAAGCATGGGAATCTATATTTAGTGTCACAGGTATGGTTCAAAGCATAGACAGTAAGAAGAGTCAGTTTACTTGATCTTAAGTCGACATTGTGCCTTTTCTATTGAATTCCGATGCAATTTCGGTGTTTCGTCGTCAATAAGAAGGTCCATGGGATACAGTAAACCTGAAGTGAAGCATCGGAATCTAAAACCGGTCTCACAGGAAAGGTTCAAAACATAGACAGTATGAAAAGCCAGCGTTCTAGTACTTGAGTCGGCATTGTGCCTTTTGTATTTAATTCCGAAGCAATTTCTGTGTTTCATCGTCAATAAGAAGGTCAGAGGGTACAGTAAACCTGAAGTGAAGCATCGGAATCTATAACTAGTCTCACAGGAAGGGGTCTAAACATAGACAGTAAGAAGAGTCAGGTTTCTTGTAAGAGTCAGGTTTCTTGTACTTAAGTCGGCATTGTGCCTTTTGTATATAATTCCGATGCAATTTCTGTGTTTCGTCGTCAATAAGAAGATCCATGAAATACAGTAAACCTGAAGTGAAGCATCAGAATCTAAAACCGATCTCACAGGAAAGGTTCAAAACATAGACAGTATGAAGAGCCAGTCTTCTTGTACTTGAGTCGGCATTGTGCCTCTTGTATTTAATTCCGGTGCAATTTCTGTGTTTCATCGTCAATGAGAAGGTCAGAGGGATACAGTAAACCTGAAGTCAAGCATCGGAATCTATAACTAGTGTCAAAGGAATGGTTCAAAACATAGACAGTAAGAAGAGTCAGTTTTCTTGTACTTCAGTCGGCATTGTGCCCTTTGTATTTAATTCCGATGCAATTACTGTGTTTCATCGTCAATAAGAAGGTCAGAGGGATACAGTAAACCTGAAGTGAAGCATCGGAATCTATAGCTAGTGTCACAGGAATTGTTTAAAACATAGACAGTAAGAAGAGTCAGTTTTCTTTTACTTAAGTCGGCATTGTGCCTTTTCTATTTAATTTCGATGCAATTTCTGTGTTTCATCGTCAATACGAAGGTCAGAGGGATACAGTAAGCCTGAAGTGAAGCATCGGAATCTATAACTAGTGTCACAGGAATGTTTCAAAACATAGAGAGTAGGAAGAGTCAGTTTTCTTGTACTTAAGTCGGCATTTTGCCTTTTCTATTTAATTCCGAAGCAATTTCTATGTTTCATCGTCAATAAGACGGTCAGAGGGATACCGTAAACCTGAAGTGAAGCATCGGAATCTATAACTAGTGTCACAGGAATGGTTCATAACATAGACAGTAAGAAGAGTCAGTTTTCTTGTACTTATGTCGGCATTGTGACTTTTGTATTTAATTCAGATGCAATTTCTGTGTTTCATCAAAGATAAGAAGGTCAGAGGGATACAGTAAACTTGAAGTGAAGCATCGGAATCTATAACTAGTGTCACAGGAATGGTTCAGAACTTAGACAGAAAGAAGAGTCAGTTTTCTTGTACTTAAGTCGGCATTGTGCATTTTGTATTTAATTACGAAGCAATTTCTGTGTTTCATCGTCAATAAGAGGGTCAGAGGGATACAGTCAGCCTGAAGTGAAGAATCGGAATCAATAACTAGTGTCACATGAATGGTTCAAAACATAGACAGTAAGAGGAGTCAGTTTTCTTGTACTTAAGTCGGCATTGTGCTTTTTGTATTTAATTCCGATGCAATTTCAGTTTCATCGTCAATAAGAAGGTCTGAGGGATACAGTAAACCTGAAGTGAAGCATGGGAATCTATATTTAGTGTCACAGGGATGGTTCAAAACATAGACAGTAAGAAGAGTCAGTTTACTTGTACTTAATTCGGCATTGTGCCTTTTCTATTTAATTCCGATGCAAATTCTGTATTTCGTCGTAAAAAAGAAGGTCCAAGTGATTCAGTAAACCGGAAGTGAAGCATCGAAATCTATAACTAGTGTCACATGAATGGTTCAAAACATAGACAGTAAGAAGAGTCAGTTTTCTTGTACTTAAGTTAGCATTGTCCCTTTTGTATTTAATTCCGATGCAATTTCTGTGTTTCATCGTCAATAAGAAGGTCAGAGGGTACAGTAAACCTGAAGTGAAGCATCGGATTCTATAACTAGTGTCACAGGATGGGTTCTAAACATAGACCGTAAGAAGAGTCAGGTTTCTTGTACTTAAGTCGGCATTGTGCCTTTTGTATATAATTCCGATGCAATTTCTGTGTTTCGTCGTCAATAAGAAAATCCATGAAATACAGTAAACCTGAAGTGAAGCATCGGAATCTAAAACCGGTCTCACAGGAAAGGTTCAAAACATAGACAGTATGAAGAGCCAGCCTTCTTGCACTTGAGTCGGCATTGTGCCTCTTGTATTTAATTCCGGTGCAATTTCTGTGTTTCATCGTCAACAAGATGGTCAGAGGGATACAGTAAACCTGAAGTGAAGCATCGGAATCAATAACTAGTGTCAAAGGAATGGTTCAATACATAGACAGTAGGAAGTGTCAGTTTTCTTGTACTTAAGTCTGCATTGTGCCCTTTGTATTTAATTCCGATGCAATTACTGTGTTTCATCGTCAATATGAAGGTCTGAGGGATACAGTAAACCTGAAGTGAAGCATCGGAACGTATAGCTAGTGTCACAGGAATGGTTCAAAACATACACAGTAAGAAGAGTCAGTTTTCTTGTACTTAAGTCGGCATTGTGCATTTAGTATTTATTTCCGATGCAATTTCTGTGTTACATCGTCAATAAGACGGTCAGAGGGATACAGTAAACCTGAAGTGAAGCATCGGAATCTATAACTAGTGTCACAGGAATGGTTCAAAACATAGACAGTAAGAAGAGTCAGTTTTCTTGTACTTAAGTCGGCATTGTGCCCTTTGTATTTTATTCCGATGCAATTTCTGTGTTTCATCGTAATAAGAAGGTCAGAGGGATTCAGTAAACCTCAAGTGAAGCATCGAAATCTATAACTAGTGTCACAGGAATGGTTCAAAACTTAGACAGTAAGAAGACTCAGTTTTTCTGTCCTTAAGTCGGCATTGTGCCTTTTGTATTTAATTCCGATGCAATTTCTGAGTTTCATCGTCAAAAAGAAGGTCAGAGGATACAGTAAACCTGAAGTGAAGCATCGGAATCTATAACTAGTGTTACAGGAATGGTTCAAAACATAGACAGTAAGAAGAGTCAGTTCTCTTGTACTTAAGTCGGCATTTCGCCTTTTGTATTTAATTCCGTTGCAATTTCTGTGTTTCCTCGTCAATAAGAATGTCAGAGGGATACAGTAAACCTGAGGTGAAGCATTGGAATCTATAACTAGTGTCACAGGAATGGATCAAAACATAGACAGTAAGAAGAGCCAGTTTTCGTGTACTTAAGTCGGCATTGTGCCTTTTCTATTTAATTCCGTTGCAATTTCATGGTTTCATCGTCAATAGGAAGGTCAGTGGGATACAGTAAACCTGAAGTGAAGCATCGGAATCTATAACTAGTGTCACAGGAATGGTTCAAAACATAGACAGTAAGAAGAGTCAGTTTTCTTGTACTTAAGTCGCCGTTGTACTTTTTGTATTTAATTCCGATACAATTTCTGTGTTTCATCGCAAATAAGAAGGTCAGAGGGATACAGTAAACCTGAAGTGAAGCATCGGAATCTATAACTAGTGTCACAGGAATGGTTCAAAACATAGACAGTAACAAGAGTCAGTTTTCTTGTACTTAAGTCGGCATTGTCCTTTTGTATTAATTTCCTATGCAACTTCTGTGTTTCATCGACAATAAGAAGGTCAGAGGGTTACAGTAAACCTGAAGTGAAGCATCGGAATCTGTAACTAGTGTCACAGGAATGGTTGAAAACTTAGACAGTAAGTAGAGTTAGTTTTCTTGTACTTAAGTCGGCATTGTGCATTTTGTATTTAATTCCGAAGCAATTTCTGTGTTTCATCGTCAATAAGAAGGTCAGAGGGATACAGTAAACCTGAAGTGAATCATCGGAATCTATAACTAGTGCCACATGAATTGTTCAAAATATAGACAGTAAGAAGAGTCAGTTTTCTTGTACGTAAGTCGGCATTGTGCCTTTTGTATTTAATTCCGATATATTTTCATTGTATCATTGTCAATAAGAAGGTCAGAGGGATACAGTAGACCTGAAGTGAAGCATCGGAATCTATAACTTAGTGTCACAGGAATGGTTCAAACATAGACAGTAAGAAGAGTCAGTTTTCTTGTACTTAAGTCGGCATTGTGCCTTTTGTATTTAATTCCGATGCAATTTCTTTGTTTCATCTACTTGAAGTAGGTCAGAGGGATACAGTAAATCTGAAGTGAAGCATCGGAATCTATAACTAGTGTCTCAGGAATTGTTCAAAACATAGACAGTAAGAAGAGTCAGTTTTCTTGTACTTAAGTCGGCATTTCGCCTTTTGTATTTAATTCCGTTGCAATTTCTGTGTTTCATCGTCAATAAGAAGGTCAGAGGGATACAGTAAACCTGAGGTGAAGCATCGGAATCTATAACTAGTGTCACAGGAATGGTTCAAAACATAGACAGTAAGAATGGTCAGTTTTCGTGTACTTAAGTCGGCATTGTGCCTTTTCTATTTAATTCCGATGCAATTTCTGGGTTTCATCGTCAACAAGACGGTCAGAGGGATACATTAAACCTGATGTGAAGCATCGGAATCTATAACTAGTGTCACATGAATGGTTCAAAACATAGACAGTAAGAAGAGTCAGTTTTCTTGTACTTAAGTCGGCGTTGTACCTTTTGTATTTAATTCCGATGCAATTTCTGTGTTTCATCGTCAATAAGGAGGTCAGAGGGATACAGTAAACCTGAAGTGAAGCATCGGAATCTATAACTAGTGTCACAGGAATGGTTCAAAACATAGACAGTAAGAAGAATCAGTTCTCTTGTACTTAAGTCGGCATTGTGCCTTTTGTATTAATTACCGATGCAACTATTGTGTTTCATCGTGAATACGAAGGTCAGAGGGTTACAGTAAACCTGAAGTGAAGCATCGGAATCTGTAACTAGTGTCACAGGAATGGTTCAAACCATAGACAGTAAGAAGAGTTAGTTTTCTTGTACTTAAGTCGGCATTGTGCATTTTGTATTTAATTCTGAAGCAATTTCTGTGTTTCATCGTCAATAAGAATGTCAGAGGGATACAGTAAACCTGAAGTGAAGCATAGAAAACTATAACTAGTGTCACAAGAATTGTTCAAAACTTAGACAGTAAGAAGAGTCAGTTTTCTTGTAATTAAGTCGGCATTGTGCCTTTTGTATTTAATTCCGATGCAATTTCTGTGTTTCATCGTCAATAAGAAGGTCAGAGGGATACAGTAAACCTGAAGGTAAGCATCGGAATCTATAACTAGTGTCACAGGAATGGTTCAAAACATAGACAGTAAGAAGAGTCAATTTTCTTGTACTTAAGTTGGCATTGTGCCTTTTGTATTTCATTCCGATGCAATTTCTGTGTTTCATCGTCATTACGAAGGTCACAGGGATACAGTAAACCTTAAGTGAAGCATCGATATCTATAGCTAGTGTCACAGATGTGGTTCAAAACATAGACAGTAAGAAGAGTCAGTTTTCTTGTACTTAAGTCGGCATTGTGCCTTTTGCATTTAATTCAGATGCAATGTCATTGTTTCAACGTCAATAAGGAGGTCAGAGGGATACAGTAGACCTGAAGTGAAGCATCGGAATCTATAACTAGTGTCACAGGAATGGTTCAAACATAGACAGTAAGAAGAGTCAGTTTTCTTGTACTTAAGTCGGCATTGTGCCTTTTGTATTTAATTACGATGCAATTTCTTTGTTTCATCAACTTTAAGTAGGTCAGAGGGATACAGTAAACCTGAAGTGAAGCATCGGAATCTATAACTAGTGTCTCAGGAATGGTTCAAAACATAGACAGTAAGAAGAGTCAGTTTTCTTGTACTTAAGTCGTCATTTCGCCTTTTGTATTTAATTCCGTTGCAATTTCTGTGTTTCATCGTCAATAAGAAGGTCAGAGGGATACAGTAAACCTGAGGTGAAGCATCGGAATCTATAACTAGTGTCACAGGAATGGTTCAAAACATAGACAGTAAGAAGAGTCAGTTTTCGTGTACTTAAGTCGGCATTGTGCCTTTTCTATTAATTTCCGATGCTATTTCTGGGTTTCATCGTCAATAAGAAGGTCAGAGGGATGCAGTAAACCTGAAGTGAAGCATCGGAATCTATAACTAGTGTCACAGGAGTGGTTCAAAACATAGACAGTAAGAAGAGTCAGTTTTCTTGTACTTAAGTCGGCGTTGTACCTTTTGTATTTAATTCCGATGCAATTACTGTGTTTCATCGTCAATAAGAAGGTCAGAGGGATACAGTAAACCTGAAGTGAAGCATCGGAATCTATAACTAGTGTCACAGGAATGGTTCAAAACATAGACAGTAAGTAGAGTCAGTTTTCTTGTACTTAAGTCGGCAATGTGCCTTTTGTATCAATTTCTGATGCAACTTATGTGTTTCATCGTCAATACGAACGTCAGAGGGTTACAGTAAACCTGAAGTGAAGCATCGGAATCTATAACTAGTGTCACAGGAATGGTTCAAAACATAGACAGTAAGAAGAGTTAGTTTTCTTGTACTTAAGTCGGCATTGTGCATTTTGTATTTAATTCCGAAGCAATTTCTGTGTTTCATCGCAAATAAGAAGGTCAGAGGGATACAGTAAACCTGAAGTGAATCATCGGAATCTATAACTAGTGTCACATGAATTGTTCAAAGTATAGACAGTAAGAAGAGTCAGTTTTCTTGTACTTAAGTCGGCATTGTGCCTTTTGTATTTAATTCCGAAACAATTTCATTGTTTCAGCGTCAATAAGAAGGTCGGAGGGATACAGTAGACCTGTAGTGAAGCATCGGAATCTATAACAAGTGTCACAGGAATGGTTCAAACATAGACAGTAAGAAGAGTCAGTTTTCTTGTACTTAAGTCGGCATTGTGCCTTTTGTATTTAATTCCGATGCAACTTCTTTGTTTCATCAACTTTAAGTAGGTCACAGGGATACGGTAAACCTGAAGTGAAGCATCGGAATCTATAACTAGTGTCTCAGGAAAGGTTCAAAACATAGACAGTAAGAAGAGTCAGTCTTCTTGTACTTAAGTCGGCATTTCGCCTTTTGTATTTAATTCCGTTGCAATTTCTGTGTTTCATCGTCAATAAGAAGGTCAGAGGGATAGAGTAAACCTGAGGTGAAGCATCGGAATCTATAACTAGTGTCACAGGAACGGTTCAAAACATAGACAGTAAGAAGAGTCAGTTTTCGTGTACTTAAGTCGGCATTGTGCTTTTTCTATTTTATTCCTATGCAATATCTGGGTTTCATCGTCAACAAGAAGGTCAGAGGGATACAGTAAACCTGAAGTGAAGCATCGGAATCTATAACTAGTGTCACAGGAATGGTTCAAAACATAGACAGTAAGAAGAGTCAGTTTTCTTGTACTTAAGTCTGCGTTGTACCTTTTGTATTTAATTCCGATGCAATTTCTGTGTTTCATCGTCAATAAGAGGGTCAGAGGGATACAGTAAACCTGAAGTGAAGCATCGGAATCTATAACTAGTGTCACAGGAATGGTTCAAAACATAGACAGTAAGAAGAGTCAGTTTTCTTGTACTTAAGTCGGCGTTGTACCTTTTGTATTTAATTCCGATGCAATTTCTGTGTTTCATCGTCAATAAGGAGGTCAGAGGGATAAAGTAAACCTGAAGTGAAGCATCGGAATCTATAACTAGTGTCACAGGAATGGTTCAAAACATAGTCAGTAAGAAGAGTCAGTTTTCTTGTACTTAAGTCGGCATTGTGCCTTTTGTATTAATTACCGATGCAACTTCTGTGTTTCATCGTCAATACGAAGGTCAGAGGCTTACAGTAAACCTGAAGTGAAGCATCGGAATCTGTAACTAGTCTCACAGGAATTGTTCAAACCATAATCAGTAAGAAGAGTTAGTTTTCTTGTACTTAAGTCGGCATTGTGCATTTTGTATTTAATTCCGAAGCAATTTCTGTGTTTCATCGTCAATAAGAAGGTCAGAGGGATACAGTCAACCGGTAGTGAATCATTGGAATCTATAACTAGTGTCACTTGAATTGCTCAAAATATAGACAGTAAGAAGAGTCAGTTTTCTTGTACTTAAGTCGGCATTGTGCCTTTTGTATTTAATTCAGATGCAATGTCATTGTTTCATCGTCAATAAGAAAGTCAGAGGGATACAGTAGACCTGAAGTGAAGCATCGGAATCTATAACTAGTGTCACAGGAATGGTTCAAACATAGACAGTAAGAAGAGTCAGTTTTCTTGTACTTAAGTCGGCATTGTGCCTTTTCTATTTAATTACGATACAATTTCTTTGTTTCATCAACTTTAAGTAGGTCAGAGGGATACAGTAAACCTGAAGTGAAGCATCGGAATCTATAACTAGTGTCTCAGGAATGGTTCAAAACATAGACAGTAAGAAGAGTCAGTTTTCTTGTACTTAAGTCGGCATTTCGCCTTTTGTATTTGATTCCGTTGCAATTTCTGTGTTTCATCGTCAATAAGAAGGTCAGATGGATACAGTAAACCTGAGGTGAAGCATCGGAATCTGTAACTAGTGTCACAGGAATGGTTCAAAACATAGACAGTAAGAAGAGTCAGTTTTCGTGTACTTAAGTCGGCATTGTGCCTTTTCTATTTATTTCCGATGCAATTTCTGGGTTTCATCGTCAATAAGAAGTTCAGAGGGATACAGAAAACCTGAAGTGAAGCATCGGAATCTATAACTAGTGTCACAGGAGTGGTTCAAAACATAGACAGTAAGAAGAGTCAGTTTTCTTGTACTTAAGTCGGCGTTGTACCTTTTGTATTTAATTCCGATGCAATTACTGTGTTTCATCGTCAATACGAAGGTCAGGGGGATACTGTAAACCTGAAGTGAAGCATCGGAATCTATAACATGTGTCACAGGAATGGTTCAAATCATAGACAGTAAGAAGAGTCAGTTTTCTTGTACTTAAGTCGGCATTTCGCCTATTGTATTTAATTCCGTTGCAATTTCTGTGTTTCATCGTCAATAAGAAGGTCAGAGGGATACAGTAAACCTGAGGTGAAGCATCGGAATCTATAACTAGTGTCACAGGAATGGTTCAAAGCATAGACAGTAAGAAGAGTCAGTTTTCGTGTACTGAAGTCGGCATTGTGCGTTTTTATTTATTTCGATGCAATTTCTGGGTTTCATCGTCAATAAGAAGTTCAGAGGGATACAGAAAACCTGAAGTGAAGCATCGGAATCTATAACTAGTGTCACAGGAGTGGTTCAAAACATAGACAGTAAGAAGAGTTAGTTTTCTTGTACTTAAGTCGGCATTGTGCATTTTGTATTTAATTCCGAAGCAATTTCTGTGTTTCATCGCAAATAAGAAGGTCAGAGGGATACAGTAAAGCTGAAGTGAATCATCGGAATCTATAACTAGTGTCACAAGAATTGTTCAAATTATAGACAGTAAGAAGAGTCAGTTTTCTTGTACTTAAGTCGGCATTGTGCATTTTGTATTTAATTCCGAAACAATTTCTGTGTTTCATCGTCAATAAGAAGGTCAGAGGGATACAGTAAACCTGAAGTGAATCATCGGAATCTATAACTAGTGTCACATGAATTGTTCAAAATATAGACAGTAAGAAGAGTCAGTTTTCTTGTACTTAAGTCGGCATTGTGCCTTTTGTATTTAATTCCGATACAATTTCATTGTTTCATCGTCAATAAGAAGGTCAGAGGAATACAGTAGACCTGTAGTGAAGCATCGGAATCTATAACTAGTGTCACAGGAATGGTTCAAACATAGACAGTAAGAAGAGTCAGTTTTCTTGTACTTAAGTCGGCATTGTGCCTTTTGTATTTAATTCCGATGCAATTTCTTTGTTTCATCAACTTTAAGTTGGTCAGAGGGATACAGTAAACCTGAGGTGAAGCATCGGAATCTATAACTAGTGTCACAGGAATGGTTCAAAACATAGACAGTAAGAAGAGTCAGTTTTCGTGTACTTAAGTCGGCATTGTGCCTTTTCTATTTATTTCCGATGCAATTTCTGGGTTTCATCGTCAATAAGAAGTTCAGAGGGATACAGAAAACCTGAAGTGAAGCATCGGAATCTATAACTAGTGTCACAGGAGTGGTTCAAAACATAGATAGTAAGAAGAGTCAGTTTTCTTGTACTTAAGTCGGCGTTGTACCTTTTGTATTTAATTCCGATGCAATTACTGTGTTTCATCGTCAATAAGAAGGTCAGAGGGATACAGTAAACCTGAAGTGAGGCATCGGAATCTACAACTAGTGACACAGGAATGGTTCAAAACATGGACAGAAAGAAGAGTCAGTTTTCTTGTACTTAAGTCGGCATTGTGCCCTTTGTATCAATTTCAGATGCAACTTCTGTGTTTCATCGTCAATACGAAGGTCAGAGGGTTACAGTAAACCTGAAGTGAAGCATCGGAATCTATAACTAGTGTCACATGAATTGTTCAAAATATAGACAGTAAGAAGAGTCAGTTTTCTTGTACTTAAGTCGGCATTGTGCATTTTGTATTTAATTCCGAAGCAATTTCTGTGTTTCATCGCAAATAAGAAGGTCAGAGGGATACAGTAAAGCTGAAGTGAATCATCGGAATCTATAACTAGTGTCACATGAATTGTTCAAAATATAGACAGTAAGAAGAGTCAGTTTTCTTGTACTTAAGTCGGCATTGTGCCTTTTGTATTTAATTCCGATACAATTTCATTGTTTCATTGTCAATAAGAAGGTCAGAGGGATACAGTAGACCTGTAGTGAAGCATCGGAATCTATAACTAGTGTCACAGGAATGGTTCAAACATAGACAGTAAGAAGAGTCAGTTCTCTTGTACTTAAGTCGGCATTGTGCCTTTTGTATTTAATTCCGATGCAATTTCTTTGTTTCATCAACTTTAAGTAGGTCAGAGGGATACAGTAAACCTGAAGTGAAGCATCGGAATCTATAACTAGTGTCTCAGGAATTGTTAAAAGCATAGACAGTAAGAAGAGTCAGTCTTCTTGTACTTAAGTCGGCATTTCGCCTTTTGTATTTAATTCCGTTGCAATTTCTGTGTTTCATCGTCAATAAGAAGGTCAGAGGGACACAGTAAACCTGAGATGAAGCATCGGAATCTATAACTAGAGTCACAGGAATGGTTCAAAACATAGACAGTAAGAAGGGTCAGTTTTCGTGTACTTAAGTCGGCATTGAGCCTTTTCTATTTAATTCCGATGCAATTTCTTTGTTTCATCAACTTTAAGTAGGTCAGAGGGATACATTAAACCTGATGTGAAGCATCGGAATCTATAACTAGTGTCACAGGAATGGTTCAAAACATAGACAGTAAGAAGAGTCAGTTTTCTTGTACTTAAGTCGGCGTTGTACCTTTTGTATTTAATTCCGATGCAATTTCTGTGTTTCATCGTCAATAAGGAGGTCAGAGGGATACAGTAAACCTGAAGTGAAGCATCGGAATCTATAACTAGTGTCACAGGAATGGTTCAAAACATACACAGTAAGAAGAATCAGTTTTCTTGTACTTAAGTCGGCATTGTGCCTTTTGTATTAATAACCGATGCAACTATTGTGTTTCATCGTCAATACGAAGGTCAGAGGGTTACAGTAAACCTGAAGTGAAGCATCGGAATCTGTAACTAGTGTCACAGGAATGGTTCAAACCATAGACAGTAAGAAGAGTTAGTTTTCTTGTACTTAAGTCGGCATTGTGCATTTTGTATTTAATTCCGAAGCAATTTCAGTGTTTCATCGTCAATAAGAATGTCAGAGGGATACAGTAAACCTGAAGTGAAGCATAGGAAACTATAACTAGTGTCACAGGATTGGTTCAAAACTTAGACAGTAAGAAGAGTCAGTTTTCTTGTAATTAAGTCGGCATTGTGCCTTTTGTATTTAATTCCGATGCAATTTCTGTGTTTCATCGTCAATAAGAAGGTCAGAGGGATACAGTAAACCTGAAGGTAAGCATCGGAATCTATAACTAGTGTCACAGGAATGGTTCAAAACATAGACAGTAAGAAGAGTCAATTTTCTTGTACTTAAGTTGGCATTGTGCCTTTTGTATTTCATTCCGATGCAAATTCTGTGTTTCATCGTCAATACGAAGGTCAGAGGGAGACAGTAAACCTTAAGTGAAGCATCGATATCTATAGCTAGTGTCACAGAAGTGGTTCAAAACATAGACAGTAAGAAGAGTCAGTTTTCTTGTACTTAAGTCGGCATTGTGCCTTTTGTATTTAATTCAGATGCAATGTCATTGTTTCAACGTCAATAAGGAGGTCAGAGGGATACAGTAGACCTGAAGTGAAGCATCGAAATCTATAACTAGTGTCACAGGAATGGTTCAAACATAGACAGTAAGGAGAGTCAGTTTTCTTGTACTTAAGTCGGCATTGTGCCTTTTGTATTTAATTACGATGCAATTTCTTTGTTTCATCAACTTTAAGTAGGTCAGAGGGATACAGTAAACCTGAAGTGAAGCATCGGAATCTATAACTAGTGTCTCAGGAATGGTTCAAAACATAGACAGTAAGAAGAGTCAGTTTTCTTGTACTTAAGTCGGCATTTCGCCTTTTGTATTTAATTCCGTTGCAATTTCTGTGTTTCATCGTCAATAAGAAGGTCAGAGGGATACAGTAAACCTGAGGTGAAGCATCGGAATCTATAACTAGTGTCACAGGAATGGTTCAAAACATAGACAGTCAGAAGAGTCAGTTTTCTTGTACTTAAGTCGGCGTTGTACCTTTTGTATTTAATTCCGATGCAATTTCTGTGTTTCATCGTCAATAAGGAGGTCAGAGGGATAAAGTAAACCTGAAGTGAAGCATCGGAATCTATAACTAGTGTCACAGGAATGGTTCAAAACATAGTCAGTAAGAAGAGTCAGTTTTCTTGTACTTAAGTCGGCATTGTGCCTTTTGTATTAATTAGCGATGCAACTTCTGTGTTTCATCGTCAATACGAAGGTCAGAGGCTTACAGTAAACCTGAAGTGAAGCATCGGAATCAGTAACTAGTCTCACAGGAATTGTTCAAACCATAGACAGTAAGAAGAGTTAGTTTTCTTGTACTTAAGTCGGCATTGTGCATTTTGTATTTAATTCCGAAGCAATTTCTGTGTTTCATCGTCAATAAGAAGGGCAGAGGGATACAGTCAACCGGTAGTGAATCATTGGAATCTATAACTAGTGTCACATGAATTGCTCAAAATATAGACAGTAAGAAGAGTCAGTTTTCTTGTACTTAAGTCGGCATTGTGCCTTTTGTATTTAATTCAGATGCAATGTCATTGTTTCATCGTCAATAAGAAAGTCAGAGGGATACAGTAGACCTGAAGTGAAGCATCGGAATCTATAACTAGTGTCACAGGAATGGTTCAAACATAGACAGTAAGAAGAGTCAGTTTTCTTGTACTTAAGTCGGCATTGTGCCTTTTCTATTTAATTACGATACAATTTCTTTGTTTCATCAACTTTAAGTAGTTCAGAGGGATACAGTAAACCTGAAGTGAAGCATCGGAATCCATAACAAGTGTCTCAGGAATGGTTCAAAACATAGACAGTAAGAAGAGTCAGTTTTCTTGTACTTAAGTCGGCATTTCGCCTTTTGTATTTAATTCCGTTGCAATTTCTGTGTTTCATCGTCAATAAGAAGGTCAGATGGATACAGTAAACCTGAGGTGAAGCATCGGAATCTGTAACTAGTGTCACAGGAATGGTTCAAAACATAGACAGTAAGAAGAGTCAGTTTTCGTGTACTTAAGTCGGCATTGTGCCTTTTCTATTTATTTCCGATGCAATTTCTGGGTTTCATCGTCAATAAGAAGTTCAGAGGGATACAGAAAACCTGAAGTGAAGCATCGGAATCTATAACTAGTGTCACAGGAGTGGTTCAAAACATAGACAGTAAGAAGAGTCAGTTTTCTTGTACTTAAGTCGGCGTTGTACCTTTTGTATTTAATTCCGATGCAATTACTGTGTTTCATCGTCAATAAGAAGGTCAGAGGGATACAGTAAACCTGAAGAGAAGCATCGGAATCTATAACTAGTGTCACAGGAATGGTTCAAAACATGGACAGTAAGAAGAGTCAGTTTTCTTGTACTTAAGTCGGCATTGTGCCTTTTGTATCAATTTCAGATGCCACTTCTGTGTTTCATCGTCAATACGAAGGTCAGAGGGTTACAGTAACCCTGAAGTGAATCATCGGAATCTATACTAGTGTCACATGAATTGTTCAAAATATAAACAGTAAGAAGAGTCAGTTTTCTTGTACTTAAGTCGGAATTGTGCCTTTTATATTTAATTCCGAAACAATTTCTGTGTTTAATCGTCAATAAGAAGGTCTGAGGGATACAGTAAACCTGAAGTGAATCATCGGAATCTATAACTAGTGTCACATGAATTGTTCAAAATATAGACAGAAAGAAGAGTCAGTTTTCTTGTACTTAAGTCGGCATTGTGCCTTTTGTATTTAATTCCGATACAATTTCATGGTTTCATCGTCAATAAGAAGGTCAGAGGGACACAGTAGACCTGTTGTGAAGCATCGGAATCTATAACTAGTGTCACAGGAATGGTTCAAAACATAGACAGTAAGAAGTGTCAGTTTTCTTGTACTTAAGTCGGCATTGTGCCTTTTGTATTAATTACCGATGCAACTTCTGTGTTTCATCGTCAATACGAAGGTCAGAGGGTTACAGTAAACCTGAAGTGAAGCATCGGAATCTGTAACTAGTCTCACAGGAATGGTTCAAACCATAGACAGTAAGAAGAATTAGTTTTCTTGTAATTAAGTCGGCATTGTGCATTTTGTATTTAATTCCGAAGCAATTTCTGTGTTTCATCGTCAATAAGAAGGTCAGAGGGATACAGTCAACCGGAAGTGAATCATTGGAATCTATAACTAGTGTCACATCAATTGCTCAAAATATAGACAGTAAGAGGAGTCAGTTTCCGTGTACTTAAGTCGGCATTGTGCTTTTTGTATTTAATTCAGATGCAATGTCATTGTTTCATCATCAATAAGAAAGTCAGAGGGATACAGTAGACCTGAGGTGAAGCATCGGAATCTATAACCAGTGTCACAGGAATGGTTCAAACATAGACAGTAAGAAGAGTCAGTTTTCATGTACTTACGTCGGCATTGTGCCTTTTGTATTTAATTACGATGCAATTTCTTTGTTTCATCAACTTTAAGTAGGTCAGAGGGATACAGTAAACCTGAAGTGAAGCATCGGAATCTATAACTAGTGTCTCAGGAATGGTTCAGAACATAGACAGTAAGAAGAGTCAGTTTTCTTGTACTTAAGTCGGCATTTCGCCTTTTGTATTTAATTCCGTTGCAATTTCTGTGTTTCATCGTCATTAAGAAGGCCAGATGGATACAGTAAACCTGAGGTGAAGCATCGGAATCTATAACCAGTGTCACAGGAATGGTTCAAAACATAGACAGTAAGAAGAGTCAGTTTTCGTGTACTTAAGTCGGCGTTGTACCTTTTGTATCAATTTCAGATGCAACTTCTGTGTTTCATCGTCAATACGAAGGTCAGAGGGTTACAGTAAACCTGAAGTGAAGCATCGGAATCTATAACTAGTGTCACAGGAATGGTTCAAAACATAGACAGTAAGAAGAGTTAGTTTTCTTGTACTTAAGTCGGCATTGTGCATTTTGTATTTAATTCCGAAGCATTTTCTGTGTTTCATCGCAAATAAGAAGGTCAGAGGGATACAGTAAAGCTGAAGTGAATCATCGGAATCTATAACTAGTGTCACATGAATTGTTCAAAATATAGAGAGTAAGAAGAGTCAGTTTTCTTGTACTTAAGTCGGCATTGTGCATTTTGTATTTAATTCCGAAACAATTTCTGTGTTTCATCGTCAATAAGAAGGTCAGAGGGATACAGTAAGCCTGAAGTGAATCATCGGAATCTATAACTAGTGTCACATGAATTGTTCAAAATATAGACAGTAAGAAGAGTCAGTTTTCTTGTACTTAAGTCGGCATTGTGCCTTTTGTATTTAATTCCGATACAATTTCATTGTTTCATCGTCAATAAGAAGGTCAGAGGGATACAGTAGACCTGTAGTGAAGCATCGGAATCTATAACTAGTGTCACAGGAATGGTTCAAACATAGACAGTAAGAAGAGTCAGTTTTCTTGTACCTAAGTCGGCATTGTGCCTTTTGTATTTAATTCCGATGCAATTTCTTTGTTTCATCAAGTTTAAGTAGGTCAGAGGGATACAGTAAACCTGAGGTGAAGCATCGGAATCTATAACTAGTGTCACAGGAATGGTTCAAAACATAGACAGTAAGAAGAGTCAGTTTTCGTGTACTTAAGTCAGCATTGTGCCTTTTCTATTTATTTCCGATGCAATTTCTGGGTTTCATCGTCAATATGAAGTTCAGAGGGATACAGAAAACCTGAAGTGAAGCATCGGAATCTATAACTAGTGTCACAGGAGTGGTTCAAAACATAGACAGTAAGAAGAGTCAGTTTTCTTGTACTTAAGTCGGCGTTGTACCTTTTGTATTTAATTCCGATGCAATTACTGTGTTTCATCGTCAATAAGAAGGTCAGAGGGATACAGTAAACCTGAAGTGAAGCATCGGAATCTACAACTAGTGTCACAGGAATGGTTCAAAACATGGACAGAAAGAAGAGTCAGTTTTCTTGTACTTAAGTCGGCATTGTGCCTTTTGTATCAATTTCAGATGCAACTTCTGTGTTTCATCGTCAATACGAAGGTCAGAGTGTTACAGTAAACCTGAAGTGAAGCATCGGAATCTGTAACTAGTGTCTCAGGAATGGTTCAAAACATAGACAGTAAGAAGAGTCTGTCTTCTTGTACTTAAGTCGGCATTTCGCCTTTTGTATTTAATTCCGTTGTAATTTCTGTGTTTCATCGTCAATAAGAAGGTCAGAGGGACACAGTAAACCTGAGATGAAGCATCGGAATCTATAACTAGTGTCACAGGAATGGTTCAAAACATAGACAGTAAGAAGGGTCAGTTTTCGTGTACTTAAGTCGGCATTGAGCCTTTTCTATTTAATTCCTATGCAATTTCTGGGTTTCATCGTCAACAAGAAGGTCAGAGGGATACAGTAAACCTGAAGTGAAGCATCGGAATCTATAACTAGTGTCACAGGAATGGTTCAAAACATAGACAGTAAGAAGAGTCAGTTTTCTTGTACTTAAGTCTGCGTTGTACCTTTTGTATTTAATTCCGATGCAATATCTGTGTTTCATCGTCAATAAGAGGGTCAGAGGGATACAGTAAACCTGAAGTGAAGCATCGGAATCTACAACTAGTGTCACAGGAATGGTTCAAAACATAGACAGTAAGAAGAGTCAGTTTTCTTGTACTTAAGTCGGCATTGTGCCTTTTGTATTAATTTCCGATGCAACTTCTGTGTTTCATCGTCAATACGAAGGTCAGAGGGTTACAGTAAACCTGAAGTGAAGCATCGGAATCTAGAACTAGTGTCACAGGAATGGTTCAAAACATAGACAGTAAGAAGAGTTAGTTTTCTTGTACTTAAGTCGGCTTTGTGAATTTTGTATTTAATTCCGAAGCAATTTCTGTGTTTCATCGTCAATAAGAAGGTCAGAGGGATACAGTAAACCTGAAGTGAATCATTGGAATCTATAACTAGTGTCACATGAATTGCTCTAAATATAGACAGTTAGAAGAATCAGTTTTCTTGTACTTAAGTCGGCATTGTGCCTTTTATATTTAATTCCGATGCAATTTCATTGTTCCATCGTCAATAAGAAGGTCAGAGGGATACAGTTTACCTGCAGTGAAGCATCGGAATCTATAACTAGTGTCACAGGAATGGTTCAAACATAGACAGTAAGTAGTGTCAGTTTTCTTGTACTTAAGTCGGCATTTCGCCTTTTGTATTTAATTCCGTTGCAATTTCTGTGTTTCATCGTCAATAAGAAGGTCAGAGGGACACAGTAAAGCTGAGGTGAAGCATCGGAATCTATAAATAGTGTCACAGGAATGGTTCAAAACATAGACAGTAAGAAGGGTCAGTTTTCGTGTACTTAAGTCGGCATTGAGCCTTTTCTATTTAATTCCTATGCAATTTCTGGGTTTCATCGTCAACAAGAAGGTCAGAGGGATACAGTAAACCTGAAGTGAAGCATCGGAATCTATAACTAGTGTCACAGGAATGGTTCAAATCATAGACAGTAAGAAGAGCCAGTTTTCTTGTACTTAAGTCTGCGTTGTACCTTTTGTATTTAATTCCGATGCAATATCTGTGTTTCATCGTCAATAAGTGGGTCAGAGGGATACAGTAAACCTGAAGTGAAGCATCGGAATCTACAACTAGTGTCACAGGAATGGTTCAAAACATAGACAGTAAGAAGAGTCAGTTTCTTGTACTTAAGTCGGCAATTCGCCTTTTGTATTTAATTCCGTTGCAATTTCTGTGTTTCATCGTCAATAAGAAGGTCAGAGGGATACAGTAAACCTTAAGTGAAGCATCGGAATCTATAACTAGTGTCTCAGGAATGGTTCAAAACATAGACAGAGTAAGAAGAGTCAAATTTCTTGTACTTAAGTCGGCATTTCGTCTTTTGTATTTAATTCCGTTGCAATTTCTGTGTTTCATCGTCAATAAGAAGGTCAGAGGGATACAGTAAACCTGAGGTGAAGCATCGGAATCTATAACTAGTGTCACAGGAATGGTTCAAAACATAGACAGTAAGAATTGTCAGTTTTCGTGTACTTAAGTCGGCATTGTGCCTTTTCTATTTAATTTCGATGCTATTTCTTTGTTTCATCAACTTTAAGTAGGTCAGAGGGATACAGTAAACCTGAAGTGAAGCATCGGAATCTATAACTAGTGTCTCAGGAATGGTTCAAAACATAGACAGTAAGAAGAGTCAGTTTTCTTGTACTTAAGGCGGCTTTTCGCCTTTTGTATTTAATTCCGTTGCAATTTCTGTGTTTCATCGGCAATAAGAAGGTCAGAGGGATACAGGAAACCTGAAGTGAAGCATCGGAATCTATCACTAGTGTCACAGGAATGGTTCAAAACATAGACAGTATGAAGAGTCAGTTTTCTTGTACTTAAGTCGGCGTTGTAACTTTTGTATTTAATTCCGATGCAATTTCTGTGTTTCATCGTCAATAAGAAGGTCAGAGAGATACAGTAAACCTGAAGTGAAGCATCGGAATCTATAACTAGTGTCACAGGAATGGTTCAAAACATAGACAGTAAGAAGAGTCAGTTTTCTTGTACTAAAGTCGGCGTTGTACCTTTTGTATATAATTCCGATGCAATTTCTGTGTTTCATCGTCAATAAGAAGGTCAGAGGGATACAGTAAACCTGAAGTGTAGCATCGGAATCTATAACTAGTGTCTCAGGAATGGTTCAAAACATTGACAGTAAGAAGAGTCAGTTTTCTTGTACTTAAGTCGGCATTTCGCCTTTTGTATTTAATTCCGTTGCAATTTCTGTGTTTCATCGTCAGTAAGAAGGTCAGAGGGATATAGTAAACCTGAGGTGAAGCATCGGAATCTATAACTAGTGTCACAGGAATGGTTCAAAACATAGACAGTAAGAAGGGTCAGTTTTCGTGTACTTAAATCGGCATTGCGCCTTTTCTATTTAATTCCTATGCAATTTCTGTTTTTCATCGTCAGCAAGAAGGTCAAAGGGATACAGTAAACCTGAAGTGAAGCATCGGAATCTATAACTAGTGTCACAGGAATGGTTCAAAACATAGACAGTAAGAAGAGTCAGTTTTCTTGTACTTAAGTCGGCATTGTGCATTTTGTATTTAATTCCCAAACAATTTCTGTGTTTCATCGTCAATAAGAAGGTCAGAGGGATACAGTAACCCTTAAGTGAATCATCGGAATCTATAACTAGTGTCACATGAATTGTTCAAAATATAGACAGTAAGAAGAGTCAGTTTTCTTGTACTTAAGTCGGCATTGTGCCTTTTGTATTTAATTCCGATACAATTTCATTGTTTCATCGTCAATAAGAAGGTCAGAGGGATACAGTAGACCTGTAGTGAAGCATCGGAATCTATAACTAGTGTCACAGGCATGGTTCAAACATAGACAGTAAGAAGAGTCAGTTTTCTTGTACTTAAGTCGGCATTGTGCCTTTTGTATTTAATTCCGATGCAATTTCTTTGTTCCATCGTCAATAAGAAGGTCAGTGGGATACAGTAAACCTGAAGTGAATCATTGGAATCTATAACTAGTGTCACATGAATTGCTCAAAATATAGACAGTTAGAGGAGTCAGTTTTCTTGTACTTAAGTCGGCATTGTGCCTTTTATATTTAATTCCGATGCAATTACATTGTTCCATCGTCAATAAGAAGGTCAGAGGGATACAGTAGAACTGCAGTGAAGCATCGGAATCTATAACTAGTGTCACAGGAATGGTTCAAACATAGACAGTAAGAAGAGTCAGTTTTCTTGTACTTAAGTCGGCATTGTGCCTTTTGTATCAATTTCAGATGCAACTTCTGTGTTTCATCGTCAATACGAAGGTCAGAGGGTTACAGTAAACCTGAAGTGAAGCATCGGAATCTATAACTAGTGTCACAGGAATGGTTCAAAACATTGACAGTAAGAAGAGTTAGTTTTCTTGTACTTAAGTCGGCATTGTGCATTTTGTATTTAATTCCGAAGCAATTTCTGTGTTTCATCGCAAATACGAAGGTCAGAGGAATACAGTAAAGCTGAAGTGAATCATCGGAATCTATAACTAGTGTCACATGAATTGTTCAAAATATAGACAGTAAGAAGAGTCAGTTTTCTTGTACTTAAGTCGGCATTGTGCATTTTGTATTTAATTCCGAAACAATTTCTGTGTTTCATCGTCAATAAGAAGGTCAGAGGGATACAGTAAACCTGAAGTGAATCATCGGAATCTATAACTAGTGTCACATGAATTGTTCAAAATATAGACAGTAAGAAGAGTCAGTTTTCTTGTACTTAAGTCGGCATTGTGCCTTTTGTATTTAATTCCGATACAATTTCATTGTTTCATCGTCAATAAGAAGGTCAGAGGGATACAGTAGACCTGTAGTGAAGCATCGGAATCTATAACTAGTGTCACAGGAATGGTTCAAACATAGACAGTAAGAAGAGTCAGTTTTCTTGTACTTAAGTCGGCATTGTGCCTTTTGTATTTAATTCCGATGCAATTTCTTTGTTTCATCAACTTTAAGTAGGTCAGAGGGATACAGTAAACCTGAGGTGAAGCATCGGAATCTATAACTAGTGTCACAGGAATGGTTCAAAACATAGACAGTAAGAAGAGTCAGTTTTCGTGTACTTAAGTCGGCATTGTGCCTTTTCTATTTATTTCCGATGCAATTTCTGGGTTTCATCGTCAATAAGAAGTTCAGAGGGATACAGAAAACCTGAAGTGAAGCATCGGAATCTATAACTAGTGTCACAGGAGTGGTTCAAAACATAGACAGTAAGAAGAGTCAGTTTTCTTGTACTTAAGTCAGCGTTGTACCTTTTGTATTTAATTCCGATGCAATTACTGTGTTTCATCGTCAATAAGAAGGTCAGAGGGATACAGTAAACCTGAAGTGAAGCATCGGAATCTACAACTAGTGTCACAGGAATGGTTCAAAACATGGACAGAAAGAAGAGTCAGTTTTCTTGTACTTAAGTCGGCATTGTGCCTTTTGTATCAATTTCAGATGCAACTTCTGTGTTTCATCGTCAATACAAAGGTCAGAGGGTTACAGTAAACCTGAAGTGAAGCATCGGAATCTATAACTAGTGTCTCAGGAATGGTTCAAAACATAGACAGTAAGAAGAGTCAGTCTTCTTGTACTTAAGTAAGCATTTCGCCTTTTGTATTTAATTCCGTTGCAATTTCTGTGTTTCATCGTCAATAAGAAGGTCAGAGGGACACAGAAAACCTGAGATGAAGCATCGGAATCTATAACTAGTGTCACAGGAATGGTTCAAAACATAGACAGTAAGAAGGGTCAGTTTTCGTGTACTTAAGTCGGCATTGAGCCTTTTCTATTTAATTCCTATGCAATTTCTGGGTTTCACCGTCAACAAGAAGGTCAGAGGGATACAGTAAACCTGAAGTGAAGCATCGGAATCTATAACTAGTGTCACAGGAATGGTTCAAAACATAGACAGTAAGAAGAGTCAGTTTTCTTGTACTTAAGTCTGCGTTGTACCTTTTGTATTTAATTCCGATGCAATTTCTGTGTTTCATCGTCAATAAGAAGGTCAGAGGGATACAGTAAACCTGAAGTAAAGCATCGGAATCTATAACTAGTGTCACAGGAATGGTTCAAAACATAGACTGTAAGAAGAGTCAGTTTTCTTGTACTTAAGTCGGCGTTGTACCTTTTGTATATAATTCCGATGCAATTTCTGTGTTTCATCGTCAATAAGAAGGTCAGAGGGATACAGTAAACCTGAAGTGTAGCATCGGAATCTATAACTAGTGTCTCAGGAATGGTTCAAAACATTGACAGTAAGAAGAGTCAGTTTTCTTGTACTTAAGTCGGCATTTCGCCTTTTGTATTTAATTCCGTTGCAATTTCTGTGTTTCATCGTCAGTAAGAAGGTCAGAGGGATATAGTAAACCTGAGGTGAAGCATCGGAATCTATAACTAGTGTCACAGGAATGGTTCAAAACATAGACAGTAAGAAGGGTCAGTTTTCGTGTACTTAAATCGGCATTGCGCCTTTTCTATTTAATTCCTATGCAATTTCTGTTTTTCATCGTCAGCAAGAAGGTCAAAGGGATACAGTAAACCTGAAGTGAAGCATCGGAATCTATAACTAGTGTCACAGGAATGGTTCAAAACATAGACAGTAAGAAGAGTCAGTTTTCTTGTACTTAAGTCGGCATTGTGCCTTTTGTATTAATTTCCGATGCAACATCTGTGTTTCATCGTCAATACGAAGGTCAGAGGGTTACAGTAAATCTGAAGTGAGCATCGGCATCTATAACTAGTGTCACAGGAATGGTTCAAAACATAGACAGTAAGAAGAGTTAGTTTTCTTGTACTTAAGTCGGCATTGTGCCTTTTGTATTTAATTCGGAAGCAATTTCTGTGTTTCATCGTCAATAAGAAGGTCAGAGGGATACAGTAAACCTGAAGTGAATCATTGGAATCTATAACTAGTGTCACATGAATTGCTCAAAATATAGACAGTAAGAAGAGTCAGTTTTCTTGTACTTAAGTCGGCATTGTGCATTTTGTATTTAATTCCGAAACAATTTCTGTGTTTCATCGTCAATAAGAAGGTCAGAGGGATACAGTAACCCTTAAGTGAATCATCGGAATCTATAACTAGTGTCACATGAATTGTTCAAAATATAGACAGTAAGAAGAGTCAGTTTTCTTGTACTTAAGTCGGCATTGTGCCTTTTGTATTTAATTCCGATACAATTTCATTGTTTCATCGTCAATAAGAAGGTCAGAGGGATACAGTAGACCTGTAGTGAACCATCGGAATCTATAACTAGTGTCACAGGAATGGTTCAAACATAGACAGTAAGAAGAGTCAGTTTTCTTGTACTTAAGTCGGCATTGTGCCTTTTGTATTTAATTCCGATGCAATTTCTTTGTTTCATCGTCAATAAGAAGGTCAGTGGGATACAGTAAACCTGAAGTGAATCATTGGAATCTATAACTAGTGTCACATGAACTGCTCAAAATATAGACAGTTAGAAGAGTCAGTTTTCTTGTACTTAAGTCGGCATTGTGCCTTTTATATTTAATTCCGATGCAATTTCATTGTTCCATCGTCAATAAGAAGGTCAGAGGGATACAGTAGAACTGCAGTGAAGCATCGGAATCTATAACTAGTGTCACAGGAATGGTTCAAACATAGACAGTAGGAAGAGTCAGTTTTCTTGTACTTAAGTCGGCATTGTGCCTTTTGTATCAATTTCAGATGCAACTTCTGTGTTTCATCGTCAATACGAAGGTCAGAGGGTTACAGTAAACCTGAAGTGAAGCATCGGAATCTATAACTAGTGTCACAGGAATGGTTCAAAACATTGACAGTAAGAAGAGTTAGTTTTCTTGTACTTAAGTCGGCATTGTGCATTTTGTATTTAATTCCGAAGCAATTTCTGTGTTTCATCGCAAATAAGAAGGTCAGAGGAATACAGTAAAGCTGAAGTGAATCATCGGAAACTATAACTAGTGTCACATGAATTGTTCAAAATATAGACAGTAAGAAGAGTCAGTTTTCTTGTACTTAAGTCGGCATTGTGCATTTTGTATTTAATTCCGAAACAATTTCTGTGTTTCATCGTCAATAAGAAGGTCAGAGGGATACAGTAAACCTGAAGTGAATCATCGGAATCTATAACTAGTGTCACATGAATTGTTCAAAATATAGACAGTAAGAAGAGTCAGTTTTCTTGTACTTAAGTCGGCATTGTGCCTTTTGTATTTAATTCCGATACAATTTCATTGTTTCATCGCCAATAAGAAGGTCAGAGGGATACAGTAGACCTGTAGTGAAGCATCGGAATCTATAACTAGTGTCACAGGAATGGTTCAAACATAGACAGTAAGAAGAGTCAGTTTTCTTGTACTTAAGTCGGCATTGTGCCTTTTGTATTTAATTCCGATGCAATTTCTTTGTTTCATCAACTTTAAGTAGGTCAGAGGGATACAATAAACCTGAGGTGAAGCATCGGAATCTATAACTAGTGTCACAGGAATGGTTCAAAACATAGACAGTAAGAAGAGTCAGTTTTCGTGTACTTAAGTCGGCATTGTGCCTTTTCTATTTATTTCCGATGCAATTTCTGGGTTTCATCGTCAATAAGAAGTTCAGAGGGATACAGAAAACCTGAAGTGAAGCATCGGAATCTATAACTAGTGTCACAGGAGTGGTTCAAAACATAGACAGTAAGAAGAGTCAGTTTTCTTGTACTTAAGTCAGCGATGTACCTTTTGTATTTAATTCCGATGCAATTACTGTGTTTCATCGTCAATAAGAAGGTCAGAGGGATACAGTAAACCTGAAGTGAAACATCGGAATCTACAACTAGTGTCACAGGAATGGTTCAAAACATGGACTGAAAGAAGAGTCAGTTTTCTTGTACTTAAGTCGGCATTGTGCCTTTTGTATCAATTTCAGATGCAACTTCTGTGTTTCATCGTCAATACGAAGGTCAGAGGGTTACAGTAAACCTGAAGTGAAGCATCGGAATCTATAACTAGTGTCTCAGGAATGGTTCAAAACATAGACAGTAAGAAGAGTCAGTCTTCTTGTACTTAAGTCGGCATTTCGCCTTTTGTATTTAATTCCGTTGCAATTTCTGTGTTTCATCGTCAATAAGAAGGTCAGAGGGACACAGAAAACCTGAGATGAAGCATCGGAATCTATAACTAGTGTCACAGGAATGGTTCAAAACATAGACAGTAAGAAGGGTCAGTTTTCGTGTACTTAAGTCGGCATTGAGCCTTTTCTATTTAATTCCTATGGAATTTCTGGGTTTCACCGTCAACAAGAAGGTCAGAGGGATACAGTAAACCTGAAGTGAAGCATCGGAATCTATAACTAGTGTCACAGGAATGGTTCAAAACATAGACAGTAAGAAGAGTCAGTTTTCTTGTACTTAAGTCTGCGTTGTACCTTTTGTATTTAATTCCGATGCAATATCTGTGTTTCATCGTAAATAAGAGGGTCAGAGGGATACAGTAAACCTGAAGTGAAGCATCGGAGTCTACAACTAGTGTCACAGGAATGGTTCAAAACATAGACAGTAAGAAGAGTCAGTTTTCTTGTACTTAAGTCGGCATTGTGCCTTTTGTATTAATTTCCGATGCAACTTCTGTGTTTCATCGTCAATACGAAGGTCAGAGGGTTACAGTAAACCTGAAGTGAAGCATCGGAATCTATAACTAGTGTCACAGGAATGGTTCAAAACATAGGCAGTAAGAAGAGTTAGTTTTCTTGTACTTAAGTCGGCTTTGTGAATTTTGTATTTAATTCCGAAGCAATTTCTGTGTTTCATCGTCAATAAGAAGGTCAGAGGGATACAGTAAACCTGAAGTGAATCATTGGAATCTATAACTAGTGTCACATGAATTGCTCAAAATATAGACAGTTAGAAGAGTCAGTTTTCTTGTACTTAAGTCGGCATTGTGCCTTTTATATTTAATTCCGATGCAATTTCATTGTTCCATCGTCAATAAGAAGGTCAGAGGGATACAGTAGACCAGCAGTGAAGCATCGGAATCTATAACTAGTGTCACAGGAATGGTTCAAACATAGACAGTAAGAAGAGTCAGTTTTCTTGTACTTAAGTCGGCATTTCGCCTTTTGTATTTAATTCCGTTGCAATTTCTGTGTTTCATCGTCAATAAGAAGGTCAGAGGGACACAGTAAAGCTGAGGTGAAGCATCGGAATCTATAAATAGTGTCACAGGAATGGTTCAAAACATAGACAGTAAGAAGGGTCAGTTTTCGCGTACTTAAGTCGGCATTGAGCCTTTTCTATTTAATTCCTATGCAATTTCTGGGTTTCATCGTCAACAAGAAGGTCAGAGGGATACAGTAAACCTGAAGTGAAGCATCGGAATCTATAACTAGTGTCACAGGAATGGTTCAAAACATAGACAGTAAGAAGAGTCAGTTTTCTTGTACTTAAGTCAGCGTTATACCTTTTGTATTTAATTCCGATGCAATATCTGTGTTTCATCGTCAATAAGTGGGTCAGAGGGATACAGTAAACCTGAAGTGAAGCATCGGAATCTACAACTAGTGTCACAGGAATGGTTCAAAACATAGACAGTAAGAAGAGTCAGTTTTCTTGTACTTAAGTCGGCATTTCGCCTTTTGTATTTAATTCCGTTTCAATTTCTGTGTTTCATCGTCAATAAGAAGGTCAGAGGGATACAGTAAACCTGAAGTGAAGCATCGGAATCTATAACTAGTGTCTCAGGAATGGTTCAAAACATAGACAGTAAGAAGAGTCAGTTTTCTTGTACTTAAGTCGGCATTTCGCCTTTTGTATTTAATTCCGTTGCAATTTCTGTGTTTCATCGTCAATAAGAAGGTCAGAGGGATACAGTAAACCTGAGGTGAAGCATCGGAATCTATAACTAGTGTCACAGGAATGGTTCAAAACATAGACAGTAAGAATTGTCAGTTTTCGTGTACTTAAGTCGGCATTGTGCCTTTTCTATTTAATACCGATGCTATTTCTTTGTTTCATCAACTTTAAGTAGGTCAGAGGGATACAGTAAACCTTAAGTGAAGCATCGGAATCTATAACTAGTGTCTCAGGAATGGTTCAAAACATAGACAGTAAGAAGAGTCAGTTTTCTTGTACTTAAGTCTGCGTTGTACCTTTTGTATTTTATTCCGATGCAATTTCTGTGTTTCATCGTCAAAAAGAAGGTCAGAGGGATACAGTAAACCTGAAGTGAAGCATCGGAATCTATAACTAGTGTCACAGGAATGGTTGAAAACATAGACAGTAAGCAGAGTCAGTTTTCTTGTACTTAAGTCGGCGTTGTACCTTTTGTATATAATTCCGATGCAATTTCTGTGTTTCATCGTCAATAAGAAGGTCAGAGGGATACAGTAAACCTGAAGTGTTGCATCGGAATCTATAACTAGTGTCTCAGGAATGGTTCAAAACATTGACAGTAAGAAGAGTCAGTTTTCTTGTACTTAAATGGGCATTGCGCCTCTTCTATTTAATTCCTATGCAATTTCTGGGTTTCATCGTCAGCAAGAAGGTCAAAGGGATACAGTAAACCTGAAGTGAAGCATCGGAATCTATAACTAGTGTCACAGGAATGGTTCAAAACATAGACAGTAAGAAGAGTCAGTTTTCTTGTACTTAAGTCGGCATTGTGCCTTTTGTATTAATTTCCGATGCAACATCTGTGTTTCATCGTCAATACGAAGGTCAGAGGGTTACAGTAAACCTGAAGTGAAGCATCGGCATCTATAACTAGTGTCACAGGAATGGTTCAAAACATAGACAGTAAGAAGAGTTAGTTTTCTTGTACTTAAGTCGGCATTGTGCCTTTTGTATTTAATTCCGAAGCAATTTCTGTGTTTCATCGTCAATAAGAAGGTCAGAGGGATACAGTAAACCTGAAGTGAATCATTGGAATCTATAACTAGTGTCACATGAAATGCTCAAAACATAGACAGTAAGAAGAGTCAGTTTTCGTGTACTTAAGTCGGCATTGTGCCTTTTCTATTTATTTCCGATGCAATTTCTGGGTTTCATCGTCAATAAGAAGGTCAGAGGGATACAGTAAACCTGAAGTGAAGCATCGGAATCTATAACTAGTGTCACAGGAGTAGTTCAAAACATAGACAGTAAGAATAGTCAGTTTTCTTGTACTTAAGTCGGCGTTGTACCTTTTGTATTTAATTCCGATGCAATTACTGTGTTTCATCGTCAATAAGAAGGTCAGAGGGATACAGTAAACCTGAAGTGAAGCATCGGAATCTATAACTAGTGTCACAGGAATGGTTCAAATCAAAGACAGTAAGAAGAGTCAGTTTTCTTGTACTTAAGTCGGCATTGTGCCTTTTCTATTTATTTCCGATGCAATTTCTGTGTTTCATCGTCAATAAGAAGCTCAGAGGGATACAGAAAACCTGAAGTGAAGCATCGGAATCTATAACAAGTGTCACAGGAGTGGTTCAAAACATAGACAGTAAGAAGAGTCAGTTTTCTTGTACTTAAGTCGACGTTGTACCTTTTGTATTTAATTCCGATGCAATTACTGTGTTTCATCGTCAATAAGAAGGTCAGAGGGATACAGTAAACCTGAAGTGAAGCATCGGAATCTACAACTAGTGTCACAGGAATGGTTCAGAACCTGAAGTGAAGCATCGAAATCTATAACTAGTGTCAGAGGAATGGTTCAAAACATGGACAGTAAGAAGAGTCAGTTTTCTTGTACTTAAGTCGGCATTGTGCCTTTTGTATCAATTTCAGATGCAACTTCTGTGTTTCATCGTCAATACGAAGGTCAGAGGGTTACAGTAAACCTGAAGTGAAGCATCGGAATCTATAACTAGTGTCACAGGAATGGTTCAAAACATAGACAGTAAGAAGAGTTAGTTTTCTTGTACTTAAGTCGGCATTGTGCATTTTGTATTTAATTCCGAAGCAATTTCTGTGTTTCATCGCAAATAAGAAGGTCAGAGGGATACAGTAAAGCTGAAGTGAATCATCGGAATCTATAACTAGTGTCACATGAATTGTTCAAAATATAGACAGTAAGAAGAGTCAGTTTTCTTGTACTTAAGTCGGCATAGTGCATTTTGTATTTAATTCCGAAACAATTTCTGTGTTTCATCGTCAATAAGAAGGTCAGAGGGATACTGTAAACCTGAAGTGAATCATCGGAATCTATAACTAGTGTCACATGAATTGTTCAAAATATAGACAGTAAGAAGAGTCAGTTTTCTTGTACTTAAGTCGGCATTGTGCCTTTTGTATTTAATTCCGATACAATTTCATTGTTTCATCGTCAATAAGAAGGTCAGAGGGATACAGTAGACCTGTAGTGAAGCATCGGAATCTATAACTAGTGTCACAGGAATGGTTCAAACATAGACAGTAAGAAGAGTCAGTTTTCTTGTACTTAAGTCGGCATTGTGCCTTTTGTATTTAATTCCGATGCAATTTCTTTGTTTCATCAACTTTAAGTAGGTCAGAGGGATACAGTAAACCTGAGGTGAAGCATCGGAATCTATAACTAGTGTCACAGGAATGGTTCAAAACATAGACAGTAAGAAGAGTCAGTTTTCGTGTACTTAAGTCGGCATTGTGCCTTTTCTATTTATTTCCGATGCAATTTCTGGGTTTCATCGTCAATAAGAAGTTCAGAGGGATACAGAAAACCTGAAGTGAAGCATCGGAATCTATAGCTAGTTTCACAGGAGTGGTTCAAAACATAGACAGTAAGAAGAGTCAGTTTTCTTGTACTTAAGTCGGCGTTGTACCTTTTGTATTTAATTCCGATGCAATTACTGTGTTTCATCGTCAATAAGAAGGTCAGAGGGATACAGTAAACCTGAAGTGAAGCATCGGAATCTATAACTAGTGTCACAGGAATGGTTCAAAACATGGACAGAAAGAAGAGTCAGTTTTCTTGTACTTAAGTCGGCATTGTGCCTTTTGTATCAATTTCAGATGCAACTTCTGTGTTTCATCGTCAATACGAAGGTCAGAGGGTTACAGTAAACCTGAAGTGAAGCATAGGAATCTATAACTAGTGTCACAGGAATGGTTCAAAACATAGACAGTAAGAAGAGTTAGTTTTCTTGTACTTAAGTCGGCATTGTGCATTTTGTATTTAATTCCGAAGCAATGTCTGTGTTTCATCGCAAATAAGAAGGTCAGAGGGATACAGTAAAGCTGAAGTGAATCATCGGAATCTATAACTAGTGTCACATGAATTGTTCAAAATATAGACAGTAAGAAGAGTCAGTTTTCTTGTACTTAAGTCGGCATTGTGCATTTTGTATTTAATTCCGAAACAATTTCTGTGTTTCATCGTCAATAAGAAGGTCAGAGGGATACAGTAACCCTTAAGTGAATCATCGGAATCTATAACTAGTGTCACATGAATTGTTCAAAATATAGACAGTAAGAAGAGTCAGTTTTCTTGTACTTAAGTCGGCATTGTGCCTTTTGTATTTAATTCCGATACAATTTCATTGTTTCATCGTCAATAAGAAGGTCAGAGGGATACAGTAGACCTGTAGTGAAGCATCGGAATCTATAACTAGTGTCACAGGAATGGTTCAAACATAGACAGTAAGAAGAGTCAGTTTTCTTGTACTTAAGTCGGCATTGTGCCTTTTGTATTTAATTCCGATGCAATTTCTTTGTTTCATCATCTTTAAGTAGGTCAGAGGGATACAGTAACCCTTAAGTGAATCATCGGAATCTATAACTAGTGTCACATGAATTGTTCAAAATATAGACAGTAAGAAGAGTCAGTTTTCTTGTACTTAAGTCGGCATTGTGCCTTTTGTATTTAATTCCGATACAATTTCATTGTTTCATCGTCAATAAGAAGGTCAGAGGGATACAGTAGACCTGTAGTGAAGCATCGGAATCTATAACTAGTGTCACAGGAATGGTTCAAACATAGACAGTAAGAAGAGTCAGTTTTCTTGTACTTAAGTCGGCATTTCGCCTTTTGTATTTAATCCCGTTGCAATTTCTGTGTTTCATCGTCAATAAGAAGGTCAGAGGGACACAGTAAACCTGAGGTGAAGCATCGGAATCTATAACTAGTGTCACAGGAATGGTTCAAAACATAGACAGTAAGAAGGGTCAGTTTTCGTGTACTTAAGTCGGCATTGAGCCTTTTCTATTTAATTCCTATGCAATTTCTGTGTTTCATCGTCAACAAGAAGGTCAGAGGGATACAGTAAACCTAAAGTGAAGCATCGGAATCTATAACTAGTGTCACAGGAATGGTTCAAAACATAGACAGTAAGAAGAGTCAGTTTTCTTGTACTTAAGTCTGCGTTGTACCTTTTGTATTTAATTCCGATGCAATATCTGTGTTTCATCGTCAATAAGAGGGTCAGAGGGATACAGTAAACCTGAAGTGAAGCATCGGAATCTACAACTAGTGTCACAGGAATGGTTCAAAACATAGACAGTAAGAAGAGTCAGTTTTCTTGTACTTAAGTCGGCATTTCGCCTTTTGTATTTAATTCCGTTGCAATTTCTGTGTTTCATCGTCAATAAGAAGGTCAGAGGGATACAGTAAACCTGAAGTGAAGCATCGGAATCTATAACTAGTGTCTCAGGAATGGTTCAAAACATAGACAGTAAGAAGAGTCAGTTTTCTTGTACTTAAGTCGGCATTTCGCCTTTTGTATTTAATTCCGTTGCAATTTCTATGTTTCATCGTCAATAAGAAGGTCAGAGGGATACAGTAAACCCGAGGTGAAGCATCGGAATCTATAACTAGTGTCACAGGAATGGTTCAAAACATAGACAGTAAGAATTGTCAGTTTTCGTGTACTTAAGTCGGCATAGTGCCTTTTCTATTTAATTCCGATGCTATTTCATTGTTTCATCAACTTTAAGTAGGTCAGAGGGATACAGTAAACCTGAAGTGAAGCATCGGAATTTATAACTAGTGTCTCAGGAATGGTTCAAAACATAGACAGTAAGAAGAATCAGTTTTCTTGTACTAAAGTCGGCATTTCGCCTTTTGTATTTAATTCCGTTGCAATTTCTGTGTTTCATCGTCAATAAGAAGGTCAGAGGGATACAGGAAACCTGAAGTGAAGCATCGGAATCTATCACTAGTGTCTCAGGAATGGTTCAAAACATTGACAGTAAGAAGAGTCAGTTTTCTTGTACTTAAGTCGGCGTTGTACCTTTGTATATAATTCCGATGCAATTTCTGTGTTTCATCGTCAATAAGAAGGTCAGAGGGATACAGTAAACCTGAAGTGTAGCATCGGAATCTATAACTAGTGTCTCAGGAATGGTTCAAAACATTGACAGTAAGAAGAGTCAGTTTTCTTGTACTTAAGACGGCATTTCGCCTTTTGTATTTAATTCCGTTGCTATTTCTGTGTTTCATCGTCAGTAAGAAGGTCAGAGGGATATAGTAAACCTTAGGTGAAGCATCGGAATCTATAACTAGTGTCACAGGAATGGTTCAAAACATAGACAGTAAGAAGGGTCAGTTTTCGTGTACTTAAATCGGCATTGCGCCTTTTCTATTTAATTCCTATGCAATTTCTGGGTTTCATCGTCAGCAAGAAGGTCAAAGGGATACAGTAAACCTGAAGTGAAGCATCGGAATCTATAACTAGTGTCACAGGAATGGTTCAAAACATAGACAGTAAGAAGAGTCAGTTTTCTTGTACTTAAGTCGGCATTGTGCCTTTTGTATTAATTTCCGATGCAACATCTGTGTTTCATCGTCAATACGAAGGTCAGAGGGTTACAGTAAACCTGAAGTGAAGCATCGGCATCTATAACTAGTGTCACAGGAATGGTTCAAAACATAGACAGTAAGAAGAGTTAGTTTTCTTGTACTTAGGTCGGCATTGTGCCTTTTGTATTTAATTCCGATGCAATTTCTGTGTTTCATCGTCAATAAGAAGGTCAGAGGGATACAGTAAACCTGAAGTGAATCATTGGAATCTATTACTAGTGTCACATGAATTGCTCAAAATATAGACAGTAAGAAGAGTCAGTTTTCTTGTACTTAAGTCGGCATTGTGCCTTTTGTATTTAATTCCGATGCAATTTCATTGTTTCATCGTCAATAAGAAGGTCAGAGGGATACAGTAGACCTGAAGTGAAGCATCGGAATCTATAAATAGTGTCACAGGAATGGTTCAAAACATAGACAGTAAGAAGAGTCAGTTTTCTTGTACTTAAGTCGGCATTGTGCTTTTTGTATTTAATTCCGATGCAATTTCTTTGTTTCATCAACATTAAGTAGGACAGAGGGATACAGTAAACCTGAAGTGAAGCATCGGAATCTATAACTAGTGTCTCAGGAATGGTTCAAAACATAGACAGTAAGAAGAGTCAGTTTTCGTGTACTTAAGTTGGCATTGTGCCTTTCTATTTATTTCCGATGCAATTTCTGGGTTTCATCGTCAATAAGAAGGTTTGAGGGATACAGTAAACCTGAAGTGAAGCATCGGAATCTATAACTAGTGTCACAGGAGTGGTTCAGAACATAGACAGTAAGAAGAGTCAGTTTTCTTGTACTTAAGTCGGCGTTGTACCTTTTGTACTTAATTCCGATGCAATTACTGTGTTTCATCGTCAATAAGAAGATCACAGGGATACAGTAAACCTGAAGTGAAGCATCGGAATCTATAACTAGTGTCACAGGAATGGTTCAAAACATAGACAGTAAGAAGAGTCAGTTTTCTTGTACTTAAGTCGGCGTTGTACCTTTTGTATTTATTTCCGATGCAATTTTTGTGTTTCATCGCCAATAAGAATGTCAGAGGGATACAGTAAACCTGAAGTGAAGCATCGGAATCTATAACTAGTGTCTCAGGAATGGTTCAAAACATAGACAGTAAGAAGAGTCAGTTTTCTTGTACTTAAGTCGGCATTTCGCCTTTTGTATTTAATTCCGTTGCAATTTCTGTGTTTCATCGTCAGTAAGAAGGTCAGAGGGATACAGTAAACCTGAGGTGAAGCATCGGAATCTATAACTAGTGTCACAGGTATGGTTCAAATCATAGACAGTAAGAAGGGTCAGTTTTCGTGTACTTAAGTCGGCATTGTGACTTTTCTATTTAATTCCTATGCAATTTCTGGGTTTCATCGTCAGCAAGAAGGTCAGAGGGATACAGTAAACCTGAAGTGAAGCATCGGAAACTATAACTAGTGTCACAGGAATGGTTCAAGCATAGACAGTAAGAAGAGTCAGTTTTCTTGTACTTAAGTCGACGTTGTACCTTTTGTATTTAATTCCGATGCAATTTCTGTGTTTCATCATCAATAGGAAGTTCAGAGGGATACAGTAAACCTGAAGTGAAGCATCGGAATCTATAAGTAGTGTCACAGGAATGGTTCAAAACATAGACAGTAAGAAGAGTTAGTTTTCTTGTACTTAAGTCGGCATTGTGCCTTTTGTATTTAATTCCGAAGCAATTTCTGTGTTTCATCGTCAATAAGAAGGTCAGAGGGATACAGTAACCCTTAAGTGAATCATCGGAATCTATAACTAGTGTCACATGATTTGTTCAAAATATAGACAGTAAGAAGAGTCAGTTTTCTTGTACTTAAGTCGGCATTGTGCCTTTTGTATTTAATTCCGATACAATTTCATTGTTTCATCGTCAATAAGAAGGTCAGAGGGATACAGTAGACCTGTAGTGAAGCATCGGAATCTATAACTAGTGTCACAGGAATGGTTCAAACATAGACAGTAAGAAGAGTCAGTTTTCTTGTACTTAAGTCGGCATTGTGCCTTTTGTATTTAATTCCGATGCAATTTCTTTGTTTCATCAACTTTAAGTATGTCAGAGGGATACAGTAAACCTGAAGTGAAGCATCGGAATCTATAAATAGTGTCTCAGGAATGGTTCAAAACATAGACAGTAACAAGAGTCAGTTTTCTTGTACTTAAGTCGGCATTTCGCCTTTTGTATTTAATTCCATTCCAATTTCTGGGTTTCATCGTCAATAAGAACGTCAGAGGGATACAGTAAACCTGAGGTGAAGCATCGGAATCCATAACTAGTGTCACAGGAATGGTTCAAATATAGACAGTAAGAATTGTCAGTTTTCGTGTACTTAAGTCGGCATTGTGCCTTTTCTATTTAATTCCGATGCAATTTCTGGGTTTCATCGTCAATAAGAAGGTCAGAGGGATACAGTAAACCTGAAGTGAAGAATCGGAATCTATCATTAGTGTCCCAGGAATGGTTCAAAACATAGACAGTAAGAAGAGTCAGTTTTCTTGTACTTAAGTCGGCGTTGTACCTTTTGTATTTAATTCCGATGCAATTTCTGTGTTTCATCGTCAATAAGAGGGTCAGAGGGATACAGTAAACCTGAAGTGAAGCATCGGAATCTATAACTAGTGTCACAGGAATGGTTCAAAACATAGACAGTAAGAAGAGTCAGTTTTCTTGTACTTAAGTCGGCATTGTGCCTTTTGTATTAGTTTCCGATGCAACTTCTGTGTTTCATCATCAATACGAAGGTCAGAGGCTTACAGTAAACCTGAAGTGAAGCATCGGAATCTATAACTAGTGTCACAGGAATGGTTCAAAACATAGACAGTAAGAAGAGTTAGTTTTCTTGTACTTAAGTCGGCATTGTGCATTTTGTATTTAATTCCGAAGCAATTTCTGTGTTTCATCGTCAATAAGGTCAGAGGGATACAGTAAACCTGAAGTGAAGCATCGGAATCTATAACTAGTGTCACAGGAATGGTTCATACATAGACAGTAAGAAGAGTCAGTATTCTTGTACTTAAGTCGGCATTGTGCTTTTTGTATTTAATTCCGATGCAATTTCTTTGTTTGATCAACTTTAAGTAGGTCAGACGGATACAGTAAACCTGAAGTGAAGCATCGGAATCTATAACTAGTGTCTCAGGAATGGTTCAAAACATAGACAGTAAGAAGAGTCAGTTTCCTTGTACTTAAGTCGGCATTTCGCCTTTTGTATTTAATTCCGTTGCAATTTCTGTGTTTGATCGTCAATAAGAAGGTCAGAGGGATACAGTATACCTGAGGTGAAGCATCGAAATCTATAACTAGTGTCACAGGAATGGTTCAAAGCATAGACAGTAAGAAGAGTCAGTTTTCGTGTACTTATGTCGGCATTGTGCCTTTTCTATTTAACTCCGATGCAATTTCTGGGTTTCATCGTCAATAAGAGGGTCAGAGGGATACAGTAAACCTGAAGTGAAGCTTCGGAATCTATAACTAGTGTCACAGGAATGGTTCAAAACATAGACATTAAGAAGAGTCAGTTTTCTTGTACTTAAGTCGGCGTTGTACCTTTTGTATTTAATTCCGATGCAATTTCTGTGTTTCATCGTCAATAAGAAGGTCAGAGGGATACAGTAAACCTGAAGTGAAGCATCGGAATCTATAACTAGTGTCTCAGGAATGGTTCAAAACATAGACAGTAAGAAGAGTCAGTCTTCTTGTACTTAAGTCGGCATTTCGCCTTTTGTATTTAATTCCGTTGCAATTTCTGTGTTTCATCGTCAATAAGAAGGTCAGAGGGACACAGTATACCTGAGGTGAAGCATCGGAATCTATAACTAGTGTCACAGGAATGGTTCAAAACATAGACAGTAAGAAAGGTCAGTTTTCTTGTACTTAAGTCGGCATTGTGCCTTTTGTATTAATTTCCGATGCAACTTCTGTGTTTCATCGGCAATACGAAGGACAGAGGGTTACAGTAAACCTGAAGTCAAGCATCGGAATCTATAACTAGTGTCACAGGAATGGTTCAAAACATAGACAGTAAGAAGAGTCATTTTTACTTGTACTTAAGTCGGCATTGTGCCTTTTGTATTAATTTCCGATGCAATTTCTGTGTTTCATCGTCAATACGATGGTCAGAGGGTTACAGTAAACCTGAAGTCAAGCATCGGAATCTATAACTAGTGTCACAGGAATGGTTCAAAACATAGACAGTAAGAAGAGTTAGTTTTCTTGTACTTAAGTCGGCTTTGTGAATTTTGTATTTAATTCCGAAGCAATTTCTGTGTTTCATCGTCAATAAGAAGGTCAGAGGGATACAGTAAACCTGAAGTGAATCATTGGAATCTATAACTAGTGTCACATGAATTGCTCAAAATATAGACAGTTAGAAGAGTCAGTTTTCTTGTACTTAAGTCGGCATTGTGCCTTTTATATTTAATTCCGATGCAATTTCATTGTTCCATCGTCAATAAGAAGGTCAGAGGGATACAGTAGACCTGCAGTGAAGCATCGGAATCTATAACTAGTGTCACAGGAATGGTTCAAACATAGACAGTAAGAAGAGTCAGTTTTCTTGTACTTAAGTCGGCATTTCGCCTTTTGTATTTAATTCCGTTGCAATTTCTGTGTTTCATCGTCAATAAGAAGGTCAGAGGGACACAGTAAACCTGAGGTGAAGCATCGGAATCTATAACTAGTGTCACAGGAATGGTTCAAAACATAGACAGTAAGAAGGGTCAGTTTTCGTGTACTTAAGTCGGCATTGAGCCTTTTCTATTTAATTCCTATGCAATTTCTGGGTTTCATCGTCAACAAGAAGGTCAGAGGGATACAGTAAACCTGAAGTGAAGCATCGGAATCTATAACTAGTGTCACAGGAATGGTTCAAAACATAGACAGTAAGAAGAGTCAGTTTTCTTGTACTTAAGTCTGCGTTGTACCTTTTGTATTTAATTCCGATGTAATATCTGTGTTTCATCGTCAATAAGAGGGTCAGAGGGATACAGTAAACCTGAAGTGAAGCATCGGAATCTACAACTAGTGTCACAGGAATGGTTCAAAACATAGACAGAAAGAAGAGTCAGTTTTCTTGTACTTAAGTCTGCATTTCGCCTTTTGTATTTAATTCCGTTGCAATTTCTGTGTTTCATCGTCAATAAGAAGGTCAGAGGGATACAGTAACCCTTAAGTGAATCATCGGAATCTATAACTAGTGTCACATGAATTGTTCAAAATATAGACAGTAAGAAGAGTCAGTTTTCTTGTACTTAAGTCGGCATTGTGCCTTTTGTATTTAATTCCGATACAATTTCATTGTTTCATCGTCAATAAAAAGGTCAGAGGGATACAGTAGACCTGTAGTGAAGCATCGGAATCTATAACTAGTGTCACAGGAATGGTTCAAACATAGACAGTAAGAAGAGTCAGTTTTCTTGTACTTAAGTCAGCATTGTGCCTTTTGTATTTAATTCCGATGCAATTTCTTTGTTTCATCAACTTTAAGTAGGTCAGAGGGATACAGTAAACCTGAAGTGAAGCATCGGAATCAATAACTAGTGTCTCAGGAATGGTTCAAAACATAGACAGTAAGAAGAGTCAGTTTTCTTGTACTTAAGTCGGCATTTCACCTTTTGTATTTAATTCCGTTGCAATTTCTGGGTTTCATCGTCAATAAGAACGTCAGAGGGATACAGTAAACCTGAGGTGAAGCATCGGAATCTATAACTAGTGTCACAGGAATGGTTCAAATATAGACAGTAAGAATTGTCAGTTTTCGTGTACTTAAGTCGGCATTGTGCCTTTTCTATTTAATTCCGATGCAATTTCTGGGTTTCATCTTCAATAAGAAGGTCAGAGGGATACAGTAAACCTGAAGTGAAGCATCGGAATCTATCATTAGTGTCCCAGGAATGGTTCAAAACATAGACAGTAAGAAGAGTCAGTTTTCTTGTACTTAAGTCGGCGTTGTACCTTTTGTATTTAATTCCGATGCAATTTCTGTGTTTCATCGTCAATAAGAGGGTCAGAGGGATACAGTAAACCTGAAGTGAAGCATCGGAATCTATAACTAGTGTCACAGGAATGGTTCAAAACATAGACAGTAAGAAGAGTCAGTTTTCTTGTACTTAAGTCGGCATTGTGCCTTTTGTATTAGTTTCCGATGCAACTTCTGTGTTTCATCATCAATACGAAGGTCAGAGGCTTACAGTAAACCTGAAGTGAAGCATCGGAATCTATAACTAGTGTCACAGGAATGGTTCAAAACATAGACAGTAAGAAGAGTTAGTTTTCTTGTACTTAAGTCGGCATTGTGCATTTTGTATTTAATTCCGAAGCAATTTCTGTGTTTCATCGTCAATAAGGTCAGAGGGATACAGTAAACCTGAAGTGAAGCATCGGAATCTATAACTAGTGTCACAGGAATGGTTCATACATAGACAGTAAGAAGAGTCAGTATTCTTGTACTTAAGTCGGCATTGTGCTTTTTGTATTTAATTCCGATGCAATTTCTTTGTTTGATCAACTTTAAGTAGGTCAGACGGATACAGTAAACCTGAAGTGAAGCATCGGAATCTATAACTAGTGTCTCAGGAATGGTTCAAAACATAGACAGTAAGAAGAGTCAGTTTCCTTGTACTTAAGTCGGCATTTCGCCTTTTGTATTTAATTCCGTTGCAATTTCTGTGTTTGATCGTCAATAAGAAGGTCAGAGGGATACAGTATACCTGAGGTGAAGCATCGAAATCTATAACTAGTGTCACAGGAATGGTTCAAAGCATAGACAGTAAGAAGAGTCAGTTTTCGTGTACTTATGTCGGCATTGTGCCTTTTCTATTTAACTCCGATGCAATTTCTGGGTTTCATCGTCAATAAGAGGGTCAGAGGGATACAGTAAACCTGAAGTGAAGCTTCGGAATCTATAACTAGTGTCACAGGAATGGTTCAAAACATAGACATTAAGAAGAGTCAGTTTTCTTGTACTTAAGTCGGCGTTGTACCTTTTGTATTTAATTCCGATGCAATTTCTGTGTTTCATCGTCAATAAGAAGGTCAGAGGGATACAGTAAACCTGAAGTGAAGCATCGGAATCTATAACTAGTGTCTCAGGAATGGTTCAAAACATAGACAGTAAGAAGAGTCAGTCTTCTTGTACTTAAGTCGGCATTTCGCCTTTTGTATTTAATTCCGTTGCAATTTCTGTGTTTCATCGTCAATAAGAAGGTCAGAGGGACACAGTATACCTGAGGTGAAGCATCGGAATCTATAACTAGTGTCACAGGAATGGTTCAAAACATAGACAGTAAGAAAGGTCAGTTTTCTTGTACTTAAGTCGGCATTGTGCCTTTTGTATTAATTTCCGATGCAACTTCTGTGTTTCATCGGCAATACGAAGGACAGAGGGTTACAGTAAACCTGAAGTCAAGCATCGGAATCTATAACTAGTGTCACAGGAATGGTTCAAAACATAGACAGTAAGAAGAGTCATTTTTACTTGTACTTAAGTCGGCATTGTGCCTTTTGTATTAATTTCCGATGCAATTTCTGTGTTTCATCGTCAATACGATGGTCAGAGGGTTACAGTAAACCTGAAGTCAAGCATCGGAATCTATAACTAGTGTCACAGGAATGGTTCAAAACATAGACAGTAAGAAGAGTTAGTTTTCTTGTACTTAAGTCGGCTTTGTGAATTTTGTATTTAATTCCGAAGCAATTTCTGTGTTTCATCGTCAATAAGAAGGTCAGAGGGATACAGTAAACCTGAAGTGAATCATTGGAATCTATAACTAGTGTCACATGAATTGCTCAAAATATAGACAGTTAGAAGAGTCAGTTTTCTTGTACTTAAGTCGGCATTGTGCCTTTTATATTTAATTCCGATGCAATTTCATTGTTCCATCGTCAATAAGAAGGTCAGAGGGATACAGTAGACCTGCAGTGAAGCATCGGAATCTATAACTAGTGTCACAGGAATGGTTCAAACATAGACAGTAAGAAGAGTCAGTTTTCTTGTACTTAAGTCGGCATTTCGCCTTTTGTATTTAATTCCGTTGCAATTTCTGTGTTTCATCGTCAATAAGAAGGTCAGAGGGACACAGTAAACCTGAGGTGAAGCATCGGAATCTATAACTAGTGTCACAGGAATGGTTCAAAACATAGACAGTAAGAAGGGTCAGTTTTCGTGTACTTAAGTCGGCATTGAGCCTTTTCTATTTAATTCCTATGCAATTTCTGGGTTTCATCGTCAACAAGAAGGTCAGAGGGATACAGTAAACCTGAAGTGAAGCATCGGAATCTATAACTAGTGTCACAGGAATGGTTCAAAACATAGACAGTAAGAAGAGTCAGTTTTCTTGTACTTAAGTCTGCGTTGTACCTTTTGTATTTAATTCCGATGTAATATCTGTGTTTCATCGTCAATAAGAGGGTCAGAGGGATACAGTAAACCTGAAGTGAAGCATCGGAATCTACAACTAGTGTCACAGGAATGGTTCAAAACATAGACAGAAAGAAGAGTCAGTTTTCTTGTACTTAAGTCTGCATTTCGCCTTTTGTATTTAATTCCGTTGCAATTTCTGTGTTTCATCGTCAATAAGAAGGTCAGAGGGATACAGTAACCCTTAAGTGAATCATCGGAATCTATAACTAGTGTCACATGAATTGTTCAAAATATAGACAGTAAGAAGAGTCAGTTTTCTTGTACTTAAGTCGGCATTGTGCCTTTTGTATTTAATTCCGATACAATTTCATTGTTTCATCGTCAATAAAAAGGTCAGAGGGATACAGTAGACCTGTAGTGAAGCATCGGAATCTATAACTAGTGTCACAGGAATGGTTCAAACATAGACAGTAAGAAGAGTCAGTTTTCTTGTACTTAAGTCAGCATTGTGCCTTTTGTATTTAATTCCGATGCAATTTCTTTGTTTCATCAACTTTAAGTAGGTCAGAGGGATACAGTAAACCTGAAGTGAAGCATCGGAATCAATAACTAGTGTCTCAGGAATGGTTCAAAACATAGACAGTAAGAAGAGTCAGTTTTCTTGTACTTAAGTCGGCATTTCACCTTTTGTATTTAATTCCGTTGCAATTTCTGGGTTTCATCGTCAATAAGAACGTCAGAGGGATACAGTAAACCTGAGGTGAAGCATCGGAATCTATAACTAGTGTCACAGGAATGGTTCAAATATAGACAGTAAGAATTGTCAGTTTTCGTGTACTTAAGTCGGCATTGTGCCTTTTCTATTTAATTCCGATGCAATTTCTGGGTTTCATCTTCAATAAGAAGGTCAGAGGGATACAGTAAACCTGAAGTGAAGCATCGGAATCTATCATTAGTGTCCCAGGAATGGTTCAAAACATAGACAGTAAGAAGAGTCAGTTTTCTTGTACTTAAGTCGGCGTTGTACCTTTTGTATTTAATTCCGATGCAATTTCTGTGTTTCATCGTCAATAAGAGGGTCAGAGGGATACAGTAAACCTGAAGTGAAGCATCGGAATCTATAACTAGTGTCACAGGAATGGTTCAAAACATAGACAGTAAGAAGAGTCAGTTTTCTTGTACTTAAGTCGGCATTGTGCCTTTTGTATTAGTTTCCGATGCAACTTCTGTGTTTCATCATCAATACGAAGGTCAGAGGCTTACAGTAAACCTGAAGTGAAGCATCGGAATCTATAACTAGTGTCACAGGAATGGTTCAAAACATAGACAGTAAGAAGAGTTAGTTTTTTTGTACTTAAGTCGGCATTGTGCATTTTGTATTTAATTCCGAAGCAATTTCTGTGTTTCATCGTCAATAAGGTCAGAGGGATACAGTAAACCTGAAGTGAAGCATCGGAATCTATAACTAGTGTCATAGGAATGGTTCAAACATAGACAGTAAGAAGAGTCAGTTTTCTTGTACTTAAGTCGGCATTGTGCCTTTTGTATTTAATTCCGATGCAATTTCTTTGTTTGATCAACTTTAAGTAGGTCAGACGGATACAGTAAACCTGAAGTGAAGCATCGGAATCTATAACTAGTGTCTCAGGAATGGTTCAAAACATAGACAGTAAGAAGAGTCAGTTTTCTTGTACTTAAGTCGGCATTTCGCCTTTTGTATTTAATTCCGTTGCAATTTCTGTGTTTCATCGTCAATAAGAAGGTCAGAGGGATACAGTATACCTGAGGTGAAGCATCGGAATCTATAACTAGTGTCACAGGAATGGTTCAAAGCATAGACAATAAGAAGAGTCAGTTTTCGTGTACTTATGTCGGCATTGTGCCTTTTCTATTTAACTCCGATGCAATTTCTGGGTTTCATCGTCAATAAGAGGGTCAGAGGGATACAGTAAACCTGAAGTGAAGCATCGGAATCTATAACTAGTGTCACAGGAATGGTTCAAAACATAGACATTAAGAAGAGTCAGTTTTCTTGTACTTAAGTCGGCGTTGTACCTTTTGTATTTAATTCCGTTGCAATTTCTGTGTTTCATCGTCCATAAGGAGGTCAGAGGGATACAGTAAACCTGAAGTGAAGCATCGGAATCTATAACTAGTGTCTCAGGAATGGTTCAAAACATAGACGGTAAGAAGAGTCAGTCTTCTTGTACTTAAGTCGGCATTTCGCCTTTTGTATTTAATTCCGTTGCAATTTCTGTGTTTCATCGTCAATAAGAAGGTCAGAGGGACACAGTAAACCTGAGGTGAAGCATCGGAATCTATAACTAGTGTCACAGGAATGGTTCAAAACATAGACAGTAAGAAGGGTCAGTTTTCGTGTACTTAAGTCGGCATTGAGCCTTTTCTATTTAATTCCTATGCAATTTCTGGGTTTCATCGTCAACAAGAAGGTCAGAGGGATACAGTAAACCTGAAGTGAAGCATCGGAATCTATAACTAGTGTCACAGGAATGGTTCAAAACATAGACAGTAAGAAGAGTCAGTTTTCTTGTACTTAAGTCTGCGTTGTACCTTTTGTATTTAATTCCGATGCAATATCTGTGTTTCATCGTCAATAAGAGGGTCAGAGGGATACAGTAAACCTGAAGTGAAGCATCGGAATCTACAACTAGTGTCACAGGAATGGTTCAAAACATAGACAGTAAGAAGAGTCAGTTTCCTTGTACTTAAGTCGGCATTGTGCCTTTTGTATTAATTTCCGATGCAACTTCTGTGTTTCATTGTCAATACGAAGGTCAGAGGGTTACAGTAAACCTGAAGTCAAGCATCGGAATCTATAACTAGTGTCACAGGAATGGTTCAAAACATAGACAGTAATAAGAGTTAGTTTTCTTGTACTTAAGTCGGCCTTGTGAATTTTGTATTTAATTCCGAAGCAATTTCTGTGTTTCATCGTCAATAAGAAGGTCTGAGGGATACAGTAAACCTGAAGTGAATCATTGGAATCTATAACTAGTGTCACATGAATTGCTCAAAATATAGACAGTTAGAAGAGTCAGTTTTCTTGTACTTAAGTCGGCATTGTGCCTTTTATATTTAATTCCGATGCAATTTCATTGTTCCATCGTCAATAAGATGGACAGAGGGATACAGTAGACCTGCAGTGAAGCATCGGAATCTATAACTAGTGTCACAGGAATGGTTCAAACATAGACAGTAAGAAGAGTTAGTTTTCTTGTACTTAAGTCGGCATTTCGCCTTTTGTATTTAATTCCGTTGCAATTTCTGTGTTTCATCGTCAATAAGAAGGTCAGAGGGACACAGTAAACCTGAGGTGAAGCATCGGAATCTATAACTAGTGTCACAGGAATGGTTCAAAACATAGACAGTAAGAAGGGTCAGTTTTCGTGTACTTAAGTCGGCATTGAGCCTTTTCTATTTAATTCCTATGCAATTTCTGGGTTTCATCGTCAACAAGAAGGTCAGAGGAATACAGTTAACCTGAAGTGAAGCATCGGAATCTATAACTAGTGTCACAGGAATGGTTCAAAACATAGACAGTAAGAAGAGTCAGTTTTCTTGTACTTAAGTCTGCGTTGTACCTTTTGTATTTAATTCCGATGCAATATCTGTGTTTCATCGCCAATAAGAGGGTCAGAGGGATACAGTAAACCTGAAGTGAAGCATCGGAATCTACAACTAGTCTCACAGGAATGGTTCAAAACATAGACAGTAAGAAGAGTCAGTTTTCTTGTACTTGAGTCTGCATTTCGCCTTTTGTATTTAATTCCGTTGCAATTTCTGTGTTTCATCGTCAATAAGAAGGTCAGAGGGATACAGTAAACCTGAAGTGAAGCATCGGAATCTATAACTAGTGTCTCAGGAATGGTTCAAAACATAGATAGTAAGAAGAGTCAGTTTTCTTGTACTTAAGACGGCATTTCGCCTTTTGTATTTAATTCCGTTGCAATTTCTGTGTTTCATCGTCAATAAGAAGGTCAGAGGGATACAGTAAACCTGAGGTGAAGCATCGGAATCTATAACTAGTGTCACAGGAATGGTTCAAAACATAGACAGTAAGAATTGTCAGTTTTCGCGTAGTTAAGTCGGCATTGTGCCTTTTCTATTTAATTCCGATGCTATTTCTTTGTTTCATCAACTTTACGTAGGTCAGAGGGATACAGTAAACCTGAAGTGAAGCATCGGAATCTATAACTAGTGTCTCAGGAATGGTTCAAAACATAGACAGTAAGAAGAGTCAGTTTTCTTGTACTTAAGTCGGCATTGTGCCTTTTATATTTAATTCCGATGCAATTTCATTGTTCCATCGTCAATAAGAAGGTCAGAGGGATACAGTAGACCTGCAGTGAAGCATCGGAATCTATAACTAGTGTCACAGGAATGGTTCAAACATAGACAGTAAGAAGAGTGAGTTTTCTTGTACTTAAGTCTGCATTTCGCATTTTGTATTTAATTCCGTTGCAATTTCTGTGTTTCATCGTCAATAAGAAGGTCAGAGGGACACAGTAAACCTGAGGTGAAGCATCGGAATCTATAACTAGTGTCACAGGAATGGTTCAAATCATAGACAGTAAGAAGGGTCAGTTTTCGTGTACTTAAGTCGGCATTGTGACTTTTCTATTTAATTCCTATGCAATTTCTGGGTTTCATCGTCAGCAAGAAGGTCAGAGGGATACAGTAAACCTGAAGTGAAGCATCGGAATCTATAACTAGTGTCACAGGAATGGTTCAAAGCATAGACAGTAAGAAGAGTCAGTTTTCTTGTACTTAAGTCGGCGTTGTACCTTTTGTAATTAATTCCGATGCAATTTCTGTGTTTCATCATCAATAGGAAGTTCAGAGGGATACAGTAAACCTGAAGTGAAGCATCGGAATCTATAACTAGTGTCACAGGAATGGTTCAAAACATAGACAGTAAGAAGAGTCAGTTTTCTTGTACTTAAGTCGGCATTGTGCCTTTTGTATTAATTTCCGATGCAACTTCTGTGTTTCATCGTCAATACGAAGGTCAGAAGGTTACAGTAAACCTGAAGTGAAGCATCGGAATCTATAACTAGTGTCACAGGAATGGTTCAAAACATAGACAGTAAGAAGAGTTAGTTTTCTTGTAATTAAGTCGGCATTGTGCATTTTGTATTTAATTCCGAAGCAATTTCTGTGTTTCATCGTCAATAAGGTCAGAGGGATACAGTAAACCTGAAGTGAATCGTTGGAATCTATAACTTGTGTCACATGAATTGCTCAAAATATAGACAGTTAGAAGAGTCAGTTTTCTTGTACTTAAGTCGGCATTGTGCCTTTTATATTTAATTCCGATGCAATTTCATTGTTTCATCGTCTATAAGAAGGTCAGAGGGATACAGTAGACATGAAGTGAAGCATCGGAATCTATAACTAGTGTCACAGGAATGGTTCAAACATAGACAGTAAGAAGAGTCAGTTTTCTTGTACTTAAGTCGGCATTGTGCCTTTTGTATTTAATTCCGATGCAATTTCTTTGTTTGATCAACTTTAAGTAGGTCAGACAGATACAGTAAACCTGAAGTGAAGCATCGGAATCTATAACTAGTGTCTACGGAATGGTTCAAACATAGACAGTAAGAAGAGTCAGTTTTCTTGTACTTAAGTCGGCATTTCGCCTTTTGTATTTAATTCCGTTGCAATTTCTGTATTTCATCGTCAATAAGAAGGTCAGAGGGATACAGTAAACCTGAGGTGAAGCATCGGAATCTATAACTAGTGTCACAGGAATGGTTCAAAACATAGACAGTAAGAAGAGTCAGTTTTCTTGTACTTAAGTCAGCATTGTGCCTTTTGTATTAATTTCCGATGCAACTTCTGTGTTTCATCGTCAATACGAAGGTCAGAGGGTTACAGTAAACCTGAAGTGAAGCATCGGAATCTATAACTAGTGTCATAGGAATGGTTCAAAACATAGACAGTAAGAAGAGTTAGTTTTCTTGTAATTAAGTCGGCATTGTGCATTTTGTATTTAATTCCGAAGCAATTTCTGTGTTTCATCGTCAATAAGGTCAGAGGGATACAGTAAACCTGAAGTGAATCGTTGGAATCTATAACTTGTGTCACATGAATTGCTCAAAATATAGACAGTTAGAAGAGTCAGTTTTCTTGTACTTAAGTCGGCATTGTGCCTTTTATATTTAATTCCGATGCAATTTCATTGTTTCATCGTCTCTAAGAAGGTCAGAGGGATACAGTAGACATGAAATGAAGCATCGGAATCTATAACTAGTGTCACAGGAATGGTTCAAACATAGACAGTAAGAAGAGTCAGTTTTCTTGTACTTAAGTCGGCATTGTGCCTTTTGTATTTAATTCCGATGCAATTTCTTTGTTTGATCAACTTTAAGTAGGTCAGACGGATACAGTAAACCTGAAGTGAAGCATCGGAATCTATAACTAGTGTCTCAGGAATGGTTCAAAACATAGACAGTAAGAAGAGTCAGTTTTCTTGTACTTAAGTCGGCATTTCGCCTTTTGTATTTAATTCCGTTTCAATTTCTGTGTTTCATCGTCAATAAGAAGGTCAGAGGGATACAGTAAACCTGAGGTGAAGCATCGGAATCTATAACTAGTGTCACAGGAATGGTTCAAAGCATAGACAGTAAGAAGAGTCAGTTTTCGTGTACTTATGTTGGCATTGTGACTTTTCTATATAACTCCGATGCAATTTCTGGGTTTCATCGTCAATAAGAGGGTCAGAGGGATACAGTAAACCTGAAGTGAAGCATCGGAATCTATAACTAGTGTCACAGGAATGGTTCAAAACATAGACAGTAAGAAGAGTCAGTTTTCTTGTACTTAAGTCGGCGTTGTACCTTTTGTATTTAATTCCGATGCAATTTCTGTGTTTCATCGTCAATAAGAAGTTCAGAGGGATACAGTAAACCTGAAGTGAAGCATCGGAATCTATAACTAGTGTCTCAGGAATGGTTCAAAACATAGACAGTAAGAACAGTCAGTCTTCTTGTACTTAAGTCGGCATTTCGCCTTTTGTATTTAATTCCGTTGCAATTTCTGGGTTTCATCGTCAATAAGAAGGTCAGAGGGACACAGTTAACCTGAGGTGAAGCATCGGAATCTATAACTAGTGTCACAGGAATGGTTAAAAACATAGACAGTAAGAAGGGTCAGTTTTCGTGTACTTAAGTCGGCATTGAGCCTTTTCTATTTAATTCCTATGCAATTTCTGGGTTTCATCGTCAACAAGAAGGTCAGAGAGATACAGTAAACCTGAAGTGAACCATCGGAATCTATAACTAGTGTCACAGGAATGGTTCAAAACATAGACAGTAAGAAGAGTCAGTTTTCTTGTACTTAAGTCTGCGTTGTACCTTTTGTATTTAATTCCGTTGCAATATCAGTGTTTCATCGTCAATAAGAGGGTCAGAGGGATACAGTAAACCTGAAGTGAAGCATCGGAATCTACGACTAGTGTCACAGGAATGGTTCAAAACATAGACAGTAAGAAGAGTCAGTTTTCTTGTACTTAAGTCGGCATTGTGCCTTTTGTATTAATTTCCGATGCAACTTCTGTGTTTCATCGTCAATACGAAGGTCAGAGGGTTACAGTAAACCTGAAGTGAAGCATCGGAATCTATAACTAGTGGCACCGGAATGGTTCAAAACATTGACAGTAACAAGAGTTAGTTTTCTTGTACTTAAGTCGGCTTTGTGAATTTTGTATTTAATTCCGAAGCAATTTCTGTGTTTCATCATCAATAAAAAGGTCAGAGGGATACAGTAAACCTGAAGTGAATCATTGGAATCTATAACTAGTGTCACATGAATTGCTCAAAATATAGACAGTTAGAAGAGTCAGTTTTCTTGTACTTAAGTCGGCATTGTGCCTTTTATATTTAATTCCGATGCAATTTCATTGTTCCATCGTCAATAAGAAGGTCAGAGGGATACAGTAGACCTGCAGTGAAGCATCGGAATCTATAACTAGTGTCACAGGAATGGTTCAAACATAGACAGTAAGAAGAGTCAGTTTTCTTGTACTTAAGTCGGCATTTCGCCTTTTGTATTTAATTCCGTTGCAATTTCTGTGTTTCATCGTCAATAAGAAGGTCAGAGGAACACAGTAAACCTGAGGTGAAGCATCGGAATCTATAACTAGTGTCACAGGAATGGTTCAAAACATAGACAGTAAGAAGGGTCAGTTTTCGTGTACTTAAGTCGGCATTGAGCCTTTTCTATTTAATTCCTATGCAATTTCTGGGTTTCATCGTCAACAAGAAGGTCAGAGGGATACAGTAAACCTGAAGTGAAGCATCGGAATCTATAACTAGTCTCACAGGAATGGTTCAAAACATAGACAGTAAGAAGAGTCAGTTTTCTTGTACTTAAGTCTGCGTTGTACCTTTTGTATTTAATTCCGATGCAATATCTGTGTTTCATCGTCAATAAGAGGGTCAGAGGGATACAGTAAACCTGAAGTGAAGCATCGGAATCTATAACTAGTGTCTCAGGAATGGTTCAAAACATAGATAGTAAGAAGAGTCAGTTTTCTTGTACTTTAGTCGGCATTTCGCATTTTGTATTTAATTCCGTTGCAATTTCTGTGTTTCATCGTCAATAAGAAGGTCAGAGGGATACAGTAAACCTGAGGTGAAGAATCGGAATCTATAACTAGTGTCACAGGAATGGTTCAAAACATAGACAGTAAGAATTGTCAGTTTTCGTGTACTTAAGTCTGCATTGTGCCTTTTCTATTTAATTCCGATGCTATTTCTTTGTTTCATCAACTTTAAGTAGGTCAGAGGGATACAGTAAACCTGAAGTGAAATATCGGAATCTATAACTAGTGTCTCAGGAATGGTTCAAAACATAGACAGTAAGAAGAGTCAGTTTTCTTGTACTTAAGTCGGCATTTCGCCTTTTGTATTTAATTCCGTTGCAATTTCTGTGTTTCATCGTCAATAAGAAGGTCAGAGGGATACAGTAAACCTGAAGTGAAGCATCGGAATCTATCACTAGTGTCAACGGAATGGTTCAAAACATAGACACTAAGAAGAGTCAGTTTTCTTGTACTTAAGTCGCCGTTGTACCTTTTGTATTTCATTCCGATGCAATTTCTGTGTTTCATCGTCAATAAGAAGGTCAGAGGGACACAGTAAACCTGAGGTGAAGCATCGGAATCTATAACTAGTGTCACAGGAATGGTTCAAAACATAGACAGTAAGAAGGGTCAGTTTTCGTGTACTTAAGTCGGCATTGAGCCTTTTCTATTTAATTCCTATGCAATATCTGGGTTTCATCGTCAACAAGAAGGTCAGAGGGATACAGTAAACCTGAAGTCAAGCATCGGAATCTATAACTAGTGTCACAGGAATGGTTCAAAGCATAGACAGTAAGAAGAGTCAGTTTTCTTGTACTTAAGTCTGCGTTGTACCTATTGTATTTAATTCCGATGCAATATCTGTGTTTCATCGTCAATAAGAGGGTCAGAGGGATACAGTAAACCTGAAGTGAAGCATCGGAATCTACAACTAGTGTCACAGGAATGGTTCAAAACATAGACAGTAATAAGAGTCAGTTTTCTTGTACTTAAGTCGGCATTGTGCCTTTTGTATTAATTTCCGATGCAACTTCTGTGTTTCATCGTCAATACGAAGGTCAGAGGGTTACAGTAAACCTGAAGTGAAGCATCGGAATCTATAACTAGTGTCACAGGAATGGTTCAAAACATAGACAGTAAGAAGAGTTAGTTTTCTTGTACTTAAGTCAGCTTTGTGAATTTTGTATTTAATTCCGAAGCAATTTCTGTGTTTCATCGCCAATAAGAAGGTCAGAGGGATACAGTAAACCTGAAGTGAATCATTGGAATCTATAACTAGTGTCACATGAATTGCTCAAAATATAGACAGTTAGAAGAGTCAGTTTTCTTGTACTTAAGTCGGCATTGTGCCTTTTGTATTTAATTGCGATGCAATTTCTTTGTTTGATCAACTTTAAGTAGGTCAGACGGATACAGTAAACCTGAAGTGAAGCATCAGAATCTATAACTAGTGTCTCAGGAATGGTTCAAAACATAGACAGTAAGAAGAGTCAGTTTTCTTGTACTTAAGTCGGCATTTCGCCTTTTGTATTTACTTCCGTTTCAATTTCTGTGTTTCATCGTCAATAAGAAGGTCAGAGGGATACAGTAAACCTGAGGTGAAGCATCGGAATCTATAACTAGTGTCACAGGAATGGTTCAAAGCATAGACAGTAAGAAGAGTCAGTTTTCGTGTACTTATGTTGGCATTGTGCCTTTTCTATATAACTCCGATGCAATTTCTGGGTTTCATCGTCAATAAGAGGGTCAGAGGGATACAGTAAACCTGAAGTGAAGCATCGGAATCTATAACTAGTGTCACAGGAATGGTTCAAAACATAGACAGTAAGAAGAGTCAGTTTTCTTGTACTTAAGTCGGCGTTGTACCTTTTGTATTTAATTCCGATGCAATTTCTGTGTTTCATCGTCAATAAGAAGGTCAGAGGGATACAGTAAACCTGAAGTGAAGCATCGGAATCTATAACTAGTGTCTCAGGAATGGTTCAAAACATAGACAGCAAGAAGAGTCAGTCTTCTTGTACTTAAGTCGGCATTTCGCCTTTTGTATTTAATTCCGTTGCAATTTCTGTGTTTCATCGTCAATAAGAAGGTCAGAGGGACACAGTAAACCTGAGGTGAAGCATCGGAATCTATAACTAGTGTCACAGGAATGGTTCAAAACATAGACAGTAAGAAGGGTCAGTTTTCGTGTACTTAAGTCGGCCTTGAGCCTTTTCTATTTAATTCCTATGCAATTTCTGGGTTTCATCGTCAACAAGAAGGTCAGAGAGATACAGTAAACCTGAAGTGAACCATCGGAATCTATAACTAGTGTCACAGGAATGGTTCAAAACATAGACAGTAAGAAGAGTCAGTTTTCTTGTACTTAAGTCTGCATTTCGCCTTTTGTATTTATTTCCGTTGCAATTTCTGTGTTTCATCGTCAATAAGAAGGTCAGAGGGATACAGTAAACCTGAAGTGAAGCATCGGAATCTATAACTAGTGTCTCAGGAATGGTTCAAAACATAGATAGTAAGAAGAGTCAGTTTTCTTGTACTTTAGTCGGCATTTCGCATTTTGTATTTAATTCCGTTGCAATTTCTGTGTTTCATCGTCAATAAGAAGGTCAGAGGGATACAGTAAACCTGAGGTGAAGAATCGGAATCTATAACTAGTGTCACAGGAATGGTTCAAAACATAGACAGTAAGAATTGTCAGTTTTCGTGTACTTAAGTCTGCATTGTGCCTTTTCTATTTAATTCCGATGTTATTTCTTTGTTTCATCAACCTTAAGTAGGTCAGAGGGATACAGTAAACCTGAAGTGAAGCATCGGAATCTATAACTAGTGTCTCAGGAATGGTTCAAAACATAGACGGTAAGAAGAGTCAGTTTTCTTGTACTTAAGTCGGCATTTCGCCTTTTGTATTTAATTCCGTTGCAATTTCTGTGTTTCATCGTCAATAAGAAGGTCAGAGGGATACAGTAAACCTGAAGTGAAGCATCGGAATCTATCACTAGTGTCAACGGAATGGTTCAAAACATAGACACTAAGAAGAGTCAGTTTTCCTTACTTAAGTCGCCGTTGTACCTTTTGTATTTAATTCCGATGCAATTTCTGTGTTTCATCGTCAATAAGAAGGTCAGAGGGACACAGTAAACCTGAGGTGAAGCATCGGAATCTATAACTAGTGTCACAGGAATGGTTCAAAACATAGACAGTAAGAAGGGTCAGTTTTCGTGTACTTAAGTCGGCATTGAGCCTTTTCTATTTAATTCCTATGCAATATCTGGGTTTCATCGTCAACAAGAAGGTCAGAGGGATACAGTAAACCTGAAGTCAAGCATCGGAATCTATAACTAGTGTCACAGGAATGGTTCAAAACATAGACAGTAAGAAGAGTCAGTTTTCTTGTACTTAAGTCTGCGTTGTACCTATTGTATTTAATTCCGATGCAATATCTGTGTTTCATCGTCAATAAGAGGGTCAGAGGGATACAGTAAACCTGAAGTGAAGCATCGGAATCTACAACTAGTGTCACAGGAATGGTTCAAAACATAGACAGTAATAAGAGTCAGTTTTCTTGTACTTAAGTCGGCATTGTGCCTTTTGTATTAATTTCCGATGCAACTTCTGTGTTTCATCGTCAATACGAAGGTCAGAGGGTTACAGTAAACCTGAGGTGAAGCATCGGAATCTATAACTAGTGTCACAGGAATGGTTCAAAACATAGACAGTAAGAATTGACAGTTTTCGTGTACTTAAGTCGGCATTGTTCGTTTTCTATTTAATTCCGATGCTATTTCTTTGTTTCATCAACTTTAAGTAGGTCAGAGGGATACAGTAAACCTGAAGTGAAGCATCGGAATCTATAACTAGTGTCTCAGGAATGGTTCAATACATAGACAGTAAGAAGAGGCAGTTTTCTTGTACTTAAGTCGGCATTTCGCCTTTTGTATTTAATTCCGTTGCAATTTCTGTGTTTCATCGTCAATAAGAAGGTCAGAGGGATACAGTAAACCTGAAGTGAAGCATCGGAATCAATCACTAGTGTCACAGGAATGGTTCAAAACATAGACAGTAAGAAGAGTCAGTTTTCTTGTACTTAAGTCGGCTTTGTACCTTTTGTATTTAATTCCGATGCAATTTCTGTGTTTCATCGTCAATAAGAAGGTCAGAGGGATACAGTAAACCTGAAGTGAAGCATCGGAATCCATAATTAGTGTCACAGGAATGGTTCAAAACATAGACAGTGAGAAGAGTCAGTTGTCTTGTACTTAAGTCGGCGTTGTACCTTTTGTATATAATTCCGATGCAATTTCTGTGTTTCATCGTCAATAAGAAGGTCAGAGGGATACAGTAAACCTGAAGTGTAGCATCGGAATCTATAACTAGTGTCTCAGGAATGGTTCAAAACATTGACAGTAAGAAGAGTCAGTTTTCTTGTACTTAAGTCGGCATTTCGAGTTTTGTATTTAATTCCGTTGCAATTTCTGTGTTTCATCGTCAGTAAGAAGGTCAGAGGGATATAGTAAACCTGAGGTGAAGCATCGGAATCTATAACTAGTGTCACAGGAATGGTTCAAAACATAGACAGTAAGAAGGGTCAGTTTTCGTGTACTTAAATCGGCATTGCTCCTTTTCTATTTAATTCCTATGCAATTTCTGGGTTTCATCGTCAGCAAGAAGGTCAAAGGGATACAGTAAACCTGAAGTGAATCATCGGAATCTATAACTAGTGTCACAGGAACGGTTCAAAACATAGACAGTTAGAAGAGTCAGTTTTCTTGTACTTAAGTCGGCGTTGTACCTTTTGTATTTAATTCCGATGCGATTTCTGTGTTTCATCATCAATAGGAAGTTCAGAGGGATACAGTAAACCTGAAGTGAAGCATCGGAATCTATAACTAGTGTCACAGGAATGGTTCAAAACATAGACAGTAAGAAGAGTCAGTTTTCTTGTACTTAAGTCGGCATTGTGCCTTTTGTATTTAATTCCGAAGCAATTTCTGTGTTTCATCGCCAATAAGAAGGTCAGAGGGATACAGTAAACCTGAAGTGAATCATTGGAATCTATAACTAGTGTCACATGAATTGCTCAAAATATAGACAGTAAGAAGAGTCAGTTTTCTTGTACTTAAGTCGGCATTGTGCCTTTTGTATTTAATTCCGATGCAATTCCATTGTTTCATCGCCAATAAGAAGGTCAGAGGGATACAGTAGACCTGAAGTGAAGCATCGGAATCTATAAATAGTGTCACAGGAATGGTTCAAAACATAGACAGTAAGAAGAGTCAGTTTTCTTGTACTTAAGTCGGCATTGTGCCTTTTGTATTTAATTCCGATGCAATTTCTTTGTTTCATCAACTTTAAGTAGGACAGAGGGATACAGTAAACCTGAAGTGAAGCATCGGAATCTATAACTAGTGTCTCAGGAATGGTTCAAAACATAGACAGTAAGAAGAGTCAGTTTTCGTGTACTTAAGTTGGCATTGTGCCTTTCTATTTATTTCCGATGCAATTTCTGGGTTTCATCGTCAATAAGAAGGTTTGAGGGATACAGTAAACCTGAAGTGAAGCATCGGAATCTATAACTAGTGTCACAGGAGTGGTTCAAAACATAGACAGTAAGAAGAGTCAGTTTTCTTGTACTTAAGTCGGCGTTGTACCTTTTGTATTTAATTCCGATGCAATTACTGTGTTTCATCGTCAATAAGAAGGTCAGAGGGATACAGTAAACCTGAAGTGAAGCATTGGAATCTATAACTAGTGTCACAGGAATGGTTCAAAACATAGACAGTAAGAAGAGTCAGTTTTCTTGTACTTAAGTCGGCGTTGTACCTATTGTATTAAATAACGATGCAATTTCTGTGTTTCATCGTCAATAAGAATGTCAGAGGGATACAGTAAACCTGAAGTGATGCATCGGAATCTATAACTAGTGTCTCAGGAATGGTTCAAAACATAGACAGTAAGAAGAGTCAGTTTTCTTGTACTTAAGTCGGCATTTCGCCTTTTGTATTTAATTCCGTTGCAATTTCTGTGTTTCATCGTCAGTAAGAAGGTCAGAGGGATACAGTAAACCTGAGGTGAAGCATCGGAATCTATAACTAGTGTCACAGGAATGGTTCAAATCATAGACAGTAAGAAGGGTCAGTTTTCGTGTACTTAAGTCGGCATTGTGCCTTTTCTATTTAATTCCTATGCAATTTCTGGGTTTCATCGTCAGCAAGAAGGTCAGAGGGATACAGTAAACCTGAAGTGAGGCATCGGAATCTATAACTAGTGTCACAGGAATTGTTCAAAGCATAGACAGTAAGAGGAGTCAGTTTTCTTGTACTTAAGTCGGCGTTGTACCTTTTGTATTTAATTCCGATTCAATTTCTGTGTTTCATCATCAATAGGAAGTTCAGAGGGATACAGTAAACCTGAAGTGAAGCATCGGAATCTATAACTAGTGTCACAGGAATGGTTCATAACATAGACAGTAAGAAGAGTCAGTTTTCTTGTACTTAAGTCGGCATTGTGCCTTTTGTATTAATTTCCGATGCAACTTCTGTGTTTCATCGTCAATACGAAGGTCAGAGGGTTACAGTAAACCTGAAGTGAAGCATCGGAATCTATAACTAGTGTCACAGGAATGGTTCAAATCATAGACAGTAAGAAGAGTTAGTTTTCTTGTAATTAAGTCGGCATTGTGCATTTTGTATTTAATTCCGAAGCAATTTCTTTGTTTCATCGTCAATAAGAAGGTCAGAGGGATACAGTAAACCTGAAGTGAATCATTGGAATCTATAACTAGTGTCACATGAATTGCTCAAAATATAGACAGTAAGAAGAGTCAGTTTTCTTGTACTTAAGTCGGCATTGTGCCTTTTGTATTTAATTCCGTGGCAATTTCATTGTTTCATCGTCAATAAGAAGGTTTGAGGGATACAGTAGACCTGAAGTGAAGCATCGGAATCTATAACTAGTGTCACAGGAATGGTTCAAACATAGACAGTAAGAAGAGTCAGTTTTCTTGTACTTAATTCGGCATTGTGCCTTTTGTATTTAATTCCGATGCAATTTCTTTGTTTCATCAACTTTAAGTAGGTCAGAGGGATACAGTAAACCTGAAGTGAAGCATCGGAATCTATAACTAGTGTCTCAGGAATGGTTCAAAACATAGACAGTAAGAAGAGTCAGTTTTCTTGTACTTAAGTCGGCATTTCGCCTTTTGTATTTAATTCCGTTGCAATTTCTGGGTTTCATCGTCAATAAGAACGTCAGAGGGATACAGTAAACCTGAGGTGAAGCATCGGAATCTATAACTAGTGTCACAGGAATGGTTCAAATATAGACAGTAAGAATTGTCAGTTTTCGTGTACTTAAGCCGGCATTGTGCCTTTTCTATTTAATTCCGATGCAATTTCTGGGTTTAATCGTCAATAAGAAGGTCGGAGGGATACAGTAAACCTGAAGTGAAGCATCGGAATCTATCATTAGTGTCCCACGAATGGTTCAAAACATAGACAGTAAGAAGAGTCAGTTTTCTTGTACTTAAGTCGGCGTTGTACCTTTTGTATTTAATTCCGATGCAATTTCTGTGTTTCATCGTCAAGAAGAGGGTCAGAGGGATACAGTAAACCTGAAGTGAAGCATCGGAATCTATAACTAGTGTCACAGGAATGGTTCAAAACATAGACAGTAAGAAGAGTCAGTTTTCTTGTACTTAAGTCGGCATTGTGCCTTTTGTATTAATTTCCGATGCAACTTCTGTGTTTCATCGTCAATACGAAGGTCAGAGGCTTACAGTAAACCTGAAGTGAAGCATCGGAATCTATAACTAGTGTCACAGGAATGGTTCAAAACATAGACAGTAAGAAGGGTTAGTTTTCTTGTACTTAAGTCGGCATTGTGCATTTTGTATTTAATTCCAAAGCAATTTCTGTGTTTCATCGTCAATAAGGTCAGAGGGATACAGTAAACCTGAAGTGAATCATTGGAATCTATAACTTGTGTCACATGAATTGCTCAAAATATAGACAGTTAGAAGAGTCAGTTTTCTTGTACTTAAGTCGGCATTGTGCCTTTTATATTTAATTCCGATGCAGTTTCATTGTTTCATCGTCTATAAGAAGGTCAGAGGGATACAGTAGACATGAAGTGAAGCATCGGAATCTATAACTAGTGTCACAGGAATGGTTCAAACATAGACAGTAAGAAGAGTCAGCTTTCTTGTACTTAAGTCGGCATTGTGCCTTTTGTATTTAATTCCGATGCAATTTCTTTGTTTGATCAACTTTAAGTAGGTCAGACGGATACAGTAAACCGGAAGTGAAGCATCGGAATCTATAACTAGTGTCTCAGGAATGGTTCAAAACATAGACAGTAAGAAGAGTCAGTTTTCTTGTACTTAAGTCGGCATTTCGCCTTTTGTATTTAATTCCGTTGCGATTTCTGTGTTTCATCGTCAATAAGAAGGTCAGAGGGATACAGTAAACCTGAGGTGAAGCATCGGAATCTATAACTAGTGTCACAGGAATGGTTCAAAGCATAGACAGTGAGAAGAGTCAGTTTTCGTGTACTTATGTCGGCATTGTGCCTTTTCTATTTAACTCCGATGCAATTTCTGGGTTTCATCGTCAATAAGAAGGTCAGAGGGATACAGTAAACCTGAAGTGAAGCATCGGAATCTATAACTAGTCTCACAGGAATGGTTCAAAACATAGACAGTAAGAAGAGTCAGTTTTCTTGTACTTACGTCGGCGTTGTACCTTTTGTATTTAATTCCGATGCAATTTCTGTGTTTCATCGTCATTAAGAAGGTCAGAGGGATACAGTAAACCTGAAGTGAAGCATCGGAATCTATAACTAGTGTCTCAGGAATGGTTCAAAACATCGACAGTAAGAAGAGTCAGTTTTCTTGTACTTAAGTCGGCATTTCGCCTTTTGTATTTAATTCCGTTGCAATTTCTGTGTTTCATCGTCAGTAAGAAGGTCAGAGGGATCCAGTAAACCTGAGGTGAAGCATCGGAATCTATAACTAGTGTCACAGGAGTGGTTCAAAACATAGACAGTAAGAAGGGTCAGTTTTCGTGTACTTAAGTCGGCATTGTGCCTTTTCTATTTAATTCCTATGCAATTTCTGGGTTTCATCGTCAGCAAGAAGGTCAAAGGGATACAGTAAACCTGAAGTGAAGCATCGGAATCTATAACTAGTGTCACAGGAATGGTTCAAAACATAGACAGTAAGAAGAGTCAGTTTTCTTGTACTTAAGTCGGCGTTGTACCTTTATTATTTAATTCCGATGCAATTTCTGTGATTCATCATCAATAGGAAGTTCAGAGGGATACAGTAAACCTGAAGTGAAGCATCGGAATCTATAACTAGTGTCACAGGAATGGTTCAAATCATAGACTGTAAGAAGAGTCTGTTTTCTTGTACTTAAGTCGGCATTGTGCCTTTTGTATTAATTTCCGATGCAACTTCTATGTTTCATCGTCAATAAGAAGGTCAGAGGGATACAGTAAACCTGAAGTGAATCATTGGAATCTATAACTAGTGTCACATGAATTGCTCAAAATATAGACAGTAAGAAGAGTCAGTTTTCTTGTACTTAAGTCGGCATTGTGCCTTTTGTATTTAATTCCGATGCAATTTCATTGTTTCATCGTCAATAAGAAGGTCAGAGGGATACAGTAAACCTGAGGTGAAGCATCGGAATCTATAACTAGTGTCACAGAAATGGTTCAAAACATAGACAGTAAGAAAAGTCATTTTTCTTGTACTTAAGTCGGCATTTCGCCTTTTGTATTTAATTCCGTTGCAATTTCTGTGTTTCATCGTCAATAAGAAGGTCAGAGGGATACAGTAAACCTGAGGTGGAGCATTGGAATCTATAACTAGTGTCACAGGAATGGTTCAAAACATAGACAATAACAATTGTCAGTTTTTGTGTACTTAAGTCGGCGTTGTACCTTTTGTATGTAATTCCGATGCAATTTCTGTGTTTCATCGTCAATAAGAAGGTCAGAGGGATACAGTAGAACTGAAGTGAAGCATCGGAATCTATAACTAGTGTCACAGGAATGGTTCAAACATAGACAGTAAGAAGAGTCAGTTTTCTTGTACTTAAGTCTGCATTGTGCCTTTTGTATTTAATTCCGATGCAATTTCTTTGTTTCATCAACTTTAAGTAGGACAGAGGGATACAGTAAACCTGAAGTGAAGCATCGGAATCTATAACTAGTGTCTCAGGAATGGTTCAGAACTTAGACAGTAAGAAGAGTCAGTTTTCTTGTACTTAAGTCGGCATTGTGCCTTTTGTATTTAATTCCGAAGCAATTACTGTGTTTCATCGTCAATAAGAAGGTCAGAGGGATACAGTAAACCGGAAGTGAAGCATCTGAATCTATAACTAGAGTTACAGGAATGGTTCAAAACATAGACAGTAAAAAGAGTCAGTTTTCTTGTACTTAAGTCGGCATTGTGCCTTTTGTATTTAATTCCGATGCAATTTCTATGTTTCATCGTCAATAAGGTCAGAGGAATACAGTAAACCTGAAGTGAAGCATCGGTATCTATAACTAGTATAACAGGAATGGTTCAAAACACAGACAGTAAGAAGGGTCAGTTTTCTTGTACTTAAGTCGTCATTGTGCCATTTGTATTTAATTCCGATGCAATATCTGTGTTTCATCGTCAATAAGAAGGTCAGAGGGATACAGTAAACCTGAAGTGAAGCATCGGAATCTATATCTAGTGTCACACGAATGGTTCAAAACATAGACTGTATGAAGAGCTAGTTTTCTTGTACTTAAGTCGGCATTGTGCCTTTTGTATTTAACTCCGATGCAATATCTGTGTTTCTTCGTCAATAAGAAGGTCAGAGGGATACAGTAAACCTGAAGTGAAGCATCGGAATCGATAACTAGTGTCACAGGAATGGTTCAAAACATAGACAGTAAGAAGAGTCAGTTTTCTTGTATTTAAGCCGGCATTGTGCATTTTGTATTTAATTCCGATGCAATTACTGTGTTTCATCGTCAATAAGAACGTCACAGGGATACAGTAAACCTGAAGTGAAGCACCCGAATCTATAACTAGTGTCACAGGAATGGTTCAAACATAGACAGTAAGAAGAGTCAGTATTCTTGTACTTAAGTCGGCATTGTGCCCTTTGTATTTAATTCAGATGTAATTTCTGTGTTTCATCATCAATAAGAAGGTCAGAGCGATACAGTAAACCTGAAGTGAAGCATCGGAATCAATAACTAGTGTCACATGAATGGTTCATACATAAACAGTGAGAAGAGTCAGTTTTCTTGTACATAAGTCGGCATTGTGCCATTTGTATTTAATTCCGATGCAATTTCTGTGTTTCATCGTCAATAAGAAGGTCAGAGGGTTACAGTAAAACTGAAGTGAAGAATCGTACTCAATAATTTGTGTCACATGTTTTTTTCAAAACATTGAGAGTAAGAAGAGTCAGCTTCTTGTACTTAAGTCGGCATTGTGCTCTTTGTATTTAATTCCGATGCAATTTCTGTGATTCATCGTCAATAAGAAGGTCATAGGGATACAGTAAAGCTGAAGTGAAGCATCGGAATCTATAACTATTGTCACAGGTATGGTTCAAAACATAGACAGTAAGAAAAAGTCAGTTTACTTGTACTTAAGTCGGCATTGTGCCTTTTGTATTAAATCCGATGCAATTTCTGTGTTTCATCGTCAATAAGAAGGTCAGAGGGATACAGTAAACCAGAAGTGAAGCATCGGAATTTATAACAAGTGTCTCAGGAATGGTTCAAAACATAGACAGTAAGAAGAGTCATTTTTCTTTTACTTAAGTCGACATTGAGCCTTCTGTATTTAATTCCGTTGCAATTACAGAGTTTCATCGTCAATAAGAAGGTCAGAGGGATACTGCAAACCTGAGGTGTAGCATCGGTATCTATAACTAGTGTCACAGGAATGGTTCAAAGCATAGACAGTAAGAAGAGTCAGTTTTCTTGTACTTAAGTCGGCATTGTGCATTTTGTATTTAATTCCGATGAAATTTCTGTGTTTCAGCGTCAATAAGAAGGTCAGAGGGATACAGTAAACCTGAAGTGAAGCATCGAATCTATAACTAGTGTCACATGAATGGTTCAAAACATAGACAGTAAGAAGAGTCTGTTTTCTTGTACTTAAGTTGGCATTGTGCCTTTTGTATTTAATTCCAATGCAATTTCTGTGTTTCATCGTCAATAAGAAGGTCAGAGGGAAACAGTAAACCTGAAGTGAAGCATCGGAATCTATTACTAGTGTCACAGGAATGGTTCAAAACATAGTCAGTAAGAAGAGTCAGTTTTCTTGTATTTAAGTAGGCGTTGTGCCTTTTGTATTTAATTCCGATGCTATATCTGTGTTTCATCAACAGTAAGAATGTCAGAGGGATACAGTAAACCTGAAGTGAAGCATCGGAACCTATAACTAGTGTCACATGAATGGTTCAAACATAGACAGTAAGAATAGTCAGTTTTCTTGTACTTAAGTCGGCATTGTGCCTTTTGTATTTAATTCCGATGCAATTTCTGTGTTTCATCGTCAATAAGAAGGTCAGAGGGATACAGTAAACCTGAAGTGAAGCATCGGAATCTATAACTAGTGTCACAGGAATGGTTCAAAACATAGACAGTAAGAAGAGTTAGTTTTCTTGTACTTAAGTCGGCATTGTGCTTTTAGTATTTATTTGCGATGCGATTTCTGCGTTTCATCGTCAATAAGATGGTCAGAGTAATATAGTAAACCTGAAGTGAAGCATCGGAAACTATATCTAGTGTCACAGGAAAGGTACAAAACATAGACAGTAAGAAGAGTCTGTTTTCTTGTACTTAAGTCGGCGTTGTGCCTTTTGTATTTAATTCCGATGCAATTTCTGTGTTTCATCGTCAATAAGAAGGTCTGTGGGATACAGTAAACCTGAAGTGAAGCGTCGGAATCTATAACTAGTGTCACAGGAATGGTTCAAAACTTAGACAGTAAGAAGAGTCAGTTTTCTTTTACTTAAGTCGGCATTGTGCCTTTTGTGTTTAATTCCAATGCAATATCTGGGTTTCATTTTCAGTAAGAAGGTCAGAGGGATACAGTAAACCTGAAGTGAAGCATCGGAATCTATAACTAGTGTCACACGAATTGTTCAAAACATAGACTGTATGAAGAGTCAGTTTTCTTGTACTTAAGTCTGCATTGTGCCTTTTGTATTTAACTCCGATGCAATATCTGTGTTTCATCGTCAATAAGAAGGTCAGAGGGATACAGTAAACCTGAAGTGAAGCATCGGAATCTATAACTAGTGTCACAGGAATGGTTCAAAACAAAGACAGTAAGAAGAGTCAATTTTCTTGTACTTAAGTCGGCGTTGTGCCTTTTGTATTTAACTCCGATGCAATATCTGTGTTTCATCGTCAATAAGAAGGTCAGAGGGATACAGTAAACCTGAAGTGAAGCATCGGAATCTATAACTAGTGTCACAGGAATGGTTCAAAACAAAGACAGTAAGAAGAGTCAGTTTTCTTGTACTTAAGGCGGCATTGTGCCTTTTGTATTTAATTCCGAAGCAATTTCTGTGTTTCATCGTCAATAAGAAGGTCAGAGGGTTACAGTAAACCTGAAGTGAAGCATCTGAATCTATAACTAGTGTCACAGGAATGGTTGAAATCATAGACAGTAAGGAGAGTCAGTTTTCTTGTACTTAAGTCGGCATTGTGCCTTTTGTATTTAATTCCGATGCAATTTCTGTGTTTCATCGTCAATTTGAAGGTCAGAGGAATACAGTAAACCTGAATGAAGCATCGGAATCTATAACTAGTGTCACAGGAATGGTTCAAAAACGTAGACAGTAAGAAGAGTCAGTTTTCTTGTACTTAAGTCGTCATTGTGCCATTTGTATTTAATTCCGATGCAATAACTGTGTTTCATCGTCAATAAGAAGGTCAGAGGGATACAGTAAACCTGAAGTGAAGCATCGGAATCTATAACTAGTGTCTCAGGAATGGTTCAAAACATCGACAGTAAGAAGAGTCAGTTTTCTTGTACTTAAGTCGGCATTTCGCCTTTTGTATTTAATTCCGTTGCAATTTCTGTGTTTCATCGTCAGTAAGAAGGTCAGAGGGATCCAGTAAACCTGAGGTGAAGCATCGGAATCTATAACTAGTGTCACAGGAGTGGTTCAAAACATAGACAGTAAGAAGGGTCAGTTTTCGTGTACTTAAGTCGGCATTGTGCCTTTTCTATTTAATTCCTATGCAATTTCTGGGTTTCATCGTCAGCAAGAAGGTCAAAGGGATACAGTAAACCTGAAGTGAAGCATCGGAATCTATAACTAGTGTCACAGGAATGGTTCAAACATAGACAGTAAGAAGAGTCAGTTTTCTTGTACTTAAGTCGGCGTTGTACCTTTATTATTTAATTCCGATGCAATTTCTGTGATTCACCATCAATAGGAAGTTCAGAGGGATACAGTAAACCTGAAGTGAAGCATCGGAATCTATAACTAGTGTCACAGGAATGGTTCAAATCATAGACTGTAAGAAGAGTCTGTTTTCTTGTACTTAAGTCGGCATTGTGCCTTTTGTATTAATTTCCGATGCAACTTCTATGTTTCATCGTCAATAAGAAGGTCAGAGGGATACAGTAAACCTGAAGTGAATCATTGGAATCTATAACTAGTGTCACATGAATTGCTCAAAATATAGACAGTAAGAAGAGTCAGTTTTCTTGTACTTAAGTCGGCATTGTGCCTTTTGTATTTAATTCCGATGCAATTTCATTGTTTCATCGTCAATAAGAAGGTCAGAGGGATACAGTAAACCTGAGGTGAAGCATCGGAATCTATAACTAGTGTCACAGAAATGGTTCAAAACATAGACAGTAAGAAAAGTCATTTTTCTTGTACTTAAGTCGGCATTTCGCCTTTTGTATTTAATTCCGTTGCAATTTCTGTGTTTCATCGTCAATAAGAAGGTCAGAGGGATACAGTAAACCTGAGGTGGAGCATTGGAATCTATAACTAGTGTCACAGGAATGGTTCAAAACATAGACAATAACAATTGTCAGTTTTTGTGTACTTAAGTCGGCGTTGTACCTTTTGTATGTAATTCCGATGCAATTTCTGTGTTTCATCGTCAATAAGAAGGTCAGAGGGATACAGTAGAACTGAAGTGAAGCATCGGAATCTATAACTAGTGTCACAGGAATGGTTCAAACATAGACAGTAAGAAGAGTCAGTTTTCTTGTACTTAAGTCTGCATTGTGCCTTTTGTATTTAATTCCGATGCAATTTCTTTGTTTCATCAACTTTAAGTAGGACAGAGGGATACAGTAAACCTGAAGTGAAGCATCGGAATCTATAACTAGTGTCTCAGGAATGGTTCAGAACTTAGACAGTAAGAAGAGTCAGTTTTCTTGTACTTAAGTCGGCATTGTGCCTTTTGTATTTAATTCCGAAGCAATTACTGTGTTTCATCGTCAATAAGAAGGTCAGAGGGATACAGTAAACCGGAAGTGAAGCATCTGAATCTATAACTAGAGTTACAGGAATGGTTCAAAACATAGACAGTAAAAAGAGTCAGTTTTCTTGTACTTAAGTCGGCATTGTGCCTTTTGTATTTAATTCCGATGCAATTTCTATGTTTCATCGTCAATAAGGTCAGAGGAATACAGTAAACCTGAAGTGAAGCATCGGTATCTATAACTAGTATAACAGGAATGGTTCAAAACACAGACAGTAAGAAGGGTCAGTTTTCTTGTACTTAAGTCGTCATTGTGCCATTTGTATTTAATTCCGATGCAATATCTGTGTTTCATCGTCAATAAGAAGGTCAGAGGGATACAGTAAACCTGAAGTGAAGCATCGGAATCTATATCTAGTGTCACACGAATGGTTCAAACCATAGACTGTATGAAGAGCTAGTTTTCTTGTACTTAAGTCGGCATTGTGCCTTTTGTATTTAACTCCGATGCAATATCTGTGTTTCTTCGTCAATAAGAAGGTCAGAGGGATACAGTAAACCTGAAGTGAAGCATCGGAAGCGATAACTAGTGTCACAGGAATGGTTCAAAACATAGACAGTAAGAAGAGTCAGTTTTCTTGTATTTAAGCCGGCATTGTGCATTTTGTATTTAATTCCGATGCAATTACTGTGTTTCATCGTCAATAAGAACGTCACAGGGATACAGTAAACCTGAAGTGAAGCACCCGAATCTATAACTAGTGTCACAGGAATGGTTCAAACATAGACAGTAAGAAGAGTCAGTATTCTTGTACTTAAGTCGGCATTGTGCCCTTTGTATTTAATTCAGATGTAATTTCTGTGTTTCATCGTCAATAAGAAGGTCAGAGCGATACAGTAAACCTGAAGTGAAGCATCGGAATCAATAACTAGTGTCACATGAATGGTTCATACATAAACAGTGAGAAGAGTCAGTTTTCTTGTACATAAGTCGGCATTGTGCCATTTGTATTTAATTCCGATGCAATTTCTGTGTTTCATCGTCAATAAGAAGGTCAGAGGGTTACAGTAAACCTGAAGTGAAGAATCGGACTCAATAATTTGTGTCACATGTTTTTTTCAAAACATTGAGAGTAAGAAGAGTCAGCTTCTTGTACTTAAGTCGGCATTGTGCTCTTTGTATTTAATTCCGATGCAATTTCTGTGATTCATCGTCAATAAGAAGGTCATAGGGATACAGTAAAGCTGAAGTGAAGCATCGGAATCTATAACTATTGTCACAGGTATGGTTCAAAACATAGACAGTAAGAAAAAGTCAGTTTACTTGTACTTAAGTCGGCATTGTGCCTTTTGTATTAAATCCGATGCAATTTCTGTGTTTCATCGTCAATAAGAAGGTCAGAGGGATACAGTAAACCAGAAGTGAAGCATCGGAATTTATAACAAGTGTCTCAGGAATGGTTCAAAACATAGACAGTAAGAAGAGTCATTTTTCTTTTACTTAAGTCGACATTGAGCCTTCTGTATTTAATTCCGTTGCAATTACAGAGTTTCATCGTCAATAAGAAGGTCAGAGGGATACTGCAAACCTGAGGTGTAGCATCGGTATCTATAACTAGTGTCACAGGAATGGTTCAAAGCATAGACAGTAAGAAGAGTCAGTTTTCTTGTACTTAAGTCGGCATTGTGCATTTTGTATTTAATTCCGATGAAATTTCTGTGTTTCAGCGTCAATAAGAAGGTCAGAGGGATACAGTAAACCTGAAGTGAAGCATCGAATCTATAACTAGTGTCACATGAATGGTTCAAAACATAGACAGTAAGAAGAGTCTGTTTTCTTGTACTTAAGTCGGCATTGTGCCTTTTGTATTTAATTCCAATGCAATTTCTGTGTTTCATCGTCAATAAGAAGGTCAGAGGGAAACAGTAAACCTGAAGTGAAGCATCGGAATCTATTACTAGTGTCACAGGAATGGTTCAAAACATAGTCAGTAAGAAGAGTCAGTTTTCTTGTATTTAAGTAGGCGTTGTGCCTTTTGTATTTAATTCCGATGCTATATCTGTGTTTCATCAACAGTAAGAATGTCAGAGGGATACAGTAAACCTGAAGTGAAGCATCGGAACCTATAACTAGTGTCACATCAATGGTTCAAACATAGACAGTAAGAATAGTCAGTTTTCTTGTACTTAAGTCGGCATTGTGCCTTTTGTATTTAATTCCGATGCAATTTCTGTGTTTCATCGTCAATAAGAAGGTCAGAGGGATACAGTAAACCTGAAGTGAAGCATCGGAATCTATAACTAGTGTCACAGGAATGGTTCAAAACATAGACAGTAAGAAGAGTTAGTTTTCTTGTACTTAAGTCGGCATTGTGCTTTTAGTATTTATTTGCGATGCGATTTCTGCGTTTCATCGTCAATAAGATGGTCAGAGTAATATAGTAAACCTGAAGTGAAGCATCGGAAACTATATCTAGTGTCACAGGAAAGGTACAAAACATAGACAGTAAGAAGAGTCAGTTTTCTTGTACTTAAGTCGGCGTTGTGCCTTTTGTATTTAATTCCGATGCAATTTCTGTGTTTCATCGTCAATAAGAAGGTCTGTGGGATACAGTAAACCTGAAGTGAAGCGTCGGAATCTATAACTAGTGTCACAGGAATGGTTCAAAACTTAGACAGTAAGAAGAGTCAGTTTTCTTTTACTTAAGTCGGCATTGTGCCTTTTGTGTTTAATTCCAATGCAATATCTGGGTTTCATTTTCAGTAAGAAGGTCAGAGGGATACAGTAAACCTGAAGTGAAGCATCGGAATCTATAACTAGTGTCACACGAATTGTTCAAAACATAGACTGTATGAAGAGTCAGTTTTCTTGTACTTAAGTCTGCATTGTGCCTTTTGTATTTAACTCCGATGCAATATCTGTGTTTCATCGTCAATAAGAAGGTCAGAGGGATACAGTAAACCTGAAGTGAAGCATCGAAATCTATAACTAGTGTCACAGGAATGGTTCAAAACAAAGACAGTAAGAAGAGTCAATTTTCTTGTACTTAAGTCGGCGTTGTGCCTTTTGTATTTAACTCCGATGCAATATCTGTGTTTCATCGTCAATAAGAAGGTCAGAGGGATACAGTAAACCTGAAGTGAAGCATCGGAATCTATAACTAGTGTCACAGGAATGGTTCAAAACAAAGACAGTAAGAAGAGTCAGTTTTCTTGTACTTAAGGCGGCATTGTGCCTTTTGTATTTAATTCCGAAGCAATTTCTGTGTTTCATCGTCAATAAGAAGGTCAGAGGGTTACAGTAAACCTGAAGTGAAGCATCTGAATCTATAACTAGTGTCACAGGAATGGTTGAAATCATAGACAGTAAGGAGAGTCAGTTTTCTTGTACTTAAGTCGGCATTGTGCCTTTTGTATTTAATTCCGATGCAATTTCTGTGTTTCATCGTCAATTTGAAGGTCAGAGGAATACAGTAAACCTGAATGAAGCATCGGAATCTATAACTAGTGTCACAGGAATGGTTCAAAAACGTAGACAGTAAGAAGAGTCAGTTTTCTTGTACTTAAGTCGTCATTGTGCCATTTGTATTTAATTCCGATGCAATAACTGTGTTTCATCGTCAATAAGAAGGTCAGAGGGATACAGTAAATCTGAAGTGAAGCATCGGAATCTATAACTAGTGTCACACGAATTGTTCAAAACTTAGACTGTATGAAGACTCAGTTTTCTTGTACTTAAGTCGGCATTGTGCCTTTTGTGTTTAATTCCAATGCAATATCTGGGTTTCATTTTCAGTAAGACGGTCAGAGGGATACAGTAAACCTGAGGTGAAGCATCGGTATCTATAACTAGTGTCACAGGAATGGTTCAGAACTTAGACAGTAAGAAGAGTCAGTTTTCTTGTACTTAAGGCGGCATTGTGCATTTTGTATTTAATTCCGATGCAATTTCTGTGTTTCATCGTCAATAAGAAGGTCAGAGGGATACAGTAAACCTGAAGTGAAGCATCGGAATCTATAACTAGTGTCACATGAATGTTTCAAAGATAGACAGTCAGAAGAGTCAGTTTTATTGTACATAAGTCGGCATTGTGCCTTTTGTATTTAATTCCGATGCAATTTCTGTGTTTCATCGTCAATAAGAAGGTCTGAGGGATACAGTAAACCTGAAGTGAAGCATCGAATCTATAACTAGTGTCACAGGAATGGTTCAAAGCATAAACAGTAAGAAGAGTCAGTTTTCTTGTACTTAAGTCGGCATTGTGCCTTTTGTTTTTAATTCCGATGAAATTTCTGTATTTCATCGTCAATAAGAAGGTCAGAGGGATACAGTAAACCTGAAGGGAAGCATCGGAATCTATTACTACTGTCACAGGAATGGTTCAAATCATAGTCAGTAAGGAGAGTCAGTTTTCTTGTCTTAAGTAGGCATTGTGCCTTTTGTATTTAATTCCGATGCAATATCTGTGTTTCATCAACAGTAAGAATGTCAGAGGGATACAGTTAACCTGAAGTGAAGCATCGGAATCTATAACTTGTGTCACATGAATGGTTCAAACATAGACAGTAAGAAGAGTCAGTTTTCTTGTACTTATATCGGCATTGTGCCTTTTGTATTTAATTCCGATGCAATTTCTGTGTTTCATCGTCAATAAGAAGGTCATAGGGATACAGTAAAGCTGAAGTGAAGCATCGGAATCTATAACTATTGTCACAGGTATGGTTCAAAACATAGACAGTAAGAAAAAGTCAGTTTACTTGTACTTAAGTCGGCATTGTGCCTTTTGTATTAAATCCGATGCAATTTCTGTGTTTCATCGTCAATAAGAAGGTCAGAGGGATACAGTAAACCAGAAGTGAAGCATCGGAATTTATAACAAGTGTCTCAGGAATGGTTCAAAACATAGACAGTAAGAAGAGTCATTTTTCTTTTACTTAAGTCGACATTGAGCCTTCTGTATTTAATTCCGTTGCAATTACAGAGTTTCATCGTCAATAAGAAGGTCAGAGGGATACTGCAAACCTGAGGTGTAGCATCGGTATCTATAACTAGTGTCACAGGAATGGTTCAAAGCATAGACAGTAAGAAGAGTCAGTTTTCTTGTACTTAAGTCGGCATTGTGCATTTTGTATTTAATTCCGATGAAATTTCTGTGTTTCAGCGTCAATAAGAAGGTCAGAGGGATACAGTAAACCTGAAGTGAAGCATCGAATCTATAACTAGTGTCACATGAATGGTTCAAAACATAGACAGTAAGAAGAGTCTGTTTTCTTGTACTTAAGTCGGCATTGTGCCTTTTGTATTTAATTCCAATGCAATTTCTGTGTTTCATCGTCAATAAGAAGGTCAGAGGGAAACAGTAAACCTGAAGTGAAGCATCGGAATCTATTACTAGTGTCACAGGAATGGTTCAAAACATAGTCAGTAAGAAGAGTCAGTTTTCTTGTATTTAAGTAGGCGTTGTGCCTTTTGTATTTAATTCCGATGCTATATCTGTGTTTCATCAACAGTAAGAATGTCAGAGGGATACAGTAAACCTGAAGTGAAGCATCGGAACCTATAACTAGTGTCACATCAATGGTTCAAACATAGACAGTAAGAATAGTCAGTTTTCTTGTACTTAAGTCGGCATTGTGCCTTTTGTATTTAATTCCGATGCAATTTCTGTGTTTCATCGTCAATAAGAAGGTCAGAGGGATACAGTAAACCTGAAGTGAAGCATCGGAATCTATAACTAGTGTCACAGGAATGGTTCAAAACATAGACAGTAAGAAGAGTTAGTTTTCTTGTACTTAAGTCGGCATTGTGCTTTTAGTATTTATTTGCGATGCGATTTCTGCGTTTCATCGTCAATAAGATGGTCAGAGTAATATAGTAAACCTGAAGTGAAGCATCGGAAACTATATCTAGTGTCACAGGAAAGGTACAAAACATAGACAGTAAGAAGAGTCAGTTTTCTTGTACTTAAGTCGGCGTTGTGCCTTTTGTATTTAATTCCGATGCAATTTCTGTGTTTCATCGTCAATAAGAAGGTCTGTGGGATACAGTAAACCTGAAGTGAAGCGTCGGAATCTATAACTAGTGTCACAGGAATGGTTCAAAACTTAGACAGTAAGAAGAGTCAGTTTTCTTTTACTTAAGTCGGCATTGTGCCTTTTGTGTTTAATTCCAATGCAATATCTGGGTTTCATTTTCAGTAAGAAGGTCAGAGGGATACAGTAAACCTGAAGTGAAGCATCGGAATCTATAACTAGTGTCACACGAATTGTTCAAAACATAGACTGTATGAAGAGTCAGTTTTCTTGTACTTAAGTCTGCATTGTGCCTTTTGTATTTAACTCCGATGCAATATCTGTGTTTCATCGTCAATAAGAAGGTCAGAGGGATACAGTAAACCTGAAGTGAAGCATCGAAATCTATAACTAGTGTCACAGGAATGGTTCAAAACAAAGACAGTAAGAAGAGTCAATTTTCTTGTACTTAAGTCGGCGTTGTGCCTTTTGTATTTAACTCCGATGCAATATCTGTGTTTCATCGTCAATAAGAAGGTCAGAGGGATACAGTAAACCTGAAGTGAAGCATCGGAATCTATAACTAGTGTCACAGGAATGGTTCAAAACAAAGACAGTAAGAAGAGTCAGTTTTCTTGTACTTAAGGCGGCATTGTGCCTTTTGTATTTAATTCCGAAGCAATTTCTGTGTTTCATCGTCAATAAGAAGGTCAGAGGGTTACAGTAAACCTGAAGTGAAGCATCTGAATCTATAACTAGTGTCACAGGAATGGTTGAAATCATAGACAGTAAGGAGAGTCAGTTTTCTTGTACTTAAGTCGGCATTGTGCCTTTTGTATTTAATTCCGATGCAATTTCTGTGTTTCATCGTCAATTTGAAGGTCAGAGGAATACAGTAAACCTGAATGAAGCATCGGAATCTATAACTAGTGTCACAGGAATGGTTCAAAAACGTAGACAGTAAGAAGAGTCAGTTTTCTTGTACTTAAGTCGTCATTGTGCCATTTGTATTTAATTCCGATGCAATAACTGTGTTTCATCGTCAATAAGAAGGTCAGAGGGATACAGTAAATCTGAAGTGAAGCATCGGAATCTATAACTAGTGTCACACGAATTGTTCAAAACTTAGACTGTATGAAGACTCAGTTTTCTTGTACTTAAGTCGGCATTGTGCCTTTTGTGTTTAATTCCAATGCAATATCTGGGTTTCATTTTCAGTAAGACGGTCAGAGGGATACAGTAAACCTGAGGTGAAGCATCGGTATCTATAACTAGTGTCACAGGAATGGTTCAGAACTTAGACAGTAAGAAGAGTCAGTTTTCTTGTACTTAAGGCGGCATTGTGCATTTTGTATTTAATTCCGATGCAATTTCTGTGTTTCATCGTCAATAAGAAGGTCAGAGGGATACAGTAAACCTGAAGTGAAGCATCGGAATCTATAACTAGTGTCACATGAATGTTTCAAAGATAGACAGTCAGAAGAGTCAGTTTTATTGTACATAAGTCGGCATTGTGCCTTTTGTATTTAATTCCGATGCAATTTCTGTGTTTCATCGTCAATAAGAAGGTCTGAGGGATACAGTAAACCTGAAGTGAAGCATCGAATCTATAACTAGTGTCACAGGAATGGTTCAAAGCATAAACAGTAAGAAGAGTCAGTTTTCTTGTACTTAAGTCGGCATTGTGCCTTTTGTTTTTAATTCCGATGAAATTTCTGTATTTCATCGTCAATAAGAAGGTCAGAGGGATACAGTAAACCTGAAGGGAAGCATCGGAATCTATTACTACTGTCACAGGAATGGTTCAAATCATAGTCAGTAAGGAGAGTCAGTTTTCTTGTCTTAAGTAGGCATTGTGCCTTTTGTATTTAATTCCGATGCAATATCTGTGTTTCATCAACAGTAAGAATGTCAGAGGGATACAGTTAACCTGAAGTGAAGCATCGGAATCTATAACTTGTGTCACATGAATGGTTCAAACATAGACAGTAAGAAGAGTCAGTTTTCTTGTACTTATATCGGCATTGTGCCTTTTGTATTTAATTCCGATGCAATTTCTGTGTTTCATCGTCAATAAGAAGGTCAGAGGGATACAGTAAACCTGAAGTGAAGCATCGAAATCTATAACTAGTGACACAGGAATGGTTCAAAACGTAGACAGTAAGAAGAGTTAGTTTACTTGTACTTAAGTCGGCATTGTGCTTTTTGTATTTAATTCCGATGCGATTTCTGTGTTTCATCGTCATTAAGAAGGTCAGAGTAATACAGTAAACCTGAAGGGAAGCATCGGAATCTATATCTAGTGTCACAGGAATGGTTCAAAACGTAGACAGTAAGAAGAGTCAGTTTTTTTGTACTTGAGTCGGCGTTGTGCCTTTTGTATTTAATTCCGATGCAATTTCTGTGTTTCATCGTCAATAAGAACGTCTGAGGGATACAGTAAACCTGAAGTGAAGCATCGGAATCTATAACTAGTGTCACAGGAATGGTTCAAAACATAGACAGTAAGAAGAGTCAGTTTTCTTGTACTTAAGTCGGCATTGTGCTTTTTGTATTTTTATTCCGACGCCATTTTTGTGTTTCATCGTCAATAAGTAGGTCAGAGGGATACAGTAAAGCTGAAATGAAGCATCGGAATCTATAACTAGTGTCACAGGAATGGTTCAAATCATAGACAGTAAGAAGAGTCAGTTTTCCTGTACTTAAGTCGGCATTGTACCTTTTGTATTAAATCCGATGCAATTTCTGTGTTTCATCGTCAATAAGAAGGTCAGAGGGATACAGTAAACCTGAAGTGAAGCATCGGAATCGATAACTAGTGTCACAGGAATGGTTCAAAACATAGACAGTAAGAAGAGTCAGTTTTCTTGTATTTAAGTCGGCATTGTGCATTTTGTATTTAATTCCGACACAATTACTGTGTTTCATCGTCAATAAGAACGTCACAGGGATACAGTAAACCTGAAGTGAAGCGTCGGAATCTATAACTAGTGTCACAGGAATGGTTCAAAACTTAGACAGTAAGAAGAGTCAGTTTTCTTTTACTTAAGTCGGCATTGTGCCTTTTGTGTTTAATTCCAATGCAATATCTGGGTTTCATTTTCAGTAAGAAGGTCAGAGGGATACAGTAAACCTGAAGTGAAGCATCGGAATCTATAACTAGTGTCACACGAATTGTTCAAAACATAGACTGTATGAAGAGTCAGTTTTTTTGTATTTAAGTCGGCATTGTGCATTTTGTATTTAATTCCGACACAATTACTGTGTTTCATCGTCAATAAGAACGTCACAGGGATACAGTAAACCAGAAGTGAAGCACCCGAATCTATAACTAGTGTCACAGGAATGGTTCAAACATAGACAGTAAGAAGAGTCAGTCTTCTTGTACTTAAGTCGGCATTGTGCCTTTTGTATTAAATTCCGATGCAATTTCTGTGTTTCATCGTCAATAAGAATGTCAGAGGGATACAGTAAACCTGAAGTGAAGCATCGAATCTATAACTAGTGTCACAGGAATGGTTCAAAGCATATACAGTAAGAAGAGTCAGTTTTCTTGTACTTAAGTCGGCATTGTGCCTTTTCCATTTAGTTCCGATGCAATTACTGTGTTTCATGGTCAATGAGAAGGTCAGAGGGATACAGTAAACCTGAAGTGAAGCATCGGAATCTATAACTAGTGTCGCAGGAATGGTTTAATCATAGACAGTAAGAAGAGTCAGTTTCTTGTACTTAAGTCGGCATTGTGCCTTTTGTATTTAATTCCGATGCAATTTCTGTGTTTCATCGTCAACAAGAAGGTCAGAGGGATACAGTAAACCTGAAGTGAAGCATCGGAATCTATAACTAGTGTCACATGAATGGTTCAAACATAGACAGTAAGAAGAGTCAGTTTTCTTGTACATAAGTCGGCATTGAGCCTTTTGTATTTACTTCCGATGCAATTTCTGTGTTTCGTCGTGAATAAGAAGGTCTGTGGGATACAGTAAACCTGAAGTGAAGCGTCGGAATCTATAACTAGTGTCACAGGAATGGTTCAAAACTTAGACAGTAAGAAGAGTCAGTTTTCTTTTACTTAAGTCGGCATTGTGCCTTTTGTGTTTAATTCCAATGCAATATCTGGGTTTCATTTTCAGTAAGAAGGTCAGAGGGATACAGTAAACCTGAAGTGAAGCATCGGAATCTATAACTAGTGTCACACGAATTGTTCAAAACATAGACTGTATGAAGAGTCAGTTTTCTTGTACTTAAGTCTGCATTGTGCCTTTTGTATTTAACTCCGATGCAATATCTGTGTTTCATCGTCAATAAGAAGGTCAGAGGGATACAGTAAACCTGAAGTGAAGCATCGGAATCTATAACTAGTGTCACAGGAATGGTTCAAAACAAAGACAGTAAGAAGAGTCAGTTTTCTTGTACTAAAGGCGGCATTGTGCCTTTTGTATTTAATTCCGAAGCAATTTCTGTGTTTCATCGTCAATAAGAAGGTCAGAGGGTTACAGTAAACCTGAAGTGAAGCATGTGAATCTATAACTAGTGTCACAGGAATGGTTGAAATCATAGACAGTAAGGAGAGTCAGTTTTCTTGTACTTAAGTCGGCATTGTGCCTTTTGTATTTAATTCCGATGCAATTTCTGTGTTTCATCGTCAATAAGGAGGTCAGAGGAATACAGTAAACCTGAAGTGAAGCATCGGAATCTATAACTAATGTCACAGGAATGGTTCAAAAACGTAGACAGTAAGAAGAGTCAGTTTTCTTGTACTTAAGTCGTCATTGTGCCATTTGTATTTAATTCCGATGCAATAACTGTGTTTCATCGTCAATAAGAAGGTCAGAGGGATACAGTAAATCTGAAGTGAAGCATCGGAATCTATAACTAGTGTCACACGAATTGTTCAAAACATAGACTGTATGAAGACTCAGTTTTCTTGTACTTAAGTCTGCATTGTGCCTTTTGTATTTAACTCCGATGCAATATCTGTGTTTCATCGTCAATAAGAAGGTCAGAGGGATACAGTAAACCTGAAGTGAAGCATCGGAATCTATAACTAGTGTCACAGGAATGGTTCAAAAAAAGACAGTATGAAGAGTCAGTTTTCTTGTACTTAAGTCGACATTGTGCCTTTTGTATTTAATTCCGTTCCAATTACAGAGTTTCATCGTCAATAAGACGGTCAGAGGGATACAGTAAACCTGAGGTGAAGCATCGGTATCTATAACTAGTGTCACAGGAATGGTTCAAAGCATAGACAGTAAGAAGAGTCAGTTTCCTTGTACTTTAGTCGGCATTGTGCCTTTTGTATTTAATTCCGATGAAATTTCTGTGTTTCATCGTCAATAAGAAGGTCAGAGGGATACAGTTAACCTGAAGTGAAGCATCGAATCTATAACAAGTGTCACAGGAATGGTTCAAAACATAGACGACGAGAAGAGTCAGTTTTCTTGTACTTAAGTCGGCGTTGTGCCTTTTGTATTTAATTCCGATGCAATTTCGGTGTTTCATCGTCAATAAGATGGTAAGAGGGATACAGTAAACCTGAAGTGAACCATCGGAATCTATAACTAGTGTCACAGGAATGGTTCAGAACTTAGACAGTAAGAAGAGTCAGTTTTCTTGTACTTAAGGCGGCATTGTGCCTTTTGTATTTAATTCCGATGCAATTTCTGTGTTTCATCGTCAATAAGAAGGTCAGAGGGATACAGTAAACCTGAAGTGAAGCATCGGAATCTATTACTACTGTCACAGGAATGGTACAAATCATAGTCAGTAAGGAGAGTCAGTTTTCTTGTACTTAAGTAGGCATTGTGCCTTTTGTATTTAATTCCGATGCAATATCTGTGTTTCATCAACAGTAAGAACGTCAGAGGGATACAGTTAACCTGAAGTGAAGCATCGGAATCTATAACTTGTGTCACATGAATGGTTCAAACATAGACAGTAAGAAGAGTCAGTTTTCTTGTACTTATATCGGCATTGTGCCTTTTGTATTTAATTCCGATGCAATTTCTGTGTTTCATCGTCAATAAGAAGGTCAGAGGGATACAGTGAACCTGAAGTGAAGCATCGAAATCTATAACTAGTGACACAGGAATGGTTCAAACCATAGACAGTAAGAAGAGTTAGTTTACTTGTACTTAAGTCGGCATTGTGCTTTTTGTATTTAATTCCGATGCGATTTCTGTGTTTCATCGTCATTAAGAAGGTCAGAGTAATACAGTAAACCTGAAGGGAAGCATCGGAATCTATATCTAGTGTCACAGGAATGGTTCAAAACGTAGACAGTAAGAAGAGTCAGTTTTTTTTTATTTGAGTCGGCGTTGTGCCTTTTGTATTTAATTCCGATGCAATTTCTGTGTTTCATCGTCAGTAAGAACGTCTGAGGGATACAGTAAACCTGAAGTGAAGCATCGGAATCTATAACTAGTGTCACAGGAATGGTTCAAAACATAGACAGTAAGAAGAGTCAGTTTTCTTGTACTTAAGTCGGCATTGTGCTTTTTGTATTTTTATTCCGATGCCTTTTTTGTGTTTCATCGTCAATAAGAAGCTCAGAGGTATACAGTAAAGCTGAAATGAAGCATCGGAATCTATAACAAGTGTCACAGGAATGGTTCAAATCATAGACAGTAAGCAGAGTCAGTTTTCCTGTACTTAAGTCGGCATTGTGCCTTTTGTATTAAATCCGATGCAATTTCTGTGTTTCATCGTCAATAAGAAGGTCAGAGGGATACAGTAAACCTGAAGTGAAGCATCGGAATCGATAACTAGTGTCACAGGAATGGTTCAAAACATAGACAGTAAGAAGAGTCAGTTTTCTTGTATTTAAGTCGGCATTGTGCATTTTGTATTTAATTCCGACACAATTACTGTGTTTCATCGTCAATAAGAACGTCACAGGGATACAGTAAACCAGAAGTGAAGCACCCGAATCTATAACTAGTGTCACAGGAATGGTTCAAACATAGACAGTAAGAAGAGTCAGTATTCTTGTACTTAAGTCGGCATTGTGCCTTTTGTATTAAATTCCGATGCAATTTCTGTGTTTCATCGTCAATAAGAATGTCAGAGGGATACAGTAAACCGAAGTGAAGCATCGAATATATAACTAGTGTCACAGGAATGGTTCAAAGCATATACAGTAAGAAGAGTCAGTTTTCTTGTACCTAAGTCGGCATTGTGCCTTTTCCATTTAGTTCCGATGCAATTACTGTGTTTCATGGTCAATGAGAAGGTCAGAGGGATACAGTAAACCTGAAGTGAAGCATCGGAATCTATAACTAGTGTCGCAGGAATGGTTTAATCATAGACAGTAAGAAGAGTCAGTTTCTTGTACTTAAGTCGGCATTGTGCCTTTTGTATTTAATTCCGATGCAATTTCTGTGTTTCATCGTCAATAAGAAGGTCATAGGGATACAGTAAACCTGAAGTGAAGCATCGGAATCTATAACTAGTGTCACATGAATGGTTCAAACATAGACAGTAAGAAGAGTCAGTTTTCTTATACATAAGTCGGCATTGAGCCTTTTGTATCTACTTCCGATGCAATTTCTGTGTTTCGTCGTCAATAAGAAGGTCAGATGGATACAGTAAACCTGAAGAGAAGAATCGGAAGCTATAACTAGTGTCACATGAATGGTTCAAAACATAGACAGTAAGAAGTGTCTGTTTTCTTGTACTTAAGTCGGCATTGTGCCTTTTGTATTAAATTCCGATGCAATTTCTGTGTTTCATCGTCAATAAGAAGGTCAGAGGGAAATAGTAAACCTGAAGTGAATCATCGGAATCTATTACTACTGTCACAGGAATGGTTCAAAACATAGTCAGTAAGGAGAGTCAGTTTTCTAGTACTTAAGTAGACATTGTGCCTTTTGTATTTAATTCCGATGCAATTTCTGTGTTTCGTCGTCAATAAGAAGGTCAGATGGATACAGTAAACCTGAAGAGAAGAATCGGAAGCTATAACTAGTGTCACATGAATGGATCAAAACATAGACAGTAAGAAGAGTCTGTTTTCTTGTACTTAATTCGGCATTGTGCCTTTTGTATTTAATTCCGATGCAATTTCTGTGTTTCATCGTCAATAAGAAGGTCAGAGGGATACAGTAAATCTGAAGTGAAGCATCGGAATCTACAACTAGTGTCACAGGAATGGTTCAAAACGTAGACAGTAAGAAGAGTCAGTTTTTTTGTACTTGAGTCGGTGTTGTGATTTTTGTATTTAATTCCGATGCAATTTCTGTTTCATCGTCAATAAGAACGTCTGAGGGATACAGTAAACCTGAAGTGACGCATCGGAATCTATACCTAGTGTCACAGGAATGGTTCAAAACATAGACAGTAAGAAGAGTCAGTTTTCTTTTACTTAAGTCGGCATTGTGCCTTTTGTATTTAATTCCGATGCAATATCTGGGTTTCATCTTCAGTAAGAAGATCAGAGGGATACAGTAAACCTGAAGTGAAGCATTGGCATCTATAACTAGTGTCACAGGAATGGTTTAAAACATAGACAGTAAGAAGAGTCAGTTTTCTTGTACTTAAGTCGGCATTGTTCCTTTTCTATTTAATTCCTCTGCAATTACTATGTTTCATCGTCAATTAGAAGGTCAGAGGGATACAGTAAACCTGAAGTGAAGCATCGGAATCTATAACTAGTGTCACAGGAATGGATCAAAACGTAGACAGTAAGAAGAGTCAGTTTTCTTGTACTTAAGTCGGCATTGTGCCTTTTGTATTTAATTCCGAAGCAATTTCTGTGTTTCATCGTCAATAAGAAGGTCAGAGGGATACAGTACACCTGGAGTAAAGCATCGGAATCCATAACTAGTGTCACATGAATGGTTCAAAACATAGACAGTTATAAGAGTCAGTTTTCTTGTACTCAAGTCGACATTGTGCCTTTTGTATTTAATTCCGATGCAATTTCTGTGTTTCATCGTCAATAAGAAGGTCAGAGGGATACAGTAAACCTGAAGTGAAGCATCGGAATCTATAACTAGTGTCACAGGAATGGTTCAAAACGTAGACAGTTAGAAGAGTCAGTTTTCTTGTACTTAAGTCGGCATTGTGCCTTTTGTATTAAATCCGATGCAATTTCTGTGTTTCATCGTCAATAAGAAGGTCAGAGGGATACAGTAAACCTGAAGTGAAGCATCGGAAACTATAACAAGTGTCTCAGGAATGGCTCAAAACAAAGACAGTAAGAAAAGTCAGTTTTCTTGTACTTAAGTCGGCATTGTGCCTTTTGTATTAAATTCCGATGCAATTTCTGTGTTTCATCGTCAATAAGAATGTCAGAGGGATACAGTAAACCGAAGTGAAGCATCGAATATATAACTAGTGTCACAGGAATGGTTCAAAGCATATACAGTAAGAAGAGTCAGTTTTCTTGTACCTAAGTCGGCATTGTGCCTTTTCCATTTAGTTCCGATGCAATTACTGTGTTTCATGGTCAATGAGAAGGTCAGAGGGATACAGTAAACCTGAAGTGAAACATCGGAATCTATAACTAGTGTCGCAGGAATGGTTTAATCATAGACAGTAAGAAGAGTCAGTTTCTTGTACTTAAGTCGGCATTGTGCCTTTTGTATTTAATTCCGATGCAATTTCTGTGTTTCATCGTCAATAAGAAGGTCATAGGGATACAGTAAACCTGAAGTGAAGCATCGGAATCTATAACTAGTGTCACATGAATGGTTCAAACATAGACAGTAAGAAGAGTCAGTTTTCTTATACATAAGTCGGCATTGAGCCTTTTGTATCTACTTCCGATGCAATTTCTGTGTTTCGTCGTCAATAAGAAGGTCAGATGGATACAGTAAACCTGAAGAGAAGAATCGGAAGCTATAACTAGTGTCACATGAATGGTTCAAAACATAGACAGTAAGAAGTGTCTGTTTTCTTGTACTTAAGTCGGCATTGTGCCTTTTGTATTAAATTCCGATGCAATTTCTGTGTTTCATCGTCAATAAGAAGGTCAGAGGGAAATAGTAAACCTGAAGTGAATCATCGGAATCTATTACTACTGTCACAGGAATGGTTCAAAACATAGTCAGTAAGGAGAGTCAGTTTTCTAGTACTTAAGTAGACATTGTGCCTTTTGTATTTAATTCCGATGCAATTTCTGTGTTTCGTCGTCAATAAGAAGGTCAGATGGATACAGTAAACCTGAAGAGAAGAATCGGAAGCTATAACTAGTGTCACATGAATGGATCAAAACATAGACAGTAAGAAGAGTCTGTTTTCTTGTACTTAATTCGGCATTGTGCCTTTTGTATTTAATTCCGATGCAATTTCTGTGTTTCATCGTCAATAAGAAGGTCAGAGGGAAACAGTAAAACTGAAGAGAAGCATCGGAATCTATTACTACAGTCACAGGAATGGTACAAAACATAGTCAGTAAGGAGAGTCAGTTTTCTTCTACTTAAGTAGGCATTGTGCCTTTTGTATTTAATTCCTATGCAATATCTGTGTTTCATCAACAGTAAGAATGTCAGAGGGATACAGTTAACCTGCAGTGAGGCATCGGAATCTATAACTAGTGTCACATGAATGGTTCAAACATAGACAGTAAGAAGAGTCAGTTTCCTTGTACTTATATCGGCATTGTGCCTTTTATATTTAATTCCGATGCAATTTCTGTGTTTCATCGTCAATAAGAAGGTCAGTGAGATACAGTAAATCTGAAGTGAAGCATCGGAATCTACAACTACTGTCACAGGAATGGTTCAAAACGTAGACAGTAAGAAGAGTCAGTTTTTTTGTACTTGAGTCGGTGTTGTGCCTTTTGTATTTAATTCCGATGCAATTTCTGTTTCATCGTCAATAAGAACGTCTGAGGGATACAGTAAACCTGAAGTGACGCATCGGAATCTATACCTAGTGTCACAGGAATGGTTCAAAACATAGACAGTAAGAAGAGTCAGTTTTCTTTTACTTAAGTCGGCATTGTGCCTTTTGTATTTAATTCCGATGCAATATCTGGGTTTCATCTTCAGTAAGAAGATCAGAGGGATACAGTAAACCTGAAGTGAAGCATTGGAATCTATAACTAGTGTCACAGGAATGGTTTAAAACATAGACAGTAAGAAGAGTCAGTTTTCTTGTACTTAAGTCGGCATTGTTCCTTTTCTATTTAATTCCTCTGCAATTACTATGTTTCATCGTCAATTAGAAGGTCAGAGGGATACAGTAAACCTGAAGTGAAGCATCGGAATCTATAACTAGTGTCACAGGAATGGATCAAAACGTAGACAGTAAGAAGAGTCAGTTTTCTTGTACTTAAGTCGGCATTGTGCCTTTTGTATTTAATTCCGAAGCAATTTCTGTGTTTCATCGTCAATAAGAAGGTCAGAGGGATACAGTACACCTGGAGTAAAGCATCGGAATCCATAACTAGTGTCACATGAATGGTTCAAAACATAGACAGTTATAAGAGTCAGTTTTCTTGTACTCAAGTCGGCATTGTGCCTTTTGTATTTAATTCCGATGCAATTTCTGTGTTTCATCGTCAATAAGAAGGTCAGAGGGATACAGTAAACCTGAAGTGAAGCATCGGAATCTATAACTAGTGTCACAGGAATGGTTCAAAACGTAGACAGTTAGAAGAGTCAGTTTTCTTGTACTTAAGTCGGCATTGTGCCTTTTGTATTAAATCCGATGCAATTTCTGTGTTTCATCGTCAATAAGAAGGTCAGAGGGATACAGTAAACCTGAAGTGAAGCATCGGAAACTATAACAAGTGTCTCAGGAATGGCTCAAAACAAAGACAGTAAGAAAAGTCAGTTTTCTTGTACTTAAGTCGACATTGTGTCTTTTGTATTAAATTCCGTTGCAATTACATAGTTTCATCGTCAATAAGAAGGTCAGAGGGATACAGTAAACCTGAGGTGAAGCATCGGTATCTATTACTAGTGCCACAGGAATGGTACAAAGCATAGACAGTAAGAAGAGTCAGTTTTCTTGTACTTAAGTCGGCATTGTGCTTTTTGTATTTTTATTCCGATGCCTTTTTTGTGTTTCATCGTCAATAAGAAGCTCAGAGGTATACAGTAAAGCTGAAATGAAGCATCGGAATCTATAACAAGTGTCACAGGAATGGTTCAAATCATAGACAGTAAGAAGAGTCAGTTTTCCTGTACTTAAGTCGGCATTGTGCCTTTTGTATTAAATCCGATGCAATTTCTGTGTTTCATCGTCAATAAGAAGGTCAGAGGGATACAGTAAACCGAAGTGAAGCATCGAATCTATAACTAGTGTCACAGGAATGGTTCAAAACATATACAGTAAGAAGAGTCAGTTTTCTTGTACCTAAGTCGGCATTGTGCCTTTTCCATTTAGTTCCGATGCAATTACTGTGTTTCATGGTCAATGAGAAGGTCAGAGGGATACAGTAAACCTGAAGTGAAGCATCGGAATCTATAACTAGTGTCGCAGGAATGGTTTAATCATAGACAGTAAGAAGAGTCAGTTTCTTGTACTTAAGTCGGCATTGTGCCTTTTGTATTTAATTCCGATGCAATTTCTGTGTTTCATCGTCAATAAGAAGGTCATAGGGATACAGTAAACCGAAGTGAAGCATCGAATCTATAACTAGTGTCACAGGAATGGTTCAAAACATATACAGTAAGAAGAGTCAGTTTTCTTGTACCTAAGTCGGCATTGTGCCTTTTCCATTTAGTTCCGATGCAATTACTGTGTTTCATGGTCAATGAGAAGGTCAGAGGGATACAGTAAACCTGAAGTGAAGCATCGGAATCTATAACTAGTGTCGCAGGAATGGTTTAATCATAGACAGTAAGAAGAGTCAGTTTCTTGTACTTAAGTCGGCATTGTGCCTTTTGTATTTAATTCCGATGCAATTTCTGTGTTTCATCGTCAATAAGAAGGTCATAGGGATACAGTAAACCTGAAGTGAAGCATCGGAATCTATAACTAGTGTCACATGAATGGTTCAAACATATACAGTAAGAAGAGTCAGTTTTCTTGTACATAAGTCGGCATTGAGCCTTTTGTATCTACTTCCGATGCAATTTCTGTGTTTCGTCGTCAATAAGAAGGTCAGATGGATACAGTAAACCTGAAGAGAAGAATCGGAAGCTATAACTAGTGTCGCAGGAATGGTTTAATCATAGACAGTAAGAAGAGTCAGTTTTCTTGTACATAAGTCGGCATTGAGCCTTTTGTATCTACTTCCGATGCAATTTCTGTGTTTCGTCGTCAATAAGAAGGTCAGATGGATACAGTAAACCTGAAGAGAAGAATCGGAAGCTATAACTAGTGTCACATGAATGGTTCAAAACATAGACAGTAAGAAGTGTCTGTTTTCTTGTACTTAAGTCGGCATTGTGCCTTTTGTATTAAATTCCGATGCAATTTCTGTGTTTCATCGTCAATAAGAAGGTCAGAGGGAAATAGTAAACCTGAAGTGAATCATCGGAATCTATTACTACTGTCACAGGAATGGTTCAAAACATAAGTAGTAAGGAGAGTCAGTTTTCTAGTACTTAAGTAGACATTGTGCCTTTTGTATTTAATTCCGATGCAATTTCTGTGTTTCGTCGTCAATAAGAAGGTCAGATGGATACAGTAAACCTGAAGAGAAGAATCGGAAGCTATAACTAGTGTCACATGAATGGATCAAAACATAGACAGTAAGAAGAGTCTGTTTTCTTGTACTTAATTCGGCATTGTGCCTTTTGTATTTAATTCCGATGCAATTTCTGTGTTTCATCGTCAATAAGAAGGCCAGAGGGAAACAGTAAAACTGAAGTGAAGCATCGGAATCTATTACTACAGTCACAGGAATGGTACAAAACATAGTCAGTAAGGAGAGTCAGTTTTCTTCTACTTAAGTAGGCATTGTGCCTTTTGTATTTAATTCCGATGCAATATCTGTGTTTCATCAACAGTAAGAATGTCAGAGGGATACAGTTAACCTGCAGTGAAGCATCGGAATCTATAACTAGTGTCACATGAATGGTTCAAACATAGACAGTAAGAAGAGTCAGTTTTCTTGTACTTATATCGGCATTGTGCCTTTTATATTTAATTCCGATGCAATTTCTGTGTTTCATCGTCAATAAGAAGGTCAGAGGGATACAGTAAACCGAAGTGAAGCATCGAATCTATAACTAGTGTCACAGGAATGGTTCAAAACATATACAGTAAGAAGAGTCAGTTTTCTTGTACCTAAGTCGGCATTGTGCCTTTTCCATTTAGTTCCGATGCAATTACTGTGTTTCATGGTCAATGAGAAGGTCAGAGGGATACAGTAAACCTGAAGTGAAGCATCGGAATCTATAACTAGTGTCGCAGGAATGGTTTAATCATAGACAGTAAGAAGAGTCAGTTTCTTGTACTTAAGTCGGCATTGTGCCTTTTGTATTTAATTCCGATGCAATTTCTGTGTTTCATCGTCAATAAGAAGGTCATAGGGATACAGTAAACCTGAAGTGAAGCATCGGAATCTATAACTAGTGTCACATGAATGGTTCAAACATATACAGTAAGAAGAGTCAGTTTTCTTGTACATAAGTCGGCATTGAGCCTTTTGTATCTACTTCCGATGCAATTTCTGTGTTTCGTCGTCAATAAGAAGGTCAGATGGATACAGTAAACCTGAAGAGAAGAATCGGAAGCTATAACTAGTGTCACATGAATGGTTCAAAACATAGACAGTAAGAAGTGTCTGTTTTCTTGTACTTAAGTCGGCATTGTGCCTTTTGTATTAAATTCCGATGCAATTTCTGTGTTTCATCGTCAATAAGAAGGTCAGAGGGAAATAGTAAACCTGAAGTGAATCATCGGAATCTATTACTACTGTCACAGGAATGGTTCAAAACATAAGTAGTAAGGAGAGTCAGTTTTCTAGTACTTAAGTAGACATTGTGCCTTTTGTATTTAATTCCGATGCAATTTCTGTGTTTCGTCGTCAATAAGAAGGTCAGATGGATACAGTAAACCTGAAGAGAAGAATCGGAAGCTATAACTAGTGTCACATGAATGGATCAAAACATAGACAGTAAGAAGAGTCTGTTTTCTTGTACTTAATTCGGCATTGTGCCTTTTGTATTTAATTCCGATGCAATTTCTGTGTTTCATCGTCAATAAGAAGGCCAGAGGGAAACAGTAAAACTGAAGTGAAGCATCGGAATCTATTACTACAGTCACAGGAATGGTACAAAACATAGTCAGTAAGGAGAGTCAGTTTTCTTCTACTTAAGTAGGCATTGTGCCTTTTGTATTTAATTCCGATGCAATATCTGTGTTTCATCAACAGTAAGAATGTCAGAGGGATACAGTTAACCTGCAGTGAAGCATCGGAATCTATAACTAGTGTCACATGAATGGTTCAAACATAGACAGTAAGAAGAGTCAGTTTTCTTGTACTTATATCGGCATTGTGCCTTTTATATTTAATTCCGATGCAATTTCTGTGTTTCATCGTCAATAAGAAGGTCAGAGGGATACAGTAAATCTGAAGTGAAGCATCGGAATCTATAACTAGTGTCACAGGAATGGTTCAAAACGTAGACAGTAAGAAGAGTCAGTTTTTTTGTACTTGAGTCGGTGTTGTGCCTTTTGTATTTAATTCCGATGCAATTTCTGTTTCATCGTCAATAAGAACGTCTGAGGGATACAGTAAACCTGAAGTGACGCATCGGAATCTATACCTAGTGTCACAGGAATGGTTCAAAACATAGACAGTAAGAAGAGTCAGTTTTCTTTTACTTAAGTCGGCATTGTGCCTTTTGTATTTAATTCCGATGCAATATCTGGGTTTCATCTTCAGTAAGAAGATCAGAGGGATACAGTAAACCTGAAGTGAAGCATTGGAATCTATAACTAGTGTCACAGTAATGGTTTAAAACATAGACAGTAAGAAGAGTCAGTTTTCTTGTACTTAAGTCGGCATTGTTCCTTTTCTATTTAATTCCTCTGCAATTACTATGTTTCATCGTCAATTAGAAGGTCAGAGGCATACAGTAAACCTGAAGTGAAGCATCGGAATCTATAACTAGTGTCACAGGAATGGATCAAAACGTAGACAGTAAGAAGAGTCAGTTTTCTTGTACTTAAGTCGGCATTGTGCCTTTTGTATTTAATTCCGAAGCAATTTCTGTGTTTCATCGTCAATAAGAAGGTCAGAGGGATACAGTACACCTGGAGTAAAGCATCGGAATCTATAACTAGTGTCACATGAATGGTTCCAAACATAGACAGTTATAAGAGTCAGTTTTCTTGTACTCAAGTCGGCATTGTGCCTTTTGTATTTAATTCCGATGCAATTTCTGTGTTTCATCGTCAATAAGAAGGTCAGAGGGATACAGTAAACCTGAAGTGAAGCATCGGAATCTATGACTAGTGTGACAGGAATGGTTCAAACATAGACAGTGAGAAGAGTCAGTTTTCTTGTACTTAAGTCGGCATTGTGCCTTTTGTATTAAATCCGATGCAATTTCTGTGTTTCATCGTCAATAAGAAGGTCAGAGGGATACAGTAAACCTGAAGTGAAGCATCGGAAACTATAACAAGTGTCTCAGGAATGGCTCAAAACAAAGACAGTAAGAAAAGTCAGTTTTCTTGTACTTAAGTCGACATTGTGCCTTTTGTATTAAATTCCGTTGCAATTACGGATTTTCATCGTCAATAAGAAGGTCAGAGGGATACAGTAAACCTGAGGTGAAGCATCGGTATCTATAACTAGTGCCACAGGAATGGTTCAAAGCATAGACAGTAAGAAGAGTCAGTTTTCTTGTACTTAAGTCGGCATTGTGCATTTTGTATTTAATTCGGATGAAATTTCTGTGTATCATCGTCAATAAGAAGGTCAGAGGGATACAGTAAACCTGAAGTGAAGCATCGAATCAATAACTAGTGTCACAGGAATGGTTCAAAGCATATACAGTAAGAAGAGTCAGTTTTCTTGTACTTAAGTCGGCATTGTGCCTTCTGTTTTCAATTCCGATGAAATTTCTGTGTTTCATCGTCAATAAGAAGGTCAGAGGGATACAGTAAACCTGAAGTTAAGCATCGGAATCTACAACTAGTGTCACAGGAATGGTTCAAAACATAGTCAGTAAGAAGAGTCAGTTTTCTTGTACTTTAGTCGGCATTGTGCTTTTTGTATTTAATTCCGATGTCATTTTTGTGTTTCATTGTCAATAAGAAGGTCAGAGATATACAGTAAAGCTGAAATGAAGCATCGGAATCTATAAATAGTGTCACAGGAATGGTTCAAATCATAGACAGTAAGAAGAATCAGTTTTCTTGTACTTAAGTCGGCATTGTGCCTTTTGTATTTAATTCCGATGCAATTTCTGTGTTTCATCGTCAATAAGAAGGTCAGAGGGATACAGTAAACCTGAAGTGAAGCATCGGAATCTATAACAAGTGTCTCAGGAATGGTTCAAAACATAGACAGTGAGAAGAGTCAGTTTTCTTGTACTTTAGTCGGCATTTTGCCTTTTCCATTTAGTTCCGATGCAATTTCTATGTTTCATGGTCAATGAGAAGGTCAGAGGGATACAGTAAACCTGAAGTGAAGCATCGGAATCTATAACTAGTGTTACAGGAATGGTTCAATCATAGACAGTAAGAAGAGTCAGTTTACTTGTACTTAAGTCGGCATTGTGCCTTTTGTATTTAATTCCGATGTAATTTCTGCGTTTCATCGTCAATAAGAAGGTCGGAGGGATACAGTAAACCTGAAGTGAAGCATCGGAATCTATAACTAGTGTCACATGAATGGTTCAAACATAGACAGTAAGAAGAGTCAGTCTTCTTGTACATAAGTCGGCATTGTGCCTTTTGTATTTACTTCCGATGCAATTTCTGTGTTTCGTCGTCAATAAGAAGGTCACATGGATACAGTAAACCTGAAGAGAAGAATCGGAAGCTATAACTAGTGTCACATGAATGGTTCAAAACATAGACAGTAAGAAGAGTCAGTTTTCTTGTACTTAAGTCGGCATTGTGCCTTTTGTATTTAATTCCGAAGCAATTTCTGTGTTTCATCGTCAATAAGAAGGTCAGAGGGATACAGTAAACCTGAAGTGAAGCATCGTAATCTATGACTTGTGTGACAGGAATGGTTCAAACATAGACAGTGAGAAGAGTCAGTTTTCTTGTACTTAAGTCGGCATTGTGCCTTTTGTATTAAATCCGATGCAATTTCTGTGTTTCATCGTCAATAAGAAGGTCAGAGGGATACAGTAAACCTGAAGTGAAGCATCGGAAACTATAACAAGTGTCTCAGGAATGGCTCAAAACAAAGACAGTAAGAAAAGTCAGTTTTCTTGTACTTAAGTCGACATTGTGCCTTTTGTATTAAATTCCGTTGCAATTACGGATTTTCATCGTCAATAAGAAGGTCAGAGGGATACAGTAAACCTGAGGTGAAGCATCGGTATCTATAACTAGTGCCACAGGAATGGTTCAAAGCATAGACAGTAAGAAGAGTCAGTTTTCTTGTACTTAAGTCGGCATTGTGCATTTTGTATTTAATTCGGATGAAATTTCTGTGTATCATCGTCAATAAGAAGGTCAGAGGGATACAGTAAACCTGAAGTGAAGCATCGAATCAATAACTAGTGTCACAGGAATGGTTCAAAGCATATACAGTAAGAAGAGTCAGTTTTCTTGTACTTAAGTCGGCATTGTGCCTTCTGTTTTTAATTCCGATGAAATTTCTGTGTTTCATCGTCAATAAGAAGATCAGAGGGATACAGTAAACCTGAAGTGAAGCATCGGAATCTACAACTAGTGTTACAGGAATGGTTCAAAACATAGTCAGTAAGAAGAGTCAGTTTTCTTGTACTTTAGTCGGCATTGTGCTTTTTGTATTTAATTCCGATGTCATTTTTGTGTTTCATCGTCAATAAGAAGGTCAGAGATATACAGTAAAGCTGAAATGAAGCATCGGAATCTATAAATAGTGTCACAGGAATGGTTCAAATCATAGACAGTAAGAAGAATCAGTTTTCTTGTACTTAAGTCGGCATTGTGCCTTTTGTATTTAATTCCGATGCAATTTCTGTGTTTCATCGTCAATAAGAAGGTCAGAGGGATACAGTAAACCTGAAGTGAAGCATCGGAATCTATAACAAGTGTCTCAGGAATGGTTCAAAACATAGACAGTGAGAAGAGTCAGTTTTCTTGTACTTTAGTCGGCATTTTGATTTTTCCATTTAGTTCCGATGCAATTTCTATGTTTCATGGTCAATGAGAAGGTCAGAGGGATACAGTAAACCTGAAGTGAAGCATCGGAATCTATAACTAGTGTTACAGGAATGGTTCAATCATAGACAGTAAGAAGAGTCAGTTTACTTGTACTTAAGTCGGCATTGTGCCTTTTGTATTTAATTCCGATGTAATTTCTGTGTTTCATCGTCAATAAGAAGGTCGGAGGGATACAGTAAACCTGAAGTGAAGCATCGGAATCTATAACTAGTGTCACATGAATGGTTCAAACATAGACAGTAAGAAGAGTCAGTTTTCTTGTACATAAGTCGCCATTGTGCCTTTTGTATTTACTTCCGATGCAATTTCTGTGTTTCGTCGTCAATAAGAAGGTCAGATGGATACAGTAAACCTGAAGAGAAGAATCGGAAGCTATAACTAGTGTCACATGAATGGTTCAAAACATAGACAGTAAGAAGAGTCTGTTTTCTTGTACTTAAGTCGGCATTGTGATCTTTTGTATTTAATTCCGAAGCAATATCTGTGTTTCATCGTCAATAAGAAGGTCAGAGGGATACAGTAAACCTGGAGTAAAGCATCGGAATCTATAACTAGTGTCACATGAATGGTTCAGACATAGACAGTTATTAGAGTCAGTTTTCCTGTACTCAAGTCGGCATTGTGTCTTATGTATTTAATTCCGATGCAATTTCTGTGTTTCATCGTCAATAAGAAGGTCAGAGGGATACAATAAACCTGAAGTGAAGCATCGAAATCTATAACTAGTGTCACACGAATGGTTTAAAACATAGACAGTGAGAAGAGTCAGTTTTCTTGTACTTAAGTCGGCATTGTGCCTTTTGTATTAAATCCGATGCAATTTCTGTGTTTCATCGTCAATAAGAAGGTCAGAGGGATACAGTAAACCTGAAGTGAAGCATCGGAATCTATAACAAGTGTCTCAGGAATGGTTCAAAACAAAGACAGTAAGAAGAGTCAGTTCTCTTGTACTTAAGTCGACATTGTGCCATTTGTATTTAATTCCGTTGCAATTACAGAGTTTCTTCGTCAATAAGAAGGTCAGAGGGATACAGTAAACCTCAGGTGAAGCATCGGTATCTATAACTAGTGTCACAGGAATGGTTCAAAGCATAGGCAGTAACAAGAGTCAGTTTTCTTGTACTAAAGTCGGCATTGTGCCTTTTGTATTTAATTCCAATGAAATTTCTGTGTTTCATCGTCAATAAGAAGGTCAGAGGGATACAGTAAACCTGAAGTGAAGCATCGAATCTATAACTAGTGTCACAGGAATGGTTCAAAACATATACAGTAAGAAGAGTCAGTTTTCTTGTACTTTAGTCGGCATTGTGCCTTTTCCATTTAGTTCCGATGCAATTTCTATGTTTCATGGTCAATGAGAAGGTCAGAGGGATACAGTAAACCTGAAGTGAAGCATCGGAATCTATAACTAGTGTTACAGGAATGGTTCAATCATAGACAGTAAGAAGAGTCAGTTTTCTTGTACTTTAGTCGGCATTGTGCTTTTTGTATTTAATTCCGATGCCATTTTTGTGTTTCATCGTCAATAAGAAGGTCAGAGATGTACAGTAAAGCTGAAATGAAGCATCGGAATCTATAAATAGTGTCACAGGAATGGTTCAAATCATAGACAGTAAGAAGAATCAGTTTTCTTGTACTTAAGTCGGCATCGTGCCTTTTGTATTTAATTCCGATGCAATTTCTGTGTTTCATCGTCAATAAGAAGGTCAGAGGGATACAGTAAACCTGAAGTGAAACATCGGAATCTATAACAAGTGTCTCAGGAATGGTTCAAAACAAAGACAGTAAGAAGGGTCAGTTTTCTTGTACTTAAGTCGACATTGTGCCTTTTGTATTTAAATCCGTTGCAATTACAGAGTTTCATCGTCAATAAGAAGGTCAGAGGGATACAGTAAACCTGACGTGAAGCATCGGTATCTATAACTAGTGTCACAGGAATGGTTCAAAGCATAGACAGTAAGAAGAGTCAGTTTTCTTGTACTTAAGTCGGCATTGTGCCTTTTGTATTTAATTCCGATGAAATTTCTGTGTTTCATCGTCAATATGAATGTCAGAGGGATACAGTAAACCTGAAGTGAAGCATCGAATCTGTGAACCTGAAATAAAAGATCGGAATCGATAACTAGTGTCAAAGGAATGGTTCAAAACATAGACAGTAAGAAGAGTCAGTTTTTTTGTACTTAAGTCGGCATTGTGCCTTTTGTATTTAATTCCGATGCAACTTTTGTGTTTCATCGTCAATACGTAGGCCAGAGGGATACAGTAAACCTGAAGTGAAGGATCGGAATCTATAACTAGTGTCACAGGAATGGTTCAGAACTTAGACAGTAAGAAGAGTCAGTTTTCTTGTACTTAAGTCTTCATTGTGCCTTTGCATTTAACTCCGATGCAATTTCTGTGTATCATGGTCAATAAGAAGGTCATAGGGATACAGTAAACCTGAAGTGAAGCAGCAGAATCTATAACTAGTGTCACAGGAATGGTTCAAAACATAGACAGTAAGAAGAGTCAGTTTTCTTGTACTTAAGTCGGGATTGTGCCTTTTGTATTTAATTCCGATGCAATTTCTGTGTTTCATCGTCAATAAGAAGGTCAGAGGGATACAGTGGACCTGAAATAAAGCATCGGAATCTATAACTAGTGTCACAGGAATGGTTCAAAACACAGACAGTAAGAAGAGTCAGTTTTCTTGTACTTAAGTCTGCATTGTGCCATTTGTATTTAATTCCGATGCAATATCTGTGTTTCATCGTCAATAAGAAGGTCAGAGGGATACAGTAAACCTGAAGTGAAGCATCGGAATCTATAACTAGTGTCACACGAATGATTCAAAGCATAGACTGTAACAAGAGTTAGTTTTCTTGTACTTAAGTCGGCATTGTGCTTTGTATTTAACTCCGATGTAATTTCTGTGTTACATCGTCAATAAGAAGGTCAGAGGGATACAGTAAACCTGAAGTGAAGCATAGGAAACTATAACTAGTGTCACAGGAATGGTTCAAAACTTAGACTGTAAGAAGAGTCAGTTTTCTTGTAATTAAGTCGGCATTGTGCCTTTTGTATTTAAATCCGACGCAATTTCTGTGTTTCATCGTCAATAAGAAGGTCAGAGGGATACAGTAAACCTGAAGTGAAGCATCGGAATCTATAACTAGTGTCACTGGAATGGTTCAAAACATAGACAGTAAGAAGAGCCAATTCTCTTGTACTTAAGTCGGCATTGTGCCATTTGTATTTCATTCCGATGCACTTTCTGTGTCTCATCGTCAATACGAAGGTCAGAGGGATACAGTAAACCTTAAGTGAAGCATCGGAATCTATACCTAGTGTCACAGGAATGGTTCAAACCATAGACAATAAGAAGAGTCAGTTTTCTTGTACTTAAGTCGGCATTGTGCCTTTTGTATTTAATTCCGACGCAATATCTGTGTTTCATCGTCAATAAGAAGGTCAGAGGGATACAGTAAACCTGAAGTGAAGCGTCAGAATCTATAAGGTGTGTCACAGGAATGATTCAAAACATAGACTGTGAGAAGAGTCCGTTTTCTTGTACTTAAGTCGGCATTGTGCCTTTTGTACTTAATTCCAATGCAATTTCTGTGTTTCATCGTCAATAACAAGGTCATTATGATACAGTAAACCTGAAGTGAAGCATTGGAATCTATAACGAGTGTCGCAGGAATGGTTCAAAACATTGACAGTAAGAAGAGTCAGTTTTCTTGAACTTAAGTCGGCATTGTGCCTTTTCTATTTAATTCCGAAGCAATTTCTGTGTTTCATCGTCAATAAGAAGGTCAGAGGGATACAGTAAACCTGAAGTAAAGCATCGGAATCCATAACGAGTGTCACATGAATGGTTCAAAATATAGACAGTAAGAAGAGTCAGTTTTCTTGTACAAAAGTCGGCATTGTACCTTTTGTATTTAATTCCGATGCAATTTCTGTGTTTCATCCTCAATACGAAGGTCAGAGGGATACAGTAAACCTGAAGTGAAGCATCTGAATCTATAACTAGTGTCAAAGGAATGGTTCAAACATAGACAGTAAGAAGAGTCAGTTTTCTTGTACTTAAGTCGGCATTGTGCCCTTTGTATTTAATTCCGATGCAATTTCTGTGTTTCATCGTCAATAAGAAGGTCAGAGGGATACAGTGAACCTCAAGTGAAGCATCGGAATCTATACCTAGTGTCACAGGAATGGTTTAAATCATAGACAATAAGAAGAGTCAGTTTTCTTGTACTTAAGTCGGCATTGTGCCTTTTGTATTTAATTCCGAAGCAATTTCCGTGCTTCATCGTCAATAAGAAGGTCAGAGGGATACAGTAAACCTGAAGTGAAGCATCGGAATCTATAAGGAGTGTCACAGGAATGATTCAAAACATAGACTGTGAGATGAGTCAGTTTTCTTGTACTTAAGTCGGCATTGTGCCTTTTGTACTTAATTCCAATGCAATTTCTGTGTTTCATCGTCAATAACAAGGTCAGTGGGATACAGTAAACCTGAAGTGAAGCATTGGAATCTATAACGAGTGTCGCAGGAATGGTTCAAAACATTGACAGTAAGAAGAGTCAGTTTTCTTGTACTTAAGTCGGCATTGTGCCTTTTCTATTTAATTCCGAAGCAATTTCTGTGTTTCATCGTCAATAAGAAGGTCAGAGGGATACAGTAAACCTGAAGTAAGGCATCGGAATCCATAACGAGTGTCACATGAATGGTACAAATTATAGACAGTAAGAAGAGTCAGTTTTCTGGTACTTAAGTCGGCATTGTACCTTTTGTATTTAATTCCGAGGCAATTTCTGTGTTTCATCCTCAATACGAAGGTCAGAGGGATACAGTAAACCTGAAGTGAAGCATCTGAATCTATAACTAGTGTCGCAGGAATGGTTCAAACATAGACAGTATGAAGAGTCAGTTTTCTTGTACTTAAGTCGGCATTGTGCCCTTTGTATTTAATTCCGATGCAATTTCTGTGTTTCATCGTTAATAAGAAGGTCAGAGGGATACAGTAAACCTGAAGTGAAGCATCGGAATCTATAACTAGTGTCACAGGAATGGTTCAAAACATAGACAGTAAGAAGAGTCAGTTTTCTTGTACTTAAGTCGGCATTGTGCCTTTTGTATTTAATTCCGATGCAACTTCTGTGTTTCATCATCGTCAATACGAAGGTCAGAGGGATACAGTAAACCTGAAGTGAAGCATCGGAATCTATAACTAGTGTCACAGGAATCGTTCAAAACATAGACAGTAAGAAGAGTCAGTTTTCTTGTACTTAAGTCGGCATTGTGCCTTTTGTATTTAATTCCGATGTAATATTTGTGTTTCATCGTCAATAAGAAGGTCAGAGGGATACAGTAAACCTGAAGTGAAGCATCGGAATCTATAACTAGTGTCACACGAATGGTTCAAAGCATATAATGTAAGAAGAGTCAGTTTTCTTGTACATAAGTCTTCATTGTGCCTTTGCATTTAACTCCGATGCAATTTGTGTGTATCATGGTCAATAAGAAGGTCATAGGGATACAGTAAACCTGAAGTGAAGCAGCAGAATCTATAACTAGTGTCACAGGAATGGTTCAAAACATAGACAGTAAGAAGAGTCAGTTTTCTTGTACTTAAGTCGGGATTGTGCCTTTTGTATTTAATTCCGATGCAATTTCTGTGTTTCATCGTCAATAAGAAGGTCAGAGGGATACAGTGGACCTGAAATAAAGCATCGGAATTTATAACTAGTGTCACAGGAATGGTTCAAAACACAGACAGTAAGAAGAGTCAGTTTTCTTGTACTTAAGTCTGCATTGTGCCATTTGTATTTAATTCCGATGCAATATCTGTGTTTCATCGTCAATAAGAAGGTCAGAGGGATACAGTAAACCTGAAGTGAAGCATCGGAATCTATAACTAGTGTCACACGAATGATTCAAAGCATAGACTGTAACAAGAGTTAGTTGTCTTGTACTTAAGTCGGCATTGTGCTTTGTATTTAACTCCGATGTAATTTCTCTGTTACATCGTCAATAAGAAGGTCAGAGGGATACAGTAAACCTGAAGTGAAGCATAGGAAACTATAACTAGTGTCACAGGAATGGTTCAAAACTTAGACTGTAAGAAGAGTCAGTTTTCTTGTAATTAAGTCGGCATTGTGCCTTTTGTATTTAAATCCGACGCAATTTCTGTGTTTCATCGTCAATAAGAAGGACAGAGGGATACAGTAAACCTGAAGTGAAGCATCGGAATCTATAACTAGTGTCACAGGAATGGTTCAAACATAGACAGTAAGAAGAGCCAATTCTCTTGTACTTAAGTCGGCATTGTGCCATTTGTATTTAATTCCGATGCAATTTCTGTGTCTCATCGTCAATACGAAGGTCAGAGGGATACAGTAAACCTTAAGTGAAGCATCGGAATCTATACCTAGTGTCACAGGAATGGTTCAAACCATAGACAATAAGAAGAGTCAGTTTTATTGTACTTTAGTCGGCATTGTGCCTTTTGTATTTAATTCCGACGCAATTTCTGTGTTTCATCGTCAATAAGAAGGTCAGAGGGATACAGTAAACCTGAAGTGAAGCGTCAGAATCTATAAGGTGTGTCACAGGAATGATTCAAAACATAGACTGTGAGAAGAGTCAGTTTTCTTGTACTTAAGTCGGCATTGTGCCTTTTGTACTTAATTCCAATGCAATTTCTGTGTTTCATCGTCAATAACAAGGTCAGTGGGATACAGTAAACCTGAAGTGAAGCATTGGAATCTATAACGAGTGTCGCAGGAATGGTTGAAAACATTGACAGTAAGAAGAGTCAGTTTTCTTGAACTTAAGTCGGCATTGTGCCTTTTCTATTTAATTCCGAAGCAATTTCTGTGTTTCATCGTCAATAAGAAGGTCAGAGGGATACAGTAAACCTGAAGTAAAGCATCGGAATCCATAACGAGTGTCACATGAATGGTTCAAAATATAGACAGTAAGAAGAGTCAGTTTTCTTGTACAAAAGTCGGCATTGTACCTTTTGTATTTAATTCCGATGCAATTTCTGTGTTTCATCCTCAATACGAAGGTCAGAGGGATACAGTAAACCTGAAGTGAAGCATCTGAATCTATAACTAGTGTCAAAGGAATGGTTCAAAAATAGACAGTAAGAAGAGTCAGTTTTCTTGTACTTAAGTCGGCATTGTGCCCTTTGTATTTAATTCCGATGCAATTTCTGTGTTTCATCGTCAATAAGAAGGTCAGAGGGATACAGTAAACCTCAAGTGAAGCATCGGAATCTATACCTAGTGTCACAGGAATGGTTTAAATCATAGACAATAAGAAGAGTCAGTTTTCTTGTACTTAAGTCGGCATTGTGCCTTTTGTATTTAATTCCGAAGCAATTTCCGTGCTTCATCGTCAATAAGAAGGTCAGAGGGATACAGTAAACCTGAAGTGAAGCATCGGAATCTATAAGGAGTGTCACAGGAATGATTCAAAACATAGACTGTGAGATGAGTCAGTTTTCATGTACTTAAGTCGGCATTGTGCCTTTTGTACTTAATTCCAATGCAATTTCTGTGTTTCATCGTCAATAACAAGGTCAGTGGGATACAGTAAACCTGAAGTGAAGCATTGGAATCTATAACGAGTGTCGCAGGAATGGTTCAAAACATTGACAGTAAGAAGAGTCAGTTTTCTTGTACTTAAGTCGGCATTGTGCCTTTTCTATTTAATTCCGAAGCGATTTCTGTGTTTCATCGTCAATAAGAAGGTCAGAGGGATACAGTAAACCTGAAGTAAGGCATCGGAAACCATAACGAGTGTCACATGAATGGTACAAATTATAGACAGTAAGAAGAGTCAGTTTTCTGGTACTTAAGTCGGCATTGTACCTTTTGTATTTAATTCCGATGCAATTTCTGTGTTTCATCCTCAATACGAAGCGGCCATCGTGATTTAGGTTTTCCGTGATTTCCCTAAATCGCTCCAGGCAAATGCCGGGATGGTTCCTCTGAAAGGGCACGGCCGACTTCCTTCCCCTTCCTTCCCTAATCCGATGAGACCGATGACCACGCTGTCTGGTCTCCTTCCCCAAAACCAACCAACCTCAATACGAAGGTCAGAGGGATACAGTAAACCTGAAGTGAAGCATCTGAATCTATAACTAGTGTCGCAGGAATGGTTCAAACATAGACAGTATGAAGAGTCAGTTTTCTTGTACTTAAGTCGGCATTGTGCCCTTTGTATTTAATTCCGATGCAATTTCTGTGTTTCATCGTTAATAAGAAGGTCAGAGGGATACAGTAAACCTGAAGTGAAGCATCGGAATCTATAACTAGTGTCACAGGAATGGTTCAAAACATAGACAGTAGGAAGAGTCAGTTTTCTTGTACTTAAGTCGGCATTGTGCCTTTTGTATTTAATTCCGATGCAACTTCTGTGTTTCATCATCGTCAATACGAAGGTCAGAGGGATACAGTAAACCTGAAGTGAAGCATCGGAATCTATAACTAGTGTCACAGGAATCGTTCAAAACATAGACAGTAAGAAGAGTCAGTTTTCTTGGACTTAAGTCGGCATAGTGCCATTTGTATTTAATTCCGATACAATATCTGTGTTTCATCGTCAATAAGAAGGTCAGAGGGATACAGTAAACCTGAAGTGAAGCATCGGAATCTATAACTAGTGTCACACGAATGGTTCAAAGCATAGACTGTAAGAAGAGTTAGTTTCCTTGTACTTAAGTCGGCATTGTGCTTTGTACTTAACTCCGATGCAATTTCTGTGTTTCATCGTCAATAAGAAGGTCAGAGGGATACAGTAAACCTGAAGTGAAGCATAGTAAACTATAACTAGTGTCACAGGATTGGTTCAAAACTTAGACAGTAAGAAGAGTCAGTTTTCTTGTAATTAAGTCGGCATTGTGCCTTTTGTATTTAATTCCGATGCAATTTCTGTGTTTCATCGTCAATAAGAAGGTCAGAGGGATACAGTAAACCTCAAGTGAAGCATCGGAATCTGTAACTAGTGTCACAGGAATGGTTCACAACATAGACAGTAAGAAGAGTCAATTTTCTTGTACTTAAGTTGGCATTGTGCCTTTTGTATTTCATTCCGATGCAATTTCTGTGTTTCATCGTCAATACGAAGGTCAGAGGGATACAGTAAACCTTAAGTGAAGCATCGATATCTATACCTAGTGTCACAGGAATGGATTAAAACATAGACAGTAAGAAGAGTCAGTTTTCTTGTACTTAAATCGGCATTATGCCTTTTGTATTTAATTCCGATGCAATTTCTGTGCTTCACCGTCAATAACTAGGTCAGAGGGATACAGTAAATCTGAAGTGAAGCATCGGAATCTATAACTAGTGTCACAGGAATGGTTCCAAATATAGACAGTAAGAAGAGTCAGTTTTCTTGTACTTAAGTTGGTATTGTGCCTTTTGTATTTAATTCCGATGCAATATCTGTGTTTCATCGTCAATAAGAAGGTCAGAGGGATACAGTAAACCTGAAGTGAAGCATCGGAATCTATAAGGAGTGTCACAGGAATGATTCAAAACATAGACTGTAAGAAGAGTCAGTTTTCTTGTACTTAAGTCGGCATTGTGCATTTTGTATTTAATTCCTAAGCAATTTCTGTGTTTCATCGTCAAAAACAAGGTCAGTGGGATACAGTAAACCTGAAGTGAAGCATCAGAATATATAACTAGCTTCACAGGAGTGGTTCAAAACATAGACAGTAAGAAGAGTCAATTTTCTTGTACTTAAGTCGGGATTGTGCCTTTGTATTTAATTCCGATGCAATTTCTGTGTTTCATCGTCGATCCGAAGGTCAGAGGGATACAGTAAACCTTAAGTGAAGCATCAGAATCTATACCTAGTGTCACAGGAATGGTTCAAAACAGAGACAGTAAGAAGAGTTAGTTTTCCTGTACTTAAGTCGGCATTGTCCATTTTGTATTTAATTCCGATGCAATTTCTGTGTTTCATCGTCAATAACAACGTCTGAGGGATACAGTAAACCTGAAGTGAAGCATCGGAATCTATAACTAGTGTCACAGGAATGGTTCAAAACATCGACAGTAAGAAGAGTCAGTTTTCTTGTACTTAAGTCGGCATTGTGCCTTTTGTATTTAATTCCGATGCAATATCTGTGTTTCATCGTCAATAACAAGGTCAGAGGGATACAGTAAACCTGAAGTGAAGCATCGGAATCTATAAGGAGTGTCACAGGAATGATTCAAATCATAGACTGTCAGAAGAGTCAGTTTTCTTGTACTTAAGTCGGCATTGTACCTTTTGTATTTAATTCCGAAGTAATTTCTGTGTTTCATCCTCAATACGAAAGTCAGAGGGATACAGTAAACCTGAAGTTAAGCATCTGAATCTATAACTAGTGTCACAGGAATGGTTCAAACATAGAGAGTAAGAAGAGTCAGTTTTCTTGTACTTAAGTCGGCATTGTGCCATTTGTATTTAATTCCGATGCAATTCCTGTGTTTCATCGTCAATACGAAGGTCAGAGAATACAGTAAACCTGAACTGAAGCATCGGAAACTATAAGGAGTGTCACAGGAACGATTCAAAACATAGACTGTGAGAAGAGTCAGTTTTCTTGTACTTAAGTCGGCATTGTGCCTTTTGTACTTAATTCCAATGCAATTTCTGTGTTTCATCGTCAATAACAAGGTCAGTGGGATACAGTAAACCTGAACTGAAGCATTGGAATCTATAACGAGTGTCGCAGGAATGGTTCAAAACATTGACAGTAAGAAGAGTCAGATTTCTTGTACTTAAATCGGCATTGTGCCTTTTCTATTTAATTCCGAAGCAATTTCTGTGTTTCATCGTCAATAAGAAGGTCAGAGGGATACAGTAAACCTGAAGTAAAGCATCGGAATCCATAACGAGTGTCACATGAATGGTTCAAAATATAGACAGTAAGAAGAGTCAGTTTTCTTGTACTTAAGTCGGCATTGTACCTTTTGTATTTAATTCCGATGCAGTTTCTGTGTTTCATCCTCAATACGAAGGTCAGAGGGATACAGTAAACCTGAAGTGAAGCATCTTAATCTATAACTAGTGTCACAGGAATGGTTCAAACATAGACAGTATGAAGAGTCAGTTTTCTTGTACTTAAGTCGGCATTGAGCCCTTTGTATTTAATTCCGATGCAATTTCTGTGTTTCATCGTTAATAAGAAGGTCAGAGGGATACAGTGAACCTGAAGTGAAGCATCGGAATCTATACCTAGTGTCACAGGAATGGTTCAAAACATAGACAGTAAGAAGAGTCAGTTTTCTTGTACTTAAGTCGGCATTGTGCCTTTTGTATTTAATTCCGATGCAACTTCTGTGTTTCACCATCGTCAATACGAAGGTCAGAGGGATACAGTAAACCTGAAGTGAAGCATCGGAATCCATAACTAGTGTCACAGGAATGGTTCAAAGCATAGACTGTAAGAAGAGTTAGTTTTCTTGTACTTAAGTCGGCATTGTGCTTTGTACTTAACTCCGATGCAATTTCTGTGTTTCATCGTCAATAAGAAGGTCAGAGGGATACAGTAAACCTGAAGTGAAGCATAGGAAACTATAACTAGTGTCACAGGATTGGTTCAAAACTTAGACAGTAAGAAGAGTCAGTTTTCTTGTAATTAAGTCTGCATTGTACCTTTTGTATTTAATTCCGATGCAATTTCTGTGTTTCATCGTCAATAAGAAGGTCAGAAGTATACAGTAAACCTGAAGTGAAGCATCGGAATCTATAACTAGTGTCACAGGAATGGTTCAAAACATAGACAGTACGAAGAGTCAATTTTCTTGTACTTAAGTTGGCATTGTGCCATTTGTATTTCATTCCGATGCAATTTCTGTGTTTCATCGTCAATACGAAGGTCAGAGGGATACAGTAAACCTTAAGTGAAGCATCGATATCTATACCTAGTGTCACAGGAATGGTTCAAATCATAGACAGTAAGAAGAGTCAATTTTCTTGTACTTAAGTCGGCATTATGCCTTTTGTATTTAATTAAGATGCAATTTCTGTGCTTCATCGTCAATAACAAGGTCAGAGGGATACAGTAAACCTGAAGTGAAGCATCGGAATCTATAACTAGTGTCACAGGAATGGTTCAAAGTATAGACAGTAAGAAGAGTCAGTTTTCTTGTACTTAAGTTGGTATTGTGCCTTTTGTATTTAATTCCGATGCAATATCTGTGTTTCATCGTCAATAAGAAGGTCAGAGGGATACAGTAAACCTGAAGTGAAGCATAGGAATCTATAACTAGTGTCACAGGAATGGTTCAAAACATAGACAGTAAGAAGAGTAAGTTATCTTGTACTTAAGTCGGCATTGTGCATTTTGTATTTAATTCCTAAGCAATTTCTGTGTTTCATCGTCAAAAATAAGGTCAGTGGGATACAGTAAACCTGAAGTGAAGCATCAGAATATATAACTAGCTTCACAGGAGTGGTTCAAAACATAGACAGTAAGAAGAGTCAATTTTCTTGTACTTAAGTCGGCATTGTGCCTTTTGTATTTAATTCCGATGCAATTTCTGTGTTTCATCGTCAATACGACGGTCAGAGGGATACAGTAAACCTTAAGTGAAGCATCTGAATCTATACCTAGTGTCACAGGAATGGTTCAAAACAGAGACTGTAAGAAGAGTTAGTTTTCCTGTACTTAAGTCGGCATTGTGCATTTTGTATTTAATTCCGATGCAATTTCTGTGTTTCATCGTCAATAACAACGTCAGAGGGATACAGTAAACCTGAAGTGAAGCATCGGAATCTATAACTAGTGTCACAGGAATGGTTCAAAACATAGACAGTAAGAAGAATCAGTTTTCTTGTACTTAAGTCGGCATTGTGCCTTTTGTATTTAATTCCGATGCAATATCTGTGTTTCATCGTCAATAAGAAGGTCAGAGGGATACAGTAAATCTGAAGTGAAGCATCGGAATCTATAACGAGTGTCACATGAATGGTTCAAAATAATAGACAGTAAGAAGAGTCAGTTTTCTTGTACTTAAGTCGGCATTGTACATTTTGTATTTAATTCCGATGCAATTTCTGTGTTTCATCCTCAATACGAAGGTCGGAGGGATACAGTAAACCTGAAGTGAAGCATCGGAATCTATAACTAGTGTCACAGGAATGGTTCAAACATAGACAGTAAGAAGAGTCAGTTTTCTTGTACTTAAGTCGGCATTGTGCCTTTTGTATTTAATTCCGATGCAATTTCTGTGTTTCATCGTCAATAGGAAGGTCAGAGGGATACAGTAAACCTGAAGTGAGGCACCGTAATCTATAACTAGTGTCACAGGAATGGTTGAAAACATAGACAGTAAGAAGAGTCAGTTTTCTTGTACTTAAGTCGGCATTGTGCTTTTGTATTTAATTCCGATGCAATTTCTGTGTTTCTTCGTCAATAAGAAAGGTCAGAGGGGTACATTAAACCTGAAGTGAAGCATCGGAATCCATAACTAGTGTCACAGGAATGGTTCAAAACCGAGACAGTAAGAAGAGTCAATTTTCTTGTACTTAAGTTGGCATTGTACCTTTTATTATTAATTCCGATGCTATTTCTGTGTTTCATCGTCAATAAGAAGGTCAGTGGGATACAGTAAACCTGAAGTGAAGCATCGGAATCTATAACTAGTGTCACAGGAATGGTTCAAAACATAGACAGTAAGAAGAGTAAGTTATCTTGTACTTGAGGCGGCATTGTGCCTTTTGTATTTAATTCCGAAGCAATTTCAGTGTTTAATCGTCAATAAGAAGGTCAGAGGGATACAGTAAACCTTAAGTAAAGCATCGGAATATATAACGAGTGTCACATGAATGGTTCAAAACATAGACAGTGAGAAGAGTCAGTTTTCTTGTAATTAAGTCGCATTGTGCCTTTTGTACTTAATTCCGATGCAATTTCTGTGTTTCATCGTCAATACGAAGGTCAGAGGGATACAGTAAACCTGAATTGCAGCATCGGAATCTATAACTAGTGTCACAGGAATGGTTCAAAACATAGACAGTAAGAAGAGTCAATTTTCTTGTACTTAAGTCGGCATTGTGCCTTTTGTATTTAATTCCGAGGCATTTTCTGTGTTTCATCGTCAATACGAAGGTCAGAGGGATACAGTAAACCTTAAGTGAAGCATCAGAATCTATACCTAGTGTCACAGGAATGGTTCAAAACATAGACAGTAAGAAGAGTCAGTTTTCCTGTACTTAAGTCGGCATTGTGCCTTTTGTATTTAATTCCGATGCAATTTCTGTGTTTCATCGTCAATAACAAAGTCAGAGGGATACAGTAAACACGAAGTGAAGCATCGGAATCTATAACTAGTGTCACAGGAATGGTTCAAAACATAGACAGTAAGAAGAGTCAGTTTTCTTGTACTTAAGTCGGCATTGTGCCTTTTGTATTAAATTCCGATGCAATATCTGTGTTTCATCGTCAATAACAAGGTCAGAGGGATACAGTAAACCTGAAGTGAAGCATCGGAATCTATAAGGAGTGTCACAGGAATGGTTCAAACATAGACAGTAAGAAGAGTCAGTTTTCTTGTACTTAAGTCGGCATTGTGCCTTTTGTATTTAATTCCGAAGCAATTTCTGTGTTTCATCGTCAATAAGAAGGTCAGAGGGATACAGTAAACCTGAAGTAAAAAATCGGAATCTATAACGAGTGTCACATGAATGGTTCAAAATATAGACAGTAAGAAGAATCAGTTTTCTTGTACTTAAGTCGGGATTGTACATTTTGTATTTAATTCCGATGCAATTTCTGTGTTTCATCCTCAATACGAAGGTCAGACGGATACAGTAAACCTGAAGTGAAGCATCGGAATCTATAACTAGTGTCACAGGAATGGTTCAAACATAGACAGTAAGAAGAGTCAGTTTTCATGTACTTAAGGCGGCATTGTGCCTTTTGTATTTAATTCCGATGCAATTTCTGTGTTTCATCGTCAATAGGAAGGTCAGAGGGATACAGTAAACCTGATGTGAGGCATCGGAATCTATAACTAGTGTCACAGGAATGGTTCAAAACATAGACAGTAAGAAGAGTCAGTTTTCTTGTACTGGAGTCGACATTGTGCTTTTGTATTTAGTTCCGATGCAATTTCTGTGTTTCATCGTCAATAAGAAAGGTCAGAGGGGTACAGTAAACCTGAAGAGAAGCATCGGAATCCATAACTAGTGTCACAGGAATTGTTCAAAACAGAGACAGTAAGAAGTGTCAATTTCCTTGTACTTAAGTCGGCATTGTACCTTTTATTATTAAATCCGATGCAATTTCTGTGTTTCATCGTCAATAAGAAGGTCAGAGGGATACAGTAAACCTGAAGTGAAGCATCGGAATCTATAACTAGTGTCACAGGAATGGTTCAAAACATAGACAGTAAGAAGAGTCAGTTATCTTGTACTTGAGTCGGCATTGTGCCTTTTGTATTTAATTCCGAAGCAATTTCATTGTTTAGCCGTCAATAAGAAGGTCAGAGGGATACAGTAAACCTGAAGCAAAGCATTGGAATCTATAACGAGTGTCACAGGAATGGTTCAAACATAGACAGTAAGAAGAGTCAGTTTTCATGTACTTAAGGCGGCATTGTGCTTTTTGTATTTAATTCCGATGCAAACTCTGTATTTCATCGTCACTAAGAGGGTCTGAGGCATACAGTAAACCGAAAGTGAAGCATCGGAATCTATAACTAGTGTCACAGGAATGGTTCAAAACATAGACAGTAAGAAAAGTCAGTTTTCTTGTACTTAAGTCGGCATTGTGCCTTTTGTATTTAATTCCGATGCAATTTCTGTGTTTCATCGTCAATAAGAAGGTCAGAGGGATACAGTAAACCTGAAGTGAAGCATAGGAATCTAAAACCGGTCTCACAGGAAAGTTTCAAAACATAGACAGTTAGAAGAGCCAGTCTTCTTGTACTTGAGTCGGCATTGTGCCTTTTGTATTTAATTGCGATGCAATTTCTGTGTTTCGTCGTCAATAAGAAGGTCACAGGGATACAGTAAACCTGAAGTGAAGCATCGGAATCTATAAGTAGTGTCACAGGAATGGTTCAAAACATAGACAGTAAGAAGAGTCAGTTTTCTTGTACTTATGTCGGCATTGTACCTTTTCTATTTAATTCTGATGCAATTTCTCTGTTTCATCGTCAATAAGAAGGTCAGAGGGATACAGTAAACCTGAAGTCAAGCATCAGAATCTATAAGTAGTGTCACAGGAATGGTTCAAAACATAGACAGTAAGAAGAGTCAGTTTTCTTGTACTTAAGTCGGCATTGTGCCTTTTGTATTTAATTCCGATGCAATTTCTGTGTTTCATCGTCAATAAGAAGGTCAGAGGGATACAGTAAACCTTAAGTGAAGCATCGGAATTTATAACTAGTGTCACATGAATGGTTCAAAACATAGACATTAAGAAGAGTCAGTTTTCTTGTACTTAAGTCAGAATTGTGCCTTTTGTATTTAATTCTGATGCAATTTCTGTGTTTCGTCGTCAATAAGAAGGTCAGAGGGATACAGTAAACCTGAAGTGAAGCATCGGAATTTATAACTAGTGTCACAGGAATGGTTGAAATCATAGACAGGAAGAAGAGTCAGTTTTCTTGTACTTAAGTCGGCATTGTGCCTTTTGTATTTAATTCCGATGCAAATTCTGTATTTCATCGTCACTAAGAAGGTCTGAGGCATACAGTAAACCTGAAGTGAGGCATCGGAATCTATAACTAGTGTCTCAGGAATGGTTCAAAACATACACAGGGAGAAGAGTCAGTTTTCCTGTACTTAAGACGGCATTCTGCCTCTTGTATTTAATTCCGATGCAATTTCTGTGTTTCATGTCAATAAGAAGGTAAGAGGGATACAGTAAACTTGAAGTGAAGCATCGGAATCTATAACTAGGTCACATGAATGGTTCAAAACATAGACAGTAAGAAGAGTCAGTTTTCTTGTACTTAAGTCGGCATTGTGCCTTTTGTATTTAATTCCGATGCAATTTCTGTGTTTCATCGTCAATAAGAAGGTCAGAGGGATACAGTAAACCTGAGGTGAAGCATCGGAATCTATAACTAGTGTCACAGGAATGGTTCAAAACATAGACAGTAAGAGGAGTCAGTTCTCTTGTACTAAAGTCGGTATTGTGCTTTTTCTATTTAATTCCGATGCAATTTCTGTGTTTCATCGTCAATAAGAAGGTGAGAGGGATACATTAAACCGGGAGTGAAGCATAAGAATCTATAACTAGTGTCACAGGAATTATACAAAACATAGACAGTAAGAAGAGTCAGTTTTCTTGTACTTAAGTCGGCATTGTGCCATTTGTATTTAATTCCGATGCAATTTCTGTGTTTCATCGTCAATAAGAAGGTCAGAGTGATACAGTAAACCTGAAGTGAAGCATAGGAATCTAAAACCGGTCTCAAAGGAAAGTTTCAAAACATAGACAGTTAGAAGGGCCAGTCTTCTTGTACTTGAGTCGGCATTTTGCCTTTTGTATTTAATTCCGATGCAATTTCTGTGTTTCGTCGTCAATAAGAAGGTCACAGGGATACAGTAAACCTGAAGTGAAGCATCGGAATCTATAAGTAGTGTCACTGGAATGGTTCAAAACATAGACAGTAAGAAGAGTCAGTTTTCTTGTACTTAAGACGGCATTGTGCCTTTTGTATTAATTCCGATACAATATCTGTGTTTCATCGTCAATAAGAAGGTCAGAGGGATACAGTAAACCGGAAGTGAAGCATCGGAATCTATAACTAGTGTCACAGGAATGGTTCAAATTATAGACAGTAAGAAGAGTCAGTTTTCTTGTACTTAAATCGGCATTGTGCCTTTTGTATTTAATTCCGATGCAATTTCTGTGTTTCATCGTGAACAAGAAGGTCAGAGGGATACAGTAAACCTGAAGTGAAGCATATGAATCCAAAACCGGTCTCACAGGAAAGTTTCAAAATATAGATAGTTAGAAGAGCCAGTCTTCTTGTACTTGAGTCGGCATTTTGCCTTTTGTATTTAATTCCGATGCAATTTCTGTGTTTCATCGTCAATAAGAAAGTCACAGGAATACAGTAAACCTGAAGTGAAGCTAATTAATCTATAAGTAGTGTCACAGGAATGGTTCAAAACATAGACAGTAAGAAGAGTCAGTTTTCTTGTACTTAAGTCGGCATTGTACCTTTTCTATTTAATTCTGATGCAATTTCCCTGTTTCATCGTCAATAAGAAGGTCAGAGGGATACAGTAAACCTAAAGTGAAGCTTCGGAATCTGTAACTAGTGTCTCAGGAATGGTTCAAAACAAACACAGTAGGAAGAGTCAGTTTTCCTGTACTTAAGTCGGCATTCTGCCTCTGGTATTTCATTCTGATGCAATTTCTGTGTTTCATCGTCAATATGAAGGTCAGAGGGATACAGTAAACCTGAAGTGAAGCATCGGTTCCTATAACTAGTGTCACAGGAATTATACAAAACATAGACAGTAAGAAGAGTCAGTTTTCTTGTACTTAAGTCGGCATTGTGCCTTTTGTATTTAATTCCGATGCAATTTCTGTGTTTCATCGTCAATAAGAAGGTCAGAGGTATACAGTAAACCTGAAGTGAAGCATTGGAATCTAAAACCGGTCTCACAGGAAAGTTTCAAAACATAGACAGTTAGAAGAGCCAGTCTTCTTGTACTTGAGTCGGCATTTTGCCTTTTGTTTTTAATTCCGATGCAATTTCTGTGTTTCATCGTCAACAAGAAGGTCCGTGGGATACAGTAAACCTGAAGTGAAGCATCGGAATCTATAACTAGTGTCACAGGAATGGTTCAAACCATAGACAGTAAGAAGAGTCAGTTCACTTGTACTTAAGTCAGCATTGTGGTTTTGTATTTAATTCCGATGCAATATCTGTGTTTCATCGTCAATAAGAAGGTCAGAGGGTTACAGTACACCTGAAGTGAAGCATCGGAATCTGTAACTAGTGTCACGGGAATGGGTCAAATCATAGACAGTAAGAAGAGTCAGTTTTCTTGTACTTAAGTCGGCATTGTGCCTTATCCATTTAATTCCGATGCAATTTCTGTGTTTCGTCGTCAATAAGAAGGTCAGAGGGATACAGTAAACCTGATGTGAAGCATCGGAATCTATAACTAGTGTCACAGGAATGGTTCAAAACATAGACAGTAAGAAGAGTCAGTTTTCTTGTACTTAAGTCGGCATTGTGCCTTTTGTATATAATTCCGATACAATATCTGTGTTTCATCGTCAATAAGAAGATCAGAGGGATACAGTAAACCGGAAGTGAAGCATCGGAATCTATAACTAGAGTCACAGGCATGGTTCAAATCATAGACAGTAGGAAGAGTCAATTTTCTTGTACTTAAATCGGCATTGTGCCTTTTGTATTTAATTCCGATGCAATTTCTGTGTTTCATCGTCAATAAGAAGGTCAGAGGGATACAGTAAACCTGAGGTGAAGCATCGGAATCTATAACTAGTGTCACAGGAATGGTTTAAAACATAGACAGTAAGAGGAGTCAGTTTTCTTGTACTAAAGTCGGTATTGTGCCTTTTCTATTTAATTCCGATGCAATTTCTGTGTTTCATCGTCAATAAGAAGGTCAGAGGGATACAGTAAACCGGGAGTGAAGCATAAGAATCTATAACTAGTGTCACAGGAATTATACAAAACATAGACAGTAAGAAGAGTCAGTTTTCTTGTACTTAAGTCGGCATTGTGCCTTTTGTATTTAATTCCGATTCAATTTCTGTGTTTCATCGTCAATAAGAAGGTCAGAGTGATACAGTAAACCTGAAGTGAAGCATAGGAATCTAAAACCGGTCTCACAGGAAAGTTTCAAAACCTAGACAGTTAGAAGAGCCAGTCTTCTTGTACTTGAGTCGGCATTTTGCCTTTTGTATTTAATTCCGATGCAATTTCTGTGTTTCATCGTCAACAAGAAGGTCAGTGGGATACAGTAAACCTAAAGTGAAGCTTCGGAATCTATAAGTAGTGTCACAGGAATGGTTCCAAACATAGACAGTAAGAAGAGTCAGTTTTCTTGTACTTAAGACGGCATTGTGCCTTTTGTATATAATTCCGATACAATATCTGTGTTTCATCGTCAATAAGAAGGTCAGAGGGACACAGTAAACCGGAAGTGAAGCATCGGAATCTATAACTAGAGTCACAGGAATGGTTCAAATCATAGTCAGTAAGAAGAGTCAGTTTTCTTGTACTTAAATCGGCATTGTGCCTTTTGTATTTAATTCCGATACAATTTCTGTGTTTCATCTTCAACAAGAAGGTCAGAGGGATACAGTAAACCTGAAGTGAAGCATATGAATCTAAAACCGGTCTCACAGGAAAGTTTCAAAATATAGACAGTTAGAAGAGCCAGTCTTCTTGTACATGAGTCGGCATTTTGCCTTTTGTATTTAATTCCGATGCAATTTCTGTGTTTCATCGTCAATAAGAAAGTCACAGGAATACAGTAAACCTGAAGTGAAGCTAATTAATCTATAAGTAGTGTCACAGGAATGGTTCAAAACATAGACAGTAAGAAGAGTCAGTTTTCTTGTACTTAAGTCGGCATTGTACCTTTTCTATTTAATTCTGATGCAATTTCTCTGTTTCATCGTCAATTAGAAGGTCAGAGGGATACAGTAAACCTAAAGTGAAGCTTCGGAATCTATAATTAGTGTCTCAGGAATGGTTCAAAACAAACACAGTAGGAAGAGTCAGTTTTCCTGTACTTAAGTCGGCATTCTGCCTCTTGTATTTCATTTCGATGCAATTTCTGTGTTTCATCGTCAATAAGAAGGTCAGAGGGATACAGTAAACCTGAAGTGAAGCATCGGTTCCTATAACTAGTGTCACAGGAATTATACAAAACGTAGACAGTAAGAAGAGTCAGTTTTCTTGTACTTAAGTCGGCATTGTGCCTTTTGTATTTAATTCCGATGCAATTTCTGTGTTTCATCGTCAATAAGAAGGTCAGAGGGATACAGTAAGCCTGAAGTGAAGCATAGGAATCTAAAACCGGTCTCACAGGAAAGTTTCAAAACATAGACAGTTAGAAGAGCCAGTCTTCTTGTACTTGAGTCAGCATTTTGCCTTTTGTATTTAATTCCGATGCAAATTCTGTGTTTCATCGTCAACAAGAAGGTCAGTGGGATACAGTAAACCTGAAGTGAAGCATCGGAATCTATAACTAGTGTCACAGGAATGGTTCAAAACATAGACAGTAAGAAGAGTCAGTTCACTTGTACTTAAGTCAGCATTGTGGGTTTGTATTTAATTCCGATGCAATATCTGTGTTTCATCGTCAATAAGAAGGTCAGAGGGATACAGTAAACCTGAAGTGAAGCATCTGAATCTATAAGTAGTGTCACAGGAATGGTTCAACGCATAGACAGTAAGAAGAGTCAGTTTTCTTGAACTTTAGTCGGCATTGTGCTTTTTGTATTTAATTCCGAAGCAATTTCTGTGTTTCATCGTCAATAAGAAGGTCAGAGGGATACAGTAAACCTTAAGTGAAGCATCGGAATCTATAACTAGTGTCACAGGAATGGTTGAAATCATAGACAGTAAGAAGAGTCAGTTTTCTTGTAATTAAGTCGGCATTGTGCCTTTTGTATTTAATTCTGATGCAAATTCTGTATTTCATCGTCACTAAGAAGGTCTGAGGCATACAGTAAACCTGAAGTGAAGCATAGGAATCTATAACTAGTGTCTCAGGAATGGTTCAAAACATACACAGTAGGAAGAGTCAGTTTTTCTGTACTTAAGTCGGCATTCTGCCTCTTGTATTTCATTCCGATGCAATTTCTATGTTTCATCGTCAATAAGAAGCACAGAGGGATACAGTACACCTGAAGTGAAGCATCGGAATCTATAACTAGTGTCACGGGAATGGGTCAAAACATAGACAGTAAGAAGAGTCAGTTTTCTTGTACTTAAGTCGGCATTGTGCCTTTTCTATTTAATTCCGATGCAATTTCTCTGTTTCATCGTCAATAAGAAGGTCAGAGGGATACAGTAAACCTGATGTGAAGCATCGGAATCTATAACTAGTGTCACAGGAATGGTTCAAAACATAGACAGTAAGAAGAACCAGTCTTCTTGTAATTGAGTCGGCATTGTGCCCATGTATTTAATTCCGATGCAATTTCTGTGTTTCATCGTCAATAAGAAGGTCAGAGGGATACAGTAAACCTGAAGTGAAGCATCGGAATCTATAACTAGTGTCACAGGAATGGTTCAAAGCATAGACAGTAAGAAGAGCCAGTCTTCTTGAACTTGAGTCGGCATTGTGCTTTTTGTATTAAATTCCGATGCAATTTCTGTGTTTCATCGTCAATAGGAAGGTCAGTGGGATACAGTAAACCCGAAGTGAAGCATCGGAATCTATAACTAGTGTCACAGGAACGGTTCAATACATAGCCAGTAGGAAGAGTCAGTCTTCTTGTACTTGAATCGGCATTGTGGCTTTTGTATTTAATTCCGATGCAATTTCTTTGTTTCATCGTCAATAAGAAGGGCAGAGGGATACAGTAAACCTGAAGTGAAGCATCGGTATCTAAAACTAATGTCACAGGAATAGTTCAAACATAGACAGTAAGAAGAGTCAGTCTTCTTGTACTTAAGTCGGCATTGTGCCCTTTGTATATAATTCCGATGCAATTTCTCTGTTTTATCGTTAATGAGAGGGTCACAGGCATACAGTAAACCTGAAGTGAAGCATCGAAATCTATAACTAGTGTCACAGGAGTAGTTCAAAACATAGACAGTAAAAAGAGTCAGTTTTCCTGTACTTAATTCGCCATTGTGCCTTTTGTATTTAATTCCGATGCAATTTCTGTGTTTCATCGTCAATAAGAAGGTCAGAGCGATACAGTAAACCTGAAGTGAAGTTTCGGTATCGATAACGAGTGTCACAGGAATGGTTCAAAACATAGACAGTAAGACGAGACAGATATCTTGTACTTAAGTCGGCATTGTGCCTTTTGTATTTAATTCCGATGCAATTTCCGTGTTTCATCGTCAATACGAAGGACAGAGGGATGCAGTAAACCTGAAGTGAAGCATCGAAATCTGTAACTAGTGTCACAGGAATGGTTCAAATCAAAGACAGTAAGAAGAGTCAGTTTTCCTGTACTTAAGTCGGCATTGTGCCTTTTCTATTTAATTCCGCTGCAAGTTCTGTGTTTCATCGTCATTAAGAAGGTCAGAGGGATACAGTAAACATGAAGTGAAGCATCGGAATGTGTAACTATTGTCACAGGAGTGGTTCAAAACATAGACAGTAAGAAGAGTCAGTTTTCTTGTACTTAAGTCGGCATTGTGCCTTTCTATCTAATTCCGATGCAATTTCTGTGTTTCGTCGTCAATAAGAGGATCCAAAGGATACAGTAAACCTGAAGTGAAGCATCGGAATCTGAAACTGGTCCCACAGGAAATGTTCAAAACATAGACAGTAAGAAGAGTTAGTTTTCTTGTACTTATGTCTGCATTGTGCCTTTTCTATTTAATTCTGATTAAATTTCTGTGTTTCATCGTCAATAAGAAGGTCAGAGGGATACAGTAAAGCTGAAGTGAAGCATCGGAATCTATAACTAGTGTCACAGGAATGGTTCAAAACATAGACAGTGAGAAGAGTCAGTTTCCTTGTACTTAAGTCGGCGTTTTGCCTTTTGTATTTCATTCCGATGCAATTTCGGTGTTTCATCGTCAATAAGATGGTCAGAGGGATACAGTGAACCTGAAGTGAAGCATCGGAATCTATAACTAGTCTCACAGGAATGGTTTAAAACATAGACAGTAAGAAGAGTCATTTATTTAGTACTTAAGTTGGCATTTTGCCTTTTGTATTTAATTCCGATGCAACTTTTGTGTTTCATCGTCAATACGTAGGTCAGAGGGATACAGTAAACCTGAGGTGAAGGATCGGAATCTATAACTAGTGTCACAGGATTGGTTCAGAACTTAGACAGTAAGAAGAGTCAGTTTTCTTGTACTTAAGTCGGCATTGTGCCTTTTGTATTTAATTCCGATGCAATTTCTGTGTTTCATCGTCAATAAGAAGGTCAGAGGGATACAGTGGACCTGAAATGAAGCATCGGAATCTATAACTAGTGTCACACGAATGGTTCAAAACATAGACAGTAAGAAGAGTCAGTTTTCTTGTACTTAAGTCGGCATTGTGCCATTTGTATTGAATTCGGATGCAATATCTGTGATTCATCGTCAATATGAAGGTCAGAGGGATACAGTAAACCTGAAGTGAAGCAGCAGAATCTATAACTAGTGTCACAGGAATGGTTCAAAACATAGACAGTAAGAAGAGTCAGTTTTCTTGTACTTAAGTCGGCATTGTGCCTTTTGTATTTAATTCCGACGCAATTTCTGTGTTTCATCGTCAATAAGAAGGTCAGAGGGATACAGTGGACCTGAAATGAAGCATCAGAATCTATAACTAGTGTCACACGAATGGTTCAAAACATATACTGTAAGAAGAGTCAGTTTTCTTGTACTTAAGTCTTCATTGTGCCTTTGTATGTAACTCCGATGCAATGTCTGTGTTTCATCGTCAATAAGAAGGTCAGAGGGATACAGTGGACCTGAAATGAAGCATCGGAATCTATAACTAGTGTCACACGAATGGTTCAAAACATAGACAGTAAGAAGAGTCAGTTTTCTTGTACTTAAGTCGGCATTGTGCCATTTGTATTGAATTCCGTTGCAATATCTGTGATTCATCGTCAATAAGAAGGTCAGAGGGATACAGTAAACCAGAAGTGAAGCATCGGAATCTATAACTAGTGTCACAGGAATAGTTCAAAATATAGACAATAAGAAGTGTCAGATATGTTCTACTTAAGTCGGCATTGTGCCCTTTTGTATTTAATTCCGATGCAATTTCCGTGTTTCGTCGTCAATAACAAGGTCAGAGGGATACAGTAAACCTGAAGTGAAGCATCGAAATCTATAACTAGTGTCACAGGAATGGTTCAAAACAAAGACATTAAGAAGAGTCAGTTTTCTTGTACTTAAGTCGGCATTGTGCCTTTCGTATTTAATTCCGATGGAATTTCAGTGTTTCATCGTCAATAAGAAGATCAGAGGGATACAGTGAACCTGAAGTGAAGCATCGGAATCTATAACTAGAGTCACAGGAAGTGTTCAAATCATAGACAGTTCTAAGAGTCAGTCTTCTTTTACTTAAGTCGGCATTGTGCCTTTTGTATTTAATTCCGATGCAATTTCTGTGTTTCATCGTCAATAGGAATGTCAGAGGGATACAGTAAACCTGAAGTGAAGCATCGGAATCTGTAACTAGTGTCACAGGAATGGCTCAAAACATAGACAGTAAGAAGAGTCAGTTTTCTTGTACTTAAGTCGGCATTGTGCCTTTCGTATTTAATTCCGATGCAAATTCTGTGTTTCATCGTCAATAAGAAGGTCAGAGGCATACAGTGAACCTGAAGTGAAGCATCGGAATCCATAACTAGTGTCACAGGAATGGTTCAAATCATAGATAGTAACAAGAGTCAGTTTTCTTGAACTTAAGTCGGCATTGTGCCTTTTGTTCTTAATTCCGATGCAATTTCTGTGTTTCATCGTTAATAAGAAGGTCAGAGGGATACAGTAAACCTGAAGTGAGGCATCGGAATCTATAATTAGTGTCACAGGAATGGTTCAAAACATAGACAGTAAGAAGAGTCAGTATTCTTGTACTTAAGTCGGCATTGTGCTTTTTTTTTAATTCGTATGCATATTCTGTGTTTCATCGTCAATAAGAAGGTCCAAGGGATACACTAAACACATAGCGAAGCATAAGAATCTAAAACTGGTCTCACAGGAAATGTTCAAAACATAGTCAGTAACAAGAGTCAGTCTTCTTGTACTTAAGTCGGCATTGTGCATTTTGTATTTAATTCCGATGCAATTTCTGTGTTTCATCGTCAATAAGAAGGTCAGAGGGATACAGTAAACCTGAAGTGAAGCATCGGAATCTATAACTAGTGTCACAGGAATGGTTCCAAACATGAATTGAAAGAAGAGTCAGTTTTCTTGTACTTATGTCGGCAATGTGCCTTTTGTATTGAATTCCGATGTATTTTCAAAGTTTCATCGTCAATAAGAAGGTCAGTGGGATACAGTGAACCTGAAGTGAAGCATCGGAACCTATAACTAGTGTCACAGGAATGGTTCAAAACATAGACAGTAATAAGAGTCAGTCTTCTTGTACTTAAGTCGGCATTGTGCCTTTTGTATTTAATTGCGATGAAATTTCTGTGTTTCATCGTCAATAGGAAGGTCAGAGGGAAACAGTAAACCTGAAGTGAAGCATCGGAATCTATAACTAGTGTCTCAGGATTGGTTCAAAACATAGACAGTAAGAAGAGTCAGTTTTCTTGTACTTAAGTCGGAATTGTGCCTTTTGTATTTAATTCAAATGCAAATTCTGTGTTTCATCGTCAATAAGAAGGTCAGAGGCATACAGTAAACCTGAAGTGAAGCATCGGAATCTAAAACTAGTGTCACAGGAATGGTTCAAATCATAGTCAGTAAGAAGAGTCAGTTTTCTTGTACTTAAGTCGGCATTGTGCCTTTTGTACTTAATTCCGATGGAATTTTTGTGTTTCATCGTCAATAAGAAGGTCAGAGGGATACAGTGAAGCAGAAGTGAAGCATCGGAATCTATAACTAGTGTCACAGGAATAGTTCAAAACATAGACAGTATCAAGAGTCAGTTTTCTTGTACTTAAGTCGGCATTGTGCCTTTTGCATTTAATTCCGATGCAATTTCTGTGTTTCATCGTCAATAAGAAGGTCAGAGGGATACAGTAAACCTGAAGTGAAGCATCGGAATCTATAACTAGTGTCACAGGAGTGGTTCAAATCATAGACAGTAAGAAGAGTCAGTTTTCTTTTACTTAAGTCGGCATTGTGCCTTTTGTATTTAATTCCGATGCAATTTCTGTGTTTCATCGTCAATACGAAGGTCAGAGGGATACAGTAAACCTAAAGTGAAGCATCGGAATCTATAACTAGTGTCACAGGAATGGTTTAAACGTAGACATTAAGAAGAGACAGATTTCTTGTACTTAAGTGGGCATTGTGCCTTTGTATTATATTCCGATGCAAATTCTGTGTTTCATCGTCAATAAGAAGGTCAGAGGCATACAGTAAGTCTGAAGTGAAGCATTGGAATCTATAACTAGTGTCACAGGAATGGTTCTAATCATAGACAGTAAGTTGAGTCAGTTTTCTTGTACTTAAGTCGGCATTGTGCCTTTTGTATTTAATTCCGATGCAATTTCTGTGTTTCATCGTCAATAAGAAGGTCCAAGAAATACAGTAAACCTGAAGTGAAGCATCGGAATGTGTAACTAGTGTCACAGGAATGGTTCAAAACATAGACAGTAAGAAGAGTCAGTTTTCTTGTTCTTAAGTCGGCATTGTGCCTTTCTATTTAATTCCGATGCAATTTCTGTGTTTCGTCGTCAATAAGAAGATCCAAGGGATACAGTTAACCTGAAGTGAAGCATCGGTATCTGAAACTGGTCTCACAGGAAATGTTCAAAGCATAGACACTAAGAAGAGTTAGTTTTCATCTACTTATGTCAGCATTGTGCCTTTTCTATTTAATTCTGATTGAATTTCTGTGTTTCATCGTCAATAAGAAGGTCAGAGGGATATAGTAAACCTGAAGTGAAGCATCGGAATCTATAACTAGTGTCACAGGAATGGTTCAAAGCATAGCCAGTAAGTAGAGTCAGTTTTCTTGTACTTAACTCGGCATTGTGCCTTTTGTATTTAATTCCGATGGAATTTCAGTGTTTCATCGTCAATAGGAAGGCAAGAGGGATACAGTGAACCTGAAGTGAAGCATCGGTATCTATAACTAGTGTCACAGGAATGGTTCAAAACATAGACAGTAATAAGAGTCAGTCTTCTTGTACTTAAGTCGGCATTGTGCCTTTTGTATTTAATTCCGATGCAATTTCTGTGTTTCATCGTCAATAGGAAGGTCAGAGGGATATAGTAAACCTGAAGTGAAGCATCGGAATCTATAACTAGTGTCACAGGAATGGCTCAAAACATAGTCAGTAAGAAGAGTCAGTTTTCTTGTACTTAAGTCGGCATTGTGCCTTTTGTATTTACTTCCGATGCAATTTCTGTGTTTCATCGGCAATAAGAAGGTCAGTCCGATACAGTAAACCTAAAGTGATGCATCGGAATCGATAACTAGTGTCACCGGAATGGTTCAAACATAGACAGTAAGAAGAGTCAGATTTCTTGTACTTAGGTCTGCATTGTGCATTTTGTATTTAATTCTGATTAAATTTCTGTGTTTCATCGTAAATAAGAGGGACAGAGGGATACAGTAAACCTGAAGTGAAGCATCGGAATCTATAACTAGTGTCACAGGAATGGTACAAATCATAGTCAGTAAGAAGAGTCAGTTTTCTTGTACTTAAGTCGGCATTGTGCCTTTTGTATTTAATTCCGATATAATTTCTGTGTTTCATCGTCAATAAGAAGGTCAGAGGGATACAGTGAACCTGAAGTGAAGCATCGGAATCTATAACTAGTGTCACAGGAATGGTTCAAAACATAGACAGTATGAAGAGTCAGTTTTCTGGTACTTAAGTCGGCATTGTGCCTTTTGTATTAAATCCCGATGCAGTTCCTGTGTTTCATAGTCAATAAGAAGGTCAGAGGGATACAGTAAACCTGAAGTGAAGCATCGGAATCTATAACTAGTGTCACAGGAGAGGTTCAAATCATAGACAGTAAGAAGAGTCAGTTTTCTTGTACTTAAGTCGGCATTGTGCCTTTTCTATTTAATTCCGATGCAATTTCTGTGTTTCGTCGTCAATAAGAAGGTCAGAGGGATACAGTAAACCTAAAGTGAAGCATCGGAATCGATAACTTGTGTCACAGGTATGGTTCAAACATAGACAGTAAGAAGAGACAGATTTCTTGTACTTACGTGGGCATTGTGCCTTTTGTATTTAATTCCGATGCAAACTCTGTGTTTCATCGTCAATAAGAACGTCAGAGGCATACAGTAAACCTGAAGTGAAGCATCGGAATCTATAACTAGTGTCACAGGAATGGTTCAAAACATACACAGTAAGAAGAGTCAGTTTTCTAGTACTTAAGTCCGCATTGTGCCTTTTCTATTTAATTCCGATGCAATTTCTGTGTTTCAACGTCAATAAGAAGGTCCAAGGGATACAGTAAACACATAGTGAAGCATCAGAATCTAAAACTGGTCTCATAGGAAATGTTTAAAATAAAGTCAGTAACAAGAGGCAGTCTTCTTGTACTTAAGTCGGCATTGTGCCTTTTGTATTTAATTCGGATGCAATTTCTGTGTTTCATCGTCAATAAGAAGGTACAAGGGATACAGTAAACATATAGTGAAGCATCGGAATCTAAAACTGGTCTCACAGGAAATGTTGAAATCATAGACAGTAAGAAGGGTCAGTTTTCATGTACTTAAGTCGGCGTTGTGCCTTATGTATATAATTCCGATGCAATTTCTGAGTTTCAACGTCAATAAGAAGGTCCAAGGGATACAGTAAACACATAGTGAAGCATCAGAATCTAAAACTGGTCTCATAGGAAATGTTTAAAATAAAGTCAGTAACAAGAGGCAGTCTTCTTGTACTTAAGTCGGCATTGTGCCTTTTGTATTTAATTCCGATGCAATTTCTGTGTTTCATCGTCAATAAGAAGGTCCAAGGGATACAGTAAACCTGAAGTGAAGCATCGGAATGTGTAACTAGTGTCACAGGAATGGTTCAAAACATAGACAGTAAGAAGAGTCAGTTTTCTTGTACTTAAGTCGGCATTGTGCCTTTCTATCTAATTCCGATGCAATTTCTGTGTTTCGTCGTCAATAAGAGGATCCAAAGGATACAGTTAACCTGAAGTGAAGCATCGGAATCTGAAACTGGTCTCACAGGAAATGTTCAAAACATAGACAGTAAGAAGAGTTAGTTTTCTTGTACTTATGTCAGCATTGTGCCTTTTCTATTTAATTCTGATTAAATTTCTGTGTTTCATCGTCAATAAGAAGGTCAGAGGGATACAGTAAAGCTGAAGTGAAGCATCGGAATCTATAACTAGTGTCACAGGAATGGTTCAAAACATAGACAGTGAGAAGAGTCAGTTTCCTTGTACTTAAGTCGGCGTTTTGCCTTTTGTATTTAATTCCGATGCAATTTCGGTGTTTCATCGTCAATAAGATGGTCAGAGGGATACAGTGAACCTGAAGTGAAGCATCAGAATCTATAACTAGTCTCACAGGAATGGTTTAAAACATAGACAGTAAGAAGAGTCATTTATTTAGTACTTAAGTTGGCATTTTGCCTTTTGTATTTAATTCCGATGCAACTTTTGTGTTTCATCGTCAATACGTAGGTCAGAGGGATACAGTAAACCTGAGGTGAAGGTTCGGAATCTATAACTAGTGTCACAGGATTGGTTCAGAACTTAGACAGTAAGAAGAGTCAGTTTTCTTGTACTTAAGTCGGCATTGTGCCTTTTGTATTTAATTCCGATGCAATTTCTGTGTTTCATCGTCAATAAGAAGGTCAGAGGGATACAGTGGACCTGAAATGAAGCATCGGAATCTATAACTAGTGTCACACGAATGGTTCAAAACATAGACAGTAAGAAGAGTCAGTTTTCTTGTACTTAAGTCGGCATTGTGCCATTTGTATTGAATTCGGATGCAATATCTGTGATTCATCGTCAATAAGAAGGTCAGAGGGATACAGTAAACCTGAAGTGAAGCAGCAGAATCTATAACTAGTGTCACAGGAATGGTTCAAAACATAGACAGTAAGAAGAGTCAGTTTTCTTGTACTTAAGTCGGCATTGTGCCTTTTGTATTTAATTCCGACGCAATTTCTGTGTTTCATCGTCAATAAGAAGGTCAGAGGGATACAGTGGACCTGAAATGAAGCATCAGAATCTATAACTAGTGTCACACGAATGGTTCAAAACATATACTGTAAGAAGAGTCAGTTTTCTTGTACTTAAGTCTTCATTATGCCTTTGTATGTAACTCCGATGCAATGTCTGTGTTTCATCGTCAATAAGAAGGTCAGAGGGATACAGTGGACCTGAAATGAAGCATCGGAATCTATAACTAGTGTCACACGAATGGTTCAAAACATAGACAGTAAGAAGAGTCAGTTTTCTTGTACTTAAGTCGGCATTGTGCTATTTGTATTGAATTCCGTTGCAATATCTGTGATTCATCGTCAATAAGAAGGTCAGAGGGATACAGTAAACCAGAAGTGAAGCATCGGAATCTATAACTAGTGTCACAGGAATAGTTCAAAATATAGACAATAAGAAGTGTCAGATATGTTCTACTTAAGTCGGCATTGTGCCTTTTGTATTTAATTCCGATGCAATTTCCGTGTTTCGTCGTCAATAACAAGGTCAGAGGGATACAGTAAACCTGAAGTGAAGCATCGAAATCTATAACTAGTGTCACAGGAATGGTTCAAAACAAAGACATTAAGAAGGGTCAGTTTTCTTGTACTTAAGTCGGCATTGTGCCTTTCGTATTTAATTCCGATGGAATTTCAGTGTTTCATCGTCAATAAGAAGATCAGAGGGATACAGTGAACCTGAAGTGAAGCATCGGAATCTATAACTAGAGTCACAGGAAGTGTTCAAATCATAGACAGTTCTAAGAGTCAGTCTTCTTTTACTTAAGTCGGCATTGTGCCTTTTGTATTTAATTCCGATGCAATTTCTGTGTTTCATCGTCAATAGGAAGGTCAGAGGGATACAGTTAACCTGAAGTGAAGCATCGGAATCTGTAACTAGTGTCACAGGAATGGCTCAAAACATAGACAGTAAGAAGAGTCAGTTTTCTTGTACTTAAGTCGGCATTGTGCCTTTCGTATTTAATTCCGATGCAAATTCTGTGTTTCATCGTCAATAAGAAGGTCAGAGGCATACAGTGAACCTGAAGTGAAGCATCGGAATCCATAACTAGTGTCACAGGAATGGTTCAAATCATAGATAGTAACAAGAGTAAGTTTTCTTGAACTTAAGTCGGCATTGTGCCTTTTGTTCTTAATTCCGATGCAATTTCTGTGTTTCATCGTTAATAAGAAGGTCAGAGGGATACAGTAAACCTGAAGTGAGGCATCGGAATCTATAATTAGTGTCACAGGAATGGTTCAAAACATAGACAGTAAGAAGAGTCAGTATTCTTGTACTTAAGTCGGCATTGTGCTTTTTTTTTAATTCGTATGCAAATTCTGTGTTTCATCGTCAATAAGAAGGTCCAAGGGATACACTAAACACATAGCGAAGCATAAGAATCTAAAACTCGTCTCACAGGAAATGTTCAAAACATAGTCAGTAACAAGAGTCAGTCTTCTTGTACTTAAGTCGGCATTGTGCATTTTGTATTTAATTCCGATGCAATTTCTGTGTTTCATCGTCAATAAGAAGGTCAGAGGGATACAGTAAATCTGAAGTGAAGCATCGGAATCTATAACTAGTGTCACAGGAATGGTTCCAAACATGAATTGAAAGAAGAGTCAGTTTTCTTGTACTTATGTCGGCAATGTGCCTTTTGTATTTAATTCCGATGTATTTTCAAAGTTTCATCGTCAATAAGAAGGTCAGTGGGATACAGTGAACCTGAAGTGAAGCATCGGAACCTATAACTAGTGTCACAGGAATGGTTCAAACCATAGACAGTAATAAGAGTCAGTCTTCTTGTACTTAAGTCGGCATTGTGCCTTTTGTATTTAATTCCGATGAAATTTCTGTGTTTCATCGTCAATAGGAAGGTCAGAGGGAAACAGTAAACCTGAAGTGAAGCATCGGAATCTATAACTAGTGTCTCAGGATTGGTTCAAAACATAGACAGTAAGAAGAGTCAGTTTTCTTGTACTTAAGTCGGAATTGTGCCTTTTGTATTTAATTCAAATGCAAATTCTGTGTTTCATCGTCAATAAGAAGGTCAGAGGCATACAGTAAACCTGAAGTGAAGCATCGGAATCTAAAACTAGTGTCACAGGAATGGTTCAAATCATAGTCAGTAAGAAGAGTCAGTTTTCTTGTACTTAAGTCGGCATTGTGCCTTTTGTACTTAATTCCGATGGAATTTTTGTGTTTCATCGTCAATAAGAAGGTCAGAGGGATACAGTGAAGCAGAAGTGAAGCATCGGAATCTATAACTAGTGTCACAGGAATAGTTCAAAACATAGACAGTATCAAGAGTCAGTTTTCTTGTACTTAAGTCGGCATTGTGCCTTTTGCATTTAATTCCGATGCAATTTCTGTGTTTCATCGTCAATAAGAAGGTCAGAGGGATACAGTAAACCTGAAGTGAAGCATCGGAATCTATAACTAGTGTCACAGGAGTGGTTCAAATCATAGACAGTAAGAAGAGTCAGTTTTCTTTTACTTAAGTCGGCATTGTGCCTTTTGTATTTAATTCCGATTCAATTTCTGTGTTTCATCGTCAATACGAAGGTCAGAGGGATACAGTAAACCTAAAGTGAAGCATCGGAATCTATAACTAGTGTCACAGGAATGGTTCAAACGTAGACATTAAGAAGAGACAGATTTCTTGTACTTAAGTGGGCATTGTGCCTTCGTATTATATTCCGATGCAAATTCTGTGTTTCATCGTCAATAAGAAGGTCAGAGGCATACAGTAAGTCTGAAGTGAAGCATTGGAATCTATAACTAGTGTCACAGGAATGGTTCAAATCATAGACAGTAAGTTGAGTCAGTTTTCTTGTACTTAAGTCGGCAGTGTGCCTTTTGTATTTAATTCCGATGCAATTTCTGTGTTTCATCGTCAATAAGAAGGTCCAAGAAATACAGTAAACCTGAAGTGAAGCATCGGAATGTGTAACTAGTGTCACAGGAATGGTTCAAAACATAGACAGTGAGAAGAGACAGTTTTCTTGTTCTTAAGTCGGCATTGTGCCTTTCTATTTAATTCCGATGCAATTTCTGTGTTTCGTCGTCAATAAGAAGATCCAAGGGATACAGTTAACCTGAAGTGAAGCATCGGTATCTGAAACTGGTCTCACAGGAAATGTTCAAAGCATAGACACTAAGAAGAGTTAGTTTTCATCTACTTATGTCAGCATTGTGCCTTTTCTATTTAATTCTGATTGAATTTCTGTGTTTCATCGTCAATAAGAAGGTCAGCGGGATATAGTAAACCTGAAGTGAAGCATCGGAATCTATAACTAGTGTCACAGGAATGGTTCAAAGCATAGCCAGAAAGTAGAGTCAGTTTTCTTGTACTTAACTCGGCATTGTGCCTTTTGTATTTAATTCCGATGGAATTTCAGTGTTTCATCGTCAATAGGAAGGCAAGAGGGATACAGTGAACCTGAAGTGAAGCATCGGTATCTATAACTAGTGTCACAGGAATGGTTCAAAACATAGACAGTAATAAGAGTCAGTCTTCTTGTACTTAAGTCGGCATTGTGCCTTTTGTATTTAATTCCGATGCAATTTCTGTGTTTCATCGTCAATAGGAAGGTCAGAGGGATATAGTAAACCTGAAGTGAAGCATCGGAATCTATAACTAGTGTCACAGGAATGGTTCAAAACATAGACAGTAAGAAGAGTCAGTTTTCTTGTACTTAAGTCGGCATTGTGCCTTTTGTATTTACTTCCGATGCAATTTCTGTGTTTCATCGGCAATAAGAAGGTCAGTCCGATACAGTAAACCTAAAGTGATGCATCGGAATCGATAAGTAGTGTCACCGGAATGGTTCAAACATAGACAGTAAGAAGAGTCAGATTTCTTGTACTTAGGTCTGCATTGTGCATTTTGTATTTAATTCTGATTAAATTTCTGTGTTTCATCGTAAATAAGAGGGACAGAGGGATACAGTAAACCTGAAGTGAAGCATCGGAATCTATAACTAGTGTCACAGGAATGGTACAAATCATAGTCAGTAAGAAGAGTCAGTTTTCTTGTACTTAAGTCGGCATTGTGCCTTTTGTATTTAATTCCGATATAATTTCTGTGTTTCATCGTCAATAAGAAGGTCAGAGGGATACAGTGAACCTGAAGTGAAGCATCGGAATCTATAACTAGTGTCACAGGAATGGTTCAAAACATAGACAGTATGAAGAGTCAGTTTTCTGGTACTTAAGTCGGCAATGTGCCTTTTGTATTAAATCCCGATGCAGTTCCTGTGTTTCATAGTCAATAAGAAGGTCAGAGGGATACTGTAAACCTGAAGTGAAGCATCGGAATCTATAACTAGTGTCACAGGAGAGGTTCAAAACATAGACAGTAAGAAGAGTCAGTTTTCTTGTACTTAAGTCGGCATTGTGCCTTTTCTATTTAATTCCGATGCAATTTCTGTGTTTCGTCGTCAATAAGAAGGTCAGAGGGATACAGTAAACCTAAAGTGAAGCATCGGAATCGATAACTAGTGTCACAGGTATGGTTCAAACATAGACAGTAAGAAGAGACAGATTTCTCGTACTTACGTGGGCATTGTGCCTTTTGTATTTAATTCCGATGCAAACTCTGTGTTTCATCGTCAATAAGAACGTCAGAGGCATACAGTAAACCTGAAGTGAAGCATCGGAATCTATAACTAATGTCACAGGAATGGTTCAAATCATAGACAGTAAGATGAGTCAGTTTTCTTGTATTTAAGTCGGCATTGTGCCTTTTGTATTTAATTCCGATGCAATTTCTGTGTTTCATCGTCAATAAGAAGGTCCAAGGAATACAGTAAACCTGAAGTAAAGCATCGCAATGTGTAACTAGAGTCACAGGAATGGTTCAAAACATAGACAGTAAGAAGAGTCAGTTTTCTTGTACTTAAGTCGGCATTGTGCCTTTCTATTTTATTCCGATGCAATTTCTGTGTTTCGTCGTCAATAAGAAGGTCAGAGAGATACAGTATACCTGAAGTGAAGCATCGGAATCTATAACTAGTGTCACAGGAATGGTTCAAAACATACACAGTAAGAAGAGTCAGTTTTCTAGTACTTAAGTCCGCATTGTGCCTTTTCTATTTAATTCCGATGCAATTTCTGTGTTTCAACATCAATAAGAAGATCCAAGGGATACAGTAAACATATAGAGAAGCATCGGAATCTAAAACTGGTCTCACAGGAAATGTTGAAATCATAGACAGTAAGAAGAGTCAGTTTTCTTGTACTTAAGTCGGCGTTGTGCCTTTTGTATTTAATTCCGATGCAATTTCTGTGTTCCAACGTCAATAAGAAGGTCCAAGAGATACAGTAAACACATAGTGAAGCATCAGAATCTAAAACTGGTCTCACAGGGAATGTTCAAAGCATAGTCAGTAAGAAGAGTCAGTATTCTTGTACTTAAGTCGGCATTGTGCCTTTTGTATTTAATTCCGATGCAATTTCTGTGTTTCATCGTCTATATGAAGGTCCAAGGAATAAAGTAAACCTGAAGTGAAGCATCGGAATGTGTAACTAGTGTCACAGGAATGGTTCAAATCATAGACAGTAAGAAGAGTCAGTTTTCTTGTACTTAAGTCGGCATTGTGCCTTTTGTATTTTTTTCCGATGCAATTTCTGTGTTTCAACGTCAATAAGAAGGTCCAAGGGATACAGTAAACATATAGTGAAGCATCGGAATCTAAAACTGGTCTCACAGGAAATGTTGAAATCATAGACAGTAAGAAGAGTCAGTTTTCTTGTACTTAAGTCGGCATTGTGCCTTTCTATTTTATTCCGATGCAATTTCTGTGTTTCGTCGTCAATAAGAAGATCCAAGGGATACAGTTAACCTGAAGTGAAGCACCGGTATCTGAAACTGGTCTCACAGGAAATGTTCAAAACATAGACACTAAGAAGAGTTAGTTTTCTTCTACCTATGTCAGCATTGTGCCTTTTCTATTTAATTCTGATTCAATTTCTGTGTTTCATCGTCAATAAGAAGGTCAGAGGGATATAGTAAACCTGAAGTGGAGCATCGGAATCTATAACTAGTGTCACAGGAATGGTTCAAAACATAGACAGTAAGAAGAGTCAGTTTTCTTGTACTTAAGTCGGCATTGTGCCTTTTGTATTTAATGCCGATGGAATTTCAGTGTTTCATCGTCAATAGGAAGGCAAGAGGGATACAGTGTACCTGAAGTGAAGCATCGGTATCTATAACTAGTGTCACAGGAATGGTTCAAAACATAGACAGTAATAAGAGTCAGTTTTCTTGTACTTAAGTCGGCATTGTGCCTTTTCTATTAAATTCCGATGCAATTTCTGTGTTTCTTGGTCAATAAGATGATCCAAGGGATACAGTAAACCTGAAGTGAAGCATTGGAATCTAAAACCGGTCTCACAGGAATGTTTCAAAACATAGACAGTAAGAAGAGCCAACTTCTTGTACTTGAGCCGGCATTGTGCCTTTTGTATTTAATTCCGATGCAATTTCTGTGTTTCATCGTCAATAAGAAGGTCAGAGAGATACAGTATACCTGAAGTGAAGCATTGGAATCTATAACTAGTGTCACAGGAATGGTTCAAAACATACACAGTAAGAAGAGTCAGTTTTCTAGTACTTAAGACCGCATTGTGCCTTTTCTATTTAATTCCGATGCAATTTCTGTGTTTCAACATCAATAAGAAGATCCGAGGAATACAGTAAACATATAGTGAAGCATCGGAATCTAAAACTGGTCTCACAGGAAATGTTGAAATCATAGACAGTAAGAAGAGTCAGTTTTCTTGTACTTAAGTCGGCGTTGTGCATTTTGTATTTAATTCCAATGCAATTTCTGTGTTCTAACGTCAATAAGAAGGTCCAAGAGATACAGTAAACACATAGTGAAGCATCATAATCTAAAACTGGTCTCACAGGGAATGTTCAAAGCATAGTCAGTAAGAAGAGTTAGTATTCTTGTACTTAAGTCGGCATTGTGCCTTTTGTATTTAATTCCGATGCAATTTCTGTGTTTCATCGTCTATAAGAAGGTCCAAGGAATAAAGTAAACCTGAAGTGAAGCATCGGAATGTGTAACTAGTGTCACAGGAATGGTTCAAAGCATAGACAGTAAGAAGAGTCAGTCTTCTTGTACTTAAGTCGGCATTGTGCCTTTTGTATTTAATTCCCATGCAATTTCTGTGTTTCATCGTCAATAGGAAGGTCAGAGGGATACTGAAGTGATGCATCGGAATCTATAACTAGTGTCACAGGAATGGTTCAAAACATAGACAGTAAAAAGAGTCAGTTTTCTGGTACTTAAGTCGGCATTGTGCCTTTTGTATTTAATTCCGATGCAAATTCTGTGTTTCATCGTCAATAAGAAGGGCAGAGGCATACAGTAAACCTGAAGTGAAGCATCAGAATCTATAACTAGTGTCACAGGAATGGTTCAAATCATAGACAGTTGGAAGTGTCAGTTTTATTGTACTTAAGTCGGCATTGTACCTTTTGTATTTAATTCCGATGCAATCTTTGTGTTTCGTCGTCAATAAGAAGGTCAGAGGGATACAGTAAACCTAAAGTGAAGCATCGGAATCGATAACTAGTGTCACAGGTATGGTTCAAACATAGACAGTAAGAAGAGACAGATTTCTTGTACTTACGTGGGCATTGTGCCATTTGTATTTAAATCCGATGCAAATTATGTGTTTCATCGTGAATAAGAACGTCAGAGGCATACAGTAAACCTGAAGTGAAGCATCGGAATCTATAACTAGTGTCACAGGAATGGTTCAAATCATAGACAGTAAGATGAGTCAGTTTTCTTGTATTTAAGTCGGCATTGTGCCTTTTGTATTTAATTCCGATGCAATTTCTGTGTTTCATCGTCAATAAGAAGGTCAGAGGGATACAGTAAACCTGAAGTGAGGCATCGGAATCTGTAACTAGTGTCACAGGAATGGTTCAAAACATAGACAGTAAGAAGAGTCAGTTTTCTTGTACTTAAGTCGGCATTGTGCCTTTTGTATTTTATTCCGATGAAAATTCGGTGTTTCATCGTCAATAAGAACGTCCAAGGGATACAGTAAACACATAGTGAAGCATCAGAATCTAAAACTGGTCTCACAGGAAATGTTCAAAGCATAGTCAGTAACAAGAGTCAGTCTTCTTGTACTTAAGTCGGCATTGTGCCTTTTGTATTTAATTCCGATGCAATTTCTGTGTTTCATCGTCAATAAGAAGGTCCAAGGAATACAGTAAACCTGAAGTAAAGCATCGGAATGTGTAACTAGTGTCACAGGAATGGTTCAAAACATAGACAGTAAGAAGAGTCAGTTTTCTTGTACTTAAGTCGGCATTGTGCCTTTCTATTTCATTCCGATGCAATTTCTGTGTTTCGTCGTCAATAAGACGATCCAAGGGATACAGTTAACCTGAAGTGAAGCATCGGTATCTGAAACTGGTCTCACAGGAAATGTTCAAAACATAGACACTAAGAAGAGTTAGTTTTCTTCTACTTATGTCAGCATTGTGCCTTTTCTATTTAATTCTGATTCAATTTCTGTGTTTCATCGTCAATGAGAAGGTCAGAGGGATATAGTAAACCTGAAGTGGAGCATCGGAATCTATAACTAGTGTCACAGGAATGGTTCAAAACATAGACAGTAAGAAGAGTCAGTTTTCTTGTACTTAAGTCGGCATTGTGCCTTTTGTATTTAATTCCGATGGAATTTCAGTGTTTCATCGTCAATAGGAAGGCAAGAGGGATACAGTGTACCTGTAGAGAAGCATCGGTATCTATAACTAGTGTCACAGGAATGGTTCAAAACATAGACATTAATAAGAGTCAGTTTTCTTGTACTTAAGTCGGCATTGTGCCTTTTCTATTAAATTCCGATGCAATTTCTGTGATTCTTGGTCAATAAGAAGATCCAAGGGATACAGTAAACCTGAAGTGAAGCATTGGAATCTAAAACCGGTCTCACAGGAATGTTTCAAAACATAGACAGTAAGAAGAGCCAACTTCTTGTACTTGAGCCGGCATTGTGCCTTTTGTATTTAATTCCGATGCAATTTCTGTGTTTCATCGTCAATAAGAAGGTCAGAGAGATACAGTATACCTGAAGTGAAGCATCGGAATCTATAACTAGTGTCACAGGGATGGTTCAAAACATACACAGTAAGAAGAGTCAGTTTTCTAGTACTTAAGTCCGCATTGTGCCTTTTGTATTTTATTCCGATGCAAATTCGGTGTTTCATCGTCAATAAGAACGTCCAAGGGATACAGTAAACACATAGTGAAGCATCAGAATCTAAAACTGGTCTCACAGGAAATGTTCAAAGCATAGTCAGTAACAAGAGTCAGTCTTCTTGTACTTAAGTCGGCATTGTGCCTTTTGTATTTAATTCCGATGCAATTTCTGTGTTTCATCGTCAATAAGAAGGTCCAAGGAATACAGTAAACCTGAAGTAAAGCATCGGAATGTGTAACTAGAGTCACAGGAATGGTTCAAAACATAGACAGTAAGAAGAGTCAGTTTTCTTGTACTTAAGTCGGCATTGTGCCTTTCTATTTTATTCCTATGCAATTTCTGTGTTTCGTCGTCAATAAGAAGGTCAGAGAGATACAGTATACCTGAAGTGAAGCATCGGAATCTATAACTAGTGTCACAGGAATGGTTCAAAACATACACAGTAAGAAGAGTCAGTTTTCTAGTACTTAAGTCCGCATTGTGCCTTTTCTATTTAATTCCGATGCAATTTCTGTGTTTCAACATCAATAAGAAGATCCAAGGGATACAGTAAACATATAGTGAAGCATCGGAATCTAAAACTGGTCTCTCAGGAAATGTTGAAATCAAAGCACAGTAAGAAGAGTCAGTTTTCTTGTACTTAAGTCGGCGTTGTGCCTTTTGTATTTATTTCCGATGCAATTTCTGTGTTCCAACGTCAATAAGAAGGTCCAAGAGATACAGTAAACACATAGTGAACCATCAGAATCTAAAACTGGTCTCACAGGGAATGTTCAAAGCATAGTCAGTAAGAAGATTCAGTATTCTTGTACTTAAGTCGGCATTGTGCCTTTTGTATTTAATTCCGATGCAATTTCTGTGTTTCATCGTCTATAAGAAGGTCCAAGGAATAAAGTAAACCTGAAGTGAAGCATCGGAATGTGTAACTAGTGTCACAGGAATGGTTCAAAGCATAGACAGTAAGAAGAGTCAGTCTTCTTGTACTTAAGTCGGCATTGTGCCTTTTGTATTTAATTCCGATGCAATTTCTGTGTTTCAACGTCAATAAGAAGGTCCAAGGGATACAGTAAACATATAGTGAAGCATCGGAATCTAAAACTGGTCTCACAGGAAATGTTGAAATCATAGACAGTAAGAAGAGTCAGTTTTCTTGTACTTAAGTCGGCATTGTGCCTTTCTATTTTATTCCGATGCAATTTCTGTGTTTCGTCGTCAATAAGAAGATCCAAGGGATACAGTTAACCTGAAGTGAAGCATCGGTATCTGAAACTGGTCTCACAGGAAATGTTCAAAACATAGACACTAAGAAGAGTTAGTTTTCTTCTACTTATGTCAGCATTGTGCCTTTTCTATTTAATTCTGATTCAATTTCTGTGTTTCATCGTCAGTAAGAAGGTCAGAGGGATATAGTAAACCTGAAGTGGAGCATCGGAATCTATAACTAGTGTCACAGGAATGGTTCAAAACATAGACAGTAAGAAGAGTCAGTTTTCTTGTACTTAAGTCGGCATTGTGCCTTTTGTATTTAATGCCGATGGAATTTCAGTGTTTCATCGTCAATAGGAAGGCAAGAGGGATACAGTGTACCTGAAGTGAAGCATCGGTATCTATAACTAGTGTCACAGGAATGGTTCAAAACATAGACAGTAATAAGAGTCAGTTTTCTTGTACTTAAGTCGGCATTGTGCCTTTTCTATTAAATTCCGATGCAATTTCTGTGTTTCTTGGTCAATAAGAAGATCCAAGGGATACAGTAAACCTGAAGTGAAGCATTGGAATCTAAAACCGGTCTCACAGGAATGTTTCAAAACATAGACAGTAAGAAGAGCCAACTTCTTGTACTTGAGCCGGCATTGTGCCTTTTGTATTTAATTCCGATGCAATTTCTGTGTTTCATCGTCAATAAGAAGGTCAGAGAGATACAGTATACCTGAAGTGAAGCATCGGAATCTATAACTAGTGTCACAGGAATGGTTCAAAACATACACAGTAAGAAGAGTCAGTTTTCTAGTACTTAAGACCGCATTGTGCCTTTTCTATTTAATTCCGATGCAATTTCTGTGTTTCAACATCAATAAGAAGATCCGAGGGATACAGTAAACATATAGTGAAGCATCGGAATCTAAAACTGGTCTCACAGGAAATGTTGAAATCATAGACAGTAAGAAGAGTCAGTTTTCTTGTACTTAAGTCGGCGTTGTGCCTTTTGTATTTAATTTCGATGCAATTTCTGTGTTCCAACGTCAATAAGAAGGTCCAAGAGATACAGTAAACACATAGTGAAGCATCATAATCTAAAACTGGTCTCACAGGGAATGTTCAAAGCATAGTCAGTAAGAAGAGTTAGTATTCTTGTACTTAAGTCGGCATTGTGCCTTTTGTATTTAATTCCGATGCAATTTCTGTGTTTCATCGTCTATAAGAAGGTCCAAGGAATAAAGTAAACCTGAAGTGAAGCATCGGAATGTGTAACTAGTGTCACAGCAATGGTTCAAAGCATAGACAGTAAGAAGAGTCAGTCTTCTTGTACTTAAGTCGGCATTGTGCCTTTTGTATTTAATTCCCATGCAATTTCTGTGTTTCATCGTCAATAGGAAGGTCAGAGGGATACTGAAGTGATGCATCGGAATCTATAACTAGTGTCACAGGAATGGTTCAAAACATAGACAGTAAAAAGAGTCAGTTTTCTTGTACTTAAGTCGGCATTGTGCCTTTTGTATTTAATTCCGATGCAAATTCTGTGTTTCATCGTCAATAAGAAGGGCAGAGGCATACAGTAAACCTGAAGTGAAGCATCAGAATCTATAACTAGTGTCACAGGAATGGTTCAAATCATAGACAGTAAGAAGTGTCAGTTTTCTTGTACTTAAGTCGGCATTGTACCTTTTGTATTTAATTCCGATGCAATCTTTGTGTTTCGTCGTCAATAAGAAGGTCAGAGGGATACAGTAAACCTAAAGTGAAGCATCGGAATCGATAACTAGTGTCACAGGTATGGTTCAAACATAGACAGTAAGAAGAGACAGATTTCTTGTACTTACGTGGGCATTGTGCCATTTGTATTTAAATCCGATGCAAATTATGTGTTTCATCGTCAATAAGAACGTCAGAGGCATACAGTAAACCTGAAGTGAAGCATCGGAATCTATAACTAGTGTCACAGGAATGGCTCAAATCATAGACAGTAAGATGAGTCAGTTTTCTTGTATTTAAGTCGGCATTGTGCCTTTTGTATTTAATTCCGATGCAATTTCTGTGTTTCATCGTCAATAAGAAGGTCAGAGGGATACAGTAAACCTGAAGTGAGGCATCGGAATCTATAACTAGTGTCACAGGAATGGTTCAAAACATAGACAGTAAGAAGAGTCAGTTTTCTTGTACTTAAGTCGGCATTGTGCCTTTTGTATTTTATTCCGATGAAAATTCGGTGTTTCATCGTCAATAAGAACGTCCAAGGGATACAGTAAACACATAGTGAAGCATCAGAATCTAAAACTGGTCTCACAGGAAATGTTCAAAGCATAGTCAGTAACAAGAGTCAGTCTTCTTGTACTTAAGTCGGCATTGTGCCTTTTGTATTTAATTCCGATGCAATTTCTGTGTTTCATCGTCAATAAGAAGGTCCAAGGAATACAGTAAACCTGAAGTAAAGCATCGGAATGTGTAACTAGAGTCACAGGAATGGTTCAAAACATAGACAGTAAGAAGAGTCAGTTTTCTTGTACTTAAGTCGGCATTGTGCCTTTCTATTTTATTCCGATGCAATTTCTGTGTTTCGTCGTCAATAAGAAGGTCAGAGAGATACAGTATACCTGAAGTGAAGCATCGGAATCTATAACTAGTGTCACAGGAATGGTTCAAAACATACACAGTAAGAAGAGTCAGTTTTCTAGTACTTAAGTCCGCATTGTGCCTTTTCTATTTAATTCCGATGCAATTTCTGTGTTTCAACATCAATAAGAAGATCCAAGGGATACAGTAAACATATAGTGAAGCATCGGAATCTAAAACTGGTCTCTCAGGAAATGTTGAAATCATAGACAGTAAGAAGAGTCAGTTTTCTTGTACTTAAGTCGGCGTTGTGCCTTTTGTATTTATTTCCGATGCAATTTCTGTGTTCCAACGTCAATAAGAAGGTCCAAGAGATACAGTAAACACATAGTGAACCATCAGAATCTAAAACTGGTCTCACAGGGAATGTTCAAAGCATAGTCAGTAAGAAGATTCAGTATTCTTGTACTTAAGTCGGCATTGTGCCTTTTGTATTTAATTCCGATGCAATTTCTGTGTTTCATCGTCTATAAGAAGGTCCAAGGAATAAAGTAAACCTGAAGTGAAGCATCGGAATGTGTAACTAGTGTCACAGGAATGGTTCAAAGCATAGACAGTAAGAAGAGTCAGTCTTCTTGTACTTAAGTCGGCATTGTGCCTTTTGTATTTAATTCCGATGCAATTTGTGTGTTTCAACGTCAATAAGAAGGTCCAAGGGATACAGTAAACATATAGTGAAGCATCGGAATCTAAAACTGGTCTCACAGGAAATGTTGAAATCATAGACAGTAAGAAGAGTCAGTTTTCTTGTACTTAAGTCGGCATTGTGCCTTTCTATTTTATTCCGATGCAATTTCTGTGTTTCGTCGTCAATAAGAAGATCCAAGGGATACAGTTAACCTGAAGTGAAGCATCAGTATCTGAAACTGGTCTCACAGGAAATGTTCAAAACATAGACACTAAGAAGAGTTAGTTTTCTTCTACTTATGTCAGCATTGTGCCTTTTCTATTTAATTCTGATTCAATTTCTGTGTTTCATCGTCAGTAAGAAGGTCAGAGGGATATAGTAAACCTGAAGTGGAGCATCGGAATCTATAACTAGTGTCACAGGAATGGTTCAAAACATAGACAGTAAGAAGAGTCAGTTTTCTTGTACTTAAGTCGGCATTGTGCCTTTTGTATTTAATGCCGATGGAATTTCAGTGTTTCATCGTCAATAGGAAGGCAAGAGGGATACAGTGTACCTGAAGTGAAGCATCGGTATCTATAACTAGTGTCACAGGAATGGTTCAAAACATAGACAGTAATAAGAGTCAGTTTTCTTGTACTTAAGTCGGCATTGTGCCTTTTCTATTAAATTCCGATGCAATTTCTGTGTTTCTTGGTCAATAAGAAGATCCAAGGGATACAGTAAACCTGAAGTGAAGCATTGGAATCTAAAACCGGTCTCACAGGAATGTTTCAAAACATAGACAGTAAGAAGAGCCAACTTCTTGTACTTGAGCCGGCATTGTGCCTTTTGTATTTAATTCCGATGCAATTTCTGTGTTTCATCGTCAATAAGAAGGTCAGAGAGATACAGTATACCTGAAGTGAAGCATCGGAATCTATAACTAGTGTCACAGGAATGGTTCAAAACATACACAGTAAGAAGAGTCAGTTTTCTAGTACTTAAGACCGCATTGTGCCTTTTCTATTTAATTCCGATGCAATTTCTGTGTTTCAACATCAATAAGAAGATCCGAGGGATACAGTAAACATATAGTGAAGCATCGGAATCTAAAACTGGTCTCACAGGAAATGTTGAAATCATAGACAGTAAGAAGAGTCAGTTTTCTTGTACTTAAGTCGGCGTTGTGCCTTTTGTATTTAATTTCGATGCAATTTCTGTGTTCCAACGTCAATAAGAAGGTCCAAGAGATACAGTAAACACATAGTGAAGCATCATAATCTAAAACTGGTCTCACAGGGAATGTTCAAAGCATAGTCAGTAAGAAGAGTTAGTATTCTTGTACTTAAGTCGGCATTGTGCCTTTTGTATTTAATTCCGATGCAATTTCTGTGTTTCATCGTCAATAAGAAGGGCAGAGGCATACAGTAAACCTGAAGTGAAGCATCAGAATCTATAACTAGTGTCACAGGAATGGTTCAAATCATAGACAGTAAGAAGTGTCAGTTTTCTTGTACTTAAGTCGGCATTGTACATTTTGTATTTAATTCCGATGCAATCTTTGTGTTTCGTCGTCAATAAGAAGGTCAGAGGGATACAGTAAACCTAAAGTGAAGCATCGGAATCGATAACTAGTGTCACAGGTATGGTTCAAACATAGACAGTAAGAAGAGACAGATTTCTTGTACTTACGTGGGCATTGTGCCATTTGTATTTAAATCCGATGCAAATTATGTGTTTCATCGTCAATAAGAACGTCAGAGGCATACAGTAAACCTGAAGTGAAGCATCGGAATCTATAACTAGTGTCACAGGAATGGCTCAAATCATAGACAGTAAGATGAGTCAGTTTTCTTGTATTTAAGTCGGCATTGTGCCTTTTGTATTTAATTCCGATGCAATTTCTGTGTTTCATCGTCAATAAGAAGGTCAGAGGGATACAGTAAACCTGAAGTGAGGCATCGGAATCTATAACTAGTGTCACAGGAATGGTTCAAAACATAGACAGTAAGAAGAGTCAGTTTTCTTGTACTTAAGTCGGCATTGTGCCTTTTGTATTTTATTCCGATGAAAATTCGGTGTTTCATCGTCAATAAGAACGTCCAAGGGATACAGTAAACACATAGTGAAGCATCAGAATCTAAAACTGGTCTCACAGGAAATGTTCAAAGCATAGTCAGTAACAAGAGTCAGTCTTCTTGTACTTAAGTCGGCATTGTGCCTTTTGTATTTAATTCCGATGCAATTTCTGTGTTTCATCGTCAATAAGAATGTCCAAGGAATACAGTAAACCTGAAGTAAAGCATCGGAATGTGTAACTAGTGTCACAGGAATGGTTCAAAACATAGACAGTAAGAAGAGTCAGTTTTCTTGTACTTAAGTCGGCATTGTGCCTTTCTATTTCATTCCGATGCAATTTCTGTGTTTCGTCGTCAATAAGAAGATCCAAGGGATACAGTTAACCTGAAGTGAAGCATCGGTATCTGAAACTGGTCTCACAGGAAATGTTCAAAACATAGACACTAAGAAGAGTTAGTTTTCTTCTACTTATGTCAGCATTGTGCCTTTTCTATTTAATTCTGATTCAATTTCTGTGTTTCATCGTCAATAAGAAGGTCAGAGGGATATAGTAAACCTGAAGTGGAGCATCGGAATCTATAACTAGTGTCACAGGAATGGTTCAAAACATAGACAGTAAGAAGAGTCAGTTTTCTTGTACTTAAGTCGGCATTGTGCCTTTTGTATTTAATTCCGATGGAATTTCAGTGTTTCATCGTCAATAGGAAGGCAACAGGGATACAGTGTACCTGTAGAGAAGCATCGGTATCTATAACTAGTGTCACAGGAATGGTTCAAAACATAGACAGTAATAAGAGTCAGTTTTCTTGTACTTAAGTCGGCATTGTGCCTTTTCTATTAAATTCCGATGCAATTTCTGTGTTTCTTGGTCAATAAGAAGATCCAAGGGATACAGTAAACCTGAAGTGAAGCATTGGAATCTAAAACCGGTCTCACAGGAATGTTTCAAAACATAGACAGTAAGAAGAGCCAACTTCTTGTACTTGAGCCGGCATTGTGCCTTTCGTATTTAATTCCGATGCAATTTCTGTGTTTCATCGTCAATAAGAAGGTCAGAGAGATACAGTATACCTGAAGTGAAGCATCGGAATCTATAACTAGTGTCACAGGAATGGTTCAAAACATACACAGTAAGAAGTGTCAGTTTTCTAGTACTTAAGTCCGCATTGTGCCTTTTCTATTTAATTCCGATGCAATTTCTGTGTTTCAACATCAATAAGAAGATCCAAAGGATACAGTAAACATATAGTGAAGCATCGGAATCTAAAACTGGTCTCACAGGAAATGTTGAAATCATAGACAGTAAGAAGAGTCAGTTTTCTTGTACTTAAGTCGGCGTTGTGCCTTTTGTATTTAATTCCGATGCAATTTCTGTGTTCCAACGTCAATAAGAAGGTCCAAGAGATACAGTAAACACATAGTGAAGCATCAGAATCTAAAACTGGTCTCACAGGGAATGTTCAAAGCATAGTCAGTAAGAAGAGTCAGTATTCTTGTACTTAAGTCGGCATTGTGCCTTTTGTATTTAATTCCGATGCAATTTCTGTGTTTCATCGTCTATAAGAAGGTCCAAGGAATAAAGTAAACCTGAAGTGAAGCATCGGAATGTGTAACTAGTGTCACAGGAATGGTTCAAAGCATAGACAGTACGAAGAGTCAGTCTTCTTGTACTTAAGTCGGCATTGTGCCTTTTGTATTTAATTCCCATGCAATTTCTGTGTTTCATCGTCAATAGGAAGGTCAGAGGGATACTGAAGTGATGCATCGGAATCTATAACTAGTGTCACAGGAATGGTTCAAAACTTAGACAGTAAGAAGAGTCAATTTTCTTGTACTTAAGTCGGCATTAGCCTTTTCTATTTACTTCCGATGCAATTTCTGTGTTTCATCGGCAATAAGAAGGTCAGAGCGATACAGTTAACCTAAAGTGAAGCATCGGAATCGATAACTAGTGTCACCGGAATGGTTCAAACATAGACAGTATGAAGAGTCAGATTTCTTGTACATAGGTCGGCATTGTGCCTTTTGTATTTACTTCCGATGCAATTTCTGTGTTTCAACGTCAATAAGAAGGTCCAAGGGATACAGTAATCATATAGTGAAGCATCGGAATCTAAAACTGGTCTCACAGGAAATGTTGAAATCATAGACAGTAAGAAGAGTCAGTTATCTTGTACTTAAGTCGGCGTTGTGCCTTTTGTATTTAATTCCGATGCAATTTCTGTGTTCCAACGTCAATAAGAAGGTCCAAGGGATACAGTAAACACATAGTGAAGCATCAGAATCTAAAACTGGTCTCACAGGGAATGTTCAAAACATAGTCAGTAAGAAGAGTCAGTATTCTTGTACTTAAGTCGGCATTGTGCTTTTTGTATTTAATTCCGATGGTATTTCTGTGTTTCATCGTCAATACGAAGGTCACAGGGATACAGTAAACCTGAAGTGAAGCATCGGAATCTGAAACTGGTCTCACAGGAAAGGTTAAAACATAGAAGGTAAGAAGAGTTAGTTTTCTTGTACTAAAGTCAGCATTGTGCCTTTTCTATTTAATTCTGATTCAATTTCTGTGTTTCATCGTCAATAAGAAGGTCAGAGGTATACAGTAAACCTGAAGTGAAGCATCGGAATCTATAACTAGTGTCACAGGAATGGTTCAAAACATAGACAGTAAGAAGAGTCAGTTTTCTTGTACTTAAGTCGGCATTGTGCCTTTTGTGTTTAATTCCGATGGAATTTCAGTGTTTCATCGTCAATAAGAAGGTCAGAGGGATACACTGAACCTGAAGTGAAGCATCGGAATCTATAACTAGTGTCACAGGAATGGTTCAAAACATAGACAGTAATAAGAGTCAGTCTTCTTGTACTTTAGTCGGCATTGTGCATTTTGTATTTAATTCCGATGCAATTTCGGTCTTTCATAGTCAATTAGAAGGTCAGAGGGATACAGTAAACCTGAAGTGAGGCATCGGAATCTATAACTAGTGTCACAGGAATGGTTCAAAACATAGACAGTAAGAATAGTCAGTTTTCTTGTACTTGAGTCGGCATTGTGCTTTTTGTATTTAATTCCGATGCAAATTCTGTGTTTCATCGTCAATAAGAAGGTCAGGGGCATACAGTAAACCTGAAGTGAAGCATCGGAATCTATAACTAGTGTCACAGGAATGGTTCAAAACATAGACAGTAATAAGTGTCAGTCTTCTTGTACTTAAGTCGGCATTGTGCCTTTCGTATTTAATTCCGATGCAATTTCTGTGTTTCATCGTCAATAAAAAGGTCAGAGGGACACAGTAAATCTGAAATGAGTTATCGGAATCTATAACTAGTGTAACAGTAATGGTTCAAAACGTAGACAGTAAGAAGAGTCAGTTTTCTTGTACTTAAGTCGGCATTGTGCCATTTGTATTTAAATCCGATGTAAATTATGTGTTCCATCGTCAATAAGACGGTCAGAGGCATACAGTAAACCTGAAGTGAAGCATCGGAACCTATAACTAGTGTCAAAGGAATGGTTCAAAACATAGGCACTAAGAAGAGTCAGTTTTCTTGTACTTAAGTCGGCATTGTGGCTTTTGTATTTAATTCCGATGGAATTTCTGTGTTTCATCGCCAATAAGAAGGTCAGAGGGATACAGTGAACATGAAGTGAAGCATCGGAATCTATAACTTGTGTCACAGGAATGGTTCAAAACATAGACAGTAAGAAGTGTCTGTTTTCTTGTACTTAAGTCGGCATTGTTCCTTTTGAATTTAATTCCGATGCAATTTCTGTGTTTCATCGTCAATAAGAAGGTTAGAGGGATACAGTAAACCTGAAGTGAAGCATCGGAATCTATAACTAGTGTCACAGGAATGGTACAAAACATAGACAGTAAGAAGAGTCAGTTCTCTTGTACTTAAGTCGGCATTGTGCCTTTAGTATTTAATTCCGATGCAATCTCTGTGTTTCATCGTCAATAAGAAGGTCAGAGGGATAGAGTAAACCTAAAGTGAAGCATCGGAATCTATAACTAGTGTCACAGGAATGGTTCAAAACATAGACAGTCAGAAGAGTCAGTTTTCTTGTACTTAAGTCGGCATTGTGCCTTTTCTATTTAATTCCGATGCAATTTCTGTGTTTCATCGTCAATAAGAAGGTCGGAGGGATTCAGTAAACCTGAAGTGAAGCATCGGAATGTGTAACTAGTGTCACAGGAATGGTACAAAACAAAGACAGAAAGATTAGTCAGTTTTCTTCTACTTAAGTCGGCATTGTGCCTTTTCTATTTAATTACGATGCAATTTCTGTGTTTCGTCGTCAATAAGAAGATCCAAGGGATACAGTAAACCTGAAGTGAAGCATCGGAATCAAAAACCGGTCTCACAGGAATGTTTCAAAGAATAGACAGTAAGAAGATTCTGTCTTCTTGTACTTGAGTCGGCATTGTGCCTTTTGAATTTAATTCCGATGCAATTTCTGTGTTTCGTCGCCAATAAGAAGATCCAAGGGATTCAGTAAACCTGAAGTGAAGCATCGGAATCGATAACTAGTGTCACAGGAATGAACAAAACATAGACAGTAAGAAGTGTCAGATTTCTTGTACTTAAGTCGGCATTATGCCTTTTGTATTAAATTCCGATGCAATTTCTGTGTTTCATCGTCGATAAGAAGGTCAGAGGGATACAATAAACCTGAAGTGAAGCATCGAAATCTATAACTAGTGTCACAGGAATGGTTCACAACAAAGACAGTAAGAAGAGTCAGTTATCTTGTACGTAAGTCAGCATTTTGCCTTTTGTATATAATTCCGCTGCAACTTCTGTGTTTCATCGTCAATAAGAAGGTCAGAGGGATACAGTGAACCTGAAGTGAAGCATCGGAATCTATAACTAGTGTCACAGGAATGGTTCAAAACATAGACAGTAAGAAGAGTCAGTTTTCATGTACTTAAGTCGGCATTGTGCCTTTTGTGTTTAATTCCGATGGAATTTCAGTGTTTCATCGTCAATAAGAAGGTCAGAGGGATACAGTGAACCTGAAGTGAAGCATCGGAATCTATAACTAGTGTCACAGGAATGGTTCAAAACATAGACAGTAATAAGAGTCAGTCTTCTTGTACTTTAGTGGGCATTGTGCCTTTTGTATTTAATTCCGATGCAATTTCTGTCTTTCATAGTCAATTAGAAGGTCAGAGGGATACAGTAAACCTGAAGTGAGGCATCGGAATCTATAACTAGTGTCACAGGAATGGTTCAAAACATAGACAGTAAGAAGAGTCAGTTTTCTTGTACTTAAGTCGGCATTGTGCTTTTTGTATTTAATTCCGATGCCAATTCTGTGATTCATCGTCAATAAGAAGGTCAGGGGCATACAGTAAACCTGAAGTGAAGCATCGGAATCTATAACTAGTGTCACAGGAATGGTTCAAAACATAGACAGTAATAAGTGTCAGTCTTCTTGTACTTAAGTCGGCATTGTGATTTTCGTATTTAATTCCGATGCAATTTCTGTGTTTCATCGTCAATAAAAAGGTCAGAGGGATACAGTAAATCTGAAATGAGGCATCGGAATCTATAACTAGTGTAACAGTAATGGTTCAAAACGTAGACAGTAAGAAGAGTCAGTTTTCTTGTACTTAAGTCGGCATTGTGCCATTTGTATTTAAATCCGATGCAAATTATGTGTTCCATCGTCAATAAGACGGTCAGAGGCATACAGTAAACCTGAAGTGAAGCATCGGAATCTATAACTAGTGTCAAAGGAATGGTTCAAAACATAGGCACTAAGAAGAGTCAGTTTTCTTGTACTTAAGTCGGCATTGTGGCTTTTGTATTTAATTCCGATGGAATTTCTGTGTTTCATCGCCAATAAGAAGGTCAGAGGGATACAGTGAACATGAAGTGAAGCATCGGAATCTATAACTTGTGTCACAGGAATGGTTCAAATCATAGACAGTAAGATGTGTCTGTTTTCTTGTACTTAAGTCGGCATTGTGCCTTTTGAATTTAATTCCGATGCAAATTCTGTGTTTCATCGTCAATAAGAAGGTTAGAGGGATACAGTAAACCTGAAGTGAAGCATCGGAATCTATAACTAGTGTCACAGGAATGGTACAAAACATAGACCGTAAGAAGAGTCAGTTCTCTTGTACTTAAGTCGGCATTGTGCCTTTAGTATTTAATTCCGATGCAATCTCTGTGTTTCATCGTCAATAAGAAGGTCTGAGGGATAGAGTAATCCTAAAGTGAAGCATCGGAATCTATAACTAGTGTCACAGGAATGGTTCAAAACATAGACAGTAAGAAGAGTCAGTTTTCTTGTACTTAAGTCGGCATTGTGCCTTTTCTATTTAATTCCGATGCAATTTCTGTGTTTGATCGTGAATAAGAAGGTCAGAGGGATTCAGTAAACCTGAAGTGAAGCATCGGAATGTGTAACTAGTGTCACAGGAATGGTACATAACAAAGACAGAAAGATTAGTCAGTTTTCTTCTACTTAAGTCGGCATTGTGCCTTTTCTATTTAATTCCGATGCAATTTCTGTGTTTCGTCGTCAATAAGAAGATCCAAGGGATACAGTAAACCTGAAGTGAAGCATCGGAATCAAAAACCGGTCTCACAGGAATGTTTCAAAGAATAGACAGTAAGAAGATTCTGTCTTCTTGTACTTGAGTCGGCATTGTGCCTTTTGTATTCAATTCCGATGCAATTTCTGTGTTTCGTCGCCAATAAGAAGATCCAAGGGATTCAGTAAACCTGAAGTGAAGCATCGGAATCGATAACTAGTGTCACAGGAATGACCAAAACATAGACAGTAAGAAGTGTCAGATTTCTTGTACTTAAGTCGGCATTATGCCTTTTGTATTAAATTCCGATGCAATTTCTGTGTTTCATCGTCGATAAGAAGGTCAGAGGGATACAATAAACCTGAAGTGAAGCATCGAAATCTATAACTAGTGTCACAGGAATGGTTCAAAACATAGACAGTAATAAGAGTCAGTCTTCTTGTACTTTAGTGGGCATTGTGCCTTTTGTATTTAATTCCGATGCAATTTCTGTCTTTCATAGTCAATTAGAAGGTCAGAGGGATACAGTAAACCTGAAGTGAGGCATCGGAATCTATAACTAGTGTCACAGGAATGGTTCAAAACATAGACAGTAAGAAGAGTCAGTTTTCTTGTACTTAAGTCGGCATTGTGCTTTTTGTATTTAATTCCGATGCCAATTCTGTGATTCATCGTCAATAAGAAGGTCAGGGGCATACAGTAAACCTGAAGTGAAGCATCGGAATCTATAACTAGTGTCACAGGAATGGTTCAAAACATAGACAGTAATAAGTGTCAGTCTTCTTGTACTTAAGTCGGCATTGTGATTTTCGTATTTAATTCCGATGCAATTTCTGTGTTTCATCGTCAATAAAAAGGTCAGAGGGATACAGTAAATCTGAAATGAGGCATCGGAATCTATAACTAGTGTAACAGTAATGGTTCAAAACGTAGACAGTAAGAAGAGTCAGTTTTCTTGTACTTAAGTCGGCATTGTGCCATTTGTATTTAAATCCGATGCAAATTATGTGTTCCATCGTCAATAAGACGGTCAGAGGCATACAGTAAACCTGAAGTGAAGCATCGGAATCTATAACTAGTGTCAAAGGAATGGTTCAAAACATAGGCACTAAGAAGAGTCAGTTTTCTTGTACTTAAGTCGGCATTGTGGCTTTTGTATTTAATTCCGATGGAATTTCTGTGTTTCATCGCCAATAAGAAGGTCAGAGGGATACAGTGAACATGAAGTGAAGCATCGGAATCTATAACTTGTGTCACAGGAATGGTTCAAATCATAGACAGTAAGATGTGTCTGTTTTCTTGTACTTAAGTCGGCATTGTGCCTTTTGAATTTAATTCCGATGCAAATTCTGTGTTTCATCGTCAATAAGAAGGTTAGAGGGATACAGTAAACCTGAAGTGAAGCATCGGAATCTATAACTAGTGTCACAGGAATGGTACAAAACATAGACCGTAAGAAGAGTCAGTTCTCTTGTACTTAAGTCGGCATTGTGCCTTTAGTATTTAATTCCGATGCAATCTCTGTGTTTCATCGTCAATAAGAAGGTCTGAGGGATAGAGTAATCCTAAAGTGAAGCATCGGAATCTATAACTAGTGTCACAGGAATGGTTCAAAACATAGACAGTAAGAAGAGTCAGTTTTCTTGTACTTAAGTCGGCATTGTGCCTTTTCTATTTAATTCCGATGCAATTTCTGTGTTTGATCGTGAATAAGAAGGTCAGAGGGATTCAGTAAACCTGAAGTGAAGCATCGGAATGTGTAACTAGTGTCACAGGAATGGTACATAACAAAGACAGAAAGATTAGTCAGTTTTCTTCTACTTAAGTCGGCATTGTGCCTTTTCTATTTAATTCCGATGCAATTTCTGTGTTTCGTCGTCAATAAGAAGATCCAAGGGATACAGTAAACCTGAAGTGAAGCATCGGAATCAAAAACCGGTCTCACAGGAATGTTTCAAAGAATAGACAGTAAGAAGATTCTGTCTTCTTGTACTTGAGTCGGCATTGTGCCTTTTGTATTCAATTCCGATGCAATTTCTGTGTTTCGTCGCCAATAAGAAGATCCAAGGGATTCAGTAAACCTGAAGTGAAGCATCGGAATCGATAACTAGTGTCACAGGAATGACCAAAACATAGACAGTAAGAAGTGTCAGATTTCTTGTACTTAAGTCGGCATTATGCCTTTTGTATTAAATTCCGATGCAATTTCTGTGTTTCATCGTCGATAAGAAGGTCAGAGGGATACAATAAACCTGAAGTGAAGCATCGAAATCTATAACTAGTGTCACAGGAATGGTTCACAACAAAGACAGTAAGAAGAGTCAGTTATCTTGTACGTAAGTCGGCATTTTACCTTTTGTATATAATTCCGCTGCAACTTCTGTGTTTCATCGTCAATAAGAAGGTCAGAGGGATACAGTGAACCTGAAGTGAAGCATCGGTATCTATAACTAGTGTCACAGGAATGGTTCAAAACATAGACAGTAAGAAGAGTCAGTTTTCTTGTACTTAAATTGGCATTGTGCCTTTTGTATTTAATTCCGATGCAATTTCTATGTTTCATCGTCAATAAGAAGGTCAGAGGGATACAGTATACCTGAAGTGAAGCATCGGAATCTAAAACTGATCGCACAGGAAAGTTTCAAAACATAGACAGTAAGAAGAGCCAGTCTTCGTGTACTTGAGTCGGCATTGTGCCTATTGTATTTAATTCCGATGCAATGTCTGTGTTTCATCGTCAATATGAAGGTCAGTGGGATTCAGTAAACCCGATGTGAAGCATCGGAATCTATAACTAGTGTCACTGGAATGTGTCAAAACATAGACAGTAAGAGGAGTCAGTTTACTTGTACTTAAGTCGGCATTGTGCCTTTTCTATTTCATTCCGATGCAATTTCTGTGTTTCTTGGTCAAACAGAAGATCCAAGGGATACAGTAAACCTGAAGTAAAGCATTGGAATCTAAAACCGGTCTCACAGGAATGTTTCAAAACATAGACAGTAAGAAGAGCCATCTTCTTGTACTTGAGTCGGCATTGTGCCTTTTGTATTTAATTCCGATGCAATTTCTGTGATTCATTGTCAATAAGAAGGTCAGAGAGATACAGTATACCTGAAGTGAAGCATCGGAATCTATAACTAGTGTCACAGGAATGGTTCAAAACATAGACAGTGAGAAGAGTCTGTTTTCTTGTTCTTAAGTCGGCATTGTGCCTTTTGTGTTTAATTCCGATGGAATTTCAGTGTTTCATCGTCAATAAGAAGATCAGAGGGATACAGTGAACCTGAAGTGAAGCATCGGAATCTATAACTAGTGTCACAGGAATGGTTCAAAACATAGACAGTAATAAGAGTCAGTCTTCTTGTACTTTAGTCGGCATTGTGCCTTTTGTATTTAATTCCGATGCAATTTCTGTCTTTCATAGTCAATTAGAAGGCAGAGGGATACAGTAAACCTGAAGTGAGGAATCGGAATCTATAACTAGTGTCACAGGAATGGTTCAAAACATAGACAGTAAGAAGAGTCAGTTTTCTTGTACTTAAGTCGGCATTGTGCTTTTTGTATTTACTTCCGATGCAAATTCTGTGTTTCATCGTCAATAAGAAGGTCAGGGGCATACAGTAAACCTGAAGTGAAGCATCGGAATCTATAACTAGTGTCACAGGAATGGTTCAAAACATAGACAGTAATAAGTGTCAGTCTTCTTGTACTTAAGTCGGCATTGTGCCTTTCGTATTTAATTCCGATGCAATTTCTGTGTTTCATCGTCAATAAAAAGGTCAGAGGGATCCAGTAAATCTGAAATGAGGCATCGGAATCTATAACTAGTGTAACAGTAATGGTTCAAAACGTAGACAGTAAGAAGAGTCAGTTTCCTTGTACTTAAGTCGGCATTGTGCCATTTGTATTTAAATCCGATGCAAATTATGTGTTCCATCGTCGATAAGAAGGTCAGAGGCATACAGTAAACCTGAAGTGAAGCATCCGAATCTATAACTAGTGTCACAGGAATGGTTCAAAACATAGACAGTAATAAGAGCCAGTCTTCGTGTACTTGAGTCGGCATTGTGCCTTTTGTATTTAATTCCGATGCAATGTCTGTGTTTCATCGTCAATATGAAGGTCAGTGGGATTCAGTAAACCCGATGTGAAGCATCGGAATCTATAACTAGTGTCACTGGAATGTGTCAAAACATAGACAGTAAGAGGAGTCAGTTTACTTGTACTTAAGTCGGCATTGTGCCTTTTCTATTTCATTCCGATGCAATTTCTGTGTTTCTTGGTCAAACAGAAGATCCAAGGGATACAGTTAACCTGAAGTAAAGCATTGGAATCTAAAACCGGTCTCACAGGAATGTTTCCAAACATAGACAGTAAGAAGAGCCATCTTCTTGTACTTGAGTCGGCATTGTGCCTTTTGTATTTAATTCCGATGCAATTTCTGTGTTTCATTGTCAATAAGAAGGTCAGAGAGATACAGTATACCTGAAGTGAAGCATCGGAATCTATAACTAGTGTCACAGAAATGGTTCAAAACATAGACAGTGAGAAGAGTCAGTTTTCTTGTACTTAAGTCGGCATTGTGCCATTTGTGTTTAATTCCGATGGAATTTCAGTGTTTCATCGTCAATAAGAAGGTCAGAGGGATACAGTGAACCTGAAGTGAAGCATCGGAATCTATAACTAGTGTCACAGGAATGGTTCAAAACATAGACAGTAATAAGAGTCAGTCTTCTTGTACTTTAGTCGGCATTGTGCCTTTTGTATTTAATTCCGATGCAATTTCTGTCTTTCATAGTCAATTAGAAGGTCAGAGGGATACAGTAAACCTGAAGTGAGGAATCGGAATCTATAACTAGTGTCACAGGAATGGTTCAAAACATAGACAGTAAGAAGAGTCAGTTTTCTTGTACTTAAGTCGGCATTGTGCCTTTCGTATTTAATTCCGATGCAATTTCTGTGTTTCATCGTCAATAAAAAGGTCAGAGGGATCCAGTAAATCTGAAATGAGGCATCGGAATCTATAACTAGTGTAACAGTAATGGTTCAAAACATAGACAGTAAGAAGAGTCATTTTCCTTGTACTTAAGTCGGCATTGTGCCATTTGTATTTAAATCCGATGCAAATTATGTGTTCCATCGTCAATAAGAAGGTCAGAGGCATACAGTAAACCTGAAGTGAAGCATCCGAATCTATAACTAGTGTCACAGGAATGGTTCAAAACATAGACAGTAATAAGAGCCAGTCTTCGTGTACTTGAGTCGGCATTGTGCCTTTTGTTTTTTAATTCCGATGCAATGTCTGTGTTTCATCGTCAATATGAAGGTCAGTGGGATTCAGTAAACCCGATGTGAAGCATCGGAATCTATAACTAGTGTCACGGGAATGTGTCAAAACATAGACAGTAAGAAGAGTCAGTTTACTTGTACTTAAGTCGGCATTGTGCCTTTTCTATTTCATTCCGATGCAATCTCTGTGTTTCTTGGTCAAAAAGAAGATCCAAGGGATACAGTAAACCTGAAGTAAAGCATTGGAATCTAAAACCGGTCTCACAGGAATGTTTCAAATCATAGACAGTAAGAAGAGCCATCTTCTTGTACTTGAGTCGGCATTGTGCCTTTTGTATTTAATTCCGAAGCAATTTCTGTGTTTCATTGTCAATAAGAAGGTCAGAGAGATACAGTATACCTGAAGTGAGGCATCGGAATCTATAACTAGTGTCACAGGAACGGTTCAAAACATACACAGTAAGAAGACCCATCTTCTTGTACTTGAGTCGGCATTGTGCCTTTTGTATTTAATTCCGATGCAATTTCTGTGTTTCATTGTCAATAAGAAGGTCAGAGAAATACAGTATACCTGAAGTGAAGCATCGGAATCTATAACTAGTGTCACAGGAATAATTCAAAACATACACAGTAAGAAGAGTCAGTTTTCTTGTACTTAAGTCCGCATTGTGCCTTTTCTATTTAATGCCGATGCAATTTCTGTGTTTCATCGTCAATAAGAAGGTCCAAAGGATACAGTAAACATATAGTGAAGCATCGGAATCTAAAACTGGTCTCACAGGAAATGTTGAAATCATAGACATTAAGAAGAGTCAGTTTTCTTGTACTTAAGTCGGCTTTGTGCTTTTGTATTTAATTCCGATGCAATTTCTGTGTTCCAACGTCAATAAGAAGGTCCAAGGGATACAGTAAACACATAGTGAAGCATCAGAATCTAAAACTGGTCTCACGGGGAATGTTCAAAACATAGTCAGTAAGAAGAGTCAGTATTCTTGTACTTAAGTCAGCATTGTGCATTTTCTATTTAATTCTGATTCAATTTCTGTGTTACATCGCCAATAAGAAGGTCAGAGGGAAACAGTAAACCTGAAGTGAAGCTTCGGAATCTATAAGTAATGTCACAGGAATGGTTCAAAACATAGACATTAAGAAGAGCCAGTCTTCTTGTACTTGAGTCGGCATTGTGCCTTTTGTATTTAATTCCGATGCAATTTCTGTGTTTCATCGTCAACAAGAAGGTCAGAGGGATACTGTAAACCTGAAGTGAAGCACCGGAATCTATAACTAGTGTCACAGGAATGGTTCAAAGCATAGACAGTAAGAAGAGACAGTCTTCTTGTACTTGAGTCGGCATTGTGCCTTTTGTATTTAATTCCGATGCAATTTCTGTGTTTCATCGTCAATATGAAGGTCAGTGGGATTCAGTAAACCCGAAGTGAAGCATCGGCATCTATAACTAGTGTCACAGGAATGGTTCAAAACATAGACAGTAGGAAGAGTCAGTTCTCTTGTACTGAAGTCGGCATTGTGCTTTTGTATTTAATTCCGATGCAATTTCTGTGTTTCATCGTCAATAAGAACGTCAGAGGGATACAGTAAACCTGAAGTGAAGCATCGGAAACTATAACTAGTGTCACTTGAATGCTTCAAAACATGGACAGTAAGAAGAGTCAGTTCACTTGTACTTAAGTCGACATTGTGACTTTTCTATTTAGTTCTGATGCAATTTGTGTGTTTCATCGTCAATAAGAAGGCCGGAGGGATACAGTAAACCTGAAGTGAAGCATCGGAATCTACAGCTAGTGTCGCAGGAATGGTTCAAAACATAGACAGTAAGAAGAGCCAGTCTTCTTGTACTTGAGTCGGCATTGTGCCTATGTATTTAATTCCGATGCAATTTCTGTGTTTCATCGTCAATAAGACGGTCAGAGGGATACAGTAATCCTGAAGTAAAGCATCGGAATCTATAACTAGTGTCACAGGAATGGTTCAAAACATAGACAGAAGAAAAAGCCAGTCTTCTTGTACTTGATTCGGCATTGTGCCTTTTGTATTTAATTCCGATGCAATTCCTGTGTTTCATCGTCAATAAGAAGGTCAGAGGGATACAGTAAACCTAAAGTGAATCTTCGGAATCTATAACTAGTGTCACAGGAATGGTTCAAAACATAGACAGTAAGAAGAGTCAGTTTTCTTGTACTTAAATTGGCATTGTGCCTTTTGTATTTAATTCCGATGCAATTTCTATGTTTCATCGTCAATAAGAAGGTCAGAGGGATACAGTATACCTGAAGTGAAGCATCGGAATCTAAAACTGATCGCACAGGAAAGTTTCAAAACATAGACAGTAAGAAGAGCCAGTCTTCGTGTACTTGAGTCGGCATTGTGCCTATTGTATTTAATTCCGATGCAATGTCTGTGTTTCATCGTCAATATGAAGGTCAGTGGGATTCAGTAAACCCGATGTGAAGCATCGGAATCTATAACTAGTGTCACTGGAATGTGTCAAAACATAGACAGTAAGAGGAGTCAGTTTACTTGTACTTAAGTCGGCATTGTGCCTTTTCTATTTCATTCCGATGCAATTTCTGTGTTTCTTGGTCAAACAGAAGATCCAAGGGATACAGTAAACCTGAAGTAAAGCATTGGAATCTAAAACCGGTCTCACAGGAATGTTTCAAAACATAGACAGTAAGAAGAGCCATCTTCTTGTACTTGAGTCGGCATTGTGCCTTTTGTATTTAATTCCGATGCAATTTCTGTGATTCATTGTCAATAAGAAGGTCAGAGAGATACAGTATACCTGAAGTGAAGCATCGGAATCTATAACTAGTGTCACAGGAATGGTTCAAAACATAGACAGTGAGAAGAGTCTGTTTTCTTGTTCTTAAGTCGGCATTGTGCCTTTTGTGTTTAATTCCGATGGAATTTCAGTGTTTCATCGTCAATAAGAAGGTCAGAGGGATACAGTGAACCTGAAGTGAAGCATCGGAATCTATAACTAGTGTCACAGGAATGGTTCAAAACATAGACAGTAATAAGAGTCAGTCTTCTTGTACTTTAGTCGGCATTGTGCCTTTTGTATTTAATTCCGATGCAATTTCTGTCTTTCATAGTCAATTAGAAGGTCAGAGGGATACAGTAAACCTGAAGTGAGGAATCGGAATCTATAACTAGTGTCACAGGAATGGTTCAAAACATAGACAGTAAGAAGAGTCAGTTTTCTTGTACTTAAGTCGGCATTCTGCTTTTTGTATTTAATTCCGATGCAAATTCTGTGTTTCATCGTCAATAAGAAGGTCAGGGGCATACAGTAAACCTGAAGTGAAGCATCGGAATCTATAACTAGTGTCACAGGAATGGTTCAAAACATAGACAGTAATAAGTGTCAGTCTTCTTGTACTTAAGTCGGCATTGTGCCTTTCGTATTTAATTCCGATGCAATTTCTGTGTTTCATCGTCAATAAAAAGGTCAGAGGGATCCAGTAAATCTGAAATGAGGCATCGGAATCTATAACTAGTGTAACAGTAATGGTTCAAAACGTAGACAGTAAGAAGAGTCAGTTTCCTTGTACTTAAGTCGGCATTGTGCCATTTGTATTTAAATCCGATGCAAATTATGTGTTCCATCGTCGATAAGAAGGTCAGAGGCATACAGTAAACCTGAAGTGAAGCATCCGAATCTATAACTAGTGTCACAGGAATGGTTCAAAACATAGACAGTAATAAGAGCCAGTCTTCGTGTACTTGAGTCGGCATTGTGCCTTTTGTATTTAATTCCGATGCAATGTCTGTGTTTCATCGTCAATATGAAGGTCAGTGGGATTCAGTAAACCCGATGTGAAGCATCGGAATCTATAACTAGTGTCACGGGAATGTGTCAAAACATAGACAGTAAGAAGAGTCAGTTTACTTGTACTTAAGTCGGCATTGTGCCTTTTCTATTTCATTCCGATGCAATCTCTGTGTTTCTTGGTCAAAAAGAAGATCCAAGGGATACAGTAAACCTGAAGTAAAGCATTGGAATCTAAAACCGGTCTCACAGGAATGTTTCAAAACATAGACAGTAAGAAGAGCCATCTTCTTGTACTTGAGTCGGCATTGTGCCTTTTGTATTTAATTCCGAAGCAATTTCTGTGTTTCATTGTCAATAAGAAGGTCAGAGAGATACAGTATACCTGAAGTGAAGCATCGGAATCTATAACTAGTGTCACAGGAATGGTTCAAAACATACACAGTAAGAAGAGCCATCTTCTTGTACTTGAGTCGGCATTGTGCCTTTTGTATTTAATTCCGATGCAATTTCTGTGTTTCATTGTCAATAAGAAGGTCAGAGAGATACAGTATACCTGAAGTGAAGCATCGGAATCTATAACTAGTGTCACAGGAATAATTCAAAACATACACAGTAAGAAGAGTCAGTTTTCTTGTACTTAAGTCCGCATTGTGCCTTTTCTATTTAATGCCGATGCAATTTCTGTGTTTCATCGTCAATAAGAAGGTCAGAGGGATACAGTGAACCTGAAGTGAAGCATCGGTATCTATAACTAGTGTCACAGGAATGGTTCAAAACATAGACAGTAAGAAGAGTCAGTTTTCTTGTACTTAAATTGGCATTGTGCCTTTTGTATTTAATTCCGATGCAATTTCTATGTTTCATCGTCAATAAGAAGGTCAGAGGGATACAGTATACCTGAAGTGAAGCATCGGAATCTAAAACTGATCGCACAGGAAAGTTTCAAAACATAGACAGTAAGAAGAGCCAGTCTTCGTGTACTTGAGTCGGCATTGTGCCTTTTGTATTTAATTCCGATGCAATGTCTGTGTTTCATCGTCAATATGAAGGTCAGTGGGATTCAGTAAACCCGATGTGGAGCATCGGAATCTATAACTAGTGTCACTGGAATGTGTCAAAACATAGACAGTAAGAGGAGTCAGTTTACTTGTACTTAAGTCGGCATTGTGCCTTTTCTATTTCATTCCGATGCAATTTCTGTGTTTCTTGGTCAAACAGAGGATCCAAGGGATACTGTTAACCTGAAGTAAAGCATTGGAATCTAAAACCGGTCTCACAGGAATGTTTCCAAACATAGACAGTAAGAAGAGCCATCTTCTTGTACTTGAGTCGGCATTGTGCCTTTTGTATTTAATTCCGATGCAATTTCTGTGTTTCATTGTCAATAAGAAGGTCAGAGAGATACAGTATACCTGAAGTGAAGCATCGGAATCTATAACTAGTGTCACAGAAATGGTTCAAAACATAGACAGTGAGAAGAGTCAGTTTTCTTGTACTTAAGTCGGCATTGTGCCTTTTGTGTTTAATTCCGATGGAATTTCAGTGTTTCATCGTCAATAAGAAGGTCAGAGGGATACAGTGAACCTGAAGTGAAGCATCGGAATCTATAACTAGTGTCACAGGAATGGTTCAAAACATAGACAGTAATAAGAGTCAGTCTTCTTGTACTTTAGTCGGCATTGTGCCTTTTGTATTTAATTCCGATGCAATTTCTGTCTTTCATAGTCAATTAGAAGGTCAGAGGGATACAGTAAACCTGAAGTGAGGAATCGGAATCTATAACTAGTGTCACAGGAATGGTTCAAAACATAGACAGTAAGAAGAGTCAGTTTTCTTGTACTTAAGTCGGCATTGTGCCTTTCGTATTTAATTCCGATGCAATTTCTGTGTTTCATCGTCAATAAAAAGGTCAGAGGGATCCAGTAAATCTGAAATGAGGCATCGGAATCTATAACTAGTGTAACAGTAATGGTTCAAAACATAGACAGTAAGAAGAGTCAGTTTCCTTGTACTTAAGTCGGCATTGTGCCATTTGTATTTAAATCCGATGCAAATTATGTGTTCCATCGTCAATAAGAAGGTCAGAGGCATACAGTAAACCTGAAGTGAAGCATCCGAATCTATAACTAGTGTCACAGGAATGGTTCAAAACATAGACAGTAATAAGAGCCAGTCTTCGTGTACTTGAGTCGGCATTGTGCCTTTTGTTTTTTAATTCCGATGCAATGTCTGTGTTTCATCGTCAATATGAAGGTCAGTGGGATTCAGTAAACCCGATGTGAAGCATCGGAATCTATAACTAGTGTCACGGGAATGTGTCAAAACATAGACAGTAAGAAGAGTCAGTTTACTTGTACTTAAGTCGGCATTGTGCCTTTTCTATTTCATTCCGATGCAATCTCTGTGTTTCTTGGTCAAAAAGAAGATCCAAGGGATACAGTAAACCTGAAGTAAAGCATTGGAATCTAAAACCGGTCTCACAGGAATGTTTCAAATCATAGACAGTAAGAAGAGCCATCTTCTTGTACTTGAGTCGGCATTGTGCCTTTTGTATTTAATTCCGAAGCAATTTCTGTGTTTCATTGTCAATAAGAAGGTCAGAGAGATACAGTATACCTGAAGTGAGGCATCGGAATCTATAACTAGTGTCATAGGAACGGTTCAAAACATACACAGTAAGAAGACCCATCTTCTTGTACTTGAGTCGGCATTGTGCCTTTTGTATTTAATTCCGATGCAATTTCTGTGTTTCATTGTCAATAAGAAGGTCAGAGAAATACAGTATACCTGAAGTGAAGCATCGGAATCTATAACTAGTGTCACAGGAATAATTCAAAACATACACAGTAAGAAGAGTCAGTTTTCTTGTACTTAAGTCCGCATTGTGCCTTTTCTATTTAATGCCGATGCAATTTCTGTGTTTCATCGTCAATAAGAAGGTCCAAAGGATACAGTAAACATATAGTGAAGCATCGGAATCTAAAACTGGTCTCACAGGAAATGTTGAAATCATAGACATTAAGAAGAGTCAGTTTTCTTGTACTTAAGTCGGCTTTGTGCTTTTGTATTTAATTCCGATGCAATTTCTGTGTTCCAACGTCAATAAGAAGGTCCAAGGGATACAGTAAACACATAGTGAAGCATCAGAATCTAAAACTGGTCTCACGGGGAATGTTCAAAACATAGTCAGTAAGAAGAGTCAGTATTCTTGTACTTAAGTCAGCATTGTGCATTTTCTATTTAATTCTGATTCAATTTCTGTGTTACATCGCCAATAAGAAGGTCAGAGGGAAACAGTATACCTGAAGTGAAGCTTCGGAATCTATAAGTAATGTCACAGGAATGGTTCAAAACATAGACATTAAGAAGAGCCAGTCTTCTTGTACTTGAGTCGGCATTGTGCCTTTTGTATTTAATTCCGATGCAATTTCTGTGTTTCATCGTCAACAAGAAGGTCAGAGGGATACTGTAAACCTGAAGTGAAGAACCCGGAATCTATAACTAGTGTCACAGGAATGGTTCAAAGCATAGACAGTAAGAAGAGACAGTCTTCTTGTACTTGAGTCGGCATTGTGCCTTTTGTATTTAATTCCGATGCAATTTCTGTGTTTCATCGTCAATATGAAGGTCAGTGGGATTCAGTAAACCCGAAGTGAAGCATCGGCATCTATAACTAGTGTCACAGGAATGGTTCAAAACATAGACAGTAGGAAGAGTCAGTTCTCTTGTACTGAAGTCGGCATTGTGCTTTTGTATTTAATTCCGATGCAATTTCTGTGTTTCATCGTCAATAAGAACGTCAGAGGGATACAGTAAACCTGAAGTGAAGCATCGGAAACTATAACTAGTGTCACTTGAATGCTTCAAAACATGGACAGTAAGAAGAGTCAGTTCACTTGTACTTAAGTCGACATTGTGACTTTTCTATTTAGTTCTGATGCAATTTGTGTGTTTCATCGTCAATAAGAAGGCCGGAGGGATACAGTAAACCTGAAGTGAAGCATCGGAATCTATAGCTAGTGTCGCAGGAATGGTTCAAAACATAGACAGTAAGAAGAGCCAGTCTTCTTGTACTTGAGTCGGCATTGTGCCTATGTATTTAATTCCGATGCCATTTCTGTGTTTCATCGTCAATAAGACGGTCAGAGGGATACAGTAATCCTGAAGTAAAGCATCGGAATCTATAACTAGTGTCACAGGAATGGTTCAAAACATAGACAGAAGAAAAAGCCAGTCTTCTTGTACTTGATTCGGCATTGTGCCTTTTGTATTTAATTCCGATGCAATTCCTGTGTTTCATCGTCAATAAGAAGGTCAGAGGGATACAGTAAACCTAAAGTGAATCTTCGGAATCTATAACTAGTGTCACAGGAATGGTTCAAAACATAGACAGTAAGAAGAGCCAGTCTTATTGTACTTGAGTCGGCATTGTGCCTTTTGTATTTAATTCCGATGCAATTTCTGTGTTTCATCGTCAATAAGATGGTCAGAGGGTACAGTAAACCTGAAGTGAAGCATCGGAATCTATAACTAGTGTCACAGGAATGGTTCAAATCATAGACAGAAAGAAGAGTCAGTTTTCTTGTACTTAATTCGGCATTGCGCTTTTTGTATTTAATTCCGATGCAATTTCTGTGTTTCATCGTCAATAAGAAGGTCAGCGCGATACAGTAAACCTGAACTGAAGCATCAGAATCGATAACTAGTGTCACAGGAATGGTTCAAATCATAGACAGTAAGAAGTGTCAGATTTCTTGTACTTAAGTCGGCATTGTGCCTTTTGTATTTAATTCAGTGCAATTTCGGTGTATCATCGTCAATAAGAAGGTCAGACGGACACAATCGACCCGAAGTGAAGCATCGAAGTCTATAACTAGTGTCACAGGAATGGTTCAAAACAAAGACAGTAAGAAGAGTCAGTTTTCTTGTACGTAAGTCTGCATTTTGCTTTTTGTATTTAATTCCGCTGCAATTTCTGTCTTTCATCGTCAATAAGAAGGTCAGAGGGATACAGTAAACCTGAAGTGAAGCATCGGAATGTGTAACTAGTGTCACAGGAATGGTTCGAAACATAGACAGTAAGAAGAGTCAGTTTACTTGTACTTAAGTCGGCATTGTGCCTTTTCTATTTAATTCCGATGCAATTTCTGTGTTTCGTCGTCAATAAGAAGATCCAAGGGATACAGTAAACCTGAAGTGAAGCATCGGAATCTAAAACCGGTCTCACAGGAAAGTTTCAAAACATAGACAGTAAGAAGAGCCAGTCTTCTTGTACTTGAGTCGGCATTGTGCCTTTTGTATTTAAATCCGATGCAATTTCTGTGTTTCATCGTCAATAAGAAGGTCAGAGAGATGCAGTATACCTGAAGTGAAGCATCGGAATCTATAACTAGTGTCACAGGAATGGTTCAAAACATACACAGTAAGAAGAGTCAGTTTTTTAGTACTTAAGTCCGCATTGTGCCTTTTCTATTTAATTCCGATGCAATTTCTGTGTTTCATCGTCAATAAGAAGGTCCAAGGGATACAGTAAACATATAGTGAAGCATCGGAAACTAAAACTGGTTTCACAGGAAATGTTGAAATCATAGTCAGTAGGAAGAGTCAGTCTTCTTGTACTTAAGTCAGCATTGTGCCTTTTGTATTAAATTCTGATGCAATTTCTGTGTTTCATCGTCAATAAGAAGGTCCAAGGGATACAGAAAACATACAGTGAAGCATCGGAATCTAAAACTGGTCTCACAGGAAATGTTCAAAGCATAGTAAGTAAGATGAGTCAGTCATCTTGTACTTAAGTGGGCATTGTGCATTTTGTATGTAATTCCGATGCAATTTCTGTGTTTCATCGTCAATAAGAAGGTCAAAGGGATACAGTAAACCTGAAGTGAAGCATCGCAATCTAAAACTGGTCTCACAGGAAAGGTTTAAATCATCGACAGTAAGAAGAGTTAGTTTTCTTGTACTTAAGTCAGCATTGTGAATTTTCTAATTAATTTTGATTCAATTTCTGTGTTCCATCGTCAATAAGAGGGTCAGAGGGATACAGTAAACCTGAAGTGAAGCATCGGAATCTATAACTAGAGTCACAGGAATGGTTCAAAACATAGACAGTAAGAAGAGCTAGTCTTCTTGTACTTGAGTCGGCATTGTCCCTTTTGCAATTAATTCCGATGCAATTTCTGTGTTTCATCGTCAATAAAAAGGTCAGAGGGATACAGTAAACCTGAAGTGAAGCATTGGAATCTATAACTAGTGTGACAGGAATGGTTCAAAGCATAGACAGTAAGAAGAGCCAGTCTTCTTGTACTTGAGTCGGCATTGTGCCTTTTGTATTTAATTCCGATGCAACTTCTGTGTTTCATTGTCAATAAGATGGTCAGTGGGATACAGTAAACCCGAAGTGAAGCATCGGAATCTATAACTAGTGTCACGGGAATGCTTCAAAACATAAACAGTAAGAAGAGTCAGTTTTCTTGTACCTAAGTTGGCATTGTGCCTTTTCTATTTAATTCTGATGCAATTTCTGTGTTTCATCGTCAATAAGAAGGTCGGAGGGATACAGTAAACCTGAAGTGAAGCATCGGAATCTATAACTAGTGTCACAGGAATCGTTCAAAACATAGACAGTAAGAAGAGGCAGTCTTCTTGTACTTGAGTCGGCATTGTGCCTATGTATTTAATTCCGATGCAATTTCTGTGTTGCAACGACAATAAGACGGTCAGAGGGATACTGTAAACCTGAAGTAAAGCATCGGAATCTATAACTAGTGTCACAGGAATGGTTCAAAACATAGACAGTAGGAAAAGCCAGTCGTCTTGTACTTGATTCGGCATTGTGCCTTTTGTATTTAATTCCGATGCAATTCCTGTGTTTCATCGTCAACAAGAAGGTCAGAGGGATACAATAAACCTGAAGTGAAGCATCGGAATCTATAACTAGTGTCATATGAATAGTTCAAAACATAGACGGTAAGAAGAGTCAGTCTTCTTGTACTTAATTCGGCATTGTGCCTTTTGTATTTAATTCCGATGCAATTTCTGTGTTTCATCGTCAATAAGAAGGTCAGAGGGATACAGTAAACCTGAAGTTGAGCATCGGAATCTATAACTAGTGTCACAGGAATGGTTCAAAACATAGACAGTAAGAAGAGCTAGTCTTCTTGTACTTGAGTCGGCATTGTCCCTTTTGTAATTAATTCCGATGCAATTTCTGTGTTTCATCGTCAACAAAAAGGTCAGAGGGATACAGTAAACCTGAAGTGAAGCATCGGAATCTATAACTAGAGTCAAAGGAATGGTTCAAAGCATAGACAGTAAGAAGAGCCAGTCTTCTTGTACTTGAGTCGGCATTGTGCCTTTTGTATTTAATTCCGATGCAATTTCTGTGTTTCATCGTCAATAAGATGGTCAGTGGGATACAGTAAACCCGAAGTGAAGCATCTGAATCTATAACTAGTGTCATAGAATGGTTCAGAACATAGACAGTAGGAAGAGTCAGTTCTCTTGTACTCAAGTCGGCATGGTGCTTTTGTATTTAATTCCGATGCATTTTCTGTGTTTCATCGTCAATAAGAAGGTCAGAGGGATACACTAACCCTGAAGTGAAGCATCGGAATCTATAACTAGTGTCACGGGAATGCTTCAAAACATAGACAGTAAGAAGAGTCAGTTTTCTTGTACCTAAGTAGGCATTGTGCCTTTTCTATATAATTCTGATGCAATTTCTGTGTTTCATCGTCAATAAGAAGGTCGGAGGAATACAGTAAACCTGAAGTGAAGCATCGGAATCTATAACTAGTGTCACAGGAATGGTTCAAAACATAGACAGTAAGAAGAGACAGTCTTCCTGTACTTGAGTCGGCATTGTGCCTATGTATTTAATTCTGATGCAATTTCTGTGTTGCAACGTCAATAAGACGGTCAGAGGGATACAGTAAACCTGAAGTGAAGCATCGGAATCTATAACTAGTGTCACAGGAATGGTTCAAAACATAGACAGTAGGAAAAGCCAGTCGTCTTGTACTTGATTCGGCATTGTGCCTTTTGTATTTAATTCCTATGCAATTCCTGTGTTTCATCGTCAATAAGAAGGTCAGAGGGATACAGTAAACCTGAAGTGAAGCATCGGAATCGATAACTAGTGTCACAGGAATGGTTCAAAACATAGACAGTAAGAAGTGTCAGATTTCTAGTATTTAAGGCGGCATTGAGCCTTTTGTATTTAATCCCGATGCAATTTCTGTGTTTCATCGTCAATAAGAAGGTCAGAGGGATACAATATACCTGAAGTGAAGCATCGAAATCTATAACTAGTGTCACAGGAATGGTTCAAAGCAAAGACAGCAAGAAGAGTCAGTTTTCTTGTACGTAAGTCGGCATTTTGCCTATTGAATTTAATTCCGCTGCAATTTCTGTGTTTCATCGTCAATAAGAAGGTCAGAGGGATACAGTAAACTTGATGTGAAGCATCGGAATGTGTAACTAGTGTCACAGGAATGGTTCAAAACATAGACAGTAAGAAGAGTCAGTTTCTTGAACTTAAGTCGGCATTGTGCCTTTTCAATTTAATTCCGATGCAATTTCTGTGTTTCGTCGTCAATAAGAAGATCCAAGGGATACAGTAAACCTGAAGTGAAGCGTCGGAATCTAAAACCGGTATCACAGGAGAGTTTCAAAACATAGACAGTAAGAAGAGCCAGTCCTCTTGTACTTGAGTAGGCATTGTGCCTTTTGTATTTAATTCCGATGCAATTTCTGTGTTTCATCGTCAATAAGAAGGTCAGAGCGATACAGTATACCTGATGTGAAGCATCGGAATCTATGACTAGTGTCACAGGAATGGTCCAAAACATACACAGTAAGAAGAGTCAGTTTTCTAGTACTTAAGTCCGCATTGTGCCTTTTCTATTTAATTCCGATGCAATTTCTGTGTTCATCGTCAATAAGAAGGGCCAAGGGATACAGTAAACATATAGTGAAGCATCGGAATCCAAAGCTGGTCTCACAGGATATGTTGATATCATAGTCAGTAGGAAGAGTCAGTCTTCTTGTACTTAAGTTAGCATTGTGTCTTTTGTATTTAATTCTGATGCAATTTCTGTGTTTCATCGTCAATAAGAAGGTCCAAGGGATACAGTAAACATATAGTGAAGCATCGGAATCCAATACAGGTCTCACAGCAAATGTTCAAAACATAGTCAGTAAGAAGAGTCAGTCTTCTTGTACTTAAGTAGGCATTGTGCCTTTTGTGTTCAATTCCGCTACAATATCTGTGTTTCATCGTCAATAAGAAGGTCAGAGGGATACAGTAAACCTGAAATGAAGCATCGGAATCTATAACTAGTGTCACAAGAATGGTTCAAACCATAGACAGTAAGAAGAGTCAGTTTTTTTATACTTAAGTCTGCATTGTGCCTTTTGTATTTAATTCCGATGCAATTTCTGTGTTTCATAGTCAATTATAAGGTCAGCGCGATACAGTAAACCTGAACTGAAGCATCAGAATCGATAACTAGTGTCACAGGAATGGTTCAAATCATAGACAGTAAGAAGTGTCAGATTTCTTGTACTTAAGTCGGCATTGTGCCTTTTGTATTTAATTCAGTGCAATTTCGGTGTATCATCGTCAATAAGAAGGTCAGACGGACACAATCGACCCGAAGTGAAGCATCGAAGTCTATAACTAGTGTCACAGGAGTGGTTCAAAACAAAGACAGTAAGAAGAGTCAGTTTTCTTGTACGTAAGTCTGCATTTTGCTTTTTGTATTTAATTCCGCTGCAATTTCTGTCTTTCATCGTCAATAAGAAGGTCAGAGGGATACAGTAAACCTGAAGTGAAGCATCGGAATGTGTAACTAGTGTCACAGGAATGGTTCGAAGCATAGACAGTAAGAAGAGTCAGTTTACTTGTACTTAAGTCGGCATTGTGCCTTTTCTATTTAATTCCGATGCAATTTCTGTGTTTCGTCGTCAATAAGAAGATCCAAGGGATACAGTAAACCTGAAGTGAAGCATCGGAATCTAAAACCGGTCTCACAGGAAAGTTTCAAAACATAGACAGTAAGAAGAGCTAGTCTTCTTGTACTTGAGTCGGCATTGTCCCTTTTGTAATTAATTCCGATGCAATTTCTGTGTTTCATCGTCAATAAAAAGGTCAGAGGGATACAGCAAACCTGAAGTGAAGCATCGGAATCTATAACTAGTGTCACAGGAATGGTTTAAAGCATAGACAGTAAGAAGAGCCAGTCTTCTTGTACTTGAGTCGGCATTGTGCCTTTTGTATTTAATTCCGATGCAATTTCTGTGTTTCATCGTCAATAAGATGGTCAGTGAGATACAGTAAACCCGAAGTGAAGCATCGGCATCTATAACTAGTGTCATAGAATCGTTCAAAACATAGACAGTAGGAAGAGTCAGTTCTCTTGTACTCAAGTCGGCATTGTGCTTTTGTATTTAATTCCGATGCATTTTCTGTGTTTCATCGTGAGTAAGGTCAGAGGGATACAGTAAACCTGAAGTAAAGCATCGGAATCTATAACTAGTGTCACGGGAATGCTTCAAAACACAGACAGTAAGAAGAGTCAGTTGTCTTGTACCTAAGTCGGCATTGTGCCTTTTCTATTTAATTCTGATGCAATTTCTGTGTTTCATCGTCAATAAGAAGGTCGGAGGGATACAGTAAACCTGAAGTGAAGCATCGGAATCTATAACTAGTGTCACAGAAATGGTTCAAAACATAGACAGTAAGAAGAGACAGTCTTCTTGTACTTGAGTCGGCATTGTGCCTATGTATTTAATTCCGATGCAATTTCTGTGTTGCAACGTCAATAAGACGGTCAGAGGGATACAGTAAACCTGAAGTAAAGCATCGGAATCCATAACTAGTGTCACAGGAATGGTTCAAATCATAGACAGTAGGAAAAGCCAGTCGTCTTGTACTTGATTCGGCATTGTGCCTTTTTTATTTAATTCCGATGCAATTCCTGTGTTTCATCGTCAATAAGAAGGTCACAGGGATACAGTAAACCTGAAGTGAAGCATCGGAATCTATAACTAGTGTCATAGGAATAGTTCAAAACATAGACAGTAAGAAGAGTCAGTCTTCTTGTACTTGAGTCGGCATTGTGCCTATGTATTTAATTCCGATGCAATTTCTGTGTTGCAACGTCAATAAGACGGTCAGAGGGATACAGTAAACCTGAAGTAAAGCATCGGAATCTATAACTAGTGTCACAGGAATTGTTCAAAACATAGACAGTAGGAAAAGCCAGTTGCCTTGTAGTTGATTCGGCATTGTGCTTTTTGTATTTAATTCCGATGCAATTTCTGTGTTTCATCGTCAATAAGAAGGTCAGAGGGATACAGTAAACCTGAAGTGGAGCATCGGAATCTATAACTAGTGTCACAGGAATGGTTCAAAACATAGACAGTAAGAAGAGCTAGTCTTCTTGTACTTGAGTCGGCATTGTCCCTTTTGTAATTAATTCCGATGCAATTTCTGTGTTTCATCGTCAATAAAAAGGTCAGAGGGATACAGTAAACCTGAAGTGAAGCATCGGAATCTATAACTAGTGTCACAGGAATGGTTCAAAGCATAGACAGTAAGAAGAGCCAGTCTTCTTGTACTTGAGTCGGCATTGTGCCTTTTGTATTTAATTCCGATGCAATTTCTGTGTTTCATCGTCAATAAGATGGTCAGTGGGATACAGTAAACCCGAAGTGAAGCAACGGAATCTATAACTAGTGTCATAGAATGGTTCAAAACATAGACAGTAAGAAGAGTCAGTTCTCTTGTACTCAAGTCGGCATTGTGCTTTTGTATTTAATTCCGATGCATTTTCTGTGTTTCATCGTCAATAAGAAGGTCAGAGGGATACAGTAAACCTGAAGTGAAGCATCGGAATCTATAACTAGTGTCACGGGAATGCTTCAAAACATAGACAGTAAGAAGAGTCAGTTTTCTTGTACCTAAGTCGGCATTGTGCCTTTTCTATTTAATTCTGATGCAATTTCTGTGTTTCATCGTCAATAAGAAGGTCGGAGGAATACAGTAAACCTGAAGTGAAGCATCGGAATCTATAACTAGTGTCACAGGAATGGTTCAAACCATAGACAGTAAGAAGAGACAGTCTTCTTGTACTTGAGTCGGCATTGTGCCTATGTATTTAATTCCGACGCAATTTCTGTGTTGCAACGTCAATAAGACGGTCAGAGGGATACAGTAAACCTGAAGTAAAGCATCGGAATCTATAACTAGTGTCACAGGAATTGTTCAAAACATAGACAGTAGGAAAAGCCAGTTGCCTTGTAGTTGATTCGGCATTGTGCCTTTTGTATTTAATTCCGATGCAATTTCTGTGTATCATCGTCAATAAGAAGGTCAGAGGAATACAGTAAACCTGAAGTGAAGCATCGGAATCGATAACTAGTGTCACAGGAATGGTTCAAAACATAGACAGTAAGAAGTGTCAGATTTCTTGTACTTAAGGCGGCATTGAGCCTTTTGTATTTAATCCCGATGCAATTTCTGTGTTTCATCGTCAATAAGAAGGTCAGAGGGATACAATAAACCTGAAGTGAAGCATCGAAATCTATAACTAGTGTCACAGGAATGGTTCAAAACAAAGACAGCAAGAAGAGTCAGTTTTCTTGTACGTAAGTCGGCATTTTGCCTTTTGAATTTAATTCCGCTGCAATTTCTGTGTTTCATCGTCAATAAGAAGGTCAGAGAGATACAGTATACCTGAAGTGAAGCATCGGAATCTATAACTAGTGTCACAGGAATGGTCCAAAACATACACAGTAAGAAGAGTCAGTTTTCTAGTACTTAAGTCCGCATTGTGCCTTTTCTACTAAATTCCGATACAATATCTGTGTTTCATCGTCAATAAGAAGGTCAGAGGGATACAGTAAACCTGAAATGAAGCATCGGAATCTATAACTAGTGTCACAGGAATGGTTCAAACCATAGACAGTAAGAAGAGTTTTTTTTTTTATACTTAAGTCGGCATTGTGCCTTTTGTATTTAATTCCGATGCAATTTCTGTGTTTCATCGTCAATAAGAAGGTCAGAGCGATACAGTAAACCTGAAGTGAAGCATCGGAATCTATAACTAGTGTCACGGGAATGGGTCAAAACATAGACAGTATGAACAGCCAGTCTTCTTGTACTTTAGTCGGCATTGTGCCTTTCTTATTTAATTCCGATGCAATTTCTGTGTTTCATCGTCAATAAGAAGGTCCAAGGAATACAGTAAACATGTAGTGAAGCATCGGAATCTAAAACTGGTCTCACAGGAAGTGTTTAAATCATAGTCAGTAGGAAGAGTCAATATTCTTGTACTTACGTCGGCATTGTGCCTTTTATATTTAATTCCGATACAATATCTGTGTCTCATCGTCAATAAGAAGGTCAGAGGGATACAGTAAACCTGAAATGAAGCATCGGAATCTATAACTAGTGTCACACGAATGGATCAAAACATAGATAGTAAGAAGAATCTGTTTTCATGTACTTAAGTCGGCATTGTGCCTTTTCTATTTAATTCCGATGCAATTTCTGTGTTTCATCGTCAATAAGACGGTCAGAGGGATACAGTAAACCTGAAGTGAAGCGTCGGAATCTATAACTAGTGTCACAGGAATGGTTCAAAACATAGACAGTAAGAAGAGCCAGTCTTCTTGTACTTGAGACGGCATTGTGCTTTTGAATTTAATTCCGATGCAATTTCTGTGTTTCATCGTCGATAAGAAGGGCAGAGGGATACAGTAAAACGGAAGTGAAGCATCGGAATCTATAACTAGTGTCATGGGAATGCTTCAAAACATAGACAGTAAGAAGAGTCACTTTTCTTGTACTTTATTCGGCATTGTGCCTTTTCTATTTAATTCTCATGCAATTTCTGTGTTTCATCGTCAATAAGAAGGTCGGAGGGATACAGTAAACCTGAAGTGAAGCATCGGAATCTATAACTAGTGTCAAAGGAATGGCTCAAAACATAGTCAGTAAGAAGAGCCAGTCTTCTTGTACTTGAGTCGGCATTGTGCCTATGTATTTAATTCCGATGCAATTTCTGTGTTTCATCGTCAATAAGAAGATCATAGGGATACAGTAAACCTGAAGTGAAGCATCGGAATGTGTAACGAGTGTCACAGGAATGTTTCAAAACATAGACAGTAAGAAGAATCAGTTTTCTTGTACTTAAGTCGGCATTTTGCTTTTATAATTGATTCCGATGCAATTCCTGTGTTTCATCGTCAATAAGAAGGTCAGAGGGACACAGCAAACCTGATGTGAAGCATCGGAATCTATAACTAGTGTCACAGGAATGGTTCAAAACATAGACAGTAAGAAGAGCTAGTCTTCTTGTACTTGAGTCGGCATTGTCCCTTTTGTAATTAATTCCGATGCAATTTCTGTGTTTCATCGTCAATAAAAAGGTCAGAGGGATACAGTAAACCTGAAGTGAAGCATCGGAATTATAACTAGTGTCACAGGAATGGTTCAAAGCATAGACAGTAAGAAGAGCCAGTCTTCTTGTACTTGAGTCGGCATTGTGCCTTTTCTATTTAATTCCGATGCAATTTCTGTGTTTCATCGTCAATAAGATGGTCAGTGGGATACAGTAAACCCGAAGTGAAGCATCGGAATCTATAACTAGTGTCTTAGAATGGTTCAAAACATAGACAGTAGGAAGGGTCAGTTCTCTTGTACTCAAGTCTGCATTGTGCTTTTGTATTTAATTCCGATGCAATTTCTGTGTTGCAACGTCAATAAGACGGTCAGAGGGATACAGTAAACCTGAAGTAAAGCATCGGAATCTATAACTAGTGTCACAGGAATGGTTCAAAACATAGACAGTAGGAAATGCCAGTCGTCTTGTAGTTGATTCGGCATTGTGCCTTTTGTATTTAATTCCGATGCAATTCCTGTGTTTCATCGTCAATAAGAAGGTCAGAGGGATACAGTAAACCTGAAGTGAAGCATCGGAATCCATAACTAGTGTCATAGGAATAGTTCAAAACAGAGACGGTAAGAAGAGTCAGTCTTCTTGTACTTAAGTCGGCATTGTGCCTTTTGTATTTAATTCCGATGCAATTTCTGTGTATCATCGTCAATAAGAAGGTCAGAGGAATACAGTAAACCTGAAGTGAAGCATCGGAATCGATAACTAGTGTCACAGGAATGGTTCAAAACATAGACAGTAAGAAGTGCCAGATTTCTTGTACTGAAGGCGGAATTGAGCCTTTTGTATTTAATCCCGATGCAATTTCTGTGTTTCATGGTCAATAAGAAGGTCAGAGGGATACAATAAACCTGAAGTGAAGCATCGAAATCTATAACTAGTGTCACAGGAATGGTTCAAAACATAGACAGTAGGAAATGCCAGTCGTCTTGTAGTTGATTCGGCATTGTGCCTTTTGTATTTAATTCCGATGCAATTCCTGTGTTTCATCGTCAATAAGAAGGTCAGAGGGATACAGTAAACCTGAAGTGAAGCATCGGAATCCATAACTAGTGTCATAGGAATAGTTCAAAACATAGACGGTAAGAAAAGTCAGTTTTCTTGTACGTAAGTCGGCATTTTGCCTATTGAATTTAATTCCGCTGCAATTTCTGTGTTTCATCGTCAATAAGAAGGTCGGAGGGATACAGTAAACTTGATGCGAAGCATCGGAACGTGTAACTAGTGTCACAGGAATGGTTCAAAACATAGACAATAAGAAGAGTCAGTTTCTTGTACTTATGTCGGCATTGTGCCTTTTCAATTTAATTCCGATGCAATTTCTGTGTTCATCGTCAATAAGAAGGGCCAAGGGATACAGTAAACATATAGTGAAGCATCGGAATCCAAAGCAGGTCTCACAGGAAATGTTGAAATCATAGTCAGTAGGAAGAGTCAGTCTTCTTGTACTTAAGTTAGCACTGTGCCTTTTGTATTTAATTCCGATTCAATTTCTGTGTTTCATCGTCAATAAGAAAATCCAAGGGATACAGTAAACCTGAAGTCAGGCAACGGAATCTATAACTAGTGTCATAGGAGTGGTTCAAACTTAGACAGTAAGAAACGTCAGGCTTCTTGTACTTAAGTCGGCATTGTGGCTTTTCTATTTAAGTCCGATGCAATTTCTGTGTTTCATCGTCAATAAGAAGGTCCGAGGGATACAGCACACCTGAAGTGAAGCATCGTAATCTATAACTAGTGTCACAGGAGTGTTTCAAACATAGACAGTAAGAAATATCAGTCTCTTGTACTTAAGTCGGCATTGTGCCTTTTGTATTTAATTCCGATGCAATTTCTGTGTTTCATCGTCAATAAGAAGGTCCAAGGAATACAGTAAACCTAGAGTGTAGCATCGGAATCTATAACTAGTGTCACAGAGAATGGTTCAAACATAGACAGTAAGAAGAGTCGGTCTTCATGTACTTAAGTCGGCATTGTGCCTTTTGTATTTAATTCCGATGCAATTTCTGTGTTTCATCGTCAATAAGAGGGTCAGAGGGATACAGCAAACCTGAAGTGAAGCATCGGAATCTATAAGTACTGTCATATGAATGGTTCAATGCATAGTCAGTATGAAGAGTCAGTCTTCTTGTACTTAAGTCGGCATTGTGCCTTTCGTATTTCATTCCGATGCAATTTCTGTGTTTCATCGTCAATAAGAAGGTCCAAGGGATACATTAAACCTGACGTGAAGCATCGGAATCTAAAACTAGTGTCACAGGAATGGTTCAAAAAATAGACAGTTAGAAGAGTCAGTCTTCTTGTACTTAAGTCGGCATTGTGCCTTTTCTATTTAAGTCCGATGCAATTTCTTTGTATCATCGTCAACAAGAAAGTCCAAGGGATACAGTACACCTGAAGTAAAGCATCGGAATCTATAACTAGTGTCACAGGAGTGGTTCAAACATAGACAGTAAGAAAAGTCAGTGTCTAGTACTTATGTCGGCATTGTGCCTTTTGTATTTAATTCCGATGCAATTTCTGTGTTTCATCGTCAATAAGAAGGTCAGAGGGATACAGTAAACCTGAAGTGAAGCATAGGAATCTATAACTAGTGTCACAGGAATGGTTCAAAACATAGTCAGTAAGAAGAGTCAGTCTTCTTGTACTTAACTCGGCCTTGTGCCTTTTGTATTTAATTCCGATGCAATTTCTGTGTTTCATCGTCAATAAGAATGTCATAGGGATACAGTAAACCTGAAGTGAAGCATCGGAATCTATAACTAGTGTCACAGGAATGGTTCAAACATAGAGAGTAAGAAGAGTCAGTCTTTTTGTACTTAAGTCGGAATTGTACCTTTTGTATTAAATTCAGATGCAATTTCTGTGTTTCATCGTCAATAAGAAAATCCAAGGGATACAGTAAACCTGAAGTGAGGCATCGGAATCTATAACTAGTGTCACAGGAGTGGTTCATACATAGGCAGTAAGAAACGTCAGTCTTCTTGTACTTAAGTCGGCATTGTGGCTTTTCTATTTAAGTCCGATGCAATTTCTGTGTTTCATCGTCAATAAGAAGGTCCGAGGGATACAGCACACCTGAAGTGAAGCATCGTAATCTATAACTAGTGTCACAGGAGTGTTTCAAACATAGACAGTAAGAAGTGTCAGTCTCTTGTACTTAAGTTGGCATTGTGCCTTTTGTATTTAATTCCGATGCAATTTCTGTGTTTCATCGTCTATAAGAAGGTCCAAGGAATACAGTAAACCTGGAGTGTATCATCGGAATCTATAACTAGTGTCACAGAGAATGGCTCAAAACATAGACAGTAAGAAGAGTCGGTCTTCATGTACTTAAGTCGGCATTGTGCCTTTTGTATTTAATTCCGATGCAATTTCTGTGTTTCATCGTCAATAAGAAGGTCAGAGGGATACAGTAAACCTGAAGTGATGCATCGGAATCTATAACTAGTGTCATAGGAATGGTTCAATGCATAGTCAGTATGAAGAGTCAGTCTTCTTGTACTTAAGTCGGCATTGTGCCTTTCGTATTTCATTCCGATGCAATTTCTGTGTTTCATCGTCAATAAGAAGGTCCAAGGGATGCAGTAAACCTGACGTGAAGCATCGGAATCTATAACTAGTGTCACAGGAATGGTTCAAAACATAGACAGTAAGAAGAGTCAGTCTTCTTGTACTTAAGTCGGCATTGTGCCTTTTCTATTTAAGTCCGATGCAATTTTTTTGTATCATCGTCAACAAGAAAGTCCAAGGGATACAGTACACCTGAAGTAAAGCATCGGAATCTATAACTAGTGTCACAGGAGTGGTTCAAACATAGACAGTAAGAAAAGTCAATGTCTTGTACTTAAGTCGGCATTGTGCCTTTTGTATTTAATTCCGATGCAATTTCTGGGTTTCATCGTCAATAAGAAGGTACAAGGTATATAGTAAACCTGAAGTGAAGCATCGGAATCAATAAATAGTGTCACAGGAATGGTTCAAAACATAGACAGTAAGAAGAGTCAGTCTTCTTGTACTTAAGTCGGCATTGTGCGTTTTGTATTTAATTCCGATGCAATTTCTGTGTTTCATCGTCAATAAGAAGGTCCAAGGGATACAATAAACCTGAAGTGAAGCATCGGACTCTATAGCTAGTGTCACAGGAATAGTTCAAAAATAGACAGTAGGAAGAGCCAGTCTTCTTGTACTCAAGTCGGCATTGTGCATTTTCTATATAATTCCGATGAAATTTCTGTTTTTCATCGTCAATAAGGTCAGAGGGAAACAGTAAACCTGAAGTGAAGCATCGGAATCTATAACTAGTGTCACAGGAATGGTTCAAAACATAGACAGTAAGAAGAGTCAGTCTTCTTGTACTTAAGTCGGCATTGTGCCTTTTCTAATTAAGTCTTATGCAATTTCTGTGTTTCATCCTCAATAAGAAGAAACATGGGATACAGTAAAACTAACGACAAGGATCGGAATCTATAACTAGTGTCGCAAGAATGGTTCAAAACATAGACAGTAAGAAGAGTCAGTCTTCTTGTACTTAAGTCGGCATTGTGCATTTTCTATTTCATTCCGATGCTATTTTTGTGTTTCATCGTCAATAGGAATGTACAAGGGATACAGTAAACCTGAAGTGAAGCATCGGAATCTATAACTAGTGTCACAGGAATGGTTCAAATCATAGACAGTAGGAAGAGACAGTGTTCTTGTACTTAAGTCTACATTGTGCCTTTTGTATTTAATTCCGATGCAATTTCTGTGTTTCATCGTCAACAAGAAGGTCCAAGGGATACAGTAAACCTGAAGTGAATCATCGGAATCTACAATTAGTGTCACAGGAATGGTTCAAAACATAGACACTAAGAAGAGTCAGTCTTCTTGTACTTAAGTCGGCATAGTGCCTTTTGTATTTAATTCCGATGCAATTTCTGTGTTTCATCGTCAATAAGAAGGTCCAAGGGACACAGTAATACTGATGTCAAGCATCGGAATCTATAACTAGTGTCTCAGAAATGGTTCAAAACATAGTCAGTTAGAAGAGTCAGTCTTTTTGTACTAAAGCCGGCATTGTGCTTCTTATATTTTATTCCGATGCAATTTCTGTGTTTCATCGTCAATAAGAAGGTCCAGGGGATACAGTACACCTGAACTGAAGCATCGGAATCTACAACTAGTGTCACAAGAGCGGTTCAAACATAGACAGTAAGAAGAGTCAGTCTCTTGTACTTAAGCCGGCATTGTGCCTTTTGTATTTAATTCCGATGCCATTTCTGTGTTTCATCGTCATTAAGAAGGTCCAAGGGATACAGTAAAACTGAAGTCAAGCATCGGAATCTATAACTAGTGTCACAGTAATGGTTCAAAACATAGTCAGTAAGAAGAGTCAGTCTGCTTGTACTTAAGTCGGCATAGTGACTTTTGTATTTAATTCCGATGCAATTTCTGTGTTTCATCGTCAATAAGAAGGTCAAAGGGATACAGTAAACCTGATGTGAAGCATCGGAATCCATAACTAGGGTCACAGGAATGGTGCAAAGCATAGTCTGTAAGAAGAGTCAGTCTTCTTGTCCATAAGTCGGCATTGTGCCTTTTGTATTTCATTCCGATGCAATTTCAGTGTTTCATCGTCAATAAGAAGGTCCAAGGGACACAGCAAACCTGGAGTGTAGCATCGGAATCTATAACTAGTGTCACAGAGAATGGTTCAAAACATAGACAGTAAGAAGAGTCGGTCTTCATGTACTTAAGCCGGCATTGTGCCTTTTGTATTTAATTCCGATGCAATTTCTGTGTTTCATCGTCAATACGAAGGTCCAAGGGATACAGTAAACCTGAAGTGAAGCATCGGAATCTGTAACTAGTGTCACAGGAATGGTTCAAAACATAGTCAGTAAGAAGAGTCAGTCTTCCTGTTCTTAAGTCGGCATTGTGCCTTTTCTATTTAATTCCGATGCAATTTCTGTGTTTCATCGTCAATAAGAAGGTACAAGGGATACAGTAAACCTGAAGTGAAGCATCGGAATCTATAACTAGTGTCACAGGAATGGTTCAAACATAGACAGTAAGAAAAGTCAGTGTCTTGTACTTAAGTCGGCATTGTGCCTTTTGTATTTAATTCCGATGCAATTTCTGTGTTTCATCGTCAATAAGAAGGTACTAGGAATACAGTAAACCTAGAGTGTAGCATCGGAATCTATAACTAGTGTCACAGAGAATGGTTCAAACATAGACAGTAAGAAGAGTCGGTCTTCATGTACTTAAGTCGGCATTGTGCCTTTTGTATTTAATTCCGATGCAATTTCTGTGTTTCATCGTCAATAAGAGGGTCAGAGGGATACAGCAAACCTGAAGTGAAGCATCGGAATCTATAAGTACTGTCATAGGAATGGTTCAATGCATAGTCAGTATGAAGAGTCAGTCTTCTTGTACTTAAGTCGGCATTGTGCCTTTCGTATTTCATTCCGATGCAATTTCTGTGTTTCATCGTCAATAAGAAGGTCCAAGGGATACATTAAACCTGACGTGAAGCATCGGAATCTAAAACTAGTGTCACAGGAATGGTTCAAAAAATAGACAGTAAGAAGAGTCAGTCTTCTTGTACTTAAGTCGGCATTGTGCCTTTTCTATTTAAGTCCGATGCAATTTCTTTGTATCATCGTCAACAAGAAAGTCCAAGGGATACAGTACACCTGAAGTAAAGCATCGGAATCTATAACTAGTGTCACAGGAGTGGTTCAAACATAGACAGTAAGAAAAGTCAGTGTCTAGTACTTATGTCGGCATTGTGCCTTTTGTATTTAATTCCGATGCAATTTCTGTGTTTCATCGTCAATAAGAAGGTCAGAGGGATACAGGAAACCTGAAGTGAAGCATTGGAATCTATAACTAGTGTCACAGGAATGGTTCAAAACATAGTCAGTAAGAAGAGTCAGTCTTCTTGTACTTAACTCGGCCTTGTGCCTTTTGTATTTAATTCCGATGCAATTTCTGTGTTTCATCGTCAATAAGAATGTCATAGGGATACAGTAAACCTGAAGTGAAGCATCGGAATCTATAACTAGTGTCACAGGAATGGTTCAAACATAGAGAGTAAGAAGAGTCAGTCTTTTTGTACTTAAGTCGGAATTGTACCTTTTGTATTAAATTCAGATGCAATTTCTGTGTTTCATCGTCAATAAGAAAATCCAAGGGATACAGTAAACCTGAAGTGAGGCATCGGAATCTATAACTAGTGTCACAGGAGTGGTTCATACATAGGCAGTAAGAAACGTCAGTCTTCTTGTACTTAAGTCGGCATTGTGGCTTTTCTATTTAAGTCCGATGCAATTTCTGTGTTTCATCGTCAATAAGAAGGTCCAAGGGATACAGCACACCTGAAGTGAAGCATCGTAATCTATAACTAGTGTCACAGGAGTGTTTCAAACATAGACAGTAAGAAGTGTCAGTCTCTTGTACTTAAGTTGGCATTGTGCCTTTTGTATTTAATTCCGATGCAATTTCTGTGTTTCATCGTCAATAAGAAGGTCCAAGGAATACAGTAAACCTGGAGGGTATCATCGGAATCTATAACTAGTGTCACAGAGAATGGCTCAAAACATAGACAGTAAGAAGAGTCGGTCTTCATGTACTTAAGTCGGCATTGTGCCTTTTGTATTTAATTCCGATGCAATTTCTGTGTTTCATCGTCAATAAGAAGGTCAGAGGGATACAGTAAACCTGAAGTGAAGCATCGGAATCTATAACTAGTGTCATAGGAATGGTTCAATGCATAGTCAGTATGAAGAGTCAGTCTTCTTGTACTTAAGTCGGCATTGTGCCTTTCGTATTTCATTCCGATGCAATTTCTGTGTTTCATCGTGAATAAGAAGGTCCAAGGGATGCAGTAAACCTGACGTGAAGCATCGGAATCTATAACTAGTGCCACAGGAATGGTTCAAAACATAGACAGTAAGAAGAGTCAGTCTTCTTGTACTTAAGTCGGCATTGTGCCTTTTCTATTTAAGTCCGATGCAATTTCTTTGTATCATCGTCAACAAGAAAGTCCAAGGGAAACAGTACACCTGAAGTGAAGCATCGGAATCTATAACTAGTGTCACAGGAATGGTTCAAATCATAGTCAGTTAGAGGAGTCAGTCTTTTTGTACTTAAGCCGGCATTGTGCTTCTTATATTTTATTCCGATGCAATTTCTGTGTTTCATCGTCAATAAGAAGGTCCAGGGGATACAGTACACCGGAACTGAAGCATCGGAATCTACAACTAGTGTCACAAGAGCGGTTCAAACATAGACAGTAAGAAGAGTCAGTCTCTTGTACTTAAGCCGGCATTGTGCCTTTTGTATTTAATTCCGATGCCATTTCTGTGTTTCATCGTCAATAAGAAGGTCCAAGGGATACAGTAAAACTGAAGTCAAGCATCGGAATCTATAACTAGTGTCACAGGAATGGTTCAAAACATAGTCAGTAAGAAGAGTCAGTCTGCTTGTACTTAAGTCGGCATAGTGACTTTTGTATTTAATTCCGATGCAATTTCTGTGTTTCATCGTCAATAAGAAGGTCAAAGGGATACAGTAAACCTGATGTGAAGCATCGGAATCCATAACTAGGGTCACAGGAATGGTGCAAAGCATAGTCTGTAAGAAGAGTCAGTCTTCTTGTCCATAAGTCGGCATTGTGCCTTTTGTATTTCATTCCGATGCAATTTCAGTGTTTCATCGTCAATAAGAAGGTCCAAGGGACACAGCAAACCTGGAGTGTAGCATCGGAATCTATAACTAGTGTCACAGAGAATGGTTCAAAACATAGACAGTAAGAAGAGTCGGTCTTCATGTACTTAAGCCGGCATTGTGCCTTTTGTATTTAATTCCGATGCAATTTCTGTGTTTCATCGTCAATACGAAGGTCCAAGGGATACAGTAAACCTGAAGTGAAGCATCGGAATCTGTAACTAGTGTCACAGGAATGGTTCAAAACATAGTCAGTAAGAAGAGTCAGTCTTCCTGTTCTTAAGTCGGCATTGTGCCTTTTCTATCTAATTCCGATGCAATTTCTGTGTTTCATCGTCAATAAGAAGGTACAAGGGATACAGTAAACCTGAAGTGAAGCATCGGAATCTATAACTAGTGTCACAGGAGTGGTTCAAACATAGACAGTAAGAAAAGTCAGTGTCTTGTACTTAAGTCGGCATTGTGCCTTTTGTATTTAATTCCGATGCAATTTCTGTGTTTCATCGTCAATAAGAAGGTACAAGGTATATAGTAAACCTGAAGTGAAGCATCGGAATCTATAACTAGTGTCACAGGAATGGTTCAAAACATAGACAGTAAGAAGAGTCAGTCTTCTTGTACTTAAGTCGGCATTGTGCGTTTTGTATTTAATTCCGATGCAATTTCTGTGTTTCATCGTCAATAAGAAGGTCCAAGCGATACAATAAACCTGAAGTGAAGCATCGGATTCTTTAGCTAGTGTCACAGGAATAGTTCAAACATAGACAGTAGGAAGAGCCAGTCTTCTTGTACTCAAGTCGGCATTGTGCATTTTCTATATAATTCCGATGAAATTTCTGTTTTTCATCGTCAATAAGGTCAGAGGGATACAGTAAACCTGAAGTGAAGCATCGGAATCTATAACTAGTGTCACAGGAATGGTTCAAAACATAGTCAGTAAGAAGAGTCAGTCTTCTTGTACTTAACTCGGCCTTGTGCCTTTTGTATTTAATTCCGATGCAATTTCTGTGTTTCATCGTCAATAAGAATGTCATAGGGATACAGTAAACCTGAAGTGAAGCATCGGAATCTATAACTAGTGTCACAGGAATGGTTCAAACATAGAGAGTAAGAAGAGTCAGTCTTTTTGTACTTAAGTCGGAATTGTACCTTTTGTATTAAATTCAGATGCAATTTCTGTGTTTCATCGTCAATAAGAAAATCCAAGGGATACAGTAAACCTGAAGTGAGGCATCGGAATCTATAACTAGTGTCACAGGAGTGGTTCATACATAGGCAGTAAGAAACGTCAGTCTTCTTGTACTTAAGTCGGCATTGTGGCTTTTCTATTTAAGTCCGATGCAATTTCTGTGTTTCATCGTCAATAAGAAGGTCCGAGGGATACAGCACACCTGAAGTGAAGCATCGTAATCTATAACTAGTGTCACAGGAGTGTTTCAAACATAGACAGTAAGAAGTGTCAGTCTCTTGTACTTAAGCCGGCATTGTGCCTTTTGTATTTAATTCCGATGCCATTTCTGTGTTTCATCGTCATTAAGAAGGTCCAAGGGATACAGTAAAACTGAAGTCAAGCATCGGAATCTATAACTAGTGTCACAGTAATGGTTCAAAACATAGTCAGTAAGAAGAGTCAGTCTGCTTGTACTTAAGTCGGCATAGTGACTTTTGTATTTAATTCCGATGCAATTTCTGTGTTTCATCGTCAATAAGAAGGTCAAAGGGATACAGTAAACCTGATGTGAAGCATCGGAATCCATAACTAGGGTCACAGGAATGGTGCAAAGCATAGTCTGTAAGAAGAGTCAGTCTTCTTGTCCATAAGTCGGCATTGTGCCTTTTGTATTTCATTCCGATGCAATTTCAGTGTTTCATCGTCAATAAGAAGGTCCAAGGGACACAGCAAACCTGGAGTGTAGCATCGGAATCTATAACTAGTGTCACAGAGAATGGTTCAAAACATAGACAGTAAGAAGAGTCGGTCTTCATGTACTTAAGCCGGCATTGTGCCTTTTGTATTTAATTCCGATGCAATTTCTGTGTTTCATCGTCAATACGAAGGTCCAAGGGATACAGTAAACCTGAAGTGAAGCATCGGAATCTGTAACTAGTGTCACAGGAATGGTTCAAAACATAGTCAGTAAGAAGAGTCAGTCTTCCTGTTCTTAAGTCGGCATTGTGCCTTTTCTATTTAATTCCGATGCAATTTCTGTGTTTCATCGTCAATAAGAAGGTACAAGGGATACAGTAAACCTGAAGTGAAGCATCGGAATCTATAACTAGTGTCACAGGAATGGTTCAAACATAGACAGTAAGAAAAGTCAGTGTCTTGTACTTAAGTCGGCATTGTGCCTTTTGTATTTAATTCCGATGCAATTTCTGTGTTTCATCGTCAATAAGAAGGTACTAGGAATACAGTAAACCTAGAGTGTAGCATCGGAATCTATAACTAGTGTCACAGAGAATGGTTCAAACATAGACAGTAAGAAGAGTCGGTCTTCATGTACTTAAGTCGGCATTGTGCCTTTTGTATTTAATTCCGATGCAATTTCTGTGTTTCATCGTCAATAAGAGGGTCAGAGGGATACAGCAAACCTGAAGTGAAGCATCGGAATCTATAAGTACTGTCATAGGAATGGTTCAATGCATAGTCAGTATGAAGAGTCAGTCTTCTTGTACTTAAGTCGGCATTGTGCCTTTCGTATTTCATTCCGATGCAATTTCTGTGTTTCATCGTCAATAAGAAGGTCCAAGGGATACATTAAACCTGACGTGAAGCATCGGAATCTAAAACTAGTGTCACAGGAATGGTTCAAAAAATAGACAGTAAGAAGAGTCAGTCTTCTTGTACTTAAGTCGGCATTGTGCCTTTTCTATTTAAGTCCGATGCAATTTCTTTGTATCATCGTCAACAAGAAAGTCCAAGGGATACAGTACACCTGAAGTAAAGCATCGGAATCTATAACTAGTGTCACAGGAGTGGTTCAAACATAGACAGTAAGAAAAGTCAGTGTCTAGTACTTATGTCGGCATTGTGCCTTTTGTATTTAATTCCGATGCAATTTCTGTGTTTCATCGTCAATAAGAAGGTCAGAGGGATACAGGAAACCTGAAGTGAAGCATTGGAATCTATAACTAGTGTCACAGGAATGGTTCAAAACATAGTCAGTAAGAAGAGTCAGTCTTCTTGTACTTAACTCGGCCTTGTGCCTTTTGTATTTAATTCCGATGCAATTTCTGTGTTTCATCGTCAATAAGAATGTCATAGGGATACAGTAAACCTGAAGTGAAGCATCGGAATCTATAACTAGTGTCACAGGAATGGTTCAAACATAGAGAGTAAGAAGAGTCAGTCTTTTTGTACTTAAGTCGGAATTGTACCTTTTGTATTAAATTCAGATGCAATTTCTGTGTTTCATCGTCAATAAGAAAATCCAAGGGATACAGTAAACCTGAAGTGAGGCATCGGAATCTATAACTAGTGTCACAGGAGTGGTTCATACATAGGCAGTAAGAAACGTCAGTCTTCTTGTACTTAAGTCGGCATTGTGGCTTTTCTATTTAAGTCCGATGCAATTTCTGTGTTTCATCGTCAATAAGAAGGTCCGAGGGATACAGCACACCTGAAGTGAAGCATCGTAATCTATAACTAGTGTCACAGGAGTGTTTCAAACATAGACAGTAAGAAGTGTCAGTCTCTTGTACTTAAGTTGGCATTGTGCCTTTTGTATTTAATTCCGATGCAATTTCTGTGTTTCATCGTCAATAAGAAGGTCCAAGGAATACAGTAAACCTGGAGGGTATCATCGGAATCTATAACTAGTGTCACAGAGAATGGCTCAAAACATAGACAGTAAGAAGAGTCGGTCTTCATGTACTTAAGTCGGCATTGTGCCTTTTGTATTTAATTCCGATGCAATTTCTGTGTTTCATCGTCAATAAGAAGGTCAGAGGGATACAGTAAACCTGAAGTGAAGCATCGGAATCTATAACTAGTGTCATAGGAATGGTTCAATGCATAGTCAGTATGAAGAGTCAGTCTTCTTGTACTTAAGTCGGCATTGTGCCTTTCGTATTTCATTCCGATGCAATTTCTGTGTTTCATCGTGAATAAGAAGGTCCAAGGGATGCAGTAAACCTGACGTGAAGCATCGGAATCTATAACTAGTGCCACAGGAATGGTTCAAAACATAGACAGTAAGAAGAGTCAGTCTTCTTGTACTTAAGTCGGCATTGTGCCTTTTCTATTTAAGTCCGATGCAATTTCTTTGTATCATCGTCAACAAGAAAGTCCAAGGGAAACAGTACACCTGAAGTGAAGCATCGGAATCTATAACTAGTGTCACAGGAATGGTTCAAATCATAGTCAGTTAGAGGAGTCAGTCTTTTTGTACTTAAGCCGGCATTGTGCTTCTTATATTTTATTCCGATGCAATTTCTGTGTTTCATCGTCAATAAGAAGGTCCAGGGGATACAGTACACCGGAACTGAAGCATCGGAATCTACAACTAGTGTCACAAGAGCGGTTCAAACATAGACAGTAAGAAGAGTCAGTCTCTTGTACTTAAGCCGGCATTGTGCCTTTTGTATTTAATTCCGATGCCATTTCTGTGTTTCATCGTCAATAAGAAGGTCCAAGGGATACAGTAAAACTGAAGTCAAGCATCGGAATCTATAACTAGTGTCACAGGAATGGTTCAAAACATAGTCAGTAAGAAGAGTCAGTCTGCTTGTACTTAAGTCGGCATAGTGACTTTTGTATTTAATTCCGATGCAATTTCTGTGTTTCATCGTCAATAAGAAGGTCAAAGGGATACAGTAAACCTGATGTGAAGCATCGGAATCCATAACTAGGGTCACAGGAATGGTGCAAAGCATAGTCTGTAAGAAGAGTCAGTCTTCTTGTCCATAAGTCGGCATTGTGCCTTTTGTATTTCATTCCGATGCAATTTCAGTGTTTCATCGTCAATAAGAAGGTCCAAGGGACACAGCAAACCTGGAGTGTAGCATCGGAATCTATAACTAGTGTCACAGAGAATGGTTCAAAACATAGACAGTAAGAAGAGTCGGTCTTCATGTACTTAAGCCGGCATTGTGCCTTTTGTATTTAATTCCGATGCAATTTCTGTGTTTCATCGTCAATACGAAGGTCCAAGGGATACAGTAAACCTGAAGTGAAGCATCGGAATCTGTAACTAGTGTCACAGGAATGGTTCAAAACATAGTCAGTAAGAAGAGTCAGTCTTCCTGTTCTTAAGTCGGCATTGTGCCTTTTCTATCTAATTCCGATGCAATTTCTGTGTTTCATCGTCAATAAGAAGGTACAAGGGATACAGTAAACCTGAAGTGAAGCATCGGAATCTATAACTAGTGTCACAGGAGTGGTTCAAACATAGACAGTAAGAAAAGTCAGTGTCTTGTACTTAAGTCGGCATTGTGCCTTTTGTATTTAATTCCGATGCAATTTCTGTGTTTCATCGTCAATAAGAAGGTACAAGGTATATAGTAAACCTGAAGTGAAGCATCGGAATCTATAACTAGTGTCACAGGAATGGTTCAAAACATAGACAGTAAGAAGAGTCAGTCTTCTTGTACTTAAGTCGGCATTGTGCGTTTTGTATTTAATTCCGATGCAATTTCTGTGTTTCATCGTCAATAAGAAGGTCCAAGCGATACAATAAACCTGAAGTGAAGCATCGGATTCTTTAGCTAGTGTCACAGGAATAGTTCAAACATAGACAGTAGGAAGAGCCAGTCTTCTTGTACTCAAGTCGGCATTGTGCATTTTCTATATAATTCCGATGAAATTTCTGTTTTTCATCGTCAATAAGGTCAGAGGGATACAGTAAACCTGAAGTGAAGCATCGGAATCTATAACTAGTGTCACAGGAATGGTTCAAAACATAGTCAGTAAGAAGAGTCAGTCTTCTTGTACTTAACTCGGCCTTGTGCCTTTTGTATTTAATTCCGATGCAATTTCTGTGTTTCATCGTCAATAAGAATGTCATAGGGATACAGTAAACCTGAAGTGAAGCATCGGAATCTATAACTAGTGTCACAGGAATGGTTCAAACATAGAGAGTAAGAAGAGTCAGTCTTTTTGTACTTAAGTCGGAATTGTACCTTTTGTATTAAATTCAGATGCAATTTCTGTGTTTCATCGTCAATAAGAAAATCCAAGGGATACAGTAAACCTGAAGTGAGGCATCGGAATCTATAACTAGTGTCACAGGAGTGGTTCATACATAGGCAGTAAGAAACGTCAGTCTTCTTGTACTTAAGTCGGCATTGTGGCTTTTCTATTTAAGTCCGATGCAATTTCTGTGTTTCATCGTCAATAAGAAGGTCCGAGGGATACAGCACACCTGAAGTGAAGCATCGTAATCTATAACTAGTGTCACAGGAGTGTTTCAAACATAGACAGTAAGAAGTGTCAGTCTCTTGTACTTAAGTTGGCATTGTGCCTTTTGTATTTAATTCCGATGCAATTTCTGTGTTTCATCGTCAATAAGAAGGTCCAAGGAATACAGTAAACCTGGAGGGTATCATCGGAATCTATAACTAGTGTCACAGAGAATGGCTCAAAACATAGACAGTAAGAAGAGTCGGTCTTCATGTACTTAAGTCGGCATTGTGCCTTTTGTATTTAATTCCGATGCAATTTCTGTGTTTCATCGTCAATAAGAAGGTCAGAGGGATACAGTAAACCTGAAGTGAAGCATCGGAATCTATAACTAGTGTCATAGGAATGGTTCAATGCATAGTCAGTATGAAGAGTCAGTCTTCTTGTACTTAAGTCGGCATTGTGCCTTTCGTATTTCATTCCGATGCAATTTCTGTGTTTCATCGTGAATAAGAAGGTCCAAGGGATGCAGTAAACCTGACGTGAAGCATCGGAATCTATAACTAGTGTCACAGGAATGGTTCAAAACATAGACAGTAAGAAGAGTCAGTCTTCTTGTACTTAAGTCGGCATTGTGCCTTTTCTATTTAAGTCCGATGCAATTTCTTTGTATCATCGTCAACAAGAAAGTCCAAGGGAAACAGTACACCTGAAGTGAAGCATCGGAATCTATAACTAGTGTCACAGGAATGGTTCAAATCATAGTCAGTTAGAGGAGTCAGTCTTTTTGTACTTAAGCCGGCATTGTGCTTCTTATATTTTATTCCGATGCAATTTCTGTGTTTCATCGTCAATAAGAAGGTCCAGGGGATACAGTACACCGGAACTGAAGCATCGGAATCTACAACTAGTGTCACAAGAGCGGTTCAAACATAGACAGTAAGAAGAGTCAGTCTCTTGTACTTAAGCCGGCATTGTGCCTTTTGTATTTAATTCCGATGCCATTTCTGTGTTTCATCGTCAATAAGAAGGTCCAAGGGATACAGTAAAACTGAAGTCAAGCATCGGAATCTATAACTAGTGTCACAGGAATGGTTCAAAACATAGTCAGTAAGAAGAGTCAGTCTGCTTGTACTTAAGTCGGCATAGTGACTTTTGTATTTAATTCCGATGCAATTTCTGTGTTTCATCGTCAATAAGAAGGTCAAAGGGATACAGTAAACCTGATGTGAAGCATCGGAATCCATAACTAGGGTCACAGGAATGGTGCAAAGCATAGTCTGTAAGAAGAGTCAGTCTTCTTGTCCATAAGTCGGCATTGTGCCTTTTGTATTTCATTCCGATGCAATTTCAGTGTTTCATCGTCAATAAGAAGGTCCAAGGGACACAGCAAACCTGGAGTGTAGCATCGGAATCTATAACTAGTGTCACAGAGAATGGTTCAAAACATAGACAGTAAGAAGAGTCGGTCTTCATGTACTTAAGCCGGCATTGTGCCTTTTGTATTTAATTCCGATGCAATTTCTGTGTTTCATCGTCAATACGAAGGTCCAAGGGATACAGTAAACCTGAAGTGAAGCATCGGAATCTGTAACTAGTGTCACAGGAATGGTTCAAAACATAGTCAGTAAGAAGAGTCAGTCTTCCTGTTCTTAAGTCGGCATTGTGCCTTTTCTATTTAATTCCGATGCAATTTCTGTGTTTCATCGTCAATAAGAAGGTACAAGGGATACAGTAAACCTGAAGTGAAGCATCGGAATCTATAACTAGTGTCACAGGAGTGGTTCAAACATAGACAGTAAGAAAAGTCAGTGTCTTGTACTTAAGTCGGCATTGTGCCTTTTGTATTTAATTCCGATGCAATTTCTGTGTTTCATCGTCAATAAGAAGGTACAAGGTATATAGTAAACCTGAAGTGAAGCATCGGAATCTATAACTAGTGTCACAGGAATGGTTCAAAACATAGACAGTAAGAAGAGTCAGTCTTCTTGTACTTAAGTCGGCATTGTGCGTTTTGTATTTAATTCCGATGCAATTTCTGTGTTTCATCGTCAATAAGAAGGTCCAAGCGATACAATAAACCTGAAGTGAAGCATCGGATTCTTTAGCTAGTGTCACAGGAATAGTTCAAACATAGACAGTAGGAAGAGCCAGTCTTCTTGTACTCAAGTCAGCATTGTGCATTTTCTATATAATTCCGATGAAATTTCTGTTTTTCATCGTCAATAAGGTCAGAGGGATACAGTAAACCTGAAGTGAAGCATCGGAATCTATAACTAGTGTCACAGGAGTGGTTCAAACATAGACAGTAAGAAGAGTCGGTCTCATGTACTTAAGTCGGCATTGTGCCTTTTGTATTTAATTCCGATGCAATTCCTGTGTTTCATCGTCAATAAGAAGGTACAAGGGATACAGTAAAACTAAAGTCAAGCATCGGAGTCTATAACTAGTGTCGCAGGAATGGTTCAAAACATAGACAGTAAGAAGAGTCAGTCTTCTTGTACTTAAGTCGGCATTGTGCATTTTCTATTTAATTCCGATGCAATTTCTGTGTTTCATCGTCAATAAGAAGGTCAGAGGGATACAGTAAACCTGAAGTGAAGCATTGGAATCTATAACTAGTGTCACAGGAATGGTTCAAACATAGACAGTAATAAACGTCAGTCTTCTTGTACTTAAGTCGGCATTGTGGCTTTTCTATTTAAGTCCGATGCAATTTCTGTGTTTCATCGTCAATAAGAAGGTCCGAGGGATACAACACCCCTGAAGTGAAGCATCGTAATCTATAACTAGTGTCGCAGGAGTGTTTCAAACATAGACAGTAAGAAGTGTCAGTCTCTTGTACTTGAGTCGGCATTGTGCCTTTTGTATTTAATTCCGATGCAATTTCTGTGTTTCATCGTCAATAAGAAGGTCCAAGGAATACAGTAAACCTGGAGTGTAGCATCGGAATCTATAACTAGTGTCACAGAGAATGGTTCAAAACATAGACAGTAAGAAGAGTCGGTCTTCATGTATTTAAGTCGGCATTGTGCCTTTTGTATTTAATTCCGATGCAATTTCTGTGTTTCATCGTCAATAAGAAGGTCAGAGGGATACAGTAAACCTGAAGTGAAGCATCGGAATCTATAACTAGTGTCACAGGAGTGGTTCAAACATAGACAGTAAGAAGAGTCAGTCTCTTGTACTTAAGTCGGCATTGTTCCTTTTGTATTTAATTCCGATATAATTTCTGTGTTTCATCGTCAATACGAAGGTCCAAGGGATACAGTAAACGTGAAGTGAAGCATCGGAATCTATAACTAGTGTCACAGGAATGGTTCAAAACATAGACAGTAAGAAGAGTCAGTCTTCTTGTACTTAAGTCGGAATTGTGCCTTTTCTAATCAAGTCTTATGCAATTTCTGTGTTTCATCGTCAATAAGAAGAAACATGGGATACAGTAAAACTAACGTCAAGGATCGGAATCTATAACTAGTGTTGCGGGAATGGTTCAAAACATAGACAGTAAGAAGAGTCAGTCTTCTTGTACTTAAGTCGGCATTGTGCGTTTTGTATTTAATTCCGATGCAATTTCTGTGTTTCATCATCAATAAGAAGGTCCAAGGGATACAATAAACCTGAAGTGAAGCATCGGACTCTATAGCTAGTGTCACAGGAATAGTTCAAACATAGACAGTAGGAAGAGCCAGTCTTCTTGTACTCAAGTCGGCATTGTGCATTTTCTATATAATTCCGATGAAATTTCTGTTTTTCATAGTCAATAAGGTCAGAGGGATACAGTAAACCTGAAGTGAAGCATCGGTATCTATAACTAGTGTCACAGGAATGGTTGAAAACATAGAGAGTAGGAAGAGTCAGTCTTCTTGTACTTAAGTCGGCATTGTGCCTTTTGTATTTAATTCCGATGCAATTTCTGTGTTTCATCGTCAATACGAAGGTCCAAGGGATACCGTAAACCTGAAGTGAAACATCGGAATCCATAACTAGTGTCACAGGAATGGTTCACAACATAGTCAGTAAGAAGAGTCAGTCTTCATGTACTTAAGTCGGTATTGTTCCTTTTGTATTTAATTCCGATGCAATTTCTGTGTTTCATCGTCAATAAGAAGGTCAGAGGGATGCAGTAAACCAGAAGTGAAGCATCGGAATCTATAACTAGTGACACAGGAATGGTTCAAATCATAGTCAGTAAGAAGAGTCAGTCTTCTTGTACTTATGTCGGCATTGTGCCTTTCGTATTTAATTCCGATGCAATTTCTGTGTTTCATCGTCAATAAGAAGGTCAGAGGGACCAGTAAACCTGAAGTGAAGCATCGGAATCTATAACTAGTGTCACAGGAATGGTTCAAACATAGACAGTAAGAAGAGTCAGTCTTCTTGTACTTAAGTCGCCAATGTGCCTTTTGTATTTAATTCCGATGCAATTTCTTTGTTTCATCGTCAATAAGAAAGTCAGAGGGATGCAATAAACCTGAAGTGAAGCATCGGAATCTATAACTAGTGTCACAGGAATGGTTCAAAGCATAGTCAGTAAGAAGGGTCAGTCTCTTGTACTTAAGTCGGCATTGTGCCTTTTGTATTTAATTCCGATGCAATTTCTGTGTTTCATCGTCAATAAGAAGGTCCAAGGGACACAGTAAAACTGATGTCAAGCATCGGAATCTATAACTAGTGTCACAGGAATGGTTCAAAACATAGTCAGTTAGAAGAGTCAGTCTTTTTGTACTTAAGCCGGCATTGTGGCTTTTGTATTTAATTCCGATGCTATTTCTGTGTTTCATCGTCAATAACAAGGTCCAAGGGATGCAGTAAACCTGAAGTGAAGCATCGGAATCTATAACTAGTGTCACAGGTTTGGTGCAAAGCATAGAGAGTAAGAAGAATCAGTCTTCTTGTACTTAAGTCGGCATTGTGCCTCTTGTATTTTATTCCGATGCAATTTCTGTGTTTCATCGTCAATAAGAAGGTCCAGGGGATACATTACACCTGAACTGAAGCATCGGAATCTACAACTAGTGTCACAGGAGCGGTTCAAACATAGACAGTAAGAAGAGCCAGTCTCTTGTACTTAAGTCGGCATTGTGCCTTTTGTATTTAATTCCGATGCAATTTCTGTGTTTCATCGTCAATAAGAAGGTCCAAGGGATACAGTAAAACTGAAGTCAAGCATCGGAATCTATAACTAGTGTCGCAGGAGTGGTTCAAAATATAGACAGTAAGAAGAGTCAGTCTTCTTGTACTTAAGTCGGCATTGTGCCTTTCGTATTTCATTCCGAAGCAATTTCTGTGTTTCATCGTCAATAAGAAGGTCAGAGGGATACAGTAAACCTGAAGTGAAGCATCGGAATCTATAACTAGTGTCACAGGAATGGTTCAAAACATAGTCAGTAAGAAGAGTCAGTCTGCTTGTACTTAAGTCGGCATAGTGACTTTTGTATTTAATTCCGATGCAATTTCTGTGTTTCATCGTCAATAAGAAGGTCAAAGGGATACAGTAAACTTGACGTGAAGCATCGGAATCTATAACTAGTGTTACAGGAATGGTTCAAAACATAGTCAGTAAGAAGAGTCAGTCTTCTTGTCCTTAAGTCGGCATTGTGCCTTTTGTATTTAATTCCGATGCAATATCTGAGTTTCATCGTCAATAAGAAGGTCCAAGGGATACAGTAACCTAAAGTGAAGCACCGGAATATATAACTAGTGTCACAGCAATGGTTCAAAACATTGACAGTAAGAAGAGTCAGTCTTCTTATACTTAAGTCGGTATTGTGCCTTTTGTATTTAATTCTGATGCAATTTCTCTGTTTCATCATCAATAACGTCAGAGGGATACAGTAAACCTGAAGTGAAGCATCGGAATCTATAACTAGTGTCACAGGAATGGTTCAAAACATAGATAGTAGGAAGAGTCAGTCTTCTTGTACTTAAGTCGGCATTGTGCCATTTGTATTTAATTCCGATGCACTTTCAGTGTTTCATCGTCAATAAGAAGTCAGAGGGATACAGTAAACCTGAAGTGAAGCACCGGAATCCAAAACTAGTGCCACAGGAATGGTTCAAAACATAGACACCAGGAAGAGTCAGTCTTCTTGTACTTAAGTCGGCATTGTGCCTAGTGTATTTATTTCCGTTGCAATTTCTGTGTTTCATTGTCAATAAGGAGGTCCAAGGGATACAATAAACCTGAAGTGAAGCATCGGAATCTATAACTAGGGTCACAGGAATGGTGCAAAACATAGTCTGTAAGAAGAGTCAGTCTTCTTGTACATAAGTAGGCATTGTGCCTTTTGTATTTCATTCCGATGAAATTTCAGTGTTTCATCGTCAATAAGAAGGTCCAAGGGATACAGCAAACCTGGAGTGTAGCATCGGAATCTATAACTAGTGTCACAGAGAATGGTTCAAAACGTAGACAGTAAGAAGAGTCGGTCTTCATGTACTTAAGCCGGCATTATTGCCTTTTGTATTTAATTCCGATGCAATTTCTGTGTTTCATCGTCAATAAGAAGGTCCAAGGGATACAGTAAACCTGAAGTGAAGCATCGGAATCTATAACTAGTGTCACAGGAATGGTTCAAACATAGTCAGTAAGAAGAGTCAGTCTTCCTGTACTTAAGTCGGCATTGTGCCTTTTCTATTTAAATCCGATGCAATTTCTGTGTTTCATCGTCAATAAGAAGGTACAAGGGATACAGTAAACCTGAAGTGAAGCATCGGAATCTATAACTAGTGTCACAGGAATGGTTCAAATCATAGACAGTAGGAAGAGACAGTGTTCTTGTACTTAAGTCGGCATTGTGCTTTTTGTATTTAATTCCGATGCAATTTCTGTGTTTCATCGTCAATAAGTATGTCCAAGGGATACAGTAAACCTGAAGTGAAGCATCAGGTACTACAATTAGTGTCACAAGAATGGTTCTAAACGTAGACAGTAAGAAGAGTCAGTCCTCTTGTACTTAAGTCGGTATTGTGCCATATCTGTTTAATTCCGATGCTATATCTGTGTTTAATCGTCAATAAGAATGTCAGAGGGATACAGTAAACATGAAGTGAAGCATCGGAATCTATAACTAGTGTCACAGTAATGGTTCAAAACATAGTCAGTAAGAAGAGTCAGTCTTCTTGTACTTAGGTCGGCATTGAGCCTTTTGTATTTAATTCCGATGCAATTTTTATGTTTCATCGTCAATAAGAAGGTCCTAGGGATCCAGTAAACCTGAAGTGAAGCATCGGAATCGATACTAGTGTCACTGGAATGGTTCAAAATATAGACAGTAAAAAGTGTCAGTCTTCTTGTACTTAAGTCGGCATTGTGCCTTTTGTATTTCATTCCGATGTAATATCTGTGATTCATCGTCAATAAGAAGGTCCAAGGAATACAGTAAACCTGAAGCGAAGCATCGGACTCTATAACCAGTGTCACAGGAATGGTTCAAAACATAGTCACTAACAAGAGTCAGTCTTCTTGTCCATAAGTCGGCATTGTGCCTTTTGTATTTAATTCCGATGCAATTTCAGTGTTTCACCGTCAATAATAAGGTCCAAAGGATACAGCAAACCTGGAGTGTAGCATCGGAATCTATAACTAGTGTCACAGAGAATGGTTCAAAACATAGTAAGAATAGTCGGTCTTCGTGTACTTAAGTCGGCATTGTGCCTTTTGTATTTAATTCCGATGCAATTTCTGTGTTTCATCGTCAATAAGAAGGTCCAAGTGATACAGTAACCTAAAGTGAAGCATCGGAATATATAACTAGTGTCACAAGAATGGTTCAAAACACAGACAGTAAGAAGAGTCAGTCTTCTTGTACTTAAGTCGGTTTTGTGCCTTTTGTATTTAATTCCGATGCAATTTCTCTGTTTCATCGTCAATAAGGTCAGAGGGATACAACAAACCTGAAGTGAAGCATTGGAATCTATAACTAGTGTCACACGAATGGTTCAAAACATAGTCAGTAAGAAGAGTCAGTCTTCCTGTACTTAAGTCGGGATTGTGCCTTTTCTATTTTATTCCAATGCAATTTGTGTGTTTAATCGTCAATAAGAAGGTACAAGGGATACAGTAAACCTGAAGTGAAGCATCGGAATCTATAACTAGTGTCACAGGAATGGTTCAAATCATAGACAGTAGGAAGAGACAGTGTTCTCGTACTTACGTCGGCATTGTGCCTTTTGTATTTAATTCCGATGCAATTTCTGTGTTTCATCGTCAACAAGAAGGTCCAAGGGATTCAGTAAACCTGAAGTGAAGCATCGGAAGCTACAATTAGTGTCACAGGAATGGTTTAAAACATAGACACTAAGAGGAGTCAGTCTTCTTGTACTTAAGTCGGCATAGTGCCTTTTGTATTTAATTCCGATGCAATTTCTATGTTTCATCGTCAATACGAAGGTCAGAGGGATGCAGAAAAAAGAAGTGAAGCATCGGAATCTATTACTACTGTCCCAGGAATGGTTGTAATCATAGTCAGTAAGAAAAGTCAGTCTTCTTGTACTTATGTCGGCATTGTTCCTTTTGTATTTAATTCCGATGCCATTTCTGTGTTTCATAGTCAATAAGAAGGTCCAGGGGATACAGTACTCCTGAAGTGAAGCATCGGAATCTATAACTAGTGTCACAGGAGTGGTTCAAATATAGACAGTAAGAAGAGTCAGTCTCTTGTACTTAAGTCGGCATTGTGACTTTTGTATTTAATTCCGATGCAATTTCTGTGTTTCATCGTCAACAAGAAGGTCCAAGGGATACAGTAAAACTGAAGTGAAGCACCGGAAACTATAACTAGTGTTACAGGAATGGTTCAAATCATAGACAGTCGGAGGAGTCAGTGTTCTTGTACTTAAGTCGGCACTGTGCCTTTTCTATTTAATTCCGATGCAATTTCTGTGTCTCATCGTCAATACAAAGGTCAGAGGGATACATTAAACCTGAAGTGAAGCATCGGAATCTATAACTATAGTCACAGGAATGGTTCAAATCATAGTCAGTAAGAAGAGTCAGTCTGCTTGTACTTAAGTCGGCATAGTGACTTTTGTATTTAACTCCAATGAAATTTCTGTGTTTCATCGTCAATAAGAAGGCCAGAGGGATACAGTAAACCTGAAGTGAAGCACCGGAATCTATAACTAGTGTTACAGGAATGGTTCAAAACATAGTCAGTAAGAAGAGTCAGTCTTCTTGTCCTTAAGTCGGTATTGTGCCTTTTGTATTTAATTCCTATGCAATTTCTCTGTTTCATCGTCAATAAGGTCAGAGGGATACAGTAAACCTGAAGTGAAGCATCGGAATCTGTAACTAGTGTCACAGGAATGGTTCAAACATAGATAGTGTGAAGAGTCAGTCTTCTTGTACTTAAGTCGGCATTGTGCAATTTGTATTTAATTCCGATGCAATTTCTGTGTTTCATCGTCAATAAGAAGGTCAGAGGGATACAGTAAACCTGATGTGAAGCACCGGAATCCAAAACCAGTGCCACAGGAATGGTTCAAAACATAGACAGCTGGAAGAGTCAGTCTTCTAGTACTTAAGTCGGCATTGTGCGTAGTGTATTTAATTCCGTTGCATTTTCTGTGTTTCATCGTCAATAAGAAGGTCCAAGGGATACAGTAAACCTGAAGTGAAGCATCGGAATCTATAACTAGTGGCACAGGAATGGTTCAAAACATACCCAGTAAGAAGAGTCAGTCTGCTTGTACTTAAGTCGGCATAGTGACTTTTGTATTTAACTCCAATGAAATTTCTGTGTTTCATCGTCAATAAGAAGGTACAAGGGATACAGTAATCCTGAAGTGAAGCATCGGAATCTATAACTAGTGTCACAGGAATGGTTCAAATCATAGACAGTAGGAAGAGACAGTGTTCTTGTACTTACGTCGGCATTGTGCCTTTTGTATTTAATTCCGGTGCAATTTCTGTGTTTCATCGTCAACAAGAAGGTCCAAGGGATACAGTAAACCTGAAGTGAAGCATCGGAAGCCACAATTAGTTTCACAGGATTGGTTCAAAACATAGACACTAAGAGGGGTCAGTCTTCTTGTACTTAAGTCGGCATAGTGCCTTTTGTATTTAATTCCGATGTAATTTCTGTGTTTCATCGTCAATACGAAGGTCAGAGGGATGCAGAAAAAAGAAGTGAAGCATCGGAATCTATTACTAGTGTCACAGGAATGGTTGTAATCATAGTCAGTAAGAAGAGTCAGTCTTCTTGTACTTAAGTCGGCATTGTGCCTTTCGTATGTCATTCCGATGCAATTTCGGTGTTTCATCGTCAATAAGTAGGCCAGAGGGACCAGTAAACCTGATGTGAAGCATCGGAATCTATAACTAGTGTCACAGGAATGGTTCAAAGCATAGTCACTAAGAAGAGTCAGTCTCTTGAACTTAAATAGGCATTGTGCCTTTTGTATTTAATTCCGATGCTATTTCTGTGTTTCATCGTCAATAAGAAGGTCCAAGGGATACAGTAAAACTGAAGTCAAGCATCGGAATCTATAACTAGTGTCACAGGAATGGTTCAAAACATAGTCAGTTAGAAGAGTCAGTCTTTTTGTACTTAAGTCGGCATTTGCTTTTTGTATTTAATTCCGATGCAATTTCTGTGTTTCATCGTCAATAAGAAGGTCCAAGATATGCAGTAAACCTGAAGTGAAGCATCGGAATCTATAACTAGTGTCACAGGATTGGTTCAAAACATAGAGAGTAAGAAGAGTCAGTCTTCTTGTACTTATGTCGGCATTGTTCCTTTTGTATTTAATTCCGATGCCATTTCTGAGTTTCATCGTCAATAAGAAGGTCCAGGGGATACAGTACACCTGAAGTGAAGCATCGGAATCTATAACTAGTGTCACAGGAGTGGTTCAAACATAGACAGTAAGAAGAGTCAGTCTCTTGTACTTAAGTCGGCATTGTGACTTTTGTATTTAATTCCGAAGCAATTTCTGTGTTTCATCGTCAATAAGAAGGTCCAAGGGATACAGTAAAACTGAAGTGAAGCATCGGAAACTATAACTAGTGTTACAGGCATGGTTCAATTCATAGACAGTGGGAGGAGACAGTGTTCTTGTACTTAAGTCGGCACTGTGCCATTTCTATTTAATTCCGATGCAAATTCTGTGTCTCATCGTCAATACAAAGGTCAGAGGGATACATGAAACCTGAAGTGAAGCATCGGAATCTATAACTAGTGTCACAGGAGTGGTTCAAATCATAGTCAGTAAGGAGAGTCAGTCTGCTTGTACTTAAGTCGGCATAGTGACTTTTGTATTTAACTCCTATGAAATTTCTGTGTTTCATCGTCAATAAGATTGTCAGAGGGATACAGTAAACCTGATGTGAAGCACCGGAATCTATAACTAGTGTTACAGGAATGGTTCAAAACATAGTCAGTAAGAAGAGTCAGTCTTCTTGTCCTTAAGTCGGTATTGTGCCTTTTGTATTTAATTCCGATGCAATTTCTCTGTTTCATCGTCAATAAGGTCAGAGGGATACAGTAAAACTGAAGTGAAGCATCGGAATCTATAACTAGTGTCACAGGAATGGTTCAAACATAGATAGTGTGAAGAGTCAGTCTTCTTGTACTTAAGTCGGCATTGTGCAATTTGTATTTCATTCCGATGCAATTTCTGTGTTTCATCGTCAATAAGAAGGTCAGAGGGATACAGTAAACCTGATGTGAAGCACCGGAATCCAAAACCAGTGCCACAGGAATGGTTCAAAACATAGACAGCTGGAAGAGTCAGTCTTCTAGTACTTAAGTCGGCATTGTGCGTAGTGTATTTAATTCCGTTGCATTTTCTGTGTTTCATCGTCAATAAGAAGGTCCAAGGGATACAGTAAACCTGAAGTGAAGCATCGGAATCTATAACTCGTGGCACAGGAATGGTTCAAAACAAAGCCAGTAAGAAGAGTCAGTCTTCTTGTACTTAAGTCGGCATTGTGTCTTTTCTATTTAATTCCGATGTAATTTCTGTGTTTCATCGTCAATAAGAATGTCAGAGGGATACAGTAAACCTGAAGTGAAGCATCGGAATCTATAACTAGTGTTACAGGATTGGTGCAAAACATAGTCTTTAAGAAGAGTCAGGCTTCTTGTCCATAAGTCGGCATTGTGCCTTTTGTATTTAATACCGATGCAATTTCAGTGTTTCAGCGTCAATAAGAAGGTCCACGGGATACAGCAAACCTGGAGTGTAGCATCGGAATCTATAACTAGTGTCACAGAGAATGGTTCAGAACATAGACAGTAAGAAGAGTCAGTCTTCATGTACTTATGCCGGCAGTGTGCCTTTTGTATTTAATTCCGATGCTATTGCTGTGTTTCATCGTCAATACGAAGGTCCAAGGGATACAGTAAACCTGAAGCGAATCATCGGAATCCATATCTAGTGTCACAGGATTGGTTCAAAACATAGACAGCAGGAAGAGTCAGTCTTCTTGTACTGAAGTCGGCATTGTGCCTTGTGTATTTAATTCCGTTGCGACTTCGGTGTTTCATTGTCAATAAGAAGGTCCAAGGGATACAGTAAACCTGAAGTGAAGCGTCGGACTCTATAACTAGTGTCACAGAAGTGGTTCAAAACATAGTCAGTAAGATTAGTCAGTCTTCTTGTACTTAAGTCTGCATTGTGCCTTTTCTATTTAATTCCGATGCAATTTCTGTTTTTCATCGTCAATAAGAAGGTCCAAGGGATACAGTAAACCGGAAGTGAAGCATCGGAATCTATAACTAGTGTCACAGGAATGGTTCAAATCATAGACAGTAGGAAGAGACAGTGTTCTTGTACTTAAGGCGGCATTGTGCCTTTTGTATTTAATTCCGATGCAATTTCTGTGTTTCATCGTCAATAAGAAGGTCCAAGGGATACAGTAAACCTGAAGTGAAGCATTGGAAACTACAATTAGTGTCACAGGAATGGTTCAAAACATAGTCAGTAAGAAGAGTCAGTCTTCTTGTACTTCATTCGGCATTGTGCCTTTCGTATTTAAGTCCGATGCAATTTCTGTGTTTCATCGTCGATAAGAAGGTCAGAGGGATACAGTAAACCTGAAGTGAAGCATCGGAATCTATAACTAGTGTCACAGGAATGGTTCAAACATAGACAGTAAGAAGAGTCACTCTTCTTGTACTTAAGTCGACATTGTGCTTTTGTATTTAATTCCGATGCAATTTCTGTTTTTCATCGTCAATATGAAGGTCAGAGGGATACAGTAAACCTGAAGTGAAGCATCGGAATTTATAACTAGTGTCACAGGAATGGTTGAAAACATAGACAGTAAGAAGAGTCAGTTTCTTGTACTTAAGTCGGCATTGTCCCTTTTCTATTTCATTCCGATGCAATTTCTGTGTTTCATCGTCAATAAGAAGGTCCAAGGGGTAGAGTAAACCTGAAGTGAAGCATCGGAATCTATAACTAGTGTCACTGGAATGGTTCAAAATATAGACAGTAAGAAGAGACAGTCTTCTTGTACTTAAGTCGCCATTGTGCCTTTTGTATTTAATTCCGATGCAATTTCTGTGATTCATCGTCAATAAGAAGGTCAGAGGGATGCAGTAAACCAGAAGTGAAGCATCGGAATCTATAACTAGTGACACAGGAATGGTTCAAATCATAGTCAGTAAAAAGAGTCAGTCTTCTTGTACTTATGTCGGCATTGTGCCTTTCCTATTTAATTCCGATGCAATTTCTGTGTTTCGTCGTCAATAAGAAGGTCAGAGGGACCAGTAAACCTGAAGTGAAGCATCGGAATCTATAACTAGAGTCACAGGAATTGTTCAAAGCATAGTCAGTAAGAAGAGTCAGTCTCTTGTACTTAAGTCGGCATTGTGCCTTTTGTATTTAATTCCGATGCTATTTCTGTGTTTCATCGTCAATAAGAAGGTCCAAGGGATGCAGTAAACCTGAAGTGAAGCATCGGAATCTATAACTAGTGTCACAGGATTGGTGCAAAGCATAGAGAGTAAGAAGAGTCAGTCTTCTTGTACTTAAGTCGGCATTGTGCCTCTTATATTTTATTCCGATGCAATTTCTGTGTTTCATCGTCAATAAGAAGGTCCATGGGATACATTACACCTGAACTGAAGCATCGGAATCTACAACTAGTGTCTCAGGAGCGGTTCAAACATAGACAGTAAGAAGAGCCAGTCTCTTGTACTTAAGTCGGCATTGTGCCTTTTGTATTTAATTACGATGCCATTTCTGTGTTTCATCGTCAATAAGAAGGTCAGAGGGATACAGTAAACCTGAAGTGAAGCATCGGAATCTATAACTGGTGTCACAGGAATGGTTCAAAACATAGTCAGTAAGAAGAGTCAGTCTGCTTGTACTTAAGTCAGCATAGTGACTTTTGTATTTAATTCCGATGCAATTTCTGTGTTTCATCGTCAATAAGAAGGTCAAAGGGATACAGTAAACCTGATGTGAAGCATCGGAATCTATAACTAGTGTTACAGGAATAGTTCAAAACATAGTCAGTAAGAAGAGTCAGTCTTCTTGTCCTTAAGTCGGCATTGTGCCTTTTGTATTTAATTCCGATGCAATATCGGAGTTTCATCGTCAATAAGAAGGTCCAAGGGATACAGTAACCTAAAGTGAAGCATCGGAATATAGAACTAGTGTCACAGCAATGGTTCAAAACATAGACAGTAAGAAGAGTCAGTCTTCTTGTACTTAATTCGGTATTGTGCCTTTTGTATTTAATTCTGATGCAATTTCTCTGTTTCATCGTCAATACGTCAGAGGGATACAGTAAACCTGAAGTGAAGCATCGGAATCTATAACTAGTGTCACAGGAATGGTTCAAAACATAGATAGTAGGAAGAGTCAGTCTTCTTGTACTTAAGTCGTCATTGTGCCATTTGTATTTAATTCCGATGCAATTTCAGTGTTTCATCGTCAATAAGAAGTCAGAGGGATACAGTAAACCTGAAGTGAAGCACCGGAATCCATAACTAGTGCCACAGGAATGGTTCAAAACATAGACACCAGGAAGAGTCAGTCTTCTTGTACTTAAGTCGGCATTGTGCCTAGTGTATTTATTGCCGTTGCAATTTCTGTGTTTCATTGTCAATAAGGAGGTCCAAGGGATACAGTAAACCTGAAGTGAAGCATCGGAATCTATAACTAGGGTCACAGGAATGGTGCAAAACAGTCTGTAAGAAGAGTCAGTATACTTGTCCATAAGTCGGCATTGTGCCTTTTGTATTTCATTCCGATGCAATTTCAGTGTTTCATCGTCAATAAGAAGGTCCAAGTGATACAGCAAATCTGGAGTGTAGCATCGGAATCTATAACTAGTGTCACAGAGAATGGTTCAAAACATAGACAGTAAGAAGAGTCGGTCTTCATGTACTTAAGCCGGCATTGTGCCTTTTGTATTTAATTCCGATGCAATTTCTGTGTTTCATCGTCAATACGAAGGTCCAAGGGATACAGTAAACCTTAAGTGAAGCATCGGAATCTATAACTAGTGTCACAGGAATGGTTCAAAACATAGTCAGTAAGAAGAGTCAGTCTTCCTGTACTTAAGTCGGCATTGTGCCTTTTCTATTTAATTCCGATGCAATTTCTGTGTTTCATCGTCAATAAGAAGGTACAAGGGATACAGTAAACCTGAAGTGAAGCATCGGAATCTATAACTAGTGTCACAGGAATGGTTCAAATCATAGACAGTAGGAAGAGACAGTGTTCTTGTACTTAAGTCGGCATTGTGCTTTTTGTATTTAATTCCGATGCAATTTCTGTGTTTCATCGTCAATAAGTAGGTCCAAGGGATACAGCAAACCTGAAGTGAAGCATCAGATACTACAATTAGTGTCACAGGAATGGTTCCAAACGTAGACAGTAAGAAGAGTCAGTCCTCTTGTACTTAAGTCGGTATTGTGCCATTTCTGTTTAATTCCGATGCTATATCTGTGTTTCATCGTCAATAAGAATGTCAGAGGGATACAGTAAACCTGAAGTGAAGCATCGGAATCAATAACTACTGTCACTGGAATGGTTCAAAATATAGACAGTAAGAAGAGTCAGTCTTCTTGTACTTAAGTCGGCATTGTGCCTTTTGTATTTCATTCCGATGTAATATCTGTGATTCATCGTCAATAAGAAGGTCCAAGGAATACAGTAAACCTGAAGCGAAGTATCGGACTCTATAACCAGTGTCACAGGAATGGTTCAAAACATAGTCAGTAACCAGAGTCAGTCTTCTTGTCCATAAGTCGGCATTGTGCCTTTTGTATTTCATTCCGATGCAATTTCAGTGTTTCACCGTCAATAATGAGGTCCAAAGGATACAGCAAACCTGGAGTGTAGCATCGGAATCTATAACTAGTGTCACAGAGAATGGTTCAAAACATAGTAAGAATAGTCGGTCTTCGTGTACTTAAGTCGGCATTGTGCCTTTTGTATTTAATTCCGATGCAATTTCTGTGTTTCATCGTCAATAAGAAGGTCCAAGTGATACAGTAACCTAAAGTGAAGCATCGGAATATATAACTAGTGTCACAAGAATGGTTCAAAACACAGACAGTAAGAAGAGTCAGTCTTCTTGTACTTAAGTCGGTTTTGTGCCTTTTGTATATAATTCCGATGCAATTTCTGTGTTTCATAGTCAATAAGAAGGTCAGAGGGATACAGTAAACCTGAAGTGAAGCACCGGAATCCAAAACCAGTGCCGCAGGAATGATTAAAAACATAGACAGCAGGAAGAGTCAGTCTTCTTGTACTTAAGTCGGCATTGGGCCTAGTGTATTTAATTCCGAACCATTTTAGTGTTTCATCGTCAATAAGAAGGTCCAAGGGATACAGCAAACCTGGAGTGTAGCATCGGAATCTATAACTAGTGTCACAGAGAATGGTTCAAAACATAGACAGTAAGAAGAGTCGGTCTTCATGTAATTAAGCCGGGATTGTGCCTTTTTTATTTAATTCCGATGCAATTTCTGTGTTTCATTGTCAATACGAAGGTCCAAGGTATACAGTAAACCTGAAGTGAAGCATCGGAATCTATAACTAATGTCACACGAATGGTTCAAAACATAGTCAGTCGTCCTGTACTTAAGTCGGCATTGTGCCTTTTCTATTTAATTCCAATGCAATTTGTGTGTTTCATCGTCAATAAGAAGGTACAAGGGATACAATAATCCTGAAGTGAAGCATCGGAATCTATAGCTAGTGTCACAGGAATGGTTCAAATCATAGACAGTAGGAAGAGACAGTGTTCTTGTACTTAAGGCGGCATTGTGTCTTTTGTATTTAATTCCGATGCAATTTCTGTGTTTCATCGTCAATAAGAAGGTCCAAGGGATACAGTAAACCTGAAGTGAAGCATTGGAAACTACAATTAGTGTCACAGGAATGGTTCAAAACATAGTCAGTAAGAAGAGTCAGTCTTCTTGTACTTAAGTCGGCATTGTGCCTTTCGTATTTAATTCCGATGCAATTTCTGTGTTTCATCGTCAATAAGAAGGTCAGAGGGATACAGTAAACCTGAAGTGAAGCATCGGAATCTATAACTAGTGTCACAGGAGTGGTTCAAAGCATAGTCAGTAAGAAGAGTCAGTCTGCTTGTACTTAAGTCGGCATAGTGACTTTTGTATTTAACTCCAATGAAATTTCTGTGTTTCATCGTCAATAAGAAGGTCAGAGTGATACAGTAAACCTGAAGTGAAGCACTGGAATCTATAACTAGTTTTACAGGAATGGTTCAAAACATAGTCAGTAAGAAGAGTCAGTCTTCTTGTCCTTAAGTCGGTATTGTGCCTTTTGTATTTAATTCCGATGCAATTTCTCTGTTTCATCGTCAATAAGGTCAGAGGGATACAGTAAACCTGAAGTGAAGCATCGGAATCTATAACTAGTGTCACAGGAATGGTTCAAACATAGATAGTGTGAAGAGTCAGTCTTCTTGTACTGAAGTCGGCATTGTGCAATTTGTATTTAATTCCGATGCAATTTCTGTGTTTCATCGTCAATAGGAAGGTCAGAGGGATACAGTAAACCTGATGTGAAGCACCGGAATCTATAACTAGTGTCACAGGAATTGTTCAAAGCATAGTCAGTAAGAAGAGTCAGTCTCTTGTACTTAAGTCGGCATTGTGCCTTTTGTATTTAATTCCGATGCAATTTCTGTGTTTCATCGTCAATAAGAAGGTCCAAGGGACACAGTAAAACTGATGTCAAGCATCGGAATCTATAACTAGGGTCACAGGAATGGTTCAAAACATAGTCAGTTAGAAGAGTCAGTCTTTTTGTACTTAAGTCGGCATAGTGACTTTTGTATTTAACTCCAATGATATTTCTGTGTTTCATCGTCAATAAGAAGGTCAGAGGGATACAGTAAACCTGAAGTGAAGCATCGGAATCTATAACTAGTGTCACAGGAATTGTTCAAAGCATAGTCAGTAAGAAGAGTCAGTCTCTTGTACTTAAGTCGGCATTTTGCCTTTTGTATTTAATTCCGATGCTATTTCTGTGTTTCATCGTCAATAAGAAGGTCCAAGGGATGCAGTAAACCAGAAGTGAAGCATAGGAATCTATAACTAGTGTCACAGGATTGGTGCAAAGCATAGAGAGTAAGAAGAGTCAGTCTTCTTGTACTTAAGTCGGCATTGTGCCTCTTATATTTTATTCCGATGCAATTTCTGTGTTTCATCGTCAATAAGAAGGTCCAGGGGATACATTACACCTGAGCTGAAGCATCGGAATCTACAACTAGTGTCTCAGGAGCGGTTCCAACATAGACAGTAAGAAGAGCCAGTCTCTTGTACTTAAGTCGGCATTGTGCCTTTTGTATTTAATTCCGATGCAATTTCTGTGTTTCATCGTCAATAAGAGGGTCCGAGGGATACAGTAAAACTGAAGTCAAGCATCGGAATCTATAACTAGTGTCGCAGGAATGGTTCAAAACATAGACAGTAAGAAGAGTCAGTCTTCTTGTACTTAAGTCGGCATTGTGCCTTTCGTATTTCATTCCGAAGCAATTTCTGTGTTTCATCGTCAATAAGAAGGTCAGAGGGATACAGTAAACCTGAAGTGAAGCATCGGAATCTATAACTAGTGTCACAGGAATGGTTCAAGACATAGTCAGTAAGAAGAGTCAGTCTGCTTGTACTTAAGTCGGCATAGTGACTTTTGTATTTAATTCCGATGCAATTTCTGTGTTTCATCGTCAATAAGAAGGTCAAAGGGATACAGTAAACCTGATGTGAAGCATCGGAATCTATAACTAGTGTTACAGGAATGGTTCAAAACATAGTCAGTAAGAAGAGTCAGTCTTCTTGTCCTTAAGTCGGCATTGTGCCTTTTGTATTTAATTCCGATGCAATATCGGAGTTTCATCGTCAATAAGAAGGTCCAAGGGATACAGTAACCTAAAGTGAAGCATCGGAATATATAACTAGTGTCACAGCAATGGTTCAAAACATAGACAGTAAGAAGAGTCAGTCTTCTTGTACTTAAGTCGGTATTGTGCCTTTTGTATTTAATTCTGATGCAATTTCTCTGTTTCATCGTCAATACGTAAGAGGGATACAGTAAACCTGAAGTGAAGCATCGGAATCTATAACTAGTGTCACAGGAATGGTTCAAAACATAGATAGTAGGAAGAGTCAGTCTTCTTGTACTTAAGTCGGCATTGTGCCATTTGTATTTAATTCCGATGCAATTTCAGTGTTTCATCGTCAATAAGAAGTCAGAGGGATACAGTAAACCTGAAGTGAAGCACCGGAATCCAAAACTAGTGCGACAGGAATGGTTCAAAACATAGACACCAGGAAGAGTCAGTCTTCTTGTACTTAAGTCGGCATTGTGCCTAGTGTATTTATTTCCGTTGCAATTTCTGTGTTTCATTGTCAATAAGGAGGTCCAAGGGATACAGTAAACCTGAAGTGAAGCATCGGAATCTATAACTAGGGTCACAGGAATGGTGCAAAACAGTCTGTAAGAAGAGTCAGTCTTCTTGTCCATAAGTCGGCATTGTGCCTTTTGTATTTCATTCCGATGCAATTTCAGTGTTTCATCGTCAATAAGAAGGTCCAAGGGATACAGCAAATCTGGAGTGTAGCATCGGAATCTATAACTAGTGTCACAGAGAATGGTTCAAAACATAGACAGTAAGAAGAGTCGGTCTTCATGTACTTAAGCCGGCATTGTGCCTTTTGTATTTAATTCCGATGCAATTTCTGTGTTTCATCGTCAATACGAAGGTCCAAGGGATACAGTAAACCTTAAGTGAAGCATCGGAATCTATAACTAGTGTCACAGGAATGGTTCAAAACATAGGCAGTAAGAAGAGTCAGTCTTCCTGTACTTAAGTCGGCATTGTGCCTTTTTTATTTAATTCCGATGCAATTTCTGTGTTTCATCGTCAATAAGAAGGTACAAGGGATACAGTAAACCTGAAGTGAAGCATCGGAATCTATAACTAGTGTCACAGGAATGGTTCAAATCATAGACAGTAGGAAGAGACAGTGTTCTTGTACTTAAGTCGGCATTGTGCTTTTTGTATTTAATTCCGATGCAATTTCTGTGTTTCATCGTCAATAAGTAGGTCCAAGGGATACAGTAAACCTGAAGTGAAGCATCAGATACTACAATTAGTGTCACAGGAATGGTTCCAAACGTAGACAGTAAGAAGAGTCATTCCTCTTGTACTTAAGTCGGTATTGTGCCATTTCTGTTTAATTCCGATGCTATATCTGTGTTTCATCGTCAATAAGAATGTCAGAGGGATACAGTAGACCTGAAGTGAAGCATCGGAATCTATATCTAGTGTCACAGGAATGGTTCAAAACATAGTCAGTAGGAAGAGTCAGTCTTCTTGTACTTAGGTCGGCATTGAGCCTTTTGTATTTAATTCCGATGCAATTTTTGTGTTTCATCGTCAATAAGAAGGTCCTAGGGATACAGTAAACCTGAAGTGAAGCATCGGAATCGATAACTAGTGTCACTGGAATGGTTCAAAATATAGACAGAAAAAAGTGTCAGTCTTCTTGTACTTAAGTCGGCATTGTGCCTTTTGTATTTCATTCCGATGTAATATCTGTGATTCATCGTCAATAAGAAGGTCCAAGGAATACAGTAAACCTGAAGCGAAGCATCGGACTCTATAACCAGTGTCACAGGAATGGTTCAAAACATAGTCAGTAACAAGAGTCAGTCTTCTTGTCCATAAGTCGGCATTGTGCCTTTTGTATTTCATTCCGATGCAATTTCAGTGTTTCACCGTCAATAATAAGGTCCAAAGGATACAGCAAACCTGGAGTGTAGCATCGGAATCTATAACTAGTGTCACAGAGAATGGTTCAAAACATAGTAAGAATAGTCGGTCTTCGTGTACTTAAGTCGGCATTGTGCCTTTTGTATTTAATTCCGATGCAATTTCTGTGTTTCATCGTCAATAAAAGGTCCAAGTGATACAGTAACCTAAAGTGAAGCATCGGAATATATAACTAGTGTCACAAGAATGGTTCAAAACACAGACAGTAAGAAGAGTCAGTCTTCTTGTACTTAAGTCGGTTTTGTGCCTTTTGTATATAATTCCGATGCAATTTCTCTGTTTCATCGTCAATAAGGTCAGAGGGATACAGCAAACCTGAAGTGAAGCATTGGAATCTATAACTAGTGTCACAGGAATGGTTCAAAACATAGATAGTGTGAAGAGTCAGTCTTCTTGTACTTAAGTCGGCATTGTGCCATTTGTATTTAATTCCGATGCAATTTCTGTGTTTCATAGTCAATAAGAAGGTCAGAGGGATACAGTAAACCTGAAGTGAAGCACCGGAATCCAAAACCAGTGCCGCAGGAATGGTTAAAAAAATAGACAGCAGGAAGAGTCAGTCTTCTTGTACTTAAGTCGGCATTGGGACTAGTGTATTTAATTCCGAACCATTTTAGTGTTTCATCGTCAATAAGAAGGTCCAAGGGATACAGCAAACCTGGAGTGTAGCATCGGAATCTATAACTAGTGTCACAGAGAATGGTTCAAAACATAGACAGTAAGAAGAGTCGGTCTTCATGTAATTAAGCCGGCATTGTGCCTTTTTTATTTAATTCCGATGCAATTTCTGTGTTTCATCGTCAATACGAAGGTCCAAGGGATACAGTAAACCTGAAGTTGAAGCATCGGAATCTATAACTAATGTCACACGAATGGTTCAAAACATAGTCAGTAAGAAGAGTCAGTCTTCCTGTACTTAAGTCGGGATTGTGCCTTTTCTATTTAATTCCAATGCAATTTGTGTGTTTCATCGTCAATAAGAAGGTACAAGGGATACAGTAAACCTGAAGTGAAGCATCGGAATCTATAATTAGTGTCACAGGAATGGTTCAAATCATAGACAGTAGGAAGAGACAGTGTTCTTGTACTTAAGGCGGCATTGTGCCTTTTGTATTTAATTCCGATGCAATTTCTGTGTTTCATCGTCAATAAGAAGGTCCAAGGGATACAGTAAACCTGAAGTGAAGCATTGGAAACTACAATTAGTGTCACAGGAATGGTTCAAAACATAGTCAGTAAGAAGAGTCAGTCTTCTTGTACTTAAGTCGGCATTGTGCCTTTTTTATTTAATTCCGATGCAATTTCTGTGTTTCATCGTCAATAAGAAGGTCGGAGGGATACAGTAAACCTGAAGTGAAGCATCGGAATCTATAACTAGTGTCACAGAGAATGGTTCAAAACATAGACAGTAAGAAGAGTCGGTCTTCATGTAATTAAGCCGGCATTGTGCCTTTTTTATTTAATTCCGATGCAATTTCTGTGTTTCATCGTCAATAAGAAGGTCGGAGGGATACAGTAAACCTGAAGTGAAGCATCGGAATCTATAACTAGTGTCACAGGAGTGGTTCAAATCATAGTCAGTAAGAAGAGTCAGTCTGCTTGTACTTAAGTCGGCATAGTGACTTTTGTATTTAACTCCAATGAAATTTCTGTCTTTCATCGTCAATAAGAAGGTCAGAGGGATACAGTAAACCTGAAGTGAAGCACTGGAATCTATAACTAGTTTTACAGGAATGGTTCAAAACATAGTCAGTAAGAAGAGTCAGTCTTCTTGTCCTTAAGTCGGTATTGTGCCTTTTGTATTTAATTCCGATGCAATTTCTCTGTTTCATCGTCAATAAGGTCAGAGGGATACAGTAAACCTGAAGTGAAGCATCGGAATCTATAACTAGTGTCTCAGGAATGGTTCAAACATAGATAGTGTGAAGAGTCAGTCTTCTTGTACTTAAGTCGGCATTGCGCAATTTGTTTTTAATTCCGATGCAATTTCTGTGTTTCATCGTCAATAAGAAGGTCAGAGGGATACAGTAAACCTGATGTGAAGCACCGGAATCTAAAACCAGTGCCACAGGAATGGTTCAAAACATAGACAGCTGGAAGAGTCAGTCTTCTAGTACTTAAGTCGGCATTGTGCGTAGTGTATTTAATTACGTTGCATTTTCTGTGTTTCGTCGTCAATAAGAAGGTCCAAGGGATACAGTAAACCTGAAGTGCAGCATCGGAATCTTTAACTAGTGGCACAGGAATGGTTCAAAACAAAGCCAGTAAGAAGAGTCAATCTTCTTGTACTTAAGTCGGCATTGTGTCTTTTCTATTTAATTCCGATGCAATTTCTGTGTTTCATCGTCAATAAGAAGGTCAGAGGGATACAGTAAACCTGAAGTGAAGCATCGGAATCTATAACTAGTGTCACAGGAATGGTGCAAAACATAGTCTGTAAGAAGAGTCAGTCTTCTTGTCCATAAGTCGGCAGTGTGCCTTTTGTATTTAATTCCGATGCTATTTCTGTGTATCATCGTCAATACGAAGGTCCAAGGGATACAGTAAACCTGAAGTGAATCATCGGAATCCATATCTAGTGTCACAGGATTGGTTCAAAACATAGACAGCAGGAAGAGTCAGTCTTCTTGTACTGAAGTCGGCATTATGCCTTGTGTATTTAATTCCGTTGCGACTTCGGTGTTTCATTGTCAATAAGAATGTCCAAGGGATACAGTAAACCTGAAGTGAAACGTCGGACTCTATAACTAGTGTCACAGAAGTGGTTCAAAACATAGTCAGTAAGATTAGTCAGTCTTCTTGTACTTAAGTCGGCATTGTGCCTTTTCTATTTAATTCCGATGCAATTTCTGTGTTTCATCGTCAATAAGAAGGTCCAAGGGATACAGTAAACCGGAAGTGAAGCATCGGAATCTATAACTAGTGTCACAGGAATGGTTCAAATCATAGACAGTAGGAAGAGACAGTGTTCTTGTACTTAAGGGGGCATTGTGCCTTTTATATTTAATTCCGATGCAATTTCTGTGTTTCATCGTCAATAAGAAGGTCCAAGGGATACAGTAAACCTGAAGTGAAGCATTGGAAACTACAATTAGTGTCACAGGAATGGTTCAAAACATAGTCAGTAAGAAGAGTCAGTCTTCTTGTACTTAAGTCGGCATTGTGCCTTTCGTATTTAATTCCGATGCAATTTCTGTGTTTCATCGTCAATAAGAAGGTCAGAGGGATCCAGTAAATCTGAAGTGAAGCATCGGAATCTATAACTAGGGTCACAGGAATGGTTCAAACATAGTCAGTAAGAAGAGTCCGTCTTCTTGTACTTAAGTCGACATTGTGCCTTTTGTATTTAATTCCGATGCAATTTCTGTCTTTCATCGTCAATATGAAGGTCAGAGGGATACAGTAAACCTGAAGTGAAGCATCGGAATTTATAACTAGTGTCACAGGAATGGTTCAAAACATAGACAGTAGGAAGAGTCAGTTTCTTGTACTTAAGTCAGCATTGTCCCTTTTCTATTTAATTCCGATGCAATTTCTGTGATTCATCGTCAATAAGAAGGTCCAAGGGATACAGTAAACCTGAAGTGAAGCATCGGAATCTATAACTAGTTTCACAGGAAAGGTTCAAAACATAGTCAGTAAGAAGAGTCAGTCTTCTTGTGCTTAAGTCGGCATTGTGCCTTCTGTATTTAATTCCGATGCAATTTCTGTGTTTCATCGGCAAATAGGTCAGAGGGATTAAGTAAACCTGAATTGAAGCATCGGAATCTATAACTAGTGTCACAGGAATGGTTCAAAACATAGACAGTAGAAAGAGTCAGTCTCCTTGTACTTAAGTCGGCATTGTTCTTTTGTATTTAATTCCGATGCAATTTCTGTGATTCCTCGTCAATAAGAAGGTCAGAGGGATACAGTAAACCTGAAGTGAAGCATCGGAATCCACAACTAGTGTCTCAGGAATGGTTCAAAACATAGACAGTAGGAAGAGTCAGTCTTCTTGTACTTAAGTCGGCGTTGTGCCTTTTGTATTTAATTCCGATGCAATTTCTGTGCTTCATCGTCAATAAGAAGGTCCAAGGTATACAGTAAACCTGAAGTAAAGCATCGGAATCTATAACTAGTGTCACAGGAATGGTTCAAACTATAATCAGTAAGAAGAGTCACTCTTCTTGTACTTAAGTCGGCATAGTGCATTTTCTATTTAATTCCGATGCAATTCCTGTGTTTCATCGTCAATAACAAGGTCCAAGGGATACAGTAAAAATGAAGTGAAGCATCGGAATCTATAACTAGTGTCACAGGAATGGTTCAAAACATAGTCAGTAGCAAGAGTCAGTCTTCTTGTCCATAAGTCGGCATTGTGCCTTTTGTATTTCATTCCGATGCAATTTCAGTGTTTCACCGTCAATAATAAGGTCCAAAGGATACAGCAAACCTGGAGTGTAGCATCGGAATCTATAACTAGTGTCACAGAGAATGGTTCAAAACATAGTAAGAATAGTCGGTCTTCGTGTACTTAAGTCGGCATTGTGCCTTTTGTATTTAATTCCGATGCAATTTCTGTGTTTCATCGTCAATAAAAGGTCCAAGTGATACAGTAACCTAAAGTGAAGCATCGGAATATATAACTAGTGTCACAAGAATGGTTCAAAACACAGACAGTAAGAAGAGTCAGTCTTCTTGTACTTAAGTCGGTTTTGTGCCTTTTGTATATAATTCCGATGCAATTTCTCTGTTTCATCGTCAATAAGGTCAGAGGGATACAGCAAACCTGAAGTGAAGCATTGGAATCTATAACTAGTGTCACAGGAATGGTTCAAAACATAGATAGTGTGAAGAGTCAGTCTTCTTGTACTTAAGTCGGCATTGTGCCATTTGTATTTAATTCCGATGCAATTTCTGTGTTTCATAGTCAATAAGAAGGTCAGAGGGATACAGTAAACCTGAAGTGAAGCACCGGAATCCAAAACCAGTGCCGCAGGAATGGTTAAAAAAATAGACAGCAGGAAGAGTCAGTCTTCTTGTACTTAAGTCGGCATTGGGACTAGTGTATTTAATTCCGAACCATTTTAGTGTTTCATCGTCAATAAGAAGGTCCAAGGGATACAGCAAACCTGGAGTGTAGCATCGGAATCTATAACTAGTGTCACAGAGAATGGTTCAAAACATAGACAGTAAGAAGAGTCGGTCTTCATGTAATTAAGCCGGCATTGTGCCTTTTTTATTTAATTCCGATGCAATTTCTGTGTTTCATCGTCAATACGAAGGTCCAAGGGATACAGTAAACCTGAAGTTGAAGCATCGGAATCTATAACTAATGTCAGACGAATGGTTCAAAACATAGTCAGTAAGAAGAGTCAGTCTTCCTGTACTTAAGTCGGGATTGTGCCTTTTCTATTTAATTCCAATGCAATTTGTGTGTTTCATCGTCAATAAGAAGGTACAAGGGATACAGTAAACCTGAAGTGAAGCATCGGAATCTATAATTAGTGTCACAGGAATGGTTCAAATCATAGACAGTAGGAAGAGACAGTGTTCTTGTACTTAAGGCGGCATTGTGCCTTTTGTATTTAATTCCGATGCAATTTCTGTGTTTCATCGTCAATAAGAAGGTCCAAGGGATACAGTAAACCTGAAGTGAAGCATTGGAAACTACAATTAGTGTCACAGGAATGGTTCAAAACATAGTCAGTAAGAAGAGTCAGTCTTCTTGTACTTAAGTCGGCATTGTGCCTTTCGTATTTAATTCCGATGCAATTTCTGTGTTTCATCGTCAATAAGAAGGTCGGAGGGATACAGTAAACCTGAAGTGAAGCATCGGAATCTATAACTAGTGTCACAGGAGTGGTTCAAATCATAGTCAGTAAGAAGAGTCAGTCTGCTTGTACTTAAGTCGGCATAGTGACTTTTGTATTTAACTCCAATGAAATTTCTGTCTTTCATCGTCAATAAGAAGGTCAGAGGGATACAGTAAACCTGAAGTGAAGCACTGGAATCTATAACTAGTTTTACAGGAATGGTTCAAAACATAGTCAGTAAGAAGAGTCAGTCTTCTTGTCCTTAAGTCGGTATTGTGCCTTTTGTATTTAATTCCGATGCAATTTCTCTGTTTCATCGTCAATAAGGTCAGAGGGATACAGTAAACCTGAAGTGAAGCATCGGAATCTATAACTAGTGTCTCAGGAATGGTTCAAACATAGATAGTGTGAAGAGTCAGTCTTCTTGTACTTAAGTCGGCATTGCGCAATTTGTATTTAATTCCGATGCAATTTCTGTGTTTCATCGTCAATAAGAAGGTCAGAGGGATACAGTAAACCTGATGTGAAGCACCGGAATCTAAAACCAGTGCCACAGGAATGGTTCAAAACATAGACAGCTGGAAGAGTCAGTCTTCTAGTACTTATGTCGGCATTGTGCGTAGTGTATTTAATTACGTTGCATTTTCTGTGTTTCATCGTCAATAAGAAGGTCCAAGGGATACAGTAAACCTGAAGTGCAGCATCGGAATCTTTAACTAGTGGCACAGGAATGGTTCAAAACAAAGCCAGTAAGAAGAGTCAATCTTCGTGTACTTAAGTCGGCATTGTGTCTTTTCTATTTAATTCCGATGCAATTTCTGTGTTTCATCGTCAATAAGAAGGTCAGAAGGATACAGTAAACCTGAAGTGAAGCATCGGAATCTATAACTAGTGTCACAGGAATGGTGCAAAACATAGTCTGTAAGAAGAGTCAGTCTTCTTGTCCATAAGTCGGCAGTGTGCCTTTTGTATTTAATTCCGATGCTATTTCTGTGTATCATCGTCAATACGAAGGTCCCAGGGATACAGTAAACCTGAAGTGAATCATCGGAATCCATATCTAGTGTCACAGGATTGGTTCAAAACATAGACAGCAGGAAGAGTCAGTCTTCTTGTACTGAAGTCGGCATTATGCCTTGTGTATTTAATTCCGTTGCGACTTCGGTGTTTCATTGTCAATAAGAAGGTCCAAGGGATACAGTAAACCTGAAGTGAAACGTCGGACTCTATAACTAGTGTCACAGAAGTGGTTCAAAACATAGTCAGTAAGATTAGTCAGTCTTCTTGTACTTAAGTCGGCATTGTGCCTTTTCTATTTAATTCCGATGCAATTTCTGTGTTTCATCGTCAATAAGAAGGTCCAAGGGATACAGTAAACCGGAAGTGAAGCATCGGAATCTATAACTAGTGTCACAGGAATGGTTCAAATCATAGACAGTAGGAAGAGACAGTGTTCTTGTACTTAAGGGGGCATTGTGCCTTTTATATTTAATTCCGATGCAATTTCTGTGTTTCATCGTCAATAAGAAGGTCCAAGGGATACAGTAAACCTGAAGTGAAGCATTGGAAACTACAATTAGTGTCACAGGAATGGTTCAAAACATAGTCAGTAAGAAGAGTCAGTCTTCTTGTACTTAAGTCGGCATTGTGCCTTTCGTATTTAATTCCGATGCAATTTCTGTGTTTCATCGTCAATAAGAAGGTCAGAGGGATCCAGTAAATCTGAAGTGAAGCATCGGAATCTATAACTAGGGTCACAGGAATGGTTCAAACATAGTCAGTAAGAAGAGTCCGTCTTCTTGTACTTAAGTCGACATTGTGCCTTTTGTATTTAATTCCGATGCAATTTCTGTCTTTCATCGTCAATATGAAGGTCAGAGGGATACAGTAAACCTGAAGTGAAGCATCGGAATTTATAACTAGTGTCACAGGAATGGTTCAAAACATAGACAGTAGGAAGAGTCAGTTTCTTGTACTTAAGTCAGCATTGTCCCTTTTCTATTTAATTCCGATGCAATTTCTGTGATTCATCGTCAATAAGAAGGTCCAAGGGATACAGTAAACCTGAAGTGAAGCATCGGAATCTATAACTAGTTTCACAGGAAAGGTTCAAAACATAGTCAGTAAGAAGAGTCAGTCTTCTTGTGCTTAAGTCGGCATTGTGCCTTCTGTATTTAATTCCGATGCAATTTCTGTGTTTCATCGGCAAATAGGTCAGAGGGATTAAGTAAACCTGAATTGAAGCATCGGAATCTATAACTAGTGTCACAGGAATGGTTCAAAACATAGACAGTAGAAAGAGTCAGTCTCCTTGTACTTAAGTCGGCATTGTTCTTTTGTATTTAATTCCGATGCAATTTCTGTGTTTCCTCGTCAATAAGAAGGTCAGAGGGATACAGTAAACCTGAAGTGAAGCATCGGAATCCACAACTAGTGTCTCAGGAATGGTTCAAAACATAGACAGTAGGAAGAGTCAGTCTTCTTGTACTTAAGTCGGCGTTGTGCCTTTTGTATTTAATTCCGATGCAATTTCTGTGCTTCAACGTCAATAAGAAGGTCCAAGGTATACAGTAAACCTGAAGTAAAGCATCGGAAACTATAACTAGTGTCACAGGAATGGTTCAAACTATAATCAGTAAGAAGAGTCACTCTTCTTGTACTTAAGTCGGCATAGTGCATTTTCTATTTAATTCCGATGCAATTCCTGTGTTTCATCGTCAATAACAAGGTCCAAGGGATACAGTAAACCTGAAGTGAAGCATCGGAATCTATAACTAGTGTCACAGGAATGGTTCAAAACATAGTCAGTAAGAAGAGTCAGTCTTCTTGTACTTAAGTCGGCATTGTGCATTTTCTATTTAATTCCGATGCAATTTCTGTGTTTCATCGCCAATAGGAAGGTTCACGGGATACTGTAAACCTGGAGTGAAGCATCGGAATCTATAACTAGTGTCACCGGAATGGTTCAAAACATAGACAGTAGGAAGAGTCAGTGTTCTTGTACTTAAGTCGGCATTCTGCTTTTTGTATTTAATTCCGATGCAATTTCTGTGTTTCATCGTCAATAAGAAGGTCCAAGTGATACAGTAAACCTGAAGTGAAGCATCGGAATCAACAACTTGTGTCACTGGAATGGTTCAAAGCATTGACAGTAAGAAGAGTCAGTCTTCTTGTACTTATGTTGGCTTTGTGCCTTTTCTATTTAATTCCGATGCAATTTCTGTGTTTCATCGTCAATGAGAAGGTCAGAGCGATACAGTAAACCTGAAGTGAAGCATCGGAATCAATAACTTGTGTCACAGGAATGGTTCTAAACATAGTTAGTAAGAAGAGTCAGTCTTCTTGTACTTAAGACGGCATTGTGCCTTTTGTATTTAATTCCGATGCAATTTCTGTGTATCATCGTCAATAGGTAGGTCCAAGGGATACAGTAAACCTGAAGTGAAGCATCGATATCTATAACTAGTGTCACTGGAATATTTCAAAACATAGACAGTAAGAAGAGTCAGTCTTCTTGTACTTAAGTCGGCATTGTGCCTTTTGTATTTAATTCCGATGCAATTTCTGTGATTCATCGTCAATAAGAAGGTCCAAGGAATACAGTAAACCTGAGGTGAAGCATCGGACTCTATAACTAGTGTCACAGGAATGGTTCAAAACATAGTCAGTAACAAGAGTCAGTCTTCTTGTACTTAAGTTGGCATTGTGCCTTTTGTATTTAATTCCTATGCAATTTCTGTGTTTCATCGTCAATTAGAAGGTCAAAGGGAAGCAGTAAACCTGAAGTGAAGCATCGGAAACTATAACTAGTGCCACAGGAATGGTTCAAAACATAGACAGTAAGAAGAGTCCGTCTTCTTATACTTATGTTGGCATTGTGGCTTTTGTATTTATTTCCGATGCAATTTCTGTGTATCATCGTAAATAAGAAGGTCAGAGGGATACAGTAAACCTGAAGTGAAGCATCGCACTCTATAACTAGTGTCACAGAAACGGTTCAAAACATAGTCAGTAAGAAGAGTCAGTCTTCTTGTACTTAAGTCGATATTGTGCCTTTCGTATTTAATTCCGATGCAATTTCTGTGTTTCATCGTCAATAAGAAGGTCAGAGGGATACAGTAAACCTGAAGTGAAGCATCCGAATCTATAACTAGTGTCACAGGAATGGTTCAAAACATAGACAGTAAGAAGAGTCAGTTTCTAGTACTTAAATCGGCATTGTCCCTTTTCTATTTAATTCCAATGCAATTTCTGTGTTTCATCGTCAGCAAGAAGGTCCAAGGGTACAGTAAACCTGAAGTGAAGCATCGGAATCTATAACTAGTGTCACTGGAATGGTTCAAAATATACACAGTAAGAAGTGACACTCTTCTTGTACTTTAGTCGGCATTGTGCCTTTTGTATTTAATTCCGATGCAATTTCTGTGATTCATCGTCAATAAGAAGGTCCAAGGGATACAGAAAATCTGAAGTGAAGCATCGGAATCTATAGCTAGTTTCACAGGAATGGTTCAAAACATAGTCAGTAAGAAGAGTCAGTCTTCTTGTCCTTAAGTATGCATTGTTCCTTTTGTATTAAATTCCGATGCAATTTCTGTGTTTCATCGACAATAAGAAGGTCAGAGGGATACAGAAAACCTGAAGTGAAGCATCAGAATCCACAACTAGTGTCACAGGAATGGTTCAAAACATAGACAGTAGGAAGAGTCAGTCTTCTTGTACTTAAGTCGGCATTGTGCCTTTTGTATTTAGTTCCATTGCAATTTTTGTGTTTCATCGTCAATAAGAAGGTCCAAGGTATACAGTAAACCTGAAGTAAGGCATCGGAATCTATAACTAGTGTCACAGGAATGGTTCAAACTATAATCAGTAAGAAGAGTCACTCTTCTTGTACTTAAGTCGGCATTGTGCATTTTCTATTTAATTCCGATGCAATTTCTGTGATTCATCGTCAATAGGAAGTTTCAAGGGGTACAGAAAACCTGGAGTGAATCATCGGAATCTATAACTAGTGTCACAGGAATGGTTCAAAATATAGTCAGTAAGAAGAGTCAGTCTTCTTGTACTTAAGTCGGCATTGTGCCTTTTGTATTTAATTCCGATGCAATTTCTGTGTTTCATCGTCAATAAGAAAGTCCAAGGGATACAGTAAACCTGAAGTGAAACATCGGAATCTATAACTACTGTCAATGGAATGGTTCAAACCATAGACAGTAAGAGGAATCAGTCTTTTGGACTTAAGTCGGCATTGTGCCTTTTGTATTTTATTCCGATGCAATTTCTGTGTTTCATCGTCAATAAGAAGGTCAGAGGGATACAGTAAACCTGAAGTGAAGCATCGGAATCTATAACTAGTGTCACAGGAACGGTTCAAAAAATAGACAGTAGGAAGAGTCAGTGTTCTTGTACTTAAGTCGGCATTGTGCCTTTTGTATTTAATTCCGATGAAATTTCTGTGTTTCATCATCAATTAGTAGGTCCAAGGGAAACAGTAAACCTGAAGTGAAGCATCGGAATGTATAACTGGTGCCACAGGAATGGTTCAAAACATAGACAGTAAGATGAGTCATTCTCCTTGTACTTATGTTGGCATTGTGGCTTTTGTATTTATTTCCGATGCAATTTCTGTGTTTCATCGTAAATAAGAAGGTCAGAGGGGTATAGTAAACCTGATGTGAAGCATCGGAATCTATAACTAGTGTCACAGAGAATGGTTCAAAACATAGACAGTAAGAAGAGTCGGTCTTCATGTACTTAAGCCGGCATTGTGCCTTTTGTATTTAATTCCGATGCAATTTCTGTGTTTCATCGTCAATACGAAGGTCCAAGGGATACAGTAAACCTTAAGTGAAGCATCGGAATCTATAACTAGTGTCACAGGAATGGTTCAAAACATAGTCAGTAAGAAGAGTCAGTCTTCCTGTACTTAAGTCGGCATTGTGCCTTTTCTATTTAATTCCGATGCAATTTCTGTGTTTCATCGTCAATAAGAAGGTACAAGGGATACAGTAAACCTGAAGTGAAGCATCGGAATCTATAACTAGTGTCACTGGAATGGTTCAAAATATAGACAGTAAGAAGAGACAGTTTTCTTGTACTTAAGTCGGCATTGTGCCTTTTGTATTTAATTCCAATGCATTTTCTGTGATTCATCGTCAATAAGAAGGTCCAAGGGATACAGTAAACCTGAAGTGAAGCATCGGTATCAATAGTTAGTTTCACAGGAATGGTTCAAAGCATAGTCAGTAAGAAGAGTCAGTCTTCTTGTCCTTAAGTCGGCATTGTTCCTTTGGTATTTAATTCCGATGCAATTTCTGTGTTTCATCGTCAATAAGAAGGTCAGAGGGACACAGTAAACCTGAAGTGAAGCAACAGAATCCACAACTAGTTTCACAGGAATGGTTCAAAACATAGACAGTAGGAAGAGTCAGTCTTCTTGTACTTAAGTCGGCATTGTGTCTTTTGTATTTAGTTCCGATGCAATTTCTGTGTTTCATCGTCAATAAGAAGTTCCAAGGTTTACAGTAAACCTGAAGTAAAGCATCGGAATCTATAACTAGTGTCACAGGAATGGTTCAAACTATAATCAGTAAGAAGAGTCACTCTTCTTGTACTTATGTCGACATTGTGCATTTTCTATTTAATTAGGATGCAATATCTGTGTTTCATCGTCAATAGGAAAGTTCAAGGGGTACAGTAAACCTGGAGTGATGCATCGGAATCTATAACTAGTGTCACAGGAATGGTTCAAAACATAGACAGTAAGAAGAGTCAGTCCTCTTGTACTTAAGTCGGCATTGTGTCTTTTCTATTTAATTCCGATGCAATATCGGTGTTCCATCGTCAATAAGACGGTCAGAGGGGTACAGTAAACCTGAAGTGAAGCATCGGAATCTATAACTAGTGTCACATGAATGGTTCAAATCACAGTGAGTAACCAGAGTCAGACTTCTTGTCCTTAAGTCGGCATTGTGAAATTTGTATTTAATTCCGATGCAATTTCTGTGTTTCATCGTCAATAGGAAGGTCCAAGGGATACAGTAAACCTGGAGTGAAGAATCGGAATCCATTAGTAGTGTCACAGTAATGGTTCAAATCATAGACAGTGAGAAGAGTCAGTCTTCTTATACTGAAGTCGGCATTGTCCGTTTTTTATTTATTTCCGATGCAATTTCTGTGTTTCATCGGCAATAAGGTCAGACGGATACAGTAAACCTGAAGTGAAGCATCGGAATCTATAACTAGTGTCACAGGAATGGTTCAAAACATAGACAGTAGGAAGAGTCAGTCTTCTTGTACTTAAGTCGGCATTGTGCCTTTTGTATTTAATTCCGATGCAATTTCTGTGTTTCATCGTCAATAAGAAGGTCAGAGGGATACAGAAAACTTGAAGTGAAGCATCGGAATCCAAAACTAGTGTCACAGGAATGGTTCAAAACATAGACAGTAGGAAGAGTCAGTCTTCTTGTACTTAAGTCGGCATTCTGCCTTTTGTATTTAATTCCGATGAATTTCTGTGTTTCATCGTCAATAAGATGGTCCAAGGTATACAATAAACCTGAAGTGAAGGATCGGAATATATAACTAGTGTCATAGGAATGGTTCAAAACATAGTCAGTTAGAAGAGTCAGTCTTCTTGTACTTAAGTCGGTATTGTGCCTTTTGTATTTAATTCCGATGCAATTTCTGTGCTTCATCGTCAATAAGAAGGTCCATGGGATACAGTAAACCTGAAGTGAAGCATCGGAATCTATGACTAGTGTCACAGGAATGGTTCAAAACACAGTCAGTAAGAAGAGTCACTCTTCTTGTACTTAAGTCGGAATTGTGCCTTTTCTATTGCATTCCGATGCAATTTCTGTGTTTCATCGTCAATAACAAGGTCCAAGGCATACAGTAAACCTGGAGTGAAGCATTGGAATCTATAACTAGTGTCACAGGAATGGTTCAAAACATGGTCAGTAAGAAGAGTCAGTCCTCTTGTCCTTAAGTTGGCATTGTGCCTTTTCTATTTCATTCCGATGCAATTCTGTGTTTCATCGTCAATAAGAAGGTCAGAGGGATACAATAAATCTGAAGTGAAGCATCGGAATCTATAATTAGTGTCACAGGAATGGTTCAAAACAAAGTCAGTAAGAAGAGTCAGTCTTCTTGACCTTAAGTCGGCATTGTGCCTTTTGTATTTAATTCCGATGCAATTTCTGTGTTTCATCGTCAATAAGAAGGTCCAAGGGATACAATAAGCCTGGAGTGTAGCATCGGAATCTATAACTAGTGTCACAGGAATGGTTCAAAACATAGACAGTAAGAAGAGTCAGTCTTCATGTACATAAGTCGGTATTTGCCTTTTGTATTTAATTCCGATGCAATTTCTGTGTTTCATCGTCAAATAGAAGGTCCAAGGGATACAGTAAACCTGAAGTGAAGCATCGGAATCTATGACTAGTGTCACAGTAATGGTTCAAAACACAGTCAGTAAGAAGAGTCAGTCTTCTTGTACTTAAGTCGGAATTGTGCCTTTTCTATTTCATTCCGATGCAATTTCTGTGTTTCATCGTCAATAACAAGGTCCAAGGCATACAGTAAACCTGGAGTGAAGCATTGGAATCTATAACTAGTGTCACAGGAATGGTTCAAAACATGGTCAGTAAGAAGAGTCAGTCCTCTTGTCCTTAAGTTGGCATTGTGCTTTTTGTATTTAATTCCGATGCAATTTCTGTGTTTCATCGTCAATAAGAAGGTCAGACGGTTACGGAAAACCTGAAGTGAAGCATCGGAATCCACAACTGGTGTCACAGGAATGGTTCAAAACATAGAAATTAGGAAGATTCAGTCTTCATGTACTTAAGTCGGCATTGTGCCTTTTCTATTTAATTCCGATGCTATTTCCGAGTTTCATCGTCAATAAGAAGGTCAGAGAGATACAGTAAACTTGAAGTGAAGCATCGGAATCTATAATTAGTGTCACAGGAATGGTTCAAATCATTGTCAAGAAGAAGAGTCTGTCTTCATGTACTTAAGTTGGCATTGTGCCTTTTCTATTTAATTCCGATGCAATATCTGTGTTTCATGGCCAATAAGAAGGTCCAAGGGATACAGTAAACCTGGAGTGAAGCATCGGAATCTATAACTAGTGTCAATGGAATGGTTCAAAACATAGACAGTATGAAGAGTTAGTCTTCTTGTACTTAATTCTGTATTGTGCCTTTTGTATTTTATTCCGATGCAATTTCTGTGATTCATCGTCAATAAGAAGGTACAAGGGATACAGTAAACCTGAAGTGAAGCGTCGGAATCTATAACTAGTGTCACAGGAATGGTTCAAAACATAGTAAGAAGAGTCAGTCTTCTTGTTCTTAAGTCGGCATTGTGTATTTTCTATTTAATTCCGATGCAATTTCTGTGTTTCATCGTCAAAAACAAGGTCCAAGTTATACAGTAAAGCTGGAGTGAAGCATCCGAATCTATAACTAGTGTCACAGGAATGGTTCACACTATACCCAGTAAGAAGAGTCAGTCTTCTTGTACTTAAGTCGACATTGTGCATTTTGTATTTAATTCCGATGCAATTTCTGTGTTTCATCGTCAATAAGAAGGTACAAGGGATACAGTGTACCTGGAGTGTAGCATCGGAATCTATAACAAGTGTCACAGGAATGGTTCAAAACATAGACAGTAAGAAGGGTCAGTCTTCGTGTACTTAAGTCGGCATTTTGCCCTTTGTATTTACTTCCGATGCAGTTTCTGTGCTTTATCGACAATAAGAAGGTCCAAGGGATACAGTATACCTGAAGTGAAGCATCGGAATCTATAACTAGTGTCACAGGAATGGTTCAAAACATAGTCAGTAAGATGAGTCAGCCTTCTTATACTTAGGTCGGCATTGTGCTTTTTCTTTTTAATTCCGATGCAATTTCTGTGTTTCATGGCCAATAAGAAGATCCAAGGGATACAGTAAACCTGGAGTGAAGCATCGGAAACTATAACTAGTGTCAATGGAATGGTTCAAAACATAGAAAGTATGAAGAGTTAGTCTTCTTGTACTTAAGTCGGCATTGTGCCTTTTGTATTTAATTCCGATGCAATTTCTGTGATTCATCGTCAATAAGAAGGTACAAGGGATACAGTAAACCTGAAGTGAAGCGTCGGAATCTATAACTAGTGTCACAGGAATGGTTCAAATCATAGACAGTAGGAAGAGTCAGTGTTCTTGTACTTAAGTCGGAATTGTGCCTTTTCTATTTAACTGCGATGCAATTTCTGTGTTTCATCGTCAATAACAAGGTCCAAGGGATACAGTAAACCTGGAGTGAAGCATCGGAATCTATAACTAGTGTCACAGGAATGGTTGAAACATAGTCAGTTAGAAGAGTCAATCTTCTTGTACTTAAGTTGGCATTGTGCCTTTTGTATTAAATTCCGATGCAATTTCTGTGCTTCATCGCAATAAGAAGGTCAGAGGGATACAGTAAACCTGAAGTGAAGCATCGGAATGCACAACTAGTGTCACAGGAATGGTTCAAAACATAGACAGTAGGAAGAGTCAGTCTTCTTGTACTTAAGTCGGCATTGTGCCTTTTGTATTTAATTCCGATGCAATTTCTGTGTTTCATCGTCAATAAGAAGGTCCAAGGTATTCAGTAAACCTGAAGTAAAGCATCGGAATCCATAACTATTGTCACAGGAATGGTTCAAACTATAATCAGTAAGAAGGGTCAGTCTTCTTGTACTTAAGTCGGCATTGTGCCTCTTCTATTTAATTCCGATTTAATTTCTGTGTTTCATCGTCAATAAGAAGGTCCAAGGGATACAGTAATAATGGAGTGAAGCATCGGAATCCATAACTAGTACACAGGAAAGTTCCAAATCATAGACAGTAAGAAGAGTCAGTCTTCTTGTACTTAAGTCGGCATTCTGCCTTTTCTATTTAATTCCGATGCACTTTCTGTGTTTCATCGTCAATAAGAAGGTCAGGGGGATACAGTAAACCTGAATTGAAGCATCGGAATCTATAACTAGTGTCACAGGAATGGTTCAAAACATAGTCAGTAAGAAGAGTCAGTCTTCTTGTTTTTAAGTCGGCATTGTGCTTTTTCTATTTAATTCCGATGCAATTCCTGTGTTTCATCGTCTATAAGAAGGTCCAAGGGATACAGTAAACCTGGAGTGAAGCATCGGAAGCTGTAACTAGTGTCAATGGAATGGTTCAAAACATAGACAGTAAGAAGAGATAGTCTTCTTGTACTTAAGTCGGCATTGTGCCTTTTGTATATAATTCCGATGCTATTTCTGAGTTTCATCGTCAATAAGAAGGTCAGAGGGATACAGTTAACCTGAAGTGAAGCATCGGAATCTATAACTAGGGTCACATGAATGGTTCAAAGCACAGTCAGTATGAAGAGTCAGTCTTCTTGTCCTTAAGTCGGCATTGTGCATTTTGTATTTAATTCCGATGCAATTTCTGTGTTTCATCGTCAATAAGAAGGTACAAGGAATGCAGTAAACCTGGAGTGAAGCATCGGAATCTATAACTAGATTCACAGGAATGGTTCAAAACATAGTCAGTAAGAAGAGTCAGTCTTCTTGTCCTTAAGTTGGCATTCTGCCTTTTGTATTTAATTCCGATGCAATTTCTGTGTTTCATCGTCAATAAGAAGGTCAGAGGGATACAGTAAACCTGAAGTGAAGCATTGGAATCCACAACTAGTGTCACAGCAATGGTTCATATCATAGACGGTAGGAAGAGACAGTCTTCTTGTACTTACGTCTTCATTGTGCCTTTTGTATTTAATTCCGATGCAATTTCTGTGTTTCATCGTCAATATGAAGGTCCAAGGTATACAGTAAACCTGAAGTAAAGCATCGGAATCTATAACTAGTGTCACAGGAATGGTTCAAACTATAATCAGTTAGAAGAGTCAGTCTTCTTGCACTTAAGTCGGCATTGTGCCTTTTCTATTTAATTCCGATGCTATATCTGTGTTTCATCGTCAATAAGAAAGTCCAAGGGAAACAGTAACCCTGGAGTGTAGCATCGGAATCTATAACGAGTGTCACAGGAATGGTACAAAACATAGTCAGTAAGAAGAGTCAGTCTTCTTGCACTTATGTCGGCATTGTGCCTTTTCTATAGAACTCCGATGCTATTTCTGAGTTTCATCGTCAATAAGAAGGTCAGAGGGATACAGTAAACCTGAAGTGAAGCATCGGGATCTATAAATAGTGTCACAGGAATGGTTCAAAGCATAGTCAGTAAGAAGAGTCAGTCTTCTTGTCCTTAAGGCGGCATTGTGCCTTTTGTATTTAATTCCGATGCAATTTCTGTGTTTCATCGTCAATAAGAAGGTCCAAGGGATAAAGTAAACCTGAAGTGAAGCATCGTATTCTATAACTAGTGTCACAGGAATGGTTCAAATCATTGTCAGTAAGAAGAGTCGGTCTTCATGTACTTAAGTCGGCATTGTGCACTTTGTATTTAATTCCGATGCAATTTCTGTGTTTCAACGTCAATAAGAAGGTACAAGGGATACAGTAAACCTGAAGTGAAGCGTCGGTATCTATAGCTAGTGTCACAGGAACGGTTCAAAACATAGACAGTGGGATGAGTCAGTGTTCTTGTACTTATGTCGGCATTGTGCCTTTTGTATTTAATTCCGATGCAATTTCTGTGTTTCATCGTCAATAAGAAGGTCCAAGGGATACAGTGAACCTGAAGTGAAGCATCGGAATCTACAACTAGTGTCACAGTAATGGTTCAAAACATAGCCAGTAAGAGGAGTCAGTCTTCTTGTACATAAGTCGGCATTGTGCCTGTACTATTTAATTCCGATGCAATTTCTGTGTTTCATCGTCATAAACAAGGTCCAATGGATACAGTAAACCTGGAGTGAAGCATCGGAATCTATTATTAGTGTCACAGGAATGGTTCAAAACATAGACAGAAAGAAGAGTCAGTCTTCTTGTCCTTAAGTTGGCATTGTACCTTGTGTATTAAGTCCGATGCAATATCTGTGTTTCATCGTCAATAAGAAGGTCAGACGGTTACAGAAAACCTGAAGTGAAGCATCGGAATCCACAACTGGTGTCACAGGAATGGTTCAAAGCATAGAAATTAGGAAGATTCAGTCTTCATGTACTTAAGTCGGCATTGTGCCTTTTCTATTTAATTCCGATGCAAATGCTGTGTTTCATCGTCAATAAGAAGGTCCAAGGGATACTGTAAACCTGGAGTGTAGCATCGGTATCTATAAGTAGTGTCACAGGAATGGTTCAAAACATAGACAGTAAGGAGAGTCAGTCTTCGTGTACTTATGTCGGCATTTTGCCTTTTGTATTTAATTCCGATTCAATTTCTGTGTTTCATCGTCAATAGGATGGTCCAAGGGATACAGTTAACCTGAAGTGAAGCATCGGAATCTATAACTAGTGTCACCGGAATGGTTCAAAACATAGTCACTAAGAACAGTCAGTCTTCTTGTACATAAGTCGGCATTGTGCCTTTTCTATTTAATTCCGATGCAATTTCTGTGTTTCATCGTCAATAAGAAGGTCCAAGGGATACAGTAAACCTGGAGTGAAGCATCGGAATCTATAACTAGTGTCAATGGAATGGTTCAAAACATAGACAGTAAGAGGAGTCAGTCTTCTTGTACTTAAGTCGGCATTGTGCCATTTGTATTTAATTCCAATGCTATTTCTGAGTTTCATCGTCAATAAGAAGGTCAGAGGGATACAGTAAACCTGAAGTGAAGCATCGGAATCTATAATTAGTGTCACAGGAATGGTTCAAATCATTGTCAATAAGAAGAGTCGGTCTTCATGTACTTAAGTTGGCATTGTGCCTTTTCTATTTAATTCCGATGCAATATCTGTGTTTCATGGCCAATAAGAAGGTCCAAGGGATACAGTAAACCTGGAGTGAAGCATCGGAATCTATAACTAGTGTCACAGGAATGGTTCAAAACATGGTCAGTAAGAAGAGTCAGTCCTCTTGTCCTTAAGTTGGCATTGTGCTTTTTGTATTTAATTCCGATGCAATTTCTGTGTTTCATCGTCAATAAGAAGGTCAGACGGTTACGGAAAACCTGAAGTGAAGCATCGGAATCCACAACTGGTGTCACAGGAATGGTTCAAAACATAGAAATTAGGAAGATTCAGTCTTCATGTACTTAAGTCGGCATTGTGCCTTTTCTATTTAATTCCGATGCTATTTCCGAGTTTCATCGTCAATAAGAAGGTCAGAGAGATACAGTAAACTTGAAGTGAAGCATCGGAATCTATAATTAGTGTCACAGGAATGGTTCAAATCATTGTCAAGAAGAAGAGTCTGTCTTCATGTACTTAAGTTGGCATTGTGCCTTTTCTATTTAATTCCGATGCAATATCTGTGTTTCATGGCCAATAAGAAGGTCCAAGGGATACAGTAAACCTGGAGTGAAGCATCGGAATCTATAACTAGTGTCAATGGAATGGTTCAAAACATAGACAGTATGAAGAGTTAGTCTTCTTGTACTTAATTCTGTATTGTGCCTTTTGTATTTTATTCCGATGCAATTTCTGTGATTCATCGTCAATAAGAAGGTACAAGGGATACAGTAAACCTGAAGTGAAGCGTCGGAATCTATAACTAGTGTCACAGGAATGGTTCAAAACATAGTAAGAAGAGTCAGTCTTCTTGTTCTTAAGTCGGCATTGTGTATTTTCTATTTAATTCCGATGCAATTTCTGTGTTTCATCGTCAAAAACAAGGTCCAAGTTATACAGTAAAGCTGGAGTGAAGCATCCGAATCTATAACTAGTGTCACAGGAATGGTTCACACTATACCCAGTAAGAAGAGTCAGTCTTCTTGTACTTAAGTCGACATTGTGCATTTTGTATTTAATTCCGATGCAATTTCTGTGTTTCATCGTCAATAAGAAGGTACAAGGGATACAGTGTACCTGGAGTGTAGCATCGGAATCTATAACAAGTGTCACAGGAATGGTTCAAAACATAGACAGTAAGAAGGGTCAGTCTTCGTGTACTTAAGTCGGCATTTTGCCCTTTGTATTTACTTCCGATGCAGTTTCTGTGCTTTATCGACAATAAGAAGGTCCAAGGGATACAGTATACCTGAAGTGAAGCATCGGAATCTATAACTAGTGTCACAGGAATGGTTCAAAACATAGTCAATAAGATGAGTCAGCCTTCTTATACTTAGGTCGGCATTGTGCTTTTTCTTTTTAATTCCGATGCAATTTCTGTGTTTCATGGCCAATAAGAAGATCCAAGGGATACAGTAAACCTGGAGTGAAGCATCGGAAACTATAACTAGTGTCAATGGAATGGTTCAAAACATAGAAAGTATGAAGAGTTAGTCTTCTTGTACTTAAGTCGGCATTGTGCCTTTTGTATTTAATTCCGATGCAATTTCTGTGATTCATCGTCAATAAGAAGGTACAAGGGATACAGTAAACCTGAAGTGAAGCGTCGGAATCTATAACTAGTGTCACAGGAATGGTTCAAATCATAGACAGTAGGAAGAGTCAGTGTTCTTGTACTTAAGTCGGAATTGTGCCTTTTCTATTTAACTGCGATGCAATTTCTGTGTTTCATCGTCAATAACAAGGTCCAAGGGATACAGTAAACCTGGAGTGAAGCATCGGAATCTATAACTAGTGTCACAGGAATGGTTGAAACATAGTCAGTTAGAAGAGTCAATCTTCTTGTACTTAAGTTGGCATTGTGCCTTTTGTATTAAATTCCGATGCAATTTCTGTGCTTCATCGCAATAAGAAGGTCAGAGGGATACAGTAAACCTGAAGTGAAGCATCGGAATGCACAACTAGTGTCACAGGAATGGTTCAAAACATAGACAGTAGGAAGAGTCAGTCTTCTTGTACTTAAGTCGGCATTGTGCCTTTTGTATTTAATTCCGATGCAATTTCTGTGTTTCATCGTCAATAAGAAGGTCCAAGGTATTCAGTAAACCTGAAGTAAAGCATCGGAATCCATAACTATTGTCACAGGAATGGTTCAAACTATAATCAGTAAGAAGGGTCAGTCTTCTTGTACTTAAGTCGGCATTGTGCCTCTTCTATTTAATTCCGATTTAATTTCTGTGTTTCATCGTCAATAAGAAGGTCCAAGGGATACAGTAATAATGGAGTGAAGCATCGGAATCCATAACTAGTACACAGGAAAGTTCCAAATCATAGACAGTAAGAAGAGTCAGTCTTCTTGTACTTAAGTCGGCATTCTGCCTTTTCTATTTAATTCCGATGCACTTTCTGTGTTTCATCGTCAATAAGAAGGTCAGGGGGATACAGTAAACCTGAATTGAAGCATCGGAATCTATAACTAGTGTCACAGGAATGGTTCAAAACATAGTCAGTAAGAAGAGTCAGTCTTCTTGTTTTTAAGTCGGCATTGTGCTTTTTCTATTTAATTCCGATGCAATTCCTGTGTTTCATCGTCTATAAGAAGGTCCAAGGGATACAGTAAACCTGGAGTGAAGCATCGGAAGCTGTAACTAGTGTCAATGGAATGGTTCAAAACATAGACAGTAAGAAGAGATAGTCTTCTTGTACTTAAGTCGGCATTGTGCCTTTTGTATATAATTCCGATGCTATTTCTGAGTTTCATCGTCAATAAGAAGGTCAGAGGGATACAGTTAACCTGAAGTGAAGCATCGGAATCTATAACTAGGGTCACAGGAATGGTTCAAAGCACAGTCAGTATGAAGAGTCAGTCTTCTTGTCCTTAAGTCGGCATTGTGCATTTTGTATTTAATTCCGATGCAATTTCTGTGTTTCATCGTCAATAAGAAGGTACAAGGAATGCAGTAAACCTGGAGTGAAGCATCGGAATCTATAACTAGATTCACAGGAATGGTTCAAAACATAGTCAGTAAGAAGAGTCAGTCTTCTTGTCCTTAAGTTGGCATTCTGCCTTTTGTATTTAATTCCGATGCAATTTCTGTGTTTCATCGTCAATAAGAAGGTCAGAGGGATACAGTAAACCTGAAGTGAAGCATTGGAATCCACAACTAGTGTCACAGCAATGGTTCATATCATAGACGGTAGGAAGAGACAGTCTTCTTGTACTTACGTCTTCATTGTGCCTTTTGTATTTAATTCCGATGCAATTTCTGTGTTTCATCGTCAATATGAAGGTCCAAGGTATACAGTAAACCTGAAGTAAAGCATCGGAATCTATAACTAGTGTCACAGGAATGGTTCAAACTATAATCAGTTAGAAGAGTCAGTCTTCTTGCACTTAAGTCGGCATTGTGCCTTTTCTATTTAATTCCGATGCTATATCTGTGTTTCATCGTCAATAAGAAAGTCCAAGGGAAACAGTAACCCTGGAGTGTAGCATCGGAATCTATAACGAGTGTCACAGGAATGGTACAAAACATAGTCAGTAAGAAGAGTCAGTCTTCTTGCACTTATGTCGGCATTGTGCCTTTTCTATAGAACTCCGATGCTATTTCTGAGTTTCATCGTCAATAAGAAGGTCAGAGGGATACAGTAAACCTGAAGTGAAGCATCGGGATCTATAAATAGTGTCACAGGAATGGTTCAAAGCATAGTCAGTAAGAAGAGTCAGTCTTCTTGTCCTTAAGGCGGCATTGTGCCTTTTGTATTTAATTCCGATGCAATTTCTGTGTTTCATCGTCAATAAGAAGGTCCAAGGGATAAAGTAAACCTGAAGTGAAGCATCGTATTCTATAACTAGTGTCACAGGAATGGTTCAAATCATTGTCAGTAAGAAGAGTCGGTCTTCATGTACTTAAGTCGGCATTGTGCACTTTGTATTTAATTCCGATGCAATTTCTGTGTTTCAACGTCAATAAGAAGGTACAAGGGATACAGTAAACCTGAAGTGAAGCGTCGGTATCTATAGCTAGTGTCACAGGAACGGTTCAAAACATAGACAGTGGGATGAGTCAGTGTTCTTGTACTTATGTCGGCATTGTGCCTTTTGTATTTAATTCCGATGCAATTTCTGTGTTTCATCGTCAATAAGAAGGTCCAAGGGATACAGTGAACCTGAAGTGAAGCATCGGAATCTACAACTAGTGTCACAGTAATGGTTCAAAACATAGCCAGTAAGAGGAGTCAGTCTTCTTGTACATAAGTCGGCATTGTGCCTGTACTATTTAATTCCGATGCAATTTCTGTGTTTCATCGTCATAAACAAGGTCCAATGGATACAGTAAACCTGGAGTGAAGCATCGGAATCTATTATTAGTGTCACAGGAATGGTTCAAAACATAGACAGAAAGAAGAGTCAGTCTTCTTGTCCTTAAGTTGGCATTGTACCTTGTGTATTAAGTCCGATGCAATATCTGTGTTTCATCGTCAATAAGAAGGTCAGACGGTTACAGAAAACCTGAAGTGAAGCATCGGAATCCACAACTGGTGTCACAGGAATGGTTCAAAGCATAGAAATTAGGAAGATTCAGTCTTCATGTACTTAAGTCGGCATTGTGCCTTTTCTATTTAATTCCGATGCAAATGCTGTGTTTCATCGTCAATAAGAAGGTCCAAGGGATACTGTAAACCTGGAGTGTAGCATCGGTATCTATAAGTAGTGTCACAGGAATGGTTCAAAACATAGACAGTAAGGAGAGTCAGTCTTCGTGTACTTATGTCGGCATTTTGCCTTTTGTATTTAATTCCGATTCAATTTCTGTGTTTCATCGTCAATAGGATGGTCCAAGGGATACAGTTAACCTGAAGTGAAGCATCGGAATCTATAACTAGTGTCACCGGAATGGTTCAAAACATAGTCACTAAGAACAGTCAGTCTTCTTGTACATAAGTCGGCATTGTGCCTTTTCTATTTAATTCCGATGCAATTTCTGTGTTTCATCGTCAATAAGAAGGTCCAAGGGATACAGTAAACCTGGAGTGAAGCATCGGAATCTATAACTAGTGTCAATGGAATGGTTCAAAACATAGACAGTAAGAGGAGTCAGTCTTCTTGTACTTAAGTCGGCATTGTGCCATTTGTATTTAATTCCAATGCTATTTCTGAGTTTCATCGTCAATAAGAAGGTCAGAGGGATACAGTAAACCTGAAGTGAAGCATCGGAATCTATAATTAGTGTCACAGGAATGGTTCAAATCATTGTCAATAAGAAGAGTCGGTCTTCATGTACTTAAGTTGGCATTGTGCCTTTTCTATTTAATTCCGATGCAATATCTGTGTTTCATGGCCAATAAGAAGGTCCAAGGGATACAGTAAACCTGGAGTGAAGCATCGGAATCTATAACTAGTGTCACAGGAATGGTTCAAAACATAGTAAGAAGAGTCAGTCTTCTTGTACTTAAGTCGGCATTGTGTATTTTCTATTTAATTCCGATGCAATTTCTGTGTTTGATCGTCAATAACAAGGTCCAAGTTATACAGTAAAGCTGGAGTGAAGCATCCGAATCTATAACTAGTGTCACAGGAATGGTTCAAACTATACCCAGTAAGAAGAGTCAGTCTTCTTGTACTTAAGTCGACATTGTGCATTTTTTATTTAATTCCGATGCAATTTCTGTGTTTCATCGTCAATAAGAAGGTACAAGGGATACAGTGTACCAGGAGTGTAGCATCGGAATCTATAACTAGTGTCACAGGAATGGTTCAAAACATAGACAGTAAGAAGGGTCAGTCTTCATGTACTTAAGTCGGCATTTTGCCCTTTGTATTTACTTCCGATCCAGTTTCTGTGCTTTATCGACAATAAGAAGGTCCAAGGGATACAGTATACCTGAAGTGAAGCATCGGAATCTATAACTAGTGTCACAGGAATGGTTCAAAACATAGTCAGTAAGATGAGTCAGCCTTCTTGTACTTAGGTCGGCATTATGCTTTTTCTATTTAATTCCGATGCAATTTCTGTGTTTCATGGCCAATAAGAAGGTCCAAGGGATACAGTACACCTGGAGTGAAGCATCGGAAGCTATAACTAGTGTCAATGGAATGGTTCAAAACATAGAAAGTATGAAGAGTTATTCTTCTTGTACTTAAGTCGGCATTGTGCCTTTTGTATTTAATTCCGATGCAATTTCTGTGATTCATCGTCAATAAGAAGGTACAAGGGATACAGTAAACCTGAAGTGAAGCGTCGGAATCTATAACTAGTGTCACAGGAATGGTTCAAATCATAGACAGTAGGAAGAGTCAGTGTTCTTGTACTTAAGTCGGAATTGTGCCTTTTCTATTTAACTGCGATGCAATTTCTGTGTTTCATCGTCAATAACAAGGTCCAAGGGATACAGTAAACCTGGAGTGAAGCATCGGAATCTATAACTAGTGTCACAGGAATGGTTGAAACATAGTCAGTTAGAAGAGTCAGTCTTCTTGTACTTAAGTTGGCATTGTGCCTTTTGTATTAAATTCCGATGCAATTTCTGTGCTTCATCGCAATAAGAAGGTCAGAGGGATACAGTAAACCTGAAGTGAAGCATCGGAATGCACATCTAGTGTCACAGGAATGGTTCAAAACATAGACAGTAGGAAGAGTCAGTCTTCGTCTACTTAAGTCGGCATTGTGCCTTTTGTATTTAATTTCGATGCAATTTCTGTGTTTCATCGTCAATAAGAAGGTCCAAGGTATACAGTAAACCTGAGGTAAAGCATCGGAATCCATAACTATTGTCACAGGAATGGTTCAAACTATAATCAGTAAGAAGGGTCAGTCTTCTTGTACTTAAATCGGCGTTGTGCCTTTTCTATTTAATTCCGATTTAATTTCTGTGTTTCATCGTCAATAAGAAGGTCCAAGGGATACAGTAATAATGGAGTGAAGCATCGGAATCTATAACTAGTACACAGGAAAGTTCCAAATCATAGACAGTAAGAAGAGTCAGTCTTCTCGTACTTAAGTCGGCATTCTGCCTTTTCTATTTAATTCCGATGCACTTTCTGTATTTCATCGTCAATAAGAAGGTCAGGGGGATACAGTAAACCTGAAGTGAAGCATCGGAATCTATAACTAGTGTCACAGGAATGGTTCAAAACATAGTCAGTAAGAAGAGTCAGTCTTCTTGTTCTTAAGACGGCATTGTGCTTTTTCTATTTAATTCCGATGCAATTCCTGTGTTTCATCGTCTATAAGAAGGTCCAAGGGATACAGTAAACCTGGAGTGAAGCATCGGAAGCTGTAACTAGTGCCAATGGAATGGTTCAAAACATAGACAGTAAGAAGAGACAGTCTTCTTGTACTTAAGTCGGCATTGTGCCTTTTGTATTTAATTCCGATGCTATTTCTGAGTTTCATCGTCAATAAGAAGGTCAGAGGGATACAGTTAACCTGAAGTGAAGCATCGGAATCTATAACTAGGGTCACAGGAATGGTTCAAAGCATAGTCAGTAAGAAGAGTCAGTCTTCTTGTCCTTAAGTCGGCATTGTGCATTTTGTATTTAATTCCGATGCAATTTCTGTGTTTCATCGTCAATAAGAAGGTACAAGGAATGCAGTAAACCTGGAGTGACGCATCGGAATCTATAACTAGATTCACAGGAATGGTTCAAAACATAGTCAGTAAGAAGAGTCAGTCTTCTTGTCCTTAAGTTGGCATTCTGCCTTTTGTATTTAATTCCGATGCAATTTCTGTGTTTCATCGTCAATAAGAAGGTCAGAGGGATACAGTAAACCTGAAGTGAAGCATCGGAATCCACAACTAGTGTCACAGCAATGGTTCAAATCATAGACGGTAGGAAGAGACAGTCTTCTTGTACTTACGTCTTCATTGTGCCTTTTGTATTTAATTCCGATGCAATTTCTGTTTTTCATCGTCAATAAGAAGGTCCAAGGTATACAGTAAACCTGAAGTAAAGCATCGGAATCTATAACTAGTGTCACAGGAATGGTTCAAACTATAATCAGTTAGAAGAGTCAGTCTTCTTGTTCTTAAGTCGACATTGTGCCTTTTCTATTTAATTCCGTTGCAATTTCTGTGTTTCATCGTCAATAAGAATGTCCAGGGGATACAGTAAACCTCGAGTGAAGCATCGGAATCTATATCTAGTGTCACAGGAAAGGTTCAAAACATTGACAGTAAGAAGAGTCAGTCTTCTTGTACTTAAGTCGGCATTGTGCCTTTTGTATTTTATTCCAATGCAATATCTGTGTTTCATCGTCAATAAGAAGGTCCAAGGGAAACAGTAAACCTGGAGTGTAGCATCGGAATCTATAACGAGTGTCACAGGAATGGTTCAAAATATAGACAGTAAGAAGAGTCAGTCTTCGTGTACTGAAGTCAGCATTTTGCCATTTGTATTTAATTCCGATGCAATTTCTGTGTTTCATCGTCAAAAACAAGGTCCAATGGATACAGTAAACCTGGAGTGAAGCATCGGAATCTATTATTAGTGTCACAGGAATGGTTCAAAACATAGACAGTAAGAAGAGTCAGTCCTCTTGTCCTTAAGATGGCATTGTGCCTTTTGTATTTAATTCCGATGCAATTTCTGAGTTTCATCGTCAATAAGAAGGTCAGAGGGATACAGTTAACCTGAAGTGAAGCATCGGAATCTATAACTAGGGTCACAGGAATGGTTCAAAGCATAGTCAGTAAGAAGAGTCAGTCTTCTTGTCCTTAAGTCGGCATTGTGCATTTTGTATTTAATTCCGATGCAATTTCTGTGTTTCATCGTCAATAAGAAGGTACAAGGAATGCAGTAAACCTGGAGTGACGCATCGGAATCTATAACTAGATTCACAGGAATGGTTCAAAACATAGTCAGTAAGAAGAGTCAGTCTTCTTGTCCTTAAGTTGGCATTCTGCCTTTTGTATTTAATTCCGATGCAATTTCTGTGTTTCATCGTCAATAAGAAGGTCAGAGGGATACAGTAAACCTGAAGTGAAGCATCGGAATCCACTACTAGTGTCACAGCAATGGTTCAAATCATAGACGGTAGGAAGAGACAGTCTTCTTGTACTTACGTCTTCATTGTGCCTTTTGTATTTAATTCCGATGCAATTTCTGTGTTTCATCGTCAATAAGAAGGTCCAAGGTATACAGTAAACCTGAAGTAAAGCATCGGAATCTATAACTAGTGTCACAGGAATGGTTCAAACTATAATCAGTTAGAAGAGTCAGTCTTCTTGTTCTTAAGTCGACATTGTGCCTTTTCTATTTAATTCCGTTGCAATTTCTGTGTTTCATCGTCAATAAGAATGTCCAGGGGATACAGTAAACCTCGAGTGAAGCATCGGAATCTATATCTAGTGTCACAGGAAAGGTTCAAAACATTGACAGTAAGAAGAGTCAGTCTTCTTGTACTTAAGTCGGCATTGTGCCTTTTGTATTTTATTCCAATGCAATATCTGTGTTTCATCGTCAATAAGAAGGTCCAAGGGAAACAGTAAACCTGGAGTGTAGCATCGGAATCTATAACGAGTGTCACAGGAATGGTTCAAAATATAGACAGTAAGAAGAGTCAGTCTTCGTGTACTGAAGTCAGCATTTTGCCATTTGTATTTAATTCCGATGCAATTTCTGTGCTACATCGTCAATAAGAAGGACCAAGGGAAACAGTAAACCTGGAGTGTAGCATCGGAATCTATAACTAGTGTCACAGGAATGGTTCAAAACATAGTCAATAAGAAGAGTCAGTCTTCTTGCACTTAAGTCGGCATTGTGCCTATTCTATAGAATTCCGATGCAATTTCTGTGTTCTATCGTCAATAAGAAGGTCCAAGGGATACAGTAAAACTGGAGTGAAGCATCGGAATCTGTAACTCGTCTCAATGGAATGGTTCAAAACATAGTCAGTAAGAAGAGTCAGTCTTCTTGCACTTAAGTCGGCATTGTGCCTTATCTATTTAATTCCGATGCGATATCTGTGTTTCATCGTCAATAAGAAAGTCCAAGGGAAACAGTAAACCTGGAGTGTAGCATCGGAATCTATAACGAGTGTCACAGGAATGGTTCAAAACATAGACAGTAAGAAGAGTCAGTCTTCGTGTACTGAAGTCAGCATTTTGCCATTTGTATTTAATTCCGATGCAATTTCTGTGTTTCATCGTCAAAAACAAGGTCCAATGGATACAGTAAACCTGGAGTGAAGCATCGGAATCTATTATTAGTGTCACAGGAATGGTTCAAAACATAGACAGTAAGAAGAGTCAGTCTTCTTGTCCTTAAGATGGCATTGTGCCTTTTGTATTTAATTCCGATGCAATTTCTGTGTTTCATCGTCAATAAGAAGGTCCAAGGGATACAGTGAACCTGAAGTGAAGCATCGGAATCTATAACTAGTGTCACAGGAATGGTTCAAACATAGTCAGTAAGAAGAGTCGGTCTTCTTGTCCTTAAGTCGGCATTGTGCCTTTTGTATTTAATTCCGATGCAATATCAGTGTTTCATCGTCAATAAGAAGGTCCAAGGGATACAGTAAACCTGAAGTGAAGATCGGAATCTACAACTAGTGTCACAGGATTGGTTCAAAACATAGACAATAAGAAGAGTCAGTCTTCTTGTACTTAAGTCGGCATTGTGCCTTTTGTATTTAATTCCGATGCAATATCTGGGTTTCATCGTCAATAAGAAGGTCCAAGGGAAACAGTAAACCTGAAGTGAAGCATCGGAAACTATTACTAGTGTCACAGGAATGGTTCAAAACATAGTCAGTAAGAAGAGTCAGTCTTCTTGCACTTAAGTCGGCATTGTGCCTTTTTTATTTAATTCCGATGCAATTTCTGTGTTTCATCGCCAATAAGAAGGGCCAAGGGATACAGTAAACCTGAAGTGAAGCATCGGAATCTACAACTAATGTCACAGTAATGGTACAAAACATAGTCAGTAAGAAGAGTCAGTCTTCTTGCACTTAAGTCGGCATTGTGCCTTTTCTATAGAACTCCTATGCTATTTCTGAGTTTCACCGTCATTAAGAAGGTCAGAGGGATACAGTAAACCTGAAGTGAAGCATCGGAATCTATAAATAGTGTCACAGGAATGGTTCAAAGCATAGTCAGTAAGAAGAGTCAGTCTTCTTGTCCTTAAGTCGGCATTGTGCCTTTTGTATTTAACTCCGATGCAATTTCTGTGTTTCATCGTCAATAAGTAGGTCCATGGGATATAGTAAACCTGGAGTGAAGCATCGGAATCTATAACTAGTGTCACAGGAATGGTTCAAAACATAGACAGTAAGAAGAGTCAGTCTTCTTGTACTTAAGTCGGCATTGTGCCTTTTGTATTTAATTCCGATTGAATTTCTGTGTTTCATCGCCAATAAGAAGGTCCAAGGGATACAGTAAACCTGAAGTGAAGCATCGGAATCTACAACTAATGTCACAGTAATGGTTCAAAACATAGCCAGTAAGAGGAGTCAGACTTCTTGTACATAAGTCGGCATTGTGCCTGTACTATTTAATTCCGATGCAATTTCTGTGTTTCATCGTCAATAAGAAAGTCAGAGGTATACAATAAACCTGAAGTGATGCATCGGAATCCACAACTAGTGTCACAGGAATGGTTCAAACATAGATAGTAGAAAGAGTCAGTCTTCTTGTACTTAAGTCGGCATTGTGCCTTTTGTATTTATTTCCGATGCAATTTCTGTTTTTCTTCGTCAATAAGAAGGTACAAGGGATACAGTAAAGCTGGGGTGAAGCATCGAATCTGTAACTAGTGTCAATGGAATGGTTCAAAACATAGACAGCAAGAAGAGCCAGTCTTCTTGTACTTAAGTCAGCATTGTGCCTTTTGTATTTAATTCCGATGCAATTTCTGTGTTTCATCGTCAAAAACAAGGTAAAAGGGATACAGTAAACCTGGAGTGAAGCATCGGAATCTATTATTAGTGTCACAGGAATGGTTCAAAACATAGACAGTTAGAAGAGTCAGTCTTCTTGTACTTAAGTAGGCATTGTGCCTTTTGTATTTAATTCCGATGCAATTTCTGTGTTTCATCGTCAATAAGAAGGTCCAAGTGAAACAGGAAACCTTGAGTGTAGCATCGGAATCTATAACGAGTGTCACAGGATTGGTTCAAAACATAGACAGTAAGAAGAGTCAGTCTTCGTGTACTGAAGTCGGCATTTTGCCATTTGTATTTAATTCCGATGCAATTTCTGTGTTTCATCGTCAATAAGAAGGTCCAAGGAATACAGTAAACCTGAAGTGAAGCATCGGAATCTATTACTAGTGTCACAGGAATGGTTCAAAACATAGTCAGTAAGAAGAGACAGTCTTCTTGCACTTAAGTCGGCACTGTGCTTTTCTATTGAATTCCGATGCCATTTCTGTGTTTCATCGTCAATAAGAAGGTCCAAGGGATACAGTAAACCTGGAGTGAAGCATCGGAATCTGTAACTAGTGTCAATGGAATGGTTCAAAACATAGACAGTAAAAAGAGTCAGTCTTCTTGTACTTAAGTCGGCATTGTGCGTTTTGTATTTAATTCCGATGCTATTTCGGAGTTTCATCGTCAATACGAAGGTCAGAGGGATACAGTAAACCTGAAGTGAAGCATCGGAATCTATAACTAGTGTCACAGGAATGGTTCCAAACATAGTCAGTAAGAAGAGTCAGTCTTCTTGTCCTTAAGTCGGCATTGTGCCTTTTGTATTTAATTCCGATGCAATTTCTGTGTTTCATCGTCAATAAGAAGGTCCAAGGTATACAGTAAACCTGAAGTAAAGCATCGGAATCTATAACTAGTGTCACAGGAATGGTTCAAACTATAATCAGTTAGAAGAGTCAGTCTTCTTGTTCTTAAGTCGACATTGTGCCTTTTCTATTTAATTCCGTTGCAATTTCTGTGTTTCATCGTCAATAAGAATGTCCAGGGGATACAGTAAACCTCGAGTGAAGCATCGGAATCTATATCTAGTGTCACAGGAAAGGTTCAAAACATTGACAGTAAGAAGAGTCAGTCTTCTTGTACTTAAGTCGGCATTGTGCCTTTTGTATTTTATTCCAATGCAATATCTGTGTTTCATCGTCAATAAGAAGGTCCAAGGGAAACAGTAAACCTGGAGTGTAGCATCGGAATCTATAACGAGTGTCACAGGAATGGTTCAAAATATAGACAGTAAGAAGAGTCAGTCTTCGTGTACTGAAGTCAGCATTTTGCCATTTGTATTTAATTCCGATGCAATTTCTGTGCTACATCGTCAATAAGAAGGACCAAGGGAAACAGTAAACCTGGAGTGTAGCATCGGAATCTATAACTAGTGTCACAGGAATGGTTCAAAACATAGTCAATAAGAAGAGTCAGTCTTCTTGCACTTAAGTCGGCATTGTGCCTATTCTATAGAATTCCGATGCAATTTCTGTGTTCTATCGTCAATAAGAAGGTCCAAGGGATACAGTAAAACTGGAGTGAAGCATCGGAATCTGTAACTCGTCTCAATGGAATGGTTCAAAACATAGTCAGTAAGAAGAGTCAGTCTTCTTGCACTTAAGTCGGCATTGTGCCTTATCTATTTAATTCCGATGCGATATCTGTGTTTCATCGTCAATAAGAAAGTCCAAGGGAAACAGTAAACCTGGAGTGTAGCATCGGAATCTATAACGAGTGTCACAGGAATGGTTCAAAACATAGACAGTAAGAAGAGTCAGTCTTCGTGTACTGAAGTCAGCATTTTGCCATTTGTATTTAATTCCGATGCAATTTCTGTGTTTCATCGTCAAAAACAAGGTCCAATGGATACAGTAAACCTGGAGTGAAGCATCGGAATCTATTATTAGTGTCACAGGAATGGTTCAAAACATAGACAGTAAGAAGAGTCAGTCTTCTTGTCCTTAAGATGGCATTGTGCCTTTTGTATTTAATTCCGATGCAATTTCTGTGTTTCATCGTCAATAAGAAGGTCCAAGGGATACAGTGAACCTGAAGTGAAGCATCGGAATCTATAACTAGTGTCACAGGAATGGTTCAAACATAGTCAGTAAGAAGAGTCGGTCTTCTTGTCCTTAAGTCGGCATTGTGCCTTTTGTATTTAATTCCGATGCAATATCAGTGTTTCATCGTCAATAAGAAGGTCCAAGGGATACAGTAAACCTGAAGTGAAGATCGGAATCTACAACTAGTGTCACAGGATTGGTTCAAAACATAGACAATAAGAAGAGTCAGTCTTCTTGTACTTAAGTCGGCATTGTGCCTTTTGTATTTAATTCCGATGCAATATCTGGGTTTCATCGTCAATAAGAAGGTCCAAGGGAAACAGTAAACCTGAAGTGAAGCATCGGAAACTATTACTAGTGTCACAGGAATGGTTCAAAACATAGTCAGTAAGAAGAGTCAGTCTTCTTGCACTTAAGTCGGCATTGTGCCTTTTTTATTTAATTCCGATGCAATTTCTGTGTTTCATCGCCAATAAGAAGGGCCAAGGGATACAGTAAACCTGAAGTGAAGCATCGGAATCTACAACTAATGTCACAGTAATGGTACAAAACATAGTCAGTAAGAAGAGTCAGTCTTCTTGCACTTAAGTCGGCATTGTGCCTTTTCTATAGAACTCCTATGCTATTTCTGAGTTTCACCGTCATTAAGAAGGTCAGAGGGATACAGTAAACCTGAAGTGAAGCATCGGAATCTATAAATAGTGTCACAGGAATGGTTCAAAGCATAGTCAGTAAGAAGAGTCAGTCTTCTTGTCCTTAAGTCGGCATTGTGCCTTTTGTATTTAACTCCGATGCAATTTCTGTGTTTCATCGTCAATAAGTAGGTCCATGGGATATAGTAAACCTGGAGTGAAGCATCGGAATCTATAACTAGTGTCACAGGAATGGTTCAAAACATAGACAGTAAGAAGAGTCAGTCTTCTTGTACTTAAGTCGGCATTGTGCCTTTTGTATTTAATTCCGATTGAATTTCTGTGTTTCATCGCCAATAAGAAGGTCCAAGGGATACAGTAAACCTGAAGTGAAGCATCGGAATCTACAACTAATGTCACAGTAATGGTTCAAAACATAGCCAGTAAGAGGAGTCAGACTTCTTGTACATAAGTCGGCATTGTGCCTGTACTATTTAATTCCGATGCAATTTCTGTGTTTCATCGTCAATAAGAAAGTCAGAGGTATACAATAAACCTGAAGTGATGCATCGGAATCCACAACTAGTGTCACAGGAATGGTTCAAACATAGATAGTAGAAAGAGTCAGTCTTCTTGTACTTAAGTCGGCATTGTGCCTTTTGTATTTATTTCCGATGCAATTTCTGTTTTTCTTCGTCAATAAGAAGGTACAAGGGATACAGTAAAGCTGGGGTGAAGCATCGAATCTGTAACTAGTGTCAATGGAATGGTTCAAAACATAGACAGCAAGAAGAGCCAGTCTTCTTGTACTTAAGTCAGCATTGTGCCTTTTGTATTTAATTCCGATGCAATTTCTGTGTTTCATCGTCAAAAACAAGGTAAAAGGGATACAGTAAACCTGGAGTGAAGCATCGGAATCTATTATTAGTGTCACAGGAATGGTTCAAAACATAGACAGTTAGAAGAGTCAGTCTTCTTGTACTTAAGTAGGCATTGTGCCTTTTGTATTTAATTCCGATGCAATTTCTGTGTTTCATCGTCAATAAGAAGGTCCAAGTGAAACAGGAAACCTTGAGTGTAGCATCGGAATCTATAACGAGTGTCACAGGATTGGTTCAAAACATAGACAGTAAGAAGAGTCAGTCTTCGTGTACTGAAGTCGGCATTTTGCCATTTGTATTTAATTCCGATGCAATTTCTGTGTTTCATCGTCAATAAGAAGGTCCAAGGAATACAGTAAACCTGAAGTGAAGCATCGGAATCTATTACTAGTGTCACAGGAATGGTTCAAAACATAGTCAGTAAGAAGAGACAGTCTTCTTGCACTTAAGTCGGCACTGTGCTTTTCTATTGAATTCCGATGCCATTTCTGTGTTTCATCGTCAATAAGAAGGTCCAAGGGATACAGTAAACCTGGAGTGAAGCATCGGAATCTGTAACTAGTGTCAATGGAATGGTTCAAAACATAGACAGTAAAAAGAGTCAGTCTTCTTGTACTTAAGTCGGCATTGTGCGTTTTGTATTTAATTCCGATGCTATTTCGGAGTTTCATCGTCAATACGAAGGTCAGAGGGATACAGTAAACCTGAAGTGAAGCATCGGAATCTATAACTAGTGTCACAGGAATGGTTCCAAACATAGTCAGTAAGAAGAGTCAGTCTTCTTGTCCTTAAGTCGGCATTGTGCCTTTTGTATTTAATTCCGATGCAATTTCTGTGTTTCATCCTCAATAAGTAGGTCCAAGGGATACAGTGAAACTGGAGTGAGGCAGCGGAATCTATAACTAGTGTCACTGGAATAGTTCAAAATATAGACAGTAAGAAGAGTCAGTCTTCTTGTACTTAAGTCGGCATTGTGCTTTTGTATTTAATTCCGATGCAATTTCTGTGTTTCATCGTCAATAAGAAAGTCCAAGGGATACAGTAAACCTGAAGTGAAGCATCGGAATCTATAACTAGTGTCACTGGAATGGTTCAAAATATAGACAGTAAGAAGAGTCAGTTATCCTGTACTTAAGTCGGCATTGTGGCTTTTGTGTTTAATTCCGATGCAATTTCTGTGACTCATCGTCAATAAGAAGGTCCAAGGGAAACAGTAAACCTGAAGTGAAGCATCGGAATCTATAACTAGTGTCACAGGAATGGTTCAAAACATAGACAGTACGAAGAGTCAGTCTACTTGTACTTAAGAAGGCATTGTTCCTTATCTATTTAATTCCGATGCTATTTCTGTGTTTCATCGTCAATAACAAGGTCCAAGGGATACAGTAAACCTGGAGTGAAGCATCGGAATCTATAACTAGTGTCACAGGATTGGTTCAAAACATAGTCAGTAAGAAGAGTCAGCCTTCTTGTCCTTAAGTTGGCATTGTGCCTTTTGTATTTAATTCCGATGCAATTTCTGTGTTTCATCGTCAATGAGAAGGTCAGAGGTATACAGTGAACCTGAAGTGAAGCATCGGAATCCACAACTAGTGTCAATGGTATGGTTCAAAACATAGATAGTAAGAAGGGCCAGTCTTCTTGTACTTAAGTCGGCATTGTGCCTTTTGTATTTAATTCCGATGTTATTTCTGGGATTCATCGTCAATAAGAAGGTCAGAGGGATAGAGTAAACCTGAAGGGAAGCATCGGAATCTATAACTAGTGTCAAAGGAATGGTTCAAATATAGACAGTAAGAAGAGTCAGTCAACTTGTACTTAAGCCGGCATTGTGCCTTTTGTATTTAATTCCGATGCAATTTCTGTGTTTCATCGCCAACAAGAAGGTCCAAGGGATACAGTAAACCTGAAGCGAAGCGTCGGAATCTATAACTAGTGTTACAGGAATGGTTCAAAACATAGACAGTAGGAAGAGTCAGTGTTCATGTACTTAAGTCGGCATTGTGCCTTTTGTATTTAATTCCGATGCAATTTCTGTGTTTCATCGTCAATAAGAAGGTATAAGGGATACAGTAAACCTGAAGTAAAGCATCGGAATCTACAACTAGTGTCACAGGATTGGTTCACAACATAGACAGTAAGAAGAGTCAGTCTTCTTGTACTTAAGTCGGCATTGTGACTTTTCTATTTAATTCCGATGAAATTTCTGTGTTTCATCGTCAATAAGAAGGGCAGAGGGATACAGTAAACCTGAAGTGAAGCATCGGAATCTATAACTAGTGTCACAAGAATGGTTCAAAGCATAGTCAGCAAGAAGAGTCAGTCTTCTTTAACTTAAGTCGGCATTGTGCCTTTTGTATTTGATTCCGATGCAATTTCTGTGTTTCATCATCAATAAGATGGTCCGAGGGATTCAGTAACACTGTAGTGAAGCATCGGAATCTATAACTAGTGTCACAGAAATGGTTCAAAACATAGTCAGTAAGAAGAGTCAGTCCTCTTGTACTTAAGTCGACATTTTGCATTTTGTATTTAATTACGATGCAATTTCTGTGTTTCAACGTCAATAAGAACGTCAGAGGGATACAGTAAATCTGAAGTGAAGCATCGGAATCTATAACTAGTGTCACTGGAATGGTTCAAAACATAGACAGTACGAAGAGTCAGTCTTCTTGTACTTAAGTCGGCATTGTTTCTTTTCTATTTAATTCCGATGCAATTTCTGTGTTTCATCGTCAATAACAAGGTCCAAGGGATATAGTAAACATGGAGTGAAGCATCGGAATCTATAACTAGTGTCACAGGATCGGTTCAAACATAGTCAGTAAGAAGAGTCAACCTTCTTGTCCTTAAATCGGCATTGTGCCTTTTCTATTTAATTCCGATGCAATTTCTCTGTTTCATCGTCAATAAGAAGGGCAGAGGGATACAGTAAACCTGAAGTGAAGCATCGGAATCTATAACTAGTGTCACAAGATTGGTTCAAAACATAGTCAGTAAGAAGAGTCAGTCTTCTTGTACTTAAGTCGGCATTGTGCCTTTTGTATTTGATTCCGATACAATTTCTGTGTTTCATCGTCAATACGAAGGTCCAAGGGATACAGTAAACCTGAAGTGAAGCATCGGAATCTATAACTAGTGTCACTGGAATGGTTCTAAATATAGACAGTAAGAAGAGTCAGTCTTCCTGTACTTAAGTCGGCATTGTGGCTTTTGTGTTTAATTCCGATGCAATTTCTGTGATTCATCGTTAATAAGAAGGTCCAAGGGAAACAGTAAACCTGAAGTGAAACATTGGAATCTATAACTAGTGTCACAGTAATGGGTCAAAACATAGACAGTTCGAAGAGTCATTCTTCTTGTACTTAAGTCGGCATTGTTCCTTTTCTATTTAATTCCGATGCAATTTCTGTGTTTCATCGTCAATAACAAGGTCCAAGGGATACAGTAAACATGGAGTGAAGCATCGGAATCTATAACTAGTGTCACAGGATTGGTTCAAAACATAGTCAGTAAGAAGAGTCAGCCTTCTTGTCCTTAAATTGGCATTGTGCCTTTTGTATTTAATTCCGATGCAATTTGTGTGTCTCATCGTCAATAAGAAGGTCAGAGGTATACAGTAAACCTGAAGTGAAGCATCCGAATCCACAACTAGTGTCACAGGAATGGTTCAAAACATAGACAGTAGGAAGAGTCACTCTTCTCGTACTTAAGTCGGCATTGTGCCTTATGTATTTAATTCCGATGCAATATCTGTGTTTCATCGTCAATAAGATGGTCCAAGGTATACAGTAAACCTAAAGTAAAGCGTCGGAATCTATAACTAGTGTCACAGGAATGGCTGAAACTATAATCAGTAAGAGGAGTCAGTCTTCTTGTACTTAAGTCGGCATTGTGTCTCTTCTATTTAATTCCGATGCAATTTCTGTCTTTCATCGTCAATAAGAAGGTCCAAGGGATACAGTAATCCTGGAGTGAAGCATCGGAATCTATAACTAGTGTCACAGGAATGGTTCATAACATAGACAGTAAGAACAGTCGGTCTTCTTGTACTTAAGTCGGCATTGTGCCTTTTCTATTTAATTCCGATGCAATTTCTGTGTTTCATCGTCAATAGGAAGGTCAGAGGGATACAGTAAACCTGAGGTGAAGCATCGCAATCTATAACTAGTGTCACAGGAATGGTTAAAACTATAATCAGTAAGAAGAGTCAGTGTTCTTGTACTTAACGCGCATTGTGCCTTTTGTATTTAATTCCGATGCAATTTCTGTGTTTCATCGTCAATAAGAAGGTCCGAGGGATACAGTAAACCTGAAGTGAAGCATCGGAATCTATAACTAGTGTCACAGGAATGGTTCAAACATATACAGTAATAAGAGTCAGTCTTCTTGTACTTAAGTCGGCATTGTGCCTTTCGTATTTAATTCCGATGCAATTTCTGTGTCTCATCGTCAATAAGAGGGTCAGAGGGATACAGTAAACATGAAGTGAAGCATCGGAATCTATAACTAGTGTCACAGGAATGGTTCAAAATATAGTCAGTAAGAAGATTCAGTCTTCTTGTCCTTAAGTCGGCATTGTGCCCTTTGTATTTAATTCCGATGCAATTTCTTTGTTTCATCGTCAATAAGTAGGTCCAAGGGATACAGTGAACCTGGACTGAAGCACCGGAATCTATAACTAGAGTCACAGTAATGGATCAAAACATAGACAGTAAGAAGAGTCGGTGTTCTTGTACTTAAGTCTTCATTGTGCCTTTTGTATTTAATTCCAATGCAATTTCGGTGTTTCATTGCCAACAAGAAGGTCCAAGGGATACAGTACACATGAAGTGAAGCATCGGAAACTATAACTAGTTTTACTGGAATAGTTCAAATTATGGACAGTAAGAAGAGTCAGTCTTCTTGTACTTAAGTCGGCATTGTGCTTTTGTATTTAATTCCGATGCAATTTCTGTGTTTCATCGTCAATAAGAAGGTCCAAGGGATACAGTAAACCTGAAGTGAAGCATCGGAATCTATAACTAGTGTCACTGGAACGGTTCTAAATATAGACAGTAAGAAGAGTCAGTCTTCCTGTACTTAAGTCGGCATTGTGGCTTTTGTGTTTAATTCCGATGCAATTTCTGTGATTCATCGTCAATAAGAAGGTCCAAGGGAAACAGTAAACCTGAAGTGAAGCATCGGAATCTATAACTAGTGTCACAGGAATGGTTCAAAACATAGACAGTACGAAGAGTCAGTCTACTTGTACTTAAGTCGGCATTGTTCCTTTTTTATTTAATTTCGTTGCTATTTCTGTGTTTCATCGTGAATAACAAGGTCCAAGGGATACAGTAAACCTGGAGATAAGCATCGGAATCTATAACTAGTGTCACAGGATTGGTTCAAAACATAGTCAGTAAGAAGAGTCAGCCTTCTTGTCCTTAAGTTGGCATTGTGCCTTTTGTATTTAATTCCGAAGCAATTTCTGTGTTTCATCGTCAATGAGAAGGTCAGAGGTATACAGTGAACCTGAAGTGAAGCATCGGAATCCACAACTAGTGTCAATGGAATGGTTCAAAACATAGACAGTAAGAACAGCCAGTCTTCTTGTACTTAAGTCGGCATTGTGCCTTTCGTATTTAATTCCGATGCAATTTCTGTGTTTCATCGTCAATAAGAGGGTCAGAGGGATACAGTAAACATGAAGTGAAGCATCGGAATCTATAACTAGTGTCACAGGAATGGTTCAAAATATAGTCAGTAAGAAGATTCAGTCTACTTGTCCTTAAGTCGGCATTGTGCCCTTTGTATTTAATTCCGATGCAATTTCTTTGTTTCATCGTCAATAAGTAGGTCCAAGGGATACAGTAAACCTGAAGTGAAGCATCGGAATCTATAACTAGTGTCACTGGAACGGTTCTAAATATAGACAGTAAGAAGAGTCAGTCTTCCTGTACTTAAGTCGGCATTGTGGCTTTTGTGTTTAATTCCGATGCAATTTCTGTGATTCATCGTCAATGAGAAGGTCCAAGGGAAACAGTAAACCTGAAGTGAAACATCGGAATCTATAACTAGTGTCACAGGAATGGTTCAAAACATAGACAGTACGAGGAGTCAGTCTACTTGTACTTAAGTCGGCATTGTTCCTTTTCTATTTAATTCCGTTGCTATTTCTGTGTTTCATCGTCAATAACAAGGTCCAAGGGATACAGTAAACCTGGAGATAAGCATCGGAATCTATAACTAGTGTCACAGGATTGGTTCAAAACATAGTCAGTAAGAAGAGTCAGCCTTCTTGTCCTTAAGTTGGCATTGTGCCTTTTGTATTTAATTCCGAAGCAATTTCTGTGTTTCATCGTCAATGAGAAGGTCAGAGGTATACAGTGAACCTGAAGTGAAGCATCGGAATCCACATCTAGTGACAATGGAATGGTTCAAAACATAGACAGTAAGAAGAGCCAGTCTTCTTGTACTTAAGTTAGCATTGTGCCTTTTGTATTTAATTCCGATGTTATTTCTGAGTTTCATCGTCAATAAGAAGGTCAGAGGGATACAGTAAACCTGAAGGGAAGCATCGAAATCTATAACTAGTGTCACAGGAATAGTTCAAAATATAGTCAGTAAGAAGAGTCAGTCTTCATGTCCGTAAGCCGGCATTGTCCCTTTTGTATTTAATTCCGATGCAATTTCTGTGTTTCATCGTCAATAAGAAGGTCCAAGGGATATAGTAAACCTGGAGTGAAGCATCGGAATCTATAACTAGTCTGACAGGATAGGTTCAAACATAGACAGTAAGAAGAGTCAGTCAACTTGTACTTAAGTCGGCATTGTGCCTTTTGTATTTAATTCCGATGCAATTTCTGTGTTTCATCGTCAATAAGAAGGTATAAGGGATTCAGTAAACCTGAAGTAAAGCATCGGAATCTACAACTAGTGTCACAGGATTGGTTCAAAACATAGACAGTAAGAAGAGTCAGTCTTCTTGTACTTAAGTCGGCATTGTGCCTTTTGTATTTAATTCCGATGCAGTTTCTGTGTTTCATCGTCAATAAGAAGGGCAGAGGGATACAGTAAACCTGAAGTGAAGCATCGGAATCTATAACTAGTGTCACAAGAATGGTTCAAAACATAGTCAGTATAAAGAGTCAGTCTTCTTGTACTTAAGTCGGCATTGTGCCTTTTGTATTTGATTCCGATGCAATTTCTGTGTTTCATCGTCAATACGGAGGTCCAAGGGATACAGTAAACCTGAAGTGAAGCATCGGAATCTATAACTTGTGTCACTGGAATGGTTCTAAATATAGACAGTAAGAAGAGTCAGTTTTCCTGTACTTAAGCCGGCATTGTGGCTCTTGTGTTTCATTCCGATGCAATTTCTGTGATTCATCGTCAATAAGAAGGTCCAAGGGAAACAGTAAACCTGAAGTGAAACATTGGAATCTATAACTAGTGTCACAGGAATGGTTCAAAACATAGACAGTACAAAGAGTCAGTCTTCTTGTACTTAAGTCGGCATTGTTCCTTTTCTATTTAATTCCGATGCAATTTCTGTGTTTCATCGTCAATAACAAGGTCCAAGGGATACAGTAAACATGGAGTGAAGCATCGGAATCTATAACTAGTGTCACAAGATTGGTACAAAACATAGTCAGTAAGAAGTGTCAGCCTTCTTGTCCTTAAATTGGCATTGTGCCTTTTGTATTTAATTCCGATGCAATTTGTGTGTTTCATCGTCAATAAGAAGGTCAGAGGTATACAGTAAACCTGAAGTGAAGCATCGGAATCCACAACTAGTGTCACAGGAATGGTTCAAATCATAGACAGTAAGAAGAGTCAGTCAACTTGTACTTAAGTCGGCATTGTGCCTTTTGTATTTAATTCCGATGCAATTTCTGTGTTTCATCGCCAATAAGAAGATCCAAGGGATACAGTAAACCTGAAGTGAAGCGTCGGAATCTATAACTAGTGTCACAGGAATGGTTCAAAACATAGACAGTAGGAAGAGTCAGTGTTCATGTACTTATGTCGGCATTGTGCATTTTGTATTTAATTCCGATGCAATTTCTGTGTTTCATCGTCAATAATAAGGTATAAGGGATACAGTAAACCTGAAGTGAAGCATCGGAAACTATAACTATTGTCACAAGAATGGTTCAAAACATAGTCAGTAAGAAGAGTCAGTCTTCTTGTACTTAAGTCGGCACTGTGCCTTTCGTATTTAATTCCGAAACAATTTCTGTGTTTCACCGTCAATAAGGAGGTCAGAGGGATACAGTAAACCTGAAGTGAAGCATCGGAATCTATAACTAGTGTCACTGGAATGCTTCTAAATATAGACAGTAAGAAGAGTCAGTCTTCCTGTACTTAAGTCGGCATTGTGGCTTTTGTGTTTAATTCCGATGCAATTTCTGTGATTCATCGTCAATAAGAAGATCCAAGGGAAACAGTAAACCTAAAGTGAAACATCGGAATCTATAACTTGTGTCACAGGAATGGTTCAGAACATAGACAGTACGAAGAGTCAGTCTTCTTGTACTTAAGTCGGCATTGTTCCTTTTCTATTTAATTCCGATGCAATTTCTGTGTTTCATCGTCAATAACAAGGTTCAAGGGATACAGTTAACCTGGAGTGAAGCATCGGAATCTATCACTAGTTTCACAGGATTGGTTCAAAACATAGTCAGTAAGAAGAGTCAGCCTTCTTGTCCTTAAATTCGCATTGTGCCTTTTGTATTTAATTCCGATGCAATTTCTGTGTTTCATCGTCAATAAGAAGGTCAGAAGTATACAGTAAACCTGAAGTGAAGCATCGGAATCCACAACTAGTGTCACAGGAATGGTTCAAAACTTAGACAGTAGGAAGAGTCAGTCTTCTTGTACTTAAGTCGGCATTGTGCCTTTTGTATTTAATTCCGATGCAATATCTGTGTTTCATCGTCAATAAGATGGTCCAAGGTATACAGTAAACCTAAAGCAAAGCGTCGGAATCTATAACTAGTGTCACAGGAATGGTTGAAACTATAATCAGTAACAAGAGTCAGTCTTCTTGTACGTAAGTCGGCATTGTGCCTTTTCTATTTAATTCCGATTAAATTTCTGTGTTTCATCGTCAATAAGATGGTCCAAGAGATACAGTAAACCTGGAGTGAAGCATCGGAATCTATAACTAGTGTCACAGGAATGGTTCATAACATAGACAGTAAGAAGAGTCGGTCTTCTTGTACTTAAGTCGGCATTGTGCCTTTTCTATTTAATTCCGATGCAATTTCAGTGTTTCATCGTCAATAAGAAGGTCAGAGGGATACAGTAAACATGAAGTGAAGCAACGGAATCTATAACTAGTCTCACAGGAATAGTTCAAAACAGAGTCAGTAAGAAGAGTCAGTCTTCTTGTACATAAGTCGGCATTGTGCCTTTCGTATTTAATTCCGAAGCAATTTCTGTGTTTCACCGTCAATAAGAAGGTCAGAGGGATTCAGTAAACCTGAAGTGAAGCATCGGAATCTATAACTAGTGTCACTGGAATGGTTCTAAATATAGACAGTAAGAAGAGTCAGTCTTCCTGTACTTAAGTCGGCATTGTGGCTTTTGTGTTTAATTCCGATGCAATTTCTGTGATTCATCGTCAATAAGAAGTTCCAAGGGAAACAGTAAACCTGAAGGGAAACATCGGAATCTATAACTTGTGTCACAGGAATGGTTCAAAACATAGACAGTACGAAGAGTCGGTCTTCTTGTACTTAAGTCGGCATTGTTCCTTTTCTATTTAATTCCGATGCAATTTCTGTGTTTCATCGTCAATAACAAGTTCCAAGGGATACAGTTAACCTGGAGTGAAGCATCGGAATCTATCACTAGTGTCACAGGATTGGTTCAAAACATAGTCAGTAAGAAGAGTCAGCCTTCTTGTCCTTAAATTCGCATTGTGCCTTTTGTATTTAATTCCGATGCAATTTCTGTGTTTCATCGTCAATAAGAAGGTCAGAGGTATACAGTAAACCTGAAGTGAAGCGTCGGAATCTATAACTAGTGTCACAGGAATGGTTCAAAACATAGTCAGTAAGAAGAGTCAGTCTCCTTGTACTTAAGTCGGCATTGAGCCATTTGTATTTAATTCCGATGAAATTTCTTTGTTTCATCGTCAATAAGAGGGTGAGAGGTATACAGTAAACCTGAAGTGAAGCGTCGGAATCTATAACTAGTGTCACAGAAATGGTTGAAACTACAATCAGTAAGAAGAGTCAGTCTTCTTGTACGTAAGTCGGCATTGTGCCTTTTCTATTTAATTCCGATTAAATTTCTGTGTTTCATCGTCAATAAGAAGGTCCAAGAGATACAGTAAACCTGGAGTGAAGCATCGGAATCTATAACTAGTGTCACAGGAATGGTTCATAACATAGACAGTAGGAAGAGTCGGTCTTCTTGTACTTAAGTCGGCATTGTGCCTTTTCTATTTACTTCCGATGCAATTTCTGTGTTTCATTGTCAATAAGAAGGTCCAAGGGATACAGTAAACATGAAGTGAAGCATCGGAATCTATAACTAGTGTCACTGGAATGGTTCAAAATATAGACAGTAAGAAGAGTCAGTCTTCTTGTACTTAAGTCGGCATTGTGTCTTTTGTATTTAATTCCGATGCAATTTCTGTGTTTCATCGTCAGTAAGAAGGTACAAGGGATACAGTTAACCTGAAGTGAAGCGTCGGAATCTGTAACTAGTGCCACAGGAATGGTTAAAAACATAGACAGTAGGAAGAGTCAGTGTTCTTGTGCTTAAATCGGTATTGTGCCTTTTGTATTTAAATCCGATGCAATTTCTGCGTTTCTTCGTCAATAAGTAGGTCCAAGGAATACAGTAAACCTGAAGTGAAGCATCGGAATCTACAACTAGTTCCACAGGATTGGTTCAAAACATAGACAGTAAGAAGAGTCAATGTGCTTGTACTTAATTCGGCATTCTGCCTTTTCTATTTAATTCCGATGCAATTTCTGTGTTTAATCGTCAATAAAAAGGTCCAAGGTATACAGCAAACCTGAAGTGAAGCATCGGAATCTATAACTAGTGTCACAGGAATGGTTCAAAACATAGTCAGTAAGAAGAGTCAGTCTCCTTGTACTTAAGTCGGCATTGAGCCATTTGTATTTAATTCCGATGAAATTTCTTTGTTTCATCGTCAATAAGAGGGTGAGAGGGATACAGTAAACCTGAAGTGAAGCATCGGAATCTATAACTAGTGTCACAGGAATGGTTCAAAGCATAGTCAGTAAGAAGAGACCGTCTTCTTGTACTTAAGTCGGCATTGTGCCCTTTGTATTTAATTCCGATGCAATTTCTGTGTTTCATCGTCAATAAGTAGGTCCAAGGGATACAGTGAACCTAGAGTGAAGCACCGGAATCTATAACTAGAGTCACAGTAATGGATCAAAACATAGACAGTAAGAAGGGTCGGTCTTCTTGTACTTAAGTCGGCATTTTGCCATTTGTATTTACTTCCGATGCAATTTCTGTGTTTCATCGTCAATAAGAAGGTATAAGGGATACAGTACACATGAAGTGAAGCATCGGAATCTATAACTAGTGTCACTGGAATAGTTCAAAATATAGACAGTAAGAAGAGTAAGTCTTCTTGTACTTAAGTCGGCATTGTGCCTTTTGTATTTAATTCCGATGCAATTTCTGTGGTTCATCGTCAATAAGAAGGTCCAAGGGATACAGTAAACCTGAAGTGAAGCATCGGACTCTATAACTAGTGTCACAGAAACGGTTCAAAACATAGACAGTTGGAAGAGTCAGTAATCTCATACTTAAGTCGGCATTGTGCCTTTTCTATTTAATTCCGATGCAATTTCTGTGTTTCATCGTCAATAAGAAGGTCCAAGGGGAACAGTAAACCAGAAGTGAAGCATCGGAATGTATAACTAGTGTCACAGGAATGGTTCCACACATAGACAGTACGAAGAGTCAGTCTTCTTGTACTTACGTCGGCATGGTGGCTTTTGTATTTAATTCCGATGCAATTTCTGTGTTTCATAGACAATAAGAACGTCAGAGGGATACAGTAAACCTGAAGGGAAGCATCGGAATCCAAAACTAGTGTCACAGGAACGGTTCAAAACATAGTCAGTAAGAAGAGTCAGTCTTCTTGTACTTAAGTCGGCATTGTGCCATTTGTACTTAATTCCGACGCAATTTCTGTGTTTCATCGTCAATAAGAGGGTGAGAGGGATACAGTAAACCTCAAGTCAAGCATCGGAAACTATAACTAGTGTCACAGGAATGGTTCAAAGCATAGTCAGTAAGAAGAGACCGTCTTCTTGTACTTAAGTCGGCATTGTGCCTTTCGTATATAATTCCGATGCAATTTCTGTGTTTCACTGTCAATAAGAAGGTCAGAGGGATACAGTAAACCTGAAGTGAAGCATCGGAATCTATAACTAGTGTCACAGGAATGGTTCCAAAATATACAGTAAGAATAGTCAGTCTTCTTGTACTTAAATCGTCATTGTGCCTTTTGTATTTAATTCCGATGCAATTTCTGTGTTTCATCGTCAATAAGAGGGTCAGAGGGATACAGTAAACATGAAGTGAAGCATCGGAAACTATAACTAGTGTCACAGGAATGGTTCAAAACATAGTCAGTAAGAAGATTCAGTCTTCTTCTCCTTAAGTCGGCATTGTGCCCTTTTTATTTAATTCCGATGCAATTTCTGTGTTTCATCGTCAATAAGAAGGTCCAAGGGATACAGTACACATGAAGTGAAGCATCGGAATCTATAACTAGTGTCACTGGAATAGTTCAAACTATAGACAGTAAGAAGAGTCAGTCTTCTTGTACTTAAGTCGGCATTGTGCCTTTTGTATTTATTTCCGATGCAATTTCTGTGGTTCATCGTCAATAAGAAGGTCCAAGGGATAGAGTAAACCTGATGTGAAGCATCGGACTCTATAGCTAGTGTCACAGAAATGGTTCAAAACATAGACAGTAGGAAGAGTCAGTCATCTCATACTTAAGTCGGCATTGTGCCTTTTGTATTTAATTCCGATGCAATTTCTGTGTTTCATCGTCAATAAGAAGGTCCAAGGGAAACAGTAAACCTGAAGTGAAGCATCGGAATCTATAACTAGTATCACAGGAATGGTTCCACACATAGATAGTAACAAGAGTCAGTCTTGTTGTACTTAAGTCGGCATGGTGGCTTTTGTATTTAATTCCGATGCAATTTCTGTGTTTCATAGTCAATAAGAACGTCAGAGGGATACAGTAAACCTGAAGTGAAGCATCGGAATCCAAAACTAGTGTCACAGGAACGGTTCAAAACATAGACAGTAGGAAGAGTCAGTCTTCTTGTACGTAAGTCGGCATTGTGCCTTTTGTATTTAATTCTGATGCAATTTCTGTGTTTCATCGTCAATAAGAAGGTCCAAGGTATACAGCAAACCTGAAGTGAAGCATCGCAATCTACAACTAAAGTCACAGGAATGGTCAAAAACATAGTCAGTAAGACGAGTCAGTCTTCTTTTACTTCAGTCGGCATTGTGCCTCTTCTATTTAATTCCGATGCAATTTCTGTGTTTCATCGTCAATAAGAAGGTCCAAGGGATACAGTAAACCTGGAGTGAAGCATCGGAATCTATCACTAGAGTCACAGGAATGGTTCAAATCATAGACAGTAAGAAGAGTCAGTCCTCTTGTACTTAAGTCGACATTGTGCCTTTTCTATTTAATTCCGATGCAATTTCTGTGTTTCATCGTCAATAAGAAGGTCAGAGGTATACAGTAAACCTGAAGTGAAGCATCGGAATCCACAACTAGTGTCACAGGAATGGTTCAAAACATAGACAGTAAGAAGAGTCAGTCAACTTGTACTTAAGTCGGCATTGTGCCTTTTGTATTTAATTCCGATGCAATTTCTGTGTTTCATCGCCAATAAGAAGATCCAAGGGATACAGTAAACCTGAAGTGAAGCGTCGGAATCTATAACTAGTGTCACAGGAATGGTTCAAAACATAGACAGTAGGAAGAGTCAGTGTTCATGTACTTATGTCGGCATTGTGCCTTTTGTATTTAATTCCGATGCAATTTCTGTGTTTCATCGTCAATAATAAGGTATAAGGGATACAGTAAACCTGAAGTGAAGCATCGGAAACTATAACTAGTGTCACAAGAATGGTTCAAAACATAGTCAGTAAGAAGAGTCAGTCTTCTTGTACTTAAGTCGGCACTGTGCCTTTCGTATTTAATTCCGAAACAATTTCTGTGTTTCACCGTCAATAAGGAGGTCAGAGGGATACAGTAAACCTGAAGTGAAGCATCGGAATCTATAACTAGTGTCACTGGAATGGTTCTAAATATAGACAGTAAGAAGAGTCAGTCTTCCTGTACTTAAGTCGGCATTGTGGCTTTTGTGTTTAATTCCGATGCAATTTCTGTGATTCATCGTCAATAAGAAGATCCAAGGGAAACAGTAAACCTAAAGTGAAACATCGGAATCTATAACTTGTGTCACAGGAATGGTTCAAAACATAGACAGTACGAAGAGTCAGTCTTCTTGTACTTAAGTCAGCATTGTTCCTTTTCTATTTAATTCCGATGCAATTTCTGTGTTTCATCGTCAATAACAAGGTTCAAGGGATACAGTTAACCTGGAGTGAAGCATCGGAATCTATCACTAGTGTCACAGGATTGGTTCAAAACATAGTCAGTAAGAAGAGTCAGCCTTCTTGTCCTTAAATTCGCATTGTGCCTTTTGTATTTAATTCCGATGCAATTTCTATGTTTCATCGTCAATAAGAAGGTCAGAGGTATACAGTAAACCTGAAGTGAAGCATCGGAATCCACAACTAGTGTCACAGGATAGGTTCAAAACATAGACAGTAGGAAGAGTCAGTCTTCTTGTACTTATGTCGGCATTGTGCCTTTTGTATTTAATTCCGATGCAATATCTGTGTTTCATCGTCAATAAGATGGTCCAAGGTATACAGTAAACCTAAAGCAAAGCGTCGGAATCTATAACTAGTGTCACAGGAATGGTTGAAACTATAATCAGTAACAAGAGTCAGTCTTCTTGTACGTAAGTCGGCATTGTGCCTTTTCTATTTAATTCCGATTAAATTTCTGTGTTTCATCGTCAATAAGATGGTCCAAGAGATACAGTAAACCTGGAGTGAAGCATCGGAATCTATAACTAGTGTCACAGGAATGGTTCATAACATAGACAGTAAGAAGAGTCGGTCTTCTTGTACTTAAGTCGGCATTGTGCCTTTTCTATTTCATTCCGATGCAATTTCTGTGTTTCATCGTCAATAAGAAGGTCAGAGGGATACAGTAAACATGAAGTGAAGCAACGGAATCTATAACTAGTCTCACAGGAATAGTTCAAAACAGAGTCAGTAAGAAGAGTCAGTCTTCTTGTACATAAGTCGGCATTGTGCCTTTCGTATTTAATTCCGAAGCAATTTCTGTGTTTCACCGTCAATAAGAAGGTCAGAGGGATTCAGTAAACCTGAAGTGAAGCATCGAAATCTATAACTAGTGTCACTGGAATGGTTCTAAATATAGACAGTAAGAAGAGTCAGTCTTCCTGTACTTAAGTCGGCATTGTGGCTTTTGTGTTTAATTCCGATGCAATATCTGTGATTCATCGTCAATAAGAAGTTCCAAGGGAAACAGTAAACCTGAAGGGAAACATCGGAATCTATAACTTGTGTCACAGGAATGGTTCAAAACATAGACAGTACGAAGAGTCGGTCTTCTTGTACTTAAGTCGGCATTGTTCCTTTTCTATTTAATTCCGATGCAATTTCTGTGTTTCATCGTCAATAACAAGGTCCAAGGGATACAGTTAACCTGGAGTGAAGCATCGGAATCTATCACTAGTGTCACAGGATTGGTTCAAAACATAGTCAGTAAGATGAGTCAGCCTTCTTGTCCTTAAATTCGCATTGTGCCTTTTGTATTTAATTCCGATGCAATTTCTGTGTTTCATCGTCAATAAGAAGGTCAGAGGTATACAGTAAACCTGAAGTGAAGCATCGGAATCCACAACTAGTGTCACAGGAATGGTTCAAAGCATTGACAGTAGGAAGAGTCAGTCTTCTTGTACTTAAGTCGGCATTGTGCCTTTTGTATTTAATTCCGATGCAATATCTGTGTTTCATCGTCAATAAGATGGTCTAAGGTATACAGTAAACCTAAAGCAAAGCGTCGGAATCTATAACTAGTGTCACAGAAATGGTTGAAACTATAATCAGTAAGAAGAGTCAGTCTTCTTGTACGTAAGTCGGCATTGTGCCTTTTCTATTTAATTCCGATTAAATTTCTGTGTTTCATCGTCAGTAAGAAGGTACAAGGGATACAGTTAACCTGAAGTGAAGCGTCGGAATCTATAACTAGTGCCACAGGAATGGTTAAAAACATAGACAGTAGGAAGAGTCAGTATTCTTGTACTTAAATCGGTATTGTGCCTTTTGTATTTAAATCCGATGCAATTTCTGCGTTTCTTCGTCAATAAGTAGGTCCAAGGAATACAATAAACCTGAAGTGAAGCATCGGAATCTACAACTAGTTTCACAGGATTGGTTCAAAACATAGACAGTAAGAAGAGTCAATGTGCTTGTACTTAATTCGGCATTCTGCCTTTTCTATTTAATTCCGATGCAATTTCTGTGTTTAATCGTCAATAAAAAGGTCCAAGGTATACAGCAAACCTGAAGTGAAGCATCGGAATCTATAACTAGTGTCACAGGAATGGTTCAAAACATAGTCAGTAAGAAGATTCAGTCCCCTTGTACTTAAGTCGGCATTGAGCCTTTTGTATTTAATTCCGATGAAATTTCTTTGTTTCATCGTCAATAAGAGGGTGAGAGGGATACAGTAAACCTGAAGTGAAGCATCGGAATCTATAACTAGTGTCACAGGAATGGTTCAAAGCATAGTCAGTAAGAAGAGACCGTCTTCTTGTACTTAAGTCGGCATTGTGCCCTTTGTATTTAATTCCGATGCAATTTCTGTGTTTCATCGTCAATAAGTAGGTCCAAGGGATACAGTGAACCTAGAGTGAAGCACCGGAATCTATAACTAGAGTCACAGTAATGGATCAAAACATAGACAGTAAGAAGGGTCGGTCTTCTTGTACTTAAGTCGGCATTTTGCCTTTTGTATTTACTTCCGATGCAATTTCTGTGTTTCATCGTCAATAAGAAGGTATAAGGGATACAGTACACATGAAGTGAAGCATCGGAATCTATAACTAGTGTCACAGGAATGGTTCCAAACATAGACAGTACGAAGAGTCAGTCTTCTTGTACTTACGTCGGCATGGTGGCTTTTGTATTTAATTCCGATGCAATTTCTGTGTTTCATAGACAATAAGAACGTCAGAGGGATACAGTAAACCTGAAGTGAAGCATCGGAATCCAAAACTAGTGTCACAGGAACGGTTCAAAACATAGTCAGTAAGAAGAGTCAGTCTTCTTGTACTTAAGTCGGCATTGTGCCATTTGTACTTAATTCCGACGCAATTTCTGTGTTTCATCGTCAATAAGAGGGTGAGAGGGATACAGTAAACCTCAAGTCAAGCATCGGAAACTATAACTAGTGTCACAGGAATGGTTCAAAGCATAGTCAGTAAGAAGAGACCGTCTTCTTGTACTTAAGTCGGCATTGTGCCTTTCGTATATAATTCCGATGCAATTTCTGTGTTTCACTGTCAATAAGAAGGTCAGAGGGATACAGTAAACCTGAAGTGAAGCATCGGAATCTATAACTAGTGTCACAGGAATGGTTCCAAAATATACAGTAAGAATAGTCAGTCTTCTTGTACTTAAATCGTCATTGTGCCTTTTGTATTTAATTCCGATGCAATTTCTGTGTTTCATCGTCAATAAGAGGGTCAGAGGGATACAGTAAACATGAAGTGAAGCATCGGAAACTATAACTAGTGTCACAGGAATGGTTCAAAACATAGTCAGTAAGAAGATTCAGTCTTCTTCTCCTTAAGTCGGCATTGTGCCCTTTTTATTTAATTCCGATGCAATTTCTGTGTTTCATCGTCAATAAGTAGGTCCAAGGGATACAGTGAACCTGGATTGAAGCACCGGAATCTATAACTAGAGTCACAATAATGGATCGAAACATAGACAGTAAGAAGAGTCGGTCTTCTTGTACTTAAGTCGGCATTGTGCCTTTTGTATTTAATTCCGATGCAATTTCTGTGTTTCATCGTCAATAAGAAGGTCCAAGGGATACAGTACACATGAAGTGAAGCATCGGAATCTATAACTAGTGTCACTGGAATAGTTCAAACTATAGACAGTAAGAAGAGTCAGTCTTCTTGTACTTAAGTCGGCATTGTGACTTTTGTATTTATTTCCGATGCAATTTCTGTGGTTCATCGTCAATAAGAAGGTCCAAGGGATAGAGTAAACCTGATGTGAAGCATCGGACTCTATAGCTAGTGTCACAGAAATGGTTCAAAACATAGACAGTAGGAAGAGTCAGTCATCTCATACTTAAGTCGGCATTGTGCCTTTTGTATTTAATTCCGATGCAATTTCTGTGTTTCATCGTCAATAAGAAGGTCCAAGGGAAACAGTAAACCTGAAGTGAAGCATCGGAATCTATAACTAGTGTCACAGGAATGGTTCAAAGCATAGTCAGTAAGAAGAGACCGTCTTCTTGTACTTAAGTCGGCATTGTGCCCTTTGTATTTAATTCCGATGCAATTTCTGTGTTTCATCGTCAATAAGTAGGTCCAAGGGATACAGTGAACCTAGAGTGAAGCACCGGAATCTATAACTAGAGTCACAGTAATGGATCAAAACATAGACAGTAAGAAGGGTCGGTCTTCTTGTACTTAAGTCGGCATTTTGCCTTTTGTATTTACTTCCGATGCAATTTCTGTGTTTCATCGTCAATAAGAAGGTATAAGGGATACAGTACACATGAAGTGAAGCATCGGAATCTATAACTAGTGTCACAGGAATGGTTCCAAACATAGACAGTACGAAGAGTCAGTCTTCTTGTACTTACGTCGGCATGGTGGCTTTTGTATTTAATTCCGATGCAATTTCTGTGTTTCATAGACAATAAGAACGTCAGAGGGATACAGTAAACCTGAAGTGAAGCATCGGAATCCAAAACTAGTGTCACAGGAACGGTTCAAAACATAGTCAGTAAGAAGAGTCAGTCTTCTTGTACTTAAGTCGGCATTGTGCCATTTGTACTTAATTCCGACGCAATTTCTGTGTTTCATCGTCAATAAGAGGGTGAGAGGGATACAGTAAACCTCAAGTCAAGCATCGGAAACTATAACTAGTGTCACAGGAATGGTTCAAAGCATAGTCAGTAAGAAGAGACCGTCTTCTTGTACTTAAGTCGGCATTGTGCCTTTCGTATATAATTCCGATGCAATTTCTGTGTTTCACTGTCAATAAGAAGGTCAGAGGGATACAGTAAACCTGAAGTGAAGCATCGGAATCTATAACTAGTGTCACAGGAATGGTTCCAAAATATACAGTAAGAATAGTCAGTCTTCTTGTACTTAAATCGTCATTGTGCCTTTTGTATTTAATTCCGATGCAATTTCTGTGTTTCATCGTCAATAAGAGGGTCAGAGGGATACAGTAAACATGAAGTGAAGCATCGGAAACTATAACTAGTGTCACAGGAATGGTTCAAAACATAGTCAGTAAGAAGATTCAGTCTTCTTCTCCTTAAGTCGGCATTGTGCCCTTTTTATTTAATTCCGATGCAATTTCTGTGTTTCATCGTCAATAAGTAGGTCCAAGGGATACAGTGAACCTGGATTGAAGCACCGGAATCTATAACTAGAGTCACAATAATGGATCGAAACATAGACAGTAAGAAGAGTCGGTCTTCTTGTACTTAAGTCGGCATTGTGCCTTTTGTATTTAATTCCGATGCAATTTCTGTGTTTCATCGTCAATAAGAAGGTCCAAGGGATACAGTACACATGAAGTGAAGCATCGGAATCTATAACTAGTGTCACTGGAATAGTTCAAACTATAGACAGTAAGAAGAGTCAGTCTTCTTGTACTTAAGTCGGCATTGTGACTTTTGTATTTATTTCCGATGCAATTTCTGTGGTTCATCGTCAATAAGAAGGTCCAAGGGATAGAGTAAACCTGATGTGAAGCATCGGACTCTATAGCTAGTGTCACAGAAATGGTTCAAAACATAGACAGTAGGAAGAGTCAGTCATCTCATACTTAAGTCGGCATTGTGCCTTTTGTATTTAATTCCGATGCAATTTCTGTGTTTCATCGTCAATAAGAAGGTCCAAGGGAAACAGTAAACCTGAAGTGAAGCATCGGAATCTATAACTAGTATCACAGGAATGGTTCCACACATAGACAGTAACAAGAGTCAGTCTTGTTGTACTTAAGTCGGCATGGTGGCTTTTGTATTTAATTCCGATGCAATTTCTGTGTTTCATAGTCAATAAGAACGTCAGAGGGATACAGTAAACCTGAAGTGAAGCATCGGAATCCAAAACTAGTGTCACAGGAACGGTTCAAAACATAGACAGTAGGAAGAGTCAGTCTTCTTGTACGTAAGTCGGCATTGTGCCTTTTGTATTTAATTCTGATGCAATTTCTGTGTTTCATCGTCAATAAGAAGGTCCAAGGGATACAGTAAACCTGGAGTGAAGCATCGGAATCTATCACTAGAGTCACAGGAATGGTTCAAATCATAGACAGTAAGAAGAGTCAGTCCTCTTGTACTTAAGTCGACATTGTGCCTTTTCTATTTAATTCCGATGCAATTTCTGTGTTTCATCGTCAATAAGAAGGTCAGAGGTATACAGTAAACCTGAAGTGAAGCATCGGAATCCACAACTAGTGTCACAGGAATGGTTCAAAACATAGACAGTAAGAAGAGTCAGTCAACTTGTATTTAAGTCGGCATTGTGCCTTTTGTATTTAATTCCGATGCAATTTCTGTGTTTCATCGCCAATAAGAAGATCCAAGGGATACAGTAAACCTGAAGTGAAGCGTCGGAATCTATAACTAGTGTCACAGGAATGGTTCAAAACATAGACAGTAGGAAGAGTCAGTGTTCATGTACTTATGTTGGCATTGTGCCTTTTGTATTTAATTCCGATGCAATTTCTGTGTTTCATCGTCAATAATAAGGTATAAGGGATACAGTAAACCTGAAGTGAAGCATCGGAAACTATAACTAGTGTCACAAGAATGGTTCAGAACATAGTCAGTAAGAAGAGTCAGTCTTCTTGTACTTAAGTCGGCACTGTGCCTTTCGTATTTAATTCCGAAACAATTTCTGTGTTTCACCGTCAATAAGGAGGTCAGAGGGATACAGTAAACCTGAAGTGAAGCATCGGAATCTATAACTAGTGTCACTGGAATGGTTCTAAATATAGACAGTAAGAAGAGTCAGTCTTCCTGTACTTAAGTCGGCATTGTGGCTTTTGTGTTTAATTCCGATGCAATTTCTGTGATTCATCGTCAATAAGAAGATCCAAGGGAAACAGTAAACCTAAAGTGAAACATCGGAATCTATAACTTGTGTCACAGGAATGGTTCAAAACATAGACAGTACGAAGAGTCAGTCTTCTTGTACTTATGTCGGCATTGTTCCTTTTCTATTTAATTCCGATGCAATTTCTGTGTTTCATCGTCAATAACAAGGTTCAAGGGATACAGTTAACCTGGAGTGAAGCATCGGAATCTATCACTAGTGTCACAGGATTGGTTCAAAACATAGTCAGTAAGAAGAGTCAGCCTTCTTGTCCTTAAATTCGAATTGTGCCTTTTGTATTTAATTCCGATGCAATTTCTGTGTTTCATCGTCAATAAGAAGGTCAGAGGTATACAGTAAACCTGAAGTGAAGCATCGGAATCCACAACTAGTGTCACAGGATAGGTTCAAAACATAGACAGTAGGAAGAGTCAGTCTTCTTGTACTTAAGTCGGCATTGTGCCTTTTGTATTTAATTCCGATGCAATATCTGTGTTTCATCGTCAATAAGATGGTCCAAGGTATACAGTAAACCTAAAGCAAAGCGTCGGAATCTATAACTAGTGTCACAGGAATGGTTGAAACTATAATCAGTAACAAGAGTCAGTCTTCTTGTACGTAAGTCGGCATTGTGCCTTTTCTATTTAATTCCGATTAAATTTCTGTGTTTCATCGTCAATAAGATGGTCCAAGAGATACAGTAAACCTGGAGTGAAGCATCGGAATCTATAACTAGTGTCACAGGAATGGTTCATAACATAGACAGTAAGAAGAGTCGGTCTTCTTGTACTTAAGTCGGCATTGTGCCTTTTCTATTTAATTCCGATGCAATTTCTGTGTTTCATCGTCAATAAGAAGGTCAGAGGGATACAGTAAACATGAAGTGAAGCAACGGAATCTATAACTAGTCTCACAGGAATAGTTCAAAACAGAGTCAGTAAGAAGAGTCAGTCTTCTTGTACATAAGTCGGCATTGTGCCTTTCGTATTTAATTCCGAAGCAATTTCTGTGTTTCACCGTCAATAAGAAGGTCAGAGGGATTCAGTAAACCTGAAGTGAAGCATCGGAATCTATAACTAGTGTCACTGGAATGGTTCTAAATATAGACAGTAAGAAGAGTCAGTCTTCCTGTACTTAAGTCGGCATTGTGGCTTTTGTGTTTAATTCCGATGCAATTTCTGTGATTCACCGTCAATAAGAAGTTCCAAGGGAAACAGTAAACCTGAAGGGAAACATCGGAATCTATAACTTGTGTCACAGGAATGGTTCAAAACATAGACAGTACGAAGAGTCGGTCTTCTTGTACTTAAGTCGGCATTGTTCCTTTTCTATTTAATTTTGATGCAATTTCTGTGTTTCATCGTCAATAACAAGGTCCAAGGGATACAGTTAACCTGGAGTGAAGCATCGGAATCTATCACTAGTGTCACAGGATTGGTTCAAAACATAGTCAGTAAGATGAGTCAGCCTTCTTGTCCTTAAATTCGCATTGTGCCTTTTGTATTTAATTCCGATGCAATTTCTGTGTTTCATCGTCAATAAGAAGGTCAGAGGTATACAGTAAACCTGAAGTGAAGCATCGGAATCCACAACTAGTGTCACAGGAATGGTTCAAAGCATAGACAGTAGGAAGAGTCAGTCTTCTTGTACTTAAGTCGGCATTGTGCCTTTTGTATTTAATTCCGATGCAATATCTGTGTTTCATCGTCAATAAGATGGTCTAAGGTATACAGTAAACCTAAAGCAAAGCGTCGGAATCTATAACTAGTGTCACAGAAATGGTTGAAACTATAATCAGTAAGAAGAGTCAGTCTTCTTGTACGTAAGTCGGCATTGTGCCTTTTCTATTTAATTCCGATTAAATTTCTGTGTTTCATCGTCAATAAGAAGGTCCAAGAGATACAGTAAACCTGGAGTGAAGCATCGGAATCTATAACTAGTGTCACAGGAATGGTTCATAACATAGACAGTAGGAAGAGTCGGTCTTCTTGTACTTAAGTCGGCAAGATGCCTTTTCTATTTAATTCCGATGCAATTTCTGTGTTTCATTGTCAATAAGAAGGTCCAAGGGATACAGTAAACATGAAGTGAAGCATCGGAATCTATAACTAGTGTCACTGGAATGGTTCAAAATATAGACAGTAAGAAGAGTCAGTCTTCTTGTACTTATGTCGGCATTTTGTCTTTTGTATTTAATTCCGATGCAATTTCTGTGTTTCATCGTCAGTAAGAAGGTACAAGGGATACAGTTAACCTGAAGTGAAGCGTTGGAATATATAACTAGTGCCACAGGAATGGTTAAAAACATAGACAGTAGGAAGAGTCAGTATTCTTGTACTTAAATCGGTATTGTGCCTTTTGTATTTAAATCCGATGCAATTTCTGCGTTTCTTCGTCAATAAGTAGGTCCAAGGAATACAGTAAACCTGAAGTGAAGCATCGGAATCTACAACTAGTTTCACAGGATTGGTTCAAAACATAGACAGTAAGAAGAGTCAATGTGCTTGTACTTAATTCGGCATTCTGCCTTTTCTATTTAATTCCGATGCAATTTCTGTGTTTAATCGTCAATAAAAAGGTCCAAGGTATACAGCAAACCTGAAGTGAAGCATCGGAATCTATAACTAGTGTCACAGGAATGGTTCAAAGCATAGTCAGTAAGAAGAGACCGTCTTCTTGTACTTAAGTCAGCATTGTGCCCTTTGTATTTAATTCCGATGCAATTTCTGTGTTTCATCGTCAATAAGTAGGTCCAAGGGATACAGTGAACCTAGAGTGAAGCACCGGAATCTATAACTAGAGTCACAGTAATGGATCAAAACATAGACAGTAAGAAGGGTCGGTCTTCTTGTACTTAAGTCGGCATTTTGCCTTTTGTATTTACTTCCGATGCAATTTCTGTGTTTCATCGTCAATAAGAAGGTATAAGGGATACAGTACACATGAAGTGAAGCATCGGAATCTATAACTAGTGTCACTGGAATAGTTCAAAATATAGACAGTAAGAAGAGTAAGTCTTCTTGTACTTAAGTCGGCATTGTGCCTTTTGTATTTAATTCCGATGCAATTTCTGTGGTTCATCGTCAATAAGAAGGTCCAAGGGATACAGTAAACCTGAAGTGAAGCATCGGACTCTATAACTAGTGTCACAGAAACGGTTCAAAACATAGACAGTTGGAAGAGTCAGTAATCTCATACTTCAGTCGGCATTGTGCCTTTTCTATTTAATTCCGATGCAATTTCTGTGTTTCATCGTCAATAAGAAGGTCCAAGGGGAACAGTAAACCTGAAGTGAAGCATCGGAATCTATAACTAGTGTCACAGGAATGGTTCCACACATAGACAGTACGAAGAGTCAGTCTTCTTGTACTTACGTCGGCATGGTGGCTTTTGTATTTAATTCCGATGCAATTTCTGTGTTTCATAGACAATAAGAACGTCAGAGGGATACAGTAAACCTGAAGTGAAGCATCGGAATCCAAAACTAGTGTCACAGGAACGGTTCAAAACATAGTCAGTAAGAAGAGTCAGTCTTCTTGTACTTAAGTCGGCATTGTGCCATTTGTACTTAATTCCGACGCAATTTCTGTGTTTCATCGTCAATAAGAGGGTGAGAGGGATACAGTAAACCTCAAGTCAAGCATCGGAAACTATAACTAGTGTCACAGGAATGGTTCAAAGCATAGTCAGTAAGAAGAGACCGTCTTCTTGTACTTAAGTCGGCATTGTGCCTTTCGTATATAATTCCGATGCAATTTCTGTGTTTCACTGTCAATAAGAAGGTCAGAGGGATACAGTAAACCTGAAGTGAAGCATCGGAATCTATAACTAGTGTCACAGGAATGGTTCCAAAATATACAGTAAGAATAGTCAGTCTTCTTGTACTTAAATCGTCATTGTGCCTTTTGTATTTAATTCCGATGCAATTTCTGTGTTTCATCGTCAATAAGAGGGTCAGAGGGATACAGTAAACATGAAGTGAAGCATCAGAAACTATAACTAGTGTCACAGGAATGGTTCAAAACATAGACAGTAAGAAGATTCAGTCTTCTTCTCCTTAAGTCGGCATTGTGCCCTTTTTATTTAATTCCGATGCAATTTCTGTGTTTCATCGTCAATAAGTAGGTCCAAGGGATACAGTGAACTTGGATTGAAGCACCGGAATCTATAACTAGAGTCACAATAATGGATCGAAACATAGACAGTAAGAAGAGTCGGTCTTCTTGTACTTAAGTCGGCATTGTGCCTTTTGTATTTAATTCCGATGCAATTTCTGTGTTTCATCGTCAATAAGAAGGTCCAAGGGATACAGTACACATGAAGTGAAGCATCGGAATCTATAACTAGTGTCACTGGAATAGTTCAAAATATAGACAGTAAGAAGAGTCAGTCTTCTTGTACTTAAGTCGGCATTGTGCCTTTTGTATTTATTTCCGATGCAATTTCTGTGGTTCATCGTCAATAAGAAGGTCCAAGGGATAGAGTAAACCTGATGTGAAGCATCGGACTCTATAGCTAGTGTCACAGAAATGGTTCAAAACATAGACAGTAGGAAGAGTCAGTCATCTCATACTTAAGTCGGCATTGTGCCTTTTGTATTTAATTCCGATGCAATTTCTGTGTTTCATCGTCAATAAGAAGGTCCAAGGGAAACAGTAAACCTGAAGTGAAGCATCGGAATCTATAACTAGTATCACAGGAATGGTTCCACACAGAGACAGTAACAAGAGTCAGTCTTGTTGTACTTAAGTCGGCATGGTGGCTTTTGTATTTAATTCCGATGCAATTTCTGTGTTTCATAGTCAATAAGAACGTCAGAGGGATACAGTAAACCTGAAGTGAAGCATCGGAATCCAAAACTAGTGTCACAGGAACGGTTCAAAACATAGACAGTAGGAAGAGTCAGTCTTCTTGTACGTAAGTCGGCATTGTGCCTTTTGTATTTAATTCTGATGCAATTTCTGTGTTTCATCGTCAATAAGAAGGTCCAAGGTATACAGCAAACCTGAAGTGAAGCATCGCAATCTACAACTAAAGTCACAGGAATGGTCAAAAGCATAGTCAGTAAGACGAGTCAGTCTTCTTGTACTTTAGTCGGCATTGTGCCTTTTCTATTTAATTCCGATGCAATTTCTGTGTTTCATCGCCAATAAGAAGGTCCAAGGGATACAGTAAACCTGGAGTGAAGCATCGGAATCTATCACTAGAGTCACAGGAATGGTTCAAATCATAGACAGTAAGAAGAGTCAGTCCTCTTGTACTTAAGTCGACATTGTGCCTTTTCTATTTAATTCCGATGCAATTTCTGTGTTTCATCGTCAATACGAAGGTCAGAGGGATACAATAAACCTGAAGTGAAATATCGGAATCTATAACAAGTGTCACAGGAAAGGTTCAAAACATAGACAGTAAGAAGGGTCAGTCTTCTTGTCCTAAAGTCGGCATTGTGCCTTTTGTATTTAATTCCGATGCAATTTCTGTGTTTCATCGTCATAAGTAGGTCTAAGGGATACAGTAAACCTGGAGTGAAGCACCGGAATCTATAACTATAATCACAGTAATAGTTCAAAACATATACAGTAGGAAGAGTCGGTCTTCTTGTACTTAAGTCGGCATTGTGCCTTTTGTATTTAATTCCGATGCAATTTCTGTGATTCATCGTCAATAAGAAGGTCCAAGGGATACAGTAAACCTGGAGTGAAGCATCGGAATCTGTAACTAGTGTCACAGGAAAGGTTCAAAGCATAGACAGTAAGAAGAGTCAGTCTTCTTGTACTTAAGTCGGCATTGTGCCTTTTCAATTTAATTCTGATGCAATTTCTGTGTTTCATCGTCAATAAGAAGGTCAGAGGGATACAGTAAACCTGAAGTGAAGCATCGGAATCTATAACTAGTGTCACAGGAATGGTTCAAAACATAGTCAGTAAGAAGATTCAGTCTTCCTGTCCTTAAGTCGGCATTGTGCATTTTGTATTTAATTCTGATGCAATTTCTGTGTTTCATCGTCAATAAGAAGATCCAAGGGAAACAGTAAACCTGGAGTGTAGCATCGGAATCTATAAGGAGTGTCACAGGAATGGTTCAAACATAGACATTAAGAAGAGTCAGTCTTCGTGTATTGAAGTCGGTATTTTTCCACTTGTATTTAATTCCAATGCAATTTCTGAGTTTCATCGTCAATAAGAAGGTCAGAGGGATACAGTAAACGTGAAGTGAAGCTTCGGAATCTATAACTAACGTCACAGGAATGGTTCAAAGCATAGTCAGTAAGAAGAGTCAGTCTTCTTGTCCTTATGTCGGCATTGTGCCTTTTGTATTTAATTCCGATGCAATTTCTGTGTTTGATCGTCAATGAGAAGGTCCAAGGGATATAGTAAACCTGGAGTGAAGCATCGGAATCTATAACTAGTGTCACAGGAATGGTTCAAAACATAGACAGTAAGAAGAGTCAGTGTTCTCGTACTTAAGTCGGCATTGTGCTTTTGTATTTAATTCCGATGCAATTTCTGTGTTTCATCGTCAATAAGAAGGTCCAAGGGATACAGTAAACCTGAAGTGAAGCATCGGAATCTAAAACTAGTGTCACAGGATTGGTTCAAAACATAGACAGTAAGAAGAGTCAGTCTTCTTGTACTTAAATCGGCATTGTGGCTTTTGTTTTTTTTTCCGATGCAATTTCTGTGTTTCATCGTCAATAAGAAGGTTAGAGGGATACAGTAAACATGAAGTGAAGCAACGGAATCTATAACTAGTGTCACAGGAATAGTTCAAAACAGAGTCAGTAAGAAGAGTCAGTCTTCTTGTACTTAAGTCGGCATTCTGCCTTTTGTATTTAATTTCGAAGCAATTTCTGTGTTTCATTGTCAATAAGAAGGTCCAAGGGATACAGTAAACCTGAAGTGAAGCATCGGAATCTATAACTAGTGTCACTGGAATGGTTCAAAATATAGACAGTAAGAAGAGTCAGTCTTCTTGTACTTAAGTCGGCATTGTGTCTTTTGTATTTAATTCCGATGCAATTTCTGTGTTTCATCGTCAGTAAGAAGGTACAAGGGATACAGTTAACCTGAAGTGAAGCGTCGGAATCTATAACTAGTGCCACAGGAATGGTTAAAAACATAGACAGTAGGAAGAGTCAGTGTTCTTGTACTTAAATCGGCATTGTGCCTTTTGTATTTAAATCCGATGCAATTTCTCCGTTTCTTCGTCAATAAGTAGGTCCAAGGAATACAGTAAACCTGAAGTGAAGCATCGTAATCTACAACTAGTTTCACAGGATTGGTTCAAAACATAGACAGTAAGAAGAGTCAATGTGCTTGTACTTAATTCGGCATTGTGCCTTTTCTATTTAATTCCGATGCAATTTCTGTGTTTCATCGTCAATAAAAAGGTCCAAGGTATACAGCAAACCTGAAGTGAAGCATCGGAATCTATAACTAGTGTCACAGGAATGGTTCAAAACATAGTCAGTAAGAAGAGTCAGTCTCCTTGTACTTAAGTCGGCATTGAGCCTTTTGTATTTAATTCCGATGAAATTTCTGTGTTTCATCGTCAATAAGAGGGTGAGAGGGATACAGTAAACCTGAAGTGAAGCATCGGAATCTATAACTAGTGTCACAGGAATGGTTAAAAGCATAGTCAGTAAGAAGAGACCGTCTTCTTGTACTTAAGTCGGCATTGTGCCTTTCGTATTTAATTCCGATGCAATTTCTGTGTTTCACCGTCAATAAGAAGGTCAGAGGGATACAGTAAACCTGAAGTGAAGCATCGGAATCTATAACTAGTGTAACAGGAATGGTTCAAATATATACAGTAAGAAGAGTCAGTCTTCTTGTACTTAAGTCGGCATTGTGCCTTTTGTATTTAATTCCGATGCAATTTCTATGTTTCATCGTCAATAAGAAGGTCAGAGGGATGCAGTAAACATGAAGTGAAGCATCGGAATCAATAACTACTGTCACTGGAATGGTTCAAAATATAGACAGTAAGAAGAGTCAGTCTTCTTGTACTTATGTCGGCATTGTGCCTTTTGTATTTAATTTCGAAGCAATTTCTGCGTTTCATTGTCAATAAGAAGGTCCAAGGGATACAGTAAACCTGAAGTGAAGCATCGGAATCAATAACTACTGTCACTGGAATGGTTCAAAATATAGACAGTAAGAAGAGTCAGTCTTCTTGTACTTAAGTCGGCATTGTGTCTTTTGTATTTAATTCCGATGCAATTTCTGTGTTTCATCGTCAGTAAGAAGGTACAAGGGATACAGTTAACCTGAAGTGAAGCGTCGGAATCTATAACTAGTGCCACAGGAATGGTTAAAAACATAGACAGTAGGAAGAGTCAGTGTTCTTGTACTTAAATCGGCATTGTGCCTTTTGTATTTAAATCCGATTCATTTTCTGCGTTTATCGTCAATAAGTAGGTCCAAGGAATACAGTAAACCTGAAGTGAAGCATCGGAATCTACAACTAGTTTCACAGGATTGGTTCAAAACATAGACAGTAAGAAGAGTCAATGTGCTTGTACTGAATTCGGCATTGTGCCTTTTCTATTTAATTCCGATGCAATTTCTGTGTTTCATCGTCAATAAAAAGGTCCAAGGTATACAGCAAACCTGAAGTGAAGCATCGGAATCTATAACTAGTGTCACAGGAATGGTTCAAAACATAGTCAGTAAGAAGAGTCAGTCTCCTTGTACTTAAGTCGGCATTGAGCCTTTTGTATATAATTCCGATGAAATTTCTGTGTTTCATCGTCAATAAGAGGGTGAGAGGGATACAGTAAACCTGAAGTGAAGCATCGGAATCTATAACTAGTGTCACAGGAATGGTTCAAAGCATAGTCAGTAAGAAGAGACCGTCTTCTTGTACTTAAGTCGGCATTGTGCCTTTCGTATTTAATTCCGATGCAATTTCTGTGTTTCACCGTCAATAAGAAGGTCAGAGGGTAACAGTAAACCTGAAGTGAAGCATCGGAATCTATAACTAGTGTAACAGGAATGGTTCAAATATATACAGTAAGAAGAGTCAGTCTTCTTGTACTTAAGTCGGCATTGTGCCCTTTGTATTTAATTCCGATGCAATTTCTGTGTTTCATCATCAATAAGTAGGTCCAAGGGATACAGTGAACCTGGAGAGAAGCACCGGAATCTATAACTAGCGTCACAGTAATGGATCAAAACATAGACAGTAAGAAGAGTCGGTCTTCTTGTACTTAAGTCGGCACTGTGCCTTTTGTATTTACTTCCGATGCAATTTCTGTGTTTCATCGTCAATAAGAAGGTATAAGGGATACAGTACACATGAAGTGATGCATCGGAATCTATAACTAGTGTCACTGGAATAGTTCAAAATATAGACAGTAAGAAGAGTCAGTCTTCTTGTACTTAAGTCGGCATTGTGCTTTTTGTATGTAATTCCGATGCAATTTCTGTGGTTCATCGTCAATAAGAAGGTCCAAGGGATACAGTAAACCTGAAGTGAAGCATCGGACTCTATAACTAGTGTCACAGACACGGTTCAAAACATAGACTGTTGGAAGAGTCAGTCATCTCATACTTAAGTCGGCATTGTGCCTTTTCTATTTAATTCCGATGCAATTTCTGTGTTTCATCGTCAATAAGAGGGTGAGAGGGATACAGTAAACCTCAAGTGAAGCATCGGAGTCTATAACTAGTGTCACAGGAATGGTTCCAAAATATACAGTAAGAAGAGTCAGTCTTCTTGTACTTAAATCGGCATTGTGCCTTTTGTATTTAATTCCGATGCAATTTCTGTGTTTCATCGTCAATAAGAGGGTCAGAGGGATACAGTAAACATGAAGTGAAGCATCGGAAACTATAACTAGTGTCACAGGAATGGTTCAAAACATAGTCAGTAAGAAGATTCAGTCTTCTTCTCCTTAAGTCGGCATTGTGCCCTTTGTTTTTAATTCCGATGCAATTTCTGTGTTTCATCGTCAATAAGTAGGTCCAAGGGATACAGTGAACCTGGATTGAAGCACCGGAATCTATAACTAGAGTCACAGTAATGGATCAAAACATAGACAGTAAGAAGAGTCGGTCTTCTTGTACTTAAGTCGGCATTGTGCCTTTTGTATTTAATTCCGATGCAATTTCTGTGTTTCATCGACAATAAGAAGATCCAAGGGATACAGTACACATGAAGTGAAGCATCGGAATCTATAACTAGTGTCACTGGAATAGTTCAAAATATAGACAGTAAGAAGAGTCAGTCTTCTTGTACTTAAGTCGGCATTGTGCCTTTTGTATTTATTTCCGATGCAATTTCTGTGGTTCATCGTCGATAAGAAGGTCCAAGGGATAGAGTAAACCTGAAGTGAAGCATCGGACTCTATAGCTAGTGTCACAGAAATGGTTCAAATCATAGACAGTGGGAAGAGTCAGTCATCTCATACTTAATTCGGCATTGTGCCTTTTGTATTTAATTCCGATGCAATTTCTGTGTTTCATCGTCAATAAGAAGGTCCAAGGGAAACAGTAAACCTGAAGTGAAGCATCGGAATCTATTACTAGTATCACAGGAATGGTTCCACACATAGACAGTAACAAGAGTCAGTCTTGTTGTACTTAAGTCGGCATGGTGGCTTTAGTATTTAATTCCGATGCAATTTCTGTGTTTCATAGTCAATAAGAACGTCAGAGGGATACAGTAAACCTGAAGTGAAGCATCGGAATCCGAAACTAGTGTCACAGGAACGGTTCAAAACATAGACAGTAGGAAGAGTCAGTCTTCTTGTACGTAAGTCGGCATTGTGCCTTTTGTATTTAATTCTGATGCAATTTCTGTGTTTCATCGTCAATAAGAAGGTCCAAGGTATACGGCAAACCTGAAGTGAAGCATCGCAATCTATAACTAGAGTCACAGGAATAGTCCAAAACATAGTCAGTAAGAAGAGTCAGTCCTCTTGTACTTCAGTCGGCATTGTGCCTTTTCTATTTAATTCCGATGCAATTTCTGTGTTTCATCGTCAATAAAAAGGTCCAAGGTATACAGCAAACCTGAAGTGAAGCATCGGAATCTATAACTAGTGTCACAGGAATGGTTCAAAACATAGTCAGTAAGAAGAGTCAGTCTCCTTGTACTTAAGTCGGCATTGAACCTTTTGTATATAATTCCGATGAAATTTCTGTGTTTCATCGTCAATAAGAGGGTGAGAGGGATACAGTAAACCTGAAGTGAAGCATCGGAATCTATAACTAGTGTCACAGGAATGGTTCAAAGCATAGTCAGTAAGAAGAGACCGTCTTCTTGTACTTAAGTCGGCATTGTGCCTTTCGTATTTAATTCCGATGCAATTTCTGTGTTTCACCGTCAATAAGAAGGTCAGAGGGATACAGTAAACCTGAAGTGAAGCATCGGAATCTATAACTAGTGTAACAGGAATGGTTCAAATATATACAGTAAGAAGAGTCAGTCTTCTTGTACTTAAGTCGGCATTGTGCACTTTGTATTTCATTCCGATGCAATTTCTGTGTTTCATCGTCAATAAGTAGGTCCAAGGGATACAGTGAACCTGGAGTGAAGCACCGGAATCTATAACTAGAGTCACAGTAATGGATCATATCATAGACAGTAAGAAGAGTCGGTCTTCTTGTACTTAAGTCGGCACTGTGCCTTTTGTATTTACTTCCGATGCAATTTCTGTCTTTCATCGTCAATAAGAAGGTATAAGGGATACAGTACACATGAAGTGAAGCATCGGAATCTATAACCAGTGTCACTGGAATAGTTCAAAATATAGACAGTAAGAAGAGTCAGTCTTCTTGTACTTAAGTAGGCATTGTGCCTTTTGTATTTAATTCCGATGCAATTTCTGTGGTTCATCGTCAATAAGAAGGTCCAAGGGATAGAGTAAACCTGAAGTGAAGCATCGGACTCTATAACTAGTGTCACAGAAACGGTTCAAAACATAGACTGTTGGAAGAGTCAGTCATCACATACTTAAGTCGGCATTGTGCCTTTTCTATTTAATTCCGATGCAATTTCTGTGTTTCCTCGTCAATATAAAGGTCCAAGGGATACAGTAAACCTGAAGTGAAGCATCGGAATCTATAACTAGTGTCACTGGAATGGTTCAAAGTATAGACAGTAAGAAGAGTCAGTCTTCTTGTACTTAAGTCGGCATTGTGTCTTTTGTATTTAATTCCGATGCAATTTCTGTGTTTCATCGTCAGTAAGAAGGTACAAGGGATACAGTTAACCTGAAGTGAAGCGTCGGAATCTATAACTAGTGCCACAGGAATGGTTAAAAACATAGACAGTAGGAAGAGTCAGTGTTCTTGTACTTAAATCGGCATTGTGCCTTTTGTATTTAAATCCGATGCAATTTCTCCGTTTCTTCGTCAATAAGTAGGTCCAAGGAATACAGTAAACCTGAAGTGAAGCATCGTAATCTACAACTAGTTTCACAGGATTGGTTCAAAACATAGACAGAAAGAAGAGTCAATGTGCTTGTACTTAATTCGGCATTGTGCCTTTTCTATTTAATTCCGATGCAATTTCTGTGTTTCATCGTCAATAAAAAGGTCCAAGGTATACAGCAAACCTGAAGTGAAGCATCGGAATCTATAACTAGTGTCACAGGAATGGTTCAAAACATAGTCAGTAAGAAGAGTCAGTCTCCTTGTACTTAAGTCGGTATTGAGCCTTTTGTATTTAATTCCGATGAAATTTCTGTGTTTCATCGTCAATAAGAGGGTGAGAGGGATACAGTAAACCTGAAGTGAAGCATCGGAATCTATAACTAGTGTCACAGGAATGGTTCAAAGCATAGTCAGTAAGAAGAGACCGTCTTCTTGTACTTAAGTCGGCATTGTGCCTTTCGTATTTAATTCCGATGCAATTTCTGTGTTTCACCGTCAATAAGAAGGTCAGAGGGATACAGTAAACCTGAAGTGAAGCATCGGAATCTATAACTAGTGTAACAGGAATGGTTCAAATATATACAGTAAGAAGAGTCAGTCTTCTTGTACTTAAGTCGGCATTGTGCCTTTTGTATTTAATTCCGATGCAATTTCTATGTTTCATCGTCAATAAGAAGGTCAGAGGGATACAGTAAACATGAAGTGAAGCATCGGAATCAATAACTACTGTCACTGGAATGGTTCAAAATATAGACAGTAAGAAGAGTCAGTCTTCTTGTACTTATGTCGGCATTGTGCCTTTTGTATTTAATTTCGAAGCAATTTCTGCGTTTCATTGTCAATAAGAAGGTCCAAGGGATACAGTAAACCTGAAGTGAAGCATCGGAATCAATAACTACTGTCACTGGAATGGTTCAAAATATAGACAGTAAGAAGAGTCAGTCTTCTTGTACTTAAGTCGGCATTGTGTCTTTTGTATTTAATTCCGATGCAATTTCTGTGTTTCATCGTCAGTAAGAAGGTACAAGGGATACAGTTAACCTGAAGTGAAGCGTCGGAATCTATAACTAGTGCCACAGGAATGGTTAAAAACATAGACAGTAGGAAGAGTCAGTGTTCTTGTACTTAAATCGGCATTGTGCCTTTTGTATTTAAATCCGATTCAATTTCTGCGTTTATCGTCAATAAGTAGGTCCAAGGAATACAGTAAACCTGAAGTGAAGCATCGGAATCTACAACTAGTTTCACAGGATTGGTTCAAAACATAGACAGTAAGAAGAGTCAATGTGCTTGTACTGAATTCGGCATTGTGCCTTTTCTATTTAATTCCGATGCAATTTCTGTGTTTCATCGTCAATAAAAAGGTCCAAGGTATACAGCAAACCTGAAGTGAAGCATCGGAATCTATAACTAGTGTCACAGGAATGGTTCAAAACATAGTCAGTAAGAAGAGTCAGTCTCCTTGTACTTAAGTCGGCATTGAGCCTTTTGTATATAATTCCGATGAAATTTCTGTGTTTCATCGTCAATAAGAGGGTGAGAGGGATACAGTAAACCTGAAGTGAAGCATCGGAATCTATAACTAGTGTCACAGGAATGGTACAAAGCATAGTCAGTAAGAAGAGACCGTCTTCTTGTACTTAAGTCGGCATTGTGCCTTTCGTATTTAATTCCGATGCAATTTCTGTGTTTCACCGTAAATAAGAAGGTCAGAGGGTAACAGTAAACCTGAAGTGAAGCATCGGAATCTATAACTAGTGTAACAGGAATGGTTCAAATATATACAGTAAGAAGAGTCAGTCTTCTTGTACTTAAGTCGGCATTGTGCCCTTTGTATTTAATTCCGATGCAATTTCTGTGTTTCATCATCAATAAGTAGGTCCAAGGGATACAGTGAACCTGGAGAGAAGCACCGGAATCTATAACTAGAGTCACAGTAATGGATCAAAACATAGACAGTAAGAAGAGTCGGTCGTCTTGTACTTAAGTCGGCACTGTGCCTTTTGTATTTACTTCCGATGCAATTTCTGTGTTTCATCGTCAATAAGAAGGTATAAGGGATACAGTACACATGAAGTGAAGCATCGGAATCTATAACTAGTGTCACTGGAATAGTTCAAAATATAGACAGTAAGAAGAGTCAGTCTTCTTGTACTTAAGTCGGCATTGTGCTTTTTGTATGTAATTCCGATGCAATTTCTGTGGTTCATCGTCAATAAGAAGGTCCAAGGGATACAGTAAACCTGAAGTGAAGCATCGGACTCTATAACTAGTGTCACAGACACGGTTCAAAACATAGACTGTTGGAAGAGTCAGTCATCTCATACTTAAGTCGGCATTGTGCCTTTTCTATTTAATTCCGATGCAATTTCTGTGTTTCATCGTCAATAAGAGGGTGAGAGGGATACAGTAAACCTCAAGTGAAGCATCGGAGTCTATAACTAGTGTCACAGGAATGGTTCCAAAATATACAGTAAGAAGAGTCAGTCTTCTTGTACTTAAATCGGCATTGTGCCTTTTGTATTTAATTCCGATGCAATTTCTGTGTTTCATCGTCAATAAGAGGGTCAGAGGGATACAGTAAACATGAAGTGAAGCATCGGAAACTATAACTAGTGTCACAGGAATGGTTCAAAACATAGTCAGTAAGAAGATTCAGTCTTCTTCTCCTTAAGTCGGCATTGTGCCCTTTGTTTTTAATTCCGATGCAATTTCTGTGTTTCATCGTCAATAAGTAGGTCCAAGGGATACAGTGAACCTGGATTGAAGCACCGGAATCTATAACTAGAGTCACAGTAATGGATCAAAACATAGACAGTAAGAAGAGTCGGTCTTCTTGTACTTAAGTCGGCATTGTGCCTTTTGTATTGAATTCCGATGCAATTTCTGTGTTTCATCGACAATAAGAAGATCCAAGGGATACAGTACACATGAAGTGAAGCATCGGAATCTATAACTAGTGTCACTGGAATAGTTCAAAATATAGACAGTAAGAAGAGTCAGTCTTCTTGTACTTAAGTCGGCATTGTGCCTTTTGTATTTATTTCCGATGCAATTTCTGTGGTTCATCGTCGATAAGAAGGTCCAAGGGATAGAGTAAACCTGAAGTGAAACATCGGACTCTATAGCTAGTGTCACAGAAATGGTTCAAATCATAGACAGTGGGAAGAGTCAGTCATCTCATACTTAAGTCGGCATTGTGCCTTTTGTATTTAATTCCGATGCAATTTCTGTGTTTCATCGTCAATAAGAAGGTCCAAGGGAAACAGTAAACCTGAAGTGAAGCATCGGAATCTATTACTAGTATCACAGGAATGGTTCCACACATAGACAGTAACAAGAGTCAGTCTTGTTGTACTTAAGTCGGCATGGTGGCTTTAGTATTTAATTCCGATGCAATTTCTGTGTTTCATAGTCAATAAGAACGTCAGAGGGATACAGTAAACCTGAAGTGAAGCATCGGAATCCGAAACTAGTGTCACAGGAACGGTTCAAAACATAGACAGTAGGAAGAGTCAGTCTTCTTGTACGTAAGTCGGCATTGTGCCTTTTGTATTTAATTCTGATGCAATTTCTGTGTTTCATCGTCAATAAGAAGGTCCAAGGTATACAGCAAACCTGAAGTGAAGCATCGCAATCTATAACTAGAGTCACAGGAATAGTCCAAAACATAGTCAGTAAGAAGAGTCAGTCCTCTTGTACTTCAGTCGGCATTGTGCCTTTTCTATTTAATTCCGATGCAATTTCTGTGTTTCATCGTCAATAAAAAGGTCCAAGGTATACAGCAAACCTGAAGTGAAGCATCGGAATCTATAACTAGTGTCACAGGAATGGTTCAAAACATAGTCAGTAAGAAGAGTCAGTCTCCTTGTACTTAAGTCGGCATTGAACCTTTTGTATATAATTCCGATGAAATTTCTGTGTTTCATCGTCAATAAGAGGGTGAGAGGGATACAGTAAACCTGAAGTGAAGCATCGGAATCTATAACTAGTGTCACAGGAATGGTTCAAAGCATAGTCAGTAAGAAGAGACCGTCTTCTTGTACTTAAGTCGGCATTGTGCCTTTCGTATTTAATTCCGATGCAATTTCTGTGTTTCACCGTCAATAAGAAGGTCAGAGGGATACATTAAACCTGAAGTGAAGCATCGGAATCTATAACTAGTGTAACAGGAATGGTTCAAATATATACAGTAAGAAGAGTCAGTCTTCTTGTACTTAAGTCGGCATTGTGCACTTTGTATTTCATTCCGATGCAATTTCTGTGTTTCATCGTCAATAAGTAGGTCCAAGGGATACAGTGAACCTGGAGTGAAGCACCGGAATCTATAACTAGAGTCACAGTAATGGATCATATCATAGACAGTAAGAAGAGTCGGTCTTCTTGTACTTAAGTCGGCACTGTGCCTTTTGTATTTACTTCCGATGCAATTTCTGTCTTTCATCGTCAATAAGAAGGTATAAGGGATACAGTACACATGAAGTGAAGCATCGGAATCTATAACCAGTGTCACTGGAATAGTTCAAAATATAGACAGTAAGAAGAGTCAGTCTTCTTGTACTTAAGTAGGCATTGTGCCTTTTGTATTTAATTCCGATGCAATTTCTGTGGTTCATCGTCAATAAGAAGGTCCAAGGGATAGAGTAAACCTGAAGTGAAGCATCGGACTCTATAACTAGTGTCACAGAAACGGTTCAAAACATAGACTGTTGGAAGAGTCAGTCATCTCATACTTAAGTCGGCATTGTGCCTTTTCTATTTAATTCCGATGCAATTTCTGTGTTTCATCGTCAATATAAAGGTCCAAGGTATACAGCAAACCTGAAGTGAAGCATCGGAATCTATAACTAGTGTCACAGGAATGGTTCAAAACATAGTGAGTAAGAAGAGTCAGTCTCCTTGTACTTAAGTCGGCATTGAGCCTTTTGTATATAATTCCGATGAAATATCTGTGTTTCATCGTCAATAAGAGGGTGAGAGGGATACAGTAAACCTGAAGTGAAGCATCGGAATCTATAACTTGTGTCACAGGAATGGTTCAAAGCATAGTCAGTAAGAAGAGACCGTCTTCTTGTACTTAAGTCGGCATTGTGCCTTTCGTATTTAATTCCGATGCAATTTCTGTGTTTCACCATCAATAAGAAGGTCAGAGGGATACAGTAAACCTGAAGTGAAACATCGGAATCTATAACTAGTGTAACAGGAATGGTTCGAATATATGCAGTAAGAAGAGTCAGTCTTCTTGTACTTAAGTCGGCATTGTGCCCTTTGTATTTAATTCCGATGCAATTTCTGTGTTTCATCGTCAATAAGTAGGTCCAAGGGATACAGTGAACCTGGAGTGAAGCACCGGAATCTATAACTAGAGTCACAGTAATGGATCAAAATAGAGACAGTAAGAAGAGTCGGTCTTCTTGTACTTAAGTCGGCACTGTGCCTTTTGTATTTACTTCCGATGCAATTTCTGTGTTTCATCGTCAATAAGAAGGTATAAGGGATACAGTACACATGAAGTGAAGCATCGGAATCTATAACTAGTGTCACTGGAATAGTTCAAAATATAGACAGTAAGAAGAGTCTGTCTTCTTGTACTTAAGTCGGCATTGTGCCTTTTCTATTAAATTCCGATGCAATTTCTGTGTTTCATCGTCAATAAGAAGGTCCAAGGGAAACAGTAAACCTGAAGTGAAGCATCGGAATCTATAACTAGTGTCACAGGAATGGTTCCACACATAGACAGTACGAAGAGTCAGTCTTCTTGTACTTAAGTCGGCAAGGTGGCTTTTGTATTTAATTCCGATGCAATTTCTGTGTTTCATAGTCAATACGAACGTCAGAGGGATACAGTAAACCTGAAGTGAAGCATCGGAATCCAAAACTAGTGTCACAGGAACGGTTCAAAACATAGTCAGTAAGAAGAGTCAGTCTTCTTGTACTTAAGTCGGCATTGTGCCATTTGTATTTAATTCCGACGCAATTTCAGTGTTTCATCGTCAATAAGAGGGTGAGAGGGATACAGTAAACCTCAAGTGAAGCATCCGAATCTATAACTAGTGTTACAGGAATGGTTCAAAACATAGTCAGTAAGAAGAGACCGTCTTCTTGTACTTAAGTCGGCATTGTGCCTTTCGTATTTAATTCCGATGCAATTTCTGTGTTTCACCGTCAATAAGAAGGTCAGAGGGATACAGTAAACCTGAAGTGAAGCATCGGAATCTATAACTAGTGTCACAGGAATGGTTCCAAAATATACAGTAAGAAGAGTCAGTCTTCTTGTACTTAAATCGGCATTGTGCCTTTTGTATTTAATTCCGATGCAATTTCTGTGTTTCATCGTCAATAAGAGGGTCAGAGGGATACAGTAAACATGAAGTGAAGCATCGGAAACTATAACTAGTGTCACAGGAATGGTTCAAAGCATAGTCAGTAAGAAGATTCAGTCTTCTTCTCCTTAAGTCGGCATTGTGCCCTTTGTATTTAATTCCGATGCAATTTCTGTGTTTCATCGTCAATAAGTAGGTCCAGGGGTACGGTGAACCTGGATTGAAGCACCGGAATCTATAACTAGAGTCACAGTAATGGATCAAAACATAGACAGTAAGAAGAGTCGGTCTTCTTGTACTTAAGTCGGCATTGTGCCTTTTGTATTTAATTCCGATGCAATTTCTGTGTTTCATCGACAATAAGAAGGTCCAAGGGATACAGTACACATGAAGTGAAGCATCGGAATCTATAACTAGTGTCACAGGAATGGTCCAAAACATAGTCAGTAAGAAGAGTCAGTCTTCTTGTACTTCAGTCGGCATTGTGCCTTTTCTATTTAATTCCGATGCAATTTCTGTGTTTCATCGTCAATATAAAGGTCCAAGGTATACAGCAAACCTGAAGTGAAGCATCGGAATCTATAACTAGTGTCACAGGAATGGTTCAAAACATAGTCAGTAAGAAGATTCAGTCTTCTTCTCCTTAAGTCGGCATTGTGCCCTTTGTATTTAATTCCGATGCAATTTCTGTGTTTCATCGTCAATAAGTAGGTCCAAGGGATACAGTGAACCTGGAGTGAAGCACCGGAATCTATAACTAGAGTCACAGTAATGGATCAAAATATAGACAGTAAGAAGAGTCGGTCTTCTTGTACTTAAGTCGGCACTGTGCCTTTTGTATTTACTTCCGATGCAATTTCTGTGTTTCATCGTCAATAAGAAGGTATAAGGGATACAATACACATGAAGTGAAGCATTGGAATCTATAACTAGTGTCACTGGAATAGTTCAAAATATAGACAGTAAGAAGAGTCTGTCTTCTTGTACTTAAGTCGGCATTGTGCCTTTTCTATTAAATTCCGATGCAATTTCTGTGTTTCATCGTCAATAAGAAGGTCCAAGGGAAACAGTAAACCTGAAGTGAAGCATCGGAATCTATAACTAGTGTCACAGGAATGGTTCCACACATAGACAGTACGAAGAGTCGGTCTTCTTGTACTTACGTCGGCAAGGTGGCTTTTGTATTTAATTCCGATGCAATTTCTGTGTTTCATAGTCAATACGAACGTCAGAGGTATACAGTAAACCTGAAGTGAAGCATCGGAATCCAAAACTAGTGTCACAGGAACGGTTCAAAACATAGTCAGTAAGAAGAGTCAGTCTTCTTGTACTTAAGTCGGCATTGTGCCATTTGTATTTAATTCCGACGCAATTTCTGTGTTTCATCGTCAATAAGAGGGTGAGAGGGATACAGTAAACCTCAAGTGAAGCATCCGAATCTATAACTAGTGTTACAGGAATGGTTCAAAACATAGTCAGTAAGAAGAGACCGTCTTCTTGTACTTAAGTCGGCATTGTGCCTTTCGTATTTAATTCCGATGCAATTTCTGTGTTTCACCGTCAATAAGAAGGTCAGAGGGATACAGTAAACCTGAAGTGAAGCATCGGAATCTATAACTAGTGTCACAGGAATGGTTCCAAAATATACAGTAAGAAGAGTCAGTCTTCTTGTACTTAAATCGGCATTGTGCCTTTTGTATTTAATTCCGATGCAATTTCTGTGTTTCATCGTCAATAAGAGGGTCAGAGGGATACAGTAAACATGAAGTGAAGGATCGGAAACTATAACTAGTGTCACAGGAATGGTTCAAAACATAGTCAGTAAGAAGATTCAGTCTTCTTCTCCTTAAGTCGGCATTGTGCCCTTTGTATTTAATTCCGATGCAATTTCTGTGTTTCATCGTCAATAAGTAGGTCCAAGGGATACAGTGAACCTGGATTGAAGCACCGGAATCTATAACTAGAGTCACAGTAATGGATCAAAACATAGACAGTAAGAAGAGTCGGTCTTCTTGTACTTAAGTCGGCATTGTGCCTTTTGTATTTAATTCCGATGCAATTTCTGTGTTTCATCGACAATAAGAAGGTCCAAGGGATACAGTACACATGAAGTGAAGCATCGGAATCTATAACTAGTGTCACTGGAATAGTTCAAAATATAGACAGTAAGAAGAGTCAGTCTTCTTGTACTTAAGTCGGCATTGTGCCTTTTGTATTTATTTCCGATGCAATTTCTGTGGTTCATCGTCGATAAGAAGGTCCAAGGGATAGAGTAAACCTGAAGTGAAGCATCGCACTCTATAGCTAGTATCACAGAAATGGTTCAAAACATAGACAGTAGGATGAGTCAGTCTTCTTGTACGTAAGTCGGCATTGTGCCTTTTGTATTTAATTCTGATGCAATTTCTGTGTTTCATCGTCAATAAGAAGGTCCAAGGTATACAGCAAACCTGAAGTGAAGCATCGCAATCTATAACTAGAGTCACAGGAATGGTTCAAATCATAGACAGTAAGAAGAGTCAGTCCTCTTGTACTTAAGTCGACATTGTGCCTTTTCTATTTAATTCCAATGCAATTTCTGTGTTTCATCGTCAATACGAAGGTCTAAGGGATACAGTAAACCTGGAGTGAAGCTCCGGAATCTATAACTATAATCACAGTAATAGTTCAAAACATATACAGTAAGTAGAGTCGGTCTTCTTGTACTTAAGTAGGCATTGTGCCTTTTGTATTTAATTCCGATGCAATTTCTGTGTTTCATCGTCAATACGAAGGTCTAAGGGATACAGTAAACCTGGAGTGAAGCTCCGGAATCTATAACTATAATCACAGTAATAGTTCAAAACATATACAGTAAGTAGAGTCGGTCTTCTTGTACTTAAGTAGGCATTGTGCCTTTTGTATTGAATTCCGATGCAATTTCTGTGTTTCATCGTCAATACGAATGTCCAAGGTATACAGTAAACCTGAAGTAAAGCATCGGAATCCATAACTAGTGTCAAAGGAATGGTTCAAACTATAATCAAAAAGAAGGGTGAGTCTTCTTGTACTTAAGTCGGCATTGTGCCTTTTCTATTTAATTCCGATTGAATTTCTGTGTTTCATCGTCAAGAAGAAGGTCCAAGGGATACAGTAAACCTGGAGTGAAGCATCGGAATCTATAACTAGTGTCACAGGAAAGGTTCAAAGCATAGACGGTAAGAAGAGTCAGTCTTCTTGTACTTAAGTCGGCATTGTGCCTTTTCAATTTAATTCTGATGCAATTTCTGTGTTTCATCGTCAATAAGAAGGTCAGAGGGATACAGTAAACAAGCAGTGAAGCATCGGAATCTATAACTAGTGTCACAGGAATGGTTCAAAACATAGTCAGTAAGAAGATTCAGTCTTCTTGTTCTTAAGTCGGCATTGTGCATTTTGTATTTAATTCTGATGCAATTTCTGTATTTCATCGTCAATAAGAAGGTCCAAGGGAAACAGTAAACCTGGAGTGTAGCATCGGAATCTATAAGGAGTGTCACAGGAATGGTTCAAACATAGACAGTAAGAAGAGTCAGTCTTCGTGTATTGAAGGCGGTATTTTTCCACTTGTATTTAATTCCGATGCAATTTCTGAGTTTCATCGTCAATAAGAAGGTCAGAGGGATACAGTAAACGTGAAGTGAAGCTTCGGAATCTATAACTAATGTCACAGGAATGGTTCAAAGCATAGTCAGAAAGAAGAGTCAGTCTTCTTGTCCTTATGTCGGCATTGTGCCTTTTGTATTTAATTCCGATGCAATTTCTGTGTTTCATCGTCAATAAGAAGGTCCAAGGGATATAGTAAAACTGGAGTGAAGCATCGGAATCTATAACTAGTGTCACAGCAATGGTTCAAAACATAGACAGTAAGAAGAGTCAGTGTTCTTGTACTTAAGTCGGCATTGTGCTTTTGTATTTAATTCCGATGCAATTTCTGTGTTTCATCGCCAAATAGAAGGTCCAAGGGATACAGTAAATCTGAAGTGAAGCATCGGAATCTATAACTAATGTAAGGGGAATGGTTCAAATCATTGTCAATAAGAAGAGTCGGTCTTCATGTACTTATGTCGGCATTGTGCCTTTTGTATTTAATTCCGATGCAATTTCTGTCTTTCAACGTCAATAAGAAGGTACAAGGGATACAGTAAACCTGAAGTGAAGCGTCGGAATCTATAACTAGTGTCACAGGAATGGTTCAAAACATAGATAGTAGGAAGAGTCAGTGTTCTTGTACTTAAGACGGCATTGTGCCTTTTGTATTTAATTCCGATGCAATTTCTGTGTTTCATCGTCAATAAGAAGGTCCAAGGGATACAGTAAACCTGAAGTGAAGCATCGGAATCTACAACTAGTGTCACAGGATTGGTTCAAAACATAGACAGTAAGAAGAGTCAGTCTTCTTGTACTTAAGTCGGCATTGTGCCTTTTGTATTTTTTTCCGATGTAATTTCAGTGTTTCCCCGTCAATAAGAAGGTCAGAGGGATACAGTAAACATGAAGTGAAGCATCGGAATCTATAACTAGTGTCACAGGAATAGTTCAAAACAGAGTCAGTAAGAAGAGTCAGTCTTCTTGTACTTAAGTCGGCATTGTGCCTTTCGTATTTAATTTCGAAGCAATTTCTGTGTTTCAGTGTCAATAAGAAGGTCGAAGGGATACAGTAAACCTGAAGTGAAGCATCGGAATCTATAACTAGTGTCACAGGAGTGGTTCAAAATATAGACAGTAAGAAGAGTCAGTCTTCTTGTACTTAAGTCGGCATTGTGTCTTTTGTATTTAATTCCGATGCAATTTCTGTGTTTCATCGTCAATAAGAAGGTACAAGGGATACAGTTAACCTGAAGTGAAGCGTCGGAATCTATAACTAGTGCCACAGGAATGGTTAAAAACATAGACAGTAGGAAGAGTCATTGTTCTTGTACTTAAATCGGCATTGTGCCTTTTGTATTTAAATCCGATGCAATTTCTGCATTTCTTCGTCAATAAGTAGGTCCAAGGAATACAGTAAACCTGAAGTGAAGCATCGGAATGTACAACTAGTGTCACAGGATTTGTTCAAAACATAGACAGCAAGAAGAGTCAATGTTCTTGTACTTAATTCGGCATTGTGCCTTTTCTATTTAATTCCGATGCAATTTCTGTGTTTCATCGTCAATAAGAAGATCCAAGGTATACAGCAAAACTGAAGTGAAGCATCGGAATCTATAACTAGTGTCACAGGAATGGTTCAAAACATAGTCAGTAAGAAGAGTCAGTCTTCTTGTACTTACGTCGGCAAGGTGGCTTTTGTATTTAATTCCGATGCAATTTCTGTGTTTCATAGTCAATAAGAACGTCAGAGGGATACAGTAAACCTGAAGTGAAGCATCGGAATCCAAAACTAGTGTCACAGGAACGGTTCAAAACATAGTCAGTAAGAAGAGTCAGTCTTCTTGTACTTAAGTCGGCATTGTGCCATTTGTATTTAATTCCGACGCAATTTCTGTGTTTCATCGTCAAAAAGAGGTTGAGAGGGATACAGTTAACCTCAAGTGAAGCATCGGAATCTATAACTAGTGTTACAGGAATGGTTCAAAACATAGTCAGTAAGAAGAGACCGTCTTCTTGTACTTAAGTCGGCATTGTGCCTTTCGTATTTAATTCCGATGCAATTACTGTGTTTCACCGTCAATAAGAAGGTCAGAGGGATACAGTAAACCTGAAGTGAAGCATCGGAATCTATAACTAGTGTCACAGGAATGGTTCCAAAATATAAAGTAAGAAGAGTCAGTCTTCTTGTACTTAAATCGGCATTGTGCCTTTTGTATTTAATTCCGATGCAATTTCTGTGTTTCATCGTCAATAAGAGGGTCAGAGGGATACAGTAAACTTGAAGTGAAGCATCGGAAACTATAACTAGTGTCACAGGAATGGTTCAAAACATAGTCAGTAAGAAGATTCAGTCTTCTTCTCCTTAAGTCGGCATTGTGCCCTTTGTATTTAATTCCGATGCAATTTCTGTGTTTCATCGTCAATAAGTAGGTCCAAGGGATACAGTGAACCTGGATTGAAGCACCGGAATCTGTAACTAGAGTCACAGTAATGGATCAAAACATAGACAGTAAGAAGAGTCGGTCTTCTTGTACTTAAGTCGGCATTGTGCCTTTTGTATTTAATTCCGATGGAATTTCTGTGTTTCATCGTCAATAAGAAGGTATAAGGGATACAGTACACATGAAGTGAAGCATCGGAATCTATAACTAGTATCACTGGAATAGTTCAAAATATAGACTGTTGGAAGAGTCAGTCATCTCATACTTAAGTCGGCATTGTGCCTTTTCTATTTAATTCCGATGCAATTTCTGTGTTTCATCGTCAATAAGAAGGTCAAAGGGAAACAGTAAACCTGAAGTGAAGCATCGGAATCTATAACTAGTCTCACAGGAATGGTTCCACACATAGACAGTACGAAGAGTCAGTCTTCTTGTACTTACGTCGGCAAGGTGGCTTTTGTATTTAATTCCGATGCAATTTCTGTGTTTCATAGTCAATAAGAACGTCAGAGGGATACAGTAAACCTGAAGTGAAGCATCGGAATCCAAAACTAGTGTCACAGGAACGGTTTAAAACATAGTCAGTAAGAAGAGTCAGTCTTCTTGTACTTATGTCGGCATTGTGCCATTTGTATTTAATTCCGACGCAATTTCTGTGTTTCATCGTCAATAAGAGGGTGAGAGGGATACAGTAAACCTCAAGTGAAGCATCCGAATCTATAACTTGTGTTTCAGGAATGGTTCAAAACATAGTCAGTAAGAAGAGACCGTCTTCTTGTACTTAAGTCGGCATTGTGCCTTTCGTATTTAATTCCGATGCAATTTCTGTGTTTCACCGTCAATAAGAAGGTCAGAGGGATACAGTAAACCTGAAGTGAAGCATCGGAATCTATAACTAGTGTCACAGGAATGGTTCCAAAATATACAGTAAGAAGAGTCAGTCTTCTTGTACTTAAATCGGCATTGTGCCTTTTGTATTTAATTCCGATGCAATTTCTGTGTTTCATCGTCAATAAGAGGGTCAGAGGGATACAGTAAACATGAAGTGAAGCATCGGAAACTATAACTAGTGTCACAGGAATGGTTCAAAACATAGTCAGTAAGAAGATTCAGTCTTCTTCTCCTTAAGTCGGCATTGTACCCTTTGTATTTAATTCCGATGCAATTTCTGTGTTTCATCGTCAATAAGTAGGTCCAAGGGATACAGTGAACCTGCATTGAAGCACCGGAATCTATAACTAGAGTCACAGTAATGGATCAAAACATCGACAGTAAGAAGAGTCGGTCTTCTTGTACTTCAGTCGGCATTGTGCCTTTTGTATTTAATTCCGATGCAATTTCTGTGATTCATCGTCAGTAAGAAGGTCCAAGGGATAAAGTAAACCTGAAGTGAAGCATCGGAATCTATAACTAGTGTCACTGGAATGGTTCAAAATATAGACAGTAAGAAGAGTCAGTCTTCTTGCACTTAAGTCGGCATTGTGCCTTTTGTATTTAATTCCGATGCAATTTCTGTGTTTCGTCGTCAATAAGAAGGTCCAAGGGAAACAGTAAACCTGGAGTGAAGCATCGGAATCTATAACTAGTGTCACAGGAATGGTTGAAAACATAGTCAGTTAGAAGAGTCAACTTCTTGTACATAAGTTGGCATTGTGCCTTTTGTATTGAATTCCGATGCAATTTCTGTGTTTCATCGTCAATAAGAATGTCCAAGGTATACAGTAAACCTGAAGTAAAGCATCGGAATCCATAACTAGTGTCAAAGGAATGGTTCAAACTATAATCAGTAAGAAGGGTGAGTCTTCTTGTACTTAAGTCGGCATTGTGCCTTTTCTATTTAATTCCGATTGAATTTCTGTGTTTCATCGTCAAGAAGAAGGTCCAAGGGATACAGTAAACCTGGAGTGAAGCATCGGAATCTATAACTAGTGTCACAGGAAAGGTTCAAAGCATAGACAGTAAGAAGAGTCAGTCTTCTTGTACTTAAGTCGGCATTGTGCCTTTTCAATTTAATTCTGATGCAATTTCTGTGTTTCATCGTCAATAAGAAGGTCAGAGGGATACAGTAAACCTGCAGTGAAGCATCGGAATCTATAACTAGTGTCACAGGAATGGTTCAAAACATAGTCTGTAAGAAGATTCAGTCTTCTTGTTCTTAAGTCGGCATTGTGCATTTTGTATTTAATTCTGATGCAATTTCTGTATTTCATCGTCAATTAGAAGGTCCAAGGGAAACAGTAAACCTGGAGTGTAGCATCGGAATCTATAAGGAGTGTCACAGGAATGGTTCAAACATAGACAGTAAGAAGAGTCAGTCTTCGTGTATTGAAGGCGGTATTTTTCCACTTGTATTTAATTCCGATGCAATTTCTGAGTTTCTTCGTCAATAAGAAGGTCTGAGGGATACAGTAAACGTGAAGTGAAGCTTCGGAATCTATAACTAATGTCACAGGAATGGTTCAAAGCATAGTCAGAAAGAAGAGTCAGTCTTCTTGTCCTTATGTCGGCATTGTGCTTTTTGTATTTAATTCCGATGCAATTTCTGTGTTTCATCGTCAATAAGAAGGTCCAAGGGATATAGTAAACCTGGAGTGAAGCATCGGAATCTATAACTAGTGTCACAGGAATGGTTCAAAACATAGACTGTAAGAAGAGTCAGTGTTCTTGTACTTAAGTCGGCATTGTGCTTTTGTATTTAATTCCGATGCAATTTCTGTGTTTCATCGCCAAATAGAAGGTCCAAGGGATACAGTAAATCTGAAGTGAAGCATCGGAATCTATAACTAATGTAAGGGGAATGATTCAAATCATTGTCAATAAGAAGAGTCGGTCTTCATGTACTTAAGTCGGCATTGTGCCTTTTGTATTTAATTCCGATGCAATTTCTGTCTTTCAACGTCAATAAGAAGATACAAGGGATACAGTAAACCTGAAGTGAAGCGTCGGAATCTATAACTAGTGTCACAGGAATGGTTCAAAACATAGAAAGTAGGAAGAGTCAGTGTTCTTGTACTTAAGACGGCATTGTGCCTTTTGTATTTAATTCCGATGCAATTTCTGTGTTTCATCGCCAATAAGAAGGTCCAAGGGATACAGTAAACCTGAAGTGAAGCATCGGAATCTACAACTAGTGTCACAGGATTGGTTCAAAACATAGACAGTAAGAAGAGTCAGTCTTCTTGTACTTAAGTCGGCATTGTGCCTTTTGTATTTTTTTCCGATGGAATTTCTGTGTTTCATCGTCAATAAGAAGGTCAGAGGGATACAGTAAACATGAAGTGAAGCATCGGAATCTATAACTAGTGTCACAGGAATAGTTCAAAACAGAGTCAGTAAGAAGAGTCAGTCTTCTTGTACTTAAGTCGGCATTGTGCCTTTTGTATTTAATTTCGAAGCAATTTCTGTGTTTCAGTGTCAATAAGAAGGTCGAAGGGATACAGTAAACCTGAAGTGAAGCATCGGAATCTATAACTAGTGTCACAGGAGTGGTTCAAAATATAGACAGTAAGAAGAGTCAGTCTTCTTGTACTTAAGTCGGCATTGTGTCTTTTGTATTTAATTCCGATGCAATTTCTGTGTTTCATCGTCAATAAGAAGGTACAAGGGATACAGTTAACCTGAAGTGTAGCGTCGGAATCTATAACTAGTGCCACAGGAATGGTTAAAAACATAGACAGTAGGAAGAGTCATTGTTCTTGTACTTAAATCGGCATTGTGCCTTTTGTGTTTAAATCCGATGCAATTTCTGCATTTCTTCGTCAATAAGTAGGTCCAAGGAATACAGTAAACCTGAAGTGAAGCATCGGAATGTACAACTAGTGTCACAGGATTTGTTCAAAACATAGACAGTAAGAAGAGTCAATGTTCTTGTACTTAATTCGGCATTGTGCCTTTTCTATTTAATTCCGATGCAATTTCTGTGTTTCATCGCCAATAAGAAGATCCAAGGTATACAGCAAACCTGAAGTGAAGCATCGGAATCTATAACTAGTGTCACAGGAATGGTTCAAAACATAGTCAGTAAGAAGAGTCAGTCTTCTTGTACTTACGTCGGCAAGGTGGCTTTTGTATTTAATTCCGATGCAATTTCTGTGTTTCATAGTCAATAAGAACGTCAGAGGGATACAGTAAACCTGAAGTGAAGCATCGGAATCCAAAACTAGTGTCACAGGAACGGTTCAAAACATAGTCAGTAAGAAGAGTCAGTCTTCTTGTACTTAAGTCGGCATTGTGCCATTTGTATTTAATTCCGACGCAATTTCTGTGTTTCCACGTCAATAAGAGGGTGAAAGGGATACAGTAAACCTCAAGTGAAGCATCGGAATCTATAACTAGTGTTACAGGAATGGTTCAAAACATAGTCAGTAAGAAGAGACCGTCTTCTTGTACTTAAGTCGGCATTGTGCCTTTCGTATTTAATTCCGATGCAATTTCTGTGTTTCACCGTCAATAAGAAGGTCAGAGGGATACAGTAAACCTGAAGTGAAGCATCGGAATCTATAACTAGTGTCACAGGAATGGTTCCAAAATATACAGTAAGAAGAGTCAGTCTTCTTGTACTTAAATCGGCATTGTGCCTTTTGTATTTAATTCCGATGCAATTTCTGTGTTTCATCGTCAATAAGAGGGTCAGAGGGATACAGTAAACATGAAGTGAAGCATCGGAAACTATAACTAGTGTCACAGGAATGGTTCAAAACATAGTCAGTAAGAAGATTCAGTTTTCTTCGCCTTAAGTCGGCATTGTGCCCTTTGTATTTAATTCCGATGCAATTTCTGTGTTTCATCGTCAATAAGTAGGTCCAAGGGATACAGTGAACCTGGATTGAAGCACCGGAATCTATAACTAGAGTCACAGTAATGGATCAAAACATAGACAGTAAGAAGAGTCGGTCTTCTTGTACTTAAGTCGGCATTGTGCCTTTTGTATTTAATTCCGATGCAATTTCTGTGTTTCATCGACAATAAGAAGGTCCAAGGGATACAGTACACATGAAGTGAAGCATCGGAATCTATAACTAGTGTCACTGGAATAGTTCAAAATATAGACAGTAAGAAGAGTCAGTCTTCTTGTACTTAAGTCGGCATTGTGCCTTTTGTATTTATTTCCGATGCAATTTCTGTGGTTCATCGTCGATAAGAAGGTCCAAGGGATACAGTAAACCTGAAGAGAAGCATCGGAATCTATAACTAGTATCACAGGAATGGTTCCACACATAGACAGTAACAAGAGTCAGTCTTGTTGTACTTAAGTCGGCATGGTGGCTTTTGTATTTAATTCCGATGCAATTTCTGTGTTTCATAGTCAATAAGAACGTCAGAGGGATACAGTAAACCTGAAGTGAAGCATCGGAATCCGAAACTAGTCTCACAGGAACGGTTCAAAACATAGACAGTAGGAAGAGTCAGTCTTCTTGTACGTAAGCCGGCATTGTGCCTTTTGTATTTAATTCTGATGCAATTTCTGTGTTTCATCGTCAATAAGAAGGTCCAAGGTATACAGCAAACCTGAAGTGAAGCATCGCAATCTATAAGTAGAGTCACAGGAATGGTCCAAAACATAGTCAGTAAGAAGAGTCAGTCTTCTTGTACTTCAGTCGGCATTGTGCCTTTTCTATTTAATTCCGATGAAATTTCTGTGTTTCATCGTCAATAAGAGGGTGGGAGGGATACAGTAAACCTGAAGTGAAGCATCGGAATCTATAACTAGTGTCACAGGAATGGTTCAAAGCATAGTCAGTAAGAAGAGACCGTCTTCTTGCACTTAAGTCGGCATTGTGCCTTTCGTATTTAATTCCGATGCAATTTCTGTGTTTCACCGTCAATAAGAAGGTCAGAGGGATACAGTAAACCTGAAGTGAAGCATCGGAATCTATAACTAGTGTCACAGGAATGGTTCAAAAATATACAGTAAGAAGAGTCAGTCTTCTTGTACTTAAGTCGGCATTGTGCCTTTTGTGTTTAATTCCGATGCAATTTCTGTGTTTCATCGTCAATAAGAGGGTCAGAGGGATACAGTAAACATGAAGTGAAGCATCGGAATCTATAACTAGTGTCACAGGAATGGTTCAAAACATAGTCAGTAAGAAGATTCAGTCTTCTTGTCCTTAAGTCGGCATTGTGCCCTTTGTATTTAATTCCGATGCAATTTCAGTGTTTCATCGTCAATAAGTAGGTCCCAGGGATACAGTACACATGAAGTGAAGCATCGGAATCTATAACTAGTGTCACTGGAATAGTTCAAAATATAGACGGTAAGAAGAGTCAGTCTTCTTGTACTTAAGTCAGCATTGTGCATTTTGTATTTAATTCCGATGCAATTTCTGTGGTTCATCGTCAATAAGAAGGTTCAAGGGATACAGTAAACCTGAAGTGAAGCATCGGACTCTATAACTAGTGTCACAGAAATGGTTCAAAACATAGACAGTTGGAAGAATCAGTCATCTCATACTTAAGTCGGCATTGTGCCTTTTCTATTTAATTCCGATGCAATTTCTGTGTTTCATCGTCAATAAGAAGGTCCAAGGGAAACAGTAAACCTGAAGTAAAGCATCGGAATCTATAAGTAGTGTCACAGGAATGGTTCCACTCATAGACAGTACGGAGAGTCAGTCTTCTTGTACTTACGTCGGCATGGTGGCTTTTGTATTTAATTCCGATGCAATTTCTGTGTTTCATAGTCAATAAGAACGTCAGAGGGATTCAGTAAACTTGAAGTGAAGCATCGGAATCCAAAACTAGTGTCACAGGAACGGTTCAACACATAGTCAGTAAGAAGAGTCAGTCTTCTTGTACTTAAGTCGGCATTGTGCCATTTGTATTTAATTCCGATGCAATTTCTGTGTTTCATCGTCAATAAGAGGGCGAGAGGGATACAGTAAACCTGAAGTGAACCATCGGAATCCAAAACTAGTGTCACAGGAACGGTTCAAAACATAGACAGTAGGAAGAGTCAGTCTTCTTGTACGTAAGTCGGCATTGTGCCTTTTGTATTTAATTCTGATGCAATTTGTGTGTTTCATCGTCAATAAGAAGGTCCAAGGTATACAGCAAACCTGAAGTGAAGCATCGCAATCTATAACTAGTGTCACAGGAATGGTCCAAAACATAGTCAGTAAGAAGAGTCAGTCTTCTTGTACTTCAGTCGGCATTGTGCCTTTTCTATTTAATTCCGATGCAATTTCTGTGTTTCATCGTCAATAAGAAGGTCCAAGGGATACAGTAAACCTGGAGTGAAGCCACGGAATCTATCACTAGAGTCACAGGAATGGTTCAAATCATAGACAGTAAGAAGAGTCTGTCCTCTTGTACTTAAGTCGACATTGTGCCTTTTCTATTTAATTCCGATGCAATTTCTGTGTTTCATCGTCAATAAGAAGGTCCAAGGGATACAGTAAACCTGAAGTGAAGCATCGGAATCTACAACTAGTGTCACTGGAATGGTTCAAAATATAGACAGTAAGAAGAGTCAGTTTTCCTGTACTTAAGTCAGCATTGTGGCTTTTGTATTTAATTCCGATGCAATTTCTGTGATTCATCGTCAATAAGAAGGTCCAAGGGAAACAGTAAACCTGAAGTGAAGCATCGGAACCTATAACGAGTGTCACAGGAATGGTTTAAAACATAGACAGTAGGAATAGTCAGTCTTCTTGTACTTAAGTCGGCATTGTGCCTGTACTATTTAATTCCGATGCAATTTCTGTGTTTCGTCGTCATTATCTAGGTCCAAGGGATACTGTAAACCTGGAGTGAAGCATCGCAATCTATAATTAGTGTCACAGGAATGGTTCAAATCATAGTCAGTAAGAAGAGTCAGCCTTCTTGTCCTTAAGCTGGCATTGTACCTTTTTTATTTAATTCCGATGCAATTTCTCTGTTTCATCGTCAATAGGTAGGTCAGAGGTATACAGTAAACCTGAAGTGAAGCATCGGAATCCACAACTAGTGTCACAGGAATGGCTCAAACATAGACAGTAGAAAGAGTAAGTCTTCTTGTACTTAAGTCGGCATTGTGTCTTTTGTATTTCATTCCGATGCAATTTCTGTGTTTCATCGTCAATAAGAAGGTCCAAGGTATACAGTGAACCTGAAGTTAAGCATCGGATTCTATAACTAGTGTCACAGGAATGGTTCAAACTATAATCAGTAAGAAGAGTCAGTCCTCTTGTACTTAAGTCGGCATTGCGCCTGTTCTATTTAATTCCGATGCAATTTCTGTGTTTCATCGTCAATAAGAAGGTCCAAGGGATACAGTAACCCTGGAGTGAAGCATCGGAATCTATAACTAGTGTCACAGGAATGGTTCAAAACACAGTCAGTAAGAAGAGTCAGTCCTCTTGCACTTAAGTCGGCATTGTGCCTTTTCTATTTAATTCCGATGCTATTTCTATGTTTCATCGTCAATAAGAAGGTCCAAGGGATACAGTAAAGCTGGAGTGAAGCATCAGAATCTGTAATTAGTGTCAATGGAATGGTTCAAAACATAGACAGTAAGAAGAGCCAGTCTTCTTGTACTTAAGTCGGCATTGTGCCTTTTGTATTTAATTCCGATGCTATTTCTGAGTTTCATCGTCAATAAGAAGGTCAGAGGGATACAGTAAACCTGAAGGGAAGCATCAGAATCTATAACTAGTGTCACAGGAATGGTTCAAAACATAGTCAGTAAGAAGAGTCTGTCTTCTTGTCCTTAAGTCGGCATTGTGCCTTTTGTATTTAATTCCGATGCAATTTCTGTGTTTCATCGTCAATAAGAATGTCCAAGGGATACAGTAAACCTGAAGTGAAGCATCGGAACCTACAACTAGTGTCACAGGATTGGTTCAAAACATAGACAGTAAGAAGAGTCAGTCTTCTTGTACTTAAGTCGGCATTGTGCCTTTCGTATTTAATTCCGATGCAATTTCTGTGTTTCATTGCCAATAGGAAGGTCCAAGGGATACAGTAAACCTGAAGTGAAGCATCGGAATCTATAACTAGTGTCACAGGAATGGTTCAAAGCATAGTCAGTAAGAAGAGACCGTCTTCTTGCACTTAAGTCGGCATTGTGCCTTTCGTATTTAATTCCGATGCAATTTCTGTGTTTCACCGTCAATAAGAAGGTCAGAGGGATACAGTAAACCTGAAGTGAAGCATCGGAATCTATAATTAGTGTCACAGGAATGGTTCAAAAATATACAGTAAGAAGAGTCAGTCTTCTTGTACTTAAGTCGGCATTGTGCCTTTTGTATTTGATTCCGATGCAATTTCTGTGTTTCATCGTCAATAAGAGGGTCAGAGGGATACAGTAAACATGAAGTGAAGCATCGGAATCCGAAACTAGTCTCACAGGAACGGTTCAAAACATAGACAGTAGGAAGAGTCTGTCTTCTTGTACGTAAGCCGGCATTGTGCCTTTTGTATTTAATTCTGATGCAATTTCTGTGTTTCATCGTCAATAAGAAGGTCCAAGGTATACAGCAAACCTGAAGTGAAGCATCGCAATCTATAAGTAGAGTCACAGGAATGGTCCAAAACATAGTCAGTAAGAAGAGTCAGTCTTATTGTACTTCAGTCGGCATTGTGCCTTTTCTATTTAATTCCGATGAAATTTCTGTGTTTCATCGTCAATAAGAGGGTGGGAGGGATACAGTAAACCTGAAGTGAAGCATCGGAATCTATAACTAGTGTCACAGGAATGGTTCAAAGCATAGTCAGTAAGAAGAGTCAGTCCTCTTGCTCTTAAGTCGGCATTGTGCCTTTTCTATTTAATTCCGATGCTATTTCTATGTTTCATCGTCAATAAGAAGGTCAGAGGGATACACTAAAAATGGAGTGAAGCATCAGAATCTGTAATTATTGTCAATGGAATGGTTCAAAACATAGACAGTAAGAAGAGCCAGTCTTCTTGTACTTAAGTCGGCATTGTGCCTTTTGTAATTAATTCCGATGCTATTTCTGAGTTTCATCGTCAATAAGAAGGTCAGAGGGATACAGTAAACCTGAAGGGAAGCATCGGAATCTATAACTAGTGTCACAGGAATGGTTCAAAACATAGTCAGTAAGAAGAGTCTGTCTTCTTGTCCTTAAGTCGGCATTGTGCCTTTTGTATTTAATTCCGATGCAATTTCTGTGTTTCATCGTCAATAAGAATGTCCAAGGGATACAGTAAACCTGAAGTGAAGCATCGGAACCTACAACTAGTGTCACAGGATTGGTTCAAATCATAGACAGTAAGAAGAGTCAGTCTTCTTGTACTTAAACTGGCATTGTGCCTTTCGTATTTAATTCCGATGCAATTTCTGTGTTTCATTGCCAATAGGAAGGTCCAAGGGATACAGTAAACCTGAAGTGAAGCATCGGAATCTATAACTAGTGTCACAGGAATGGTTCAAAGCATAGTCAGTAAGAAGAGTCTGTCTTCTTGCACTTAAGTCGGCATTGTGCCTTTCGTATTTAATTCCGATGCAATTTCTGTGTTTCACCGTCAATAAGAAGGTCAGAGGGATACAGTAAACCTGAAGTGAAGCATCGGAATCTATAATTAGTGTCACAGGAATGGTTCAAAGATATACAGTAAGAAGAGTCAGTCTTCTTGTACTTAAGTCGGCATTGTGCCTTTTGTATTTGATTCCGATGCAATTTCTGTGTTTCATCGTCAATAAGAGGGTCAGAGGGATACAGTAAACATGAAGTGAAGCATCGGAATCCGAAACTAGTCTCACAGGAACGGTTCAAAACATAGACAGTAGGAAGAGTCAGTCTTCTTATACGTAGGCCGGCATTGTGCCTTTTGTATTTAATTCTGATGCAATTTCTGTGTTTCATCGTCAATAAGAAGGTCCAAGGTATACAGCAAACCTGAAGTGAAGCATCGCAATCTATAAGTAGAGTCACAGGAATGGTCCAAAACATAGTCAGTAAGAAGAGTCAGTCTTCTTGTACTTCAGTCGGCATTGTGCCTTTTCTATTTAATTCCGATGAAATTTCTGTGATTCATCGTCAATAAGAGGGTGGGAGGGATACAGTAAACCTGAAGTGAAGCATCGGAATCTATAACTAGTGTCACAGGAATGGTTCAAAGCATAGTCAGTAAGAAGAGACCGTCTTCTTGCACTTAAGTCGGCATTGTGCCTTTCGTATTTAATTCCGATGCAATTTCTGTGTTTCACCGTCAATAAGAAGGTCAGAGGGATACAGTAAACCTGAAGTGAAGCATCGGAATCTATAACTAGTGTCACAGGAATGGTTCAAAAATATACAGTAAGAAGAGTCAGTCTTCTTGTACTTAAGTCGGCATTGTGCCTTTTGTGTTTAATTCCGATGCAATTTCTGTGTTTCATCGTCAATAAGAGGGTCAGAGGGATACAGTAAACATGAAGTGAAGCATCGGAATCTATAACTAGTGTCACAGGAATGGTTCAAAACATAGTCAGTAAGAAGATTCAGTCGGCATTGTGCCCTTTGTATTTAATTCCGATGCAATTTCAGTGTTTCATCGTCAATAAGTAGGTCCCAGGGATACAGTACACATGAAGTGAAGCATCGGAATCTATAACTAGTGTCACTGGAATAGTTCAAAATATAGACGGTAAGGAGAGTCAGTCTTCTTGTACTTAAGTCAGCATTGTGCATTTTGTATTTAATTCCGATGCAAATTCTGTGGTTCATCGTCAATAAGAAGGTTCAAGGGATACAGTAAACCTGAAGTGAAGCATCGGACTCTATAACTAGTGTCACAGAAATGGTTCAAAACATAGACAGTTGGAAGAATCAGTCATCTCATACTTAAGTCGGCATTGTGCCTTTTCTATTTAATTCCGATGCAATTTCTGTGTTTCATCGTCAATAAGAAGGTCCAAGGGAAACAGTAAACCTGAAGTGAAGCATCGGAATCCAAAACTAGTGTCACAGGAACGGTTCAAAACATAGACAGTAGGAAGAGTCAGTCTTCTTGTACGTAAGTCGGCATTGTGCCTTTTGTATTTAATTCTGATGCAATTTGTGTGTTTCATCGTCAATAAGAAGGTCCAAGGTATACAGCAAACCTGAAGTGAAGCATCGCAATCTATAACTAGTGTCACAGGAATGGTCCAAAACATAGTCAGTAAGAAGAGTCAGTCTTCTTGTACTTCAGTCGGCATTGTGCCTTTTCTATTTAATTCCGATGCAATTTCTGTGTTTCATCGTCAATAAGAAGGTCCAAGGGATACAGTAAACCTGGAGTGAAGCCACGGAATCTATCACTAGAGTCACAGGAATGGTTCAAATCATAGACAGTAAGAAGAGTCAGTCCTCTTGTACTTAAGTCGACATTGTGCCTTTTCTATTTAATTCCGATGCAATTTCTGTGTTTCATCGTCAATACGAAGGTCAGAGGGATACAATAAACATGAAGTGAAGCATCGGAATCTATAACAAGTGTCACAGGAAAGGTTCAAAACATAGACAGTAAGAAGAGTCAGTCTTCTTGTACTAAAGTCGGCATTGTGCCTTTTGTATTTAATTCCGATGCAATTTCTGTGTTTCATCGTCAATAAGATGGTCCAAGGGATACAGTAAACCTGAAGTGAAGCATCGGAATCTACAACTAGTGTCACTGGAATGGTTCAAAATATAGACAGTAAGAAGAGTCAGTTTTCCTGTACTTAAGTCAGCATTGTGGCTTTTGTATTTAATTCCGATGCAATTTCTGTGATTCATCGTCAATAAGAAGGTCCAAGGGAAACAGTAAACCTGAAGTGAAGCATCGGAACCTATAACGAGTGTCACAGGAATGGTTTAAAACATAGACAGTAGGAATAGTCAGTCTTCTTGTACTTAAGTCGGCATTGTGCCTGTACTATTTAATTCCGATGCAATTTCTGTGTTTCGTCGTCATTATCTAGGTCCAAGGGATACTGTAAACCTGGAGTGAAGCATCGGAATCTATAATTAGTGTCACAGGAATGGTTCAAATCATAGTCAGTAAGAAGAGTCAGCCTTCTTGTCCTTAAGCTGGCATTGTACCTTTTTTATTGAATTCCGATGCAATTTCTCTGTTTCATCGTCAATAGGTAGGTCAGAGGTATACAGTAAACCTGAAGTGAAGCATCGGAATCCACAACTAGTGTCACAGGAATGGCTCAAACATAGACAGTAGAAAGAGTAAGTCTTCTTGTACTTAAGTCGGCATTGTGTCTTTTGTATTTCATTCCGATGCAATTTCTGTGTTTCATCGTCAATAAGAAGGTCCAAGGTATACAGTGAACCTGAAGTTAAGCATCGGATTCTATAACTAGTGTCACAGGAATGGTTCAAACTATAATCAGTAAGAAGAGTCAGTCCTCTTGTACTTAAGTCGACATTGCGCCTGTTCTATTTAATTCCGATGCAATTTCTGTGTTTCATCGTCAATAAGAAGGTCCAAGGGATACAGTAACCCTGGAGTGAAGCATCGGAATCTATAACTAGTGTCACAGGAATGGTTCAAAACACAGTCAGTAAGAAGAGTCAGTCCTCTTGCACTTAAGTCGGCATTGTGCCTTTTCTATTTAATTCCGATGCTATTTCTATGTTTCATCGTCAATAAGAAGGTCCAAGGGATACAGTAAAGCTGGAGTGAAGCATCAGAATCTGTAATTAGTGTCAATGGAATGGTTCAAAACATAGACAGTAAGAAGAGCCAGTCTTCTTGTACTTAAGTCGGCATTGTGCCTTTTGTATTTAATTCCGATGCTATTTCTGAGTTTCATCGTCAATAAGAAGGTCAGAGGGATACAGTAAACCTGAAGGGAAGCATCGGAATCTATAACTAGTGTCACAGGAATGGTTCAAAACATAGTCAGTAAGAAGAGTCTGTCTTCTTGTCCTTAAGTCGGCATTGTGCCTTTTGTATTGAATTCCGATGCAATTTCTGTGATTCATCGTCAATAAGAAGGTCCAAGGGATAAAGTAAACCTGAAGTGAAGCATCGGAATCTATAACTAGTGTCACTGGAATGGTTCAAAATATAGACAGTAAGAAGAGTCAGTCTTCTTGCACTTAAGTCGGCATTGTGCCTTTTGTATTTAATTCCGATGCAATTTCTGTGTTTCGTCGTCAATAAGAAGGTCCAAGGGAGACAGTAAACCTGGAGTGAAGCATCGGAATCTATAACTAGTGTCACAGGAATGGTTGAAAACATAGTCAGTTAGAAGAGTCAGTCTTCTTGTACTTAAGTTGGCATTGTGCCTTTTGTATTGAATTCCGATGCAATTTCTGTGTTTCATCGTCAATAAGAATGTCCAAGGTATACAGTAGACCTGAAGTAAAGCATCGGAATCCATAACTAGTGTCAAAGGAATGGTTCAAACTATAATCAGTAAGAAGGGTGAGTCTTCTTGTACTTAAGTCGGCATTGTGCCTTTTCAATTTAATTCTGATGCAATTTCTGTGTTTCATGGTCAATAAGAAGGTCAGAGGGATACAGTAAACCTGCAGTGAAGCATCGGAATCTATAACTAGTGTCACAGGAATGGTTCAAAACATAGTCAGTAAGAAGATTCAGTCTTCTTGTTCTTAAGTCGGCATTGTGCATTTTGTATTTAATTCTGATGCAATTTCTGTATTTCATCTTCAATAAGAAGGTCCAAGGGAAACAGTAAACCTGGAGTGTAGCATCGGAATCTATAAGGAGTGTCACAGGAATGGTTCAAACATAGACAGTAAGAAGAGTCGGTCTTCGTGTATTGAAGTCGGTATTTTTCCACTTGTATTTAATTCCGATGCAATTTCTGAGTTTCATCGTCAATAAGAAGGTCAGAGGGATACAGTAAACGTGAAGTGAAGTTTCGGAATCTATAACTAATGTCACAGGAATGGTTCAAAGTATAGTCCGAAAGTGGAGTCAGTCTTCTTGTCCTTATGTAGGCATTGTGCCTTTTGTATTTAATTCCGATGCAATTTCTGTGTTTGATCGTCAATAAGAAGGTCCAAGGGATATAGTAAACCTGGAGTGAAGCATCGGAATCTATAACTAGTGTCACAGGAATGGTTCAAAACATAGACAGTAAGAAGAGTCAGTGTTCTTGTACTTAAGTCGGCATTGTGCTTTTGTATTTAATTCCGATGCAATTTCTGTGTTTCATCGCCAAATAGAAGGTCCAAGGGATACAGTAAATCTGAAGTGAAGCATCTGAATCTATAACTAATGTCACAGGAATGGTTCAAATCATTGTCAATAAGAAGAGTCGGTCTTCATGTACTTATGTCGGCATTGTGCCTTTTGTATTTAATTCCGATGCAATTTCTGTCTTTCAACGTCAATAAGAAGGTACAAGGGATACAGTAAACCTGAAGTGAAGCGTCGGAATCTATAACTAGTGTCACAGGAATGGTTCAAAACATAGAAAGTAGGAAGAGTCAGTGTTCTTGTACTTAAGACGGCATTGTGCATTTTGTATTTAATTCCGATGCAATTTCTGTGTTTCATCGTCAATAAGAAGGTCCAAGGGATACAGTAAACCTGAAGTGAAGCATCGGAATCTACAACTAGTGTCACAGGATTGGTTCAAAACATAGACAGTAAGAAGAGTCAGTCTTCTTGTACTAAAGTCGGCATTGTGCCTTTTGTATTTTTTTCCGATGGAATTTCTGTGTTACATCGTCAATAAGAAGGTCAGAGGGATACAGTAAACCTGAAGTGAAGCATCGGAATCTACAACTAGTGTCACAGGAGTGGTTCAAAATATAGACAGTAAGAAGAGTCAGTCTTCTTGTACTTAAGTCGGCATTGTGTCTTTTGTATTTAATTCCGATTCAATTTCTGTGTTTCATCGTCAATAAGAAGGTACAAGGGATACAGTTAACCTGAAGTGAAGCGTCGGAATCTATAACTAGTGCCACAGGAATGGTTAAAATCATATACAGTAGGAAGAGTCATTGTTCTTGTACTTAAATCGGCATTGTGCCTTTTGTATTTAAATCCGATGCAATTTCTGCGTTTCTTCGTCAATAAGTAGGTCCAAGGAATACAGTAAACCTGAAGTGAAGCATCGGAATGTACAACTAGTGTCACAGGATTTGTTCAAAACATAGACAGTAAGAAGAGTCAATGTTCTTGTACTTAATTCGGCATTGTGCCTTTTCTATTTAATTCCGATGCAATTTCTGTGTTTCATCGTCAATAAGAAGATCCAAGGTATACAGCAAACCTGAAGTGAATCATCGGAATCTATAACTAGTGTCACAGGAATGGTTCAAAACATAGTCAGTAAGAAGAGTCAGTCTTCTTGTACTTAAGTCGGCATTGTGCCTTTTGTATTTAATTCCGATGAAATTTCTGTGTTTCATCGTCAATAAGAGGGTGAGAGGGATACAGTAAACCTGAAGTGAAGCATCGGAAGCTATAACTAGTGTCACAGGAATGGTTCAAAGCATAGTCAGTAAGAAGAGACCGTCTTCTTGCACTTAAGTCGGCATTGTGCCTTTCGTATTTAATTCCGATGCAATTTCTGTGTTTCACCGTCAATAAGAAGGTCAGAGGGATACAGTAAACCTGAAGTGAAGCATCGGAATCTATAACTAGTGTCACAGGAATGGTTCAAAACATAGTCAGTAAGAAGATTCAGTCTTCTTGTCCTTAAGTCGGCATTGTGCATTTTGTATTTAATTCCGATGCAATTTCTGTGGTTCATCGTCAATAAGAAGGTTCAAGGGATATAGTAAACCTGAAGTGAAGCATCGGACTCTATAACTAGTGTCACAGAAATGGTTCAAAATATAGACAGTTGGAAGAATCAGTCATCTCATACTTAAGTCGGCATTGTGCCTTTTCTATTTAATTCCGATGCAATTTCTGTGTTTCATCGTCAATAAGAAGGTCCAAGGGAAGCAGTAAACCTGAAGTGAAGCATCGGAATCTATAAGTAGTGTCACAGGAATGGTTCCACTCATAGACAGTACGAAGAGTCAGTCTTCTTGTACTTACGTCGGCATGGTGATTTTTGTATTTAATTCCGATTCAATTTCTGTGTTTCATAGTCAATAAGAACGTCAGAGGGATACAGTAAACTTGAAGTGAAGCATCGGAATCCAAAACTAGTGTCACAGGAACGGTTCAACACATAGTCAGTAGGAAGAGTCAGTCTTCTTGTACGTAAGTCGGCATAGTGCCTTTTGTATTCAATTCTGATGCAATTTGTGTGTTTCATCGTCAATAAGAAGGTCCAAGGTATACAGCAAACCTGAAGTGAAGCATCGCAATCTATAACTAGTGTCACAGGAATGGTCCAAAACATAGTCAGTAAGAAGAGTCAGTCTTCTTGTACTTCAGTCGGCATTGTGCCTTTTCTATTTAATTCCGATGCAATTTCTGTGTTTCATCGTCAATAAGAAGGTCCAAGGGATACAGTAAACCTGGAGTGAAGCCACGGAATCTATCACTAGAGTCACAGGAATGGTTCAAATCATAGACAGTAAGAAGAGTCAGTCCTCTTGTACTTAAGTCGACATTGTGCCTTTTCTATTTAATTCCGATGCAATTTCTGTGTTTCATCGTCAATACGAAGGTCAGAGGGATACAATAAACCTGAAGTGAAGCATCGGAATCTATAACAAGTGTCACAGGAAAGGTTCAAAACATAGACAGTAAGAAGAGTCAGTCTTCTTGTACTAAAGTCGGCATTGTGCCTTTTGTATTTAATTCCGATGCAATTTCTGTGTTTCATCGTCAATAAGAAGGTCCAAGGGATACAGTAAACCTGAAGTGAAGCATCGGAATCTACAACTAGTGTCACTGGAGTGGTTCAAAATATAGACAGTAAGAAGAGTCAGTTTTCCTGTACTTAAGTCAGCATTGTGGCTTTTGTATTTAATTCCGATGCAATTTCTGTGATTCATCGTCAATAAGAAGGTCCAAGGGAAACAGTAAACCTGAAGTGAAGCATCGGAACCTATAACGAGTGTCACAGGAATGGTTTAAAACATAGACTGTAGGAATAGTCAGTCCTCTTGTACTTATGTCGGCATTGTGCCTGTACTATTGAATTCCGATGCAATTTCTGTGTTTCGTCGTCAATATCTAGGTCCAAGGGATACAGTAAACCTGGAGTGAAGCATCGGAATCTATAATTAGTGTCACAGGAATGGTTCAAATCATAGTCAGTAAGAAGAGTCAGCCTTCTTGTTCTTAAGCTGGCATTGTACCTTTTTTATTTAATTCCGATGCAATTTCTGTGTTTCATCGTCAATAGGTAGGTCAGAGGAATACAGTAAACCTGAAGTGAAGCATCGGAATCCACAACTAGTGTCACAGGAATGGCTCAAACATAGACAGTAGAAAGAGTAAGTCTTCTTGTACTTAAGTCGGCATTGTGTCTTTTGTATTTCATTCCGATGCAATTTCTGTGTTTCATCGTCAATAAGAAGGTCCAAGGTATACACTGAACCTGAAGTTAAGCATCGGATTCTATAACTAGTGTCACAGGAATGGTTCAAACTATAATCAGTAAGAAGAGTCAGTCTTCTTGTACTTAAGTCGGCAGTGCGCCTTTTCTATTTAATTCCGATGCAATTTTTGTGTTTCATCGTCAATAAGAAGGTCCAAGGGATACAGTAACCCTGGAGTGAAGCATCGGAATCTATAACTAGTGACACAGGAAAGGTTCAAAACATAGACAGTAAGAAGAGTCAGTCTTCTTGTACTTAAGTCGGCATTGTGCCTTTTGTATTTAATTCCGATGCAATTTCTGTGTTTCATCGTCAATAAGAAGGTCCAAGGGATACAGTAAACCTGAAGTGAAGCATCGGAATCTATAACTAGTGTCACAGGAATGGTTCAAAGCACAGTCAGTAAGAAGAGTCAGTCCTCTTGCACTTAAGTCGGCATTGTGCCTTTTCTATTTAATTCCGATGCTATTTCTATGTTTCATCGTCAATAAGAAGGTCCAAGGGATACAGTAAAGCTGGAGTGAAGCATCAGAATCTGTAATTAGTGTCAATGGAATGGTTCAAAACATAGACAGTAAGAAGAGCCAGTCTTCTTGTACTTAAGTCGGCATTGTGCCTTTTGTATTTAATTCCGATGCTATTTCTGAGTTTCATCGTCAATAAGAAGGTCAGAGGGATACAGTAAACCTGAAGGGAAGCATCGGAATCTATAACTAGTGTCACAGGAATGGTTCAAAACATAGTCAGTAAGAAGAGTCTGTCTTCTTGTCCTTAAGTCGGCATTGTGCCTTTTGTATTTAATTCCGATGCAATTTCTGTGTTTCATCGTCAATAAGAATGTCCAAGGGATACAGTAAACCTGAAGTGAAGCATCGGAACCTACAACTAGTGTCACAGGATTGGTTCAAAACATAGACAGTAAGAAGAGTCAGTCTTCTTGTACTTAAGTCGGCATTGTGCCTTTCGTATTTAATTCCGATGCAATTTCTGTGTTTCATCGCCAATAGGAAGGTCCAAGGGATACAGTAAACCTGAAGTGAAGCATCGGAATCTATAACTAGTGTCACAGGAATGGTTCAAAGCATAGTCAGTAAGAAGAGACCGTCTTCTTGCACTTAAGTCGGCATTGTGCCTTTTGTATTTAATTCCGATGCAATTTCTGTGTTTCACCGTCAATAAGAAGGTCAGAGGGATACAGTAAACCTGAAGTGAAGCATCGGAATCTATAACTAGTGTCACAGGAATGGTTCAAAAATATACAGTAAGAAGAGTCAGTCTTCTTGTACTTAAGTCGGCATTGTGCCTTTTGTATTTGATTCCGATGCAATTTCTGTGTTTCATCGTCAATAAGAGGGTCAGAGGGATACAGTAAACATGAAGTGAAGCATCGGAATCTATAACTAGTGTCACAGGAATGGTTCAAAACATAGTCAGTAAGAAGATTCAGTCTTCTTGTCCTTAAGTCGGCATTGTGCCCTTTGTATTTAATTCCGATGCAATTTCTGTGTTTCATCGTCAATAAGTAGGTCCAAGGGATACAGTACACATGAAGTGAAGCATCGGAATCTATAACTAGTGTCACTGGAATAGTTCAAATTATAGACAGTAAGAAGAGTCAGTCTTCTTGTACTTAAGTCGGCATTGTGCATTTTGTATTTAATTCCGATGCAATTTCTGTGGTTCATCGTCAATAAGAAGGTCCAAGGGATACAGTAAACCTGAAGTGAAGCATCGGACTCTATAACTAGTGTCACAGAAATGGTTCAAAACATAGACAGTTGGAGGAGTCAGTCATCTCATACTTAAGTCGGCATTGTGCCTTTTCTATTTAATTCCGATGCAATTTCTGTGTTTCATCGTCAATAAGAGGGTCCAAGGGAAACAGTAAATCTGAAGTGAAGCATCGGAATCTATAAGTAGTGTCACAGGAATGGTACCAATCATAGACAGTACGAAGAGTCAGTCTTCTTGTACTTACGTCGGCATGGTGGCTTTTGTATTCAATTCCGATGCAATTTCTGTGTTTCATAGTCAATAAGAACGTCAGAGGGATACAGTAAACTTGAAGTGAAGCATCGGTATCCAAAACTAGTGTCACAGGAACGGTTCAAAACATAGACAGTAGGAAGAGTCAGTGTTCTTGTTCGTAAGTCGGCATTGTGCCTTTTGTATTTAATTCTGATGCAATTTGTGTGTTTCATCGTCAATAAGAAGGTCCATGGTATACAGCAAACCTGAAGTGAAGCATCACAATCTATAACTAGTGTCACAGGAATGGTCCAAAACATAGTCAGTAAGAAGAGTCAGTCTTCTTGTACTTCAGTCGGCATTGTGCCTTTTCTATTTAATTCCGATGCAATTTCTGTGTTTCATCGTCAATAAGAAGGTCCAAGGGATACAGTAAACCTGGAGTGAAGCATCGGAATCTATCACTAGAGTCACAGGAATGGTTCAAATCACAGACAGTAAGAAGAGTCAGTTCTCTTGTACTTAAGTCGACATTGTGCCTTTTCTATTTAATTCCGATGCAATTTCAGTGTTTCATCGTCAATACGAAGGTCAGAGGGATACAATAAACCTGAGGTGAAGCATCGCAATCTATAACTAATGTCACAGGAATGGGCCAAAACATAGTCAGTAAGAAGAGTCAGTCTTCTTGTACTTCATTCGGCATTGTGCCTTCTCTATTTAATTCCGATGCAATTTCTGTGTTTCATCGTCAATAAGAAGGTCCAAGGGATACAGTAAACCTGAAGTGAATCATCGGAACCTATAACGAGTGTCACAGGAATGGTTCAAAACATAGACAGTAGGAATAGTCAGTCTTCTTGTACTTAAGTCGGCATTGTGCCTGTACTATTTTATTCCGATGCAATTTCTGTGTTTCGTCGTCAATATCAAGGTCCAAGGGATACTGTAAACCTGGAGTGAAGCATCGGAATCTATAATTAGTGTCACAGGAATGGTTCAAATCATAGTCAGTAAGAAGAGTCAGCCTTCTTGTCCTTAAACTGGCATTGTACCTTTTGTATTTAATTCCGATGCAATTTCTGTGTTTCATCGTCAATAGGTAGGTCAGAGGTATACAGTAAACCTGAAGTGAAGCATCGGAATCTACAACTAGTGTCACAGGAATGGCTCAAACATAGACAGTAGAAAGAGTAAGTCTTCTTGTACTTAAGTCGGCATTGTGTCTTTTGTATTTCATTCCGATGCAATTTCTGTGTTTCATCGTCAATAAGAAGGTCCAAGGTATACAGTGAACCTGAAGTTAAGCATCGGAATCTATAACTAGTGTCACAGGAATGGTTCAAACTATAATCAGTAAGAAGTGTCAGTCTTCTTGTACTTAAGTCGGCATTGTGCCTTTTCTATTTAATTCCGATGCAATTTCTGTGTTTCATCGTCAATAAGAAGATCCAAGGGATACAGTAAACCTGGAGTGAAGCATCGGAATCTATAACTAGTGACACAGGAAAGGTTCAAAACATAGACAGTAAGAAGAGCCAGTCTTCTTGTACTTAAGTCCGCATTGTGCCTTATGTATTTAATTCCGATGCAATATCTGTGTTTCATCGCCAATAAGAAGGTCCAAGGGATACAGTAAACCTGAAGTGAAGCATCGGAATCTATAACTAGTGTCACAGGAATGGTTCGAATCCTTGTCAATAAGAAGAGACAGTCTTCTTGTACTTAAGTCGGCATTGTGCCTTTTGTATTTGATTCCGATGCCATTTCTGTGTTTCATCGTAAATACGAAGGTCAAAGGGATACAGTAAACCAGAAGTGAAGCGTCGGAATCTATAACTAGTGTCACAGGAATGGTTCAAAACATAGACAGTACGAAGAGTCAGTCTTCTTGTACTTAAGTCGGCATTGTTCCTTTTCTATTTAATTCCGATGCAATTTCTGTATTTCATCGTGAATAACAAGGTCCAAGGGATACAGTAAACCTGGAGTGAAGCATCGGAATCTATAACTAGTGTCACAGGAATGGTTCAAATCATAGTCAGCAAGAAGAGTCAGTCTTCTTGAACTTAAGTTTGCATTGTGCTTTTGGTATTTAATTCCGATGCAATTTCTGTGTTTCATCGCTAATAAGAAGGTCAGAGGTGTACAGTAAACCTGAAGTGAAGCATCGGAATCCAAAACTAGTGTCACAGGAATGGTTCAAAACATAGACAGCAGGAAGAGTCAGTCTTCTTGTACTTAAGTCGGCATTGTGCCTTTTGTATTTAATTCCGATGCAATTTCTGTGTTTCATTGTCAATAAGAAGGTCCAAGGTATACAGTAAACCTGAAGTAAAGCATCGGAATCTATAACTAGTGTCACAGGAATGGTTCAAACTATAATCAGTAAGAAGAGTCAGTCTTCTTGTACTTAAGTCGGCATTGTGCCTTTTCTATTTAATTCCGATGCTATTTCTGTGTTTCATCGTCAATAAGAAGGTCAGAGGGATACAGTGAACCTGAAGTTAAGCATCGGAATCTATAACTAGTGTCACAGGAATGGTTCAAACTATAATCAGTAAGAAGTGTCAGTCTTCTTGTACTTAAGTCGGCATTGTGCCTGTACTATTTTATTCCGATGCAATTTCTGTGTTTCGTCGTCAATATCAAGGTCCAAGGGATACTGTAAACCTGGAGTAAAGCATCGGAATCTATAATTAGTGTCACAGGAATGGTTCAAATCATAGTCAGTAAGAAGAGTCAGCCTTCTTGTCCTTAAACTGGCATTGTACCTTTTGTATTTAATTCCGATGCAATTTCTGTGTTTCATCGTCAATAGGTAGGTCAGAGGTATACAGTAAACCTGAAGTGAAGCATCGGAATCCACAACTAGTGTCACAGGAATGGCTCAAACATAGACAGTAGACAGAGTAAGTCTTCTTGTACTTAAGTCGGCATTGTGTCTTTTGTATTTCATTCCGATGCAATTTCTGTGTTTCGTCGTCAATAAGAAGGTCCAAGGTATACAGTGAACCTGAAGTTAAGCATCGGAATCTATAACTAGTGTCACAGGAATGGTTCAAACTATAATCAGTAAGAAGTGTCAGTCTTCTTGTACTTAAGTCGGCATTGTGCCTTTTCTATTTAATTCCGATGCAATTTCTGTGTTTCATCGTCAATAAGAAGATCCAAGGGATACAGTAAACCTGGAGTGAAGCATCGGAATCTATAACTAGTGACACAGGAAAGGTTCAAAACATAGACAGTAAGAAGAGCCAGTCTTCTTGTACTTAAGTCCGCATTGTGCCTTTTGTATTTAATTCCGATGCAATATCTGTGTTTCATCGCCAATAAGAAGGTCCAAGGGATACAGTAAACCTGAAGTGAAGCATCGGAATCTATAACTAGTGTCACAGGAATGGTTCAAATCCTTGTCAATAAGAAGAGACAGTCTTCTTGTACTTAAGTCGGCATTGTGCCTTTTGTATTTGATTCCGATGCCATTTCTGTGTTTCATCGTAAATACGAAGGTCAAAGGGATACAGTAAACCAGAAGTGAAGCGTCGGAATCTATAACTAGTGTCACAGGAATGGTTCAAAACATAGACAGTACGAAGAGTCAGTCTTCTTGTACTTAAGTCGGCATTGTTCCTTTTCTATTTAATTCCGATGCAATTTCTGTGTTTCATCGTGAATAACAAGGTCCAAGGGATACAGTAAACCTGGAGTGAAGCATCGGAATCTATAACTAGTGTCACAGGATTGGTTCAAATCATAGTCAGTAAGAAGAGTCAGTCTTCTTGAACTTAAGTTTGCATTGTGCTTTTGGTATTTAATTCCGATGCAATTTCTGTGTTTCATCGCTAATAAGAAGGTCAGAGGTGTACAGTAAACCTGAAGTGAAGCATCGGAATCCAAAACTAGTGTCACAGGAATGGTTCAAAACATAGACTGCAGGAAGAGTCAGTCTTCTTGTACTTAAGTCGGCATTGTGCCTTTTGTATTTAATTCCGATGCAATTTCTGCGTTTCATTGTCAATAAGAAGGTCCAAGGTATACAGTAAACCTGAAGTAAAGCATCGGAATCTATAACTAGTGTCACAGGAATAGTTCAAACTATAATCAGTAAGAAGAGTCAGTCTTCTTGTACTTAAGTCGGCATTGTGCCTTTTCTATTTAATTCCGATGCTATTTCTGTGTTTCATCGTCAATAAGAAGGTCAGAGGGATACAGTAAACCTGAGGTGAAGCATCGCAATCTATAACTGGTGTCACAGGAATGGTTCAAAACATAGTCGGTAAGAAGAGTCAGTCTTCTTGTACTTAAGTCGGCATTGTGCCTTTTGTATTTAATTCCGATGCAATTTCTGTGTTTCATCGTCAATAAGAAGGTCCAAGGGATACAGTAAACCTGGAGTGTAGTATCAGAATCTATAACTAGTATCACAGGATTGGTTCAAAACATAGACAATAAGAAGAGTCAGTCTTCGTGTACTTAAGTCGGCATTTTGCCTTTTGTATTTAATTCCGATGCAATTTCTGTGTTTCATCGTCAATAAGAAGGTCCAAGGGATACAGTAAACCTGAAGTGAAGCATCGGAATCTATAACTAGTGTCGCAGGAATGGTTCAAAACATAGACAGTAAGAAGAGTCAGTGTTCTTGTACTTAAGTCGGCATTGTGCCTTTTGTATTTAATTCCGATGCAATTTCTGTGTTTCATCGCCAAGTTGAAGGTCCAAGGGATACAGTAAACCTGAAGTGAAGCATCGGAATCTATAACTAATGTCACAGGAATGATTCAAATCATTGTCAATTAGAAGAGTCGGTCATCATGTACTTAAGTCGGCATTGTGGCTTTTGTATTTAATTCCGATGTAATTTCTGTGTTTCATCGCCAATAAGAAGGTCCAAGGGATACAGTAAACCAGAAGTGAAGCATCGGAATCTACAACTAGTGTCACAGGATTGGATCAAAACATAGACAGTAAGGAGAGTCAGTCTTCTTGCACTTAAGTCGGCTTTGTGCCTTTTATATTTAATTAGGATGCTATTTCTGTGTTTCATCGTCAATAAAAAGGTCCAAGGGATACAGTAAAGTTGGAGTGAAGCATCGGAATCTGTAACTAGTGTCAATGGAATGGTTCAAAACATAGACAGTAAGAAGAGCCAGTCTTCTTGTACTTCAGTCGGCATTGTGCCTTTTGTATTTAATTCCGATGCTATTTCTGAGTTTCATCGTCAATATGAAGGTCAGAGGGATACAGTAAACCTGAAGGGGAGCATCGGATTTTATAACTAGTGTCACAGGAATGGTTCAAAACATAGACAGTACGAAGAGTCAGTCTTCTTGTACTTAAGTCGGCATTGTTCCTTTTCTATTTAATTCCGATGCAATTTCTGTATTTCATCGTGAATAACAAGCTCCAAGGGATACAGTAAACCTGGAGTGAAGCATCGGAATCTATAACTAGTGTCACAGGAATGGTTCAAATCATAGTCAGCAAGAAGAGTCAGTCTTCTTGAACTTAAGTTTGCATTGTGCTTTTGGTATTTAATTCCGATGCAATTTCTGTGTTTCATCGCTAATAAGAAGGTCAGAGGTGTACAGTAAACCTGAAGTGAAGCATCGGAATCCAAAACTAGTGTCACAGGAATGGTTCAAAACATAGACAGCAGGAAGAGTCAGTCTTCTTGTACTTAAGTCGGCATTGTGCCTTTTGTATTTAATTCCGATGCAATTTCTGTGTTTCATTGTCAATAAGAAGGTCCAAGGTATACAGTAAACCTGAAGTAAAGCATCGGAATCTATAACTAGTGTCACAGGAATGGTTCAAACTATAATCAGTAAGAAGAGTCAGTCTTCTTGTACTTAAGTCGGCATTGTGCCTTTTCTATTTAATTCCGATGCAATTTCTGTGTTTCATCGTCAATAAGAAGGTCCAAGGTATACAGTGAACCTGAAGTTAAGCATCGGAATCTATAACTAGTGTCACAGGAATGGTTCAAACTATAATCAGTAAGAAGTGTCAGTCTTCTTGTACTTAAGTCGGCATTGTGCCTTTTCTATTTAATTCCGATGCAATTTCTGTGTTTCATCGTCAATAAGAAGATCCAAGGGATACAGTAAACCTGAAGTGAAGCGTCGGAATCTATAACTAGTGTCACAGGAATGGTTCAAAACATAGACAGTAGGAAGAGTCAGTGTTCTTGTACTTAAGACGGCATTGTGCCTTTTGTATTTAATTCCGATGTAATTTCTGTGTTTCATCGTCAATAAGAAGGTCCAAGGGATACAGTAAACCTTAAGTGAAGCATCGGAATCAACAACTAGTGTCACAGAATTGGTTCTAAACATAGACAGTAAGAAGAGTCCGTCTTCATGTACTTAAGTCGGCATTGTGCCTTTTGTATTTAATTCCGATGCAATTTCTGTGTTTCATCGTCAATAAGAAGGTCAGAGGGATACAGTAAACCTGAAGTGAAGCATCGGAATCTATAACTAGTGTCACAGGAATGGTTCAAAACATAGACAGTAGGGAGAGTCAGTCTTCTTGTACTTAAGAAGGCATCGTGCCTTTTGTATTTGAATCTTATGCAATTTCTGTGTTTCATCGTCAATAAGAAGGTCCAAGTGATACAGTAAACCTGAAGTGAAGCATCGGAATCTATAACTAGAGTCACTGGAATGGTTCTAAATATAGACAGTAAGAAGAGTCAGTTTTCCTGTACTTAAGTCGGCATTGTGGCTTTTGTATTTAATTCCGATGCAATTTCTGTGATTAATCGTCAATAAGAAGGTCCAAGGGAAACAGTAAACCTGAAGTGAAGCATCGGAACCTATAACGAGTGTCACAGGAATGGTTCAAAACATAGACAGTACGAAGAGTCAGTCTTCTTGTACTTAAGTAGGCATTGTGCCTGTACTATTTAATTCCGATGCAATTTCTGTGTTTCGTCGTCAATAACAAGGTCCAAGGGATACAGTAGACATGGAGTGAAGAATCTGAATCTATAATTAGTGTCACAGGAATGGTTCAAAACATAGTCAGTAAGAAGAGTCAGCCTTCTTGTCCTTAAGCTGGCATTGTACCTTTTGTATTCAATTCCGATGCAATTTCTGTGTTTCATCGTCAATAGGTAGGTCAGAGGTATACAGTAAACCTGAAGTGAAGCATCGGAATCCACAACTAGTGTCACAGGAATGGTTCAAAAATAGACAGTAGAAAGAGTCAGTCTTCTTGTACTTAAGTCGGCATTGTGCCTTTTGTATTTAATTCCGATGCAATTTCTGTGTTTCATCGTCAATAAGAAGGTCCAAGGTATACAGTGAACCTGAAGTTAAGCATCGGAATCTATAACTAGAGTCCAGGAATGGTTCAAACTATAATCAGTAAGAAGAGTCAGTCTTCTTGTACTTAAGTCGGCATTGTGCCTTTTCTATTTAATTCCGATGCAATTTCTGTGTTTCATCGTCAATAAGAAGGTCCAAGGGATACAGTAAACCTGGAGTGAAGCATCGGAATCTATAACTAGTGTCACAGGAAAGGTTCAAAACATAGACAGTAAGAAGAGTCAGTCTTCTTGTACTTAAGTCGGCATTGTGCCTTATCTATTTAATTCCGATGCAATTTCTGTGTTTCATCGTCAGTTAGAAGGTCCAAGGATACAAAAAACCTGAAGTGAAGCATCGGAATCTATAACTAGTGTCACAGGAATGGTTCAAAGCACAGTCAGTAAGAAGAGTCAGTCTTCTTGCCTTAAGTCGGCTTTGTGCCTTTTCTATTTAATTCGGGTGCTATTTCTGTGTTTCATCGTCAATAAAAAGGTCCAAGGGATACAGTAAAGCTGGGGTGAAGCATCGGAATCTGTAACTAGTGTCAATGGAATGGTACAAAAAAACATAGACAGTAAGAAAAGCCAGTCTTCTTGTACTTAAGTTGGCATTGTGCCTTTTGTATTTAATACCGATGCTATTTCTGAGTTTCATCGTCGATATGAAGGTCAGAGGGATACAGTAAACCTGAAGGGGAGCATCGGAATCTATAACTAGTGTCACAGAATGGTTCAAAACATAGTCAGTAAGAAGAGTCAATCTTCTTGTCCTTAAGTCGGCATTGTGCCTTTTGTATTTAATTCCGATGCAATTTCTGTGTTTTATCGTCAATAAGAATGTCCAAGGGATACAGTAAACCTGAAGTGAAGCATCTGAAACTACAACTAGTGTCACAGGATTGGTTCAAAACATAGACAGTAAGAGGAGTCAGTAATCTTGTACTTAAGTCGGCATTGTGCCTTTTGTATTTAATTCCGATGCAATATCTGTGTTTCATCGTCAATAAGAAAGTCCAAGGGAAACAGTAAACCTGAAGTGAAGCATCGGAATCTATAACTAGTGTCACAGGAATGGTTCAAAACATAGACAGTACAAAGACTCAGTCTTCTTGTACTTAAGTCAGCATTGTGCCTCATCGTCAATAACAAAGTCCAAGGGATACAGTAAAATTGGAGTGAAGCATCGGAATCTATAATTAGTGACACAGGAATGGTTCAAAACATAGTCAGTAGGAAGAGTCAGTCTTCTTGTGCTTAAGTCGGCATTGTGCCTTTTGTATTTAATTCCGATGCAATTTCTGTGTTTCATCGTCAATAAGAATGTCCAAGGGATACAGTAAACCTGAAGTGAAGCATCGGAACCTACAACTAGTGTCACAGGATTGGTTCAAAACATAGACAGTAGGAAGAGTCAGTGTTCTTGTACTTAAGACGGCATTGTGCCTTTTGTATTTAATTCCGATGTAATATCTGTGTTTCATCGTCAATAAGAAGGTCCAAGGGATACAGTAAACCTGAAGTGAAGCATCGGAATCTACAACTAGTGTCACAGGATTGGTTCATCACATAGACAGTAAGAAGAGTCAGTCTTCTTGTACTTAAGTCGGCATTGTGCCTTTTGTATTTAATTCCGATGCAATTTCTGTGTTTCATCGTCAATAAGAAGGTCAGAGGGATACAGTAAACCTGAAGTGAAGCATCGGAATCTATAACTAGTGTCACAGGAATGGTTCAAAACATAGACAGTAAGGAGAGTCAGTCTTCTTGTACTTAAGAAGGCATTGTGCCTTTTGTATTTGAATCTTATGCAATTTCTGTGTTTCATCGTCAATAAGAAGGTCCAAGTGATACAGTTAACCTGAAGTGAAGCATCGGAATCTATAACTAGAGTCACTGGAATGGTTCTAAATATAGACAGTAAGAAGAGTCAGTTTTCCTGTACTTAAGTCGGCATTGTGGCTTTTGTATTTAATTCCGATGCAATTTCTGTGATTAATCGTCAATAAGAAGGTCCAAGGGAAACAGTAAACCTGAAGTGAAGCATCGGAACCTATAACGAGTGTCACAGGAATGGTTCAAAACATAGACAGTTCGAAGAGTCACTCTTCTTGTACTTAAGTCGGCATTGTGCCTGTACTATTTAATTCCGATGCAATTTCTGTGTTTCGTCGTCAATAACAAGGTCCAAGGGATACAGTAGACATGGAGTGAAGCATCGGAATCTATAATTAGTGTCAATGGAATGGTTCAAAACATAGTCAGTAAGAAGAGTCAGCCTTCTTGTCCTTAAGCTGGCATTGTACCATTTGTATTCAATTCCGATGCAATTTCTGTGTTTCATCGTCAATAGGTAGGTCAGAGGTATACAGTAAACCTGAAGTGAAGCATCGGAATCCACAACTAGTGTCACAGGAATGGTTAAACATAGACAGTAGAAAGAGTCAGTCTTCTTGTACTTAAGTCGGCATTGTGCCTTTTGTATTTAATTCCGATGCAATTTCTGTGTTTCATCGTCAATAAGAAGGTCCAAGGTATACAGTGAACCTGAAGTTAAGCATCGGAATCTATAACTAGTGTCACAGGAATGGTTCAAACTATAATCAGTAAGAAGAGTCAGTCTTCTTGTACTTAAGTCGGCATTGTGCCTTTTCTATTTAATTCCGATGCAATTTCTGTGTTTCATCGTCAATAAGAAGGTCCAAGGGATACAGTAAACCTGGTGTGAAGCATCGGAATCTATAACTAGTGTCACAGGAAAGGTTCAAAATATAGACAGTAAGAAGAGTCAGTCTTCTTGTACTTAAGTCGGCATTGTGCCTTTTGTATTTAATTCCGATGCTATTTCTGAGTTTCATCGTCAATATGAAGGTCAGAGGGATACAGTAAACCTGAAGGGGAGCATCGGAATCTATAACTAGTGTCACAGAATGGTTCAAAACATAGTCAGTAAGAGGAGTCAATCTTCTTGTACTTAGGTCAGCATTGTGCCTCATCGTCAATAACAAAGTCCAAGGGATACAGTAAACCTGGAGTGAAGCATCGGAATCTATAATTAGTGTCACAGGAATGGTTCAAAACATAGTCAGTAGGAAGAGTCAGTCTTCTTGTCCTTAAGTCGGCATTGTGCCTTTTGTATTTAATTCCGATGCAATTTCTGTGTTTCATCGTCAATAAGAATGTCCAAGGGATACAGTAAACCTGAAGTGAAGCATCGGAACCTACAACTAGTGTCACAGGATTGGTTCAAAACATAGACAGTAAGAAGAGTCAGTCTTCTTGTACTTAAGTCGGCATTGTGCCTTTTGTATTTAATTCCGATGCAATATCTGTGTTTCATCGTCAATAAGAAGGTCCAAGGGATACAGTAAACCTGAAGTAAAGCATCGGTATCTATAACTGGTGTCACAGGATTGGTTCAAAACATAGAATGTAAGAAGAGTCAGTCTTATTCTACTTAAGTCGGCATTGTGCCTTTTCTATTTGATTCCGATGCAATTTCTATGTTTCATCGTCAATAAGAAGGTCAGAGGGATACAGTAAACCTGAAATGAAGCATCGGAATCTATAACTAGTGTCACAGGAATGGTTCAAAACATAGTCAGTAAGAAGAGTCAGTCTTCTTGTACTTAAGTCGGCATTGTGCCTTTCGTATTTAATTCCGATGCAATTTCTGTGTTTCACCCTCAATACGAATGTCAGAGGGATACAGTAAACCTGAAGTGAAGCATCGGAATCTATAACTAGTGTCACAGTAATGGTTCAAAACATATACAGTAAGAAGAATCAGTCTTCTTGTACTTAAGTCGGCATTGTGCCTTTTGTATTTGATTCCAATGCAATTTCTGTGTTTCACCGTCAATACGAAGGTCCAAGGGATACAGTAAACCTGAAGTGAAGCATCGGAATCTATAACTAGTGTCACTGGAATGGTTCTAAATATTGACAGTAAGAAGAGTCAGTCTTCCTGTACTTAAGTCGGCATTGTGGCTTTTGTGTTTAATACCGATGCAATTTCTGTGATTCATCGTCAATAAGAAGGTCCAAGGGAACAGTAAACCAGAAGTGAAGCATCGGAATCTATAACTAGTGCCACAGGAATGGTTCAAAACATAGACAGTACGAAGAGTCAGTCTTCTTGAATTTAACTCGGCATTGTTCCTTTTCTATTTAATTCCGATGCAATTTCTGTGTTTCATCGTGAATAACAAGGTCCAAGGGATACAGTAAACCTGGAGTGAAGCATCGGAATCTATAACTAGTGTCACAGGAATGGTTCAAAACATAGTCAGTAAGAAGAGTCAGTCTTCTTGTCCTTAAGTTTGCATTGTGCTTTTGGTATTTAATTCCGATGCAATTTCTGTGTTTCATCGTCAATTAGAAGGTCAGAGGTGTACAGTAAACCTGAAGTGAAGCATCGGAATCCACAACTAGTGTCACAGGAATGGTTCAAAACATAGACAGTAGGAAGAGTCAGTCTTCTTGTACTTAAGTCGGCATTGTGCCTTTTGTATTTAATTCCGATGCAATATCTGTGTTTCATCGTCAATAAGAAGGTCCAAGGTATACAGTAAACCTGAAGTAAAGCATCGGAATCTATAACTAGTGTCACAGGAATGGTTCAAACTATAATCAGTAAGAAGAGTCAGTCTTCTTGTACTTAAGTCGGCATTGTGCCTTTTGTATTTAATTCCGATGCAATTTCTGTGTTTCATCGTCAATAAGAAGGTCCAAGGGATGCAGTAAACCTGGAGTGAAGCATCGGAATCTATAACTAGTGTCACAGGAATGGTTCAAGGCATATACAGTAAGAAGCGTCAGTCTTCTTGTACTTAAGTCGGGATTGTGCCTTTTCTATTTAATTCCGATGCAATTTCGGTGTTTCATCGTCAATAACAAGGTCAGAGGGATACAGTAAACCTAAGGTGTAGCATCGCAATCTATAACTAGTGTCACAGGAATGGTTCAATACATAGTCGGTAAGAAGAGTCAGTCTTCTTGTACATAAGTCGTCATTGTGCCTTTTGTATTTAATTCCGATGCAATTTCTGTGTTTCATCGTCAATAAGAAGGTCCAAGGGATACAGTACACATGAAGTGAAGCATCGGAATCTATAACTAGTGTCACTGGAATAGTTCAAAATATAGACAGTAAGAAGAGTCAGTCTTCATGCACTTAAGTCGGCATTGTGCCTTTTGTATTTAATTCCGATGCAATTTCTGTGTTTCATCGTCAATAGGAAGGTCCAAGGGATACAGTAAACATGAAGTTAAGCATCGGAATCTATAACTAGTGTCACTGGAATAGTTCAATATATAGACAGTAAGTAGAGTCAGTCTTCTTGTACATAAGTCGGCTTTGTGCCTTTTGTATATAATTCCGATGCAATTTCTGTGATTCATCATCAATAAGAAGGTCCAAGGGATACAATAAACCTGAAGTGATGCATCGGACTCTATAACTAGTGTCACTGAAATGGTTCAAAACATAGACAGTAGGAAGAGTCAGTCACCTCATACTTAAGTCGCATTGTGCCTTTTGTATTTAATTCCGATGCAATGTCTGTGTTTCATCGTCTATACGAAGGTCCAAGGGAAACAGTAAACCTGAAGTAAGGCATCGGTATCTGTAACTAGTGTCACAGGAATGGTTCCACACATAGACAGTACGAAGAGTCAGTCTTCTTGAACTTAAGTCGGCATGGTGGCTTTTGTATTTAATTCCGATGCAATTTCTGTGTTTCATAGTCAAAACGAACGTCAGAGGGATACAGTAAAACTGAAGTGAAGCATCGGAATCCTAAACTAGTGTCACAGGAACGGTTCAAAACATAGATAGTAGGAAGAATCAGTCTTCTTGTACGTAAGTCGGCATTGTGCCTTTTCTATTAAATTCCGATGCAATCTCTGTGTTTCATCGTCAATAAGAAGGTCCAAGGTATACAGAAAACCTGAAGTGAAGCATCTGAATCCATAACTAGTGTCACAGGAATGGTTCAAACATAGTCAGTAAGAAGATTCAGTCTTCTTGTTCATAAGTCGTCATTGTGCCCTTTGTATATAATTCCGATGCAATGTCTGTGTTTCATCGTTAATAAGTAGGTCCAAGGGATACAGTAAACCTGGTGTTAAGCACCGGAATCTATAACTAGAGTCACGGTAATGGATCAAAACATAGACAGTTAGAAGAGTCGGTCTTCTTGTACTTAAGTCGGCATTGTGCATTTTGTATTTAATTCCGATGTAATTTCTGTGTTTCATCGTCAATAAGAAGGTCCAAGGGAAACAGTAAACCTGAAGTAAGGCATCGGTATCTATAACTAGTGTCACAGGAATGGTTCCACACATAGACAGTACGAAGAGTCAGTCTTCTTGTACTTAAGTCGGCATTGTTCCTGTACTATTTAATTCCGATGCAATTTCTGTGTTTCGTCGTCAATAACTAGGTCCAAGGGATACAGTAGACATGGAGTGAAGCATCGGAATCAATAATTAGTGTCACAGGAATTGTTCAAAACATAGTCAGTAAGAAGAGTCAGCCTTCTTGTCCTTAAGCTGGCATTGTACCTTTTGTATTCAATTCCCATGCAATATCTGTGTTTCATCGTCAATAGGTAGGTCAGAGGTAACAGTAAACCCGAAGTGAAGCATCGGAATCCACAACTAGTGTCACAGGAATGGTTCAAACATAGACAGTAGAAAGAGTCAGTCTTCTTGTACTTAAGTCGGCATTGTGCCTTTTGTATTTAATTCCGATGCAATTTCTGTGTTTCATCGTCAATAAGAAGGTCCAAGGTATACAGTGAACATGAAGTTAAGCATCGGAATCTATAACTTGTGTCCGAGGAATGGTTCAAACTATAATCAGTAAGAAGAGTCAGTCTTCTTGTACTTAAGTCGGCATTGTGCCTTTTCTATTTAATTCCGATGCAATTTCTGTGTTTCATCGTCAATAAGAAGGTCCAAGGGATACAGTAAACCTGGAGTGAAGCATCGGAATCTATAACTAGTGTCACAGGAAAGGTTCAAAATATAGACAGTAAGAAGAGTCAGTCTTCTTGTACTTAAGTCGGCATTGTGCCTTTTCTATTTAATTCCGATGCAATTTCTGTGTTTCATCGTCAGTAAGAAGGTCCAAGGATACAGTAAACCTGAAGTGAAGCATCGGAATCTATAACTAGTGTCACAGGAATGGTTCAAAACACAGTCAGTAAGAAGAGTCAGTCTTCTTGCACTTAAGTCGGCTTTGTGCCTTTTCTATTTAATTCGGCTGCTATTTCTGTGTTTCATCGTCAATAAAAAGGTCCAAGGGATACAGTAAAGCTGGAGTGAAGCATCGGAATCTGTAACTAGTGTCAACTGAATGTTTCAAAACATAGACAGTAAGAAGAGCCAGTCTTCTTGTACTTAAGGCGGCATTGTGCCTTTTGTATTTAATTCCGATGCTATTTCTGAGTTTCATCGTCAATATGAAGGTCAGAGGGATACAGTAAACCTGAAGGGGAGCATCGGAAACTATAACTAGTGTCACAGAATGGTTCAAAACATAGTCAGTAAGATGAGCCAGTCTTCTTGTACTTAAGACGGCATTGTGCCTGTACTATTTAATTCCGATGCAATTTCTGTGTTTCGTCGTCAATAACAAGGTCCAAGGGATACAGTAGACATGGAGTGAAGCATCGGAATCTATAATTAGTGTCACAGGAATGGTTCAAAACATAGTCAGTAAGAAGAGTCAGCCTTCTTGTCCTTAAGCTGGCATTGTACCTTTTGTATTCAATTCCGATGCAATTTCTGTGTTTCATCGTCAATAGGTAGGTCAGAGGTACACAGTAAACCTGAAGTGAAACATCGAAATCCACAACTAGTGTCACAGGAATGGTTCAAACATAGACAGTAGAAAGAGTCAGTCTTCTTGTACTTAAGTCGGCATTGTGCCTTTTGTATTTAATTCCGATGCAATTTCTGTGTTTCAACGTCAATAAGAAGGTACAAGGGATACAGTACACCTGAAGTGAAGCGTCAGAATCGATAACTAGTGTCACAGGAATGGTTCAAAACATAGACAGTAGGAAGAGTCAGTGTTCTTGTACTTAAGACGGCATTGTGCCTTTTGTATTTAATTCCGATGTAATTTCTGTGTTTCATCGTCAATAAGAAGGTCCAAGGGATACAGTAAACCTGAAGTAAAGCATCGGTATCTATAACTAGTGTCACAGGATTGGTTCAAAACATAGAAAGTAAGAAGAGTCAGTCTTATTCTACTTAAGTCGGCATTGTGCCTTTTCTATTTGATTCCGATGCAATTTCTATGTTTCATCGTCAATAAGAAGGTCAGAGGGATACAGTAAACCTGAAATGAAGCATCGGAATCTATAACTAGTGTCACAGGAATGGTTCGAAACATAGTCAGTAAGAAGAGTCAGTCTTCTTGTACTTAAGTCGGCATTGTGCCTTTCGTATTTAATTCCGATGCAATTTCTGTGTTTCACCCTCAATACGAATGTCAGAGGGATACAGTAAACCTGAAGTGAAGCATCGGAATCTATAACTAGTGTCACAGTAATGGTTCAAAACATATACAGTAAGAAGAATCAGTCTTCTTGTACTTAAGTCGGCATTGTGCCTTTTGTATTTGATTCCAATGCAATTTCTGTGTTTCACCGTCAATACGAAGGTCCAAGGGATACAGTAAACCTGATGTGAAGCATCGGAATCTATAACTAGTGTCACTGGAATGGTTCTAAATATTGACAGTAAGAAGAGTCAGTCTTCCTGTACTTAAGTCGGCATTGTGGCTTTTGTGTTTAATACCGATGCAATTTCTGTGATTCATCGTCAATAAGAAGGTCCAAGGGAACAGTAAACCAGAAGTGAAGCATCGGAATCTATAACTAGTGCCACAGGAATGGTTCAAAACATAGACAGTAAGAAGAGTCAGTCTTCTTGAATTTAAGTCGGCATTGTTCCTTTTCTATTTAATTCCGATGCAATTTCTGTGTTTCATCGTCAATAAGAAGGTCAGAGGTGTACAGTAAACCTGAAGTGAAGCATCGGAATCCACAACTAGTGTCACAGGAATGGTTCAAAACATAGACAGTAGGAAGAGTCAGTCTTCTTGTACTTAAGTCGGCATTGTGCCTTTTGTATTTAATTCCGATGCAATATCTGTGTTTCATCGTCAATAAGAAGGTCCAAGGTATACAGTAAACCTGAAGTAAAGCATCGGAATCTATAACTAGTGTCACAGGAATGGTTCAAACTATAATCAGTAAGAAGAGTCAGTCTTCTTGTACTTAAGTCGGCATTGTGCCTTTTGTATTTAATTCCGATGCAATTTCTGTGTTTCATCGTCAATAAGAAGGTCCAAGGGATGCAGTAAACCTGGAGTGAAGCATCGGAATCTATAACTAGTGTCACAGGAATGGTTCAAGGCATATACAGTAAGAAGCGTCAGTCTTCTTGTACTTAAGTCGGGATTGTGCCTTTTCGATTTAATTCCGATGCAATTTCGGTGTTTCATCGTCAATAACAAGGTCAGAGGGATACAGTAAACCTAAGGTGAAGCATCGCAATTTATAACTAGTGTCACAGGAATGGTTCAATACATAGTCGGTAAGAAGAGTCAGTCTTCTTGTACTTAAGTCGTCATTGTGCCTTTTGTATTTAATTCCGATGCAATTTCTGTGTTTCATCGTCAATAAGAAGGTCCAAGGGATACAGTACACATGAAGTGAAGCATCGGAATCTATAACTAGTGTCACTGGAATAGTTCAAAATATAGACAGTAAGAAGAGTCAGTCTTCATGCACTTAAGTCGGCATTGTGCCTTTTGTATTTAATTCCGATGCAATTTCTGTGTTTCATCGTCAATAGGAAGGTCCAAGGGATACAGTAAACATGAAGTGAAGCATCGGAATCTATAACTAGTGTCACTGGAATAGTTCAATATATAGACAGTAAGTAGAGTCAGTCTTCTTGTACATAAGTCGGCATTGTGCCTTTTGTATATAATTCCGATGCAATTTCTGTGATTCATCATCAATAAGAAGGTCCAAGGGATACAATAAACCTGAAGTGATGCATCGGACTCTATAACTAGTGTCACTGAAATGGTTCAAAACATAGACAGTAGGAAGAGTCAGTCACCTCATACTTAAGTCGCATTGTGCCTTTTGTATTTAATTCCGATGCAATGTCTGTGTTTCATCGTCAATAAGAAGGTCCAAGGTATACAGAAAACCTGAAGTGAAGCATCTGAATCTATAACTAGTGTCACAGGAATGGTTCAAACATAGTCAGTAAGAAGATTCAGTCTTCTTGTTCATAAGTCGTCATTGTGCCCTTTGTATATAATTCCGATGCAATGTCTGTGTTTCATCGTTAATAAGTAGGTCCAAGGGATACAGTAAACCTGGTGTTAAGCACCGGAATCTATAACTAGAGTCACGGTAATGGATCAAAACATAGACAGTTAGAAGAGTAGGCCTTCTTGTACTTAAGTCGGCATTGTGCATTTTGTATTTAATTCCGATGTAATTTCTCTAATTCATCGTCAATAAGAAGGTCCATGGGAAACAGTAAACCTGAAGTAAGGCATCGGTATCTATAACTAGTGTCACAGGAATGGTTCCACACATAGACAGTACGAAGAGTCAGTCTTCTTGTACTTAAGTCGGCATTGTGCCTGTACTATTTAATTCCGATGCAATTTCTGTGTTTCGTCGTCAATTACAAGGTCCAAGGGATACAGTAGACATGGAGTGAAGCATCGGAATCAATAATTAGTGTCACAGGAATGGTTCAAAACATAGTCAGTAAGAAGAGTCAGCCTTCTTGTCCTTAAGCTGGCATTGTACCTTTTGTATTCAATTCCCATGCAATATCTGTGTTTCATCGTCAATAGGTAGGTCAGAGGTAACAGTAAACCTGAAGTGAAGCATCGGAATCCACAACTAGTGTCACAGGAATGGTTCAAACATAGACAGTAGAAAGAGTCAGTCTTCTTGTACTTAAGTCGGCATTGTGCCTTTTGTATTTAATTCCGATGCAATTTCTGTGTTTCATCGTCAATAAGAAGGTCCAAGGTATACAGTGAACATGAAGTTAAGCATCGGAATCTATAACTTGTGACAGAGGAATGGTTCAAACTATAATCAGTAAGAAGAGTCAGTCTTCTTGTACTTAAGTCGGCATTGTGCCTTTTGTATTTAATTCCGATGCAATTTCTGTGTTTCACCGTCAATAAGAAGGTCCAAGGGATACAGTAAACCTGGAGTGAAGCATCGGAATCTATAACTAGTGTCACAGGAAAGGTTCAAAATATAGACAGTAAGAAGAGTCAGTCTTCTTGTACTTAAGTCGGCATTGTGCCTTTTCTATTTAATTCCGATGCAATTTCTGTGTTTCATCGTCAGTAAGAAGGTCCAAGGATACACTAAACCTGAAGTGAAGCATCGGAATCTATAACTAGTGTCACAGGAATGGTTCAAAACACAGTCAGTAAGAAGAGTCAGTCTTCTTGCACTTAAGTCGGCTTTGTGCCTTTTCTATTTAATTCGGCTGCTATTTCTGTGTTTCATCGTCAATAAAAAGGTCCAACGGATACAGTAAAGCTGGAGTGAAGCATCGGAATCTGTAACTAGTGTCAATTGAATGTTTCAAAACATAGACAGTAAGAAGAGCCAGTCTTCTTGTACTTAAGGCGGCATTGTGCCTTTTGTATTTAATTCCGATGCTATTTCTGAGTTTCATCGTCAATATGAAGGTCAGAGGGATACAGTAAACCTGAAGGGGAGCATCGGAATCTATAACTAGTGTCACAGAATGGTTCAAAACATAGTCAGTAAGATGAGCCAGTCTTCTTGTACTTAAGGCGGCATTGTGCCTTTTGTATTTAATTCCGATGCAATTTCTGTGTTTCATCGCCAATAAGAATGTCCAAGGGATACAGTAAACCTGAAGTGAAGCATCGGAACCTACAACTAGTGTCACAGGATTGGTTCAAAACATAGACAGTAAGAAGAGTCAGTCTTCTTGTACTTAAGTCGGCATTGTGCCTTTTGTATTTAATTCCGATGCAATATCTGTGTTTCATCGTCAATAAGAAGGTCCAAGGGAAACAGTAAACCTGAAGTGAAGCATCGGAATCTATAACTATTGTCACAGGAATGGTTCAGAGCATAGTCAGTATGAAGAGACCGTCTTCTTGTACTTAACTCGTCATTTTGCCATTCGTATTTAATTCCGATGCAATTTCTGTGTTTCACCGACAATAAGAAGATCAGAGGGATACAGTAAACCTGTAGTGAAGCATCGATCTATAACTAGTGTCACAGGAATGGTTCAAACATATACAGTAAGAAGAGTCAGTGTTCTTGTACTTAAGTCGGCATTGTGCCTTTTGTATTTAATTCCGATGCAATTTCTGTGTTTCAACGTCAATAAGAGGGTTCGAGGGATACAGTAAACATGAAGTGAAGCATCGGAATCTATAACTAGTGTCACAGGAATGGTTCAAACATAGTCAGTAAGAAGATTCAGTCTTCTTGTTCATATGTCGGCATTGTGCACTTTGTATATAATTCCGATGCAATTTCTGTGTTTCATCGTCAATAAGTAGGTCCAAGGGATACAGTAAACCTGGTGTTAAGCACCGGAATCTATTACTAGAGTCACAGTAATGGATCAAAACATAGACAGTTAGAAGAGTCGGTCTTCTTGTCCTTAAGTCGGCATTGTGCCTTTTGTATTTAATTCCGATGCAATTTCTGTATTTCATCGCCAACAAGAAGGTCCAAGGGATACAGTAAACATGAAGTGAAGCATCGGAATCTGTAACTAGTGTCACTGGAATAGTTCAAAATATAAACAGTAAGAAGAGTCAGTCTTCTTGTACTGAAGTCGGCATTGTGCCTTTTGTATTTAATTCCGATGCAATTTCTGTATTTCATCGCCAACAAGAAGGTCCAAGGGATACAGTAAACATGAAGTGAAGCATCGGAATCTATAATTAGTGTCACAGGAATGGTTCAAAACATAGTCAGTAAGAAGAGTCAGCCTTCTTGTCCTTAAGCTGGCATTGTACCTTTTGTATTCAATTCCGATGCAATTTCTGTGTTTCATCGTCAATAGGTAGGTCAGAGGTATACAGTAAACCTGAAGTGAAACATCGAAATCCACAACTAGTGTCACAGGAATGGTTCAAACATAGACAGTAGAAAGAGTCAGTCTTCTTGTACTTAAGTCGGCATTGTGCCTTTTGTATTTAATTCCGATGCAATTTCTGTGTTTCAACGTCAATAAGAAGGTACAAGGGATACAGTAAACCTGAAGTGAAGCGTCAGAATCTATAACTAGTGTCACAGGAATGGTTCAAAACATAGACAGTAGGAAGAGTCAGTGTTCTTGTACTTAAGACGGCATTGTGCCTTTTGTATTTAATTCCGATGTAATTTCTGTGTTTCATCGTCAATAAGAAGGTCCAAGGGATACAGTAAACCTGAAGTAAAGCATCGGTATCTATAACTAGTGTCACAGGATTGGTTCAAAACATAGAAAGTAAGAAGAGTCAGTCTTATTCTACTTAAGTCGGCATTGTGCCTTTTCTATTTGATTCCGATGCAATTTCTATGTTTCATCGTCAATAAGAAGGTCAGAGGGATACAGTAAACCTGAAATGAAGCATCGGAATCTATAACTAGTGTCACAGGAATGGTTCAAAACATAGTCAGTAAGAAGAGTCAGTCTTCTTGTACTTAAGTCGGCATTGTGCCTTTCGTATTTAATTCCGATGCAATTTCTGTGTTTCACCCTCAATACGAATGTCAGAGGGATACAGTAAACCTGAAGTGAAGCATCGGAATCTATAACTAGTGTCACAGTAATGGTTCAAAACATATACAGTAAGAAGAATCAGTCTTCTTGTACTTAAGTCGGCATTGTGCCTTTTGTATTTGATTCCAATGCAATTTCTGTGTTTCACCGTCAATACGAAGGTCCAAGGGATACAGTAAACCTGATGTGAAGCATCGGAATCTATAACTATCGTCACTGGAATGGTTCTAAATATTGACAGTAAGAAGAGTCAGTCTTCCTGTACTTAAGTCGGCATTGTGGCTTTTGTGTTTAATACCGATGCAATTTCTGTGATTCATCGTCAATAAGAAGGTCCAAGGGATCAGTAAACCAGAAGTGAAGCATCGGAATCTATAACTAGTGCCACAGGAATGGTTCAAAACATAGACAGTACGAAGAGTCAGTCTTCTTGAATTTAAGTCGGCATTGTTCCTTTTCTATTTAATTCCGATGCAATTTCTGTGTTTCATCGTGAATAACAAGGTCCAAGGGATACAGTAAACCTGGAGTGAAGCATCGGAATCTATAACTAGTGTCACAGGAATGGTTCAAAACATAGTCAGTAAGAAGAGTCAGTCTTCTTGTCCTTAAGTTTGCATTGTGCTTTTGGTATTTAATTCCGATGCAATTTCTGTGTTTCATCGTCAATAAGAAGGTCAGAGGTGTACAGTAAACCTGAAGTGAAGCATCGGAATCCACAACTAGTGTCACAGGAATGGTTCAAAACATAGACAGTAGGAAGAGTCAGTCTTCTTGTACTTAAGTCGGCATTGTGCCTTTTGTATTTAATTCCGATGCAATATCTGTGTTTCATCGTCAACAAGAAGGTCCAAGGTATACAGTAAACCTGAAGTAAAGCATCGGAATCTATAACTAGTGTCACAGGAATGGTTCAAACTATAATCAGTAAGAAGAGTCAGTCTTCTTGTACTTAAGTCGGCATTGTGCCTTTTGTATTTAATTCCGATGCAATTTCTGTGTTTCATCGTCAATAAGAAGGTCCAAGGGATGCAGTAAACCTGGAGTGAAGCATCGGAATCTATAACTAGTGTCACAGGAATGGTTCAAGGCATATACAGTAAGAAGCGTCAGTCTTCTTGTACTTAAGTCGGGATTGTGCCTTTTCTATTTAATTCCGATGCAATTTCGGTGTTTCATCGTCAATAACAAGGTCAGAGGGATACAGTAAACCTAAGGTGAAGCATCGCAATCTATAACTAGTGTCACAGGAATGGTTCAATACATAGTCGGTAAGAAGAGTCAGTCTACTTGTACTTAAGTCGTCATTGTGCCTTTTGTATTTAATTCCGATGCAATTTCTGTGTTTCATCGTCAATAAGAAGGTCCAAGGGATACAGAACACATGAAGTGAAGCATCGGAATCTATAACTAGTGTCACTGGAATAGTTCAAAATATAGACAGTAAGAAGAGTCAGTCTTCATGCACTTAAGTCGGCATTGTGCCTTTTGTATTTAATTCCGATGCAATTTCTGTGTTTCATCGTCAATAGGAAGGTCCTAGGGATACAGTAAACATGAAGTGAAGCATCGGAATCTATAACTAGTGTCACTGGAATAGTTCAATATATTGACAGTAAGTAGAGTCAGTCTTCTTGTACATAAGTCGGCATTGTGCCTTTTGTATATAATTCCGATGCTATTTCTGTGATTCATCATCAATAAGAAGGTCCAAGGGTTACAATAAACCTGAAGTGATGCATCGGACTCTATAACTAGTGTCACTGAAATGGTTCAAAACATAGACAGTAGGAAGAGTCAGTCACCTCATACTTAAGTCGCATTGTGCCTTTAGTATTTAATTCCGATGCAATGTCTGTGTTTCATCGTCAATACGAAGGTCCAAGGGAAACAGTAAACCTGAAGTAAGGCATCGGTATCTATAACTAGTGTCACAGGATGGTTCCACACATAGACAGTACGAAGAGTCAGTCTTCTTGAACTTAAGTCGGCATGGTGGCTTTTGTATTTAATTCCGATGCAATTTCTGTGTTTCATAGTCAAAACGAACGTCAGAGGGATACAGTAAAACTGAAGTGAAGCATCGGAATCCTAAACTAGTGTCACAGGAACGGTTCAAAACATAGATAGTAGGAAGAGTCAGTCTTCTTGTACGTAAGTCGGCATTGTGCCTTTTCTATTTAATTCCGATGCAATCTCTGTGTTTCATCGTCAATAAGAAGGTCCAAGGTATACAGAAAACCTGAAGTGAAGCATCTGAATCTATAACTAGTGTCACAGGAATGGTTCAAACATAGTCAGTAAGAAGATTCAGTCTTCTTGTTCATAAGTCGTCATTGTGCCCTTTGTATATAATTCCGATGCAATGTCTGTGTTTCATCGTTAATAAGTAGGTCCAAGGGATACAGTAAACCTGGTGTTAAGCACCGGAATCTATAACTAGAGTCACGGTAATGGATCAAAACATAGACAGTTAGAAGACTCGGTCTTCTTGTACTTAAGTCGGCATTGTGCCTTTTGTATTTAATTCCGATGCAATTTCTGTGTTTCATCGTCAATAAGAAGGTCCAAGGTATACAGTGAACATGAAGTTAAGCATCGGAATCTATAACTTGTGTCAGAGGAATGGTTCAAACTATAATCAGTAAGAAGAGTCAGTCTTCTTGTACTTAAGTCGGCATTGTGCCTTTTCTATTTAATTCCGATGCAATTTCTGTGTTTCATCGTCAATAAGAAGGTCCAAGGGATACAGGAAACCTGGAGTGAAGCATCGGAATCTATAACTAGTGTCACAGGAAAGGTTCAAAATATAGACAGTAAGAAGAGTCAGTCTTCTTGTACTTAAGTCGGCATTGTGCCTTTTCTATTTAATTCCGATGCAATTTCTGTGTTTCATCGTCAGTAAGAAGGTCCAAGGATACAGTAAACCTGAAGTGAAGCATCGGAATCTATAACTAGTGTCACAGGAATGGTTCAAAACACAGTCAGTAAGAAGAGTCAGTCTTCTTGCACTTAAGTCGGCTTTGTGCCTTTTCTATTTAATTCGGCTGCTATTTCTGTGTTTCATCGTCAATAAAAAGGTCCAAGGGATACAGTAAAGCTGGAGTGAAGCATCGGAATCTGTAACTAGTGTCAATTGAATGTTTCAAAACATAGACAGTAAGAAGAGCCAGTCTTCTTGTACTTAAGGCGGCATTGTGCCTTTTGTATTTAATTCCGATGCTATTTCTGAGTTTCATCGTCAATATGAAGGTCAGAGGGATACAGTAAACCTGAAGGGGAGCATCGGAATCTATAACTAGTGTCACAGAATGGTTCAAAACATAGTCAGTAAGAAGAGCCAGTCTTCTTGTACTTAAGGCGGCATTGTGCCTTTTGTATTTAATTCCGATGCAATTTCTGTGTTTCATCGCCAATAAGATTGTCCAAGGGATACAGTAAACCTGAAGTGAAGCATCGGAACCTACAACTAGTGTCACAGGATTGGTTCAAAACATAGACAGTAAGAAGAGTCAGTCTTCTTGTACTTAAGTCGGCATTGTGCCTTTTGTATTTAATTCCGATGCAATATCTGTGTTTCATCGTCAATAAGAAGGTCCAAGGGAAACAGTAAACCTGAAGTGAAGCATCGGAATCTATAACTATTGTCACAGGAATGGTTCAGAGCATAGTCAGTATGAAGAGACTGTCTTCTTGTACTTAAGTCGTCATTTTGCCATTCGTATTTAATTCCGATGCAATTTCTGTGTTTCACCCACAATAAGAAGATCAGAGGGATACAGTAAACCTGTAGTGAAGCATCGATCTATAACTAGTGTCACAGGAATGGTTCAAACATATACAGTAAGAAGAGTCAGTGTTCTTGTACTTAAGTCGGCATTGTGCCTTTTGTATTTAATTCCGATGCAATTTCTGTGTTTCAACGTCAATAAGAGGGTTCGAGGGATACAGTAAACATGAAGTGAAGCATCGGAATCTATAACTAGTGTCACAGGAATGGTTCAAACATAGTCAGTAAGAAGATTCAGTCTTCTTGTTCATATGTCGGCATTGTGCACTTTGTATATAATTCCGATGCAATTTCTGTGTTTCATCGTCAATAAGTAGGTCCAAGGGATACAGTAAACCTGGTGTTAAGCACCGGAATCTATTACTAGAGTCACAGTAATGGATCAAAACATAGACAGTTAGAAGAGTCGGTCTTCTTGTACTTAAGTCGGCATTGTGCCTTTTGTATTTAATTCCGATGCAATTTCTGTATTTCATCGCCAACAAGAAGGTCCAAGGGATACAGTAAACATGAAGTGAAGCATCGGAATCTGTAACTAGTGTCACTGGAATAGTTCAAAATATAGACAGTAAGAAGAGTCAGTCTTCTTGTACTTAAGTCGGCATTGTGCCTTTTGTATTGAATTCCGATGCAATTTCTGTGATTAATCGTCAATAAGAAGGTCCAAGGAATACAGTAAACCTGAAGTGAAGCATCGGACTCTATAACTAGTGTCACAGAAATGGTTCAAAACATAGACAGTAGGAAGAGTCAGTCATCTCATACATAAGTCGGCATTGTGCCTTTTGTATTTGATTCCGATGCAATATCTGTGTTTCATCGTCAATAAGAAGGTCCAAGGGAAACAGTAAACCTGAAGTGAAGCATCGGAATCTATAACTAGTGTCACAGGAATGGTGCAAAAGTAGTCAGTAAGAAGAGTAAGTCTTCTTGTCCTTAAGTCGGCATTGTGCCTTTTGTATTTAATTCCGATGCAATTTCTGTGTTTCATCGGCAATAAGGTCAGAGGGATACAGTAAACCTGAGGTGAGCATCGGAACCTTTAACTAGTGTCACAGGAATGGTTCAAACATAGACAGTAGGAAGAGTCGGTCTTCTTGTACTTAAGTCGGCATAGTGCCTTTTGTATTTAATTCCGATGCAATTTCTGTGTTTTATAGTCAATAAGAAGGTGAGAGGGATACAGTATACCTGAAGTGAAGCATCGGAATCCAAAACTAGTGTCACAGGAACGGTTCAAAACATAGACAGTAGGAAGAGTCAGTCTTCTTGTACGTAAGTCGGCATTGTGAATTTTGTAATTAATTCCGATGCAATTTCTGTCTTTCATCGTCAATAAGAAGGTCCAAGGTATACAGCAAACCTGAAGTGAAGCATCGGAATCTATACCTAGTGCCAGAGGAATGGTTAAAAACATAGACAGTAGGAAGAGTCAGTGTTCTTGTACTTAAGTCGGCATTGTGCCTTTTGTATTTAATTCCGATGCAATTTCTGTGTTTCTTCGTCAATAAATAGGTCCAAGGAATACAGTAAAATTGAAGTGAAGCATCGGAATCTACAACTAGTGTCACAGGATTGGTTCAAAACATAGACAGTAGAAGAGTCAATCTTCTTGTTCTTAATTCGGCATTGTGACTTTTGTATTTAATTACGATGCAATTTCTGTGTTTCAACGTCAATAAGAGGGTCAGAGGGATACAGAAAACATGAAGTGAAGCATTGGAATCTATAACTAGTGTCACAGGAATGGTTCAAACATAGTCAGTAAGAAGATTCAGTCTTCTTGTCCATAAGTCGGCATTGTGCCCTTTGTATATAATTCCGATGCAATTTCTGTGTTTCATCGTCAATAAGTAGGTCCAAGGGATACAGTAAACCTGGAGTGAAGCACCGGAATCTATAACTAGAGTCACAGTAATGGATCAAAACATAGACAGTAAGAAGAGTCGGTTTCTTGTACTTAAGTCGGCATTGTGCCTTTTGTATTTAATTCCGATGCAATATCAGTGTTTCATCGTCAATAAGATGGTCCAAGGGATACAGTAAACCTGAAGTGAAGCAACGGAATCTATAACTAGTGTCACACGAATGGTTCCAAACATAGACAGTACGAAGAGTCAGTCTTCTTGTACTGAAGTCGGCATTGTGGCTTTTGAATTTAATTCCGATGCATTTTCTGTGTTTCATCGTCAATAGGAAGGTCAGAGGGATACCGTAAACCTGAAGTGAAGCATCGGAATCTATAACTAGTGTCACAGGAATGGTTCAAAACATAGTCAGTAAGAAGAGTCATTCTTCTTGTCCTTAAGTCTGCATTGTGCCTTTTGTATTTAATTCCGATGCAATTTCTGTGATTCATCGTCAATAAGAAGGTCCAAGGGATACAGTAAACATGAAGTAAAGCATCGGAATCTGTAACTAGTGTCACTGGAATAGTTCGAAATATAGACAGTAAGAAGAGTCAGTCTTCTTGTACTTAAGTCGGCATTGTGCCTTTTCTATTTAATTCCGATGCAATTTCTGTGTATCATCGTCAATACGAAGGTCAGAGGGATACAGTAAACCTGAGGTGAAGCATCGCAATCTATAACTAGTGTCACAGGAATGGTTCAAAACATAGTCAGTAAGAAGTGTCAGTCTTCTTGTACTTAAGTCGGCATAGTGCCTTTTCTATTTAATTCCGATGCAATTTCTGTGTTTCATCGTCAATAGGAATGTCCAAGGGATACAGCAAACCTGAAGTGAAGCATCGGAACCTACAACTAGTGTCACAGGATTGGTTCAAAACACAGTCAGTAAGAAGAGTCAGTCTTCTTGCACTTAAGTCGGCTTTGTGCCTTTTCTATTTAATTCGGCTGCTATTTCTGTGTTTCATCGTCAATAAAAAGGTCCAAGGGTTACAGTAAAGCTGGAGTGAAGCATCGGAATCTGTAACTAGTGTCAATTGAATGTTTCAAAACATAGACAGTAAGAAGAGCCAGTCTTCTTGTACTTAAGGCGGCATTGTGCCTTTTGTATTTAATTCCGATGCTATTTCTGAGTTTCATCGTCAATATGAAGGTCAGAGGGATACAGTAAACCTGAAGGGGAGCATCGGAATCTATAACTAGTGTCACAGAATGGTTCAAAACATAGACAGTAAGAAGAGTCAGTCTTCTTGTACTTAAGTCGGCATTGTGCCTTTTGTATTTGATTCCGATGCAATTTCTGTGTTTCATCGTCAATAAGAAGGTCCAAGGGAAACAGTAAACCTGAAGTGAAGCATCGGAATCTATAACTAGTGTCACAGGAATGGTGCAAAAGTAGTCAGTAAGAAGAGTCAGTCTTCTTGTCCTTAAGTCGGCATTGTGCCTTTTGTATTTAATTCCGATGCAATTTCTGTGTTTCATCGGCAATAAGGTCAGAGGGATACAGTAAACCTGAGGTGAGCATCGGAACCTTTAACTAGTGTCACAGGATTGGTTCAAACATAGACAGTAGGAAGAGTCGGTCTTCTTGTACTTAAGTCGGCATAGTGCCTTTTGTATTTAATTCCGATGCAATTTCTGTGTTTTATAGTCAATAAGAAGGTGAGAGGGATACAGTATACCTGAAGTGAAGCATCGGAATCCAAAACTAGTGTCACAGGAACGGTTCAAAACATAGACAGTAGGAAGAGTCAGTCTTCTTGTACGTAAGTCGGCATTGTGAATTTTGTAATTAATTCCGATGCAATTTCTGTCTTTCATCGTCAATAAGAAGGTCCAAGGTATACAGCAAACCTGAAGTGAAGCATCGGAATCTATACCTAGTGCCAGAGGAATGGTTAAAAACATAGACAGTAGGAAGAGTCAGTGTTCTTGTACTTAAGTCGGCATTGTGCCTTTTGTATTTAATTCCGATGCAATTTCTGTGTTTCTTCGTCAATAAATAGGTCCAAGGAATACAGTAAAATTGAAGTGAAGCATCGGAATCTACAACTAGTGTCACAGGATTGGTTCAAAACATAGACAGTAGAAGAGTCAATCTTCTTGTACTTAATTCGGCATTGTGCCTTTTGTATTTAATTCCGATGCAATTTCTGTGTTTCAACGTCAATAAGAGGGTCAGAGGGATACAGAAAACATGAAGTGAAGCATTGGAATCTATAACTAATGTCACAGGAATGGTTCAAACATAGTCAGTAAGAAGATTCAGTCTTCTTGTCCATAAGTAGGCATTGTGCCCTTTGTATATAATTCCGATGCAATTTCTGTGTTTCATTGTCAATAAGTAGGTCCAAGGGATACAGTAAACCTGGAGTGAAGCACCGGAATCCATAACTAGAGTCACAGTAATGGTTCAAAACATAGACAGTAAGAAGAGTCGGTTTCTTGTACTTAAGTCGGCATTGTGCCTTTTGTATTTAATTCCGATGCAATTTCTGTGTTTCATCGTCAATAAGTAGGTCCAAGGGATACAGTAAACCTGGAGTGAAGCACCGGAATCTATAACTAGAGTCACAGTAATGGTTCAAAACATAGACAGTAAGAAGAGTCGGTCTTCTTGTACTTAAGTCGGCATTGTGCCTTTTGTATTTAATTCCGATGCAATATCAGTGTTTCATCGTCAATAAGATGGTCCAAGGGATACAGTAAACCTGAAGTGAAGCAACGGAATCTATAACTAGTGTCACACGAATGGTTCCAAACATAGACAGTACGAAGAGTCAGTTTTCTTGTACTGAAGTCGGCATTGTGGCTTTTGAATTTAATTCCGATGCATTTTCTGTGTTTCATCGTCAATAGGAAGGTCAGAGGGATACCGTAAACCTGAAGTGAAGCATCGGAATCTATAACTAGTGTCACAGGAATGGTTCAAAACATAGTCAGTAAGAAGAGTCATTCTTCTTGTCCTTAAGTCGGCATTGTGCCTTTTGTATTTAATTCCGATGCAATTTCTGTGATTCATCGTCAATAAGAAGGTCCAAGGGATACAGTAAACATGAAGTAAAGCATCGGAATCTGTAACTAGTGTCACTGGAATAGTTCGAAATATAGACAGTAAGAAGAGTCAGTCTTCTTGTACTTAAGTCGGCATTGTGCCTTTTCTATTTAATTCCGATGCAATTTCTGTGTATCATCGTCAATAGGAAGGTCAGAGGGGTACAGTAAACCTGAGGTGAAGCATCGCAATCTATAACTAGTGTCACAGGAATGGTTCAAAACATAGTCAGTAAGAAGTGTCAGTCTTCTTGTACTTAAGTCGGCATAGTGCCTTTTCTATTTAATTCCGATTCAATTTCAGTGTTTCATCGTCAATAGGAATGTCCAAGGGATACAGCAAACCTGAAGTCAAGTATCGGAATCTACAATTAGTGTCACAGGATTGGTTCAAAACGTAGACAGTAAGAAGAGTCAGTCTTCTTGTACTTAAGTCGGCATTGTGACTTTCGTATTTAATTCCGATGCAATTTCTGTGTTTCACCGTCAATAAGAAGGTCAGAGGGATACAGTAAACCTGAAGCGAAGCATCGGAATCTATAACCAGTGTCACAGCAATGGTTCAAACATATACAGTAAGAAGTGTCAGTCTTCTTGTCCTTAAGTCGGCATAGTGCACTTTGTAATTAATTCCGATGCAATTTCTGTGTTTCATCGCCAATAAGTAGGTCCAAGGGATACAGTAAACATGGAGTGAAGCACCGGAATCTATAACTAGAGTCACAGTAATGGTTCAAAACATAGACAGTGAGAAGAGTCGGTCTTCTTGTACTTAAGTCGGCATTGTGCCTTTTGTATTTAATTCCGATGCAATATCAGTGTTTCATCGTCAATAAGATGGTCCAAGGGATACAGTAAACCTGAAGTGAAGCAACGGAATCTATAACTAGTGTAACACGAATGGTTCCAAACATAGACAGTACGAAGAGTCAGTCTTCTTGTACTGAAGTCAGCATTGTGGCTTTTGTATTTAATTCCGATGCATTTTCTGTGTTTCATCGTCAATAGGAAGGTCAGAGGGATACCGTAAACCTGAAGTGAAGCATCGGAATCTATAACTAGTGTCACAGGAATGGTTCAAAACATAGTCAGTAAGAAGAGTCATTCTTCTTGTCCTTAAGTCGGCATTGTGCCTTTTGTATTTAATTCCGATGCAATTTCTGTGATTCATCGTCAATAACAAGGTGTAAGGGATACAGTAAACCTGAAATGAAGCATCGGACTCTATTACTAGTGTCACAGAAATTGTTCAAAACATAGACTGTAGGAAGAGTCAGTCATCGCATACTTAAGTCGGCATTATGCCTTTTGTATTTAATTCCGATGCAATTTCTGTGTTTCATCGTCAATAACAAGGTCCAAGGGAAACAGTAAACCTGAAGTGAAGCATCGGAAACTATAACTACTGTCACAGGAGTGTTTCCACACATAGACAGTACGAAGAATCAGTCGTCTTGTACTTAAGTCGGCATTGTGCCTTTTGTATTTAATTCCGATGCAATTTCTTTGTGTTTCATCGTCAATAAGAAAGTCAGAGGGATACAGTAAACCTGAAGTGAAGCATCGGAATCCAAAACTAGTGTCACAGGAATGGTTCAAAACATAGACAGTGGGAAGAGTCAGTCTTCTTGTACTGAAGTCGGCATTGTGGCTTTTGTATTAAATTCCGATGCATTATCTGTGTTTCATCGTCAATAAGAAGGTCAGAGGGATACCGTAAACCTGAAGTGAAACATCTGAATCTATAACTAGTGTCACAGGAATGGTTCAAAACATAGTCAGTAAGAAGAGTCATTCTTCTTGTCCTTAAGTCGGCATTGTGCCGTTTGTATTTAATTCCGATGCAATATCTGTGTTTCATCGGCAATAAGGTCAGAGGGATACAGTAAACCTGAAGTGTAGCATCGGAATCTATAACTAGTGTCACAGGAATGGTTCAAAACATAGACAGTAGGAAGAGTCAGTCTTCTTGTACTTAAGTCGGCATTGTGCCTTTTGTATTTAATTCCGATGCAATTTCTGTGTTTCATCGTCAATAAGAAGGTCAGATGGATACAGTAAACCTGAAGTGAAGCATCGGAATCCAAAACTAGTGTCACAGGAATGGTTCAAAACATAGACAGTGGGAAGAGTCAGTCTTCTTGTACGTAAGTGGGCATTGTGCCTCTTGTATTTAATTCCGATGCAATTTCTGTGTTTCATCGTCAATAAGAAGGTCAGATGGATACAGTAAACCTGAAGTGAAGCATCGGAATCGAAAACTAGTCTCACAGGAATGGTTCAAAACATAGACAGTGGGAAGAGTCAGTCTTCTGGTACGTAAGTGGGCATTGTGCCTCTTGTATTTAATTCCGATGCAATTTCTGTGTTTCATCGTCAATAAGAAGGTCCAGGGTATACAGCAAACCTGAAGTGAAGCATTGGAATCTATAACTAGGTTCACAGGAATGGTTCAAACCATAGTCAGTAAGAGGAGTCAGTCTTCTTGTACTTAAGTCGGCATTGTGTTTTTCTATTTAATTCCGATGCAATTTCTGTGTTTCATCGTCAATAAGAAGGTCCAAGGGATACAGTAAACCTGGAGTGAAGCATCGGAATCTATCACTAGGGTCACAGGATTGGTTCAAAACATAGACAGTAAAAAGAGTCAGTCCTCTTGTACTTAAGTCGACATTGTGCCTTTTCTATTTAATTCCGATGCAATTTCAGTGTTTCATCGTCAATAAGAAGATCAGAGGGATACAATAAACCTGAAGTGAAGCATCGGAATCTATAACTAGTGTCACAGGAATGGTTCAAAACATAGACAGTAAGAAGAGTCAGTCTTCGAGTACTTAAGTCGGCATTGTGCCTTTTGTATATAATTCCGATGCAATTTCTGTGTTTCAACGTCAATAAGAAGGTCCAAGGGATACAGTAAACCTGGAGTGAAGCATCGGAATCTATAACAAGTGTTACAGGAAAGGTTCAAAACATAGACAGTAAGAAGAGTCAGTCTTCTTGTACTTAGGTCGGCATTGTGCCTTTTGTATTTAATTCCGATGCAATTTCTGTGTTTCATCATCTACAAGAAGGTCCAAGGGATACAGTAAACCTGGAGTGTAGCATTGGAATCTATAACTAGTGTCTCAGGAATGGTTCAAACATATACAGTAAGAAGAGTCAGTCTTCTTGTACTTAAGTCAGCATTGTGCTTTTTGTATTTACCTCCGATGCAATATCTGTGTTTCATCGTCAATAAGAGGGTCAGAGGGATACAGTAAACATGAAGTGAAGCATCGGAATCTATAACTAGTGTCACAGGAATGGTTCAAAACACAGTGTGTAAGAAGAGTCAGTCTTCTTGTCCTAAAGTCGGCATTGTGCCTTTTGTATTTAATTCCGATGCAATTTCTGTGTTTCATCGTCAATAAGTAGGTCTAAGGAATACTGTAAACCTGGAGTGAAGCACCGGAATCAATAACTAGAGTCACAGTAATGGTACAAAACATAGACAGTATGAAGGTCGGTCTTCTTGTACTTAAGTCGGTATTGTGCCTTTTGTATTTAATTCCGATGCAATTTCTGTGTTTCATCGTGAATAAGAAGGTCCAAGGGATACAGTAAACCTGAAGTGAAGCACCGGAATCTATAACTAGTGTCACTGGAATGGTTCAAAATATAGACAGTAAAAAGAGTCAGTCTTCTTGTACTTAAGTCGGCATTGTGCCTTTTGTATTTAATTCCGATGCAATTTCTGTGATTCATCGTCAATAAGAAGGAACAAGGGATTAAGTTAACCTGAAGTGAAGCGTCGGAATCTATAACTAGTGCCACCGGAATGGTTCAAAACATAGACAGTGGGAAGAGTCAGTGTTCTTGTACTTAAGTCGGCATTGTGCCTTTTGTATTTAATTCCGATGCAATTTCTGTGTTTCATCGTCAATAAGTAGGTCCAAGGGATACAGTAAACCTGAAGTGAAGCATCGGAATCTACAACTAGTGTCACAGGATTGGTTCAAAACATACACAGTAAGAAGAGTCAATCTTCTTGTACTTAATGCGGCATTGTGCCTTTTCTATTTAATTCCGATGCAATTTCTGTGTTTCATCGTCAATAAGAAGGTCAGAGGGATACAGTAAACCTGAAGTGAAGCACCGGAATCTATAACTAGAGTCACAGTAATGGATCAAAACATAGACAGTAAGAAGAGTCGGTCTTCTTGTACTTAAGTCGGCATTGTGCCTTTTGTATTTAATTCCGATCCAATTTCTGTGGTTCATCGTCAATAAGAAGGTCCAAGAGATACAGTAAACATGAAGTGAAGCATCGGAATCTATAACTAGTGTCACTGGAATAGTTCAAAATATACACAGTAAGAACAGTCAGCCTTCCTGTACTTAAGTCGGCATTGGTCCTTTTGGATTTAATTCCGATGCAATTTCTGTGATTCATCGTCAATAAGAAGGTCCAAGGGATACAGTAAACGTGAAGTGAAGCATCGGACTCTATAACTAGTGTCACAGAAATGGTTCAAAACATAGACACTAGGAAGAGTCAGTCATCTCATACTTAAGTCGGCATTGTGCCTTTTGTATTTAATTCCGATGCAATTTCTGTGTTTCATCGTCAATAAGAAGGTCCAAGGTATACAGCAAACGTGAAGTGAAGCATCGGAATCTATAACTAGTGTCACAGGAATGGTTCAAAGCATAGACAGTAAGAAGAGTCAGTCCTCTTGTACTTAAGTCGACATTCTGCCTTTTCTATTTAATTCCGATGCAATTTCAGTGTTTCATCGTCAATAAGAAGGTCAGAGGGATACAATAAACCTGAAGTGAAGTATCTAAATCTATAACTAGTGTCGCAGGAATGGTTCAAAACATAGGCAGTAAGAAGAGTCAGTCTTCGAGTACTTAAGTCGGCATTTTGCCTTTTGTATTTAAATCCGATGCAATTTCTTAGTTTCATCGTCAATACGAAGGTCCAAGGGATACAGTAAACCTGAAGTGAAGCATCGGAATCAATAACTAGTGTCACAGGAATGGTTCAAAACATAGTCAGTAAAAAGAGTCAGTCTTCTTGTCCTTAAGTTGGCATTGTGCCTTTTGTATTTAATTCCGATGCAATTTCTGTGTTTCATCGTCAATAAGAAGGTCAGAGGCATACAGTAAACCTGAAGTGAAGCATTGGAATTCACAACTAGTGTCACAGGAATGGTTCAAAACATAGGCAGTACGAAGAGTCAGTCTTCTTGTACTTAAGTCGACATTGTGGCATTTGTATATAATTCCGATGTAATTTCTGTGTTTCATCGTCAATAAGAAGGTCCAAGGTATATAGTAATCCTGACGTAAAGCATCGGAATCTAAAACTAGTGTCACAGGAATGGTTCAAACTATAATCTGTAAGAAGAGTCAGACTTCTTGTACTTAAGTCGGCATTGTGCCTTTTCTATTTAATTCCGATGCATTTTCTGTGTTTCATCGTCAATAAGAAGGTCCAAGGGATACAGTAAACCTGGAGTGAAGCATCGGAATCTATAACAAGTGTCACAGGAAAGGTTCAAAACATAGACAGTAAGAAGAGTCGGTCTTCTTGTACTTAAGTCGGCATTGTGCCTTTTCTATTTCATTCCGAAGCAATTTCCGTGTTTCATCGTAATAAGAAGGTCAAAGGGATACAGTAAACCTGAGGTGAAGCATCGGAATCTATAACTAGTGTCACAGGAATGGTTCAAAACATAGTCAGGAAGAAGAGTCAGTCTTCTTGTCCTGAAGTCGGCATTGTGCCTTTTGTATTTAATTCCAATGCAATTTCTGTGTTTCATCGTCAATAAGAGGGTCAGAGGGATACAGTAAACATGAAGTGAAGCATCGGAATCTATAACTAGTGTCACAGGAATGGTTCAAAACATAGTCAGTAAGAAGAGTCAGTCTTCTTGTCCTGAAGTCGGCATTGTGCCTTTTGTATTTAATTCCGATGCAATTTCTGTGTTTCATCGTCAATAAGTAGGTCAAAGGGATACAGTAAACGTGGAGTGAAGCACCGAAATCAATAACTAGAGTCACAGTAATGGTTCAAAAGATAGACAGTAAGAAGTGTCGGTCTTCTTGTACTTAAGTCGGTATTGTGCCTTTTGTATTTAATTCCGATGCAATTTCTGTGTTTCATCGTCAATAAGAAGGTCCAAGGGATACAGTAAACCTGAAGTGAAGCATCGGAATTTATAACTAGTGTCACTGGAATGGTTCAAAGTATAGACAGTAAGAAGAGTCAGTCTTCTTGTACTTAAGTCGGCATTGTGCCTTTTGTATTTAATTCCGATGCAATTTCTGTGATTCATCGTCAATAAGAAGGTACAAGGGATACAGTTAACCTGAAGTGAAGCGTCAGAATCTATAACTAGTGCCACAGGAATGGTTCAAACATAGACAGTGGGATGAGTCAGTATTCTTGTACTTAAGTCGGCATTGTGCCTTTTGAATTTAATTCCGATGCATTTTCTGTCTTTCATCGTCAATACGTAGGTCCAAGGGATACAGTAAACCTGAAGTGAAGCATCGGAATCTACAACTAGTGTCACAGGATTGGTTCAAAAATTAGACAGTAAGAAGAGTCATTCTTCTTGTACTTAATGCGGCATTGTGCCTTTTGTATTTAATTCCGATGCTATTTCTGTGTTTCATCGTGAATAAGAAGGTCAGAGGGATACAGTAAACCTGAAGTGAAGCATCGGAATACATAACTAGTGTCACAGGAATGGTTCAAAACATAGTCAGGAAGAAGAGACCGTCTTCTTGTACTTGCATCGGCATTGTGCCTTTCGTATTTAATTCCGATGCAATTTCTGTGTTTCACCGTCAATAAGAAGGTCAGAGGGATACAGTAAACCTGAAGTGAAGCATCGGAATCTATAACTAGTGTCACAGGAATGGTTCAAACGTATACATTAAGAAGAGTCAGTCTTCTTGTACTTGAGTCGGCTTTGTGCCTTTTGTATTTAATAACGATGCAATTTCTGTGTTTCATCGGCAATAAGAGGGTCAGAGGGATACAGTAAACATGAAGTGAAGCTACGGAATCTATAACTAGAGTCACAGTAATGGATCAAAACATAGACAGTAAGAAGAGTCGGTCTTCTTGTACTTAAGTCGGCATTGTGCCTTTTGTATTTAATTCTGATGCAATTTCTGTGTTTCATCGTCAATAAGAAGGTCCAAGGGATACAGTAAACATGAAGCGAAGCATCGGAATCTATAACTAGTGTCACAGGAATGGTTCAAAACATAGTCAGGAAAAAGAGTCAGTCTTCTTGTACTTGAGTCGGCATTGTGCCTTTTGTATTTAATTCCGATGCAATTTCTGTGTTTCATCGTCAATAAGAAGGTCCAAAGGATACAGTAAACCTGGAGTATAGCATTGGAATCTATAACTAGTGTCACAGGAATGGTCCAAACATATACAGTAAGAAGAGTCAGTCTTCTTGTACTTAAGTCAGCATTGTGCCTTTTGTATTTAATTCCAATGCAATTTCTGTGTTTCATCGTCAATAAGAGGGTCAGAGGGATACAGTAAACATGAAGTGAAGTATCGGAATCTATAACTAGTGTCACAGGAATGGTTCAAAACATAGTCAGTAAGAAGAGTCAGTCTTCTTGTCCTGAAGTCGGCATTGTGCCTTTTGTATTTAATTCCGATGCAATTTCTGTGTTTCATCGTCAGTAAGTAGGTCTAAGGGATACAGTAAACGTGGAGTGAAGCACCGAAATCAATAACTAGAGTCACAGTAATGATTCAAAACATAGACAGTAAGAAGAGTCGGTCTTCTTGTACTTAAGTCGGTATTGTGCCTTTTGTATTCAATTCCGATGCAATTTCTGTGTTTCATCGTCAATAAGAAGGTCCAAGGGATACAGTAAACCTGAAGTGAAGCATCGGAATCTATAACTAGTGTCACTGGAATGGTTCAAAATATAGACAGTAAGAAGAGTCAGTCTTCTTGTACTTAAGTCGGCATTCTGCCTTTTGTCTTTAATTCCGATGCAATTTCTGTGATTCATCGTCAATAAGAAGGTACAAGGGATACAGTTAACCTGAAGTGAAGCGTCGGAATCTATAACTAGTGCCACAGGAATGGTTCAAAACATAGACAGTGGGAAGAGTCAGTGTTCTTGTACTTAACTCGGCATTGTGCCTTTTGTATTTAATTCCGATGCAATTTCTGTGTTTCATCGTCAATACGTAGGTCCAAGGGATACAGTAAACCTGAAGTGAAGCATCGAAATCTACAACTAGTGTCACAGGATTGGTTCAAAACATAGACAGTAAGAAGAGTCATTCTACTTGTACTTAATGCGGCATTGTGCCATTTCTATTTAATTCCGACGCAATTTCTGTGTTTGATCGTCAATAAGAAGGTCAGAGGGGTACAGCAAACCTGAAGTGAAGCATCGGAATCCATAACTAGGGTCACAGGAATGGTTAAAAACATAATCAGTAAGAAGATATAAAATAAATAAAATAAAATAAAATAAAATAAAATATTAATTATTTTTATCTGTCTGATTGGCTCTCCTATGAGTCGTCAGGTTTTGATTATTCGGAATCAGACGCTTGACAATGGCTTTTTCGTAAAGGCAATGTTACTCGTAGTTGACCGTGAAATAAAACTGAAATAATCGGACTTCGTAATTAAATCGTTTCCAAAGACTGCTGCGGTAGGTGCGGACTCATAAACTAAATCTCAATATTACAATAATTTGCCAGCCATGCCAAAACGTCGTACAGAGGTGATTGTCTACTAAACAAAAAATTACACAGTTAGTTAAATCAGATATATTCAATGAATAAGCCTACAGTTCATAATCCTACTTACTTTTATAAATATAAATTCTTTACAGAATCGAGTGCCTAGTATGGTTGCAATTTTCTATATCATGAAATATGGCGGTGTGCCAGACAATAAAACTAAAATACGTGCTTCTCGCACCACTTCAACGAGAGCTCTTCTTTTCTTAATCAAACATACGACTAACGTAAATGTACTTTTGTTTTATCAGCGACACAGCGCTGCAGTTGTGTGCCATAGGCTTTATTTATTTGTCACTGATTATTTATTTAATTAATATCTCGCGTTTCCGAGGAAACTCACGCTCGGCATGCAAATGTGCCTTTATATTGCCCCCTGAATTGCGAGGCGAAAGGACACACCTGCAGGCGAGCAATTCACCTAAAGGCACAAGAAAATCTAAGTTATCTACAACTATTTACATGACTTACATTATACTGTATATTATACACAAAATTTGAATGACGCGCGTGCGCCGAAAAAGTTCTTATGTTGGCAAAACAGAGTGCGCGCATGCGCAGAAGCGTCTGTGTAACTACGGCACTGCCGTTATTTCGTAAATTTAGATCACGCGGCACAGTATTGCAGTTCATATTGTTCGTGTGCGCGCGCATTTCTTAGTCGTTGCACAAAGAAAATTTTCCACCAAGATTACATATGAAGACTACATTCTATGACAGGTAACTTAGTTTTAAAATTACAATATTTGTTATAATACAATACAACTTTAGATTGTTGAATGTTCTTAGTTACATAGCATTGCAATGAAATGCTTCAAAGAAAAATGTCCGTATTTTTCAGGTGCGTTGACCTATACACATGGTGTCGTTATCACAGTTCATATTCATCTGCTGCACAATAATTTTTTACAGGTTAGTATCGTCGTGGTAAAGTTTTTTTGATCACAGTAACATCGTTGTATAACAACGTGATTGATACATAAGCATGTCCATTTCCTATTTCCATTATAGTCGTTGTGATGCAGTTCGTTGTGACAAAAAGCATTGTTTATTACAGATCAGACGTGACCCGTCGAGTAATTAGTCCATATGCAGTTCGTTTTCGATATTCCGTGGAAGCTTGGTTGCAGAACCTCGGACGGCACATAGCTGGCGTCGATCCTTGGACAGTCCAGGTAAGCGTGTCCGTCACATTTCGAGAACATTTCATTCCCTGAAGTTCCAACCAAAATTCTTCCACCCGTCGTGTTGTTTTCTGGACAGGCACTTTGTGTCCATTTAATCCAGTTAACATCTTGAAGTTGGGTACTGTAGTAATGTCGCTAGACGATGCACGAATTATGCACTTCACATATTCAGTTTTTTTTTTTTTTTTTTTTTAAATATAGCTCACCTAAATGTTCGTGGTTACTCATCGAAGAAATCGTTCATCGCGTTAACAAAGGTACGATGCATCATGAATGTCATTAACAGTTTCTTTCACATAGGTTTCTGCGTAGTTGCAGACTTAGTAATGTACGTTAATGTCCGTGAATAGTGGTTCACTACGCAATTTTTTTTTTTTTTTTTTTAAAAAAAGTTTTTCACATTTTGGCACTCGTTATCGTTCAAATTTTCACACAGTAACAGTTACATTATACATCAGTTTAAAAAAAAAACATAAGTAATAATACATACACACGTCACATATTTTCTTAGCATAAACATAATACAGTTGCACATAAACATGTTTACATCATCATTACATAGCTATAGGTTATTACATTGTGTCATATTTGATTACATGAATTGCAGATATTTACATCCTCTTTAGCGGTTTTGCTGGGATATTATCGATGTTTTTTGTGATGTCATCTGAAATTAAGATAGGTTAGACACAACATTCATTACATCAGTAGGCAAGACCAGGCGTTTTCACTACTCAATAAATATTCAAAATAGTAAGAGAGAGAAAATGTTCGATTCCTCGCGTTTTGTGCGTGTGTGTAGTGTGTCTGTGTGGCCTTGACTACTGGTAGATGCTTTCCTTGCTGAGAGATGTGCGTCTAATCTATTTCTCGAAGTAAAAGATCGCTTCACAGATGACGTCTGTCGGTTCGTCAGGTGTCATAGCAAGTCAGTGGTACCTACAGTCACAAATGTTCCGTGAAAAATTTATATATCATTCACTGCTACGTAATCATAAATTTTACTTTAATATTCAGTCTTCTCGGTGGAACCGCGGCGTTGAAAGAAAAGTTCTTCTGTCTTCAACTGCGACTCTGGAACGCTGAAATGAAAATTTCTATACTACTTATTATCTGTGTTGTAGCAACAGAGTTTTTCGAGTTGCTTAGCAATATTTTGATGGGTATGACTTTTACATTATTCAGCATGAAATGCTCTAAGATCTCGGTGTGCGTATAGCCCAATAATTTTGTTAGTTCTACGATGTTGTAACAGATACGCACCAGGGTGCGGTATGTTAACAATTATATAAGGTCCTTCATATAGCAGACGCCACTTAGCGTTGCGTCGTTTGAGTGCAACAGATTTATGATGAGTACGAAGTAGTACAAGCATTCCTACCTCGAATTTTTGTTTTCTTTTTATTATGTTTCTGTGATGTTTGTTTCGTATCTGTGCGTGATGTGTCAGCGTAGTCAATACTTCTTTTATTTTCTGTTCAGGTGTGATTTCCTTGTCTGACAACTTAGGTAATGGTTCTATCCACTGATCGTTCTGTTTGCAATTGAACATGATCTCGTTAGGTGTGTAATTTGTATCGTAAATATTTAAGTTATTGTGTACGTCTTCGAAAAGACTTAGGTAGGACACCCAATTAGTATGTTTTGATGAAATATAGGTCCTCATGAATCGATTTAATTCTCGGAAAAGTCTCTCAGTCGCGTTACATTGTGGACTAAACCTCGAAATAAATATACTTTTAATGTTATTGTCCTTCAAGAAATTTCTCCATTTGTACCCAGAGTAGTATGCTGCATTATCTGACAGAATTGCTTTAGGTTTTCCCACGTGCGTCAGGTAATCACTTGAGAATCTTCGTATTATAGCATTTGCAGTGGCGGATTTTAAAGCATAAAGTTTTACGTGTTTAGAAAATATATCGTAAAAAGCTAAGATATATTTGACGCCTCCAGAGCTTGCTGGATGCGGTCCACTAATGTCAGTACACAGAATTTCCAGGGGTCTACCAGGTAAAATAGAATGTAAATCTGTTTTTGTGGATAAATTCTGAGGTTTTGATTTTTGACATATGACACATGTTTTTAGTTCCCTGTAAATTTTTCTTCTCATATTGCTAAAATAACAGTATGTACTGAGCTTTGCCAAACACTTTTTCGTCCCATAATGACCCCAAACTAAGTGTGTGTGCCAAATTAGATTACGTTCAGACTCTTTGGGAATGCATACACACCAGTTAGTAGCATTTGGATGTCGGCGGTAAAATAACACATCATTGTGTAACTTGTAATACTGAGTCAAAGGATGGTTGTGTTTTTCTACCAGTAATGTTATTATCTTATACCAGTGAGGATCAGATTTTTGTAATTCAGCCATGTTTCTGCACATATCAATATAATATTGGTGATACTGCTTGTCTTGCATTAAGAGAATCCTGTAGTCATTTATATTTTCTAAGTCACTGTTGGTATCATTCATACCTTGTGGAAGTCTAGACAAAGTGTCTGCAATGGTGTTGTCCTTACCTCTTATGTACTTAATTTCAAAAGAGTAGTTCTGAAGTGTAACTGCCCATCGTGATAGTCTAGGATGTACAAGTTTACAAGTTAACAAAAATGTCAGGGCCTGGTGATCGGTGTAAATTACCGTATGTTTTCCAAATAAATAATAATTGAATTTCTTGAATGCCCATACTATGGAAAGTGTTTCTAACTCAGTAGTGGAGTATGTACGCTCACATTCAGTTAGAGTGCGACTCGCAAACCCAATAATTCTTATCTGTTCCTCCTCTTTATTCTTTACAACTTGAAATAAGCAACAGCCCAAGCCAGTACGTGAAGCGTCACAAGTCATACAAAAATCTAAATTGAAATCTGGATGGCTCAAAATGTTAGCATTCACTAAAGCATGTTTAATTGTATTAAAGTCATTCTGGCACTGTTCCGACCAGATCCAAACTTGATTCCTTCTGAGTAGATTTAGCAGATGTTTACTGTTCAAAAGTGGTTGTGGCAAAAAACGTCTGAAAAATGAACATAGCCCAAGGAATGATTTTAACTGCTTTTTAGTTCGAGGGCTAGGAAAGTTTCTGATAGCATCTAATTTACTGGGATCCGGACGTATGCCCTGTGAATTAATGATATGTCCTAAATACTTTATCTCACTGCAACCAAATTTTGATTTTCTTAGGTTGGCCTTGACTCCAGCTTGTGCAAATTTTTCTAAAATTCTTTGAAGTGTGTCAACGTGTTCATTCCAGGATTGTGTAGCTATCAGTATATCATCTACATAGTGTGTGACTGTCTCAACTAAATCGTCGCCAAGCACGGTATCCAGGGCTGTAATGAATACCCCAGAGCTGACATTCAGTCCGAAGGGTAGAACACAAAACTGATAGGTTCGCCCCCCGAACATAAATGCAGTATATTTCCGAGAATCAGGAGTGATACCCACCTGCCAAAACGAATTAGCGAGATCTATTGTGGAAAAATATTTTGCATCTAGAAATTTCTGTAATTGCTCTTCTAAATTTTCAGGTTTTGTGTGAACCGGTAAAATTATTTCATTAATAGCTCGTGCGTCTAACACTAACCTAATGCCTCCATTTGATTTTTTGACAACAAGTAGAGGACTACAATAAGGTGAGGTGGATGGTTCAATGACCTTCCAGTCTAACATTTGTTTTAATTCTTGCCACACAGCAGGTCGTTGAGATAACGGTACGTTATATGTCTTATGGTAGAAGATCTTGTGAGGCTTAACTTCAATCTTGTACACATACGTGTTGATAACACCTAATCGTTTGGTAAAAACTTGTAAATACTTGGATAACACTTCCTGTAGTTTTATACGTTCATGTACACTGAGAGCTGTAGCTTCACTTATCTTATGATCAAGCAATGTTTTCAAGTCCATTAGCTCTCTGTCAGATGAGTGTGTTTGCATGTCTTGAATGTCTTTGTCAAGTACTAACTGTACCTTGTACCCTGTACAGTGTTTGTCATGCTTTAGAGTTCTCCTGTCCAAATCAATAATAATTACACTGCCTTTATCATTTAAAATACATTTACCTTTGGAGAAGTCTATAATGCAGTCCTTCTCGCTCATAATATCTATTCCTAATATGCAATTTGTCACAAGGTTTTGTACAACCAGGAATGGCCATTGTACGGTTCCATTACCTATTTTAACGTTTACAAAAACTTGCTTCGTAACCCTACATGACTTATTACCTAGTGCAGTAGTTATTTTACAGTTTTGGGCAGGAAACTCAGGCACAGGTTCCAATTCACACATCTTTTTATAAAAATTAAAAGATAAAACGCTCACAGCTGCACCTGTATCTAGGATAATAGTAGTTGGAATCCCACCTACTACACCAGTAGTGGATGCTAAAACAATTTCATTTGTGTTTAAACGACATTGTGTACTGTCTTGTAAAAGTTCATCTGATATATTGTTATTGTGGTTGTATCTTATAAATAAAACAGGTAGTTTTTGTTTAGAATTACTCGGCATATCATTATTCTGTTGTTCAAGTGTGGTGTCAAATAACTGATTAACATTGAAGCCGCCCCCCAAGGATTCTTCAGCCACGACCTGGGGCAAAGTAGTGACTGTTTCTAGTTTGTTGGATTATCATTTGTACTAGGTACTGACACAGATTGAGGTTGTGCATCAGGTGTCATTTCTATTATATTCACATTCGGATATTGCCTATTATGATCTCCAAACTTTTGCGGTTGTTGTTGCTGTTGCGCATTATAACTTACCTGTCGGTCGTAAGGTATGCTCCAATTTTGACCTGGTGGCTGCTGTGGTAAAGCAGAGTTTGAATGAAAGTACTGATCGTTACGAGTCCAACCTTGATGCTGTCTTGGCTCGTAGTTATTATTATTTCTATTTCTGTTTGTGTTTTTGTTATTACCTTTGTATCCGTTGTTACCGTTGCAGTTATTACCGCGGTGCCTTTTGTATGGATTGCCGCATGAAATGTTATTACTGTTGTAACTATTGTTCGTATTGGAATACGCGTGTTGATTTTGATTTCCGTACTGAGACGGCATGTGAGTTTGCTGTTTTTGTTGTACCGCGTATCCAACTGTGGGCGCGCCAGAATTGTGTTGGCAAGCCTGCATGTTTTGCATACCACTAGTGTAAACATTGTGGCTGCTGTTTTGCCGCGCGAAGCGCTGATCTTCAAGTAACATGTCAACCGAATCTAAAGCTGTTAAAAAATAATCTGAATCGTCATCTGGGATATGTAGAAGTTTTTCCTTAATGTTGAAAGGCAATTTGGCCTTCAACGCTCGGAGTATATCACGTGTTGCGACTGGTTCGTCTAAAAAATGTCCCATGTTCAAGTATTTTTCAAAATATCTGCGTAAGTTACCATTTTTACTGTTAAAAGTTTCAGGTTCTAAAATTTGTCTCCTGAGTCGCTCCTGGACGGATTGCGACCAGAATTTGTTCAGAAAGGCACGCTCAAACTCACTGTACGTGGTACATACGTCAGCTTGACTGTATGCCCAGACAGCTGCATCGCCTTGGATGTAACCGACAATATATGAAATCTTTTTCCGGTCACTCCAAGTGCGTGGAAATGCGTTACTAAAAGATTTAAGAAAAATCACCGGATGAATGGTTCGTTTCTCTGGGATAAAAGCCTGAAATTGCCTGTGTTTTATTAAGCTTTCGTCTTCCTTTGCATTATGATATGGATTTGTTCCACTGTAATTACTGCAATGCTCAGCTGGCGAGTAATTACGATAATGTTGCTGTGGTTTACCATGATAATAGCTTGTGTTTGTGGTTGCACGTCGTGGTATGTGTTGTAGTCGTGGTGTGTTTTGTTCTTGTGTGTTTGTGGTGTGCGGTATGTGTGCGTCATACTCGAATGTATATTGGTTTCTGAACTGTACATTTTGACTGATATTTTCGTTACATTCAGACTGTGGTTGATCGGTGAATTGTCTCATGGGTGCAGTGACGGATTGTACTGCGTCACTAATCAGCTGTTTGTTATTAGTGATGTATTCCGCTACGGAGTCGTGCACAATTGTTGGTAAATTTTCACGTATGCATCTATCAAAATGTTTGTCTTTGTTCTCTACCCAATCATGAAATTCTTTATTAATATTTTGAAAATGAGCTGTGGCATCAGATTGTAAGATGTCAGTCAGGTGTTGTTCAACATCGTCAAATTTATTCTGCACGTCAGTAATTCGTTTTTCAAGGTTGTCGTGTACTGAAGGATATGTTTGAATTTGTTCAGTAAGAGCTTCACACGTGACATTAAGGTTTTTTAATTGTTTCTGTAAAAGTGCTACGTCATTTGTAGTCTTTTCTTGTCTCGTATTAAGCTTGGAAAATTTCGTACTGAGTTCAGTCATCTGTTCGGTCAGTGTGGCGTCTATAAGTTCCACACGTTTACACAAAGTGTCATTACATGCCTTGATTGCTATGAGATCAGATTTAATTTCGTCATTTTGTGTCTTTAACTGTTCATTTTGTGTCTTTAAGGTTGCCATGTTTTCCGCGTTCTGCATCCTTAAGGTTGCCATATTTTCTGCGTTTTGTTTCATTAGCATTTGTAACATGTTGGCAATGTTTACTGTTTGCAAGGTCTCTGCCCCCGCCGCGTCATTAGACGTGACGTCATGTATTAACATGGGCTCTGACTGAGACTTTGAAATTTTTGTGGTGGACGGCCTATTGTCAAAATTTCCGTTGACACTTGCGTCAATATTTGATGTATCGTCACTACCGGTTGCTGTCGTAAAGTCATTTTCTAACATTTGTCTCTCGTCCGAGTCGGATTGCGTCTCAATAGTACGTCTTTGCTGTTCCATTTTTGCGTATTGTTTTCTAGTTATTACCATGCCACACGTGCTATATATTTCAAGAAATTAATGTTTGACACTGGTTTTAAAATAAAATGCAGTTGAGCATGAATCGGTCGTAGCAACAATGGCTGTCTGTTAATTTAAAAATATAAACTGAATTTGAGATTATTGGTAATGGCTGCTGGCCATGTTACATGATATCGTACAGAAGTCGGCCATATTGTACACTCGTGTATTGGTATTGTTGCATACGTTATTGTTTAAGGAAAAATACTGAGAATGGAATTTATCACTGAAACTGTTATACGGAAAAGAAACACTACAGAATTTTACTGAAAAGCTAATACACTGAATTATACGTCTGGTCAAGCCTGCTAATGCAAAGATGCTGCGTCTTACCTTATTTTGCTGGAAGCTTCTTTGCGTCTTCCCGCAAAATTTTATAATTGGCAAATATCTTCTGATTTTTTTTTATTTCTCATATAGTCAAGTCCAGGACCAGAAGGTTGATTTTTCACATGAAACAAAGAGAACAATGTAACAAATGACAAAATAACAAGTCCGACACGCAGTCGCCAATATAAAATAAATAAAATAAAATAAAATAAAATAAAATATTAATTATTTTTATCTGTCTGATTGGCTCTCCTATGAGTCGTCAGGTTTTGATTATTCGGTATCAGACGCTTGACAATGGCTTTTTCGTAAAGGCAATGTTACTCGTAGTTGACCGTGAAATAAAACTGAAATAATCGGACTTCGTAATTAAATCGTTTCCAAAGACTGCTGCGGTAGGTGCGGACTCATAAACTAAATCTCAATATTACAATAATTTGCCAGCCATGCCAAAACGTCGTACAGAGGTGATTGTCTACTAAACAAAAAATTACACAGTTAGTTAAATCAGATATATTCAATGAATAAGCCTACAGTTCATAATCCTACTTACTTTTATAAATATAAATTCTTTACAGAATCGAGTGCCTAGTATGGTTGCAATTTTCTATATCATGAAATATGGCGGTGTGCCAGACAATAAAACTAAAATACGTGCTTCTCGCACCACTTCAACGAGAGCTCTTCTTTTCTTAATCAAACATACGACTAACGTAAATGTACTTTTGTTTTATCAGCGACACAGCGCTGCAGTTGTGTGCCATAGGCTTTATTTATTTGTCACTGATTATTTATTTAATTAATATCTCGCGTTTCCGAGGAAACTCACGCTCGGCATGCAAATGTGCCTTTATAAAGAGACCGTCTTCTAGTACTTGCATCGGCATTGTGCCTTTCGTATTTAATTCCGATGCAATTTCTGAGTTTCACCGTCAATAAGAAGGTCAGAGGGATACAGTAAACCTGAAGTGAAACATCGGAATCTATAACTAGTGTCACAGGAGTGGTTCAAACATATACAGTAAGAAGAGTCAGTCTTCTTGTACTTGTGTCGGCATTGTGCCTTTTGTATTTAATTCCGATGCAATTTCTGTGTTTCATCGGCAATAAGAGGGTCAGAGGGATACAGTAAACATGAAGTGAAGCTACGGAATCTATAACTAGAGTTACAGTAATGGATCAAATCATAGACAGTAAGAAGAGTCGGTCTTCTTGTACTTAAGTCGGCATTGTGCCTTTTGTATTTAATTCTGATGCAATTTCTGTGTTTCATCGTCAATAGGAAGGTCCAAGGGATACAGTAAACATGAAGTGAGGCATCGGAATCTATAACTAGTGTCACTAGAATAGTTCAAAATATAGTCAGTAAGAAGAGTCAGTCTTCTTGTACTTAAGTCGTCATTGTGCCTTTTGTATTTAATTCCGATGCAATTTCTGTGATTCATCGTCAATAAGAAGGTCCAAGGCATACAGTAAACCTGAAGTGAAGCATCGGAAACTATAACTAGTGTCGCAGGAATGGTTCCACACATATACAGTACGAAGAGTCAGTCTTCCTGTACTTAAGTCGGCTTTGTGGCTTTTGTATTTAATTCCGATGCCATTTCTGAGTTTCATCGTCAATACGAACGTCAGAGGGATACAGTAAACCTGAAGTGAAGCATTGGAATCTATAACTAGTGTCACAGGAATGGTTCAAAACATAGTCAGTAAGAAGAGTCGGTCTTCTTGTCCTTTAGTCGGCATTGTGCCTTTTGTATTTAATTCCGATACAATTTCTGTGTTTCATCGGCAATAAGGTCAGAGGGATACAGTAAACCTGAAGTGAAGCATCGGAATCTATAACTAGTGTCACAGGAATGGTTCAAACTGTAATCAGTAAGAACAGTCAGTCTTCTTGTACTTAAGTCGGCATTGTGCCTTTTGTATATAATTCCAATGCAATTTCTGTGTTTCCTCGTCAATAAGAAGGTCCAAGGTATACAGTAAACCTGACGTAAAGCATCGTAATCTATAACTCGTGTCACAGGAATGGTTCAAACTGTAATCAGTAAGAACAGTCAGTCTTCTTGTACTTAAGTCGGCATTGTGCCTTTTCTATTTAATTCCGATGCAATATCTGTGATTCATCGTCAATAAGAACGTCCGAGGGATACAGTAAACCTGGAGTGAAGCATCAGAATCTATAACAACTGTTACAGGAAAGGTTCAAAACATAGACAGTAAGAAGATTCAGTCTTCTTGTACTTAAGTCGGCATTGTGCCTTTTCTATTTAATTCCGATGCAGTTTCTGTGTTTCATCGTCAATAAGAAGGTCAGAGGGATACAGTAAACCTGGAGTGAAGCATCGGAATCCATCACTAGGGTCACAGGAATGGTTCAAAACATAGACAGTAAGAAGGAGTCAGTCCTCTTGTACTTAAGTCGACATTGCGTCTTTTCTATTTAATTCCGATGCAATTTCAGTGTTTCATCGTCAATAAGAAGGTCACAGGGATACAATAAAACTGAAGTGAAGCATCGGAATCTATAACTAGTGTCACAGGAATGGTTCAAAAGATAGACAGGAAGAAGAGTCATTCTTCGTGTACTTAAGTCGGCATTTTGCCTTTTGTATTTAAACCCGATGCAATTTCTGTGTTTCATCGTCAATACCAAGGTTCAAGGGATACAGTAAACCTGATGTGAAGCATTGGAATCTATAACTAGTGTAGCAGGAATGGTTCAAAACATAGTCAGTAAGAAGAGTCAGTCTTCTTGTCCTTAAGTTGGCATTGTGCCTTTTGTATTTAATTCCGAAGCAATTTCTGTGTTTCTTCGTCAATAAGAAGGTCAGAGGGATACAGTAAACCTGAAGTGAAGCATCGGAATCAATAACTAGTGTCACAGGAATGGTTCAAACATAGTCAGTAAGAAGAGTCAGTCCTCTTGTCCTTAAGTCGTCCTTGTCCCTTTTGTATTTAATTCCGATGCAATTTCTGTGTTTCATCGTCAATAAGAAGTGCAGAGGGATACAGTAAACCAGAAGTGAAGCATCGGAATCTATAACTAGTGTCACAGGAATGGTTCAAAACATAGTCAGTAAGAAGAGTCAGTCTTCTTGTCCTTAAGTCGGCATTGTGCCTTATGTATTTAATTCCGATGCAATTTCTGTGATTCATCGTCAATAAGAAGGTCCAAGGGATACAGTAAACCTGAAGTGAAGCATCGGACTCTATAACTAGTGTCACAGAAATGGTTCAAAACATAGACAGTAGGAAGAGTCAGTCATCTCATACTTAAGTCGGCATTGTGCCTTTTGTATTTAATTCCGATGCAATTTCCGTGTTTCATCGTCAATAAGAAGGTCCAAGGGAAACAGTAAACCCGAGGTGAAGCATCGGAATCTATAACTAGTGTCACAGGAATGGTTCCACACATAGACAGTACGAAGAATCAGTCTTCTTGTACTTAAGTCGGCATTGTGGCTTTTGTATTTAATTCCGATGCAATTTCAGTGTTTCATCGTCAATAAGAACGTCAGAGGGATACAGTAAACCTGAAGTGAAGCATCGGAATCTATAACTAGTGTCACAGGAATGTTTCAAAACATAGTCAGTAAGAAGAGTCAGACTTCTTGTCCTTAAGTCGGCATTGTGCCTTTTGTATTTAATTACGATGCAATTTCTGTTTTTCATCGGCAATAAGGTCAGAGGGATACAGTAAACCTGAAGTGAAGCATCGGAATCTATAACTAGTGTCACAGGAATGGTTCAAAACAAAGGCAGTAGGAAGAGTCAGTCTTCTTGTACTTAAGTCGGCATTGTGCTTTTCTTTTTAATTCCGATGCAATTTCTGTGTTTCATCGTCAATAAGAAGGTCAGAGGGATACAGTAAACCTGAAGTGAAGCATCGGACTCCACAACTAGCGTCAGAGGAATGATTCAAAACATAGGCAGTACGAAGAGTCAGTCTTCTTGTACTTAAGTCGGCATTGTGCCTTTTCTATTTAATTCCGATGCAATATCTGTGTTTCATCGTTAATAAGAAGGTCCAAGGGATACAGTAAACCTGGAGTGAAGCATCGGAATCTATAACAAGTGTTACAGGAAAGGTTCAAAACATAGACAGTAAGAAGAGTCAGTCTTCTTGTACTTAAGTCGGCATTGTGCCTTTTCTATTTAATTCCGATGCAATTTCTCTGTTTCATCGTCAATAAGAAGGTCAGAGGGATACAGTAAACCTGGAGTGAAGCAACGGAATCTATCACTAGGGTCATAGGAATGGTTCAAAACATAGACAGTAAGAAGGAGTCAGTCCTCTTGTACTTAAGTCGACATTGCGCCTTTTCTATTTAATTCCGATGCAATTTCAGTGTTTCATCGTCAATAAGAAGGTCAGAGGGATACAATAAACCTGAAGTGAAGCATCGGAAACTATAACTAGTGTCACAGGAATGGTTCAAAAGATAGACAGGAAGAAGAGTCATTCTTCGTGTACTTAAGTCGGCATTTTGCCTTTTGTATTTAAATCCGATGCAATTTCTGTGTTTCATCGTCAATACCAAGGTTCAAGGGATACAGTAAACCTGATGTGAAGCATCGGAATCTATAACTAGTGTAGCAGGAATGGTTCAAAACATAGTCAGTAAGAAGAGTCAGTCTTCTTGTCCTTAAGTTGGCATTGTGCCTTTTGTATCTAATTCCGATGCAATTTCTGTGTTTCATCGTCAATAAGAAGGTCAGAGGGATACAGTAAATCTGAAGTGAAGCATCGGAATCCAAAACTAGTGTCACAGGAACGGTTCAAAACATACACAGTAGGAAGAGTCAGTCTTCTTGTACGTTAGTCGGCATTGTGAATTTTGTATTTAATTCCGATGCAATTTCTGTGTCTCATCGTCAATAAGAAGGTCCAAGGTATACAGAAACCTGAAGTGAGGCATCGGAATCTATTCCTAGTGTCACAGGATTGGTTCAAAACATAGTCAGTAAGAAGATTCAGTCTTCTTGTCCTTAAGTCGGCATTTTGCCCTTTGTATTTATTTCCGATGCAATTTCTGTTTATCATCGTCAATAAGATGGTCCAAGGGATACAGTAAACTTGAAGTGAAGCATCGGAATCTATAACTAGTGTCACTGTAATAGTTCAAAATATAGACAGTAAGAAGAGTAAGTCTTCTTGTGCTTAAGTCGGCATTGTGCCTTTTGTATTGAATTCCGATGCAATTTCCGAGTTTCATCGTCAATAAGAACGTCAGAGGGATACAGTAAATCTGAAGTGAAGCATCGGAATCAATAACTAGTGTCACAGGAATGGTTCAAACATAGTCAGTAAGAAGAGTCAGTCCTCTTGTCCTTAAGTCGTCATTGTCCCTTTTGTATTTAATTCCGATGCAATTTCTGTCTTTCATCGTCAATAAGAAGTGCAGAGGGATACAGTAAACCTGAAGTGAAGCATCGGAATCTATAACTAGTGTCACAGGAATGGTTCAAAACATAGTCAGTAAGAAGAGTCAGTCTTCTTGTCCTTAAGTCGGCATTGTGCCTTATGTATTTAATTCCGATGCAATTTCTGTGATTCATCGTCAATAAGAAGGTCCAAGGTATACAGTAAACCTGAAGTGAAGCATCGGACTCTATAACTAGTGTCACAGAAATGGTTCAAAACATAGACAGTAGGAAGAGTCAGTCATCTCATACTTAAGTCGGCATTGTGCCTTTTGTATTTAATTCCGATGCAATTTCCGTGTTTCATCGTCAATAAGAAGGTCCAAGGGAAACAGTAAACCCGAAGTGAAGCATCGGAATCTATAACTAGTGTCACAGGAATGGTTCCACACATAGACAGTACGAAGAATCAGTCTTCTTGTACTTAAGTCGGCATTGTGGCTTTTGTATTTAATTCCGATGCAATTTCAGTGTTTCATCGTCAATAAGAACGTCAGAGGGATACAGTAAACCTGAAGTGAAGCATCGGAATCTATAACTAGTGTCACAGGAATGGTTCAAAACATAGTCAGTAAGAAGAGTCAGACTTCTTGTCCTTAAGTCGGCACAGTGCCTTTTGTATTTAATTACGATGCAATTTCTGTGTTTCATCGGCAATAAGGTCAGAGGGATACAGTAAACCTGAAGTGAAGCATCGGAATCTATAACTAGTGTCACAGGAATGGTTCAAAACAAAGGCAGTAGGAAGAGTCAGTCTTCTTGTACTTAAGTCGGCATTGTGCTTTTCTTTTTAATTCCGATGCAATTTCTGTGTTTCATCGTCAATAAGAAGGTCAGAGGGTTACAGTAAACCTGAAGTGAAGCATCGGAATCCACAACTAGTGTCAGAGGAATGATTCAAAACATAGGCAGTACGAAGAGTCAGTCTTCTTGTACTTAAGTCGGCATTGTGCCTTTTGTATATAATTCCGATGCAAATTCTGTGTTTCATCGTCAATAAGAAGGTCCAAGGTATACAGTAAACCTGACGTAAAGCATCGGAATCTATAACTGGTGTCACAGGAATGGTTGAAACTATAATCAGTAAGAAGAGTCAGTCTTCTTGTACTTAAGTCGGCATTGTGCCTTTTCTATTTAATTCCGATGCAATATCTGTGTTTCATCGTCAATAAGAAGGTCCAAGGGATACAGTAAACCTGGAGTGAAGCATCGGAATCTATAACAAGTGTTACAGGAAAGGTTCAAAACATAGACAGTAAGAAGAGTCAGTCTTCTTGTACTTAAGTCGGCATTGTGCCTTTTCTATCTAATACCGATGCAATTTCTCTGTTTCATCGTCAGTACGAAGGTCCAAGGGATAGAGTAAACCTGAAGTGAAGCATCGGAATCTATAACTAGTGTAACAGGAATGGTTCAAAACATAGTCAGTAAGAAGAGTCAGTCTTCTTGTCCTTAAGTTGGCAGTGTGCCTTTTGTATTTAATTCCGATGCAATTTCTGTGTTTCATCGTCAATAAGAAGGTCAGAGGGATACAGTAAACCTGAAGTGAAGCATCGGAATCCAAAACTAGTGTCACAGGAACGGTTCAAAACATACACAGTAGGAAGAGTCAGTCTTCTTGTGCGTAAGTCGGCATTGTGAATTTTGTATTTAATTCCGATGCAATTTCTGTGTCTCATCGTCAATAAGAAAGTCCAAGGTATACAGAAACCTGAAGTGAGGCATCGGAATCTATACCTAGTGCCACAGGATTGGTTCAAAACGTAGTCAGTAAGAAGATTCAGTCTTCTTGTCCTTAAGTGGCATTGTGCCCTTTGTATTTATTTCCGATGCAATTTCTGTTTTTCATCGTCAATAAGTAGGTCCAAGGGATACAGTAAACCTGGAGTGAAGCACCGGAATCTATAACTAGAGTCACAGTAATGGATCAAAACATAGACAGTGTGAAGAGTCGGTCTTCTTGTACTTAAGTCGGCATTGTGCCTTTTGTATTTAATTCCGATGCAATTTCTGTGTGTCATCGTTAATAAGAAGGTCCAAGGGATACAGTAAACATGAAGTGAAGCATCGGAATCTATAACTAGTGTCACTGGAATAGTTCAAAATATAGACAGTAAAAAGAGTCAGTCTTCTTGTACTTAAGTCGGCATTGTGCCTTTTGTATTTAATTCCGATGCAATTTCCGAGTTTCATCGTCAATAAGAACGTCAGAGGGATACAGTAAACCTGAAGTGAAGCATCGGAATCAATAACTAGTGTCACAGGAATGGTTCAAACATAGTCAGTAAGAAGAGTCAGTCCTCTTGTCCTTAAGTCGGCATTGTCATTTTTGTATTTAATTCCGATGCAATTTCTGTGTTTCATCGGCAATAAGGTCAGAGGGATTCTGTAAACCTGAAGTGAAGCATCGGAATCTATAACTAGTGTCACAGGAATGGTTCAAAACATAGTCAGTAAGAAGAGTCAGTCTTCTTGTCCTTAAGTCGGCAGTGTGCCTTTTGTATTTAATTCGGATGCAATTTCTGTGATTCATCGTCAATAAGAAGGTCCAAGGGATACAGTAAACCTGAAGTGAAGCATCGGACTCAGTAACACGTGTCACAGAAATGGTTCAATACATAGACAGTAGGAAGAGTCAGTCATCTCATACTTAAGTCGGCATTGTGCCTTTTGTATTTAATTCCCTATGCATTTTCTGTGTTTCATCGTCGATAAGAAGGTCCAAGGGAAACAGTAAACCCGAAGTGAAGCATCGGAATCTATAACTAGTGTCTCAGGAATGGTTCCACACATAGACTGTACGAAGAGTCAGTCTTCTTATACTTAAGTCGGCATTGTGGATTTTGTATTTAATTCTGATGCAAATTCAGTGATTCATCGTCAATAAGAACGTCAGAGGGATACAGTAAACCTGAAGTGAAGCATCGGAATCTATAACTAGTGTCACAGGAATGGTTCAAAACATAGTCAGTAAGAAGAGTCAGACTTCTTGTACTTAAGTCGGCATTGTGCCTTTTGTATTTAATTCCGATTCAATTTCTGTGTTTCATCGGCAATAAGGTCAGAGGGATACAGTAAACCTGAAGTGAAGCATCGGAATCTATAACTAGTGTCACAGGAATAATTCAAAACAAAGGCAGTAGGAAGAGTCAGTCTTCTTGTACTTAAGTCGGCATTGTGCTTTTCTATTTAATTCCGATGCAATTTCTGTGTTTCATCGTCAATAAGAAGGTCAGAGGGATACAGTAAACCTGAAGTGAAGCATCGGAATCCTCAACTAGTGTCACAGGAATGGTTCAAAACATAGGCAGTACGAAGAGTCAGTCTTCTTGTACTTAAGTCGGCATTGTGCCTTTTGTATGTAATTCCGATGCAATTTCTGTGTTTCATCGTCAATAAGAAGGTCCAAGGTATACAGTGAACCTGACGTAAAGCATCGGAATCTATAACTGGTGTCACAGGAATGGTTCAAACTATAATCAGTAAGAAGAGTCAGTCTTCTTGTACTTAAGTCGGCATTGTGCCTTTTCTATTTAATTCCGATGCAATATCTGTGTTTCATCGTCAATAAGAATGTCCAAGGGATACAGTGAACCTGGAGTGAAGCATCGGAATCTATAACAAGTGTTACAGGAAAGGTTCAAAACATAGTCAATAAGAAGAGTCAGTCTTCTTGTACTTAAGTCGGCATTGTGCCTTTTCTATTTAATTCCGATGCAATATCTGTGTTTCATCGTCAATAAGAAGGTCCAAGGGATACAGTAAAACTGGAGTGAAGCATCGGAATCTATAACAAGTGTTACAGGAAAGGTTCAAAACATAGACAGTAAGAAGAGTCAGTCTTCTTGTACTTAAGTCGGCATTGTGCCTTTTCTATTTAATTCCGATACAATTTCTGTGTTTCATCGTCAATAAGAAGGTCCAAGGGATACAGTAAACCTGAGGTGAAGCATCGGAATCTATAAGTAGTGTCACAGGAATGGTTCAAACCATAGTCAGGAAGAAGAGTCAGTCTTCGTGTACTTAAGTCGGCATTGTGCCTTTTGTATTAAATTCCGATGCAATTTCTGTGTTTCATCGTCAATAAGAAGGTCCAAGGGATACAGTGAACCTGGAGTGTAACATTGTAATCTATAACTAGTGTCACAGGAATGGTTCAAACATATACAGTAAGAAGAGTCAGTCTTCTTGTACGTAAGTCGGCATTGTGAATTTTGTATTTAATTCCGATGCAATTTCTGTGTTTCATCGTCAAAAAGAAGGTGCAAGGTATACAGAAACCTGAAGTGAAGCATCGGAATCTATACCTAGTGTCACAGGAATGGTTCAAAACATAGTCAGTAAGAAGATTCAGTCTTCTTGTCCTTAAGTCGGCATTGTGCCCTTTGTATTTATTTCCGATTAAATTTCTGTTTTTCATCGTCAATAAGTAGGTCCAAGGGATACAGTAAACCTGGAGTGAAGCACCGGAATCTATAACTAGAGTCACAGTAATGGATCAAAACATTGACAGTAAGAAGAGTCGGTCTTCTTGTACTTAAGTCGGCATTTTGCCTTTTGTATTTAATTCCGATGCAATTTCAGTGTTTCATAGTCAATAAGAACGTCAGAGGGATACAGTAAACCTGAAGTGAAGCATCGGAATCTATAACTAGTGTCACAGGAATGGTTCAAAACATAGTCAGTAAGAAGAGTCAGACTTCTTGTCCTTAAGTCGGCATTGTGCCTTTTGTATTTAATTCCGATGCAATTTCTGTGTTTCATCGGCAATAAGGTCAGAGGGATACAGTAAACCTGAAGTGAAACATCGGAATCTATAACTAGTGTCACAGGAATGGTTCAAAACAAAGGCAGTAGGAAGAGTCAGTCTTCTTGTACTTAAGTCGGCATTGTGCTTTTCTATTTAATTCCGATGCAATTTCTGTGTTTCATCGTCAATAAGAAGGTCAGAGGGATACAGTAAACCTGAAGTGAAGCATCGGAATCCACAACTAGTGTCACAGGAATGGTTCAAAACATAGGCAGTACGAAGTGTCAGTCTTCTTGTACTTAAGTCGGCATTGTGCCTTTTGTATATAATACCGATGCAATTTCTGTGTTTCATCGTCAATAAGAAGGTCCAAGGTATACAGTAAACCTGAGGTGAAGCATCGGATTCTATACCTAGTGTCACAGGAATGGTTCAAAACATAGTCAGTAAGAAGATTCAGTCTTCTTGTCCTTAAGTCGACATTGTGCCCTTTGTATTTATTTCCGATGCAATTTCTGTTTTTCATCGTCAATAAGTAGGTCCAAGGGATACAGTAAACCTGGAGTGAAGCACCGGAATATATAACTAGAGTCACAGTAATGGATCAAAACATTGACAGTAAGAAGAGTCGGTCTTCTTGTACTTAAGTCGGCATTGTGCCTTTTGTATTTAATTCCGATGCAATTTCTGTGTGTCATCGTCAATAAGAAGGTCCAAGGGATACAGTAAACATGAAGTGAAGCATCGGAATCTATAACTAGTGTCACTGGAATAGTCAAAATATAGACAGGAAGAAGAGTCAGTCTTCTTGTACTTAAGTCGGCATTGTGCCTTTTGTATTTAATTCCAATGCAATTTCTGTGTTTCATCGGCAATAAGGTCAGAGGATACAGTAAACCTGAAGTGAAGCATCGGAATCTATAACTAGTGTCACAGGAATGGTTCAAAACAAAGTTAGTAAGAAGAGTCAGTCTTCTTGTCCTAAAGTCGGCATTGTGCCTTTTGTATTTAATTCCGATGCAATTTCTGTGATTCATCGTCAATAAGAAGGTCCAAGGGATACAGTAAACCTGAAGTGAAGCATCGGACTCTATAACAAGTGTCACAGAAATGATTCAAAACATAGACAGTAGGAAGAGTCAGTCATCTCATACTTAAGTCGGCATTGTGACTTTTGTATTTAATTCCCTATGCAATTTCTGTGTTTCATCGTCGATAAGAAGGTCCAAGGGAAACAGTAAACCCGAAGTGAGGCATCGGAATCTATAACTAGTGTCACAGGAATGGTTCCACACATAGACTGTACGAAGAATCAGTCTTCTTGTACTTATGTCGGCATTGTGGCTTTTGTATTTAATTCCGATGCAATTTCAGTGTTTCATCGTCAATATGAACGTCAGAGGGATACAGTAAACCTGAAGTCAAGCATCGGAATCTATAACTAGTGTCACATTAATGGTTCAAAACATAGTCAGTAAGAAGAGTCAGACTTCTTGTCCTTAAGTCGGCATTGTGCCTTTTGTATTTAATTCCGATGCAATTTCTGTGTTTCATCGGCAATAAGGTCAGAGGGATACAGTATACCTGAAGTGAAGCATCGGAATCTATAACTAGTGTCACAGGAATGGTTCAAATCATAGACAGTAGGAAGAGTCAGTCTTCTTGTAATTAAGTCGGCATTGTGCCTTTTCTATTTAATTCCGATGCAATTTCTGTGTTTCATCGCCAATAAGAACGTCAGAGGGATACAGTAAACCTGAAGTGAAGCATCGGAATTCAAAACTAGTGTCACAGGAACGGTTCAAAACATAGACAGTAGGAAGAGTCAGTCTTCTTGTACGTAAGTCGGCATTGTGAATTTTGTATTTAATTCCGATGCAATTTCTGTGTTTCATCGTCAATAAGAAGGTCCAAGGTATACAGAAACCTGAAGTGAGGCATCGGAATCTATACCTAGTGTCACAGTATTGGTTCAAAACATAGTTAGTAAGAAGATTCAGTCTTCTTGTCCTTAAGTCTGCATTGTGCCCTTTGTGTTTATTTCCGATGCAATTTCTGTTTTTCATCGTCAATAAGTAGGTCCAAGGGTTACAGTAAACCTGGAGTGAAGCACCGGAATCTATAACTAGAGTCACAGTAATGGATCAAAACATAGACAGTAAGAAGAGTCGGTCTTCTTGTACTTAAGTCGGCATTGTGCCTTTTGTATTTAATTCCGATGCAATTTCTGTGTGTCATCGTCAATAAGAAGGTCCAAGGGATACAGTAAACATGAAGTGAAGCATCGGAATCTATAACTAGTGTCACTGGAATAGTTCAAAATAAAGACAGTAAGAAGAGTCAGTCTTCTTGTACTTAAGTCGGCATTGTGCCTTTTGTATGTAATTCCGATGCAATTTCCGAGTTTCATCGTCAATAAGAACGTCAGAGGGATACAGTAAACCTGAAGTGAAGCATCGGAATCAATAACTAGTGTCACAGGAGTGGTTCAAACATAGTCAGTAAGAAGAGTCAGTCCTCTTGTCCTTAAGTCGGCATTGTTCCTTTTGTTTTTAATTCCGATGCAATTTCTGTGTTTCATCGGCAATAAGGTCAGAGGGATACAGTAAACCTGAAGTGAAGCATCGGAATCTATAACTAGTGTCACAGGAATGGTTCAAAACATAGTCAGTAAGAAGAGTCAGTCTTCTTGTCCTTAAGTCGGCATTGTGCCTTTTGTATTTAATTCCGATGCAATTTCTGTGATTCATCGTCAATAAGAAGGTCCAAGGGATACAGTAGACCTGAAGTGAAGCATCGGACTCTATAACAAGTGTCACAGAAATGGTTCAATACATAGACAGTAGGAAGAGTCAGTCATCTCATACTTAAGTCGGCATTGTGCCTTTTGTATTTAATTCCCTATGCAATTTCTGTGTTTTGTCGTCGATAAGAAGGTCCAAGGGAAACAGTAAACCCGAAGTGAAGCATCGGAATCTATAACTAGTGTCTGAGGAATGGTTCCACACATAGTCTGTACGAAGAGTCAGTCTTCTTGTACTTAAGTCGGCATTGTGGCTTTTGTATTTAATTCTGATGCAATTTCAGTGTTTCATCGTCAATAAGAACGTCAGAGGGATACAGTAAACCTGAAGTGAAGCATCGGAATCTATAACTAGTGTCACAGGAATGGTTCAAAACATAGTCAGTAAGAAGAGTCAGACTTCTTGTCCTTAAGTCGGCATTGTGCCTTTTGTATTTAATTCCGATGCAATTTCTGTGTTTCATCGGCAATAAGGTCAGAGGGATACAATAAACCTGAAGTGAAGCATCGGAATCTATAACTAGTGTCACAGGAATGGTTCAAACATATACAGTAAGAAGAGTCAGACTTCTTGTCCTTAAGACGGCATTGTGCCTTTTGCATTTAATTCCGATGCAATATCTGTGTTTCATCGTCAATTAGAAGGTCCAAGGGATACAGTAAACCTGGAGTGAAGCACCGGAATCTATAACAAGTGTCACAGAAATGGTTCAAAACATAGACAGGAAGAAGAGTCAGTCTTCGTGTACTTAAGTCGGCATTTTGCGTTTTGTATTTAAATCCGATGCAATTTCTGTGTTTCATCGTCAATTCGACGGTCCAAGGGATACAGTAAACCTGAAGTGAAGCATCGGAATCTCTAACTAGTGTCACAGGAATGGTTCAAACTATAATCAGTAAGAAGAGTCACTCTTCTTTTACTTAAGTCGGCATTGTGCCTTTTGTATTTAATTCCGATGCAATTTCGGTGTTTCATCGGCAATAAGAAGGTCCAAGGGATACAGTAAACCTGGAGTGAAGCATCGGAATCTATCACTAGAGTCACAGGAATGGTTCAAAACAAGTAAGAAGAGTCAGTCCTCTTGTACTTAAGTCGACATTGTGCCTTTTCTATTTAATTCCGATGCAATTTCTGTGTTTCATCGTCAATACGAAGGTCAGAGGGATACAATAAACCTGAAGTGAAGCATCGGAATCTATAACAAGTGTCACAATAAAGGTTCAAAGCATAGACAGTAAGAAGAGTCAGTCTTCTTGTACTTAAGTCGGCATTGTGCCTTTTCTATTTAATTCCGATGCAATTTCTGTGTTTCATCGTCAATAGGAAGGTCAGAGGGATACAGTAAACCTGAGGTGAAGCATCGGAATCTATAACTAGTGTCACAGGAATGGTTCAAAACATAGTCAGGAAGAAGAGTCAGTCTTCTTGTACTTAAGTCAGCAGTGTGCCTTTTGTATTTAATTCCGATGCAATATCTATGTTTCATCGTCAATAAGAAGGTCCAAGGCATACAGTAAACCTGGAGTGTGCATAGGAATCTATAACTAGTGTCACAGGAATGGTTCACAACATAGACAGTAAGAAGAGTCAGTCTTCGTAAACTTAAGTCGGCATTTTGCCTTTTGTATTTAGTTCCGATGCAATTTCTGTGTTTCATCGTCAATTAGAAGGTCCAAGGGATACTGTAAACCTGAAGTGAAGCATCGGAATCTATAACTAGTGTCACAGGAATGGTTCAAAACGTAGTCAGTAAGAAAAGTCAGTCTTCTTGTACTTACGTTCGCATTGTGCCTTTTCTATTTAATTCCGATGCAATTTCTGTGTATCATCGTCAATAAGAAGGTCCAAGGGATACAGTAAACCTGGAGTGAAGCATCGGAATCTGTAACTAGAGTCAATGGAATGGTTCAAAACATAGACAGTAAGAAGAGTCAGTCTTCTTGTACTTAAATCGGCATTGTGCCTTTTGTATTTAATTCCGATGCTATTTCTGAGTTACATAGTCAATAAGAAGGTCAGAGGGATACAGTTAACATGAAGTGAAGCATCGGAATCTATAACTAGTGTCACAGGAATGGTTCAAAACATAGTCAGTAAGAAGAGTCAGTCTTCTTGTCCTTAAGTCGGCATTGTGCCTTTTGTATTTAATTCCGAAGCAATTTCTGTGTTTCATCGTCAATAAGAAGGTCCAAGGGATATAGTAAACCTGGAGTGAAGCATCTTAATCTATTCCTGGCGTCACAGGTATGGTTCAAAACATAGTCAGTAAGAAGAGTCAGTCTTCTTGTACTTAAGTCGGCATTGTGCCTTTTCTATTAAATTCCTATGCAATTTCTGTGTTTCATCGTCAATAAGAAGGTCCAAGGGATACAGTAAACCGGGAGTGAAGCATCGGAATCTATCACTAGTGTCACAGGAACGGTTCAAAACATAGACAGTAGGAAGAGTCAGTCATCTTGTACGTAAGTCGGCATTGTGAATTTTGTATTTAATTCCGATGCAATTTCTGTGTTTCATCGTCAATAAGAAGGTCGAAGGTATACAGAAACCTGGAGTGAAGCATCGGAATCTATCACTAGAGTCACAGGAATGGTTCAAAACAAGTTAGAAGAGTCAGTCCTCTTGTACTTAAGTCGACATTGTGCCTTTTCTATTTAATTCCCATGCTATTTCTGTGTTTCATCGTCAATACGAAGGTCAGAGGGATACAGTAAACCTGAGGTGAAGCATCGGAATCTATAACTAGTGTCACAGGAATGGTTCAAAACATAGTTAGGAAGAGGAGTCAGTCTTCTTGTACTTAAGTCGGCAGTGTGCCTTTTGTATTTAATTCCGATGCAATTTCTATGTTTCATCGTCAATAAGAAGGTCCAAGGGATACAGTAAACCTGGAGTGTAGTATAGGAATCTATAACTAGTGTCACAGGAATGGTTGAAAACATAGACAGTAAGAAGAGTCAGTCTTCGTAATCTTAAGTCGGCATTTTGCCTTTTGTATTTAATTCCGATGCAATTTCTGTGTTTCATCGTCAATAAGAAGGTCCAAGGGATACAGTAAACCTGAAGTGAAGCATCGGAATCTATAACTAGTGTCACAGGAATGGTTCAAAACGTAGTCAGTAAGAAAAGTCAGTCTTCTTGTACTTACGTCGGCATTGCGCCTTTTCTATTTAATTCCGATGCAATTTCTGTGTATCATCGTCAATAAGAAGGCCCAAGGGATACAGTAAACCTGGAGTGAAGCATCGGAATCTATAACTAGTGTCAATGGAATGGTTCAAAACATAGACAGTAAGAAGAGTCAGTCTTCTTTTCTTAACTCGGCATTGTGCCTTTTGTATTTAATTCCGATGCTATTTCTGAGTGTCATAGTCAATAAGAAGGTCAGAGGGATACAGTAAACATGAAGTGAAGCATCGGAATCTATAACTAGTGACACAGGAATGGTTCAAATCATAGTCAGTAAGAAGAGTCAGTCTTCTTGTCCTTAAGTCGGCATTGTGCCTTTTGTATTTACTTCCGAAGCAATTTCTGTGTTTCATCGTCAATAAGAAGGTCCAAGGGATATAGTAAACCTGGAGTGAAGCATCGGAATCTATAACGAGTGTCACAGGAATGGTTCAAAGCATAGACAGTAAGAAGAGTCAGTCTTCTTATACTTAAGTCGGAATTGTGCCTTTTGTATTTAATTCCGATGCAATTTCAGTGTATCATCGTCAATAGGAATGTCCAAGGGATACAGCAAACCTGAAGTGAAGTATCGGAATCTATGACTAGTATCACAGGAATGGTTCAAATCATTGTCAATAAAAAGAGTTGGTCTTCATGTACTTAAGCCGGCATTGTGCATTTTGTATTTAATTCCGATGCAATTTCTGTGTTTCATCGTCAATAAGATGGTACAAGGGATACAGTAAGCCTGAAGGGAAGCGGCGGAATCTATAACTAGTGTCACAGGAATGGTTCAATACATAGACAGTAGTAAGAGTCAGTGTTCTTGTTCTTAAGTCGGCATTGTGCCTTTTGTATTTAATTCCGATGCAATTTCTGTGTTTCATCGTCAATAAGAAGGTCCAAGGGATACAGTAAACCTGAAGTGAAGCATCGGAATCTACAACTAGTGTCACAGGATTGGGTCAAAACGTAGACAGTAAGAAGAGTCAGTCTTCTTGTACTTAAGTCGGCATTGTGCCTTTTGTATTTAATTCCAATGCAATATCAGTGTTTCATCGTCAATAAGATGGTCCAAGGGATACAGTAAAGCTGAAGTGAAGCATCGGAATCTATAACTAGTGTCACTGGAATGGTTCAAAATATATACAGAAAGATGAGTCAGTCTTCTTGTACTTAACTCGGCATTGTGCCTTTTCTATTTAATTCCGATGCAATTTCTGTGATTCATCGTCAATAAGAAGGTCCAAGGGAAACACTAAACCTGAAGTGACGCATTGGAATCTATAACTAGTGTCACAGGAATGGTTCCAAACATAGACAGTACGAAGAGTCAGTCTTCTTGTACTTAAGTCGGCATTGTGGCTCTTGTATTTAATTCCGATGCATCTTCTGTGTTTCATCGTCAATAAGACGGTCAGAGGGATACAGTAAACCTGAAGTGAAGCATTGGAATCTATAACTAGTGTCACAGGAATGGTACAAAACATAGTCAGTAAGAAGAGTCAGTCGTCTTGTCCTTAAGTCGACATTGTGCCTTTTGTATTTAATTCCGATGCAATTTCTGTGATTCATCGATAATAAGAAGGTCCAAGGGATACAGTAAACCTGAAGTGAAGCATTGGACTCTATATCTAGTGTCACAGAAATGGTTCAAAACATAGACAGTGGGAAGAGTCAGTCATCTCATACTTAAGTCGGCATAGTGCCTTTTATATTTAATTGCGATGCAATTTCTGTGTTTCATCGTCAATAAGAAGGTCCAAGGGAAACAGTAAACTTGAAGTGAAGCATCGGAATCTATAACTAGTGTCACAGGAATGGTTCCACACATAGACAGTACGAAGAATCAGTCTTCTTGTACTTAAGTCGGCATTGTGGAATTTGTATTTAATAACGATGCAATTTCTGTGTTTTATCGTCAATAAGAACGACAGAGGGATACAGTAAACCTGAAGTGAAGCATCGGAATCTATAACTAGTGTCACTGGAATGGTTCAAAACATAGTCAGTAAGAAGAGTCAGACATCTTGTCCTTAAGTCGGTATTGTGCCTTTTGTATTTAATTCCGATGCAACTTATTTGTTTCATCGGCAATAAGGTCAGAGGGATACAGTAAACCTGAAGTGAAGCATCGGATTCTATAACTAGTGTCACAGGAATGGTTCAAAACATAGACAGTAGGAAGAGTCAGTCTTCTTGTACTTATGTCGGTATTGTGCCTTTTGTATGTAATTCCGATGCAATTTCTGTGTTTCATCGTCAATAAGAAGGTCAGAGGGATACAGTAAACCTGAAGTGAAGCATCGGAATCAAAAACTAGTGTCACAGGAATGGTTCAAATCATAGACAGTGGGAAGAGTCAGTCTTCTTGTACTTAAGTCGGTATTGTGCCTTTTGTATTTAATTCCGATGCAATTTCTGTGTTTCATCGTCAATAAGAAGGTCAGAGGGATACAGTAAACCTGAAGTGAAGCATCGGAATCCACAACTAGTGTTACAGAAATGGTTCAAACTATAAACAGTAAGAAGAGTCAGTCTTCTTGTACTTAAGTCGGCATTGTGCCATTTCTGTTTAATTCCGATGCAATATCTGCGTTTCATCGTCAATAAGAAGGTCCAAGGTATACAGTAAACCTGGAGTGAAGCAACGGAATCTATAACAAGTGTCACAGGAATGGTTCAAAACATAGTCAGTAATAAGAGTCAGTCGTCTTGTCCTTAAGTCGGCATTGTGCCATTTGTATTTAATTCCGATGCAATTTCTGTGATTCATCGTCAATAAGAAGGTCCAAGGGATACAGTAAACCTGAAGTGAAGCATTGGACTCTATATCTAGTGTCACAGAAATGGTTCAAAACATAGACAGTAGGAAGAGTCAGTCATCTCATACTTAAGTCGGCATTGTGCCTTTTGTATTTAATTCCGATGCAATTTCTGTGTTTCATCGTCAATAAGAAGGTCCAAGGGAAACAGTAAACTTGAAGTGAAGCATCGGAATCTATAACTAGTGTCACAGGAATGGTTCCACACATAGACAGTACGAAGAATTAGTCTTCTTGTACTTAAGTCGGCATTGTGGCATTTGTATTTAATTCCGATGCAATTTCTGTGTTTCATCGTCAATAAGAAGGTCAGAGGGATACAGTAAACCTGAGGTGAAGCATCGGAATCTATAACTAGTGTCACAGGAATGGTTCAAAACATAGTCAGAAAGAAGAGTCAGTCTTCTTGTACTTAAGTCGGCATTGTGCCTTTTCTAATTAATTCCGATACAATTTCTGTGTGTCATCGTCAATAAGAAGGTCCAAGGGATACAGTAAACATGAAGTGAAGCATCGGAATCTATAACTAGTGTCACTGGAATAGTTCAAAATATAGACAGGAAGAAGAGTCAGTCTTCTTGTACTTAAGTCGGCATTGTGCCATTTGTATTTAATTCCGATGCAATTTCCGAGTTTCATCGTCAATAAGAACGTCAGAGGGATACAGTAAACCTGAAGTGAAGCTTCGGAATCAATAACTAGTGTCACAGGAATGGTTCAAACATAGTCAGTAAGAAGAGTCAGTCTTCTTGTCCTTAAGTCGGCATTGTGCCTTTTGTATTTAATTCCGATGCAATTTCTGTGTTTCATCGGCCATAAGGTCAGAGGGATACAGTAAACCTGAAGTGAAGCATCGGAATCTATAACTAGTGTCACAGGAATGGTTCAAAACGTAGTCAGTAAGAAGAGTCAGTCTTCTTGTCCTTAAGTCGGCATTGTGCCTTTTGTATTTAATTCCGATGCAATTTCTGTGATTAATCGTCAATAAGAAGGTCCAAGGGATACAGTAAACCTGAAGTGCAGCATCGGACTCTATAACAAGTGTCACAGAAATGGTTCAAAACATAGACAGTAGGAAGAGTCAGTCATCTCATACTTAAGTCGGCATTGTGCCATTTGTATTTAATTCCCTATGCAATTTCTGTGTTTCATCGTCGATAAGAAGGTCCAAGGGAAACAGTAAACCCGAAGTGAAGGATCGGAATCTATAACTAGTGTCACAGGAATGGTTCCACACATAGACTGTACGAAGAATCAGTCTTCTTGTACTTATGTCGGCATTGTGGCTTTTGTATTTAATTCCGATGCAATTTCAGAGTTTCATCGTCAATAAGAACGTCAGAGGGATACAGTTAACCTGAAGTGAAGCATCGGAATATATAACTATTGTCACATTAATGGTTCAAAACATAGTCAGTAAGAAGAGTTAGACTTCTTGTCCTTAAGTCGGCATTGTGCCTTTTGTATTTAATTCCGATGCAATTTCTGTGTTTCATCGGCAATAAGGTCAGAGGGATACAGTATACCTGAAGTGAAGCATCGGAATCTAAAACTAGGGTCACAGGAATGGTTCAAAACATACACAGTAAGAAGAGTCAGTCCTCTTGTACTTAAGTCGACATTGTGCCTTTTCTATTTAATTCCGATGCAATTTCAGTGTTTCATCGTCAATAAGAAGGTCAGAGGGAAACAATAAACCTGAAGTGAAGCATCGGAATCTATAACTAGTGTCACAGGAATGGTTCCAACCATGGACAGGAAGAAGAGTCAGTCTTCGTGTACTTAAGTCGGCATTTTGCGTTTTGTATTTAAATCCGATGCAATTTCTGTGTTTCATCGGCAATAAGGTCAGAGGGATACAGTAAACCTGAACTGAAGCATCGGAATCTATAACTAGTGTCACAAGAATGGTTCAAACTATAATCAGTAAGAAGAGTCAGTCTTCTTTTACTTAAGTCGGTATTGTGCCTTTTCTATTTAATTCCGATGCAATATCTGTGTTTCATCGTCCATAAGAAGGTCCAAGGGATACAGTAAACCTGGAGTGTAGCATTGGAATCTATAACTAGTGTCACGGGAATGGTTCAAACATACACAGTAAGAAGACTCAGTCTTCTTGTACTTTAGTCGGCATTGTGCCTTTTCTATTAAATTCCTATGCAATTTCTGTGTTTCATCGTCAATAAGAATGTCCAAGGGATACAGTAAACCTGGAGTGAAGCATCGGAATCTATCACTAGAGTCACAGGAATGGTTCAAAACAAGTAAGAAGAGTCAGTCCACTTGTACTTAAGTCGACATTGTGCCTTTTCTATTTAATTCCGATGCAATTTCTGTGTTTCATCGTCAATACGAAGGTCAGAGGGATACAATAAACCTGAAGTGAAGCATCGAAATCTATAACAAGTGTCACAATAAAGGTTCAAAGCATAGACAGAAAGAAGAGTCAGTCTTCTTGTACTTAAGTCGGCATTGTGCCTTTTCTATATAATTCCGATGCAATTTCTGTGTTTCATCGTCAATAGGAAGGTCAGAGGGATACAGTAAACCAGAGGTGAAGCATCGGAATCTATAACTAGTGTCACAGGAATGGTTCAAAACATAGTCAGGAAGAAGAGTCAGTCTTCTTGTACTTAAGTCGACAGTGTGCCTTTTGTATTTAATTCCGATGCAATTTCTATGTTTCATCGTCAATAAGAAGGTCCAAGGCATACAGTAAACCTGGAGTGTAGCATAGGAATGTATAACTAGTGTCACAGGAATGGTTCAAAACATAGACAGTAAGAAGAGTCAGTCTTCGTAAACTGAAGTCGGCATTGTGCCTTTTCTATTTAATTCCGATGCAATTTCTGTGTATCATCGTCAATAAGAAGGTCCAAGGGATACAGTAAACCTGGAGTGAAGCATAGGAATCTGTAACTAGTGTCAATGGAATGGTTCAAAACATAGACAGTAAGAAGAGTCAGTCTTCTTGTACTTAAATCGGCATTGTGCCTTTTGTATTTAATTCCGATGCTATTTCTGAGTTACACAGTCAATAAGAAGGTCATAGGGATACAGTAAACATGAAGTGAAGCATCGGAATCTATAACTAGTGTCACAGGAATGGTTCAAAACATAGTCAGTAAGAAGAGTCAGTCTTCTTGTCCTTATGTCGGCATTGTGCCTTTTGTATTTAATTCCGAAGCAATTTCTGTGTTTCATCGTCAATAAGAAGGTCCAAGGGATATAGTAAACCTGGAGTGAAGCATCGGAATCTATACCTAGCGTCACAGGAATGGTTCAAATCATAGTCAGTAAGAAGAGTCAGTCTTCTTGTACTTAAGTCGGCATTGTGCGTTTTCTATTAAATTCCTATGCAATTTCTGTGTTTCATCGTCAATAAGAAGGTCCAAGGGATACAGTAAACCTGGAGTGAAGCATCGGAACCTATCACTAGTGTCACAGGAACGGTTCAAACATAGACAGTAGGAAGAGTCAGTCATCTTGTACGTAAGTCGGCATTGTGAATTTTGTATTTAATTCCGATGCGATTTCTGTGTTTCATCGTCAATAAGAAGGTCGAAGGTATACAGAAACCTAAGGTGAAGCATCGGAATCTATACCTAGTGTCACAGGAATGGTTCAAAACATAGTCAGTAAGAAGTGTCAGTCTTCTAGTACATAAGTCGGCATTGTGCCTTTTCTATTAAATTCCTATGCAATTTCTGTGTTTCAACGTCAATAAGAAGGTCCAAGGGATACAGTAAATCTGGAGTGAAGCATCCGAATCTATCACTAGAGTCACAGGAATGGTTCAAAACAAGTTAGAAGAGTCAGTCCTCTTGTACTTAAGTCGACATTGTGCCTTTTCTATTTAATTCCGATGCAATTTCTGTGTTTCATCGTCAATACGAAGGTCAGAGGGATACAATAAACCTGAAGTGAAGCATCGGAATCTATAACAAGTGTCACAATAAAGGTTCAAAACATAGACAGTAAGAAGAGTCAGTCTTCTTGTACTTTAGTCAGCATTGTGCCTTTTCTACTTAATTCCGATGCAATTTCTGTGTTTCATCGTCAATAGGAAGGTCAGAGGGATACAGTAAACCTGAGGTGAAGCATCGGAATCTATAACTAGTGTCACAGGAATGGTTCAAAACATAGTCAGGAAGAAGAGTCAGTCTTCTTGTACTTAAGTCGGCAATGTGCCTTTTGTATTTAATTCCGATGCAATTTCTATGTTTCATCGTCAATAAGATGGTCCAAGGGATACAGTAAACCTGGAGTGTAGTATAGGAATCTATAACTAGTGTCACAGGAATGGTTCAAAACATAGACAGTAAGAAGAGTCAGTCTTCGTAATCTTAAGTCGGCATTTTGTCTTTTGTATTTAATTCCGATGCAATTTCTGTGTTTCATCGTCAATAAGAAGGTCCAAGGGATACAGTAAACCTGAAGTGAAGCATCGGAATCTATAACTAGTGTCACAGGAATGGTTCAAAACGTAGTCAGTAAGAAAAGTCAGTCTTCTTGTACTTACGTCGGCATTGTGCCTTTTCTATTTAATTCCGATGCAATTTCTGTGTATCATCGTCAATAAGAAGGCCCAAGGGATACAGTAAACCTGGAGTGAAGCATCGGGATCTATAACTAGTGTCAATGGATTGGTTCAAAACATAGACAGTAAGAAGAGTCAGTCTTCTTATACTTAAGTCGGCATTGTGCCTTTTGATTTTAATTCCGACGCAATTTCAGTGTATCATAGTCAATAGGAATGTCCAAGGGATACAGCAAACCTGAAGTGAAGTATCGGAATCTATAACTAGTATCCCAGGAATGGTTCAAATCATTGTCAATAAAAAGAGTTGGTCTTCATGTACTTAAGCCGGCATTGTGCATTTTGTATTTAATTCCGATGCTATTTCTGTGTTTCATCGTCAATAAGAAGGTCCAAGGGAAACTGTAAACTTGAAGTGAAGCATCGGAATCTATAACTAGTGTCACAGGAATGGTTCCACACATAGACAGTACGAAGAATCAGTCTTCTTGTACTTAAGTCGGCATTGTGGCATTTGTATTTAATTCCGATGCAATTTCTGTCTTTCATCGTCAATAAGAACGTCAGAGGGATACAGTAAACCTGAAGTGAAGCATCGGAATCTATAACTAGTGTCACAGGAATGGTTCAAAACATAGTCTGTAAGAAGAGTCAGACACTTTGTCCTTAAGTCGGTATTGTGCCTTTTGTATTTAATTCCGATGCAACTTCTGTGTTTCATCGGCAATAAGGTCAGAGGGATACAGTAAACCTGAAGTGAAGCATCGGAATCTATAACTAGTGTCACAGGAATGGTTCAAAACATAGACAGTAGGAAGAGTCAGTCTTCTAGTACTTAAGTCGGTATTGTGCCTTTTGTATGTAATTCCGATGCAATTTCTGTGTTTCATCGTCAATAAGAAGGTCAGAGGGATACAGTAAACCTGAAGTGAAGCATCGGAATCCAAAACTAGTGTCACACGAATGGTTCAAAACATAGACAGTGGGAAGAGTCAGTCTTCTTGTACTTAAGTCGGTATTGTGCCATTTGTATTTAATTCCGATGCAATTTCTGTGTTTCATCGTCAATAAGAAGGTCAGAGGGATACAGTAAACCTGAAGTGAAGCATCGGAATCCACAACTAGTGTCACAGGAATGGTTCAAAACATAGGCAGTACGGAGAGTCAGTCTTCTTGTACTTAAGTCGGTATTGTGCCTTTTGTATATAATTCCGATGCAATTTCTGTGTTTCTTCGTCAATAAGAAGGTCCAAGGTATACAGTAAACCTGACGTAAAGCATCGGGATCTATAACTAGTGTCACAGGAATGGTTCAAACTATAATCAGTAAGAAGAGTCAGTCTTCTTGTACTTAAGTCGGCATTGTGCCAATTCTATTTAATTCCGATGCAATATCTGCGTTTCATCGTCAATAAGAAGGTCCAAGGTATACAGTAAACCTGGAGTGAAGCATCGGAATCTATAACAAGTGTCACAGGAAAGGTTCAAAACATTGACAGTAAGAAGAGTCAGTCATCTTGTACTTAAGTCGGCATTGTGGCATTTGTATTTAATTCCGATGCAATTTCTGTGTTTCATCGTCAATAAGAAGGTCAGAGGGATACAGTAAACCTGAGGTGAAGCATCGGAATCTATAACTAGTGTCACAGGAATGGTCCAAAACATAGTCAGTAATAAGAGTCAGTCGTCTTGTCCTTAAGTCGGCATTGTACCTTTTGTATTTAATTCCGATGCAATTTCTGTGTTTCATCGTCAATAAGAAGGTCCAAGGGATACAGTAAACCTGAAGTGAAGCATTGGACTCTATATCTCGAGTCACAGAAATGGTTCAAAACATAGACAGTAGGAAGAGTCAGTCATCTCATACTTAAGTCGGCATTGTGCCTTTTGTATTTAATTCCGATGCAATTTCTGTGTTTCATCGTCAATAAGAAGGTCCAAGGGAAACAGTAAACTTGAAGTGAAGCATCGGAATCTATAACTAGTGTCACAGGAATGGTTCCACACATAGACAGTACGAAGAATCAGTCTTCTTGTACTTAAGTCGGCATTGTGGCATTTGTATTTAATTCCGATGCAATTTCTGTGTTTCATCGTCAATAAGAAGGTCAGAGGGATACAGTAAACCTGAGGTGAAGCATCGGAATCTATAACTAGTGTCACAGGAATGTTTCAAAACATAGTCAGGAAGAAGAGTCAGTCTTCTTGTACTTAAGTCGGCATTGTGCCTTTTGTATTAAATTCCGATGCAATTTCTGTGTTTCATCGTCAGTAAGAAGGTCCAAGGGATACAGTAAACCTGGAGTGTAGCATCGGAATCTATAACTAGTGTCACAGGAATGGTTCAAACATATACATAAGAAGAGTCAGTCTTCTTGTACTTAAGTCAGCATTGTGACTTTTGTATTTAATTCCGATGCAATTTCTGTGTTTCATCGTCAATAAGAAGGTCCAAGGGATACAGTCAACCTGAAGTGAAGCATCGGAATCAATAACTGGTGTCACTGGAATGGTTCAAAAGACAGACAGTAAGAAGAGTCAGTCTTCTTGTACTTAAGTCTTCATTGTGCCTTTTGTATTTAATTCCGATGCAGTTTCTGTGATTCATCGTCAATAAGAAGGTACAAGGGATACAGTTAACCTGAAGTGAAGCGTCGGAATCTGTAATTAGTGTCACAGGAATGAATCAAAGCATAGACAGTTGGAAGAGTCAGTGTTCTTGTACTTAAGTCGGCATTGTGCCTTTTTTATTTAATTCCGATGCAATTTCTGTGTTTCATCGGCAATAAGGTCAGAGGGATACAGTAAACCTGAAGTGAAGCATCGGAATCTATAACTAGTGTCACAGGAATGGTTCAAAATATAGTCAGCAAGAAGAGTCAGTCTTCTTGTCCTTAAGTCGGCATTGTGGCTTTTGTATTTAATTCCGATGCAATTTCTGTGATTCATCGTCAATAAGAAGGTCCAAGGGATACAGTAAACCTGAAGTGAGGCATCGGACTCTATAACTAGTGTCACAGAAATGGTTCAAAACATAGACAGTAGGAAGAGTCAGTCATCGCATACTTAAGTCGGCATTGTGCCTTTTGTATTTAATTCCGATGCAATTTCTGTGTTTCATCGTTAATAAGAAGGTCAGAGGGATACAGTAAACCTGAAGTGAAGCATCGGAATCCAAAACTAGTGTCACAGGAATGGTTCAAATCATAGACAGTGGGATGAGTCAGTCTTCTTGTTCGTAAGTCGGCATTGTGCCTTTTGTATATAATTCCGATGCAATTTCTGTGTTTCATAGTCAATAAGAAGGTCCAAGGTAAACAGTATACATGACGTAAAGCATCGGAATGTATAACTAGTGTCACAGGAATGGTTCAAACTGTAATCATTAAGAAGAGTCAGTCTTCTTGTACTTAAGTCGGCATTGTTCCTTTTCTATTTTATTCCGATGCAATTTCTGTGTTTCATCGTCAATAAGAAGGTCAGTGGGATACAGTAAACCCGAGGTGAAGCATCGGAATCTATAACTAGTGTCACAGGAATGGTTCAAAACATAGTCAGGAAGTAGAGTCAGTCTTCTTGTACTTAAGTCGTCATTGTGCCTTTTCTATTTAATTCCGATGCAATTTCTGTGTTTCATCGTCTATAAGGAGGTCCAAGGGATACAGTAAACCTGGAGTGAAGCATCGGAATCTATAACTAGTGTCACTGGAATGGTTCAATATATAGACACTAAGAAGAGTCAGTCTTCTTGTACTTAAGCCGGCATTGTGCCTTTTGTATTTAATTCCGATGCAATTTCTGTGATTCATCGTCAATAAGAAGGTACAAGTTATACAGTTAACCTGAAGTGAAGCGTCGGAATCTATAACTAGTGCCACAGGAATGGTTCAAAACATAGACAGTGGGAAGAGTCAGTGTTCTTGTACTTAAGTCGGCATTGTGCCTTTTGTATTTAATTCCGATGCAATTTCTGTGTTTCATCGTCAATAAGTAGGTCCAAGGGATACAGTAAACCTGAAGTGAAGCATCGGAATCTACAACTAGTGTCACAGGATTGGTTCAAAACGTTGTCAGTAAGATGAGTCAATCTTCTTGTACTTAATGCGGCATTCTGCCTTTTCTATTTAATTCCGATGCAATTTCTCTGTTTCATCGTCAATAAGAAGGTCAGAGGGATACAGTAAACCTGAAGTGAATCATCGGCATCTATAACTAGTGTCACAGAAATGGTTCAAAATATAGTCAGTAAGAAGAGACCGTCTTCTTGTACTTATATCGGCATTGTGCCCTTCGTATTTAATTCCGATGCAATTTCTGTGTTTCACCGTCAATAAGAGGGTCAGAGGGATACAGTAAACATGAAGTGAAGCATCGGAATCTATAACAAGTGACACAGGAATGGTTCAAACATATACAGTAAGAAGAGTCAGTCTTCTTGTACTTGAGTCGGCATTGTGCCTTTTGTATTTAATTCCGATGCAATTTCTGTGTTTCATCGTCAATAAGAGGGTCAGAGGGATACAATAAACATAAAGTGAAGCATCGGAATCTATAACTAGTGTCATAGGAATGGTTCAAAGCATAGTCAGTAAGAAGATTCAGTCTTCTTGTTCTTAAGTCGGCATTGTGCCCTTTGTATTTAATTCCGATGCAATTTCTGTTTTTCATCGTCAATAAGTAGGTCCAAGGGATACATTAAACCTGGAGACAAGCACCGGAATCTATAACTAGAGTCACAGTAATGGATCAAAACATAGACAATAAGAAGAGTCGGTCTTCTTGTACTTAAGTCGGCATTGTGCCTTTTGTATTTAATTCCGATGCAATTTCTGTGATTCATCGTCATTAAGAAGGTCCAAGGCATACAGTAAACCTGAAGTGAAGCATCGGACTCAATAACTAGTGTCACAGAAATGGTTCAAAACATAGACAGTACGAAGAGTCAGTCTTCTTGTACTTAAGTCGGCATTGTGGCTTTTGTATTTAATTCCGATGCAATTTCTGAGTTTCATCGTCAATAAGAACGTCAGAGGGATACAGTAAACCTGAAGTGAAGCATCGGAATCTGTAACTAGTGTCACAGGAATGGTTCAAAGCATAGTCAGTAAGAAGAGTAAGTCTACTTATCCTTAAGTCGGCATTGTGCCTTTTGTATTTAATTCCGATGCAATTTCTGTGTTTCATCGGCAGTAAGGGCAGAGGGATACAGTAAACCTGAAGTGAAGCATCGGAATCTATAACTAGTGTCACAGGAACGGTTCAAAACATAGACAGTATGTAGAGTCATTCTTCTAGTACTTAATGCGGCATTGTGCCTTTTCTATTTAATTCCGATGCAATTTCTGTGTTTCATCGTCAATAAGAAGGTCAGAGGGATACAATAAACCTGAAGTGAAGCATCGGAACCCATAACTAGTGTCACAGGAATGGTTCAAAACATAGTCAGTAGAAGAGACCGTCTTTTTGTACTTATATCGGCATTGTGCCTTTAGTATTTAATTCCGATGCTGTTTCTGTGTTTCACCGTCAATAAGAAGGTCAGAGGGATACAGTAAACCTGAAGTGAAGCATCGGAATCCATAACTAGTGTCACAGGAATGGTACAAAACATAGTCAGTAAGAAGAGACCGTCTTCTTGTACTTATATCGGTATTGTGCCTTTCGTACTTAATAGCGATGCAATTTCTGTGTTTCACCGTCAATAAGAAGGTCAGAGGGATACAGTAAACTTGAAGTGAAGCATCGGAATCTATAACAAGTGTCACAGGAATGGTTCAAATATATACAGTAAGAAGAGTCAGTCTTCTTGTACTTGAGTCGGCATTGTGCCTTTTGTATATAATTCCGATGCAATTTCTGTGTTTCATCGTCAATAAGAGGGTCAGAGGTATATAGTAAACATGAAGTGAAGCATCGGAATCTATAACTAGTGTCACAGGAATGGGTCAAAACATAGTCAGTAAGAAGATTCAGTCTTCTTGTCCTTAAGTCGGCATGTGCCCTTAGTATTTATTTCCGTTGCAATTTCTGTGTTTCATCGTCAATAAGAAGGTCCAAGGGATACAGTAAACATGAAATGAAGCATCGGAATCTATAACTAGTGTCACTGGAATAGTTCAAATTATAGACAGTAAGAAGAGTCAGTCTTCTTGTACTTAAGTCGGCATTGTGCCTTTTGTATTTAATTCCGATGCAATTTCTGTGATTCATCGTCAATAAGAAGATCCAAGGCATCCAGTAAACCTGTAGTGAAGCATCGGACTCTATAACTAGTGTCACAGAAATAGTTCAAAACATAGACAGTAGGAAGGGTCAGTCATCTCATACTTACGTCGGCATTGTTACTTTTGTATTTACTTCCGATGCAATTTCTGTGCTTCATCGTCAGTAAGAAGGTCCAAGGGAAACAGTAAACCTGAAGTGAAGCATCGGAATCTATAACTAGTGTCACAGGAATGGTTCCACACATAGACAGTACGAAGAGTCAGTCTACTTGTACTTAAGTCGGCATTGTGGCTTTTGTATTTAATTCCGATGCAATTTCTGAGTTTCATCGTCAATAAGAACATCAGAGGGATACAGTAAACCTTAAGTGAAGCATCGGAATCTATAACTAGAGTCACAGGAATGGTTCAAAACATAGTCAGTAAGAAGAGTCAGTCTTCTTGTCCTTAAGTCTGCATTGTGCATTTTGTATTTAATTCCGATGCAATTTCTGTGTTTCATCGGCAATAGGGTCAGAGGGATACAGTAAACCTGAAGTGTAGCATCGGAATCTATAACTAGTGTCACAGGAATGGTTCAAAACATAGTCAGTAAGAAGAGTCAGTCTTCTTGTCCTGAAGTCGGCATTGTGCCTTTTGTATTTAATTCCAATGCAAATTCTGTGATTCATCGTCAATAAGAAGGTCCAAGGGATACAGTAAACCTGAAGTGAAGCATCGGACTGTATAACTAGTGTCACAGAAATGGTTCAAAACATAGACAGTAGGAAGAGTCAGTCATCGCATACTTAAGTCGGGATTGTGCGTTTTGTATTTAATTCCGATGCAATTTCTGTGTTTCATCGTCAATAAGAAGGTCCAACGGAAATAGTAAACCTGAAGTGAAGCTCCGGAATCTATAACTAGTGTCACAGGAATGGTTCCACACATAGACAGTACGAAGAATCAGTCTTCTTGTACTTAAGTCGGCATTGTGGCTTTTGTATTTAATTCCGATGCAATTTCTGTGTTTCATCGGCAATAAGGTCAGAGGGATACAGTAGACCTGAAGTGAAGCATCGGAATCTGTAACTAGTGTCACAGGAATGGTTCAAAACATAGACAGTGGGAAGAGTCAGTGTTCTTGTACTTAAGTCGGCATTGTGCTTTTGTATTTATTTCCGATGCAATTTCTGTGTTTCATCGTCAATAAGTAGGTCCAAGGGATACAGTAAACCTGAAGTGAAGCATCGGAATCAACAACTAGTGTCACAGGATTGGTTCAAAACATAGACAATAAGAAGAGTCAATCTTCTTGTACTTAATGCGGTATTGTGCCTTTTCTATTTAATTCCGATGCAATTTCTGTGTTTCATCGTCAATAAGAAGGTCAGAGGGATACAGTAAACCTGAGGTGAAGCATCGGGATCTATAACTAGTGTCACAGGAATGGATCAAAATATAGTCAGTAAGAAGAGATCGTCTTCTTGTACTTATATCGGCATTGTGCCTTTCGTATTTAATACCGATTCAATTTCTGGGTTTCACCGTCAAAAAGAAGGTCAGAGGGATACAGTAAAATGAAGTGAAGCATCGGAATCTATAACAAGTGTCACAGGAATGGTTCAAACATATTCAGTAAGAAGTGTCAGTCTTCTTGTACTTGAGTCGGCATTGTGACTTTTGTATTTAATTCCGATGCAATTTCTGTTTTACATCGTCAATACGAAGGTCAGAGGGATACAGTAAACCTGAGGTGAAGCATCTGAATCTATAACTAGTGTCACAGGAATGATTCAAAACATAGTCAGGAAGAAGAGTCAGTCTTCTTGTACTTAAGTCGGCATTGTGCCTTTTGTATTTAATTACGATGCAATTTCTGTGTTTCATCGTCAATAAGATGGTCCAAGGTGTACAGCAAACCTGAAGTGAAGCATCGGAATCTATAACTAGTGTCACAGGAATGGTTCAAAAAGTAGTCAGTAAGAAGTGTCAGTCTTCTTGTACTTAAGTCGGCATTGTGCCTTTTGTATTTAACTCCGATGCAATTTCTGTGTTTCATCGTCAATAAGAAGGGCCAAGGGATACAGTAAACCTGGAGTGAAGCATCGGAATCTATCACTAGAGTCACAGGAATGGTTCAAAACATAGACAGTAAGAAGAGTCAGTCTTCTTGTACTTAAGTCGGCATTGTGCCTTTTCTATTTAACTCCTATGCAATTTCTGTGTTTCATCGTCAATACGAAGGTCAGAGGGATACAGTAAACCTGTGGTGAAGCATCTGAATCTATAACTAGTGTCACAGGAATGGTTCAAAACATAGTCAGGAAGAAGAGTCAGTCTTCTTGTACTTAAGTCGGCATTGTGCCTTTTGTATTTAATCACGATGCAATTTCTGTGATTCATCGTCAATAAGAAGGTACAAGGGATACAGTTAACCTGAAGTGAAGCGTCGGAATCTATAACTAGTGCCACAGGAATGGTTCAAAACATAGACAGTGGGAAGAGTCAGTGTTCTTGTTCTTAAGTCGGCATTGTGTCTTTTGTATTTAATTCCGATGCAATTTCTGTGTTTCATCGTCAATAAGTAGGTCCAAGGGATACAGTAAACCTGAAGTGAACCATCGGAATTTACAACTAGTGTCACAGGATTGGTTCAAATCATAGTCAATATAAAGAGTCAATCTTCCTGTACTTAATGCGGCGTTGTGACTTTTCTATTTAATTCCGATGCAATTTCTGTGTTTCATCGTCAATAAGAAGGTCAGAGGGATACAGTAAACCTGAAGTGAAGCATCGGAATCTATAACTAGTGTCACAGGAATGGTTCAAAATATAGTCAGTAAGAAGAGACCGTCTTCTTGTACTTATATCGGCATTGTGCCTTTCGTATTTAATTCCGATGCAATTCCTGTGTTTCACCGTCAATAAGAAGGTCAGAGGGATACAGTAAAATGAAGTGAAGCATCGGAATCTATAACAAGTGTCACAGGAATGGTTCAAACATATTCAGTAAAAAGAGTCAGTCTTCTTGTACTTGAGTCAGCATTGTGAATTTTGTATTTAATTCCGATGCAATTTCTGTTTTACATCGTCAATAAGAGTGTCAGAGGGATACAGTAAACATAAAGTGAAGCATCGGAAACTATAACTAGTGTCACAGGAATGGTTCAAAACATAGTCAGTAAGAAGATTCAGTCTTCTTGTCCTTAAGTCGGCATTGTGCCCTTTGTAATTAATTCCGATGCAATTTCTGTTTTTCATCGTCAATAAGTAGGTCCAAGGGATACAGTAAACCTGGAGTGATGCACCAGAATCTATAAATAGAGTCACAGTAATGGATCAAACATAGTAAGTAAGAAGAGTCGGTCTTCTTGTACTTAAGTCGGCATTGTGCCTTTTGTATTTAATTCCGATGCAATTTCTGTGTTTCATCGTCAATAAGAAGGTCCAAGGGATACAGTAAACATGAAGTGAGGCATCGGAATCTATAACTAGTGTCACTGGAATAGTTCAAAATATAGACAGTAAGAAGAGTCAGTCTTCTTGTACTTAAATCGTCATTGTGCCTTTTGTATTTAATTCCGATGCAATTTCTGTGATTCATTGTCAATAAGAAGGTCCAAGGCATACAGTAAACCTGAAGTGAAGCATCGGACTCTATAACTAGTGTCACAGAAATGGTTCAAAACATAGACAGTAGGAAGGGTCAGTCATCTCATACTTAAGTCGGCATTGTGCCTTTTGTATTTACTTCCGATGCAATTTCTGTTTTCATCGTCAGTAAGAAGGTCCAAGGGAAACAGTAAACCTGAAGTGAGGCATCGGAATCTATAACTAGTGTCACAGGAATGGTTCAAAACATAGTCAGTAAGAAGAGTCAGTCTTCTAGTACGTACGTCGGCATTGTGCCTTTTCTATTTAATTCCGATGCATTTTGTGTGTTTCATCGTCGATATGAAGGTCCAAGGGATATAGTAAACCTGGAGTGAAGCATCGGAATCTGTAACTAGTGTCAATGGAATGGTTCAAGACATAGACAGTGAGAAGAGTCAGTCTTCTTGTACTTAAGTCGGCATTGTGGCTTTTGTATTTAATTCCGATGCTATTTCTGAGTTTCATCGTTAATAAGAAGGTCAGAGGGATACAGTAAACCTGAAGTGAAGCATCGGGATTTATAAATGGAGTCACAGGAATGGTTCACAACATAGTCAGTAAGAAGAGTCAGTCTTCTTGTCCTTAAGTCGTCATTGTGCCTTTTGTATTTAATTCCGATACAATTTCTGTGTTTCATTGTCAATAAGAAGGTCCAAGGGATATAGTAAACCTGGAGTGAAGCATCGGAATCTGTAACTAGTGTCACAGGAATGGTTCAAAGCATAGACAGTAAGAAGAGTCAGTCCTCTTGTACTTAAGTCGGCATTGTGCCTTTTGTATTTAATTCCGGTGTGATTTCAGTGTATCATCGTCAATAAGAATGTCCAAGGGATACAGTAAACCTGAAGTGAAGCATCGGAATCTATAACAAGTATCACAGGAATGGTTCAAATCATTGTCAATAAGAAGAGTCGGTCTTCATGTACTTAAGTCGGCATTGTGCCTTTTGTATTTAATTCCGATGCAATTTCTGTGTTTCATCGTCAATAAGAAGGTACAAGGGATACAGTAAACCTGAAGTGAAGCATCGGAATCTATAACTAGTTTCACAGGAATAGTTCAAAACATAGACAGTAGGAAGAGTCAGTATTCTTGTACTTAAGTCGGCATTGTGCCTTTTTGACTTAATCCCGATGCTATTTCTGAGTTTCATCGTCAATTAGAAGGTCAGAGGGATACAGTAAACCTGAAGTGACGCATCGGGATTTATAAATAGTGTCACAGGAATGGTTCAAAACATAGTCAGTAAGAAGAGTCAGTCTTCTTGTCCTTAAGTCGGCATTGTGCCCTTTGTATTTAATTCCGATGCAATTTCTGTTTTTCATCGTCAATAAGTAGGTCCAAGGCATACAGTAAACCTGGAGTGAAGCACCGGAATCTATAACTAGTGTCACAGGAATGGTTCAAAACATAGACAGTAGGAAGAGTCAGTCATCTCATACTTAAGTCGCCATTGTGCCTTTTGTATTTACTTCCGATGCAATTTCTGTGATTCATCGTCAGTAAGAAGGTCCAAGGGAAACAGTAAACCTGAAGTGAAGCATCGGAATCTATAACTAGTGTCACAGGAATGGTTCCACACATAGACAGTACGAAGAGTCAGTCTTCTTGTACTTAAGTCGGCATTGTGGCTTTTGTATTTAATTCCGATGCAATTTCTGAGTTTCATCGTCAATAAGAACGTCAGAGGGATACAGTAAACCTGAAGTGAAGCATCGGAATCTGTAACTAGTGTCACAGGAATGCTTCAAATCATAGTCAGTAAGAAGAGTCAGTCTTCTTATCCTTAAGTCGGCATTGTGCCTTTTGTATTTAATTCCGGTGCAATTTCTGTGTTTCATCGGCAGTAAGGTCAGAGGGATACAGTAAACCTGAAGTGAAGCATCGGAATCTATAACTAGTGTCACAGGAATGGTTCAAAACATAGACAGTAGGAAGAGTCAGTCTGCTTGTACTTAAGTCGGCATTGTGCCTTTTGTATTTAATTCCGATGCAATTTCTGTGTTTCATCGTCAATAAGAAGGTCAGAGGGATACAGTAAACCTGAAGTGAAGCATCGGAATCCAAAACTAGTGCCACGGGAACAGTTCAAAACATAGACAGTAGGAAGAGTCAGTCTTCTTGTACGTAAGTCGGCGTTGTGCCTTTTGTATTTAATTCCGATGCAATTTCTGTGTTTCATCGTCAATAAGAAGGTCCAAGGTATACAGCAAACCTGAAGTGAAGCATCGGAATCTATAACTAGCCTAACAGGAATGGTTCAAAAGGTAGTCAGTAAGAAGTGTCAGTCTTCTTGTACTTAAGTCGGCATTGTGCCTTTTCTATTTAACTCCGAAGCAATTTCTGTGTTTCATCGTCAATAAGAAGGCCCAAGGGATACAGTAAACCTGGAGTGAAGCATCGGAATCTATCACTAGGGTCACAGGAATGGTTCAAAACATAGACAGTAAGAAGAGTCAGTCCTCTTGTACTTAAGTCGACATTGTGCTTTTTCTATTTAATTCCGACGCAATTTCTGTGTTTCATCGTCAATAAGAAGGTCAGAGGGATACAATAAACCTGAAGTGAAGCATCGGAATCTGTAACAAGTGTCACAGGAAAGGTTCAAAACATAGACAGTAAGAAGAGTCAGTCTTCTTGTACTTAAGTCGGCATTGTGCCTTTTCTATTTAATTCCGACGCAATTTCTGTGTTTCGTCGTCAATACGAAGGTCAGAGGGATACAGAAAACCTGAGGTGAAGCATCTGAATCTATAACTAGTGTCACAGGAATGGTTCAAAACATAGTCAGGAAGAAGTGTCAGTCTTCTTGTACTTAAGTCGACATTGTGCTTTTTCTATTTAATTCCGAGGCAATTTCTGAGTTTCATCGTCAATAAGAAGGTCCAAGGGATACAGTAAACCTGAAGTGAAGCATCGGAATCTATAACTAGTGTCACAGGAATGGTTCATACATAGTCAGTAAGAAGCATCAGTCTTCTTGTACGTACGTCGGCATTGTGCCTTTTCTATTTAATTCCGATGCAATTTCTGTGTTTCATCGTCGATGAGAAGGTCCAAGGGATACAGTAAACCTGGAGTGAAGCATCGGAATCTGTAACTAGTGTCAATGGAATGGTTCAAAACATAGACAGGAAGACGAGTCAGTCTTCTTGTACTTAAGTCGGCATTGTGGCTTTTGTATTTAAATCCGATGCTATTTCTGAGTTTCATCGTCAATAAGAAGGACAGTGGGATACAGTAAACCTGAACTGAAGCATCGGGATTCATAAATAGTGTCACAGGAATGGTTTAAACATAGTCAGTAAGAAGAGTCAGTCTTCTTGTCCTTAAGTCGGCATTGTGCCTTTTGTATTTAATTCCGATGCAATATCAGTGTTTCATCGTCAATAAGAAGGTCCAAGTGATACAGTAAACCTGAAGTGAAGCATCGGAATCTATAACTAGTGTCAGTGGAATGGTTCAAATTATAGACAGTAAGAAGAGTCAGTCTTCTTGTACTTAAGTCGGCATTGTGCCTTTTCTATTTATTTCCGTTGCAATTTCTGTGATTCATCGTCAATAAGAAGGTCCAAGGGAAACAGTAAACCCGAAGTGACGCATCGGAATCTATAACTATTGACACAGGAATGGTTCCAAACGTAGACAGTACGAAGAGTCAGTCTTCTTGTACTTAAGTCGGCATTGTGGATTTTCTATTAATTCCGATGCAATTTCTGTGTTTCATCGTCAATAAGAAGGTCAGAGGGATACAGTAAACCTGAAGTATAGCATCGGAATCTATAACTAGTGTCACAGGAATGGTTCAAAACATAGTCAGTAAGAAGAGTCAGTCTTCTTGTCCTTAAGTAGGCATTGAGCCTTCTGTATTTAATTCCGTTGCAATTTCTGTGATTCATCGACAAGAAGATGGTCCAAGGGATACAGTAAACCTGAAGAGAAGCATCGGACTATATAACTAGTGTCACAGAAATGGTTGAAAACGTAGACAGTAGGAAAAGCCAGTCATCTCATACTTAAGTCGGCATTGTGCCTTTTGTATTTAATTCCGATGCAATTTCTGCGTTTCATCGTCAATAAGAAGGTCCAAGGCAAACAGTAAACCTGAAGTGAAGCATCGGAATCTATAACTAGTGTCACAGGAATGGTCCCACACTAAGACAGTACGAAGAGTCAGTCTTCCTGTCCTTAAGTCGGCATTGCGCCTTTTGTATTTAATTCCGATGCAATTTCTGTGTTTCATCGTCAATAAGAAGGTCAGAGGGATACAATATGCCTGAAGTGAAGCATCGCAGTCTATAACTAGTGTCACAGGAATGGTTTAAAACATAGACAGTAAGAAGAGTCAGTCTTCATGTACTTATGTCGGTATTTTGCCTTTTGTATTGAAATCCGATGCAATTTCTGTGTTTCATAGTCAATACGAAGGTCCAAGGGATACAGGAAACCTGAAGTGAAGCATCGGAATCTATAACTAGTGTCACAGGAATGGTTCAAAACATAGTCAGTAAGAAGAGTCAGTCTTCTTGTCCTTAAGTTGGCATTGTGCCTTTTGGATTTAATTCCGATGCAATTTCTGTGTTTCATCGTCAATAAGAAGGTCCAAGGGATATAGTAAACCTGGAGTGAAGCATCGGAATCTATAACTAGTGTCACAGGAATGGTTCAAAAGATAGACAGTAAGAAGAGTCTGTCTTCTTGTACTTAAACCGGCATTGTGCCTTTTGTATTTAATTCCGATGCAATTTCTGTGTTTCATCGTCAATAAGAATGTCCAAGGGATACAGTAAACCTGAAGTGAAGCATCGGAATCTATAACTAGTATCACAGGATTGGTTCAAATCATTGTTAATAAGAAGAGTCGGTCTTCATGTACTTAAGTCGGCATTGTGCCTTTTGTATTTAATTCCGATGCAATTTCTGTGTTTCATCGTCAATAAGAAGGTACAAGGGATACAGTAAACCTGCAGTGAAGCGTCTGAATCTATAACTAGTGTCACAGGAATGGTTCAAAACATAGACAGTAAGAAGAGTCAGTCTCCATGTTCTTAAGTCGGCATTGTGCCTTTTCTACTTAATTCCGATGCAATTTCTGTGTTTCATCGTCACTAAGAAGGTCAGAGGGATACAGTAAACCTGAAGTGAAGCATCGGAATCCATAACTGGTGTCACAGGAATGGTTGAAAACATAGTCAAGAAGAAGAGTCAGTCTTCTTGTACTTAAGTCGGCATTGTGCCTTTCGTATTTAATTCCGATGCAATTTCTGTGTTTCACCGTCAATAAGAAGGTCAGAGGGACACAGTAAACCTGAAGTGAAGCATCAGAATCTATAAACAGTGTCACAAGAATGGTTCAAACATATACAGTAAGAAGAGTCAGTCTTCTTGTACTTAAGTCGGCATTGTGCCTTTTGTATTTAATTCCAATGCAATTTCTGTGTTTCATCGTCAATAAGAGGGTCAGAGGGATACAGTAAACATGAAGTCAAGCATCGGAGTCTATAACTAGTGTCAGAGGAATGGTTTCTAATCATAGTCAGTAAGAAGAGTCAGTCTTTTTGTCCTTAAGTCGGCATTGTTCCTTTTGTATTTAATTCCGATGCAATTTCTGTGTTTCATCGTCATTAAGTAGGTCCAAGGGATACAGTAAACCTGGAGTGAAGCACCGGAATCTATAACTAGAGTCACAGTAATGGTTCAAAACATAGACAGTAAGAAGAGTCGGTCTTCTAGTACTTAAGTCGGCATTGTGCCTTTTGTATTTAATTCCGATGCAATATCAGTGTTTCATCGTCAATAAGAAGGTCCAAGGGATACAGTAAACCTGAAGTGAAGCATCGGAATCTATTACTAGTGTCACTGGAATGGTTCAAAATATAGACAGTAAGAATAGTCAGTCTTCTTGTACTTAAGTCGGCATTGTGCCTTTTCTATTTAATTCCGATGCAATTTCTGTTATTCATCGTCAATAAGAAGGTCCAAGGGAAACAGCAAACCTGAAGTGACGCATCGGAATCTATAACTAGTGTCACAGGAATGTTTCCAAACATAGACAGTACGAAGAGTCAGTCTTCTTGTACTTAAGTCGGCATTGTGACTTTTGTATTTAATTCCGATGCAATTTCTGTGTTTCATCGTCAATAAGGAGGTCAGAGGGATACGGTAAACGAAAAGTGGAGCATCGGAATCTATAACTAGTGTCACAGGAATGGTTCAAAACATTGTCAGTAAGAAGAGTCAGTCTTCTTGTCCTTAAGTCAAAATTGTGTCTTTTGTATTTAATTCCGATGCAATTTCTGTGTTTCATCGGCAATAAGGTAAGAGGGATACAGTAACCTGAAGTGAAGCATCGGAATCTATAACTAGTGTCACAGGAATGGTTCAAAACATAGACAGTAGGAAGAGTCAGTTTTCTTGTACTTAAGTCGGCATTGTGCCTTTTGTATATTATTCCGATGCAATTTCTGTGTTTCATCGTCAACAAGAAGGTCAGATGGATACAGTAAACCTGAAGTGAAGCATCGGAATCCCAAACTAGTGTCACAGGAATGGTTCAAATCATAGACAGTAGGAAGAGTTAGTCTTCTTATACGTAAGTCGGCATCGTGCCTTTTGTATTTAATGCCGATGCAATTTCTATGTTTCATCGTCAATAAGAAGGTCCAAGGTATACAGCAAACCTGAAGTGAAGCATCGGAATCTATAACTAGTGTCACAGGAATGGTTCAAACATAGTAAGAAGAGTCAGTCTTCTTGTACTTAAGTCGGCATTGTGACTTTTCTATTTAATTCCGATGCAATTTCTGTGTTTCATCGTCAATAAGAAGGTCCAAGGGATACAGTATACCTGGAGTGAAGCATCGGAAATTAAAACTAGTGTCACAGGAATGGTTCAAAACATAGACAGTAAGAAGAGTCAGTCTTCTTGTACGTAAGTCGGAATTGTGCCTTTTTTATTTAATTGCGATGCAATTTCTGTGTTTCAACGTCTGTATGAAGGTCCAAAGTATACAGTAAACCTGAAGTGAAGCTTCGGAATCTATAACTAGTGTCAGAGGAATGGTTCAACACTAAGACAGTACGAAGAGTCAGTCTTCCTGTCCTTAAGTCGGCATTGCGCCTTTTGTATTTAATTCCCATGCAATTTCTGTGTTTCATCGGCAATAAGGTCAGAGGGATACAGTAAACCTGAAGTAAAGCATCGGAATCTAGTGTCACAGGAATGGTTCAAAACATAGACAATAGGAAGAGTCAGTCTTCTTGTACTTAAGTCTTCATTGTGCCTTTTCTATTTAATTCCGATGCAATTTCTGAGTTTCATCGTCAATAAGAAGGTCCAAGGGATACAGTAAACCTGGAGTGAAGCATCGGAATCTATCACTAGAGTCACAGGAATGGTTCAAAACATAGACAGTAAGAAGAGTCAGTCCTCTTGTACTTAGGTCGACATTGTGCCTTTTCCATTTAAGTCCGATGCAATTTCTGTGTTTCATCGTCAATAAGATGGTCAGAGGGATACAATAAGCCTGAAGTGAAGCATCGCAATCTATAACTAGTGTCACAGGAATGGTTTAAAACATAGACAGTAAGAAGAGTCAGTCTTCGTGTACTTATGTCGGTATTTTGCCTTTTGTATTGTAATCCGATGCAATTTCTGTGTTTCATCGTCAATACGAAGGTCCAAGGGATACAGGAAACCTGAAGTGAAGCATCGGAATCTATAACTAGTGTCACAGGAATGGTTCAAAACATAGTCAGTAAGAAGAGTCAGTCTTCTTGTCCTTAAGTTGGCATTGTGCCTTTTGGATTTAATTCCGATGCAATTTCTGTGTTTCATCGTCAATAAGAAGGTCCAAGGGATATAGTAAACCTGGATTGAAGCATCGGAATCTATAACTAGTGTCACAGGAATGGTTCAAAACATAGACAGTAGGAAGAGTCAGTCTGCTTGTACTTAAGTCGGCATTGTGCCTTTTGTACTTAAATCCGATGCAATTTCTGTGTTTCATCGTCAATAAGAAGGTCAGAGGGATACAGTAAACCTGAAGTGAAGCATCGGAATCCAAAACTAGTGCCACGGGAACAGTTCAAAACATAGACAGTAGGAAGAGTCAGTCTTCTTGTACGTAAGTCGGCATTGTGCCTTTTCTATTTAATTCCGACGCAATTTCTGTGTTTCATCGTCAATACGAAGGTCAGAGGGATACAGAAAGCCTGAGGTGAAGCATCTGAATCTATAACTAGTGTCACAGGAATGGTTCAAAACATAGTCAGGAAGAAGAGTCAGTCTTCTTGTACATAAGTCGGCATTGTGCCTTTTGTATTTAATTCCGATGCAATTTCTGTGTTTCATCGTCAATAAGAAGGTCCAAGGGATACAGTGAACCTGGAGTGTAGCATAGGAATCTATAACTAGTGTCACAGGAATGGTTCAAAGCATAGACAGTAAGAAGAGTTAGTCTTGGTATACTTAAGTCGGCATTTTGCCTTTTGTATTTAATTCCGATGCTATTTCTGAGTTTCATCGTCAATAAGAAGGTCCAAGGGATACAGTAAACCTGATGTGAAGCATCGGAATCTATAACTAGTGTCACAGGAATGGTTCAAACATAGTCAGTAAGAGGAGTCAGTCTTCTTGTACGTACGTCGGCATTGTGCCTTTTCTATTTAATTCCGATGCAATTTCTGTGTTTCAGCGTCGATAAGAAGGGCCATGGGATACAGTAAACCTGGAGTGAAGCATCGGAATCTGTAACTAGTGTCAATGGAATGGTTCAAGTCATAGACAGGAAGAAGAGTCAGTCTTCTTGTACTTAAGTCGGCATTGTGGCTTTTGTATTTAATTCCGATGCTATTTCTGAGTTTCATCGTCAATAAGAAGGACAGAGGGATACAGTAAACCTGAAGTGAAGCATCGGGATTCATAAATAGTGTCACAGGAATGGTTTAAAACATAGTCAGTAAGAAGAGTCAGTCTTCTTGTCCTTAAGTCGGCATTGTGCCTTTTGTATTTAATTCCGATGCAATATCAGTGTTTCATCGTCAATAAGAAGGTCTAAGTGATACAGTAAACCTGAAGTGAAGCATCGGAATCTATAACTAGTGTCAGTGGAATGGTTCAAATTATGGTCAGTAAGAAGAGTCAGTCTTCTTGTACTTAAGTCGGCATTGTGCCTTTTCTATTTATTTCCGATGCAATTTCTGTGATTCATCGTCAATAAGAAGGTCCAAGGGAAACAGTAAACCTGAAGTGACGCATCGGAATCTATAACTATTGTCACAGGAATGGTTCCAAACGTAGACATTACGAAGAGTCAGTCTTCTTGTACTTAAGTCGGCATTGTGGCTTTTCTATTTAATTCCGATGCAATTTCTGTGTTTCATCGTCAATAAGAAGGTCAGAGGGATACAGTAAACCTGAAGTATAGCATCGGAATCTATAACTAGTGTCACAGGGATGGTTCAAAACATAGTCAGTAAGAAGAGTCAGTCTTCTTGTCCGTAAGTAGTCATTGTGCCTTTCGTATTTAATTCCGATGCAATTTCTGTGTTTCACCGTCAATAAGAAGGTCAGAGGGACACAGTAAACCTGAAGTGAACTATCGGAATCTATAAACAGTGTCACAAGAATGGTTCAAACATATACAGTAAGAAGAGTCAGTCTTCTTGTACTTAAGTCGGCATTGTGCCTTTTGTATTTAATTCCAATGCAATTTCTGTGTTTCATCGTAAATAAGAGGGTCAGAGGGATACAGTAAACATGAAGTCAAGCATCGGAGTCTATAACTAGTGTCAGAGGAATGGTTCAAATCATAGTCAGTAAGAAGAGTCAGTCTTCTTGTCCTTAAGTCGGCATTGTGCCTTTTGTATTTAATTCCGATGCAATTTCTGTGTTTCATCGTCAATAAGTAGGTCCAAGGGATACAGTAAACCTGGAGTGAAGCACCGGAATCTATAACTAGAGTCACAGTAATGGTTCAAAGCATAGACAGTAAGAAGAGTCGGTCTTCTAGTACTTAAGTCGGCATTGTGCCTTTTGTATTTAATTCCGATGTAACATCAGTGTTTCATCGTCAATAAGAAGGTCCAAGGGATACAGTAAACCTGAAGTGAAGCATCGGAATCTATAACTAGTGTCACTGGAATGGTTCAAAATATAGACAGTAAGAAGAGTCAGTCTTCTTGTACTTAAGTCGCCATTGTGCCTTTTCTATTTAATTCCGATGCAATTTCTGTGATTCATCGTCAATAAGAAGGTCCAAGGGAAACAGCAAACCTGAAGTGACGCATCGGAATCTATAACAAGTGTCACAGGAATGGTTCCAAACATAGACAGTACGAAGAGTCAGTCTTCTTGTACTTAAGTCGGCATTGTGACTTTTGTATTTAATTCCGATGCAATTTCTGTGTTTCATCGTCAATAAGAAGGTCAGAGGGATACGGTAAACCAAAAGTGAAGCATCGGAATCTATAACTAGTGTCACAGGAATGGTTCAAAACATAGTCAGTAAGAAGAGTCAATCTTCTTGTCCTTAAGTCAAAATTGTGTCTTTTGTATTTAATTCCGATGCAATTTCTGTGTTTCATCGGCAATAAGGTAAGAGGGATACAGTAACCTGAAGTGAAGCATCGGAATTTATAACTAGTGTCACAGGAATGGTTCAAAACATAGACAGTAGGAAGAGTCAGTTTTCTTGTACTTAAGTCGGCATTGTGCCTTTTGTATATAATTCCGATGCAAATTCTGTGTTTCATCGTCAACAAGAACGTCAGATGGATACAGTAAAGCTGCAGTGAAGCATCGGAATCCCAAACTAGTGTCACAGGAATGGTTCAAAACATAGACAGTAGGAAGAGTTAGTCTTCTTGTACGTAAGTCGGCATCGTGCCTTTTGTATTTAATGCCGATGCAATTTCTATGTTTCATCGTCAATAAGGAGGTCCAAGGTATACAGCAAACCTGAAGTGAAGCATCGGAATCTAACACTAGTGTCACAGGAATGGTTCAAACATAGTAAGAAGAGTCAGTCTTCTTGTACTTAAGTCGGCATTGTGCTTTCTCTATTTAATTCCGATGCAATTTCTGTGTTTCATCGTCAATAAGAAGGTCCAAGGGATACAGTAAACCTGGAGTGAAGCATCGGAAATTAAAACAAGTGTCACAGGAATGGTTCAAAACATAGACAGTAAAAAGAGCCAGTCTTCTTGTACGTAAGTCGGCATTGTGCCTTTTGTATTTAATTCCGATGCAATTTCTGTATTTCATCGTCTCTATGAAGGTCCAAAGTATACAGTAAACCTGAAGTGAAGCATCGGAATCTATAACTGGTGTCACAGGAATGGTTCATAACATAGTCAGCAAGAAGAGTCAGTCTTCTTCTAGTTAAGTCGGCATTGTGCATTTTCTATATAATTCCGATGCAATTTCTGTGTTTCATCGTCAATAAGAAGGTCCAAGGGATACAGTAAACCTGAAGTGAAGCATCGGAATCTACAACTAGTGTCACAGGATTGGTTCAAAACATAGACAGTAAGAAGAGTCAGTCTTCTTGTACTTAATTCGGCATTGTGCCTTTTCTACTTAATTCCGATGCAATTTCCGTGTTTCATCTCCAATAAGAAGGTCAGAGGGATATAGTAAACCTGAAGTGAAGCATCGGAATCTATAACTAATGTCACAGGAATGGTTCAAAACATAGTCAGTAAGTAGAGTCAGTCTTCTTGTCCTTAAGTCGGCATTGTGCCTTTTGTATTTAATTCCGATGCAATTTCTGTGTTTCATCGGCAATAAGGTCAGAGGGATACAGTAAACCTGAAGTGAAGCATCGGAATCTATAACTAGTGTAACAGGAATGGTTCAAAACATAGACAGTAGGAAGAGTCAGTCTTCTTGTACTTAAGTCGGCACTGTGCCTTTTGTATATAATTCCGATGCAATTTCTGTGTTTCATCGTCAACAAGAAGGTCAGAGCGATACAGTAAACCTGATGTGAAGCTTCGGAATCCAAAGCTAGTGTCACAGGAATGGTTCAAAGCATAGACAGTAGTAAGAGTCAGTCTTCTTGTACGTAAGTCGGCATTGTGCCTTTTGTATTTAATGCCGATGCAATTTCTATGTTTCATCGTCAATAACAAGGTCCAAGGGTTACAGTAAACCTGGAGTGAAGCATCCGAATCTATAACTAGTGGCAATGGAATGGTTCAAACATAGTCAGTAAGAAGAGTCAGTCTTCTTGCACTTAAGTCGGCATTGTGCCTTTTGTATTTAATTCCGATGTAATTTCTGTGTTTCATCGTCAATAAGAATGTCCAAGGGATACAGTAAACCTGAAGTGAAGCATCGGAATGTATAACTAGTGTCACAGGAATGGTTCAAATCATTGTCAATAAGAAGAGTCGTTCTTCATGTACTTAAGTCGGCATTGTGCCTTTTGTATTTAATTCCGATGCAATATCTGTGTTTCATCGTCAATAAGAAGCTACAAGGGATACTGTAAAGCTGAAGTGAAGCATCGGAATCTATAACTAGAGTCACAGGAATGGGTCAAACATAGACAGTAGGAAGAGTCATTGCTCTTGTACTTAATTCGGCATTGTGCCGTTTGTATTTAATTCCGATGCAATTTTTGTGTTTCACCGTCAATAAGAAGGTCCAAGGGATACAGTTAACCTGAAGTGAAGCATCGGAATCTACAACTAGTGTCACAGGAATGGTTCAAAACTTAGACAGTACGAAGAGTCAGTTTTCTTGTACTTAAGTCGGCATTGTGGTTTTTGTATTTAATTCCGATGCAATTTCTGTGTTTTATCGTCAATAAGAAGGTCAGAGGGATACAGTAAACCGAAAGTGAAGCATCGGAATCTATAACTAGTGTCACAGGAATGGTTCAAAACATAGTCAGTAAGAAGAGACAGTCTTCTTGTCCTTAAGTCAACATTGAGCCTTTTGTATTTAATTCCGATGCAATTTCTGTGTTTCATCGGCAATAAGGTCAGAGGAATACAGTAAACCTGAAGTGAAGCATCGGAATCTATAACTAGTGTCACAGGAATGGTTCAAAACATAGATAGTAGGAAGAGTCAGTTTTCTTGTACTTAAGTCGGCATTGTGCCTTTTGTATTTATTTCCGATGCAATTTCTGTGTTTCATCGTCAACAAGAAGGTCAGATGGATACAGTTAACCTGAAGTGAAGCATCGGAATCAGAAACTAGTGTCACAGGAATGGTTCAAAACATAGACAGTAGGAAGAGTTAGTCTTCTTGTACGTAAGTCGGCATCGTGTCTTTTGTATTTAATGCCGATGCAATTTCTATGTTTCATCGTCAATAAGAAGGTCCAAGGTATACAGCAAACCTGAAGTGAAGCATCGGAATCTATAACTAGTGTCACAGGATTGGTTCAAAAAATAGACAGTAAGAAGAGTCAGTCTTCTTGTACTTAATTCGGCATTGTGCCTTTTCTATTTAATTCCGATGCAATTTCTGTGTTTCATCGTCAATAAGAAGGTCAGAGGGATACAGTAAACCTGGAGTGAAGCATCGGAATCCAAAACTAGTGTCAAAGGAATGGTTGAAAACATAGACAGTAAGAAGAGTCAGTCTTCTTGTACGTAAGTCGGCATTGTGCCTTTTGTATTTAATTCCGATGCAATGTCTGTGTTTCATCGTCTGTAAGAAGGTCCAAAGTATACAGTAAATCTAAAGTGAAGCATCGGAATCTATAACTAGTGTCACAGGAATGCTTCATAACATAGTCAGCAAGAAGAGTCAGTCTTCTTGTAGTTAAGTCGGCATTGTGCATTTTCTATTTAATTCCGATGCAATTTCTGTGTTTCATCGTGAATAAGAGGGTCCAACGGATACAGTAAACCTGAAGTGAAGCATCGGAATCTACAACTAGTGTCACAGGATTGGTTCAAAAAATAGACAGTAAGAAGAGTCAGTCTTCTTGTACTTAATACGGCATTGTGCCTTTTCTATTTAATTCCGATGCAATTTCTGTGTTGCATCGTCAATTAGAAGGACAGAGGGATATAGTAAACCTGAAGTGAAGCATCGGAATCTATAACTAATGTCACAGGAATGGTTCAAAACATAGTCAGTAAGAAGAGTCAGTCTTCTTGTCCTTAAGTCGGCATTGTGCCTTTTGTATTTAATTCCGATGCAATTTCTGTGTTTCATTGTCAATAACAAGGTCCAAGGGTTACAGTAAACCTGGAGTGAAGCATCGGAATCTATAACTAGTGTCAATGGAATCGTTCAAATCATAGACGGTAAGAAGAGTCAGTCTTCTTGCACTTAAGTCAGCATTGTGCCTTTTGTATTTAATTCCGATGCAATTTCTGTGTTTCATCGTCAATAAGAAGGTCCAAGGGATACAGTAAACCTGAAGTGAAGCATCGGAATCTATAACTAGTGTCACAGGAATGGTTAAAATCATTGTCAATAAGAAGAGTCGGTCTTCATGTACTTAAGTCGGCATTGTGCCTTTTTTATTTAATTCCGATGCAATTTCTGTGTTTCATCGTCAATAAGAAGGTGCAAGGGATACATTAAACCTGAAGTGAAGCATCGGAATCTACAACTAGTGTCACAGGATTGGTTCAAAACATAGACAGTAAGAAGAGTCAGTGCTCTTGTACTTAAGTCGGCATTGTGCATTTTGTATTTTATTCCGATGCAATTTCTGTGTTTCATCGTCAATACGAAGGTCAGAGGTATACAGTAAACCTTAAGCGAAGCATTGGAATCTATAACTAGTGTCACAGGAATGGTTCAAAACATAGTCAGTACGAAGTGTCAGTCTTCTTGTACTTAAGTCTGCATTCTGCCTTAGGTATTTAATTCCGATGCAATTTCTGTGTTTCACCGTCAATAAAAAGTCAGAGGGATACAGTAAACCTGAAAAGAAGCATCGAAATCTTAACTAGTGTCACAGTAATGGCTCAAACATAGACAGTAAGAAAAGTCAGTCTTCTTGTACTTAAGTCGGTATTGTGCCTTTTGTATTTAATTCCGATGCAATTTCTGTGCTTCATCGTCAATAAGACGGTCAGAGGGATACAGTAAACCTGGAGTGAAGCATCGGAATCTATAACTTCTGTCACAGGAATGGTTCAAATCATAGACAGTACGAAGAATCAGTTTTCTTGTACTTAAGTCGGCATTGTGGCTTTTGTATTTAATTCCGATGCAATTTCTGTGTTTCATCGTCAATAAGAAGGTCAGAGGGATACAGTAAACCGGAAGAGAAGCATCCGAATCTATAACTAGTGTCACAGAAATGGTTCAAAACATAGTCAGTAGGAAGAGTCAGTCTTTCTGTCCTTAAGTCGGCAGTGTGCCTTTTGTATTTAATTCCGATGCAATTTCTGTGTTTCATCGGCAATAAGGTCAGAGGGATACAGTAAACCTGAAGTTAAGCATCGGAATCCAAAACTAGTGTCACAGGAATGGTTCAAAACATAGACAGTAAGAAGAGTCAGTCTTCTTGTACGTAAGTCGGCATTGTGCCTTTTGTATTTAATTCCGATGCAATTTCTGTGTTTCATCGCCAATTAGAAGGTCCAGAGTACACAGTAAACCTGAAGTGAAGCATCGGAATCTATAACTAGTGTCACAGGAATGGTTAATAACATAGCAAGAAGAGTCAGTCTTGTTGTACTTATGTCCGCATTGTGCATTTTCTATTTAATTCCGATGCAATTTCTGTGTTTCATCGTCAATAAGAAGGTCCAAGGAATACAGTAAACCTCTAGTGAAGCATCGGAATCTACAACTAGTATCACAGGATTGATTCAAAACATAGACAGGAAGAAGAGTCAGTCTTCTTGTACTTAAGTCGGTATTGTGCCTTTCGTATTTAATTCCGATGCAATTTCTGTGTTTCACCGTCAATAAGAAGGTCAGAGGAATACAGTAAACCTGAAGTGAAGCATCGGAGTCTATAAATAGTGTCACAGGAATGGTAAAAACATATACAGTAAGAAGAGTCAGTCTTCTTGTACTTAAGTCGGCATTGTGCCTTTTGTATTTAATTCCGATGCAATTTCTGTGTTTCATCGGCAATAAGGTCAGAGGGATACAGTAAACCTGAGGTGAAGCATCGGAATCTATATCTAGTGTCACAGGAATGGTTCTAAACATAGACAGTAGGAAGAGTCAGTTATCTTGTACTTAAGTCGGCATTGTGCCTTTTGTATTTAATTCCGATGCAATTTCTGTGTTTCATCGTCAACAATAAGGTCAGATGGATACAGTAAACCTGAAGTGAAACATCGGAATCCAAAACTAGTGTCTCAGGAATGGTTCAAAACATAGACAGTAGGAAGCGTTAGTCTTCTTGTACGTAAGTCGGCATCGTGCCTTTTGTATTTAATGCCGATGCAATTTCTATGTTTCATCGTCAATAAGAAGGTCCAAGGTATACAGCAAACCTGAAGTGAAGCATCGGAATCTATAACTAGTGTCACAGGAATGGTTCAAACATAGTCAGTAAGAAGAGTCAGTCTTCTTGTACTTTAGTCGGCATTGTGCCTTTTCTATTTAATTCCGATGCAATTTCTGTGTTTCATCGTCAATAAGAAGGTCAGAGGGATATAGTAAACCTGAAGTGAAGCATCGGAATCTATAACTAATGTCACAGGAATGGATCAAAACATAGTCAGTAAGAAGAGTCAGTCTTCTTGTCCTTAAGTCGTCATTGTGCCTTTTGTATTTAATTCCGATGCAATTTCTGTGTTTCATCGTCAATAACAAGGACCAAATGTTACAGTAAACCTAGAGTGAAGCATCGGAATCTATAACTAGTGTCAATGGAATCGTTCAAAACATAGACGGTAAGAAGAGTCAGTCTTCTTGCACTTAAGTCGGCATTGTGCCTTTTGTATTTAATTCCGATGCAATTTCTGTGTTTCATCGTCATTAAGAAGGTCCAAGGGATACAGTAAACCTGAAGTGAAGCATCGGAATCTATAACTAGTGTCACAGGAATGGTTCAAATCATTGTCAATAAGAAGAGTCGGTCTTAATGTACTTAGGTCGGCATTGTGCCGTTTGTATTTAATTCCGATGCAATTTCTGTGTTTCATCGTCAATAAGACGGTCGAAGGGATACAGTAAACCTGGAGTGAAGCATCGGAATCTATAACTAGAGTCACAGTAATGGTTCAAAACATAGACAGTAAGAAGAGTCAGTCTTCTTGTACTTATGTCGGCATTGTGCCTTTTGTATTTAATTCCGACGCAATTTCTGTGTTTCATCCTCAATAAGAAGGTCCAAGGGAAACAGTAAACCTGAAGTGAAGCATCGGAATCTATAACTTCTGTCACAGGAATGGTTCAAAACGTAGACAGTACGAAGAGTCAGTTTTCTTGTACTTAAGTCGGCATTGTGGCATTTGTATTTAATTCCGATGCAGTTTCTGTGTTTCATCGTCAATAAGAAGGTCAGAGGGATACAGTAAACCTGAAGAGAAGCATCGGAATCTATAACTAGTGTCACAGAAATGGTTCAAAACATAGTCAGTAGGAAGAGTCAGTCTTTCTGTCCTTAAGTCGGCATTGTGCCTTTTGTATTTAATTCCGACGCAATTTCTGTGTTTCATCGCCAATAAGAAGGTCCAAAGTACACAGTAAACCTGAAGTGAAGCATCGGAATCTATAACTAGTGTCACAGGAATGGTTAATAACATAATCAGCAAGAAGAGTCAGTGTTCTTGTACTTAAGTCCGCATTGTGCATTTTCTATTTAATGCCGATGCAATTTCTGTGTTTCATCGTCAATAAGAAGTTCCAAGGGATACAGTAAACATCTAGTGAAGCATCGGAATCTACAACTAGTGTCACAGGATTGGTTCAAAATATAGACAGGAAGAAGAGTCAGTCTTCTTGTACTTAAGTCGGCATTGTGCCTTTTCTATTTAATTCCGATGCAATTTCTGTGTTTCATCGTGAATAAGATAGTCAGAGGGAGACAGTAAACTTGAAGTGAAGCATGGGAATCTATAACTAGTGTCACAGGAATGGTTCAAAACATAGTCAGTAAGAAGAGACCGTCTTCTTGTACTTAAGTCGGCATTGTGCCTTTCGTATTTAATTCCGATGCAATTTCTGTGTTTCACCGTCAATAAGAAGGTCAGAGGAATACAGTAAACCTGAAGTGAAGCATCGGAATCTATAACTAGTGTCACAGGAATGGTAAAAACATATACAGTAAGAAGAGTCAGTCTTCTTGTACTTAAGTCGGCAGTGTGCCTTTTGTATTTAATTCCGATGCAATTTTTGTGTTTCATCGGCAATAAGGTCAGAGGGATACATTAAACCTGAAGTGAAGCATCGGAATCTATATTTAGTGTCACAGGAATGGTTCAAACATAGTCAGTAAGAAGAGTCAGTCTTCTTGTACCTAAGTCGGCATTGTGCCATTTCTATTTAATTCCGATGCAATTTCTGTGTTTCATCGTCAATAAGAAGGTCCAAGGGATACAGTAAACCTGGAGTGAAGCATCGGAATCCAAAACTAGTGTCACAGGAATGGTTCAAAACATAGACAGTAAGAAGAGTCAGTCTTCTTGTACGTAAGTCGGCATTGTGCCTTTTGTATTCAATTCCGATGCAATTTCTGTGTTTCATCGTCTGTAAGAAGGTCCAAAGTATACAGAAAACCTGAAGTGAAGCATCGGAATCTATTACTAGTGTCACAGGAAAGGCTCATAACATAGTCAGCAAGAAGAGTCAGTCTTCTTGTACTTAAGTCGGCATTGTGCATTTTCTATTTAATTCCGATGCAATTTCTGTGTTTCATCGTCAATAAGAAGGTCCACGGGATATAGTAAACCTGAAGTGTAGCATCGGAATCTATAACTAATGTCACAGGAATGGTTCAAAACATAGTCAGTAAGAAGAGTCAGTCTTCTTGTCCTTAAGTCGGCATTGTGCCTTTTGTATTTAATTCCGATGCAATTTGTGTTTCATCGTCAATAACAAGGTCCAAGGGTTACAGTAAACCTGGAGTGAAGCATCGGAATCAATAACTAGTGTCAATGGAATCGTTCAAAACATAGACGGTAAGAAGAGTCAGTCTTCTTGCACTTAAGTCGGCATTGTGCCTTTTGTATTTAATTCCGATGCAATTTCTGTGTTTCATCGTCAATACGAAGGTCCAAGGGATACAGTAAACCTGAAGTGAAGCATCGGAATCTATAACTAGTGTCACAGGAATGGTTCAAATCATTGTCAATTAGAAGAGTCGGTCTTCACGTACTTAAGTCGGCATTGTGCGTTTCTTATTTGATGCCGATGCAATTTCTGTGTTTCATCGTCAATAAGAAGGTACAAGGGATACAGTTAAACTGACGTGAAGCATCGGAATCTATAACTAGAGTCACAGGAATGGTTCAAACATAGACAGTAGAAAGAGTCAGTGCTCTTGTGTTTAAGTCGGCATTGTGCCGTTTGTATTTAATTCCGATGCAATTTCTGTGTTTGATCGTCAATAAGAAGGTCCAAGGGATACAGTAAACCTGAAGAGAAGCATCGAAATCTATAACTAATGTCACAGGAATGGTTCAAAACATAGTCAGTAAGAAGAGTCAGTCTTCTTGTCCTTAAGTCGGCATTGTGCCTTTTGTATTTAATTCCGATGCAATTTGTGTTTCATCGTCAATAACAAGGTCCAAGGGTTACAGTAAACCTGGAGTGAAGCATCGGAATCAATAACTAGTGTCAATGGAATCGTTCAAAACATAGACGGTAAGAAGAGTCAGTCTTCTTGCACTTAAGTCGGCATTGTGCCTTTTGTATTTAATTCCGATGCAATTTCTGTGTTTCATCGTCAATAAGAAGGTCCAAGGGATACAGTAAACCTGAAGTGAAGCATCGGAATCTATAACTAGTGTCACAGGAATGGTTCAAATCATTGTCAATTAGAAGAGTCGGTCTTCACGTACTTAAGTCGGCATTGTGCGTTTCTTATTTAATGCCGATGCAATTTCTGTGTTTCATCGTCAATAAGAAGGTACAAGGGATACAGTTAAACTGAAGTGAAGCATCGGAATCTATAACTAGAGTCACAGGAATGGTTCAAACATAGACAGTAGAAAGAGTCAGTGCTCTTGTGTTTAAGTCGGCATTGTGCCGTTTGTATTTAATTCCGATGCAATTTCTGTGTTTGATCGTCAATAAGAAGGTCCAAGGGATACAGTAAACCTGAAGAGAAGCATCGGAATCTATAACTAGTGTCATAGGAATGGTTCAAAACATAGTCAGTACGAAGTGTCAGTCTTCTTGTACTTAGGTCTGCATTCTGCCTTTCGTATTTTATTCCTATGCAATTTCTGTGTTTCACCGTCAATAAAAAGGTCAGAGGGATACAGTAAACCTGAAGAGAAGCATCGGAATCTATAACTAGTGTCACAGAAATGGTTCAAAACATAGTCAGTAGGAAGAGTCAGTCCTTCTGTCCTTAAGTCGGCATTGTGCCTTTTGTATTTAATTCCGATGCAATTTCTGTGTTTCATCGGCAATAAGGTCAGAGGGATACAGTAAACCTGAAGTTAAGCATCGGAATCCAGAACTAGTGTCACAGGAATGGTTCAAAACATAGACAGTAAGAAGAGTCAGTCTTCTTGTACGTAAGTCGGCATTGTGCCTTATGTAATTAATTCCGATGCAATTTCTGTGTTTCATCGCCAATAAGAAGGTGCAAAGTACACAGTAAACCTGAAGTGAAGCATCGGAATCTATAACTAGTGTCACAGGAATGGTTAATAACATAGTCAGCAAGAAGAGTCAGTCTTCTTGTACTTAAGTCCGCATTGTGCATTTTCTATTTAATTCCGATGCAATTTCTGTGTTTTATCGTCAATAAGAAGGTCAGAGGGAGACAGTAAACCTGAAGTGAAGCATGGGAATCTATAACTAGTGTCACAGGAATGGTTCAAAACATAGTCAGTAAGAAGAGACCGTCTTCTTGTACTTAAGTCGGCATTGTGCCTTTCGTATTTAATTCCGATGCAATTTCTGTGTTTCATCGGCAATAAGGTCAGAGGGATACAGTAAACCTGAAGTGAAGCATCGGAATCTATAACTAGTGTCACAGGAATGGTTCAAAACATAGACAGTAGGAAGAGTCAGTTTTCTTGTACTTAAGTCGGCATTGTACCTTTTGTATTTAATTCCGATGCAATTTCTGTGTTTCATCGTCAACAAGAAGGTCAGATGGATACAGTAAACCTGAAGTGAAGCATCGGAATCCAAAACTAGTGTCACAGGAATGGTTCAAAATATAGACAGTAGGAGGAGTTAGTCTTCTTGTACGTAAGTCGGCATCGTGCCTTTTGTATTTAATGCCGATGCAGTTTCTATGTTTCATTGTCAATAAGAAGGTCCAAGGTATACAGCAAACCTGAAGTGAAGCATCGGAATCTATAACTAGTGTCACAGGAATGGTTCAAACGTAGTCAGTAAGAAGAGTCAGTCTACTTGTACTTAAGTCGGCATTGTGCCTTTTCTATTTAATTCCGATGCAATTTCTGTGTTTCATCGTCAATAAGAAGGTCCAAGGGATACAGTCAACCTGGAGTGAAGCATCGGAATCCAAAACTAGTGTCACAGGAATGGTTCAAAACATAGACAGTAGGAGGAGTTAGTCTTCTTGTACGTAAGTCGACATTGTGCTATTTGTATTTAATTCCGATGCAATTTCTGTGTTTCATCGTCTGTAAGAAGGTCCAATGTACACAGTAAACCTGAAGTGAAGCATCGGAATCCATAACTAGTGCCACAGGAATGGTTAATAACATAGTCAGCAAGAAGAGTCAGTCTTCTTGTAGTTAGGTCGGCATTGTGCATTTTCTATTTAATTCCGATGCAATTTCTGTGTTTCATCGCGAATAAGAAGGTCCAAGGGATACAGTAAACCTGAAGTGAAGCATCGGAATCTACAACTAGTGTCACAGGATTGGTTCAACAAACAGACAGTTGGAAGAGTCAGTCTTCTTGTACTTAATTCGGCATTGTGCCTTATCTATTTAATTCCGATGCAATTTCTTTGTTTCATTGTCAATAAGAAGGTCCACAGGATATAGTAAACCTGAAGTGAAGCATCGGAATCTATAACTAATGTCACAGGAATGGTTCAAATCATAGTCAGTAAGAAGAGTCAGTCTTCTTGTCCTTAATTCGGAATTGTGCCTTTTGTATTTAGTTCCGATGCAATTTGTGTTTCATCGTCATTAACAAGGTCCAAGGGTTACAGTAAACCTGGAGTGAAGCATCGGAATCTATAACTAGTGTCAATGGAATCGTTCATAACATAGACGGTAAGAAGAGTCAGTCTTCTTGCACTTAAGTCGGCATTGTGCCTTTTGTATTTAATTCCGATGCAATTTCTGTGTTTTATCGTCAATCAGAAGGTCCAAGGGATACAGTAAACCTGAAGTGAAGCAACGGAATCTATAACTAGTGTCACAGGAATGGTTCAAATCATTGTCAATAAGAAGAGTCGGTCTTCATGTACTTAAGTCGGCATTGGGTGTTTTTTATTTAATTCCGTTACAATTTCTGTGTTTCATCGTCAATAAGAATTTACAAGGGATACAGTAAAGCTGAAGTGAAGCATCGGAATCTATAACTAGAGTCACAGGAATGGTTCAAACATAAACAGTAGGAAGAGTCAGTGCTCTTGTACTTAAGTCGGCATTGTGCCGTTTGTATTTAATTCCGATGCAATTTCTGTGTTTCATCGTCAATAAGGAGGTGCAAGGGATACAGTAAACCTGAGGTGAAGCATCGGAATCTACAACTAGTGTCACAGGAATGGTTCAAAACATAGTCAGTACGAAGTGTCAGTCTTCTTGTACTTAAGTCTGCATTCTGCCTTTCGTATTTAATTCCGATGCAATTTCTGTGTTTCACCGTCAATAAAAAGGTCAGAGGGATACAGTAAACCTGAAGAGAAGCATCAGAATCTATAACTAGTCTCACAGAAATGGTTCAAAACATAGTCACTAGGAAGAGTCAGTCTTTCGGTCCTTAAGTCGGCATTGTGCCTTTTGTATTTATTTCCGATGCAAGTTCTGTGTTTCATCGGCAATAAGGTCAGAGGGATACAGTAAACCTGAAGTTAAGCATCGGAATCCAAAAGTATTGTCACAGGAATGGTTCAAAACATAGACAGTAGGAAGAGTTAGTCTTATTGTATGTAAGTCGGCATCGGGCCTTTTGTATTTAATGCCGATGCAATTTCTATGTTTCATCGTCAATAAGAAGGTCCAAGGTATACAGCAAACCTGAAGTGAAGCATCGGAATCTATAACTAGTGTCACAGGAATGGTTCAAACATAGTCAGTAAGAAGAGTCAGTCTTCTTGTACTTAAGTCGGCATTGTGCCATTTCTATTTAATTCCGATGCAATTTCTGTGTTTCATCGTCAATAAGAAGGTCCAAGGGATACAGTAAACCTGGAGTGAAGCATCGGAATCCAAAACTAGTGTCACAGGAATGGTTCAAAACATAGACAGTAAGAAGAGTCAGTCTTCTTGTACGTAAGTCGGCATTGTGCCTTTTGTATTTAATTCCGATGCAATTTCAGTGCTTCATCGTCTGTAAGAAGGTCCAAAGTATACAGTAAACCTGAAGTGAAGCATCGGAATCTATAACTAGTGTCACAGGAGTGATTCATAACATAGCTAGCAGGAAGAGTCAGTCTTCTTGTAGTTAAGTCGGCATAGTGCATTTTCTATTTAATTCCGATGCAATTTCTGTGTTTCATCGTGAATAAGAAGGTCCAAGGGATATAGTAAACCTGAAGTGAAGCATCGGTATCTACAACTAGTGTCACAGGATTGGTTCAAAAAATAGACAGTAAGAAGAGTCAGTTTTCTTGTACTTAATTCGGCATTGTGCCTTTTCTATTTAATTCCGATGCAATTTCTGTGCTTCATCGCCAATAAGAAGGTCCACGGGATATAGTAAACCTGAAGTGAAGCATCGGAATCTATAACTAATGTCACAGGAATGGTTCAAAACATAGTCAGTAAGAAGAGTCAGTCTTCTTGTCCTTAAGTCGGCATTGTGCCTTTAGTATTTAATTCCGATGCAATTTCTGTGTTTCATCGTCAATAACAAGCTCCAAGGGTTACAGTAAACCTGGAGTGAAGCATCGGAATCTATAACTAGTGTCAATGGAATCGTTCAAAACATAGACGGTAAGAAGAGTCAGTCTTCTTACACTTAAGTCGGCATTGTGCCTTTTGTATTTAATTCCGATGCAATTTCTGTGTTTCATCGTCAATAAGAAGGTCCAAGGGATACAGTAAACCTGAAGTGAAGCATCGGAATCTATAACTAGTGTCACAGGAATGGTTCAAATCATTGTCAATAAGAAGAGTCGGTCTTCGTGTACTTAAGTCGGCATTGTGCATTTTTTATTTAATTCCGATGCAATTTCTGTGTTTCATCGTCAATAAGAAGGTACAAGGGATACAGTAATGCTGAAGTGAAGCATCGGAATCTATAACTAGAGTCACAGGAATGGTTTAAACATAGACAGTAGGAAGAGTCAGTGCTCTTGTACTTAAGTAGGCATTGTGCCGTTTGTATTTAATTCCGATGCAATTTCTGTGTTTCATCGTCAATACGAAGGTCAGAGGTATACAGTAAAGCTTAAGCGAAGCACGGAATCTATAACTAGTGTCACAGGAATGGTTCAAAACATAGTCAGTACGAAGTGTCAGTCTTCTTGTACTTAAGTCTGCGTTCTGCCTTTCGTATTTAATTCCGATGCAATTTCTGTGTTTCACCGTCAATAAAAAGGTCAGAGGGATACAGTAAACCTGAAGAGAAGCATCGGAATCTATAACTAGTGTCACAGAAATGGTTCAAAACAAAGTCAGTTGGAAGAGTCAGTCATTATGTCCTTAAGTCGGCATTGTGCCTTGTGTATTTAATTCCGATGATATTTCTGTGTTTCATCGGCAATAAGGTCAGAGGGATACAGTAAACCTGAAGTGAAGCATCGGAATCTATAACTAGTGTCACAGGAATGGTTCACAACATAGACAGTAGGAAGATTCAGTTTTCTTGTACTTAAGTCGGCATTGTGCCTTTTGTATTTAATTCCGATGCAATTTCTGTGTTTCATCGTCAACAAGAAGGTCAGATGGATACAGTAAACCTGGAGTGAAGCATCGGAATCCAAAACTAGTGTCACAGGAACGGTTCAAAACATAGACAGTAAGAAGAGTCAGTCTTCGTGTACGTAAGTCGGCATTGTGCCTTTTGTATTTAATTCCGATGCAATTTCTGTGTTTCATCGTCTGTAAGAAGGTCCAAAGTATACAGTAAACCTGAAGTGAAAATCGGAATCTATAACTAGTGTCACAGGAATGGTTCATAACATAGTCTGCAAGAAGAGTCAGTCTTCTTGTAGTTAAGTCGGCATTGTGCATTTTCTATTTAATTCCGATGCAATTTCTGTGTTTCATCGTCTGTAAGAAGGTCCAAAGTATACAGTAAAGCTGAAGTGAAGCATCGGAATCTACAAATAGTGTCACAGGATTGGTTCAAAAAATAGACAGTAGGAAGAGTCAGTCTTCTTGTACTTAATTCGGCATTGTGCCTTTTCTAATTAATTCCGATGCAATTTCTGTGTTTCATCGTCAATAAGAAGGTCAGAGGGATATAGTAAACCTGAAGTGAAGCATCGGAATCTATAACTAATGTCACAGGAATGGTTCAAAACATAGTCAGTAAGAAGAGTCAGTCATCTTGTCCTTAAGTCGGCATTGTGCCTTTTGTATTTCATTCCGAAGCAATTTCTGTGTTTCATCGTCAATAACAAGGTCCAAGGGTTACAGTAAACCTGGAGTGAAGCATCGGAATCTATAACTAGTGTCAATGGAATCGTTCAAAACATAGACGGTAAGAAGAGTCAGTCTTCTTGCACTTAAGTCGGCATTGTGCCTTTTGTATTTAATTCCGATGCAATTTCTGTGTTTTATCGTCAATCAGAAGGTCCAAGGGATACAGTAAACCTGAAGTGAAGCATCGGAATCTATAACTAGTGTCACAGGAATGGTTCAAATCATTGTCAATAAGAAGAGTCGGTCTTCATGTACTTAAGTCGGCATTGGGTGTTTTTTATTTAATTCCGTTGCAATTTCTGTGTTTCATCGTCAATAAGAATTTACAAGGGATACAGTAAAGCTGAAGTGAAGCATCGGAATCTATCACTAGAGTCACAGGAATGGTTCAAACATAAACAGTAGGAAGAGTCAGTGCTCTTGTACTTAAGTCGGCATTGTGCCGTTTGTATTTAATTCCGATGCAATTTCTGTGTTTCATCGTCAATAAGGAGGTCCAAGGGATACAGTAAACCTGAAGTGAAGCATCGGAATCTACAACTAGTGTCACAGGAATGGTTCAAAACATAGTCAGTACGAAGTGTCAGTCTTCTTGTACTTAAGTCTGCATTCTGCCTTTCGTATTTAATTCCGATGCAATTTCTGTGTTTCACCGTCAATAAAAAGGTCAGAGGGATACAGTAAACCTGAAGAGAAGCATCAGAATCTATAACTAGTCTCACAGAAATGGTTCAAAACATAGTCACTAGGAAGAGTCAGTCTTTCGGTCCTTAAGTCGGCATTGTGCCTTTTGTATTTAATTCCGATGCAAGTTCTGTGTTTCATCGGCAATAAGGTCAGAGGGATACAGTAATCCTGAAGTTAAGCATCGGAATCCAAAACTAGTGTCACAGGAATGGTTCAAAACATAGACAGTAAGAAGAGTCAGTCTTCTTGTACGTAAGTCGGCATTGTGCCTTTTGTATTTAATTCCGATGCAATTTCTGTGTTTCATCGCCAATAAGAAGGTCCAAAGTACACAGTAAACCTGAAGTGAAGCATCGGAATCTATAACTAGTGTCACAGGAATGGTTAATAATATAGTCAGCAAGAAGAGTCAGTCTTCTTGTACTTAAGTCCGCATTGTGCATTTTCTATTTCATTCCGATGCAATTTCTGTGTTTAATCGTCAATAAGAAGGTCCAAGGGATACAGTTAACCTCTAGTGAAGCATCGGAATCTACAACTAGTGACACAGGATTGGTTCAAAACAGACAGGAAGAAGAGTCAGTCTTCTTGTACTTAAGTCGGCATTGTGCCTTTTCTATTTAATTCAAATGCAATTTCTGTGTTTCATCGTCAATAAGAAGGTCCAAGGGTACAGTTAACCTGAGGTGAAGCATCGGAATCTATAACTAGTGTCACAGGAATGATAAAAACATAAACAGTAAGAAGAGTCAGTCTTCTTTTACTTAAGACGGCATTGTGCCTTCTGTATTTAATTCCGATGCAATGTCTGTGTTTCACCGTCATTAAAAAGGTCAGAGGGAGACAGTAAACCGGAAGTGAAGCATGGGAATCTATAACTAGTGTCACAGTAATGGTTCAAAACATAGTCAGTAAGAAGAGACCGTCTTCTTGTACTTAAGTCGGCATTGTGCCTTTCGTATTTAATTCCGATGCAATTTCTGTGTTTCACCGTCAATAAGAAGGTCAGAGGAATACAGTAAACCTGAAGTGAAGCATCGGAATCTATAACTAGTGTCACAGGAATGGTAAAAGCATATACAGTAAGAAGAATCAGTCTTCTTGTACTTAAGTCGGCATTGTGCCTTTTGTATTTAATGCCGATGCAATTTCTATGTTTCATCGTCAATAAGAAGGTCCAAGGTATACAGCAAACCTGAAGTGAAGCATCGGAATCTATAACTAGTGTCACAGGAATGGTTCAAACATAGTCAGTAAGAAGAGTCAGTCTTCTTGTACTTAAGTCGGCATTGTGCCATTTCTATTTAATTCCGATGCAATTTCTGTGTTTCATCGTCAATAAGAAGGTCCAAGGGATACAGTAAACCTGGAGTGAAGCATCGGAATCCAAAACTAGTGTCACAGGTATGGTTCAAAACATAGACAGTAAGAAGAGTCAGTCTTCTTGTACGTAAGTCGGCATTGTGCCTTTTGTATTTAATTCCGATGCAATTTCTGTGCTTCATCGTCTGTAAGAAGGTCCAAAGTATACAGTAAACCTGAAGTGAAGCATCGCAATCTATAACTAGTGTCACAGGAGTGATTCATAACATAGCTAGCAGGAAGAGTCAGTCTTCTTGTAGTTAAGTCGGCATAGTGCATTTTCTATTTAATTCCGATGCAATTTCTGTGTTTCATCGTGAATAAGAAGGTCCAAGGGATATAGTAAACCTGAAGTGAAGCATCGGTATCTACAACTAGTGTCACAGGATTGGTTCAAAAAATAGACAGTAAGAAGAGTCAGTTTTCTTGTACTTAATTCGGCATTGTGCCTTTTCTATTTAATTCCGATGCAATTTCTGTGTTTCATCGCCAATAAGAAGGTCCACGGGATATAGTAAACCTGAAGTGAAGCATCGGAATCTATAACTAATGTCACAGGAATGGTTCAAAACATAGTCAGTAAGAAGAGTCAGTCTTCTTGTCCTTAAGTCGGCATTGTGCCTTTTGTATTTAATTCCGATGCAATTTCTGTGTTTCATCGTCAATAACAAGGTCCAAGGGTTACAGTAAACCTGGAGTGAAGCATCGGAATCTATAACTAGTGTCAATGGAATCGTTCAAAACATAGACGGTAAGAAGAGTCAGTCTTCTTACACTTAAGTCGGCATTGTGCCTTTTGTATTTAATTCCGATGCAATTTCTGTGTTTCATCGTCAATAAGAAGGTCCAAGGGATACAGTAAACCTGAAGTGAAGCATCGGAATCTATAACTAGTGTCACAGGAATGGTTCAAATCATTGTCAATAAGAAGAGTCGGTCTTCGTGTACTTAAGTCGGCATTGTGCCTTTTTTATTTAATTCCGATGCAATTTCTGTGTTTCATCGTCAATAAGAAGGTACAAGGGATAAAGTAAAGCTGAAGTGAAGCATCGGAATCTATAACTAGAGTCATAGGAATGGTTTAAACATAGACAGTAGGAAGAGTCAGTGCTCTTGTACTTAAGTAGGCATTGTGCCGTTTGTATTTAATTCCGATGCAATTTCTGTGTTTCATCGTCAATACAAAGGTCAGAGGTATACAGTAAAGCTTAAGCGAAGCACGGAATCTATAACTAGTGTCACAGGAATGGTTCAAAACATAGTCAGTACGAAGTGTCAGTCTTCTTGTACTTAAGTCTGCGTTCTGCCTTTCGTATTTAATTCCGATGCAATTTCTGTGTTTCACCGTCAATAAAAAGGTCAGAGGGATACAGTAAACCTGAAGAGAAGCATCGGAATCTATAACTAGTGTCACAGAAATGGTTCAAAACAAAGTCAGTTGGGAGAGTCAGTCATTATGTCCTTAAGTCGGCATTGTGCCTTGTGTATTTAATTCCGATGATATTTCTGTGTTTCATCGGCAATAAGGTCAGAGGGATACAGTAAACCTGAAGTGAAGCATCGGAATCTATAACTAGTGTCACAGGAATGGTTCACAACATAGACTGTAGGAAGATTCAGTTTTCTTGTACTTAAGTCGGCATTGTGCCTTTTGTATTTAATTCCGATGCAATTTCTGTGTTTCATCGTCAACAAGAAGGTCAGATGGATACAGTAAACCTGGAGTGAAGCATCGGAATCCAAAACTAGTGTCACAGGAACGGTTCAAAACATAGACAGTAAGAAGAGTCAGTCTTCTTGTACGTAAGTCGGCATTGTGCCTTTTGTATTTAACCCTTTGAACGGAACATCGGTCTGAGATACCGCCATAGTTGACATTAACAATGCTAACGGCGCTGCATTGTTCGTGAGGGTGGGGAGAAGCCCAGTAATCTGCAGTCGGGTCCCGAACCGCAGCTGGCCAACAACGTATTGTCGGCGCATGCATTGTTTTCAAGTAAGTAGAATTTTTGTTACGTATTGTCGGTCTGTGAGACCGTGTTCCGAAAAAATGCATTCCCCTCCCGGTCTGACAGACCGGGTGTTCCTAAAAGTGTCAAATTTTTGCCGGTCTCCCAGACCGGTGTTCCTAAAAGTATCACGCATTTGTCGGTCTGTATGACCGATGTTCCACTCTTTGAACTCTTCTGTTTTCTGTGTAGCAACATTTCATCTATTTGATTGAAATTTTTGCCACCACACGATGCTTAATACTTTTGTGTTCATAGAAGAACGAGAAAAAAGTGTAACAACTCGTATTTAACGTTTTAATTTTTCCTCTTTCCGTTTTTCACACACATTCTCCAATTTACCGCGCAAACTTATTACAGCGATAGAATTATCCCCATTAAATTTCGTTAAAACTCATTTTTCCCTTTTTCCTTGCAGGTTTACAATGGAAGGTCCGAAATATGTTTCAAATCGGTCGAAAAGAATTGTAGCCCTTGCACGCTCTCAAAATTACCTTGAAGAATCAGACTCGGAAGTGGATTCAGATGAATCATGCATTCCAGATGAGGACCTTACTATCCAAGATCCTCGCAATGAAACAGATAATGACGATGACTCTCCCAATGATGATGATCGCGATGATGAAACTATTCGAGAAATATTTGAAGTCGAAAATACCGCAGTTCGCGAAGAAACTGGAGAGCAACCACAGTCTGACATAACTTCTGGTGGAAGCAGACTAATCACTCCACAGAAGCCTGCTGATGTTGCTAGCTCATCTACGCGTTCTGATGACACTCTAGATGAGAGTCGTCTTCCAGTTTCTTACTACGGAAGAAACAAGTGTTTCACATGGTCATCAACTCCTGTTCGCTCTAAGACGCGAACAGCAGCATCCAATATAATAAAGGTACGGCTATCAAAGATACAAGGGCCTGCTCTTACCGTGGGGAAAAACCCACTCCCAGGTGAAGTGTGGCGCCTTTTGTTTACTGACGACATGATTGAGACGATTGTAAAGCATACTAATGAAAAGTTGGCCAAAATTCGTTCTGTTATTGAACTAAAAGAAAGTGTAGCTTACAGAGACACTACTGTGCAGGAAGTGAACGCTGTGATTGGAGTCACAGTTCTTTGCAGCATATTCAAATCTGCGAGGGAGCCTATGACCTCGCTGTTTTCCACTTCGGTCTTGGGGAGGCCAATTTTTCGATCAATAATAACAGAAAAGCGATTAGGAATATTGCTTAGGGCATTTAGATTCGATGACTCGAGCACGAGGGAACAGAGGGAAAAATATGACCCAGCTGCTGCCATTACAGACATATTTAATAAGTTTATTTGGAACTGCCAACAAATTTATAGCCCTGGAGCGCATTTGACAGTTGATGAAACTTTGGTGCCTTTCAGAGGGAGGGTTAAATTTCGTATATATATGCCGAATAAACCGGCTAAATATGGCATTAAGGTCATGGGTCTGGCAGATGCACACAATGCATATATTTACAATGCCTACATCTACTCCGGCAAAGGCTGTGATGGAGCCACACTTTCTACAGCAGAAAAGAAAAAGAGCATTCCCACGCAGTCTGTAATCCGCCTATCTAAAGGGCTGTATGGCACAAACAGAAATATTAGTTGCGACAATTGGTTTTGTTCTGTGGAACTTGCCCAGGAGCTACTAGCTCACAATTTGACATTAGTTGGGACACTAAAAAGAAACAGACCCCAGATACCAGCAGAATTTCAAGCAAGAAGCGATCGTGAAATTGGGTCCAGCCTTTATGGCTTTACGAAAGAAATGACTCTGCTTTCTTATGTCCCAAAAAGGAATAAGGCAGTCCTACTTCTTTCGTCAATGCATCATTCCAATTACACTGACGTTTCAAATGATAAACCTGAAATCATATCTTTTTATAACGCCACAAAAAGTGGAATAGACACGCTAGATATGAAGTGCAGTGTTTATTCTACTAATCGCAAAACAAGAAGGTGGCCGTTGGCTATTTTTTACCACATGGTGGCCATGGCTGGATCAAACGCAAGTATACTTTATGGACTTTTTGGAGAGAAGAAAACCGTATCACGTTTTGATTTCCTGAAAAGAGTTTCTCTATATTTGGTCTACGATTTCGTAAAATCCCGACTGGCAATCTCCAATCTGCCTCAAGAGCTACAAAGTATTATTTCATCTTTAGAAGAAGAGGCAGCAAAAGAAAAGCAAATCGTTAGCCAACGGAATAAATTTGTTGTTCGAGTTGATGAGTGTCCGACGGACACACTTGGTAAAAGAAAAACCTGTCGATTTTGTCCATATCAAAAAAAGAGGAAAACTGCCTACAAGTGTATTTCTTGCGAAGAACCAACGTGCTTGGAGTGTTCACGAAAAGTGTGCAAGACTTGTGCAATTAAAAATAAAAGTTAAATTTTTTCTTTGCATTACATTTTAGTATTCATTTTCTTTGTGTTGTAACTATAATAATGTAAAAAAAAAGTATTTCTAAAGGAGTAATGTGTAAACAACAAAACACTGCAAATTAAAGTTTTTCCTAGTAATAAACTTGAATTTACTGGTATTTTAACAAATATTATGGTTCAAAAACCTATTATTATGTTTAATTACACCTTAAAGAGAGAGAGAAGCAACGTAGAAGTGCGGAAAAGTCATAAAAATAGAGAAAAATACACTTTAAATGTCCTAGCGGTCTAGCAGACCGATGTTCCATCTTACCGCCGAGTAAAAGATGTTCCGGTTAGAGGGTTAATTCCGATGCAATTTCTGTGTTTCATCGTCTGTAAGAAGGTCCAAAGTATACAGTAAACCTGAAGTGAAAATCGGAATCTATAACTAGTGTCACAGGAATGGTTCATAACATAGTCTGCAAGAAGAGTCAGTCTTCTTGTAGTTAAGTCGGCATTGTGCATTTTCTATTTAATTCCGATGCAATTTCTGTGTTTCATCGTCTGTAAGAAGGTCCAAAGTATACAGTAAAGCTGAAGTGAAGCATCGGAATCTACAAATAGTGTCACAGGATTGGTTCAAAAAATAGACAGTAAGAAGAGTCAGTCTTCTTGTACTTAATTCGGCATTGTGCCTTTTCTATTTAATTCCGATGCAATTTCTGTGTTTCATCGTCAATAAGAAGGTCAGAGGGATATAGTAAACCTGAAGTGAAGCATCGGAATCTATAACTAATGTCACAGGAATGGTTCAAAACATAGTCAGTAAGAAGAGTCAGTCATCTTGTCCTTAAGTCGGCATTGTGCCTTTTGTATTTCATTCCGAAGCAATTTCTGTGTTTCATCGTCAATAACAAGGTCCAAGGGTTACAGTAAACCTGGAGTGAAGCATCGGAATCTATAACTAGTGTCAATGGAATCGTTCAAAACATAGACGGTAAGAAGAGTCAGTCTTCTTGCACTTAAGTCGGAATTGTGCCTTTTGTATTTAATTCGGAAGCAATTTCTGTGTTTCATCGTCAATAAGAAGGTCCAAGGGATACAGTAAACCTGAAGTGAAGCATCGGAATCTATAACTAGTGTCAATGGAATCGTTCAAAACATAGACGGTAAGAAGAGTCAGTCATCTTGCACTTAAGTCGGCATTGTGCCTTTTTTATTTAATTCCGATGCAATTTCTGTGTTTCATCGTCAATAAGAAGGACAAGGGATACAGTAAAGCTGAAGTAAAGCATCGGAATCTATAACTAGAGTCACAGGAATGGTTCAAACATAGACAGTAGGAAGAGTCAGTGCTCTTGTACTTAAGTCGGAAATGTGCCGTTTGTATTTAATTCCGATGCAATTTCTGTGTTTCATCGTCAATAAGAAGGTCCAAGGGATACAGTAAACCTGAAGTGAAGCACCGGAATCTACAACTAGTGTCACAGGATTGGTTCAAAACATAGACAGTAAGAAGAGTCAGTCTGTTTGTACTTAAGTCGGCATTGTGCATTTTGTATTTTATTCCGATGCAATTTCTGTGTTTCATCGTCAATACGAAGGTCAGAGGTATACAGTATACCTTAAGCGAAGCATCGGAATCTATAACTAGTGTCACAGGAATGGTTCAAAACATAGTCAGTACGAAGTGTCAGTCTTCTTGTACTTAAGTCTGCATTCTGCCTTTCGTATTTAATTCCGATGCAATTTCTGTGTTTCACCGTCAACAAGAAGGTCAGATGGATACAGTAAACCTGAAGTGAAGCATCGGAATCCAAAACTAGTGTCACAGGAATGGTTCAAAACATAGACAGTAGGAAGAGTTAGTCTTCTTGTACGTAAGTCGGCATCGTGCCTTTTGTATTTAATGCCGATGCAATTTCTATGTTTCATCGTCAATAAGAAGGTCCAAGGTATACAGCAAACCTGAAGTGAAGCATCAGAATCTATAACTAGTGTCACAGGAATGGTTCAAACATAGTCAGTAAGAAGAGTCAGTCTTCTTGTACTTAAGTCGGCATTGTGTCATTTCTATTTAATTCCGATGCAATTTCTGTGTTTCATCGGCAATAAGGTCAGAGGGATACAGTAAACCTGAAGTGAAGCATCGAAATCTATAACTAAAGTCACAGGAATGGTTCAAAACAAAGACAGTAGGAAGAGTCAGTTTTCTTGTACTTAAGTCGGCATTGTGCGTTTTGTATTTAATTCCGATGCAATTTCTGTGTTTCATCGTCAATAAGAAGGTCCAAGGTATACAGCAAACCTGAAGTGAAGCATCGGAATCTACAACTAGTGTCACAGGAATGGTTCAAACATAGTCAGTAAGAAGAGTCAGTCTTCTTGTACTTAAGTCGGCATTGTGCCATTTCTATTTAATTCCGATGCAATTTCTGTGTTTCATCGTCAATAAGAAGGTCCAAGGGATACAGTAAACCTGGAGTGAAGCATCGGAATCCAAAACTAGTGTCACAGGAATGGTTCAAAACATAGACAGTAAGAAGAGTCAGTCTTCTTGTACGTAAGTCGGCATTGTGCCTTTTGTATTTAATTCCGATGCAATTTCTGTGTTTCATCGTCTGTAAGATGGTCCAAAGTATACAGTAAACCTGAGGTGAAGCATCGGAATCTATAACTAGTGTCACAGGAATGATTCATAATATAGTCAGCAGGAAGAGTCAGTCTTCTTGTAGTTAAGTCGGCTTTGTGCATTTTCTATTTAATTCCGATGCAATTTCTGTGTTTCATCGTGAATAAGAAGGTCCAAGGGATACAGTAACCCTGAAGTGAAGCATCGGTATCTACAACTAGTGTCACAGGATTGGTTCAAAAAATAGACACTAAGAGGAGTCAGTTTACTTGTACTTAATTCGGCATTGTGCCTTTTCTCTTTAATTCCGATGCAATTTCTGTATTTCATCGCCAATAAGAAGGTCCACGGGATATAGTAAACCTGAAGTGAAGCATCGGAATCTATAACTAATGTCACAGGAATGGTTCAAAACATAGTCAGTAAGAAGAGTCACTCTTCTTGTCCTTAAGTCGGCATTGTGCCTTTTGTATTTAATTCCGATGCAATTTCTGTGTTTCATCGTCAATAACAAGGTCCAAGGGTTACAGTAAACCTGGAGTGAAGCATCGGAATCTATAACTAGTGTCAATGGAATCGTTCAAAACAAAGACAGTAAGAAGAGTCAGTCTTCTTACACTTAAGTCGGCATTGTGCCTTTTGTATTTAATTCCGATGCAATTTCTGTGTTTCATCGTCAATAAGAAGGTCCAAGGTATACAGTAAACCTGATTGAAGCATCGGAATCTATAACTAGTGTCACAGGAATGGTTCAAATCTTTGTCAATAAGAAGAGTCGGTCTTCATGTACTTAAGTCGGCATTGTGCCTTTTTTATTTAATTCCGATGCAATTTCTGTGTTTCATCGTCAATAAGAAGGTACAAGGGATACAGTAAAGCTGAAGTGAAGCATCGGAATCTATAACTAGAGTCACAGGAATGGTTTAAACATAGACAGTAGGAAGAGTCAGTGCTCTAGTACTTAAGTCGGCATTGTGCCGTTTGTATTTAATTCCGATGCAATTTCTGTGTTTCATCGTCAATAAGAAGGTCCAAGGGATACAGTAAACCTGAAGTGAAGCATCGGAATCTATAACTAGTGTCAATGGAATGATTCATAACATAGCTAGCAGGAAGAGTCAGTCTTCTTGTAGTTAAGTCGGCATAGTGCATTTTCTAGTTAATTCCGATGCAATATCTGTGTTTCATCGTGAATAAGAAGGTCCAAGGGATATAGTAAACCTGAAGTGAAGCATCGGTACCTACAACTAGTGTCACAGGATTGGTTCAAAAAATAGACAGTAAGAAGAGTCAGTTTTCTTGTACTTAATTCGGCATTGTGCCTTTTCTATTTAATTCCGATGCAATTTCTGTGTTTCATCGCCAATAAGAAGGTCCACGGGATATAGTAAACCTGAAGTGAAGCATCGGAATCTATAACTAATGTCACAGGAATGGTTCAAAACATAGTCAGTAAGAAGAGTCACTCTTCTTGTCCTTAAGTCGGCATTGTGCCTTTTGTATTTAATTCCGATGCAATTTCTGTGTTTCATCGTCAATAACAAGGTCCAAGGGTTACAGTAAACCTGGAGTGAAGCATCGGAATCTATAACTAGTGTCAATGGAATCGTTCAAAGCATAGACGGTTAGAAGAGTCAGTCTTCTTACACTTAAGTCGGCATTGTGCCTTTTGTATTTAATTCCGATGCAATATCTGTGTTTCATCGTCAATAAGAAGGTCCAAGGGATACAGTAAACCTGAAGTGAAGCACCGGAATCTACAACTAGTGTCACAGGATTGGTTCAAAACATAGACAGTAAGAAGAGTCAGTCTGTTTGTACTTAAGTCGGCATTGTGCATTTTGTATTTTATTCCGATGCAATTTCTGTGTTTCATCGTCAATACGAAGGTCAGAGGTATACAGTAAACCTTAAGCGAAGCATCGGAATCTATAACTAGTGACACAGGAATGGTTCAAAACATAGTCAGTACGAAGTGTCAGTCTTCTTGTACTTAAGTCTGCATTCTGCCTTTCGTATTTAATTCCGATGCAATTTCTGTGTTTCACCGTCAACAAGAAGGTCAGATGGATCCAGTAAACCTGAAGTGAAGCATCGGAATCCAAAACTAGTGTCACAGGAATGGTTCAAAACATAGACAGTAGGAAGAGATAGTCTTCTTGTACGTAAGTCGGCATCGTGCCTTTTGTATTTAATGCCGATGCAATTTCTATGTTTCATCGTCAATAAGAAGGTCCAAGGTATACAGCAAACCTGAAGTGAAGCATCAGAATCTATAACTAGTGTCACAGGAATGGTTCAAACATAGTCAGTAAGAAGAGTCAGTCTCCTTGTACTTAAGTCGGCATTGTGTCATTTCTATTTAATTCCGATGCAATTTCTGTGTTTCATCGGCAATAAGGTCAGAGGGATACTGTAAACCTGAAGTGAAGCATCGAAATCTATAACTAATGTCACAGGAATGGTTCAAAACAAAGACAGTAGGAAGAGTCAGTTTTCTTGTACTTAAGTCGGCATTGTCCGTTTTGTATTTAATTCCGATGCAATTTCTGTGTTTCATCGTCAATAAGAAAGTCCAAGGTATACAGCAAACCTGAAGTGAAGCATCGGAATCTATAACTAGTGTCACAGGAATGGTTCAAACATAGTCAGTAAGAAGAGTCAGTCTTCTTGTACTATAGTCGGCATTGTGCCTTTTGTATTTAATTCCGATGCAATTTCTGTGTTTCATCGGCAATAAAGTCAGAGGGATACAGTAAACCTGAAGTGAAGCATCGGAATCTATAACTAGTGTCACAGGAATGGTTCAAAACATAGACAGTAGGAAGAGTCAGTTTTCTTGTACTTAAGTCGGCATTGTGCCTTTTGTATTTAATTCCGATGCAATTTCTGTGTTTCATCGGCAATAAGGTCAGAGGGATACAGTAAAGCTGAAGTGAAGCATCGGAATCCAAAACTAGTGTCACAGGAATGGTTCAAAACATAGTCAGTAAGAAGAGTCAGTCTTCATGTACTTAATTCGGCATTGTGCCTTTTCTATTTAATTCCGATGCAATTTCTGTGTTTCTTCGTCAATAAGAAGGTCAGAGGGATATAGTAAACCTGAAGTGAACAGTAAGAAGAGTCAGTCTTCTTGTCCTTAATTCGACATTGTGCCTTTTGTATTTAATTCCGATGCAATTTCTGTGTTTCATCGTCAATAACAAGGTCCAAGTGTTACAGTAAACCTGGAGTGAAGCATCGGAATCTATAACTAGTGTCACAGGAATGGTTCAAACATAGTCAGTAAGAAGAGTCAGTCTTCTTGTGCTTAAGTCGGCATTGTGCCATTTCTATTTAATTCCGATGCAATTTCTGTGTTTCATCGTCAATAAGAAGGTCCAAGGGATACAGTAAACCTGGAGTGAAGCGTCGGAATCTACAACTAGTGTCACAGGAATGGTTCAAAACATAGACAGTAAGAAGAGTCAGTCTTCTTCTACGGAAGTCGGCATTGTGCCTTTAGTATTTAATTCCGATGCCATTTCTGTGTTTCATCGTCTGTAAGAAGGTCCAAAGTATACAGTAAACCTGAAGTGAAGCATCGGAATCTATAACTAGTGTCACAGGAATGGTTCATAGCATAGTCAGCAAGAAGAGTCAGTCTTCTTGTAGTTAAGTCGGCATTGTGCATTTTCTTTTTAATTCCGATGCAATTTCTGTGTTTCATCGTGAATAAGAAGGTCCAAGGGATACAGTAAACCTGAAGTGAAGCATCAGAATCTACAACTAGTGTCACAGGATTGGTTCAAAAAATAGACAGTACGAAGAGTCAGTCTTCATGTACTTAATTCGGCATTGTGCCTGTTCTATTTAATTCCGATGAAATTTCTGTGTTTCATCGTCAATAAGAAGGTCAGAGGGATATAGTAAACCTGAAGTGAAGCATCGGAATCTATAACTAATGTCACAGGAATGGTTCAAAGCATAGTCAGTAAGAAGAGTCAGTCTTCTTGTCCTTAAGTCGACATTGTGCCTTTTGTATTTAATTCCGATGCAATTTCTGTGTTTCATCGTCAATAACAAGGTCCAATGGTTACAGTAAACCTGGAGTGAAGCATCGGAATCTATAACTAGTGTCACAGGATTGGTTCAAAAAATAGACAGCAAGAGGAGTCAGTTTTCTTGTACTTAATTCGGCATTGAGCCTTTTCTATTTAACTCCGATGCAATTTCTGTGTTTCATCGCCAATAAGAAGGTCCACGGGATATAGTAAACCTGAAGTGAAGCATCGGAATCTATAACTAATGTCACAGGAATGGTTCAAAACATAGTCAGTAAGAAGAGTCAGTCTTCTTGTCCTTAAGTCGGCATTGTGCCTTTTGTATTTAATTCCGATGCAATTTCTGTGTTTCATCGTCAATAACAAGGTCCAAGGGTTACAGTAAACCTGGAGTGAAGCATCGGAATCTATAACTAGTGTCAATGGAATCGTTCAAAACATAGACAGTAAGAAGAGTCAGTCTTCTTACACTTAAGTCGGCATTGTGCATTTTGTATTTAATTCCGATGCAATTTCTGTGTTTCATCGTCAATAAGAAGGTCCAACTGATACAGTAAACCTGAAGTGAAGCATCGGAATCTATAACTAGTGTCACAGGAATGGTTCAAATCATTGTCAATAAGATGAGTCGGTCTTCATGTACTTTAGTCGGCATTGTGCCTTTTTTATTTAATTCCGATGCAATTTCTGTGTTTCATCGTCAATAAGAAGGTACAAGGGATACAGTAAAGCTGAAGTGAAGCATCGGAATCTATAACTAGAGTCACAGGAATGGTTTAAACATAGACAGTAGGAAGAGTCAGTGCTCTCGTACTTAAGTCGGCATTGTGCCGTTTGTATTTAATTCCGATGCAATTTCTGTGTTTCATCGTCAATACGAAGGTCAGAGGTATACAGTAAAGCTTAAGCGAAGCACGGAATCTATAACTAGTGTCACAGGAACGGTTCAAAACATAGTCAGTACGATGTGTCTGTCTTCTTGTACTTAAGTCTGCATTCTGCCTTTCGTATTTAATTCCGATGCAATTTCTGTGTTTCACCGTCAATAAAAAGGTCAGAGGGATACAGTAAACCTGAAGAGAAGCATCGGAATCTATAACTAATGTCACAGAAATGGTTCAAAACATAGTCAGTTGGAAGAGTCAGTCTTTATGTCCTTAAGTCGGCATTGTGCCTTTTGTATATAATTCCGATACAATTTCTGTGTTTCATCGTCAACAAGAAGGTCAGAGCGATACAGTAAACCTGAAGTGAAGCATCGGAATCCAAAGCTAGTGTCACAGGAATGGTTCAAAGCATAGACAGTAGGAAGAGTCAGTCTTCTTGTACGTAAGTCGGCATTGTGCCTTTTGTATTTAATGCCGATGCAATTTCTATGTTTCATCGTCAATAACAAGGTCCAAGGGTAACAGTAAACCTGGAGTGAAGCATCCGAATCTATAACTAGTGTCAATGGAATGGTTCAAAAGATAGACAGTAAGAAGAGTCAGTCTTCTTGCACTTAAGTCGGCATTGTGCCTTTTATATTTAATTCCGATGTAATTTCTGTGTTTCATCGTCAATAAGAATGTCCAAGGGATACAGTAAACCTGAAGTGAAGCATCTGAATGTATAACTAGTGTCACAGGAATGGTTCAAATCATTGTCAATAAGAAGAGTCGTTCTTCATGTACTTAAGTCGGCATTGTGCCTTTTGTATTTAATTCCGATGCAATATCTGTGTTTCATCGTCAATAAGAAGCTACAAGGGATACAGTAAAGCTGAAGTGAAGCATCGGAATCTATAACTAGAGTCACAGGAATGGGTCAAACATAGACAGTAGGAAGAGTCATTGCTCTTATACTTAAGTCGGCATTGTGCCGTTTGTATTTAATTCCGATGCAATTTCTGTGTTTCACCGTCAATAAGAAGGTCCAAGGGATACAGTAAACCTGAAGTGAAGCATCGGAATCTATAACTTCAGTCACAGGAATGGTTCAAAACATAGACAGTACGAAGAGTCAGGTTTCTTGTACTTAAGTCGGCATTGTGCCTTTTGTATTTAATTCCGATGCAATTTCTGTGTTTCATCGGCAATAAGGTCAGAGGAATACAGTAAACCTGAAGTGAAGCATCGGAATCTATAACAAGTGTCACAGGAATGGTTCAAAACATAGACAGTAGGAAGAGTCAGTTTTCTTGTACTTAAGTCGGCATTGTGCCTTTTGTATTTAATTCCGATGCAATTTCTGTGTTTCATCGTCAACAAGAAGGTCAGATGGATACAGTAAACCTGAAGTGAATCATGGGAATCTATAACTAGTGTCACAGGAATGGTTCAAATCATAGTCAGTAAGAAGAGACCGTCTTCTTGTACTTAAGTTGGCATTGTGCCTTTCGTATTTAATTCCGATGCAATTTCTGTGTTTCACCGTCAATAAGAAGGTCAGAGGAATACAGTAAACCTGAAGTGAAGCATCGGAATCTATAACTAGTGTCACAGGAATGGTAAAAACATATACAGTAAGAAGAGTCATTCTTCTTGTGCTTAAGTCGGCATTGTGCCTTTTGTATTTAATTCTGATGCAATTTCTGTGTTTCATCGTCAACAAGAAGGTCAGATGGATACAGTAAACCTGAAGTGAAGCATCGGAATCCAAAACTAGTGTCACAGGAATGGTTCAAAACATAGACAGTAGGAAGAGTTAGTCTTCTTGTACGTAAGTCGGCACCGTGCCTTTTGTATTTAATGCCGATGCAATTTCTATGTTTCATCGTGAATAAGAAGGTCCAAGGGATACAGTAAACCTTAAGTGAAGCATCGGAATCTAGAACTAGTGTCACAGGATTGGTTCAAAAAATAAACAGTAAGAAGAGTCAGTCTTCTTGTACTTAATTCGGCATTGTGCCTTTTCTATTTAATTCCGATGCAATTTCTGTGTTTCATCGTCAATAAGAAGGTCAGAGGGATATAGTAAACCTGAAGTGAAGCATCGGAATCTATAACTAATGTCACAGGAATGGTTCAAAACATAGTCAGTAAGAAGAGTCAGTCTTCTTGTCCTTAAGTCGGCATTGTGCCTTTTGTATTTAATTCCGATGCAATTTCTGTGTTTCATCGTCAATAACAAGGTCCAAGGGTTACAGTAAACCTGGAGTGAAGCATCGGAATCTATAACTAGTGTCAATGTTATCGTTCAAAACATAGACGGTAAGAAGAGTCAGTCTTCTTGCACTTAAGTCGGCTTTGTGCCTTTTGTATTTAATTCCGATGCAATTTCTGTGTTTCATCGTAAATAAGAAGGTCCAAGGGATACAGTAAACCTGAAGTGAAGCATCGGAATCTATAACTAGTGGCACAGGAATGGTTCAAATCATTGTCAATAAGAAGAGTCGGTTTTCATGTACTTAAGTCGGCATTGTGCCTTTCTTATTTAATTCCGATGCAATTTCTGTGTTTCATCGTCAATAAGAATGTCCAAGGGATACAGTAAACCTGAAGTGAAGCATCGGAATCTACAACTAGTGTCACAGGATTAGTTCAAAACATAGACAGTAAGAAGAGTCAGTCTGTTTGTACTTAAGTCGGCATTGTGCATTTTGTATTTTATTCCGATGCAATTTCTGTGTTTCATCGTCAATACGAAGGTCAGAGGTATACATTAAACCTTAAGCGAAGCATCGGAAACTATAACTAGTGTCACAGGAATGGTTCAAAACATAGTCAGTACGAACTGTCAGTCTTCTTGTACTTAAGTCTGCATTCTGCCTTTCGTATTTATTTCCGATGCAATTTCTGTGTTTCACCGTCAATAAAAAGGTCAGAGGGATACAGTAAACCTGAAGAGAAGCATCGGAATCTTAACTAGTGTCACAGTAATGGCTCAAACGTAGACAGTAAGAAAAGTCAGTCTTCTTGTACTTAAGTCGGCATTGTGAAATTTCTATTTAATTCCGATGCAATTTCTGTGTTTCATCGTCAATAAGACGGTCAGAGGGATACAGTAAATCTGGAGTGAAGCATCGGAATCTATAACTAGGGTCACAGTAATGGTTCAAAACATAGACAGTAAGAAGAGTCAGTCTTCTTGTACTTAAGTCGGCATTGTGCCTTTTGTATTTAATTCCGACGCAATTTCTGTGTTTCATCGTCAATAAGAAGGTCCAAGGGAAACAGTAAACCTGAAGTGAAGCATCGGAATCTATAACTTCTGTCACAGGAATGGTTCAAAACATAGACAGTACGAAGAGTCAGTTTTCTTGTACTTAAGTCGGCATTGTGCCTTTTGCATTTAATTCCGATGCAATTTCTGTCTTTCATCGTCAATAAGAAGGCCAGAGGGATACAGTAAACCTGAAGAGAAGCATCGGAATCTATAACTAGTGTCACAGAAATGGTTCAAAACATAGTCAGTAGGAAGAGTCAGTCTTTCTGTCCTTAAGTCGGCATTGTGCCTTTTGTATTTAATTCCGATGCAATTTCTGTGTTTCATCGGCAATAAGGTCAGAGGGATACAGTAAACCTGAAGTTAAGCATCGGAATCCAAAACTAGTGTCACAGGAATGGTTCAAAACATAGACAGTAAGAAGAGTCAGTCTTCTTGTCCTTAAGTCGGCATTGTGCCTTTTGTATTTAATTCCGATGCAATTTCTGTGTTTCATCGTCAATAACAAGGTCCAAGGGTTACAGTAAACCTGGAGTGAAGCATCGGAATCTATAACTAGTGTCAATGTTATCGTTCAAAACATAGACGGTAAGAAGAGTCAGTCTTCTTGCACTTAAGTCGGCATTGTGCCTTTTGTATTTAATTCCGATGCAATTTCTGTGTTTCATCGTCAATAAGAAGGTCCAAGGGATACAGTAAACCTGAAGTGAAGCATCGGAATCTATAACTAGTGGCACAGGAATGGTTCAAATCATTGTCAATAAGAAGAGTCGGTTTTCATGTACTTAAGTCGGCATTGTGCCTTTCTTATTTAATTCCGATGCAATATCTGTGTTTCATCGTCAATAAGAATGTCCAAGGGATACAGTAAACCTGAAGTGAAGCATCGGAATCTACAACTAGTGTCACAGGATTAGTTCAAAACATAGACAGTAAGAAGAGTCAGTCTGTTTGTACTTAAGTCGGCATTGTGCCTTTTGTATTTAATTCCGATGCAATTTCTGTGTTTCATCGTCAATAAGAAGGTCAGAGGGAGACAATAAACCTGAAGTGAAGCATGGGAATCTATAACTAGTGTCACACGAATGGTTCAAAACATAGTCAGTAAGAAGAGACCGTCTTCTTGTACTTAAGTCGGCATTGTGCCTTTCGTATTTAATTCCGAAGCAATTTCTGTGTTTCGCCGTCAATAAGAAGGTCAAAGGAATACAGTAAACCTGAAGTGAAGCATCGGAATCTATAACTAGTGTCATAGGAATGGTAAAAACATATACAGTAAGAAGAGTCAGTCTTCTTGTACTTAAGTCGGCATTGTGCCTTTTGTATTTAATTCCGATGCAATTTCTGTGTTTCATCGGCAATAAGGTCAGAGGGATACAGTAAACCTGAAGTGAAGCATCGGAATCTATAACTAGTGTCACAGGAATGGTTCATAACATAGTCAGCAAGAAGAGTCAGTCTTCTTGTACTTAAGTCGGCATTGTGCATTTTCTATTTAATTCCGATGCAATTTCTGTGTTTCATCGTGAATATGAAGGTCCAAGGGATACAGTAAACCTGAAGTGAAGCATTGGAATCTACAACTAGTGTCACAGGATTGGTTCAAAAAATAGTCAGTAAGAAGAGACAGTCTTCTTGTACTTAATTCGGCATTGTGCCTTTTCTATTTAATTCCGATACAATTTCTGTGTTTCATCGTCAATAAGAAGGTCCACGGGATATAGTAAACCTGAAGTGAAGCATCGGAATCTATAACTAGTGTCACAGGAATAGTTCAAACATAGTAAGAAGAGTCAGTCTTCTTGTACTTAAGTCAGCATTGTGCCTTTTCTATTTAATTCCGATGCAATTTCTGTGTTTCATCGTCAATAAGAAGGTCCAAGGGATACAGTAAACCTGGAGTGAAGCATCGGAAATTAAAACTAGTGTCACAGGAATGGTTCAAAACATAGACAGTAAGAAGAGTCAGTCTTCTTGTACGTAAGTCGGCATTGTCCCTTTTGTATTTAATTCCGATGCAATTTCTGTGTTTCATCGTCTGTATGAACGTCCAAAGTATACAGTAAACCTGAAGTGAAGCATCGGAATCTATAACTAGTGTCACAGGAATGGTCCATAACATAGTCAGCAAGAAGAGTCAGTCTTCTTGTACTTAAGTCGGCATTGTGCATTTTCTATTTAATTCCGATGCAATTTCAGTGTTTCATCGTCAATAAGAAGGTCCAAGGGATACAGTAAACCTAAAGTGAAGCATCGGAATCTACAAGTAGTGTCACAGGATTGGTTCAAAACATAGACAGTAAGAAGAGTCAGTCTTCTTGTACTTAATTCGTCATTGTGCCTTTTCTACTTAATTCCGATGCAATTTCTGAGTTTCATCTCCAATAAGAAGGTCAGAGGGATATAGTAAATCTGAAGTGAAGCATCGGAATCTATAACTAATGTCACAGGAATGGTTCAAAACATAGTCAGTAAGTAGAGTCAGTCTTCTTGTCCTTAAGTCGGCATTGTGCCTTTAGTATTTAATTCCGATGCAATTTCTGTGTTTCATCGGCAATAAGGTCAGAGGGATACAGTAAACCTGAAGTGAAGCATCGGAATCTATAACTAGTTTCACAGGAATGGTTCAAAACATAGACAGTAGGAAGAGTCAGTCTTCTTGTACTTAAGTCGGCACTGTGCCTTTTGTATATAATTCCGATACAATTTCTGTGTTTCATCGTCAACAAGAAGGTCAGAGTGATACAGTAAACCTGAAGTGAAGCATCGGAATCCAAAGCTAGTGTCACAGGAATGGTTCAAAGCATAGACAGTAGGAAGAGTCAGTCTTCTTGTACGTAAGTCGGCATTGTGCCTTTTGTATTTAATGCCGATGCAATTTCTATGTTTCATCGTCAATAACAAGGTCCAAGGGTTACAGTAAACCTGGAGTGAAGCATCCGAATCTATAACTAGTGTCAATGGAATGGTTCAAAACATAGACAGTAAGAAGAGTCAGTCTTCTTGCACTTAAGTCGGCATTGTGCCTTTTATATTTAATTCCGATGTAATTTCTGTGTTTCATCGTCAATAAGAATGTCCAAGGGATACAGTAACCCTGAAGTGAAGCATCGGAATGTATAACTAGTGTCACAGGAATGGTTCAAATCATTGTCAATAAGAAGAGTCGTTCTTCATGTACTTAAGTCGGCATTGTGCCTTTTGTATTTAATTCCGATGCAATATCTGTGTTTCATCGTCAATAAGAAGCTACAAGGGATACAGTAAAGCTGAAGTGAAGCATCGGAATCTATAACTAGAGTCACAGGAATGGGTCAAACATAGACAGTAGGAAGAGTCATTGCTCTTGTACTTAAGTCGGCATTGTGCCGTTTGTATTTAATTCCGATGCAATTTCTGTGTTTCACCGTCAATAAGAAGGTCCAAGGGATACAGTAAACCTGAAGTGAAGCATCGGAATCTATAACTTCAGTCACAGGAATGGTTCAAAACATAGACAGTACGAAGAGTCAGTTTTCTTGTACTTAAGTCGGCATTGTGCCTTTTGTATTTAATTCCGATGCAATTTCTGTGTTTTATCGTCAATATGAAGGTCAGAGGGATACAGTAAACCGAAAGTGAAGCATCGGAATCTATAACTAGTGTCACAGGAATGGTTCAAAACATAGTCAGTAAGAAGAGTCAGTCTTCTTGTCCTTAAGTCAACATTGAGCCTTTTGTATTTAATTCCGATGCAATTTCTGTGTTTCATCGGCAATAAGGTCAGAGGAATACAGTAAACCTGAAGCGAAGCATCGGAATCTATAACAAGTGTCACAGGAATGGTTCAAAACATAGACAGTAGGAAGAGTCAGTTTTCTTGTACTTAAGTCGGCATTGTGCCTTTTGTATTTAATTCCGATGCAATTTCTGTTTTTCATCGTCAACAAGAAGGTCAGATGGATACAGTTAACCTGAAGTGAAGCATCGGAATCAGAAACTAGTGTCACAGGAATGGTTCAAAACATAGACAGTAGGAAGAGTTAGTCTTCTTGTACGTAAGTCGGCATCGTGCCTTTTGTATTTAATGCCGATGCAATTTCTATGTTTCATCGTCAATAAGAAGGTCCAAGGTATACAGCAAACATGAAGTGAAGCATCGGAATCTATAACTAGTGTCACAGGATTGGTTCAAAAAATAGACAGTTAGAAGAGTCAGTCTTCTTGTACTTAATTCGGCATTGTGCCTTTTCTATTTAATTCCGATGCAATTTCTGTGTTTCATCGTCAATAAGAAGGTCAGAGGGATACAGTAAACCTGGAGTGAAGCATCGGAATCCAAAACTAGTGTCAAAGGAATGGTTCAAAACATAGACAGTAAGAAGAGTCAGTCTTCTTGTACGTAAGTCGGCATTGTGCCTTTTGTATTTAATTCCGATGCAATGTCTGTGTTTCATCGTCTGTAAGAAGGTCCAAAGTATACAGTAAATCTAAAGTGAAGCATCGGAATCTATAACTAGTGTCACAGGAATGCTTCATAACATAGTCAGCAAGAAGAGTCAGTCTTCTTGTAGTTAAGTCGGTATTGTGCATTTTCTATTTAATTCCGATGCAATTTCTGTGTTTCATCGTGAATAAGAAGGTCCAATGGATACAGTAAACCTGAAGTGAAGCATCGGAATCTACAACTAGTGTCACAGGATTGGTTCAAAACATAGACAGGAAGAAGAGTCAGTCTTCTTGTACTTAAGTCGGCATTGTGCCTTTTGTATTTAATTCCGATGCAATTTCTGTGTTTCACCGTCAATAAGACGGTCAAAGGGATACAGTAAACCTGGAGTGAAGCATCGGAATCTATAACTAGAGTCATAGTAATGGTTCAAAACATAGACAGTAAGAAGAGTCAGTCTTCTTGTACTTCAGTCGGCATTGTGCCTTTTGTGTTTAATTCCGACGCAATTTCTGTGTTTCATCGTCAATAAGAAGGTCCAAGGGAAGCAGTAAACCTGAAGTGAAGCATCGGAATCCATAACTTCTGTCACAGGAATGGTTCAAAGCATAGACAGCACGAAGAGTCAGTTTTCTTGTACTTAAGTCGGCATTGTGGCTTTTGTATTTAATTCCGATGCAATTTCTGTGTTTCATCGTCAATAAGAAGGTCAGAGGGATACAGTAAACCGGAAGAGAAGCATCGTAATCTATAACTAGTGTCACAGAAATTGTTCAAAACATAGTCAGTAGGAAGAGTCAGTCTTTCTGTCCTTAAGTCGGCAGTGTGCCTTTTGTATTTAATTCCGATGCAATTTCTTTGTTTCATCGGCAATAAGGTCAGAGGGATACAGTAAACCTGAAGTTAAGCATCGGAATCCAAAACTAGTGTCACAGGAATGGTTCAAAACATAGACAGTAAGAAGAGTCAGTCTTCTTGTACGTATGTCAGCATTGTGCCTTTTGTATTTAATTCCGATGCAATTTCTGTGTTTCATCGCCAATAAGAAGGTCCAAAGTACACAGTAAACCTGAAGTGAAGCATCGGAATCTATAACTAGTGTCACAGGAATGGTTAATAACATAGCAAGAAGAGTCAGTCTTCTTGTACTTATGACCGCGTTGTGCATTTTCTATTTAATTCCCATGCAATTTCTGTGTTTCATCGTCAATAAGAAGGTCCAAGGAATACAGTAAACCTCTAGTGAAGCATCGGAATCTACAACTAGTGTCACAGGATTGATTCAAAACATAGACAGGAAGAAGAGTCAGTCTTCTTGTACTTAAGTCGGCATTGTGCCTTTCGTATTTAATTCCGATGCAATTTCTGTGTTTCATCGTCAACAATAAGGTCAGATGGATACAGTAAACCTGAAGTGAAACATCGGAATCCAAAACTATTGTCACAGGAATGGTTCAAAACATAGACAGTAGGAAGAGTTAGTCTTCTTGTACGTAAGTCGGCATCGTGCCTTTTGTATTTAATGCCGATGCAATTTCTATGTTTCATCGTCAATAAGAAGGTCCAAGGTATACAGCAAACCTGAAGTGAAGCATCGGAATCTACAACTAGTGTCACAGGATTGATTCAAAACATAGACAGGAAGATGAGTCAGTCTTCTTGTACTTAAGTCGGCATTGTGCCTTTCGTATTTAATTCCGATGCAATTTCTGTGTTTCATCGTCAACAATAAGGTCAGATGGATACAGTAAACCTGAAGTGAAACATCGGAATCCAAAACTATTGTCACAGGAATGGTTCAAAACATAGACAGTAGGAAGAGTTAGTCTTCTTGTACGTAAGTCGGCATCGTGCCTTTTGTATTTAATGCCGATGCAATTTCTATGTTTCATCGTCAATAAGAAGGTCAGAGGAATACAGTAAACCTGAAGTGAAGCATCGGAGTCTATAAATAGTGTCACAGGAATGGTAAAAACATATACAGTAAGAAAAGTCAGTCTTCTTGTACTTAAGTCGGCATTGTGCCTTTTGTATTTATTTCCGATGCAATTTCTGTGTTTCATCGTCAACAATAAGGTCAGATGGATACAGTAAACCTGAAGTGAAACATCGGAATCCAAAACTATTGTCACAGGAATGGTTCAAAACATAGACAGTAGGAAGAGTTAGTCTTCTTGTACGTAAGTCGGCATCGTGCCTTTTGTATTTAATGCCGATGCAATTTCTATGTTTCATCGTCAATAAGAAGGTCCAAGGTATACAGCAAACCTGAAGTGAAGCATCGGAATCTATAACTAGTGTCACAGGAATGGTTCAAACATAGTCAGTAAGAAGAGTCAGTCTTCTTGTACTTTAGTCGGCATTGTGCCTTTTCTATTTAATTAAGATGCAATTTCTGTGTTTCATCGTCAATAAGAAGGTCAGAGGGATATAGTAAACCTGAAGTGAAGCATCGGAATCTATAACTAATGTCACAGGAATGGTTCAAATCATAGTCAGTAAGAAGAGTCAGTCTTCTTGTCCTTAAGTCGGCATTGTGCCTTTTGTATTTAATTCCGATGCAATTTCTGTGTTTCATCGTCAATAACAAGGACCAAATGTTACAGTAAACCTGGAGTGAAGCATCGGGATCTATAACTAGTGTCAATGGAATCGTTCAAAACATGGACGGTAAGAAGAGTCAGTCTTCTTGCACTTAAGTCGGCATTGTGCCTTTTGTATTTAATTCCGATGCAATTTCTGTGTTTCATCGTCAATAAGAAGGTCCAAGGGATACAGTAAACCTTAAGTGAAGCATCGAAATCTATAACTAGTGTCACAGGAATGGTTCAAATCATTGTCAATAAGAAGAGTCAGTCTTCTTGTACTTTAGTCGGCATTGTGCCTTTTCTATTTAATTCCGATGCAATTTCTGTGTTTCATCGTCAATAAGAAGGTCAGAGGGATATAGTAAACCTGAAGTGAAGCAACGGAATGTATAACTAATGTCACAGGAATGGTTCAAATCATAGACAGTAAGAAGAGTCAGTCTTCTTGTACTTAAGTCGGAATTGTGCCATTTCTTTTTAATTCCGATGCAATTTCTGTGTTTCATCGGCAATAAGGTCAGAGGGATACAGTAAACCTGAAGTGAAGCATCGGAATCTATAACTAGTGTCACAGGAATGGTTCAAAACATAGACAGTAAGAAGAGTCAGTTTTCTTTTACTTAAGTCGGCATTGTGCCTTTTGTATTTAATTCCGATGCTATTTCTGTGTTTCATCGTCAACAAGAAGGTCAGATGGATACAGTAAACCTGAAGTGAAGCATCGGAATCCAAAACTAGTGTCACAAGAATGGTTCAAAACATAGACAGTAGGAAGAGTTAGTCTTCTTGTACGTAAGTCGGCATCGTGCCTTTTGTATTTAATGCCGATGCCATTTCTATGTTTCATCGTCAATAAGAAGGTCCAACGTATACAGCAAACCTGAAGTGAAGCATCGGAATCTGTAACTAGTGTCACAGGAATGGTTCAAACATAGTCAGTAAGAAGAGTCAGTCTTCTTGTACTTAAGTCGGCACTGTGCCATTTCTATTTAATTCCGATGCAATTTCTGTGTTTCATCGTCAATAAGAAGGTCCAAGCGATATAGTAAACCTGGAGTGAAGCATCGGAATCCAAAACTAGTGTCACAGGAATGGTTCAAAACATAGACAGTAAGAAGAGTCAGTCTTCTTGTACGTAAGCCGGCATTGTGCCTTTTGTATTTAATTCCGATGCAATTTCTGTGTTTCATCGTCTGTAAGAAGGTCCAAAGTATACAGTAAACCTGAAGTGAAGCATCGGAATCTATAACTAGTGTCACAGGAATGGTTCAACACATAGTCAGCAAGAAGAGTCAGTCTTCTTGTAGTTAAGTCGGCATTGTGCATTTTCTATTTAATTCCGATGCAATTTCTGTGTTTCATCGTGAATAAGAAGGTCCAAGGGATACAGTAAACCTGAAGTGAAGCATCGGAATCTACAACTAGTGTCACAGGATTGGTTCAAAAATTAGACAGTAAGAAGAGTCAGTCTTCTTGTACTTAATTCGGCATTGTGCCTTTTCTATTTAATTCCGATGCAATTTCTGTGTTTCATCGTCAATAAGAAGGTCTACGGGATATAGTAAACCTGAAGTGAAGCATCGGAATCTATAACTAATGTCAAAGGAATGGTTCAAAACATAGTCAGTAAGAAGAGTCAGTCTTCTTGTCCTTATGTCGGCATTGTGCCTTTTGTATTTAATTCCGATGCAATTTCTGTGTTTCATCGTCAATAACAAGGTCCAAGGGTTACAGTAAACCTGGAGTGAAGCATCGGAATCTATAACTAGTGTCAATGGAATCGTTCAAAACATAGACGGTAAGAAGAGTCAGTCTCCTTGCACTTAAGTCGGCATTGTGCCTTTTGTATTTAATTCCGATGCAATTTCTGTGTTTCATCGTCAATAAGACGGTCGAAGGGATACAGTAAACCTGGAGTGAAGCATCGGAATCTATAACTAGAGTCACACTAATGGTTCCAAACATAGACAGTAAGAAGAGTCAGTCTTCTTGTACTTAAGTCGGCATTGTGCCTTTTGTATTTAATTCCGACGCAATTTCTGTGTTTCATCGTCAATAAGAAGGTCCAAGGGAAACAGTAAACCTGAAGTGAAGCATCGGAATCCATAACATCTGTCACAGGAATGGTTCAAAACGTAGACAGTACGAAGAGTCAGTTTTCTTGTACTTAAGTCGGCATTGTGGCATTTGTATTTAATTCCGATGCAATTTCCGTGTTTCATCGTCAATAAGAAGGTCAGAGGGATACAGTAAACCTAAAGAGAAGCATAGGAATCTATAACTAGTGTCACAGAAATGGTTCAAAACATAGTCAGTAGGAAGAGTCAGTCTTTCTGTCCTTAAGTCGGCATTGTGCCTTTTGTATTTAATTCCGACGCAATTTCTGTGTTTCATCGCCAATAAGAAGGTCCAAAGTACACAGTAAACCTGAAGTGAAGCATCGGAATCTATAACTAGTGTCACAGGAATGGTTAATAACATAATCAGCAAGAAGAGTCAGTCATCTTGTACTTAAGTCCGCATTGTGCATTTTCTATTTAATTCCGATGCAATTTCTGTGTTTCATCGTCAATAAGTAGGTCCAAGGGATACAGTAAACCTCTAGTGAAGCATCGGAATCTACAACTAGTGTCATAGGATTGGTTCTAAACATAGACAGGAAGAAGAGTCAGTCTTCTTGTACTTAAGTCGGCATTGTGCCTTTTCTATTTAATTCCGATGCAATTTCTGTGTTTCATCGTGAATGAGATAGTCAGAGGGAGACAGTAAACCTGAAGTGAAGCATGGGAATCTATAACTAGTGTCACAGGAATGGTTCAAAACATAGTCAGTAAGAAGAGACCGTCTTCTTGTACTTAAGTCGGGATTGTGCCTTTCGTATTTAATTCCGAAGCAATTTCTGTGTTTCACCGTCAATAAGAAGGTCAGAGGAATACAGTAAACCTGAAGTGAAGCATCGGAATCTATAACTAGTGTCACAGGAATGGTAAAAACATATACATTAAGAAGAGTCAGTCTTCTTGTACTTAAGTCGGCATTGTGCCTTTTGTATTTAATTCCGATGCAATTTCTGTGTTTCATCGGCAATAAGGTCAGAGGGATACAGTAAATCTGAAGTGAAGCATCGGAATCTATAACTAGTGTCACAGGAATGGTTCAAACATAGTCAGTAAGAAGAGTCAGTCTTCTTGTACTTAAGTCGGCATAGTGCCATTTCTATTTAATTCCGATGCAATTTCTGTGTTTCATCGTCAATAAGAAGGTCCAAGGGATACAGTAAACCTGGAGTGAAGCATCGGAATCGAAAACTAGTGTCACAGGAATGGTTCAAAACATAGACAGTAAGAAGAGTCAGTCTTCTTGTACGTAAGTCGGCATTGTGCATTTTGAATTTAATTCCGATGCAATTTCTGTGTTTCATCGTCTGTAAGAGGGTCCAAAGTATACAGTAAACCTGAAGTGAAGCATCGGAATCTATAACTAGTGTCACAGGAGTGGTTCATTACATAGTCAGCAAGAAGAGTCAGTCTTCTTGTACTTAAGTCGGCATTGTGCATTTTCTATTTAATTCCGATGCAATTTCTGTGTTTCATCGTCAATAACAAGGTCCAAGGGTTACAGTAAACCTGGAGTGAAGCATCGGAATCTATAACTAGTGTCAATGGAATCGTTCAAAACATAGACGGTAAGAAGAGTCAGTCTTCTTGCACTTAAGTCGGCATTGTGCCTTTTGTATTTAATTCCGATGCAATTTCTGTGTTTCATCGTCAATAAGAAGGTCCAAGGGATACAGTAAACCTGAAGTGAAGCATCGGAATCTATAACTAGTGTCACAGGAATGGTTCAAATCATTGTCAATTAGAAGAGTCGGTCTTCACGTACTTAAGTCGGCATTGTGCGTTTCTTATTTAATTCCGATGCAATTTCTGTGTTTCATCGTCAATAAGAAGGTACAAGGGATACAGTAAAACTGAAGTGAAGCATCGGAATCTATAACTAAAGTCACAGGAATGGTTAAAACATAGACAGTAGAAAGAGTTAGTGCTCTTGTACTTAAGTCGGCATTGTGCCTTTTGTAATTAATTCCGATGCAAATTCTGTGTTTCATCGTCAATAAGAAGGTCTAAGGGATACAGTAAACCTCTTGTGAAGCATCGGAATCTACAACTAGTGTCACAGGATTGGTTCAAAACATAGACAGGAAGAAGAGTCAGTCTTCTTGTACTTAAGTCGGCATTGTGCCTTTTCTATTTAATTCCGATTTAATTTCTGTGTTTCATCGTCAATAAGAAGGTCAGAGGGAGACAGTAAACCTGAAGTGAAGCATGGGAATCTATAACTAGTGTCACAGGAATGGTTGAAAACAAAGTCAGTAAGAAGAGACCGTCTTCTTGTACTTATGTCGGCATTGTGCCTTTCGTATTTAATTCCAATGCAATTTCTGTGTTTCACCGTCAATAAGAAGGTCAGAGGAATACAGTAAACCTGAAGTGAAGCATCGGAATCTATAACTAGTGTCACAGGAATGGTAAAAACGTATACAGTAAGAAGAATCTGTCTTCTTGTACTTAAGTCGGCATTGTGCCTTTTGTATTTAATTCCGATGCAATTTCTGTGTTTCATCGGCAATAAGGTCAGAGGGATACAGTAAACCTGAAGTGAAGCATCGGAATCTATAACCAGTGTCACAGGAATGGTTCAAACCATAGACAGTAGGAAGAGTCAGTTTTCTTGTACTTAAGTCGGCATTGTGCTTTTTGTATTTAATTCCGATGCAATTTCTGTGTTTCATCGTTAACAAGAAGGTCAGATGGATACAGTAAACCTGGAGTGAAGCATCGGAATCCAAAACTAGTGTCACAGGAATGGTTCAAAACATAGACAGTAAGAAGAGTCAGTCTTCTTGTACGCAAGTCGGCATTGTGCCTTTTGTATTTAATTCCGATGCAATTTCTGTGTTTCATCGTCTGTAAGAAGGTCCAAAGTATACAGTAAACCTGAAGTGAAGCATCGGAATCTATAGCTAGTGTCACAGGAATGGTTCATAACATAGTCTGCAAGAAGAGTCAGTCTTCTTGTACTTAATTCGGCATTGTGCCTTTTCTATTTAATTCCGATGCAATTTCTGTGTTTCATCGTCAATTAGAAGGTCAGAGGGATATAGTAAACCTGAAGTGAAGCATCGGAATCTGTAACTAATGTCACAGGAATGGTTCAAAACATAGTCAGTAAGAAGAGTCAGTCATCTTGTCCTTAAGTCGGCATTGTGCCTTTTGTATTTAATTCCGATGCAATTTCTGTGTTTCATCGTCAATAACAAGGTCCAAGGGTTACAGTAAACCTGGAGTGAAGCATCGGAATCTATAACTAGTGTCAATGGAATCGTTCAAAACATAGACGGTAAGAAGAGTCAGTATTCTTGCACTTAAGTCGGAATTGTGCCTTTTGTATTTAATTCCGATGCAATTTCTGTGTTTCATCGTCAATAAGAAGGTCCAAGGGATACAGTAAACCTGAAGTAAAGCATCGGAATCTATAACTAGTGTCAATGGAATCGTTCAAAACATAGACGGTAAGAAGAGTCAGTCTTCTTGCACTTAAGTCGGCATTGTGCCTTTTTTATTTAATTCCGATGCAATTTCTGTGTTTCATCGTCAATAAGAAGGACAAGGGATACAGTAAAGCTGAAGTGAAGCATCGGAATCTATAACTAGAATCACAGGAATGGTTCAAACATAGACAGTAGGAAGAGTCAGTGCTCTTGTACTTAAGTCGGCAATGTGCCGTTTGTATTTAATTCCGATGCAATTTCTGTGTTTCATCGTCAATAAGAAGGTCCAAGGCATACAGTAAACTTGGAGTGAAGCATCGGAATCCAAAACTAGTGTCACAGGAAAGGTTCAAAACATAGACAGTAAGAAGAGTCAGTCTTCTTGTACGTAAGTCGGCATTGTGCCTTTTGTATTTAATTCCGATGCAATTTCTGTGTTTCATCGTCTGTAAGAAGGTCCAAAGTATACAGTAAATCTGAAGTGAAGCATCGGAATCTATAACTAGTGTCACAGGAATGATTCATAACATAGTCAGCAGGAAGAGTCAGTCTTCTTGTAGTTAAGTCGGCATTGTGCATTTTCTATTTAATTCCGATGCAATTTCTGTGTTTCATCGCCAATAAGAAGGTCCACGGGATATAGTAAACCTGAAGTGAAGCATCGGAATTTATAACTAATGTCACAGGAATGGTTCAAAACATAGTCAGTAAGAAGAGTCAGTCTTCTTGTCCTTATGTCGGCATTGTGCCTTTTGTATTTAATTCCGATGCAATTTCTGTGTTTCATCGTCAATAACAAGGTCCAAGGGTTACAGTAAACCTGGAGTGAAGCATCGGAATCTATAACTAGTGTCAATGGAATCGTTCAAAACATAGACGGTAAGAAGAGTCAGTCTTCTTACACTTAAGTCGGCATTGTGCCTTTTGTATTTAATTCCGATGCAATTTCTGTGTTTCATCGTCAATAAGAAGGTCCAAGGGATACAGTAAACCTGAAGTGAAGCATCGGAATCTATAACTAGTGTCACATGAATAGTTCAAATCATTGTCAATAAGAAGAGTCGGTCTTCATGTACTTAAGTCGGCATTGTGCCTTTTTTATTTAATTCCGATGCAATTTCTGTGTTTCATCGTCAATAAGAAGGTACAAGGGATACAGTAAAGTTGAAGTGAAGCATCGGAATCTATAACTATAGTCACAGGAATGGTTTAAACATAGACAGTAGGAAGAGTCAGTGCTCTTGTACTTAAGTCGGCATTGTGCCGTTTGTATTTAATTCCGATGCAATTTCTGTGTTTCATCGTCAATACGAAGGTCAGAGGTATACAGTAAAGCTTAAGCGAAGCACGGAATGTATAACTAGTATCACAGGAATGGTTCAAAACATAGTCAGTAAGAAGTGTCAGTCTTCTTGTACTTAAGTCTGCATTCTGCCTTTCGTATTTAATTCCGATGCAATTTCTGCGTTTCACCGTCAATAAGAAGGTCAGAGGGATACAGTAAACCTGAAGAGAAGCATCGGAATCTATAACTAGTGTCACAGAAATGGTTCAAAACATAGTCAGTTGGAAGAGTCAGTCTTTATGTCCTTAAGTCGGCATTGTGCCTTTTGTATTTAATTCCGATGCAATTTCTGTGTTTCATCGCCAATAAGAAGGTCCAAAGTACACAGTAAACCTGAAGTGAAGCATCGGAATCTATAACTAGTGTCACAGGAATGGTTAATAACATAGTCAGCAAGAAGAGTCAGTGTTCTTGTACTTAAGTCGGCATTGTGCCTTTTCTATTTAATTCCGATGCAATTTCTGTGTTTTATCGTCAATAAGAAGGTCAGAGGAATACAGTAAACCTGAAGTGAAGCATCGGAATTAATAACTAGTGTCACAGGAATGGTAAAAACATATAAAGTAAGAAGAGTCAGTCTTCTTGTACTTAAGTCGGCATTGTGCCTTTCGTATTTAATTCCGATGCAATTTCTGTGTTTCATCGGCAATAAGGTCAGAGGGATACAGTAAACCTGAAGTGAAGCATCGGAATCTATAACTAGTGTCACAGGAATGGTTCAAAACATAGAAAGTAGGAAGAGTCAGTTTTTTTGTACTTAAGTCGGCATTGTGCCTTTTGTATTTAATTCCGATGCAATTTCTGTGTTTCATCGGCAATAAGGTCAGAGGGATACAGTAAACCTGAAGTGAAGCATCGGAATCCAAAACTAGTGTCACAGGAATGGTTCAAAACATAGACAGTAGGAAGAGTTAGTCTTCTTGTACGTAAGTCGGCATCGTGCCTTCTGTATTTAATGCCGATGCATTTTCTATGTTTCATCGTCAATAAGAAGGTCCAAGGTATACAGCAAACCTGAAGTGTAGCATCGGAATCTATAACTAGTGTCAATGGAATCGTTCAAAACATAGACGGTAAGAAGAGTCAGTCTTCTTACACTTAAGTCTGCATTGTGCCTGTTGTATTTAATTCCGATGCAATTTCTGTGTTTCATCGTCAATTAGAAGGTCCAAAGGATACAGTAAACCTGAAGTGAAGCATCGGAATCTATAACTAGTGTCACAGGAATGGTTCAAATCATTGTCAATAAGAAGAGTCGGTCTTCATGTACTTAAGTCGGCATTGTGCCTTTTTTATTTAATTCCGATGCAATTTCTGTGTTTCATCGTCAATAAGAAGGTACAAGGGATACAGTAAAGCTGAAGTGAAGCATCGGAATCTATAACTAGAGTCACAGGAATAGTTTAAACATAGACAGTAGGAAGAGTCAGTACTCTTGTACTTAAGTCGGCATTGTGCCGTTTGTATTTAATTCCGATGCAATTTCTGTGTTTCATCGTCAATACGAAGGTCAGAGGTATACAGTAAAGCTTAAGCGAAGCACGGAATGTATAACTAGTGTCACAGGAATGGTTCAAAACATAGTCAGTACGAAGTGTCAGTCTTCTTATACTTAAGTCTGCATTCTGCCTTTCGTATTTAATTCCGATGCAATTTCTGTGTTTCACCGTCAATAAAAAGGTCAGAGGGATACAGTAAACCTGAAGAGAAGCATCGGAATCTATAACTAGTGTCACAGAAATGGTTCAAAACATAGTCAGTTGGAAGAGTCAGTCTTTATGTCCTTAAGTCGGCATTGTGCCTTTTGTATTTAATTCGGATGCAATTTCTGTGTTTCATCGGCAATAAGGTCAGAGGGATACAGTAAACCTAAAGTTAAGCATCGGAATCCAAAACTAGTGTCACAGGAATGGTTCAAAACATAGACAGTAGGAAGAGTTAGTCTTCTTGTACGTAAGTCGGCATCGTGCCTTCTGTATTTAATGCCGATGCAATTTCTATGTTTCATCGTCAATAAGAAGGTCCAAGGTATACAGCAAACCTGAAGTGAAGCATCGGAATCTATAACTAGTGTCACAGGAATGGTTCAAACATAGTCAGAAAGCAGGGTCAGTCTTCTTGTACTTAAGTCAGCATTGTGCCTTTTCTATTTAATTCCGTTGCAATTTCTGTGTTTCATCGTCAATAAGAAGGCCCAAGGGATACAGTAAACCTGAAGTGAAGCATCAGAATCTACAACTAGTGTCACAGGATTGGTTCAAAAAATAGACAGTAAGAAGAGTCAGTCTTCATGTACTTAATTCGGCATTGTGCCTTTTCTATTTAATTCCGATGCAATTTCTGTGTTTCATCGACAATAAGAAGGTCAGAGGGATATAGTAAACCTGAAGTGAAGCATCGGAATCTATAACTAATGTCACAGGAATGGTTCAAAACATAGTCAGTAAGAAGAGTCAGTCTTCTTGTCCTTAAGTCGACATTGTGCCTTTTGTATTTAATTCCGATGCAATTTCTGTGTTTCATCGTCAATAACAAGGTATAAGGGTTACAGTAAACCTGGAGTGAAGCATCGGAATCTATAACTAGTGTCACAGGAATGGTTCAAACATAGTCAGTAAGAAGAGTCAGTCTTCTTGTACTTAAGTCGGCATTGTGCCATTTCTATTTAATTCCGACGCAATTTCTGTGTTTCATCGTCAATAAGAAGGTCCAAGGGATACAGTAAACCTGGAGTGAAGCATCGGAATCCAAAACTAGTGTCACAGGAATGGTTCAAAACATAGACAGTAAGAAGAGTCAGTCTTCTTCTACGTAAGTCGGCATTGTGCCTTTTGTATTTAATTCCGATGCAATTTCTGTGTTTCATCGTCTGTAAGAAGGTCCAAAGTATACAGTAAACCAGAAGTGAAGCATCGGAATCTATAACTAGTGTCACAGGAATGGTTCATAACATAGTCAGCAAGAAGAGTCAGTCTTCTTGTAGTTAAGTCGGCATTGAGCATTTTCTTTTTAATTCCGATGCAATTTCTGTGTTTCATCGTGAATAAGAAGGTCCAAGGGATACAGTAAACCTGAAGTGAAGCATCGGAATCTACAACTAGTGTCACAGGATTGGTTCAAAAAATAGACAGTAAGAAGAGTCAGTCTTCTTGTACTTAATTCGGCATTGTGCCTTTTCTATTTAATTCCGATGCAATTTCTGTGTTTCATCGTCAATAAGAAGGTCCACGGGATATAGTAAACCTGAAGTGAAGCATCGGAATCTATAACTAATGTCACAGGAATGGTTCAAAATATAGTAAGAAGAGTCAGTCTTCTTGTCCTTAAGTCGGCATTGTGCCTTTTGTATTTAATTCCGATGCAATTTCTGTGTTTCATCGTCAATAACAAGGTCCAAGGGTTACAGTAAACCTGGAGTGAAGCATCGGAATCTATAACTAGTGTCAATGGAATCGTTCAAATCATAGACGGTAAGAAGAGTCAGTCTTCTTGCACTTAAGTCGGCATTGTGCCTTTTGTATTTAATTCCGATGCAATTTCTGTGTTTCATCGTCAATAAGAAGGTCCAACGGATACAGTAAACCTGAAGTGAAGCATCGGAATCTATAACTAGTGTCACAGGAATGGTTCAAATCATTGTCAATAAGAAGAGACGGTCTTCATGTACTTAGGTCGGCATTGTGTCTTTTTTATTTAATTCCGATGCAATTTCTGTGTTTCATCGTCAATAAGAAGGACAAGGAATACAGTAAAGCTGAAGTGTAGCATCGGAATCTATAACTAGAGTCACAGGAATGGTTCAATCATAGACAGTAGGAAGAGTCAGTGCTCTTGTACTTAAGTCGGCATTGTGCTGTTTGTATTTATTTCCGATGCAATTTCTGTGTTTCATCGTCAATAAGAAGGTCCAAGGATACAGTAAACCTGAAGTGAAGCATCGGAATCTACAACTAGTGTCACAGGATTGGTTCAAAACATAGACAGTAAGAAGAGTCAGTCTTCTTGTACTTAAGTCGGAATTGTGCCATTTCTTTTTAATTCCGATGCAATTTCTGTGTTTCATCGGCAATAAGGTCAGAGGGATACAGTAAACCTGAAGTGAAGCATCGGAATCTATAACTAGTGTCACAGGAATGGTTCAAAACATAGACAGTAGGAAGAGTCAGTTTTCTTGTACTTAAGTCGGCATTGTGCCTTTTGTATTTAATTCCGATGCTATTTCTGTGTTTCATCGTCAACAAGAAGGTCAGATGGATACAGTAAACCTGAAGTGAAGCATCGGAATCCAAAACTAGTGTCACAGGAATGGTTCAAAACATAGACAGTAGGAAGAGTTAGTCTTCTTGTACGTAAGTCGGCATCGTGCCTTTTGTATTTAATGCCGATGCCATTTCTATGTTTCACCGTCAATAAGAAGGTCCAACGTATACAGCAAACCTGAAGTGAAGCATCGGAATCTATAACTAGTGTCACAGGAATGGTTCAAACATAGTCAGTAAGACGAGTCAGTCTTCTTGTACTTAAATCGGCATTGTGCCATTTCTATTTAATTCCGATGCAATTTCTGTGTTTCATCGTCAATAAGAAGGTCCAAGGGATATAGTAAACCTGGAGTGAAGCATCGGAATCCAAAACTAGTGTCACAGGATTGGTTCAAAACATAGACAGTAAGAAGAGTCAGTCTTCCTGTACATAAGCCGGCATTGTGCCTTTTGTATTTAATTCTGATGCAATTTCTGTGTTTCATCGTCTGTAAGAAGGTCCAAAGTATACAGTAAACCTGAAGTGAAGCATCGGAATCTATAACTAGTGTCACAGGAATGGTTCAAAACATAGTCAGCAAGAAGAGTCAGTCTTCTTGTAGTTAAGTCGGCATTGTGCATTTTCTATTTAATTCCGATGCAATTTCTGTGTTTCATCGTGAATGAGAAGGTCCAAGGGATACAGTAAACCTGAAGTGAAGCATCGGAATCTACAACTAGTGTCACAGGATTGGTTCAAAAATTAGACAGTAAGAAGAGTCAGTCTTCTTGTACTTAATTCGGCATTGTGCCTTTTCTATTTAATTCCGATGCAATTTCTGTGTTTCATCGTCAATAAGAAGGTCTACGGGATATAGTAAACCTGAAGTGAAGCATCGGAATCTATAACTAATGTCAAAGGAATGGTTCAAAACATAGTCAGTAAGAAGAGTCAGTCTTCTTGTCCTTAAGTCGGCATTGTGCCTTTTGTATTTAATTCCGATGCAATTTCTGTGTTTCATCGTCAATAACAAGGTCCAAGGGTTACAGTAAACCTGGAGTGAAGCATCGGAATCTATAACTAGTGTCAATGGAATCGTTCAAAACATAGACGGTAAGAAGAGTCAGTCTCCTTGCACTTAAGTCGGCATTGTGCCTTTTGTATTTAATTCCGATGCAATTTCTGTGTTTCATCGTCAATAAGAAGGTCCAAGGGATACAGTAAACCTGAAGTGAAGCATCGGAATCTATAACTAGTGTCACAGGAATGGTTCAAAACATAGAGAGTAAGAAGAGTCAGTCTGTTTGTACTTAAGTCGGCATTGTGCACTTTGTATTTTATTCCGATGCAATTCCTGTGTTTCATCATGAATACGAGGGTCAGAGGTATACAGTAAACCTTAAGCGAAGCATCGGAATCTATAACTAGTGTCACAGGAATGGTTCAAAACATAGTCAGTACGAAGTGTCAGTCTTCTTGTACTTAAGTCGGCATTCTGCATTTCGTATATAATTCCGATGCAATTTCTGCGTTTCACCGTCAATGAAAAGGTCTGAGGGATACAGTAAACCTGAAGAGAAGCATCGGAATCTATAACTAGTGTCACAGAAATGGTTCAAAACATAGTCAGTAAGATGAGTCAGTCTTTCTGTCCTTAAGTCGGCATTGTGCCTTTTGTATTTAATTCCGATGCAATTTCTGTGTTTCATCGGCAATAAGGTCAGAGGGATACAGTAAACCTGAAGTTAAGCATCGGAATCCAAAACTAGTGTCACAGGAATGGTTCAAAACATAGATAGTAAGAAGAGTAAGTCTTCTTGTACGTAAGTCGCATTGTGCCTTTTGTATTTAATTCCGATGCAATATCTGTGTTTCATCGCCAATAAGAAGGTCCAATGTACACAGTAAACCTGAAGTGAAGCATCGGAATCTATAACTAGTGTCACAGGAATGGTAAAAAACATAGTCAGCAAGAAGAGTCAGTCTTCTTGTACTTAAGTCCGCATTGTGCATTTTCTATTTAATTCCGATGCAATTTCTGTGTTTCATCGTCAATAAGAAGGTCCAAGGGATACAGTAAACCTCCAGTGAAGCATCGGAATCTAGAACTAGTGTCACAGGATTGGTTCAAAAAATAAACAGTAAGAAGAGTCAGTCTTCTTGAACTTAATTTTTGCATTGTGCCTTTTCTATTTAATTCCGATGCAATTTCTGTGTTTCATCGTCAATAAGAAGGTCAGAGGGATATAGTAAACCTGAAGTGAAGCATCGGAATCTATAACTAATGTCACAGGAATGGTTCAAAACATAGTCAGTAAGAAGAGTCAGTCTTCTTGTCCTTAAGTCGGCATTGTGCCTTTTGTATTTAATTCCGATGCAATTTCTGTGTTTCATGGTCAATAACAAGGTACAAGGGTTACAGTAAACCTGAAGTGAAGCATCGGAATCTATAACTAATGTCACAGGAATGGTTCAAAACATAGTCAGTAAGAAGAGTCAGTCTTCTTGTCCTTAAGTCGGCATTGTGCCTTTTGTATTTAATTCCGATACAATTTCTGTGTTTCATCGTCAATAAGAAGGTCCAAGGGATACAGTAAACCTGAAGTGAAGCATCGGAATCTATAACTAGTGGCACAGGAATGGTTCAATTCATTGTCAATAAGAAGAGTCGGTCTTCATGTACTTAAGTCGGCATTGTGCCTTTCTTATTTAATTCCGATGCAATTTCTGTGTTTCATCGTCAATAAGAAGGTCCAAGGGATAAAGTAAACCTGAAGTGAAGCATCGGAATCTGCAACTAGTGTCACAGGAATGGTTCAAAACATAGTCAGTACGAAGTGTCAGTCTTCTTGTACTTAAGTCTGCATTCTGCCTTTCGTATTTAATTCCGATGCCATTTCTGTGTTTCATCGTCAATAAAAAGGTCAGAGGGATACAGTAAACCTGAAGAGAAGCATCGGAATCTTAACTAGTGTCAAAGTAATGGCTCAAACATAGACAGTAAGAAAAGTCAGTCTTCTTGTACTTAAGTCGGCATTGTGCCTTTTGTATTTAATTCCGATGCAATTTCTGTGTTTCATCGTCAATAAGAAGGTCAGAGGGATACGGCAAAGCTGAAGAGAAGCATCGGAATCTATAACTAGTGTCACAGAAATGGTTCAAAACATAGTCAGTAGGAAGAGTCAGTCTTTCTGTCCTTAAGTCGGCATTGTGCCTTTTGTATTTAATTCCGATGCAATTTCTGTGTTTCATCGGCAATAAGGTCAGAGGGATACAGTAAACCTGAAGTTAAGCATCGGAATCCAAAACTAGTGTCACAGGAATGGTTCAAAACATAGACAGTAAGAAGAGTCAGTCTTCTTGTACGTAAGTCGGCATTGTGCCTTTTGTATTTAATTCCGATGCAATTTCTGTGTTTCATCGCCAATACGAAGGTCCAAAGTACACAGTAAACCTGAAGTGAAGCATCGGAATCTATAACTAGTGTCACAGTAATGGTTAATAACATAGTCAGCAAGAAGAGTCAGTCTTCTTGTACTTAAGTTCGCATTGTGCATTTTCTATTTAATTCCGATGCAATTTCTGTGTTTCATCGTCAATAAGAAGGTCCAAGGAATACAGTAAACCTCTAGTGAAGCATCGGAATCTACAACTAGTGTCACAGGATTGGTTCAAAACATAGACAGGAAGAAGAGTCAGTCTTCTTGTACTTAAGTCGGCATTGTGCCTTTTGTATTTAATTCCGATGCAATTTCTGTGTTTCATCGTCAATAAGAAGGTCAGAGGGAGACAATAAACCTGAAGTGAAGCATGGGAATCTATAACTAGTGTCACAGGAATGGTTCAAAACATAGTCAGTAAGAAGAGACCGTCTTCTTGTACTTAAGTCGGCATTGTGCCTTTCGTATTTAATTCCGATGCAATTTCTGTGTTTCGCCGTCAATAAGAAGGTCAGAGGAATACAGTAAACCTGAAGTGTAGCATCGGAATCTATAACTAGAGTCACAGGAATGGTAAAAACATATACAGTAAGAAGAGTCAGTCTTCTTGTACTTAAGTCGGCATTGTGCCTTTTGTATTTAATTCCGATGCAATATCTGTGTTTCATCGTCAACAAGAGGGTCAGAGGGATACAGTTAACATGATGTGAAGCATCGGAATCTATAACTAGTGTCACAGGAATGGTTCAAAACATAGTCAGTTAGAAGATCAGTCTTCTTGTCCTTAGGTCGGCATTGTGCCTTTTCTATTTAATTCCGATGCAATTTCTGTGTTTCATCGTCAATAAGAAGGCCAGAGGGATACAGTAAACCTGAAGAGAAGCATCGGAATCTATAACTAATGTCACAGGAATGGTTCAAAACATAGTCAGTAAGAAGAGTCATTCTTCCTGTCCTTAAGTCGGCATTGTGCCTTTTGTATTTAATTCCGATGCAATTTCTGTAGTTAATCGGCAATAAGGTCAGAGGGATACAGTAAACCTGAAGTTAAGCATCGGAATCCAAAACTAGTGTCACAGGAGTGGTTCAAAACATAGACAGTAAAAAGAGTCAGTCTTCTTGTACGTAAGTGGGCATTGTGCCTTTTTTATTTAATTCCGATGCAATTTTTGTGTTTCATCGTCAATAAGAAGGTCCAAAGTATACAGTAAACCTGAAGTGAAGCATCGGAATCCATAACTAGTGTCACAGGAATGGTTAATAACATAGTCAGCAAGAAGAGTCAGTCTTGTTGTACTTAAGTCGGCATTGTGCATTTTCTATTTAATTCCGATGCAATTTCTGTGTTTCATCGTCAATAAGAAGGTCCAAGGGATACAGTAAACCTGAAGTGAAGCATCGGAATCTATAACTAGTGTCACAGGAATGGATCATACATATACAGTAAGGAGAGTCAGTCTTCTTGTACTTAAGTCGGCATTGTGCCTTTAGTATTTAATTCCGATGCAATTTCTGTGTTTCATAGTCAATAAGAGGGTCAGAGGGATACAGTAAACATGAAGGGAAACATCGGAATCTATAAGTAGTGTCACAGGAATGGTTCAAAACATAGTCATTAAGAAGATTCAGTCTTCTTGTCCTTAAGTCGGCATTGTGCCTTTTGTATTTAATTCCGATGCAATTTCTGTGTTTCATCGTCCATAAGTAGGTTCAAGGGATACAGTAAACCTGGAGTCAAGCACCGGAATCTATAACTAGAGTCACAGTAATGGTTCAAACATAGACAGTAACAAGAGTCAGTCTTCTTGTACTTAAGTCGGCATTGTGCCTTTTGTATTTAATTCCGATGTAATTTCTGTGTTTCATCGTCAATAAGAAGGTCCAAGGGATACAGTAAACCTGAAGTGAAGCATCGGAATCTATAACTAGTGTCACAGGAATGATTCAAATCATTGTCAATAAGAAGAGTCGGTCTTCATGTACTTAAGTCGGCATTGTACCTTTTTTATTTAATTCCGATGCAATTTCTGTGTTTCATCGTCAATAAGAAGGACAAGGGATACAGTAAAGCTGAAGTGAAGCATCGGAATCAATAACTAGAGTCACAGGAATGGTTCAAACATAGACAGTAGGAAGAGTCAGTGCTCTTGTACTTAAGTCGGCATTGTGCCGTTTGTATTTAATTCCGATGCTATTTCTGTGTTTCATCGTCAATAAGAAGGTCCAAGGGATACAGCAAACCTGAAGTGAAGCATCGGAATCTACAACTAGTGTCACAGGATTGGTTCAAAACATAGACAGTAAGAAGAGTCAGTCTGATTGTACTTAAGTCGGCATTGTGCATTTTGTATTTTATTCCGATGCAATTTCTGTGTTTCATCGTCAATACGAAGGTCAGAGGTATACAGTAAACCTTAAGCGAAGCATCGGAATCTATAACTAGTGTCACAGGAATGGTTCAAACATAGTCAGTACGAAGTGCCAGTCTTCTTGTACTTAAGTCTGCATTCTGCCTTTCGTATTTAATTCCGATGCAATTTCTGTGTTTCACTGTCAATAAAAAGGTCAGAGGGATACAGTAAACCTGAAGAGAAGCATCGGAATCTTAACTAGTGTCACAGTAATGGCTCAAACATAGACAGTAAGAAAAGTCGGTCTTCTTGTACTTAAGTCGGCATTGTGCCTTTTGTATTTAATTCCGATGCAATTTCTGTGTTTCATCGTCAATAAGACGGTCAGAGGGATACAGTAAACCTGGAGTGAAGCATCGGAATCTATAACTAGAGTCACAGTAATGGTTCAAAACATAGACAGTAAGAAGAGTCAGTCTTCTTGTACTTAAGTCGGCATTGTGCCTTTTGTATTTAATTCCGACGCAATATCTGTGTCTCATCCTCAATAAGAAGGTCCAAACGAAACAGTAAACCTGAAGTGAAGCATCGGAATCTATAACTCCTGTCACAGGAATGGTTCAAAACATAGACAGTACGAAGAGTCAGTTTTCTTGTACTTAAGTCGGCATTGTGGCTTTTGTATTTAATTCCGATGCAATATCTGTGTTTCATCGTCAATAAGAAGGTCAGAGGGATACAGTGAACCTGAAGAGAAGCATCGGAATTTATAACTAGTGTCACAGAAATGGTTCAAAACATAGTCAGTAGGAAGAGTCAGTCTTTCTGTCGTTAAGTCGGCATTGTGACTTTTGTATTTAATTCCGATGCAATTTCTGTGTTTCATCGGAAATAAGGTCAGAGGGATACAGTAAACCTGAAGTTAAGCATCGGAATCCAAAACTAGTGTCACAGGAATGGTTCAAATCATAGACAGTATGAGGAGTCAATCTTCATGTACGTAAGTCGGCATTGTGCCTTTTGTATTTAATTCCGATGCAATTTCTGTGTTTCATCGCCAATAAGAAGGTCCAAAGTACACAGTAAACCTGAAGTGAAGCATCGGATTCTATAACTAGTGTCACAGGAATTTTTAATAACATAGTCAGCAAGAAGAGTCAGTCTCCTTGTACTTAAGTCCGCATTGTGCATTTTCTATTTAATATCGATGCAATTTCTGTGTTTCATGGTCAATAAGAAGGTCCAAGGGATACAGTAAACCTCTAGTGAAGCATCGGAATCTACAACTAGTGTCACAGGATTGGTTCAAAACATAGACAGGAAGAAGAGTCAGTCTTCTTGTACTTAAGTCGGCATTGTGCCTCTTGTATTTAATTCCGATGCAATATCTGTGTTTCATCGTCAATAAGAAGGTCAGAGGGAGACAGTAAACCGGAAGTGAAGCATGGGAATCTATAACTAGTGTCACAGGAATGGTTCAAAACATAGTCAGTAAGAAGAGACCGTCTTCTTGTACTTAAGTCGGCATTTTGCCTTTCGTATTTAATTCCGATGCAATTTCTGTGTTTCACCGTCAATAAGACGGTCAGAGGAATACAGTAAACCTGAAGTGAAGCATCGGAATCTATAACTAGTGTCACAGGAATGGTAGAAACATATACAGTAAGAAGAGTCAGTCTTCTTGTACTTAAGTCGGCATTGTGCCTTTTGTATTTAATTCCGATGCAATTTCTGTGTTTCATCGTCAATAAGAGGGTCAGAGGGATACAGTTAACATGATGTGAAGCATCGGAATCTATAACTAGTGTCACAGGAATGTTTCAAAACATGGTCAGTAAGAAGATCAGCCATCTTGTCCGTAGGTCGGCATTGTGCCTTTTTATTTAATTCCGATGCAATTTCTGTGTTTCATCGTCAATTAGTAGGTCCACCGGATACAGTAAACCTGGAGTGAAGCACCGGAATCTATAACTAGAGTCACAGTAATGGTTCAAAACATAGACAGTAAGAAGAGTCGGTCTTCTTGTACTTAAGTCGGCATTGTGCCATTTGTATTTAATTCCGATGCAATTTCTGTGTTTCATCGTCAATAAGAAGGCCAGAGGGATACAGTAAACCTGAAGAGAAGCATCGGAATCTATAACTAATGTCACAGGAATGGTTCAAAACATAGTCAGTAAGAAGAGTCATTCTTCCTGTCCCTAAGTCGGCATTGTGCCTTTTGTATTTAATTCCTATGCAATTTCTGTGGTTCATCGGCAATACGGTCAGAGGGATACAGTAAACCTGAAGTTAAGCATCGGAATCCAAAACTAGTGTCACAGGAATGGTTCAAACATAGACAGTAAGAAGAGTCAGTCTTCTTGTACGTAAGTCGGCATTGTGCCTTTTTTATTTAATTCCGATGCAATTTCTGATTTCATCGTCAATACGAAGGTCCAAAGTATACAGTAAACCTGAAGTGAAGCATCGGAATCTATAACTAGTGTCACAGGAATGGTTAATAACTTAGTCAGTAAGAAGAGTCAGTCTCCTTGTACTTAAGTCGGCATTGTGCATTTTCTATTTAATTCCGATGCAATTTCTGTGTGTCATTGTCAATAAGAAGGTCCAAGGGATACAGTAAACCTGAAGTGAAGCATCGGAATCTATAACTAGTGTCACAGGAATGGTTCAAATCATAGACAGTAAGAAGAGTCAGTCTTCTTGTACTTAATTCGGCATTGTGCCTTTTCTATTTAATTCCGATGCAATTTCTGTGTTTCATCGTCAATAAGAAGGTCAGAGGGATACAGTAAACCTGAAGTGATGCATGGGAATCTATAACTAGTGTCACAGGAATGGTTCAAAACATAGTCAGTGAGAAGATACCGTCTTCTTGTACTTAAGTCGGCATTGTGCCTTTCGTATTTTATTCCGATGCAATTTCTGTGTTTCTTCGTCAATAAGAAGTTCCAAGGGATACAGTAAACCTGAAGTGAAGATCGGAATCTATAACTAGTGTCACAGGAATGGTTCAAACATATACAGTAAGAAGAGTCAGTCTTCTTGTACTTAAGTCGGCATTGTGCCTTTTGTATTTAATTCCGATGCAATTTCTGTGTTTCATCGTCAATAAGAGGGTCAGAGGGATACAGTAAACATGAAGTCAAGCATCGGAATCTATAACTAGTGTCACAGGAATGGTTCAAAACATAGTCAGTAAGAAGATTCAGTCTTCTTGTCCTTAAGTCACCATTGTGCCTTTTGTATTTAATTCCGATGCAATTTCTGTGTTTCATCGTCCATAAGTAGGTCCAAGGGATACAGTAAACCTGGAGTGAAGCACCGGAATCTATAACTAGTGTCACAGTAATGGTTCAAACATAGACAGTAAGAAGAGTCGGTATTCTTGTACTTAAGTCGGCATTGTGCCTTTTGTATATAATTCCGATGCAATTTCTGTGTTTCATCATCAATAAGAAGGTCCAAGGGATACAGTAAATCTGAAGTGAAGCATCAGAATCTATAATTAGTGTCACTGGAATGGTTAAAAATATAGACAGTAAGAAGAGTCAGTCTTCTTGTACTTAAGTCGGCATTGTGCCCTTTGTATTTATTTCCGATGCAATTTCTGTGTTTCATCGCCAGTAGGAAGGTCTAAGGGAAACAGTAAACCTGAAGTGAAGCATCGGAATCTATAACTAGTGTCACAGGAATGGTTCCACACATAGACAGTACGAAGAGTCAGTATTCTTGTACTTAAGTCGGCATTGTGGCTTTTGTAGTTATTCCGATGCAATTTCTGTGTTTCATCGTCAATAAGAAGGTTAGAGGGTTACAGTAAACCTGAGGTGAAGCATCGGAATCTATAACTAGAGTCACAGGAATGGGTCAAAACATAGTCAGTAAGAAGAGTCAGTCTTCATGTCCTTAAGTCGGCATTGTGCCTTTTGTATTTAATTCGGATGCAATTTCAGTGTTTCATCGGCAATAAGGTCAGAGGGATACAGTAACCCTGAAGTGAAGAATCGGAATCTATAACTAGTGTCACAGGACTGGTTCAAAACATAGACAGTAGGAAGAGTCAGTCTTCTTGTACTTAAGTCGGCATTGTGCCTTTTGTATTTAATTCCGATGCAATTTCTGTGTTTCATCGTCCATAAGTAGGTCCAAGGGATACAGTAAACCTGGAGTGAAGCACCGGAATCTATAACTAGTGTCACAGTAATGGTTCAAACATAGACAGTAAGAAGAGTCGGTCTTCTTGTACTTAAGTCGGAATTGTGCCTTTTGTATTTAATTCCGATGCAATTTCTGTGTTTCATCGTCAATACGAAGGTCCAAGGGATACAGTAAACCTGAAGTGAAGCATCGGAATCTATAACTAGTGTCACACGAATGGTTCCACACATAGACAGTACGAAGAGTCAGTCTTCTTGTACTTAAGTCGGCATTGTGCCTTTTGTATTTAATTCCAATGCAATGTCTGTGTTTCATCGTCAATAAGAAAGTCTGAGGGATACAGTAAACCTGAAGTTAAGCATCGAAATCCAAAACTAGTGTCACAGGAATGGTTCAAACATAGACATTAGGAAGAGTCAGTCTTCTTGTTCGTAAGTCGGCATTGTGCCTTTTGTATTTAATTCCGATGCAATTTCTGTGTTTCATCGTCAATAAGAAGGTCCAAGGTATACAGCAAACCTGAAGTGGAGCATCGGAATCTATAACTAGTGTCACAGGAATGGTTCAAAACATAGTCAGTAAGAAGAGTCGGTCTTCTTGTACTTAAGTCGGCGTTGTGACTATTGTATTTAATTCCGATGCAATTTCTGTGTTTCATCGTCAATAAGAAGGTCAGAGGGATACAGTAAACCTGTAGTGAAGCATCGGAATCCACAACTAGTGTCACAGGAACGGTTCAAAACATAGACAGTAGGAAGAGTCAGTCTTCTTGTACTTAAGTCGGCATTGTGCTTTTGTATTTAATTCCAATGCAATTTCTGTGTTTCATCGTCAATAAGAAGGTCCAAGGTATACAGTAAACCCGACGTAAAGCATCGGAATCTATAACTAGTGTCTCAGGAATGGTTCAAACTATAATCAGTAAGAAGGGTCAGTTTTCTTGTACTTAAGTCGGCATTGTGCCTTTTCTATTAAATTCCGATGCAATATCTGTGTTTCATCGTCAATAAGAAGGTTCAAAGGATACAGTAAACCTGGAGTGAAGCATCGGAATTTATAACAAGTGTCACAGGAAAGGTTCAAAACAAGGACAGTAAGAAGTGTCAGTCTACTTGTACTTAAGTCGGCATTGTGCATTTTCTATTTAATTCCGATGCTATTTCTGTGTTTCATCGTCAATAAGAATGTCCAAGGGATACAGTAAACCTGAAGTGAAGCATCGGAATCTATAACTAGTAACACAGGAATGGTTCAAATGAATGTCAATAAGAAGAGTCGGTCTTCATGTACTTAAGTCGGCATTGTGCCTTTTGTATTTAATTCCGATGCAATTTCAGTGTTTCATCGTCAATACGACGGTACAAGGGATGCAGTAAACCTGAAGTGAGGCGTCCGAATTTATAACTAGTGTCACAGGAGTGGTTCAAAACATAAACAGTAGGAATAGTCAGTCTTCTTGTCCTTAAGTCGGCATTGTGCCTTTTGTATTTAATTCCGTTGCAATTTCTGTGTTTCATCGGCAATAAGGTCAGAGGGATACAGTAAACCTGAAGTGAAGCATCGAAATCTATTACTAGTGTCACAGGAATGGTTCAAAACATAGACAGTAGGAAGAGTCAGTCTTCTAGTACTAATGTCGGCATTGTACCTTTTCTATTTAATTCCGATGCAATTTCTGTATTTCATCGTCAATAAGAGGGTCAGGGGGATACAGTAAACCTGAAGTGAAGCATCGGAATCCAAAACTAGTTTCACAGGAATGGTTCAAATCATAGACAGTAGGAAGAGTCAGTCTTCTTGTACGTAAGTCGGCATTGTGCCTTTTGTATTTAATTCCGATGCAATTTCTGTGTTTCATCGTCAATAAGAAGGTCCAAGGCATACAGCAAACCTGAAGTGAAGCATCGGAAACTATAACTAGTGTCACAGGAATGGTTCAAAACATAGTCAGTAACAAGAGTCAGTCTTCTTGTACTTAAGTCGGCATTGTGCCTTTTCTATTTAATTCCGATGCAATTTCTGTGTTTTATCGTCAATAAGAAGGTCCAAGGGATACAGTAAACCTGAAGTGAAGCATCGGAATCTATAACTAGTGTCACAGGAATGATTCAAATCATTGTCAATAAGAAGAGTCGGTCTTCATGTACTTAAGTCGGCATTGTGCCTTTTGTATTTAATTCCGATGCAATTTCTGTCTTTCATCGTCAATAAGAAGTTCCAAGGTATACAGTAAACCTGACGAAAAGCATCGGAATCTATAACTAGTGTCTCAGGAATGGTTCAAACTATAATCAGTAAGAAGAGTCAGTCTTCTTGTACTTAAGTCGGCATTGTGCCTATTCTACTTAATTCCGATGCAATATCTGTGTTTCATCGCCAATAAGAAGGTCCAAGGGATACAGTAAACCTGGAGTGAAGCATCGGAATCTATAACAAGTATCACAGGAAAGGTTCAAAACAAGGACAGTAAGAAGTGTCAGTCTACTTGTACTTTAGTCGGCATTGTGCCTTTGTATTTAATTCCGATGCAATTTCAGTGTTTCATCGTCAATAAGACGGTACGAGGGATACAGTAAACCTGAAGTGAAGCGTCGGAATTTATAACTAGTGTCACAGGAATGGTTCAAAACATAGACAGTAGGAAGAGTCAGTGTTCTTGTACTTAAGTCGCCATTGTGCCTTTTGTATTTAATTCCGATGCAATTTCTGTGTTTCATCGTCATATAAGAAGGTCCAAGGGATACAGTAAACCTGAAGTGAAGCATCGGAATCCACAACTAGTGTCATAGGAATGGTTCAAAACATAGACAGTAGGAAGAGTCAGTCTTCTTGTACTTATGTCGGCATTGTGCCTTTTGTATTTAATTCCGATGCAATTTCTGTGTTTCATCGTCAATAAGAAGGTCAGAGGGATACAGTAAACCTGTAGTGAAGCACCGGAATCCACAACTTGTGTCACAGGAATGGTTCAAAACATAGACAATAGGAAGAGTCAGACTTCTTGTACTTAAGTCGGCATTGTGCCTTTTGTATTTAATTCCGATGCAATTTCTGTGTTTCATCGTCAATAAGAAGGACTAAGGTTTACAGTAAACCTGACGAAAAGCATCGGAATCTATAACTAGTGTCTCAGGAATGGTTCATACTATAATCAGTAAGAAGAGTCAGTTTTCTTGTACTTAAGACGGCATTGTGCCTATTCTACTTAATTCCGATGCAATATCTGCGTTTCATCGTCAATAAGAAGGTCCAAGGGATACAGTAAACCTGGAGTGAAGCATCGGAATCTATAACAAGTGTCACAGGAAAGGTTCAAAACAAGGACAGTAAGAAGTGTCAGTCTACTTGTACTTAAGTCGGCATTGTCCCTTTTCTATTTAATTCCGATGCTATTTCTGTGTTTCATCGTCAATAAGAAGGTCCAAGGGATTCAGTAAACCTGGAGTGAAGCATCGGAATCTATAACAAGTGTCACAGGAAAGGTTCAAAGCAAGGACAGTAAGAAGCGTCTGTCTTCTTGTACTTAAGTCGGCATTGTGCCTTTTGTATTTAATTCCGATTCAATTTCTGTGTTTCATCGTCAATAAGAATGTCCAAGGGATACAGTAAACCTGAAGTGAAGCATCCGAATCTATAACTAGTAACACAGGAATGGTTCAAATCATTGTCAATAAGAAGAGGCGGTCTTCATGTACTTAAGTCGGCATTGTGCCTTTTGTATTTAATTCCGATGCAATTTCAGTGATTCATCGTCAATAAGACGGTACGAGGGATACAGTAAACCTGAAGTGAAGCGTCGGAATTTATAACTAGTGTCACAGGAATGGTTCAAAACATAGACAGTAGGAAGAGTCAGTGTTCTTGTACTTAAGTCGGCATTGTTCCTTTTGTATTTAATTTCGATGCAATTTCTGTGTTTCATCGTCATATAAGAAGGTCCAAGGGATACAGTAAACCTGAAGTGAAGCATCGGAATCTATAACTAGTGTCACAGGAATGGTTCAAACCATAGTCAGTAGGAAGAGTCAGTCTTCTTGTCCTTAAGTCGGCATTGTGCCTTTTGTGTTTAATTCCGATGCAATTTCTGTGTTTCATCGTCAATAAGTAGGTCCAAGGGATACAGTAAACATGGAGTGAAGCACCGGAATCTATAACTAGAGTCACAGTAATGGTTCAAAGCATAGACGATAAGAAGAGTCAGTCTTCTTGTCCTTAAGTCGGCATTGTGCCTTTTGTATTTAATTCCGATGCAATTTCTGTGTTTCATCGGCAATAAGGTCAGAGGGATACAGTAAACCTGAAGTGAAGCATCGAAATCTATAACCAGTGTCACAGGAAAGGTTCAAAACATAGAGAGTAGGAAGAGTCAGTCTTCTTGTACTTAAGTCGGCATTGTGCCTTTTGTATTTAATTCCAATGCAATTTCTGTGTTTCATCGTTAATAAGAAGGTCTGAGGGATACAGTAAACCTGAAGTGAAGCATCGAAATCCAAAACTAGTGTCACAGGAATGGTTCAACCATAGACATTAGGAAGAGTCAGTCTTCTTGTTCGTAAGTCGGCATTGTGCCTTTTGCATTTAGTTCCTATGCAATTTCTGTGTTTCATCGTCAATAAGAAGGTCAGAGGGATACAGTAAACCTGTAGTGAAGCATCGGAATCCACAACTAGTGTCACAGGAATGGTTCAAAACATAGACAGTAGGAAGAGTCAGTCTTCTTGTACTTAAGTCGGCATTGTGCCTTTTGTATTTAATTCCAATACAATTTCTGTGTTTCATCGTCAATAAGAAGGTCCAAGGTATACAGTAAACCTGACGTAAAGCATCGGAATCTATAACTAGTGTCTCAGGACTGGTTCAAACTATAATCAGTAAGAAGGGTCAGTTTTTTTATACTTAAGTCGGCATTGTGCCTTTTCTATTTAATTCCGATGCAATATCTGTGTTTCATCGTCAATAAGAAGGTCCATGGGATACAGTAAACCTGGAGTGTAGCATCGGAATCTATAACAAGTGTCACAGGAAAGGTTCAAAACAGGGACAGTAAGAAGTGTCAGTCTTCTTGTACTTAAGTCGGCATTGTGCCTTTTGCATTTCATTCCGATGCAATTTCTGTGTTTCATCGTCAATAAGAATGTCCAAGGGATAAAGTAAACCTGAAGTGAAGCATCGGAATCTATAACTAGTAACACAGGAATGGTTCAAATCATTGTCAATAAGAAGAGGCGGTCTTCATGTACTTAAGTCGGCATTGTGTCTTTTGTATTTAATTCCGATGCAATTTCAGTGTTTCATCGTCAATACGACGGTACAAGGGATGCAGTACACCTGAAGTGAAGCGTCCGAAATTATAACTAGTGTCACAGGAGCGGTTCAAAACATAAACAGTAGGAAGAGTCTGTGTTCTTGTACTTAAGTCGGCATTGTGCCTTTTGTATTTAATTCCGATGCAATTTCTGTGTTTCATCGTCAATAAGAAGGTCCAAGGGATACAGTAAACCTGAAGTGAAGCATCGGAAGCTACAACTAGTGTCACAGGATTGGTTCAAAACATAGGCAGTAAGAAGAGTCAGTCTTCTTGTACTTAAATCGGCATTGTGCCTTTTCTATTTAATTCCGATGCAATTACTGTGTTTCATCGTCACTAAGAAGGTAAGAGGGATACAGTAAACCTGAAGTGAAGCATCGGAATCTGTAACTAGTGTCACAGGAATGGTTCAAATCAAAGTCAGTAAGAAGAGTCAGTCTTCTTGTACTTAAGTCGGCATTGTGCCTTTCGTATCTAATTCCGATGCAATTTCTGTGTTTCACCGTCAATAAGAAGGTCAGAGGGATACAGTAAACCTGAAGTGAAGCATCGGAATCTATAACCAGTGCCACAGGAATGGTTCAAACATATACAGTAAGAATAGTCAGACTTCTTGCCCTTAAGTCGGCATTGTGCCTTTTGTATTTAATTCCGTTGCAATTTCTGTGTTTCATTGGCATTAAGAGGGTCAGAGGGATACAGTAAACCTGAAGTGAAGCATCGGAATCCAAAACTAGTGTCACAGGAATGGTTCCAAACTTAGACAGTAGGAAGAGTCAGTCTTCTAGTACGTAAGTCGGCATTGTGCCTTTTGTATTTAATTCCGATGCAATTTCTGTGTTTCATCGTCAATAAGAAGGTCCAAGGTATACAGCAAACCTGAAGTGAAGCATTGGAATCTATAACTAGTGTTACAGGAATGGTTCAAAACATAGTCAGTAAGAAGAGTCAATCTTCTTGTACTTCAGTCGGCGTTGTGACTATTGTATTTAATTCCGATGCAATTTCTGTGTTTCATCGTCAATAAGAAGGTCAGAGGGATACAGTAAACCTGTAGTGAAGCATCGGAATCCACAACTAGTGTCACAGGAATGGTGCAAAACATAGACAGTAGGAAGAGTCAGTCTTCTTGTACTTAAGTCGGCATTGTGCCTTTTGTATTTAATTCCGATGCAATTTCTGTGTTTCATCGTCAATTAGAAGGTCCAAGGTAAACAGTATACCTGACGAAAAGCATCGGAATCTATAACTAGTGTCTCAGGAATGGTTCAAACTATAATCAGTAAGAAGAGTCAGTTTTCGTGTACTTAAGTCGGCATTGTGCCTTTTGTATGTAATTCCGATGAAATATCTGTGTTTCATCGTCAATAAGAAGGACCAAGGGATACAGTAAACCTGGAGTGAAGCATCGGAATCTATAACAAGTGTCACAGGAATGGTTCAAAGCAAGGACAGTAAGAAGTGTCAGTCTACTTGTACTTAAGTCGGCATTGTGCCTTTTCTATTTAATTCCGATGCTATTTCTGTGTTTCATCGTCAATAAGAAGGTCCAAGGGAATCAGTAAACCTGGAGTGAAGCATCGGAATCAATAACAAGTGTCACAGGAAAGGTTCAAAACAAGGACAGTAAGAAGTGTCTGTCTTCTTGTACTTAAGTCGGCATTGTGCCTTTTGTATTTAATTCCGATGCAATTTCTGTGTTTCATCATCAATAAGAATGTCCAAGGGATACAGTAAACCTGAAGTGAAGCATCCGAATCTATAACTAGTAACACAGGAATGGTTCAAATCATTGTCAATAAGAAGAGGCGGTCTTCATGTACTTAAGTCGGCATTGTGCCTTTTGTATTTAATTCCGATGCAATTTCTGTGTTTCATCGGCAATAAGGTCAGAGGGATACAGTAAACCTGAAGTGAAGCATCGGAATCCAAAACTAGTGTCACAGGAATGGTTCAAAACATAGACAGTAGGAAGAGTCAGTCTTCTTGTACGTAAGTCAGCATTGTGCCTTTTGTATTTAATTCCGATGCATTTTCTGTGTTTCATCGTCAATAAGAAGGTCCAAGGTATACAGCAAACCTGAAGTGAAGCATCGGAATCTATAACTAGTGTCACAGGAATGGTTCAAAACATAGTCAGTAAGAAGAGTCAGTCTTCTTGTACTTAGGTCGGCATTGTGCCTTTTCTATTTAATTCCGATGCAATTTCTGTGTTTCATCGTCAATAAGAAGGTCAGACGGATACAGTAAACCTGAAGTGAAGCATCGGAATCCACAACTAGTGTCACAGGAATGGTTCAAAACATAGGCAGTAGGAAGGGTCAGTCTTCATGTACTTATGTCGGCATTGTGCCTTTTGTATTTAATTCAGATGCAATTTCTGTGTTTCATCGTCAATAAGAAGGTCCAAGGTATACAGTAAACCAGATGTAAAGCATCGGAATCTATAACTAGTGTCGCAGGAATGGTTCAAACTATAATCAGTAAGAAGAGTCAGTTTTCTTGTGCTTAAGTCGGCATTGTGCCTTTTCTATTTAATTCCGATGCAATATCTGTGTTTCATCGTCAATAAGAAGGTCAGAGGGATACAGTAACACTGAAGTGAAGCATCGGAATCTATAACTAGTGGCACAGGAATGATTCAAAACATAGTCAGTAAGAAGAGTAAGTCTTCTTTTACTTACGTCGGCATTGTGCCTTTTCTATTTAATTCCGATGCAATTTCTGTGTTTCATCGTCAATAAGAGGGTCCAAGGGATACAGTAAACCTTGAATGAAGCATCGGAATCTGTAACTAGTGTCAATGGAATGGTTCAAAACATAGACAGTAAGAAGAGTCACTCTTCTTGTACTGAAGTCGGCATTGTGCTTCTTGTATTAAATTCGGATGCTATTTCTGAGTTTCATCGTCAATAAGAAGGTCAGAGGGATACAGTAAACCTGAAGTGAAACATCGGAATCTATAAATAGTGTCACAGGATTGGTTCAAACATAGTCAGTAAGAAGAGTCAGTTTTCTTGTCCTTAAGTCGGCATTGTGCCTTTTGTATTTCATTCCGATGCAATTTCTGTGTGTGTTCGTCAATAAGAAGGTCCAAGGGATATAGTAAACCTGGAGTGAAGCATCGGAATCTATAACTAGTGTCACAGGAATGTTTCAAACCATAGACAGTAGGAAGAGTCAGTATTCTTGTACTTAAGTCGCCATTGTGACTTTTGTATTTAATTCCGATGCAATTTCTGTGTTTCATCTTCAATACGAAGGTCCAAGGTATACACAAACCAGATGTAAAGCATCGGAATCTATAACTAGTGTCGCAGGAATGGTTCAAACTATAATCAGTAAGAAGAGTCAGTTTTCTTGTGCTTAAGGCGGCATTGTGCCTTTTCTATTTAATTCTGATGCAATATCTGTGTTTCATCGTCAATAAGAAGGTCAGAGGGATACAGTAACACTGAGGTGAAGCATCGGAATCTATAACTAGTGTCACAGGAATGGTTCAAAACATAGTCAGTAAGAAGAGTCAGTCTTCTTGTACTTAAGTCGGCATTGTGCCTTTCGTTTTTAATTCGGATGCAATTTCTGTGTTTCACCGTCAATAAGAAGGTCATAGGGAGACAGTAAACCTGATGTGAAGCATCGGAATCTATAACCAGTGTCACAGGAATGGTTCAAACATATACAGTAAGAAGAGTCAGTCTTCTTGTACTTAAGTCGGCATTGTGCCTTTTGTATTGAATTCCGATGTAATTTCTGTGTTTCAACGTCAATAAGAGGGTCAGAGGGATACAGTAAACATGAAGTCAAGCATCGGAATCTATAACTAGTGTCACAGGAACGGTTCAAAACATAGTCAGTAAGAAGAGTCGGTCTTCTTGTCCTTAAGCCGGCATTGTGCCTTTTGTATTTCATTCCGATGCAATTTCTGTTTTTCATCGTCAATAAGTACGTCCAAGGGATACAGTAAACCTGGAGTGAAGCACCGGAATCTATAACTAGAGTCACAGTAATGGTCGAAAACATAGACAGTAAGAAGAGTCGGTCTTCTTGTACTTAAGTCGGCATTGTGCATTTTGTATTTAATTCCGATGCAATTTCTGTGTTTCATCGTCAATAAGAAGGTCCAAGGGATACAGTAAACCTGAAGTGAAGCATCGGAATCTATAACTAGTGTCACTCGAATGGTTCAAAATATAGACAGTAAGAAGAGTCAGTCTTCTTGTACTTAAGTCGGCATTGTGCCTTTTCTCTTTAATTCCGATGCAATTTCTGTGATTCATCGTCAATAAGAAGGTCCAAGAGATGCAGTAAACCTGAAGTGAAGCATCGGATTCTATAACTAGTGTCACAGAAATGGTTCAAAACATAGACAGTAAGAAGAGTCAGTCTTCTTATACTAAAGTCGGCATTGTGCCTTTTGTATTTAATTCCGATGCAATTTCTGTGTTTCATCGTCAATAAGAAGGTCCAAGGGAAACAGTAACCTGAAGTGACGCATCGGAATCTATAACTAGTGTCACAGGAATGGTTCCAAACATAGTCAGTAAGAAGAGTCAGTCTTGTTGCCCTTAAGTCTGCATTGTGCCTTATGTATTTAATTCCGATGCAATTTCTGTGTTCCATCGGCAATAAGGTCAGAGGGATACAGTAAACCTGAAGTGAAGCATAGGAATCTAAAACTAGTGTCACAGGAATGGTTCAAAACATAGACAGTAGGAAGAGTCAGTCTTCTTGTACGTAAGTCGGCATTGTGCCTTTTGTATCTAATTCCGATGCAATTTCTGTGTTTCATCGTCATTAAGAATGTCCAAGGGATACAGTAAACCTGAAGTGAAGCATCGGAATCTATAACTAGTGTCACACTAATGGTTCAAACAAAGTCAGTAAGAAGAGTCAGTCTTCTTTTCCTTAAGTCGGCGTTGTGCCTTTTCTATTTAATTCCGATGCAATTTCTGTGTTTCATCGTCAATAAGAAAGACTAAGGGATACAGGAAACCTGGAGTGTAGCATCGGAATCTATAACTAGTGTCACAAGAATGGTTCAAAACATAGACAGTAAGAAGAGTCAGTCTTCGAGTACTTAAGTCGGCATTTTGCCTTTTGTATTTAATTCCGATGCAATTTCTGTGTTTCATCGTCAATAAGAAGGTCCAAGGGATACAGTGAACCTGAAGTGAAGCATCGGAATCTATAACTAGTGTCACAGGAATGGTTCAAAGAAAAGTCAGTAAGAAGAGTCAGTCTTCTTGTACTTAAGTCGGCATTGTGGCTTTTGTATTTAATTCCGATGCAATTACTGTGTTTCATCGTCAATAAGATTGTCCAAGGGATACATTAAACCTGAGGTGAAGCTTCGGAATCTATAACTAGTGTCACAGGAATGGTTCAAATCATTGTCAATAAGAAGAGCCGGTCTTCATGTATTTAAGTCGGCATTGTGCCTTTTGTAATTAGTTCCGATGCAATTTCTGTGTTTCATCATCAATAAGAAGGTCCAAGGGATACAGTACACCTTGAGTGAAACATCGGAATCTGTAACTAGTGTCAATGGAATGGTTCAAAACATAGACAGTAAGAAGAGTCACTTTTCTTGTACTTAGGTCGGCATTGTGCCTCTTGTATTAAATTCGGATGCTATTTCTGAGTTTCATCGTCAATAAGAAGGTCAGAGGGATACAGTAAACCTGAAGTGAAGCATCGGAATCTATAAATAGTGTCACAGGAATGGTTCAAACATTGTCAGTAAGAAGAGTCAGTCTTCTTGTACTTAAGTCGGCATTGTGCCTTTTGTATTTCTTTCCGATGCAATTTCTGTGTTTCATCGTCAATAAGTACGTCCAAGGGATACAGTAAACTTGGAGTGAAGCACCGGAATCTATAACTACAGTCACAGTAATGGTCCAAAGCATAGACAGTAAGAAGAGTCGGTCTTCTTGTACTTAAGTCGGCATTGTGCCTTTTGTATTTAATTCCGATGCAATTTCAATGTTTCATCGTCAATAAGAAGGTCCAAGGGATACAGTAAACCTGAAGTGAAGCATCGGATTCAATAACTAGTGTCACAGAAATGGTTCAAAACATAGACAGTAGGAAGAGTCAGTCTTCTTATACTAAAATCGGCATTGTGCCTTTTGTATTTAATTCCGATGCAATTTCTGTGTTTCATCGTCAATAAGAAGGTCCAAGGGAAACAGTAACCTGAAGTGACACATGGGAATCTATACCTAGTGTCTCAGGAATGGTTCCAAACATAGTCAGTAAGAAGAGTCAGTCTTCTTGTCCTTAAGTCTGCATTGTGCCTTATGTATTTAATTCCGATGCAATTTCTGTGTTTCATCGGCAATAAGGTCAGAGGGATACAGTAAACCTGAAGTGAAGCATCGTAATCTATAACTAGTGTCACAGGAATGGTTCAAAACATAGACAGTAGGAAGAGTCAGTCTTCTTGTACGTAAGTCGGCATTGTGCCTTTTGTATTTAATTCCGATGCAATTTCTGTGTTTCATCGTCAATAAGAAGGTCCAAGGGAAACAGTAAGCCTGAAGTGAAGCATCGGAATCTATAACTAGTGTCACACTAATGGTTCAAAACAAAGTCAGTAAGAAGAGTCAGTTTTCTTTTACTTAAGTCGGCATTGTGTCTTTTCTATTTAATTCCGATGCAATTTCAATGTCTCATCGTCAATAAGAAGGTCCAAGGGATACAGTAAACCTTGAGTGTAGCATCGGAATCTATAACTAGTGTCACAAGAATGGATCAAAACATAGACAGTAAGAAGAGTCAGTCTTCGAGTACTTAAGTCGGCATTTTGCCTTTTGTATTTAATTCCGATGCAATTTCTGTGTTTCATCGTCAATAAGAAGGTCCAAGGGATACAGTAAACCTGAAGTGAAGCATCGGAATCTATAACTAGTGTCACAGGAATGGTTCAAAACAAAGTCAGTAAGAAGAGTCAGTCTTCTTGTACTTAAGTCGGCATTGTGGCTTTTGTATTTAATTCCGATGCAATTTCTGTGTTTCATCGTCAATAAGAATGTCCGAGGGATGCAGTAAACCTGAGGTGAAGCTTCGGAATCTATAACTAGTGTCACAGGAATGGTTCAAATCATTGTCAATAAGAAGAGTCGGTCTTCATGTATTTAAGTCGGCATTGTGCCTTTTGTATTTATTTCCGATGCAATTTCTGTGTTTCATCGGCAATAAGGTGAGAGGGATACAGTAAACCTGAAGTGAAGCATCGGAATCTATCACTAGTGTCACAGGAATGGTTCAAAACATAGACAGTAGGAAGAGTCAGTCTTCTTGTACGTAAGTCGGCATTGTGCCTTCTGTATTTAATTCCGATGCAATTTCTGTGTTTCATCGTCAATAAGAAGGTCCAAGGGATACAGTAAACCTGAAGTGAAGCTTCGGAATCTATAACTAGTGTCAAACTAATGGTTCAAAACAAAGTCACTAAGAAGAGTCAGTCTTCTTGTCCTTAAGTCGGCATTGTGCCTTTTCTATTTAATTCCGATGCTATTTCTGTGTTTCATCGTCAATAAGAAGGTCCAAGGGATACAGTAAAGCTGGAGTGTAGCATCGGAATCAATAACTAGTGTCACAAGAATGGTTCTAAACACAGACAGTAACAAGACTCAGTCCTCGTGTACTTAAGTCGGCATTTTGCCTTTTGTGTTTAATTCCGATGCAATTTCTGTGTTTCATCGTCAATAAGAAGGTCCAAGGGATACAGTAAACCTGAAGTGAATCATCGGAATCTATAACTAGTGTCACAATAATGGTTCAAAACAAAGTCAGTAAGAAGAGTCAGTCTTCTTGTACTTAAGTCGGCATTGTGCCTTTTGTATTTAATTCCGATGCAATTTCTGTGTTTCATCGTCAATAAGAAGGACAAAGCGATACAGTAAACCTGGAGTGAAGCATCGTAATCTAAAACTAATGTCACAGGAATTGTTCAAAACATAGACAGTAAGAAGAGTCAGTATTCTTGTACTTAAGTCGGCATTGTGCCTTTTGCATTTAACTCCGATGCAATTTCTGTGTTTCATCGTCAATAAGAAGGTCCAAGGGATACAGCAAACCTGGAGTGTAGCATCGGAATCTATAACTAGTGTCACAAGAATGGTTCAAAACATAGACAGTAAGAAGAGTCAGTCTTCGAGTACTTAAGTCGGCATTTTGCCTTTTGTATTTAATTCCGATGCAATTTCTGTGTTTCATCGTCAATAAGAAGGTCCAAGGGATACAGTAAACCTGAAGTGAATAATCGGAATCTATAACTAGTGTCACAGGAATGGTTCAAAACAAAGTCAGTAAGAAGAGTCAGTCTTCTTGTACTTAAGTCGGAATTGTGGCTTTTGTATTTAGTTCCGATGCAATTTCTGTGTTTCATCGTCAATAAGAATGTCCGAGGTATGCAGTAAACCTGAGGTGAAGCTTCGGAATCTATAACTAGTGTCACAGGAATAGTTTAAATCATTGTCAATAAGAAGAGTCGGTCTTCATGTATTTAAGTCGGCATTGTGCCTTTTGTATTTACTTCCGATGCTATTTCTGTGTTTCATCGTCAATAAGAAGGTCCAAGGGATACAGTAAACCTGGAGTGTAGCATCGGAATCAATAACTAGTGTCACAAGAATGGTTCAAAACACAGACAGTAAGAAGACTCAGTCCTCATGTACTTAAGTCGGCATTTTGCCTTTTGTGTTTAATTCCGATGCAATTTCTGTGTTTCATCGTCAATAAGAAGGTCCAAGGGATACAGTAAACCTGAAGTGAAGCATCGGAATCTATAACTAGTGTCACAGGAATGTTTCAAACCATAGACAGTAGGAAGAGTCAGTATTCTTGTACTTAAGTCGCCATTGTGACTTTTGTATTTAATTCCGATTCAATTTCTATGTTTCATCGTCAATAAGAAGGTCCAAGGTATACAGTAAACCAGATGTAAAGCATCGGAATCTATAACTAGTGTCGCAGGAATGGTTCAAACTATAATCAGTAAGAAGAGTCAGTTTTCTTGTGCTTAAGTCGGCATTGTGCCTTTTCTAATTAATTCCGATGCAATTTCTGTGTTTCATCGTCAATAAGAAGGTCAGAGGGATACAGTAAACCTGAAGTGACGCATCGGAATCTATAACCAGTGTCACAGGAATGGTTCAAACATATACTGTATGAAGAGTCAGTCTTCTTGTACTTAAGTCGGCATTGTGCCTTTTGTATTGAATTCCGATGTAATTTCTGTGTTTCAACGTCAATAAGAGGGTCAGAGGGATACAGTAAACATGAAGTCAAGCATCGGAACCTGTAACTAGTGTCACAGGAACGGTTCAAAACATAGTCAGTAAGAAGAGTCGGTCTTCTTGTCCTTAAGCCGGCATTGTGCCTTTTGTATTTCATTCCGATGCAATTTCTGTTTTTCATCGTCAATAAGTACGTCCAAGGGATACAGTAAACCTGGAGTGAAGCACCGGAATCTATAACTAGAGTCACAGTAATGGTCCAAAACATAGACAGTAAGAAGAGTCGGTCTTCTTGTACTTAAGTCGGCATTGTGCATTTTGTATTTAATTCCGATGCAATTTCTGTGTTTCATCGTCAATAAGAAGGTCCAAGGGATACAGTAAACCTGAAGTGAAGCATCGGAATCTATAACTAGTGTCACTCGAATGGTTCAAAATATAGACAGTAAGAAGAGTCAGTCTTCTTGTACTTAAGTCGGCATTGTGCCTTTTCTCTTTAATTCCGATGCAATTTCTGTGATTCATCGTCAATAAGAAGGTTCAAGAGATACAGTAAACCTGAAGTGAAGCATCGGATTCTATAACTAGTGTCACAGAAATGGTTCAAAACATAGACAGTAAGAAGAGTCACTCTTCTTGTGCTTAAGTCGGCATTGTGCCTCTTGTATTAAATTCGGATGCTATTTCTGAGTTTCATCGTCAATAAGAAGGTCAGAGGGATACAGTAAACCTGAAGTGAAGCATCGGAATCTATAAATAGTGTCACAGGAATGGTTCAAACATAGTCAGTAAGAAGAGTCAGTCTTCTTGTACTTAAGTCGGCATTGTGCCTTTTGTATTTCTTTCCGATGAAATTTCTGTGTTTCATCGTCAATAAGTACGTCCAAGGGATACAGTAAACTTGGAGTGAAGCACCGGAATCTATAACTACAGTCACAGTAATGGTCCAAAGCATAGACAGTAAGAAGAGTCGGTCTTCTTGTACTTAAGTCGGCATTGTGCCTTTTTATTTAATTCCGATGCAATTTCAATGTTTCATCGTCAATAAGAAGGTCCAAGGGATACAGTAAATCTGAAGTGAAGCATCGGATTCAATAACTAGTGTCACAGAAATGGTTCAAAACATAGACAGTAGGAAGAGTCAGTCTTCTTATACTAAAATCGGCATTGTGCCTTTTGTATTTAATTCCGATGCAATTTCTGTGTTTCATCGTCAATAAGAAGGTCCAAGGGAAACAGTAACCTGAAGTGACGCATCGGAATCTATAACTAGTGTCTCAGGAATGGTTCCAAACATAGTCAGTAAGAAGAGTCAGTCTTCTTGTCCTTAAGTCTGCATTGTGCCTTATGTATTTAATTCCGATGCAATTTCTGTGTTTCATCGGCAATAAGGCCAGAGGGATACAGTACACCTGAAGTGAAGCATCGTAATCTATAACTAGTGTCACAGGAATGGTTCAAAACATAGACAGTAGGAAGAGTCAGTCTTCTTGTACGTAAGTCGGCATTGTGCCTTTTGTATTTAATTCCGATGCAATTTCTGTGTTTCATCGTCAATAAGAAGGTCCAAGGGATACAGTAAGCCTGAAGTGAAGCATCGGAATCTATAACTAGTGTCACACTAATGGTTCAAAACAAAGTCAGTAAGAAGAGTCAGTTTTCTTTTACTTAAGTCGGCATTTTGCCTTTTGTATTTAATTCCGATGCAATTTCTGTGTTTCATCGTCAATAAGAAGCTCCAAGGGATACAGTAAACCTGAACTGAAGCATCGGAATCTATAACTAGTGTCACAGGAATGGTTCAAAACAAAGTCAGTAAGAAGAGTCAGTCTTCTTGTACTTAAGTCGGCATTGTGGCTTTTGTATTTAATTCCGATGCAATTTCTGTGTTTCATCGTCAATAAGAATGTCCGAGGGATGCAGTAAACCTGAGGTGAAGCTTCGGAATCTATAACTAGTGTCACAGGAATGGTTCAAATCATTGTCAATAAGAAGAGTCGGTCTTCATGTATTTAAGTCGGCATTGTGCCTTTTGTATTTAATTCCGATGCAATTTCTGTGTTTCATCGGCAATAAGGTGAGAGGGATACAGTAAACCTGAAGTGAAGCATCGGAATCTATCACTAGTGTCACAGGAATGGTTCAAAACATAGACAGTAGGAAGAGTCAGTCTTCTTGTACGTAAGTCGGCATTGTGCCTTTTGTATTTAATTCCGATGCAATTTCTGTGTTTCTTCGTCAATAAGAAGGTCCAAGGGATACAGTAAACCTGAAGTGAAGCATCGGAATCTATAACTAGTGTCAAACTAATGGTTCAAAACAAAGTCAGTAAGAAGAGTCAGTCTTGTTGTCCTTAAGTCGGCATTGTGCCTTTTCTATTTAATTCCGATGCTATTTCTGTGTATCATCGTCAATAAGAAGGTCCAAGGGATACAGTAAACCTGGAGTGTAGCATCGGAATCAATAACTAGTGTCACAAGAATGGTTCTAAACACAGACAGTAAGAAGACTCAGTCCTCGTGTACTTAAGTCGGCATTTTGCCTTTTGTGTTTAATTCCGATGCAATTTCTGTGTTTCATCGTCAATAAGAAGGTCCAAGGGATACAGTAAACCTGAAGTGAATCATCGGAATCTATAACTAGTGTCACAATAATGGTTCAAAACAATGTCAGTAAGAAGAGTCAGTCTTCTTGTACTTAAGTCGGCATTGTGCCTTTTGTATTTAATTCCGATGCAATTTCTGTGTTTCATCGTCAATAAGAAGGTCAAAGCGATACAGTAAACCTGGAGTGAAGCATCGGAATCTATAACTAATGTCACAGGAATTGTTCAAAACATAGACAGTAAGAAGAGTCAGTATTCTTGTACTTAAGTCGGCATTGTGCCTTTTGCATTTAACTCCGATGCAATTTCTGTGTTTCATCGTCAATAAGAAGGTCCAAGGGATACAGCAAACCTGGAGTGTAGCATCGGAATCTATAACTAGTGTCACAAGAATGGTTCAAAACATAGACAGTAAGAAGAGTCAGTCTTCGAGTACTTAAGTCGGCATTTTGCCTTTTTTATTTAATTCCGATGCAATTTCTGTGTTTCATCGTCAATAAGAAGGTCCAAGGGATACAGTAAACCTGAAGTGAAGCATCGGAATCTATAACTAGTGTCACAGGAATGGTTCAAAACAAAGTCAGTAAGAAGAGTCAGTCTTCTTGTACTTAAGTCGGAATTGTGGCTTTTGTATTTAATTCCGATGCAATTTCTGTGTTTCATCGTCAATAAGAATGTCCGAGGGATGCAGTAAACCTGAGGTGAAGCTTCGGAATCTATAACTAGTGTCACAGGAATAGTTTAAATCATTGTCAATAAGAAGAGTCGGTCTTCATGTATTTAAGTCGGCATTGTGCCTTTTGTATTTAATTCCGATGCAATTTCTGTGTTTCATCGGCAATAAGGTGAGAGGGATACAGTAAACCTGAAGTGAAGCATCGGAATCTATCACTAGTGTCACAGGAATGGTTCAAAACATAGACAGTTAGAAGAGTCAGTCTTCTTGTACGTAAGTCGGCATTGTGCCTTCTGTATTTAATTCCGATGCAATTTCTGTGTTTCATCGTCAATAAGAAGGTCCAAGAGATACAGTAAACCTGAAGTGAAGCATCGGAATCTATAACTAGTGTCACACTAATGGTTCAAAACAAAGTCAGTAAGAAGAGTCAGTCTTCTTGTCCTTAAGTCGGCATTTTGCCTTTTGTGTTTAATTCCGATGCAATATCTGTGTTTCATCGTCAATAAGAAGGTCCAAGGGATACAGTAAACCTGAAGTGAAGCATCGGAATCTATAACTAGTGTCACAATAATGGTTCAAAACAACGTCAGTAAGAAGAGTCAGTCTTCTTGTACTTAAGTCGGCATTGTGCCTTTTGTATTTAATTCCGATGCAATTTCTGTGTTTCATCGTCAATAAGAAGGTCAAAGCGATACAGTAAACCTGGAGTGAAGCATCGGAATCTATAACTAATGTCACAGGAATTGTTCAAAACATAGACAGTAAGAAGAGTCAGTATTCTTGTACTTAAGTCGGCATTGTGCCTTTTGCATTTAACTCCGATGCGATTTCTGTGTTTCATCGTCAATAAGAAGGTCCAAGGGATACAGTAAACCTGGAGTAAGCATCGGAATCTGTAACTAGTGTCAATGGAATGGTTCAAAACATGGACAGTAAGAAGAGTCAGTCTTCTTGTACTTAAGTCGGCATTGTGCCTTTTGTATTCAATTCCGATGCGATTTCTGTGTTTCATCGTCACTAAGTAGGTCAGGGGGATACAGTAAACCTGAAGTGAAACATCAGAATCTATAACTAGTGTCACAGGAATGGTTCAAAACATAGTCAGTATGAAGAGACAGTCTTCTTGTACTTAAGTCGGCATTTTGCCTTTCGTATTTAATTCCGATGCAATTTCTGTGTTTCACATTCAATTAGAAAGTCAGAGGGATACAGTAAACCTAAGTGAAGCATCGGAAACTATAACTCGTGTCAAAGGAATGGTTCAAATATATATAGTAAGAAGAGTCAGTCTTCTTGTACTTAAGTGGACATTGTGCCTTTTGTATTTAATTCCGATGCAAATTCTGTGTTTCATCGTCAATAAGAGGGTCAGAGGGATACAGTAAACATGAAGTCAAGCATCGGAATCTATATCTAGTGTCACAGGAATTGTTCAAAACATAGTCAGTAAGAAGAGTCAGTCTTATTGTCCTTAAGTCGGCATTGTGCCTTATGTATATAATTCCGATGCAATTTCTGTGTTTCATCGTCAATAAGTAGGTCCAAGGGATACAGTAAACCTGGAGTGAAGGACCGGAATCTATAACTAGAGTCACAGTAATGGTTCAAAGCATAGACAATAAGAAGAGTCGGTCTTCTTGTACTTAAGTCGGCATTGTGCCTTTTGAGTTTAATTCCGATGCAATTTCAGTATTTCATCGTCAATAAGAAGGTCCAAGGGATACAGTAAACCTGAAGTGAAGCATCGGAATCTATAACTAGTGTCACTGGAATGGTTCAAAATATAGACAATATGAAGAGTCAGTCTTCTTGTACTTAAGTCGGCATTGTGCCTTTTCTATTTAATTCCGATGCAATTTCTGAGATTCATCGTCAATAAGAAGGTCCAAGGGATACAGTAAACCCGAAGTGAAGCATCGGACTCTATAACTAGTGTCACAGAAATGGTTCAAAACATAGACAGTAGGAAGAGTCAGTCTTCTTATACTTAAGTCGGCATTGTGCCTTTTGTATTTAATTCCGATGCAATTTCTGTGTTTCATCGTCAATAAGAAGGTCCAAGGTAGACAGTAAACCTGAACTAAAGCATCGTAATCTATAACTAGTGTCACAGGAATGGTTCCAAACATAGACAGTACGAAGAGTCAGTCTTCTTGTACTTAAGTCGGCATTGAGGCTTTTGTATTTAATTCCGATGCAATTTCTGTTTTTCATCGTCAATAAGAAGGTCAGAGGGATACAGTAAACCTGAAGTGAAGCATCGGAATCTATAACTAGTGTCACAGGAATGGTTCAAAACTAAGTCAGTAAGAAGAGTTAGTCTTCTTGTCCTTAAGTCGGCATTGTGCCTTTTGTATTTAATTCCGATGCAATTTCTGTGTTTCATCGTCAATAAGAAGGTCCAAGGGATACAGTAAACCTGGAGTGTAGCATCGGTATCTATAACTAGTGTCACAGGAATGGTTCAAAACATAGACAGTAGGAAGAGTCAGTCTTCTTGTACGTAAGTCGGCATTGTGCCTTTTGTATTTAATTCCGATGCAATTTCTGTGTTTCATCGTCAATTAGAAGGTCCAAGGGATACAGTAAACCTGAAGTGAAGCATCGGAATCTAAAACTAGTATCACAGGAATGGTTCAAAACATAGTCAGTAAGAAGAGTCAGTCTTCTTGTAATTAAGTCGGCATTGTGGCTTTTGTATTTAATTCCGATGCAATTTCTGTGTTTCATCGTCAATAAGAATGTCCGAGGGATGCAGTAAACCTGAGGTGAAGCTTCGGAATCTATAACTAGTGTCACAGGAATGGTTCAAATCATTGTCAATAAGAAGAGTCGGTCTTCATGTATTTAAGTCGGCATTGTGCCTTTTGTATTTAATTCCGATGCAATTTCTGTGTTTCATCGGCAATAAGGTGAGAGGGATACAGTAAACCTGAAGTGAAGCATCGGAATCTATCACTAGTGTCACAGGAATGGTTCTAAACATAGACAGTAGGAAGAGTCAGTCTTCTTGTACGTACGTCGGCATTGTGCCTTCTGTATTTAATTCCGATGCAATTTCTGTGTTTCATCGTCAATAAGAATGTCCAAGGGATACAGTAAACCTGAAGTGAAGCATCGGAATCTATAACTAGTGTCAAACTAATGGTTCAAAACAAAGTCAGTAAGAAGAGTCAGTCTTCTTGTCCTTAAGTCGGCATTGTGCCTTTTCTTTTTAATTCCGATGCTATTTCTGTGTTTCATCGTCAATAAGAAGGTCCAAGGGATACAGTAAACATGGAGTGTAGCATCGGAATCAATAACTAGTGTCACAAGAATGGTTCTAAACACAGACAGTAAGTAGACTCAGTCCTCATGTACTTAAGTCGGCATTTTGCCTTTTGTGTTTAATTCCGATGCAATTTCTGTGTTTCATCGTCAATAAGAAGGTCCAAGGGATACAGTAAACCTGAAGTGAAGCATCGGAATCTATAACTAGTGTCACAATAATGGTTCAAAACAAAGTCAGTAAGAAGAGTCAGTCTTCTTGTACTTAAGTCGGCATTGTGCCTTTTGTATTTAATTCCGATGCAATTTCTGTGTTTCATCGTCAATAAGAAGGTCGAAGCGATACAGTAAACCTGGAGTGAAGCATCGGAATCTATAACTAATGTCACAGGAATTGTTCAAAACATAGACAGTAAGAAGAGTCAGTATTCTTGTACTTAAGTCGGCATTGTGCCTTTTGCATTTAACTCCGATGCAATTTCTGTGTTTCATCGTCAATAAGAAGGTCCAAGGGATACAGTAAACCTGGAGTAAGCATCGGAATCTGTAACTAGTGTCAATGGAATGGTTCAAAACATGGACAGTAAGAAGAGTCAGTCTTCTTGTACTTAAGTCGGCATTGTGCCTTTTGTATTCAATTCCTATGCGATTTCTGTGTTTCATCGTCAATAAGAATGTCCAAGGGATATAGTAAACCTGAAGTGAAGCATCGGAATCTATAACTAGTATCACAGGAATGCTTCAAATCATTGTCAATAAGAAGAGCCGGTCTTCATGTACTTAAGTCGGCATTGTGCCATTTGTATTTAATTTTGATGCAATTTCTGTGTTTCATCGTCAATAAGAAGGTACAAGGGATACAGTAAACCTGAAGTGAAGCGTTGGAATCTATAACTAGTATCACAGGAAAGGTTCAAAACATAGACAGTTGGAAGAGTCAGTGTTCTTGTACTTCAGTCGGCATTGTGCCTTTTGTAATAAATTCCGATGCAATTTCTGTGTTGCATCGTCAATAAGAAGGTCCAAGGGATACAGTAAACCTGAAGTGAAGCATAGGAATCTACAACTAGTGTCACAGGATTGGTTCAAAACATAGACAGTAAGAACAGTCAGTCCACTTGTACTTAAGTCGGCATTGTGCCTTTTGTATTTAATTCCGATGCAATTTCTGTGTTTCATCGTCACTAAGAAGGTCAGGGGGATACAGTAAACCTGAAGTGAAACATCAGAATCTATAACTAGTGTCACAGGAATGGTTCAAAACATAGTCAGTAAGAAGAGTCAGTCTTCTTGTACTTAAGTCGGCATTTTGCCTTTCGTATTTAATTCCGATGCAATTTCTGTGTTTCACATTCAATTAGAAAGTCAGAGGGATACAGTAAACCTAAGTGAAGCATCGGAAACTATAACTCGTGTCAGAGGAATGGTTCAAACAAATATAGTAAGAAGAGTCAGTCTTCTTGTACTTAAGTGGACATTGTGCCTTTTGTATTTAATTCCGATGCAAATTCTGTGTTTCATCGTCAATAAGAGGGTCAGAGGGATACAGTAAACATGAAGTCAAGCATCGGAATCTATATCTAGTGTCACAGGAATTGTTCAAAACATAGTCAGTAAGAAGAGTCAGTCTTATTGTCCTTAAGTCGGCATTGTGCCTTATGTATATAATTCCGATGCAATTTCTGTGTTTCATCGTCAATAAGTAGGTCCAAGGGATACAGTAAACCTGGAGTGAAGCACCATAATCTATAACTAGAGTCACAGAAATGGTTCAAAGCATAGACAATAAGAAGAGTCGGTCTTCTTGTACTTAAGTCGGCATTGTGCCTTTTGAGTTTAATTCCGATGCAATTTCAGTATTTCATCGTCAATAAGAAGGTCCAAGGGATACAGTAAACCTGAAGTGAAGCATCGGAATCTATAACTAGTGTCACAGGAATGGTTCAAAACAAAGTCAGTAAGAAGAGTCAGTCTTCTTGTACTTAAGTCGGCATTGTGGCTTTTGTATTTAATTCCGATGCAATTTCTGTGTTTCATCGTCAATAAGAATGTCCGAGGGATGCAGTAAACCTTAGGTGAAGCTTCGGAATCTATAACTAGTGTCACAGGAATGGTTCAAATCATTGTCAATAAGAAGAGTCGGTCTTCATGTATTTAAGTCGGCATTGTGCCTTTTGTATTTAATTCCGATGCAATTTCTGTGTTTCATCGGCAATAAGGTGAGAGGGATACAGTAAACCTGAAGTGAAGCATCGGAATCTATCACTAGTGTCACAGGAATGGTTCAAAACATAGACAGTAAGAAGAGTCAGTCTTCTTGTACGTAAGTCGGCATTGTGCCTTTTGTATTTAATTCCGATGCAATTTCTGTGTTTCTTCGTCAATAAGAAGGTCCAAGGGATACAGTAAACCTGAAGTGAAGCATCGGAATCTATAACTAGTGACAAACTAATGGTTCAAAACAAAGTCAGTAAGAAGAGTCAGTCTTGTTGTCCTTAAGTCGGCATTGTGCCTTTTCTATTTAATTCCGATGCTATTTCTGTGTTTCATCGTCAATAAGAAGGTCCAAGGGATACAGTAAAACTGGAGTGTAGCATCGGAATCAATAACTAGTGTCACAAGAATGGTTCTAAACACAGACAGTAAGAAGACTCAGTCCTCGTGTACTTAAGTCGGCATTTTGCCTTTTGTGTTTAATTCCGATTCAATTTCTGTGTTTCATCGTCAATAGGAAGGTCCAAGGGATACAGTAAACCTGAAGTGAATCATCGGAATCTATAACTAGTGTCACAATAATGGTTCAAAACAAAGTCAGTAATAAGAGTCAGTCTTCTTGTACTTAAGTCGGCATTGTGCCTTTTGTATTTAATTCCGATGCAATTTCTGTGTTTCATCGTCAATAAGAAGGTCAAAGCGATACAGTAAACCTGGAGTGAAGCATCGGAATCTATAACTAATGTCACAGGAATTGTTCAAAACATAGACAGTAAGTAGAGTCAGTATTCTTGTACTTAAGTCGGCATTGTGCCTTTTGCATTTAACTCCGATGCAATTTCTGTGTTTCATCGTCAATAAGAAGGTCCAAGGGATACAGCAAACCTGGAGTGTAGCATCGGAATCTATAACTAGTGTCACAAGAATGGTTCAAAACATAGACAGTAAGAAGAGTCAGTCTTCGAGTACTTAAGTCGGCATTTTGCCTTTTGTATTTAATTCCGATGCAATTTCTGTGTTTCATCGTCAATAAGAAGGTCCAAGGGATACAGTAAACCTGAAGTGAAGCATCGGAATCTATAACTAGTGTCACAGGAATGGTTCAAAACAAAGTCAGTAAGAAGAGTCAGTCTTCTTGTACTTAAGTCGGAATTGTGGCTTTTGTATTTAATTCCGATGCAATTTCTGTGTTTCATCGTCAATAAGAATGTCCGAGGGATGCAGTAAACCTGAGGTGAAGCTTCGGAATCTATAACTACTGTCACAGGAATAGTTTAAATCATTGTCAATAAGAAGAGTCGGTCTTCATGTATTTAAGTCGGCATTGTGCCTTTTGCATTTAATTCCGATGCAATTTCTGTGTTTCATCGGCAATAAGGTGAGAGGGATACAGTAAACCTGAAGTGAAGCATCGGAATCTATCACTAGTGTCACAGGAATGGTTCAAAACATAGACAGTAGGAAGAGTCAGTCTTCTTGTACGTAAGTCGGCATTGTGCCTTTTGTATTTAATTCCGATGCAATTTCTGTGTTTCATCGTCAATAAGAAGGTCCAAGGGATACAGTAAACCTGAAGTGAAGCGTCGGAATCTATAACTAGTGTCACACTAATGGTTCAAAACAAAGTCAGTAAGAAGAGTCAGTCTTCTTGTCCTTAAGTCGGCATTGTGCCTTTTCTATTTATTTCCGATGCTATTTCTGTGTTTCATCGTCAATAAGAAGGTCCAAGGGATACAGTAAACCTGGAGTGTAGCATCGGAATCAATAACTAGTGTCACAAGAATGGTTCAAAACACAGACAGAAAGAAGACTCAGTCCTCATGTACTTAAGTCGGCATTTTGCCTTTTGTGTTTAATTCCGATGCAATATCTGTGTTTCATCGTCAATAAGAAGGTCCAAGGGATACAGTAAACCTGAAGTGAAGCATCGGAATCTATAACTAGTGTCACAATAATGGTTCAAAACAAAGTCAGTAGGAAGAGTCAGTCTTCTTGTACTTAAGTCGGCATTGTGCCTTTTGTATTTAATTCCGATGCAATTTCTGTGTTTCATCGTCAATAAGAAGGTCAAAGCGATACAGTAAACCTGGAGTGAAGCATCGGAATCTATAACTAATGTCACAGGAATTGTTCAAAACATAGACAGTAAGAAGAGTTAGTATTCTTGTACTTAAGTCGGCATTGTGCCTTTTGCATTTAACTCCGATGCGATTTCTGTGTTTCATCGTCAATAAGAAGGTCCAAGGGATACAGTAAACCTGGAGTAAGCATCGGAATCTGTAACTAGTGTCAATGGAATGGTTCAAAACATGGACAGTAAGAAGAGTCAGTCTTCTTGTACTTAATTCGGCATTGTGCCTTTTGTATTCAATTCCGATGCGATTTCTGTGTTTCATCGTCAATAAGAATGTCCAAGGGATATAGTAAACCTGAATTGAAGCATCGGAATCTATAACTAGTATCACAAGAATGGTTCAAATCATTGTCAATAAGAAGAGCCGGTCTTCATGTACTTAAGTCGGCATTGTGCCATTTGTATTTAATTTTGATGCAATTTCTGTGTTTCATCGTCAATAAGAAGGTACAAGGGATACAGTAAACCTGAAGTGAAGCGTCGGAATCTATAACTAGTATCACAGGAATGGTTCAAAACATAGACAGTTGGAAGAGTCAGTGTTCTTGTACTTCAGTCGGCATTGTGCCTTTTGTATTTAATTCCGATGCAATTTCTGTGTTGCATCGTCAATAAGAAGGTCCAAGGGATACAGTAAACCTGAAGTGAAGCATAGGAATCTACAACTAGTGTCACAGGATTAGTTCAAAACATAGACAGTAAGAAGAGTCAGTCTTCTTGTACTTAAGTCGGCATTGTGCCTTTTCTATTTAATTCCGATGCAATTTCTGTGTTTCATCGTCACTAAGAAGGTCAGGGGGATACAGTAAACCTGAAGTGAAACATCAGAATCTATAACTAGTGTCACAGGAATGGTTCAAAACATAGTCAGTATGAAGAGTCAGTCTTCTTGTACTTAAGTCGGCATTTTGCCTTTCGTATTTAATTCCGATGCAATTTCTGTGTTTCACACTCAATTAGAAAGTCAGAGGGATACAGTAGACCTAAGTGAAGCATCGGAAACTATAACTCGTGTCAAAGGAATGGTTCAAACATATATAGTAAGAAGAGTCAGTCTTCTTGTACTTAAGTGGACATTGTGCCTTTTGTATTTAATTCCGATGCAAATTCTGTGTTTCATCGTCAATAAGAGGGTCAGAGGGATACAGTAAACATGAAGTCAAGCATCGGAATCTATATCTAGTGTCACAGGAATTGTTCAAAACATAGTCAGTAAGAAGAGTCAGTCTTATTGTCCTTAAGTCGGCATTGTGCCTTATGTATATAATTCCGATGCAATTTCTGTGTTTCATCGTCAATAAGTAGGTCCAAGGGATACAGTAAACCTGGAGTGAAGCACCGGAATCTATAACTAGTCACAGTAATGGTTCAAAGCATAGACAATAAGAAGAGTCGGTCTTCTTGTACTTAAGTCGGCATTGTGCCTTTTGAGTTTAATTCCGATGCAATTTCAGTATTTCATCGTCAATAAGAAGGTCCAAGGGATACAGTAAACCTGAAGTGAAGCATCGGAATCTATAACTAGTGTCACTGGAATGGTTCAAAATATAGACAATATGAAGAGTCAGTCTTCTTGTACTTAAGTCGGCATTGTGCCTTTTCTATTTAATTCCGATGCAATTTCTGAGATTCATCGTCAATAAGAAGGTCCAAGGGATACAGTAAACCCGAAGTGAAGCATCGGACTCTATAACTAGTGTCACAGAAATGGTTCAAAACATAGACAGTAGGAAGAGTCAGTCTTCTTATACTCAAGTCGGCATTGTGCCTTTTGTATTTAATTCCGATGCAATTTCTGTGTTTCATCGTCAATAAGAAGGTCCAAGGTAGACAGTAAACCTGAACTAAAGCATCGTAATCTATAACTAGTGTCACAGGAATGGTTCCAAACATAGCCAGTACGAAGAGTCAGTCTTCTTGTACTTAAGTCGGCATTGAGGCTTTTGTATTTAATTCCGATGCAATTTCTGTTTTTCATCGTCAATAAGAAGGTCAGAGGGATACAGTAAACCTGAAGTGAAGCATCGGAATCTATAACTAGTGTCACAGGAATGGTTCAAAACTAAGTCAGTAAGAAGAGTTAGTCTTCTTGTCCTTAAGTCGGCATTGTGCCTTTTGTATTTAATTCCGATGCAATTTCTGTGTTTCATCGTCAATAAGAAGGTCCAAGGGATACAGTAAACCTGAAATGAAGCATCGGAATCTATAACTAGTATCACAGGAATGGTTCAAAACATAGTCAGTAAGAAGAGTCAGTCTTCTTGTAATTAAGTCGGCATTGTGGCTTTTGTATTTCATTCCGATGCAATTTCTGTGTTTCATCGTCAATAAGAATGTCCGAGGGATGCAGTAAACCTGAGGTGAAGCTTCGGAATCTATAACTAGTGTCACAGGAATGGTTCAAATCATTCTCAATAAGAAGAGTCGGTCTTCATGTATTTAAGTCGGCATTGTGCCTTTTGTATTTAATTCCGATGCAATTTCTGTGTTTCATCGGCAATAAGGTGAGAGGGATACAGTAAACCTGAAGTGAAGCATCGGAATCTATCACTAGTGTCACAGGAATGGTTCAAAACATAGACAGTAGGAAGAGTCAGTCTTCTTGTACGTAAGTCGGCATTGTGCCTTCTGTATTTAATTCCGATGCAATTTCTGTGTTTCATCGTCAATAAGAATGTCCAAGGGATACAGTAAACCTGAAGTGAAGCATCGGAATCTATAACTAGTGTCAAACTAATGGTTCAAAACAAAGTCAGTAAGAAGAGTCAGTCTTCTTGTCCTTAAGTCGGCATTGTGCCTTTTCTTTTTAATTCCGATGCTATTTCTGTGTTTCATCGTCAATAAGAAGGTCCAAGGGATACAGTAAACATGGAGTGTAGCATCGGAATCAATAACTAGTGTCACAAGAATGGTTCTAAACACAGACAGTAAGAAGACTGAGTCCTCGTGTACTTAAGTCGGCATTTTGCCTTTTGTGTTTAATTCCGATGCAATTTCTGTGTTTCATCGTCAATAAGAAGGTCCAAGGGATACAGTAAACCTGAAGTGAATCATCGGAATCTATAACTAGTGTCACAATAATGGTTCAAAACAAAGTCAGTAAGAAGAGTCAGTCTTCTTGTACTTAAGTCGGCATTGTGCCTTTTGTATTTAATTCCGATGCAATTTCTGTGTTTCATCGTCAATAAGGAGGTCAAAGCGATACAGTAAACCTGGAGTGAAGCATCGGAATCTATAACTAATGTCACAGGAATTGTTCAAAACATAGACAGTAAGAAGAGTCAGTATTCTTGTACTTAAGTCGGCATTGTGCCTTTTGCATTTAACTCCGATGCAATTTCTGTGTTTCATCGTCAATAAGAAGGTCCAAGGGATACAGCAAACCTGGAGTGTAGCATCGGAATCTATAACTAGTGTCACAAGAATGGTTCAAAACATAGACAGTAAGAAGAGTCAGTCTTCGAGTACTTAAGTCGGCATTTTGCCTTTTGTATTTAATTCCGATGCAATTTCTGTGTTTCATCGTCAATAAGAAGGTCCAAGGGATACAGTAAACCTGAAGTGAAGCATCGGAATCTATAACTAGTGTCACAGGAATGGTTCAAAACAAAGTCAGTAAGAAGAGTCAGTCTTCTTGTACTTAAGTCGGAATTGTGGCTTTTGTATTTAATTCCGATGCAATTTCTGTGTTTCATCGTCAATAAGAATGTCCGAGGGATGCAGTAAACCTGAGGTGAAGCTTCGGAATCTATAACTAGTGTCACAGGAATAGTTTAAATCATTGTCAATAAGAAGAGTCGGTCTTCATGTATTTAAGTCGGCATTGTGCCTTTTGTATTTAATTCCGATGCAATTTCTGTGTTTCATCGGCAATAAGGTGAGAGGGATACAGTAAACCTGAAGTGAAGCATCGGAATCTATCACTAGTGTCACGGGAATGGTTCAAAACATAGACAGTAGGAAGAGTCAGTCTTCTTGTACGTAAGTCGGCATTGTGCCTTTTGTATTTAATTCCGATGCAATTTCTGTGTTTCATCGTCAATAAGAAGGTCCAAGGGATACAGTAAACCTGAAGTGAAGCATCGGAATCTATAACTAGTGTCACACTAATGGTTCAAAACAAAGTCAGTAAGAAGAGTCAGTCTTCTTGTCCTTAAGTCGGCATTGTGACTTTTCTATTTATTTCCGATGCTATTTCTGTGTTTCATCGTCAATAAGAAGGTCCAAGGGATACAGTAAACCTGGAGTGTAGCATCGGAATCAATAACTAGTGTCACAAGAATGGTTCAAAACACAGACAGTAAGTAGACTCAGTCCTCATGTACTTAAGTCGGCATTTTGCCTTTTGTGTTTAATTCCGATGCAATTTCTGTGTTTCATCGTCAATAAGAAGGTCCAAGGGATACAGTAAACCTGAAGTGAAGCATCGGAATCTATAACTAGTGTCACAATAATGGTTCAAAACAAAGTCAGTAGGAAGAGTCAGTCTTCTTGTACTTAAGTCGGCATTGTGCCTTTTGTATTTAATTCCGATGCAATTTCTGTGTTTCATCGTCAATAAGAAGGTGAAAGCGATACAGTAAACCTGGAGTGAAGCATCGGAATCTATAACTAATGTCACAGGAATTGTTCAAAACATAGACAGTAAGAAGAGTCAGTATTCTTGTACTTAAGTCGGCATTGTGCCTTTTGCATTTAACTCCGATGCAATTTCTGTGTTTCATCGTCAATAAGAAGGTCCAAGGGATACAGTAAACCTGGAGTAAGCATCGGAATCTGTAACTAGTGTCAATGGAATGGTTCAAAACATGGACAGTAAGAAGAGTCAGTCTTCTTGTACTTAAGTCGGCATTGTGCCTTTTGTATTCAATTCCTATGCGATTTCTGTGTTTCATCGTCAATAAGAATGTCCAAGGGATATAGTAAACCTGAAGTGAAGCATCGGAATCTATAACTAGTATCACAGGAATGGTTCAAATCATTGTCAATAAGAAGAGCCGGTCTTCATGTACTTAAGTCGGCATTGTGCCATTTGTATTTAATTTTGATGCAATTTCTGTGTTTCATCGTCAATAAGAAGGTACAAGGGATACAGTAAACCTGAAGTGAAGCATTGGAATCTATAACTAGTATCACAGGAATGGTTCAAAACATAGACAGTTGGAAGAGTCAGTGTTCTTGTACTTCAGTCGGCATTGTGCCTTTTGTATTAAATTCCGATGCAATTTCTGTGTTGCATCGTCAATAAGAAGGTCCAAGGGATACAGTAAACCTGAAGTGAAGCATAGGAATCTACAACTAGTGTCACAGGATTGGTTCAAAACATAGACAGTAAGAACAGTCAGTCTTCTTGTACTTAAGTCGGCATTGTGCCTTTTGTATTTAATTCCGATGGAATTTCTGTGTTTCATCGTCACTAAGAAGGTCAGGGGGATACAGTAAACCTGAAGTGAAACATCAGAATCTATAACTAGTGTCACAGGAATGGTTCAAAACATAGTCAGTAAGAAGAGTCAGTCTTCTTGTACTTAAGTCGGTATTTTGCCTTTCGTATTTAATTCCGATGCAATTTCTGTGTTTCACATTCAATTAGAAAGTCAGAGGGATACAGTAAACCTAAGTGAAGCATCGGAAACTATAACTCGTGTCAGAGGAATGGTTCAACAAATATAGTAAGAAGAGTCAGTCTTCTTGTACTTAAGTGGACATTGTGCCTTTTGTATTTAATTCCGATGCAAATTCTGTGTTTCATCGTCAATAAGAGGGTCAGAGGGATACAGTAAACATGAAGTCAAGCATCGGAATCTATATCTAGTGTCACAGGAATTGTTCAAAACATAGTCAGTAAGAAGAGTCAGTCTTATTGTCCTTAAGTCGGCATTGTGCCTTATGTATATAATTCCGATGCAATTTCTGTGTTTCATCGTCAATAAGTAGGTCCAAGGGATACAGTAAACCTGGAGTGAAGCACCGGAATCGGTAACTAGAGTCACAGAAATGGTTCAAAGCATAGACAATAAGAAGAGTCGGTCTTCTTGTACTTAAGTCGGCATTGTGCCTTTTGAGTTTAATTCCGATGCAATTTCAGTATTTCATCGTCAATAAGAAGGTCCATGGGATACAGTAAACCTGAAGTGAAGCATCGGAATCTATAACTAGTGTCACTGGAATGGTTCAAAATATAGACAATATGAAGAGTCAGTCTTATTGTACTTAAGTCAGCATTGTGCCTTTTCTATTTAGTTCCGATGCAATTTCTGAGATTCATCGTCAATAAGAAGGTCCAAGGGATACAGTAAACCCGAAGTGAAGCATCGGACTCTATAACTAGTGTCACAGAAATGGTTCAAAACATAGACAGTAGGAAGAGTCAGTCTTCTTATACTTAAGTCGGCATTGTGCCTTTTGTATTTAATTCCGATCCAATTTCTGTGTTTCATCGTCAATAAGAAGGTCCAAGGTAGACAGTAAACCTGAACTAAGGCATCGTAATCTATAACTAGTGTCACAGGAATGGTTCCAAACATAGACAGTACGAAGAGTCAGTCTTCTTGTACTTAAGTCGGCATTGTGGCTTTTGTATTTAATTCCGATGCAATTTCTGTTTTTCATCGTCAATAAGAAGGTCAGAGGGATACAGTAAACCTGAAGTGAAGCATCGGAATCTATAACTAGTGTCACAGGAATGGTTCAAAACTAAGTCAGTAAGAAGAGTCAGTCTTCTTGTCCTTAAGTCGGCATTGTGCCTTTTGTATTTAATTCCGATGCAATTTCTGTGTTTCATCGTCAATAAGAAGGTCCAAGGGATACAGTAAACCTGGAGTGTAGCATCGGTATCTATAACTAGTGTCACAGGAATGTTTCAAAACATAGACAGTAAGAAGAGTCAGTCTTCGTGTGGTTAAGTCGGCATTTTGCCTTTTCTATTTAATTCCGATGCAATTTCTGTGTTTCATCGTCAATAAGAAGGTCCAAGGGATACAGTAAACCTGAAGTGAAGCATCGGAATCTATAACTAGTGTCACAGGAATGGTTCTAAACATAGTCAGTAAGAAGAGTCAGTCTTCTTGTACTTACGTCGGCATTGTGCCTTTTCTATTTAATTCCGATGCAATTTCTGTGTTTCATCGTCTCTACGAAGGTCAGAGGGATGCAGTTAACCTGAAGTGAAGCATCGGAATCTATAACTAGAGCCACAGTAATGGTTCAAACATAGACAGTAAGAAGAGTTAGTCTTCTTGTACGTAAGTTGGCATTGTGCCTTTTGTGTTGAATTCCGATGCAATTTCTGTGTTTCATCGTCAATAAGAAGGTCAGAGGGATAGAATAAACCAATAGTGAAGCATCGGAATCTATAACTAGTATCACAGGAATGGTTCAAATCATAGTCAGTAAGAAGAGTAAGACTTCTTGTACTTAAGTCGGCATTGTGCCTTTTCTATTTAATTACGATAAAATTTCTGTGTTTCATCGTCAATAAGAAGGTCCAAAGGATACAGTAATCCTGGAGTGAAGCATCGGAATCTGTAACTAGTGTCAATGGAATGGTTCAAAACATAGACAGTAAGAGGAGTCAGTCTTCATGTACTTAAATCGGCATTGTGCCTTTTGTATTTAATTCCGATGCTATTTCTGATTTTCATCGTCAATAAGAATGTCAGAGGGATACAGTAAACCTGAAGTGAAGAATCGGAATCTCTAACTAGTGTCACAGGAATGGTTCAAACCATAGTCAGTAAGAAGAGTCAGTCTTCTTGTCCTTAAGTCGGCATTGTGCCTTTTGTATTTAGTTCCAATGCAATTTCTGTGTTTCATCGTCAATAAGAAGGTCCAAGGGATATAGTAAACCTGTAGTGAAGCATCGGAATCTATAACTAGTGTCACAGGAATGGATCAAAACATAGACAGTAAGAAGAGTCAGTCTTCTTGTACTTAAGTCGGCATTGTGCCTTTTGTATTTAATTCCGATGCAATTTCTGTGTTTCATCGTCAATAAGAATGTCCAAGGGATATAGCAAACCTGAAGTGAAGCATCGGAATCTATAACTAGTGTCACAGGAATGGTTCAAATCATTGTCAATAAGAAGAGTCGGTCTTCATGTACTTAAGTCGGCATTGTGCCATTTGTATTTAATTTTGATGCAATTTCTGTGTTTCATCGTCAATAAGAAGGTACAAGGGATACAGTAAACCTGAAGTGAAGCGTCGGAATCTATAACTAGTATCACAGGAATGGTTCAAAACTTAGACAGTTGGAAGAGTCAGTGTTCTTCTACTTCAGTCGGCATTGTAACATTTGTATTTAATTCCGATGCAATTTCTGTGTTTCATCGTCAATAAGAAGGTCCACGGGATACAGTAAACCTGAAGTGAAGCATCGGAATCTACAACTATTGTCACAGGAATGGTTCAAAATATAGACAGTAAGAAGAGTCAGTCTTCTTGTACTTAAGTCGGCATTGTGCATTTTCTATTTAATTCCGATGCAATTTCTGTGTTTCATCGCCACTAAGAATGTCAGAGGGATACAGTAAACCTGAAGTTAAGCAACGGAATCTATAACTAGTGTCACAGGAATGGTTCAAAACATAGTCAGTAAGAAGAGTCAGTCTTCTTGTACTTAAGTCGGCATTTTGCCTTTCGTATTTAATTCCGATGCAATTTCTGTGTTTCACCGTCAATAAGAAGGTCAGAGGGATGCAGTAAACCTGAAGTGAAGCATCGGAAACTATAACTAGTGTCACAGGAATGGTTCAAACATATATAGTAAGAAGAGTCAGTCTTCTTGTATTTAAGTGGGCATTGTGCCTTTTGTATTTAATTCCGATACAATTTCTGTGTTTCATCGTCAATAAGAGGGTCAGAGGGATACAGTAAACATGAAGTCAAGCATCGGAATCTATAACTAGTGTCACAGGAATGGTTCAAAACATAGTCAGTAAGAAGAGTCAGTCTTCTTGTCCTTAAATCGGCATTGTGCCTTATGTATATAATTCCGATGCAATTTCTGTGTTTCATCGTCAATAAGTAGGTCCAAGGGATACAGTAAACCTGGAGTGTAGCATCGGAATCTATAACTAGTGTCACAAGAATGGTTCAAAACATAGACAGTAAGAAGAGTCAGTCTTCGAGTACTTAAGTCGGCATTTTGCCTTTTGTATTTAATTCCGATGCAATTTCAGTGTTTCATCGTCAATAAGAAGGTCCAAGGGATACAGTAAACCTGAAGTGAAGCATCGGAATCTATAACTAGTGTCACTGGAACGGTTCAAATAATAGACAGTATGAAGAGTCAGTCTTCTTGTACTAAAGTCGGCATTGTACCTTTTCTATTTAATTCCGATGCAATTTCTGAGATTCATCGTCAATACGAAGGTCCAAGGGATACAGTAAACCTGAAGTGAAGCATCGGACTCTATAACTAGTGTCACAGAAATGGTTCAAAACATAGACAGTAGGAAGAGTCAGTCTTCTTTTACTTAAGTCGGCATTGTGCCTTTTGTATTTTATTCCGATGCAATTTCTGTGTATCATCGTCAATAAGAAGGTCCAAGGTATACCGTAAACCTGAAGTAAAGCATCGGAATCTATAACTAGTGTCACAGGAATGGTTCCAAACATAGACAGTACGAAGAGTCAGTCTTCGTGTAGTTAAGTCGGCATTTTGCCTTTTGTATTTCATTCCGATGCAATTTCTGTGTTTCATCGTCAATATGAAGGTCCAAGGGATACAGTAAACCTGAAGTGAAGCATCGGAATCTATAACTAGTGTCACAGGAATGGTTCAAAACATAGTCAGTAAGAAGAGTCAGTCTTCTTGTACTTAAGTCGGCATTGTGCCTTTTCTATTTAATTCCGATGCAATTTCTGTGTTTCCTCGTCACTAAGAAGGTCAGAGGGATAAAGTTAACCTGAAGTGAAGCATCGGAATCTATAACTAGAGTCACAGTAATGGTTCAAAGCATAGACATTAAGAAGAGTCAGTCTTCTTGTACTTAAGTCGGCATTGTGGCTTCAGTATTTAATTCCGATACAGTTTCTGTGTTTCATCGTCAATAAGAAGGTCAGAGGAATACAGTAAACCTGAAGAGAAGCATCGGAATCTATAACTAGTGTCACAGGAATGGTTCAAACATAGTCAGTAAGAAGAGTCAGTCTTCTTGTACTTAAGTCGGCATTGTGCATTTTCTATTTAATTCCGATGCAATTTCTGTGTTTCATCGTCAATAAGAAAGTCCAAGCGATACAGTAAACCAGGAGTGAAGCATCGGAATCTATAACTAGTGTCACAGGAATGGTTCAAAACATGGACAGTAAGAAGAGGCAGTTTTCTAGTACTTAGGTCGACATTGTGCCTTTTCTATTTAATTCAGATGCAATTTCTGTGTTTCATCGTCAATACGAAGGTCAGAGGGATACAATAAACGAGGAGTGAATCATCGGAATCTGTAACTAGTGTCACAGGAATGGTTCAAAACATAGTTAGTAAGAAGAGTCAGTCTTCGTGTACTTATGTCGGCTTTTTGCCTTTTGTATTTAATTCCGATGCAATTTCTGTGTTTAATCGTTAATAAGAAGGTCCAAGGGATACTGTAAACCTGAAGTGAAGCATCGGAATCTATAACTAGTGTCACAGGAATGGTTCAAAACATAGTCAGTAAGAAGAGTCAGTCTTCTTGTACTTAAGTCGGCATTGTGCCTTTTCTATTTAATTCCGATGCAATTTCTGTGTTTCATCGTCAATAAGAAGGTCCAAGGGATACAGTAAACCTGGAGTGACGCATCGGAATCTGTAACTAGTGTCAATGGAATGGTTCAAAACATAGACAGTAAGAAGAGTCAGTCTTCTTGTACTTAAGTTAGCATTGTGCCTTTTGTATTTAATTCCGATGCTATTTCTGAGTTTCATCGTCAATTAGAAGGTCAGAGGGATACAGTATACCTGAAGTGAAGCATCGGAATCTATAACTAGTGTCACAGGAATGGTTCAAATCATTGTCAATAAGAAGGTTCGGTCTTCATGTACTTAATTCGGCATTGTGCCTTTTGTATTTAATTTAGATGCAGTTTCTGTGTTTCATCGTCAATAAGAAGGTCAAGGGATACAGTAAACCTGAAGTGAAGCGTCGGAATCTATAACTAGTGACACCGGAATGGTTCAAAACATAGACAGTTGGAAGAGTCATTCTTCTTGTCCATAAGTCGGCATTGTGCCTTATGTATTTAATTCCGATGCAATTTCTGTGTTTCATCGTCAATAAGTAGGTCCAAGGGATACAGTAAACCTGGAGTGAAGCACCGGAATCTATAACTAGAGTCACAGTAATGGTTCAAAACATAGACAATAAGAAGAGTCGGTCTTCTTGTACTTAAATCGGCATTGTGCCTTTTGTATTTAACTCCGATGCAATTTCAGTGTTTCATCGTCAATAAGAAGGTCCAAGGGATACAGTAATCCTGAAGTGAAGCATCGGACTCTATAACTAGTGTCACAGAAATGGTTCAAAACATAGACAGTAGGAAGAGTCAGTCTTCTTATACTTAAGTCAGCATTGTGCCTTTTGTATTTAATTCCGATGCAATATCTGTGTTTCAGCGTCAAATAGAAGGTCCAACGTATAGAATAAACCTGAAGTAAAGCATCGGAATTTATAACTAGTGTCACAGGAATGGTTCCAAACATAGACAGTACGAAGAGTCAGTCTTCTTGTACTTAAGTCGGCATTGTGGCTTTTGTATTTAATTCCGATGCAATTTCTGTGTTTCATCGTCAAAAGGAAGGTCATAGGGATACAGTAAACCTGAAGTGAAGCATCGGAGTCTATAACTAGTGACACATAAATGGTTCAAAACATAGTCAGTAAGAAGGGTCAGTCTTCTTGTACTTAATTCGGCATTGTGCCTTTTGTATTTAATTCCGATGCAATTCCTGTGTTTCATCGTCAATAAGAATGTCCATGGGATACAGTAAACCTGAAGTGAAGCATCGGAATCTATAACTAGTGTCACAGGAATGGTTCAAATCATTGTCAATAGGAAGAGTCGGTCTTCATGTACTTAAGTCATCATTGCGCCTTTTGTATTTAATTCCGATGCAATTTCTGTGTTTCATCGTCAACAAGAAGGTACAAGGGATACGGTAAAGCTGAAGTGAAGCATCGGAATCTATAACTAGTGTCACTGGAATGGTTCAAAACATAGTCAGTAAGATGAGTCAGTCTTCTTGTTCTTAAGTCGGCATTTTGCCTATCGTATTTAATTCCGATGCCATTTCTGTGTTTCACCGTCAATAAGAAGGTCAGAGGGATGCAGTAAACCTGAAGTGAAGCAACGGAATCTATAACTAGCGTCACAGGAATGGTTCAAACATATACAATAAGAACAGTCAGTCTTCTTGTACTTAAGTCGGCATTGTGCCATTTGTATTTAATTCCGAAGCAATTTCTGTGTTTCATCGTCAATAAGAGGGTCAGAGGGATACAGTAAACATGAAGTCAAGCATCGGAATCTATAACTAGTGTCACAGGAATGGTTCAAAACTTAGTCAGTAAGAAGAGTCAGTCTTCTTGTCCTTAAGTCGGCATTGTGCCTTTTGTGTTTAATTCCGATGCAATTTCTGTGTTTCATCGTCAATAAGTAGGTCCAAGGGATACAGTAAACCTGGAGTGAAGCACCGGAATCTATAACTAGAGTCACAGTAATGGTTCAAAGCATAGACAATAAGAAGAGTCGGTCTTCTTGTACTTAAGTCGGCATTGTGCCTTTTCTATTTCATTTCGATGCAATTTCTGAGATTCATCGTCAATAAGAAGGTCCAAGGGATACAGTAATCCTGAAGTGAAGCATCGGACTCTATAACTAGTGTCACAGAAATGGTTCAAAACATAGACAGTAGGAAGAGTCAGTCTTCTTATACTTAAGTCAGCATTGTGCCTTTTGTATTTAATTCCGATGCAATATCTGTGTTTCAGCGTCAAATAGAAGGTCCAACGTATACAATAAACCTGAAGTAAAGCATCGGAATTTATAACTAGTGTCACAGGAATGGTTCCAAACATAGACAGTACGAAGAGTCAGTCTTCTTGTACTTAAGTCGGCATTGTGGCTTTTGTATTTAATTCCGATGCAATTTCTGTGTTTCATCGTCAAAAAGAACGTCATAGGAATACAGTAAACCTGAAGTGAAGCATCGGAGTCTATAACTAGTGACACATAAATGGTTCAAAACATAGTCAGTAAGAAGGGTCAGTCTTCTTGTACTTAATTCGGCATTGTGCCTTTTGTATTTAATTCCGATGCAATTCCTGTGTTTCATCGTCAATAAGAATGTCCATGGGATACAGTAAACCTGAAGTGAAGCATCGGAATCTATAACTAGTGTCACAGGAATGGTTCAAATCATTGTCAATAGGAAGAGTCGGTCTTCATGTACTTAAGTCAGCATTGCGCCTTTTGTATTTAATTCCGATGCAATTTCTGTGTTTCATCGTCAACAAGAAGGTACAAGGGATACGGTAAAGCTGAAGTGAAGCATCGGAATCTATAACTAGTGTCACTGGAATGGTTCAAAACATAGTCAGTAAGATGAGTCAGTCTTCTTGTTCTTAAGTCGGCATTTTGCCTATCGTATTTAATTCCGATGCCATTTCTGTGTTTCACCGTCAATAAGAAGGTCAGAGGGATGCAGTAAACCTGAAGTGAAGCAACGGAATCTATAAGTAGCGTCACAGGAATGGTTCAAACATATACAATAAGAAGAGTCAGTCTTCTTGTACTTAAGTCGGCATTGTGCCATTTGTATTTAATTCCGAAGCAATTTCTGTGTTTCATCGTCAATAAGAGGGTCAGAGGGATACAGTAAACATGAAGTCAAGCATCAGAATCTATAACTAGTGTCACAGGAATGGTTCAAAACATAGTCAGTAAGAAGAGTCAGTCTTCTTGTCCTTAAGTCGGCATTGTGCCTTTTGTGTTTAATTCCGATGCAATTTCAGTGTTTCATCGTCAATAAGAAGGTCCAACGGATACAGTAAACCTGAAGTGAAGCATCTGAATCTATAACTATTGTCACTGGAATGGTTCAAAATATAGACAGTAAGAAGAGTCAGTCTTCTTGTACTCATGTCGGCATTGTGCCATTTCTAATTTATTCCGATGCAATTTCTGAGATTCATCGTCAACAAGAAGGTCCAAGGGATACAGTAAACCTGAAGTGAAGCATCGGACTCTGTAACTAGTGTCACAGAAATGGTTCAAAGCATAGACAGTAGGAAGAGTCAGTCTTCTTATACTTAAGTTGGCATTGTGCCTTTTGTATTTAATTCCGATGCAATTTCTGTGTTTCATCGTCAATAAAAAGGTCCAAGGTATACAGTAAACCTGAATTAAGCATCGGAATCTATAACTAGTGTCACAGGAATGGTTCCAAACATAGACAGTACGAAGAGTCAGTCTTCTTGTACTTAAGTCGGCATTGTGGCTTTTGTAATTAAATCCGATGCAATTTCATTGTTTCAGCGTCAATAAGAAGGTCAGAGGGATACAGTAAACCTGAAGTGAAGCATCGGAATCTATAACTAGTGTCACAGGAATGGTTCAAAACATAGTCAGTAAGAAGAGTCAGTCTTCTTGTCCTTAAGTCGGCATTGTGCCTTTTGTATTTAATTCCGATGCAATTTCTGTGTTTCATCGGCAATAAGGTCAGAGGGATACAGTAAACCTGAAGTGAAGCATCGGGATCTATAACTAGTGTCACACTAATGGTTCAAAACAAATTCAGTAAGAAGATTCAGTCTTCTTGTCCTTAAGTCGGCATTGTGCCTTTTGTACTTAATTCCGATGCAATTTCTGTGTTTCATCGTCAATAAGAAGGTCCACGGGATACAGTAAACCTGAAGTGAAGCATCGGAATCTACAACTAGTGTCACAGGATTGGTTCAAAACATAGACAGTAGGAAGAGTCAGTCTTCTGGTACTTAAGTCGGCATTGTGCCTTTTCTATTTTATTCCGATGCAATTTCTGTGTTTCGTCGTCAATAAGAAGGTCAGAGGGATACAGTAAACCTGAAGTGAAGCATCGGAATCTATAACTAGTGTCACAGGAATGGTTCAAAACATAGTCAGTACGAAGTTTCAGTCTTCTTGTACTTAAGTCTGCATTCTGCCTTTCGTATTTAATTCTGATGCAATTTCTGTGTTTCACCGTCAATAAGAAGGTCAGAGGGATACAGTAAACCTGAAGTGAAGCATCGGAATCAATAACTAGTGTCACAGTAATGGTTCAAACATAGACAGTAAGAAGAGTCAGTCTTCTTGTACTTAAGTCGGCATTGTGCATTTTGTATTTAATTCCGATGCAATTCCTGTGTTTCATCGTCAATAAGAATGTCCAAGGGATACAGTAAACCTGAAGTGAAGCTTGGGAATCTATAACTAGTGTCACAGGAATGGTTCAAATCATTGTCAATAAAAAGAGTCCGTCTTCATGTACTGAAGTCGGCATTGTGCCTTTTGTATTTACTTTTGATGCAATTTCTGTGTTTCATCGTCAATAAGAAGGTACAAGGGATACGGTAAAGCTGAAGTGAAGCATCGGAATCTATAACTAGTGTCACAGGAATGGTTCAAAACATAGTCAGTAAGAAGAGTCAGTCATCTTGTACTTAAGTCGGCATTTTGCCTTTCGTATTTAATTCCGATGCAATTTCTGTATTTCACCGTCAATAAGAAGGTCAGAGGGATACAGTAAACCTGAAGTGAAGCAACGGAATCTATAACTGGCGTCACAGGAACGGTTCAAACATATACAATAAGAAGAGTCAGTCTTCTTGTACTTAAGTCGGCATTGTGCCTTTTGTATTTAATGCCGATGCAATTTCTGTGTTTCATCGTCAATAAGAGGGTCAGAGGGATACAGTAAACATGGAGTCAAGCATCGGAATCTATAACTAGTGTCACGGGAATGGTTCAAAGCATAGACAGTAAGAAGAGTCAGTCTTCTTGTCCTTAAGTCGGCATTGTGCGTTTTGTATTTAATTCCGATGCAATTTCTGTGTTTCATCGGCAATAAGGTCAGAGGGATACAGTAAACCTGAAGTGAAGCATCGGGATCTATAACTAGTGTCACACTAATGGTTCAAAACAAAGTCAGTAAGAAGAGTCAGTCTTCTTGTCCTTAAGTCGGCATAGTGCCTTTTGTATTTAATTCCAATGCAATTTCTGTGTTTCATCGTCAATAAGAAGGTCCAAGGGATACACTAAACCTGGAGTGTAGCATCGGAATCTATAACTAGTGTCACAGGAATGGTTCAAAACATAGACAGTAAGAAGAGTCAGTCTTCGTGTACCTAAGTCGGCATTTAGCCTTTTGTATTTAATTCCGATGCAATTTCTGTGTTTCATCGTCAATAACAAGGTCCAAGGGATACAGTTAACCTGAAGTGAAGCATCGGAATCTATAACTAGTGTCACTGGAATGGTTCAAAACATAGTCAGTAAGAAGAGTCAGTCTTCTTGTACTTAAGTCGGCAATGTGCTTTTTGTATTTAATTCCGATGCAATTCCTGTGTTTCGTCGTCAATAAGAATGTCCAAGGGATACAGTAAACCTGAAGTGAAGCTTCTGAATCTATAACTAGTGTCACAGGAATGGTTCAAATCATTGTCAATAAGAAGAGTCTGTCTTCATGTACTTAAGTCGGCATTGTGTCTTTTGTATTTAATTCCAATGCAATTTCTGTGTTTCATCTTCAATAAGTAGGTCCACGGGATACAGTAAACCTGAAGTGAAGCATCGGAATCAACAACTAGTGTCACAGGATTGGTTCAAAACATAGACAGTAAGAAGAGTCAGTCTTCTTGTACTTAAGTCGGCATTGTGCCTTTTCTATTTTATTCCGATGCAATTTCTGTGTTTCGTCGTCAATAAGAAGGTCAGAGGGATACAGTAAACCTGAAGTGAAGCATCGGAATCTATAACTAGTGTCACAGGAATGGTTCAAAACATATTCAGTAAGAATTGTCAGTCTTCTTGTACTTAAGTCTGCATTCTGCCTTTCGTATTTAATTCTGATGCAATTTCTGTGCTTCACCGTCAATAAGAAGGTCAGAGGGATACAGTAAACCTGAAGTGAAGCATCGGAACCTATAACTAGTGTCACACGAATGGTTCAAAACATAGTCAGTAAGAAGAGTCGGTCTTCATGTACTTAAGTCGGCATTGAGCCTTTTGTATTTCATTCCGATGCAATATCTGTGTTTCATCGTCAATAACAAGGTCAGAGGGATACAGTAAACCTGAAGTAAAGCATCGGAATCTATAACTAGTGTCACACGAATGGTTCAAAACATAGTCAGTAAGAAGAGCCAGTCTTTTTGTCCATAAGTCGGCATTGTGCCTTTTGTATTTAATTCCGATGCAATTTCTGTGTTTCATCGGCAATAAGGTCAGAGGGATTCAGTAAACCTGGTGTGTACCATCGGAATGTATAACTAGTGTCACAGGAATGGTTCAAAACATAGACAGTAAGAAGAGTCAGTCTTCTTGTACTTAAGTCGGCATTGTGCCTTTTCATTTTATTTCCGATGCAATTTCTGAGTTTCATCCTCAATAAGAAGGTCCAAGGGATACAGTAAACCTGGAGTGAAGCATCGGAATCTGTAACTAGTGTCAATGGAATGGTTCAAAACATAGACAGTAAGAAGAGTCAGTCTTCTTGTACTTAAGTAGGCATTGTGCCTTTTGTATTTAATTCCGATGCTATTTCTGAGTTTCATCGTCAATAAGAAGGTCAGAGGGATACAGTAAACCTGAAGTGACGCAAAGGAATCTATAACTAGCGTCACACTAATGGTTCAAAACAAAGTCAGTAAGAAGAGTCAGTCTTCCTGTCCTTAAGTCGGCATTGTGCCTTTTGTATTTAAATCCGATGCAATTTCTGTGTTTCATCGTCAATAAGAAGGTCCAAGGGATACAGTAAACCTGGTGTGTAGCATCGGAATCTATAACTATTGTCACAGGAATGGTTCAAAACATAGACAGTAAGAAGAGTCAGTCTACGTGTACTTAAGTCGGCATTTTGCCTTTTGTATTTAATTCCGATGCAATTTCTGTGTTTCATCGTCAATAAGAAGGTCCAAGGGGTTCAGTAAACCTGAAGTGAAGCATCGCAATCTATAACTGGTGTCACAGGAATGGTTCAAAACATAGTCAGTAAGAAGAGTCAGTCTTCTTGTACTTAAGTCGGCATTGTGCATTTTGTATTTAACTCCGGTGCAATTCCTGTGTTTCATCGTCAATAAGAAGGTCAGAGGGATACAGTAAACCTGAAGTGAAGCATCGGAATCTATAACTAGTGTCACAGGAATGGTTCAAATCATTGTCAATACGAAGAGTCAGTCTTCATGTACTTAAGTCGGCATTGTGCCTTTTGTATTTAATTCCGGTGCAATTCCTGTGTTTCATCGTCAATAAGAATAACCAAGGGATACTGTAAACCTGAACTGAAGCTTCGGAGTCCATGACTAGTGTCACAGGAATGGTTCAAATCATTGTCAATACGAAGAGTCTGTCTTCATGTTCTTATGTCGGCATTGTGCCTTTTGTATTTACGATGCAATTTCTGTGTTTCATCGTCAATAAGAAGGTCCAAGGGATCCAGTAAACCTGAAGTGAGGCATCGGAATCTATAACTAGTGTCACAGGAATGGTTCAAAACATAGACAGTAAGAAGAGTCAGTCTTCGTGTACTTAAGTCGGCATTTTGCCTTTTGTATTTATCTCCGATGCAATTTCTGTGTTTCATAGTCAATAAGAAGGTCCAAGGGATTCAGTAAACCTGAAGTGAAGCATCGGAATCTAGAACTGGTGTCACAGGAATGGTTCAAAACATAGTCAGTAAGAAAGGTCAGTCTTCTTGTACTTAAGTCGGCATTGTGCCTTTTGTATTTAATTCCGGTGCAATTCCTGTGTTTCATCGTCAATAAGAATGTCCAAGGGATACTGTAAACCTGAAGTGAAGCTTCGGAATCTATAACTAGTGTCACAGCAATGGTTCAAATCATTGTCAATACGAAGAGTCGGTCTTCATGTACTTAAGTCGGCATTGTGCCTTTTGTATTTAATTCCGATGCAATTTCTGTGTTTCATCGTCAATAAGAAGGTACAAGGGATACGGTAAAGCTGAAGTGAAGCATCGGAATCTATAACTAGTGTCACAGGAATGGTTCAAGACATAGACAGTAAGAAGAGTCAGTCTTCGTGTACTTAATTCGGCATTTTGCCTTTTGTATTTAATTCCGATGCTATTTCTGAGTTCCATCGTCAATAAGAAGGTCAGAGGGATACAGTAAACCTGAAGTGAAGCATCGGAATCTATAACTAGAGTCACAGTAATGGTTCAAAACATAGACAGTAAGAAGAAACAGTCTTCTTGTACTTAGGTCGGCATTTTGGCTTTTGTATTAATTCCGATGCAATTTCTGTGTTTCATCGTCAATAAGAAGGTCAGAGGGATACAGTAAACCTGAAAAGAAGCATCGGAATCCATAACTAGTGTCACAGGAATGGTTCAAAACATAGTCAGTAAGAAGGGTCAGTCTTCTTGTACTTAATTCGGCATTGTGCCTTTTGTATTTAATTCCGATGCAATTCCTGTGTTTCATCGTCAATAAGAATGTCCAAGGGATACAGTAAACCTGAAGTGAAGCTTGGGAATCTATAACTAGTGTCACAGGAATGGTTCAAAACACTGTCAATAAAAAGAGTCGGTCTTCATGTACTTATTCGGCATTGTGACTTTTGTATTTACTTCCGATGCAATTTCTGTGATTCATCGTCAATAAGAAGGTACAAGGGATACGATAAAGCTGAAGTGAAGCATCGGAATCTATAACTAGTGTCACAGGAATGGTTCAAAACATAGTCAGTAAGAAGAGTCAGTCATCTTGTACTTAAGTCGGCATTTTACCTTTCGTATTTAATTCCGATGCAATTTCTGTGTTTCACCGTCGATAAGGAGGTCAGAGGGATGCAGGAAACCTGAAGTGAAGCAACGGAATCTATAACTGGCGTCACAGGAACGGTTCAAACATATACAATAAGAAGAGTCAGTCTTCTTGTGCTTAAGTCGGCATTGTGCCTTTTGTATTTAATTCCGATGCAATTTCTGTGTTTCATCGTCAATAAGAGGGTCAGAGGGATACAGTAAATATGAAGTCAAGCATCGGAATCAATAACTAGTGTTACAGGAATGGTTCAAAACATAGTCAGTAAGAAGAGTCAGTCTTCTTGTCCTTAAGTCGGCATTGTGCCTTTTGTATTTAATTACGATGCAATTTCTGTGTTTCATCGGCAATAAGTAGGTCCAAGGGATGCAGTAAACCTGGAGTGAAGCACCGGAATCTATAACTTGAGTCACAGTAATGGTTCAAAACATAGACAATAAGAAGAGTCGGTCTTCTTGTACTTAAGACGGCATTGTGCCTTTTGTATTTAATTCCGATGCAATTTCTGTGTTTCATCGTCAAAAAGAAGGTCCAAGGGATACAGTAAACCTGAAGTGAAGCATCGGACTCTATAACTAGTGTCACAGAAATGGTTCAAAGCATAGACAGTAGGAAGAGTCAGTCTTCTAATACTTAAGTCGGCATTGTGCCTTTTGTATTTAATTCCGATGCAATTTCTGTGTTTCATCGGCAATAAGGTCAGAGGGATACAGTAAACCTGAAGTGAAGCATCGGGATCTATAACTAGTGTCACACTAATGGTTCAAAACAAAGTCAGTAAGAAGAGTCAGTCTTCTTGTCCTTAAGTCGGCATAGTGCCTTTTGTATTTAATTCCGATGCAATTTCTGTGTTTCATCGTCAATAAGAAGGTCCAAGGGATACACTAAACCTGGAGTGTAGCATCGGAATCTATAACTAGTGTCACAGGAATGGTTCAAAACATAGACAGTAAGACGAGTCAGTCTTCGTGTACTTAAGTCGGCATTTTGCCTTTTGTATATAATTCCGATGCAATTTCTGTGTTTCATCGTCAATAACAAGGTCCGAGGGATACAGTTAACCTGAAGTGAAGCATCGGAATCTATAACTAGTGTCACACTAATGGTTCAAAACAAAGTCAGTAAGAAGAGTCAGTCTTCTTGTCCTTAAGTCGGCATAGTGCCTTTTGTATTTAATTCCGACGCAATTCCTGTGTTTCATCGTCAATAAGAAGGTCCACGGGATACAGTAAACCTGAAGTGAAGCATCGGAATCAACAACTAGTGTCACAGGATTGGTTCAAAGCATAGACAGTAAGAAGAGTCAGTCTTCTTGTACTTAAGTCGGCATTGTGCCTTTTCTATTTTATTCCGATGCAATATCTGTGTTTCGTCGTCAATAAGAAGGTCAGAGGGATACAGTAAACCTGAAGTGAAGCATCGGAATCTATAACTAGTGTCACACGAATGGTTCAAACATAGTCAGTAAGAAGAGTCGGTCTTCATGTACTTAAGTCGGCATCGAGCCTTTTGTATTTCATTCCGATGCAATATCTGTGTTTCATCGTCAATAAGAAGGTCAGAGGGATACAGTAAACCTGAAGTGAAGCATCGGAATCTATAACTAGTGTCACAGGAATGGTTCAAAACATAGTCAGTAAGAAAAGGCAGTCTACTTGTACTTAAGTCGGCATTGTGACTTTTCTATTTAATTCCGATGCAATTTCTGTGTTTCATTGTAAATAGGAAGGTCTAAGGGATACAGTAAACCTGAAGTGAAGCATCGGAATCTACAACTAGTGTCACAGGATTGGTTCAAAACATAGACAGTACGAAGAGTCAGTCTTCTTGTACATAAGTCGGCATTGTGCCTTTTGTATGTCATTCCGATGCAATTTCTGTGTTTCATCGTCAAAAAGACGGTCATAGGGATACAGTAAACCTGAAGTGAAGCATCGGAATCTATAACTAGAGTCACAGTAATGGTTCAAAACATAGACAGTAAGAAGAAACAGTCTTCTTGTACTTAGGTCGGCATTTTGGCTTTTGTATTTAATTCCGATGCAATTTCTGTGTTTCATCGTCAATAAGAAGGTCAGAGGGATACAGTAAACCTGAAAAGAAGCATCGGAATCTATAACTAGTGTCACAGGAATGGTTCAAACATAGTCAGTAAGAAGAGTCAGTCTTATTGTCCTTAAGTCGGCATTGTGCCTTTTGTATTTAATTCCGATGCAATTTCTGTGTTTCATCAGCAATAAGGTCAGAGGGATATAGTAAACCTGAAGTGAAGCATCGGGATCTCTAACTATTGTCACACTAATGGTTCAAAACAAAGTCAGTTAGAAGAGTCAGTCTTCTTGTCCTTAAGTCGGCATTGTGCCTATTCTATTTCATTCCGATGCAATTTCTGTGTTTCATCGTCAATAAGAAGGTCCAAGGGATACAGTAAACCTGGAGTGTAGCATCGGAATCTATAACTAGTGTCACAGGAATGGTTCAAAGCATAGACAGTAAGAAGAGTCAGTCTTCGTGTACTTAAGTCGGCATTTTGCCTTTTGTATTTAATTCCGATGCAATTTCTGTGTTTCATCGTCAATAAGAAGGTCCAAGGGATACAGTAAAACTGAAGTGAAGCATCGGAATCTATAACTAGTGTCCCAGGAGTGGCTCAAAACATAGTCAGTAAGAAGAGTCAGTCTTCTTGTACTTAAGTCGGCATTGTGCCTTTTGTATTTAATTCCGATGCAATTCCTGTGTTTCATCGTCAATAAGAATGTCCAAGGGATACAGTAAACCTGAAGTGAAGCTTGGGAATCTATAACTAGTGTCACAGGAATGGTTCAAAACACTGTCAATAAAAAGAGTCGGTCTTCATGTACTTATTCGGCATTGTGCCTTTTGTATTTACTTCCGATGCAATTTCTGTGATTCATCGTCAATAAGAAGGTACAAGGGATACAGTAAACCTGAAGTGAAGCATCGGAATCTATAACTAGTGTCACAGGAATGGTTCAAAACATAGTCAGTAAGAAGAGTCAGTCATCTTGTACTTAAGTCGGCATTTTACCTTTCGTATTTAATTCCGATGCAATTTCTGAGATTCATCGTCAATAAGAAGGTCCAAGGGATACAGTAAACCTGAAGTGAAGCATCGGACTCTATAACTAGTGTCACAGAAATGGTTCAAAGCATAGAAAGTAGGAAGAGTCAGTCTTCTAATACTTAAGTCGGCGTTGTGCCTTTTGTATTTATTTCCGATGCAATTTCTGTGTTTCATCGGCAATAAAGTCAGAGGGATACAGTAAACCTGAAGTGAAGCATCGGGATCTATAACTAGTGTCACACTAATGGTTCAAAACAAAGTCAGTAAGAAGAGTCAGTCTTCTTGTCCATAAGTCGGCATAGTGCCTTTTGTATTTAATTCCGATGCAATTTCTGTGTTTCATCGTCAATAAGAAGATCCAAGGGATACACTAAACCTGGAGTGTAGCATCGGAATCTATAACTAGTGTCACAGGAATGGTTCAAAACATAGACAGTAAGAAGAGTCAGTCTTCGTGTACTTAAGTCGGCATTTTGCCTTTTGTATATAATTCCGATGCAATTTCTGTGTTTCATCGTCAATAACAAGGTCCAAGGGATACAGTTAACCTGAAGTGAAGCATCGGAATCTATAACTAGTGTCACAGGAATGGTTCAAAACATAGTCAGTAAGAAGAGTCAGTCTTCTTGTACTTAAGTCGGCATTGTGCTTCTTGTATTTAATTCCGACGCAATTCCTGTGTTTCACCGTCAATAAGAATGTCCAAGGGATACAGCAAACCTGAAGTGAAGCTTCTGAATGTATAACTAGTGTCACAGGAATGGTTCAAATCATTGTCAATAAGAAGAGTCTGTCTTCATGTACTTAAGTCGGCATTGTGCCTTTTGTATTTAATTCCGATGCAATTACTGTGTTTCATCGTCAATAAGAAGGTCCACGGGATACAGTAAACCTGAAGTGAAGCATCGGAATCAACAACTAGTGTCACAGGATTGGTTCAAAACATAGACAGTAAGAAGAGTCAGTCTTCTTGTACTTAAGTCGGCATTGTGCCTTTTCTATTTTATTCCGATGCAATATCTGTGTTTCGTCGTCAATAAGAAGGTCAGAGGGATACAGTAAACCTGAAGTGAAGCATCGGAATCAATAACTAGTGTCACAGTAATGGTTCAAACATAGACAGTAAGAAGAGTCAGTCTTCGTGTACTTAAGTCGGCATTGTGCATTTTGTATTTAATTCTGATGCAATTTCTGAGTTTCATCGTCAATAAGAAGGTCAGAGGGATACAGTAAACCTGAAGTGAAGCATCGGAATCTATAACTAGTGTCACACGAATGGTTCAAACATAGTCAGTAAGAAGAGTCGGTCTTCATGTACTTAAGTGGGCATCGAGCCTTTTGTATTTCATTCCGATGCAATATCTGTGTTTCATCGTCAATAAGAAGGTCAGAGGGATACAGTAAACCTGAAGTGAAGCATCGGAATCTATAACTAGTGTCACACGAATGGTTCAAAACATAGTCAGTAAGAAGAGCCAGTCTTCTTGCCCATAAGTCGGCATTGTGCCTTTTGTATTTAATTCCGATGCAATTTCTGTGTTTCATCGGCAATAAGGTCAGAGGGATTCAGTAAACCTGGTGTGTACCATCGGAATCTATAACTAGTGTCACAGGAATGGTTCAAAACATAGACAGTAAGAAGAGTCAGTCTTCTTGTACTTAAGTCGGCGTTGTGCATTTTCATTTTATTTCCGATGCAATTTCTGTGTTTCATCGTCAATAAGAAGGTCCAAGGGATACAGTAAACCTGGAGTGAAGCATCGGAATCTGTAACTAGTGTCAATGGAATGGTTCAAACCATAGACAGTAAGAAGAGTCAAACTTCTTGTACTTAAGTCGGTATTGTGCCTTTTGTATTTTATTCCGATGGAATTTCTGTGTTTCATCGTCAATAAGAAGGTCCAAGGGATTCAGTAAACCTGAAGTCAAGCATCGGAATCTATAACTGGTGTCACAGGAATGGTTCAAAACATAGTCAGTAAGAAGAGTCAGTCGTCTTGTACTTAAGTCGGCATTGTGCATTTTGTATTTAATTCCGGTGCAATTCCTGTGTTTCATCGTCAATAAGAATGTCCAAGGGATACTGTAAACCTGAAGTGAAGCTTCGGAATCTATAACTAGTGTCACAGGAATGGTTCAAATCATTGTCAGTACGAAGAGTCAGTCTTCATGTACTTAAGTCGGCATTGTGCCTTTTGTATTTAATTCCGATGCAATTTCTGTGTTTCATCGTCAATAAGAAGGTACAAGGGATACGGTAAAGCTGAAGTGAAGCATCGGAATCTATAACTAGTGTCACAGGAATGGTTCAAAACATAGACAGTAGGAAGAGTCAGTCTTCTTGTACTTAAGTCGGCATTGTGCATTTTCTATTTTATTCCGATGCAATTTCTGTGTTTCATCGTCAATAAGAAGGTCCAAGGTATACAGCAAACCTGAAGTGAAGCATCGGGATCTATAACTAGTGTCACAGGAATGGTCAAAACATAGTCAGTAAGAAGAGTCAGTCTTCTTGTCCTTAAGTCGGCATTGTGCATTTTGTATTTAATTCCGATGCTATTTCTGAGTTTCATCGTCAATAAGAAGGTCAGAGGGATACAGTAAACCTGAAGTGAAGCATCGGAATCTATAACTAGTGTCACAGGAATGGTTCAAAACATAGACAGTAAGAAGAGTCAGTCTTCGTGTACGTAAGTCGGCATTGTGCCTTTTGTATTTAATTCCGATGCAATTCCTGTGTTTCATCGTCAATAAGAATGTCCAAGGGATACAGTAATACTGAAGTGAAGCTTCGGAATCCATGACTAGTGTCACAGGGATGGTTCAAATCGTTGTCAATAGGAAGAGTCGGTCTTCATGTACTTAAGTCGGCATTGTGCCTTTTGTATTTAATTCCGGTGCAATTCCTGTGTTTCATCGTCAATAAGAATGTCCAAGGGATACTGTAAACCTGAAGTGAAGCTTCGGAATCCATAACTACTGTCACAGGAATGGTTCAAATCATTGTCAATACGAAGAGTCGGTCTTCATGTACTTAAGTCGGCATTGTGCCTTTTGTATTTAATTCCGATGCAAATTCTGTGTTTCATCGTCAATAAGAAGGTACAAGGGATACGGTAAAGCTGAAGTGAAGCATCGGAATCAATAACTAGTGTCACAGGAATGGTTCAACACATAGACAGTAAGAAGAGTCAGTCTTCGTGTACTTAAGTCCGCATTTTGCCTTATGTATTTAATTCCGATGCTATTTCTGAGTATCATCGTCAATAAGAAGGTCAGAGGGATACAGTAAACCTGAAGTGAAGCATCGGAATCGATAACTAGTGTCACAGGAATGGTTCAAAACATAGACAGTATAAAGAGTCAGTCTTCGTGTACTTAAGTCGGCATTGTGCCTTTTGTATTTAATTCCGATGCAATTTCTGTGTTTCATCGTCAATAAGACGGTCAGAGGGATACAGTAAACCTGGAGTGAAGCATCGGAATCTATAACTAGAGTCACAGTAATGGTTCAAGTCATAGACAGTAAGAAGAGTCAGTCTTCTTGTACTTAAGTCGGCATTGTGGCTTTTGTATTTAATTCCGATGCAATTTCTGTGTTTCATCGTCAATAAGAGGGTCAGAGCGATACAGTAAACCTGAAGTGAAGCATCGGAAACTATAACTAGTGTCACAGGAATGGTTCAAAACATAGTCAGTAAGAAGAGTCAGTCTTCTGGTCCTTAAGTCGGCATTGTGCCTTTTGTATTTAATGCCGATGCAATTTCTGTGTTTCATCGGCAATAAGGTCAGAGGGATACAGTAAACCTGAAGTGAAGCATCGGGATCTATAACTAGTGTCACAGGTATGGTTCAAAACATAGACAGTAGGAAGAGTCAGTCTTCTTGTACTTAAGTCGGCATTGTGCCTTTTGTATTTAATTCCGATGCAATTTCCGTGTTTCATTGTCAATAAGAGGGTCAGAGGGATACAGTAAACCTGAAGTGAAGCATCGGAATCCAAAACTAATGTCACAGGAATGGTTAAAACCATAGACAGTATGAAGAGTCAGTCTTCTTCTACGTAAGTCGGCAATGTGCCTTTTGTATTTAATTCCGATGCAATTTCTGTGTTTCATCGTCAATAAGAAGGTCCAAGGTATACAGCTAACATGATGTGAAGCTTCGGAAACTATAACTAGTGTCACAGGATTGGTTCAAAACATAGTCAGTAAGAAGAGTCAGTCTTCCTTTACTTAAGTCGGCATTGTGGGTTTTCTATTTCATTCCGATGCAATTTCTGTGTTTCATCGTCAATAAGAAGGTCCAAGGGATAGAGTAAACCTGGAGTGAAGCATCGGAATCTGTAACTAGTGTCAATGGAATGGTTCAAAACATAGACAGAAAGAAGAGTCAGTCTTCTTGTACTTAAGTCAGTATTGTGCCTTTTGTATTTAATTCAGATGCAATTTCTGTGTATCGTCGTCAATAAGAATGTCAAAGGGATACAGTAAACCTGAAGTGAGGCATCGGAATCTGTAACTAGTATCACAGGAATGGTTCAAATCATTGTCAATAAGAAGAGTCGGTCTTCATGTACTTAAGTCGGCATTGTGCCTTTTGTATTTAATTTTGAACAATTTCTGTGTTTCATCGTCAATAAGAAGGTACAAGGGATACAGTAAACCTGAAGTGAAGCGTCGGAATCTATAACTAGTGTCACAGGAATGGTTCAAACATAGACAGTTGGAAGAGTCAGTGTTCTTGTACTTAAGTCGGCATTGTGCCTTTTGTATTTAATTCCGATGCAATTTCTGTGTTTCATCGTCAATAAGAAGGTCCAAGGGATACAGAAAAACCTGAAGTGAAGCATCGGAATCTACAACTAGTGTCACAGGATTGGTTCAAAACATAGTCAGTAAGAAGAGTTAGTCTTCTTGTACTTAAGTCGGCATTGTGACTTTTCTATTTAATTCCGATGCAATTTCTGTGTTTCATCGTCAATAAGTAGGTCCAAGGGATACAGTAAACCTGAAGTGAAGCATCGGAATCTATAACTAGTATCACAGGAATGGTTCAAATCATTGTCAATAAGAAGAGTCGGTCTTCATGTACTTAAGTCGGCATTGTGCCTTTTGTATTTAATTTTGATGCAATTTCTGTGTTTCATCGTCAATAAGGAGGTACAAGGGATACAGTAAACCTGAAGTGAAGCGTCGGAATCTATAACTAGAGTCACAGGAATGGTTCAAAACATAGACAGCTGGAAGAGTCAGTCTTCTTAAACTTAAGTCGGCATTGTGCCTTTTCTATTTAATTCCGATGCAATTTCTGTGTTTCATCGTCATTAAGAAGGTCCAAGGTATACAGCAAACCTGAAGTGAAGCATCGGAAACTATAACTAGTGTCACAGGAATGGTTATAAACGTAGTCAGTAAGAAGAGTCAGTCTTCTTGTCCTGATGTTGGCATTGTGCCTTTTGTATTTAATTCCGATGTAATTTCTGTGTTTCATCGTCAATAAGAAGGTCAGAGGGATACAGTAAACCTGAAAAGAAGCATCGGAATCTATAACTAGTGTCACAGGAATGGTTCAAACATAGTCAGTAAGAAGAGTCAGTCTTCTTGTCCTTAAGTCGGCATTGTGCCTTTTGTATTTAATTCCGATGCAATTTCTGTGTTTCATCGGCAATAAGGTCAGAGGGATACAGTAAACCTGAAGTGAAACATCGGAATCTATATCTAGTGTCACAGGAATGGTTCAAAACATAGACAGTAGGAAGAGTCAGTCTTCTTGTACTTAAGTCGGCATTGTGGCTTTTGTATTTAATTCCGATGCAATTTCTGTGTTTCATCGTCAATAAGAAGGTCAGAGGGATACAGTAAACCTGAAAAGAAGCATCGGAATCTTTAACTAGCGTCACAGGAATGGTTCAAACATAGTCAGTAAGAAGAGTCAGTCTTCTTGTCCTTAAGTCGGCATTGTGCCTTTTGTATTTAATTCCGATGCAATTTCTGTGTTTCATCGGCAATAAGGTCAGAGGGATACAGTAAACCTGAAGTGAAGCATTGGAATCTATATCTAGTGTCGCAGGAATGGTTCAAAACATAGACAGTAGGAAGAGTCAGTCTTCTTGTACTTAAGTTGGCATTGAGCATTTTGTATTTGATTCCGATGCAATATCTGTGTTTCATCGACAATAAGAAGGTCAGAGGGATACAGTAAACCTGAAGTGAAGAATCGGAATCTATAACTAGTGTCACAGGAATGGTTCAAATCATAGTCAGTAAGAAGAGTCAGTCTTCTTGTCCTTAAGTCGGCATTGTGACTTTTGTATTTAATTCCGATGCAATTTCTGTGTTTCATCGGCAATAAGGTCAGAGGGATACAATAAACCTGAAGTGAAGCATCGGGATCTATAACTAGTGTCACAGGATTGGTTCAAAACATAGACAGTATGAAGAATCAGTCTTCTTCTACGTAAGTCGGCATTGTGCCTTTTGTATTTGATTCCGATGCAATTTCTGTGTTTCATCGTCAATAAAAAGGTCTAAGGTATACAGCAAACCTGAAGTGAAGCATCGGAAACTATAACTAGTGTCACAGGAATGGTTGAAAACATAGTCAGTAAGAAGAGTCAGTCTTCTTGTACTAAAGTCGGCATTGTGCCTTTTCTATTTAATTCCGATGCAATTTCTGTGTTTCATCGTCAATAAGAAGGACCAAGGTATACAGCAAACCTGAAGTGAAGCATCGGAATCTATAACTAGTGTCACAGGAATGGTTCAAAACATAGTCAGTAAGAAGAGTGAGTCTTCTTGTACTTAAGTCGGCATTGTGCCTTTTCTATTTAATTCCAATGCAATTTCTGTGTTTCATCGTCAATAAGAAGGTCCAAGGGATACAGTAAACCTGAAGTGAAGCATCGGAATCTATAACTAGTGTCAATGGAATGGTTCAAAACATAGTCAGTAAGAAGAGTCAGTCTTCTTGTCCTTAAGTCGCCTTTGTGCCTTTTGTATTTAATTCCGATGCAATTTCTGTGTTTCATCGTCAATAAGAAGGTCCAAGGGAAACAGTAAACCTGAAGTGAAGCATCGGAATCTGTAACTACGGTCACAGGAATGGTTCCAAACATAGACAGTACAAAGAGTCTGTCTTCTTGTATTTAAGTCGGCATTGTGGCTTTTGTATTTAATTCCGATGCAATTTCTGTGTTTCATCGTCAATCAGAAGGTCCAAGGGAAACAGCAAACCTGAAGTGAAGCATCGGAATCTATAACTAGTGTCACAGGAATGGTTCATAACATAGTCAGTAAGAAGAGTAAGTCTTCTTGTACTTAAGTCGGCATTGTGCTTTTTCTATTTAATTCCGATGCAATTTCTGTGTTTCAGCGTCAATAAGAAGGTCCAAGGTATACAGCAAACCTGAAGTGAAGCATCGGAATCTATAACTAGTGTCACAGGAATGGTTCAAAACATAGTCAGTAAGAAAAGTCAGTCTTCTTGTACTTAAGTCAGCATTGTGCCTTTTCTATTTAATTCCGATGCAATTTCTGTGTTTCATCGTCATTAAGACGGTCCAAGGGATACAGTAAACCTGGAGTGAAGCATCGGAATCTGTAACTAGTGTCAATGGAATGGTTCAAAACATAGACAGTAAGAAGAGTCAGTCTTCTTGTACTTAAGTCGGCATTGTGCCTTTTGTATTTAATTCGGATGCTATTTCTGAGTTTCATCGTCAATAAGAAGGTCAGAAGGATACAGTAAACCTGAAGTGAAGCATCGGATTCTATAACTAGTGTCACAGGAATGGTTCAAAACATAGTCAGTAAGACGAGTCAGTCTTCTTGTCCTTAAGTCGGCATTGTGCCTTTTGTATTTAATTCCGATGCAATTTCTTTGTTTCATCGTCAATAAGAATGTCGAAGGGATACAGTAAACCTGAAGTGAAGCATCGGAATCTATAACTAGTATCACAGGAATGGTTCAAATCATTGTCAATAAGAAGAGTCGGTCTTCTTGTACTTAAGTCGGCATTGTGCCTTTTGTATTTAATTTTGATGCAATTTCTGTGTTTCATCGTCAATAAGGAGGTACAAGGGATACAGTAAACCTGAAGTGAAGCGTCGGAATCTATAACTAGTGTCAAAGGAATGGTTCAAAGCATAGACAGTTGGAAGAGTCAGTCTTCTTAAACTTAAGTCGGCATTGTGCCTTTTCTATTTAATTCCGATGCAATTTCTAAGTTTCATCGTCATTAAGAAGGTCCAAGGTATACAGCAAACCTGAAGTGAAGCATCGGAAACTATAACTAGTGTCACAGGAATGGTTCAAAGCATAGTCAGTAAGAAGAGTCAGTCTTCTTGTACTTAAGTCGGCATTGTGCATTTTCTATTTAATTCCGATGCAATTTCTGTGTGTTATCGTCAATAAGAAGGTCCAAGGTATACAGCAAACCTGAAGTGAAGCATCGGAATCAATAACTAGTGTCACAGGAATGGTTATAAACGTAGTCAGTAAGAAGAGTCAGTCTTCTTGTCCTTAAGTTGGCATTGTGCCTTTTGTATTCAATTCCGATGTAATTTCTGTGTTTCATCGTCAGTAAGAAGGTCAGAGGGATACAGTAAACCTGAAAAGAAGCATCGGAATCTATAACTAGTGTCACAGGAATGGTTCAAACATAGTCAGTAAGAAGAGTCAGTCTTCTTGTCCTTAAATCGGCATTGTGCCTTTTGTATTTAATTCCGATGCAATTTCTGTGTTTCATCGGCAATAAGGTCAGAGGGATACAGTAAACCTGAAGTGAAGCATCGGAATCTATATCTGGTGTCACAGGAATGGTTCAAAACATAGACAGTAGGAAGAGTCAGTCTTCTTGTATGTAAGTCGGCATTGTGCCTTTTGTATTTAATTCCGATGCAATTTCTGTGTTTCATCGTCAATCAGAAGGTCCAAGGGAAACTGCAAACCTGAAGTGAAGCATCGGAATCTATAACTAGTGTCACAGGAATGGTTCATAACATAGTCAGTAAGAAGAGTCAGTCTTCTTGTACTTAAGTCGGCATTGTGCTTTTTCTATTTAATTCCGATGCAATTTCTGTGTTTCATCGTCAATAAGAAAGTCCAAGGTATACAGCAAACCTGAAGTGAAGCATCGGAATCTATAACTAGTGTCACAGGAATGGTTCAAAACATAGTCAGTAAGAAAAGTCAGTCTTCTTGTACTTAAGTCGGCATTGTGCCTTTTCTATTTAATTCCGATGCAATTTCTGTGTTTCATCGTCAATGAGAAGGTCCAAGGGATACAGTAAACCTGAAGTGAAGCATCGGAATCTATAACTAGTGTCACAGGAATGGTTCAAAGCATAGTCAGTAAGAAGAGTCAGTCTTCTTGTGCTTAAGTCGGCATTGTGCCTTTTATATTTAATTCCGATGCAATTTCTGTGTTTCATCGTCAATAAGAAGGTCCAAGGGATATAGTAAACCTGAAGTGAAGCATCGGAATCTATAACTAGTGTCACAGGATTCGTTCAAAACATTGACAGTAAGAAGAGTAGGTCTTCTTGTACTTAAGTCGGCATTGTGCCTTTTCTATTTAATTCCGATTCAATTTCTGTGTTTCATCGTCAATAAGAAGGTCCAAGGTATACAGCAAACCTGAAGTGAAGCATCGGAAACTATAACTAGTGTCACAGGAATGGTTCAAAGCATAGTCAATAAGAAGAGTCAGTCTTCTTGTACTTAAGTCGGCATTGTGCATTTTCTATTTCATTCCGATGCAATTTCTGTGTTTTATCGTCAATAAGAAGGTCCAAGGTATACAGCAAACCTGAAGTGAAGCATCGGAATCTATAACTAGTGTCAAGGGAATTGTTCAAAACGTAGTCAGTAAGAACAGTCAGTCTTCTTGTCCTTAAGTCGGCATTGTGCCTTTTGTATTTAATTCCGATGCAACTTCTGTGTTTCATCGGCAATAAGGTCAGAGGGATACAGTAAACCTGAAGTGAAGAATCGGAATCTATATCTAGTGTCACAGTAATGGTTCAAAACATAGTCAGTAAGAAGAGTCAGTCTTCTTGTACTTAAGTCGGCATTGTGGCTTTTGTATTTAATTCCGATGCAATTTCTGTGTTTCATCGTCAATAAGAAGGTCAGAGGGATACAGTAAACCTGAAAAGAAGCATCGGAATCTGTAACTAGTGTCACAGGAATGGTTCAAACATAGTCAGTAAGAAGAGTCAGTCTTCTTGTCCTTAAGTCGGTATTGTGCCTTTTGTATTTAATTCCGATGCAATTTCTGTGTTTCATCGGCAATAAGGTCAGAGGGATACAGTAAACCTGAAGTGAAGCATCGGAATCTATATCTAGTGTCAAAGGAATGGTTCAAATCATAGACAGTAGGAAGAGTCAGTCTTCTTGTACTTAAGTCGGCATTGAGCATTTTGTATTTGATTCCGATGCAATATCTGTGTTTCATCGTCAATAAGAAGGTCCGAGGGATACAGTAAACCTCAAGTGAAGCATCGAAATCTATAACTAGTGTCACACGAATGGTTCAAAACATAGTCAGTAAGAAGAGTCAGTCTTATTGTCCTTAAGTCGGCATTGTGCCTTTTGTATTTAATTCCGATGCAATTTCTGTGTTCCATCGGCAATAAGAAGGTCAGAGGGATATAGTAAACCTGAAGTGAAGCATCGGAAACTATAACTAGTGTCACAGGAATGAATCAAAACATAGTCAGTAAGAAGAGTCAGTCTTCTTGTACTTAAGTCGGCATTGTGCCTTTTCTGTTTAATTCCGATGCAATTTCTGTGTTTCATCGTCAATAAGAAGGTCCAAGGTGTTGTGTCGGTAGCTGGGCCGACACCGTGAAGCGGAGATGGCTGAAAATGAACTCTAGACTAACGCTGTAGCCGATAGGGCACGCACGGCTAAAGCAGACGGGCGTGAAGTCTGGAACATGAGAACTTATAAATGAATAAGAAGAAAAGTATGTAGATGCTTATTACTTATCTTTTTATTAGTCCTTGGAATACATCTCTCTTGAATACTTGTAAGCTATAGGCACTGATACAAATGGCGCCTTGCTAGTTCGTAGCCATTAACTTAACTGATGGCTATTCTGTCTCTCGGCTAATGAGAGAGAAAGGCTTCGTACATCTGGTCGGTAGCTAGGTTCTCGTACAACTGGGCGGTAGCTAGGTTCTCGAACAACTGGGCGATAGCTAGGTTCTCGTACAACTGGGCGGTAACTACGTTCTCGTACAACTGGGCGATAGCTAGGTTCTCGTACAACTGGGGCGAGTCCACTCTCGTATCACGAGACCTGCCTTGGTGGTGGCGCTAGGTCTGCGATCACAGTGGCGACACGCGGGTCCGACATGTACTACATGGACCGCGGCCGATTTAAGCTACCACCTAGCAAGTGTGGTGTCTGGCGGTGACACCACACAAGGTATACAGCAAACCTGAAGTGAAGCATTGGAATCTATAACTAGTGTCACTGGAATGGTTCAAAACATAGTCAGTAAGAAGAGTCAGTCTTCTTGTACTTAAGTCGGCATTGTGCCTTTTCTATTTAATTCCGATGCAATTTCTGTGTTTCATCGTCAATAAGAAGGTCCAAGGGATACAGTAAACCTGGAGTGAAGCATCGGAATCTGTAACTAGTGTCACAGGAATGGTTCAAATCATAGTCAGTAAGAAGAGTCAGTCTTCTTGTACTTAAGTCGGCATTGTGCCTTTTCTATTTAATTCCGATGCAATTTCTGTGTTTCATCGTCAATAAGAAGGTCCAAGGGATACAGTAAACCTGGAGTGAAGCATCGGAATCTGTAACTAGTGTCACAGGAATGGTTCAAATCATAGTCAGTAAGAAGAGTCAGTCTTCTTGTCCTTAAGTCGGCATTGTGCCTTTTGTATATAATTCCGATGCAATTTCTGTGTTTCATCGTCACTAAGAAGGTCCAAGGGATATAGTAAACCTGGAGTGAAGCTTCGGAATCTATAACTAGTGTCACAGGAAAGGATCAAAACATAGACAGTATGCAGAGTCAGTCTTCTGGTACTTAAGTCGGTATTGTGCCTTTTGTATTTAATTATGATGCAATTTCTTTGTTTCATCGTCAATCAGTATGTCGAAGGGATACAGTAAACCTGAAGCGAAGCATCGGAATCTATAACTAGTATCACAGGAATGGTTCAAATCATTGTCAATAAGAAGAGTCGGTCTTCTTGTACTTAAGTCGGCAATGTGCCTTTTGTATATAATTCCGATGCAATTTCTGTGTTTCATCGTCAATTAGAAGGTCAGAGGGATACAGCAAACCTGAAGTGAAGCATCGGAATCTATAACTAGTGTCACAGGAATGGTTCAAAACATAGTCAGTAAGAAAAGTCAGTCTTCTAGTACTTAAGTCGGCATTGTGCCTTTTGTATTTAATTCCGATGCTATTTCTGAGTTTCATCGTCATTAAGAAGGTCAGAGGGATACAGTAAACCTGAAGTGAACCATCGGAATCTATAAGTAGTGTCACAGGAATGGTTCAAAACATAGTCAGTAAGAAGAGTCAGTCTTCTTGTCCTTAAGTCGGCATTGTGCCATTTGTATTTAATTCCGATGCAATTCCTGTGTTTCATCGTCAATAAGAAGGTCCAAGGGATATAGTAAACCTGGAGTGAAGCATCGGAATCTATAACTAGTGTCACAGGAAAGGATCAAAACATAGTCAGTAAGAAGAGTCAGTCTTCTTGTCCTTAAGTCGGCATTGTGCCTTTTGTATTTAATTCCGATGCAATTTGTTTGTTTCATCGTCAATAAGAATGTCGAAGGGATACAGTAAACCTGAAGTGAAGCATCGGAATCTATAACTAGTATCACAGGAATGGTTCAAATCATTGTCAATAAGAAGAGTCGGTCTTCATGTACTTAAGTCGGCATTGTGCCTTTTGTATTTAATTTTGATGCAATTTCTGTGTTTCATCGTCAATAAGAAGGTACAAGGGATACAGTAAACCTGAAGTGAAGCGTCGGAATCTATAACTAGTGTCACAGGAATGGTTCAAAACATAGACAGTTGGAAGAGTCAGTGTTCTTGTACTTAAGTTGGCATTGTGCCTTTTGTATTTCATTCCGATGCAATTTCTGTGTTTCATCGGCAATAAGGTCAGAGGGATACAGTAAACCTGAAGTGAAGCATCGGGATCTATAACTAGTGTCACAGGTATGGTTCAAAACATAGACAGTAGGAAGGGTCAGTCTTCTTGTACTTAAGTCGGCATTGTGCCTTTAGTATTTAATTCCGATGCAATTTCTGTGTTTCATCCTCAATAAGAAGGTCAGAGGGATACAGTAAACCTGAAGTGAAGCATCGTAATCCAAAACTAGTGTCACAGGAATGGTTCAAAACATAGACAGTATGAAGAGTCAGTCTTCTTCTACGTAAGTCGGCATTGTGCCTTTTGTATTTAATTCCGATGCAATATCTGTGTTTCATCGTCAATAAGAAGGTCCAAGGTATACAGCAAACCTGAAGTGAAGCATCGGAAACTATAACTAGTGTCACAGGAATGGTTCAAAACATAGTCAGTAAGAAGAGTCAGTCTTCTTGTACTTAAGTCGGCATTGTGCCTTTTCTATTTAATTCCAATGCAATTTCTGTGTTTTATCGTCAATAAGAAGGTCCAAGGTATACAGCAAACCTAAAGTGAAGCATCGGAATCTATAACTAGTGTCACAGGAATGGTTCAAAACATAGTCAGTAAGAAGAGTCAGTCTTCTTGTACTTAACTCGGCATTGTGCCTTTTCTATTTAATTCCGATTCAATTTCTGTGTTTCATCGTCAATAAGAAGGTCCAAGGGATACAGTAAACCTGGAGTGAAGCATCGGAATCTGTAACTAGTGTCAATGGAATGGTTCGAAACTTAGACAGTAAGAAGAGTCAGTCTTCTTGTACTTAAGTCGGCATTGTGCCTTTTGTATTTAATTCCGTTGCTATTTCTGAGTTTCATCGTCAATAAGAAGGTCAGAGGGATTCAGTAAACCTGAAGTGAAGCATCGGAATCTATAACTAGTGTCACAGGAATGGTTCAATACATAGTCAGTAAGAAGAGCCAGTCTTCTTGTCCTTAAGTCGGCATTGTGCCTTTTGTATATAATTCCGATGCACTTTCTGTGTTTCATCGTCACTAAGAAGGTCCAAGGGATATAGTAAACCTGGAGTGAAGCATCGGAATCTATAACTAGTGTCACAGGAAAGGATCAAAACATAGACAGTAAGAAGAGTCAGTCTTCTGGTACTTAAGTCGGTATTGTGCCTTTTGTGTTTAATAATGATGCTATTTCTTCGTTTCATCGTCAATAAGTATGTCGAAGGGATACAGTAAACCTGAAGTGAAGCATCGGAATCTATAACTAGTATCACAGGAATGGTTCAAATCATTGTCAATAAGAAGAGTCGGTCTTCATGTACTTAAGTCGGCATTGTGCCTTTGTATTTAATTTTGATGCAATATCTGTGTTTCATCGTCAATAAGAAGGTACAAGGGATACAGTAAACCTGAAGTGAAGCGACGGACTCTACAACTAGTGTCACAGGATTTGTTCAAAACATAGACAGTAAGAAGAGTAGGTCTTCTTGTGCTTAAGTCGGCATTGTGCCTTTTCTATTTAATTCCGATGCAATTTCTGTGTTTCATCGGCAATAAGGTCAGAGGGATACAGTAAACCTCAATTGAAGCATCGGGATCTATAACTAGTGTCACAGGAATATTTCAAAACATAGACAGTAGGAAGACTCAGTCTTCTTGTACTTAAGTCGGCATTGTGTCTTTTGTATTTAATTCCGATGCAATTTCTGTGTTTCATCGTCAATAAGGAGGTCAGAGGGATAGAGTAAACCTGAAGTGAAGCATCGAAATCCAAAACTAGTGTCACAGAAATGGTTCAAAACATAGACAGTAGGAAGAGTCAGTCTTCTTGTACGTAACTCGGAATTGTGCATTTTCTATTTAATTCCGATGCAATGTCTGTGTTTCATCGTCATTAAGAAGGTCCAAGGTATATAGCAAACTTGAAGTGAAGCATCGGAATCTATAACTAGTGTCACAGGAATGGTTCAAACATAGTCAGTTAGAAGAGTCAGTCTTCTTGTACTTAAGTCGGCATTGTGCTATTTCTATTTAATTGCGATGCAATTTCTGTGTTTCATCGTCAATAAGAAGGTCCCAGGGAAACAGTAAACCTGAAGTGAAGCATCGGAATCTATAACTAGGGTCACGAGAATGGTTCCAAACATAGACAGTACGAAAAGTCAGTCTTCTTGTACTTAAGGCGGCATTGTGGCTTTTGTATTTAATTCCGATGCAATTTCTGTGTTTCATCGCCAATAAGAAGGTCAGAGGGATACAGTAAACCTGAAGTGGAGCATCGGAATCTATAACTAGTGCCACAGGAATGGTTCAAAACATAGTCAGCAAGAAGAGTCAGTCTTCTTGTACTTAAGTCGGCATTGTGCCTTTTGTATTTATTTCCGATGCAATTTCTGTGTTTCATCGTCAATAAGAGGGTCAGAGGGATACAGTAAACCTGAAGTGAAGCATCGGAATCCAAAACTAGTGTCACAGGAATGGTTCAAATCATAGACAGTAGGAAGAATCAGTCTTCTTGTACGTAAGTCGGCATTGTGCCTTTTGTATTTAATTCCCCTCCAATTTCTGTGTTTCATCGTCAATAAGAAGGTCCAAGGTATACAGCAAACCTGAAGTGAAGCATCGGAATCTATAACTAGTGTCACAGGAATGGTTCAAAACATAGCCAGTAAGAAGAGTCAGTCTTCTTGTACTTAAGTCGGCATTGTGCTTTTTCTATTTAATTGCGATGCAATTTCTGTGTTTCATCGTAAACACGAAGGTCCAAGGGATACAGTAAACCTGGAGTGAAGCACTGGAATATATCACTATTGTCACAGGAATGGTTCAAAACATAGACAGTAAGAACAGTCAGTCTTCTTGTACTTAAGTCGAAATTGTGCCTTTTCTATTTATTTCCGATGCAATTTCTGTGTTTCATCGTCAGTAAGAAGGTCAGAGGGATACAATAAACCTGAAGTGAAGCATCGGAATCTATAACTAGGATCACAGGAATGGTTCAAAACATAGACAGTAAGACGAGTCAGACTTCGTGTACTTAAGTCGGCATTTTGCATTTTGTATTTAATTCCGATGCAATTTCTGTGTTTCATCGTCAATAAGAGGGTCAGAGGGATACAGTAAACCTGAAGTGAAGCATCGGAATCCAAAACTAGTGTCACAGGAATGGTTCAAATCATAGACAGTAGGAAGAATCAGTCTTCTTGTACGTAAGTCGGCATTGTGCCTTTTGTATTTAATTCCCCTGCAATTTCTGTGTTTCATCGTCAATAAGAAGGTCCAAGGTATACAGCAAACCTGAAGTGAAGCATCGGAATCTATAACTAGTGTCACAGGAATGGTTCAAAACAAAGTCAGTAAGAAGAGTCAGTCTTCTTGTACTTAAGTCGGCATTGTGCTTTTTCTATTTAATTGCGATGCAATTTCTGTGTTTCATCGTAAACACGAAGGTCCAAGGGATACAGTGAACCTGGAGTGAAGCACCGGAATCTATCACTATTGTCACAGGAATGGTTCAAAACATAGACAGTAAGAACAGTCAGTCTTCTTGTACTTAAGTCGAAATTGTGCCTTTTCTATTTATTTCCGATGCAATTTCTGTGTTTCATCGTCAGTAAGAAGGTCAGAGGGATACAATAAACCTGAAGTGAAGCATCGGAAACTATAACTAGGATCACAGGAATGGTTCAAAACATAGACAGTAAGACGAGTCAGTCTTCGTGTACTTAAGTCGGCATTTTCCATTTTGTATTTAATTCCGACGCAATTTCTGTGTTTCATCGTCAATAAGAAGGTCCAAGGGATACAGTAAACCTGAAGTGAAGCATCGGATTCTATAACTAGTGTCACAGGAATGGTTCAAAACATAGTCAGTACGAAGAGTTAGTCTTCTTGTACTTAAGTCGGCATTTTGCCTTTTCTATTTAATTCCGATGCAATTTCTGTGTTTCATCGTCAATAACAAGATCCAAAGGATACAGTAAACCAGGAGTGAAGCATCTGAATCTATAACTAGTGTCAATGGAATGGTTCAAAACATAGACAGTAAGAGGAGTCGGTCTTCTTTTACTTAAGTCGGCATTGTGCCTTTTGTATTTAATTCCGTAGCAATTTCTGTGTTTCATCGTGAATAAGAAGGTCCAAGGGATACAGTAAACCTGAAGTGAAGCATCGGAATCTATAACTAGTGTCACACTAATGGTTCAAAACAAAGTCAGTAAGAAGAGTCAGTCTTCTTGTTCTTACGTCGGCATTGTGCATTTTGTATTTAATTCCGATGCAATTTCTGTGTTTCATCGTCAATAAGAAGGTCCAAGGGATACAGTAAACCTGGAGTGTAGCATCGGAATCTATAACTAGTGTCACAGGAATGGTTCAAAACATAGACAGTGAGAAGAGTCAGTCTTCGTGTTCTTATGTCGGCATTTTGCCTTTCGTATTTAATTCCGATGCAATTTCTGTGTTTCACCGTTATTGAGAAGGTCAAAGGGATACAGTAAACCTGAAGTGAAGCATCGGAATTTAAACTAGTGTCACAGGAATTGTTCAAACACAGACAGTAAGAGGAGTCGGTATTCTTGTACTTAAGTCGGCAATGTGCCTTTTGTATTTAATTGCGATGCAATTTCTGTGTTTCATCGTCATTAAGAAGGTCCAAGGGATACAGTAAACTTAAAGTGAAGCATCGGAATCTATAACTAGTGCCACTGGAATGGTTCAAAATATAGACAGTAAGAAGAGTCAGTCTTCTTGTAGTAAAGTCGGCATTGTGCCTTTTGTATTTAATTCCGATGCAATTTCTGTGATTCATCGTCAATAAGAAGGTCCAAGGGAAACAGTAAACCTGAAGAGAGGCATCGGAATCTATAACTAGTGTCACAGGAATGGTTCAAAACATAGTCAGTAAGAAGAGTCAGTCTTCTTGTTCTTAAGTCGGCATCGTGCCTTTTGTGTTTCATTCCGATGCAATTTCTGTGTTTCATCGGCAATAAGGTCAGAGGGATACAGTAAACCTGAAGTGAAGCATCGGAATCTATAACTAGTGTCACAGGAATGGTTCAAAGCATAGACAGTAGGAGGTGTTAGGCTTCTTGTCCTTAAGTCGGCATTGTGGCTTTTGTATTTAATTCCGATGCAATTTCTGTGTTTCATCGTCAATAAGAAGGTCAGAGCGATACAGTAAACCTGAAGTGAAGCATCGGAATCTATAACTAGTGTCACAGGAATGGTTCAAAACATAGACAGTAAGAAGAGTCTGTGTTCGTGTACTTAAGTCGGCATTGTGCCTGTTCTATTTAATTCCGATCCATTTTCTGTGTTTCATCGTCAATAAGAAGGTCAGAGGGATACAATAAACCTGGAATGAAGCATCGGAATCTATAACTGGTGTCACGGGAATGATTCAAAGCATAGACAGTAAGAGGAGTAAGTCTTTATGTACTTATGTCATCATTTTGCCTTTTGTATTTAATTCCGATGCAATTTCTGTGTTTCATCGTCAATAAGAAGGTCCAAGGGATACAGTAAACCTGAAGTGCAGCATCGGAATCTATAACTAGTGCCACAGGAATGGCTCAAAACATAGTCAGTAAGATGAGTCTTTCTTCTTGTACTTAAGTCGGCATTGTGCCTTTTCTATTTAATTCCGATGCAATTTCTGTGTTTCATGGGCCAATTACAAGGTCCAAGGGATACAGTAAACCTGGAGTGAAGCATCGGAATCTATTACTAGTGTCACAGGAATGGTTCAAAACATAGTCAGTAAGAAGAGTCAGTCTTCTTGTACTTAAGTCGGCATTGTGCCTTTTGTATTCAATTCCGATGCAATTTCTGTGTTTCATCGTCAATAAGAAAGTCAGAGGGATACACTAAACCTGGAGTGTAGCATCGGAATCTGTAACTAGTGTCACAGGAATGGTTAATTACATAGAGAGTAAGAAAAGTCAGTCTTCGTGTAATTAAGACGGCATTTTGCCTTTTGTATTTAATTCCGATGCAATTTCTATGTTTCATCGTCAATAAGAAGGTCCAAGGGGTACAGTAAAACTGATGGGATGCATCGGAATCTATAACTAGTGTCACAGGAATGATTCAAAACATAGACAGTAAGAAGAGCAAGTATTCGTGTACTTATGTCATCATTTTCCCTTTTGTATTTAATTCCGATGCAATTTCTGTGTTTCATCGTCAATAAGAAGGTCCAAGGGATACAGTAAACCTGAAGTGCAGCATCGGAATCTATAACTAGTGTCACAGGAATGGTTCAAAACATAGTCAGTAAGAAGAGTCAGTCTTCTTGTACTTAGGTCGGCATTGTGCCTTTTCTATTTAATTCCGATGCAATTTCTGTGTTTCATCGTCAATAACAAGGACCAAGGGATACAGTAAACCTGGAGTGAAGCATCGGGATCTATAACTAGTGTCAATGGAATGGTTCAAACATAGACAGTAAGAAGAGTCAGTCTTCTTGTACTTAAGTCGGCATTGTGCCTTTTGTATTTAATTCCGATGCAATTTCTGTGTTTCATCGTCAATAAGAAGGTCCAAGAGATACAGTAAACCTGGAGTGAAGCATCGGAATCTATAACTAGTGTCACAGGAATGGTTCAAAACATAGACATTAAGAAGAGTCAGTCTTCTTGTACTTAAGTCGGCATTGTGCCTTTTGTATTTAATTCCGATGCAATTTCTGTGTTTCATCGTCAATAAGAAGGTCCAAGGGATACAGTGAACCTCAAGTGAAGCATCGGAACGTATAACTAGTGTCACACTAATGGTTCAAAACAAAGTCAGTAGGAAGAGTCAGTCTTCTTGTCTTTAAGTCGGCATTGTGCCTTTTGTATTTAATTCCGATGCAATTTCTGTGTTTCATCGTCAATAAGAAGGTCCAAGGGATCCAGTAAACCTGAAGAGAAGCATCGGAATCTATAACTAGCGTCACAGGATTGGTTCAAATCATAGATAGTAGGAAGAGTCAGTCTTCTTGTACTTAAGTCGGCATTGTGCCTTTTGTATTTAATTCCGATGCAATTTCTGTGTTTCATCGTCAATAAGAAGGTCCAAGGGATACAGTGAACCTCAAGTGAAGCATCGGAACGTATAACTAGTGTCACACTAATGGTTCAAAACAAAGTCAGTAGGAAGAGTCAGCCTTCTTGTCCTTAAGTCGGCATTGTGCCTTTTGTATTTAATTCCGATGCAATTTCTGTGTTTCATCGTCAATGAGAAGGTCCAAGGGATACAGTAAACCTGGAGTGTAGCATCGGAATCTATAACTAGTGTCACAGGAATGGTTTAATACATAGTCAGTAAGAAGAGTCAGTCTTCTTGTACTTAAGTCGGAATTGTGCCTTTGTATTTAATTCCGATGCAATTTGTGTGTTTCTTCGTCAATAAGAAGGTCCAAGGGATACAGTAAACCTGGAGTGAAGCATCGGAATCTATAGCTAGTGTCACAGGAATGGTTCAAAACATAGTCCGTAAGAAGAGTCATTCTTCTTGTACGTAAGTCGGCATTGTGCCTTTTGTATTTAATTCCGATGCAATTTCTGTGTTTCATCGTCAATAAGAACGTCCAAGGGACACAGTAAACCTGAAGTGAGGCATCGGAATCTATAACTAGTGTCACAGGAATGGTTCAAAACATAGTCATTAGGAAGAGTCGGTCTTCATGTACTTAAGTCGGCATTGTGCCTTTTGAATTTAATTCCGATGCAATTTCTGTGTTTAATCGTAAATAAGAAGGTCCAAGGGATACAGTAAACCTGAAGTGAAGCATCGTAATCTATAACGAGTGTCGCAGGAATGCTTCAAAACATAGACAGTAGGAAGAGTCAGTCTTCTTATACTTAAGTCGGCATTGTGCCTTTTGTATTTAATTCCGATTCAATTTCTGTGTTTCAGCGTCAATTAGAAGGTCCAAGGGATACAGTAAACCTAGAGTGAAGCATCGGAATCTATAACGAGAGTCACAGGAATGGTTCAAAACATAGACAGTAGGAAGAGTCAGTCTTCTTGTCCTTAAGTCGGCATTGAGCCTTTTGTATTTAATTCCGAAGCAATTTCTGTGTGTCATCGTCTTTAAGAAGGTCCAAGGGAAACAGTAAACCTGGGGTGAAGCTTCGGAATCTATAACTAGTGTCAATGGAATGGTTCAAACATAGACAGTAAGAAGAGTCAGTCTTCTTGTACTTAAGTCGGCATTGTGCCTTTTGTATTTAATTCCGATGCAATTTCTGTGTATCATCGTCAACTGGAAGTTCCAAAGGATATAGTAAGCCTCAAGTGAAGCATCGGAATCTATAACTAGTGTCACAGGAAAGGTTCAAAACATAGTCAGTGGGAAGAGTCGGTCTTCATGTACTTAAGTCGGCATTGTGCCTTTTGTATTTAATTCCGATGCAATTTCTGTGTTTCATCTTCAATAAGAAGGTCCAAGGGATCCAGTAAACCTGAAGCGAAGCATCGGAATCTATAACTAGTGTCACAGGATTGGTTCAAAACATAGACAGTAGGAAGAGTCAGTCTTCTTGTACTTAAGTCGGCATTGTGCCTTTTGTATTTAATTCCGATGCAATTTCTGTGTTTCATCGTCAATAAGAAGGTCCAAGGGATACAGTGAACCTCAAGTGAAGCATCGGAACTTATAACTAGTGTCACACTAATGGTTCAAAACAAAGTCAGTAGGAAGAGTCAGTCTTCTTGTCCTTAAGTCGGAATTGTGCCTTTTGTATTTAATTCCGATGCAATTTCTGTGTTTCAACGTCAATGAGAAGGTCCAAGGGATACAGTAAACCTGGAGTGTAGCATCGGAATCTGTAACTAGTGTCACAGGAATGGTTAATAACATAGACAGTAAGAAAAGTCAGTCTTCGTGTAATTAAGTCGGCATTTTGCCTTTTGTATTTAATTCCGATGCAATTTCTATGTTTCATCGTCAATAAGAAGGTCCGAGGGGTACAGTAAACCTGATGTGAAGCATCGGAATCTATAACTAGTGTCACAGGAATGGTTCAAAACATAGTCAGTAAGAAGAGTCAGTCTTCTTGCACTTAAGTCGGCATTGTGCCTTTTCTATTTAATTCCGATGCAATTTCCGTGTTTCATCGTCAATAAGAAGGTCCAAGGGATACTGTAAACCTCAAGTGAAGCATCGGAATCTATAACTAGTGTCATAGGAATTGTTCAAAACATAGACAGTAAGAAGAGTCAGTCTTCTTGTACTTAAGTCGGCATTGTATCTTTTGTATTTAATTCCGAAGTCATTTCTGTGTTTCATCGTCATTGAGAAAGTCGGAGGGATACACTAAACCCAAAGTGAAGCATCGGAATCTATAGCTAGTGTCACAGGATTGGTTCAATACATAGTCAGTAAGAGGAGTCAGTCTTCTTGTACTTATGTCGGAATTGTGCCTTTTGTATTTAATTCCCACGCAATTTGTGTGTTTCTTCGTCAATAAGAAGGTCCAAGGGATACAGTAAACCTGGAGTGAAGCATCGGAATCTATAACTAGTGTCACAGGAATGGTTCAAAACATAGACAGTAAGAAGAGTCAGTGTTCTTGTACTTAATTCGGCATTGTGCCTTTTGTATTTAATTCCGATGCAATTTTTGTGTTTCATCGTCAATAAGAAGGTCCAAGGGATACAGTAAACCTGAAGTGAGGCATCGGAATCTATAACTAGTGTCACAGGATTGGTTCAATACATAGTCAGTAAGAAGAGTCAGTCTTCTTGTACTTAAGTCGGAATTGTGCCTTTTGTATTTAATTCCCATGCAATTTGTGTGTTTCTTCGTCAATGAGAAGGTCCTAGGGATACAGTAAACCTGGAGTGAAGCATCGGAATCTATAACTAGTGTCACAGGAATGGTTCAAAACATAGACAGTAAGAAGAGTCAGTCTTCTTGTACTTAATTCGGCATTGTGCCTTTTGTATTTAATTCCGATGCAATTTCTGTGTTTCATCGTCAATAAGAAGGTCCAAGGGATCCAGTAAACCTGAAGTGAGGCATCGGAATCTATAACTAGTGTCACAGGAATGGTTCAAAACATAGTCAGTAGGAAGAGTCGGTCTTCATGTACTTAAGTCGGCATTGTGCCTTTTGTATTTAATTCCGTTGCAATTTCTGTGTTTCATCGTCAATAAGAAGGTCCAAGGGATCCAGTAAACCTGAAGTGAAGCATCGGAATCTAAAACTAGTGTCACAGGAATGGTTCAAAACATAGATAGTAGGAAGAGTAAGTCTTCTTGTACTTAAGTCGGCATTGTGCCTTTTGTATTTAATTCCGATGCAATTTCTGTGTTTCATCGTCAATAAGAAGGTCAGAGGGATACAGTAAACCTGAAGTGAAGCTTCGGAATCTACAATTACTGTCACAGGATTGGTTCAATACATGGACGGTAAGAAGAGTCAGTCTTGTTGTACTTAAGTCGGGATTGTGCCTTTTCTATTTTATTCCGATGCAATTACTGTGTTTCATCGTCAATAAGAAGATACAAGGGATCCAGTAAAGCTGAAGTGAAGCACACGGAATCTATAACTAGTGTCACAGGAATGGTTCAAAACATAGACAGTAGGAAGAGTCAGTGTTCTTGTACTTAAGTCGGCATTGTGCCTTTTGTATTTAATCCCGATGCAATTTCTGTGTTTCATCGTCAATAAGATAGTCCAAGAGATACAGAAATCCTGAAGTGAAGCTTCGGAATCTACAATTACTGTCACAGGATTGGTTCAAAACATGGACGGAAAGAAGAGTCAGTCTTCTTGTACTTAAGTCGGCATTGTGCCTTTTCTATTTTATTCCGATGCAATTTCTGTGTTTCATCGTCAATAAGAAGGTCAGAGGGATACAGTAAACCTGAAGTGAAGCATCGGAATCTATAACTAGTGTCACAGGAATGGTTCAAATCATAGTCAGTAAGAAGTGTCAGTCTTCTTGTACTTAAGCCTGCATTATGCCTTTCGTATTTAATTCCGATGCAATTTCTGTGTTTCACCGTCAATAAGAAGGTCAGAGGGATACAGAAAACCTGAAGTGAAGCATCGGAATCTAAACTAGTGTCACAGGAATGGTTCAAACGCAGACAGTCAGAGGAGTCAGTATTCTTGTACTTAAGTCGGTATTGTGCCTTTTGTATTTAATTCCGATGCAATTTCTGTGTTTCATCGTTAAAAAGACGGTAAGATGGATACAGTAAACCTGGAGTGAAGTATCGGAATCTGTAACTAGAGTCACAGTAATGGTTCAAACATAGACAATAGGAAGAGTCAGTCTTCTTGAACTTAAGTCGGCATTGTGCCTTTTGTATTTAATTCCGATGGAATATCTGTGTTTCATCGTCGATAAGAAGGTCCAAGGGATACAGTAAACCTAAAGTGTAGCATCGGAATCTATAACTAGTGCCACTGGAATGGTTCAAAATATAGACAGTAAGAAAAGTCAGTCTTCTTGTGGTTAAGTCGGCATTGTGCCATTTGGATTTAATTCCGATGCAATTTCTGTGTTTCATCGTAAATTACAAGGTCCAAGGGATACAGTAAACGTGGAGTGAAGCATCGGAATCTATAACTAGTGTCAATGGAATGGTTCAAAACATAGACAGTAGAAGAGTCAGTCTTCTTTTACTTAAGTCGGCATTGTGCCTTTTTTATTAATTCCGATGCCATTTCTGTGTTTCATCGTCAATAAGAAAGTCAGAGGGATACAGTAAACCTGAAGTGAAGCATCGGAATCTAAAACCAGTGTCACAGGAATGGTTCAAAACATAGTCAGTAAGAAGAGTCAGTCTTCTTGTACTTAAGTCAGCATTGTGCCTTTTGTATTTAATTAAGAACGCAATTTCTGTGTTTCATCGTCAATAAGAAGGTCCAAGGGATACAGTAAACCTGAAGTGAAGCATCGGAATCTATAACTAGTGTCACACTAATGGTTCAAAACAAAGTCAGTAGGAACAGTCAGTCTTCTTGTCCTTAAGTCGGCATTGATCCTTTTATATTTAATTCCGATGCAATTTCTGTGTTTCATCGTCAATAACATGGTCCAAGGGATACAGTAAACCTGGAGTGAAGCATCGGAATCTATAACTAGTGTCAATGGAATGGTTCAAAACATAGACAGTAAGAAGCGTCAGTCTTCATGTACTTAAGTCGGCATTGTGCCTATTGTATTTAATTCCGATGCACTTTCTGTGTTTCATCGTCAACAAGAAGGTCAGAGGGATACAGTAAACCTGAAGTGAAGCATCGGAATCGATAGGTAGTGTCACAGGAATGGTTCAAACATAGTCAGTAAGAAGCGTCAGTCTTCTTGTTCTTTAGTCGGCATTGCGCTTTTTGTATTTAATTCCGATGCAATTTCTGTGTTTCATTGTCAATAAGAAGGTCGAAGGGATACAGTTAACCTCAAGGGAAACATCGGAATCCATAACTAGTGTCACAGGAATGGTTCAAAACATAGTCAGTAGGAAGAGTCGATCTTCATGTACTTAAGTCGGCGTTGTGCCTTTTGTATTTAATACCGATACAATTTCTGTGATTCATCGTCAATAAGAAGGTCCAAGGGATTCAGTAAACCTCAAGTGAAGCATCGATATCTATAACTTACAGGAATGGTTCAAACATAGTCAGTAAGAAGAGTCAGTCATCATGTACTTAAGTCGGCATTGTGCCTTTTGTATTTAATTCCGATGCAATTTCTGTGTGTCATCGTAAGTAAGAGGGTCTAAGGGATACAGTAAACCTCCAGTGAAGCATCGGAATCTATAACTAGTGTCACAGGAATGGTACAAAACATAGACAGTAAGAAGAGTCAGTCTTCTTGTACTTAAGTCGGCATTGTGACTTTTGTATTTAATTCCGAAGCCATTTCTGTGTTTCATCGTCAATAAGAAAGTCAGAGGGATACACTAAACCTGAAGTGAAGCATCATAATCTATAGCTAGTGTCACAGGAATGGTTCAAAACATAGTTAGTAAGAAGAGTCAGTCTTCTTGTACTTAAGTCGGCATTGTGCCTTTTGTATTTAATTCCGATGCAATTTGTGAGTTTCTTCGTCAATAAGAAGTTCTAAGGGATACAGTAAACCTGGAGTGAAGCATCGGAATCTATAACTAGTGTCACAGGAATGGTTCAAAGCATAGACAGTAAGAAGAGTCAGTCTTCTTGTACTTAATTCGGCATTGTGCCTTTTGTATTTAATTCCGATGCAATTTCTGTGTTTCATCGTCAATAAGAAGGTCCAAGGGATACAGTAAGACTGAAGTGAGGCATCAGAATCTATAACTAGTGTCACAGGAATGGTACAAACATATTCAGAAGGAAGAGTCGGTCTTCATGTACTTAAGTCGGCATTGTGCCTTTTGTATTTAATTCCGATGCAATTTCTGTGTTTCATCGTCAATAAGAAGGTCCAAGGGATACAGTAAACCTGAAGTGAAACATCGTAATCTATAAAGAGTGTCACAGGAATTGTTCAAAACATAGACAGTAGGAAGAGTCAGTCTTCTTGTACTTAAGTCGGCATTGTGCCTTTTGTATTTAATTCCGATTCAATTTCTGTGTTTCAGCGTCAATAAGAAGGTCCAAGGGATACAGTAAACCTCAAGTGAAGCATCGATATCTATAACTAGTGTCACAGGAATGGTTCAAATCATAGACAGTAAGAAGAGTCAGTCTTCGTGCTCTTAACTCGGCATTTTGCCTTTTGTTTTTAATTCCCATGCATTTTCTGCGTTTCATCGTCAATAAGAAGGTCCAAGGGAATCAGTAAACCTGAAGTTAAGCATCAGAATCTATAACTAGTGTCACAGGAATGGTTCAAACCATAGTCAGTAAGAAGAGTCAGTCTTCTTGTACATAAGTCGGCATTGTGCCTTTGCTATTTAATTCCGATGCAATTTCTGTGTTTCATCGTCAATAACAAAGACCAAGGGAAACAGTAAACCTGGAGTGAAGCATCGGAATCTATAACTAGTGTCAATGGAATGGTTCAAACACAGACAGTAAGAAGAGTCAGTCTTCTTGTACTTAAGTCGGCATTGTGCCTCTTGTATTTAATTCCGATGCAATTTCTGTGTTTCATCGTCAATAAGAAGGTCCAAGGGATACAGTAAACCTGGAGTGAAGCATCGGAATCTATAACTGGTGTGACAGGAATGGTTCAAAACATAGACATTAAGAAGAGTCAGTCCTCTTGTACTTAAGTCGGCATTGTGCATTTTGTATTTAATTCCGATGCAATTTCTGTGTTTCATCGTCAATAAGAAATTCCAAGGGATACAGTAAGCCTCAAGTGAAGCATCGGAATCTATAACTAGTGTCACAGGAATGGTTCAAAACATAGTCAGTAGGAAGAGTCGGTCTTCATGTACTTAAGTCGGCATTGTGCCTTTTGTATTTCATTCCGATGCAATTTCTATGTTTCATCGTCAATAATAAGGTCCAAGTGATACAGTAAACCTGGAGTGTAGTATCGGAATCTCTAACTAGTGTCACAGGAATGGTTCAAAACATATACAGTAAGAAGAGTCAGTGTTCGTGTACTTAAGTCGGCATTGTGAATTTTGTATTTAATTCCGATGCAATTTCTATGTTTCATCGTCAATAAGAAGGTCCAAGGGGTACAGTAAACCTGAAGTGAAGCATCGGAATCTATAACTAGTGTCACAGGATTGGTTGAAAACATAGTCAGTAAGAAGAGTCAGTCTTCTTGTACTTAATTCGGCATTGTGCCTTTTGTATTTAATTCCGATGCAATTTCTGTGTTTCATCGTCAACAAGAAGGTCAGAGGGATACAGTAAACCTGAAGTGAAGCATCGGAATCTATAACTAGTGTCAATGGAATAGTTCACAACATAGACAGTAAGAGGAGTCAGTCTTCTTGTACTTAAGTCGGCATTGTGCCTTTTGTATTTAATTCCGATGCAATTTCTGTGTTTCATCGTCAACAAGAAGGTCAGAGGGATACACTAAACCTGAAGTGAAGCATCGGAATCTATAGCTAGTGTCACAGGAATGGTTCAAACATAGTCAGTAAGAAGAGTTAGTCTTCTTGTACTTATGTCGGCATTGTGCTTTTTGTATTTAATTCCGATGCAATTTCTGTGTTTCATTGTCAACAAGAAGGTCAGAGGGATACAGTAAACCTGAAGTGAAGCATCGGAATCTATAACTAGTGTCAATGGAATAGTTCACAACATAGACAGTAAGAGGAGTCAGTCTTCTTGTACTTAAGTCGGCATTGTGCCTTTTGTATTTAATTCCGATGCAATTTCTGTGTTTCATCGTCAACAAGAAGGTCAGAGGTATACACTAAACCTGAAGTGAAGCATCGGAATCTATAGCTAGTGTCACAGGAATGGTTCAAACATAGTCAGTAAGAAGAGTTAGTCTTCTTGTACTTATGTCGGCATTGTGCTTTTTGTATTTAATTCCGATGCAATTTCGGTGTTTCATTGTCAATAAGAAGGTCCAAGGGATACAGTAAACCTCAAGTGAAGCATCGGTATCAATAACTAGTGTCACAGGAATGGTTCAAAACTTAGTCAGTAGGAAGAGTCGGTCATCATGTACTTAATTCGGCATTGTGACTTTTGTATTTCATTCCGATGCAATTTCTGTGTTTCATCGTCAATAAGAAGGTCCAAGGGATACAGTAAACCTCAAGTGAAGCATCATAATCTATAGCTAGTGTCACAGGAATGGTTCAAAACATAGTTAGTAAGAAGAGTCAGTCTTCTTGTACATAAGTCGGCATTGTGCCTTTTCTATTTAATTCCGATTCAATTTCTTTGTTTCATAGTCAATAACAAGGACCAAGGGATACAGTAAACCTGGAGTGAAGCATCGGAATCTATAACTAGTGTCAATGGAATGGTTCAAACACAGACAGTAAGAAGAGTCGGTCTTCTTGTACTTAAGTCGGCATTGTGCCTTTTGTATCTAATTCCGATGCAATTTGTGTGTTTCTTCGTCAATAAGAAGGTCCAAGGGATACAGTAAACCTGAAGTGAAGCATCGGAATCTATAACTAGTGTCACAGGAATGGTTCAAAACAAAGACAGTAAGAAGAGTCAGTCTTATTGTACTTAATTCGGCATTGTGACATTTGTATTTAATTCCGATGCAATTTCTGTGTTTCATCGTCAATAAGAAGGTCCCAGGGATACAGTAAAGCAGAAGTGAGGCATCGGAATCTATAGCTAGTGTCACAGGAATGGTTCAAACCATAGTCAGTAAGAAGAGTCAGTCTTCTTGTACTTAAGTCGGCATTGTGCCTTTTGTATTTAATTCCGATGCAATTTGTGTGTTTCTTCGTCAATAAGAAGGTCCAAGGGATACAGTAAACCTGGAGTGAAGCATCGGAATCTATAACTAGTGTCACAGGAATGGTTCAAAACATAGACAGTAAGAAGAGTCAGTCTTCTTGTACTTAATTCGGCATTGTGCCTTTTGTATTTAATTCCGATGCAATTTCTGTGTATCATCGTCAACAAGAAGGTCAGAGGGATACAGTAATCCTGAAGTGAAGCATCGGAATCTATAGCTAGTGTCACAGGAATGGTTCAAACATAGTCAGTAAGAAGAGTCAGTCTTCTTGTTCTTAAGTCGGCATTGTGCTTTTTGTATTTAATTCCGATGCAATTTCTGTGTTTCATTGTCAATAACAAGGTCCAAGGGATACAGTAAACCTGGAGCGATGCATCGGAATCTATAACTAGTGTCACAGGATTGGTTCAAAACATAGACAGTAAGAAGAGTCAGTCTTCTTGTACTTAAGTCGGCATTGTGCCTTTTGTATTTAATACCGATGCAATTTCTGTGTTTCATCGTCAATCAGAAGGTCCAAGGGATACAGTAATCCTGGAGTGTAGCATCGGAATCTATAACTAGTGTCACAGGAATGGTTCAAATCATAGACAGTAAGAAGAGTCAGTCTTAGTGTTCTTAACTCGGCATTTTGCCTTTTGTTTTTAATTCCCATGCATTTTCTGCGTTTCATTGTCAATAACAAGGTCCAAGGGATACAGTAAACCTGGAGCGATGCATCGGAATCTATAACTAGTGTCACAGGATTGGTTCAAAGCATAGACAGTAAGAAGAGTCAGTCTTCTTGTACTTAAGTCGGCATTGTGCTTTTGTATTTAATTCCGATGCAATTTCTGTGTTTCATCGTCAACAAGAAGGTCAGAGAGATACAGTAAACCTGAAGTGAAGCATCGGAATCTATAGCTAGTGTCACAGGAATGGTTCAAAACAAAGACAGTAAGAAGAGTCAGTCTTATTGTACTTAATTCGGCATTGTGACTTTTGTATTTAATTCCGATGCAATTTCTGTGTTTCATCGTCAATAAGAAGGTCCAAGGGATACAGTAAACCAGAAGTGAGGCATCGGAATCTATAGCTAGTGTCACAGGAATGGTTCAAACCATAGTCAGTAAGAAGAGTCAGTCTTCTTGTACTTAAGTCGGCATTGTGCCTTTTGTATTTAATTCCGATGCAATTTGTGTGTTTCTTCGTCAATAAGAAGGTCCAAGGGATACAGTAAACCTGGAGTGAAGCATCGGAATCTATAACTAGTGTCACAGGAATGGTTCAAAACATAGACAGTAAGAAGAGTCAGTCTTCTTGTACTTAATTCGGCATTGTGCCTTTTGTATTTAATTCCGATGCAATTTCTGTGTTTCATCGTCAACAAGAAGGTCAGAGGGATACAGTAAACCTGAAGTGAACCATCGGAATCTATAACTAGTGTCAATGGAATAGTTCACAACATATACAGTAAGAGGAGTCAGTCTTCTTGTACTTAAGTCGGCATTGTGCCTTTTGTATTTAATTCCGATGCAATTTCTGTGTTTCATCGTCAACAAGAAGGTCAGAGGGATACACTAAACCTGAAGTGAAGCATCGGAATCTATAGCTAGTGTCACAGGAATGGTTCAAACATAGTCAGTAAGAAGAGTTAGTCTTCTTGTACTTATGTCGGCATTGTGCTTTTTGTATTTAATTCCGATGCAATTTTTGTGTTTCATCGTCAATAAGAAGTTCCAAGGGATACAGTAAACCAGAAGTGAGGCATCGGAATCTATAGCTAGTGTCACAGGAATGGTTCAAACCATAGTCAGTAAGAAGAGTCAGTCTTCTTGTACTTAAGTCGGCATTGTGCCTTTTGTATTTAATTCCGATGCAATTTGTGTGTTTCTTCGTCAATAAGAAGGTCCAAGGGATACAGTAAACCTGGAGTGAAGCATCGGAATCTATAACTAGTGTCACAGGAATGGTTCAAAACATAGACAGTAAGAAGAGTCAGTGTTCTTGTACTTAATTCGGCATTGTGCCTTTTGTATTTAATTCCGATGCAATTTTTGTGTTTCATCGTCAATAAGAAGGTCCAAGGGATACAGTAAACCTGAAGTGAGGCATCGGAATCTATAACTAGTGTCACAGGATTGGTTCAATACATAGTCAGTAAGAAGAGTCAGTCTTCTTGTACTTAAGTCGGAATTGTGCCTTTTGTATTTAATTCCCATGCAATTTGTGTGTTTCTTCGTCAATGAGAAGGTCCTAGGGATACAGTAAACCTGGACTGAAGCATCGGAATCTATAACTAGTGTCACAGGAATGGTTCAAAACATAGACAGTAAGAAGAGTCAGTCTTCTTGTACTTAATTCGGCATTGTGCCTTTTGTATTTAATTCCGATGCAATTTCTGTGTTTCATCGTCAATAAGAAGGTCCAAGGGATACAGTAAACCTGAAGTGATGCATCGGAATCTATAACTAGTGTCACAGGAATGGTTCAAAACATAGTCAGTAGGAAGAGTCGGTCTTCATGTACTTAAGTCGGCATTGTGCCTTTTGTATTTAATTCCGTTGCAATTTCTGTGTTTCATCGTCAATAAGAAGGTCCAAGGGATCCAGTAAACCTGAAGTGAAGCATCGGAATCTAAAACTAGTGTCACAGGAATGGTTCAAAACATAGATAGTAGGAAGAGTAAGTCTTCTTGTACTTAAGTCGGCATTGTGCCTTTTGTATTTAATTCCGATGCAATTTCTGTGTTTCATCGTCAATAAGAAGGTCAGAGGGATACAGTAAACCTGAAGTGAAGCTTCGGAATCTACAATTACTGTCACAGGATTGGTTCAATACATGGACGGTAAGAAGAGTCAGTCTTGTTGTACTTAAGTCGGGATTGTGCCTTTTCTATTTTATTCCGATGCAATTACTGTGTTTCATCGTCAATAAGAAGATACAAGGGATCCAGTAAAGCTGAAGTGAAGCACACGGAATCTATAACTAGTGTCACAGGAATGGTTCAAAACATAGACAGTAGGAAGAGTCAGTGTTCTTGTACTTAAGTCGGCATTGTGCCTTTTGTATTTAATCCCGATGCAATTTCTGTGTTTCATCGTCAATAAGATAGTCCAAGAGATACAGAAATCCTGAAGTGAAGCTTCGGAATCTACAATTACTGTCACAGGATTGGTTCAAAACATGGACGGAAAGAAGGGTCAGTCTTCTTGTAATTAAGTTGGCATTGTGCCTTTTCTATTTTATTCCGATGCAATTTCTGTGTTTCATCGTCAATAAGAAGGTCAGAGGGATACAGTAAACCTGAAGTGAAGCATCGGAATCTATAACTAGTGTCACAGGAATGGTTCAAATCATAGTCAGTAAGAAGTGTCAGTCTTCTTGTACTTAAGCCTGCATTATGCCTTTCGTATTTAATTCCGATGCAATTTCTGTGTTTCACCGTCAATAAGAAGGTCAGAGGGATACAGAAAACCTGAAGTGAAGCATCGGAATCTAAACTAGTGTCACAGGAATGGTTCAAACGCAGACAGTCAGAGGAGTCAGTATTCTTGTACTTAAGTCGGGATTGTGCCTTTTGTATTTAATTCCGATGCAATTTCTGTGTTTCATCGTTAAAAAGACGGTAAGATGGATACAGTAAACCTGGAGTGAAGTATCGGAATCTGTAACTAGAGTCACAGTAATGGTTCAAACATAGACAGTAGGAAGAGTCAGTCTTCTTGAACTTAAGTCGGCATTGTGCCTTTTGTATTTAATTCCGATGGAATATCTGTGTTTCATCGTCGATAAGAAGGTCCAAGGGATACAGTTAACCTAAAGTGAAGCATCGGAATCTATAACTAGTGCCACTGGAATGGTTCAAAATATAGACAGTAAGAAAAGTCAGTCTTCTTGTGGTTAAGTCGGCATTGTGCCATTTGTATTTAATTCCGATGCAATTTCTGTGTTTCATCGTAAATTACAAGGTCCAAGGGATACAGTAAACGTGGAGTGAAGCATCGGAATCTATAACTAGTGTCAATGGAATGGTTCAAAACATAGACAGTAGAAGAGTCAGTCTTCTTTTACTTAAGTCGGCCCGTGCGGTTAAAGGCGCTGCAGTCTGGAACCGCAAGACCGCTACGGTCGCAGGTTCGAATCCTGCCTCGGGCATGGATGTTTGTGATGTCCTTAGGTTAGTTAGGTTTAACTAGTTCTAAGTTCTAGGGGACTAATGACCTCAGCAGTTGAGTCCCATAGTGCTCAGAGCCATTTGAACTTAAGTCGGCATTGTGCCTTTTTTATTAATTCCGATGCCATTTCTGTGTTTCATCGTCAATAAGAAAGTCAGAGGGATACAGTAAACCTGAAGTGAAGCATCGGAATCTAAAACCAGTGTCACAGGAATGGTTCAAAACATAGTCAGTAAGAAGAGTCAGTCTTCTTGTACTTAAGTCAGCATTGTGCCTTTTGTATTTAATTAAGAACGCAATTTCTGTGTTTCATCGTCAATAAGAAGGTCCAAGGGATACAGTAAACCTGAAGTGAAGCATCGGAATCTATAACTAGTGTCACACTAATGGTTCAAAACAAAGTCAGTAGGAACAGTCAGTCTTCTTGTCCTTAAGTCGGCATTGATCCTTTTATATTTAATTCCGATGCAATTTCTGTGTTTCATCGTCAATAACAAGGTCCAAGGGATACAGTAAACCTGGAGTGAAGCATCGGAATCTATAACTAGTGTCAATGGAATGGTTCAAAACATAGACAGTAAGAAGCGTCAGTCTTCATGTACTTAAGTCGGCATTGTGCCTATTGTATTTAATTCCGATGCACTTTCTGTGTTTCATCGTCAACAAGAAAGTCAGAGGGATACAGTAAACCTGAAGTGAAGCATCGGAATCGATAGGTAGTGTCACAGGAATGGTTCAAACATAGTCAGTAAGAAGCGTCAGTCTTCTTGTTCTTTAGTCGGCATTGCGCTTTTTGTATTTAATTCCGATGCAATTTCTGTGTTTCATTGTCAATAAGAAGGTCGAAGGGATACAGTTAACCTCAAGGGAAACATCGGAATCCATAACTAGTGTCACAGGAATGGTTCAAAACATAGTCAGTAGGAAGAGTCGATCTTCATGTACTTAAGTCGGCGTTGTGCCTTTTGTATTTAATACCGATACAATTTCTGTGATTCATCGTCAATAAGAAGGTCCAAGGGATTCAGTAAACCTCAAGTGAAGCATCGATATCTATAACTTACAGGAATGGTTCAAACATAGTCAGTAAGAAGAGTCAGTCATCATGTACTTAAGTCGGCATTGTGCCTTTTGTATTTAATTCCGATGCAATTTCTGTGTGTCATCGTAAGTAAGAGGGTCTAAGGGATACAGTAAACCTCCAGTGAAGCATCGGAATCTATAACTAGTGTCACAGGAATGGTACAAAACATAGACAGTAAGAAGAGTCAGTCTTCTTGTACTTAAGTCGGCATTGTGACTTTTGTATTTAATTCCGAAGCCATTTCTGTGTTTCATCGTCAATAAGAAAGTCAGAGGGATACACTAAACCTGAAGTGAAGCATCATAATCTATAGCTAGTGTCACAGGAATGGTTCAAAACATAGTTAGTAAGAAGAGTCAGTCTTCTTGTACTTAAGTCGGCATTGTGCCTTTTGTATTTAATTCCGATGCAATTTGTGAGTTTCTTCGTCAATAAGAAGGTCCAAGGGATACAGTAAACCTGGAGTGAAGCATCGGAATCTATAACTAGTGTCACAGGAATGGTTCAAAGCATTGACAGTAAGAAGAGTCAGTCTTCTTGTACTTAATTCGGCATTGTGCCTTTTGTATTTAATTCCGATGCAATTTCTGTGTTTCATCGTCAATAAGAAGGTCCAAGGGATACAGTAAACCTGAAGTGAGGCATCAGAATCTATAACTAGTGTCACAGGAATGGTACAAACATATTCAGAAGGAAGAGTCGGTCTTCATGTACTTAAGTCGGCATTGTGCCTTTTGTATTTAATTCCGATGCAATTTCTGTGTTTCATCGTCAATAAGAAGGTCCAAGGGATACAGTAAACCTGAAGTGAAACATCGTAATCTATAAAGAGTGTCACAGGAATTGTTCAAAACATAGACAGTAGGAAGAGTCAGTCTTCTTGTACTTAAGTCGGCATTGTGCCTTTTGTATTTAATTCCGATTCAATTTCTGTGTTTCAGCGTCAATAAGAAGGTCCAAGGGATACAGTAAACCTGAAGTGAATCATCGGAATCTATAACGAGTGTCACAGGAATGGTTCAAAACATAGACAGTAGGAAGAGTCAGTCTTCTAGTCCTTAAGTCAGCATTGTGCCTTTTGTATTTAATTCCGATACAATTTCTGTGATTCATCGTCAATAAGAAGGTCCAAGGGATTCAGTAAACCTCAAGTGAAGCATCGATATCTATAACTAGTGTCACAGGAATGGTTCAAATCATAGACAGTAAGAAGAGTCAGTCTTCGTGCTCTTAACTCGGCATTTTGCCTTTTGTTTTTAATTCCCATGCATTTTCTGCGTTTCATCGTCAATAAGAAGGTCCAAGGGAATCAGTAAACCTGAAGTTAAGCATCAGAATCTATAACTAGTGTCACAGGAATGGTTCAAACCATAGTCAGTAAGAAGAGTCAGTCTTCTTGTACATAAGTCGGCATTGTGCCTTTTCTATTTAATTCCGATGCAATTTCTGTGTTTCATCGTCAATAACAAAGACCAAGGGAAACAGTAAACCTGGAGTGAAGCATCGGAATCTATAACTAGTGTCAATGGAATGGTTCAAACACAGACAGTAAGAAGAGTCAGTCTTCTTGTACTTAAGTCGGCATTGTGCCTCTTGTATTTAATTCCGATGCAATTTCTGTGTTTCATCGTCAATAAGAAGGTCCAAGGGATACAGTAAACCTGGAGTGAAGCATCGGAATCTATAACTGGTGTGACAGGAATGGTTCAAAACATAGACATTAAGAAGAGTCAGTCCTCTTGTACTTAAGTCGGCATTGTGCATTTTGTATTTAATTCCGATGCAATTTCTGTGTTTCATCGTCAATAAGAAATTCCAAGGGATACAGTAAGCCTCAAGTGAAGCATCGGAATCTATAACTAGTGTCACAGGAATGGTTCAAAACATAGTCAGTAGGAAGAGTCGGTCTTCATGTACTTAAGTCGGCATTGTGCCTTTTGTATTTCATTCCGATGCAATTTCTTTGTTTCATCGTCAATAATAAGGTCCAAGTGATACAGTAAACCTGGAGTGTAGTATCGGAATCTGTAACTAGTGTCACAGGAATGGTTCAAAACATATACAGTAAGAAGAGTCAGTGTTCGTGTACTTAAGTCGGCATTGTGAATTTTGTATTTAATTCCGATGCAATTTCTATGTTTCATCGTCAATAAGAAGGTCCAAGGGGTACAGTAAACCTGAAGTGAAGCATCGGAATCTATAACTAGTGTCACAGGATTGGTTGAAAACATAGTCAGTAAGAAGAGTCAGTCTTCTTGTACTTAATTCGGCATTGTGCCTTTTGTATTTAATTCCGATGCAATTTCTGTGTTTCATCGTCAACAAGAAGGTCAGAGGGATACAGTAAACCTGAAGTGAAGCATCGGAATCAATAACTAGTGTCAATGGAATAGTTCACAACATAGACAGTAAGAGGAGTCAGTCTTCTTGTACTTAAGTCGGCATTGTGCCTTTTGTATTTAATTCCGATGCAATTTCTGTGTTTCATCGTCAACAAGAAGGTCAGAGGGATACACTAAACCTGAAGTGAAGCATCGGAATCTATAGCTAGTGTCACAGGAATGGTTCAAACATAGTCAGTAAGAAGAGTTAGTCTTCTTGTACTTATGTCGGCATTGTGCTTTTTGTATTTAATTCCGATGCAATTTCTGTGTTTCATTGTCAACAAGAAGGTCAGAGGGATACAGTAAACCTGAAGTGAAGCATCGGAATCTATAACTAGTGTCAATGGAATAGTTCACAACATAGACAGTAAGAGGAGTCAGTCTTCTTGTACTTAAGTCGGCATTGTGCCTTTTGTATTTAATTCCGATGCAATTTCTGTGTTTCATCGTCAACAAGAAGGTCAGAGGTATACACTAAACCTGAAGTGAAGCATCGGAATCTATAGCTAGTGTCACAGGAATGGTTCAAACATAGTCAGTAAGAAGAGTTAGTCTTCTTGTACTTATGTCGGCATTGTGCTTTTTGTATTTAATTCCGATGCAATTTCTGTGTTTCATTGTCAATAAGAAGGTCCAAGGGATACAGTAAACCTCAAGTGAAGCATCGGTATCAATAACTAGTGTCACAGGAATGGTTCAAAACTTAGTCAGTAGGAAGAGTCGGTCATCATGTACTTAATTCGGCATTGTGACTTTTGTATTTCATTCCGATGCAATTTCTGTGTTTCATCGTCAATAAGAAGGTCCAAGGGATACAGTAAACCTCAAGTGAAGCATCATAATCTATAGCTAGTGTCACAGGAATGGTTCAAAACATAGTTAGTAAGAAGAGTCAGTCTTCTTGTACATAAGTCGGCATTGTGCCTTTTCTATTTAATTCCGATTCAATTTCTTTGTTTCATAGTCAATATCAAGGACCAAGGGATACAGTAAACCTGGAGTGAAGCATCGGAATCTATAACTAGTGTCAATGGAATGGTTCAAACACAGACAGTAAGAAGAGTCAGTCTTCTTGTACTTAAGTCGGCATTGTGCCTTTTGTATCTAATTCCGATGCAATTTGTGTGTTTCTTCGTCAATAAGAAGGTCCAAGGGATACAGTAAACCTGAAGTGAAGCATCGGAATCTATAACTAGTGTCACAGGAATGGTTCAAAACAAAGACAGTAAGAAGAGTCAGTCTTATTGTACTTAATTCGGCATTGTGACATTTGTATTTAATTCCGATGCAATTTCTGTGTTTCATCGTCAATAAGAAGGTCCCAGGGATACAGTAAAGCAGAAGTGAGGCATCGGAATCTATAGCTAGTGTCACAGGAATGGTTCAAACCATAGTCAGTAAGAAGAGTCAGTCTTCTTGTACTTAAGTCGGCATTGTGCCTTTTGTATTTAATTCCGATGCAATTTGTGTGTTTCTTCGTCAATAAGAAGGTCCAAGGGATACAGTAAACCTGGAGTGAAGCATCGGAATCTATAACTAGTGTCACAGGAATGGTTCAAAACATAGACAGTAAGAAGAGTCAGTCTTCTTGTACTTAATTCGGCATTGTGCCTTTTGTATTTAATTCCGATGCAATTTCTGTGTTTCATCGTCAACAAGAAGGTCAGAGGGATACAGTAATCCTGAAGTGAAGCATCGGAATCTATAGCTAGTGTCACAGGAATGGTTCAAACATAGTCAGTAAGAAGAGTCAGTCTTCTTGTTCTTAAGTCGGCATTGTGCTTTTTGTATTTAATTCCGATGCAATTTCTGTGTTTCATTGTCAATAACAAGGTCCAAGGGATACAGTAAACCTGGAGCGATGCATCGGAATCTATAACTAGTGTCACAGGATTGGTTCAAAACATAGACAGTAAGAAGAGTCAGTCTTCTTGTACTTAAGTCGGCATTGTGCCTTTTGTATTTAATACCGATGCAATTTCTGTGTTTCATCGTCAATCAGAAGGTCCAAGGGATACAGTAATCCTGGAGTGTAGCATCGGAATCTATAACTAGTGTCACAGGAATGGTTCAAATCATAGACAGTAAGAAGAGTCAGTCTTCGTGTTCTTAACTCGGCATTTTGCCTTTTGTTTTTAATTCCCATGCATTTTCTGCGTTTCATTGTCAATAACAAGGTCCAAGGGATACAGTAAACCTGGAGCGATGCATCGGAATCTATAACTAGTGTCACAGGATTGGTTCAAAGCATAGACAGTAAGAAGAGTCAGTCTTCTTGTACTTAAGTCGGCATTGTGCTTTTGTATTTAATTCCGATGCAATTTCTGTGTTTCATCGTCAACAAGAAGGTCAGAGGGATACAGTAAACCTGAAGTGAAGCATCGGAATCTATAGCTAGTGTCACAGGAATGGTTCAAAACAAAGACAGTAAGAACAGTCAGTCTTATTGTACTTAATTCGGCATTGTGACTTTTGTATTTAATTCCGATGCAATTTCTGTGTTTCATTGTCAATAAGAAGGTCCAAGGGATACAGTAAACCAGAAGTGAGGCATCGGAATCTATAGCTAGTGTCACAGGAATGGTTCAAACCATAGTCAGTAAGAAGAGTCAGTCTTCTTGTACTTAAGTCGGCATTGTGCCTTTTGTATTTAATTCCGATGCAATTTGTGTGTTTCTTCGTCAATAAGAAGGTCCAAGGGATACAGTAAACCTGGAGTGAAGCATCGGAATCTATAACTAGTGTCACAGGAATGGTTCAAAACATAGACAGTAAGAAGAGTCAGTCTTCTTGTACTTAATTCGGCATTGTGCCTTTTGTATGTAATTCCGATGCAATTTCTGTGTTTCATCGTCAACAAGAAGGTCAGAGGGATACAGTAAACCTGAAGTGAACCATCGGAATCTATAACTAGTGTCAATGGAATAGTTCACAACATATACAGTAAGAGGAGTCAGTCTTCTTGTACTTAAGTCGGCATTGTGCCTTTTGTATTTAATTCCGATGCAATTTCTGTGTTTCATCGTCAACAAGAAGGTCAGAGGGATACACTAAACCTGAAGTGAAGCATCGGAATCTATAGCTAGTGTCACAGGAATGGTTCAAACATAGTCAGTAAGAAGAGTTAGTCTTCTTGTACGTATGTCGGCATTGTGCTTTTTGTATTTAATTCCGATGCAATTTCTGTGTTTCATTGTCAATAAGAAGGTCCAAGGGATACAGTAAACCTTAAGTGAAGCATCGGTATCAATAACTAGTGTCACAGGAATGGTTCAAAACTTAGTCAGTAGGAAGAGTCGGTCATCATGTACTTAATTCGGCATTGTGACTTTTGTATTTCATTCCGATGCAATTTCTGTATTTCATCGTCAGTAAGAAGGTCCAAGGGATACAGTAAACCTCAAGTGAAGCATCATAATCTATAGCTAGTGTCACAGGAATGGTTCAAAACATAGTTAGTAAGAAGAGTCAGTCTTCTTGTACATAAGTCGGCATTGTGCCTTTTCTATTTAATTCCGATTCAATTTCTTTGTTTCATAGTCAATTACAAGGACCAAGGGATACAGTAAACCTGGAGTGAAGCATCGGAATCTATAACTAGTGTCAATGGAATGGTTCAAACACAGACAGTAAGAAGAGTCAGTCTTCTTGTACTTAAGTCGGCATTGTGCCTTTTGTATCTAATTCCGATGCAATTTGTGTGTTTCTTCGTCAATAAGAAGGTCCAAGGGATACAGTAAACCTGAAGTGAAGCATCGGAATCTATAACTAGTGTCACAGGAATGGTTCAAAACAAAGACAGTAAGAAGAGTCAGTCTTATTGTACTTAATTCGGCATTGTGACATTTGTATTTAATTCCGATGCAATTTCTGTGTTTCATCGTCAATAAGAAGGTCCAAGGGATACAGTAAAGCAGAAGTGAGGCATCGGAATCTATAGCTAGTGTCACAGGAATGGTTCAAACCATAGTCAGTAAGAAGAGTCAGTCTTCTTGTACTTAAGTCGGCATTGTGCCTTTTGTATTTAATTCCGATGCAATTTGTGTGTTTCTTCGTCAATAAGAAGGTCCTAGGGATACAGTAAACCTGGAGTGAAGCATCGGAATCTATAACTAGTGTCACAGGAATGGTTCAAAACATAGACAGTAAGAAGAGTCAGTCTTCTTGTACTTAATTCGGCATTGTGCCTTTTGTATTTAATTCCGATGCAATTTCTGTGTTTCATCGTCAACAAGAAGGTCAGAGGGATACAGTAAACCTGAAGTGAAGCATCGGAATCTATAGCTAGTGTCACAGGAATGGTTCAAACATAGTCAGTAAGAAGAGTCAGTCTTCTTGTTCTTAAGTCGGCATTGTGCTTTTTGTATTTAATTCCGATGCAATTTCTGTGTTTCATTGTCAATAACAAGGTCCAAGGGATACAGTAAACCGGGAGCGATGCATCGGAATCTATAACTAGTGTCACAGGATTGGTTCAAAACATAGACAGTAAGAAGAGTCAGTCTTCTTGTACTTAAGTCGGCATTGTGCCTTTTGTATTTAATACCGATGCAATTTCTGTGTTTCTTCGTCAATAAGAAGGTCCAAGGGATACAGTAAACCTGGAGTGAAGCATCGGAATCTATAACTAGTGTCACAGGAATGGTTCAAAACATAGACAGTAAGAAGAGTCAGTCTTCTTGTACTTAATTCGGCATTGTGCCTTTTGTATTTAATTCCGATGCAATTTCTGTGTTTCATCGTCAACAAGAAGGTCAGAGGGATACAGTAAACCTGAAGTGAACCATCGGAATCTATAACTAGTGTCAATGGAATAGTTCACAACATATACAGTAAGAGGAGTCAGTCTTCTTGTACTTAAGTCGGCATTGTGCCTTTTGTATTTAATTCCGATGCAATTTCTGTGTTTCATCGTCAACAAGAAGGTCAGAGGGATACACTAAACCTGAAGTGAAGCATCGGAATCTATAGCTAGTGTCACAGGAATGGTTCAAACATAGTCAGTAAGAAGAGTTAGTCTTCTTGTACATATGTCGGCATTGTGCTATTTGTATTTAATTCCGATGCAATTTCTGTGTTTCATTGTCAATAAGAAGGTCCAAGGGATACAGTAAACCTCAAGTGAAGCATCGGTATCAATAACTAGTGTCACAGGAATGGTTCAAAACTTAGTCAGTAGGAAGAGTCGGTCATCATGTACTTAATTCGGCATTGTGACTTTTGTGTTTCATTCCGATGCAATTTCTGTATTTCATCGTCAATAAGAAGGTCCAAGGGATACAGTAAACCTCAAGTGAAGCATCATAATCTATAGCTAGTGTCACAGGAATGGTTCAAAACATAGTTAGTAAGAAGAGTCAGTCTTCTTGTACATAAGTCGGCATTGTGCCTTTTCTATTTAATTCCGATTCAATTTCTTTGTTTCATAGTCAATAACAAGGACCAAGGGATACAGTAAACCTGGAGTGAAGCATCGGAATCTATAACTAGTGTCAATGGAATGGTTCAAACACAGACAGTAAGAAGAGTCAGTCTTCTTGTACTTAAGTCGGCATTGTGCCTTTTGTATCTAATTCCGATGCAATTTGTGTGTTTCTTCGTCAATAAGAAGGTCCAAGGGATACAGTAAACCTGAAGTGAAGCATCGGAATCTATAACTAGTGTCACAGGAATGGTTCAAAACAAAGACAGTAAGAAGAGTCAGTCTTATTGTACTTAATTCGGCATTGTGACATTTGTATTTAATTCCGATGCAATTTCTGTGTTTCATCGTCAATAAGAAGGTCCAAGGGATACAGTAAAGCAGAAATGAGGCATCGGAATCTATAGCTAGTGTCACAGGAATGGTTCAAACCATAGTCAGTAAGAAGAGTCAGTCTTCTTGTACTTAAGTCGGCATTGTGCCTTTTGTATTTAATTCCGATGCAATTTGTGTGTTTCTTCGTCAATAAGAAGGTCCTAGGGATACAGTAAACCTGGAGTGAAGCATCGGAATCTATAACTAGTGTCACAGGAATGGTTCAAAACATAGACAGTAAGAAGAGTCAGTCTTCTTGTACTTAATTCGGCATTGTGCCTTTTGTATTTAATTCCGATGCAATTTCTGTGTTTCATCGTCAACAAGAAGGTCAGAGGGATACAGTAAACCTGAAGTGAAGCATCGGAATCTATAGCTAGTGTCACAGGAATGGTTCAAACATAGTCAGTAAGAAGAGTCAGTCTTCTTGTTCTTAAGTCGGCATTGTGCTTTTTGTATTTAATTCCGATGCAATTTCTGTGTTTCATTGTCAATAACAAGGTCCAAGGGATACAGTAAACCTGGAGCGATGCATCGGAATCTATAACTAGTGTCACAGGATTGGTTCAAAACATAGACAGTAAGAAGAGTCAGTCTTCTTGTACTTAAGTCGGCATTGTGCCTTTTGTATTTAATACCGATGCAATTTCTGTGTTTCATCGTCAATCAGAAGGTCCAAGGGATACAGTAAACCTGGAGTGTAGCATCGGAATATATAACTAGTGTCACAGGAATGGTTCAAATCATAGACAGTAAGAAGAGTCAGTCTTCGTGTTCTTAACTCGGCATTTTGCCTTTTGTTTTTAATTCCCATACATTTTCTGCGTTTCATCGTCAATAAGAAGGTCCAAGGGATACAGTAAACCTGAAGTGAAGCATCAGAATCTATAACTAGTGTCATAGGAATGGTTCAAACCATAGCCAGTAAAAAGAGTCAGTCTTCTTGTACATAAGTCGGCATTGTGCCTTTTCTATTTAATTCCGATGCAATTACTGTGTTTCATCGTCAATAACAAAGACCAAGGGAAACAGTAAATCTGGAGTGAAGCATCGGAATCTATAACTAGTGTCAATGGAATGGTTCAAACACAGACAGTAAGAAGAGTCAGTCTTCTTGTACTTAAGTCGGCATTGTGCCTCTTGTATTTCATTCCGATGCAATTTCTGTGTTTCATCGTCAATAGGAAGGTCCAAGGGATACAGTAAACCTGGAGTGAAGCATCGGAATCTATAACTGGTGTGACAGGAATGGTTCAAAACATAGACATTAAGAAGAGTCAGTCTTTTGTACTTAAGTCGGCATTGTGCCTTTTGTATTTAATTCCGATGCAATTTCTGTGTTTCATCGTCATTAAGAAATTCCAAGGGATACAGTAAGCCTCAAGTGAATCATCGGAATCTATAACTAGTGTCACAGGAATGGTGCAAGCATAGTCAGTAGAAAGAGTCGGTCTTCATGTACTTAAGTCGGCATTGTGCTTTTTGTATTTAATTCCGATGCAATTTCTGTGTTTCATTGTCAATAAGAAGGTCCAAGGGATACAGTAAACCCCAAGTGAAGCATCGGTATCAATAACTAGTGTCACAGGAATGGTTCAAACTTAGTCAGTAGGAAGAGTCGGTCATCATGTACTTAATTCGGCATTGTCACTTTTGTATTTCATTCCGATGCAATTTCTGTGTTTCATCGTCAATAAGAAGGTCCAAGGGGTACAGTAAACCTCAAGTGAAGCATCATAATCTATAGCTAGTGTCACAGGAATGGTTCAAAACATAGTTAGTAAGAAGAGTCAATCTTCTTGTACATAAGTCGGCATTGTGCCTTTTCTATTTAATTCCGATGCAATTTCTCTGTTTCATCGTCAATAACAAGGACCAAGGGATACAGTAAACCTGGAGTGAAGCATCGGAATCTATAACTAGTGTCAATGGAATGGTTCAAACACAGACAGTAAGAAGAGTCAGTCTTCTTGTACTTAAGTCGGTATTGTGCCTTTTGTATCTAATTCCGATGCAATTTGTGTGTTTCTTCGTCAATAAGGAGGTCCAAGGGATACAGTAAACCTGAAGTGAAGAATCTGCATCTATAACTAGTGTCACAGGAATGGTTCAAAACAAAGACAGTAAGAAGAGTCAGTCTTATTGTACTTAATTCGGCATTGTGACTTTTGTATGTAATTCCGATGCAATTTCTGTGTTTCATCGTCAATAAGAAGGTCCAAGGGATACAGTAAACCTGAAGTGAGGCATCGGAATCTATAACAAGTGTCACAGGAATGGTTCCAAACTTAGTCAGTAGGAAGAGTCAGTCTTCTTGTACTTAAGTCGGCATTGCGCCATTTGTATTTAATTCCGATGCAATTTCTGTGTTTCATCATCAATAAGAAGGTCCAAGGGATACACTAAACCTGAAGTGAAGCATCGGAATCTATAGCTAGTGTCACAGGAATGGTTCAAACATAGTCAGTAAGAAGAGTCAGTCTTCTTTTCTTAAGTCGGCATTGTGCTTTTTGTATTTAATTCCGATGCAATTTCTGTGTTTCATTGTCAATAACAAGGTCCAAGGGATATAGTAAACCTGGAGCGATGCATCGGAATCTATAACTAGTGTCACAGGAATGGTTCAAAACATAGACAGTAAGAAGAGTCAGTCTTCTTGTACTTAAGTCGGCATTGTGCCTTTTGTATTTAATACCGATGCAATTTCTGTGTTTCATCGTCAATAAGAAGGTCCAAGAGATACAGTTAACCTCAAGTGAAAGATCGGAATCTATAACTAGTGTCACAGGAAGGCTCAAAACATAGACAGTAAGAAGAGTCAGTCTTCTTGTACTTAAGTCGGCATTGTGCCTTTTGTATTTAATTCCGAAGCCATTTCTGTGTTTCATCGTCATTAGGAAAGTCAGAGGGATACACTAAACCTGAAGTGAAGCATCGGAATCTATAGCTAGTGTCACAGGAATGGTTCAATACATAGTCAGTAAGAAGGGTCAGTCTTCTTGTACTTAAGTCGGCATTGTGCCTTTTGTATCTAATTCCGATGCAATTTGTGTGTTTCTTCGTCAATAAGAAGGTCCAAGGGATACAGTAAACCTGAAGTGAAGCATCCTAATCTATAACTAGTGTCACAGGAATGGTTCAAAACAAAGACAGTAAGAAGAGTCAGTCTTCTTGTACTTAAGTCGGCATTGTGCCTTTTGTATTTAATTCCGATGCAATTTCTGTGTTTCATCGTCAATAAGAAGGTCCAAGGGATACAGTAAACCTGAAGTGAGGCATCGGAATCTATTACTAGTGTCACAGGAATGGTTCAAAACATATTCAGTAGGAAGAGTCGGTCTTCATGTACTTAAGTCGATATTGTGCCTTTTGTATTTAATTCCGATGCAATTTCTGTGTTTCATCGTCAATAAGAAGTTCCAAGGGATCCAGTAAACCTGAAGTGAAGCATCGGAATCAATAACTAGTGTCACAGGAATGGTTCAAAACATAGACAGTAGGAAGAGTCAGTCTTCTTGTACTTAAGTCGGCAATGTGCCGTTAGTATTTAATTCCGATGCAATTTCTGTGTTTCATCATCAATAAGAAGGTCCAAGGGATACAGTAAACCTGGAGTGTAGCATCGGAATCTGTAACTAGTGTCACACGAATGGTTCAAAACATAGACAGTAAGAAGCGTCAGTCTTCGTGTACTTAAGTCGGCATTTGGCCTTTTGTATTTAATTCCGATGCAATTTCTATGTTTCATCGTCAATAAGAAGGTCCAAGTGGTGCAGTAAACCTGAAGTGAAGCATCGGAATCTATAACTAGTGTCACAGGAATGGTTCAAAACATAGTCAGTAAGAAGAGTCAGACTTCTTGTACTTATGTCGGCATTGTGAGTTTTCTATTTAATTCCGATGCAATTTCTGTGTTTCATCGTCAATAACAAGGTCCAAGGGATACAGTAAACCTGGAGTGTAGCATCGGAATCTATAACTAGTGTCAATGGAGTGGTTCAAAACATAGACAGTAAGAAGAGTCAGTCTTCTTGTACTTAAGTCGGCATTGTGCCTATTGTATTTAATTCCGATGCATTTTCTGTGTTTTATCGTCAACAAGAAGGTCAGAGGGATACAGTAAACCTGAAGTGAAGCATCGGAATCTATAGCTAGTGTCACAGGAATGGTTCAAACATAGTCAGAAAGAAGAGTCAGTCTTCTTGCTCTTAAGCCGGCATTGTGCTTTTTGTATTTAATTCCGATGCAATTTCTGTGTTTCATCATCAATAAGCAGGTCCAAGGGATACAGTAAACCTGGAGTGTAGCATCGGAATCTGTAACTAGTGTCACATGAGTGGTTCAAAACATAGACAGTAAGAAGAGTCAGTCTTCTTGTATTTAAGTCGGCATTGTGCCTTTTGTATTTAATTCCGAAGCCATTTCTGTGTTTCATCGTCATTAGGAAAGTCAGAGGGATACACTAAACCTGAAGTGAAGCATCGGAATCTATAGCTAGTGTCACAGGAATGGTTCAATACATAGTCAGTAAGACGGGTCAGTCTTCTTGTACTTAAGTCGGCATTGTGCCTTTTGTATCTAATTCCGATGCATTTTCTGTGTTTTATCGTCATTAAGAAAGTCAGAGGGATACACTAAACCTGAAGTGAAGCATCGGAATCTATAGCTAGTGTCACAGGAATGGTTCAAACCATAGTCAGTAAGAAGAGTCAGTCTTCTTGTACTTATGTCGGCATTGTGCCTTTTGTATCTAATTCCGATGCAATTTGTGTGTTTCTTCGTCAATAAGAAGGTCCAAGGGATACAGTAAACCTGAAGTGAAGCATCGTAATCTATAACTAGTGTCACAGGAATGGTTCATAACAAAGACAGTAAGAAGAGTCAGTCTTCTTGTACTTAAGTCGGCATTGTGCCTTTTGTATTTAATTCCGATGCAATTTCTGTGTTTCATCGTCAATAAGAAGTTCCAAGGGATACAGTAAACCTGGAGCGATGCATCGGAATCTATCACTAGTGTCACAGGAATGGTTCAAAACATAGACAGTAGGAAGAGTCAGTCTTCTTGTACTTAAGTCGGCAATGTGCCGTTAGTATTTAATTCCGATGCAATTTCTGTGTTTCATCATCAATAAGAAGGTCCAAGGGATACAGTAAACCTGGAGTGTAGCATCGGAATCTATAACTAGTGTCAATGGAGTGGTTCAAAACATAGACAGTAAGAAGAGTCAGTCTTCTTGTACTTAAGTCGGCATTGTGCCTATTGTATTTAATTCCGATGCATTTTCTGTGTTTTATCGTCAACAAGAAGGTCAGAGGGATACAGTAAACCTGAAGTGAAGCATCGGAATCTATAGCTAGTGTCACAGGAATGGTTCAAACATAGTCAGTAAGAAGAGTCAGTCTTCTTGCTCTTAAGTCGGCATTGTGCTTTTTTTTTTAATTCCGATGCAATTTCTGTGTTTCATTGTCAACAAGAAGGTCCAAGGGATACAGTAAACCTGGAGCGAAGCATCGGAATCTATAACTAGTGTCACAGGAATGGTTCAAAACATAGACAGTACGAAGACTCAGTCTTCTTGTATTTAAGTCGGCATTGTGCCTTTTGTATTTCATTCCGATGCAATTTCTGTGTTTCATCGTCAATATGAAGGTCCAAGGGATACAGTTAACATCAAGTGAAACATCGGAATCTATAACTAGTGTCACAGGAATGGTTGAAAACATAGTCAGTAGGAAGAGTCGGTCTTCCTGTACTTATTTCGGCATTGTGCCTTTTGTATTTAATTCCGATGCAATTTCTGTGTTTCATCGTCAACAAGAAGGTCAGAGGGATACAGTAAACCTGAAGTGAAGCATCGGAATCTATAGCTAGTGTCACAGGAAAGGTTCAATACATAGTCAGTAAGAAGAGTCAGTCTTCTTGTACTTAAGTCGGCATTGTGCCTTTTGTATCTAATTCCGATGCAATTTGTGTGTTTCTTCGTCAATATGAAGGTCCAAGGGATACAGTAAACCTGAATTGAAGCATCGGAATCTATAACTAGTGTCACAGGAATGGTTCAAAACATAGACAGTAAGAAGAGTCAGTCTTCTTTTACCTAATTCGGCATTGTGCCTTTTGTATTTAATTCCGATGCAATTTCTGTGTTTCATCGTCATTAAGAAGGTCCAAGGGATACAGCAAACCTGATGTGAGGCATCGGAATCTATAACTAGTGTCACAGGAATGGTTCAAAACATAGTCAGTAGGAAGAGTCGGTCTTCATGTACTTAAGTCGGCATTGTGCCTTTTGTATTTAATTCCGATGCAATTTCTGTGTTTCATCGTCAATAAGAAGGTCCAAGGGATCCAGTAAACCTGAAGTGAAGCATCGGAATCTATAACTAGTGTCACATGAATGGTTCAAAACATAGTCAGTAGGAAGAGTCGGTCTTCGTGTACTTAAGTCGGCATTGTGTATTTTGTATTTAATACCGATACAATTTCTGTGTTTCATCGTCAATAAGAAGGTCCAAGGTATACAGTAAACCTCAAGTGAAGCATCGGTATCAATAACTAGTGTCACAGGAATGGTTCAAATCTTAATCAGTAGGAAGAGTCGGTCATCATGTACTTAATTCGGCATTGTGACTTTTGTATTTCATTCCGATGCAATTTCTGTGTTTCATCGTCAATAAGAAGGTCCAAGGGATACAGTAAACCTCAAGTGAAATATCGGAATCTATAACTAGTGACACAAGAATGGTTCAAAACATAGACAGTAAGAAGAGTCAGTCCTCTTGTACTTAAGTCGGCATTGTGCCTTTTGTATTTAATTCCGATGCAATTTCTGTGTTTCATCGTCAATAAGAAGGTCCAAGGGATACAGTAAACCTCAAGTGAAGCATCGGAATCTATAACTAGTGTCACAGGTAGGCTCAAAACATAGACAGTAAGAAGAGTCAGTCTTCTTGTACTTAAGTCGGCATTGTGCCTTTTGTATTTAATTCCGAAGACATTTCTGTGTTTCATCGTCATTAAGAAAGTCAGAGGGATACACTAAACCTGAAGTGAAGCATCAGAATCTATAGCTAGTGTCACAGGAATGGTTCAATACATAGTCAGCAAGAAGAGTCAGTCTTCTTGTACTTAAGTCGGCATTGTGCCTTTTGTATCTAATTCCGAAGCAATTTGTGTGTTTCTTCGTCAATAAGAAGGTCCAAGGGATACAGTAAACCTGAAGTGAAGCATCGGAATCCATAACTAGTGTCACAGGAATGGTTCAAAACAAAGACAGTAAGAAGAGTCAGTCTTCTTGTACTTAAGTCGGCATTGTCCCTTTTCTATTTAATTACGATGCAATTTCTGTGTTTCATCGTCAATAAGAGGGTCCAAGTGATACAGTAAACCTGAAGTGAGGCATCGGAATCTATAACTAGTGTCACAGGAATGGTTCAAAACATAGTCAGTAGGAAGAGTCGGTCTTCATGTACTTAAGTCGTCATTGTGCCTTTTGTATTCAATTCCGATGCAATTTCTGTGTTTCATCGTCTATAAGAAGTTCCAAGGGATCCAATAAACCTGAAGTGAAGCATCGGAATCTATAACTAGTGTCACAGGAATGGTTCAAAACATAGACAGTAGGAAGAGTCAGTCTTCTTGTACTTAAGTCGGCATTGTGCCGTTTGTATTTAATTCCGATGCAGTTTCTGTGTTTCATCGTCAATAAGAAGATCCAAGGGATCCAGTAGACCTGAAGTGAGCATCGGAATCTATAACTAGTGTCACAGGAATGGTTCAAAGCATAGTCAGTAGGAAGAGTCGGTCTTCGTGTACTTAATTCGGCATTGTTACTTTTGTATTTCATTCCGATGCAATTTCTGTGTTTCATCGTCAATAAGAAGGTCCAAGGGATACAGTGAACCTCAAGTGAAGCATCGGAATCAATAACTAGTGTCACAGGAATGGTTCAAAACATAGACAGTAAGAAGAGTCAGTCCTCTTGTACTTAAGTCGGCATTGTGCCTTTTGTATTTAATTCCGATGGATTTTCTGTGTTTCATCGTCAATAAGAAGGTCCAAGGGATACAGTAAACCTCAAGTGAAGCATCGGAATCTATATCTAGTGTCACAGGAAGGCTCAAAACATAGACAGTAAGAAGAGCCAGTCTTCTTGTACTTAAGTCGGCGTTGTGCCTTCTGTATTTAATTCCGAAGCCATTTCTGTGTTTCATCGTCATTAAGAAAGTCAGAGGGATACACTAAACCTGAAGTGAAGCATCGGAATCTATAGCTAGTGTCACAGGAATGGTTCAATACATAGTCAGTAAGAAGAGTCAGTCTTCTTGTACTTAAGTCGGCATTGTGCCTTTTGTATCTAATTCCGATGCAATTTGTGTGTTTCTTCGTCAATAAGAAGGTCCAAGGGATACAGTAAACCTGAAGTGAAGCATCCGAATCTATAACTAGTGTCACAGGAATGGTTCAAAACAAAGACAGTAAGAAGACTCAGTCTTCTTGTACTTAAGTCGGCATTGTGCCTTTTGTATTTAATTCCGATGCAATTTCTGTGTTTCATCGTCAATAAGAGGGTCCAAGTGATACAGTAAACCTGAAGCGAGGCATCGGAATCTATAACTAGTGTCACAGGAATGGTTCAAAACATAGTCAGTAGGAAGAGTCGGTCTTAATGTACTTAAGTCGGCATTGTGCCTTTTTTATTTAATTCCGATGCTATTTCTGTGTTTCATCGTCAATAACAAGGTCCAAGGGATACAGTAAACCTGGAGTGAAGCATCGGAATCTATAACTAGTGACAATGGAGTGGTTCAAAACATAGACAGTAAGAAGAGTCAGTCTTCTTGTACTTAAGTCGGCATTGTGCCTATTGTATTCAATTCCGATGCAATTTCTGTGTTTCATCGTCAACAAGAAGGTCAGAGGGATACAGTAAACATGAAGTGAAGCATCGGAATCTATAGCTAGTGTCACAGGAATGGTTCAAACATAGTCAGTTAGAAGAGTCAGTCTTCTTGCTCTTAAGTCGGCATTGTGCTTTTTGTATTTAATTCCGATGCAATTTCTGTGTTTCATTGTCAACAATAAGGTCCAAGGGATACAGTATACCTGCAGCGAAGCATCGGAATATATAACTAGTGTCACAGGAATGGTTCAAAGCATAGACAGTAAGAAGAGTCAGTCTTCTTTTACTTAATTCGGCATTGTGCCTTTTGTATTTAATTCCGATGCAATTTCTGTGTTTCATCGTCAATAAGATGGTCCAAGGGTCTAGTAAACCTGAAGTGGAGCATCGGAATCTATAACTAGAGTCACAGGAATGGTTCACAATATAGACAGTAGGAAGAGTCAGTCTTCTTGTACTTAAGTCGGCATTGTGCCTTTGGTATTTAATTCCGATGCAATATCTGTGTGTTTCATCGTCAATAAGAAGGTCCATGGGAAACAGTTATCCTCAAGTGAAACATCGGAATCTATAACTAGTGTCACAGGAATGGTTCAAAACATAGTCAGTAGGAAGAGTCGATCTTCATGTACTTAAGTAGGCATTGTGACTTTTGTATTTCATTCCGATGCAATTTCTGTGATTCACCGACAATAAGCAGGTCAGAGGGATACATTAAACCTGAAGTGAAGCATCGGAATCTATAGCTAGTGTCACAGGAATGGTTCAAAACAAAGACAGTAAGAAGAGTCAGTCTTCTTGTACTTATGTCGGCATTGTGCCTTTTGTATTTAATTCCGATGCAATTTCTGTGTTTCATCGTCAATAAGAGGGTCCAAGTGATACAGTAAACCTGAAGTGAGGCATCGGAATCTATAACTAGTGTCACAGGAATGGTTCAAAACATAGTCAGTAGGAAGAGTCGGTATTCATGTACTTAAGTCGGCATTGTGCCTTTTGTATTTAATTCCGATGCAATTTCTGTGTTTCATCCTCTATAAGAAGTTCCAAGGGATCCAGTAAACCTGAAGTGAAGCATCGGAATCTATAACTAGTGTCACAGGAATGGTTCATAACATAGACAGTAGGAAGAGTCAGTCTTCTTGTACTTAAGTCGGCATTGTGCCGTTTGTATTTAATTCCGATGCAATTTCTGTGTTTCTTCGTCAATAAGAAGGTCTAAGGGATCCAGTAAACCTGAAGTGAGCATCGGAATCTATAACTAGTGTCACAGGAATGGTTCCAAGCATAGTCAGTAGGAAGAGTCGGTCTTCGTGTACTTAAGTCGGCATTGTGAATTTCGTATTTAATACCGATACAATTTCTGTGTTTCATCGTCAATAAGAAGGTCCAAGGGATACAGTAAACCTCAAGTGAAGCATCGGTATCAATAACTAGTGTCACAGGAATGGTTCAAAACTTAGTCAGTAGGAAGAGTCGGTCATCATGTACTTAATTCGGAATTGTTACTTTTGTATTTCATTCCGATGCAATTTCTGTGTTTCATCGTCAATAAGAAGGTCCAAGGGATACAGTAAACCTCATGTGAAGCATCGGATTCAATAACTAGTGTCACAGGAATGGTTCAAAACATAGACAGTAAGAAGAGTCATTCCTCTTGTACTTAAGTCGGCAATGTGCCTTTTGTATTTAATTCCGATGGATTTTCTGTGTTTCATCGTCAATAAGAAGGTCCAAGGGATACAGTAAAACTCAAGTGAAGCATCGGAATCTATATCTAGTGTCACAGGAAGGCTCAAAACATAGACAGTAAGAAGAGTCAGTCTTCTTGTACTTAAGTCGGCATTGTGCCTTCTGTATTTAATTCCGAAGCCATTTCTGTGTTTCATCGTCATTAAGAAAGTCAGAGGGATACACTAAACCTGAAGTGAAGCATCGGAATCTATAGCTAGTGTCACAGGAATGGTTCAATACATAGTCAGTAAGAAGAGTCAGTCTTCTTGTACTTAAGTCGGCATTGTGCCTTTTGTACTTAATTCCGATGCAATTTGTGTGTTTCTTCGTCAATAAGAAGGTCCAAGGGATACAGTAAACCTGAAGTGAAGCATCGGAATCTATAACTAGTGTCACAGGAATGGTTCAAAACAAAGACAGTAAGAAGAGTCAGTCTTCTTGTACTTAAGTCGGCATTGTGCCTTTTGTATTTAATTCCGATGCAATTTCTGTGTTTCATCGTCAATAATAGGGTCCAAGTGATACAGTAAACCTGAAGCGAGGCATCGGAATCTATAACTAGTGTCACAGGAATGGTTCAAAACATAGTCGGTAGGAAGAGTCGGTCTTAATGTACTTAAGTCGGCATTGTGCCTTTTGTATTTAATTCCGATGCAATTTCTGTGTTTCATCGTCAATAAGAAGTTCCAAGGGGTGCAGTAAACCTGAAGTGAAGCATCGGAATCTATAACTAGTGTCACAGGAATGGTTCAAAGCATAGTCAGTAAGAAGAGTCAGACTTCTTGCACTTAAGTCGGCATTGTGCCTTTTCTATTTAATTCCGATGCTATTTCTGTGTTTCATCGTCAATAACAAGGTCCAAGGGATACAGTAAACCTGGAGTGAAGCATCGGAATCTATAACTAGTGACAATGGAGAGGTTCAAAACAAAGACAGTAAGAAGAGTCAGTCTTCTTGTACTTAAGTCGGCATTGTGCCTATTGTATTCAATTCCGATGCAATTTCTGTGTTTCATCGTCAACAAGAAGGTCAGAGGGATACAGTAAACCTGAAGTGAAGCATCGGAATCTATAGCTAGTGTCACAGGAATGGTTCAAACATAGTCAGTTAGAAGAGTCAGTCTTCTTGCTCTTAAGTCGGCATTGTGCTTTTTGTATTTAATTCCGATGCAATTTCTGTGTTTCATTGTCAACAAGAAGGTCCAAGGGATACAGTAAACCTGGAGCGATGCATCGGAATCTATAACTAGTGTTATAGGAATGGTTCAAAACATAGGCAGTAAGAAGAGTCAGTCTTTTTGTACATAAGTCGGCATTGTGCCTTTGGTATTTAATTCCGATGCAGTATCTGTGTGTTTCCTCGTCAATAAGAAGGTCCATGGGAAACAGTTATCCTCAAGTGAAACATCGGAATCTATAACTAGTGTCACAGGAATGGTTCAAAACATAGTCAGTAGGAAGAGTCGATCTTCATGTACTTAAGTCGGCATTGTGACTTTTGTATTTCATTCCGAAGCCATTTCTGTGTTTCATCGTCATTAAGAAAGTCAGAGGGATACACTAAACCTGAAGTGAAGCATCGGAATCTATAGCTAGTGTCACAGGAATGGTTCAATACATAGTCAGTAAGAAGAGTCAGTCTTCTTGTACTTAAGTCGGCATTGTGCCCTTTGTATCTAATTCCGATGCATTTTGTGTGTTTCTTCGTCAATAAGAAGGTCCAAGGGATACAGTAAACCTGAAGTGAAGCATCGGAATCTATAACTAGTGTCACAGGAATGGTTCAAAACAAAGACAGTAAGAAGAGTCAGTCTTCTTGTACTTAAGTCGGCATTGTGCCTTTTGTATTTAATTCCGATGCAATTTCTGTGTTTCATCGTCAATAATAGGGTCCAAGTGATACAGTAAACTTGAAGCGAGGCATCGGAATCTATAACTAGTGTCACAGGAATGGTTCAAAACATAGTCAGTACGAAGAGTCGGTCTTAATGTACTTAAGTCGGCATTGTGCCATTTGTATTTAATTCCGATGCAATTTCTGTGTTTCATCGTCAATAAGAAGTTCCAAGGGGTGCAGTAAACCTGAAGTGAAGCATCGGAATCTATAACTAGTGTCACAGGAATGGTTCAAAACATAGTCAGTAAGAAGAGTCAGACTTCTTGTACTTAAGTCGGCATTGTGCCTTTTCTATTTAATTCCGATGCTATTTCTGTGTTTCATCGTCAATAACAAGGTCCAAGGGATACAGTAAACCTGGAGTGAAGCATCGGAATCTATAACTAGTGACAATGGAGAGGTTCAAAGCAAAGACAGTAAGAAGAGTCAGTCTTCTTTTACTTAAGTCGGCATTGTGCCTATTGTATTCAATTCCGATGCAATTTCTGTGTTTCATCGTCAACAAGAAGGTCAGAGGGATACAGTAAACCTGAAGTGAAGCATCGGAATCTATAGCTAGTGTCACAGGAATGGTTCAAACATAGTCAGTTAGAAGAGTCAGTCTTCTTGCTCTTAAGTCGGCATTGTGCTTTTTGTATATAATTCCGATGCAATTTCTGTGTTTCATTGTCAACAATAAGGTCCAAGGGATACAGTAAACCTGCGGCGAAGCATCGGAATATATAACTAGTGTCACAGGAATGGTTCAAGACATAGACAGTAAGAAGAGTCAGTCTTCTTGTACTTAAGTCGGCATTGTGCCTTTTGTATTTAATTCCGATGCAATTTCTGTGTTTCGTCGTCAATAAGAAGGTCCAAGGGATACAGTTAACCGCAAGTGAAACATCGGAATCTATAACTAGTGTCACAGGAATGGTTCAAAACATAGTCAGTAGGAAGAGTCGGTCTTCATGTACTTAAGTCGGCATTGTGCCTTTTGTATTTAATACCGATACAATTTCTGTGTTTCATCGTCAGTACGAAGGTCCAAGGGATACAGTAAACCTCAAGTGAAGCATCGGTATCAATAACTAGTGTCACAGGAATGGTTCAAAACTTAGTCAGTAGGAAGAGTCGGTCATCATGTACTTAAGTCGGCATTGTGACTTTTTTGTTTCATTCCGATGTAATTTCTGTGATTCATCGTCGATAAGAAGGTCCAAGGGATACAGTAAACCTCAAGTGAAGCATAGGAATCTATAACTAGTGTCACAGGAGTGGTTCAATACATAGACAGTAAGAAGAGTCAGTCTTCTTGTACATAAGTCGGCATTGTGCCTTTTGTATCTAATTCCGTTGCAATTTGTGTGTTTCTTCGTCAATAAGAAGGTCCAAGGGATAAAGTAAACCTGAAGTGAAGCATCGGAATCTATAACTAGTGTCACAGGAATGGTTCAAAACATAGACAGTAAGAAGAGTCAGTCTTCTTTTACTCAATTCGGCATTGTGCCTTTTGTATTTAATTCGGATGCAATTTCTGTGTTTCATCGTCAATAAGAAGGTCAAAGGGATAAAGTAAACCTGAAGTGAGGCATCGGAATCTATAACTAGTGTCACAGGAATGGTTCAAAACATAGTCTGTAGGAAGAGTCGGTCTTCATGTACTTAAGTCGGCATTGTGCCTTTTGTATTAATTTCGGATGCAATTTCTGTGTTTCATCGTCAATAAGAAGGTCCAAGGGATCGAGTAAACCTGAAGTGAAGCATCGGAATCTATAACTAGTGTCACAGGAATGGTTCAAACATAGACAGTAGGAAGAGTCAGTCTTCTTGTACTTAAGTCGGCATTGTGCCGTTTGTATTTAACTCCGATGCAATTTCTGTGTTTCATCGTCAATAAGAAGGTCCATGGGATACAGTAAACCTATAGTGTAGCATCGGATTCTGTAACTAGTGTCACAGGAATGGTTCAAAACATAGACAGTAAGAAGAGTCAGTCTTCTTTTACTCAATTCGGCATTGTGCCTTTTGTATTTAATTCGGATGCAATTTCTGTGTTTCATCGTCAATAAGAAGGTCAAAGGGATAAAGTAAACCTGAAGTGAGGCATCGGAATCTATAACTAGTGTCACAGGAATGGTTCAAAACATAGTCTGTAGGATGAGTCGGTCTTCATGTACTTAAGTCGGCATTGTGCCTTTTGTATTAATTTCCGATGCAATTTCTGTGTTTCATCGTCAATAAGAAGGTCCAAGGGTCTAGTAAACCTGAGGTGAAGCAACGGAATCTATAACTAGAGTCACAAGAATGGTTCAAAACATAGACAGTAGGAAGAGTCAGTCTTCTTGTACTGAAGTCGGCATTGTGTCGTTTGTATTTAACTCCGATGCAATTTCTGTGTTTCATCGTCAATAAGAAGGTCCATGGGATACAGTAAACCTGGAGTGTAGCATCGGATTCTGTAACTAGTGTCACACGAATGGTTCAAAACATAGACAGTAAGAAGGGTCAGTCTTCTTGTACTTAAGTCGGCATTGTGCATTTTGTATTTAATTCCGATGCAATTTCTGTGTTTCATCGTCAATAAGAAGGTCCAAGGGATACAGTTAACCGCAAGTGAAACATCGGAATCTATAACTAGTGTCACAGGAATGGTTCAAAACTTAGTCAGTAGGAAGAGTCGGTCTTCATGTACTTAAGTCGTCATTGTGCCTTTTGTATTTAATACCGATACAATTTCTGTGTTTCATCGTCAGTACGAAGGTCCAAGGGATACAGTAAACCTCAAGTGAAGCATCGGTATCAATAACTAGTGTCACAGGAATGGTTCAAAACTTAGTCAGTAGGAAGAGTCGGTCATCATGTACTTAAGTCGGCATTGTGACTTTTTTGTTTCATTCCGATGCAATTTCTGTGATTCATCGTCGATAAGAACGTCCAAGGGATACAGTAAACCTCAAGTGAAGCATCGGAATCTATAACTAGTGTCACAGGAATGGTTCAATACATAGTCAGTAAGAAGAGTCATTCTTCTTGTACTTAAGTCGGCATTGTGCCTTTTGTATCTAATTCCGTTGCAATTTGTGTGTTTCTTCGTCAATAAGACGGTCCAAGGGATAAAGTAAACCTGAAGTGAAGCATCGGAATCTATAACTAGTGTCACAGGAATGGTTCAAAACATAGACAGTAAGAAGAGTCAGTCTTCTTTTACTTAATTCGGCATTGTGCCTTTTGTATTTAATTCCGATGCAATTTCTGTGTTTCATCGTCAATAAGAAGGTCAAAGGGATAAAGTAAACCTGAAGTGAGGCATCGGAATCTATAACTAGTGTCACAGGAATGGTTCAAAACATAGTCTGTAGGAAGAGTCGGTCTTCATGTACTTAAGTCGGCATTGTGCCTTTTGTATTAATTTCGGATGCAATTTCTGTGTTTCATCGTCAATAAGAAGGTCCAAGGGATCGAGTAAACCTGAAGTGAAGCATCGGAATCTATAACTAGTGTCACAGGAATGGTTCAAACATAGACAGTAGGAAGAGTCAGTCTTCTTGTACTTAAGTCGGCATTGTGCCGTTTGTATTTAACTCCGATGCAATTTCTGTGTTTCATCGTCAATAAGAAGGTCCAAGGGATACAGTAAACCTATAGTGTAGCATCGGATTCTGTAACTAGTGTCACACGAATGGTTCAAAACATAGACAGTAAGAAGGGTCAGTCTTCGTGTACTTAAGTCTGCATTTTGCCTTTTGTATTTAATTCCGATGCAATTTCTATGTTTCATCGTCAATAAGAAGGTCCAAAGTGTGCAGTAAACCTGAAGTGAAGCATCGGAATCTATAACTAGTGTCACAGGAATGGATTAAAACATTGTCAGTAAGAAGAGTCAGACTTCTTGTACTTAAGTCGGCATTGTGCCTTTTCTATTAAATTCCGATGCAATTTCTGTGTTTCATCGTCAATAACAAGGTCCAAGGGATACAGTAAACCTGGAGTGAAGCATCGGAATCTATAACTAGTGTCAGAGGAATGGTTCAAAACATAGACAGTAAGAAGAGTCAGTCTTCTTGTACTTAATTCGGCATTGTGCCTTTTGTATTTAATTCCGATGCAATTTCTGCGTTTCATCGTCAAAAAGAAGGTCCAAGGGATACAGTAAACCTGGAGTGAAGCATCGGAATCTATAACTAGTGTCACAGGAATGGTTCAAAACATAGACAGTAAGAAGAGTCAGTCTTCTTGTACTTAAGTCGGCATTGTGCCTTTTGTATTTAATTCCGATGCAATATCTGTGTTTCATCGTCAATAAGAAGGTCCAAGGGATACAGTAAACCTGAAGTGAAGCATCGGAATCTATAACTAGTGTCACAGTAATGGTTCAAAACATAGTCAGTAAGAAGAGTCAGTCTTCTTGTACTTAAGTCGGCATTGTGCCTTTCTATTTAATTCCGATGCAATCTCTGTGTTTCATCGTCAATAACAAGGTCCAAGGGAAACAGTAAACCTGGAGTGAATCATCGGAATCTCTAACTAGTGTCAATGGAATGGTTCAATACATAGACAGTAACAAGAGTCAGTCTTCTTGTACTTAAGTCGGCATTGTGACTTTTGTATTTCATTCCGATGCAATTTCTGTGATTCATCGTCAATAAGAAGGTCCAAGGGATACAGTATACCTCAAGTGAAGCATCGGAATCTATAACTAGTGTCACAGGAATGGTTCAAATCATAGACAGTAAGAAGAGTCAGTCCTCTTGTACTTAAGTCGGCATTGTGCCTTTAGTATTTAATTCCGATGCAATTTCTGTGTTTCATCGTCAATAAGAAGGTCCAAGGGATACAGTAAGCCTCAAGTGAAGCATCGGAATCTATAACTAGTGTCACAGGAATGGTTCAAAACATAGACAGTAAGAAGAGTCAGTCTTCTTGTACTTAAGTCGGCATTGTGCCTTTTGTATTTAATTCCGAAGCCATTTCTGTGTTTCATCGTCATTAAGAATGTCAGAGGGATACACTAAACCTGAAGTGAAGCATTGGAATCTATAGCTAGTGTCAAAGGAATGGGTCAAAACATAGTCAGTAAGAAGAGTCAGTCTTCTTGTACTTAAGTCGGCATTGTGCCTTTTGTATTTAATTCCGATGCAATTTGTGTGTTTCTTCGTCAATAAGAAGGTCCAAGGGATACAGTAAACCTGGAGTGAAGCATCGGAATCTATAACCAGTGTCACAGGAATGGTTCAAACATAGTCAGTAAGAAGAGTCAGTCTTCTTGTCCTTAATTCGGCATTGTGTCTTTTGTATTTAATTCCGATGCAATTTCTGTGTTTCATCGTCAATAAGAAGGTCCAAGGGATACAGTAAACCTGAAGTGAGGCGTCGGAAACTATAACTAGTGTCACAGGAATGGTTCAAAACATAGTCAGTAGGAAGCGTCGGTCTTCATGTTCTTAAGTCGGCATTGTGCCTTTTGTATTTAATTCCGATTCAATTTCTGTGTTTCAGCGTCAATAAGAAGGTCCAAGGGATACAGTAAACCAGAAGTGATGCATCAGAATCTATAACGAGTGTCACAGGAATGGTTCAAAACAGAGACAGTACGAAGAGTCAGTCTTCTTGTTCTTAAGTCGGCATTGTGCCTTTTGTATTTAATTCCGATGCAATTTCTGTGTTTCATCGTCAATAAGAAGGTCCAAGGGATACAGTAAACCTGAAGAAAAGCATCGGAATCTATAACTAGTGTCACAGGAATGGTTCAAAACATAGTCAGTAAGAAGAGTCAGTCTTCTTGTACTTAAGTCGGCATTGTGCTTTATCTATTTAATTCCGATGCAATTTCTGTGTTTCATCGTCAATAACAAGGTCCAAGGGAAACAGTAAACATTGAGTGAAGCATCGGAATCTATAACTAATGTCAATGGAATGGTTCAAAGCATAGACAGTAAGAAGAGTCATTCATCTTGTACTTAAGTCGTCATTGTGCCTTTTGTATTTAATTCCGATGCAATTTCTGTGTTTCATCGTCAATAAGAAGGTCCAAGGGATACAGTAAGCCTCAAGTGAAGCATCGGAATCGATAACTAGTGTCACAGGAATGGGTCAAAACATAGTCAATAGGAAGAGTCGGTCTTCATGTACTTAAGTCGGCATTGTGCCTTTTGTATTTATTTCCGATGCAATTTCTGTGTTTCATCGTCAATAAGAAGGTCCAAGGGATCCAGTAAACCTGAAGTGAAGCATCGGAATCTATAACTAGTGTCACAGGAATGGATCCAAACATAGACAGTAGGAAGAGTAAGTCTTCTTGTACTTAAGTCGGCATTGTGCCTTTTGTATTTAAATCCGATGCAATTTCTGTGTTTCATCGTCAATAAGAATTTCCAAGGGATACAGTAAACCTCAAGTGAAGCATCGGAATCTATAACTAGCGTCACAGGAATTGTTCAAAACTTAGACAGTAAGAAGAGACAGTCCTCTTGTACATAAGTCGGCATTGTGCCTTTTGTATTTAATTCCAAAGCCATTCCTGTGTTTCATCGTCAATAAGAAAGTCAGAGGGATACACTAAACCTGAAGGGAAGCATCGGAATCTATAGCTAGTGTCACAGGAATGGTTCAAAACATAGTCAGTAAGAAGAGTAAGACTTCTTGTACTAAAGTCGGCATTGTGCCTTTCGTATTTAATTCCGATGCAATTCCTGTGTTTCTTCGTCAATAAGAAGGTCCAAGGGATACAGTAAACCTGGAGTGAAGCATCGGAATCTATAACTAGTGTCACAATAATGGTTCAAAACATAGACAGTAAGAAGAGTCAGTCTTCTTGTACTTAAGTCGGCATTGTGCCTTTTGTATTTAACTCCGATGCAATTTCGGTGTTTCATCGTCAATAAGAAGGTCCAAGGGATACAGTAAACCTGAAGTGAAGCGTCGGAATTTATAACTAGTGTCACAGGAATGGTTCAAAACATAGTCAGTAAGAAGAGTCAGTCGTCTTGTACTTAAGTCGGCATTGTTCCTTTTGTATTTAATTCCGAAGCCATTTCTGTGTTTCATCGTCATTAAGAAAGTCAGAGGGATACACTAAACCTGAAGTGAAGCATCGGAATCTATAGCTAGTGTCACAGGAATGGTTCAAAACATAGTCAGTAAGAAGAGTCAGTCTTCTTGTCCTTAATTCGGCACTGTGCCTTTTGTATTTAATTCCGATGCAATTTCGGTGTTTCATCGTCAATACGTAGGTCCAAGGGATACAGTAAACCTGAAGTGAGGCATCGGAATCTATAACTAGTGTCACAGGAATGGTTCAAAACAGAGTCAGTAAGAAGAGTAAGACTTCTTGTACTAAAGTCGGCATTGTGCCTTTTGTATTTAATTCCGATGCAATTTCTGTGTTTCTTCGTCAATAAGAACGTCCAAGGGATACAGTAAACCTGGAGCGTAGCATCGGAATCTATAACTAGTGTCACAGGAATGGTTCAAATCATAGACAGTAAGAAGAGTCAGTCTTCGTGTACTTAAGTCGGCATCTTGCCATTTGTATTTAATTCCGATGCAATTTCTGTGTTTCATCGTCAATAAGAAGGTCCAAGGGATACAGTAAACCTGAAGTGAAGCATCGGAATCTATAACTAGTGTCACAGGAATGGTTCAAAACATAGTCAGTAAGAAGAGTCAGTCTTCTTGTACTTAAGTCGGCATTGTGCCTTTTCTATTTAATTCCGAAGCAATTTCTGTGTTTCATCGTCAATAAGAAGGTCCAAGGGATACAGTAAACCTGAAGTGAAGCATCGGAATCTATAACTGGTGTCAATGGAATGGTTCAAATCATAGACAGTAAGAAGAGTCAGTCTTCTTGTACTTAAGTCGGCATTGTGCCTTTTGTATTTAATTCCGAAGCAATTTCTGTGTTTCATCGTCAATAAGAAGGTCCAATTGATACAGTAAACCTCAAGTGAAGCATCGGTATCTATAACTAGTGTCACAGGAATGGTTCAAAACATAGATAGTAAGAAGAGTCAGTCTTCTTGTACTTAAGTCGGCATTGTTCCTTTTGTATTTATTTCCGAAGCCATTTCTGTGTTTCATCGTCATTAAGAAAGTCAGAGGGATACACTAAACCTGAAGTGAAGCATCGGAATCAATAGCTAGTGTCACAAGAATGTTTCAAAACATAGTCAGTAAGAAGAGTCAGTCTTCTTCTACTTAAGTCGGCATTGTGCCTTTTGTATTTAATTCCGATGCAATTTGTGTGTTTCTTCGTCAATAAGAAGGTCTAAGGGATACAGTAAACCTGGAGTGAAGCATTGGAATCTATAACTAGTGTCACAGGAATGGTTCAAAACATAGTCAGTAAGAAGAGTCAGTCTTCTTGTCCTTAATTCGGCACTGTGCCTTTTGTACTTAATTCCGATGCAATTTCGGTGTTTCATCGTCAATTAGTAGGTCCAAGGGATACAGTAAACCTGAAGTGAGGCATCGGAATCTATAACTAGTGTCACAGGAATGGTTCAAAACATAGTCAGTAGGAAGAGTCGGTCTTCATGTACTTAAGCCGGCATTGTGCCTTTTGTATTTAATTCCGATTCAATTTCTGTGTTTCAGCGTCAATAAGAAGGTCCACGGGATACAGTAAACCAGAAGTGAAGCATCGGAATCTATAACGAGTGTCACAGGAATGGTTCAAAACAGAGACAGTAAGAAGAGTCAGTCTTCTTGTCCTTAGGTCGGCATTGTGCCTTTTGTATATATTTCCGATGCACTTTCTGTGTTTCATCGTCAATAAGAATGTCCAAATGAACAGTAAACCTGGAGTGTAGCATCGGAATCTATAACTAGTGTCACAGGAATGGTTCAAATCATAGACAGTAAGAGGAGTCAGTCTTCTTGTACTTAAGTCGGCATTGTGCCTTTGTATTTAATTCCGATGCAATTTGTGTGTTTCCTCGTCAATAAGAAGGTCCAAGGGATACAGTAAACCTGGAGTGAAGCATCGGAATCTACAACCAGTGTCACAGGAATGGTTCAAACATAGTCAGTGAGAAGAGTCAGTCTTCTTGTCCTTAATTCGGCATTGTGCCTTTTGTATTAAATTCCGATGCAATTTCTGTGTTTCATCGTCAATACGAAGGTCCAAGGGATACAGTAAACCTGAAGTGAGGCGTCGGAATCTATAACTAGTGTCACAGGAATGGTTCAAAACATAGTCAGTAGGAAGAGTCGGTCTTCATGTACTTAAGTCGGCATTGTGCCTTTTGTATTTAATTCCGATTCAATTTCTGTGTTCCAGCGTCAATAAGAAGGTCCAAGGGATACAGTACACCAGAAGTGAAGCATCAGAATCTATAACGAGTGTCACAGGAATGGTTCAAAACAGAGACAGTACGAAGAGTCAGTCTTCTTGTCCTTAAGTCGGCATTGTGCATTTTGTATTTAATTCCGATGCAATTTCTGTGTTTCATCGTCAATAAGAAGGTCCAAGGGATACAGTAAACCTGGAGTGTAGCATCGGAATCTATAACTAGTGTCACAGGAATGGTTCAAATCATAGACAGTAAGAAGAGTCAGTTTTCGTGTACTAACGTCGGCATCTTGCCTTTTGTATTTAATTCCGATGCAATTTCTGTGTTTCATCGTCAATAAGAAGGTCCAAGGGATACAGTAAACCTGAAGTGAAGCTTCGGAATCTATAACTAGTGTCACAGGAATGGTTAAAAACATAGTCAGTAGGAAGAGTCGGTCTTCATGTACTTAAGTCGGCATTGTGCCTTTTGTATTTAATTCCGATTCAATTTCTGAGTTTCAGCGTCAATAAGAAGGTCCAAGGGATACAGTACACCAGAAGTGAAGCATCATAATCTATAACTAGTGTCACACTAATGGTTCAAAACAAAGTCAGTAGGAAGAGTCAGTCTTCTTGTCCGTAAGTCGGCATTGTGCCTTTTGTATTTAATTCCGATGCAATTTCTCTGTTTCAGCGTCAATAAGAAGGTCCAAGGGATACAGTAAACCTCAAGAGAAGCATCGGTATCAATAACTAGTGCCACTGGAATGGTTCAAGACATAGTCAGTAGGAAGAGTAGGTCATCATGTACTTAAGTCGGCATTGTACCTTTTGTATTTAACTCCGATGCAATTTCTGTGTTTCATCGTCAATAAGAAGGTCCAAGGGATACAGTAAACCTCAAGTGAAGCTTCGGAATCAATAACTAGTGTCACAGGAATTGTTCAAAACATAGACAGTAAGAAGAGTCAGTCCTCTTGTACTTAAGTCGGCATTGTGCCTTTTGTATTTAATTCCGAAGCCATTTCTGTGTCTCATCGTCAATAAGAAAGTCAGAGGGATACACTAAACCTGAAGTGAAGCATCGGAATCTATAGCTAGTGTCACAGGAATGGTTCAAAACATAGTCAGTAAGAAGAGTAAGACTTCTTGTACTGAAGTCGGCATTGTGCCTTTTGTATTTAATTCCGATGCAATTTGTGTGTTTCTTCGTCAATAAGAAGGTCCAAGGGGTACAGTAAACCTGGAGTGAAGCATCGGAATCTATAACTAGTGTCACAATAATGGTTCAAACATAGACAGTAAGAAGAGTCGGTCTTCATGTACTTAAGTCGGCATTGTGCCTTTTGTATTTATTTCCGATGCAATTTCTGTGTTTCATCGTCAATAAGAAGGTCCAAGGGATCCAGTAAACCTGAAGTGAAGCATCGGAATCTATAACTAGTGTCACAAAAATGGATCCAAACATAGACAGTAGGGAGAGTCAGTCTTCTTGTACTTAAGCCGGCATTGTGAATTTTGTATTTAATTCCGATGCAATTTCTGTGTTTCATCGTCAATAAGAATGTCCAAGGGATACAGTAAACCTGGAGTGTAGCATCGGAATCTATAACTAGTGTCACAGGAATGGTTCAAATCATAGACAGTAAGTAGAGTCAGTCTTCGTGTACTTAAGTCGGCATCTTGCCTTTTGTATTTAATTCCGGTGCAATTTCTGTGTTTCATCGTCAATAAGAAGGTCCAAGGGATACAGTAAACCTGAAGAAAAGCATCGGAATCTATAACTAGTGTCACAGGAATGGATCAAAGCATAGTCAGTAAGAAGAGTCAGTCTGCTTGTACTTAAGTCGGCATTGTGCTTTATCTATTTAATTCCGATGCAATTTCTGTGTTTCGTCGTCAATAACAAGGTCCAAGGGAAACAGTAAACCTTGAGTGAAGCATCGGAATCTATAACTAATGTCAACGGAATGGTTCAAAACATAGACAGTAAGAAGAGTCATTCATCTTGTACTTAAGTCGTCATTGTGCCTTTTCTATTTAATTCCGATGCAATTTCTGTGTTTCATCGTTAATAAGAAGGTCCAAGGGATACAGTAAGCCTCAAGTGAAGCATCGGAATCTATAACTAGTGTCACAGGAATGGGTCAAAACATAGTCAGTAGGAAGAGTCGGTCTTCATGTACTTAAGTCGGCATTGTGCCTTTTGTATTTATTTCCGATGCAATTTCTGTGTTTCATCGTCAATAAGAAGGTCCAAGGGATCCAGTAAACCTGAAGTGAAGCATCGGAATCTATAACTAGTGTCATAAAAATGGATCCAAACATAGACAGTAGGGAGAGTCAGTCTTCTTGTACTTAAGTCGGCATTGTGCCTTTTGTATTTAATTCCGATGCAATTTCTGTGTTTCATCGTCAATAAGAAGTTCCAAGGGATACAGTAAACCTGAAGTGAAGTATCGGAATCTATAACTAGTGTCACACTAATGGTTCAAAATAAAGTCAGTAGGAAGAGTCAGTCATCTTGTCCGTAAGTCGGCATTGTGCCTTTTGTATTTAATTCCGATGCAATTTCTGTGTTTCATCGTCAATAAGAAGGTCCAAGGGAGACAGTTAACATCAAGTGAAACATCGGAATCTATAACTAGTGTCAGAGGAATGGTTCAAAACATAGTCAGTAGGAAGAGTCGGTCTTCATGTACTTAAGTCGGCATTGTGCCTTTTGCATTTAATACCGATACAATTTCTGTGTTTCATCGTCAATAAGAAGGTCCAAGGGATACAGTAAACCTCAAGAGAAGCATCGGTATCAATAACTAGTGCCACAGGAATGGTTCAAGACATAGTCAGTAGGAAGAGTAGGTCATCATGTACTTAAGTCGGCATTGTACCTTTTGTATTTAACTCCGATGCAATTTCTGTGTTTCATCGTCAATAAGAAGGTCCAAGGGATACAGTAAACCTCAAGTGAAGCTTCGGAATCTATAACTAGTGTCACAGGAATTGTTCAAAACATAGACAGTAAGAAGAGTCAGTCCTCTTGTACTTAAGTCGGCATTGTGCCTTTTGTATTTAATTCCGAAGCCATTTCTGTGTTTCATCGTCAATAAGAAAGTCAGAGGGATACACTAAACCTGAAGTGAAGCATCGGAATCTATAGCTAGTGTCACAGGAATGGTTCAAAACATAGACAGTAAGAAGAGTCAGTCTTCTTGTCCTTAATTCGGCATTGTGTCTTTTGTATTTAATTCCGATGCAATTTCTGTGTTTCATCGTCAATAAGAAGGTCCAAGGGATACAGTAAACCTGAAGTGAGGCGTCGGAATCTATAACTAGTGTCACAGGAATGGATCCAAACATAGACAGTAGGGAGAGTCAGTCTTCTTGTACTTAAGTCGGCATTGTGCCTTTTGTATTTAATTCCGATGCAATTTCTGTGTTTCATCGTCAATAAGAAGGTCCAAGGGATACAGTAAACCTCAAGAGAAGCATCGGTATCAATAACTAGTGCCACAGGAATGGTTCAAAACATAGTCAGTAAGAAGAGTCAGTCTTCTTGTACTTAAGTCGGCATTGTGCCTTTCTATTTAATTCCGATGCAATTTCTGTGTTTCATCGTCAATAACAAGGTCCAAGAGAAACAGTAAACCTCGAGTGAAGCATCGGAATCTCTAACTAGTGTCACAGGAATGGATCAAAACACAGTCAGTAAGAAGAGTCAGTCTTCTTGTACTTAAGTCGGCATTGTGCTTTATCTATTTAATTCCGATGCAATTTCTGTGTTTCATCGTCAATAACAAGGTCCAAGGGAAACAGTAAACCTTGAGTGAAGCATCGGAATCTATAACTAATGTCAATGGAATGGTTCAAAACATAGACAGTAAGAAGAGTCATTCATCTTGTACTTAAGTCGGCATTGTGTTTTTTGTATTTAATTCCGATGCAATTTCTGTGTTTCATCGTCAATATGAAGGTACATGGGATACAGTAAGCCTCAAGTGAAGCATCGGAATCTATAACTAGTGTCACAGGAATGGAACAAAAGATAGTCAATAGGAAGAGTCGGTCTTCATGTACTTAAGTCGGCATTGTGCCTTTTGTATTTATTTCCGATGCAATTTCTGTGTTTCATCGTCAAAAAGAAGGTCCAAGGGATCCAGAAAACCTGAAGTGAAGCATCGGAATCTATAACTAGTGTCACAGGAATGGATCCAAACATAGTCAGTAGGAAGAGTAGGTCATCATGTACTAAAGTCGGCATTGTGGCTTTTGTATTTAATTCCGATGCAATTTGTGTGTTTCTTCGTCAATAAGAAGTTCCAAGGGGTACAGTAAACCTGGAGTGAAGCATCGGAATCTATAACTAGTGTGACAATAATGGTTCAAAACATAGACAGTAAGAAGAGTCAGTCTTCTTGTCCTTAATTCGGCATTGTGTCTTTTGTATTTAATTCCGATGCAATTTCTGTGTTTCATCGTCAATAAGAAGGTCCAAGGGATACAGTAAACCTGAAGTGAGGCGTCGGAATCTATAACTAGTGTCACAGGAATGGTTCAAAACATAGTCAGTAGGAAGAGTCGGTCTTCATGTACTTAAGTCGGTATTGTGCCTTTTGTATTTAATTCCGATTCAATTTCTGTGTTTCAGCGTCAATAAGAAGGTCCAAGGGATACAGTAAACCAGAAGTGAAGCATCAAATCTATAACGAGTGTCACAGGAATGGTTCAAAACAGAGACAGTACGAAGAGTCAGTCTTCTTGTCCTTAAGTCGGCATTGTGCCTTCTGTATTTAATTCCGATGCAATTTCTGTGTTTCATCGTCAATAAGAAGGTCCAAGGGATACAGTAAATCTGGAGTGTAGCATCGGAATCTATAAATAGTGTCACAGGAATGGTTCAAATCATAGACAGTAAGAAGAGTCAGTCTTCGTGTACTTAAGTCGGCATCTTGCCTTTAGTATTTAATTCCGATGCAAATTCTGTGTTTCATCGTCAATAAGAAGGTCCAAGGGATACAGTAAACCTGAAGAAAAGCATCGGAATCTATAACTAGTGTCACAGGAATGGATCAAAACATAGTCAGTAAGAAGAGTCAGTCTTCTTGTACTTAAGTCGGCATTGTGCTTTATCTATTTAATTCCGATGCAATTTCTGTGTTTCATCGTCAATAACAAGGTCCAAGGGAAACAGTAAACCTTGAGTGAAGCATCGGAATCTATAACTAATGTCAATGGAATGGTTCAAAACATAGACAGTAAGAAGTGTCATTCATCTTGTACTTAAGTCGGCATTGTGTTTTTTGTATTTAATTCCGATGCAATTTCTGTGTTTCATCGTCAATATGAAGGTACATGGGATACAGTAAGCCTCAAGTGAAGCATCGGAATCTATAACTAGTGTCACAGGAATGGAACAAAAGATAGTCAATAGGAAGAGTCGGTCTTCATGTACTTAAGTCGGCATTGTGCCTTTTGTATTTATTTCCGATGCAATTTCTGTGTTTCATCGTCAAAAAGAAGGTCCAAGGGATCCAGAAAACCTGAAGTGAAGCATCGGAATCTATAACTAGTGTCACAGGAATGGATCCAAACATAGACAGTAGGATGTGTCAGTCTTCTTGTACTTAAGTCGGCATTGTGCCTTTTGTATTTAATTCCGATGCAATTTCTGTGTTTCATCGTCAATAAGAAGTTCCAAGGGATACAGTAAACCTCAAGTGAAGCATCGGAATCTATAACTAGTGTCACAGGAATTGTTCAAAACATAGACAGTAAGAAGAGTCAGTCCTCTTGTACTTAAGTCGGCATTGTGCCTTTTGTATTTAATTCCGATGCAATTTGTGTTTCTTCGTCAATAAGAAGGTCCAAGGGATACAGGAAACCTGGAGTGAAGCATCGGAATCTATAACTAGTGTCACAATAATGGTTCAAAACATAGACAGTAAGAAGAGTCAGTCTTCTTGTACTTAAGTCGGCATTGTGCCTTTTGTATTTAATTCCAATGCAATTTCGGTGTTTCATCGTCAATAAGAAGGTCCAAGGGACACAGTAAACCTGAACTGAAGCGTCGGAATCTATAACTAGTGTCACAGGAATGGTTCAAAACATAGTCAGTAAGAAGAGTCAGTCTTCTTGTACTTAAGTCGGCATTGTGCCTTTTCTATTTAATTCCGATGCAATTTCTGTGTTTCATCGTCAGTAAGAAGGTCCAAGGGATACAGTAAACCTGAAGTGAAGCATCGGAATCTATAACTAGTGTCAATGCAATGGTTCAAATCATAGACAGTAAGAGGAGTCAGTCTTCTTGTACTTAAGTCGCCATTGTGCCTTTTGTATTTAATTCCGATGCAATTTCTGTGTTTCATCGTCAATAAGAAGGTCCAAGGGATACAGTAAACCTCAAGTGAAGCATCGGAATCTATAACTAGTGTCACAGGAATGGTTCAAAACATAGATAGTAAGAAGAGTCAGTCTTCTTGTACTTAAGTCGGCATTGTTCCTTTTGTATTTAATTCCGAAGCCATTTCTGTGTTTCATCGTCATTAAGAAAGTCAGAGGGATACACTAAACCTGAAGTGAAGCATCGGAATCTATAGCTAGTGTCACAGGAATGGTTCAAAACATAGTCAGTAAGAAGAGTCAGTCTTCTTGTACTTAAGTCGGCATTGTGCCTTTTGTATTTAATTCCGATGCAATTTGTGTGTTTCTTCGTCAATAAGAAGGTCCAAGGGATACAGTAAACCTGGAGTGAAGCATTGGAATCTATAACTAGTGTCACAGGAATGGTTCAAAACATAGTCAGTAAGAAGAGTCAGTCTTCTTGTCCTTCATTCGGCACTGTGCCTTTTGTATTTAATTCCGATGCAATTTCGGTGTTTCATCGTCAATAAGTAGGTCCAAGGGATACAGTATACATGAAGTGAGGCATCGGAATCTATAACTAGTGTCACAGGAATGGTTCAAAACATAGTCAGTAGGAAGAGTCGGTCTTCATGTACTTAAGCCGGCATTATGCCTTTTGTATTTAATTCCGATTCAATTTCTGTGTTTCAGCGTCAATAAGAAGGTCCACGGGATACAGTAAACCAGAAGTGAAGCATCGGAATCTATAACGAGTGTCACAGGAATGGTTCAAAACAGAGACAGTAAGAAGAGTCAGTCTTCTTGTCCTTAAGTCGGCATTGTGCCTTTTGTATTTATTTCCGATGCACTTTCTGTGTTTCATCGTCAATAAGAAGGTCCAAGGGATACATTAAACCTGGAGTGTAGCATCGGAATCTATAACTAGTGTCACAGGAATGGTTCAAATCATAGACAGTAAGAAGAGTCAGTCTTCTTGTACTTAAGTCGGCATTGTGCCTTTTGTATTTAATTCCGATGCAATTTGTGTGTTTCCTCGTCAATAAGAAGGTCCAAGGGATACAGTAAACCTGGAGTGAAGCATCGGAATCTATAACCAGTGTCACAGGAATGGTTCAAACATAGTCAGTGAGAAGAGTCAGTCTTCTTGTCCTTAAGTCGGCATTGTGCCTTTTGTATTTAATTCCGATGCAATTTCTGTGTTTTCATCGTCAATAAGAAGGTCCAAGGGATACAGTTAACCTCAAGTGAAGCATCGGAATCTATAACTAGTGTCACAGGAATGGTTCAAAACAGAGATACTAAGAAGAGTCAGTCTTCTTGTACTTAAGTCGGCATTGTGCCTTTTGTATTTAATTCCGAAGCCATTTCTGTGTTTCATCGTCATTAACAAAGTCAGAGGGATACACTAAACCTGAAGTGAAGCATCGGAATCTATAGCTAGTGTCACAGGAATGGTTCAAAACATAGTCAGTAAGAAGAGTCAGTCTTCTTGTCCTTAATTCGGCACTGTGGCTCTTGTATTTAATTCCGATGCAATTTCGGTGTTTCATCGTCAATAAGTAGGTCCAAGGGATACAGTAAACCTGAAGTGAGGCATCGGAATCTATAACTAGTGTCACAGCAATGGTTCAGAACATAGTCAGTAGGAAGAGTCGGTCTTCATGTACTTAAGCCGGCATTGTGCCTTTTGTATTTAATTCCGATTCAATTTCTGTGTTTCAACGTCAATAAGAAGTTCCACGGGATACAGTAAACCAGAAGTGAAGCATCGGAATCTATAACGAGTGTCACAGGAATGGTTCAAAACAGAGACAGTAGGAAGAGTCAGTCTTCTTGTCCTTAAGTCGGCATTGTGCCTTTTGTATTTATTTCCGATGCAATTTCTGTATTTCATCGTCAATAAGTAGGTCCAAGGGATACAGTAAACCTGGAGTGTAGCATCGGAATCTATAACTAGTGTCACAGGAATGGTTCGAATCATAGACAGTAAGAAGAATCAGTCTTCGTGTACTTAAGTCGGCATTTTGCCTTTTGTATTTAATTCCGATGCAATTTCTGTGTTTCATCGTCAATAAGAAGGTCCAAGGGATACAGTAAACCTGAAGTGAAGCATCGGAATCTATAACTAGTGTCACAGGAATGGTTCAAAACATAGTCGGTTAGAAGAATCAGTCTTCTTGTACTTAAGTCGGCATTGTGCTTTTTCTATTTAATTCCGATGCAATTTCTGTGTTTCATCGTCAATAACAAGGTCCAAGGGAAACAGTAAACCTGGAGTGAAGCATCAGAATCCATAACTAGTGTCACAGGAATGGTTCAAAACATAGACAGTAAGAAGAGTCAGTCTACTTCTACTTAAGTCGGCATTGTGCCTTTTGTATTTAATACCGATACAATTTCTGTGTTTCATCGTCAATAAGAAGGTCCAAGGGATATAGTAAACCTCAAGGGAAGCATCGGTATCAATAACAAGTGCCACAGGAATGGTTCAAAACATAGTCAGTAGGAAGAGTAGGTCATCATGTACTTAAGTCGGCATTGTGCCTTTTGTATTTAATTCCGATGCAATTTCTGTGTTTCATCGTCAATAAGAAGGTCCAAGGGATACAGTATACCTGGAGTGAAGGATCGGAATCTATAACTAGAGTCACAATAATGGTTCAAAACATTGACAGTAAGAAGAGTCAGTCTTCTTGTACTTAAGTCGGCATTGTACCTTTTGTATTTTATTCCGATGCAATTTCGGTGTTTCATCGTCAATAAGAAGGTCCAAGGGATACAGTAAACCTGAAGTGAAGCATCGGAATCTATAACTAGTGTCACAGGAATGGTTCAAAGCATAGTCAGTAAGAAGAGTCAGTCTTCTTGTACTTAAGTCGGCATTGTGCATTTTCTATTTAATTCCGATGCAATTTCTGTGTTTCATCGTCAATAACAAGGTCCAAGGGATACAGTAAATCTGTAGTGAAGCATCGGAATCTATAACTAGTGTCAATGGAATGGTTCAAAACATAGACAGTAAGAAGAGTCAGTCTTCTTGTACTTAAGTCGGCATTGTGCCTTTTGTATTTAATTCCGATGCAATTTCTGTGTTTCATTGTCAATAAGAAGGTCCAAGGGATACAGTAAACCTGGAGCGAAGCATCGGAATCTATAACTAGTGTCACAGGAATGGTTCAAAACATAGACAGTAAGAAGAGTCAGTCTTCTTATACTTAAGTCGGCATTGTGCCTTTTGTATTTAATTCCGAAGCCATTTCTGTGTTTCATCGTCAATAAGAAAGTCACAGGGATACACTAAACCTGAAGTGAGGCATCGGAATCTATAGCTAGTGTCACAGGAATGGTTCAAAGCATTGTCAGTAACAAGAATCAGTCTTCTTGTACTTAAGTCGGCATTGTGCCTTTTGTATTTAATTCCGATGCAATATCTGTGTTTCATCGTCAATAAGAAGGTCCAAGGGATACAGTAAACCTGGAGTGTAGTATCGTAATCTGTAACTAGTGTCACAGGAATGGTTCAAAACATAGACAGTAAGAAGAGACAGTCTTCGTGTACTTAAGTCGGCATTGTGCCTTTTGTATTTAATTTCGATGCAATTTCTGTGTTTCGTTGTCAATAAGATGGTCCAAGGGATACAGTAAACCTTAATGAAGCATCGGAATCTATAGCTAGTGTCACAGGAATTGTTCAAAACATAGTCAGTAACAAGAATCAGTCTTCTAGTACTTAAGTCGGCATTGTGCCTTTTGTATTTAATTCCGAAGCCATTTCTGTGTTTCGTCGTCAATAAGAAAGTCACAGGGATACACTAAACCTGAAGTGAAGCATCGGAATCCATAGCTAGTGTCACAGGAATGGTTCAAAACATAGTCAGTAAGAAGAGTAAGACTTCTTGTACTTAAGTCGGCATTGTGCCTTTTGTATTTAATTCCGATGCAATTTGTGTGTTTCTTCGTCAATAAGAAGGTCCAAGGGATACAGTAAACCTGGAGTGAAGGATCGGAATCTATAACTATTGTCACAGGAATGGTTCAAAACATAGTCAGTAAGAAGAGTCAGTCTTCTTGTACTTAAGTCGGCATTGTGCATTTTCTATTTAATTCCGATGCAATTTCTGTGTTTCATCGTCAATAACAAGGTCCAAGGGATACAGTAAGTCTGTAGTGAAGCATCGGAATCTATAACAAGTGTCAATGGAATGGTTCAAAACATAGACAGTAAGAAGAGTCAGTCTTCTTGTACTTAAGTCGGCATTGTGCCTTTTGTATTTAATTCCGATGCAATATCTGTGTTTCATTGTCAATAAGAAGGTCCAAGGGATACAGTAAACCTGGAGCGAAGCATCGGAATCTATAACTAGTGTCACAGGAATGGTTCAAAACATAGACATTAAGAAGAGTCAGTCTTCTAGTACTTAAGTCGGCATTGTGCCTTTTGTATTTAATTCCGAAGCCATTTCTGTGTTTCATCGTCAATAAGAAAGTCACAGGGAAACACTAAACCTGAAGTGAGACATCGGAATCTATAGCTAGTGTCACAGGAATGGTTCAAAACATTGTCAGTAACAAGATTCAGTCTTCTTGTACTTAAGTCGGCATTGTGCCATTTGTATTTAATTCCGATGCAATTCCTGTGTTTCTTCGTCAATATGAAGGTCCAAGGGTGACAGTAAACCTGGAGTGTAGCATCGGAATCTATAACTAGTGTCACAATAATGGTTCAAAACATAGACAGTAAGAAGAGTCAGTCTTCTTGTCCTTAAGTCGGCATTGTGCCTTCTGTATTTAATTCCGATGCAATTTCTGTGTTTCATCGTCAATAAGAAGGTCCAAGGGATACAGTAAACCTGGAGTGTAGCATCGGAATCTATAAATAGTGTCACAGGAATGGTTCAAATCATAGACAGTAAGAAGAGTCAGTCTTCGTGTACTTAAGTCGGCATCTTGCCTTTTGTATTTAATTCCGATGCAATTTCTGTGTTTCATCGTCAATAAGAAGGTCCAAGGGATACAGTAAACCTGAAGAAAAGCATCGGAATCTATAACTAGTGTCACAGGAATGGATCAAAACATAGTCAGTAAGAAGAGTCAGTCTTCTTGTACTTAAGTCGGCATTGTGCTTTATCTATTTAATTCCGATTCAATTTCTGTGTTTCATCGTCAATAACAAGGTCCAAGGGAAACAGTAAACCTTGAGTGAAGCATCGGAATCTATAACTAATGTCAATGGAATGGTTCAAAACATAGACAGTAAGAAGAGTCATTCATCTTGTACTTAAGTCGGCATTGTGTTTTTTGTATTTAATTCCGATGCAATTTCTGTGTTTCATCGTCAATAAGAAGGTACAAGGGATACAGTAAGCCTCAAGTGAAGCATCGGAATCTATAACTAGTGTCACAGGAATGGGTCAAAACATAGTCAATAGGAAGAGTCGGTCTTCATGTACTTAAGTCGGCATTGTGCCTTTTGTATTTATTTCCGATGCAATTTCTGTGTTTCATCGTCAATAAGAAGGTCCAAGGGATCCAGAAAACCTGAAGTGAAGCATCGGAATCTATAACTAGTGTCACAGGAATGGATCCAAACATAGACAGTGGGAAGTGTCAGTCTTCTTGTACTTAAGTCGGCATTGTGCCATTTGTATTTAATTCCGATGCAATTTCTGTGTTTCATCGTCAATAAGAAGTTCCAAGGGATACAGTAAACCTCAAGTGAAGCATCGGAATCTATAACTAGTGTCACAGGAATTGTTCAAAACATAGACAGTAAGAAGAGTCAGTCCTCTTGTACTTAAGTCGGCATTGTGCCTTTTGTATTTAATTCCGAAGCAATTTCTGTGTTTCATCGTCAATAAGAAAGTCAGAGGGATACACTAAACCTGAAGGGAAGCATCGGAATCTATAGCTAGTGTCACAGGAATGGTTCAAAACATAGTCAGTAAGAAGAGTAAGACTTCTTGTACTAAATTCGGCATTGTGCCTTTTGTATTTAATTCCGATGCAATTTGTGTTTCTTCGTCAAAAAGAAGGTCCAAGGGATACAGGAAACCTGGAGTGAAGCATCGGAATCTATAACTAGCGTCACAATAATGGTTCAAAACATAGACAGTAAGAAGAGTCAGTCTTCTTGTACTTAAGTCGGCATTGTGCCTTTTGTATTTAATTCCAATGCAATTTCGGTGTTTCATCGTCAATAAGAAGGTCCAAGGGATACAGTAAACCTGAACTGAAGCGTCGGAATCTATAACTAGTGTCACAGGAATGGTTCAAAACATAGTCAGTAAGAAGAGTCAGTCTTCTTGTACTTAAGTCGGCATTGTGCCTTTTCTATTTAATTCCGATGCAATTTCTGTGTTTCATCGTCAGTAAGAAGGTCCAAGGGATACAGTAAACCTGAAGTGAAGCATCGGAATCTATAACTAGTGTCAATGCAATGGTTCAAATCATAGACAGTAAGAGGAGTCAGTCTTCTTGTACTTAAGTCGGCATTGTGCCTTTTGTATTTAATTCCGATGCAATTTCTGTGTTTCATCGTCAATAAGAAGGTCCAAGGGATACAGTAAACCTCAAGTGAAGCATCGGAATCTATAACTAGTGTCACAGGAATGGTTCAAAACATAGATAGTAAGAAGAGTCAGTCTTCTTGTACTTAAGTCGGCATTGTTCCTTTTGTATTTAATTCCGAAGCCATTTCTGTGTTTCATCGTCATTAAGAAAGTCAGAGGGATACACTAAACCTGAAGTGAAGCATCGGAATCTATAGCTAGTGTCACAGGAATGGTTCAAAACATAGTCAGTAAGAAGAGTCAGTCTTCTTGTACTTAAGTCGGCATTGTGCCTTTTGTATTTAATTCCGATGCAATTTGTGTGTTTCTTCGTCAATAAGAAGGTCCAAGGGATACAGTAAACCTGGAGTGAAGCATTGGAATCTATAACTAGTGTCACAGGAATGGTTCAAAACATAGTAAGTAAGAAGAGTCAGTCTTCTTGTCCTTAATTCGGCACTGTGCCTTTTGTATTTAATTCCGATGCAATTTCGGTGTTTCATCGTCAATAAGTAGGTCCAAGGGATACAGTAAACATGAAGTGAGGCATCGGAATCTATAACTAGTGTCACAGGAATGGTTCAAAACATAGTCAGTAGGAAGAGTCGGTCTTCATGTACTTAAGCCGGCATTGTGCCTTTTGTATTTAATTCCGATTCAATTTCTGTGTTTCAGCGTCAATAAGAAGGTCCACGGGATACAGTAGACAAGAAGTGAAGCATCGGAATCTATAACGAGTGTCACAGGAATGGTTCAAAACAGAGACAGTAAGAAGAGTCAGTCTTCTTGTCCTTAAGTCGGCATTGTGTCTTTTGTATTTATTTCCGATGCACTTTCTGTGTTTCATCGTCAATAAGAAGGTCCAAGGGATACAGTAAACCTGGAGTGTAGCATCAGAATCTATAACTAGTGTCACAGGAATGGTTCAAATCATAGACAGTAAGAAGAGTCAGTCTTCTTGTACTTAAGTCGGCATTGTGCCGTTTGTATTTAATTCCGATGCAATTTGTGTGTTTCCTCGTCAATAAGAAGGTCCAAGGGATACAGTAAACCTGGAGTGAAGCATCGGAATCTATAACCAGTGTCACAGGAATGGTTCAAATCATAGACAGTAAGAAGAGTCAGTCTTCTTATACTTAAGTCGGCATTGTGCCTTTTGTATTTAATTCCGATGCAATTTCTGTGTTTCATCGTCAATAACAAGGTCCAAGGGATACAGTAAATCTGTAGTGAAGCATCGGAATCTATAACTAGTGTCAATGGAATGGTTCAAAACATAGACAGTAAGAAGAGTCAGTCTTCTTGTACTTAAGTCGGCATTGTGCCTTTTGTATTTAATTCCGATGCAATATCTGTGTTTCATTGTCAATAAGAAGGTCCAAGGGATACAGTAAACCTGGAGCGAAGCATCGGAATCTATAACTAGTGTCACAGGAATGGTTCAAAACATAGACAGTAAGAAGAGTCAGTCTTCTTATACTTAAGTCGGCATTGTGCCTTTTGTATTTAATTCCGAAGCCATTTCTGTGTTTCATCGTCAATAAGAAAGTCACAGGGATACACTAAACCTGAAGTGAGACATCGGAATCTATAGCTAGTGTCACAGGAATGGTTCAAAACATTGTCAGTAACAAGAATCAGTCTTCTTGTACTTAAGTCGGCATTGTGCCATTTGTATTTAATTCCGATGCAATTTCTGTGTTTCTTCGTCAATATGAAGGTCCAAGGGATACAGTAAACCTGGAGTGTAGCATCGGAATCTATAACTAGTGTCACAATAATGGTTCAAAACATAGACAGTAAGAAGAGTCAGTCTTCTTGTCCTTAAGTCGGCATTGTGCCTTCTGTATTTAATTCCGATGCAATTTCTGTGTTTCATCGTCAATAAGAAGGTCCAAGGGATACAATAAACCTGGAGTGTAGCATCGGAATCTATAAATAGTGTCACAGGAATGGTTCAAATCATAGACAGTAAGAAGAGTCAGTCTTCGTGTACTTAAGTCGGCATCTTGCCTTTTGTATTTAATTCCGATGCAATTTCTGTGTTTCATCGTCAATAAGAAGGTCCAAGGGATACAGTAAACCTGAAGAAAAGCATCGGAATCTATAACTAGTGTCACAGGAATGGATCAAAACATAGTCAGTAAGAAGAGTCAGTCTTCTTGTACTTAAGTCGGCATTGTGCTTTATCTATTTAATTCCGATTCAATTTCTGTGTTTCATCGTCAATAACAAGGTCCAAGGGAAACAGTAAACCTTGAGTGAAGCATCGGAATCTATAACTAATGTCAATGGAATGGTTCAAAACATAGACAGTAAGAAGAGTCATTCATCTTGTACTTAAGTCGGCATTGTGTTTTTTGTATTTAATTCCGATGCAATAACTGTGTTTCATCGTCAATAAGAAGGTACAAGGGATACAGTAAGCCTCAAGTGAAGCATCGGAATCTATAACTAGTGTCACAGGAATGGGTCAAAACATAGTCAATAGGAAGAGTCTGTCTTCATGTACTTAAGTCGGCATTGTGCCTTTTGTATTTATTTCCGATGCAATTTCTGTGTTTCATCGTCAATAAGAAGGTCCAAGGGATCCAGAAAACCTGAAGTGAAGCATCGGAATCTATAACTAGTGTCACAGGAATGGATCCAAACATAGACAGTGGGAAGTGTCAGTCTTCTTGTACTTAAGTCGGCATTGTGCCATTTGTATTTAATTCCGATGCAATTTCTGTGTTTCATCGTCAATAAGAAGTTCCAAGGGATACAGTAAACCTCAAGTGAAGCATCGGAATCTATAACTAGTGTCACAGGAATTGTTCAAAACATAGACAGTAAGAAGAGTCAGTCCTCTTGTACTTAAGTCGGCATTGTGCCTTTTGTATTTAATTCCGATGCAATTTCTGTGTTTCATCGTCAATAAGAAAGTCAGAGGGATACACTAAACCTGAAGGGAAGCATCGGAATCTATAGCTAGTGTCACAGGAATGGTTCAAAACATAGTCAGTAAGAAGAGTAAGACTTCTTGTACTAAATTCGGCATTGTGCCTTTTGTATTTAATTCCGATGCAATTTGTGTTTCTTCGTCAATAAGAAGGTCCAAGGGATACAGGAAACCTGGAGTGAAGCATCGGAATCTATAACTAGCGTCACAATAATGGTTCAAAACATAGACAGTAAGAAGAGTCAGTCTTCTTGTACTTAAGTCGGCATTGTGCCTTTTGTATTTAATTCCAATGCAATTTCGGTGTTTCATCGTCAATAAGAAGGTCCAAGGGACACAGTAAACCTGAACTGAAGCGTCGGAATCTATAACTAGTGTCACAGGAATGGTTCAAAACATAGTCAGTAAGAAGAGTCAGTCTTCTTGTACTTAAGTCGGCATTGTGCCTTTTCTATTTAATTCCGATGCAATTTCTGTGTTTCATCGTCAGTAAGAAGGTCCAAGGGATACAGTAAACCTGAAGTGAAGCATCGGAATCTATAACTAGTGTCAATGCAATGGTTCAAATCATAGACAGTAAGAGGAGTCAGTCTTCTTGTACTTAAGTCGCCATTGTGCCTTTTGTATTTAATTCCGATGCAATTTCTGTGTTTCATCGTCAATAAGAAGGTCCAAGGGATACAGTAAACCTCAAGTGAAGCATCGGAATCTATAACTAGTGTCACAGGAATGGTTCAAAACATAGATAGTAAGAAGAGTCAGTCTTCTTGTACTTAAGTCGGCATTGTTCCTTTTGTATTTAATTCCGAAGCCATTTCTGTGTTTCATCGTCATTAAGAAAGTCAGAGGGATACACTAAACCTGAAGTGAAGCATCGGAATCTATAGCTAGTGTCACAGGAATGGTTCAAAACATAGTCAGTAAGAAGAGTCAGTCTTCTTGTACTTAAGTCGGCATTGTGCCTTTTGTATTTAATTCCGATGCAATTTGTGTGTTTCTTCGTCAATAAGAAGGTCCAAGGGATACAGTAAACCTGGAGTGAAGCATTGGAATCTATAACTAGTGTCACAGGAATGGTTCAAAACATAGTAAGTAAGAAGAGTCAGTCTTCTTGTCCTTAATTCGGCACTGTGCCTTTTGTATTTAATTCCGATGCAATTTCGGTGTTTCATCGTCAATAAGTAGGTCCAAGGGATACAGTAAACATGAAGTGAGGCATCGGAATCTATAACTAGTGTCACAGGAATGGTTCAAAACATAGTCAGTAGGAAGAGTCGGTCTTCATGTACTTAAGCCGGCATTGTGCCTTTTGTATTTAATTCCGATTCAATTTCTGTGTTTCAGTGTCAATAAGAAGGTCCACGGGATACAGTAAACCAGAAGTGAAGCATCGGAATCTATAACGAGTGTCACAGGAATGGTTCAAAACAGAGACAGTAAGAAGAGTCAGTCTTCTTGTCCTTAAGTCGGCATTGTGTCTTTTGTATTTATTTCCAATGCACTTTCTGTGTTTCATCGTCAATAAGAAGGTCCAAGGGATACAGTAAACCTGTAGTGTAGCATCAGAATCTATAACTAGTGTCACAGGAATGGTTCAAATCATAGACAGTAAGAAGAGTCAGTCTTCTTGTACTTAAGTCGGCATTGTGCCGTTTGTATTTAATTCCGATGCAATTTGTGTGTTTCCTCGTCAATAAGAAGGTCCAAGGGATACAGTAAACCTGGAGTGAAGCATCGGAATCTATAACCAGTGTCACAGGAATGGTTCAAACATAGTCAGTGAGAAGAGTCAGTCTTCTTGTCCTTAATTCGGCATTGTGCCTTTTGTATTTAATTCCGATGCAATTTCTGTGTTTCATCGTCAATAAGAAGGTCCAAGGGATACAGTAAACCTGAAGTGAGGCGTCGGAATCTATAACTAGAGTCACAGGAATGGTTCAAAACATAGTCAGTAGGAAGAGTCGGTCTTCATGTACTTAAGTCGGCATTGTGCCTTTTGTATTTAATTCCGATTCAATTTCTGTGTTTCAGCGTCAATAAGAAGGTCCAAGGGATACAGTAAACCAGAAGTGAAGCATCAGTATCTATAACGAGTGTCACAGGAATGGTTCAAAACAGAGACAGTACGAAGAGTCAGTCTTCTTGTCCTTAAGTCGGCATTGTGCATTTTGTATTTAATTCCGATGCAATTTCTGTGTTTCATCGTCAATAAGAAGGTCCAAGGGATACAGTAAACCTGAAGTGAAGTATCGGAATCTATAACTAGTGTCACACTAATGGTTCAAAACAAAGTCAGTAGGAAAAGTCTGTCTTCTTGTCCATAAGTCGGCATTGTGCCTTTTGTATTTAATTCCGATGCAATTTCTGTGTTTCATCGTCAATAAGAAGGTCCAAGGGAGACAGTTAACATCAAGTGAAACATCGGAATCTATAACTAGTGTCAGAGGAATGGTTCAAAACATAGTCAGTAGGAAGAGTCGGTCTTCATGTACTTAAGTCGGCATTGTGCCTTTTGCATTTAATACCGATACAATTTCTGTGTTTCATCGTCAATAAGAAGGTCCAAGGGATACAGTAAACCTCAAGAGAAGCATCGGTATCAATAACTAGTGCCACAGGAATGGTTCAAGACATAGTCAGTAGGAAGAGTAGGTCATCATGTACTTAAGTCGGCATTGTACCTTTTGTAATTAACTCCGATGCAATTTCTGTGTTTCATCGTCAATAAGAAGGTCCAAGGGATACAGTAAACCTCAAGTGAAGCATCGGAATCTATAACTAGTGTCACAGGAATTGTTCAAAACATAGACAGTAAGAAGAGTCAGTCCTCTTGTACTTAAGTCGGCATTGTGCCTTTTGTATTTAATTCCGAAGCCATTTCTGTGTTTCATCGTCAACAAGAAAGTCAGAGGGATACACTAAACCTGAAGTGAAGCATCGAAATCTATAGCTAGTGTCACAGGAATGGTTCAAAACATAGTCAGTAAGAAGAGTAAGAATTCTTGTACTAAAGTCGGCATTGTGCCTTTTGTATTTAATTCCGATGCAATTTGTGTGTTTCTTCGTCAATAAGAAGGTCCAAGGGGTACAGTAAACCTGGAGTGAAGCATCGGAATCTATAACTAGTGTCACAGGAATGGTTCAAAACATAATCAGTAAGAAGAGTCAGTCTTCTTGTACTTAAGTCGGCATTGTGCCTTTTCTATTTAATTCCGATGCAATTTCTGTGTTTCATCGTCAACAACAAGGTCCAAGGGATACAGTAAACCTGAAGTGAAGCATCGGAATCTATAACTAGTGTCAATGGAATGGTTCAAAACATAGACAGTAAGAAGAGTCAGTCTTCTTGTACTTAAGTCGGCATTGTGCCTTTTGTATTTAATTCCGATGCAATTTCTGTGTTTTCATCGTCAATAAGAAGGTCCAAGGGATACAGTAAACCTCAAGTGAAGCATCGGAATCTATAACTAGTGTCACAGGAATGGTTCAAAAGATAGATACTAAGAAGAGTCAGTCTTCTTGTACTTAAGTCGGCATTGTGCCTTTTGTATTTAATTCCGAAGCCATTTCTGTGTTTCATCGTCATTAAGAAAGTCAGAGGGATACACTAAACCTGAAGTGAAGCATCGGAATCTATAGCTAGTGTCACAGGAATGGTTCAAAACGTAGTCAGTAAGAAGAGTCAGTCTTCTTGTCCTTAATTCGGCACTGTGGCTCTTGTATTTAATTCCGATGCAATTTCGGTGTTTCATCGTCAATAAGAAGGTCCAAGGGATACAGTAAACCTGGAGCGAAGCATCGGAATCTATAACTAGTGTCACAGGAATGGTTCAAAACATAGACAGTAAGAAGAGTCAGTCTTCTTGTACTTAAGTCGGCATTGTGCCTTTTGTATTTAATTCCGAAGCCATTTCTGTGTTTCATCGTCAATATGAAAGTCACAGGGATACACTAAACCTGAAGTGAGGCATCGGAATCTATAGCTAGTGTCACAGGAATGGTTCAAAGCATTGTCAGTAACAAGAGTCAGTCTTCTTGTACTTAAGTCGGCATTGTGCCTTTTGTATTTAATACCGATGCAATTTGTGTGATTCTTCGTCAATAAGAAGGTCCAAGGGATACAGTAAATCTGTAGTGAAGCATCGGAATCTATAACAAGTGTCAATAGAATGGTTCAAAACAGAGACAGTAGGAAGAGTCAGTCTTCTAGTCCTTAAGTCGGCATTGTGCCTTTTGTATTTTTTTCCGATGCAATTTCTGTGTTTCATCGTCAATAAGTAGGTCCAAGGGATACAGTAAACCTGGAGTGTAGCATCGGAATCTATAACTAGTGTCACAGGAATGGTTCGAATCATAGACAGTAAGATGAATCAGTCTTCGTGTACTTAAGTCGGCATTTTGCCTTTTGTATTTAATTCCGATGCAATTTCTGTGTTTCATCGTCAATAAGAAGGTCCAAGGGATACAGTAAACCTGAAGTAAAGCATCGGAATCTATAACTAGTGTCACAGGAATGGTTCAAAACATAGTCGGTTAGAAGAGTCAGTCTTCTTGTACTTAAGTCGGCATTGTGTTTTTCTATTTAATTCCGATGCAATTTCTGTTTTTCATCGTCAATAACAAGGTCCAAGGGAAACAGTAAACCTGGAGTGAAGCATCGGAATCCATAACTAGTGTCACAGGAAAGGTTCAAAACATAGACAGTAAGAAGAGTCAGTCTACTTCTACTTAAGTCGGCATTGTGCTTTTGTATTTAATACCGATACAATTTCTGTGTTTCATCGTCAATAAGAAGGTCCAAGGGATACAGTAAACCTCAAGGGAAGCATCGGTATCAATAACAAGTGCCACAGGAATGGTTCAAAACATAGTCAGTAGGAAGAGTAGGTCATCATGTACTTAAGTCGTCATTGTGCCTTTTGTATTTAATTCCGATGCAATTTCTGTGTTTCATCGTCAATAAGAAGGTCCAAGGGATACAGTAAACCTGGAGTGAAGGATCGGAATCTATAACTAGAGTCACAGGAATGGTTCAAAACATAGTCAGTAAGAAGAGTCAGTCTTCTTGTACTTAAGTCGGCATTGTGCATTTTCTATTTAATTCCGATGCAATTTCTGTGTTTCATCGTCAATAACAAGGTCCAAGGGATACAGTAAATCTGTAGTGAAGCATCGGAATCTATAACTAGTGTCAACGGAATGGTTCAAAACATAGACAGTAAGAAGAGTCAGTCTTCTTGTACTTAAGTCGGCATTGTGCCTTTTGTATTTAATTCCGATGCAATTTCTGTGTTTCATTGTCAATAAGAAGGTCCAAGGGATACAGTAAACCTGGAGCGAAGCATCAGAATCTATAACTAGTGTCACAGGAATGGTTCAAAACATAGACAGTAAGAAGAGTCAGTCTTCTTGTACTTAAGTCGGCATTGTGCCTTTTGTATTTAATTCCGAAGCCATTTCTGTGTTTCATCGTCAATAAGAAAGTCACAGGGATACACTAAACCTGAAGTGAGGCATCGGAATCTATAGCTAGTGTCACAGGAATGGTTCAAAGCATTGTCAGTAACAAGAGTCAGTCTTCTTGTACTTAAGTCGGCATTGTGCCTTTTGTATTTAATACCGATGCAATTTGTGTGATTCTTCGTCAATAAGAAGGTCCAAGGGATACAGTAAATCTGTAGTGAAGCATCGGAATCTATAACAAGTGTCAATAGAATGGTTCAAAACATAGACAGTAAGAAGAGTCAGTCTTCTTGTACTTAAGTCGGCATTGTGCCTTTTGTATTTAATTCCGATGCAATTTCTGTGTTTCATTGTCAATAAGAAGGTCCAAGGGATACAGTAAACCTGGAGCGAAGCATCGGAATCTATAACTAGTGTCACAGGAATGGTTCAAAACATAGACAGTAAGAAGAGTCAGTCTTCTTGTACTTAAGTCGGCATTGTGCCTTTTGTATTTAATTCCGATGCAATTTCTGTGTTTCATCGTCAATAAGAAGGTCCAAGGGATACAGTAAACCTGGAGTGTAGTATCGTAATCTGTAACTAGTGTCACAGGAATGGTTCAAAACATAGACAGTAAGAAGAGACAGTCTTCGTGTACTTAAGTCGGCATTGTGCCTTTTGTATTTAATTCCGATGCAATTTCTGTGTTTCGTTGTCAATAAGATGGTCCAAGGGATACAGTAAACCTTAATGAAGCATCGGAATCTATAGCTAGTGTCACAGGAATTGTTCAAAACATAGTCAGTAACAAGAATCAGTCTTCTTGTACTTAAGTCGGCATTGTGCCTTTTGTATTTAATTCCGAAGCCATTTCTGTATTTCGTCGTCAATAAGAAAGTCAGAGGTATACACTAAACCTGAAGTGAAGCATCGGAATCTATAGCTAGTGTCACAGGAATGGTTCAAAACATAGTCAGTAAGAAGAGTAAGACTTCTTGTACTTAAGTCGGCATTGTGCCTTTTGTATTTAATTCCGATGCAATTTGTGTGTTTCTTCGTCAATAAGAAGGTCCAAGGGATACAGTAAACCTGGAGTGAACGATCGGAATCTATAACTAGTGTCACAGGAATGGTTCAAAACATAGTCAGTAAGAAGAGTCAGTCTTCTTGTACTTAAGTCGGCCTTGTGCCTTTTGTATTTAATTCCGATGCAATTTCTGTGTTTCATCGTCAATAACAAGGTCCAAGGGATACAGTAAATCTGTAGTGAAGCATCGGAATCTATAACAAGTGTCAATAGAATGGTTCAAAACATAGACAGTAAGAAGAGTCAGTCTTCTTGTACTTAAGTCGGCATTGTGCCTTTTTTATTTAATTCCGATGCAATTTCTGTGTTTCATTGTCAATAAGAAGGTCCAAGGGATACAGTAAACCTGGAGCGAAGCATCGGAATCTATAACTAGTGTCACAGGAATGGTTCAAAACATAGACAGTAAGAAGAGTCAGTCTTCTTGTACTTAAGTCGGCTTTGTGCCTTTTGTATTTAATTCCGAAGCCATTTCTGTGTTTCTTCGTCAATAAGAAAGTCACAGGGAAACACTAAACCTGAAGTGAGACATCGGAATCTATAGCTAGTGTCACAGGAATGGTTCAAACATTGTCAGTAACAAGAATCAGTCTTCTTGTACTTAAGTCGGCATTGTGCCATTTGTATTTAATTCCGATGCAATTTCTGTGTTTCTTCGTCAATATGAAGGTCCAAGGGATACAGTAAACCTGGAGTGAAGCATCGGAATCTATAACTAGTGTCACAGGAATGGTTCAAAACATAGTCAGTAACAAGAGTCAGTCTTCTTGTACTTAAGTCGGCATTGTGCCTTTTGTATTTAATACCGATGCAATTTGTGTGATTCTTCGTCAATAAGAAGGTCCAAGGGATACAGTAAACCTGGAGTGATGCATCGGAATCTATAACTAGTGTCACAGGAATGGGTCAAAACATAGACAGTAAGAAGAGTCAGTCTTCTTGTACTTAATTCGGCATTGTGCCTTTTGTATTTAATTCCGATGCAATTTCTGTGTTTAATCGTCAATAAGAAGGTCCAAGGGATATAGTAAACCTGAAGCGAGGCATCGGAATCTATAACTAGTGTCACAGGAATGGTTCAAAACGTAGTCAGTAGGAAGAGTCAGTCATCATGTACTTAAGTCGGCCTTGTGCCTTTTGTATTTAATTCCGATACAATTTCTGTGTTTCATCGTCATTAAGATGGTCCAAGGGATACAGGAAACCTGAAGTGAAGCATCGTAATCTATAACGAGTGTCACAGGAATGGTTCAAATCATAGACAGTAGGAAGAGTCTGTCTTCTTGTACTTAAGTCGGCATTGTGCCTTTTGTATTTAATTCCGAATCAATTTCTGTGTTTCAGCGTCAATAAGAAGGTCCAAGGGATACAGTAAACCTGAAGTGAAGGATCGGAATCTAAAACGAGTGTCACAGGAATGGTTCAAACCATAGACAGTAGGAAGAATCAGTCTTCCTGTACTTAAGTCGGCATTGTGCCTTTTGTCTTTAATTCCGATGCAATTTCTGTGTTTCATCGTCAATAAGAAGGTCCAAGGGATACAGTAAACCTGGAGTGTAGCATCGGAATCTATAACTAGTGTCACAGGAATGGTTCAAATCATAGACAGTAAGAAGAGTCAGTCTTCGTGTACTTAAGTCGGCATTTTGCCTTTTGTATTTAATTCCGAAGCAATTTCTGTGTTTCATCGTCAATAAGAAGGTCCAAGGGATACAGTAAACCTGAAGTGATGCATCGGAATCTATAACTAGTGTCACAGGAATGGTTCAAAACATAGTCAGTAAGAAGAGTCAGTCTTCTTGTACTTAAGTCGGCATTGTGCTTTTTCTAATTAATTCCGATGCAATTTCTGTGTTTCATCGTCAATACGAAGGTCTAAGGGATACAGTAAACCTCAAGTGAAGCATCGGTATCTATAACTAGTTTCACAGGAATGGTTCAAATCATAGTCAGTAGGAAGAGTCGGTCATCATGTACTTAAGTCGGCATTGTGCCTTTTGTATTTGATTCCGATGCAATTTATGTGTTTCATTGTCAATAAGAAGGTCCAAGGGATACAGTAAACCTGGAGCGAAGCATCGGAATCTATAACGAGTGTCACAGGAATTGTTCAAAACATAGACAGTAGGAAGAATCAGTCTTCCTGTACTTAAGTCGGCATTGTGCCTTTTGTATTTAATACCGATACAATTTCTGTGTTTCATCGTCAATGAGAAGGTCCAAGGGATTCAGTAAACCTCAAGAGAAGCATCGGTATCAATAACTAGTGCCACAGGAATGGTTCAAACCATATTCAGTAGGAGGAGTAGGTCATCATGTACTTAAGTCGGCATTGTGCCTTTTGTATTTAATTCCGATGCAATTTGTGTGTTTCTTCGTCAATATAAAGGTCCTAGGGTTACAGTAAACCTGGAGTGAAGCATCGGAATCTATAACTAGTGTCACAATAATGGTTCAAAACATAGACAGTATGAAGAGTCAGTCTTCTTGTACTTAAGTCGGCCTTGTGCCTTTTGTATTTAATTCCGATGCAATTTCGGTGTTTCATCGTCAATAAGAAGGTCCAAGGGATACAGTAAACCTTAATGAAGCATCGGAATCTATAACTAGTGTCACAGGAATGGTTCAAAACATAGACAGTAGGAAGAGTCTGTCTTCTTGTACTTAAGTCGGCATTGTGCCTTTTGTATTTAATTCCGATTCAATTTCTGTGTTTCAGCGTCAATAAGAAGGTCCAAGGGATACAGTAAACCTGAAGTGAAGCATCGGAATCTATAACGAGTGTCACAGGAATTGTTCAAAACATAGACAGTAGGAAGAATCAGTCTTCCTGTACTTAAGTCGGCATTGTGCCTTTTGTATTTAATACCGATACAATTTCTGTGTTTCATCGTCAATGAGAAGGTCCAAGGGATTCAGTAAACCTCAAGAGAAGCATCGGTATCAATAACTAGTGCCACAGGAATGGTTCAAAACATATTCAGTAGGAGGAGTAGGTCATCATGTACTTAAGTCGGCATTGTGCCTTTTGCATTTAATTCCGATGCAATTTGTGTGTTTCTTCGTCAATATAAAGGTCCTAGGGTTACAGTAAACCTGGAGTGAAGCATCGGAATCTATAACTAGTGTCACAATAATGGTTCAAAACATAGACAGTATGAAGAGTCAGTCTTCTTGTACTTAAGTCGGCCTTGTGCCTTTTGTATTTAATTCCGATGCAATTTCGGTGTTTCATCGTCAATAAGAAGGTCCAAGGGATACAGTAAACCTGAAGTGAAGCATCGGAATCTATAACTAGTGTCACAGGAATGGTTCAAAACATAGTCAGTAAGAAGAGTCAGTCTTCTTGTACTTAAGTCGGCATTGTGCCTTTTCTATTTAATTCTGATGCAATTTCTGTGTTTCATCGTCAATAACAAGGTCCAAGGGATACAGTAAACCTGGAGTGACGCATCGGAATCTACAACTAGTGTCAATGGAATGGTTCAAAACGTAGACAGTAAGAAGAGTCAGTCTTCTTGTACGTAAGTCGGCATTGTGCCTTTTGTATTTAATTCCGATTCAATTTCTGTGTTTCGTTGTCAATAAGAAGGTCCAAGGGATACAGTAAACCTTAATGAAGCATCGTAATCTATAACTAGTGTCACAGGAATGGTTCAAAACATAGACAGTAAGAAGAGTCAGTCTTCTTGTACTTAAGCGGCATTGTGCCTTTTGTATTTAATTCCGAAGCAATTTCTGTGTGTCATCGTCAATAAGAAAGTCAGAGGGATACACTAAACTTGAAGTGAAGCATCGGAATCTATAACTAGTGTCACAGGAATGGTTCAAAACATAGTCAGTAACAAGAGTCCGTCTTCTTGTACTTAAGTCGGCATTGTGCCTTTTGTATTTAATACCGATGCAATTTGTGTGATTCTTCGTCAATAAGAAGGTCCAATGGATACAGTAAACCTGGAGTGATGCATCGGAATCTATAACTAGTGTCACAGGAATGGTTTAATACATAGACAGTAAGAAGAGTCAGTCTTCTTGTACTTAATTCGGCATTGTGCCTTTTGTATTTAATTGCGATGCAATTTCTGTGTTTAATCGTCAATAAGAAGGTCCAAGGGATATAGTAAACCTGAAGCGAGGCATCGGAATCTATAACTAGTGTCACAGGAATGGTTCAAAACGTAGTCAGTAGGAAGAGTCAGTCATCATGTACTTAAGTCGGCCTTGTGCCTTTTGTATTTAATTCCGATACAATTTCTGTGTTTCATCGTCATTAAGATGGTCCAAGGGATACAGGAAACCTGAAGTGAAGCATCGTAATCTATAACGAGTGTCACAGGAATGGTTCAAATCATAGACAGTAGAAAGAGTCTGTCTTCGTGTACTTAAGTCGGCATTTTGCCTTTTGTATTTAATTCCGAAGCAATTTCTGTGTTTCATCGTCAATAAGAAGGTCCAAGGGATACAGTAAACCTGAAGTGATGCATCGGAATCTATAACTAGTGTCACAGGAATGGTTCAAAACATAGTCAGTAAGAAGAGTCAGTCTTCTTGTACTTAAGTCGGCATTGTGCTTTTTCTAATTAATTCCGATGCAATTTCTGTGTTTCATCGTCAATACGAAGGTCTAAGGGATACAGTAAACCTCAAGTGAAGCATCGGTATCTATAACTAGTTTCACAGGAATGGTTCAAATCATAGTCAGTAGGAAGAGTCGGTCATCATGTACTTAAGTCGGCATTGTGCCTTTTGTATTTGATTCCGATGCAATTTATGTGTTTCATTGTCAATAAGAAGGTCCAAGGGATACAGTAAACCTGGAGCGAAGCATCGGAATCTATAACGAGTGTCACAGGAATTGTTCAAAACATAGACAGTAGGAAGAATCAGTCTTCCTGTACTTAAGTCGGCATTGTGCCTTTTGTATTTAATACCGAAACAATTTCTGTGTTTCATCGTCAATGAGAAGGTCCAAGGGATTCAGTAAACCTCAAGAGAAGCATCGGTATCAATAACTAGTGCCACAGGAATGGTTCAAACCATATTCAGTAGGAGGAGTAGGTCATCATGTACTTAAGTCGGCATTGTGCCTTTTGTATTTAATTCCGATGCAATTTGTGTGTTTCTTCGTCAATATAAAGGTCCTAGGGTTACAGTAAACCTGGAGTGAAGCATCGGAATCTATAACTAGTGTCACAATAATGGTTCAAAACATAGACAGTATGAAGAGTCAGTCTTCTTGTACTTAAGTCGGCCTTGTGCCTTTTGTATTTAATTCCGATGCAATTTCGGTGTTTCATCGTCAATAAGAAGGTCCAAGGGATACAGTAAACCTTAATGAAGCATCGGAATCTATAACTAGTGTCACAGGAATGGTTCAAAACATAGACAGTAGGAAGAGTCTGTCTTCTTGTACTTAAGTCGGCATTGTGCCTTTTGTATTTAATTCCGATTCAATTTCTGTGTTTCAGCGTCAATAAGAAGGTCCAAGGGATACAGTAAACCTGAAGTGAAGCATCGGAATCTATAACGAGTGTCACAGGAATTGTTCAAAACATAGACAGTAGGAAGAATCAGTCTTCCTGTACTTAAGTCGGCATTGTGCCTTTTGTATTTAATACCGATACAATTTCTGTGTTTCATCGTCAATGAGAAGGTCCAAGGGATTCAGTAAACCTCAAGAGAAGCATCGGTATCAATAACTAGTGCCACAGGAATGGTTCAAAACATATTCAGTAGGAGGAGTAGGTCATCATGTACTTAAGTCGGCATTGTGCCTTTTGCATTTAATTCCGATGCAATTTGTGTGTTTCTTCGTCAATATAAAGGTCCTAGGGTTACAGTAAACCTGGAGTGAAGCATCGGAATCTATAACTAGTGTCACAATAATGGTTCAAAACATAGACAGTATGAAGAGTCAGTCTTCTTGTACTTAAGTCGGCCTTGTGCCTTTTGTATTTAATTCCGATGCAATTTCGGTGTTTCATCGTCAATAAGAAGGTCCAAGGGATACAGTAAACCTCAAGAGAAGCATCGGTATCAATAACTAGTGCCACAGGAATGGTTCAAGACATAGTCAGTAGGAAGAGTAGGTCATCATGTACTTAAGTCGGCATTGTACCTTTTGTAATTAACTCCGATGCAATTTCTGTGTTTCATCGTCAATAAGAAGGTCCAAGGGATACAGTAAACCTCAAGTGAAGCATCGGAATCTATAACTAGTGTCACAGGAATTGTTCAAAACATAGACAGTAAGAAGAGTCAGTCCTCTTGTACTTAAGTCGGCATTGTGCCTTTTGTATTTCATTCCGAAGCCATTTCTGTGTTTCATCGTCAACAAGAAAGTCAGAGGGATACACTAAACCTGAAGTGAAGCATCGAAATCTATAGCTAGTGTCACAGGAATGGTTCAAAACATAGTCAGTAAGAAGAGTAAGAATTCTTGTACTAAAGTCGGCATTGTGCCTTTTGTATTTAATTCCGATGCAATTTGTGTGTTTCTTCGTCAATAAGAAGGTCCAAGGGGTACAGTAAACCTGGAGTGAAGCATCGGAATCTATAACTAGTGTCACAGGAATGGTTCAAAACATAATCAGTAAGAAGAGTCAGTCTTCTTGTACTTAAGTCGGCATTGTGCCTTTTCTATTTAATTCCGATGCAATTTCTGTGTTTCATCGTCAACAACAAGGTCCAAGGGATACAGTAAACCTGAAGTGAAGCATCGGAATCTATAACTAGTGTCAATGGAATGGTTCAAAACATAGACAGTAAGAAGAGTCAGTCTTCTTGTACTTAAGTCGGCATTGTGCCTTTTGTATTTAATTCCGATGCAATTTCTGTGTTTTCATCGTCAATAAGAAGGTCCAAGGGATACAGTAAACCTCAAGTGAAGCATCGGAATCTATAACTAGTGTCACAGGAATGGTTCAAAAGATAGATACTAAGAAGAGTCAGTCTTCTTGTACTTAAGTCGGCATTGTGCCTTTTGTATTTAATTCCGAAGCCATTTCTGTGTTTCATCGTCATTAAGAAAGTCAGAGGGATACACTAAACCTGAAGTGAAGCATCGGAATCTATAGCTAGTGTCACAGGAATGGTTCAAAACGTAGTCAGTAAGAAGAGTCAGTCTTCTTGTCCTTAATTCGGCACTGTGGCTCTTGTATTTAATTCCGATGCAATTTCGGTGTTTCATCGTCAATAAGAAGGTCCAAGGGATACAGTAAACCTGGAGCGAAGCATCGGAATCTATAACTAGTGTCACAGGAATGGTTCAAAACATAGACATTAAGAAGAGTCAGTCTTCTTGTACTTAAGTCGGCATTGTGCCTTTTGTATTTAATTCCGAAGCCATTTCTGTGTTTCATCGTCAATATGAAAGTCACAGGGATACACTAAACCTGAAGTGAGGCATCGGAATCTATAGCTAGTGTCACAGGAATGGTTCAAAGCATTGTCAGTAACAAGAGTCAGTCTTCTTGTACTTAAGTCGGCATTGTGCCTTTTGTATTTAATACCGATGCAATTTGTGTGATTCTTCGTCAATAAGAAGGTCCAAGGGATACAGTAAATCTGTAGTGAAGCATCGGAATCTATAACAAGTGTCAATAGAATGGTTCAAAACAGAGACAGTAGGAAGAGTCAGTCTTCTAGTCCTTAAGTCGGCATTGTGCCTTTTGTATTTTTTTCCGATGCAATTTCTGTGTTTCATCGTCAATAAGTAGGTCCAAGGGATACAGTAAACCTGGAGTGTAGCATCGGAATCTATAACTAGTGTCACAGGAATGGTTCGAATCATAGACAGTAAGATGAATCAGTCTTCGTGTACTTAAGTCGGCATTTTGCCTTTTGTATTTAATTCCGATGCAATTTCTGTGTTTCATCGTCAATAAGAAGGTCCAAGGGATACAGTAAACCTGAAGTAAAGCATCGGAATCTATAACTAGTGTCACAGGAATGGTTCAAAACATAGTCGGTTAGAAGAGTCAGTCTTCTTGTACTTAAGTCGGCATTGTGTTTTTCTATTTAATTCCGATGCAATTTCTGTTTTTCATCGTCAATAACAAGGTCCAAGGGAAACAGTAAACCTGGAGTGAAGCATCGGAATCCATAACTAGTGTCACAGGAAAGGTTCAAAACATAGACAGTAAGAAGAGTCAGTCTACTTCTACTTAAGTCGGCATTGTGCTTTTGTATTTAATACCGATACAATTTCTGTGTTTCATCGTCAATAAGAAGGTCCAAGGGATACAGTAAACCTCAAGGGAAGCATCGGTATCAATAACAAGTGCCACAGGAATGGTTCAAAACATAGTCAGTAGGAAGAGTAGGTCATCATGTACTTAAGTCGTCATTGTGCCTTTTGTATTTAATTCCGATGCAATTTCTGTGTTTCATCGTCAATAAGAAGGTCCAAGGGATACAGTAAACCTGGAGTGAAGGATCGGAATCTATAACTAGAGTCACAGGAATGGTTCAAAACATAGTCAGTAAGAAGAGTCAGTCTTCTTGTACTTAAGTCGGCATTGTGCATTTTCTATTTAATTCCGATGCAATTTCTGTGTTTCATCGTCAATAACAAGGTCCAAGGGATACAGTAAATCTGTAGTGAAGCATCGGAATCTATAACTAGTGTCAACGGAATGGTTCAAAACATAGACAGTAAGAAGAGTCAGTCTTCTTGTACTTAAGTCGGCATTGTGCCTTTTGTATTTAATTCCGATGCAATTTCTGTGTTTCATTGTCAATAAGAAGGTCCAAGGGATACAGTAAACCTGGAGCGAAGCATCGGAATCTATAACTAGTGTCACAGGAATGGTTCAAAACATAGACAGTAAGAAGAGTCAGTCTTCTTGTACTTAAGTCGGCATTGTGCCTTTTGTATTTAATTCCGAAGCCATTTCTGTGTTTCATCGTCAATAAGAAAGTCACAGGGATACACTAAACCTGAAGTGAGGCATCGGAATCTATAGCTAGTGTCACAGGAATGGTTCAAAGCATTGTCAGTAACAAGAGTCAGTCTTCTTGTACTTAAGTCGGCATTGTGCCTTTTGTATTTAATACCGATGCAATTTGTGTGATTCTTCGTCAATAAGAAGGTCCAAGGGATACAGTAAATCTGTAGTGAAGCATCGGAATCTATAACAAGTGTCAATAGAATGGTTCAAAACATAGACAGTAAGAAGAGTCAGTCTTCTTGTACTTAAGTCGGCATTGTGCCTTTTGTATTTAATTCCGATGCAATTTCTGTGTTTCATTGTCAATAAGAAGGTCCAAGGGATACAGTAAACCTGGAGCGAAGCATCGGAATCTATAACTAGTGTCACAGGAATGGTTCAAAACATAGACAGTAAGAAGAGTCAGTCTTCTTGTACTTAAGTCGGCATTGTGCCTTTTGTATTTAATTCCGATGCAATTTCTGTGTTTCATCGTCAATAAGAAGGTCCAAGGGATACAGTAAACCTGGAGTGTAGTATCGTAATCTGTAACTAGTGTCACAGGAATGGTTCAAAACATAGACAGTAAGAAGAGACAGTCTTCGTGTACTTAAGTCGGCATTGTGCCTTTTGTATTTAATTCCGATGCAATTTCTGTGTTTCGTTGTCAATAAGATGGTCCAAGGGATACAGTAAACCTTAATGAAGCATCGGAATCTATAGCTAGTGTCACAGGAATTGTTCAAAACATAGTCAGTAACAAGAATCAGTCTTCTTGTACTTAAGTCGGCATTGTGCCTTTTGTATTTAATTCCGAAGCCATTTCTGTATTTCGTCGTCAATAAGAAAGTCAGAGGTATACACTAAACCTGAAGTGAAGCATCGGAATCTATAGCTAGTGTCACAGGAATGGTTCAAAACATAGTCAGTAAGAAGAGTAAGACTTCTTGTACTTAAGTCGGCATTGTGCCTTTTGTATTTAATTCCGATGCAATTTGTGTGTTTCTTCGTCAATAAGAAGGTCCAAGGGATACAGTAAACCTGGAGTGAAGGATCGGAATCTATAACTAGTGTCACAGGAATGGTTCAAAACATAGTCAGTAAGAAGAGTCAGTCTTCTTGTACTTAAGTCGGCCTTGTGCCTTTTGTATTTAATTCCGATGCAATTTCTGTGTTTCATCGTCAATAACAAGGTCCAAGGGATACAGTAAATCTGTAGTGAAGCATCGGAATCTATAACAAGTGTCAATAGAATGGTTCAAAACATAGACAGTAAGAAGAGTCAGTCTTCTTGTACTTAAGTCGGCATTGTGCCTTTTTTATTTAATTCCGATGCAATTTCTGTGTTTCATTGTCAATAAGAAGGTCCAAGGGATACAGTAAACCTGGAGCGAAGCATCGGAATCTATAACTAGTGTCACAGGAATGGTTCAAAACATAGACAGTAAGAAGAGTCAGTCTTCTTGTACTTAAGTCGGCATTGTGCCTTTTGTATTTAATTCCGAAGCCATTTCTGTGTTTCTTCGTCAATAAGAAAGTCACAGGGAAACACTAAACCTGAAGTGAGACATCGGAATCTATAGCTAGTGTCACAGGAATGGTTCAAACATTGTCAGTAACAAGAATCAGTCTTCTTGTACTTAAGTCGGCATTGTGCCATTTGTATTTAATTCCGATGCAATTTCTGTGTTTCTTCGTCAATATGAAGGTCCAAGGGATACAGTAAACCTGGAGTGAAGCATCGGAATCTTTAACTAGTGTCACAGGAATGGTTCAAAACATAGTCAGTAACAAGAGTCAGTCTTCTTGTACTTAAGTCGGCATTGTGCCTTTTGTATTTAATACCGATGCAATTTGTGTGATTCTTCGTCAATAAGAAGGTCCAAGGGATACAGTAAACCTGGAGTGATGCATCGGAATCTATAACTAGTGTCACAGGAATGGGTCAAAACATAGACAGTAAGAAGAGTCAGTCTTCTTGTACTTAATTCGGCATTGTGCCTTTTGTATTTAATTCCGATGCAATTTCTATGTTTAATCGTCAATAAGAAGGTCCAAGGGATATAGTAAACCTGAAGCGAGGCATCGGAATCTATAACTAGTGTCACAGGAATGGTTCAAAACGTAGTCAGTAGGAAGAGTCAGTCATCATGTACTTAAGTCGGCCTTGTGCCTTTTGTATTTAATTCCGATACAATTTCTGTGTTTCATCGTCATTAAGATGGTCCAAGGGATACAGGAAACCTGAAGTGAAGCATCGTAATCTATAACGAGTGTCACAGGAATGGTTCAAATCATAGACAGTAGGAAGAGTCTGTCTTCTTGTACTTAAGTCGGCATTGTGCCTTTTGTATTTAATTCCGAATCAATTTCTGTGTTTCAGCGTCAATAAGAAGGTCCAAGGGATACAGTAAACCTGAAGTGAAGGATCGGAATCTAAAACGAGTGTCACAGGAATGGTTCAAACCATAGACAGTAGGAAGAATCAGTCTTCCTGTACTTAAGTCGGCATTGTGCCTTTTGTCTTTAATTCCGATGCAATTTCTGTGTTTCATCGTCAATAAGAAGGTCCAAGGGATACAGTAAACCTGGAGTGTAGCATCGGAATCTATAACTAGTGTCACAGGAATGGTTCAAAACGTAGTCAGTAAGAAGAGTCAGTCTTCTTGTACTTAAGTCGGCATTGTGCTTTTTCTAATTAATTCCGATGCAATTTCTGTGTTTCATCGTCAATACGAAGGTCTAAGGGATACAGTAAACCTCAAGTGAAGCATCGGTATCTATAACTAGTTTCACAGGAATGGTTCAAATCATAGTCAGTAGGAAGAGTCGGTCATCATGTACTTAAGTCGGCATTGTGCCTTTTGTATTTGATTCCGATGCAATTTATGTGTTTCATTGTCAATAAGAAGGTCCAAGAGATACAGTAAACCTGGAGCGAAGCATCGGAATCTATAACGAGTGTCACAGGAATTGTTCAAAACATAGACAGTAGGAAGAATCAGTCTTCCTGTACTTAAGTCGGCATTGTGCCTTTTGTATTTAATACCGATACAATTTCTGTGTTTCATCGTCAATGAGAAGGTCCAAGGGATTCAGTAAACCTCAAGAGAAGCATCGGTATCAATAACTAGTGCCACAGGAATGGTTCAAACCATATTCAGTAGGAGGAGTAGGTCATCATGTACTTAAGTCGGCATTGTGCCTTTTGTATTTAATTCCGATGCAATTTGTGTGTTTCTTCGTCAATATAAAGGTCCTAGGGTTACAGTAAACCTGGAGTGAAGCATCGGAATCTATAACTAGTGTCACAATAATGGTTCAAAACATAGACAGTATGAAGAGTCAGTCTTCTTGTACTTAAGTCGGCCTTGTGCCTTTTGTATTTAATTCCGATGCAATTTCGGTGTTTCATCGTCAATAAGAAGGTCCAAGGGATACAGTAAACCTTAATGAAGCATCGGAATCTATAACTAGTGTCACAGGAATGGTTCAAAACATAGACAGTAGGAAGAGTCTGTCTTCTTGTACTTAAGTCGGCATTGTGCCTTTTGTATTTAATTCCGATTCAATTTCTGTGTTTCAGCGTCAATAAGAAGGTCCAAGGGATACAGTAAACCTGAAGTGAAGCATCGGAATCTATAACGAGTGTCACAGGAATTGTTCAAAACATAGACAGTAGGAAGAATCAGTCTTCCTGTACTTAAGTCGGCATTGTGCCTTTTGTATTTAATACCGATACAATTTCTGTGTTTCATCGTCAATGAGAAGGTCCAAGGGATTCAGTAAACCTCAAGAGAAGCATCGGTATCAATAACTAGTGCCACAGGAATGGTTCAAAACATATTCAGTAGGAGGAGTAGGTCATCATGTACTTAAGTCGGCATTGTGCCTTTTGCATTTAATTCCGATGCAATTTGTGTGTTTCTTCGTCAATATAAAGGTCCTAGGGTTACAGTAAACCTGGAGTGAAGCATCGGAATCTATAACTAGTGTCACAATAATGGTTCAAAACATAGACAGTATGAAGAGTCAGTCTTCTTGTACTTAAGTCGGCATTGTGCCTTTTGTATTTAATTCCGATGCAATTTCGGTGTTTCATCGTCAATAAGAAGGTCCAAGGGATACAGTAAACCTGAAGTGAAGCATCGGAATCTATAACTAGTGTCACAGGAATGGTTCAAAACATAGTCAGTAAGAAGAGTCAGTCTTCTTGTACTTAAGTCGGCATTGTGCCTTTTCTATTTAATTCTGATGCAATTTCTGTGTTTCATCGTCAATAACAAGGTCCAAGGGATACAGTAAACCTGGAGTGACGCATCGGAATCTACAACTAGTGTCAATGGAATGGTTCAAAACGTAGACAGTAAGAAGAGTCAGTCTTCTTGTACGTAAGTCGGCATTGTGCCTTTTGTATTTAATTCCGATTCAATTTCTGTGTTTCGTTGTCAATAAGAAGGTCCAAGGGATACAGTAAACCTTAATGAAGCATCGTAATCTATAACTAGTGTCACAGGAATGGTTCAAAACATAGACAGTAAGAAGAGTCAGTCTTCTTGTACTTAAGCGGCATTGTGCCTTTTGTATTTAATTCCGAAGCAATTTCTGTGTGTCATCGTCAATAAGAAAGTCAGAGGGATACACTAAACTTGAAGTGAAGCATCGGAATCTATAACTAGTGTCACAGGAATGGTTCAAAACATAGTCAGTAACAAGAGTCCGTCTTCTTGTACTTAAGTCGGCATTGTGCCTTTTGTATTTAATACCGATGCAATTTGTGTGATTCTTCGTCAATAAGAAGGTCCAATGGATACAGTAAACCTGGAGTGATGCATCGGAATCTATAACTAGTGTCACAGGAATGGTTTAATACATAGACAGTAAGAAGAGTCAGTCTTCTTGTACTTAATTCGGCATTGTGCCTTTTGTATTTAATTGCGATGCAATTTCTGTGTTTAATCGTCAATAAGAAGGTCCAAGGGATATAGTAAACCTGAAGCGAGGCATCGGAATCTATAACTAGTGTCACAGGAATGGTTCAAAACGTAGTCAGTAGGAAGAGTCAGTCATCATGTACTTAAGTCGGCCTTGTGCCTTTTGTATTTAATTCCGATACAATTTCTGTGTTTCATCGTCATTAAGATGGTCCAAGGGATACAGGAAACCTGAAGTGAAGCATCGTAATCTATAACGAGTGTCACAGGAATGGTTCAAATCATAGACAGTAGAAAGAGTCTGTCTTCTTGTACTTAAGTCGGCATTGTGCCTTTTGTATTTAATTCCGAATCAATTTCTGTGTTTCAGCGTCAATAAGAAGGTCCAAGGGATACAGTAAACCTGAAGTGAAGGATCGGAATCTAAAACGAGTGTCACAGGAATGGTTCAAACCATAGACAGTAGGAAGAATCAGTCTTCCTGTACTTAAGTCGGCATTGTGCCTTTTGTATTTAATTCCGATGCAATTTCTGTGTTTCATCGTCAATAAGAAGGTCCAAGGGATACAGTAAACCTGGAGTGTAGCATCGGAATCTATAACTAGTGTCACAGGAATGGTTCAAATCATAGACAGTAAGAAGAGTCAGTCTTCGTGTACTTAAGTCGGCATTTTGCCTTTTGTATTTAATTCCGAAGCAATTTCTGTGTTTCATCGTCAATAAGAAGGTCCAAGGGATACAGTAAACCTGAAGTGATGCATCGGAATCTATAACTAGTGTCACAGGAATGGTTCAAAACATAGTCAGTAAGAAGAGTCAGTCTTCTTGTACTTAAGTCGGCATTGTGCTTTTTCTAATTAATTCCGATGCAATTTCTGTGTTTCATCGTCAATACGAAGGTCTAAGGGATACAGTAAACCTCAAGTGAAGCATCGGTATCTATAACTAGTTTCACAGGAATGGTTCAAATCATAGTCAGTAGGAAGAGTCGGTCATCATGTACTTAAGTCGGCATTGTGCCTTTTGTATTTGATTCCGATGCAATTTATGTGTTTCATTGTCAATAAGAAGGTCCAAGGGATACAGTAAACCTGGAGCGAAGCATCGGAATCTATAACGAGTGTCACAGGAATTGTTCAAAACATAGACAGTAGGAAGAATCAGTCTTCCTGTACTTAAGTCGGCATTGTGCCTTTTGTATTTAATACCGATACAATTTCTGTGTTTCATCGTCAATGAGAAGGTCCAAGGGATTCAGTAAACCTCAAGAGAAGCATCGGTATCAATAACTAGTGCCACAGGAATGGTTCAAACCATATTCAGTAGGAGGAGTAGGTCATCATGTACTTAAGTCGGCATTGTGCCTTTTGTATTTAATTCCGATGCAATTTGTGTGTTTCTTCGTCAATATAAAGGTCCTAGGGTTACAGTAAACCTGGAGTGAAGCATCGGAATCTATAACTAGTGTCACAATAATGGTTCAAAACATAGACAGTATGAAGAGTCAGTCTTCTTGTACTTAAGTCGGCCTTGTGCCTTTTGTATTTAATTCCGATGCAATTTCGGTGTTTCATCGTCAATAAGAAGGTCCAAGGGATACAGTAAACCTTAATGAAGCATCGGAATCTATAACTAGTGTCACAGGAATGGTTCAAAACATAGACAGTAGGAAGAGTCTGTCTTCTTGTACTTAAGTCGGCATTGTGCCTTTTGTATTTAATTCCGATTCAATTTCTGTGTTTCAGCGTCAATAAGAAGGTCCAAGGGATACAGTAAACCTGAAGTGAAGCATCGGAATCTATAACGAGTGTCACAGGAATTGTTCAAAACATAGACAGTAGGAAGAATCAGTCTTCCTGTACTTAAGTCGGCATTGTGCCTTTTGTATTTAATACCGATACAATTTCTGTGTTTCATCGTCAATGAGAAGGTCCAAGGGATTCAGTAAACCTCAAGAGAAGCATCGGTATCAATAACTAGTGCCACAGGAATGGTTCAAAACTTATTCAGTAGGAGGAGTAGGTCATCATGTACTTAAGTCGGCATTGTGCCTTTTGCATTTAATTCCGATGCAATTTGTGTGTTTCTTCGTCAATATAAAGGTCCTAGGGTTACAGTAAACCTGGAGTGAAGCATCGGAATCTATAACTAGTGTCACAATAATGGTTCAAAACATAGACAGTATGAAGAGTCAGTCTTCTTGTACTTAAGTCGGCCTTGTGCCTTTTGTATTTAATTCCGATGCAATTTCGGTGTTTCATCGTCAATAAGAAGGTCCAAGGGATACAGTAAACCTGAAGTGAAGCATCGGAATCTATAACTAGTGTCACAGGAATGGTTCAAAACATAGTCAGTAAGAAGAGTCAGTCTTCTTGTACTTAAGTCGGCATTGTGCCTTTTCTATTTAATTCTGATGCAATTTCTGTGTTTCATCGTCAATAACAAGGTCCAAGGGATACAGTAAACCTGGAGTGAAGCATCGGAATCTACAACTAGTGTCAATGGAATGGTTCAAAACGTAGACAGTAAGAAGAGTCAGTCTTCTTGTACGTAAGTCGGCATTGTGCCTTTTGTATTTAATTCCGATGCAATTTCTGTGTTTCGTTGTCAATAAGAAGGTCCAAGGGATACAGTAAACCTTAATGAAGCATCGTAATCTATAACTAGTGTCACAGGAATGGTTCAAAACATAGACAGTAAGAAGAGTCAGTCTTCTTGTACTTAAGCGGCATTGTGCCTTTTGTATTTAATTCCGAAGCAATTTCTGTGTGTCATCGTCAATAAGAAAGTCAGAGGGATACACTAAACTTGAAGTGAAGCATCGGAATCTATAACTAGTGTCACAGGAATGGTTCAAAACATAGTCAGTAACAAGAGTCCGTCTTCTTGTACTTAAGTCGGCATTGTGCCTTTTGTATTTAATACCGATGCAATTTGTGTGATTCTTCGTCAATAAGAAGGTCCAATGGATACAGTAAACCTGGAGTGATGCATCGGAATCTATAACTAGTGTCACAGGAATGGTTTAATACATAGACAGTAAGAAGAGTCAGTCTTCTTGTACTTAATTCGGCATTGTGCCTTTTGTATTTAATTGCGATGCAATTTCTGTGTTTAATCGTCAATAAGAAGGTCCAAGGGATATAGTAAACCTGAAGCGAGGCATCGGAATCTATAACTAGTGTCACAGGAATGGTTCAAAACATAGTCAGTAAGAAGAGTAAGACTTCTTGTACTTAAGTCAGCATTGTGCCTTTTGTATTTAATTCCGATGCAATTTGTGTGTTTCTTCGTCAATATAAAGGTCCTAGGGTTACAGTAAACCTGGAGTGAAGCATCGGAATCTATAACTAGTGTCACAATAATGGTTCAAAACATAGACAGTATGAAGAGTCAGTCTTCTTGTACTTAAGTCGGCCTTGTGCCTTTTGTATTTAATTCCGATGCAATTTCGGTGTTTCATCGTCAATAAGAAGGTCCAAGGGATACAGTAAACCTGAAGTGAAGCATCGGAATCTATAACTAGTGTCACAGGAATGGTTCAAAACATAGTCAGTAAGAAGAGTCAGTCTTCTTGTATTTAAGTCGGCATTGTGCATTTTCTATTTAATTCCGATGCAATTTCTCTGTTTCATCGTCAATAACAAGGTCCAAGGGATACAGTAAATCTGTAGTGAAGCATCGGAATCTATAACTAGTGTCAATGGAATGGTTCAAAACATAGACAGTAAGAAGAGTCAGTCTTCTTGTACTTAAGTCGGCATTGTGCCTTTTGTATTTAATTCCGATGCAATGTCTGTGTTTCATTGTCAATAAGAAGGTCCAAGGGATACAGTAAACCTGGAGCGAAGCATCGGAATCTATAACTAGTGTCACAGGAATGGTTCAAAACATAGACAGTAAGAAGAGTCAGTCTTCTTGTACTTAAGTCGGCATTGTGCCTTTTGTATTTAATTCCGAAGCCATTTCTGTGTTTCATCGTCAATAAGAAAGTCACAGGGATACACTAAACCTGAAGTGAGGCATCGGAATCTATAGCTAGTGTCACAGGAATGGTTCAAAGCATTGTCAGTAACAAGAATCAGTCTTCTTGTACTTAAGTCGGCATTGTGCCTTTTGTATTTAATTCCGATGCAATTTCTGTGTTTCATCGTCAATAAGAAGGTCCAAGGGATACAGTAAACCTGGAGTGTAGTATCGTAATCTGTAACTAGTGTCACAGGAATGGTTCAAAACATAGACAGTAAGAAGAGACAGTCTTCGTATACTTAAGTCGGCATTGTACCTTTTGTATTTAATTCCGATGCAATTTCTGTGTTTCGTTGCCAATAAGATGGTCCAAGGGATACAGTAAACCTTAATGAAGCATCGGAATCTATAGCTAGTGTCACAGGAATTGTTCAAAACATAGTCAGTAACAAGAATCAGTCTTCTTGTACTTAAGTCGGCATTGTGCCTTTTGTATTTAATTCCGAAGCCATTTCTGTGTTTCGTCGTCAATAAGAAAGTCAGAGGGATACACTAAACCTGAAGTGAAGCATCGGAATCTATAGCTAGTGTCACAGGAATGGTTCAAAACATAGTCAGTAAGAAGAGTAAGACTTCTTGTACTTAAGTCGGCATTGTGCCTTTTGTATTTAATTCCGATGCAATTTGTGTGTTTCTTCGTCAATAAGATGGTCCAAGGGATACAGTAAACCTGGAGTGAAGGATCGGAATCTATAACTAGTGTCACAGGAATGGTTCAAAACATAGTCAGTAAGAAGAGTCAGTCTTCTTGTACTTAAGTCGGCATTGTGCATTTTCCATTTAATTCCGATGCAATTTCTGTGTTTCATCGTCAATAACAAGGTCCAAGGGATACAGTAAATCTGTAGTGAAGCATCGGAATCTATAACAAGTGTCAATGGAATGGTTCAAAACATAGACAGTAAGAAGAGTCAGTCTTCTTGTACTTAAGTCGGCATTGTGCCTTTTGTATTTAATTCCGATGCAATTTCTGTGTTTCATTGTCAATAAGAAGGTCCAAGGGATACAGTAAACCTGGAGCGAAGCATCGGAATCTATAACTAGTGTCACAGGAATGGTTCAAAACATAGACAGTAAGAAGAGTCAGTCTTCTTGTACTTAAGTCGGCATTGTGCCTTTTGTGTTTAATTCCGAAGCCATTTCTGTGTTTCATCGTCAATAAGAAAGTCACAGGGAAACACTAAACCTGAAGTGAGACATCGGAATCTATAGCTAGTGTCACAGGAATGGTTCAAAGCATTGTCAGTAACAAGAATCAGTCTTCTTGTACTTAAGTCGGCATTGTGCCATTTGTATTTAATTCCGATGCAATTTCTGTGTTTCTTCGTCAATATGAAGGTCCAAGGGATACAGTAAACCTGGAGTGAAGCATCGGAATCTATAACTAGTGTCACAGGAATGGTTCAAAACATAGTCAGTAAGAAGAGTCAGTCTTCTTGTACTTAAGTCGGCATTGTGCCTTTTGTATTTAATACCGATGCAATTTGTGTGATTCTTCGTCAATAAGAAGGTCCAAGGGATACAGTAAACCTGGAGTGATGCATCGGAATCTATAACTAGTGTCACAGGAATGGTTCAAAGCATAGACAGTAAGAAGAGTCAGTCTTCTTGTACTTAATTCGGCATTGTGCCTTTTGTATTTAATTCCGATGCAATTTCTGTGTTTAATCGTCAATAAGAAGGTCCAAGGGATATAGTAAACCTGAAGCGAGGCATCGGAATCTATAACTAGTGTCACAGGAATGGTTCAAAACGTAGTCAGTAGGAAGAGTCAGTCATCATGTACTTAAGTCGGCCTTGTGCCTTTTGTATTTAATTCCGATACAATTTCTGTGTTTCATCGTCATTAAGATGGTCCAAGGGATACAGGAAACCTGAAGTGAAGCATCGTAATCTATAACGAGTGTCACAGGAATGGTTCAAATCATAGACAGTAGGAAGAGTCTGTCTTCTTGTACTTAAGTCGGCATTGTGCCTTTTGTATTTAATTCCGAATCAATTTCTGTGTTTCAGCGTCAATAAGAAGGTCCAAGGGATACAGTAAACCTGAAGTGAAGGATCGGAATCTAAAACGAGTGTCACAGGAATGGTTCAAACCATAGACAGTAGGAAGAATCAGTCTTCCTGTACTTAAGTCGGCATTGTGCCTTTTGTATTTAATTCCGATGCAATTTCTGTGTTTCATCGTCTATAAGAAGGTCCAAGGGATACAGTAAACCTGGAGTGTAGCATCGCAATCTATAACTAGTGTCACAGGAATGGTTCAAATCATAGACAGTAAGAAGAGTCAGTCTTCGTGTACTTAAGTCGGCATTTTGCCTTTTGTATTTAATTCCGAAGCAATTTCTGTGTTTCATCGTCAATAAGAAGGTCCAAGGGATACAGTAAACCTGAAGTGATGCATCGGAATCTATAACTAGTGTCACAGGAATGGTTCAGAACATAGTCAGTAAGAAGAGTCAGTCGTCTTGTACTTAAGTCGGCATTGTGCTTTTTCTAATTAATTCCGATGCAATTTCTGTGTTTCATCGTCAATACGAAGGTCTAAGGGATACAGTAAACCTCAAGTGAAGCAACGGTATCTATAACTAGTTTCACAGGAATGGTTCAAATCATAGTCAGTAGGAAGAGTCGGTCATCATGTACTTAAGTCGGCATTGTGCCTTTTGTATTTGATTCCGATGCAATTTATGTGTTTCATTGTCAATAAGAAGGTCCAAGGGATCCAGTAAACCTGGAGCGAAGCATCGGAATCTATAACGAGTGTCACAGGAATTGTTCAAAACATAGACAGTAGGAAGAATCAGTCTTCCTGTACTTAAGTCGGCATTGTGCCTTTTGTATTTAATACCGATACAATTTCTGTGTTTCATCGTCAATGAGAAGGTCCAAGGGATTCAGTAAACCTCAAGAGAAGCATCGGTATCAATAACTAGTGCCACAGGAATGGTTCAAACCATATTCAGTAGGAGGAGTAGGTCATCTTGTACTTAAGTCGGCATTGTGCCTTTTGTATTTAATTCCGATGCAATTTGTGTGTTTCTTCGTCAATATAAAGGTCCTAGGGTTACAGTAAACCTGGAGTGAAGCATCGGAATCTATAACTAGTGTCACAATAATGGTTCAAAACATAGACAGTATGAAGAGTCAGTCTTCTTGTACTTAAGTCGGCCTTGTGCCTTTTGTATTTAATTCCGATGCAATTTCGGTGTTTCATCGTCAATAAGAAGGTCCAAGGGATACAGTAAACCTGAAGTGAAGCATCGGAATCTATAACTAGTGTCACAGGAATGGTTCAAAACATAGTCAGTAAGAAGAGTCAGTCTTCTTGTACTTAAGTCGGCATTGTGCCTTATGTATTTAATTCCGATGCAATTTCTGTGTTTCATCGTCAATAAGAAGGTCCAAGGTATACAGTTAACCTAACGTGAAACATCGGAATCTATAACTAGTGTCAAAGGAATGGTTCAAAACATAGTCAGTAGGAAGAGTCAGACTTCATGTGCTTAAGTCGGCATTGTGCCTTTTGTATTTAATACCGATACAATTTCTGTGTTTCGTCGTCAATAAGAAGGTCCAAGGGATACAGTAAACCTGGAGTGTAGCATCGGAATCTGTAACTAGTGTCACAGGAATGGTTCAAAACATAGACAGTAAGAAGAGACAGTCTTCGTGTACTTAAGTCGGCATTGTGCCTTTCGTATTTAATTCCGATGCAATTTCTGTGTTTCGTTGTCAATAAGAAGGTCCAAGGGATACAGTAAACCTTAATGAAGCATCGGAATCTATAACTAGTGTCACAGGAATGGTTCAAAACATAGACAGTAAGAAGAGACAGTCTTCGTGTACTTAAGTCGGCATTGTGCCTTTTGTATTTAATTCCGATGCAATTTCTGTGTTACGTTGTCAATAAGATGGTCCAAGGGATACAGTAAACCTTAATGAAGCATCGGAATCTATAGCTAGTGTCACAGGAATTGTTCAAAACATAGTCAGTAACAAGAATCTGTCTTCTTGTACTTAAGTCGGCATTGTGCCTTTTGTATTTAATTCCGAAGCCATTTCTGTGTTTCGTCGTCAATAAGAAAGTCAGAGGGATACACTAAACCTGAAGTGAAGCATCGGAATCTATAGCTAGTGTCACAGAAATGGTTCAAAACATAGTCAGTAAGAAGAGTAAGACTTCTTGTACTTAAGTCGGCATTGTGCCTTTTGTATTTAATTCCGATGCAATTTGTGTGTTTCTTCGTCAATAAGAAGGTCCAAGGGATACAGTAAACCTGGAGTGAAGGATCGGAATCTATAACTAGTGTCACAGGAATGGTTCAAAACATAGTCAGTAAGAAGAGTCAGTCTTCTTGTACTTAAGTCGGCATTGTGCATTTTCTATTTAATTCCGATGCAATTTCTGTGTTTCATCGTCAATAACAAGGTCCAAGGGATACAGTAAATCTGTAGTGAAGCATGGGAATCTATAACAAGTGTCAATGGAATGGTTCAAAACATAGACAGTAAGAAGAGTCAGTCTTCTTGTACTTAAGTCAGCATTGTGCCTTTTGTATTTAATTCCGATGCAATTTCTGTGTTTCATTGTCAATAAGAAGGTCCAAGGGATACAGTAAACCTGGAGCGAAGCATCGGAATCTATAACTAGTGTCACAGGAATGGTTCAAAACATAGACAGTAAGAAGAGTCAGTCTTCTTGTACTTAAGTCGGCATTGTGCCTTTTGTATTTAATTCCGAAGCCATTTCTGTGTTTCATCGTCAATAAGAAAGTCACAGGGAAACACTAAACCTGAAGTGAGACATCGGAATCTATAGCTAGTGTCACAGGAATGGTTCAAAGCATTGTCAGTAACAAGAATCAGTCTTCTTGTACTTAAGTCGGCATTGTGCCATTTGTATTTAATTCCGATGCAATTTCTGTGTTTCTTCGTCAATATGAAGGTCCAAGGGATACAGTAAACCTGGAGTGAAGCATCGGAATCTATAACTAGTGTCACAGGAATGGTTCAAAACATAGTCAGTAACAAGAGTCAGTCTTCTTGTACTTAAGTCGGCATTGTGCCTTTTGTATTTAATACCGATGCAATTTGTGTGATTCTTCGTCAATAAGAAGGTCCAAGGGATACAGTAAACCTGGAGTGATGCATCGGAATCTATAACTAGTGTCACAGGAATGGTTCAAAACATAGACAGTAAGAAGAGTCAGTCTTCTTGTACTTATTTCGGCATTGTGCCTTTTGTATTTAATTCCGATGCAATTTCTGTGTTTAATCGTCAATAAGAAGGTCCAAGGGATATAGTAAACCTGAAGCGAGGCATCGGAATCTATAACTAGTGTCACAGGAATGGTTCAAAACGTAGTCAGTAGGAAGAGTCAGTCATCATGTACTTAAGTCGGCCTTGTGCCTTTTGTATTTAATTCCGATACAATTTCTGTGTTTCATCGTCATTAAGATGGTCCAAGGGTTACAGGAAACCTGAAGTGAAGCATCGTAATCTATAACGAGTGTCACAGGAATGGTTCAAATCATAGACAGTAGGAAGAGTCTGTCTTCTTGTACTTAAGTCGGCATTGTGCCTTTTGTATTTAATTCCGAATCAATTTCTGTGTTTCAGCGTCAATAAGAAGGTCCAAGGGATACAGTAAACCTGAAGTGAAGGATCGGAATCTAAAACGAGTGTCACAGGAATGGTTCAAACCATAGACAATAGGAAGAATCAGTCTTCCTGTACTTAAGTCGGCATTGTGCCTTTTGTATTTAATTCCGATGCAATTTCTGTGTTTCATCGTCAATAAGAAGGTCCAAGGGATACAGTATACCTGGAGTGTAGCATCGGAATCTATAACTAGTGTCACAGGAATGGTTCAAATCATAGACAGTAAGAAGAGTCAGTCTTCGTGTACTTAAGTCGGCATTTTGCCTTTTGTATTTAATTCCGAAGCAATTTCTGTGTTTCATCGTCAATAAGAAGGTCCAAGGGATACAGTAAACCTGAAGTGATGCATCGGAATCTATAACTAGTGTCACAGGAATGGTTCAGAACATAGTCAGTAAGAAGAGTCAGTCTTCTTGTACTTAAGTCGGCATTGTGCTTTTTCTAATTAATTCCGATGCAATTTCTGTGTTTCATCGTCAATACGAAGAACTAAGGGATACAGTAAACCTCAAGTGAAGCATCGGTATCTATAACTAGTTTCACAGGAATGGTTCAAATCATAGTCAGTAGGAAGAGTCGGTCATCATGTACTTAAGTCGGCATTGTGCCTTTTGTATTTGATTCCGATGCAATTTATGTGTTTCATTGTCAATAAGAAGGTCCAAGGGATACAGTAAACCTGGAGCGAAGCATCGGAATCTATAACGAGTGTCACAGGAATTGTTCAAAACATAGACAGTAGGAAGAATCAGTCTTCCTGTACTTAAGTCGGCATTGTGCCTTTTGTATTTAATACCGATACAATTTCTGTGTTTCATCGTCAATGAGAAGGTCCAAGGGATTCAGTAAACCTCAAGAGAAGCATCGGTATCAATAACTAGTGCCACAGGAATGGTTCAAACCATATTCAGTAGGAGGAGTAGGTCATCATGTACTTAAGTCGGCATTGTGCCTTTTGTATTTAATTCCGATGCAATTTGTGTGTTTCTTCGTCAATATAAAGGTCCTAGGGTTACAGTAAACCTGGAGTGAAGCATCGGAATCTATAACTAGTGTCACAGGAATGGTTCAAAACATAGTCAGTAAGAAGAGTCAGTCTTCTTGTACTTAAGTCGGCATTGTGCCTTATGTATTTAATTCCGATGCAATTTCTGTGTTTCATCGTCAATAAGAAGGTCCAAGGTATACAGTTAACCTAAAGTGAAACATCGGAATCTATAACTAGTGTCAAAGGAATGGTTCAAAACATAGTCAGTAGGAAGAGTCAGACTTCATGTACTTAAGTCGGCATTGTGCCTTTTGTATTTAATACCGATACAATTTCTGTGTTTCATCGTCAATAAGAAGGTCCAAGGGATACAGTAAACCTGGAGTGTAGCATCGGAATCTGTAACTAGTGTCACAGGAATGGTTCAAAACATAGACAGTAAGAAGAGACAGTCTTCGTGTACTTAAGTCGGCATTGTGCCTTTCGTATTTAATTCCGATGCAATTTCTGTGTTTCGTTGTCAATAAGAAGGTCCAAGGGATACAGTAAACCTTAATGAAGCATCGGAATCTATAACTAGTGTCACAGGAATGGTTCAAAACATAGACAGTAGGAAGAGTCTGTCTTCTTGTACTTAAGTCGGCATTGTGCCTTTTGTATTTAATTCCGATTCAATTTCTGTGTTTCAGCGTCAATAAGAAGGTCCAAGGGATACAGTAAACCTGAAGTGAAGCATCGGAATCTATAGCGAGTGTCACAGGAATTGTTCAAAACATAGACAGTAGGAAGAATCAGTCTTCCTGTACTTAAGTCGGCATTGTGCCTTTTGTATTTAATACCGATACAATTTCTGTGTTTCATCGTCAATGAGAAGGTCCAAGGGATTCAGTAAACCTCAAGAGAAGCATCGGTATCAATAATTAGTGCCACACTAATGGTTCAAACCATATTCAGTAGGAGGAGTAGGTCATCATGTACTTAAGTCGGCATTGTGCCTTTTGTATTTAATTCCGATGCAATTTGTGTGTTTCTTCGTCAATATAAAGGTCCTAGGGTTACAGTAAACCTGGAGTGAAGCATCGGAATCTATAACTAGTGTCACAATAATGGTTCAAAACATAGACAGTATGAAGAGTCAGTCTTCTTGTACTTAAGTCGGCCTTGTGCCTTTTGTATTTAATTCCGATGCAATTTCGGTGTTTCATTGTCAATAAGAAGGTCCAAGGGATACAGTAAACCTGAAGTGAAGCATCGGAATCTAGTGTCACAGGAATGGTTCAAAACATAGTCAGTAAGAAGAGTCAGTCTTCTTGTACTTAAGTCGGCATTGTGCCTTTTCTATTTAATTCCGATGCAATTTCTGCGTTTCATCGTCAATAACAAGGTCCAAGGGATACAGTAAACCTGGAGTGAAGCATCGGACTCTTCAACTGGTGTCAATGGAATGGTTCAAAACGTAGACAGTAAGAAGAGTCAGTCTTCTTGTACGTAAGTCGGCATTGTGCCTTTTGTATTTAATTCCGATGCAATTTCTGTGTTTCGTTGTCAATAAGAAGGTCCAAGGGATACAGTAAACCTTAATGAAGCATCGTAATCTATAACTAGTGTCACAGGAATGGTTCAAAACATAGACAGTAAGAAGAGTCAGTCTTCTTGTACTTAAGCGGCATTGTGCCTTTTGTATTTAATTCCGAAGCAATTTCTGTGTGTCATCGTCAATAAGAAAGTCAGAGGGATACACTAAACTTGAAGTGAAGCATCGGAATCTATAACTAGTGTCACAGGAATGGTTCAAAACATAGTCAGTAACAAGAGTCCGTCTTCTTGTACTTAAACCGGCATTGTGCCTTTTGTATTTAATACCGATGCAATTTGTGTGATTCTTCGTCAATAAGAAGGTCCAATGGATACAGTAAACCTGCAGTGATGCATCGGAATCTATAACTAGTGTCACAGGAATGGTTCAATACATAGACAGTAAGAAGAGTCAGTCTTCTTGTACTTAATTCGGCATTGTGCCTTTTGTATTTAATTGCGATGCAATTTCTGTGTTTAATCGTCAATAAGAAGGTCCAAGGGATATAGTAAACCTGAAGCGAGGCATCGGAATCTATAACTAGTGTCACAGGAATGGTTCAAAATATAGTCAGTAAGAAGAGTAAGACTTCTTGTACTTAAGTCGGCATTGTGCCTTTTGTATTTAATTCCGATGCAATTTGTGTGTTTCTTCGTCAATATAAAGGTCCTAGGGTTACAGTAAACCTGGAGTGAAGCATCGGAATCTATAACGAGTGTCACAGGAATGGTTCAAAACATAGACAGTATGAAGAGTCAGTCTTCTTGTACTTATGTCGGCCTTTTGCCTTTTGTATTTAATTCCGATGCAATTTCGGTGTTTCATCGTCAATAAGAAGGTCCAAGGGATACAGTAAACCTGAACTGAAGCATCGGAATCTATAACTAGTGTCACAGGAATGGTTCAAAACATAGTCAGTAAGAAGAGTCAGTCTTCTTGTACTTAAGTCGGCATTGTGCCTTTTCTATTTAATTCCGATGCAATTTCTGTGTTTCATCGTCAATAACAAGGTCCAAGGGATATAGTAAACCTGGAGTGAAGCATCGGAATCTACAACTAGTGTCAATGGAATGGTTCAAACGTAGACAGTAAGAAGAGTCAGTCTTCTTGTACTTAAGTCGGCATTGTGCCTTTTGTATTTAATACCGATGCAATTTGTGTGATTCTTCGTCAATAAGAAGGTCCAAGGGATACAGTAAACCTGGAGTGATGCATCGGAATCTATAACTAGTGTCACAGGAATGGTTCAAAACATAGACAGTAAGAAGAGTCAGTCTTCTTGTACTTAATTCGGCATTGTGCCTTTTGTATTTGATTGCGATGCAATTTCTGTGTTTAATCGTCAATAAGAAGGTCCAAGGGATATAGTAAACCTGAAGCGAGGCATCGGAATCTATAACTAGTGTCACAGGAATGGTTCAAAACGTAGTCAGTAGGAAGAGTCAGTCATCATGTACTTATGTCGGCCTTGTGCCTTTTGTATTTAATTCCGATTCAATTTCTGTGTTTCAGCGTCAATAAGAAGGTCCAAGGGATGCAGTAAACCTGAAGTGAAGGATCGGAATCTATAACGAGTGTCACAGGAATGGTTCAAAACATAGACAGTAGGAAGAATCAGTCTTCCTGTACTTAAGTCGGCATTGTGCCTTTTGTATTTAATTCCGATGCAATTTCTGTGTTTCATCGTCAATAACAAGGTCCAAGGGATACAGTAAACCTGGAGTGTAGCATCGGAATCTATAACTAGTGTCACAGGAATGGTTCAAATCATAGACAGTAAGAAGAGTCAGTCTTCGTGTACTTAAGTCGGCATTTTGCCTTTTGTATTTAATTCCGAAGCAATTTCTGTGTTTCATCGTCAATAAGAAAGTCCAAGGGATACAGTAAACCTGAAGTGATGCATCGGAATCTATAACTAGTGTCACAGGAATGGTTCAAAACATAGTCAGTAAGAAGAGTCAGTCTTCTTGTACTTAAGTCGGCATTGTGCTTTTTCCAGTTAATTCCGATGCAATTTCTGTGTTTCATCGTCAATACGAAGGTCCAAGGGATACAGTAAACCTCAAGTGAAGCATCGGTATCTATAACTAGTGTCACAGGAATGGTTCAAATCATAGACAGTAGGAAGAGTCGGTCATCATGTACTTAAGTCGGCATTGTGCCTTTTGTATTTGATTCCGATGCAATTTATGTGTTTCATTGTCAATAAGAAGGTCCAAGGGATACAGTAAACCTGGAGCGAAGCACCGTAATCTATAACTAGTGTCACAGGAATGGTTCAAAACATAGACAGTAAGAAGAGTCAGTCTTCTTGTACTTAAGTCGGCATTGTGCCTTATGTATTTAATTCCGATGCAATTTCTGTGTTTCATCGTCAATAAGAAGGTCCAAGGTATACAGTTAACCTAAAGTGAAACATCGGAATCTATAACTAGTGTCAAAGGAATGGTTCAAAACATAGTCAGTAGGAAGAGTCAGACTTCATGTACTTAAGTCGGCATTGTGCCTTTTGTATTTAATACCGATACAATTTCTGTGTTTCATCGTCAATAAGAAGGTCCAAGGGATACAGTAAACCTGGAGTGTAGCATCGGAATCTGTAACTAGTGTCACAGGAATGGTTCAAAACATAGACAGTAAGAAGAGACAGTCTTCGTGTACTTAAGTCGGCATTGTGCCTTTCGTATTTAATTCCGATGCAATTTCTGTGTTTCGTTGTCAATAAGAAGGTCCAAGGGATACAGTAAACCTTAATGAAGCATCGGAATCTATAACTAGTGTCACAGGAATGGTTCAAAACATAGACAGTAGGAAGAGTCTGTCTTCTTGTACTTAAGTCGGCATTGTGCCTTTTGTATTTAATTCCGATTCAATTTCTGTGTTTCAGCGTCAATAAGAAGGTCCAAGGGATACAGTAAACCTGAAGTGAAGCATCGGAATCTATAGCGAGTGTCACAGGAATTGTTCAAAACATAGACAGTAGGAAGAATCAGTCTTCCTGTACTTAAGTCGGCATTGTGCCTTTTGTATTTAATACCGATACAATTTCTGTGTTTCATCGTCAATGAGAAGGTCCAAGGGATTCAGTAAACCTCAAGAGAAGCATCGGTATCAATAATTAGTGCCACACTAATGGTTCAAACCATATTCAGTAGGAGGAGTAGGTCATCATGTACTTAAGTCGGCATTGTGCCTTTTGTATTTAATTCCGATGCAATTTGTGTGTTTCTTCGTCAATATAAAGGTCCTAGGGTTACAGTAAACCTGGAGTGAAGCATCGGAATCTATAACTAGTGTCACAATAATGGTTCAAAACATAGACAGTATGAAGAGTCAGTCTTCTTGTACTTAAGTCGGCCTTGTGCCTTTTGTATTTAATTCCGATGCAATTTCGGTGTTTCATTGTCAATAAGAAGGTCCAAGGGATACAGTAAACCTGAAGTGAAGCATCGGAATCTAGTGTCACAGGAATGGTTCAAAACATAGTCAGTAAGAAGAGTCAGTCTTCTTGTACTTAAGTCGGCATTGTGCCTTTTCTATTTAATTCCGATGCAATTTCTGCGTTTCATCGTCAATAACAAGGTCCAAGGGATACAGTAAACCTGGAGTGAAGCATCGGAATCTTCAACTGGTGTCAATGGAATGGTTCAAAACGTAGACAGTAAGAAGAGTCAGTCTTCTTGTACGTAAGTCGGCATTGTGCCTTTTGTATTTAATTCCGATGCAATTTCTGTGTTTCGTTGTCAATAAGAAGGTCCAAGGGATACAGTAAACCTTAATGAAGCATCGTAATCTATAACTAGTGTCACAGGAATGGTTCAAAACATAGACAGTAAGAAGAGTCAGTCTTCTTGTACTTAAGCGGCATTGTGCCTTTTGTATTTAATTCCGAAGCAATTTCTGTGTGTCATCGTCAATAAGAAAGTCAGAGGGATACACTAAACTTGAAGTGAAGCATCGGAATCTATAACTAGTGTCACAGGAATGGTTCAAAACATAGTCAGTAACAAGAGTCCGTCTTCTTGTACTTAAACCGGCATTGTGCCTTTTGTATTTAATACCGATGCAATTTGTGTGATTCTTCGTCAATAAGAAGGTCCAATGGATACAGTAAACCTGCAGTGATGCATCGGAATCTATAACTAGTGTCACAGGAATGGTTCAATACATAGACAGTAAGAAGAGTCAGTCTTCTTGTACTTAATTCGGCATTGTGCCTTTTGTATTTAATTGCGATGCAATTTCTGTGTTTAATCGTCAATAAGAAGGTCCAAGGGATATAGTAAACCTGAAGCGAGGCATCGGAATCTATAACTAGTGTCACAGGAATGGTTCAAAATATAGTCAGTAAGAAGAGTAAGACTTCTTGTACTTAAGTCGGCATTGTGCCTTTTGTATTTAATTCCGATGCAATTTGTGTGTTTCTTCGTCAATATAAAGGTCCTAGGGTTACAGTAAACCTGGAGTGAAGCATCGGAATCTATAACGAGTGTCACAGGAATGGTTCAAAACATAGACAGTATGAAGAGTCAGTCTTCTTGTACTTATGTCGGCCTTTTGCCTTTTGTATTTAATTCCGATGCAATTTCGGTGTTTCATCGTCAATAAGAAGGTCCAAGGGATACAGTAAACCTGAACTGAAGCATCGGAATCTATAACTAGTGTCACAGGAATGGTTCAAAACATAGTCAGTAAGAAGAGTCAGTCTTCTTGTACTTAAGTCGGCATTGTGCCTTTTCTATTTAATTCCGATGCAATTTCTGTGTTTCATCGTCAATAACAAGGTCCAAGGGATATAGTAAACCTGGAGTGAAGCATCGGAATCTACAACTAGTGTCAATGGAATGGTTCAAACGTAGACAGTAAGAAGAGTCAGTCTTCTTGTACTTAAGTCGGCATTGTGCCTTTTGTATTTAATACCGATGCAATTTGTGTGATTCTTCGTCAATAAGAAGGTCCAAGGGATACAGTAAACCTGGAGTGATGCATCGGAATCTATAACTAGTGTCACAGGAATGGTTCAAAACATAGACAGTAAGAAGAGTCAGTCTTCTTGTACTTAATTCGGCATTGTGCCTTTTGTATTTGATTGCGATGCAATTTCTGTGTTTAATCGTCAATAAGAAGGTCCAAGGGATATAGTAAACCTGAAGCGAGGCATCGGAATCTATAACTAGTGTCACAGGAATGGTTCAAAACGTAGTCAGTAGGAAGAGTCAGTCATCATGTACTTATGTCGGCCTTGTGCCTTTTGTATTTAATTCCGATTCAATTTCTGTGTTTCAGCGTCAATAAGAAGGTCCAAGGGATACAGTAAACCTGAAGTGAAGGATCGGAATCTATAACGAGTGTCACAGGAATGGTTCAAAACATAGACAGTAGGAAGAGTCAGTCTTCGTGTACTTAAGTCGGCATTTTGCCTTTTGTATTTAATTCCGAAGCAATTTCTGTGTTTCATCGTCAATAAGAAAGTCCAAGGGATACAGTAAACCTGAAGTGATGCATCGGAATCTATAACTAGTGTCACAGGAATGGTTCAAAACATAGTCAGTAAGAAGAGTCAGTCTTCTTGTACTTAAGTCGGCATTGTGCTTTTTCCAGTTAATTCCGATGCAATTTCTGTGTTTCATCGTCAATACGAAGGTCCAAGGGATACAGTAAACCTCAAGTGAAGCATCGGTATCTATAACTAGTGTCACAGGAATGGTTCAAATCATAGACAGTAGGAAGAGTCGGTCATCATGTACTTAAGTCGGCATTGTGCCTTTTGTATTTGATTCCGATGCAATTTATGTGTTTCATTGTCAATAAGAAGGTCCAAGGGATACAGTAAACCTGGAGCGAAGCACCGTAATCTATAACTAGTGTCACAGGAATGGTTCAAAACATAGACAGTAAGAAGAGTCAGTCTTCTTGTACTTAAGTCGGCATTGTGCCTTATGTATTTAATTCCGATGCAATTTCTGTGTTTCATCGTCAATAAGAAGGTCCAAGGTATACAGTTAACCTCAAGTGAAACATCGGAATCTATAACTAGTGTCACAGGAATGGTTCAAAACATAGTCAGTAGCAAGAGTCAGACTTCATGTACTTAAGTCGGCATTGTGCCTTTTGAATTTAATACCGATACAATTTCTGTGTTTCATCGTCAATAAGAAGGTCCAAGGGATACAGTAAACCTGGAGTGTAGCATCGGAATCTGTAACTAGTGTCACAGGAATGGTTCAAAACATAGTCAGTAAGAAGAGACAGTCTTCGTGTACTTAAGTCGGCATTGTGCCTTTTGTATTTAATTCCGATGCAATTTCTGTGTTTCGTTGTCAATAAGAAGGTCCAAGGGATACAGTAAACCTGGAGTGATGCATCGGAATCTATAACTAGTGTCACAGGAATGGTTAAAACATAGACAGTAAGAAGAGTCAGTCTTCTTGTACTTAAGTCGGCATTGTGCCTTTTGTATTTAATTCCGAAGCCATTTCTGTGTGTCATCGTCAATAAGAAAGTCAGAGGGATACACTAAACTTGAAGTGAAGCATCGGAATCTATAACTAGTGTCACAGGAATGGTTCAAAACATAGTCAGTAACAAGAGTCAGTCTTCTTGTACTTAAGTCGGCATTGTGCCTTTTGTATTTAATACCGATGCAATTTGTGTGATTCTTCGTCAATAAGAAGGTCCAAGGGATACAGTAAACCTGGAGTGATGCATCGGAATCTATAACTAGTGTCACAGGAATGGTTCAAAACGTAGGCAGTAAGAAGAGTTAGTCTTCTTGTACTTAATTCGGCATTGTGCCTTTTGTATTTAATTCCGATGCAATTTCTGTGTTTAATCGTCAATAAGAAGGTCCAAGGGATATAGTAAACCTGAAGCGAGGCATCGGAATCTATAACTAGTGTCACAGGAATGGTTCAAAACGTTGTCAGTAGGAAGAGTCAGTCTTCATGTACTTAAGTCGGCCTTGTGCCTTTTGTATTTAATTCCGATACAATTTCTGTGTTTCATCGTCATTAAGATGGTCCAAGGGATACAGTAAACCTGAAGTGAAGCATCGTAATCTATAACGAGTGTCACAGGAATGGTTCAAAGCATAGACAATAGGAGGAGTCTGTCTTCTTGTACTTAAGTCGGCATTGTGCCTTTTGTATTTAATTCCGATTCAATTTCTGTGTTTCAGCGTCAATAAGAAGGTCCAAGGGATACAGTAAACCTGAAGTGAAGCATCGGAATCTATAACGAGTGTCACAGGAATGGTTCAAAACATAGACAGTAGGAAGAATCAGTCTTCCTGTACTTAAGTCGGCATTGTGCCTTTTGTATTTAATACCGATACAATTTCTGTGTTTCATCGTCAATGAGAAGGTCCAAGGGATTCAGTAAACATCAAGAGAAGCATCGGTATCAATAACTAGTGCCACAGGAATGGTTCAAAACATATTCAGTAGGAGGAGTAGGTCATCATGTACTTAAGTCGGCATTGTGCCTTTTGTATTTAATTCCGATGCAATTTCTGTGTTTCATCGTCAATAAGAAGGTCCAAGGGATACAGTAAACCTCAAGTGAAGCATCGGAATCTATAACTAGTGTCACAGGAATTGTTCAAAACATAGACAGTAAGAAGAGTCAGTCCTCTTGTACTTAAGTCGGCATTGTGCCTTTTGTATTTAATTCCGATGCAATTTCTGTGTTTCATCGTCAATAAGAAGGTCCAAGGTATACAGTTAACCTCAAGTGAAACATCGGAATCTATAACTAGTGTCACAGGAATGGTTCAAAACATAGTCAGTAGCAAGAGTCAGACTTCATGTACTTAAGTCGGCATTGTGCCTTTTGAATTTAATACCGATACAATTTCTGTGTTTCATCGTCAATAAGAAGGTCCAAGGGATACAGTAAACCTGGAGTGTAGCATCGGAATCTGTAACTAGTGTCACAGGAATGGTTCAAAACATAGTCAGTAAGAAGAGACAGTCTTCGTGTACTTAAGTCGGCATTGTGCCTTTTGTATTTAATTCCGATGCAATTTCTGTGTTTCGTTGTCAATAAGAAGGTCCAAGGGATACAGTAAACCTGGAGTGATGCATCGGAATCTATAACTAGTGTCACAGGAATGGTTAAAACATAGACAGTAAGAAGAGTCAGTCTTCTTGTACTTAAGTCGGCATTGTGCCTTTTGTATTTAATTCCGAAGCCATTTCTGTGTGTCATCGTCAATAAGAAAGTCAGAGGGATACACTAAACTTGAAGTGAAGCATCGGAATCTATAACTAGTGTCACAGGAATGGTTCAAAACATAGTCAGTAACAAGAGTCAGTCTTCTTGTACTTAAGTCGGCATTGTGCCTTTTGTATTCAATACCGATGCAATTTGTGTGATTCTTCGTCAATAAGAAGGTCCAAGGGATACAGTAAACCTGGAGTGATGCATCGGAATCTATAACTAGTGTCACAGGAATGGTTCAAAACGTAGGCAGTAAGAAGAGTTAGTCTTCTTGTACTTAATTCGGCATTGTGCCTTTTGTATTTAATTCCGATGCAATTTCTGTGTTTAATCGTCAATAAGAAGGTCCAAGGGATATAGTAAACCTGAAGCGAGGCATCGGAATCTATAACTAGTGTCACAGGAATGGTTCAAAACGTTGTCAGTAGGAAGAGTCAGTCTTCATGTACTTAAGTCGGCCTTGTGCCTTTTGTATTTAATTCCGATACAATTTCTGTGTTTCATCGTCATTAAGATGGTCCAAGGGATACAGTAAACCTGAAGTGAAGCATCGTAATCTATAACGAGTGTCACAGGAATGGTTCAAAACATAGGCAATAGGAGGAGTCTGTCTTCTTGTACTTAAGTCGGCATTGTGCCTTTTGTATTTAATTCCGATTCAATTTCTGTGTTTCAGCGTCAATAAGAAGGTCCAAGGGATACAGTAAACCTGAAGTGAAGCATCGGAATCTATAACGAGTATCACAGGAATGGTTCAAAACATAGACAGTAGGAAGAATCAGTCTTCCTGTACTTAAGTCGGCATTTTGCCTTTTGTATTTAATACCGATACAATTTCTGTGTTTCATCGTCAATGAGAAGGTCCAAGGGATTCAGTAAACATCAAGAGAAGCATCGGTATCAATAACTAGTGCCACAGGAATGGTTCAAAACATATTCAGTAGGAGGAGTAGGTCATCATGTACTTAAGTCGGCATTGTGCCTTTTGTATTTGATTCCGATGCAATTTATGTGTTTCATTGTCAATAAGAAGGTCCAAGGGATACAGTAAACCTGGAGCGAAGCACCGTAATCTATAACTAGTGTCACAGGAATGGTTCAAAACATAGACAGTAAGAAGAGTCAGTCTTCTTGTACTTAAGTCGGCATTGTGCCTTATGTATTTAATTCCGATGCAATTTCTGTGTTTCATCGTCAACAAGAAGGTCCAAGGTATACAGTTAACCTCAAGTGAAACATCGGAATCTATAACTAGTGTCACAGGAATGGTTCAAAACATAGTCAGTAGGAAGAGTCAGACTTCATGTACTTAAGTCGGCATTGTGCCTTTTGAATTTAATACCGATACAATTTCTGTGTTTCATCGTCAATAAGAAGGTCCAAGGGATACAGTAAACCTGGAGTGTAGCATCGGAATCTGTAACTAGTGTCACAGGAATGGTTCAAAACATAGTCAGTAAGAAGAGACAGTCTTCGTGTACTTAAGTCGGCATTGTGCTTTTTGTATTTAATTCCGATGCAATTTCTGTGTTTCGTTGTCAGTAAGAAGGTCCAAGGGATACAGTAAACCTGGAGTGATGCATCGGAATCTATAACTAGTGTCACAGGAATGGTTAAAACATAGACAGTAAGAAGAGTCAGTCTTCTTGTACTTAAGTCGGCATTGTGCCTTTTGTATTTAATTCCGAAGCCATTTCTGTGTGTCATCGTCAATAAGAAAGTCAGAGGGATACACTAAACTTGAAGTGAAGCAACGGAATCTATAACTAGTGTCACAGGAATGGTTCAAAACATAGTCAGTAACAAGAGTCAGTCTTCTTGTACTTAAGTCGGCATTGTGCCTTTTGTATTTAATACCGATGCAATTTGTGTGATTCTTCGTCAATAAGAAGGTCCAAGGGATACAGTAAACCTGGAGTGATGCATCGGAATCTATAACTAGTGTCACAGGAATGGTTCAAAACGTAGGCAGTAAGAAGAGTTAGTCTTCTTGTACTTAATTTGGCATTGTGCCTTTTGTATTTAATTCCGATGCAATTTCTGTGTTTAATCGTCAATAAGAAGGTCCAAGGGATATAGTAAACCTGAAGCGAGGCATCGGAATCTATAACTAGTGTCACAGGAATGGTTCAAATCGTTGTCAGTAGGAAGAGTCAGTCTTCATGTACTTAAGTCGGCCTTGTGCCTTTTGTATTTAATTCCGATACAATTTCTGTGTTTCATTGTCATTAAGATGGTCCAAGGGATACAGTAAACCTGAAGTGAAGCATCGTAATCTATAACGAGTGTCACAGGAATGGTTCAAAACATAGACAATAGGAAGAGTCTGTCTTCTTGTACTTAAGTCGGCATTGTGCTTTTTGTATTTAATTCCGATGCAATTTCTGTGTTTCGTTGTCAATAAGAAGATCCAAGGGATACAGTAAACCTGGAGTGATGCATCGGAATCTATAACTAGTGTCACAGGAATGGTTAAAACATAGACAGTAAGAAGAGTCAGTCTTCTTGTACTTAAGTCGGCATTGTGCCTTTTGTATTTAATTCCGAAGCCATTTCTGTGTGTCATCGTCAATAAGAAAGTCAGAGGGATACACTAAACTTGAAGTGAAGCATCGGAATCTATAACTAGTGTCACAGGAATGGTTCAAAACATAGTCAGTAACAAGAGTCAGTCTTCTTGTACTTAAGTCGGCATTGTGCCTTTTGTATTTAATACCGATGCAATTTGTGTGATTCTTCGTCAATAAGAAGGTCCAAGGGATACAGTAAACCTGGAGTGATGCATCGGAATCTATAACTAGTGTCACAGGAATGGTTCAAAACGTAAGCAGTAAGAAGAGTTAGTCTTCTTGTACTTAATTCGGCATTGTGCCTTTTGTATTTAATTCCGATGCAATTTCTGTGTTTAATCGTCAATAAGAAGGTCCAAGGGATATAGTAAACCTGAAGCGAGGCATCGGAATCTATAACTAGTGTCACAGGAATGGTTCAAAACGTTGTCAGTAGGAAGAGTCAGTCTTCATGTACTTAAGTCGGCCTTGTGCCTTTTGTATTTAATTCCGATACAATTTCTGTGTTTCATCGTCATTAAGATGGTCCAAGGGATACAGTAAACCTGAAGTGAAGCATCGTAATCTATAACGAGTGTCACAGGAATGGTTCAAAACATAGACAGTAGGAAGAATCAGTCTTCCTGTACTTAAGTCGGCATTGTGCCTTTTGTATTTAATACCGATACAATTTCTGTGTTTCATCGTCAATGAGAAGGTCCAAGGGATTCAGTAAACATCAAGAGAAGCATCGGTATCAATAACTAGTGCCACAGGAATGTTTCAAAACATATTCAGTAGGAGGAGTAGGTCATCATGTACTTAAGTCGGCATTGTGCCTTTTGTATTTAATTCCGATGCAATTTCTGTGTTTCATCGTCAATAAGACGATCCAAGGGATACAGTAAACCTCCAGTGAAGCATCGGAATCTATAACTAGTGTCACAGGAATTGTTCAAAACATAGACAGTAAGAAGAGTCAGTCCTCTTGTACTTAAGTCGGCATTGTGCCTTTTGTAATTAATTCCGATCCATTTCTGTGTTTCATCGTCAATAAGAAGGTCAGAGGGATACACTAAACCTGAAGTGAAGCATCGGAATCTATAGCTAGTGTCACAGGAATGGTTTAAAACATAGTCAGTAAGAAGAGTAAGACTTCTTGTACTTAAGTCGGCATTGTGTCTTTTGTATTTAATTCCGATGCAATTCGTGTGTTTCTTCGTCAATAAGAAGGTCCAAGGGATACAGTAAACCTGAAGTGAAGCATCGGAATCTATAGCTGGTGTCACAGGAATGGTTCAAACATAGTCAGTAAAATGTGTCAGTCTTCTTGTCCTTAAGTCGGCATTGTGCATTTTGTATTTAATACCGATGCAATTTGTGTGATTCTTCGTCAATAAGAAGGTCCAAGGGATACAGTAAACCTGGAGTGATGCATTGGAATCTATAACTAGTGTCACAGGAATGGTTCAAAACGTAGGCAGTAAGAAGAGTTAGTCTTCTTGTACTTAATTCGGCATTGTGCCTTTTGTATTTAATTCCGATGCAATTTCTGTGTTTAATCGTCAATAAGAAGGTCCAAGGGATATAGTAAACCTGAAGCGAGGCATCGGAATCTATAACTAGTGTCACAGGAATGGTTCAAAACGTTGTCAGTAGGAAGAGTCAGTCTTCATGTACTTAAGTCGGCCTTGTGCCTTTTGTATTTAATTCCGATACAATTTCTGTGTTTCATCGTCATTAAGATGGTCCAAGGGATAAAGTAAACCTGAAGTGAAGCATCGTAATCTATAACGAGTGTCACAGGAATGGTTCAAAACATAGACAATAGGAAGAGTCTGTCTTCTTGTACTTAAGTCGGCATTGTGCCTTTTGTATTTAATTCCGATTCAATTTCTGTGTTTCAGCGTCAATAAGAAGGTCCAAGGGATACAGTAAACCTGAAGTGAAGCATCGGAATCTATAACGAGTGTCACAGGAATGGTTCAAAACATAGACAGTAGGAAGAATCAGTCTTCCTGTACTTAAGTCGGCATTGTGCCTTTTGTATTTAATACCGATACAATTTCTGTGTTTCATCGTCAATGAGAAGGTCCAAGGGATTCAGTAAACATCAAGAGAAGCATAGGTATCAATAACTAGTGCCACAGGAATGGTTCAAAACATATTCAGTAGGAGGAGTAGGTCATCATGTACTTAAGTCGGCATTGTGCCTTTTGTATTTAATTCCGATGCAATTTCTGTGTTTCATCGTCAATAAGAAGGTCCAAGGGATACAGTAAACCTCAAGTGAAGCATCGGAATCTATAACTAGTGTCACAGGAATTGTGCAAAACATAGACAGTAAGAAGAGTCAGTCCTCTTGTACTTAAGTCGGCATTGTGCCTTCTGTATTTAATTCCGATCCATTTCTGTGTTTCATCGTCAATAAGAAGGTCAGAGGGATACACTAAACCTGAAGTGAAGCAACGGAATCTATAGCTAGTGTCACAGGAATGGTTTAAAACATAGTCAGTAAGAAGAGTAAGACTTCTTGTACTTAAGTCGGCATTGTGTCTTTTGTATTTAATTCCGATGCAATTCGTGTGTTTCTTCGTCAATAAGAAGGTCCAAGGGATACAGTAAACCTGAAGTGAAGCATCGGAATCTATAGCTGGTGTCACAGGAATGGTTCAAACATAGTCAGTAAAATGTGTCAGTCTTCTTGTCCTTAAGTCGGCATTGTGCTTTTTGTATTTAATGCCGATGCAATTTATGTGTTTCATTGTCAATAAGAAGGTCCAAGGGATACAGTAAACCTGGAGCGAAGCATCGGAATCTACAACTAGTGTCAATGGAATGGTTCAAAACGTAGACAGTAAGAAGAGTCAGTCTTCTTGTACTTAAGTCGGCATTGTGCCTTTTGTATTTAATACCGATGCAATTTGTGTGATTCTTCGTCAATAAGAAGGTCCAAGGGATACAGTAAACCTGGAGTGATGCATCGGAATCTATAACTAGTGTCACAGGAATGGTTCAAAACATAGACAGTAAGAAGAGTCAGTCTTCTTGCACTTAATTCGGCATTGTGCCTTCTGTATTTAATTGCGATGCAATTTCTGTGTTTAATCGTCAATAAGAAGGTCCAAGGGATATAGTAAACCTGAAGCGAGGCATCGGAATCTATAACTAGTGTCACAGGAATGGTTCAAAACGTAGTCAGTAGGAAGAGTCAGTCATCATGTACTTAAGTCGGCCTTGTGCCTTTTGTATTTAATTCCGATTCAATTTCTGTGCTTCAGCGTCAATAAGAAGGTCCAAGTCATACAGTAAACCTGAAGTGAAGGATCGGAATCTATAACGAGTGTCACAGGAATGGTTCAAAACATAGACAGTAGGAAGAATCAGTCTTCCTGTACTTAAGTCGGCATTGTGCCTTTTGTATTTAATTCCGATGCAATTTCTGTGTTTCATCGTCAATAAGAAAGTCCAAGGGATACAGTAAACCTGAAGTGATGCATCGGAATCTATAACTAGTGTCACAGGAATGGTTCAAAACATAGTCAGTAAGAAGAGTCAGTCTTCTTGTACTTAAGTCGGCATTGTGCTTTTTCTAGTTAATTCCGATGCAATTTCTGTGTTTCATCGTCAATACGAAGGTCCAAGGGATACAGTAAACCGCAAGTGAAGCATCGGTATCTATAACTAGTGTCACAGGAATGGTTCAAATCACAGTCAGTAGGAAGAGTCGGTCATCATGTACTTAAGTCGGCATTGTGCCTTTTGTATTTGATTCCGATGCAATTTATGTGTTTCATTGTCAATAAGAAGGTCCAAGGGATACAGTAAACCTGGAGCGAAGCACCGTAATCTATAACTAGTGTCACAGGAATGGTTCAAAACATAGACAGTAAGAAGAGTCAGTCTTCTTGTACTTAAGTCGGCATTGTGCCTTATGTATTTAATTCCGATGCAATTTCTGTGTTTCATCGTCAACAAGAAGGTCCAAGGTATACAGTTAACCTCAAGTGAAACATCGGAATCTATAACTAGTGTCACAGGAATGGTTCAAAACATAGTCAGTAGGAAGAGTCAGACTTCATGTACTTAAGTCGGCATTGTGCCTTTTGAATTTAATACCGATACCATTTCTGTGTTTCATCGTCAATAAGAAGGTCCAAGGGATACAGTAAACCTGGAGTGTAGCATCGGAATCTGTAACTAGTGTCACAGGAATGGTTCAAAACATAGTCAGTAAGAAGAGACAGTCTTCGTGTACTTAAGTCGGCATTGTGCCTTTTGTATTTAATTCCGATGCAATTTCTGTGTTTCGTTGTCAATAAGAAGGTCCAAGGGATACAGTAAACCTGGAGTGATGCATCGGAATCTATAACTAGTGTCACAGGAATGGTTAAAACATAGACAGTAAGAAGAGTCAGTCTTCTTGTACTTAAGTCGGCATTGTGCCTTTTGTATTTAATTCCGAAGCCATTTCTGTGTGTCATCGTCAATAAGAAAGTCAGAGGGATACACTAAACTTGAAGTGAAGCATCGGAATCTATAACTAGTGTCACGGGAATGGTTCAAAACATAGTCAGTAACAAGAGTCAGTCTTCTTGTACTTAAGTCGGCATTGTGCCTTTTGTATTTAATACCGATGCAATTTGTGTGATTCTTCGTCAATAAGAAGGTCCAAGGGATACAGTAAACCTGGAGTGATGCATCGGAATCTATAACTAGTGTCACAGGAATGGTTCAAAACGGAGGCAGTAAGAAGAGTTAGTCTTCTTGTACTTAATTCGGCATTGTGCCTTTTGTATTTAATTCCGATGCAATTTCTGTGTTTAATCGTCAATAAGAAGGTCCAAGGGATATAGTAAACCTGAAGCGAGGCATCGGAATCTATAACTAGTGTCACAGGAATGGTTCAAAACGTTGTCAGTAGGAAGAGTCAGTCTTCATGTACTTAAGTCGGCCTTGTGCCTTTAGTATTTAATTCCGATACAATTTCTGTGTTTCATCGTCATTAAGATGGTCCAAGGGATACAGTAAACCTGAAGTGAAGCATCGTAATCTATAACGAGTGTCACAGGAATGGTTCAAAACATAGACAATAGGAAGAGTCTGTCTTCTTGTACTTAAGTCGGCATTGTGCCTTTTGTATTTAATACCGATACAATTTCTGTGTTTCATCGTCAATGAGAAGGTCCAAGGGATTCAGTAAACATCAAGAGAAGCATCGGTATCAATAACTAGTGCCACAGGAATGGTTCAAAACATATTCAGTAGGAGGAGTAGGTCATCATGTACTTAAGTCGGCATTGTGCCTTTTGTATTTAATTCCGATGCAATTTCTGTGTTTCATCGTCAATAAGAAGGTCCAAGGGATACAGTAAACCTCAAGTGAAGCATCGGAATCTATAACTAGTGTCACAGGAATTGTTCAAAACATAGACAGTAAGAAGAGTCAGTCCTCTTGTACTTAAGTCGGCATTGTGCCTTTTGTATTTAATTCCGATCCATTTCTGTGTTTCATCGTCAATAAGATGGTCAGAGGGATACACTAAACCTGAAGTGAAGCATCGGAATCTATAGCTAGTGTCACAGGAATGGTTTAAAACATAGTCAGTAAGAAGAGTAAGACTTCTTGTACTTAAGTCGGCATTGTGCCTTTTGTATTTAATTCCGATGCAATTTGTGTGTTTCTTCGTCAATAAGAAGGTCCAAGGGATACAGTAAACCTGGAGTGAAGCATCGGAATCTATAACTAGTGTCACAATAATGGTTCAAAACATAGACAGTAAGAAGAGTCAGTCTTCTTGTACTTAAGTCGGCATTGTGCCTTTTGTATTTAATTCCGATGCAATTTCTGTGTTTCATCGTCAATAACAAGGTCCAAGGGATACAGTAAACCTGGAGTGAAGCATAGGAATCTATAACTAGTGTCAATGGAATGGTTCAAAACGTAGACAGTAAGAAGAGTCAGTCTTCTTGTACTTAAGTCGGCATTGTGCCTTTTGTAATTAATTCCGAAGCCATTTCTGTGTGTCATCGTCAATAAGAAAGTCAGAGGGATACACTAAACTTGAAGTGAAGCATCGGAATCCATAACTAGTGTCACAGGAATGGTTCAAAACATAGTCAGTAACAAGAGTCAGTCTTCTTGTACTTAAGTCGGCATTGTGCCTTTTGTATTAAATACCGATGCAATTTGTGTGATTCTTCGTCAATAAGAAGGTCCAAGGGATACAGTAAACCTGGAGTGATGCATCGGAATCTATAACTAGTGTCACAGGAATGGTTCTAAACATAGACAGTAAGAAGAGTCAGTCTTCTTGTACTTAATTCGGCTTTGTGCCTTTTGTATTTAATTCCGATGCAATTTCTGTGTTTAATCGTCAATAAGAAGGTCCAAGGGATATAGTAAACCTGAAGCGAGGCATCGGAATCTATAACTAGTGTCACAGGAATGGTTCAAAACGTAGTCAGTAGGAAGAGTCAGTCATCATGTACTTAAGACGGCCTTGTGCCTTTTGTATTTAATTCCGATACAATTTCTGTGTTTCATCGTCATTAAGATGGTCCAAGGGATACAGGAAACCTGAAGTGAAGCATCGTAATCTATAACGAGTGTCACAGGAATGGTTCAAAACATAGACAGTAGGAAGCGTCTGTCTTCTTGTACTTAAGTCGGCATTGTGCCTTTTGTATTTAATTCCGATTCAATTTCTGTGTTTCAGCGTCAATAAGAAGGTCCAAGGGATACAGTAAACCTGAAGTGAAGGATCGGAATCTATAACGAGTGTCACAGGAATGGTTCAAAACATAGACAGTAGGATGAATCAGTCTTCCTGTACTTAAGTCGGCATTGTGCCTTTTGTATTTAATTCCGATGCAATTTCTGTGTTTCATCGTCAATAAGAAGGTCCAAGGGATACAGTAAACCTGGAGTGTAGCATCGGAATCTATAACTAGTGTCACAGGAATGGTTCAAATCATAGACAGTAAGAAGAGTCAGTCTTCGTGTACTTAAGTCGGCATTTTGCCTTTTGTATTTAATTCCGAAGCAATTTCTGTGTTTCATCGTCAATAAGAAGGTCCAAGGGATACAGTAAACCAGAAGTGATGCATCGGAATCTATAACTAGTGTCACAGGAATGGTTCAAAACATAGTCAGTAACAAGAGTCAGTCTTCTTGTACTTAAGTCGGCATTGTGCCTTTTGTATTTAATACCGATGCAATTTTTGTGTTTCTTCGTCAATAAGAAGGTCGAAGGGATACAGTAAACCCGATGCGAGGCATCGGAATCTATTACTAGTGTCACAGGAATGGTTCAAAACATAGTCAGTAGGATGTGTCGGTCTTCATGTACTTAAGTCGGCATTGTGTCTTTTGTATTTAATTCCGATGCAATTCGTGTGTTTCTTCGTCAATAAGAAGGTCCAAGGGATACAGTAAACCTGAAGTGAAGCATCGGAATCTATAGCTGGTGTCACAGGAATGGTTCAAACATAGTCAGTAAAATGTGTCAGTCTACTTGTCCTTAAGTCGGCATTGTGCATTTTGTATTTAATACCGATGCAATTTGTGTGATTCTTCGTCAATAAGAAGGTCCAAGGGATACAGTAAACCTGGAGTGATGCATCGGAATCTATAACTAGTGTCACAGGAATGGTTCAAAACGTAGGCAGTAAGAAGAGTTAGTCTTCTTGTACTTAATTCGGCATTGTCTCTTTTGTATTTAATTCCGATGCAATTTCTGTGTTTAATCGTCAATAAGAAGGTCCAAGGGATATAGTAAACCTGAAGCGAGGCATCGGAATCTATAACTAGTGTCACAGGAATGGTTCAAAACGTTGTCAGTAGGAAGAGTCAGTCTTCATGTACTTAAGTCGGCCTTGTGCCTTTTGTATTTAATTCCGATACAATTTCTGTGTTTCATCGTCATTAAGATGGTCCAAGGGATAAAGTAAACCTGAAGTGAAGCATCGTAATCTATAACGAGTGTCACAGGAATGGTTCAAAACATAGACAATAGGAAGAGTCTGTCTTCTTGTACTTAAGTCGGCATTGTGCCTTTTGTATTTAATTCCGATTCAATTTCTGTGTTTCAGCGTCAATAAGAAGGTCCAAGGGATACAGTAAACCTGAAGTGAAGCATCGGAATCTATAACGAGTGTCACAGGAATGGTTCAAAACATAGACAGTAGGAAGAATCAGTCTTCCTGTACTTAAGTCGGCATTGTGCCTTTTGTATTTAATACCGATACAATTTCTGTGTTTCATCGTCAATGAGAAGGTCCAAGGGATTCAGTAAACATCAAGAGAAGCATCGGTATCAATAACTAGTGCCACAGGAATGGTTCAAAACATATTCAGTAGGAGGAGTAGGTCATCATGTACTTAAGTCGGCATTGTGCCTTTTGTATTTAATTCCGATGCAATTTCTGTGTTTCATCGTCAATAAGAAGGTCCAAGGGATACAGTAAACCTCAAGTGAAGCATCGGAATCTATAACTAGTGTCACAGGAATTGTTCAAAACATAGACAGTAAGAAGAGTCAGTCCTCTTGTACTTAAGTCGGCATTGTGCCTTCTGTATTTAATTCCGATCCATTTCTGTGTTTCATCGTCAATAAGAAGGTTAGAGGGATACACTAAACCTGAAGTGAAGCATCGGAATCTATAGCTAGTGTCACAGGAATGGTTTAAAACATAGTCAGTAAGAAGAGTAAGACTTCTTGTACTTAAGTCGGCATTGTGTCTTTTGTATTTAATTCCGATGCAATTCGTGTGTTTCTTCGTCAATAAGAAGGTCCAAGGGATACAGTAAACCTGAAGTGAAGCATCGGAATCTATAGCTGGTCTCACAGGAATGGTTCAAACATAGTCAGTAAAATGTGTCAGTCTTCTTGTCCTTAAGTCGGCATTGTGCTTTTTGTATTTAATGCCGATGCAATTTATGTGTTTCATTGTCAATAAGAAGGTCCAAGGGATACAGTAAACCTGGAGCGAAGCATCGGAATCTACAACTAGTGTCAATGGAATGGTTCAAAACGTAGACAGTAAGAAGAGTCAGTCTTCTTGTACTTAAGTCGGCATTGTGCCTTTTGTATTTAATACCGATGCAATTTGTGTGATTCTTCGTCAATAAGAAGGTCCAAGGGATACAGTAAACCTGGAGTGATGCATCGGAATCTATAACTAGTGTCACAGGAATGGTTCAAAACATAGACAGTAAGAAGAGTCAGTCTTCTTGCACTTAATTCGGCATTGTGCCTTCTGTATTTAATTGCGATGCAATTTCTGTGTTTAATCGTCAATAAGAAGGTCCAAGGGATATAGTAAACCTGAAGCGAGGCATCGGAATCTATAACTAGTGTCACAGGAATGGTTCAAAACGTAGTCAGTAGGAAGAGTCAGTCATCATGTACTTAAGTCGGCCTTGTGCCTTTTGTATTTAATTCCGATTCAATTTCTGTGCTTCAGCGTCAATAAGAAGGTCCAAGTCATACAGTAAACCTGAAGTGAAGGATCGGAATCTATAACGAGTGTCACAGGAATGGTTCAAAACATAGACAGTAGGAAGAATCAGTCTTCCTGTACTTAAGTCGGCATTGTGCCTTTTGTATTTAATTCCGATGCAATTTCTGTGTTTCATCGTCAATAACAAGGTCCAAGGGATACAGTAAACCTGGAGTGTAGCATCGGAATCTATAACTAGTGTCACAGGAATGGTTCAAATCATAGACAGTAAGAAGAGTCAGTCTTCGTGTACTTAAGTCGGCATTTTGCCTTTTGTATTTAATTCCGAAGCAATTTCTATGTTTCATCGTCAATAAGAAAGTCCAAGGGATACAGTAAACCTGAAGTGATGCATCGGAATCTATAACTAGTGTCACAGGAATGGTTCAAAACATAGTCAGTAAGAAGAGTCAGTCTTCTTGTACTTAAGTCGGCATTGTGCTTTTTCTAGTTAATTCCGATGCAATTTCTGTGTTTCATCGTCAATACGAAGGTCCAAGGGATACAGTAAACCGCAAGTGAAGCATCGGTATCTATAACTAGTGTCACAGGAATGGTTCAAATCACAGTCAGTAGGAAGAGTCGGTCATCATGTACTTAAGTCGGCATTGTGCCTTTTGTATTTGATTCCGATGCAATTTATGTGTTTCATTGTCAATAAGAAGGTCCAAGGGATACAGTAAACCTGGAGTGATGCATCGGAATCTATAACTAGTGTCACAGGAATGGTTAAAACATAGACAGTAAGAAGAGTCAGTCTTCTTGTACTTAAGTCGGCATTGTGCCTTTTGTATTTAATTCCGAAGCCATTTCTGTGTGTCATCGTCAATAAGAAAGTCAGAGGGATACACTAAACTTGAAGTGAAGCATCGGAATCTATAACTAGTGTCACGGGAATGGTTCAAAACATAGTCAGTAACAAGAGTCAGTCTTCTTGTACTTAAGTCGGCATTGTGCCTTATTATTTAATACCGATGCAATTTGTGTGATTCTTCGTCAATAAGAAGGTCCAAGGGATACAGTAAACCTGGAGTGATGCATCGGAATCTATAACTAGTGTCACAGGAATGGTTCAAAACGGAGGCAGTAAGAAGAGTTAGTCTTCTTGTACTTAATTCGGCATTGTGCCTTTTGTATTTAATTCCGATGCAATTTCTGTGTTTAATCGTCAATAAGAAGGTCCAAGGGATATAGTAAACCTGAAGCGAGGCATCGGAATCTATAACTAGTGTCACAGGAATGGTTCAAAACGTTGTCAGTAGGAAGAGTCAGTCTTCATGTACTTAAGTCGGCCTTGTGCCTTTTGTATTTAATTCCGATACAATTTCTGTGTTTCATCGTCATTAAGATGGTCCAAGGGATACAGTAAACCTGAAGTGAAGCATCGTAATCTATAACGAGTGTCACAGGAATGGTTCAAAACATAGACAATAGGAAGAGTCTGTCTTCTTGTACTTAAGTCGGCATTGTGCCTTTTGTATTTAATTCCGATTCAATTTCTGTGTTTCAGCGTCAATAAGAAGGTCCAAGGGATACAGTAAACCTGAAGTGAAGCATCGGAATCTATAACGAGTGTCACAGGAATGGTTCAAAACATAGACAGTAGGAAGAATCAGTCTTCCTGTACTTAAGTCGGCATTGTGCCTTTTGTATTTAATACCGATACAATTTCTGTGTTTCATCGTCAATGAGAAGGTCCAAGGGATTCAGTAAACATCAAGAGAAGCATCGGTATCAATAACTAGTGCCACAGGAATGGTTCAAAACATATTCAGTAGGAGGAGTAGGTCATCATGTACTTAAGTCGGCATTGTGCCTTTTGTATTTAATTCCGATGCAATTTCTGTGTTTCATCGTCAATAAGAAGGTCCAAGGGATACAGTAAACCTCAAGTGAAGCATCGGAATCTATAACTAGTGTCACAGGAATTGTTCAAAACATAGACAGTAAGAAGAGTCAGTCCTCTTGTACTTAAGTCGGCATTGTGCCTTTCGTATTTAATTCCGATCCATTTCTGTGTTTCATCGTCAATAAGATGGTCAGAGGGATACACTAAACCTGAAGTGAAGCATCGGAATCTATAGCTAGTGTCACAGGAATGGTTTAAAACATAGTCAGTAAGAAGAGTAAGATTTCTTGTACTTAAGTCGGCATTGTGCCTTTTGTATTTAATTCCGATGCAATTTGTGTGTTTCTTCGTCAATAAGAAGGTCCAAGGGATACAGTAAACCTGGAGTGAAGCATCGGAATCTATAACTAGTGTCACAATAATGGTTCAAAACATAGACAGTAAGAAGAGTCAGTCTTCTTGTACTTAAGTCGGCATTGTGCCTTTTGTATTTATTTCCGATGCAATTTCTGTGTTTCATCGTCAATAACAAGGTCCAAGGGATACAGTAAACCTGGAGTGAAGCATAGGAATCTATAACTAGTGTCAATGGAATGGTTCAAAACGTAGACAGTAAGAAGAGTCAGTCTTCTTGTACTTAAGTCGGCATTGTGCCTTTTGTAATTAATTCCGAAGCCATTTCTGTGTGTCATCGTCAATAAGAAAGTCAGAGGGATACACTAAACTTGAAGTGAAGCATCGGAATCCATAACTAGTGTCACAGGAATGGTTCAAAACATAGTCAGTAACAAGAGTCAGTCTTCTTGTACTTAAGTCGGCATTGTGCCTTTTGTATTAAATACCGATGCAATTTGTGTGATTCTTCGTCAATAAGAAGGTCCAAGGGATACAGTAAACCTGGAGTGATGCATCGGAATCTATAACTAGTGTCACAGGAATGGTTCTAAACATAGACAGTAAGAAGAGTCAGTCTTCTTGTACTTAATTCGGCTTTGTGCCTTTTGTATTTAATTCCGATGCAATTTCTGTGTTTAATCGTCAATAAGAAGGTCCAAGGGATATAGTAAACCTGAAGCGAGGCATCGGAATCTATAACTAGTGTCACAGGAATGGTTCAAAACGTAGTCAGTAGGAAGAGTCAGTCATCATGTACTTAAGACGGCCTTGTGCCTTTTGTATTTAATTCCGATACAATTTCTGTGTTTCATCGTCATTAAGATGGTCCAAGGGATACAGGAAACCTGAAGTGAAGCATCGTAACCTATAACGAGTGTCACAGGAATGGTTCAAAGCATAGACAGTAGGAAGCGTCTGTCTTCTTGTACTTAAGTCGGCATTGTGCCTTTTGTATTTAATTCCGATTCAATTTCTGTGTTTCAGCGTCAATAAGAAGGTCCAAGGGATACAGTAAACCTGAAGTGAAGGATCGGAATCTATAACGAGTGTCACAGGAATGGTTCAAAACATAGACAGTAGGATGAATCAGTCTTCCTGTACTTAAGTCGGCATTGTGCCTTTTGTATTTAATTCCGATGCAATTTCTGTGTTTCATCGTCAATAAGAAGGTCCAAGGGATACAGTAAACCTGGAGTGTAGCATCGGAATCTATAACTAGTGTCACAGGAATGGTTCAAATCATAGACAGTAAGAAGAGTCAGTCTTCGTGTACTTAAGTCGGCATTTTGCCTTTTGTATTTAATTCCGAAGCAATTTCTGTGTTTCATCGTCAATAAGAAGGTCCAAGGGATACAGTAAACCAGAAGTGATGCATCGGAATCTATAACTAGTGTCACAGGAATGGTTCAAAACATAGTCAGTAACAAGAGTCAGTCTTCTTGTACTTAAGTCGGCATTGTGCCTTTTGTATTTAATACCGATGCAATTTTTGTGTTTCTTCGTCAATAAGAAGGTCGAAGGGATACAGTAAACCCGATGCGAGGCATCGGAATCTATTACTAGTGTCACAGGAATGGTTCAAAACATAGTCAGTAGGATGTGTCGGTCTTCATGTACTTAAGTCGGCATTGTGCCTTTTGTATTTAATTCCGATGCAATTTCTGTGTTTCATCGTCAATAAGAAGGTCCAAGGGATACAGTAAACCTCAAGTGAAGCATCGGAATCTATAACTAGTGTCACTGGAATGATTCAAAACATAGACAGTAAGAAGAGTCAGTCTTCTTGTACTTAAGTTGGCATTGTGCCTTTGGTATTTTATTCCGAAGCCAGTTCTGTGTTTCAACGTCAATAAGAATTTTAGAGGGATACACTAAACCTGAAGTGAAGCATCGGATCTATAGCTAGTGTCACAGGAATGGTTCAAGACATAGTCAGTAACAAGAGTCAGTCTTCTTGTACTTAAGTCGGCATTGTGCCTTTTGTATTTAATACCGATGCAATTTGTGTGTTTCTTCGTCAATAAGTAGGTCCAAGGGATACAGTAAACCTGAAGTGATGCATCGGAATCTATAACTAGTGTCACAGGAATGGTTCAAAACATAGACAGTAAGAAGAGTCAGTTGTCTTGTACTTAATTCGGCATTGTGCCTTTTGTATTTAATTCCGATTCAATTTCTGTGTTTCAGCGTCAATAAGAAGGTCCAAGGGATACAGTAAACCTGAAGTGAAGCATCGGAATCAATAACGAGTGACACAGGAATGGATCAAAGCATAGACAGTTTAAGAGTCAGTCTTCGTGTACTTAAGTCGGCATTGTGCCTTTTGTATTTAATTCCGCTGCAATTTCTGTGTTTCATCGTCAATAAGAAGGTCCAAGGGCTACAGTAAACCTGGAGTGTAGCATCGGAATCTATAACTAGTGTCACAGCAATGGTTCAAATCATAGACAGTAAGAAGAGTCAGTCTTCGTGTACTTAAGTCGGCATTTTGTCTTTTGTATTTAATTCCGAAGCAATTTCTGTGTTTCATCTTCAATAAGAAGGTCCAAGGGATACAGTAAACCTGAAGTGAAGCATCGAAATCTATAACTAGTGTCACAGGAATGGTTCAAAGCATAGTCCGTAAGAAGAGTCAGTCTTCTTGTACTTAAGTCGGCATTGTGCCTTTTCTATTTCATTCCGATGCAATTTCTGTGTTTCATCGTCAATAAGAAGGTCCAAGGGAAACAGTAAACCTGGAGTGAAGCATCGGAATCTATAACTAGTGTCAATGGAATCGTTCAAAACATAGAAAGTAAGATGAGTCAGTCCTCTTGTACTTACGTCGGCAGTGTGCTATTGTATTTAATTCCGATGCAATTTCTGTGTTTCATCGTCAATAAGAAGGTCCAAGGGATACAGTAAACCTGGAGTGAAGCATCGGAATCTATAACTGGTGTCACAGTAATGGTTCAAATCATAGACAGTAAGAAGAGTCAGTCTTCTTGTACTTAAGTCGGCATTGTGCCTTTTGTATTTAATTCCGAAGCAATTTCTGTGTTTCATCGTCAATAAGAAGGTCCAAGGGATACAGTAAACCTGAAGTGATGCATCGGAATCTATAACTAGTGTCACAGGAATGTTTCAAAACATAGTCAGTAAGAAGAGTCAGTCTTCTTGTACTTAAGTCGGCATTGTGGCTTTTCTATTTAATTCCGATGCAATTTCTGTGTTTCATCGTCAATAAGAAGGTCCAAGGGACACAGTAAACCTGAAGTGAAGCATCGGTATCTATAACTAGTGTCACAGGAATGGTTCAAAACATAGTCAGTAGGAACAGTCGGTCATCATGTACTTAAGTCGGCATTGTGCCTTTTCTATTTGATTCCGATTCAATTTCTGTGTTTCATCGTCAATAAGAAGGTCCAAGGGATACAGTAAACCTCAAGTGAAGCATCGGAATCTATAACTAGTGTCACAGGAATGGTTCAAAACATAGACAGTAAGAAGAGTCAGTCTTCTTGTCCTTAAGTCGGCATTGTGCATTTTGTATTTAACTCCGTAGCCATTTCTATGTTTCATCGTCAATAAGAAATTCAGAGGGATACACTAAACCTGAAGTGAAGCATCGGAATCTATAGCTAGAGTCACAGGAATGGTTCAAAACATAGTCAGTTACAAGAGTCAGTCTTCTTGTAGTTAAGTCGGCATTGTGCCTTTTGTATTTAATCCCGTTGCAATTTGTGTGCTTCTTCGTCAATAAGAAGGTACAAGGGATACAGTAAACCGGAGTGATGCATCGGAATCTATAACTAGTGTCACAGGAATGGTTCAAAACATAGACAGTATGAAGAGTCAGTCTTCTTGTACTTAATTCGGCATTGTGCCTTTTGATATTAATTCCGATGCAATTCTGTGTTTCATCGTCAATAAGAACGTCCAAGGGATACAGTAAACCTGAAGCGAGGCATCGGATTCTATAACTAGTGTCACAGGAATGGTTGAAAACATAGTCAGTAGGAAGAGTCGGTCTTCATGTACTTAAGTCGGCATTGTGCCTTTTGTATTTAATTCCGATGCAATTTCTGTGTTTCATCGTCAATAAGAAGGTCCAAGGGATACAGTAAACCTGAAGTGAAGCATCGTAATCTATAACGAGAGTCACAGGAATGGTTCAAAACATAGACAGTAGGTAGAGTCAGTCTTCTTGTACTTAAGTCGGCATTGTGCCTTTTGTATTTAATTCCGATGCAATTTCTGTGTTTCATCGTCAATAAGAATGTCCAAGGGATACAGTGAACCTGGAGTGTAGCATCGGAATCTATAACTACTGTCACAGGAATGGTTCAAATCATAGACAGTAAGAAGAGTCGGTCTTCATGTACTTATGTCGGCATTGTGCCTTTTGTATTTAATTCCGATGCAATTTCTGTGTTTCATCGTCAATAAGAAGGTGCAAGGGATACAGTAAACCTGGAGTGTAGCATCGGAATCTGTAACTAGTGTCGGAGGAACGGTTCAAAACATAGACAGTAAGAAGAGTCAGTCTTCGTCTACTTAAGTCCGCATTTTGCCTTTTGTATTTAATTCCGATGCAATTTCTATGTTTCATCGTCAATAAGAAGGTCCAAGGGGTGCAGTAAACCTGAAGTGAAGCATCATAATCTATAACTAGTGTCACAGGAATGTTTCAAAACATAGTCAGTAAGAAGAGACAGTCTTCTTGTACTTACGTCGGCATTGTGCCTTTTGTATTTAATTCCGATGCAATTTCTGTGTTTCATCGTCAATAAGAAGGTCCAACGGATACAGTAAACCTGAAGTGAAGCACCGGAATCTATAACTAGTGTCACATGAATGGTTCAAAACATAGTCAGTAAGAAGAGTCAGTCTTCTTGTACTTTAGTCGCCATTGTGCCTTTTGTATTTAATTCCGATGCAATTTGTGTGTTTCTTCGTCAATAAGAAGGTCCAAGGGATACAGTAAACCTGGAGTGAAGCATCGGAATCTATAACTAGTGTCACAATAATGGTTCAAAACATAGACAGTAAGAAGAGTCAGTCTTCTTGTACTTAAGTCGGCATTGTGCCTTTTGTATTTAATTCCGATGCAATTTCGGTGTTTCATCGTCAATAAGAAGGTCCAAGGGATACAGTAAACCTGAAGTGAAGCATCGGAATCTATAACTAGTGTCAAAGGAATGGTTCAAAACATAGTCAGTAAGAAGAGTCAGTCTTCTTGTACTTAAGTCGGCATTGTGCCTTTTCTATTTAATTCCGATGCAATTTCTGTGTTTCATCGTCAATAACAAGGTCCAAGGGATACAGTAAACCTGGAGTGATGCATCGGAATCTATAACTAGTGTCACAGAAATGGTTCTAAACATAGACAGTAAGAAGAGTCAGTCTTCTTGTACTTAATTCGGCTTTGTGCCTTTTGTATTTAATTCCGATGCAATTTCTGTGTTTAATCGTCAATAAGAAGGTCCAAGGGATATAGTAAACCTGAAGCGAGGCATCGGAATCTATAACTAGTGTCACAGGAATGGTTCAAAACGTAGTCAGTAGGAAGAGTCAGTCATCATGTACTTAAGACGGCCTTGTGCCTTTTGTATTTCATTCCGATACAATTTCTGTGTTTCATCGTCATTAAGATGGTCCAAGGGATACAGGAAACCTGAAGTGAAGCATCGTAATCTATAACGAGTGTCACAGGAATGGTTCAAAACATAGACAGTAGGAAGCGTCTGTCTTCTTGTACTTAAGTCGGCATTGTGCCTTTTGTATTTAATTCCGATTCAATTTCTGTGTTTCAGCGTCAATAAGAAGGTCCAAGGGATACAGTAAACCTGAAGTGAAGGATCGGAATCTATAACGAGTGTCACAGGAATGGTTCAAAACATAGACAGTAGGAAGAATCAGTCTTCCTGTACTTAAGTCGGCATTGTGCCTTTTGTATTTAATTCCGATGCAATTTCTGTGTTTCATCGTTAATAAGAAGGTCCAAGGGATACAGTAAACCTGGATTGTAGCATCGGAATCTATAACTAGTGTCACAGGAATGGTTCAAATCATAGACAGTAAGAAGAGTCAGTCTTCGTGTACTTAAGTCGGCATTTTGCCTTTTGCATTTAATTCCGAAGCAATTTCTGTGTTTCATCGTCAATAAGAAGGTCCAAGGGATACAGTAAACCAGAAGTGATGCATCGGAATCTATAACTAGTGTCACAGGAATGGTTCAAAACATAGTCAGTAACAAGAATCAGTCTTCTTGTACTTAAGTCGGCATTGTGCCTTTTGTATTTAATACCGATGCAATTTTTGTGTTTCTTCGTCAATAAGAAGGTCCAAGGGATACAGTAAACCCGATGCGAGGCATCGGAATCTATTACTAGTGTCACAGGAATGGTTCAAAACATAGTCAGTAGGATGTGTCGGTCTTCATGTACTGAATTCGGCATTGTGCCTTTTGTATTTAATTCCGATGCAATTTCTGTGTTTCATCGTCAATAAGAAGGTCCAAGGGATACAGTAAACCTCAAGTGAAGCATCGGAATCTATAACTAGTGTCACAGGAATGATTCAAAACATAGACAGTGAGAAGAGTCAGTCTTCTTGTACTTAAGTTGGCATTGTGCCTTTGGTATTTTATTCCGAAGCCAGTTCTGTGTTTCAACGTCAATAAGAATTTTAGAGGGATACACTAAACCTGAAGTGAAGCATCGGATCTATAGCTAGTGTCACAGGAATGGTTCAAGACATAGTCAGTAACAAGAGTCAGTCTTCTTGTACTTAAGTCGGCATTGTGCCTTTTGTATTTAATACCGATGCAATTTGTGTGTTTCTTCGTCAATAAGTAGGTCCAAGGGATACAGTAAACCTGAAGTGATGCATCGGAATCTATAACTAGTGTCACAGGAATAGTTCAAAACATAGACAGTAAGAAGAGTCAGTTGTCTTGTACTTAATTCGGCATTGTGCCTTTTGTATTTAATTCCGATGCAATTTCTGTGTTTCATCGTCAATGAGAAGGTCCAAGGGATGCAGTAAACCTGACGCGAGGCATCGCAATCTATTACTAGTGTCACAGGAATGGTTCAAAACATAGTCAGTAGGATGTGTCGGTCTTCATGTACTTAAGTCGGCATTGTGCCTCTTGTATGTAATTCCGATGCAATTTCTGTGTTTCATCGTCAATAAGAAGGTCCACGGGATACAGTAAACCTGAAGTGAAGCATCGTAATCTATAACGAGAGTCACAGGAATGGTTCAAAACATAGACAGTAGGAAGAGTCAGTCTTCATGTACATAAGTCGGCATTGTGCCTTTTGTATTTAATTCCGATGCAATTTCTGTGTTTCATCGTCAATAAGAAGGTCCAAGGGATACAGTAAACCTGGATTGTAGCATCGGAATCTATAACTAGTGTCACAGGAATGGTTCAAATCATAGACAGTAAGAAGAGTCAGTCTTCGTGTACTTAAGTCGGCATTTTGCCTTTTGTATTTAATTCCGAAGCAATTTCTGTGTTTCATCTTCAATAAGAAGGTCCAAGGGATACAGTAAACCTGAAGTGAAGCATCGGAATCTATAACTAGTGTCACAGGAATGGTTCAAAGCATAGTCCGTAAGAAGAGTCAGTCTTCTTGTACTTAAGTCGGCATTGTGCCTTTTCTATTTCATTCCGATGCAATTTCTGTGTTTCATCGTCAATCAGAAGGTCCAAGGGAAACAGTAAACCTCAAGTGAAGCATCGGAATCTATAACTAGTGTCACAGGAATGGTTCAAAACATAGACACTAAGAAGAGTCAGTCTTCTTGTACTTAAGTCGGCATTGTGCCTATTGTATTTAATCCCGATGCAATTTCTGTTGTTCATCGTCTACAAGAAAGTCAGAGGGATACAGTAAACCTGAAGTGAAGCATCGGAATCTATAGCTGGTGTCACAGGAATGGTTCAAACATAGTCAGTAAAATGTGTCAGTCTTCTTGTCCTTAAGTCGGCATTGTGCATTTTGTATTTAATGCCGATGCAATTTATGTGTTTCATTGTCAATAAGAAGGTCCAAGGGATACAGTAAACCTGGAGCGAAGCATCGGAATCTATAACTAGTGTCACAGGAATGGTTCAAAACATAGACAGTAAGAAGAGTCTGTCTTCTTGTACTTAAGTCGGCATTGTGCCTTTTGTATTTAATTCCGATGCAATTTCTGTGTTTCATCGTCAATAAGAAGGTCCAAAGTATACAGTTAACCTCAAGTGAAACATCGGAATCTGTAACTAGTTTCACAGGAATGGTTCAAAACATAGTCAGTAGGAAGAGTCACACTTCATGTACTTAAGTCGGCATTGTGCCTTTTGTATTTTATACCGATACAATTTCTCTGTTTCATCGTCAATAAGAAGGTCCAAGGGATACAGTAAACCTCAAGTGAAGCATCGGAATCTATAACTAGTGTCACAGGAATGGTTCAAACATAGTCAGTAGGATGAGTCGGTCATCATGTACTTAAGTCGGCATTGTGCTTTTTGTATTTGATTCCGATGCAATTTCTGTGTTTCATCGTCAATAAGAACGTCCAAGGGATACAGTAAACCTCAAGTGAAGCATCGGAATCTTTAACTAATGTCACAGGAATGGTTCAAAACATAGACAGTAAGAAGGGTCAGTCTTCTTGTCCTTAAGTCGGCATTGTGCATTTTGTATTTAATTCCGTAGCCATTTCTGTGTTTCATCGTCAATAAGAAATTCAGAGGGATACACTAAACCTGAAGTGAAGCATCGGAATCTATAGCTAGAGTCACAGGAATGGTTCAAAACATAGTCAGTTACAAGAGTCAGTCCTCTTGTAGTTAAGTAGGCATTGTGCCTTTTGTATTTAATCCCGTTGCAATTTGTGTGCTTCTTCGTCAATAAGAAGGTACAAGGGATACAGTAAACCGGAGTGATGCATCGGAATCTATAACTAGTGTCACAGGAATGGTTCAAAACATAGACAGTATGAAGAGTCAGTCTTCTTGTACTTAATTCGGCATTGTGCCTTTTGATATTAATTCCGATGCAATTTCTGTGTTTCATCGTCAATAAGAACGTCCAAGGGATACAGTAAACCTGAAGCGAGGCATCGGATTCTATAACTAGTGTCACAGGAATGGTTGAAAACATAGTCAGTAGGAAGAGTCGGTCTTCATGTACTTAAGTCGGCATTGTGCCTTTTGTATTTATTTCCGATGCAATTTCTGTGTTTCATCGTCAATAAGAAGGTCCAAGGGATACAGTAAACCTGAAGTGAAGCATCGTAATCTATAACGAGAGTCACAGGAATGGTTCAAAACATAGACAGTAGGTACAGTCAGTCTTCTTGTACTTAAGTCGGCATTGTGCCTTTTGTATTTAATTCCGATGCAATTTCTGTGTTTCATCGTCAATAAGAATGTCCAAGGGATACAGTGAACCTGGAGTGTAGCATCGGAATCTATAACTACAGTCACAGGAATGGTTCAAATCATAGACAGTAAGAAGAGTCGGACTTCATGTACTTATGTTGGCATTGTGCCTTTTGTATTTAATTCCGATGCAATTTCTGTGTTTCATCGTCAATAAGAAGGTGCAAGGGATACAGTAAACCTGGAGTGTAGCATCGGAATCTGTAACTAGTGTCGGAGGAACGGTTCAAAACATAGACAGTAAGAAGAGTCAGTCTTCGTCTACTTAAGTCCGCATTTTGCCTTTTGTATTTAATTCCGATGCAATTTCTATGTTTCATCGTCAATAAGAAGGTCCAAGGGGTGCAGTACACCTGAAGTGAAGCATCGGAATCTATAACTAGTGTCACAGGAATGGTTCAAAACATAGTCAGTAAGAAGACTCAGTCTTCTTGTACTTAAGTCGGCATTGTGCCTTTTCTATTTAATTCCGATGCAATTTCTGTGTTTCATCGTCAATAACAAGGTCCAAGGGATACAGTAGACCTGGAGTGAAGCATTGGAATCTATAACTAGTGTCAATGGAATGGTTCAAAACATAGACAGTAAGAAGAGTCAGTCGTCTTGTACTTAAGTCGGCATTGTGCCTATTGTATTTAATTCCGATGCTATTTCTGTGTTTCATCGTCAACAAGAAGGTCAGAGGGATACAGTAAACCTGAAGTGAAGCATCGGAATCTATAGCTAGTGCCACAGGAATGGTTCAAACATAGTCAGTAAGAGGAGTCAGTCTTCTTGTTCTTAAGTCCGCATTGTGATTTTTGTATTTGATTCCGATGCAATTTCTGTGTTTCATCGTCAATAACAAGGTCCAAGGGATACAGTAAATCTGTAGTGAAGCATGGGAATCTATAACAAGTGTCAATGGAATGGTTCAAAGCATAGACAGTAAGAAGAGTCAGTCTTCTTGTACTTAAATCGGCATTGTGCCTTTTGTATTTAATTCCGTAGCCATTTCTGTGTTTCATCGTCAATAAGAAAGACAGAGGGATACACTAAACCTGAAGTGAAGCATCGGAATCTATAGCTAGTGTCACAGGAATGGTTCAAAACATAGGCAGTAACAAGAGTCAGTCTTCTTGAACTTAAGTCGGCATTGTGCCTTTTGTATTTAATACCGATGCAATTTGTGTGTTTCTTCGTCAATAAGAAGGTCCAAGGGATACAGTAAACCTGGAGTGATGCATCGGAATATATAACTAGTGTCCCAGGAATGGTTCAAAACATAGACAGTAAGAAGAGTCAGTCTTCTTGTACTTAATTCGCATTGTGCCTTTGGTATTTAATTCCGATGCAATTTCTGTCTTTCATCGTCAATAAGAAGGTCCAAGGGATACAGTAAACCTGAAGTAGAGCATCGTAATCTATAACGAGTGTCACAGGAATGGTTCAAAACATAGACAGTAGGAAGAGTCAGTCTTCTTGTACTTAATTCGGCTTTGTGGCTTTTGTATTTAATTCCGATGCAATTTCTGTGTTTAATCGTCAATAAGAAGGTCCAAGGGATATAGTAAACCTGAAGCGAGGCATCGGAATCTATAACTAGTGTCACAGGAATGGTTCAAAACGTAGTCAGTAGGAAGAGTCAGTCATCATGTACTTAAGACGGCCTTGTGCCTTTTGTATTTAATTCCGATACAATTTCTGTGTTTCATCGTCATTAAGATGGTCCAAGGGATACAGGAAACCTGAAGTGAAGCATCGTAATCTATAACGAGTGTCACAGGAATGGTTCAAAACATAGACAGTAGGAAGCGTCTGTCTTCTTCTACTTAAGTCGGCATTGTGCCTTTTGTATTTAATTCCGATTCAATTTCTGTGATTCAGCGTCAATAAGAAGGTCCAAGGGATACAGTAAACCTGAAGTGAAGGATCGGAATCTATAACGAGTGTCACAGGAATGGTTCAAAACATAGACAGTAGGAAGAATCAGTCTTCCTGTACTTAAGTCGGCATTGTGCCTTTTGTATTTAATTCCGATGCAATTTCTGTGTTTCATCGTCAATAAGAAGGTCCAAGTGATACAGTAAACCTCAAGTGAAGCATCGGAATCTATAACTAGTGTCACAGGAATGATTCAAAACATAGACAGTAAGAAGAGTCAGTCTTCTTGTACTTAAGTTGGCATTGTGGCTTTTGTATTTTATTCCGAAGCCAGTTCTGTGTTTCAACGTCAATAAGAATTTTAGAGGGATACACTAAACCTGAAGTGAAGCATCGGATCTATAGCTAGTGTCACAGGAATGGTTCAAGACATAGTCAGTAACAAGAGTCAGTCTTCTTGTACTTAAGTCGGCATTGTGCCTTTTGTATTTAATTCCGATGCAATTTCTGTGTTTCATCGTCAATAAGAAGGTCCACGGGATACAGTAAACCTGAAGTGAAGCATCGTAATCGATAACGAGAGTCACAGGAATGGTTCAAAACATAGACAGTAGGAAGAGTCAGTCTTCTTGTACATAAGTCGGCATTGTGCCTTTTGTATTTAATTCCGATTCAATTTCTTTGTTTCAGCGTCAATAAGAAGGTCCAAGGGATACAGTAAACCTGAAGTGAAGCATCGGAATCAATAACGAGTGACACAGGAATGGATCAAACCATAGACAGTAGGAAGAGTCAGTCTTCGTGTACTTAAGTCGGCATTGTGCCTTTTGTATTTATTTCCGCTGCAATTTCTGTGTTTCATCGTCAATAAGAAGGTCCAAGGGATACAGTAAACCTGGAGTGTAGCATCGGAATCTATAACTAGTGTCACAGCAATGGTTCAAATCATAGACAGTAAGAAGAGTCAGTCTTCGTGTACTTAAGTCGGCATTTTGCCTTTTGTATTTAATTCCGAAGCAATTTCTGTGTTTCATCTTCAATAAGAAGGTCCAAGGGATACAGTAAACCTGAAGTGAAGCATCGGAATCTATAACTAGTGTCACAGGAATGGTTCAAAGCATAGTCCGTAAGAAGAGTTAGTCTTCTTGTACTTAAGTCGGCATTGTGCCTTTTCTATTTCATTCCGATGCAATTTCTGTGTTTCATCGTCAATAACAAGGTCCAAGGGAAACAGTAAACCTGGAGTGAAGCATCGGAATCTATGACTAGTGTCAATGGAATGGTTCAAAACATAGATAGTAAGATGAGTCAGTCCTCTTGTACTTACGTCGGCAGTGTGCTATTGTATTTAATTCCGATGCAATTTCTGTGTTTCATCGTCAATAAGAAGGTCCAAGGGATACAGTAAACCTGGAGTGAAGCATCGGAATCTATAACTGGTGTCACAGTAATGGTTCAAATCATAGACAGTAAGAAGAGTCAGTCTTCTTGTACTTAAGTCGGCATTGTGCCTTTTGTATTTAATTCCGAAGCAATTTATGTGTTTCATCGTCAATAAGAAGGTCCAAGGGATACAGTAAACCTGAAGTGATGCATCGGAATCTATAACTAGTGTGACAGGAATGTTTCATAACATAGTCAGTAAGAAGAGTCAGTCTTCTTGTACTTAAGTCGGCATTGTGGCTTTTCTATTTAATTCCGATGCAATTTCTGTGTTTCATCGTCAATAAGAAGGTCCAAGGGATACAGTAAACCTGAAGTGAAGCATCGGTATCTATAACTAGTGTCACAGGAATGGTTCAAAACATAGTCAGTAGGAACAGTCGGTCATCATGTACTTAAGTCGGCATTGTGCCTTTTCTATTTGATTCCGATGCAATTTCTGTGTTTCATCGTCAATAAGAAGGTCCAAGGGATACACTAAACCTCAAGTGAAGCATCGGAATCTATAACTAGTGTCACAGGAATGGTTCAAAACATAGACAGTAAGAAGAGTCAGTCTTCTTGTACTTAAGTCGGCATTGTGCCTATTGTATTTAATTCCGATGCAATTTCTGGTGTTCATCGTCTACAAGAAGGTCAGAGGGATACAGTAAACCTCAAGTGAAGCATCGGAATCTATAGCTGGTGTCAGAGGAATGGTTCAAACATAGTCAGTAAAATGTGTCAGTCTTCTTGTCCTTAAGTCGGCATTGTGCTTTTTGTATTTAATGCCGATGCAATTTATGTGTTTCATTGTCAATAAGAAGGTCCAAGGGATACAGTAAACCTGGAGCGAAGCATCGGAATCTATAACTAGTGTCACAGGAATGGTTCAAAACATAGACAGTAAGAAGAGTCTGTCTTCTTGTACTTAAGTCGGCATTGTGCCTTTTGTATTTAATTCCGATGCAATTTCTGTGTTTCATCGTCAATAAGAAGGTCCAAGGTATACAGTTAACCTCAATGAAACATCGGAATCTGTAACTAGTTTCACAGGAATGGTTCAAAACATAGTCAGTAGGAAGAGTCACACTTCATGTACTTAAGTCGGCATTGTGCCTTTTGTATTTAATACCGATACAATTTCTCTGTTTCATCGTCAATAAGAAGGTCCAAGGGATACAGTAAACCTCAAGTGAAGCAACGGAATCTATAACTAGTGTCACAGGAATGGTTCAAACATAGTCAGTAGGATGAGTCGGTCATCATGTACTTAAGTCGGCGTTGTGCTTTTTGTATTTGATTCTGATGCAATTTCTGTGTTTCATCGTCAATAAGAACGTCCAAGGGATACAGTAAACCGGGAGTGATGCATCGGAATCTATAACTAGTGTCACAGGAATGGTTCAAAACATAGACAGTATGAAGAGTCAGTCTTCTTGTACTTAATTCGGCATTGTGCCTTTTGATATTAATTCCGATGCAATTTCTGTGTTTCATCGTCAATAAGAAGGTCCAAGGGATACAGTAAACCTGAAGTGAAGCATCGTAATCTATAACGAGAGTCACAGGAATGGTTCAAAACATAGACAGTAGGTAGAGTCAGTCTTCTTGTACTTAAGTCGGCATTGTGCCTTTTGTATTTAATTCCGATTCAATTTCTGTGTTTCAGCGTCAATAAGAAGGTTCAAGGGATACAGTAAACCTGAAGTGAAGCATCGGAATCTATATCGAGTGTCACAGGAATGGTTCAAAACATAGACAGTAGGAAGAGTCAGTCTTCTTGTACTTAAGTCGGCATTGTGCCTTTTGTATTTAATTCCGATGCAATTTCTGTGTTTCATCGTCAATAAGAATGTCCAAGGGATACAGTGAACCTGGAGTGTAGCATCGGAATTTATAACTACTGTCACAGGAATTGTTCAAATCATAGACAGTAAGAAGAGTCGGTCTTCATGTACTTATGTCGGCATTGTGCCTTTTGTATTTAATTCCGATGCAATTTCTGTGTTTCATCGTCAATAAGAAGGTGCAAGGGATACAGTAAACCTGGAGTGTAGCATCGGAATCTGTAACTAGTGTCGGAGGAACGGTTCAAAACATAGACAGTAAGAAGAGTCAGTCTTCGTCTACTTAAGTCCGCATTTTGCCTTTTGTATTTAATTCCGATGCAATTTCTATGTTTCATCGTCAATAAGAAGGTCCAAGGGGTGCAGTAAACCTGAAGTGAAGCATCGGAATCTATAACTAGTGTCACAGGAATGGTTCAAAACATAGTCAGTAAGAAGACTCAGTCTTCTTGTACTTAAGTCGGCATTGTGCCTTTTCTAGTTAATTCCGATGCAATTTCTGTGTTTCATCGTCAATAACAAGGTCCAAGGGATACAGTAGACCTGGAGTGAAGCATTGGAATCTATAACTAGTGTCAATGGAATGGTTCAAAAAATAGACAGTAAGAAGAGTCAGTCGTCTTGTACTTAAGTCGGCATTGTGCCTATTGTATTTAATTCCGATGCTATTTCTGTGTTTCATCGTCAACAAGAAGGTCAGAGGGATACAGTAAACCTGAAGTGAAGCATCGGAATCTATAGCTAGTGCCACAGGAATGGTTCGAACATAGTCAGTAAGAAGAGTCAGTCTTCTTGTTCTTAAGTCCGCATTGTGATTTTTGTATTTGATTCCGATGCAATTTCTGTGTTTCATCGTCAATAAGAAGGTCCAAGGGATACAGTAAACCTCAAGTGAAGCATCGGAATCTATAACTAGTGTCACAGGAATGGTTCAAAGCATAGACAGTAAGAAGAGTCAGTCTTCTTGTACTTAAATCGGCATTGTGCGTTTTGTATTTAATTCCGTAGCCATTTCTGTGTTTCATCGTCAATAAGAAGGTCCAAGGGATACAGTAAACCTGAAGTGAAGCATCGGAATCTATAACGGGTGTCACAGGAATGGTTCAAAACATAGACAGTAGGAACTGTCAGTCTTCTTGTCCTTAAGTCGGCATTGTGCCTTTTGTATTTAATTCCGATGCAATTTCTGTGTTTCATCGTCAATAAGAAGGTCCAAGGGATACAGTAAACCTGGAGTGTAGCATCGAAATCTATGACTAGTGTCACAGGAATGGTTCAAATCATAGACAGTAAGAAGAGTCAGTCTTCTGGTACTTAAGTCGGCATTTTGCCTTTTGTATTTAATTCCGAAGCAATTTCTGTGTTTCATTGTCAATAAGAAAGTCCAAGGGATACAGTAAACCTGAAGTGAAGCATCGGAATCTATAACTAGTGTCACAGGAATGGTTCAAAACATAGTCAGTAAGAAGAGTCAGTCTTCTTGTACTTAAGTCGGCATTGAGCCTTTTGTATTTAATTCCGATGCAATTTCTGCGTTTCATCGACAATAAGAAGGTCCAAGGGATCCAGTAAACCTGAAGTGAAGCATCGGAATCTATAACTAGTGTCACCGGAATGGTTCAAAACATAGACAGTAAGAAGAGTCAGTCTTCTTGTACTTAAGTCGGCATTGTGCCTTTTGTATTTAATTCCGATGCAATTTCTGTGTTTCATCGTCAATAAGAAGGTCCAAGGGATACAGTAAACCTGAAGTGAAGCATCGGAATCTATAACTAGTGTCACACAAATGGTTCAAAACAAAGTCAGGAGGAAGAGTCAGTCTTGTTGTTCTTAAGTCGGCATTGTGCCTTTTGTATTTAATTCAGATGCAATTTCTGTGCTTCATCGTCAATAAGAAGGTGCAAGATAAACAGTAAACCTGGAGTGTAGCATCGGAATCTGTAACTAGTGTCGCAGGAATGGTTCAAAACATAGACAGTAAGAAGAGTCAGTCTTCGTGTACTTAAGTCGGCATTGTGCCTTTTGTATTTAATTCCGATGCAATTTCTGTGTTTCATCGTCAATAAGAAGTTCCAAGGGATACAGTAAACCTGAAGTGAAGCATCGGAATCTATAACTAGTGTCACACTAGTGGTTCAAAACAAAGTCAGAAGGAAGAGTCAGTCATCTTGTTCTTAAGTCGGCATTGAGCCTTTTCTATTTAATTCCGATGCAATTTCTGTGTTTCATCGTCAATAACAAGGTCCAAGGGAAACAGTAAACCTGGAGTGAAGCATCGGAATCTATAACTAGTGTCAATGGAATGGTTCAAAACATAGACAGTAAGAAGAGTCAGTCCTCTTGTACTTACGTCGGCATTGTGCTTTTGTATTTAATTCCGATGCAATTTCTGTGTTTCATCGTCAACAAGAAGGTCAGAGGGATACAGTAAACCTGAAGTGAAGCATCGGAATCTATAGCTAGTGTCACAGGAATGGTTCAAACATAGTCAGTAAGAAGAGTCAGTCTTCTTGTTCTTAAGTCGGCATTGTGCTTTTTGTATTTAATTCCGATGCAATTTCTGTGATTCATTGTCAATAAGAAGGTCCAAGGTATATAGTAAACCTGGAGCGAAGCATCGGAATCTATAACCAGTGACACAGGAATGGTTCAAAACATAGACAGTAAGAAGAGTCAGTCTTCTTGTACTTAAGTCGGCATTGTGACTTTTGTATTTAATTCCGATGCAATTTCTGTGTTTCATCGTCAATAAGAAGGTCCAAGGGATACAGTAAACCTGAAGCGAGGCATCGGAATCTATAACTAGTGTCACAGGAATGGTTCAAACATAGTCAGTAGGAAGAGTCGTCTTCATGTACTTAAGTCGGCACTGTGCCTTTTGTATTTAATTCCGATGCAATTTCTGTGTTTCATCGTCAATAAGAAGGTCCAAGGGATACAGTAAACCTGAAGTGAAGCATCAGAATCTATAACGAGTGTCTCAGGAATGGTTCAAAACATAGACAGTAGGAAGAGTCAGTCTTCTTGTACTTAAGTCGGCATTGTGCCTTTTGTATTTAATTCCGATTCAATTTCTGTGTTTCAGCGTCAATAAGAATGTCCAAGGGATACAGTAAACCTGCAGTGTGGCATCGGAATCTATAACTAGTGTCACAGGAATGGTTCAAATCATAGACAGTAAGAAAAATCGGTCTTCATGTACTTATGTCGGCATTGTGCCTTTTGTATTTAATTCCGATGCAATATCTGTATTTAATCGACAATAAGAAGGTCCCAGGGATCCAGTAAACCTGAAGTGAAGCATCAGAATCTATAACTAGTGTCACAGGAATGGTTCAAAACATAGACAGTAAGAAGAGTCAGTCTTCTTGTACTTACGTCGGCATTGTGCCTTTTGTATTTAATTCCGATGCAATTTCTGTGTTTCATCGTCAAGAAGAAGGTCCAAGGGATACAGTAAACCTGAAGTGAAGCATCTAAATCTATAACTAGTGTCACAGGAATGGTTCAAAACATAGACAGTAAGAAGAGTCAGTCTTCTTGTACTCAAATCGGCATTGCGCCTTATGTATTTAATTCCGAAGCCATTTCTGTGTTTCATCGTCAATAAGAAAGTCAGACGGATACACTAAAACTGAAGTGAAGCATCGGAATCTATAGCTAGTGTCACAGGAATGGTTCAAAACATAGGCAGTAACAAGAGTCAGTCTTCTTGTACTTAAGTCGGCATTGTGCCTTTTGTATTTAATACCGATGCAATTTGTGTGTTTCTTCGTCAATAAGAAGGTCCAAGGGATACAGTAAACCTGGAGTGATGCATCGGAATATATAACTAGTGTCACAGGAATGGTTCAAAACAAATATACAGTAAGAAGAGTCAGTCTTCTTGTACTTAATTCGGCATTGTGCCTTTTGTATTTTATTCCGATGCAATTTGTGTGTTTCATCGTCAATAAGAAGGTCCAAGGGATACAGTAAACCTGAAGCGAGGCATCGTAATCTATAACTAGTGTCACAGGAATGGTTCAAAACATAGTAAGTAGGAAGAGTCGGTCTTCATGTACTTAAGTCGGCATTGTGCCTTTTGTATTTAATTCCGATGCAATTTCTGTGTTTCATCGTCAATAAGAAGGTCCAAGGGATACAGTAAACCTGAAGTGAAGCATCGTAATCTATAACGAGTGTAACAGGAATGGTTCAAAACATAGACAGTAAGAAGAGTCAATCTTCTTGTACTTAAGTCGGCATTGTGCCTTTTGTATTTAATTCCGATTCAATTTCTGTGTTTCAGCGTCAACAAGAAGGTTCAAGGGATACAGTAAACCTGAAGTGAAGCATCGGAATCTATAACGAGTGTCACAGGAATGGTTCAAAACATAGACAGTAGGAACAGTCAGTCTTCTTGTACTTAAGTCGGCATTGTGCCTTTTGTATTTATATCCGATGCAATTTCTGTGTTTTATCGTCAATAAGAATGTCCAAGGGATACAGTAAACCTGGAGTGTAGCATCGGAATCTATAACTAGTGTCACAGGAATGGTTCAAATCATAGACAGTAAGAAGAGTCGGTCTTAATGTACTTATGTCGGCATTGAGCCTTTTGTATTTAATTCCGATGCAATTTCTGTGTTTCATCGTCAATAAGAAGGTCCAAGGGATACAGTAAACCTGAAGTGAAGCATCGGTATCTATAACTAGTGTCACAGCAATGGTTCAAAACATAGTCAGTAGGAAGAGTCGGTCTTCATGTACTTAAGTTGGCACTGTGCCTTTTGTATTTAATTCCGATGCAATTTCTGTGTTTCATCGTCAATAAGAAGGTCCAAGGAATACAGTAAACCTGAAGTGAAGCATCGGAATCTATAACGAGTGTCACAGGAATGGTTCAAATCATAGACAGTAAGAAGAGTCAGTCTTCTTGTACTTAAGTCGGCATTGTGCCTTTTGTATTTAATTCCGAAGCAATTTATGTGTTTCATCGTCAATAAGAAGGTCCAAGGGATACAGTAAACCTGAAGTGATGCATCGGAATCTATAACTAGTGTCACAGGAATGTTTCATAACATAGTCAGTAAGAAGAGTCAGTCTTCTTGTACTTAAGTCGGCATTGTGGCTTTTCTATTTAATTCCGATGCAATTTCTGTGTTTCATCGTCAATAAGAAGGTCCAAGGGATACAGTAAACCTGAAGTGAAGCATCGGTATCTATAACTAGTGTCACAGGAATGGTTCAAAACATAGTCAGTAGGAACAGTCGGTCATCATGTACTTAAGTCGGCATTGTGCCTTTTCTATTTGATTCCGATGCAATTTCTGTGTTTCATCGTCAATAAGAAGGTCCAAGGGATACACTAAACCTCAAGTGAAGCATCGGAATCTATAACTAGTGTCACAGGAATGGTTCAAAACATAGACAGTAAGAAGAGTCAGTCTTCTTGTACTTAAGTCGGCATTGTGCCTATTGTATTTCATTCCGATGCTATTTCTGGTGTTCATCGTCTACAAGAAGGTCAGAGGGATACAGTAAACCTCAAGTGAAGCATCGGAATCTATAGCTGGTGTCACAGGAATGGTTCAAACATAGTCAGTAAAATGTGTCAGTCTTCTTGTCCTTAAGTCGGCATTGTGCTTTTTGTATTTAATGCCGATGCAATTTATGTGCTTCTTCGTCAATAAGAAGGTCCAAGGGATACAGTAAACCTGAAGTGAAGCATCGTAATCTATAACGAGTGTCACAGGAATGGTTCAAAACATAGACAGTAGGAAGAGTCAGTCTTCTTGTACTTAAGTCGGCATTTTGCATTTTGTATTTAATTCCGATTCAATTTCTGTGTTTCAGCGTCAATAAGAAGGTTCAAGGGATACAGTAAACCTGAAGTGAAGCATCGGAATTTATAACGAGTGTCACAGGAATGGTTCAAAACATAGACAGTAGGAAGAGTCAGTCTTCTTGTACTTAAGTCGTCATTGTGCCTTTTGTATTTAATTCCGATGCAATTTCTGTGTTACATCGTCAATAAGAATGTCCAAGGGATACAGTAAACCTGAAGTGAAGCATCGGAATCTATAACTAGTGTAACAGGAATGGTTCAAATCATAGACAGTAGGGAGAGTCAGTCTTCTTGTACTAAAGTCGGCATTGTGCCTTTTGTATTTAATTCCGATGCAATTTCTGTGTTTCATCGTCAATAAGAAGGTCCAAGGGATACAGTAAACCTGAAGTGAAGCATCGGAATCTATAACTAGTGTCACACTAATGGTTCAAAGCAAAGTCAGGAGGAAGAGTCAGTCTTCTTGTCCTTAAGTCGGCATTGTGCCTTTTGTATTTAATTCTGATGCAATTTCTGTGCTTCATCGTCAATAAGAATGTCCAAGGGATACAGTAATCCTGGAGTGTAGCATCGGAATCTGTAACAGGTGTCGCAGGAATGGTTCAAAACATAGTCAGTAAGAAGAGTCAGTCTTCTTGTACTTAAGTCGGCATTGTGCCTTTCCTATTTAATTCCGATGCAATTTCTGTGTTTCATCGTCAATAACAAGGCCCAAGGGATATAGTAAACCTGGAGTGAAGCATCGGAATCTATAACTAGTGTCAATGGAATGGTTCAAAACATAGACAGTAAGAAGAGTCAGTCGTCTTGTACTTAAGTCGGCATTGTGCCTATTGTATTTAATTCCGATGCTATTTCTGTGTTTCATCGTCAACAAGAAGGTCAGAGGGATACAGTAAACCTGAAGTGAAGCATCGGAATCTATAGCTAGTGTCACAGGAATGGTTCAAACATAGTCAGTAAGAAGAGTCAGTCTTCTTGTTCTTAAGTCGGCATTGTGCCTTTTGTATTTAATTCCGATGCAATTTCTGTGCTTCATCGTCAATAAGAAGGTGCAAGGTATACAGTAAACCTGGAGTGTAGCATCGGAATCTGTAACTAGTGTCGCAGGAATGGTTCAAAACATAGACAGTAAGAAGAGTCAGTCTTCGTGTACTTAAGTCGGCATTGTGCCTTTTGTATTTAATTCCGATGCAATTTCTGTGTTTCATCGTCAATAAGAAGGTCCAAGGGATACAGTAAACCTGAAGCGAAGCATCGGAATCTATAACTAGTGTCACACTAATGGTTCAAAACAAAGTCAACAGGAAGAGTCAGTCTTCTTGTTCTCAAGTCGGCATTGAGCCTTTTATATTTAATTCCGATGCAATTTCTGTGTTTCATCGTCAATAACAAGGTCCAAGGGATACAGTAAACCTGAAGTGAAGCATCGTAATCTATAACGAGTGTCACAGGAATGGTTCAAAACATAGACAGTAGGAAGAGTCAGTCTTCTTGTACTTAAGTCGGCATTGTGCCTTTTGTATTTAATTCCGATTCAATTTCTGTGTTTCAGCGTCAATAAGAAGGTTCAAGGGATACAGTAAACCTGAAGTGAAGCATCGGAATCTATAACGAGTGTCACAGGAATGGTTCAAAACATAGACAGTAGGAAGAGTCAGTCTTCTTGTACATAAGTCGGCATTGTGCATATTGTATTTAATTCCGATGCTATTTCTGTGTTTCATCGTCAGAAAGAATGTCCAAGGGATACAGTAATCCTGGAGTGTAGCATCGGAATCTATAACTAGTGTCACAGGAATGGTTCAAATCATAGACAGTGAGAAGAGTCGGTCTTCATGTACTTATGTCGGCATTGTGCCTTTTGTATTTAATTCCGTTACAATTTCTGTGTTTCATCGTCAATAAGAAGGTCCAAGGGATCCAGTAAACCTGAAGTGAAGCATCGGAATCTATAACTAGTGTAACAGGAATGGTTCAAATCATAGACAGTAGGGAGAGTCAGTCTTCTTGTACTTAAGTCGGCATTGTGCCTTTTGTATTTAATTCCGATGCAATTTCTGTGTTTCATCGTCAATAAGAAGGTCCAAGGCATATAGTAAACCTCAAGTGAAGCATCGGAATCTATAACTAGTGTCACACTAATGGTTCAAAAAAAGGCAGGAGGAAGAGTCAGTCTTCTTGTTCTTAAGTCGGCATTGTGCCTTTTGTATTTAATTCTGATGCAATTTCTGTGCTTCATCGTCAATAAGAAGGTGCAAGGGATACAGTAAACCTGGAGTGTAGCATTGGAATCTGTAACTAGTGTCGCAGGAATGGTTCAAAACATAGACAGTAAGAAGAGTCAGTCTTCTTGTTCTTAAGTCGGCATTGTGCCTTTTGTATTTAATTCCGATGCAATTTCTGTGTTTCATCGTCAATAAGAATGTCCAAGGGATACAGTAAACCTGCAGTGTGGCATCGGAATCTGTAACTAGTGTCACAGGAATGGTTCAAAACATAGTCAGTAAGAAGAGTCAGTCTTCTTGTACTTAAGTCGGCATTGTGATTTTTCTATTTAATTCCGATGCAATTTCTGTGTTTCATCGTCAATAACAAGGTCCAAGGGATATAGTAAACCTGGAGTGAAGCATCGGAATCTATAACTAGTGTCAATGGAATGGTTCAAAGCATAGACAGTAAGAAGAGTCAGTCGTCTTGTACTTAAGTCGGCATTGTGCCTATTGTATTTAATTCCGATGCTATTTCTGTGTTTCATCGTCAACAAGAAGGTCAGAGGGATACAGTAAACCTGAAGTGAAGCATCGGAATCTATTGCTAGTGTCACAGGAATGGTTCAAACATAGTCAGTAAGAAGAGTCAGTCTTCTTGTTCTTAAGTCGGCATTGTGCCTTTTGTATTTAATTCCGATGCAATTTCTGTGCTTCATCGTCAATAAGAAGGTGCAAGGTATACAGTAAACCTGGAGTGTAGCATCGGAATCTGTAACTAGTGTCGCAGGAATGGTTCAAAACATAGACAGTAAGAAGAGTCAGTCTTCGTGTACTTAAGTCGGCATTGTGCCTTTTGTATTTAATTCCGATGCAATTTCTGTGTTTCATCGTCAATAAGAAGGTCCAAGGGATACAGTAAACCTGAAGTGAAGCATCGGAATCTATAACTAGTGTCACACTAATGGTTCAAAACAAAGGTAACAGGAAGAGTCAGTCTTCTTGTACTTAAGTCGGCATTGAGCCTTTTATATTTAATTCCGATGCAATTTCTGTGTTTCATCGTCAATAACAAGGTCCAAGGGATATAGTAAACTTGGAGTGAAGCATCGGAATCTATAACTAGTGTCAATGGAATGGTTCAAAACATAGACAGTAAGAAGAGTCAGTCGTCTTGTACTTAAGTCGGCATTGTGCCTATTGTATTTAATTCCGATGCTATTTCTGTGTTTCATCGTCAACAAGAAGGTCAGAGGGATACAGTAAACCTGAAGTGAAGCATCGGAATCTATAGCTAGTGTCACAGGAATGGTTCAAACATAGTCAGTAAGAAGCGTCAGTCTTCTTATTCTTAAGTCGGCATTGTGCCTTTTGTATTTAATTCCGATGCAATTTCTGTGCTTCATCGTCAATAAGAAGGTGCAAGGTATACAGTAAACCTGGAGTGTAGCATCGGAATCTGTTACTAGTGTCGCAGGAATGGTTCAAAACATAGACAGTAAGAAGAGTCAGTCTTCGTGTACTTAAGTCGGCATTGTGCCTTTTGTATTTAATTCCGATGCAATTTCTGTGTTTCATCGTCAATAACAAGGTCCAAGGGATACAGTAAACCTGAAGTGAAGCATCGGAATCTATAACTAGTGTCACACTAATGGTTCAAAACAAAGTCAACAGGAAGAATCAGTCTTCTTGTTCTTAAGTCGGCATTGAGCCTTTTATATTTAATTCCGATGCAATTTCTGTGTTTCATCGTCAATAACAAGGTCCAAGGGAAACAGTAAACCTGGAGTGAAGCATCGGAATCTATAACTAGTGTCAATGGAATGGTTCAAAACATAGACAGTAAGAAGAGTCAGTCTTCTTGTACTTAAATCGGCATTGTGCCTTTTGTATTTAATTCCGAAGCCATTTCTGTGTTTCATCGTCAATAAGAAAGTCAGAGGGATACACTAAACCTGAAGTGAAGCATCGGAATCTATGGCTAGTGTCACAGCAATGGTTCAAAACATAGGCAGTAACAAAAGTCAGTCTTCTTGTACTTAAGTCGGCATTGTGCCTTTTGTATTCAATACCGATGCAATTTTTGTGTTCCTTCGTCAATAAGAAGGTCCAAGGGATACAGTAAACCTGAAGTGAAGCATCGGAATCTATAACTAGTGTCACACTAATGGTTCAAATCAAAGTCAGGAGGAAGAGTCAGTCATCTTGTTCTTAAGTCGGCATTGTGCCTTTTGTATTTAATTCCGATGCAATTTCTGTGCTTCTTCGTCAATAAGAAGGTCCAAGGGATACAGTAAACCTGAAGTGAAGCATCGTAATCTATAACGACTGTCACAGGAATGGTTCAAAACATAGACAGTAGGAAGAGTCAGTCTTCTTGTACTTAAGTCGGCATTTTGCATTTTGTATTTAATTCCGATTCAATTTCTGTGTTTCAGCGTCAATAAGAAGGTTCAAGGGATACAGTAAACCTGAAGTGAAGCATCGGAATATATAACGAGTGTCACAGGAATGGTTCAAAACATAGACAGTAGGAAGAGTCAGTCTTCTTGTACTTAAGTCGTCATTGTGCCTTTTGTATTTAATTCCGATGCAATTTCTGTGTTACATCGTCAATAAGAATGTCCAAGGGATACAGTAAACCTGAAATGAAGCATCGGAATCTATAACTAGTGTAACAGGAATGGTTCAAATCATAGACAGTAGGGAGAGTCAGTCTTCTTGTACTAAAGTCGGCATTGTGCCTTTTGTATTTAATTCCGATGCAATTTCTGTGTTTCATCGTCAATAAGAAGGTCCAAGGGATACAGTAAACCTGAAGTGAAGCATCGGAATCTATAACTAGTGTCACACTAATGGTTCAAAGCAAAGTCAGGAGGAAGAGTCAGTCTTCTTGTCCTTAAGTCGGCATTGTGCCTTTTGTATTTAATTCTGATGCAATTTCTGTGCTTCATCGTCAATAAGAATGTCCAAGGGATACAGTAATCCTGGAGTGTAGCATCGGAATCTGTAACTAGTGTCGCAGGAATGGTTCAAAACATAGTCAGTAAGAAGAGTCAGTCTTCTTGTACTTAAGTCGGCATTGTGCCTTTCCTATTTAATTCCGATGCAATTTCTGTGTTTCATCGTCAATAACAAGGTCCAAGGGATATAGTAAACCTGGAGTGAAGCATCGGAATCTATAACTAGTGTCAATGGAATGGTTCAAAACATAGACAGTAAGAAGAGTCAGTCGTCTTGTACTTAAGTCGGCATTGTGCCTATATGTATTTAATTCCGATGCTATTTCTGTGTTTCATCGTCAACAAGAAGGTCAGAGGGATACAGTAAACCTGAAGTGAAGCATCGGAATCTATAGCTAGTGTCACAGGAATGGTTCAAACATAGTCAGTAAGAAGAGTCAGTCTTCTTGTTCTTAAGTCGGCATTGTGCCTTTTGTATTTAATTCCGATGCAATTTCTGTGCTTCATCGTCAATAAGAAGGTGCAAGGTATACAGTAAACCTGGAGTGTAGCATCGGAATCTGTAACTAGTGTCGCAGGAATGGTTCAAAACATAGACAGTAAGAAGAGTCAGTCTTCGTGTACTTAAGTCGGCATTGTGCCTTTTGTATTTAATTCCGATGCAATTTCTGTGTTTCATCGTCAATAAGAAGGTCCAAGGGATACAGTAAACCTGAAGCGAAGCATCGGAATCTATAACTAGTGTCACACTAATGGTTCAAAACAAAGTCAACAGGAAGAGTCAGTCTTCTTGTTCTCAAGTCGGCATTGAGCCTTTTATATTTAATTCCGATGCAATTTCTGTGTTTCATCGTCAATAACAAGGTCCAAGGGATACAGTAAACCTGAAGTGAAGCATCGTAATCTATAACGAGTGTCACAGGAATGGTTCAAAACATAGATAGTAGGAAGAGTCAGTCTTCTTGTACTTAAGTCGGCATTGTGCCTTTTGTATTTAATTCCGATTCAATTTCTGTGTTTCAGCGTCAATAAGAAGGTTCAAGGGATACAGTAAACCTGAAGTGAAGCATCGGAATGTATAACGAGTGTCACAGGAATGGTTAAAACATAGACAGTAGGAAGAGTCAGTCTTCTTGTACATAAGTCGGCATTGTGCATATTGTATTTAATTCCGATGCAATTTCTGTGTTTCATCGTCAGAAAGAATGTCCAAGGGATACAGTAAACCTGGAGTGTAGCATCGGAATCTATAACTAGTGTCACAGGAATGGTTCAAATCATAGACAGTGAGAAGAGTCGGTCTTCATGTACTTATGTCGGCATTGTGCCTTTTGTATTTAATTCCGTTACAATTTCTGTGTTTCATCGTCAATAAGAAGGTCCAAGGGATCCAGTAAACCTGAAGTGAAGCATCGGAATCTATAACTAGTGTAACAGGAATGGTTCAAATCATAGACAGTAGGGAGAGTCAGTCTTCTTGTACTTAAGTCGGCATTGTGCCTTTTGTATTTAATTCCGATGCAATTTCTGTGTTTCATCGTCAATAAGAAGGTCCAAGGGATATAGTAAACCTCAAGTGAAGCATCGGAATCTATAACTAGTGTCACACTAATGGTTCAAAAAAAGGCAGGAGGAAGAGTCAGTCTTCTTGTTCTTAAGTCGGCATTGTGCCTTTTGTATTTAATTCTGATGCAATTTCTGTGCTTCATCGTCAATAAGAAGGTGCAAGGGATACAGTAAACCTGGAGTGTAGCATTGGAATCTGTAACTAGTGTCGCAGGAATGGTTCAAAACATAGACAGTAAGAAGAGTCAGTCTTCGTGTACTTAAGACCGCATTTTGCCTTTTGTATTTAATTCCGATGCAATTTCTATGTTTCATCGTCAATAAGAAGGTCCAAGGGGTGCAGTAAACCTGACGTGAAGCATCGGAATCTATAACTAGTGTCACAGGAATGGTTCAAAACATAGTCAGTAAGAAGAGTCAGTCTTCTTGTACTTAAGTTGGCATTGTGCCTTTTCTATTTAATTCCGATGCAATTTCTGTGTTTCATCGTCAATAACAAGGTCCAAGGGATACAGTAAACCTGGAGTGAAGCATCGGAATCAATAATTAGTGTCAATGGAATGGTTCAAAACATAGTGAGAAGAGTCAGTCGTCTTGTACTTAAGTCGGCATTGTGCCTATTGTATTTAATTCCGATGCTATTTCTGTGTTTCATCGTCAACAAGAAGGTCAGTGGGATACAGTAAACCTGAAGTCAAGCATCGGAATCTATAGCTAGTGTCACAGGAATGGTTCAAACATAGTCAGTAAGAAGAGTCAGTCTTCTTGTTCTTAAGTCGGCATTGTGCCTTTTGTATTTAATTCCGATGCAATTTCTGTGTTTCATCGTCAATAAGAATGTCCAAGTGATACAGTAAACCTGCAGTGTGGCATCGGAATCTGTAACTAGTGTCACAGGAATGGTTCAAAACATAGTCAGTAAGAAGAGTCAGTCTTCTTGTACTTAAGTCGGCATTGTGCCTTTTCTATTTAATTCCGATGCAATTTCTGTGTTTCATCGTCAATAACAAGGTCCAAGGGATATAGTAAACCTGGAGTGAAGCATCGGAATCTATAACTAGTGTCAATGGAATGGTTCAAAGCATAGACAGTAAGAAGAGTCAGTCGTCTTGTACTTAAGTCGGCATTGTGCCTATTGTATTTAATTCCGATGCTATTTCTGTGTTTCATCGTCAACAAGAAGGTCAGAGGGATACAGTAAACCTGAAGTGAAGCATCGGAATCTATAGCTAGTGTCACAGGAATGGTTCAAACATAGTCAGTAAGAAGAGTCAGTCTTCTTGTTCTTAAGTCGGCATTGTGCCTTTTGTATTTAATTCCGATGCAATTTCTGTGCTTCATCGTCAATAAGAAGGTGCAAGGTATACAGTAAACCTGGAGTGTAGCATCGGAATCTGTAACTAGTGTCGCAGGAATGGTTCGAAACATAGACAGTAAGAAGAGTCAGTCTTCGTGTACTTAAGTCGGCATTGTGCCTTTTGTATTTAATTCCGATGCAATTTCTGTGTTTCATCGTCAATAAGAAGGTCCAAGGGATACAGTAAACCTGAAGTGAAGCATCGGAATCTATAACTAGTGTCACACTAATGGTTCAAAACAAAGTCAACAGGAAGAGTCAGTCTTCTTGTACTTAAGTCGGCATTGAGCCTTTTATATTTAATTCCGATGCAATTTCTGTGTTTCATCGTCAATAACAAGGTCCAAGGGATATAGTAAACTTGGAGTGAAGCATCGGAATCTATAACTAGTGTCAATGGAATGGTTCAAAACATAGACAGTAAGAAGAGTCAGTCGTCTTGTACTTAAGTCGGCATTGTGCCTATTGTATTTAATTCCGATGCTATTTCTGTGTTTCATCGTCAACAAGAAGGTCAGAGGGATACAGTAAACCTGAAGTGAAGCATCAGAATCTATAGCTAGTGTCACAGGAATGGTTCAAACATAGTCAGTAAGAAGCGTCAGTCTTCTTATTCTTAAGTCGGCATTGTGCCTATTGTATTTAATTCCGATGCAATTTCTGTGCTTCATCGTCAATAAGAAGGTGCAAGGTATACAGTAAACCTGGAGTGTAGCATCGGAATCTGTTACTAGTGTCGCAGGAATGGTTCAAAACATAGACAGTAAGAAGAGTCAGTCTTCGTGTACTTAAGTCGGCATTGTGCCTTTTGTATTTAATTCCGATGCAATTTCTGTGTTTCATCGTCAATAACAAGGTCCAAGGGATACAGTAAACCTGAAGTGAAGCATCGGAATCTATAACTAGTGTCACACTAATGGTTCAAAACAAAGTCAACAGGAAGAATCAGTCTTCTTGTTCTTAAGTCGGCATTGAGCCTTTTATATTTAATTCCGATGCAATTTCTGTGTTTCATCGTCAATAACAAGGTCCAAGGGAAACAGTAAACTTGGAGTGAAGCATCGGAATCTATAACTAGTGTCAATGGAATGGTTCAAAACATAGACAGTAAGAAGAGTCAGTCTTCTTGTACTTAAATCGGCATTGTGCCTTTAGTATTTAATTCCGAAGCCATTTCTGTGTTTCATCGTCAATAAGAAAGTCAGAGGGATACACTAAACCTGAAGTGAAGCATCGGAATCTATGGCTAGTGTCACAGCAATGGTTCAAAACATAGGCAGTAACAAAAGTCAGTCTTCTTGTACTTAAGTCGGCATTGTGCCTTTTGTATTCAATACCGATGCAATTTTTGTGTTCCTTCGTCAATAAGAAGGTCCAAGGGATACAGTAAACCTGGAGTGATGCATCGGAATCTATAACTAGTGTCACAGGAATGGTTCAAACATAGACAGTAAGAAGAGTCAGTCTTCTTGTACTTAATTCGGCATTGTGCCTTTTGTATATAATTCCGATGCTATTTCTGTGTTTCATCGTCAATAAGAAGGTCCAAGGGATACAGTAAACCTGAAGCGAGGCATCGTAATCTATAACTAGTGTCACAGGAATGGTTCAAAACATAGTCAGTAGGAAGAGTCGGTCTTCATGTACTTAAGTCGGCATTGTGCCTTTTGTATTTAATTCCGATGCAATTTCTGTGTTTCATCGTCAATAAGAAGGTCCAAGGTATACAGTAAACCTGAAGTGAAGCATCGTAATCTATAACGAGTGTCACAGGAATGGTTCAAAACATAGACAGTAGGAAGAGTCAGTCTTCTTGTACTTAAGTCGGCATTGTGCCTTTTGTATTTAATTCCGATTCAATTTCTGTGTTTCAGCGTCAATAAGAAGGTTCAAGGGATACAGTAAACCTGAAGTGAAGCATCGGAATCTATAACGAGTGTCACAGGAATGGTTAAAAACATAGACAGTAGGAAGAGTCAGTCTTCTTGTACATAAGTCGGCATTGTGCATATTGTATTTAATTCCGATGCAATTTCTGTGTTTCATCGTCAGAAAGAATGTCCAAGGGATACAGTAAACCTGGAGTGTAGCATCGGAATCTATAACTAGTGTCACAGGAATGGTTCAAATCATAGACAGTGAGAAGAGTCGGTCTTCATGTACTTATGTCGGCATTGTGCCTTTTGTATTTAATTCCGTTACAATTTCTGTGTTTCATCGTCAATAAGAAGGTCCAAGGGATCCAGTAAACCTGAAGTGAAGCATCGGAATCTATAACTAGTGTAACAGGAATGGTTCAAATCATAGACAGTAGGGAGAGTCAGTCTTCTTGTACTTAAGTCGGCATTGTGCCTTTTGTATTTAATTCCGATGCAACTTCTGTGTTTCATCGTCAATAAGAAGGTCCAAGGGATATAGTAAACCTCAAGTGAAGCATCGGAATCTATAACTAGTGTCACACTAATGGTTCAAAAAAAGGCAGGAGGAAGAGTCAGTCTTCTTGTTCTTAAGTCGGCATTGTGCCTTTTGTATTTAATTCTGATGCAATTTCTGTGCTTCATCGTCAATAAGAAGGTGCAAGGGATACAGTAAACCTGGAGTGTAGCATTGGAATCTGTAACTAGTGTCGCAGGAATGGTACAAAACATAGACAGTAAGAAGAGTCAGTCTTCGTGTACTTAAGACCGCATTTTGCCTTTTGTATTTAATTCCGATGCAATTTCTATGTTTCATCGTCAATAAGAAGGTCCAAGGGGTGCAGTAAACCTGACGTGAAGCATCGGAATCTATAACTAGTGTCACAGGAATGGTTCAAAACATAGTCAGTAAGAAGAGTCAGTCTTCTTGTACTTAAGTCGGCATTGTGCCTTTTGTATTTAATTCCGATGCAATTTCTGTGTTTCATCGTCAATAACAAGGTCCAAGGGATACAGTAAACCTGGAGTGAAGCATCGGAATCTATAATTAGTGTCAATGGAATGGTTCAAAACATAGTGAGAAGAGTCAGTCGTCTTGTACTTAAGTCGGCATTGTGCCTATTGTATTTAATTCCGATGCTATTTCTGTGTTTCATCGTCAACAAGAAGGTCAGTGGGATACAGTAAACCTGAAGTCAAGCATCGGAATCTATAGCTAGTGTCACAGGAATGGTTCAAACATAGTCAGTAAGAAGAGTCAGTCTTCTTGTTCTTAAGTCGGCATTGTGCCTTTTGTATTTAATTCCGATGCAATTTCTGTGTTTCATCGTCAATAAGAATGTCCAAGGGATACAGTAAACCTGCAGTGTGGCATCGGAATCTGTAACTAGTGTCACAGGAATGGTTCAAAACATAGTCAGTAAGAAGAGTCAGTCTTCTTGTACTTAAGTCGGCATTGTGCCTTTTCTATTTAATTCCGATGCAATTTCTGTGTTTCATCGTCAATAACAAGGTCCAAGGGATATAGTAAACCTGGAGTGAAGCATCGGAATCTATAACTAGTGTCAATGGAATGGTTCAAAGCATAGACAGTAAGAAGAGTCAGTCGTCTTGTACTTAAGTCGGCATTGTGCCTATTGTATTTAATTCCGATGCTATTTCTGTGTTTCATCGTCAACAAGAAGGTCAGAGGGATACAGTAAACCTGAAGTGAAGCATCGGAATCTATAGCTAGTGTCACAGGAATGGTTCAAACATAGTCAGTAAGAAGAGTCAGTCTTCTTGTTCTTAAGTCGGCATTGTGCCTTTTGTATTTAATTCCGATGCAATTTCTGTGCTTCATCGTCAATAAGAAGGTGCAAGGTATACAGTAAACCTGGAGTGTAGCATCGGAATCTGTAACGAGTGTCGCAGGAATGGTTCAAAACATAGACAGTAAGAAGAGTCAGTCTTCGTGTACTTAAGTCGGCATTGTGCCTTTTGTATTTAATTCCGATGCAATTTCTGTGTTTCATCGTCAATAAGAAGGTCCAAGGGATACAGTAAACCTGAAGCGAAGCATCGGAATCTATAACTAGTGTCACACTAATGGTTCAAAACAAAGTCAACAGGAAGAGTCAGTCTTCTTGTACTTAAGTCGGCATTGAGCCTTTTATATTTAATTCCGATGCAATTTCTGTGTTTCATCGTCAATAACAAGGTCCAAGGGATATAGTAAACTTGGAGTGAAGCATCGGAATCTATAACTAGTGTCAATGGAATGGTTCAAAACATAGACAGTAAGAAGAGTCAGTCGTCTTGTACTTAAGTCGGCATTGTGCCTATTGTATTTAATTCCGATGCTATTTCTGAGTTTCATCGTCAACAAGAAGGTCAGAGGGATACAGTAAACCTGAAGTGAAGCATCGGAATCTATAGCTAGTGTCACAGGAATGGTTCAAACATAGTCAGTAAGAAGAGTCAGTCTTCTTGTCCTTAAGTCGGCATTGTGCCTTTTGTATTTAATTCCGATGCAATTTCTGTGCTTCATCGTCAATAAGAAGGTGCAAGGTATACAGTAAACCTGGAGTGTAGCATCGAAATCTGTTACTAGTGTCGCAGGAATGGTTCAAAACATAGACAGTAAGAAGAGTCAGTCTTCGTGTACTTAAGTCGGCATTGTGCCTTTTGTATTTAATTCCGATGCAATTTCTGTGTTTCATCGTCAATAACAAGGTCCAAGGGATACAGTAAACCTGAAGTGAAGCATCGGAATCTATAACTAGTGTCACACTAATGGTTCAAAACAAAGTCAACAGGAAGAATCAGTCTTCTTGTTCTTAAGTCGGCATTGAGCCATTTATATTTAATTCCGATGCAATTTCTGTGTTTCATCGTCAATAACAAGGTCCAAGGGAAACAGTAAACCTGGAGTGAAGCATCGGAATCTATAACTAGTGTCAATGGAATGGTTCAAAACATAGACAGTAAGAAGAGTCAGTCTTCTTGTACTTAAATCGGCATTGTGCCTTTTGTATTTAATTCCGAAGCCATTTCTGTGTTTCATCGTCAATAAGAAAGTCAGAGGGATACACTAAACCTGAAGTGAAGCATCGGAATCTATAGCTAGTGTCACAGCAATGGTTCAAAACATAGGCAGTAACAAAAGTCAGTCTTCTTGTACTTAAGTCGGCATTGTGCCTTTTGTATTCAATACCGATGCAATTTTTGTGTTCCTTCGTCAATAAGAAGGTCCAAGGGATACAGTAAACCTGGAGTGATGCATCGGAATCTATAACTAGTGTCACAGGAATGGTTCAAACATAGACAGTAAGAAGAGTCAGTCTTCTTGTACTTAATTCGGCATTGTGCCTTTTGTATTTAATTCCGATGCTATTTCTGTGTTTCATCGTCAATAAGAAGGTCCAAGGGGTACAGTAAACCTGAAGCGAGGCATCGTAATCTATAACTAGTGTCACAGGAATGGTTCAAAACATAGTCAGTAGGAAGAGTCGGTCTTCATGTACTTAAGTCGGCATTGTGCCTTTTGTATTTAATTCCGATGCAATTTCTGTGTTTCATCGTCAATAAGAAGGTCCAAGGGATACAGTAAACCTGAAGTGAAGCATCGTAATCTATAACGAGTGTCACAGGAATGGTTCAAAACATAGACAGTAGGAAGAGTCAGTCTTCTTGTACTTAAGTCGGCATTGTGCCTTTTGTATTTAATTCCGATTCAATTTCTGTGTTTCAGCGTCAATAAGAAGGTTCAAGGGATACAGTAAACCTGAAGTGAAGCATCGGAATCTATAACGAGTGTCACAGGAATGGTTCAAAACATAGACAGTAGGAAGAGTCAGTCTTCTTGTACTTAAGTCGGCATTGTGCATTTTGTATTTAATTCCGATGCAATTTCTGTGTTTCATCGTCAGAAAGAATGTGGAAGGGATACAGTAAACCTGGAGTGTAGCATCGGAATCTATAACTAGTGTCACAGGAATGGTTCAAATCATAGACAGCAAGAAGAGTCGGTGTTCATGTACTTATGTCGGCATTGTGCCTTTTGTATTTAATTCCGATACAATTTCTGTGTTTCATCGTCAATAAGAAGGTCCAAGGGATCCAGTAAACCTGAAGTGAAGCATCGGAATCTATAACTAGTGTAACAGGAATGGTTCAAATCATAGACAGTAGGGAGAGTCAGTCTTCTTGTACTTATGTCGGCATTGTGCCTTTTGTATTTAATTCCGATGCAATTTCTGTGTTTCATCGTCAACAAGAAGGTCAGTGGGATACAGTAAACCTGAAGTGAAGCATCGGAATCTATAGCTAGTGTCACAGGAATGGTTCAAACATAGTCAGTAAGAAGAGTCAGTCTTCTTGTTCTTAAGTCGGCATTGTGCCTTTTGTATTTAATTCCGATGCAATTTCTGTGTTTCATCGTCAATAAGAATGTCCAAGGGATACAGTAAACCTGCAGTGTGGCATCGGAATCTGTAACTAGTGTCACAGGAATGGTTCAAATCATAGACAGTAAGAAGAGTCGCTCTTCATGTACTTATGTCGGCATTGTGCCTTTTGTATTTAATTCCGATGCAATTTCTGTATTTCATCGACAATAAGAAGGTCCAAGGCATCCAGTAAACCTGAAACGAAGCATCGGAATCTATAACTAGTGTCACAGGAATGGTTCAAAACATAGACAGTAAGAAGAGTCAGTCTTCTTGTACTTAAGTCGGCATTGTGCTTTTTGTATTTAATTCCGATGCAATTTCTGTGTTTCATCGACAGTAAGAAGGTCCAAGGGATACAGTAAACCTGAAGTGAAGCTTCGGAATCTATAACTAGTGTCACACTAATGGTTCAAATCAAAGTCAGGAGGAAGAGTCAGTCTTCTTGTTCTTAAGTCGGCATTGTGCTTTTGGATTTAATTCCGATGCAATTTCTGTGCTTCATCGTCAATAAGAAGGTCCAAGGGATACAGTAAACCTGAAGTTAAGCATCGTAATCTATAACGAGTGTCACAGGAATGGTTCAAAACATAGACAGTAGGAAGAGTCAGTCTTCTTGTACTTAAGTCGGCATTGTGCATTTTGTATTTAATTCCGATTCAATTTCTGTGTTTCAGCGTCAATAAGAAGGTTCAAGGGATACAGTAAACCTGAAGTGAAGCATCGGAATCTATAACGAGTGTCACAGGAATGGTTCAAAACATAGACAGTAGGAAGAGTCCGTCTTCTTGTACTTAAGCCGTCATTGTGCCTTTTGTATTTAATTCCGATGCAATTTCTGTGTTTCATCGTCAATAAGAATGTCCAAGGGATACAGCAAACCTGAAGTGAAGCATCGGAATCTATAACTAGTGTAACAGGAATGGTTCAAATCATAGACAGTAGGGAGAGTCAGTCTACTTGTACTTCAGTCGGCATTGTGCCTTTTGTATTTAATTCCGATGCAATTTCTGTGTTTCATCGTCAATAAGAAGGTCCAAGGGATACAGTAAACCTGAAGTGAAGCATCGGAATCTATAGCTAGTGTCACAGCAATGGTTCAATACATAGGCAGTAACAGAAGTCAGTCTTCTTGTACTTAAGTCGGCATTGTGCCTTTTGTATTTAATACCGATGCAATTTTTGTGTTTCATCGTCAATAAGAAGGTCCAAGGGATACAGTAAACCTGAAGTGAAGCATCGTAATCTATAACGAGTGTCACAGGAATGGTTCAAAACATAGACAGTAGGAAGAGTCAGTCTTCTTGTACTTAAGTCGGCATTGTGCCTTTTGTATTTAATTCCGATTCAATTTCTGTGTTTCAGCGTCAATAAGAAGGTTCAAGGGATACAGTAAACCTGAAGTGAAGCATCGGAATCTATAACGAGTGTCACAGGAATGGTTCAAAACATAGACAGTAGGAAGAGTCAGTCTTCTTGTACCTAAGTCGGCATTGTGCATTTTGTATTTAATTCCGATGCAATTTCTGTGTTTCATCGTCAGAAAGAATGTCCAAGGGATACAGTAAACCTGGAGTGTAGCATCGGAATCTATAACTAGTGTCACAGGAATGGTTCAAATCATAGACAGTAAGAAGAGTCGGTCTTCATGTACTTATGTCGGCATTGTGCCTTTTGTATTTAATTCCGATACAATTTCTGTGTTTCATCGTCGATAAGAAGGTCCAAGGGATCCAGTAAACCTGAAGTGAAGTATCGGAATCTATAACTAGTGTAACAGGAATGGTTCAAATCATAGACAGTAGGGAGAGTCAGTCTTCTTGTACTTAAGTCGGCATTGTGCCTTTTGTATTTAATTCCGATGCAATTTCTGTGTTTCATCGTCAATAAGAAGGTCCAAGGGATACAGAAAAACCTCAAGTGAAGCATCGGAATCTATAACTAGTGTCACACTAATGGTTCAAAAAAAGGCAGGAGGAAGAATCAGTCTTCTTGTTCTTAAGTCGGCATTGTGCCTTTTGTATTTAATTCTGATGCAATTTCTGTGTTTCATCGTCAATAACAAGGTCCAAGGGATACAGTTAACCTGGAGTGAAGCATCGGAATCTATAGCTGGTGTCACAGGAATGGTTCAAACATAGTCAGTAAGAGGAGTCAGTCTTCTTGTTCTTAAGTGTGCATTGTGCCTTTTGTATTTAATTCCGATACAATTTATGTGCTTCATCGTTAATAAGAAGGTGCAAGGGATACAGTAAACCTGAAGTGAAGCATCGGAATCTATAACTAGTGTCACACTAATGGTTCAAAACAAAGTCAGGAGGAAGAGTCAGTCGTCTTGTTCTTAAGTCGGCATTGAGACTTTTCTATTTAATTCCGATGCAATTTCTGTGTTTCATCGTCAATTACAAGGTCCAAGGGAAACAGTAAACCTGGAGTGAAGCATCGGAATCTATAACTAGTGTCAATGGAGTGGTTCAAAACATAGACAGTAAGAAGAGTCAGTCCTCTAGTACTTACGTCGGCATTGTGCTTTTGTATTTAATTCCGATGCAATTTCTGTGTTTCATCGTCAACAAGAAGGTCAGAGGGATACAGTAAACCTGAAGTGAAGCATCGGAATCTATAGCTAGTGTCACAGGAATGGTTCAAACATAGTCAGTAAGAAGAGTCAGTCTTCTTGTTCTTAAGTCGGCATTGTGCTTTTTGTATTTAATTCCGATGCAATTTCTGTGATTCATTGTCAATAAGAAGGTCAAAGAGATATAGTAAACCTGGAGCGAAGCATCGGAATCTATAACCAGTGTCACAGGAATGGTTCAAAACATAGACAGTAGGAACAGTCAGTCTTCTTGTACTTAAGTGGGCATTGTGCCTTTTGTATTTAATTCCGATGCAATTTCTGTGTTTCATCGTCAATAAGAAGGTCCAAGGGATACAGTAAACCTGAAGCGAGGCATCGGAATCTATAACTAGTGTCACAGGAATGGTTCAAATCATAGTCAGTAGGAAGAGTCGGTCTTCATGTACTTAAGTCGGCACTGTGCCTTTTGTATTTAATTCCGATGCAATTTCTGTGTTTCATCGTCAATAACAAGGTCCAAGGGATACAGTAAACCTGAAGTGAAGCATCGGAATCTATAACGAGTGTCACAGGAATGGTTCAAAACATAGACAGTAGGAACAGTCAGTCTTCTTGTACTTAAGTCGGCATTGTGCCTTTTGTATTTAATTCCGATTCAATTTCTGTGTTTCATCGTCAATAAAAAGGTTCAAGGGATACAGTAAACCTGAAGTGAAGCATCGGAATCTATAACGAGTGTCACAGGAATGGTTCAAAACATAGACAGTAGGAAGAGTCAGTCTTCTTGTACTTAAGTCGGCATTGTGCCTTTTGTATTTAATTCCGATGCAATTTCTGTGTTTCATAGTCAATAAGGAGGTCCAAGGGATACAGTAAACCTGAAGTGAAGCATCGGAATCTATAGCTAGTGTCACAGCAATGGTTCAATACATAGGCAGTAACAAAAGTCAGTCTTCTTGTACTTAAGTCGGCATTGTGCCTTTTGTATTTAATACCGATGCAATTTTTGTGTTTCTTCGTCAATAAGAAGGTCCAAGGGATACAGTAAACCTGGAGTGATGCATCGGAATCTATAACTAGTGTCACAGGAATGGTTCAAACATAGACAGTAAGAGGAGTCAGTCTTCTTGTACTTAAGTCGGCATTGTGCCTTTTGTATTTAATTCCGATGCAATTTCTGTGTTTCATCGTCAATAACAAGGTCCAAGGGATACAGTAAACCTGGAGTGAAACATCGGAATCTATAATTAGTGTCAATGGAATGGTTCAAATCATAGTAAGAAGAGTCAGTCGTCTTGTACTTAAGTCGGCATTGTGCCTATTGTATTTAATTCCGATGCAATTTCTGTATTTCATCAGCAATAAGAAGGTCCAAGGGATCCAGTAAACCTGAAACGAAGCATCGGAATCTATAACTAGTGTCACAGGAATGGTTCAAAACATAGACAGTAAGAAGAGTCAGTCTTCTTGTACTTAAGTCGGCATTGTGCCTTTTGTATTTAATTCCGATGCAATTTCTGTGTTTCATCGTCAATAAGAAGGTCCAAGGGATACAGTAAACCTGAAGCGAGGCATCGGAATCTATAACTAGTGTCACAGGAATGGTTCAAATCATAGTCAGTAGGAAGAGTCGGTCTTCATGTACTTAAGTCGGCACTGTGCCTTTTGTATTTAATTCCGATGCAATTTCTGTGTTTCATCGTCAATAACAAGGTCCAAGGGATACAGTAAACCTGAAGTGAAGCATCGGAATCTATAACGAGTGTCACAGGAATGGTTCAAAACATAGACAGTAGGAACAGTCAGTCTTCTTGTACTTAAGTCGGCATTGTGCCTTTTGTATTTAATTCCGATTCAATTTCTGTGTTTCATCGTCAATAACAAGGTTCAAGGGATACAGTAAACCTGAAGTGAAGCATCGGAATCTATAACGAGTGTCACAGGAATGGTTCAAAACATAGACAGTAGGAAGAGTCAGTCTTCTTGTACTTAAGTCGGCATTGTGCCTTTTGTATTTAATTCCGATGCAATTTCTGTGTTTCATAGTCAATAAGGAGGTCCAAGGGATACAGTAAACCTGAAGTGAAGCATCGGAATCTATAGCTAGTGTCACTGCAATGGTTCAATACATAGGCAGTAACAAAAGTCAGTCTTCTTGTACTTAAGTCGGCATTGTGCCTTTTGTATTTAATACCGATGCAATTTTTGTGTTTCTTCGTCAATAAGAAGGTCCAAGGGATACAGTAAACCTGGAGTGATGCATCGGAATCTATAACTAGTGTCACAGGAATGGTTCAAACATAGACAGTAAGAAGAGTCAGTCTTCTTGTACTTAAGTCGGCATTGTGCCTTTTGTATTTAATTCCGATGCAATTTCTGTGTTTCATCGTCAATAACAAGGTCCAAGGGATACAGTAAACCTGGAGTGAAGCATCGGAATCTATAATTAGTGTCAATGGAATGGTTCAAAACATAGTAAGAAGAGTCAGTCGTCTTGTACTTAAGTCGGCATTGTGCCTATTGTATTTAATTCCGATGCAATTTCTGTATTTCATCATCAATAAGAAGGTCCAAGGGATCCAGTAAACCTGAAACGAAGCATCGGAATCTATAACTAGTGTCACAGGAATGGTTCAAAACATAGACAGTAAGAAGAGTCAGTCTTCTTGTACTTAAGTCGGCATTGTGCCTTTTGTACTTAATTCCGATGCAATTTCTGTGTTTCATCGTCAATAAGAAGGTCCAAGGGATACAGTAAACCTGAACTGAAGCATCGGAATCTATAACTAGTGTCACACTAATGGTTCAAAACAAAGTCAGGAGGAAGAGTCAGTCTTCTTGTTCTTAAGTCGGCATTGTGCCTTTTGTATTTAATTCCGATGCAATTTCTGTGTTTCATCGTCAATAACAAGGTCCAAGGGATACAGTAAACCTGAAGTGAAGCATCGGAATCTATAACTAGTGTAACAGGAATGGTTCAAATCATAGACAGTAGGGAGAGTCAGTCTTCTTGTACTTAAGTCGGCATTGTGCCTTTTGTATTTAATTCCGATGCAATTTCTGTGTTTCATCGTCAATAACAAGGTCCAAGGGATACAGTAAACCTGGAGTGAAGCATCGGAATCTATAATTAGTGTCAATGGAATGGTTCAAAACATAGTAAGAAGAGTCAGTCGTCTTGTACTTAAGTCGGCATTGTGCCTATTGTATTTAATTCCGATGCTATTTCTGTGTTTCATCGTCAACAAGAAGGTCAGTGGGATACAGTAAACCTGAAGTGAAGCATCGGAATCTTTAGCTAGTGTCACAGGAATGGTTCAAACATAGTCAGTAAGAAGAGTCAGTCTTCTTGTTCTTAAGTGTGCATTGTGCCTTTTGTATTTAATTCCGATACAATTTCTGTGCTTCATCGTTAATAAGAAGGTGCAAGGGATACAGTAAACCTGGAGTGTAGCATCGGAATCTGTAACTAGTGTCGCAGGAATGGTTCAAAACATAGACAGTAAGAAGAGTCAGTCTTCGTGTACTTAAGTCGGCATTGTGCCTTTTGTATTTAATTCCGATGCAATTTCTGTGTTTCATCGTCAATAAGAAGGTCCAAGGGATACAGTAAACCTGAAGTGAAGCATCGGAATCTATAACTAGTGTCACACTAATGGTTCAAAACAAAGTCAGGAGGAAGAGTCAGTCTTCTTGTTCTTAAGTCGGCATTGAGCCTTTTCTATTTAATTCCCATGCAATTTCTGTGTTTCATCGTCAATTACAAGGTCCAAGGGAAACAGTAAACCTGGAGTGAAGCATCGGAATCTATAACTAGTGTCAATGGAATGGTTCAAAACATAGACAGTAAGAAGAGTCAGTCCTCTTGTACTTAAGTCGGCATTGTGCTTTTTGTATTTAATTCCGATGCAATTTCTGTGATTCATTGTCAATAAGAAGGTCCAAGAGATATAGTAAACCTGGAGCGAAGCATCGGAATCTATAACCAGTGTCACAGGAATGGTTCAAAACATAGACAGTAGGAACAGTCAGTCTTCTTGTACTTAAGTGGGCATTGTGCCTTTTGTATTTCATTCCGATGCAATTTCTGTGTTTCATCGTCAATAAGAAGGTCCAAGGGATACAGTAAACCTGAAGCGAGGCATCGGAATCTATAACTAGTGTCACAGGAATGGTTCAAAACATAGTCAGTAGGAAGAGTCGGTCTTCATGTACTTAAGTCGGCACTGTGCCTTTTGTATTTAATTCCGATGCAATTTCTGTGTTTCATCGTCAATAACAAGGTCCAAGGGATACAGTAAACCTGAAGTGAAGCATCGGAATCTATAACGAGTGTCACAGGAATGGTTCAAAACATAGACAGTAGGAACAGTCAGTCTTCTTGTACTTAAGTCGGCATTGTGCCTTTTGTATTTAATTCCGATTCAATTTCTGTGTTTCATCGTCAATAAGAAGGTCCAAGGGATACAGTAAACCTGAAGCGAGGCATCGGAATCTATAACTAGTGTCACAGGAATGGTTCAAACATAGTCAGTAGGAAGAGTCGGTCTTCATGTACTTAAGTCGGCATTGTGCCTTTTGTATTTAATTCCGATGCAATTTCTGTATTTCATCAGCAATAAGAAGGTCCAAGGGATCCAGTAAACCTGAAACGAAGCATCGGAATCTATAACTAGTGTCACAGGAATGGTTCAAAGCATAGACAGTAAGAAGAGTCAGTCTTCTTAAACTTAAGTCGGCATTGTGCCTTTTGTATTTAATTCCGATGCAATTTCTGTGTTTCATCGTCAATAAGAAGGTCCAAGGGATACAGTAAACCTGAACTGAAGCATCGGAATCTATAACTAGTGTCACACTAATGGTTCAAAACAAAGTCAGGAGGAAGAGTCAGTCTTCTTGTTCTTAAGTCGGCATTGTGCCTTTTGTATTTAATTCCGATGCAATTTCTGTGTTTCATCGTCAATAAGAAGGTCCAAGGGATACAGTAAACCTGAAGTGAAGCATCGGAATCTATAACTAGTGTCACACTAATGGTTCAAAGCAAAGACAACAGGAAGAGTCAGTCTTCTTGTTCTTAAGTCGGCATTGAGTCTTTTCTATTTAATTCCGATGCAATTTCTGTGTTTCATCGTCAATAACAAGGTCCAAGGGAAACAGTAAACCTGGAGTGAAGCATCGGAATCTATAACTAGTGTCACACTAATGGTTCAAAACAAAGTCAGGAGGAAGAGTCAGTCGTCTTGTTCTTAAGTCGGCATTGAGACTTTTCTATTTAATTCCGATGCAATTTCTGTGTTTCATCGTCAATTACAAGGTCCAAGGGAAACAGTAAACCTGGAGTGAAGCATCGGAATCTATAACTAGTGTCAATGGAGTGGTTCAAAACATAGACAGTAAGAAGAGTCAGTCCTCTAGTACTTACGTCGGCATTGTGCTTTTGTATTTAATTCCGATGCAATTTCTGTGTTTCATCGTCAACAAGAAGGTCAGAGGGATACAGTAAACCTGAAGTGAAGCATCGGAATCTATAGCTAGTGTCACAGGAATGGTTCAAACATAGTCAGTAAGAAGAGTCAGTCTTCTTGTTCTTAAGTCGGCATTGTGCTTTTTGTATTTAATTCCGATGCAATTTCTGTGATTCATTGTCAATAAGAAGGTCAAAGAGATATAGTAAACCTGGAGCGAAGCATCGGAATCTATAACCAGTGTCACAGGAATGGTTCAAAACATAGACAGTAGGAACAGTCAGTCTTCTTGTACTTAAGTGGGCATTGTGCCTTTTGTATTTAATTCCGATGCAATTTCTGTGTTTCATCGTCAATAAGAAGGTCCAAGGGATACAGTAAACCTGAAGCGAGGCATCGGAATCTATAACTAGTGTCACAGGAATGGTTCAAATCATAGTCAGTAGGAAGAGTCGGTCTTCATGTACTTAAGTCGGCACTGTGCCTTTTGTATTTAATTCCGATGCAATTTCTGTGTTTCATCGTCAATAACAAGGTCCAAGGGATACAGTAAACCTGAAGTGAAGCATCGGAATCTATAACGAGTGTCACAGGAATGGTTCAAAACATAGACAGTAGGAACAGTCAGTCTTCTTGTACTTAAGTCGGCATTGTGCCTTTTGTATTTAATTCCGATTCAATTTCTGTGTTTCATCGTCAATAAAAAGGTTCAAGGGATACAGTAAACCTGAAGTGAAGCATCGGAATCTATAACGAGTGTCACAGGAATGGTTCAAAACATAGACAGTAGGAAGAGTCAGTCTTCTTGTACTTAAGTCGGCATTGTGCCTTTTGTATTTAATTCCGATGCAATTTCTGTGTTTCATAGTCAATAAGGAGGTCCAAGGGATACAGTAAACCTGAAGTGAAGCATCGGAATCTATAGCTAGTGTCACAGCAATGGTTCAATACATAGGCAGTAACAAAAGTCAGTCTTCTTGTACTTAAGTCGGCATTGTGCCTTTTGTATTTAATACCGATGCAATTTTTGTGTTTCTTCGTCAATAAGAAGGTCCAAGGGATACAGTAAACCTGGAGTGATGCATCGGAATCTATAACTAGTGTCACAGGAATGGTTCAAACATAGACAGTAAGAGGAGTCAGTCTTCTTGTACTTAAGTCGGCATTGTGCCTTTTGTATTTAATTCCGATGCAATTTCTGTGTTTCATCGTCAATAACAAGGTCCAAGGGATACAGTAAACCTGGAGTGAAACATCGGAATCTATAATTAGTGTCAATGGAATGGTTCAAATCATAGTAAGAAGAGTCAGTCGTCTTGTACTTAAGTCGGCATTGTGCCTATTGTATTTAATTCCGATGCAATTTCTGTATTTCATCAGCAATAAGAAGGTCCAAGGGATCCAGTAAACCTGAAACGAAGCATCGGAATCTATAACTAGTGTCACAGGAATGGTTCAAAACATAGACAGTAAGAAGAGTCAGTCTTCTTGTACTTAAGTCGGCATTGTGCCTTTTGTATTTAATTCCGATGCAATTTCTGTGTTTCATCGTCAATAAGAAGGTCCAAGGGATACAGTAAACCTGAAGCGAGGCATCGGAATCTATAACTAGTGTCACAGGAATGGTTCAAATCATAGTCAGTAGGAAGAGTCGGTCTTCATGTACTTAAGTCGGCACTGTGCCTTTTGTATTTAATTCCGATGCAATTTCTGTGTTTCATCGTCAATAACAAGGTCCAAGGGATACAGTAAACCTGAAGTGAAGCATCGGAATCTATAACGAGTGTCACAGGAATGGTTCAAAACATAGACAGTAGGAACAGTCAGTCTTCTTGTACTTAAGTCGGCATTGTGCCTTTTGTATTTAATTCCGATTCAATTTCTGTGTTTCATCGTCAATAACAAGGTTCAAGGGATACAGTAAACCTGAAGTGAAGCATCGGAATCTATAACGAGTGTCACAGGAATGGTTCAAAACATAGACAGTAGGAAGAGTCAGTCTTCTTGTACTTAAGTCGGCATTGTGCCTTTTGTATTTAATTCCGATGCAATTTCTGTGTTTCATAGTCAATAAGGAGGTCCAAGGGATACAGTAAACCTGAAGTGAAGCATCGGAATCTATAGCTAGTGTCACTGCAATGGTTCAATACATAGGCAGTAACAAAAGTCAGTCTTCTTGTACTTAAGTCGGCATTGTGCCTTTTGTATTTAATACCGATGCAATTTTTGTGTTTCTTCGTCAATAAGAAGGTCCAAGGGATACAGTAAACCTGGAGTGATGCATCGGAATCTATAACTAGTGTCACAGGAATGGTTCAAACATAGACAGTAAGAAGAGTCAGTCTTCTTGTACTTAAGTCGGCATTGTGCCTTTTGTATTTAATTCCGATGCAATTTCTGTGTTTCATCGTCAATAACAAGGTCCAAGGGATACAGTAAACCTGGAGTGAAGCATCGGAATCTATAATTAGTGTCAATGGAATGGTTCAAAACATAGTAAGAAGAGTCAGTCGTCTTGTACTTAAGTCGGCATTGTGCCTATTGTATTTAATTCCGATGCAATTTCTGTATTTCATCATCAATAAGAAGGTCCAAGGGATCCAGTAAACCTGAAACGAAGCATCGGAATCTATAACTAGTGTCACAGGAATGGTTCAAAACATAGACAGTAAGAAGAGTCAGTCTTCTTGTACTTAAGTCGGCATTGTGCCTTTTGTACTTAATTCCGATGCAATTTCTGTGTTTCATCGTCAATAAGAAGGTCCAAGGGATACAGTAAACCTGAACTGAAGCATCGGAATCTATAACTAGTGTCACACTAATGGTTCAAAACAAAGTCAGGAGGAAGAGTCAGTCTTCTTGTTCTTAAGTCGGCATTGTGCCTTTTGTATTTAATTCCGATGCAATTTCTGTGTTTCATCGTCAATAACAAGGTCCAAGGGATACAGTAAACCTGAAGTGAAGCATCGGAATCTATAACTAGTGTAACAGGAATGGTTCAAATCATAGACAGTAGGGAGAGTCAGTCTTCTTGTACTTAAGTCGGCATTGTGCCTTTTGTATTTAATTCCGATGCAATTTCTGTGTTTCATCGTCAATAACAAGGTCCAAGGGATACAGTAAACCTGGAGTGAAGCATCGGAATCTATAATTAGTGTCAATGGAATGGTTCAAAACATAGTAAGAAGAGTCAGTCGTCTTGTACTTAAGTCGGCATTGTGCCTATTGTATTTAATTCCGATGCTATTTCTGTGTTTCATCGTCAACAAGAAGGTCAGTGGGATACAGTAAACCTGAAGTGAAGCATCGGAATCTTTAGCTAGTGTCACAGGAATGGTTCAAACATAGTCAGTAAGAAGAGTCAGTCTTCTTGTTCTTAAGTGTGCATTGTGCCTTTTGTATTTAATTCCGATACAATTTCTGTGCTTCATCGTTAATAAGAAGGTGCAAGGGATACAGTAAACCTGGAGTGTAGCATCGGAATCTGTAACTAGTGTCGCAGGAATGGTTCAAAACATAGACAGTAAGAAGAGTCAGTCTTCGTGTACTTAAGTCGGCATTGTGCCTTTTGTATTTAATTCCGATGCAATTTCTGTGTTTCATCGTCAATAAGAAGGTCCAAGGGATACAGTAAACCTGAAGTGAAGCATCGGAATCTATAACTAGTGTCACACTAATGGTTCAAAACAAAGTCAGGAGGAAGAGTCAGTCTTCTTGTTCTTAAGTCGGCATTGAGCCTTTTCTATTTAATTCCCATGCAATTTCTGTGTTTCATCGTCAATTACAAGGTCCAAGGGAAACAGTAAACCTGGAGTGAAGCATCGGAATCTATAACTAGTGTCAATGGAATGGTTCAAAACATAGACAGTAAGAAGAGTCAGTCCTCTTGTACTTAAGTCGGCATTGTGCTTTTTGTATTTAATTCCGATGCAATTTCTGTGATTCATTGTCAATAAGAAGGTCCAAGAGATATAGTAAACCTGGAGCGAAGCATCGGAATCTATAACCAGTGTCACAGGAATGGTTCAAAACATAGACAGTAGGAACAGTCAGTCTTCTTGTACTTAAGTGGGCATTGTGCCTTTTGTATTTCATTCCGATGCAATTTCTGTGTTTCATCGTCAATAAGAAGGTCCAAGGGATACAGTAAACCTGAAGCGAGGCATCGGAATCTATAACTAGTGTCACAGGAATGGTTCAAAACATAGTCAGTAGGAAGAGTCGGTCTTCATGTACTTAAGTCGGCACTGTGCCTTTTGTATTTAATTCCGATGCAATTTCTGTGTTTCATCGTCAATAACAAGGTCCAAGGGATACAGTAAACCTGAAGTGAAGCATCGGAATCTATAACGAGTGTCACAGGAATGGTTCAAAACATAGACAGTAGGAACAGTCAGTCTTCTTGTACTTAAGTCGGCATTGTGCCTTTTGTATTTAATTCCGATTCAATTTCTGTGTTTCATCGTCAATAAGAGGGTCCAAGGGATACAGTAAACCTGAAGCGAGGCATCGGAATCTATAACTAGTGTCACAGGAATGGTTCAAACATAGTCAGTAGGAAGAGTCGGTCTTCATGTACTTAAGTCGGCATTGTGCCTTTTGTATTTAATTCCGATGCAATTTCTGTATTTCATCAGCAATAAGAAGGTCCAAGGGATCCAGTAAACCTGAAACGAAGCATCGGAATCTATAACTAGTGTCACAGGAATGGTTCAAAGCATAGACAGTAAGAAGAGTCAGTCTTCTTAAACTTAAGTCGGCATTGTGCCTTTTGTATTTAATTCCGATGCAATTTCTGTGTTTCATCGTCAATAAGAAGGTCCAAGGGATACAGTAAACCTGAACTGAAGCATCGGAATCTATAACTAGTGTCACACTAATGGTTCAAAACAAAGTCAGGAGGAAGAGTCAGTCTTCTTGTTCTTAAGTCGGCATTGTGCCTTTTGTATTTAATTCCGATGCAATTTCTGTGTTTCATCGTCAATAAGAAGGTCCAAGGGATACAGTAAACCTGAAGTGAAGCATCGGAATCTATAACTAGTGTCACACTAATGGTTCAAAGCAAAGACAACAGGAAGAGTCAGTCTTCTTGTTCTTAAGTCGGCATTGAGTCTTTTCTATTTAATTCCGATGCAATTTCTGTGTTTCATCGTCAATAACAAGGTCCAAGGGAAACAGTAAACCTGGAGTGAAGCATCGGAATCTATAACTAGTGTCAATGGAATGGTTCAAAACATAGACAGTAAGAAAAGTCAGTCTTCTTGTACTTAAATCGGCATTGTGCCTTTTGTATTTAATTCCGAAGCCATTTCTGTGTTTCATCGTCAATAAGAAAGTCAGAGGGATACACTAAACCTGAAGTGAAGCATCGGAATCTATAGCTAGTGTCACAGCAATGGTTCAATACATAGGCAGTAACAAAAGTCAGACTTCTTGTACTTAAGTCGGCATTGTGCCTTTTGTATTTAATACCGATGCAATTTTTGTGTTTCTTCGTCAATAAGAAGGTCCAAGGGATACAGTAAACCTGGAGTGATGCATCGGAATCTATAACTAGTGTCACAGGAATGGTTCAAACATAGACAGTAAGAAGAGTCAGTCTTCTTGTACTTAAGTCGGCATTGTGCCTTTTGTATTTAATTCCGATGCAATTTCTGTGTTTCATCGTCAATAAGAAGGTCCAAGGGATACAGATAACCTGAAGTGAAGCATCGGAATCTATAACGAGTGTCAGAGTAATGGTTCAAAACATAGACAGTAGGAAGAGTCAGTCTTCTTGTACTTAAGTCGGCATTGTACCTTTTGTATTTAATTCCGATTCAATTTCTGTGTTTCAGCGTCAATAAGAAGGTTCAAGGGATACAGTAAACCTGAAGTGAAGCATCGGAATCTATAACGAGTGTCACAGGAATGGTTCAAAACATAGACAGTAGGAAGAGTCAGTCTTCTTGTACTTAAGTCGGCATTGTGCATTTTGTATTTAATTCCGATGCAATTTCTGTGTTTCATCGTCAGAAAGAATGTCCAAGGGATACAGTAAACCTGGAGTGTAGCATCGGAATCTATAACTAGTGTCACAGGAATGGTTCAAATCATAGACAGTAAGAAGAGTCGGTCTTCATGTACTTATGTCGGCATTGTGCCTTTTTTATTTAATTCCGATACAATTTCTGTGTTTCATCGTCAATAAGAAGGTCCAAGGGATCCAGTAAACCTGATGTGAAGCATCGGAATCTATAACTAGTGTAACAGGAATGGTTCAAATCATAGACAGTAGGGAGAGTCAGTCTTCTTGTACTTAAGTCGGCATTGTGCCTTTTGTATTTAATTCCGATGCAATTTCTGTGTTTCATCGTCAATAAGAAGGTCCAAGGGATACAGTAAACCTCAAGTGAAGCATCGGAATCTATAACTAGTGTCACACTAATGGTTCAAAAAAGGCTGGAGGAAGAGTCAGTCTTCTTGTTCTTAAGTCGGCATTGTGCCTTTTGTATTTAATTCTGATGCAATTTCTGTGCTTCATCGCCAATAAGAAGGTGCAAGGAATACAGTAAACCTGGAGTGTAGCATTGGAATCTGTAACTAGTGTCGCAGGAATGGTTCAAAACATAGACAGTAAGAAGAGTCAGTCTTCGTGTACTTAAGTCCGCATTTTGCCTTTTGTATTTAATTCCGATGCAATTTCTATGTTTCATCGTCAATAAGAAGGTCCAAGGGGTGCAGTAAACCTGACGTGAAGCATCGGAATCTATAACTAGTGTCACAGGAATGGTTCAAAACATAGTCAGTAACAAGAGTCAGTCTTCTTGTACTTAAGCCGGCATTGTGCCTTTTCTATTTAATTCCGATGCAATTTCTGTGTTTCATCGTCAATAACAAGGTCCAAGGGATACAGTAAACCTGGAGTGAAGCATCGGAATCTATAATTAGTGTCAATGGAATGGTTCAAAACATAGTAAGAAGAGTCAGTCGTCTTGTACTTAAGTCGGCATTGTGCCTATTGTATTTAATTCCGATGCTATTTCTGTGTTTCATCGTCAACAAGAAGGTCAGTGGGATACAGTAAACCTGAAGTGAAGCATCGGAATCTATAGCTAGTGTCACAGGAATGGTTCAAACATAGTCAGTAAGAAGAGTCAGTCTTCTTGTTCTTAAGTCGGCATTGTGCCTTTTGTATTTAATTCCGATACAATTTCTGTGCTTCATCGTTAATAAGAAGGTGCAAGGGATACAGTAAACCTGAAGTGAAGCATCGGAATCTATAACTAGTGTCACACTAATGGTTCAAAACAAAGTCAGGAGGAAGAGTCAGTCTTCTTGTTCTTAAGTCGGCATTGAGCCTTTTCTATTTAATTCCGATGCAATTTCTGTGTTTCATCGTCAATTACAAGGTCCAAGGGAAACAGTAAACCTGGAGTGAAGCATCGGAATCTATAACTAGTGTCAATGGAATGGTTCAAAACATAGACAGTAAGAAGAGTCAGTCCTCTTGTACTTACGTCGGCATTGTGCTTTTGTATTTAATTCCGATGCAATTTCTGTGTTTCATCGTCAACAAGAAGGTCAGAGGGATACAGTAAACCTGAAGTGAAGCATCGGAACCTATAGCTAGTGTCACAGGAATGGTTCAAACATAGTCAGTAAGAAGAGTCAGTCTTCTTGTTCTTAAGTCGGCATTGTGCTTTTTGTATTTAACTCCGATGCAATTTCTGTGATTCATTGTCAATAAGAAGGTCCAAGAGATATAGTAAACCTGGAGCGAAGCATCGGAATCTATAACCAGTGTCACAGGAATGGTTCAAAACATAGACAGTAGGAACAGTCAGTCTTCTTGTACTTAAGTGGGCATTGTGCCTTTTGTATTTAATTCTGATGCAATTTCTGTGTTTCATCGTCAATAAGAAGGTCCAAGGGATACAGTAAACCTGAAGCGAGGCATCGGAATCTATAACTAGTGTCACAGGAATGGTTCAAAACATAGTCAGTAGGAAGAGTCGGTCTTCATGTACTTAAGTCGGCACTGTGCCTTTTGTATTTAATTCCGATGCAATTTCTGTGTTTCATCGTCAATAACAAGGTCCAAGGGATACAGTAAACCTGAAGTGAAGCATCGGAATCTATAACGAGTGTTACAGGAATGGTTCAAAACATAGACAGTAGGAACAGTCAGTCTTCTTGTACTTAAGTCGGCATTGTGCCTTTTGTATTTAATTCCGATTCAATTTCTGTGTTTCATCGTCAATAAGAAGGTTCAAGGGATACAGTAAACCAGAAGTGAAGCATCGGAATCTATAACGAGTGTCACAGGAATGGTTCAAAACATAGACAGTAGGAAGAGTCAGTCTTCTTGTACTTAAGTCGGCATTGTGCCTTTTGTATTTAATTCCGATGCAATTTCTGTGTTTCATCGTCAATAAGAATGTCCAAGGGATACAGTAAACCTGCAGTGTGGCATCAGAATCTATAAATTGTGTCATAGGAATGGTTCAAATCATAGACAGTAAGAAGAGTCGGTCTTCATGTACTTATGTCGGCATTGTGCCTTTTGTATTTAATTCGGATGCAATTTCTGTATTTCATCAGCAATAAGAAGGTCCAAGGGATCCAGTAAACCTGAAACGAAGCATCGGAATCTATAACTAGTGTCACAGGATTGGTTCAAACCATAGACAGTAAGAAGAGTCAGTCTTCTTGTACTTAAGTCGGCATTGTGCCTTTTGTATTTAATTCCGATGCAATTTCTGTGTTTCATCGTCAATAAGAAGGTCCAAGGGATACAGTAAACCTGAAGTGAAGCATCGGAATCTATAACTAGTGTCACACTAATGGTTCAAAACAAAGTCAGGAGGAAGAGTCAGTCTTCTTGTTCTTAAGTCGGCATTGTGCCTTTTGTATTTAATTCTGATGCAATTTCTGTGCTTCATCGTCAATAAGAAGGTGCAAGGGATACAGTAAACCTGGAGTGTTGTATCGGAATCTGTAACTAACGTCGCAGGAATGGTTCAAAACATAGACAGTAAGAAGAGTCAGTCTTCGTGTACTTAAGTCCGCATTTTGCCTTTTGTATTTAATTCCGATGCAATTTCTATGTTTCATCGTCAATAAGAAGGTCCAAGGGGTGCAGTAAACCTGAAGTGAAGCATCGGAATCTATAACTAGTGTCACAGGAATGGTTCAAAACATAGTCAGTAAGAAGAGTCAGTCTTCTTGTACTTAAGTCGGCATTGTGCCTTTTCTATTTAATTCCGATGCAATTTCTGTGTTTCATCGTCAATAACAAGGTCCAAGGGATACAGTAAACCTGGAGTGAAGCATCGGAATCTATAACTAGTGTCAATGGAATGGTTCAAAACATAGACAGTAAGAAGAGTCAGTCGTCTTGTACCTAAGTCGGCATTGTGCCTTTTGTATTTAATTCCGATGCTATTTCTGTGTTTCATCGTCAACAAGAAGGTCAGAGGGATACAGTAAACCTGAAGTGAAGCATCGCAATCTATAGCTAGTGTCACAGGAATGATTCAAACATAGTCAGTAAGAAGAGTCAGTCTTCTTTTCCCTAAGTCGGCATTGTGCCTTTTGTATTTAATTCCGATGCAATTTCTGTGCTTCATCGTCAATAAGAAGGTGCAAGGGATATAGTAAACCTGGAGCGAAGCATCGGAATCTATAACCAGTGTCACAGGAATGGTTCAAAACATAGACAGTAAGAAGAGTCAGTCTTCTTGTACTTAAGTCGGCATTGTGCCTTTTGTATTTAATTCCGATGCAATTTCTGTGTTTCATCGTCAATAAGAAGGTCCAAGGGATACAGTAAACCTGAAGTGAAGCATCGGAATCTATAACTAGTGTCACAGGAATGGTTCAAAACATAGTCAGTAGGAAGAGTCGGTCTTCATGTACTTAAGTCGGCACTGTGCCTTTTGTATTTAATTCCGATGCAATTTCTGTGTTTCATCGTCAATAAGAAGGTCCAAGGGATACAGTAAACCTGAAGTGAAGCATCGGAATCTATAACGAGTGTCACAGGAATGGTTCAAAACATATACAGTAGGAACAGTCAGTCTTCTTGTACTCAAGTCGGCATTGTGCCTTTTGTATTTAATTCCCATTCAATTTCTGTGTTTCAGCGTCAATAAGAAGGTTCAAGGGATACAGTAAACCTGAAGTGTAGCATCGGAATCTATAACGAGTGTCACAGGAATGGTTCAAAACATAGACAGTAGGAAGAGTCAGTCTTCTTGTACTTAAGTCGGCATTGTGCCTTATGTATTTAATTCCAATGCAATTTCTGTGTTTCATCGTCAATAAGAATGTCCAAGGGATACAGTAAACCTGCAGTGTAGCATCGGAATCTATAACTAGTGTCACTGGAATGGTTCAAATCATAGACAGTAAGAAGAGTCGGTCTTCATGTACTTATGTTGGCATTGTGCCTTTTGTATTTAATTCCGATGCAATTTCTGTATTTCATCGACAATAAGAACGTCCAAGGGATCCAGTAAACCTGAAGTGAAGCATCGGAATCTATAACTAGTGTCACAGGAATGGTTCAAAACATAGACAGTAAGAAGAGTCAGTCTTCTTGTACTTAAGTTGGCATTGTGCCTTTTGTATTTAATTCCGATGCAATTTCTGTGTTTCATCGTCAATAACAAGGTCCAATGGATACAGTAAACCTGAAGTGAAGCATCGGAATCTATAACTAGTGTCACACTAATGGTTCAAAACAAAGTCAGGAGGAAGAGTCAGTCTTCTTGTTCTTAAGTCGGCATTGTGCCTTTTGTATTTAATTCCGATGCAATTTCTGTGCTTCATCGTCAATATGGAAGGTGCAAGGGATACAGTAAACCTGGAGTGTAGCATCGGAATCTGTAACTAGTGTCGCAGGAATGGTTCAAAACATAGACAGTAAGAAGAGTCAGTCTTCGTGTACTTAAGTCCGCATTTTGCTTTTTGTATTTAATTCCGATGCAATTTCTATGTTTCATCGTCAATAAGAAGGTCCAAGGGGTGCAGTAAACCTGAAGTGAAGCATCGGAATCTATAACTAGTGTCACAGGAATGGTTCAAAACATAGTCAGTAAGAAGAGTCAGTCTTCTTGTACTTAAGTCGGGATTGTGCCTTTTCTATTTAATTCCGATGCAATTTCTGTGTTTCATCGTCAATAAGAAGGTCCAAGGGATACAGTAATCCTCAAGTGAAGCATCGGAATCTATAACTAGTGTCACAGGAATGGTTCAAAACATAGACAGTAAGAAGAGTCAGTCTTCTTGTACTTAAATCGGCATTGTGCCTTTTGTATTTAATTCCGAAGCCATTTCTGTGTTTCATCGTCAATAAGAAAGTCAGAGGGATACACTAAACCTGAAGTGAAGCATCGGAATCTATAGCTAGTGTCACAGGAATGGTTCAAAACATAGGCAGTAACAAGAGTCAGTCTTCTTGTACTTAAGTCGGCATTGTGCCTTTTGTATTTAATACCGATGCAATTTGTGTGTTTCTTCGTCAATAAGAAGGTCCAAGGGATACAGTAAACCTGGAGTGATGCATCGGAATATATAACTAGTGTCACAGGAATGGTTCAAAACATAGACAGTAAGAAGAGTCAGTCTTGTTGTACTTAATTCGGCATTGTGCCTTTTGTATTTTATTCCGATGCAATTTCTGTGTTTCATCGTCAATAAGAAGGTCCAAGGGATACAGTAAACCTGAAGCGAGGCATCGTAATCTATAACTAGTGTCACAGGAATGGTTCAAAACATAGTCAGTAGGAAGAGTCGGTCTTCATGTACTTAAGTCGGCATTGTGCGTTTTGTATTTAATTCCGATGCAATTTCTGTGTTTCATCGTCAATAAGAAGGTCCAAGGGATACAGTAAACCTGAAGTGAAGCATCGTAATCTATAACGAGTGTCACAGGAATGGTTCAAAACATAGACAGTAGGAAGAGTCAGTCTTCTTGTACTTAAGTCGGCATTGTGCCTTTTGTATTTAATTCCGATTCAATTTCTGTGTTTCAGCGTCAATAAGAAGGTTCAAGGGATACTGTAAGCCTGAAGTGAAGCATCGGAATCTATAACAAGTGTCACAGGAATGGTTCAAAACATAGACAGTAGGAAGAGTCAGTCTTCTTGTTCTTAAGTCGGCATTGTGCCTTTTGTATTTAATTCCGATGCAATTACTGTGTTTCATCGTCAATAAGAATGTCCAAGGGATACAGTAAACCTGGAGTGTAGCATCGGAATCTATAACTAGTGTCACAGGAATGGTTCAAATCATAGACAGTAAGAAGAGTCGGTCTTCATGTAGTTATGTCGGCATTGTGCCTTTAGTATTTAATTCCGATGCAATTTCTGTGTTTCATCGTCAAAAAGAAGGTCCAAGGGTTCCAGTAAACCTGAAGTGAAGCATCGGTATCTATAACTAGTGTCACAGGAATGGTTCAAAACATAGTCAGTAGGAAGAGTCGGTCATCATGTACTTAAGTCGGCATTGTGCCTTTTGTATTTGATTCCGATGCAATTTCTGTGTTTCATCGTCAATAAGACGGTCCAAGGGATACAGTTAACCTCAAGTGAAGCATCGGAATCTATAACTAATGTCACAGGAATGGTTCAAAACATAGACAGTAAGAAGAGTCAGTCTTCTTGTACTTAAATCGGCATTGTGCCTTTTGTATTAAATTCCGAAGCCATTTCTGTGTTTCATCGTCAATAAGAAAGTCAGAGGGATACACTAAACCTGAAGTGAAGCATCGGAATCTATAGCTAAGTGTCACAGCAATGGTTCAAAACATAGGCAGTAACAAAAGTCAGTCTTCTTGTACTTAAGTCGGCATTGTGCCTTTTGTATTTAATACCGATGCAATTTTTGTGTTTCTTCGTCATAAGAAGGTCCAAGGGATACAGTAAACCTGGAGTGATGCATCGGAATCTAAAACAAGTGTCACAGGAATGGTTCAAAACATAGACAGTAAGAAGAGTCAGTCTTCTTGTACTTAATTCGGCATTGTGTCTTTTGTATTTAATTCCGATGCAATTTCTGTGTTTCATCGTCAATAAGAAGGTCCTAGGGATACAGTAAACCTGAAGCAAGGCATCGTAATCTATAACTAGTGTCACAGGAATGGTGCAAATCATAGTCAGTAGGAAGAGTCGGTCTTCATGTACTTAAGTCGGCATTGTGCCTTTTGTATTTAATTCCGATGCAATTTCTGTGTTTCATCGTCAATAAGAAGGTCCAAGGGATATAGTAAACCTGAAGTGAAGCATCGTAATCTATAACGAGTGTCACAGGAATGGTTCAAAACATAGAGGGTAGGAAGAGTCAGTCTTCTTGTACTTAAGTCGGCATTGTGCCTTTTGTATTTAATTCCGATTCAATTTCTGTGTTTCAGCGTCAATGAGAAGGTTCAAGGGATACAGTAAACCTGAAGTGAAGCATCGGAATCTATAACGAGTGTCACAGGAATGGTTCAAAACATAGACAGTAGGAAGAGTCAGTCTTCTTGTACTTAAGTCGGCATTGTGCCTTTTGTATTTTATTCCGATGCAATTTCTGTGTTTCATCGTCAATAGGAATGTCCAAGGGATACAGTAAACCTGGAGTGTAGCATCGGAATCTATAACTAGTGTCACAGGAATGGTTCAAATCATAGACAGTAAGAAGAATCGGTCTTCATGTACTTATGTCGGCATTGTACCTTTTGTATTTAATTCCGATGCAATTTCTGTGTTTCATCGTCAATAAGAAGGTCGAAGGGATCCATTAAACCTGAAGTGAAGCATCGGAATCTATAACTAGTGTAACAGGAATGGTTCAAAACATAGACAGTAGGGAGAGTCAGTCTTCTTGCACTTAAATCGGAATTGTGCCTTTTGTATTTAATTCCGATGCAATATCTGTGTTTCGTCGTCAATAAGAAGGTCCAAGGGATACAGTAAACCTGAAGTGAAGCTTCGGAATCTATAACTAGTGTCACACTAATGGTTCAAAACAAAGTCAGGAGGAAGAGTCAGTCTTCTTGTTCTTAAGTCGGCATTGTGCCTTTTGTATTTAATTCCGATGCAATTTCTGTGCTTCATCGTCAATAAGAAGGTGCAAGGGATACAATAAACCTGGAGTGTAGCATCAGAATCTGTAACTAGTGTCGCAGGAATGTTTCAAAGCATAGACAGTAGAAAGAGTCAGTCTTCTTGTACTTAATTCGGCATTGTGTCTTTTGTATTTAATTCCGATGCAATTTCTGTGTTTCATCGTCAATAAGAAGGTCCAAGGGATACAGTAAACCTGAAGCGAGGCATCGTAATCTATAACTAGTGTCACAGGAATGGTTCAAAACATAGTCAGTAGGAAGAGTCGGTCTTCATGTACTTAAGTCGGCATTGTGCCTTTTGTATTTAATTCCGATGCAATTTCTGTGTTTCATCGTCAATAAGATGGTCCAAGGGATACAGTAAACCTGAAGTGAAGCATCGTAATCTATAACGTGTGTCACAGGAATGGTTCAAAACATAGACAGTAGGAAGAGTCAGTCTTCATGTACTTAAGTCGGCATTGTGCCTTTTGTATTTAATTCCGATTCAATTTCTGTGTTTCAGCGTCAATAAGAAGGTTCAAGGGATACAGTAAACCTGAAGTGAAGCATCGTTATCTATAACGAGTGTCACAGGAATGGTTCAAAACATAGACAGTAAGAAGAGTCAGTCTTCTTGGACTTAAGTCGGCATTGTGCCTTTTGTATTTAATTCCGATGCTATTTCTGTGTTTCATCGTCAACAAGAAGGTCAGAGGGATACAGTAAACCTGAAGTGAAGCATCGGAATCTATAGCTAGTGTCACAGGAATGGTTCAAACATAGTCAGTAAGAAGAGTCAGTCTTCTTTTCCCTAAGTCGGCATTGTGCCTTTTGTATTTAATTCCGATGCAATTTCTGTGCTTCATCGTCAATAAGAAGGTGCAAGGGATATAGTAAACCTGGAGCGAAGCATCGGAATCTATAACCAGTGTCACAGGAATGGTTCAAAACATAGACAGTAAGAAGAGTCAGTCTTCTTGTACTTAAGTCGGCATTGTGCCTTTTGTATTTAATTCCGATGCAATTTCTGTGTTTCATCGTCAATAAGAAGGTCCAAGGGATACAGTAAATCTGAAGCGAGGCATCGGAATCTATAACTAGTGTCACAGGAATGGTTCAAAACATAGTCAGTAGGAAGAGTCGGTCTTCATGTACTTAAGTCGGCACTGCGCCTTTTGTATTTAATTCCGATGCAATTTCTGTGTTTCATCGTCAATAAGAAGGTCCAAGGGATACAGTAAACCTGAAGTGAAGCATCGGAATCTATAACGAGTGTCACAGAAATGGTTCAAAACATATACAGTAGGAACAGTCAGTCTTCTTGTACTTAAGTCGGCATTGTGCCATTTGTATTTAATTCCCATTCAATTTCTGTGTTTCAGCGTCAATAAGAAGGTTCAAGGGATACAGTAAACCTGAAGTGAAGCATCGGAATCTGTAACTAGTGTCGCAGGAATGGTTCAAATCATAGACAGTAAGAAGAGTCAGTCTTCTTGTACTGAAGTCGGCATTGTACCTTTTGTATTTAATTCCGATGCAATTTCTGTGTTTCATCGTCAATATGGAAGGTGCAAGGGATACAGTAAACCTGGAGTGTAGCATCGGAATCTGTAACTAGTGTCGCAGGAATGGTTCAAATCATAGACAGTAAGAAGAGTCAGTCTTCGTGTACTTAAGTCCGCATTTTGCTTTTTGTATTTAATTCCGATGCAATTTCTATGTTTCATCGTCAATAAGAAGGTCCAAGGGGTGCAGTAAACCTGAAGTGAAGCATCGGAATCTATAACTAGTGTCACAGGAATGGTTCAAAACATAGTCAGTAAGAAGAGTCAGTCTTCTTGTACTTAAGTCGGGATTGTGCCTTTTCTATGTAATTCCGATGCAATTTCTGTGTTTCATCGTCAATAAGAAGGTCCAAGGGATACACTAATCCTCAAGTGAAGCATCGGAATCTATAACTAGTGTCACAGGAATGGTTCAAAACATAGACAGTAAGAAGAGTCAGTCTTCTTGTACTTAAATCTGCATTGTGCCTTTTGTATTTAATTCCGAAGCCATTTCTGTGTTTCATCGTCAATAAGAAAGTCAGAGGGATACACTAAACCTGAAGTGAAGCATCGGAATCTATAGCTAGTGTCACAGGAATGGTTCAAAACATAGGCAGTAACAAGAGTCAGTCTTCTTGTACTTAAGTCGGCATTGTGCCTTTTGTATTTAATACCGATGCAATTTGTGTGTTTCTTCGTCAATAAGAAGGTCCAAGGGATACAGTAAACCTGGAGTGATGCATCGGAATATATAACTAGTGTCACAGGAATGGTTCAAAACATAGACAGTAAGAAGAGTCAGTCTTGTTGTACTTAATTCGGCATTGTGCCTTTTGTATTTTATTCCGATGCAATTTCTGTGTTTCATCGTCAATAAGAAGGTCCAAGGGATACAGTAAACCTGAAGCGAGACATCGTAATCTATAACTAGTGTCACAGGAATGGTTCAAAACATAGTCAGTAGGAAGAGTCGGTCTTCATGTACTTAAGTCGGCATTGTGCGTTTTGTATTTAATTCCGATGCAATTTCTGTGTTTCATCGTCAATAAGAAGGTCCAAGTGATACAGTAAACCTGAAGTGAAGCATCGTAATCTATAACGAGTGTCACAGGAATGGTTCAAAACATAGACAGTAGGAAGAGTCAGTCTTCTTGTACTTAAGTCGGCATTGTGCCTTTTGTATTTAATTCCGATTCAATTTCTGTGTTTCAGCGTCAATAAGAAGGTTCAAGGGATACTGTATGCCTGAAGTGAAGCATCGGAATCTATAACGAGTGTCACAGGAATGGTTCAAAACATAGACAGTAGGAAGAGTCAGTCTTCTTGTTCTTAAGTCGGCATTGTGCCTTTTGTATTTAATTCCGATGCAATTTCTGTGTTTCATCGTCAATAAGAATGTCCAAGGGATACAGTAAACCTGGAGTGTAGCATCGGAATCTATAACTAGTGTCACAGGAATGGTTCAAATCATAGACAGTAAGAAGAGTCGGTCTTCATGTACTTATGTCGGCATTGTGCCTTTAGTATTTAATTCCGATGCAATTTCTGTGTTTCATCGTCAAAAAGAAGGTCCAAGGGATCCAGTAAACCTGAAGTGAAACATCGGTATCTATAACTAGTGTCACAGGAATGGTTCAAAACATAGTCAGTAGGAAGAGTCGGTCATCATGTACTTAAGTCGGCATTGTGCCTTTTGTATTTGATTCCGATGCAATTTCTGTGTTTCATCGTCAATAAGAAGGTCCAAGGGATACAATTAACCTCAAGTGAAGCATCGGAATCTATAACTAGTGTCACAGGAATGGTTCAAAACATAGACAGTAGGAAGAGTCAGTCTTCTTGTACTTAAATCGGCATTGTGCCTTTTGTATTTAATTCCGAAGCCATTTCTGTGTTTCATCGTCAATAAGAAAGTCAGAGGGATACACTAAACCTGAAGTGAAGCATCGGAATCTATAGCTAGTGTCACAGCAATGGTTCAAAACATAGGCAGTAACAAAAGTCAGTCTTCTTGTACTTAAGTCGGCATTGTGCCTTTTGTATTTAATACCGATGCAATTTTTGTGTTTCTTCGTCATAAGAAGGTCAAAGGGATACAGTAAACCTGGAGTGATGCATCGGAATCTATAACAAGTGTCACAGGAATGGTTCAAAACATAGACAGTAAGAAGAGTCAGTCTTCTTGTACTTAATTCGGCATTGTGTCTTTTGTATTTAATTCCGATGCAATTTCTGTGTTTCATCGTCAATAAGAAGGCCCTAGGGATACAGTAAACCTGAAGCGAGGCATCGTAATCTATAACTAGTGTCACAGGAATGGTGCAAAACATAGTCAGTAGGAAGAGTCGGTCTTCATGTACTTAAGTCGGCATTGTGCCTTTTGTATTTAATTCCGATGCAATTTCTGTGTTTCATCGGCAATAAGAAGGTCCAAGGGATATAGTAAACCTGAAGTGAAGCATCGTAATCTATAACGAGTGTCACAGGAATGGTTCAAAACATAGAGAGTAGGAAGAGTCAGTCTTCTTGTACTTAAGTCGGCATTGTGCCTTTTGTATTTAATTCCGAAGCCATTTCTGTGTTTCATCGTCAATAAGAAAGTCAGAGGGATACACTAAACCAGAAGTGAAGCATCGGAATCTATAGCTAGTGTCACAGCAATGGTTCAAAACATAGGCAGTAACAAAAGTCAGTCTTCTTGTACTTAAGTCTTCATTGTGCCTTTTGTATTTAATACCGATTCAATTTTTGTGTTTCTTCGTCATAAGAAGGTCCAAGGGATACAGTAAACCTTTAGTGATGCATCGGAATCTATAACAAGTGTCACAGGAATGGTTCAAAACATAGACAGTAAGAAGAGTCAGTCTTCTTGTACTTAATTCGGCATTGTGTCTTTTGTATTTAATTCCGATGCAATTTCTGTGTTTCATCGTCAATAAGAAGGCCCTAGGGATACAGTAAACCTGAAGCGAGGCATCGTAATCTATAACTAGTGTCACAGGAATGGTGCAAAACATAGTCAGTAGGAAGAGTCGGTCTTCATGTACTTAAGTCGGCATTGTGCGTTTTGTATTTAATTCCGATGCAATTTCTGTGTTTCATCGTCAATAAGAACGTCCAAGGGATATAGTAAACCTGAAGTGAAGGATCGTAATCTATAACGAGTGTCACAGGAATGGTTCAAAACATGGAGAGTAGGAAGAGTCAGTCTTCTTGTACTTAAGTCGGCATTGTGCATTTTGTATTTTATTCCGATGCAATTTCTGTGTTTCATCGTCAATAAGAATGTCCAAGGGATACAGTAAACCTGGAGTGTAGCATCGGAATCTATAACTAGTGTCACAGGAAAGGTTCAAATCATAGACAGTAAGAAGAATCGGTCTTCATGTACTTATGTCGGCATTGTACCTTTTGTATTTAATTCCGATGCAATTTCTGTGTTTCATCGTCAATAAGAAGGTCGAAGGGATCCAGTAAACCTGAAGTGAAGCATCAGAATCTATAACTAGTGTAACAGGAATGGTTCAAAACATAGACAGTAGGGAGAGTCAGTCTTCTTGTACTTAAATCGGCATTGTGCCTTTTGTATTTAATTCCGATGCAATATCTGTGTTTCGTCGTCAATAAGAAGGTCCAAGGGATACAGTAAACCTGAAGTGAAGCTTCGGAATCTGTAACTAGTGTCACACTAATGGTTCAAAACAAAGTCACGAGGAAGAGTCAGTCTTCTTGTTCTTAAGTCGGCATTGTGCCTTTTGTATTTAATTCCGATGCAATTTCTGTGCTTCATCGTCAATAAGAAGGTGCAAGGGATACAGTAAACCTGGAGTGTCGCATCAGAATCTGTAACTAGTGTCGCAGGAATGTTTCAAAACATAGACAGTAGGAAGAGTCAGTCTTCTTGTACTTAAGTCGGCATTGTGCCTTTTGTATTTAATTCCGATGTAATTTCTGTGTTTCATCGTCAATAAGAATGTCCAAGGGATACAGTAAACCTGGAGTGTAGCATCGGAATCTATAACTAGTGTCACAGGAATGGTTCAAATCATAGTCAGTAAGAAGAGTCGGTCTTCATGTACTTATGTCGGCATTGTGCCTTTTGTATTTAATTCCGATGCAATTTCTGTGTTTCATCGTCAATAAGAAGGTCCAAGGGATCCAGTAAACCTGAAGTGAAGCATCGGTATCTATAACTATATGTCACAGGAATGGTTCAAAACATAGGCAGTAACAAAAGTCAGTCTTCTTGTACTTAAGTCGGCATTGTGCCTTTTGTATTTAATCCCGATGCAATTTTTGTGTTTCTTCGTCAATAAGAAGGTCCAAGGGATACAGTAAACCTGGAGTGATGCATCGGAATCTATAACTAGTGTCACAGGAATGGTTCAAAACATAGACAGTAAGAAGAGTCAGTCTTCTTGTACTTAATTCGGCATTGTGTCTTTTGTATTTAATTCCGATGCAATTTCTGTGTTTCATCGTCAATAAGAAGGTCCAAGGGATACAGAAAACCTGAAGCGAGGCATCGTAATCTATAACTAGTGTCACAGGAATGGTTCAAAACATAGTCAGTAGGAAGAGTCGGTCTTCATGTACTTAAGTCGGCATTGTGCCTTTTGTATTTAATTCCGATGCAATTTCTGTGTTTCATCGTCAATAAGAAGGTCCAAGGGATAGAGTAAACCTGAAGTGAAGCATCGTAATCTATAACGAGTGTCACAGGAATGGTTCAAAACATAGACAGTGAGAAGAGTCAGTCTTCTTGTACTTAAGTCGGCATTGTGCCTTTTGTATTTAATTCCGATTCAATTTCTGTGTTTCAGCGTCAATAAGAAGGTTCATGGGATACAGTAAACCTGAAGTGAAGCATCGGAATCCATAACGAGTGTCACAGGAATGGTTCAAAACATAGACAGTAGGAAGAGTCAGTCTTCTTGTACTTAAGTCGGCATTGTGCCTTTTGTATTTAATTCCGATGCAATTTCTGTGTTTCATCGTCAATTAGAATGTCCAAGGGATACAGTAAACCTGGAGTGTAGCATCGGAATCTATAACTAGTGTCACAGGAATGGTTCAAATCATAGACAGTAAGAAGAGTCGGTCTTCATGTACTTATGTCGGCATTGTGCCTTTTGTATTTAATTCCGATGCAATTTCTGTGTTTCATCGTCAATAAGAAGGTCCAAGGGATCCAGTAACCTGAAGTGAAGCATCGGAATCTATAACTAGTGAAACAGGAATGGTTCAAAACATAGACAGTAGGGAGAGTCAGTCTTCTTGTACTTAAGTCGGCATTGTGCCTTTTGTATTTAATTCCGATGCAATTTCTGTGTTTCATCGTCAATAAGAAGGTCCAATAGATACAGTAAACCTGAAGTGAAGCATCGGAATCTATAACTAGTGTCACACTAATGGTTCAAAACAAAGTCAGGAGGAAGAGTCAGTCTTCTTGTTCTTAAGTCGGCATTGTGCCTTTTGTATTTAATTCCGATGCAATTTCTGTGCTTCATCGTCAATAAGAAGGTGCAAGGGATACAGTAAACCTGGAGTGTAGCATCGGAATCTGTAACTAGTGTCGCAGGAATGGTTCAAACATAGACAGTAAGAAGAGTCAGTCTTCGTGTACTTAAGTCCGCATTTTGCCTTTGTATTTAATTCCGATGCAATTTCTAGGTTTCATCGTCAATAAGAAGGTCCAAGGGGTGCAGTAAACCTGAAGTGAAGCATCGGAATCTATAACTAGTGTCACAGGAATGGTTCAAAACATAGTCAGTAAGAAGAGTCAGTCTTCTTGTACTTAAGTCGGCATTGTGCCTTTTCTATTTAATTCCGATGCAATTTCTGTGTTTCATCGTCAATAACAAGGTCCCAGGGATACAGTAAACCTGGAGTGAAGCATCGGAATCTATAACTAGTGTCAATGGAATGGTTCAAAACATAGACAGTAAGAAGAGTCAGTCGTCTTGTACTTAAGTCGGCATTGTGCCTATTGTATTTAATTCCGATGCTATTTCTGTGTTTCATCGCCAACAAAAAGGTCAGAGGGATACAGTAAACCTGAAGTGAAGCATCGGAATCTATAGCTAGTGTCACAGGAATAATTCAAAACATAGACATTAAGAAGAGTCAGTCTTCTTGTACTTAAGTCGGCATTGTGCCTTTTGTATTTAATTCCGATGTAATTTCTGTGATTCATCGGTAATAAGAAGGTCCAAGGTATACAGTTAACCTCTAGTGAAACATCGGAAACTAAAACTAGTGTCACAGGAATGATTAAAAACATAGTCAGTAGGAAGAGTCAGACTTCATGTACTTAAGTCGGCATTGTGCCTTTTGTATTTAATACCGATACAATTTCTGTGTTTCATCGTCAATAAGAAGGTCCTAGTGATACAGTAAACCTCAAGTGATGCATCGGTATCTATAACTAGTGTCACAGGAATGGTTCAAAACATAGTCAGTAGGAAGAGTCGGTCATCATGTACCTAAGTCGGCATTGTGCCTTTTGTATTTGATTCCGATGCAATTTCTGTGTTTTATCGTCAATACGAAGGTCCAAGGGATACAGTAAACCTCAAGTGAAGCATCGGAATCAATAACTAGTGTCACAGGAATGGTTCAAAACATAGACAGAAAGAAGAGTCAGTCTTCTTGTACTTAAATCGGCATTGTGCCTTTTGTATTTAATTCCGAAGCCATTTCTGTGTTTCATCGTCAATAAGAAAGTCAGAGGGATACACTAAACCTGAAGTGAAGCATCGGAATCTATAGCTAGTGTCACAGGAATGGTTCAAAACATAGGCAGTAACAAGAGTCAGTCTTCTTGTACTTAAGTCGGCATTGTGCCTTTTGTATTTAATACCGATGCAATTTGTGTGTTTCTTCGTCAAGAAGAAGGTCCAAGGGATACAGTAAACCTGGAGTGATGCATCGGAATATATAACTAGTGTCACAGGAATGGTTCAAAACATAGACAGTAAGAAGAGTCAGTCTTCTTGTACTTAATTCGGCATTGTGCCTTTTGTATTTAATTCCGATGCAATTTCTGTGTTTCATCGTCAATAACAAGGTCCAAGGGAAACAGTAAACCTGGAGTGAAGCATCGGAATCTATAACTAGTGTCAATGGAATGGTTCAAAGCATAGACAGTAAGGAGAGGCGGTCCTCTTGTACTTCCGTCGGCATTGTGCTTTTGTATTTAATTCCGATGCAATTTCTGCGTTTCATCGTCAACAAGAAGGTCAGAGGGATACAGTAAACCTGAAGTGAAGCATTGGAATCTATAGCTATGGTCACAGGAATGGTTCAAACATAGTCAGTAAGAAGAGTCAGTCTTCTTGTTCTTAAGTCGGCATTGTGCTTTTTGTATTTAATTCCGATGCAATTTCTGTGATTCATTGTCAATAAGAAGGTCCAAGGGATATAGTAAACCTGGAGTGAAGGATCGGAATCTATAACTAGTGTCACAGGAATGGTTCAAAACATAGACAGTAAGAAGAGTCAGTCTTCTTGTACTTAAGTCGGCATTGTGCCTTTTGTATTTAATTCCGATGCAATTTCTGTGTTTCATCGTTAATAAGAAGGTCCAAGGTATACAGTTAACCTCAAGTGAAACATCGGAACCTAAAACTAGTGTCACAGGAATGGTTAAAAACATAGTCAGTAGGAAGAGTCAGGCTTCATGTTCTTAAGTCGGCATTGTGCCTTTTGTATTAAATACCGATACAATTTCTGTGTTTCATCGTCAATAAGAAGGTCCAAGGGATACAGTAAACCTCAAGAGATGCATCGGTATCTATAACTAGTGTCACAGGAATGGTTCAAAACATAGTCAGTAGGAAGAGTCGGTCATCATGTACTTAAGTCGGCATTGTGCCTTTTGTATGTGATTCCGATGCAATTTCTGTGTTTTATCGTCAATAAGAAGGTCCAAGGGATACAGTAAACCTCAAGTGAAGCATCGGAATCTATAACTAGTGTCACAGGAATGGTTCAAAACATAGACAGAAAGAAGAGTCAGTCTTCTTGTACTTAATTCGGCATTGTGCCTTTTGTATTTAATTCCGAAGCCATTTCTGTGTTTCATCGTCAATAAGAAAGTCAGAGGGATACACTAAACCTGAAGTGAAGCATCGGAATCTATAGCTAGTGTCACAGGAATGGTTCAAAACATAGGCAGTAACAAGAGTCAGTCTTCTTGTACTTAAGTCGGCATTGTGCCTATTGTATTTAATACCGATGCAATTTGTGTGTTTCTTCGTCAAGAAGAAGGTCCAAGGGATACAGTAAACCTGGAGTGATGCATCGGAATATATAACTAGTGTCACAGGAATGGTTCAAAACACAGACAGTAAAAAGAGTCAGTCTTCTTGTACTTAATTCGGCATTGTGCCTTTTGTATTTAATTCCGATGCAATTTCTGTGTTTCATCGTCAATAAGAAGGTCCAAGGGATACAGTAAACCAGAAGCGAGGCATCTGAATCTATAGCTAGTGTCGAGGAATGGTTCAAAACATAGACAGTAGGAAGAGTCGGTCTTCATGTACTTAAGTCGGCATTGTGCCTTTTGTATTTAATTCCGATGCAATTTCTGTGTTTCATCGTCAATAAGAAGGTCCAAGGGATCCAGTAAACCTGAAGTGAAGCATCGGAATCTATAACTAGTGTCACAGGAATGGTTCAAAACATAGACAGTAGGAAGAGTCAGTCTTCTTGTACTTAAGTCGGCATTGTGCCTTTTGTATTTAATTCCGATGCAATTTCTGTGTTTCATCGTCAATAAGAAGGTCCAAGGGATACAGTAAACCTGGAGTGTAGCATCGGAATCTATAACTAGTGTCACAGGAATGGTTCAAGTCATAGACTGTAAGAAGAGTCAGTCTTCTGGTACTTAAGTCGGCATTTTGCCTTTTGTATTAAATTCCGAAGCAATTTCTGAGTTTCATTGTCAATAAGAAGGTCCAAGGGATACAGTAAACCTGAAGTGAAGCATCGGAATCTATAACTAGTGTCACAGGAATGGTTCAAAACATAGACAGTAGGAAGAGTCAGTCTTCTTGTACTTAAGTCGGCATTGTGCCTTTTGTATTTAATTCCGATGCAATTTCTGTGTTTCATCGTCAATAACAAGGTCCAAGGGAAACAGTAAACCTGGAGTGAAGCATCGGAATGTATAACTAGTGTCAATGGAATGGTTCAAAACATAGACAGTAAGAAGAGTCGGTCCTTTTGTACTTACGTCGGCATTGTGCTTTTGTATTTAATTCCGATGCAATTTCTATGTTTCATCGTCAACAAGAAGGTCAGAGGGATACAGTAAACCTGAAGTGAAGCATCGGAATCTATAGCTAGTGTCACAGGAATGGTTCAAACATAGTCAGTAAGAAGAGTCAGTCTTCTAGTTCTTAAGTCGGCATTGTGCTTTTTGTGTTTAATTCCGATGCAATTTCTGTGATTCATTTTCAATAAGAAGGTCCAAGGGATATAGTAAACCTGGAGCGAAGGATCGGAATCTATAACTAGTGTCACAGGAATGGTTCTAAACATAGACAGTAAGAAGAGTCAGTCTTCTTGTACTTAAGTCGGCATTGTGCCTTTTGTATTTAATTCCGATGCAATTTCTGTGTTTCATCGTTAATAAGAAGGTCCAAGGTATACAGTTAACCTCAAGTGAAACATCGGAATCTAAAACTAGTGTCACAGGAATGGTTAAAAACATAGTCAGTTGGAAGAGTCAGACTTCATGTTCTTAAGTCGGCAATGTGCCTTTTGTATTTAATACCGATACAATTTCTGTGTTTCATCGTCAATAAGAAGGTCCAAGGGATACAGTAAACCTCAAGTGATGCATCGGTATCTATAACTAGTGTCACAGGAATGGTTCAAAACATAGTCAGTAGGAAGAGTCGGTCTTCATGTACTTAAGTCGGCATTGTGCCTTTTGTATTTGATTCCGATGCAATTTCTGTGTTTTATCGTCAATAAGAAGATCCAAGGGATACAGTAAACCTCAAGTGAAGCATCGGAATCTATAACTAGTGTCACAGGAATGGTTCAAACATAGACACAAAGAAGAGTCATTCTTCTTGTACTTAATTCGGCATTGTGCCTTTTGTATTTAATTCCGAAGCCATTTCTGTGTTTCATCGTCAATAAGAAAGTCAGAGGGATACACTAAACCTGAAGTGAAGCATCGGAATCTATAGCTAGTGTCACAGGAATGGTTCAAAACATACGCAGCAACAAGAGTCAGTCTTCTTGTACTTAAGTCGGCATTGTGCCTTTTGGATTTAATACCGATGCAATTTGTGTGTTTCTTCGTCAAGAAGAAGGTCCAAGGGATACAGTAAACCTGGAGTGTTGCATCGGAATATATAACTAGTGTCATAGGAATGGTTCAAAACATAGACAGTAAGAAGAGTCAGTCTTCTTGTACTTAATTCGGCATTGTGCCTTTTGTATTTATTTCCGATGCAATTTCTGTGTTTCATCGTCAATAAGAAGGTCCAAGGGATACAGTAAATCAGAAGCGAGGCATCTGAATCTATAACTAGTGTCGAGGAATGGTTCAAAACATAGACGGTAGGAAGAGTCGGTCTTCATGTACTTAAGTCGGCATTGTGCCTTTTGTATTTAATTCCAATGCAATTTCTGTGTTTCATCGTCAATAAGAAGGTCCAAGGGATCCAGTAAACCTGAAGTGAAGCATCGGAATCTATAACTAGTGTCACAGGAATGATTCAAAACATAGACAGTAGGAAGAGTCAGTCTTCTTGTACTTAAGTCGGCATTTTGCCTTTTTTATTTAATTCGGAAGCAATTTCTGTGTTTCATTGTCAATAAGAAGGTCCAAGGGATACAGTAAACCTGAAGTGAAGCATCGGAATCTATAACAAGTGTCACAGGAATGGTTCAAAACATAGTCAGTAAGAAGAGTCAGTCTTCTTGTACTTAAGTCGGCATTGAGACTTTTCTATTTAATTCCGATGCAATTTCTGTGTTTCATCGTCAATAACAAGGTCCAAGGGAAACAGTAAACCTGGAGTGAAGCATCGGAATCTATAACTAGTGTCAATGGAATGGTTCAAAACATAGACAGTAAGAAGAGTCGGTCCTCTTGTACTTACGTCGGCATTGTGCTTTTGTATTTAATTCCGATGCAATTTCTGTGATTCATTGTCAATAAGAAGGTCCAAGGGATATAGTAAACCTGGAGCGAAGCATCGGAATCTATAACTAGTGTCACAGGAATGGTTCAAAACATAGACAGTAAGAAGAGTCAGTCTTCTTGTACTTAAGTCAGCATTGTGCCTTTTGTATTTAATTCCGATGCAATTTCTGTGTTTCATCGTTAATAACAAGGTCCAAGGTATACAGTTAACCTCAAGTGAAACATCGGAATCTATAACTAGTGTCACAGGAATAATTTAAAACATAGTCAGAAGGAAGAGTCAGACTTCATGTACTTAAGTCGGCAATGTGCCTTTTGTATTTAATACCGATACAATTTCTGTGTTTCATCGTCAATAAGAAGGTCCAAGGGATACAGTAAACCTCAAGTGAAGCATCGGTATCTATAACTAGTGTCACAGGAATGGTTCATAACATAGTCAGTAGGAAGAGTCGGTCACATGTACTTAAGTCGGCATTGTGCCTTTTGTATTTGATTCTGACGCAATTTCTGTGTTTTATCGTCAATAAGAAGGTCCAAGGGATTCAGTAAACCTCAAGTGAAGCATCGGAATCTATAACTAGTGTCACAGGAATGGTTCAAAACATAGACAGTAAGAAGAGTCAGTCTTGTTGTACTTAAATCGGCATTGTGCCAGTTGTATTTAATTCCGAAGCCATTTCTGTGTGTCATCGTCAATAAGAAAGTCAGAGGGATACACTAAACCTGAAGTGAAGCATCGGAATCTATAACTAGTGTCACAGGAATGGTTCAAAACATAGGCAGTAACAAGAGTCAGTCTTCTTGTACTTAAGTCGGCATTGTGCCTTTTGTATTTAATTCCGATGCAATTTCTGTGTTCCTTCGTTAATAAGAAGGTCCAAGGTATACAGTTAACCTCAAGTGAAACATCGGAATCTATAACTAGTGTCACAGGAATGGTTAAAAACATAGTCAGTAGGAAGAGTCAGACTTCATGTACTTAAGTCGGCATTGTGCCTTTTGTATTTAATACCGATACAATTTCTGTGTTTCATCGTCAATAAGAAGGTCCAAGGGATACAGTAAACCTCAAGTGAAGCATCGGAATCTATAACTAGTGTCACAGGAATGGTTCAAATCATAGTCAGTAAGAAGAGTCAGTCTTCTTGTACTTAAGTCGGCATTGAGCCTTTTCTATTTAATTCCGATGCAATTTCTGTGTTTCATCGTCAATAACAGGGTCCAAGGGAAACAGTAAACCTGGAGTGAAGCATCGGAATCTATAACTAGTGTCAATGGAATGGTTCAAAACATAGACAGTAAGAAGAGTCGGTGCTCTTGTACTTACGTAGGCATTGTGCTTTTGTATTTAATTCCGATGCAATTTCTGTGTTTCATCGTCAAGAAGAAGGTCAGACGGATACAGTAAACCTGAAGTGAAGCATCGGAATCTATAGCTAGTGTCACAGGAATGGTTCAAACATAGTCAGTAAGAATAGTCAGTCTTCTTGTTCTTAAGTCGGCATCGTGCTTTTTGTATTTAATTCCGATGCAATTTCTGTGATTCATTGTCAATAAGAAGGTCCAAGAGATATAGTAAACCTGGAGCGAAGCATCGGAATCTATAACTAGTGTCACAGGAATGGTTCAAAACATAGACAGTAAGAAGAGTCAGTCTTCTTGTACTTAAGTCGGCATTGTGCCTTTTGTATTTAATTCCGATGCAATTTCTGTGTTTCATCGTTAATAAGAAGGTCCAAGGTATACAGTTAACCTCAAGTGAAACATCGGAATCTATAACATGTGTCACAGGAATGGTTAAAAACATAGTCAGTAGGAAGAGTCAGACTTCATGTACTTAAGTCGGCATTGTGCCTTTTGTATTTAATACCGATGCAATTTCTGTGTTTCATCGTCAATAAGAAGGTCCAAGGGATACAGTAAACCTCCAGTGAAGCATCGGTATCTATAACTAGTGTCACAGGAATGGTTCAAAACATAGTCAGTAGGAAGAGTCGGTCATCATGTACTTAAGTCGGCATTGTGCCTTTTGTATTTGATTCCGATGCAATTTCTGTGTTTCATCGTCAATAAAAAGGTCCAAGGGATACAGTAAACCTCAAGTGAAGCATCGGAATCTATAACTAGTGTCACAGGAATGGTTCAAAACATAGACAGTAAGAAGAGTCAGTCTTCTTGTACTTAAATCGGCATTGTGCCTTTTGTATTTAATTCCGAAGCCATTTCTGTGTGTCATCGTCAATAAGAAAGTCAGAGGGATACACTAAACATGAAGTGAAGCATCGGAATCTATAGCTACTGTCACAGGAATGGTTCAAAACATAGGCAGTAACCAGGGTCAGTCTTCTTGTACTTAAGTCGGAATTGTGCCTTTTGTATTTAATTCCGATGCAATTTCTGTGTTTCATCGTTAATAAGAAGGTCCAAGGTATACAGTTAACCTCAAGTGAAACATCGGAATCTATAACTAGTGTCACAGGAATGGTTAAAAACATAGTCAGTAGGAAGAGTCAGACTTCATGTACTTAAGTCGGCATTGTGCCTTTTGTATTTAATACCGATACAATTTCTGTGTTTCATCGTCAATAAGAAGGTCCAAGGGATACAGTAAACCTCAAGTGAAGCATCGGTATCTATAACTAGTGTCACACTAATGGTTCAAAACAAAGTCAGGAGGAAGAGTCAGTCTTCTTGTTGTTAAGTCGTCATTGTGCCTTTTGTATTTAATTCCGATGCAATTTCTGTGTTTCATCGTCAATAAGAAGGTGCAAGGGATACAGTAAACCTGGAATGTAGTATCGGAATCTGTAACTAGCGTCACAGGAATGGTTCAAAACATAGACAGTAAGAAGAGTCAGTCTTCGTGTACTTAAGTCCGCATTTTGCCTTTTGTATTTAATTCCGATGCAATTTCTATGTTTCAGCGTCAATAAGAAAGTCCAAGGGGTGCAGTAAACCTGAAGTGAACCGTCGGAATCTATAACTAGTGTCACAAGAATGGTTCAAATCATAGTCAGTAAGAAGAGTCAGTCTTCTTGTACTTAAGTCGGCATTGTGCCTTTTCTATTTAATTCCGATGCAATTTCTGTGTTTCATCGTCAATAACAAGGTCCAAGGGATACAGTAAACCTGGAGTGAAGCATCGGAATCTATAACTAGTGTCAATGGAATGGTTCAAAGCATAGACAGTAAGAAGAGTCAGTCATCTTGTACTTAAGTCGGCTTTGTGCCTATTGTATTTAATTCCGATGCTATTTCTGTTTTTCATCGTCAACAAGAAGGTCAGAGGGATACAGTAAACCTGAAGTGAAGCATCGGAATCTATAGCTAGTGTCACAGGAATGGTTCAAACATAGTCAGTACGAAGAGTCAGTTTTCTTGTTCTTAAGTCGGCATTGTGGTTTTGTATTTAATTCCGATGCAATTTCTCTGTTTCATTGTCAATAAGAAGGTCCAAGGGATACAGTAAACCTGGAGCGAAGCATCGGAATCTATAACTAGTGTCACAGGAATTATTCAAAACATAGACAGTAAGAAGAGTCAGTCTTCTTGTACTTAAGTCGGCATTGTGCCTTTTGTATTTAATTCCGATGCAATTTCTGTGTTTCATCGGTAATAAGAAGGTCCAGGGTATACAGTTCACTTCAAGTGAAACATCGGAATCTATAACTAGTGTCACAGGAATGGTTAAAAACATAGTCAGTAGGAAGAGTCAGACTTCATGTACTTAAGTCGGCATTGTGCCTTTTGTATTTAATACCGATACAATTTCTGTGTTTCATCGTCAATAAGAAGGTCCAAGGGATACAGTAAACCTCAAGTGAAGCATCGGTATCTATAACTATTGTCACAGGAATGGTTCGAAACATAGTCAGTAGGAAGAGTCGGTCATCATGTACTTAAGTCGGCATTGTGCCTTTTGTATTTGATTCCGATGCAATTTCTGTGTTTCATCGTCAATAAGAAGGTCAAAGGGATTCAGTAACCTCAAGTGAAGCATCGCAATCTATAACTAGTGTCACAGGAATGGTTCAAAACATGGACAGTAAGAAGATTCAGTCTTCTTGTACTTAAATCGGCATTGTGCCTTTTGTATTTAATTCCGAAGCCATTTCTGTGTTTCATCGTCAATAAGAAAGTCAGAGGGATACACTAAACCTGAAGTGAAGCAGCGGAATCTATAGCTAGTGTCACTGGAATGGTTCAAAACATAGGCAGTAACAAGTGTCAGTCTTCTTGTACTTAAGTCGGCATTGTGCCTTTTGTATTTAATACCGATGCAATTTGTGTGTTTCTTCGTCTATAAGAAGGTCCAAGGGATACAGTAAACCTGGAGTGATGCATCGGAATATATAACTAGTGTCACAGGAATGGTACAAATGATAGACAGTTAGAAGAGTCAGTCATCTTGTACATAATTGGGCATTGTGCCTTTTGTATTTAATTCCGATGCAATTTCTGTGTTTCATCGTCAATAAGAAGGTCCAAGGGATACAGTAAACCTGAAGCGAGGCATCGGAATCTATAACTAGTGTCACAGGAATGGTTCAAAATATAGTCAGTAGGAAGAGTCGGTCTTCATATACTTAAGTCGGCATTGTGTCTTTTGTATTTAATTCCGATGCACTTTCTGTGTTTCATCGACAATAAAAAGGTCCAAGGGATACAGTAAACCTGAAGTAAAGCATCGTAATCTATAACGAGTGTCACAGGAATGGTTCAAAACATAGACAGTAGGAAGTGTCAGTCTTCTTGTACTTAAGTCGGCATTGTGCCTTTTGTATTTAATTCCGATTCAATTTCTGTGTTTCAGCGTCAATAAGAAGGTCCAAGGGATACAGTAAACCTGAAGTGAAGCATCGGAATCTATAACGGGTGTCACAGGAATGGTTCAAAACATAGACAGTAAGAAGAGTCAGTCTTCTTGTACTTAAGTCGGCATTGTTCCTTTTGTATTTAATTCCGATGCAATTTCTGTGTTCATCGTTAATATGAAGGTCCAAGGTATACAGTTAACCTCAAGTGAAACATCGGAATCTATAACTAGTGTCACAGGAATGGTTAAAAACATAGTCAGTAGTAAGAGTCAGACTTCATGTACTTAAGTCGCCATTGTGCCTTTAGTATTTAATACCGATACAATTTCTGTGTTTCATCGTCAATAAGAAGGTCCAAGGGATACAGTAAACCTGGAGTGTAGCAGCGGAATCTATAACTAGTGTCACAGGAATGGTTCAAATCATAGACAGTAAGAAGAGTCAGTCTTCTGGTACTTAAGTCGGCATTTTGCCTTTTGTATTTAATTCCGAAGCAATTTCTGTGTTTCATCGTCAATAAGAAGCTCCAAGGGATACAGTAAACCTGAAGTGAAGCTTCGAAATCTATAGCTAGTGTCACAGGAATGGTTCAAACATAGTCAGTAAGAAGAGTCAGTCTTCTTGTTCTTAAGTCGGCATTGTGCTTTTTATATTTAATTCCGATGCAATTTCTGTGTTTCATTGTCAATAAGAAGGTCCAAGGGATAGAGTAAACCCGGAGCGAAGCATCGGAATCTATAACTAGTGTCACAGGAATGGTTCAAAACATAGACAGTAAGAAGAGTCAGTCTTCTTGTACTGAAGTCGGCATTGTTCCTTTTGTATTTAATTCCGATGCAATTTCTGTGTTCATCGTTAATAAGAAGGTCCAAGGTATACAGTTAACCTCAAGTGAAACATCGGAATCTATAACTAGTGTCACAGGAATGGTTAAAAACATAGTCAGTAGTAAGAGTCAGACTTCATGTACTTAAGTCGCCATTGTGCCTTTAGTATTTAATACCGATACAATTTCTGTGTTTCATCGTCAATAAGAAGGTCCAAGGGATACAGTAAACCTGGAGTGTAGCATCGGAATCTATAACTAGTGTCACAGGAATGGTTCAAATCATAGACAGTAAGAAGAGTCAGTCTTCGTGTACTTAAGTCGGCATTTTGCCTTTTCTATTTAATTCCGATGCAATTTCTATGTTTCATCGTCAAAAGAAGGTCCAAGGGGTGCAGTAAACCTGAAGTGAAGCATCGGAATCTATAACTAGTGTCACAGGAATGGTTCAAATCATAGTCAGTAAGAAGAGTCAGTCTTCTTGTACTTAAGTCGGCATTGTGCCTTTTCTATTTAATTCCGATGCAATTTCTGTGTTTCATCGTCAATAACAAGGTCCAAGGGATACAGTAAACCTGGAGTGAAGCTTCGGAATCTATAACTAGTGTCAATGGAATTGTTCAAAACATAGACAGTAAGAAAAGTCAGTCGTCTTGTACTTAAGTCGGCATTGTGCCTATTGTATTTAATTCCGATGCTATTTCTGTGTTTCAATGTCAACAAGAAGGTCAGAGGGATACAGTAAACCTGAAGTGAAGCATCGGAATCTATAGCTAGTGTCACAGGAATGGTTCAAACATAGTCAGTAAGAAGAGTCAGTCTTCTTGTTCTTAAGTCGGCATTGTGCTTTTTGTATTTAATTGCGATGCAATTTCTGTGTTTCATTGTCAATAAGAAGGTCCAAGGGATACAGTAAACCTGGAGCGAAGCATCGGAATCTATAACTAGTGTCACAGGAATTATTCAAAACATAGACAGTAAGAAGAGTCAGTCTCCTTGTACTTATATCGGCATTGTGCGTTTTGTTTTTAATTCCGATGCAATTTCTGTGTTTCATCGTTAATAAGAAGGTCCAGGGTATACAGTTAACCTCAAGTGAAACATCGGAATCTATAACTAGTGTCACAGGAATGGTTAAAAACATAGTTAGTAGGAAGAGTCAGACCTCATGTACTTAAGTCGGCATTGTGCCTTTTGTATTTAGTACCGATACAAATTCTGTGTTTCATCGTCAATAAGAAGGTCCAAGGGATACAGTAAACCTCAAGTGAAGCATCGGTATCTATAACTATTGTCACAGGAATGGTTCAAAACATAGTCAGTAGGAAGAGTCGGTCATCATGTACTTACGTCGGCATTGTGCCTTTTGTATTTGATTCCGATGCAATTTCTGTGTTTCATCGTCAATAAGAAGGTCCAAGGGATACAGTGAACCTCAAGTGAAGCATCGGAATCTATAACTAGTGTCACAGGAATGGTTCAAAACATAGACAGTAAGAAATTTCAGTCTTCTTGTACTTAAATTGGCATTGTGCCTTTTGTATTTAATTCCGAAGCCATTTCTGTGTTTCATCGTCAATAAGAAAGTCAGAGGGATACACTAAACCTGAAGTGAAGCATCGGAATCTATAGCTAGTGTCACAGGAATGGTTCAAAACATACGCAGTAACAAGAGTCAGTCATCTTGTACTTAAGTCCGCGTTGTGGCATTTGTATTTAATACCGATGCAATTTGTTTGTTTCTTCGTCAATACGAAGGTCCAAGGGATACATTAAACCTGGAGTGATGCATCGGAATATATAACTAGTGTCACAGGAATGGTTCAAATCATAGACAGTAAGGAGAGTCAGTCTTCTTGTACTTAATTCGGCATTGTGCCTTTTGTATTTAATTCCGATGCAATTTCTGTGTTTCATCGTCAATAAGAAGGTCCAAGGGATACAGTAAACCTGAAGCGAGGCATCGTAATCTATAACTAGTGTCACAGGAATGGTTCAAAACATAGTCAGTAGGAAGAGTCGGTCTTCATGTACTTAAGTCGGCATTGTGCCTTTTGCATTTAATTCCGATGCAATTTCTGTGTTTCATCGTCAATAAGAAGGTCCAAGGGATACAGTAAACCTGAAGTAAAGCATCGTAATTTATAACGAGTGTCACAGGAATGGTTCAAAACATAGACAGTAGGTAGAGTCAGTCTTCTTGTACTTAAGTCGGCATTGTGCCTTTTGTATTTAAGTCCGATTCAATTTCTGTGCTTCAGCGTCAATAAGAAGGTCCAAAGGATACAGTAAACCTGAAGTGAAGCATCGGAATCTATAACGGGTGTCACAGGAATGGTTCAAAACATAGACAGTAGGAAGAGTCAGTCTTCTTGTACTTAAGTCGGCATCGTGCCTTTTGTATTTAATTCCGGTGCAATTTCTGTGTTTCATCGTCAATAAGAAGGTCCAAGGGATACAGTATACCTGGAGTGTAGCATTGGAATCTATAACTAGTGTCACAGGAATGGTTCAAATCATAGACAGTAAGAAGAGTCAGTCTTCTGGTACTTAAGTCGGCATTTTGCCTTTTTTATTTAATTCCGAAGCAATTTCTGTGTTTCATCGTCAATTAGAAGGTCCAAGGGATACAGTAAACCTGAAGTGAAGCTTCGAAATCTATAAGTAGTGTCACAGGAATATTTCAAAACATAGTCAGTAAGAAGAGTCAGTCTTCTTGTACCTAAGTCGGCATTGAGCCTTTTCTATTTAATTCCGATGTAATTTCTGTGTTTCATCGTCAATAACAAGGTCCAAGGGAAGCAGTAAACCTGGAGTGAAGCATCGGAATCTATAACTAGTGTCAATGGAATGGTTCAAAACATAGACAGTAAGAAGAGTCAGTCCTCTTGTACTTACGTCGGCATTGTGCTTTTGTATTTAATTCCGATGCAATTTCTGTGTTTCATCGTCAACAAGAAGGTCAGAGGGATACAGTATACCTGAAGTGAAGCATCGGAATCTATAGCTAGTGTCACAGGAATGGTTCAAACATAGTCAGTAAGAAGAGTCAGTCTTCTTGTTCTTAAGTCGGCATTGTGCTTTTTATATTTAATTCGGATGCAATTTCTGTGTTTCATTGTCAATAAGAAGGTCCAAGGAATATAGTAAACCCGGAGCGAAGCATCGGAATCTATAACTAGTGTCACAGGAATGGTTCAAAACATAGACAGTAACAAGAGTCAGTCTTCTTGTACTTAAGACGGCATTGTGCCTTTTGTATTTAATACCGATGCAATTTGTGTGTTTCTTCGTCAATAAGAAGGCCCAAGGGATACAGTAAACCTCAAGTGAAGCATCGGTATCTATAACTAGTGTCACAGGAATGGTTAAAAACATAGTCAGTAGGAAGAGTCGGTCATCATGTACTTAAGTCGGCATTGTGCCTTTTGTATTTGATTCCGATGCAATTTCTGTGTTTCATCGTCACTAAGAAGGTCCAAGGGATACAGTAAACCTCAAGTGAAGCATCGGAATCTATAACTAGAGTCACAGTAATAGTTCAAAACATAGACAGTAAGAAGAGTCAGTCTTCTTGTACTTAAGTCGGCATTGCGCCCTTTGTATTTAATTCCGAAGCCATTTCTGTGTGTCATCGTCAATAAGATAGTCAGAGGGATACACTAATCCTGAAGTGAAGCATCGGAATCTATAGCTAGTGTCACAGGAATGGTTCAAAACATAGACAGTAACAAGAGTCAGTCTTCTTGTACTTAAGTCGGCATTGTGCCTTTTGTATTTAATACCGATGCAATTTGTGTGTTTCTTCGTCAATAAGAAGGCCCAAGGGATACAGTAAACCTGGAGTGATGCATCGGAATCTATAACTAGTGTCACAGGAATGGTTCAAAACATAGACAGTAAGAAGAGTCAGTCTTCTCGTACTTAATTCGGCATTGTGCCTTTTGTATTTAATTCCGATGCAATTTCTGTGTTTCATCGTCAATAAGAAGGTCCAAGGGATACAGTAAACCTGAAGCGAGGCATCGGAATCTATAACTAGTGTCACAGGAATGGTTCAAAGCATAGTCAGTAGGAAGAGTCGGTCTTCATCTACTTCAGTCGGCATTGTGCCTTTTGTATTTAATTCCGATGCAATTTCTGTGTTTCATCGTCAATAAGAATGTCCAAGGGATACAGTAAACCTCAAGTAAAGAATCGGAATCTATAACTAGGGTCACAGGAATGGTTCAAAACATAGACAGTAAGAAGAGTCAGTCTACTTGTACTTAAATCGTCATTGTGCCTTTTGTATTTAATTCCGATGCAACTTCTGTGTTTCATCGTCAATAAGAAGGTGCAAGGGATACAATAAACCTGGAGTGTAGTATCGGAATCTGTAACTAGTGTCACAGGAATGGTTCAAAACATAGACAGTACGAAGAGTCAGTCTTCGTGTACTTAAGTCCGCATTTTGCCTTTTGCATTTAATTCCGATGCAATTTCTATGTTTCGTCGTCAATAAGAAGGTCCAAGGGGTGCAGTAAACCTGAAGTGAAGCATCGGAATCTATAGCTAGTGTCACAGGAATGGTTCAAACATAGTCAGTAAGAAGAGTCAGTCTTCTTGTTCTTAGGTCGGCATTGTGCTTTTTGTATTTAATTCCGATGCAATTTCTGTGTTTCATTGTCAATAAGAAGGTCCAAGGGATACAGTAAACCTGGAGCGAAGCACCGGAATCTATAACTAGTGTCACAGGAATTATTCAAAACATAGACAGAAAGAAGAGTCAGTCTTCTTGTACTTAATTCGGCATTGTGCCTTTTGTATTTAATTCCGATGCAATTTCTGTGTTTCATCGTCAATAAGAAGGTCCAAGGGATACAGTAAACCTGAAGCGAGGCATCGGAATCTATAACTAGTGTCACAGGAATGGTTCAAAACATAGTCAGTAGGAAGAGTCGTTCTTCATGTACTTAAGTCGGCATTGTGCCTTTTGTATTTAATTCCGATGCAATTTCTGTGTTTCATCGTCACTATGAAGGTCCAAGGGATACAGTAAACCTGAAGTAAAGCATCGTAATCTATAACGAGTGTCACAGGAACGGTTCAAAACATAGACAGTAGGAAGAGTCAGTCTTCTTGTACTTAAGTCGGCATTGTGCCTTTTGTATTTATTTCCGATTCAATTTCCGTGTTTCAACGACAATAAGAAGGTCCAAGGGATACAGTAAACCTGAAGTGAAGCATTGGAATCTATAACGGGTGTCACAGGAATGGTTCAAAACATAGACAGTAGGAAGAGTCAGTCTTGTTGTCCTTAGGTCGGCATCGTGCCTTTTGTATTTAATTCCGATGCAATTTCTGTGTTTCATCGTCAATAAGAAGGTCCAAGGGATACAGTAAACCTGGAGTGTTGCATCGGAAACTATAACTAGTGTCACAGGAATGGTTCAAATCATAGATAGTAAGAAGAGTCAGTCTTCTGGTACTTAAGTCGGCATTTTGCCTTTTGTATTTAATTCCGAAGCAATTTCTGTGTTTCATCGTCAATAAGAAGGTCCAAGGGATACAGTAAACATGAAGTGAAGCATCGGAATCTATAACTAGTGTCACAGGAATGGTTCAAAACACAGTCAGTACGAAGAGTCAGTCTTCTTGTACTTAAGTCGGCATTGAGCCTTTTGTATTTAATTCCGATGCAATTTCTGTGTTTCATCGTCAATAACAAGGTCCATGGGAAGCCGTAAACCTGGAGTGAAGCATCGGAATCTATAACTAGTGTCAATGGAATGGTTCAAAACATAGACAGTAAGAAGAGTCAGTCCTCTTGTACTTACGTCGGCATTGTGCTTTTGTATTTAATTCCGATGCAATTTCTGTGTTTCATCGTCAACAAGAAGGTCAGAGGGATACAGTAAACCTGAAGTGAAGCATCGGAATCTATAGCTAGTGTCACAGGAATGGTTCAAACATAGTTAGTAAGAAGAGTCAGTCTTCTTGTTCTTAAGTCGGCATTGTGCTTTTTATATTTAATTCCGATGCAATTTCTGTGTTTCATCGTCAATAAGAAGGTCCAAGGGATATAGTAAACCCGGAGCGAAGCATCGGAATCTATAACTAGTGTCACAGGAATGGTTCAAAGCATAGACAGTAAGAAGAGTCAGTCTTCTTGTACTTAAGTCGGCATTGTTCCTTTTGTATTTAATTCCGATGCAATTTCTGTGTTTCATCGTTAATAAGAAGGTCCAAGGCATACAATTAACCTCAAGTGAAACATCGGAATCTATAACTAGTGTCACAGGAATGGTTAAAAACATAGTCAGTAGGAAGAGTCATACTTCATGTACTTAAGTCGGCATTGAGCTTTTTGTATTTAATACCGATACAATTTCTGTGTTTCATCGTCAATAAGAAGGTCCAAGGGATACAGTAAACCTCAACTGAAGCATCGGTATCTATAACTAGTGTCACAGGAACGGTTCAAAACATAGTCAGTAGGCAGAGTCGGTCATCATGTACTTAAGTCGGCATTGTGCCTTTTGTATTTCATTCCGATGAAATTTCTGTGTTTCATCGTGAATAAGAAGGTCCAAGGGATACAGTAAACCTCAAGTGAAGCATCGTAATCTATAACGAGTGTCACAGGAACGGTTCAAAACATAGACAGTAGGATGAGTCAGTCTTCTTGTACTTAAGTCGGCATTGTGCCTTTTGTATTTATTTCCGATTCAATTTCTGTGTTTCAACGACAATATGAAGGTCCAAGGGATACAGTAAACCTGAAGTGAAGCATCGGAATCTAAAACTAGTGTCAATGGAATGGTTCAAAACATAGACAGTAAGAAGAGTCAGTCCTCTTGTACTTACGTCGGCATTGTGCTTTTGTATTTAATTCCGATGCAATTTCTGTGTTTCATCGTCAACAAGAAGGTCAGAGGGATACAGTAAACCTGAAGTGAAGCATCGGAATCTATAGCTAGTGTCACAGGAATGGTTCAAACATAGTCAGTAAGAAGAGTCAGTCTTATTGTTCTTAAGTCGGCATTGTGCTTTTTATATTTAATTCCGATGCAATTTCTGTGTTTCATCGTCAATAAGAAGGTCCAAGGGATATAGTAAACCCGGAGCGAAGCATCGGAATCTATAACTAGTGTCACAGGAATGGTTCAAAACATAGACAGTAAGAAGAGTCAGTCTTCTTGTACTTAAGTCGGCATTGTTCCTTTTGTATTTAATTCCGATGCAATTTCTGTGTTTCATCGTTAATAAGAAGGTCCAAGGTATACAATTAACCTCAAGTGAAACATCGGAATCTATAACTAGTGTCACAGGAATGGTTAAAAACATAGTCAGTAGGAAGAGTCATACTTCATGTACTTAAGTCGGCATTGTGCTTTTTGTATTTAATACCGATACAATTTCTGTGTTTCATCGTCAATAAGAAGGTCCAACGGATACAGTAAACCTCAACTGAAGCATCGGTATCTATAACTAGTGTCACAGGAACGGTTCAAAACATAGTCAGTAGGCAGAGTCGGTCATCATGTACTTAAGTCGGCATTGTGCCTTTTGTATTTCATTCCGATGAAATTTCTGTGTTTCATCGTCAATAAGAAGGTCCAAGGGATACAATAAACCTCAAGTGAAGTATCGGAATCTATATCTAGAGTCACAGGAATGGTTCAAAACATAGACAGTAAGAAGAGTCAGTCTTCTTGTACTTAAATCGGCATTGTGCCTTTTGTATTTAATTCCGAAGCCATTTCTGTGTGTCATCGTCAATAAGATAGTCAGAGGGATACACTAAACCTGAGGTGAAGCATCGGAATCTATAGCTAGTGTCACAGGAATGGTTCAAAACATAGGCAGTAACAAGAGTCAGTCTTCTTGTACTTAAGTCGGCATTGTGCCTTTTGTACTTAATACCGATGTAATTTGTGTGTTTCTTCGTCAATAAGAAGGTCCAAGAGATACAGTAAACCTGGAGTGATGCATCGGAATCTATAACTAGTGTCACAGGAATGGTTCAAAACATAGACAGTAAGAAGAGTCAGTCTTCTCGTACTTAATTCGGCATTGTGCCTTTTGTATTTAATTTCGATGCAATTTCTGTGTTTCATCGTCACTAAGAAGGTCCAAGGGATACAGTTAACCTCAAGTGAAACATCGGAATCTATAACTAGTGTCACAGGAATGGTTCCAAACATAGTCAGTAGGAAGAGTCGGTCTTCATGTACTTAAGTCGGCATTGTGCCTTTTGTATTTAATACCGATACAATTTCTGTGTTTCATCGTCACTAAGAGGGTCCAAGGGATACAGTAAACCTCAAGTGAAGCATCGGTATCAATAACTAGTGTCACAGGAATGGTTCAAAACATAGTCTGTAGGAAGAGTCGGTCATCATGTACTTAAGTCGGGTTTGTGCCTTTTCTACTTAATTCCGATGCAATATCTGTGTTTCATCGTCAATAAGAAGGTCCAAGGGATACAGTAAACCGCAAGTGAAGCATCGGAATCTATAACTAGTGTCACAGGAATGGTTCAAATCATAGACAGTAAGAAGAGTCAGTCCTCTTGTACTTAAATCGGCATTGTGCCTTTTGTATTTAATTCCGATGCAATTTCTGTGTTTCATCGTCAATAAGAAGGTCCAAGGGATACAGTAGACCTGAAGCGAGGCATCGGAATCTATAACTAGTGTCACAGGAATGGTTCAAAACATTGTCAGTAGGAAGAGTCGGTCTTCATGTACTTAAGTCGGCATTGTGCATTTTGTATTTGATTCCGATGCAATTTCTGTCTTTCATCGTCAATAAGAAGGTCCAAGGGATACAGTAAACCTGAAGTAAAGCATTGTAATCTATAACGAGTGTCACAGGAATGGTTCAAAACAGTGACAGTAGGAAGAGTCAGTCTTCTTGTACTTAAGTTGGCTTTGTGCCTTTTGTATTTAATTCCGATTCAATTTCTGTGTTTCAGCGTCAATAATAAGGTCCAAGGGATAAAGTAAACCTGAAGTGAAGCATCGGAATCTATAACGGGTGTCCCAGGAATGGTTCAAAACATAGACAGTAGGAAGAGTCAGTCTTCTTGTCCTTAAGTCGGCATTGTGCCTTTTGTATTTAATTCCGATGCAATTTCTGTGTTTCATCGTCAATAAGAAGGTCAAAGGGATACAGTAAACCTGGAGTGTAGCATCGGAATCTATAACTAGTGTCACAGGAATGGTTCAAAACATAGTCAGTAAGAAGAGTCAGTCTTCTTGTACTTAAGTCGGCATTGAGCCTTTTCTAATTAATTCCGATGCAATTTCTGTGTTTCATCGTCAATAAGAAGGTCCAAGGGATATAGTAAACCTGGAGCGAAGCATCGGAATCTATAACTAGTGTCACAGGAATGGTTCAAAACATAGACAGTAAGAAGAGTCAGTCTTCTTGTACTTAAGTCGGCATTGTTCCTTTTGTATTTAATTCCGATGCAATTTCTGTGTTTCATCGTTAATAAGAAGGTCCAAGGTATACAATTAACCTCAAGTGAAACATCGGAATCTATAACTAGTGTCACAGGAATGGTTAAAAACATAGTCAGTAGGAAGAGTCATACTTCATGTACTTAAGTCGGCATTGTGCTTTTTGTATTTAATACCGATACAATTTCTGTGTTTCATCGTCAATAAGAAGGTCCAAGGGATACAGTAAACCTCAACTGAAGCATCGGTATCTATAACTAGTGTCACAGGAACGGTTCAAAACATAGTCAGTAGGCAGAGTCGGTCATCATGTACTTAAGTCGGCATTGTGCCTTTTGTATTTCATTCCGATGAAATTTCTGTGTTTCATCGTCAATAAGAAGGTCCAAGGTATGCAGTTAACCTCAAGTGAAACATCGGAATCTATAACTAGTGTCACAGGAATGGTTAAAAACATAGTCAGTAGGAAGAGTCAGACTTCATGTACTTAAGTCGGCATTGTGCCTTTTGTATTTAATACCGATACAATTTCTGTGTTTCATCGTCAATAAGAAGGTTCAAGGGATACAGTAAACCTCAAGTGAAGCATCGGTATCTATAACTAGTGTCACAGGAATGGTTCAAAACATAGTCAGTAGGAAGAGTCGGTCATCATGTACTTAAGTCGGCATTGTGCCTTTTGTATTTGATTCCGATGCAATTTCAGTGTTTCATCGTCAATAAGGAGGTCCAAGGGATACAGTAAACCTCAAGTGAAGCATCGGTATCTATAACTAGTGTCACACTAATGGTTCAAAACAAAGTCAGGAGGAAGAGTCAGACTTCATGTACTTAAGTCAGCATTGTGCCTTTTCTACTTAATTCCGATGCAATTTGTGTGTTTCTTCGTCAATAAGAAGGTCCAAGGGATACAGTAAGCCTGGAGTGATGCATCGGAATATATAACTAGTGTCACAGGAATGGTTCAAAACATAGACTGTAAGAAGAGCCAGTCTTCTTGTACTTAATTCGGCATTGTGCCTTTTGTATTTAATTCCGATGCAATTTCTGTGTTTCATCGTCAATAAGAAGGTCCTAGGGATACAGTAAACCTGAAGCGAGGCATCGGAATCTATAACTAGTGTCACAGGAATGGTTCAAAACATAGACAGTAAGAAGAGTCAGTCGTCTTGTACTTAAGTCTTCATTGTGCCTATTGTATTTAATTCCGATGCTATTTCTGTGTTTCATCGTCAACAAGAAGGTCAGAGGGATACACTAAACCTGAAGTGAAGCATCGGAATCTATAGCTAGTGTCACAGGAATGGTTCAAACATAGTCAGTAAGAAGAGTCAGTCTTCTTGCTCTTAAGTCGGCATTGTGCTTTTTATATTTAATTCCGATGCAATTTCTGTGCTTCATTGTCAATAAGAAGGTCCAAGGGATATAGTAAACCCGGAGCGAAGCATCGGAATCTATAACTAGTGTCACAGGAATGGTTCAAAACATAGACAGTAAGAGGAGTCAGTCTTCTTGTACTTAAGTCGTCATTGTGCCTTTTGTATTTAATTCCGATGCAATTTCTGTGTTTCATCGTTAATAAGAAGGTCCAAGGTATACAGTTAACCTCAGGTAAAACATCGGAGTCTATAACTAGTGTCACAGGAGTGGTTAAAAACATAGTCAGTAGGAAGAGTCAGACTTCATGTACTTAAGTCGGCATTGTGCCTTTTGTATTTAATACCGATACAATTTCTGTGTTTCATCGTCAATAAGAAAGTCCAAGGGATACAGTAAACCTGAAGTAAAGCATTGTAATCTATAACGAGTGTCACAGGAATGGTTCAAAACATAGACAGTAGGAAGAGTCAGTCTTCTTGTACTTAAGTCGGCTTTGTGCCTTTTGTATTTAATTACGATTCAATTTCTGTGTTTCAGCGTCAATAAGAAGGTCCAAGGGATACAGTAAACCTGAAGTGAAGCATCGGAATCTATAACGGGTGTCCCAGGAATGGTTCAAAACATAGACAGTAGGAAGAGTCAGTCTTCTTGTCCTTAAGTCGGCATTGTGCCTTTTGTATTTAATTCCGATGCAATTTCTGTGTTTCATCGTCAATAAGAAGGTCCAAGGGATACAGTAAACCTGGAGTGTAGCATCGGAATCTATAACTAGTGTCACAGGAATGGTTCAAAACATAGTCAGTAAGAAGAGTCAGTCTTCTTGTACTTAAGTCGGCATTGAGCCTTTTCTATTTAATTCCGATGCAATATCTGTGTTTCATCGTCAATAACAAGGTCCAAGGGAAACAGTAAACCTGGAGTGAAGCATCGGAATCTATAACTAGTGTCAATGGAATGGTTCAAAACATAGACAGTAAGAAGAGTCAGTCCTCTTGTACTTACGTCGGCATTGTGCTTTTGTATTTAATTCCGATGCAATTTCTCTGTTTCATCGTCAACACGAAGCTCAGAGGGATACAGTAAACCTGAAGTGAAGCATCGGAATTTATAGCTAGTGTCACAGGAATGGTTCAAACATAGTCAGTAAGAAGAGTCAGTCTTCTTGTTCTTAAGTCGGCATTGTGCTTTTTGTATTTAATTCCGATGCAATTTCTGTGTTTCATTGTCAATAAGAAGGTCCAAGGGATATAGTAAACCGGGAGCGAAACATCGGAATCTATAACTAGTGTCACAGGAATGGTTCAAAACATAGGCAGTAAGAAGAGTCAGTCTTCTTGTACTTAAGTCGGCATTGTGCCTTTTGTATTTAATTCCGATGCAATTTCTGTGTTTCATCGTTAGTAAGAAGGTCCAAGGTATGCAGTTAACCTCAAGTGAAACATCGGAATCTATAACTAGAGTCACAGGAATGGTTCAAAACATAGACAGTAAGAAGAGTCAGTTTTCTTGTACTTAAATCGGCATTGTGCCTCTTGTATTTAATACCGATGCAATTTGTGTGTTTCTTCGTCAATAAGAAGGTCCAAGGGATACAGTAAACCTGGAGTGATGCATCGGAATCTATAACTAGTGTCACAGGAATGGTTCAAACATAGACAGTAAGAAGAGTCAGTCTTCTTGTACTTAATTCGGCATTGTGCCTTTTGTATTTAATTCCGATGCAATTTCTGTGTTTCTTCGTCAATAAGAAGGTCCAAGGGATACAGTAAACCTGAAGCAAGGCATCGGAATCTATAACTAGTGTCACAGGAATGGTTCAAAACATAGTCAGTGGGAAGAGTCGGTCTTCATGTACTTAAGTCGACATTGTGCCTTTTGTATTTAATTCCGATGCAATTTCTGTGTTTCATCGTCAATAAGGAGGTCCAAGGGATACAGTAAACCTGAAGTGAAGCATCGTAATCTATAACGAGTGTGACAGGAATGGTTCAAAACATAGACAGTAGGAAGAGGCAGTCTTCATGTACTTAAGTCGGCATTGTGCCTTTTGTATTTAATTCCGATTCAATTTCTGTGTTTCAGCGTCAATAAGAAGGTCCAAGGGATACAGTAAACCTGAAGTGAAGAATCGGAATCTATAACGAGTGTCACAGGAATGGTTCAAAACATGGACAGTAGGAAGAGTCAGTCTTCTTGTCCTTAAGTCGGCATTGTGCCTTTTGTATTTAATTCCGATGCAATTTCTGTGTTTCATCGTCAATAAGAAGGTCCAAGGGATACAGTAAACCTGGAGTGTAGCATCGGAATCTATAACTAGTGTCACAGGAATGGTTCAAATCGTAGACAGTAATAAGAGTCAGTCTTCTGGTACTTAAGTCGGAATTTTCCCTTTTGTATTTAATTCCGAAGCAATTTCTGTGTTTCGACGTCAATAATAAGGTCCAAGGGATACAGTAAACCTGAAGTGAAGCATCGGAATCTATAACTAGTGTCACAGGAGTGGTTCAAAACATAGTCAGTAAGAAGAGTCAGTCTTCTTGTACTTAAGTCGGCACTGAGCCTTTTCTATTTAATTCCGATGCTATTTCTGTGTTTCATCGTCAATAACAAGGTCCAAGGGAAACAGTAAACCTGGAGTGAGGCCTCGGAATCTATAACTAGTGTCACAGGAATGGTTCAAAACATAGACAGTAAGAAGAGTCAGTCTTCTTGTACTTAAATCGGCATTGTGCCTTTTGTATTTAATTCCGAAGCCATTTCTGTGTGTCATCGTCAATAAGAAAGTCAGAGGGATACACTAAACCTGAAGTGAAGCATCGGAATCTATAGCTAGTGTCACAGGAATGGTTCAAAACATAGGCAGTAACAAGAGTCAGTCTTGTTGTACTTAAGTCGGCATTGTGCCTTTTGTATTTAATACCGATGCTATTTGTGTGTTTCTTCGTCAATAAGAAGGTCCAAGGGATACAGTAAACCTGGAGTGATGCATCGGAATCTATAACTAGTGTCACAGGAATGGTTCAAAACATGGACAGTAAGAAGAGTCAGTCTTCTTGTACTTAATTAGGCATTGTGCCTTTTGTATTTAATTCCGATGCAATTTCTGTGTTTCATCGTCAATAAGAAGGTCCAAGGGATACAGTAAACCTGAAGTGAAGCATCGTAATCTATAACGAGTGTGACAGGAATGGTTCAAAACATAAACAGTAGGAAGAGTCAGTCTTCATGTACTTAAGTCGGCATTGTGCCTTTTGTAGTTATTTCCGATTCAATTTCCGTGTTTCAGCGTCAATAAGAAGGTCCAAGGGATACAGTAAACCTGAAGTGAAGCATCGGAATCTATAACTAGTGTCAATGGAATGGTTCAAAACATAGACAGTAAGAAGAGTCAGTCCTCTTGTACTTACGTCGGCATTGTGCTTTTGTATTTCATTCCGATGCAATTTCTGTGTTTCATCGTCAATAAGAAGGTCCAAGGGATACAGTATACCTGGAGTGTAGCATCGGAATCTATAACTAGTGTCACAGGATTGGTTCAAATCATAGACAGTAAGAAGAGTCAGTCTTCTGGTACTTAAGTCGGCATTTTGCCTTTTGTATTTAATTCCGAGGCAATTTCTGTGTTTCATCGTCAATAAGAAGGTCCAAGGGATACAGTTAACCTCAAGTGAAACATCGCAATCTATAACTAGTGTCACAGGAATGGTTCAAAACATAGTCAGTAGGAAGAGTCGGTCTACATGTACTTAAGTCGGCATTGTGCCTTTTCTACTTAATTCCGATGCAATATCTCCGTTTCATCGTCAATAAGAAGGTCCAAGGGATACAGTAAACCTCAAGTGAAGCATCGGAATCTATAACTAGTGTCTCAGGAATGGTTGAAAAAATTGACAGTAAGAAGAGTCAGTCCTCTTGTACTTAAATCGGCATTGTGCCTTTTGTATTTAATTCCGATGCAATTTCTGTGTTTCATCGTCAATAAGAAGGTCCAAGGGATACAGTAAAAATCAAGTGAAGCATCGGAATCTGTAACTAGTGTCACAGGAATGGTTCAAAACATAGACAGTAAGAAGAGTCAGTCTTCTTGTACTTAAGTCGGCATTGTGCCTTTTGTATTTAATTCCGAAGCCATTTCTGTGTTTCATCGTCAATAAGAAAGTCAGAGGGATACACTAAACCTGAAGTGAAGCATCGGAATCTATAGCTAGGTGTCACAGGAATGGTTCAAATCATAGACAGTAAGAAGAGTCAGTCTTCGTGTACTTAAGTCGGCATTGTGCCTTTTGTATTTAATTTCGATTCAATTTCTGTGTTTCATCGTAAATAAGAAGGTCTAAGGGAAACAGTAAACCTGAAGTGAAGCATCGGAATCTATAACGAGTGTCACAGAAATGGTTCAAAACATAGACAGCAGGAAGAGTCAGTCTTCTTGTCCTTAAGTCGGCATTGTGCATTTTGTATTTAATTCCGATGCAATTTCTGTGTTTCATCGTCAATAAGAAGGTCCAAGGGATACAGTAAACCCGGAGTGTAGCATCGGAATCTATAACTAGTGTCACAGGAATGGTTCAAATCATAGACAGTAAGAAGAGTCAGTCCTTTGGTACTTAATTCGGCATTGTGCCTTTTGTATTTAATTTCGATGCAATTTCTGTGTTTCATCGTCACTAAGAAGGTCCAAGGGATACAGTTAACCTCAAGTGAAACATCGGAATCTATAACTAGTGTCACAGGAATGGTTCCAAACATAGTCAGAAGGAAGAGTCGGTCTTCATGTACTTAAGTCGGCATTGTGCCTTTTGTATTTAATACCGATACAATTTCTGTGTTTCATCGTCACTAAGAAGGTCCAAGGGATACAGTAAACCTCAAGTGAAGCATCGGTATCAATAACTAGTGTCACAGGGATGGTTCAAAGCATAGTCTGTAGGAAGAGTCGGTCATCATGTACTTAAGTCGGCTTTGTGCCTTTTCTACTTAATTCCGATGCAATATCTGTGTTTCATCGTCAATAAGAAGGTCCAAGGGATACAGTAAACCGCAAGTGAAGCATCGGAATCTATAACTAGTGTCACAGGAATGGTTCAAATCATAGACAGTAAGAAGAGTCAGTCCTCTTGTACTTAAATCGGCATTGTGCCTTTTGTACTTAATTCCGATGCAATTTCTGTGTTTCATCGTCAATAAGAAGGTCCAAGGGATACAGTAAACCTGAAGCGAGGCATCGGAATCTATAACTAGTGTCACAGGAATGGTTCAAAACATTGTCAGTAGGAAGAGTCGGTCTTCATGTACTTAAGTCGGCATTGTGCATTTTGTATTTAATTCCGATGCAATTTCTGTCTTTCATCGTCAATAAGAAGGTCCAAGGGATACACTAAACCTGAAGTAAAGCATTGTAATCTATAACGAGTGTCACAGGAATGGTTCAAAACAGTGACAGTAGGAAGAGTCAGTCTTCTTGTACTTAAGTTGGCTTTGTGCCTTTTGTATTTAATTCCGATTCAATTTCTGTGTTTCAGCGTCAATAATAAGGTCCAAGGGATACAGTAAACCTGAAGTGAAGCATCGGAATCTATAACGGGTGTCCCAGGAATGGTTCAAAACATAGACAGTAGGAAGAGTCAGTCTTCTTGTCCTTAAGTCGGCATTGTGCCTTTTGTATTTAATTCCGATGCAATTTCTGTGTTTCATCGTCAATAAGAAGGTCCAAGGGATACAGTAAACCTGGAGTGTAGCATCGGAATCTATAACTAGTGTCACAGGAATGGTTCAAAACATAGTCAGTAAGAAGAGTCAGTCTTCTTGTACTTAAGTCGGCATTGAGCCTTTTCTAATTAATTCCGATGCAATTTCTGTGTTTCATCGTCAATAACAAGGTCCAAGGGAAACAGTAAACCTGGAGTGAAGCATCGGAATCTATAACTAGTGTCAATGGAATGGTTCAAAACATAGACAGTAAGAAGTGTCAGTCCTCTTGTACTTACGTCGGCATTGTGCTTTTGTATTTAATTCCGAAGCAATTTCTCTGTTTCATCGTCAACACGAAGCTCAGAGGGATACAGTAAACCTGAAGTGGAGCATCGGAATCTATAGCTAGTGTCACAGGAATGGTTCAAACATAGTCAGTAAGAAGAGTCAGTCTTCTTGTTTTTAAGTCGGCATTGTGCTTTTTGTATTTAATTCCGATGCAATTTCTGTGTTTCATAGTCAATAAGAAGGTCCAAGGGATATAGTAAACCTGGAGCGAAGCATCGGAATCTATAACTAGTGTCACAGGAATGGTTCAAAACATAGACAATAAGAAGAGTCAGTCTTCTTGTACTTAAGTCGGCATTGTGCCTTTTGTATTTAATTCCGATGCAATTAATGTGTTTCATCGTTAATAAGAAGGTCCAAGGTATGCAGTTAACCTCAAGTGAAACATCGGAATCTATAACTAGTGTCACAGGAATGGTTAAAAACATAGTCAGTAGGAAGAGTCAGACTTCATGTACTTAAGTCGGCATTGTGCCTTTTGTATTTAATACCGATACAATTTCTGTGTTTCATCGTCAATAAGAAGCTTCAAGGGATACAGTAAACCTCAAGTGAAGCATCGGTATCTATAACTAGTGTCACAGGAATGGTTCTAAACATAGTCAGTAGGAAGAGTCGGTCATCATGTACTTAAGTCGGCATTGTGCCTTTTGTATTTGATTCCGATGCTATTTCAGTGTTTCATCGTCAATATGGAGGTCCAAGGGATACAGTAAACCTCAAGTGAAGCATCGGAATCTATAACTAGTAGCACAGGAATGGTTCAAAACATAGACAGTAAGAAGAGTCAGTCTTCTTGTACTTAAATCGGCATTGTGCCTTTTGTATTTAATTCCGAAGCCATTTCTGTGTGTCATCGTCAATAAGAAAGACAGAGGGATACACTAAACCTGAAGTGAAGCATCGGGATCTATAGCTAGTGTCACAGGAATGGTTCAAAACATAGGCAGTAACAAGAGTCAGTCTTCTTGTACTTAAGTCGGCATTGTGCCTTTTGTATTTAATTCCGATGCAATTTCTGTGTTTCATCGTTAATAAGAAGGTCCAAGGTATACGGCTAAACCTCAAGTGAAACATCGGAATCTATAACTAGTGTCACAGGAATGGTTAAAAACATTGTCAGTAGGAAGAGTCAGACTTCATGTACTTAAGTCGGCATTGTGCCTTTTGTATTTAATACCGATACAATTTCTGTGTTTCATCGTCAATAAGAAGGTCCTAGGGATACAGTTAACCTCAAGTGAAGCATCGGTATCTATAACTAGTGTCACACTAATGGTTCAAAACAAAGTCAGGAGGAAGAGTCAGACTTCATGTTCTTAAGTCAGCATTGTGCCTTTTCTACTTAATTCCGATGCAATTTGTGTGTTTCATCGTTAATAAGAAGGTCGAAGGTATACAGTTATCCTCAGGTAAAACATCGGAGTCTATAACTAGTGTCACAGGAGTGGTTAAAAACATAGTCAGTAGGAAGAGTCAGACTTCATGTACTTAAGTCGGCATTGTGCCTTTTGTATTTAATACCGATACAATTTCTGTGTTTCATCGTCAATAAGAAGGTCCAAGGGATACAGTAAACCTGAAGTAAAGCATTGTAATCTATAACGAGTGTCACAGGAATGGTTCAAAACATAGACAGTAGGAAGTGTCAGTCTTCTTGTACTTAAGTCGGCTTTGTGCCTTTTGTATTTAATTACGATTCAATTTCTGTGTTTCAGCGTCAATAAGAAGGTCCAAGGGATACAGTAAACCTGAAGTGAAGCATCGGAATCTATAACGGGTATCCCAGGAATGGTTCAAAACATAGACAGTAGGAAGAGTCAGTCTTCTTGTCCTTAAGTCGGCATTGTGCCTTTTGTATTTAATTCCGATGCAATTTCTGTGTTTCATCGTCAATAAGAGGGTCCAAGGGATACAGTAAACCTGGAGTGTAGCATCGGAATCTATAACTAGTGTCACAGGAATGGTTCAAAACATAGTCAGTAAGAAGAGTCAGTCTTCTTGTACTTAAGTCGGCATTGAGCCTTTTCTATTTAATTCCGATGCAATTTCTGTGTTTCATCGTCAATAACAAGGTCCAAGGCAAACAGTAAACCTGGAGTGAAGCATCGGAATCTATAACTAGTGTGAATGGAATGGTTCAAAACAAAGACAGTAAGAAGAGTCAGTCCTCTTGTACTTACGTCGGCATTGTGCTTTTGTATTTAATTCCGATGCAATTTCTCTGTTTCATCGTCAACACGAAGCTCAGAGGGATACAGTAAACCTGAAGTGAAGCATCGGAATCTATAGCTAGTCTCACAGGAATGGTTCAAACATAGTCAGTAAGAAGAGTCAGTCTTCTTGTTCTTAAGTCGGCATTCTGCTTTCTTGTATTTAATTCCGATGCAATTTCTGTGTTTCATTGTCAATAAGAAGGTCCAAGGGATATAGTAAACCGGGAGCGAAGCATCGGAATCTATAACTAGTGTCACAGGAATGGTTCAAAACATAGGCAGTAAGAAGAGTCAGTCTTCTTGTACTTAAGTCGGCATTGTGCCTTTTGTATTTAATTCCGATGCAATTTCTGTGTTTCATCGTTAGTAAGAAGGTCCAAGGTGTGCAGTTAACCTCAAGTGAAACATCGGAATCTATAACTAGAGTCACAGGAATGGTTCAAAACATAGACAGTAAGAAGAGTCAGTCTTCTTGTACTTAAATCGGCATTGTGCCTCTTGTATTTAATACCGATGCAATTTGTGTGTTTCATCGTCAATAAGAAGGTCCAAGGGATACAGTAAACCTGGAGTGATGCATCAGAATCTATAACTAGTGTCACAGGAATGGTTCAAACATAGACAGTAAGAAGAGTCAGTCTTCTTGTACTTAATTCGGCATTGTGCCTTTTGTATTTATTTCCGATGCAATTTCTGTGTTTCTTCGTCAATAAGAAGGTCCAAGGGATACAGTAAACGTGAAGCAAGGCATCGGAATCTATAACTAGTGTCACAGGAATGGTTCAAAACATAGTCAGTAGGAAGAGTCGGTCTTCATGTACTTAAGTCGGCATTGTGCCTTTTGTATTTAATTCCGATGCAATTTCTGTGTTTCATCGTCAATAAGGAGGTCCAAGGGATACAGTAAACCTGAAGTGAAGCATCGTAATCTATAACGAGTGTGACAGGAATGGTTCAAAACATAGACAGTAGGAAGAGGCAGTCTTCATGTACTTAAGTCGGCATTGTGCCTTTTGTATTTATTTCCGATGCAATTTCTGTGTTTCATCGTCAATAAGAAGGTCCATGGGATACAGTAAGCCTCAAGTAAAGCATCGGAATCTATAACTAGTGTCACAGGAATGGTTCAAATCGTAGACAGTAATAAGAGTCAGTCTTCTGGTACTTAAGTCGGAATTTTCCCTTTTGTATTTAATTCCGAAGCAATTTCTGTGTTTCGTCGTCAATAATAAGGTCCAAGGGATACAGTAAACCTGAAGTGAAGCATCGGAATCTATAACTAGTGTCACAGGAATGGTTCAAAACATAGACAGTAAGAAGAGTCAGTCTTCTTGTACTTAATTCGGCATTGTGCCTTTTGTATTTAATTCCGATGCAATTTCTGTGTTTCATCGTCAATAAGAAGGTCCAAGGGATACAGTAAACCTGAAGTGAAGCATCGTAATCTATAACGAGTGTGACAGGAATGGTTCAAAACATAAACAGTAGGAAGAGTCAGTCTTCATGTACTTAAGTCGGCATTGTGCCTTTTGTAGTTAATTCCGATTCAATTTCCGTGTTTCAGCGTCAATTAGAAGGTCCAAGGGATACAGTAAACCTGAAGTGAAGCATCGGAATCTATAACGAGTGTCACAGGAATGGTTCAAAACATAGACAGTAGGAAGAGTCAGTCTTCTTGTCCTTAAGTCGGCATTGTGCCTTTTGTATTTAATTCCGATGCAATTTCTGTGTTTCATCGTCAATAAGAAGGTCCAAGGGATACAGTAAACCTGGAGTGTAGCATCGGAAACTATAACTAGTGTCACAGGATTGGTTCAAATCATAGACAGTAAGAAGAGTCAGTCTTCTGGTACTTAAGTCGGCATTTTGCCATTTGTATTTAATTCCGAAGCAATTTCTGTGTTTCATCGTCAATAAGAAGGTCCAAGGGATACAGTAAACCTGAAGTGAAGCATCGGAATCTATAACTAGTGTCACAGGAATGGTTCAAAACAGAGTCAGTAAGAAGAGTCAGTCTTCTTGCACTTAAGTCGGCATTGAGCCTTTTCTATTTAATTCCGATGCAATTTCTGTGCTTCATCGTTAATAACAAGGTCCAAGGGAAACAGTAAACCTGGAGTGAAGCATCGGAATCTATAACTAGTGTCAATGGAATGGTTCAAAACATAGACAGTAAGAAGAGTCAGTCCTCTTGTACTTACGTCGGCATTGTGCTTTTGTATTTCATTCCGATGCAATTTGTGTGTTTCATCGTCAACAAGAAGTTCCATGGGATACAGTAAGCCTCAAGTAAAGCATCGGAATCTATAACTAGTGTCACAGGATTGGTTCAAAGCATAGTCAGTAGGAAGAGTCGGTCTTCATGTACTTATGTCGGCATTGTGCCTTTTGTATTTAATTCCGATGCAATTTCTGTATTTCATCGTCTATAAGAAGGTCCAAGGGATACAGTAAAAATCAAGTGAAGCATCGGAATCTATAACTAGTGTCAGACTAATGGTTCAAAACAAAGTCCGTAGGAAGAGTCAGTCTTCTTGTCCTTATGCCGGCATTGTGCCTTTTGTATTTAATTCCGATGCAATTTCTGTGTTTCATCGTCAATAAGAAGGTGCAAGGGATACAGTAAACCTGGAGTGTAGCATCGGAATCTGTAACTAGTGTCACAGGAATGGTTCAAAACATAGACAGTAGGAAGAGTCAGTCTTCTTGTACTTAAGTCCGCATTTTGCCTTTTGTATTTAATTCCGGTGCAATTTCTATAATTCATCGTCAATAAGAAGGTCCAAGGGGTGCAGTAAACCTGAAGTGAAGCATCGGAATCTATAACTAGTGTCACAGGAATTTTTCAAAACATAGACAGTAAGAAGAGTCAGTCTTCTTATACTTAAGTCGGCATTGTGCCTTTTGTATTTAATTCCGAGGCATTTTCTGTGTTTCATCGTCAATAAGAAGGTCCAAGGGATACAGTTAACCTCAAGTGATACATCGCAATCTATAACTAGTGTCACAGGAATGGTTCAAAACATAGTCAGTAGGAAGAGTCGGTCTACATGTACTTAAGTCGGCATTGTGCCTTTTCTACTTAATTCCGATGCAATATCTCCGTTTCATCGTCAATAAGAAGGTCCAAGGGATACAGTAAACCTCAAGTGAAGCATCGGAATCTATAACTAGTGTCACAGGAATGGTTCAAAAAATTGACAGTAAGAAGAGTCAGTCCTCTTGTACTTAAATCGGCATTGTGCCGTTTGTATTTAATTCCGATGCAATTTCTGTGTTTCATCGTCAATAAGAAGGTCCAAGGGATACAGTAAAAATCAAGTGAAGCATCGGAATCTATAACTAGTGTCACAGGAATGGTTCAAAACATAGACAGTAAGAAGAATCAGTCTTCTTGTACTTAAGTCGGCATTGTGCCTTTTGTATTTAATTCCGAAGCCATTTCTGTGTTTCATCGTCAATAAGAAAGTCAGAGGGATACACTAAACCTGAAGTGAAGCATCGGAATCTATAGCTAGTGTCACAGGAATGGTTCAAATCATAGACAGTAAGAAGAGTCAGTCTTCGTGTACTTAAGTCGGCATTGTGCCTTTTGTATTTAATTCCGATTCAATTTCTGTGTTTCATCGTCAATAAGAAGGTCTAAGGGAAACAGTAAACCTGAAGTGAAGCATCGTAATCTATTACGAGTGTGACAGGAATGGTTCAAAACATAGACAGAAGGAAGAGTCAGTCTTCATGTACTTAAGTCGGCATTGTGCCTTTTGTATTTAATTCCGATTCAATTTCTGTGTTTCAGCGTCAAAAAGAAGATCCAAGGGATACAGTAAACCTGAAGTGAGGCATCGGAATCTATAACGAGTGTCACAGGAATGGTTCAAAACATAGACAGCAGGAAGAGTCAGTCTTCTTGTCCTTAAGTCGGCATTGTGCATTTTGTATTTAATTCCGATGCAATTTCTGTGTTTCATCGTCAATAAGAAGGTCCAAGGGATACAGTAAACCCGGAGTGTAGCATCGGAATCTATAACTAGTGTCACAGGAATGGTTCAAATCATAGACAGTAAGAAGAGTCAGTCCTTTGGTAGTTAAGTCGGCATTTTGCCTTTTGTATTTAATTCCGAAGCAATTTCTGTGTTTCATCGTCAATAAGAAGGTCCAAGGGATATTGTAAACCTGAAGTGAAGCATCGGAATCTATAACTAGTGTCACAGGAATGGTACAAAACATAGTCAGTAAGAAGAGTCAGTCTTCTTGTACTTATGTCGGCATTGAGCCTTTTGTATTTAATTCCGATGCAATTTCTGTGTTTCATCGTCAATAACAAGGTCCAAGGGAAACAGTAAACCTGGAGTGAAGCATCGGAATCTATAACTAGTGTCAATGGAATGGTTCAAAACATAGACAGTAAGAAGAGTCAGTCTTCTTGTACTTAAGTCGGCATTGTGCCTTTTGTATTTAATTCCGATGCAATTTGTGTGTTTCATCGTCAACAAGAACTTCCAAGGGATACAGTAAGCCTCAAGTGAAGCATCGGAATCTATAACTAGTGTCACAGGAATGGTTCAAAACATATTCGGTAGGAAGAGTCGGTCTTCATGTACTTATGTCGGCATTGTGCCTTTTGTATTTAATTCCGATGCAATGTCTGTGTTTCATCGTGAATAAGAAGGTCCAAGGGATACAGTAAACCTGAAGTGAAGCGTCGGAATCTATAACTAGTGTCACAGGAATGGTTCAAAACATAGACAGTAGGAAGAGTCAGTCTTCTTGTACTTAAGTCGGCATTTTGCATTTTGTATTTCATTCCGATGCAATTTCTGTGTTTCATCATCAATAAAAAGGTCCAAGGAATACAGTAAACCTGAAGTGAAGCTTCGGAATCTATAACTAGTGTCACACTAATGGTTCAAAACAAAGTCAGTAGGAAGAGTCAGTCTTCTTGTCCTTAAGTCGGCATTGTGCCTTTTGTATTTAATTCCGATGCAATTTCTGTGTTTCATCGTCAATAAGAAGGTGCAAGGGATACAGTAAACCTGGAGTGTAGCATCGGAATCTGTAACTAGTGTCACAGGAATGGTTCAAAACATAGACAGCAGGAAGAGTCAGTCTTCTTGTCCTTAAGTCGGCATTGTGCATTTTGTATTTAATTCCGATGCAATTTCTGTGTTTCACCGTCAATAAGAAGGTCCAAGGGATACAGTAAACCCGGAGTGTAGCATCGGAATCTATAACTAGTGTCACAGGAATGGTTCAAATCATAGACAGTAAGAAGAGTCAGTCCTTTGGTAGTTAAGTCGGCATTTTGCCTTTTGTATTTAATTCCGAAGCAATTTCTGTGTTTCATCGTCAATAAGAAGGTCCAAGGGATATTGTAAACCTGAAGTGAAGCATCGGAATCTATAACTAGTGTCACAGGAATGGTACAAAACATAGTCAGTAAGAAGAGTCAGTCTTCTTGTACTTATGTCGGCATTGAGCCTTTTGTATTTAATTCCGATGCAATTTCTGTGTTTCATCGTCAATAACAAGGTCCAAGGGAAACAGTAAACCTGGAGTGAAGCATCGGAATCTATAACTAGTGTCAATGGAATGGTTCAAAACATAGACAGTAAGAAGAGTCAGTCCTCTTGTACTTACGTCGGCATTGTGCTTTTGTATTTAATTCCGATGCAATTTCTGTGTTTCATCGTCAATAAGAAGGTCCAAGGGATACAGTATACCTTGAGTGAAGCATCGGAATCTATAACTGGTGTCACAGAAATGGTTCAAAACATAGACAGTAAGAAGAGTCAGTCTTCTTGTACTTAAGTCGGCATTGTGCCTTTTGTATTTAATTCCGATGCAATTTGTGTGTTTCATCGTCAACAAGAACTTCCAAGGGATACAGTAAGCCTCAAGTGAAGCATCGGAATCTATAACTAGTGTCACAGGAATGGTTCAAAACATATTCGGTAGGAAGAGTCGGTCTTCATGTACTTATGTCGGCATTGTGCCTTTTGTATTTAATTCCGATGCAATGTCTGTGTTTCATCGTGAATAAGAAGGTCCAAGGGATACAGTAAACCTGAAGTGAAGCGTCGGAATCTATAACTAGTGCCACAGGAATGGTTCAAAACATAGACAGTAGGAAGAGTCAGTCTTCTTGTACTTAAGTCGGCATTTTGCATTTTGTATTTCATTCCGATGCAATTTCTGTGTTTCATCGTCAATAAAAAGGTCCAAGGAATACAGTAAACCTGAAGTGAAGCTTCGGAATCTATAACTAGTGTCACACTAATGGTTCAAAACAAAGTCAGTAGGAAGAGTCAGTCTTCTTGTCCTTAAGTCGGCATTGTGCCTTTTGTATTTAATTCCGATGCAATTTCTGTGTTTCATCGTCAATAAGAAGGTGCAAGGGATACAGTAAACCTGGAGTGTAGCATCGGAATCTGTAACTAGTGTCACAGGAATGGTTCAAAACATAGACAGTAAGAAGAGTCAGTCTTCTTGTACTTAATTCGGCATTGTGCCTTTTGTATTTAATTCCGATGCAATTTCTGTGTTTCTTCGTCAATAAGAAGGTCCAAGGGATACAGTAAACCTGAAGCAAGGCATCGGAATCTATAACTAGTGTCACAGGAATGGTTCAAAACATAGTCAGTAGGAATAGTCGGTCTTCATGTACTTAAGTCGGCATTGTGCCTTTTGTATTTAATTCCGATGCAATTTCTGTGTTTCATCGTCAATAAGGAGGTCCAAGGGATACAGTAAACCTGAAGTGAAGCATCGTAATCTATAACGAGTGTGACAGGAATGGTTCAAAACATAGACAGTAGGAAGAGTCAGTCTTCATGTACTTAAGTCGGCATTGTGCCTTTTGTATTTAATTCCGATTCAATTTCTGTGTTTCAGCGTCAATAAGAAGGTCCAAGGGATACAGTAAACCTGAAGTGAAGAATCGGAATCTATAACGAGTGTCACAGGAATGGTTCAAAACATAGACAGTAGGAAGAGTCAGTCTTCTTGTCCGTAAGTCGGCATTGTGCCTTTTGTATTTAATTCCAATGCAATTTCTGTGTTTCATCGTCAATAAGAAGGTCCAAGGGATACAGTAAAACTGGAGTGTAGCATCGGAATCTATAACTAGTGTCACAGGAATGGTTCAAATCATAGACAGTAAGAAGAGTCAGTCTTCTGGTACTTAAGTCGGAATTTTCCCTTTTGTATTTAATTCCGAAGCAATTTCTGTGTTTCGTCGTCAATAATAAGGTCCAAGGGATACAGTAAACCTGAAGTGAAGCATCGGAATCTATAACTAGTGTCACAGGAATGGTTCAAAACATAGTCAGTAAGAAGAGTCAGTCTTCTTGTACTTAAGTCGGCACTGAGCCTTTTCTATTTAATTCCGATGCAATTTCTGTGTTTCGTCGTCAATAACAAGGTCCAAGGGAAACATTAAACCTGGAGTGAAGCATCATAATCTATAACTAGTGTCAATGGAATGGTTCAAAACATAGACAGTAAGAAGAGTCAGTCCTCATGTACTTACGTCGGCATTGTGCTTTAGTATTTAATTCCGATGCAATTTCTGTGTTTCATCGTCAATAAGAAGGTCCAAGGGATACAGTATACCTGGAGTGAAGCATCGGAATCTATAACTGGTGTCACAGGAATGGTTCAAAACATAGACAGTAAGAAGAGTCAGTCTTCTTGTACTTAAGTCGGCATTGTGCCTTTTGTATTTAATTCCGATGCAATTTGTGTGTTTCATCGTCAACAAGAGGTTCCAAGGGATACAGTAAGCCTCAAGTGAAGCATCGGAATCTATAACTAGTGTCACAGGAATGGTTCAAAACATAGTCAGTAGGAAGAGTCGGTCTTCATGTACTTATGTCGGCATTGTGCCTTTTGTATTTAATTCCGATGCAATTTCTGTGTTTCATCGTCAATAAGAAGGTCCAAGGGATCCAGTAAACCTAAAGTGAAGCGTCGGAATCTATAACTAGTGTCACAGGAATGGTTCAAAACATAGACAGTAAGAAGAGTCAGTCCTATTGTACTTAAATCGGCATTGTGCGTTTTGTATTTAATTCCGATGCAATTTCTGTGTTTCATCGTCAATAAGAAGGTCCAAGGGAAACAGTAAAAATCAAGTGAAGCATCGGAATCTATAACTTGTGTCACACTAATGGTTCATAACAAAGTCAGTAGGAAGAGTCAGTCTTCTCGTCCTTAAGTCGGCATTGTGCCTTTTCTATTTAATTCCGATGCAATTTCGGTGTTTCATCGTCAATAAGAAGGTGCAAGGGATACAGTAAACCTGGAGTGTAGCATCGGAATCTGTAACTAGTGTCACAGGAATGGTTCAAAACATAGACAGTAAGAACAGTCAGTCTACTTGTACTTAAGTCCGCATTTTGCCTTTTGTATTTAATTCCGATGCAATTTCTATGTTTCATCGTCAATGAGAAGGTCCAAGGGGTGCAGTAAACCTGAAGTGAAGCATCGGAATCTATAACTAGTGTCACAGGAATGGTTCAAAACATACACAGTAAGAAGAGTCAGTCTTCATGTACTTAAGTCGGCATTGTGCCTTTTGCATTTAATTCCGATGCAATTTCTGTGTTTCATCGTTAATAAGAAGGTCCAAGGGATACAGTTAACCTCAAGTGAAACATCGGAATCTATAACTAGTGTCACAGGAGTGGTTAAAAACATAGTCAGTAGGAAGAGTCAGACTTCATGTACTTAGGTCAGCATTGTGCCTTTTGTATTTAATACCGATACAATTTCTGTGTTTCATCGTCAATAAGAAGGTCCAAGGGATACAGTATTACTCAAGTGAAGCATCGGTATCTATAACTAGTGTCACAGGAATGGTTCAAAACATAGTCAGTAGGAAGAGTCGGTCATCATGTACTTAAGTCGGCATTGTACCTTTTGTATTTGATTCCGATGCAATTTCTGTGTTTCATCGTCAATAAGAAGGTCCAAGGGATACAGTAAACCTCAAGTGAAGCATCGGAATCTATAACTAGAGTCACAGGAATGGTTCAAATCATAGACAGTAAGAAGAGTCAGTCTTCGTGTACTTAAGTCGGCATTGTGCCTTTTGTATTTAATTCCGATTCAATTTCTGTGTTTCATCGTCAATAAGAAGGTCCAAGGGATACAGTAAACCTGAAGTGAAGCATCGTAATCTATAACGAGTGTGACAGGAATGGTTCAAAACATAGACAGTAAGAAGAGTCAGTCTTCTTGTACTTAAATCGGCATTGTGCATTTTGTTTTTAATTCCGAAGCCATTTCTGTGTGTCATCGTCAATAAGAAAGTCAGAGGGATACACTAAACCTGAAGTGAAGCATCGGAATCTATAGCTAGTGTCACAGGAATGGTTCAAAACATAGGCAGTAACGAGAGTCAGTCTTCTTGCACTTAAGTCGGCATTGTGCCTTTTGTATTTAATACCGATGCTATTTGTGTGTTTCTTCGTCAATAAGAAGGTCCAAGGGATACAGTAAACCTGGAGTGATGCATCGGAATCAATAACTAGTGTCACAGGAATGGTTCAAAGCATAGACAGTAAGAAGAGTCAGTCTTCTTGTACTTAATTCGGCATTGTGCCTTTTGTATTTAATTCCGATGCAATTTCTGTGTTTCATCGTCAATAAGAAGGTCCAAGGGATACAGCAAACCTGAAGTGAAGCATCGTAATCTATAACGAGTGTGACAGGAATGGTTCAAAACATAGACAGTAGGAAGAGTCAGTCTTCATGTACTTAAGTCGGCATTGTGCCTTTTGTAGTTAATTCCGATTCAATTTCCGTGTTTCAGCGTCAATAAGAAGGTCCAAGCGATACAGTAAACCTGAAGTGAAGCATCGGAATCTATAACGAGTGTCACAGGAATGGTTCAAAACATAGACAGTAGGAAGAGTCAGTCTTCTTGTCCTTAAGTCGGCATTGTGCCTTTTGTATTTAATTCCGATGCAATTTCTGTGTTTCATCGTCAATAAGAAGGTCCAAGGGATACAGTAAACCTGGAGTGTAGCATCGGAATCTATAACTAGTGTCACAGGATTGGTTCAAATCATAGACAGTAAGAAGAGTCAGTCTTCTGGTACTTAAGTCGGCATTTTTCCATTTGTATTTAATTCCGAAGCAATTTCTGTGTTTCATCGTCAATAAGAAGGTCCAAGGGATACAGTAAACCTGAAGTGAAGCATCGGAATCTATAACTAGTGTCACAGGAATGGTTCAAAACATAGTAAGTAAGAAGAGTCAGTCTTCTTGTACTTAAGTCGGCATTGAGCCTTTTCTATTTAATTCCGATGCAATTTCTGTGCTTCATCGTCAATAACAAGGTCCACGGGAAACAGTAAACCTGGAGTGAAGCATCGGAATCTATAACTAGTGTCAATGGAATGGTTCAAAACATAGAGAGTAAGAAGAGTCAGTCCTCTTGTACTTACGTCGGCATTGTGCTTTTGTATTTCATTCCGATGCAATTTCTGTGTTTCATCGTCAATAAGAAGGTCCAAGGGATACAGTATACCTGGAGTGAAGCATCGGAATCTATAACTGGTGTCACAGGAATGGTTCAAAACATAGACAGCAAGAAGAGTTAGTCTTATTGTACTTAAGTCGGCATTGTGCCTTTTGTATTTAATTCCGATGCAATTTCTGTGTTTCTTCGTCAATAAGAAGGTCCAAGGGATACAGTAAACCTGAAGCAAGGCATCGGAATCTATAACTAGTGTCACAGGAATGGTTCAAAACATAGTCAGTAGGAAGAGTCGGTCTTCATGTACTTAACTCGGCATTGTGCCTTTTGTATTTAATTCCGATGCAATTTCTGTGTTTCATCGTCAATAAGGAGGTCCAAGGGATACAGTAAACCTGAAGTGAAGCATCGTAATCTATAGCGAGTGTGACAGGAATGGTTCAAAACATAGACAGTAGGAAGAGTCAGTCTTCATGTACTTAAGTCGGCATTGTGCCTTTTGTATTTAATTCCGATTCAATTTCTGTGTTTCAGCGTCACTAAGAAGGTCCAAGGGATACAGTAAACCTGAAGTGAAGAATCGGAATCTATAACGAGTGTCACAGGAATGGTTCAAAACATAGACAGTAGGAAGAGTCAGTCTTCTTGTCCTTAAGTCGGCATTGTGCCTTTTGTATTTAATTCCAATGCAATTTCTGTGTTTCATCGTCAATAAGAAGGTCCAAGGGATACAGTAAACCTGGAGTGTAGCATCGGAATCTATAACTAGTGTCACAGGAATGGTTCAAATCATAGACAGTAAGAAGAGTCAGTCTTCTGGTACTTAAGTCGGAATTTTCCCTTTTGTATTTAATTCCGAAGCAATTTCTGTGTTTCGTCGTCAATAATAAGGTCCAAGGGATACAGTAAACCTGAAGTGAAGCATCGGAATCTATAACTAGTGTCACAGGAATGGTTCAAAACATAGTCAGTAAGAAGAGTCAGTCTTCTTGTACTTAAGTCGGCACTGAGCCTTTTCTATTTAATTCCGATGGAATTTCTGTGTTTCGTCGTCAATAACAAGGTCCAAGGGAAACAGTAAACCTGGAGTGGAGCATCATAATCTATAACTAGTGTCAATGGAATGGTTCAAAACATAGACAGTAAGAAGAGTCAGTCCTCATGTACTTACGTCGGCATTGTGCTTTAGTATTTAATTCCGATGCAATTTCTGTGTTTCATCGTCAATAAGAAGGTGCAAGGGATACAGTAAACCTGAAGTGAAGAATCGGAATCTATAACGAGTGTCACAGGAATGGTTCAAAACATAGACAGTAGGAAGAGTCAGTCTTCTTGTCCTTAAGTCGGCATTGTGCCTTTTGTATTTAATTCCAATGCAATTTCTGTGTTTCATCGTCAATAAGAAGGTCCAAGGGATACAGTATACCTGGAGTGAAGCATCGGAATCTATAACTGGTGTCACAGGAATGGTTCAAAACATAGACAGTAAGAAGAGTCAGTCTTCTTGTACTTAAGTCGGCATTGTGCCTTTTGTATTTAATTCCGATGCAATTTGTGTGTTTCATCGTCAACAAGAAGTTCCAAGGGATACAGTAAGCCTCAAGTGAAGCATCTTAATATATAACTAGTGTCACAGGAATGGTTCAAAACATATTCAGTAGGAAGAGTCGGTCTTCATGTACTTATGTCGGCATTGTGCCTTTTGTATTTAATTCCGATGCAATTTCTGTGTTTCATCATCAATAAGAAGGTCCAAGGGATCCAGTAAACCTAAAGTGAAGCGTCGGAATCTATAACTAGTGTCACAGGAATGGTTCAAAACATAGACAGTAAGAAGAGTCAGTCCTCTTGTACTTAAATCGGCATTGTGCGTTTTGTATTTAATTCCGATGCAATTTCTGTGTTTCATCGTCAATAAGAAGGTCCAAGGGATACAGTAAAAATCAAGTGAAGCATCGGAATCTATAACTTGTGTCACACTAATGGTTCATAACAAAGTCAGTAGGAAGAGTCAGTCTTCTCGTCCTTAAGTCGGCATTGTGCCTTTTCTATTTAATTCCGATGCAATTTCTGTGTTTCATCGTCAATAAGAAGGTGCAAGGGATACAGTAAACCTGGAGTGTAGCATCGGAATCTGTAACTAGTGTCACAGGAATGGTTCAAAACAAGACAGTAGGAAGAGTCAGTCATCTTGTACTTAAGTCGGCATTGTGCCTTTTGTATTTCATTCCGATGCAATTTCTGTGTTTCATCGTCAATAAAAAGGTCCAAGGAATACAGTAAACCTGAAGTGAAGCATCGCAATCTATAACTAGTGTCACACTAATGGTTCAAAACAAAGTCAGTAGGAAGAGTCCGTCTTCTTGTCCTTAAGTCGGCATTGTGCCTTTTGTATTTAATTCCGATGCAATTTCTGTGTTTTATCGTCAATAGGAAGGTGCAAGGGATACAGTAAACCTGGAGTGTAGCATCGGAATCTGTAACTAGTGTCACAGGAATGGTTCAAAACATAGACAGTAAGAACAGTCAGTCTTCTTGTACTTAAGTCCGCATTTTGCCTTTTGTATTTAATTCCGATGCAATTTCTATGTTTCATCGTCAATGAGAAGGTCCAAGGGGTGCAGTAAACCTGAAGTGAAGCATCGGAATCTATAACTAGTGTCACAGGAATGGTTCAAAACATAGACAGTAAGAAGAGTCAGTCTTCATGTACTTAAGTCGGCATTGTGCCTTTTGTATTTAATTCCGATGCAATTTCTGTGTTTCATCGTTAATAAGAAGGTCCAAGGTATACAGTTAACCTCAAGTGAAACATCGGAATCTATAACTAGTGTCACAGGAGTGGTTAAAAACATAGTCAGTAGGAAGAGTCAGACTTCATGTACTTAAGTCAGCATTGTGCCTTTTGTATTTAATACCGATACAATTTCTGTGTTTCATCGTCAACAAGAAGTTCCATGGGATACAGTAAGCCTCAAGTGAAGCATCGGAATCTATAACTAGTGTCACAGGAATGGTTCAAAACATAGTCAGTAGGAAGAGTCGGTCTTCATGTACTTATGTCGGCATTGTGCCTTTTCTACTTAATTCCGATGCAATATCTCTGTTTCATCGTCAATAAGAAGGTCCAAGGGATACAGTAAACCTCAAGTGAAGCATCGCAATCTATAACTAGTGTCACAGGAATGGTTCAAAAAATTGACAGTAAGAAGAGTCAGTCCTCTTGTACTTAAATCGGCATGTTGCCTTTTGTATTTAATTCCGATGCAATTTCTGTGTTTCATCGTCAATAAGAAGGTCCAAGGGATACAGTAAAAATCAAGTGAAGCATCGGAATCTATAACTAGTGTCACAGGAATGGTTCAAAACATAGACAGTAAGAAGAGTCAGTCTTCTTGTACTTAAGTCAGCATTGTGCCTTTTGTATTTAATTCCGAAGCCATTTCTGTGTTTCATCGTCATTAAGAAAGTCAGAGGGATACACTAAACCTGAAGAGAAGCATCGGAATCTATAGCTAGTGTCACAGGAATGGTTCAAAACATAGTCAGTAAGAAGAGTCAGTCTTCTTGTACTTAAGTCGGCTTTTTGCCTTTTGTATTTAATTCCGATGCAATTTGTGTGTTTCTTCGTCAATAAGAAGGTCCAATGGATACAGTAAACCTGGAGTGAAGCATCGGAATCTATAACTAGTGTCACAGGAATGGTTCAAATCATAGACAGTAAGAAGAGTCAGTCTTCGTGTACTTAAGTCGGCATTGTGCCTTTTGTATTTAATTCCGATTCAATTTCTGTGTTTCATCGTCAATAAGAAGGTCCAAGGGAAACAGTAAACCTGAAGTGAAGCATCGTAATCTATAACGAGTGTGACAGGAATGGTTCAAAACATAGACAGTAGGAAGAGTCAGTCTTTATGTACTTATGTCGGCATTGTGCCATTTGTATTTAATTCCGATTCAATTTCTGTGTTTCAGCGTCAAAAAGAAGATCCAAGGGATACAGTAAACCTGAAGTGAAGCATCGGAATCTATAACGAGTGTCACAGGAATGGTTCAAAACATAGACAGTAGGAAGAGTCAGTCTTCTTGTCCTTAAGTCGGCATTGTGCATTTTGTATTTAATTCCGATGCAATTTCTGTGTTTCATCGTCAATAAGAAGATCCAAGGGATACAGTAAACCTGGAGTGTAGCATCGGAATCTATAACTAGTGTCACAGGAATGGTTCAAATCATAGACAATAAGAAGAGTCAGTCTTCTGGTACTTAAGTCGGCATTTTGCCTTTTGTATCTAATTCCGAAGCAATTTCTGTGTTTCATCGTCAATAAGAAGGTCCAAGGGATATTGTAAACCTGAAGTGAAGCATCGGAATCTATAACTAGTGTCACAGGAATGGTACAAAACATAGTCAGTAAGAAGAGTCAGTCTTCTTGTACTTATGTCGGCATTGAGCCTTTTCTATTTAATTCCGATGCAATTTCTGTGTTTCATCGTCAATAACAAGGTCCAAGGGAAACAGTAAACCTGGAGTGAAGCATCGGAATCTATAACTAGTGTCAATGGAATGGTTCAAAACATAGACAGTAAGAAGAGTCAGTCCTCTTGTACTTACGTCGGCATTGTGCTTTTGTATTTAATTCCGATGCAATTTCTGTGTTTCATCGTCAATAAGAAGGTCCAAGGGATACAGTATACCTGGAGTGAAGCATCGGAATCTATAACTGGTGTCACAGGAATGGTTCAAAACATAGACAGTAAGAAGAGTCAGTCTTCTTGTACTTAAGTCGGCATTGTGCCTTTTGTATTTAATTCCGATGCAATTTGTGTGTTTCATCGTCAACAAGAAGTTCCAAGGGATACAGTAAGCCTCAAGTGAAGCATCGGAATCTATAACTAGTGTCACAGGAATGGTTCAAACATAGTCGGTAGGAAGAGTCGGTCTTCATGTACTTATGTCGGCATTGTGCCTTTTGTATTTAATTCCGATGCAATTTCTGTGTTTCATCGTCAATAAGAAGGTGCAAGGGATACAGTAAACCTGGAGTGTAGCATCGGAATCTGTAACTAGTGTCACAGGAATGGTTCAAAACATAGACAGTAAGAAGAGTCAGTCTTCTTGTACTTAAGTCCGCATTTTGCCTTTTGTATTTAATTCCGATGCAATTTCTATGTTTCATCGTCAATAAGAAGGTCCATGGGGTGCAGTAAACCTGAAGTGAAGCATCGGATTCTATAACTAGTGTCACAGGAATGGTTCAAAACATAGACAGTAAGAAGAGTCAGTCTTCTTGTACTTAAGTCGGCATTGTGCCTTTTGTATTTAATTCCGAAGCAATTTCTGTGTTTCATCGTCAATAAGAAGGTCCAAGGGATACGGTTAACCTCAAGTTAAGCATCGGAATCTATAACTAGTGTCACAGGAATGGTTCAAAACATAGACAGTAAGAAGAGTCAGTCCTCTTGTACTTAAATCGGCATTGTGCCTTTTGTATTTAATTCCGATGCAATTTCTCTGTTTCATCGTCAATAAGAAGGTCCAAGGGATACAGTAAAAATCAAGTGAAGCATCGGAATCTATAACTAGTGTCAATGGAATGGTTCAAAACATAGACAGTAAGAGGAGTCAGTCGTCTTGTACTTAAGTCGGCATTGTGCCTATTGTATTTAATTCCGATGCTATTTCTGTGTTTCATCGTCAACAAGAAGGTCAGAGGGATACAGTAAACCTGAAGTGAAGCATCGAAATCTATAGCTAGTGTCACAGGAATGGTTCAAACATAGTCAGTAAGAAGAGTCAGTCTGCTTGTTCTTAAGTCGGCATTGTGCTTTTTGTATTTAATTCCGATGCAATTTCTGTGTTTCATTGTCAATAAGAAGATCCAAGGGATACAGTAAACCTGGAGCGAAGCATCGGAATCTATAACTAGTGTCCTAGAGATTATTCAAAACATAGACAGTAAGAAGAGTCAGTCTTCTTGTACTTAAGTCGGCATTGTGCATTTTGTATTTAATTCCGATGCAATTTCTGTGTTTCATCGTTAATAAGAAGGTCCAAGGTATACAGTTAACCTCAAGTGAAACATCGGAATCTATAACTAGTGTCACAGGAATGGTTAAAAACATAGTCAGTAGGAAGAGTCAGACTTCATGTACTTAAGTCGGCATTGTGCCTTTTGGATTTAATACCGATACAATTTCTGTGTTTCATCGTCAATAAGAAGCTCCAAGGGATACAGTAAACCTCAAGTGAAGCATCGGTATCTATAACTAGTGTCACAGGAATGGTTCAAAACATATTCAGTAGGAAGAGTCGGTCATCATGTGCTTAAGTCGGCATTGTGCCTTTTGTATTTGATTCCGATGCAATTTCTGTGTTTCAACGTCAATACGAAGGTCCAAGGGATACAGTAAACCTCAAGTGAAGCATCGGAATCTATAACTAGTGTCACAGGAATGGTTCAAAACATAGACAGTAAGAAGAGTCAGTCTTCTTGTACTTAAATGGGCATTGTGCCTTTTGTATTTAATTCCGAAGCCATTTCTGTGTTTCATCGTCAATACGAAAGTCAGAGGGATACACTAAACCTGAAGTGAAGCATCGGAATCTATAGCTAGTGTCACAGGAATGGTTCAAAACATAGGCAGTAACAAGAGTCAGTCTTCTTGTACTTAAGTCGGTATTGTGCCTTTCGTATTTAATACCGATGCAATTTGTGTGTTTCTTCGTCAATAAGAACGTCCAAGGGATACAGTAAACCTGGAGTGATGCATCGGAATATATAACTAGTGTCACAGGAATGGTTCAAAACATAGACAGTAAGGAGAGTCAGTCTTCTTGTACTTAATTCGGCATTGTGCCTTTTGTATTTAATTCCGATGCAATTTCTATGTTTCATCGTCAATAAGAAGGTCCAAGGGATACAGTAAACCTGAAGCGAGGCATCGGAATCTATAACTAGTGTCACAGGAATGGTTCAAAACATAGGCAGTAGGAAGAGTCGGTCTTCATGTACTTAAGTCGGCATTGTGCCTTTTGTATTTAATTCCGATGCAATTTCTGTGTTTCATCGTCAATAAGAAGGTCCAAGTGATACAGTAAACCTGAAGTAAAGCATCGTTATCTATAACGAGTGTCACAGGAATGGTTGAAAACATAAACAGTAGGAAGAGTCAGTCTTCTTGTACTTAAGTCGGCATTGTGCCTTTTGCATTTAATTCCGATTCAATTTCTGTGTCTCAGCGTCAATAAGAAGGTCCACGGGATACAGTAAACCTCAAGTGAAGCATCGGAATCTATAACGGGTGTCACAGGAATGGTTCAAAACATAGACAGTAGGAAGAGTCAGTCTTCTTGTCCTTAAGTCGGCATTGTGCCTTTTGTATTTAATTCCGATGCAATTTCAGTGTTTCATCGTCAATAAGAAGGTCCAAGGGATACAGTAAACCTGGAGTGTAGCATCGGAATCTATAACTAGTGTCACAGGAATGGTTCAAATCATAGACAGTAAGAAGAGTCAGTCTTCTGGTACTTAAGTCGGCATTTTGCCTTTTGTATTTAATTCCGAAGCAATTTCTGTGTTTCATTGTTAATAAGAAGGTCCAAGGGATACAGTAAACCTGAAGTGAAGCATCGGAATCTATAACTAGTGTCACAGGAATGGTTCAAAACATAGTCAGTAAGAAGAGTCAGTCTTCTTCTACTTAAGTCGGCATTGAGACTTTTCTATTTAATTCCGATGCAATTTCTGTGTTTCATCGTCAATAACAAGGTCCAAGGGAAACAGTAAACCTGGAGTGAAGCATCGGAATCTATAACTAGTGTCAATGGAATGGTTCAAAACATAGACAGTAAGAAGAGTCAGTCCTCTTGTACTTACGTCGGCATTGTGCTTTTGTATTTAATGCAATTTCTGTGTTTCATCGTCAACAAGAAGGTCAGAGGGATACAGTAAACCTGAAGTGAAGCACCGGAATCTATAGCTAGTGTCACTGGAATGGTTCAAACATAGTCAGAAAGAAGAGTCAGTCTTATTGTACTTAAGTCGGCATTGTGCCTTTTGTATTTAATTCCGATGCAATTTCTGTGTTTCTTCGTCAATAAGAAGGTCCAAGGGATACAGTAAACCTGAAGCAAGGCATCGGAATCTATAACTAGTGTCACAGGAATGGTTCAAAACATAGTCAGTAGGAAGAGTCGGTCTTCATGTACTTAACTCGGCATTGTGCCTTTTGTATTTAATTCCGATGCAATTTCTGTGTTTCATCGTCAATAAGGAGGTCCAAGGGATACAGTAAACCTGAAGTGAAGCATCGTAATCTATAGCGAGTGTGACAGGAATGGTTCAAAACATAGACAGTAGGAAGAGTCAGTCTTCATGTACTTAAGTCGGCATTGTGCCTTTTGTATTTAATTCCGATTCAATTTCTGTATTTCAGCGTCACTAAGAAGGTCCAAGGGATACAGTAAACCTGAAGTGAAGAATCGGAATCTATAACGAGTGTCACAGGAATGGTTCAAAACATAGACAGTAGGAAGAGTCAGTCTTCTTGTCCTTAAGTCGGCATTGTGCCTTTTGTATTTAATTCCAATGCAATTTCTGTGTTTCATCGTCAATAAGAAGGTCCAAGGGATACAGTAAACCTGGAGTGTAGCATCGGAATCTATAACTAGTGTCACAGGAATGGTTCAAATCATAGACAGTAAGAAGAGTCAGTCTTCTGGTACTTAAGTCGGAATTTTCCCTTTTGTATTTAATTCCGAAGCAATTTCTGTGTTTCGTCGTCAATAATAAGGTCCAAGGGATACAGTAAACCTGAAGTGAAGCATCGGAATCTATAACTAGTGTCACAGGAATGGTTCAAAACATAGTCAGTAAGAAGAGTCAGTCTTCTTGTACTTAAGTCGGCACTGAGCCTTTTCTATTTAATTCCGATGGAATTTCTGTGTTTCGTCGTCAATAACAAGGTCCAAGGGAAACAGTAAACCTGGAGTGGAGCATCATAATCTATAACTAGTGTCAATGGAATGGTTCAAAACATAGACAGTAAGAAGAGTCAGTCCTCATGTACTTACGTCGGCATTGTGCTTTAGTATTTAATTCCGATGCAATTTCTGTGTTTCATCGTCAATAAGAAGGTCCAAGGGATACAGTATACCTGGAGTGAAGCATCGGAATCTATAACTGGTGTCACAGGAATGGTTCAAAACATAGACAGTAAGAAGAGTCAGTCTTCTTGTACTTAAGTCGGCATTGTGCCTTTTGTATTTAATTCCGATGCAATTTGTGTGTTTCATCGTCAACAAGAAGTTCCAAGGGATACAGTAAGCCTCAAGTGAAGCATCTTAATATATAACTAGTGTCACAGGAATGGTTCAAAACATAGTCAGTAGGAAGAGTCGGTCTTCATGTACTTATGTCGGCATTGTGCCTTTTGTATTTAATTCCGATGCAATTTCTGTGTTTCATCATCAATAAGAAGGTCCAAGGGATCCAGTAAACCTAAAGTGAAGCGTCGGAATCTATAACTAGTGTCACAGGAATGGTTCAAAACATAGACAGTAAGAAGAGTCAGTCCTCTTGTACTTAAATCGGCATTGTGCGTTTTGTATTTAATTCCGATGCAATTTCTGTGTTTCATCGTCAATAAGAAGGTCCAAGGGATACAGTAAAAATCAAGTGAAGCATCGGAATCTATAACTTGTGTCACACTAATGGTTCATAACAAAGTCAGTAGGAAGAGTCAGTCTTCTCGTCCTTAAGTCGGCATTGTGCCTTTTCTATTTAATTCCGATGCAATTTCTGTGTTTCATCGTCAATAAGAAGGTGCAAGGGATACAGTAAACCTGGAGTGTAGCATCGGAATCTGTAACTAGTGTCACAGGAATGGTTCAAAACAAGACAGTAGGAAGAGTCAGTCATCTTGTACTTAAGTCGGCATTGTGCCTTTTGTATTTCATTCCGATGCAATTTCTGTGTTTCATCGTCAATAAAAAGGTCCAAGGAATACAGTAAACCTGAAGTGAAGCATCGCAATCTATAACTAGTGTCACACTAATGGTTCAAAACAAAGTCAGTAGGAAGAGTCCGTCTTCTTGTCCTTAAGTCGGCATTGTGCCTTTTGTATTTAATTCCGATGTAATTTCTGTGTTTCATCGTCAATAGGAAGGTGCAAGGGATACAGTAAACCTGGAGTGTAGCATCGGAATCTGTAACTAGTGTCACAGGAATGGTTCAAAACATAGACAGTAAGAACAGTCAGTCTTCTTGTACTTAAGTCCGCATTTTGCCTTTTGTATTTAATTCCGATGCAATTTCTATGTTTCATCGTCAATGAGAAGGTCCAAGGGGTGCAGTAAACCTGAAGTGAAGCATCGGAATCTATAACTAGTGTCACAGGAATGGTTCAAAACATAGACAGTAAGAAGAGTCAGTCTTCATGTACTTAAGTCGGCATTGTGCCTTTTGTATTTAATTCCGATGCAATTTCTGTGTTTCATCGTTAATAAGAAGGTCCAAGGTATACAGTTAACCTCAAGTGAAACATCGGAATCTATAACTAGTGTCACAGGAGTGGTTAAAAACATAGTCAGTAGGAAGAGTCAGACTTCATGTACTTAAGTCAGCATTGTGCCTTTTGTATTTAATACCGATACAATTTCTGTGTTTCATCGTCAACAAGAACTTCCATGGGATACAGTAAGCCTCAAGTGAAGCATCGGAATCTATAACTAGTGTCACAGGAATGGTTCAAAACATAGTCAGTAGGAAGAGTCGGTCTTCATGTACTTATGTCGGCATTGTGCCTTTTCTACTTAATTCCGATGCAATATCTCTGTTTCATCGTCAATAAGAAGGTCCAAGGGATACAGTAAACCTCAAGTGAAGCATCGCAATCTATAACTAGTGTCACAGGAATGGTTCAAAAAATTGACAGTAAGAAGAGTCAGTCCTCTTGTACTTAAATCGGCATGGTGCCTTTTGTATTTAATTCCGATGCAATTTCTGTGTTTCATCGTCAATAAGAAGGTCCAAGGGATACAGTAAAAATCAAGTGAAGCATCGGAATCTATAACTAGTGTCACAGGAATGGTTCAAAACATAGACAGTAAGAAGAGTCAGTCTTCTTGTACTTAAGTCGGCATTGTGCCTTTTGTATTTAATTCCGAAGCCATTTCTGTGTTTCATCGTCATTAAGAAAGTCAGAGGGATACACTAAACCTGAAGTGAAGCATCGGAATCTATAGCTAGTGTCACAGGAATGGTTCAAAACATAGTCAGTAAGAAGAGTCAGTCTTCTTGTACTTAAGTCGGCATTTTGCCTTTTGTATTTAATTCCGATGCAATTTGTGTGTTTCTTCGTCAATAAGAAGGTCCAATGGATACAGTAAACCTGGAGTGAAGCATCGGAATCTATAACTAGTGTTACAGGAATGGTTCAAATCATAGACAGTAAGAAGAGTCAGTCTTCGTGTACTTAAGTCGGCATTGTGCCTTTTGTATTTAATTCCGATTCAATTTCTGTGTTTCATCGTCAATAAGAAGGTCCAAGGGAAACAGTAAACCTGAAGTGAAGCATCGTAATCTATAACGAGTGTGACAGGAATGGTTCAAAACATAGACAGTAGGAAGAGTCAGTCTTTATGTACTTATGTCGGCATTGTGCCATTTGTATTTAATTCCGATTCAATTTCTGTGTTTCAGCGTCAAAAAGAAGATCCAAGGGATACAGTAAACCTGAAGTGAAGCATCGGAATCTATAACGAGTGTCACAGGAATGGTTCAAAACATAGACAGTAGGAAGAGTCAGTCTTCTTGTCCTTAAGTCGGCATTGTGCATTTTGTATTTAATTCCGATGCAATTTCTGTGTTTCATCGTCAATAAGAAGATCCAAGGGATACAGTAAACCTGGAGTGTAGCTTCGGAATCTATAACTAGTGTCACAGGAATGGTTCAAATCATAGACAATAAGAAGAGTCAGTCTTCTGGTACTTAAGTCGGCATTTTGCCTTTTGTATCTAATTCCGAAGCAATTTCTGTGTTTCATCGTCAATAAGAAGGTCCAAGGGATATTGTAAACCTGAAGTGAAGCATCGGAATCTATAACTAGTGTCACAGGAATGGTACAAAACATAGTCAGTAAGAAGAGTCAGTCTTCTTGTACTTATGTCGGCATTGAGCCTTTTCTATTTAATTCCGATGCAATTTCTGTGTTTCATCGTCAATAACAAGGTCCAAGGGAAACAGTAAACCTGGAGTGAAGCATCGGAATCTATAACTAGTGTCAATGGAATGGTTCAAAACATAGACAGTAAGAAGAGTCAGTCCTCTTGTACTTACGTCGGCATTGTGCTTTTGTATTTAATTCCGATGCAATTTCTGTGTTTCATCGTCAATTAGAAGGTCCAAGGGATACAGTATACCTGGAGTGAAGCATCGGAATCTATAACTGGTGTCACAGGAATGGTTCAAAACATAGACAGTAAGAAGAGTCAGTCTTCTTGTACTTAAGTCGGCATTGTGCCTTTTGTATTTAATTCCGATGCAATTTGTGTGTTTCATCGTCAACAAGAAGTTCCAAGGGATACAGTAAGCCTCAAGTGAAGCATCGGAATCTATAACTAGTGTCACAGGAATGGTTCAAACATAGTCGGTAGGAAGAGTCGGTCTTCATGTACTTATGTCGGCATTGTGCCTTTTGTATTTAATTCTGATGCAATTTCTGTGTTTCATCGTGAATAAGAGGGTCCAAGGGATCCAGTAAACCTGAAGTGAAGCGTCAGAATCTATAACTAGTGTCACAGGAATGGTTCAAAACATAGACAGTAAGGAAGAGTCAGTCTTTTTGTACTTATGTCGGCATTGTGCATTTTGTATTTCATTCCGATGCAATTTCTGTGTTTCATCGTCAATAAAAAGGTCCAAGGAATACAGTAAACCTGAAGTGAAGCATCGGAATCTATAACTAGTGTCACACCAATGGTTCAAAGCAAAGTCAGTAGGAAGAGTCAGTCTTCTTGTCCTTAAGTCGGCATTGTGCCTTTTGTATTTAATTCCGATGCAATTTCTGTGTTTCATCGTCAATAAGAAGGTGCAAGGGATACAGTAAACCTGGAGTGTAGCATCGGAATCTGTAACTAGTGTCACAGGAATGGTTCAAAACATAGACAGTAAGAAGAGTCAGTCTTCTTGTACTTAAGTCCGCATTTTGCCTTTTGTATTTAATTCCGATGCAATTTCTATGTTTCATCGTCAATAAGAAGGTCCATGGGGTGCAGTAAACCTGAAGTGAAGCATCGGATTCTATAACTAGTGTCACAGGAATGGTTCAAAACATAGACAGTAAGAAGAGTCAGTCTTCTTGTACTTAAGTCGGCATTGTGCCTTTTGTATTTAATTCCGAAGCAATTTCTGTGTTTCATCGTCAATAAGAAGGTCCAAGGGATACGGTTAACCTCAAGTTAAGCATCGGAATCTATAACTAGTGTCACAGGAATGGTTCAAAACATAGACAGTAAGAAGAGTCAGCCCTCTTGTACTTAAATCGGCATTGTGCCTTTTGTATTTAATTCCGATGCAATTTCTCTGTTTCATCGTCAATAAGAAGGTCCAAGGGATACAGTAAAAATCAAGTGAAGCATCGGAATCTATAACTAGTGTCAATGGAATGGTTCAAAACATAGACAGTAAGAGGAGTCAGTCGTCTTGTACTTAAGTCGGCATTGTGCCTATTGTATTTAATTACGATGCTATTTCTGTGTTTCATCGTCAACAAGAAGGTCAGAGGGATACAGTAAACCTGAAGTGAAGCATCGAAATCTATAGCTAGTGTCACAGGAATGGTTCAAACATAGTCAGTAAGAAGAGTCAGTCTGCTTGTTCTTAAGTCGGCATTGTGCTTTTTGTATTTAATTCCGATGCAATTTCTGTGTTTCATTGTCAATAAGAAGATCCAAGGGATACAGTAAACCTGGAGCGAAGCATCGGAATCTATAACTAGTGTCCTAGAGATTATTCAAAACATAGACAGTAAGAAGAGTCAGTCTTCTTGTACTTAAGTCGGCATTGTGCATTTTGTATTTAATTCCGATGCAATTTCTGTGTTTCATCGTTAATAAGAAGGTCCAAGGTATACAGTTAACCTCAAGTGAAACATCGGAATCTATAACTAGTGTCACAGGAATGGTTAAAAACATAGTCAGTAGGAAGAGTCAGACTTCATGTACTTAAGTCGGCATTGTGCCTTTTGGATTTAATACCGATACAATTTCTGTGTTTCATCGTCAATAAGAAGCTCCAAGGGATACAGTAAACCTCAAGTGAAGCATCGGTATCTATAACTAGTGTCACAGGAATGGTTCAAAACATATTCAGTAGGAAGAGTCGGTCATCATGTGCTTAAGTCGGCATTGTGCCTTTTGTATTTGATTCCGATGCAATTTCTGTGTTTCAACGTCAATACGAAGGTCCAAGGGATACAGTAAACCTCAAGTGAAGCATCGGAATCTATAACTAGTGTCACAGGAATGGTTCAAAACATAGACAGTAAGAAGAGTCAGTCTTCTTGTACTTAAATCGGCATTGTGCCTTTTGTATTTAATTCCGAAGCCATTTCTGTGTTTCATCGTCAATACGAAAGTCAGAGGGATACACTAAACCTGAAGTGAAGCATCGGAATCTATAGCTAGTGTCACAGGAATGGTTCAAAACATAGGCAGTAACAAGAATCAGTCTTCTTGTACTTAAGTCGGCATTGTGCCTTTCGTATTTAATACCGATGCAATTTGTGGGTTTCTTCGTCAATAAGAACGTCCAAGGGATACAGTAAACCTGGAGTGATGCATCGGAATATATAACTAGTGTCACAGGAATGGTTCAAAACATAGACAGTAAGGAGAGTCAGTCTTCTTGTACTTAATTCGGCATTGTGCCTTTTGTATTTAATTCCGATGCAATTTCTATGTTTCATCGTCAATAAGAAGGTCCAAGGGATACAGTAAACCTGAAGCGAGGCATCGGAATCTATAACTAGTGTCACAGGAATGGTTCAAAACATAGGCAGTAGGAAGAGTCGGTCTTCATGTACTTAAGTCGGCATTGTGCCTTTTGTATTTAATTCCGATGCAATTTCTGTGTTTCATCGTCAATAAGAAGGTCCAAGTGATACAGTAAACCTGAAGTAAAGCATCGTTATCTATAACGAGTGTCACAGGAATGGTTGAAAACATAAACAGTAGGAAGAGTCAGTCTTCTTGTACTTAAGTCGGCATTGTGCCTTTTGCATTTAATTCCGATTCAATTTCTGTGTCTCAGCGTCAATAAGAAGGTCCACGGGATACAGTAAACCTCAAGTGAAGCATCGGAATCTATAACGGGTGTCACAGGAATGGTTCAAAACATAGACAGTAGGAAGAGTCAGTCTTCTTGTCCTTAAGTCGGCATTGTGCCTTTTGTATTTAATTCCGATGCAATTTCAGTGTTTCATCGTCAATAAGAAGGTCCAAGGGATACAGTAAACCTGGAGTGTAGCATCGGAATCTATAACTAGTGTCACAGGAATGGTTCAAATCATAGACAGTAAGAAGAATCAGTCTTCTGGTACTTAAGTCGGCATTTTGCCTTTTGTATTTAATTCCGAAGCAATTTCTGTGTTTCATTGTTAATAAGAAGGTCCAAGGGATACAGTAAACCTGAAGTGAAGCATCGGAATCTATAACTAGTGTCACAGGAATGGTTCAAAACATAGTCAGTAAGAAGAGTCAGTCTTCTTCTACTTAAGTCGGCATTGAGACTTTTCTATTTAATTCCGATGCAATTTCTGTGTTTCATCGTCAATAACAAGGTCCAAGGGAAACAGTAAACCTGGAGTGAAGCATCGGAATCTATAACTAGTGTCAATGGAATGGTTCAAAACATAGACAGTAAGAAGAGTCAGTCCTCTTGTACTTACGTCGGCATTGTGCTTTTGTATTTAATGCAATTTCTGTGTTTCATCGTCAACAAGAAGGTCAGAGGGATACAGTAAACCTGAAGTGAAGCACCGGAATCTATAGCTAGTGTCACTGGAATGGTTCAAACATAGTCAGAAAGAAGAGTCAGTCTTCTTGTTCTTAAGTCGGCATTGTGCTTTTTGTATTTAATTCCGATGCAATTTCTGTGTTTCATTGTCAATAAGAAGGTCCAAGGGATATAGTAAACCTGGAGCGAAGCATCGGAATCTATAACTAGTGTCACAGGAATGGTTCAAAACATAGACAGTAAGAAGAGTCAGTCTTTTTGTACTTAAGTCGGCATTGTGCCTTTTGTATTTAAATCCGATGCAATTTCTGTGTTTCATCGTTAATAAGAAGGTCCAAGGTATACAGTTAACCTCAAGTCAAACATCGGAATCTATAACTAGTGTCACAGGAATGGTTCAAAACATATTCAGTAGGAAGAGTCGGTCATCATGTGCTTAAGTCGGCATTGTGCCTTTTGTATTTGATTCCGATGCAATTTCTGTGTTTCATCGTCAATAAGAAGGTCCAAGGGATACAGTAAACCTCAAGTGAAGCATCGGAATCTATAACTAGTGTCACAGGAATGGTTCAAAACATAGACAGTAAGAAGAGTCAGTCTTCTTGTACTTAAATCGGCATTGTGCCTTTTCTATTTAATTCCGAAGCCATTTCTGTGTTTCATCGTCAATACGAAAGTCAGAGGGATACACTAAACCTGAAGTGAAGCATCGGAATCTATAGCTAGTGTCACAGGAATGGTTCAAAACATAGGCAGTAACAAGAGTCAGTCTTCTTGTACTTAAGTCGGCATTGTGCCTTTCGTATTTAATACCGATGCAATTTGTGGGTTTCTTCGTCAATAAGAACGTCCAAGGGATACAGTAAACCTGGAGTGATGCATCGGAATATATAACTAGTGTCACAGGAATGGTTCAAAACATAGACAGTAAGGAGAGTCAGTCTTCTTGTACTTAATTCGGCATTGTGCCTTTTGTATTTAATTCCGATGCAATTTCTATGTTTCATCGTCAATAAGAAGGTCCAAGGGATACAGTAAACCTGAAGCGAGGCATCGGAATCTATAACTAGTGTCACAGGAATGGTTCAAAACATAGGCAGTAGGAAGAGTCGGTCTTCATGTACTTAAGTCGGCATTGTGCCTTTTGTATTTAATTCCGATGCAATTTCTGTGTTTCATCGTCAATAAGAAGGTCCAAGTGATACAGTAAACCTGAAGTAAAGCATCGTTATCTATAACGAGTGTCACAGGAATGGTTGAAAACATAAACAGTAGGAAGAGTCAGTCTTCTTGTACTTAAGTCGGCATTGTGCCTTTTGCATTTAATTCCGATTCAATTTCTGTGTCTCAGCGTCAATAAGAAGGTCCACGGGATACAGTAAACCTCAAGTGAAGCATCGGAATCTATAACGGGTGTCACAGGAATGGTTCAAAACATAGACAGTAGGAAGAGTCAGTCTTCTTGTCCTTAAGTCGGCATTGTGCCTTTTGTATTTAATTCCGATGCAATTTCAGTGTTTCATCGTCAATAAGAAGGTCCAAGGGATACAGTAAACCTGGAGTGTAGCATCGGAATCTATAACTAGTGTCACAGGAATGGTTCAAATCATAGACAGTAAGAAGAGTCAGTCTTCTGGTACTTAAGTCGGCATTTTGCCTTTTGTATTTAATTCCGAAGCAATTTCTGTGTTTCATTGTTAATAAGAAGGTCCAAGGGATACAGTAAACCTGAAGTGAAGCATCGGAATCTATAACTAGTGTCACAGGAATGGTTCAAAACATAGTCAGTAAGAAGAGTCAGTCTTCTTCTACTTAAGTCGGCATTGAGACTTTTCTATTTAATTCCGATGCAATTTCTGTGTTTCATCGTCAATAACAAGGTCCAAGGGAAACAGTAAACCTGGAGTGAAGCATCGGAATCTATAACTAGTGTCAATGGAATGGTTCAAAACATAGACAGTAAGAAGAGTCAGTCCTCTTGTACTTACGTCGGCATTGTGCTTTTGTATTTAATGCAATTTCTGTGTTTCATCGTCAACAAGAAGGTCAGAGGGATACAGTAAACCTGAAGTGAAGCACCGGAATCTATAGCTAGTGTCACTGGAATGGTTCAAACATAGTCAGAAAGAAGAGTCAGTCTTCTTGTTCTTAAGTCGGCATTGTGCTTTTTGTATTTAATTCCGATGCAATTTCTGTGTTTCATTGTCAATAAGAAGGTCCAAGGGATATAGTAAACCTGGAGCGAAGCATCGGAATCTATAACTAGTGTCACAGGAATGGTTCAAAACATAGACAGTAAGAAGAGTCAGTCTTTTTGTACTTAAGTCGGCATTGTGCCTTTTGTATTTAAATCCGATGCAATTTCTGTGTTTCATCGTTAATAAGAAGGTCCAAGGTATACAGTTAACCTCAAGTCAAACATCGGAATCTATAACTAGTGTCACAGGAATGGTTCAAAACATATTCAGTAGGAAGAGTCGGTCATCATGTGCTTAAGTCGGCATTGTGCATTTTGTATTTGATTCCGATGCAATTTCTGTGTTTCATCGTCAATAAGAAGGTCCAAGGGATACAGTAAACCTCAAGTGAAGCATCGGAATCTATAACTAGTGTCACAGGAATGGTTCAAAACATAGACAGTAAGAAGAGTCAGTCTTCTTGTACTTAAATCGGCATTGTGCCTTTTCTATTTAATTCCGAAGCCATTTCTGTGTTTCATCGTCAATACGAAAGTCAGAGGGATACACTAAACCTGAAGTGAAGCATCGGAATCTATAGCTAGTGTCACAGGAATGGTTCAAAACATAGGCAGTAACAAGAGTCAGTCTTCTTGTACTTAAGTCGGCATTGTGCCTTTCGTATTTAATACCGATGCAATTTGTGGGTTTCTTCGTCAATAAGAACGTCCAAGGGATACAGTAAACCTGGAGTGATGCATCGGAATATATAACTAGTGTCACAGGAATGGTTCAAAACATAGACAGTAAGGAGAGTCAGTCTTCTTGTACTTAATTCGGCATTGTGCCTTTTGTATTTAATTCCGATGCAATTTCTATGTTTCATCGTCAATAAGAAGGTCCAAGGGATACAGTAAACCTGAAGCGAGGCATCGGAATCTATAACTAGTGTCACAGGAATGGTTCAAAACATAGGCAGTAGGAAGAGTCGGTCTTCATGTACTTAAGTCGGCATTGTGCCTTTTGTATTTAATTCCGATGCAATTTCTGTGTTTCATCGTCAATAAGAAGGTCCAAGTGATACAGTAAACCTGAAGTAAAGCATCGTTATCTATAACGAGTGTCACAGGAATGGTTGAAAACATAAACAGTAGGAAGAGTCAGTCTTCTTGTACTTAAGTCGGCATTGTGCCTTTTGCATTTAATTCCGATTCAATTTCTGTGTCTCAGCGTCAATAAGAAGGTCCACGGGATTCAGTAAACCTCAAGTGAAGCATCGGAATCTATAACGGGTGTCACAGGAATGGTTCAAAACATAGACAGTAGGAAGAGTCAGTCTTCTTGTCCTTAAGTCGGCATTGTGCCTTTTGTATTTAATTCCGATGCAATTTCAGTGTTTCATCGTCAATAAGAAGGTCCAAGGGATACAGTAAACCTGGAGTGTAGCATCGGAATCTATAACTAGTGTCACAGGAATGGTTCAAATCATAGACAGTAAGAAGAGTCAGTCTTCTGGTACTTAAGTCGGCATTTTGCCTTTTGTATTTAATTCCGAAGCAATTTCTGTGTTTCATTGTTAATAAGAAGGTCCAAGGGATACAGTAAACCTGAAGTGAAGCATCGGAATCTATAACTAGTGTCACAGGAATGGTTCAAAACATAGTCAGTAAGAAGAGTCAGTCTTCTTCTACTTAAGTCGGCATTGAGACTTTTCTATTTAATTCCGATGCAATTTCTGTGTTTCATCGTCAATAACAAGGTCCAAGGGAAACAGTAAACCTGGAGTGAAGCATCGGAATCTATAACTAGTGTCAATGGAATGGTTCAAAACATAGACAGTAAGAAGAGTCAGTCCTCTTGTACTTACGTCGGCATTGTGCTTTTGTATTTAATGCAATTTCTGTGTTTCATCGTCAACAAGAAGGTCAGAGGGATACAGTAAACCTGAAGTGAAGCACCGGAATCTATAGCTAGTGTCACTGGAATGGTTCAAACATAGTCAGAAAGAAGAGTCAGTCTTCTTGTTCTTAAGTCGGCATTGTGCTTTTTGTATTTAATTCCGATGCAATTTCTGTGTTTCATTGTCAATAAGAAGGTCCAAGGGATATAGTAAACCTGGAGCGAAGCATCGGAATCTATAACTAGTGTCACAGGAATGGTTCAAAACATAGACAGTAAGAAGAGTCAGTCTTTTTGTACTTAAGTCGGCATTGTGCCTTTTGTATTTAAATCCGATGCAATTTCTGTGTTTCATCGTTAATAAGAAGGTCCAAGGTATACAGTTAACCTCAAGTCAAACATCGGAATCTATAACTAGTGTCACAGGAATGGTTCAAAACATATTCAGTAGGAAGAGTCGGTCATCATGTGCTTAAGTCGGCATTGTGCCTTTTGTATTTGATTCCGATGCAATTTCTGTGTTTCATCGTCAATAAGAAGGTCCAAGGGATACAGTAAACCTCAAGTGAAGCATCGGAATCTATAACTAGTGTCACAGGAATGGTTCAAAACATAGACAGTAAGAAGAGTCAGTCTTCTTGTACTTAAATCGGCATTGTGCCTTTTCTATTTAATTCCGAAGCCATTTCTGTGTTTCATCGTCAATACGAAAGTCAGAGGGATACACTAAACCTGAAGTGAAGCATCGGAATCTATAGCTAGTGTCACAGGAATGGTTCAAAACATAGGCAGTAACAAGAGTCAGTCTTCTTGTACTTAAGTCGGCATTGTGCCTTTCGTATTTAATACCGATGCAATTTGTGGGTTTCTTCGTCAATAAGAACGTCCAAGGGATACAGTAAACCTGGAGTGATGCATCGGAATATATAACTAGTGTCACAGGAATGGTTCAAAACATAGACTGTAAGGAGAGTCAGTCTTCTTGTACTTAATTCGGCATTGTGCCTTTTGTATTTAATTCCGATGCAATTTCTGTGTTTCATCGTTAATAAGAAGGTCCAAGGGATACAGTAAACCTGAAGCGAGGCATCGGAATCTATAACTAGTGTCACAGGAATGGTTCAAAACATAGGCAGTAGGAAGAGTCGGTCTTCATGTACTTAAGTCGGCATTGTGCCTTTTGTATTTAATTCCGATGCAATTTCTGTGTTTCATCGTCAATAAGAAGGTCCAAGTGATACAGTAAACCTGAAGTAAAGCATCGTATTCTATAACGAGAGTCACAGGAATGGTTGAAAACATAGACAGTAGGAAGAGTCAGTCTTCTTGTACTTAAGTCGGCATTGTGCCTTTTGCATTTAATTCCGATTCAATTTCTGTGTCTCAGCGTCAATAAGAAGGTCCACGGGATACAGTAAACCTGAAGTGAAGGATCGGAATCTATAACGGGTGTCACAGGAATGGTTCAAAACATAGACAGTAGGAAGAGTCAGTCTTCTTGTCCTTAAGTCGGCATTGTGCCTTTTGTATTTAATTCCGATGCAATTTCTGTGTTTCATCGTCAATAAGAAGGTCCAAGGGATACAGTAAACCTGGAGTGTAGCATCGGAATCTATAACTAGTGTCACAGGAATGGTTCAAATCATAGACAGCAAGAAGAGTCAGTCTTCTGGTACTTAAGTCGGCATTTTGCCTTTTGTATTTAATTCCGAAGCAATTTCTGTGTTTCATTGTTAATAAGAGGGTCCAAGGGATACAGTAAACCTGAAGTGAAGCTTCGGAATCTATAACTAGTGTCACAGGAATGGTTCAAAACATAGACAGTAAGAAGAGTCAGTCCTCTTGTACTTACGTCGGCATTGTGCTTTTGTATTTAATGCAATTTCTGTGTTTCATCGTCAACAAGAAGGTCAGTGGGATACAGTAAACCTGAAGTGAAGCACCGGAATCTATAGCTAGTGTCACAGGAACGGTTCAAACATAGTCAGAAAGAAGAGTCAGTCTTCTTGTTCTTAAGTCGGCATTGTGCTTTTTGTATTTAATTCCGATGCAATTTCTGTGTTTCATTGTCAATAAGAAGGTCCAAGGGATATAGTAAACCTGGAGCGAAGCATCGGAATCTATAACTAGTGTCACAGGAATGGTTCAAAACATAGACAGTAAGAAGAGTCAGTCTTTTTGTACTTAAGTCGGCATTGTGCCTTTTGTATTTAATTCCGATGCAATTTCTGTGTTTCATCGTTAATAAAAAGGTCCAAGGTATACAGTTAACCTCAAGTCAAACATCGGAATCTATAACTCGTGTCACAGGAATGGTTAAAAACATAGTCAGTAGGAAGAGTCAGACTTCATGTACTTAAGTCGGCATTGTGCCTTTTGTATTTAATACCGATACAATTTCTGTGTTTCATCTTCAATAAGAAGGTCGAAGGGATACAGTAAACCTCAAGTGAGGCATCGGTACCTATAACTAGTGTCACAGGAATGGTTCAAAACATAGTCAGTAGGAAGAGTCGGTCATCATGTACTTAAGTCGGCAATGTGCCTTTTGTATTTGATTCCGATGCAATTTCTGTGTTTCATCGTCAATAAGAAGGTCCAAGGGATACAGTAAACCTCAAGTGAAGCATCGGAATCTATAACTAGTGTCACAGGAATGGTTCAAACATAGACAGTAAGAAGAGTCCGTCTTCTTGTACTTAAATCGGCATTGTGCGTTTTGTATTTAATTCCGAAGCCATTTCTGTGTGTCATCGTCAATAAGAAAGTCAGAGGGATACACTAAACCTGAAGTGAAGCATCGGAATCTATAGCTAGTGTCACAGGAATGGTTCAAAACATAGGCAGTAACAAGAGTCAGTCTTCTTGTACTTAAGTCGGCATTGTGCCTTTTGTATTTAATACCGATGCAATTTGTGTGTTTCTTCGTCAATCAGAAGGTCCATGGGATACAGTAAACCTGGAGTGATGCATCGGAAACTATAACTAGTGTCACAGGAATGGTTCAAAACATAGACAGTAAGAAGAGTCAGTCTTCTTGTTCTTAATTCGGCATTGTGCCTTTTTTATTTAATTCCGATGCAATTTCTGTGTTTCATCGCCAATAAGAAGGTCCAAGGAATACTGTAAAACTGAAGCGAGGCGTCGGAATCTACAACTAGTGTCACAGGAATGGTTCAAAGTATAGTCAGTAGGAAGAGTCGGTCTTCATGTACTTAAGTCGGCATTGTGCCTTTTGTATTTGATTCCGATGCAATTTCTGTGTTTCATCGTCAATAAGAAGGTCCAAGGGATACAGTAAACCTCAAGTGAAGCATCGGAATCTATAACTAGTGTCACAGGAATGGTTCAAAACATAGACAGTAAGAAGAGTCAGTCTTCTTGTACTTAAATCGGCATTGTGCGTTTTGTATTTAATTCCGAAGCCATTTCTGTGTGTCATCGTCAATAAGAAAGTCAAAGGGATACACTAAACCTGAAGTGAAGCATCGGAATCTATAGCTAGTGTCACAGGAATGGTTCAAAACATAGGCAGTAACAAGAGTCAGTCTTCTTGTACTTAAGTCGGCATTGTGCCTTTTGTATTTAATACCGATGCAATTTGTGTGTTTCTTCGTCAATCAGAAGGTCCATGGGATACAGTAAACCTGGAGTGATGCATCGGAAACTATAACTAGTGTCACAGGAATGGTTCAAAACATAGACAGTAAGAAGAGTCAGTCTTCTTGTACTTAATTCGGCATTGTGCATTTTTTATTTAATTCCGATGCAATTTCTGTGTTTCATCGCCAATAAGAAGGTCCAAGGAATACTGTAAAACTCAAGCGAGGCGTCGGAATCTATAACTAGTGTCACAGAAATGGTTCAAACCATAGTCAGTAGGAAGAGTCGGTCTTCATGTCCTTAAGTCGGCATTGTGCCTTTTGTATTTAATTCCGATGCAATTTCTGTGTTTCATCGTCAATTAGAAGGTCCAAGGCATACAGTAAACCTGGAGTGTAGCATCGGAATCTATAACTAGTGTCACAGGAATGGTTCAAATCATAGACAGTAAGAAGAGTAAGTCTTCTTGTACTTAAGTCGGCATTTTGCCTTTTGTATTTAATTCCGAAGCAATTTCTGTGTTTAATCGTCAATAAGAAGGTCCAAGGGATACAGTAAACCTGAAGTGAAGCATCGGAATCTATTACTAGTGTCACAGGAATGGTTCAAAACATAGTCAGTAAGAAGAGTCAGTCTTCTTGTACTTAAGTCGGCTTTGAGCCTTTTCTATTTAATTCCGATGCAATTTCTGTGTTTCATCGTCAATAACAAGGTCCAAGGGAAACAGTAAAAGTGGAGTGAAGCATAGGAATCTATAACTAGTGTCATATGGATGGTTCAAAACATAGACAGTAAGAAGAGTCAGTCCTCTAGTACTTACGTCGGCATTGTGCTTTTGTATTTAATTCCGATGCAATTTCTGTGTTTCATCGTCAATAAGAAGGTCCAAGGGATAAAGTAAACCTGGAGTGAAGCATCGGAATCTATAACTGGTGTCACAGGAATGGTTCAAACATAGACAGTAAGAAGAGTCAGTCTTCTTGTACTTAAGTCGGTATTGTGAATTTTGTATTTAATTCTGATGCAATTTGTGTGTTTCATCGTCAACAAGAAGTTCCAAGGGATACAGTAAGCCTCAAGTCAAGCATCGGAATCTATAACTAGTGTCACAGGTATGGTTCAAAACATAGTCAGTAGGAAGAGTCGATCTTCATGTACTTATGTCGGCATTGTGCCTTTTGTATTTAATTCCGATGCAATATCTGTGTTTCATCGTCAATAAGAAGGTCCAAGGGATACAGTAAACCTCAAGTGAAGCATCGGAATCTATAACTAGTGTCACAGGAATGGTTCAAAACATAGACAGTAAGAAGAGCCAGTCCTCTTGTACTTAAATCGGCATTGTGCCTTTTGTATTTAATTCCGATGCAATTTCTGTGTTTCATCGTCACTAAGAAGGTCCAAGGGATACAGTAAAAATCAAGTGAAGCATCGGAATCTATAACTAGTGTCACAGGAATGGTTCAAAACATAGACGGTAAGAAGAGTCAGTCTTCTTGTACTTAAGTCGGCATTGTGCCTTTTGTATTTAATTCCGAAGCCATTTCTGTGGTTCATCGTCAATAAGAAAGTCAGAGGGATACACTAAACCTGAAGTGAAGCATCGGAATCTATAGCTAGTGTCACAGGAATGGTTCAAAACATAGTCAGTAAGAAGAGTCAGTCTTCTTGTACTTAAGTCGGCATTGTGCCTTTTGTATTTAATTCCGATGCAATTTGTGTGTTTCTTCATCAATAAGAAGGTCCAAGGGATACAGTAAACCTGGAGTGAAGCATCGGAATCTATAACTAGTGTCACAGGAATGGTTCCAATCATAGACAGTAAGAAGAGTCAGTCTTCGTGTACTTAAGTCGGCATTGTGCCTTTTGTATTTAATACCGATTCAATTTCTGTGTTTCAGCGTCAATAAGAAGGTCCAAGGGATACAGTAAACCTGAAGTGAAGCATCGGAATCTATAACGAGAGTCACAGGAATGTTTCAAAACATAGACAGTAGGAAAAGTCAATCTTCATGTCCTTAAGTCGGCAATGTGCCTTTTGTATTTAATTCCGATGCAATTTCTGTGTTTCATCGTCAATAAGAAGGTCCAAGGGATACAGAAATCCTGGAGTGTAGCATCAGAATCTGTAACTAGTGTCACAGGAATGGTTCAAATCATAGACAGTAAGAAGAGTCAGTCTTCTTGTACTTAAGTCCGCATTTTGATTTTTGTATTTAATTCCGATGCAATTTCTGTGTTTCATCGTCAATAAGAAGGTCCAAGGGATACAGTGAACCTGAAGTGAAGCATCGGAATCTATAACTAGTGTCACTGGAATGGTTCAAAACATAGTCAGTAAGAAGAGTCAGTCTTCTTGTACTTAAGTCGGCAGTGTGCATTTTCTATTTAATTCCGATGTAATTTCTGTGTTTCATCGTCAATTAGAAGGTCCAAGGGATACAGCAAACCTGGAGTGTCGCATCGGAATCTATAACTAGTGTCACAGGAATGGTTCAAATCATAGACAGTAAGAAGCGTCAGTCTTCGTGTACTTAAGTCGGCATTGTGCCTTTTGTATTTAATTCCGATGCAATTTCTGTGTTTCATCGTCAATAAGAAAGTCCAAGGGATACAGTAAACCTGGAGTGAAGCATCGGAATCTATAACTTGTGTCACAGGCATGGTTCAAAACATAGACAGAAAGAAGAGTCAGTCTTCTTGTAATTAAGTCGGCATTGTGCATTTTGTATTTAATTCCGATGCAATTTCTGTGTTTCATCGTCAATAAGAAGTTCCAAGGGATGCAGTAAGCCTCAAGTGAGGCATCGGAATCTATAACTAGTGTCACACTAATGGTTCAAAACAAAGTCAGTAGGAAGAGTCAGTCTTCTTGTACTTAAGACGGCATTGTGCCTTTGGCATTTAATTCCGATGCAATTTCTGTGTTTCATCGTGAATAAGAAGGTCCAAGGGGTACAGTAAACCTGAAGTGAAGCATCGGAATCTATAACTAGTGTCACAGGAATGGTTTAAAGCATAGTCAGTAGGAAGAGTCGGTCATCATGAACTTAAGTCGGCATTGTGCCTTTTGTATTTAATTCCGATGCAATTTCTGTGTTTCATCGTCAATAAGAAGGTCCATGGGATACAGTATACCTCAAGTGAAGCATCGGGTTCTGGAACTAGTGTCACAGGAATGGTTCAAAGCATAGACAGTAAGAAGAGTCAGTCCTCTTGTACTTAAGTCGGCATTGTGCCTTTTATAATTAATACCGAAGCCATTTCTGTGTTTCACCGTCAATAAGAAAGTCAGAGGGATACACTAAACCTGAAGTGAAGCATCGGAATCTATAGCTAGTGTCACAGGAACGGTTCAAACATAGTCAGTAAGAAGAGTCAGTCTTCTTGTACTTAAGTCGGCATTGTGCCTTTTGTATTTAATTCCGATGCAATTTCTGTGTTTCATCGTCAATAAAAAGGTCCAAGGGATACAGTAAACCTGAAGTAAAGCATCGTAATCTATAACGAGTGTCACAGGAATGGTTCAAAACATAGACAGTAGGAAGAGTCAGTCTTCTTGTACTTAAGTCCGCATTGTGCCTTTTGAATTTAATTCCGATTCAATTTCTGTGTTTCAGCGTCAATAAGAAGGTCCAAGGGATACAGTAAACCTGAAGTGAAGCATCGGAATCTATAACTAGTGTCACAGGAATGGTTCAAAACAAAGTCAGTAAGAAGACTCAGTCTTCTTGTCCTTAAGTCGGCATTGTGCCTTTTGTATTTAATTCCGATGCAATTTCTGTGTTTCATCGTCAATAAGAAGGTCCAAGGGATACAGTAAACCTGGAGTGCAGCATCGGAATCTATAACTAGCGTCAAAGGAATGGTTCAAAACATAGACAGTAAGAAGAGTCAGTCTTCGTGTACTTAAGTCGTCATTTTGCCTTTTGTATTTAATTCCGATGCAATTTCTGTGTTTCATCGTCAATAAGAAGGTCCAAGTGATACAGTAAACCTGAAGTAAAGCATCGTTATCTATAACGAGTGTCACAGGAATGGTTGAAAACATAAACAGTAGGAAGAGTCAGTCTTCTTGTACTTATGTCGGCATTGTGCCTTTTGCATTTAATTCCGATTCAATTTCTGTGTCTCAGCGTCAACAAGAAGGTCCACGGGATACAGTAAACCTCAAGTGAAGCATCGGAATCTATAACGGGTGTCACAGGAATGGTTCAAAACATAGACAGTAGGAAGAGTCAGTCTTCTTGTCCTTAAGTCGGCATTGTGCCTTTTGTATTTAATTCCGATGCAATTTCAGTGTTTCATCGTCAATAAGAAGGTCCAAGGGATACAGTAAACCTGGAGTGTAGCATCGGAATCTATAACTAGTGTCACAGGAATGGTTCAAATCATAGACAGTAAGAAGAGTCAGTCTTCTGGTACTTAAGTCGGCATTTTGCCTTTTGTATTTAATTCCGAAGCAATTTCTGTGTTTCATTGTTAATAAGAAGGTCCAAGGGATACAGTAAACCTGAAGTGAAGCATCGGAATCTATAACTAGTGTCACAGGAATGGTTCAAAACATAGTCAGTAAGAAGAGTCAGTCTTCTTCTACTTAAGTCGGCATTGAGACTTTTCTATTTAATTCCGATGCAATTTCTGTGTTTCATCGTCAATAACAAGGTCCAAGGGAAACAGTAAACCTGGAGTGAAGCATCGGAATCTATAACTAGTGTCAATGGAATGGTTCAAAACATAGACAGTAAGAAGAGTCAGTCCTCTTGTACTTACGTCGGCATTGTGCTTTTGTATTTAATGCAATTTCTGTGTTTCATCGTCAACAAGAAGGTCAGAGGGATACAGTAAACCTGAAGTGAAGCACCGGAATCTATAGCTAGTGTCACTGGAATGGTTCAAACATAGTCAGAAAGAAGAGTCAGTCTTCTTGTTCTTAAGTCGGCATTGTGCTTTTTGTATTTAATTCCGATGCAATTTCTGTGTTTCATTGTCAATAAGAAGGTCCAAGGGATATAGTAAACCTGGAGCGAAGCATCGGAATCTATAACTAGTGTCACAGGAATGGTTCAAAACATAGACAGTAAGAAGAGTCAGTCTTTTTGTACTTAAGTCGGCATTGCGCCTTTTGTATTTAAATCCGATGCAATTTCTGTGTTTCATCGTTAATAAGAAGGTCCAAGGTATACAGTTAACCTCAAGTCAAACATCGGAATCTATAACTAGTGTCACAGGAATGGTTCAAAACATATTCAGTAGGAAGAGTCGGTCATCATGTGCTTAAGTCGGCATTGTGCCTTTTGTATTTGATTCCGATGCAATTTCTGTGTTTCATCGTCAATAAGAAGGTCCAAGGGATACAGTAAACCTCAAGTGAAGCATCGGAATCTATAACTAGTGTCACAGGAATGGTTCAAATCATAGACAGTAAGAAGAGTCAGTCTTCTTGTACTTAAATCGGCATTGTGCCTTTTCTATTTAATTCCGAAGCCATTTCTGTGTTTCATCGTCAATACGAAAGTCAGAGGGATACACTAAACCTGAAGTGAAGCATCGGAATCTATAGCTAGTGTCACAGGAATGGTTCAAAACATAGGCAGTAACAAGAGTCAGTCTTCTTGTACTTAAGTCGGCATTGTGCCTTTCGTATTTAATACCGATGCAATTTGTGGGTTTCTTCGTCAATAAGAACGTCCAAGGGATACAGTAAACCTGGAGTGATGCATCGGAATATATAACTAGTGTCACAGGAATGGTTCAAAACATAGACAGTAAGGAGAGTCAGTCTTCTTGTACTTAATTCGGCATTGTGCCTTTTGTATTTAATTCCGATGCAATTTCTGTGTTTCATCGTTAATAAGAAGGTCCAAGGGATACAGTTAACCTGAAGCGAGGCATCGGAATCTATAACTAGTGTCACAGGAATGGTTCAAAACATAGGCAGTAGGAAGAGTCGGTCTTCATGTACTTAAGTCGGCATTGTGCCTTTTGTATTTAATTCCGATGCAATTTCTGTGTTTCATCGTCAATAAGAAGGTCCAAGTGATACAGTAAACCTGAAGTAAAGCATCGTATTCTATAACGAGTGTCACAGGAATGGTTGAAAACATAGACAGTAGGAAGAGTCAGTCTTCTTGTACTTAAGTCGGCATTGTGCCTTTTGCATTTAATTCCGATTCAATTTCTGTGTCTCAGCGTCAATAAGAAGGTCCACGGGATACAGTAAACCTGAAGTGAAGGATCGGAATCTATAACGGGTGTCACAGGAATGGTTCAAAACATAGACAGTAGGAAGAGTCAGTCTTCTTGTCCTTAAGTCGGCATTGTGCCTTTTGTATTTAATTCCGATGCAATTTCTGTGTTTCATCGTCAATAAGAAGGTCCAAGGGATACAGTAAACCTGGAGTGTAGCATCGGAATCTATAACTAGTGTCACAGGAATGGTTCAAATCATAGACAGCAAGAAGAGTCAGTCTTCTGGTACTTAAGTCGGCATTTGGCCTTTTGTATTTAATTCCGAAGCAATTTCTGTGTTTCATTGTTAATAAGAGGGTCCAAGGGATACAGTAAACCTGAAGTGAAGCTTCGGAATCTATAACTAGTGTCACAGGAATGGTTCAAAACATAGACAGTAAGAAGAGTCAGTCCTCTTGTACTTACGTCGGCATTGTGCTTTTGTATTTAATGCAATTTCTGTGTTTCATCGTCAACAAGAAGGTCAGTGGGATACAGTAAACCTGAAGTGAAGCACCGGAATCTATAGCTAGTGTCACAGGAATGGTTCAAACATAGTCAGAAAGAAGAGTCAGTCTTCTTGTTCTTAAGTCGGCATTGTGCTTTTTGTATTTAATTCCGATGCAATTTCTGTGTTTCATTGTCAATAAGAAGGTCCAAGGGATATAGTAAACCTGGAGCGAAGCATCGGAATCTATAACTAGTGTCACAGGAATGGTTCAAAACATAGACAGTAAGAAGAGTCAGTCTTTTTGTACTTAAGTCGGCATTGTGCCTTTTGTATTTAATTCCGATGCAATTTCTGTGTTTCATCGTTAATAAAAAGGTCCAAGGTACACAGTTAACCTCAAGTCAAACATCGGAATCTATAACTCGTGTCACAGGAATGGTTAAAAACATAGTCAGTAGGAAGAGTCAGACTTCATGTACTTAAGTCGGCATTGTGCCTTTTGTATTTAATACCGATACAATTTCTGTGTTTCATCTTCAATAAGAAGGTCCAAGGGATACAGTAAACCTCAAGTGAGGCATCGGTACCTATAACTAGTGTCACAGGAATGGTTCAAAACATAGTCAGTAGGAAGAGTCGGTCATCATGTACTTAAGTCGGCAATGTGCCTTTTGTATTTGATTCCGATGCAATTTCTGTGTTTCATCGTCAATAAGAAGGTCCAAGGGATACAGTAAACCTCAAGTGAAGCATCGGAATCTATAACTAGTGTCACAGGAATGGTTCAAAACATAGACAGTAAGAAGAGTCCGTCTTCTTGTACTTAAATCGGCATTGTGCGTTTTGTATTTAATTCCGAAGCCATTTCTGTGTGTCATCGTCAATAAGAAAGTCAGAGGGATACACTAAACCTGAAGTGAAGCATCGGAATCTATAGCTAGTGTCACAGGAATGGTTCAAAACATAGGCAGTAACAAGAGTCAGTCTGGTTGTACTTAAGTCGGCATTGTGCCTTTTGTATTTAATACCGATGCAATTTGTGTGTTTCTTCGTCAATCAGAAGGTCCATGGGATACAGCAAACCTGGAGTGATGCATCGGAAACTATAACTAGTGTCACAGGAATGGTTCAAAACATAGACAGTAAGAAGAGTCAGTCTTCTTGTTCTTAATTCGGCATTGTGCCTTTTTTATTTAATTCCGATGCAATTTCTGTGTTTCATCGCCAATAAGAAGGTCCAAGGAATACTGTAAAACTGAAGCGAGGCGTCGGAATCTACAACTAGTGTCACAGGAATGGTTCAAAGCATAGTCAGTAGGAAGAGTCGGTCCTCATGTACTTAAGTCGGCATTGTGCCTTTTGTATTTGATTCCGATGCAATTTCTGTGTTTCATCGTCAATAAGAAGGTCCAAGGGATACAGTAAACCTCAAGTGAAGCATCGGAATCTATAACTAGTATCACAGGAATGGTTCAAAACATAGACAGTAAGAAGAGTCAGTCTTCTTGTACTTGAATCGGCATTGTGCGTTTTGTATTTAATTCCGAAGCCATTTCTGTGTGTCATCGTCAATAAGAAAGTCAAAGGGATACACTAAACCTGAAGTGAAGCATCGGAATCTATAGCTAGTGTCACAGGAATGGTTCAAAACATAGGCAGTAACAAGAGTCAGTCTTCTTGTACTTAAGTCGGCATTGTGCCTTTTGTATTTAATACCGATGCAATTTGTGTGTTTCTTCGTCAATCAGAAGGTCCATGGGATACAGTAAACCTGGAGTGATGCATCGGAAACTATAACTAGTGACACAGGAATGGTTCAAAACATAGACAGTAAGAAGGGTCAGTCTTCTTGTACTTAATTCGGCATTGTGCCTTTTTTATTTAATTCCGATGCAATTTCTGTGTTTCATCGCCAATAAGAAGGTCCAAGGAATACTGTAAAACTGAATCGTGGCGTCGGAATCTACAACTAGTGTCACAGAAATGGTTCAAAGCATAGTCAGTAGGAAGAGTCGGTCTTCATGTTCTTAAGTCGGCATTGTGCCTTTTGTATTTAATTCCGATGCAATTTCTGTGTTTCATCGTCAATAAGAAGGTCCAAGGCATACAGTAAACCTGGAGTGTAGCATCGGAATCTATAACTAGTGTCACAGGAATGGTTCAAATCATAGACAGTAAGAAGAGTCAGTCTTCTGGTACTTAAGTCGGCATTTTGCCTTTTGTATTTAATTCCGAAGCAATTTCTGTGTTTAATCGTCAATAAGAAGGTCCAAGGGATACAGTAAACCTGAAGTGAAGCATCGGAATCTATTACTAGTGTCACAGGAATGGTTCAAAACATAGTCAGTAAGAAGAGTCAGTCTTCTTGTACTTAAGTCGGCTTTGAGCCTTTTCTATTTAATTCCGATGCAATTTCTGTGTTTCATCGTCAATAACAAGGTCCAAGGGAAACAGTAAACCTGGAGTGAAGCATCGGAATCTATAACTAGTGTCATATGGATGGTTCAAAACATAGACAGTAAGAAGAGTCAGTCCTCTAGTACTTACGTCGGCATTGTGCTTTTGTATTTAATTCCGATGCAATTTCTGTGTTTCATCGTCAATAAGAAGGTCCAAGGGATAAAGTAAACCTGGAGTGAAGCATCGGAATCTATAACTGGTGTCGCAGGAATGGTTCAAACATAGACAGTAAGAAGAGTCAGTCTTCTTGTACTTAAGTCGGTATTGTGAATTTTGTATTTAATTCTGATGCAATTTGTGTGTTTCATCGTCATCAAGAAGTTCCAAGGGATACAGTAAGCCTCAAGTGAAGCATCGGAATCTATAACTAGTGTCACAGGTATGGTTCAAAACATAGTCAGTAGGAAGAGTCGATCTTCATGTACTTATGTCGGCATTGTGCCTTTTGTATTTAATTCCGATGCAATATCTGTGTTTCATCGTCAATAAGAAGGTCCAAGGGATACAGTAAACCTCAAGTGAAGCATCGGAATCTATAACTAGTGTCACAGGAATGGTTCAAAACATAGACAGTAAGAAGAGCCAGTCCTCTTGTACTTAAATCGGCATTGTGCCTTTTGTATTTAATTCCGATGCAATTTCTGTGTTTCATCGTCACTAAGAAGGTCCAAGGGATACAGTAAAAATCAAGTGAAGCATCGGAATCTATAACTAGTGTCACAGGAATGGTTCAAAACATAGACGGTAAGAAGAGTCAGTCTTCTTGTACTGAAGTCGGCATTGTGCCTTTTGTATTTAATTCCGAAGCCATTTCTGTGGTTCATCGTCAATAAGAAAGTCAGAGGGATACACTAAACCTGAAGTAAAGCATCGGAATCTATAGCTAGTGTCACAGGAATGGTTCAAAACATAGTCAGTAAGAAGAGTCAGTCTTCTTGTACTTAAGTCGGCATTGTGCCTTTTGTATTTAATTCCGATGCAATTTGTGTGTTTCTTCATCAATAAGAAGGTCCAAGGGATACAGTAAACCTGGAGTGAAGCATCGGAATCTATAACTAGTGTCACAGGAATGGTTCCAATCATAGACAGTAAGAAGAGTCAGTCTTCGTGTACTTAAGTCGGCATTGTGCCTTTTGTATATAATACCGATTCAATTTCTGTGTTTCAGCGTCAATAAGAAGGTCCAAGGGATACAGTAAACCTGAAGTGAAGCATCGGAATCTATAACGAGAGTCACAGGAATGTTTCAAAACATAGACAGTAGGAAAAGTCAATCTTCATGTCCTTAAGTCGGCAATGTGCCTTTTGTATTTAATTCCGATGCAATTTCTGTGTTTCATCGTCAATAAGAAGGTCCAAGGGATACAGAAAACCTGGAGTGTAGCATCAGAATCTGTAACTAGTGTCACAGGAATGGTTCAAATCATAGACAGTAAGAAGAGTCAGTCTTCTTGTACTTAAGTCCGCATTTTGCCTTTTGTATTTAATTCCGATGCAATTTCTGTGTTTCATCGTCAATAAGAAGGTCCAAGGGATACAGTGAACCTGAAGTGAAGCATCGGAATCTATAACTAGTGTCACTGGAATGGTTCAAAACATAGTCAGTAAGAAGAGTCAGTCTTCTTGTACTTAAGTCGGCAGTGTGCATTTTCTATTTAATTCCGATGTAATTTCTGTGTTTCATCGTCAATTAGAAGGTCCAAGGGATACAGCAAACCTGGAGTGTCGCATCGGAATCTATAACTAGTGTCACAGGAATGGTTCAAATCATAGACAGTAAGAAGCGTCAGTCTTCGTGTACTTAAGTCGGCATTGTGCCTTTTGTATTTAATTCCGATGCAATTTCTGTGTTTCATCGTCAATAAGAAAGTCCAAGGGATACAGTAAACCTGGAGTGAAGCATCGGAATCTATAACTTGTGTCACAGGCATGGTTCAAAACATAGACAGAAAGAAGAGTCAGTCTTCTTGTAATTAAGTCGGCATTGTGCATTTTGTATTTAATTCCGATGCAATTTCTGTGTTTCATCGTCAATAAGAAGTTCCAAGGGATGCAGTAAGCCTCAAGTGAGGCATCGGAATCTATAACTAGTGTCACACTAATGGTTCAAAACAAAGTCAGTAGGAAGAGTCAGTCTTCTTGTACTTAAGTCGGCATTGTGCCTTTGGCATTTAATTCTGATGCAATTTCTGTGTTTCATCGTGAATAAGAAGGTCCAAGGGGTACAGTAAACCTGAAGTGAAGCATCGGAATCTATAACTAGTGTCACAGGAATGGTTTAAAGCATAGTCAGTAGGAAGAGTCGGTCATCATGAACTTAAGTCGGCATTGTGCCTTTTGTATTTAATTCCGATGCAATTTCTGTGTTTCATCGTCAATAAGAAGGTCCAAGGGATACAGTATACCTCAAGTGAAGCATCGGGTTCTGGAACTAGTGTCACAGGAATGGTTCAAAGCATAGACAGTAAGAAGAGTCAGTCCTCTTGTACTTAAGTCGGCATTGTGCCTTTTATAATTAATACCGAAGCCATTTCTGTGTTTCACCGTCAATAAGAAAGTCAGAGGGATACACTAAACCTGAAGTGAAGCATCGGAATCTATAGCTAGTGTCACAGGAACGGTTCAAACATAGTCAGTAAGAAGAGTCAGTCTTCTTGTACTTAAGTTGGCATTGTGCCTTTTGTATTTAATTCCGATGCAATTTCTGTGTTTCATCATCAATAAGAAGGTCCAAGGGATACAGTAAACCTGAAGTAAAGCATCGTAATCTATAACGAGTGTCACAGGAATGGTTCAAAACATAGACAGTAGGAAGAGTCAGTCTTCTTGTACTTAAGTCCGCATTGTGCCTTTTGAATTTAATTCCGATTCAATTTCTGTGTTTCAGCGTCAATAAGAAGGTCCAAGGGATACAGTAAACCTGAAGTGAAGCATCGGAATCTATAACTAGTGTCACAGGAATGGTTCAAAACAAAGTCAGTAAGAAGACTCAGTCTTCTTGTCCTTAAGTCGGCATTGTGCCTTTTGTATTTAATTCCGATGCATTTTCTGTGTTTCATCGTCAATAAGAAGGTCCAAGGGATACAGTAAACCTGGAGTGCAGCATCGGAATCTATAACTAGCGTCAAAGGAATGGTTCAAAACATAGACAGTAAGAAGAGTCAGTCTTCGTGTACTTAAGTCGTCATTTTGCCTTTTGTATTTAATTCCGATGCAATTTCTGTGATTCATCGTCAATAAGAAGTTCCAAGGGATACAGTAAACCTGAAGTGAAGAATCGTAATCTATAACGAGTGTCACAGGAATTGTTCAAAACATAGACAGTAGGTTGAGTCAGTCTCCTTGTACTTAAGTCGGCATTGTGCCTTTTGTATTTAATTCCGATGCAATTTCTGTGTTTCATCGTCAATAAGAAGGTCCAAGGGATACAGTAAACCTGAAGTGAAGCATCGTAATCTATAACGAGTGTCACAGGAATGGTTCAAAGCATAGACAGTAGGAAGAGTCAGTCTTCTTGTACTTATGTCGGCATTGTGCCTTTTGTATTTAATTCCGATGCAATTTCTGTGTTTCATCGTCAATAACGAGGTCCAAGGGAAACATTAAACCTGAAGTGAATCATCGGAATCTATAACTAGTGTCAATGTAATGGTTCAAAACATAGACAGTAAGATGAGTCAGTCTTCTTGTACTTAAGTCGGCATTGTGCCTTTTGTATTTAATTCCGATGCAATTTCAGTGTTTCATCGTCAATAAGAAGATCCAAGGGATACAGTAAACCTGGAGTGAAGCATCGGAATCTACAACTGGTGTCACAGGAATGGTTCAAAACATAGACAGAAAGAAGAGTTAGTCTTCTTGTAATTAAGTCGGCATTGTGCCTTTAGTATTTAATACCGATGCAATTTCTGTGCTTCATCGTCAATAAGAAGTTCCAAGGGATACAGTAAGCCTCAAGTGATGCATCAGAATCTATAACTAGTGTCACAGGAATGGTTCAAAACATAGTCAGTTGGAAGAGTCGGTCTTCATGTACTTAAGTCGGCATTGTACCTTTTGTATTTTATTCCGATGCAATTTCTGTGTTTCTTTGTCAATAAGAAGGTCCAAGGGATCCAGTAAACCTGAAGTGAAGCATCGGAATCTATAACTAGTGTCACAGGAATGGTTCAAAACATAGACAGTAGGATGAGTCAGTCTTCTTGTACTTAAGTCGGCATTGTGCCTTTTGTATTTAATTCCGATTCAATTTCTGTGTTTCATCGTCAATAAGAAGGTCCAAGGGATACAGTAAACCTGAAGTGAAGCATCGGAATCTATAACTAGTGTCACACTAATGGTTCAAAGCAAAGTCAGTAGGAAGAGTCAGTCTTCTTCTCCTTAAGTCGGCATTGTGCCTTTTGTATTTAATGCCGATGCAATTTTTGTGTTTCATCGTCAATAAGAAGGTCCAAGGGGTACAGTAAACCTGAAGTGAAGCATCGGAATCTATAACTAGTGTCACAGAAATGGTTCAAAGCATAGTCAGGAGGAAGAGTCGGTCATCATAAACTTAAGTCGGCATTGTGCCTTTTGTATTTCATTCCGATGCAATTTCTGTGTTTCATCGTCAATAAGATATTTCAAGGGATACAGTATACCTGAAGTGAAGCATCGGAATCTGTAACTAGTGTCGCAGGAAAGGTTCAAACATAGACAGTAAAAAGAGTCAGTCCGCTTGTACTTAAGTCGGCATTGTGCCTTTTGTATTTAATACCGAAGCCATTTCTGTGTTTCATCGTCAATAAGAAAGTCAGAGGGATACACTAAACCTGAAGTGAAGCATCGGACTCTATAGATTGTGTCACAGGAACGGTTCAAAACATAGTCAGTAAGAAAAGTCAGTCTTCTTGTCCTTATGTCGGCATTGTGCCTATTGTATTTAATACCGATGCAATTTGTGTGTTTCTACGACAATAAGAAGGTCCAAGGGATACAGTAAACCTGGAGTGAAGCATCGGAATCTATAACTAGTGTCACAGGAATGGTTCAAAACAAAGTCAGTAAGAAGACTCAGTCTTCTTGTCCTTAAGTCGGCATTGTGCCTTTTGTATTTAATTCCGATGCATTTTCTGTGTTTCATCGTCAATAAGAAGGTCCAAGGGATACAGTAAACCTGAAGTGAAGCAACGTTATCCATAACGAGTGTCACAAGAATGGTTCAAAACATAGACAGTAGGAAGAGTCAGTCTTCTTGTACTTAAGTCGGCATTGTGCCTTTTGTATTTAATTCCGATGCAATTTCTGTGTTTCATCGTCAATAACGAGGTCCAATGGATACAGTAAACCTGGAGTGTAGCATAGGAATCAATGTCACAGGAATGGTTCAAATCATAGACAGTAAGAAGAGTTAGTCTTCGTGTACTTAAGTCGGCATTTTGCCTTTTGTATTTAATTCCGATGCAATTTCTGTGTTTCATCGTCAATAAGAAGGTCCAATGGATACAGTAAACCTGAAGTGAAGCATCGGAATCTATAACTAGTGTCACAGGAAAGGTTCAAATCATAGTCAGTAAGAATAGTCAGTCTTCTTGTACTTAAGTCGGCATTGTGCCTTTTCTATTTAATTCCGATTCAATTTCTGTGTTTCAGCGTCTATAAGAAGGTCCTAGGGATACAGTAAACCTGAAGTGAAGCATCAAAATCTATAACTAGTGTCACAGGAATGGTTCAAAACAAAGTCAGTAAGAAGACTCAGTCTTCTTGTCCTTAAGTCGGCATTGTGCCTTTTTTATTTAATTCCGATGCAATTTCTGTGTTTCATCGTCAATAAGAAGGTCCAAGGGATACAGTAAACCTGGAGTGCAGCATCGGAATCTATAACTAGTGTCACAGGAATGGTTCAAATCATAGAGAGTAAGAAGAGTCAGTCTTCGTGTACTTAAGTCGGCATTTTGCCTTTTGTATTTATTTCCGATGCAATTTCTGTGTTTCATGGTCAATAAGAAGGTCCAAGGGATACAGTAAACCTGAAGTGAAGCATCGTAATCTATAACGAGTGTCACAGGAATGGTTCAAAACATAGACAGTAGGAAGAGTCAGTCTTCTTGTACTTAAGTCGGCATTGTGCCTTTTGTATTTAATTCCGATTCAATTTCTGTATTTCAGCGTCAATAAGAAGGTCCAAGGGATACAGTAAACCTGAAGTGAAGCATCGGAGTCTATAACGAGTGTCGCAGGAATGGTTCAAAACATAGACAGTAGGAAGAGTCAGTCTTCTTGTACTTATGTCGGCATTGTGCCTTTTGTATTTAATTCCGATTCAATCTCTGTGTTTCATCGTCAATAAGAAGGTCCAAGGGATACAGTAAACCTGAAGTGAAGCATCGGAATCTATTACTAGTGTCACACAAATGGTTCAAAACAAAGTCAGTAGGAAGAGTCAGTCTTCTTGTCCTTAAGTCGGCATTGTGCCTTTTGTATTTAATTCCGATGCAATTTCTGTGTTTCATCGTCAATAAGAAGGTCCAAGGGATACAGTAAACCTGAAGTGAAGCATCGGAATCTATAACTAGTGTCAATGGATTGATTCAAAACATAGACAGTAAGAAGAGTCAGTCTTCTTGTACTTAAGTCGGCATTGTGCCTATTGTATTTAATTTCGATGCAATTTCTGTGTTTCATCGTCAACAAGAAGGTCAGAGGGATACATTTAACCTCAAGTGAAACATCGGAATCTATAACTAGTGTCACAGGAATGGTTCAAACATAGTCAGTAGGAAGAGTCGGTCTTCATGTACTTAAGTCGGCATTGTGCCTTTTGTATTTAATTCCGATGCAATATCTGTGTTTCATCGTCAATAAGAAGGTCCAAGGGATACAGTAAACCTGAAGTGAAGCATCGGAATCTATAACTAGTGTCACACTAATGGTTCAAAACAAAGTCAGTCGGAAGAGTCAGTCTTCTTGTCCTTAAGTCGGCATTGTGCCTTTTGTATTTAATTCCGATGCAATTTCTGTGTTTCATCGTCAATAGGAAGGTCCAAGGGATACAGTATACCTGGAGTGTAGCATCGGAATCTGTAACTAGTGTCACAGGAATGGTTCAAACCATAGACAGTAAGAAGAGTCAGTCTTCGTGTACTTAAGTCGGCATTTTGCCTTTTGTAATTGATTCCGATGAAATTTCTATGTTTCATCGTCAATAACAAGGTCCAAGGGGTACAGTAAACCTGAAGTGAAGCATCGGAATCTATAACTAGTGTCACAGGAATGGTTCAAAACATAGTCAGTAAGAAGAGTCAGTCTTCTTGTACTTAAGTCGGCATTGTGCCTTTTCTATTTAATTCCGATGCAATTTCTGTGTTTCATCGTCAATAACAAGGTCCAAGGGATACAGTAAACCTGGAGTGAAGCATCGGAATCTATAACTAGTGTCAATGGAATGGTTCAAATCATAGACAGTAAGAAGAGTCAGTCATCTTGTACTTAAGTCGGCATTGTGCCTATTGTATTTAATTCCGATGCAATTTCTTGTTTCATCGTCAACAAGAAGGTCAGAGGGATACAGTTAACCTCAAGTGAAACATCGGAATCTATAACTAGTGTCACAGGAATGGTTCAAACATAGTCAGTAGGAAGAGTCGGTCTTCATGTACTTAAGTCGGCATTGTGCCTTTTGTATTTAATACCGATACAATTTCTGTGTTTCATCGTCAATAAGAAGGTACAAGGGATACATTAAATCTGGAGTGAAGCATCGGAATCTATAACTGGTGTCACAGGAATGGTTCAAAACATAGACAGTAAGAAGAGTCAGTCTTCTTGTACTTAAGTCAGCATTGTGCCTTTTGTATTTAATTCCGATGCAATTTCTGTGTTTCATCGTCAATAAGAAGTCCCAAGGGATACAGTAAGCATCAAGTGAAGCATCGGAATCTATAACTAGTGTCACAGGAATGGTTCAAAACATTGTCAGTAGGAAGAGTCGGTCTTCATGTACTTAAGTCGGCATTGTGCCTTTTGTATTTAATTCCGATGCAATTTCTGTGTTTCATCGTCAATAAGAAGGTCCAAGGGATCCAGTAAACCTGAAGTGAAGCATCGGAATCTATAACTAGTGTCACAGGACTGGTTCAAAACATAGACAGTAGGAAGAGTCAGCCTTCTTGTACTTAAGTCGGCATTGTGCCTTTTGTTTTTAATTCCGATGCAATTTCTGTGTTTCATCGTCAATGAGAAAGTCCAAGGGATACAGTAAACCTGAAGTGAAGCATCGGAATCTATAACTAGTGTCACACTAATGGTTCAAAACAAAGTCAGTAGGAATAGTCAGTCTTCTTGTCCTTAAGTCGGCATTGTGCCTTTTGTATTTAATTCCGATGCAATTTCTGTGTTTCATCGTCAATAAGAAGGTCCAAGGGATACAGTTAACCTCAAGTGAAACATCGGAATCTATAACTAGTGTCACAGGAATGGTTCAAACGTAATCAGTAGGAAGAGTCGGTCTTCATGTACTTAAGTCGGCATTGTGCCTTTTGTATTTAATACCGATACAATTTCTGTGTTTCATCGACAATAAGAAAGTCCAAGGGATACAGTATACCTCAAGTGAAGCATCGGAATCTGGAACTAGTGTCACAGGAATGGTTCAAAACATAGACAGTAAGAAGAGTCAGTCCTCTTGTACTTAAGTCGGCATTGTGCCTTTTGTATTTAATTCCGAAGCCATTTCTGTGTTTCATCGTCAATAAGAAAGTCAGAGGGATACACTAAACCTGAAGTGAAGCATCGGAATCTATAGCTAGTGTCACAGGAACGGTTCAAAACATAGTCAGTAAGAAGAGTCAGTCTTCTTGTTCTTAAGTCGGCATTTTGCCTATTGTATTTAATTCCTATGCAATTTGTTTCTTTCTTCGTCAATAAGAAGGTCCAAGGGATACAGTGAACCTGGAGTGAAGCATCGGAATCTGTAACTAGTGTCACAGGAATGGTTCAAAACATAGACAGTAAGAAGAGTCAGTCTTCTTATACTTAATTCGGCATTGTGCCTTTTGTATTTAATTCCGATGCCATTTCTGTTTTTCTTCGTCAATAAGAAGGTCCAAGGGATACAGTAAACCTGTTGTGAAGCATCGGAATCTACAACTGGTGTCACTGGAATGATTCAAAACATAGACAGCGAAATACAGGAAGATCTGCAGCGGATAGGCACTTGGTGCAGGGAGTGGCAACTGACCCTTAACATAGACAAATGTAATGTATTGCGAATACATAGAAAGAAGGACCCTTTATTGTATGATTATATGATAGCGGAACAAACACTGGTAGCAGTTACTTCTGTAAAATATCTGGGAGTATGCGTACGGAACGATTTGAAGTGGAATGATCATATAAAATTAATTGTTGGTAAGGCGGGTACCAGGTTGAGATTCATTGGGAGAGTGCTTAGAAAATGTAGTCCATCAACAAAGGAGGTGACTTACAAAACACTCGTTCGACCTATTCTTGAGTATTGCTCATCAGTGTGGGATCCGTACCAGGTCGGGTTGACGGAGGAGATAGAGAAGATCCAAAGAAGAGCGGCGCGTTTCGTCACCGGGTTATTTGGTAACCGTGATAGCGTTACGGATATGTTTAATAAACTCAAGTGGCAGACTCTGCAAGAGAGGCGCTCTGCATCGCGGTGTAGCTTGCTCGCCAGGTTTCGAGAGGGTGCGTTTCTGGATGAGGTATCGAATATATTGCTTCCCCCTACTTATACCTCCCGAGGAGATCACGAATGTAAAATTAGAGAGATTAGAGCGCGCACGGAGGCTTTCAGACAGTCGTTCTTCCCGCGAACCATACGCGACTGGAACAGGAAAGGGAGGTAATGACAGTGGCACGTAAAGTGCCCTCCGCCACACACCGTTGGGTGGCTTGCGGTGTATCAATGTAGATGTAGATGTAGACAGAAAGAAGAGTCAGTCTTCTTTTACTTAAGTCGGCATTGTGTCTTTTGTATTTAATTCCGATGCAATTTCTGTGTTTTATCGTCAATAAGAATGTCCAAGGGATCCAGTAAACCTGAAGTGAAGCATCGGAATCTATAATAAGTGTCACAGGAATGGTTCAAAACATAGACAGTAGGAAGAGTCAGTCTTCTTGTACTTAAGTCGGCATTGTGCATTTTGTATTTATTTCCGATTCAATTTCTGTGTTCCATCGTCAATAAGAAGGTCCAAGGGATACAGTAAACCTGAAGTGAAGCATCGGAATCTATAACTAGTGTCACAGGACTGGTTCAAAACATAGACAGTAGGAAGATTCATCCTTCTTGTACTTAAGTCGGCATTGTGCCTTTTGTATTTAATTCCGATGCAATTTCTGTGTTTCATCGTCAATGAGAAGGTCCAAGGGATACAGTTAACCTCAAGTGAAACATCGGAATCTATAACTAGTGTCACAGGAATGGTTCGAACATAGTCAGTAGGAAGAGTCGGTCTTCATGTACTTAAGTCGGCATTGTGAATTTTGTATTTAATACCGATACAATTTCTGTGTTTCATCGTCAATAAGAAGGTCCAAGGGATACAGTAAACCTCAAGTGAAGCATCGGTATCAATAACTAGTGTCACATGAATGGTTCAAAGCATAGTCAGTAGGAAGAGTGGGTCATAATGTACTTAAGTCGGCATTGTGCCTTTTGTATTTAATGCCGATGCAATTTCTGTGTTTCATCGTCAATAAGAAAGTCCAAGGGATACAGTATACCTCAAGTGAAGCATCGGAATCTGGAACTAGTGTCACAGGAATGGTTCAAAACATAGACAGTAAGAAGAGTCAGTCCTCTTGTACTTAAGCCGGCATTGTGCCTTTTGTATTTAATTCCGAAGCCATTTCTGTCTTTCATCGTCAATAAGAAAGTCAGAGGGATACACTAAACCTGAAGTGAAGCATCGGAATCTATAGCTAGTGTCACAGGAACGGTTCAAAACATAGTCAGTAAGAAGAGTCAGTCTTCTTGTCCTTAAGTCGGCATTGTGCCTATTGTATTTAATTCCTATGCAATTTGTTTCTTTCTTCGTCAATAAGAAGGTCCAAGGGATACAGTGAACCTGGAGTGAAGCATCGGAATCTGTAACTAGTGTCACAGGAATGGTTCAAAACATAGACAGTAAGATGGGTCCGTCTTCTTGTACTTAATTCGGCATTGTGCCTTTTGTATTTAATTCCGATGCATTTTCTGTGTTTCTTCGTCAATAAGAAGGTCCAAGGGATACAGTAAACCTGGAGTGAAGCATCGGAATCTATAACTGGTGTCACTGGAATGGTTCAAAACATAGACAGAAAGAAGAGTCAGTCTTCTTTTACTTAAGTCGGCATTGTGTCTTTTGTATTTAATTCCGATGCAATTTCTGTGTTTCATCGTCAATAAGAAGTTCCAAGGGATACAGTAAGCCTCAAATGAAGCATCGGAATCATTAACTACTGTCACAGGAATGGTTCAAAACATGGTACAGTAGGAAGAGTCGGCCTTCATGTACTTAAGTCAGCATTGTGCCTTTTGTATTTAATTCCGATGTAATTTCTGTGTTTTATCGTCAATAAGAATGTCCAAGGGATCCAGTAAACCTGAAGTGAAGCATCGGAATCTATAACAAGTGTCACAGGAATGGTTCAAAACATAGACAGTAGGAAGAGTCAGTCTTCTTGCACTTAAGTCGGCATTGTGCCTTTTGTATTTAATTCCGATGCAATTTCTGTGTTTCATCGTCAATAGGAAGGTCAAGGGATACAGTAAACCTGGAGTGTAGCATCGGAATCTGTAACTAGTGTCACAGGAATGGTTCAAACCATAGACAGTAAGAAGAGTCAGTCTTCGTGTACTTAAGTCGGCATTTGGCCTTTTGTAATTAATTCCGATGCAATTTCTATGTTTCATCGTCAATAACAAGGTCCAAGGGGTACAGTAAACCTGAAGTGAAGCATCGGAATCTATAACTAGTGTCACAGGAATGGTTCAAAATATAGTCAGTAAGAAGAGTCAGTCTTCTTGTACTTAAGTCGGAATTGTGCCTTTTCTATTTAATTCCGATGCAATTTCTGTGTTTCATCGTCAATAACAAGGTCCAAGGGATACAGTAAACCTGGAGTGAAGCATCGGAATCTATAACTAGTGTCAATGGAATGGTTCAAATCATAGACAGTAAGAAGAGTCAGTCTTCTTGTACTTAAGTCGGCATTGTGCCTATTGTATTTAATTCCGATGCAATTTCTGTGTTTCATCGTCAACAAGAAGGTCAGGGGGATACAGTTAACCTCAAGTGAAACATCGGAATCTATAACTAGTGTCACAGGAATGGTTCAAACATAGTCAGTAGGAAGAGTCGGTCTTCATGTACTTAAGTCGGCATTGTGCCTTTTGTATTTAATACCGATACAATTTCTGTGTTTCATCGTCAATAAGAAGGTCCAAGGGATACACTAAATCTGGAGTGAAGCATCGGAATCTATAACTGGTGTCACAGGAATGGTTCAAAACATAGACAGTAAGAAGAGTCAGTCTTCTTGTACTTAAGTCAGCATTGTGCCTTTTGTATTTAATTCCGATGCAATTTCTGTGTTTCATCGTCAATAAGAAGTTCCAAGGGATACAGTAAGCATCAAGTGAAGCATCGGAATCTATAACTAGTGTCACAGGAATGGTTCAAAACAAGTACTTAAGTCGGCATTGTGCCTTTTCTATTTAATTCCGATGCAATTTCTGTGTTTCATCGTCAATAACAAGGTCCAAGGGATACAGTAAACCTGGAGTGAAGCATCGGAATCTATAACTAGTGTCAATGGAATGGTTCAATTCATAGACAGTAAGAAGAGTCAGTCTTCTTGTACTTAAGTCGGCATTGTCCTATTGTATTTAATTCCGATGCAATTTCTGTGTTTCATCGTCAACAAGAGGGTCAGAGGGATACAGTTAACCTCAAGTGAAACATCGGAATCTATAACTAGTGTCACAGGAATGGTTCAAACATAGTCAGTAGGAAGAGTCGGTCTTCATTTACTTAAGTCGGCATTGTGCCTTTTGTATTTAATTCCGATGCAATTTCTGTGTTTCATCGTCAATGAGAAGGTCCAAGGTATACAGTAAACCTGAAGTGAAGCATCGGAATCTATAACTAGTGTCACACTAATGGTTCAAAACAAACTCAGTAGGAATAGTCAGTCTTCTTGTCCTTAAGTTGGCATTGTGCCTTTTGTATTTAATTCCGATGCAATTTCTGTCATTCATCGTCAATAAGAAGGTCCAAGGGATACAGTTAACCTCAAGTGAAACATCGGAATCTATAACTAGTGTCACAGGAACGGTTCAAACATAGTCAGTAGGAAGAGTCGGTCTTCATGTACTTAAGTCGACATTGTGCCTTTTGTATTTAATTCAGATGCAATATCTGTGTTTCGTCGTCAATAAGAAGGTCCAAGGGATACAGTAAACCTGGAGTGAAGCATCGGAATCTATAACTGGTGTCACTGGAATGGTTCAAAACATAGACTGAAAGAAGAGTCAGTCTTCTTTTACTTAAGTCGGCATTGTGTCTTTTGTATTTAATTCCGATGCATTTTCTGTGTTTCATCGTCAATATGAAGTTCCAAGGGATACAGTAAGCCTCAAATGAAGAATCGGAATCATTAACTAGTGTCACAGGAATGGTTCAAAACATAGTCTGTAGGAAGAGTCGGCTTTCATGTACTTAAGTCGGCATTGTGCCTTTTGGATTTAATTCCGATGCAATTTCTGTGTTTTATCGTCAATAAGAATGTCCAAGGGATCCAGTAAACCTGAAGTGAAGCATCGGAATCTATAACAAGTGTCACAGGAATGGTTCAAAACATAGACAGTAGGAAGAGTCAGTCTTCTTGTACTTAAGTCGGCATTTTGCCTTTTGTATTTAATTCCGATTCAATATCTGTGTTTCATCGTCAATAAGAAGGTCCAAGGGATACAGTAAACCTGAAGTGAAGCATCGGAATCTATAACTAGTGTCACAGGAATGGTTCAAAACATAGTCAGTAAGAAGAGTCAGTCTTCTTGTACTTAAGTCGGCATTGTGCCTTTTCTATTTAATTCCGATGCAATTTCTGTGTTTCATCGTCAATAACAAGGTCCAAGGGATACAGTAAACCTGGAGTGAAGCATCGTAATCAATAACTAGTGTCAATGGAATGGTTCAAATCATAGACAGTAAGAAGAGTCAGTCTTCTTGTACTTAAGTCGGCATTGTGACTATTGTATTTAATTCCGATGCAATTTCTGTGTTTCATCGTCAACAAGAAGGTCAGAGGGATACAGTTAACCTCAAGTGAAACATCGGAATCTATAACTAGTGTCACAGGAATGGTTCAAACATAGTCAGTAGGAAGAGTCGGTCTTCATGTACTTAAGTCGGCATTGTGCCTTTTGTATTTAATACCGATACAATTTCTGTGTTTCATCGTCAATAAGAAGGTCCAAGGGATACATTAAATCTGGAGTGAAGCATCGGAATCTATAACTGGTGTCACAGGAATGGTTCAAAACATAGACAGTAAGAAGAGTCAGTCTTCTTGTACTTAAGTCAGCATTGTGCCTTTTGTATTTGATTCCGATGCAATTTCTGTGTTTCATAGGGAATAAGGTCAGAGGTCTACAGTAAACCTGAAGTGAAGCATCGGAATCTATAACTAGTGTCACACGAATAGTTCAAAACATAGTCAGTAATAAGAGTCAGTCTTCTTGTACTTAAGTCGGCATTGTGCCTTTTGTATTTAATTCCGATGCAATTTCTGTGTTTCATCGTCAATGAGAAAGTCCAAGGGATACAGTAAACCTGAAGTGAAGCATCGGAATCTATAACTAGTGTCACACTAATTGTTCAAAACAAAGTCAGTAGGAATAGTCAGTCTTCTTGTCCTTAAGTCGGCATTGTGCCTTTTGTATTTAATTCCGATGCAATTTCTGTGTTTCATCGTCAATAAGAAGGTCCAAGGGATACAGTTAACCTCAAGTGAAACATCGGAATCTATAACTAGTGTCACAGGAATGGTTCAAACGTAGTCAGTAGGAAGAGTCGGTCTTCATGTACTTAAGACGGCATTGTGCCTTTTGTATTTAATACCGATACAATTTCTGTGTTTCATCGTCAATAAGAAAGTCCAAGGGATACAGTATACCTCAAGTGAAGCATCGGAATCTGGAACTAGTGTCACAGGAATGGTTCAAAACATAGACAGTAAGAAGAGTCAGTCCTCTTGTACTTAAGTCGGCATTGTGCCTTTTGTATTTAATTCCGAAGCCATTTCTGTGTTTCATCGTCAATAAGAAAGACAGAGGGATACACTAAACCTGAAGTGAAGCATCGGAATCTATAGCTAGTGTCACAGGAACGGTTCATAACATAGTCAGTAAGAAGAGTCAGTCTTCTTGTTCTTAAGTCGGCATTTTGCCTATTGTATTTAATTCCTATGCAATTTGTTTCTTTCTTCGTCAATAAGAAGGTCCAAGGGATACAGTGAACCTGGAGTGAAGCATCGGAATCTGTAACTAGTGTCACAGGAATGGTTCAAAACATAGACAGTAAGAAGAGTCAGTCTTCTTATACTTAATTCGGCATTGTGCCTTTTGTATTTAATTCCGATGCAATTTCTGTGTTTCTTCGTCAATAAGAAGGTCCAAGGGATACAGTAAACCTGTTGTGAAGCATCGGAATCTATAACTGGTGTCACTGGAATGATTCAAAACATAGACAGCGAAATACAGGAAGATCTGCAGCGGATAGGCACTTGGTGCAGGGAGTGGCAACTGACCCTTAACATAGACAAATGTAATGTATTGCGAATACATAGAAAGAAGGACCCTTTATTGTATGATTATATGATAGCGGAACAAACACTGGTAGCAGTTACTTCTGTAAAATATCTGGGAGTATGCGTACGGAACGATTTGAAGTGGAATGATCATATAAAATTAATTGTTGGTAAGGCGGGTACCAGGTTGAGATTCATTGGGAGAGTGCTTAGAAAATGTAGTCCATCAACAAAGGAGGTGACTTACAAAACACTCGTTCGACCTATTCTTGAGTATTGCTCATCAGTGTGGGATCCGTACCAGGTCGGGTTGACGGAGGAGATAGAGAAGATCCAAAGAAGGGCGGCGTGTTTCGTCACCGGGTTATTTGGTAACCGTGATAGCGTTACGGAGATGTTTAATAAACTCAAGTGGCAGACTCTGCAAGAGAGGCGCTCTGCATCGCGGTGTAGCTTGCTCGCCAGGTTTCGAGAGGGTGCGTTTCTGGATGAGGTATCGAATATATTGCTTCCCCCTACTTATACCTCCCGAGGAGATCACGAATGTAAAATGAGAGAGATTAGAGCGCGCACGGAGGCTTTCAGACAGTCGTTCTTCCCGCGAACCATACGCGACTGGAACAGGAAAGGGAGGTAATGACAGTGGCACGTAAAGTGCCCTCCGCCACACACCGTTGGGTGGCTTGCGGTGTATCAATGTAGATGTAGATGTAGACAGAAAGAAGAGTCAGTCTTCTTTTACTTAAGTCGGCATTGTGTCTTTTGTATTTAATTCCGATGCAATTTCTGTGTTTCATCGTCAATGAGAAGGTCCAAGGGATACAGTTAACCTCAAGTGAAACATCGGAATCTATAACTAGTGTCACAGGAATGGTTCGAACATAGTCAGTAGGAAGAGTCGGTCTTCATGTACTTAAGTCGGCATTGTGAATTTTGTATTTAATACCGATACAATTTCTGTGTTTCATCGTCAATAAGAAGGTCCAAGGGATACAGTAAACCTCAAGTGAAGCATCGGTATCAATAACTAGTGTCACATGAATGGTTCAAAGCATAGTCAGTAGGAAGAGTGGGTCATAATGTACTTAAGTCGGCATTGTGCCTTTTGTATTTAATTCCGATGCATTTTCTGTGTTTCTTCGTCAATAAGAAGGTCCAAGGGATACAGTAAACCTGGAGTGAAGCATCGGAATCTATAACTGGTGTCACTGGAATGGTTCAAAACATAGACAGAAAGAAGAGTCAGTCTTCTTTTACTTAAGTCGGCATTGTGTCTTTTGTATTTAATTCCGATGCAATTTCTGTGTTTCATCGTCAATAAGAAGGTCCAAGGGATACAGTAAACCTGGAGTGTAGCATCGGAATCTGTAACTAGTGTCACAGGAATGGTTCAAACCATAGACAGTAAGAAGAGTCAGTCTTCGTGTACTAAAGTCGGCATTTAGCCTTTTGTAATTAATTCCGATGCAATTTCTATGTTTCATCGTCAATAACAAGGTCCAAGGGGTACAGTAAACCTGAAGTGAAGCATCGGAATCTATAACTAGTGTCACAGGAATGGTTCAAAACATAGTCAGTAAGAAGAGTCAGTCTTCTTGTACTTAAGTCGGCATTGTGCCTTTTCTATTTAATTCCGATGCAATTTCTGTGTTTCATCGTCAATAACAAGGTCCAAGGGATACAGTAAACCTGGAGTGAAGCATCGGAATCTATAACTAGTGTCAATGGAATGGTTCAAATCATAGACAGTAAGAAGAGTCAGTCTTCTTGTACTTAAGTCGGCATTGTGCCTATTGTATTTAATTCCGATGCAATTTCTGTGTTTCATCGTCAACAAGAAGGTCAGAGGGATACAGTTAACCTCAAGTGAAACATCGGAATCTATAACTAGTGTCACAGGAATGGTTCAAACATAGTCAGTAGGAAGAGTCGGTCTTCATGTACTTAAGTCGGCATTGTGCCTTTTGTATTTAATTCCGATGCAATTTCTGTGTTTCATCGTCAATGAGAAGGTCCAAGGGATACAGTAAACCTGAAGTGAAGCATCGGAATCTATAACTAGTGTCACACTAATGGTTCAAAACAAACTCAGTAGGAATAGTCAGTCTTCTTGTCCTTAAGTCGGCATTGTGCCTTTTGTATTTAATTCCGATGCAATTTCTGTCATTCATCGTCAATAAGAAGGTCCAAGGGATACAGTTAACCTCAAGTGAAACATCGGCATCTATAACTAGTGTCACGGGAATGGTTCAAACATAGTCAGTAGGAAGAGTCGGTCTTCATGTACTTAAGTCGGCATTGTGCCTTTTGTATTTAATACCGATACAACTTCTGTGTTTCATCGTCAATAAGAAGGTCCAAGGGATCCAGTAAACCTGAAGTGAAGCATCGGAATCTATTACTAGTGTCACACTAATGGTTCAAAACAAAGTCAGTAGGAAGAGTAAGTCTTCTTGTCCTTAAGTCGGCATTGTGCCTTTTGTATTTATTTCCGATGCAATTTCTGTGTTTCATCGTCAATAAGAAGGTCCAAGGGATACAGTAAACCTGGAGTGAAGCATCGGAATCTATAACTAGTGTCAATGGAATGGTTCAAAACATAGACAGTAAGAAGAGTCAGTCTTCTTGTACTTAAGTCGGCATTGTGCCTATTGTATTTAATTCCGTTACAATTTCTGTGTTTCATCGTCAACAAGAAGGTCAGAGGGATACAGTTAACCTCAAGTGAAACATCGGAATGTATAACTAGTGTCACAGGAATGGTTCAAACATCGTCAGTAGGAAGAGTCGGTCTTCATGTACTTAAGTCGACATTGTGCCTTTTGTATTTAATTCAGATGCAATATCTGTGTTTCATCGTCAATAAGAAGGTCGAAGGGATACAGTAAACCTGAAGTGAAGCATCGGAATCTATAACTAGTGTCACAGGAATGGTTCAAAATATAGTCAGTAAGAGGAGTCAGTCTTCTTGTACTTAAGTCGGCATTGTGCCTTTTCTATTTAATTCCGATGCAATTTCTGTGTTTCATCGTCAATAACAAGGTCCAACGGATACAGTAAACCTGGAGTGAAGCATCGGAATCTATAACTAGTGTCAATGGAATGGTTCAAATCATAGACAGTAAGAAGAGTCAGTCTTCTTGTACTTAAGTCGGCATTGTGACTATTGTATTTAATTCCGATGCAATTTCTGTGTTTCATCGTCAACAAGAAGGTCAGAGGGATACAGTTAACCTCAAGTAAAACATCGGAATCTATAACTAGTGTCACAGGAATGGTTCAAACATAGTCAGTAGGAAGAGTCGGTCTTCATGTACTTAAGTCGGCATTGTGCCTTTTGTATTTAATACCGATACAATTTCTGTGTTTCATCGTCAATAAGAAGGTCCAAGGGATACATTAAATCTGGAGTGAAGCATCGGAATCTATAACTGGTGTCACAGGAATGGTTCAAAACATAGACAGTAAGAAGAGTCAGTCTTCTTGTACTTAAGTCAGCATTGTGCCTTTTGTATTTAATTCCGATGCAATTTCTGTGTTTCATCGTCAATAAGAAGTTCCAAGGGATACAGTAAGCATCAAGTGCAGCATCGGAATCTATAACTAGTGTCACAGGAATGGTTCAAAACATTGTCAGTAGGAAGAGTCGGTCTTCATGTACTTAAGTCGGCATTGTGCCTTTTGTATTTAATTCCGATGCAATTTCTGTGATTCATCGTCAATAAGAAGGTCCAAGGGATCCAGTAAACCTTAAGTGAAGCATCGGAATCTATAACTAGTTTCACAGGACTGGTTCGAAACATAGACAGTAGGAAGCGTCAGCCTTCTTGTACTTAAGACGGCATTGTGCCTTTTGTATTTAATTCCGATGCAATTTCTGTGTTTCATCGTCAATACGAAGGTCCAAGGGATACAGTTAACCTCAAGTGAAACATCGGAATCTATAACTAGTGTCACAGGAATGGTTCAAACATAGTCAGTAGGAAGAGTCGGTCTTCATGTACATAAGTCGGCATTGTGCCTTTTGTATTTAATACCGATACAATTTCTGTGTTTCATCGTCAATAAGAAGGTCCAAGAGATACAGTAAACCTCAAGTGAAGCATCGGTATCAATAACTAGTGTCACATGAATGGTTCAAAGCATAGTCAGTAGGAAGAGTCGGTCATAATGTACTTAAGTCGGCTTTGTGCCTTTTGTATTTAATTCCGATATAATTTCTGTGTTTCATCGTCAATAAGAAAGTCCAAGGGATACAGTATACCTCAAGTGAAGCATCGGAATCTGGAACTAGTGTCACAGGAATGATTCAAAACATAAACAGTAAGAAGAGTCAGTCCTCTTGTACTTAAGTCGGCATTGTGCCTTTTGTATTTAATTCCGAAGCCATTTCTGTGTTTCATCGTCAATAACAAAGTCAGAGGGATACACTAAACCTGAAGTGAAGCATCGGAATCTATAGCTAGTGTCACAGGAACGGTTCAAAACATAGTCAGTAAGAAGAGTCAGTCTTCTTGTCCTTAAGTCGGCATTGTGCCTGTTGTATTTAATTCCGATGCAATTTCTGTGATTCTTCGTCAATAAGAAGGGACCAAGGGATACAGTAAACTTGAAGTAAAACATCGTAATCTATAACGAGTGTCACAGGAATGGTTCAAAACATAGACAGTAGGAAGAGTCAGTCTTCTTGTACTTAAGTCGGCATTGTGCCTTTTGTATTTAATTCCGATTCAATTTCTGTGTTTCAGCGTCAATAAGGAGGTCCAAGAGATACAGTAAACCTGAAGTGAAGAATCGGAATCTATAACTAGTGTCACAGGAATGGTTCAAACAAAGTCAGTAAGAAGACTCAGTCTTCTCGTCCTTAAGTCGGCATTGTGCCTTTTGTATTTAATTCCGATGCAATTTCTGTGTTTCATCGTCAATAAGAAGGACCGAGGGATACAGTAAACCTGGAGTGCAGCATCGAAATCTATAACTAGTGACACAGGAATGGTTCAAATCGTAGACAGTAAGAAGAGTCAGTCTTCGTGTACTTAAGTCGGCATTCTGCCTTTAGTATTTAATTCCGATGCAATTTCTGTGTTTCATCGTCAATAAGAAGGTCCAAGGGATACAGTAAACCTGAAGTGAAGCATCGTAATCTATAACGAGTGTCACAGGAATGGTTCAAAACATAGACAGTAGGAAGAGTCAGTCTTCTTGTACTTAAGTCGGCATTGTGCCTTTTGTATTTAATTCCGATTCAATTTCTGTGTTTCAGCGTCAATAAGAAGGTCCAAGGGATACAGTAAACCTGAAGTGATGCATCGGAATCTATAACGAGTGTCACAGGAACTGTTCAAAACATAGACATTAGGAAGAGTCAGTCTTCTTGTACTTAAGTCGGCATTGTGCCTTTTCTATTTGATTACGATGCAATTTCTGTGTTTCATCGTCAATAAGAAGGTCCAAGGGATACAGTAAACCTGGATTGTAGCATCGGAATCAATAACTAGTGTCACAGGAATGGTTCAAATCATAGACAGTAAGAAGAGTCAGTCTTCGTGTACTTAAGTCGGCATTTTGCCTTTTGTATTTAATTCCGATGCAATTTCTGTGTTTCATCGTCAATAAGAAGGTCCAAGGGATACAGTAAACCTGAAGTGAAGCATCGGAATCTATAACTAGTGTCACAGGAATGGTTCAAAACATAGTCAGTAAGAAGAGTCAGTCTTCTTGTACTTAAGTCGGCATTGTGCCTTTTCTATTTAATTCCGATGCAATTTCTGTGTTTCATCGTCAATACAAGGTCCAAGGGAAACAGTAAACCTGGAGTGAAGCATCGGAATCTATAACTAGTGTCAATGGAATGGTTCAAAACATAGACAGTAAGAGGAGTCAGTCTTCTTGTACTTAAGTCGGCATTGTGCAATTCTGATGCAATTTCTGTGTTTCATCGTCAATAAGAAGTTCCAAGGGATACAGTAAATCTCAAATGAAGAATCGGAGTCATTAACTAGTGTCACAGGAATGGTTCAAAACATAGTCAGTAGGAAGATTCGGCCTTCATGTACTTAAGTCGGCATTGTGCCTTTTGTATTTAAATCCGATGCAATTTCTGTGTTTTATCTTCAATAAGAATGTCTAAGGGATACAGTAAACCTGAAGTGAAGCATCGGAATCTATAACTAGTGTCACACTAATGGTTCAAAACAAAGTCAGTCGGAAGAGTCAGTCTTCTTGTCCTTAAGTCGACATTGTGCATTTTTTTGTATTTAATTCCGATGCAATTTCTATGTTTCATCGTCAATAGGATGGTCCAAGGGATACATTAAACCTGGAGTGCAGCATCGGAATCTGTAACTAGTGTCACAGGAATGGTTCAAACCATAGACAGTAAGAAGAGTCAGTCTTCGTGTACTTAAGTCGGCTTTGTGCCTTTTATATTTAATTCCGATGCAATTTCTGTGTTTCATCGTCAATAACAAGCTCCAAGGGATACAGTAAACCTGGAGTGAAGCATCGGAATCTATAACTAGTGTCAATGGAATGGTTCAAATCATAGACAGTAAGAAGAGTCAGGCTTCTTGTACTTAAGTCGTCATTGTGCCTATTGTATTTAATTCCGATGCAATTTCTGTGTTTCATCGTCAACAAGAAGGTCAGAGGGATACAGTTAACCTCAAGTGAAACATCGGAATCTATAACTAGTGTCACAGGAATGGTTCAATCATAGTCAGTAGGAAGAGTCGGTCTTCATGTACTTAAGTCGGCATTGTGCCTTTTGTATTTAATACCGATACAATTTCTGTGTTTCATCGTCAATAAGAAGGTCCAAGGGATACATTAAATCTGGAGTGAAGCATCGGAATCTATAACTGGTGTCTCAGGAATGGTTCAAAACATAGACAGTAAGAAGAGTCAGTCTTCTTGTACTTAAGTCAGCATTGTGCCTTTTGTATTTAATTCCGATGCAATTTCTGTGTTTCATCGTCAATAAGAAGTTCCAAGGGATACAGTAAGCATCAAGTGAAGCATCGGAATCTATAACTAGTGTCACAGGAATGGTTCAAAACATTGTCAGTAGGAAGAGTCGGTTTTCATGTACTTAAGTCGGCATTGTGCCTTTTGTATTTAATCCCGATGCAATTTCTGTGTTTCATCGTCAATAAGAAGGACCAAGGGATACAGTAAACCTGAAGTGAAGCATCGGAATCTATAACTAGTGTCACACTAATGGTTCAAAGCAAAGTCAGTAGGAATAGTCAGTCTTCTTGTCCTTAAGTCGGCATTGTGCCTTTCGTATTTAATTCCGATGCAATTTCTGTGTTTCATCGTCAATAAGAAGGTCCAAGGGATACAGTTAACCTCAAGTGTAACATCGGAATCTATAACTAGTGTCACAGGAATGGTTCAAACATAGTCAGTAGGAAGAGTCGGTCTTCATGTACTTAAGTCAGCATTGTGCCTTTTGTATTTAATACCGATACAATTTCTGTGTTTCATCGTCAATAAGAAGGTCCAAGGGATACAGTAAACCTCAAGTGAAGCATCGGTATCAATAACTAGTGTCACATGAATGGTTCAAAGCATAGTCAGTAGGAAGAGTCGGCCATAATGTACTTAAGTCGGCATTGTGCCTTTTGTATTTAATTCCGATGCAATTTCTGTGTTTCATCGTCAATAAGAAAGTCCAAGGGATACAGTATACCTCAAGTGAAGCATAGGAATCTGGAACTAGTGTCACAGGAATGGTTCAAAACATAGACAGTAAGAAGAGTCAGTCCTCTTGTACTTAAGTCGGCATTGTGCCTTTTGTATTTAATTCCGAAGCCATTTCTGTGTTTCATCGTCAATAAGAAAGTCAGAGGGATACACTAAACCTGAAGTGAAGCATCGGAATCTATAGCTAGTTTCACAGGAGTGGTTCAAAACATAGTCAGTAAGAAGAGTCAGTCTTCTTGTCCTTAAGTCGGCATTGTGCCTATTGTATCTAATTCCGATGCAATTTTTTTCTTTCTTCGTCAATAAGAAGGTCCAAGGGAAACAGTGAACCTGGAGTGAAGCATCGGAATCTGTAACTAGTGTCACAGGAATGGTTCAAAACATAGACAGTAAGAAGAGTCAGTCTTCTTGTACTTATTTCGGCATTGTGCCTTTTGTATTTAATTCCGATGCAATTTCTGTGTTTCTTCGTCAATAAGAAGGTCCAAGGGATACAGTAAACTTGAAGTAAAACATCGTAATCTATAACGAGTGTCACAGGAATGGTTCAAATCATAGACAGTAGGAAGAGTCAGTCTTCTTGTACTTAAGTCGGCATTGTGCCTTTTGTATTTAATTCCGATTCAATTTCTGTGTTTCAGCGTCAATAAGGAAGTCCAAGAGATACAGTAAACCTGAAGAGAAGAATCGGAATCTATAACTAGTGTCACAGGAATGGTTCAAAACAAAGTCAGTAAGAAGACTCAGTCTTCTCGTCCTTAAGTCGGCATTGTGCCTTTTGTATTTAATTCCGATGCAATTTCTGTGTTTCATCGTCAATAAGAAGGACCAAGGGATACAGTAAACCTGGAGTGCAGCATCGAAATCTATAACTAGTGACACAGGAATGGTTCAAATCATAGACAGTAAGAAGAGTCAGTCTTCGTGTACTTAAGTCGGCATTCTGCCTTTTGTATTTAATTCCGATGCAATTTCTGTGTTTCATCGTCAATAAGAAGGTCCAAGGGATACAGTAAACCTGAAGTGAAACATCGTAATCTATAACGAGTGTCACAGGAATGGTTCAAATCATAGACAGTAGGAAGAGTCAGTCTTCTTGTACTTAAGTCGGCATTGTGCCTTTTGTATTTAATTCTGATTCAATTTCTGTGTTTCAGCGTCAATAAGAAGGTCCAAGGGATACAGTAAACCTGAAGTGATGCATCGAAATCTATAACGAGTATCACAGGAACTGTTCAAAACATAGACATTAGGAAGAGTCAGTCTTCTTGTACTTAAGTCGGCATTGTGCCTTTTCTATTTGATTCCGATGCAATTTCTGTGTTTCATCGTCAATAAGAAGGTCCAAGGGATACAGTAAACCTGGAGTGTAGCATCGGAATCAATAACTAGTGTCACAGGAATGGTTCAAATCATAGACAGTAAGAAGGGTCAGTCTTCGTGTACTTAAGTCGGCATTTTGCCTTTTGTATTTATTTCCGATGCAATTTCTGTGTTTCATCGTCAACAAGAAGGTCAGAGGGATACAGTTAACCTCAAGTGAAACATCGGAATCTATAACTAGTGTCACAGGAATGGTTCAATCATAGTCAGTAGGAAGAGTCGGTCTTCATGTACTTAAGTCGGCATTGTGCCTTTTGTATTTAATACCGATACAATTTCTGTGTTTCATCGTCAATAAGAAGGTCCAAGGGATACATTAAATCTGGAGTGAAGCATCGGAATCTATAACTGGTGTCTCAGGAATGGTTCAAAACATAGACAGTAAGAAGAGTCAGTCTTCTTGTACTTAAGTCAGCATTGTGCCTTTTGTATTTAATTCCGATGCAATTTCTGTGTTTCATCGTCAATAAGAAGTTCCAAGGGATACAGTAAGCATCAAGTGAAGCATCAGAATCTATAACTAGTGTCACAGGAATGGTTCAAAACATTGTCAGTAGGAAGAGTCGGTTTTCATGTACTTAAGTCGGCATTGTGCCTTTTGTATTTAATCCCGATGCAATTTCTGTGTTTCATCGTCAATAAGAAGGTCCAAGGGATACAGTAAACCTGAAGTGAAGCATCGGAATCTATAACTAGTGTCACACTAATGGTTCAAAGCAAAGTCAGTAGGAATAGTCAGTCTTCTTGTCGTTAAGTCGGCATTGTGCCTTTCGTATTTAATTCCGATGCAATTTCTGTGTTTCATCGTCAATAAGAAGGTCCAAGGGATACAGTTAACCTCAAGTGTAACATCGGACTCTATAACTAGTGTCACAGGAATGGTTCAAACATAGTCAGTAGGAAGAGTCGGTCTTCATGTACTTAAGTCAGCATTGTGCCTTTTGTATTTAATACCGATACAATTTCTGAGTTTCATCGTCAATAAGAAGGTCCAAGGGATACAGTAAACCTCAAGTGAAGCATCGGTATCAATAACTAGTGTCACATGAATGGTTCAAAGCATAGTCAGTAGGAAGAGTCGGTCATAATGTACTTAAGTCAGCATTGTGCCTTTTGTATTTAATTCCGATGCAATTTCTGTGTTTCATCGTCAATAAGAAAGTCCAAGGGATACAGTATACCTCAAGTGAAGCATAGGAATCTGGAACTAGTGTCACAGGAATGGTTCAAAACATAGACAGTAAGAAGGGTCAGTCCTCTTGTACTTAAGTCGGCATTGTGCCTTTTGTATTTAATTCCGAAGCCATTTCTGTGTTTCATCGTCAATAAGAAAGTCAGAGGGATACACTAAACCTGAAGTGAAGCATCGGAATCTATAGCTAGTGTCACAGGAGTGGTTCAAAACATAGTCAGTAAGAAGAGTCAGTCTTCTTGTCCTTAAGTCGGCATTGTGCCTATTGTATTTAATTCCGATGCAATTTTTTTCTTTCTTCGTCAATAAGAAGGTCCAAGGGAAACAGTGAACCTGGAGTGAAGCATCGGAATCTGTAACTAGTGTCACAGGAATGGTTCAAAACATAGACAGTAAGAAGAGTCAGTCTTCTTGTACTTAATTCGGCATTGTGCCTTTTGTATTTAATTCCGTTGCAATTTCTGTGTTTCTTCGTCAATAAGAAGGTCCAAGGGATACAGTAAACTTGAAGTAAAACATCGTAATCTATAACGAGTGTCACAGGAATGGTTCAAATCATAGACAGTAGGAAGAGTCAGTCTTCTTGTACTTAAGTCGGCATTGTGCCTTTTGTATTTAATTCCGATTCAATTTCTGTGTTTCATCGTCAATAAGGAAGTCCATGAGATACAGTAAATCTGAAGAGAAGAATCGGAATCTATAACTAGTGTCACAGGAATGGTTCAAAACAAAGTCAGTAAGAAGACTCAGTCTTCTCGTCCTTAAGTCGGCATTGTGCCTTTTGTATTTAATTCCGATGCAATTTCTGTGTTTCATCGTCAATAAGAAGGACCAAGGGATACAGTAAACCTGGAGTGCAGCATCGAAATCTATAACTAGTGACACAGGAATGGTTCAAATCATAGACAGTAAGAAGAGTCAGTCTTCGTGTATTTAAGTCGGCATTCTGCCTTTTGTATTTAATTCCGATGCAATTTCTGTGTTTCATCGTCAATAAGATGGTCCAAGGGATACAGTAAACCTGAAGTGAAACATCGTAATCTATAACGAGTGTCACAGGAATGGTTCAAATCATAGACAGTAGGAAGAGTCAGTCTTCTTGTACTTAAGTCGGCATTGTGCCTTTTGTATTTAATTCTGATTCAATTTCTGTGTTTCAGCGTCAATAAGAAGGCCCAAGGGATACAGTAAACCTGAAGTGATGCATCGGAATCTATAACGAGTATCACAGGAACTGTTCAAAACATAGACATTAGGAAGAGTCAGTCTTCTTGTACTTAAGTCGGCATTGTGCCTTTTCTATTTGATTCCGATGCAATTTCTGTGTTTCATCGTCAATAAGAAGGTCCAAGGGATACAGTAAACCTGGAGTGTAGCATCGGAATCAATAACTAGTGTCACAGGAATGGTTCAAATCATAGACAGTAAGAAGGGTCAGTCTTCGTGTACTTAAGTCGGCATTTTGCCTTTTGTATTTAATTCCGATGCAATTTCTGTGTTTCATCGTCAATAAGAAGGTCCAAGGGATACAGTAAACCTGAAGTGAAGCATCGGAATCTATAACTAGTGTCACAGGAATGGTTCAAAACATAGTCAGTAAGAAGAGTCAGTCTTCTTGTACTTAAGTCGGCATTGTGCCTTTTCTATTTAATTACGATGCAATTTCTGTGTTTCATCGTCAATAACAAGGTCCAAGGGAAACAGTAAACCTGGAGTGAAGCATCGGAATCTATAACTAGTGTCAATGGAATGCTTCAAAACATAGACAGTAAGAAGAGTCAGTCTTCTTGTACTTAAGTCGGCATTGTGCCTTTTGTATTTAATTCCGATGCAATTTCTGTGTTTCATCGTCAATAAGAAGGTCCAAGGGATACATTAAATCTGGAGTGAAGCATCGCAATCTATAACTGGTCACAGGAATGGTTCAAAACATAGAGAGCAAGAAGAGTCAGTCTTCTTGTACTTAAGTCAGCATTGTGCCTTTTGTATTTAATTCCGATGCAATTTCTGTGTTTCATCGTCAATAAGAAGTTCCAAGGGATACAGTAAGCATCAAGTGAAGCATCTGAATCTATAACTAGTGTCACAGGAATGGTTCAAAACATAGTCAGTAGGAAGAGTCGGTCTTCATGTCCTTAAGTCGGCATTGTGCCTTTTGTATTTAATTCCGATGCAATTTCTGTGTTTCATCGTCAATAAGAAGGTCCAAGGGATCCAGTAAACCTGAAGTGAAGCATCTGAATCTATAACTAGTGTCACAGGAATGGTTCAAAACATAGTCAGTAGGAAGAGTCGGTCTTCATGTACTTAAGTCGGCATTGTGCCTTTTCTATTTAATTCCGATGCAATTTCTGTGTTTCATTGTCAATAAGAAGGTCCAAGGGATACAGTAAACCTGGAGTGAAGCATCGGAATCTATAACTAGTGTCACTGGAATGGTTCAAAACATAGTCAGTAAGAAGAGTCAGTCTTCTTGTACTTAAGTCGGCATTGTGCATTTTCTATTGATTTCCGATGCAATATCTGTGTTTCATCGTCAATAACAAGGTCCAAGGGAAGCAGTAAACCTGGAGTGAAGCATCGGATTCAATAACTAGTGTCAATGGAATGGTTCAAAACATAGACAGAAAGAAGAGTCAGTCTTCTTGTACTTAAGTCGGATTTGTGCCTTTTGTATTTAATTCCGATGCAATATCTGTGTTTCATCGTCAAAAAGAAGGTCCAAGGGATACAGTAAACCTGGAGTGTAGCTTCGGAATCTGTAACTGGTGTCACAGGAATGGTTCAAAACATAGACAGAAAGAAGAGTCAGTCTTCTTGTACTTAAGACGGCATTGTGTCTTTTGTATTTAATTCCGATGCAATTTCTGTGTTTCATCGTCAATAAGAAGTCCAAGGGATACAGTAAGCCGCAAGTGAAGCATCGGAATCTATTACTAGTGTCACAGGAATGGTTCAAACATAGTCAGTAGGAAGAGTCGGTCTTCATGTACTTAAGTCGGCATTGTGCCTTTTGTATTTAATACCGCTACAATTTCTGTGTTTCATCGTCAATAAGAAGGTCCAAGGGATACATTAAATCTGGAGTGAAGCATCGGAATCTATAACTGGTGTCACAGGAATGGTTCAAAGCATAGACAGTAAGAAGAGTCAGCCTTCGTGTACTTAAGTCGGCATTGTGCCTTTTGTATTTAATTCCGATGCAATTTCTGTGTTTCATCGTCAATAAGAAGGTCCAAGGGATACAGTTAACCACAAGTGAAACATCGGAATCTATGACTAGTGTCACAGGAATGGTTCAAACATAGTCAGTAGGAAGAGTCGGTCTTCATGTACTTAAGTCTGCATTGTGCCTTTTGTATTTAATACCGATACAATTTCTGTGTTTCATCGTCAATAAGAAGGTCCAAGAGATACAGTAAACCTCAAGTGAAGCATCGGTATCAATAACTAGTGTCACATGAATGGTTCAAAGCATAGTCAGTAGGAAGGGTCGGTCATAATGTACTTAAGTCGGCTTTGTGCCTTTTGTATTTAATTCCGAAGCAATTTCTGTGTTTCATCGTCAATAAGAAAGTCCAAGGGATACAGTATACCTCAAGTGAAGCATCGGAATCTGGAACTAGTGTCACAGGAATGGTTCAAAACATAGACAGTAAGAAGAGTCAGTCCTCTTGTACTTAAGTCGGCATTGTGCCTTTTGTATTTAATTCCGAAGCCATTTCTGTGTTTAATCGTCAATAAGAAAGTCAGAGGGATACACTAAACCTGAAGTGAAGCATCGGAATCTATAGCTAGTGTCACAGGAACGGTTCAAAACATAGTCAGTAAGAAGAGTCAGTCTTCTTGTCCTTAAGTCAGCATTGTGCCTATTGTATTTAATTCCGATGCAATTTTTTTCTTTCTTCGTCAATAAAAAGGTCCAAGGGATACAGTGAACCTGGAGTGAAGCATCGGAATCTGTAACTAGTGTCACAGGAATGGTTCAAAACATAGACAGTAAGAAGAGTCAGTCTTCTTGTACTTAATTCGGCATTGTGCCTTTTGTATTTAATTCCGATGCAATTTCTGTGTTTCTTCGTCAATAAGAAGGTCCAAGGGATACAGTGAACCTGGAGTGAAGCATCGGAATCTATAACTAGTGTCAATGGAATGCTTCAAACATAGACAGTAAGAAGAGTCAGTCTTCTTGTACTTAAGTCGGCATTGTGCCTTTTGTATTTAATTCCGATGCAATTTCTGTGTTTCATCGTCAATAAAAAGGCCCAAGGGATACATTAAATCTGGAGTGAAGCATAGCAATCTATAACTGGTGTCACAGGAATGGTTCAAAACATAGACAGTAAGAAGAGTCAGTCTTCTTGTACTCAAGTCAGCATTGTGCCTTTTGTATTTAATTCCGATGCAATTTCTGTGTTTCATCGTCAATAAGAAGTTCCAAGGGATACAGTAAGCATCAAGTGAAGCATCTGAATCTATAACTAGTGTCACAGGAATGGTTCTAAACATAGTCAGTAGGAAGAGTCGGTCTTCATGTACTTAAGTCGGCATTGTGCCTTTTCTATTTAATTCCGATGCAATTTCTGTGTTTCATTGTCAATAAGAAGGTCCAAGGGATACAGTAAACCTGGAGTGAAGCATCGGAATCTATAACTAGTGTCACAGGAATGGTTCAAATCATAGTCAGTAGGAAGAGTCGGTCTTCACGTACTTAAGTCGGCATTGTGCCTTTTGTATTTAATTCCGATGCAATTTCTGTGTTTCATCGTCAATAAGAATGTCCAAGGGGTCCAGTAAACCTGAAGTGAAGCATCGGAATCAATAACTAGTGTCACACTAATGGTTCAAACAAAGTCAGTAGGAAGAGTCAGTCTTCTTGTCCTTAAGTCGGCATTGTGCCTTTTGTATTTAATTCCGAAGCAATTTCTGTGTTTCATCGTCAATAAGAAGGTCCAAGGGATACAGTAAACCTGGAGTGTAGCATCGGAATCTGTAACTAGTGTCACAGGAATGGTTCAAAACATAGACAGTATGAAGAGTCAGTCTTCGTGTACTTAAGTCGGCATTTTGCCTTTTGTAATTAATTCCGATGCAATTTCTATGTTTCATCGTCATTAAGATGGTCCAAGGGGTACAGTAAACCTGAAGTGAAGCATCGGAATCTATAACTATTGTCACAGGAATGATTCAAAACATAGTCAGTAAGAAGAGTCAGTCTTCTTGTACTAAAGTCGGCATTGTGCCTTTTCTATTTAATTCCGATGCAATTTCTGTGTTTCATCGTCAATAACAAGGTCCAAGCGATACAGTAATCCTGGAGTGAAGCATCGGAATCTGTAACTAGTGTCACAGGAATGGTTCAAAACATAGACAGTAAGAAGAGTCAGACTTCTTGTACTTAAGTCGGCATTGTGCCTATTGTAATCAATTCCGATTGCATTTCTGTGTTTCATCGTCAATAAGAAGGTCTAAGGGATACAGTTAACCTCAAGTGAAACATCGGAATCTATCACTAGTGTCACAGGAATGGTTCAAAACATTGTCAGTAGGAAGAGTCGGTCTTCATGCACTTAAGTCGGCATTGTGCCTTTTGTAATTAATACCGATACAATTTCTGTGTATCATCTTCAATAAGAAGGTCCAAGGGATACAGTAAACCTCAAGTGAAGCATCGGTATCAATAACTAGTGTCACAGGAATGGTTCAAATCATAGTTAGTTGGAAGAGTCAGTCATCGTGTACTTAAGTCGGCATTGTGCCTTTTGTATTTAATTCCGATGCAATTTCTGTGTTTCATCGTCAATAAGAAGGTTCAAGCGATACAGTAAACCTCAAGTGAAGCATCGGAATCTATAACTAGTGTCACAGGAATGGATCAAAACATAGACAGTAAGAAGAGTCAGTCCTCCTGTACTTAAGTCAGCATTGTGCCTTTTGTTTTTAATTCCGAAGCCATTTCAGTGTTTCATCGTCAATAAGAAAGTCAGAGGGATACACTAAACCTGAAGTGAAGCATCGGAATCTATAGCTAGTGTCACAGGAATTGTTCAAAACATAATCAGTAAGAAGAGTCTGTCTTCTTGTCCTTAAGTCGGCATTGTGCCTTTTGTATTTAATTCCGATGCAATTTGTGTGTTTCTTCGTCAATAAGAAGGTCCAAGGGATACAGTAAACCTGGAGTGACGCATCGGAATCTATAACTAGTGTCACAGGAATGGTTCAAAACATAGACAGTAAGAAGAGTCAGTCTCCTTGTACTTAATTCGGCATTGTGCCTTTCGTATTTAATTCCGATGCAATTTCTGTGTTTCATCGTCAATAAGATGGTCCAAGGGATACAGTAAACCTGAAGTGAGGCTTCGGAATCTATAACTAGTGTCACAGGAATGGATGAAAACATAGTCAGTAGGAAGAGTCGGTCTTTATGTACTTAAGTCGGCATTGTGCCTTTTGTATTTAATTCCGATGCAATTTCTGTGTTTCTTCGTCAATAAGAAGGTCCAAGGGATACAGTAAACCTGAAGTAAAGCATCGTAATCTGTAACGAGTGTCACAGGAATGGTTCAAATCATAGACAGTAGGAAGAGTCAGTCTTCTTCTACTTAAGTCGGCATTGTGACTTTTGTATTTAATTCCGATTCAATTTCTGTGTTTCATCGTCAATAAGAAGGTCCAAGGGATACAGTAAACCATGAGTGTAGCATCGGAATCTATAACTAGTCTCACAGGAATGGTTCAAATCATAGACAGTAAGAAGAGTCAGTCTTCGTGTACTCAAGTCGGCATTTTGACTTTTGTATTTAATTCCGATGCAATTTCTGTGTATCATCGTCAATAAGAAGGTCCAAGGGATACAGTAAACCTGAAGTGAAGCATCGGAATCTATAACTAGTCTCACAGGAATGGTACAAAACATAGTCAGTAAGAAGAGTCAGCCTTCTTGTACTTAAGTCGGCATTGTGACTTTTGTATTTAATTCCGATGCAATTTCTGTGTTTCATCGTCAATAACAAGGTCCAAGGGATACAATAAGCCTCAAGTGATGCATCGGAATTTATAACTAGTGTCACAGGAATGGTTCAAAACATAGTCAGTAGGAAGAGTCGGTCTTCATGTACTTAAATCGGAATTGTGCCTTTTCTATTTAATTCCGATGCAATTTCTGTGTTTCATCGTCAGTAACAAGGTCCAAGGGATACAGTAAACCTGGAGTGAAGCATCGGAATCTATAACTAGTGTCAATGGAATGGTTCAAAACATAGACCGTAAGAAGAGTCAGTCTTCTAGTACTTAAGTCAGCATTGTGCCTTTTGTATTTAATTCCGATGCAATTTCTGTGTTTCATCGTCAATAAGAAGTTCCAAGGGTAACAGTCAGCATTAAGTGAAGCATCGGAATCAATAACTAGTGTCACAGGAATGGTTCAAATGATAGACAGTAAGAAGAGTCAGTCTTCGTGTACTTAAGTCGGCATTTTGCCTTTTGTATTTAATTCCGATGCAATTTCTGTGTTTCATCGTCAATAAGAAGGTCCTAGGGATACAGTAAACCTGGAGTGAAGCATCGGAATCTATAACTAGTGTCAATGGAATGGTTCAAAACATAGACAGTAAGAAGAGTCAGTCTTCTTGTACTTAAGTCGGCATTGTGCCTTTTGTGTTTAATTCCGATGCAATTTCTGTGTTTCATCGTCAATAAGAAGGTCCAAGGGATACATTAAATCTGGAGTGAAGCATCGGAATCTATAACTGGTGTCACAGGAATGGTTCAAAACATAGACAGTAAGATGAGTCAGTCTTCTTGTACTTAATTCGGCATTGTGCCTTTCGTATTTAATTCCGATGCAATTTCTGTGTTTCATCGTCAATGAGAAGGTCCAAGGGGTCCAGTAAACCTGAAGTGAAACATCGGAATCTATAACTAGTGTCACAGGAATGGTTCAAACATAGTCAGTAGGGAGAGTCGGTCATCATGTACTTAAGTCGGCATTGTGCCTTTTGTATTTAATTCCGATGCAATTTCTGTGTTTCATCGTCAATAAGAAAGTCCAAGGGATACAGTATACCTCAAGTGAAGCATCGGAATCTGAAACTAGTGTCACAGGAATGGTTCAAAACATAGACAGTAGGAAGAGTCAGTCTTCTCGTACTTAAGTCGGCATTGTGCCTTTTGTATTTAATTCCGATTCAATTTCTGTGTTTCAGCGTCAATAAGGAGGTCCAAGAGATACAGTAAACCTGAAGTGAAGAATCGGAATCCATAACTAGTGTCACAGGAATGGTTCAAAACAAAGTCAGACAGAAGACTCAGTCTTCTCGTCCTTTAGTCGGCATTGTGCCTTTTGTATTTAATTCCGATGCAATTTCTGTGTTTCATCGTCAATAAGAAGGACCAAGGGATACAGTAAACCTGGAGTGCAGCATCGAAATCTATAACTAGTGTCACAGGAATGGTTCAAATCATAGACAGTAAGAAGAGTCAGTCTTCGTGTACTTAAGTCGGCATTTTGCCATTTGTATTTAATTCCGATGCAATTTCTGTGTTTCATCGTCAATAAGAAGGTCCAAGGGATACAGTAAACCTGAAGTGAAGCATCGGAATCTATAACTAGTGTCACAGGAAAGGTTCAAAACATAGTCAGTAAGAAGAGTCTGTCTTCTTGTACTTAAGTCGGCATTGTGCCTTTTCTATTTAATTCCGATGCAATTTCTGTGTTTCATCGTCAATAACAAGGTCCAAGGGAAACAGTGAACCTGGAGTGAAGCATCGGAATCTATAACTAGTGTCAATGGAATGGTTCAAAACATAGACAGTAAGAAGAGTCAGTCTTCTTGTACTTAAGTCGGCATTGTGCCTTTTGTATTTAATTCCGATGCAATTTCTGTGTTTCATCGTCAATAAGAAGGTCTAAGGGATACATTAAATCTGGAGTGAAGCATCGGAATCTATAACTGGTGTCACAGGAATGGTTCAAATCATAGACAGTAAGAAGAGTCAGTCTTCTTGTACTTAAGTCAGCATTGTGCCTTTTGTATTTAATTCCGATGCAATTTCTGTGTTTCATCGTCAATAAGAAGTTCCAAGGGATACACCAAGCATCAAGTGAAGCATCGGAATCTATAACTAGTGTCACAGGAATGGTTCAAAACATAGTTAATAGGAAGAGTCGGTCTTCAAGTACTTAAGTCGGCATTGTGCCTTTTGTATTTAATTCCGATGCAATTTCTGTGTTTCATCGTCAATAAGAAGTTCCAAGGGATCCAGTAAACCTGAAGTGAAGCATCGGAATCTATAACTAGTGTCACAGGAAGGGTTCAAAACATAGTCAGGAGGAAGAGTCGGTCTTCATCTACTGAAGTCGGCATTGTGCCTTTTCTTTTTAATTCCGATGCAATTTCTGTGTTACATTGTCAATAAGAAGGTCCAAGGGATACAGTAAACCTGAAGTGAAGCATCGGAATCTATAACTAGTGTCACTGGAATGGTTCAAAACATAGTCAGTAAGAAGAGTCAGTCTTCTTCTACTTAAGTCGGCATTGTGCATTTTCTATTTAATTCCAATGCAATTTCAGTGTTTCATCGTCAATAACAAGGTCCAAGGGAAACAGTAATCCTGGAGTGAAGCATCGGATTCTATAACTAGTGTCAATGGAATGGTTCAAAGCATAGACAGTAAGAAGAGTCAGTCTTCTTGTACTTAAGTCGGAATTGTGCCTTTTGTATTTAATTCCGATGCAATATCGGTGTTTCATCGTCAATAAGAATGTCCAAGGGGTCCAGTAAACCTGTAGTGAAGCCTCGGAATCTATAACTAGTGTCACACTAATGGTTCAAACAAAGTCAGTAGGAAGAGTCAGTCTTCTTGTCCTTAAGTCGGCATTGTGCCTTTTGTATTTAATTCTTATGCAATTTCTGTGTTTCATCGTCAATAAGAAGGTCCAAGGGATACAGTAAACCTGGAGTGTAGCATCGGAATCTGTAACTAGTGTCACAGGAATGGTTCAAAACATAGACAGTATGAAGAGTCAGTCTTCGTGTACTTAAGTCGGCATTTTTCTTTTGTAATTAATTCCGATGCAATTTCTATGTTTTATCGTCATTAAGAAGGTCCAAGGGGTTCAGTAAACCTGAAGTGGAGTATCGGAATCTATAACTAGTGTCACAGTAATGGTTCAAAACATAGTCAGTAAGAAGAGTCAGTCTTCTTGTACTAAAGTCGGCATTGTGCCTTTTCTATTTCATTCCGATGCAATTTCTGTGTTTCATCGTCAATAACAAGGTCAAAGGGATACAGTAATCCTGGAGTGAAGCATCGGAAAATGTAACTAGTGTCACACAAATGGTTCAAAACATAGACAGTAAGTTGACTCAGACTTCTTGTACTTAAGTCGGCATTGTGCCTATTGTAATCAATTGCGATTGCATTTCTGTGTTTCATCGTCAATAAGAAGGTCTAACGGATACAGTTAACCTCAAGTGAAACATCGGAATCTATAACTAGTGTCACAGGAATGGTTCAAACATAGCCAGTAGGAAGAGTAGGTCTTCATGTACTTAAGTCGGAATTGTGCCTTTTGTAATTAATACCGATACAATTTCTGTGTTTCATCTTCAATAAGAAGGTCCAAGGGAAACAGTAAACCTCAAGTGAAGCATCGGTATCAATAACTAGTGTCACAGGAATGGTTCAAATCATAGTCAGTTGGAAGAGTCAGTCATCATGTACTTAAGTCGGCATTGTGCCTTTTGTATTTAATTCCGATGCAATTTCTGTGTTTCATCGTCAATGAGAAGGTTCAAGCGATACAGTAATCCTCAAGTGAAGCATCGGAATCTATAACTATTGTCACAGGAATGGATCAAACATAGACAGTAAGAAGAGTCAGTCCTCTTGTACTTAAGTCGGCATTGTGCCTTTTGTTTTTAATTCCGAAGCAATTTCTGTGTTTCATCGTCAATAAGAAAGTCAGAGGGATACACTAAACCTGAAGTGAAGCATCGGAATATATAGCTAGTGTCACAGGAATTGTTCAAAACATAATCAGTAAGAAGAGTCTGTCTTCTTGTCCTTAAGTCGGCATTGTGCCTTTTGTATTTAATTCCGATGCAATTTGTGTGTTTCTTCGTCAATAAGAAGTTCCAAGGGATACAGTAAACCTGGAGTGACGCATCGGAATCTATAACTAGTGTCACAGGAATGGTTCAAAACATAGACAGTAAGAAGAGTCAGTCTTCTTGTACTTAATTCGGCATTGTGCCTTTCGTATTTAATTCCGATGCAATTTCTGTGTTTCATCGTCAATAAGATGGTCCAAGGGATACAGTAAACCTGAAGTAAAGCATCGTAATCTATAACGAGTGTCACAGGAATGGTTCAAAACATAGACAGTAGGAAGAGTCAGTCTTCTTCTACTTAAGTCGGCATTGTGACTTTTGTATTTAATTCCGATTCAATTTCTGTCTTTCATCGTCAATAAGAAGGTCCAAGGGATACAGTAAACCTGGAGTGTAGCAACGGAATCTATAACTAGTGTCACAGGAATGGTTCAAATCATAGACAGTAAGAAGAGTCAGTCTTCGTGTACTTAAGTCGGCATTTTGACTTTTGAATTTAATTCCGATGCAATTTCTGTGTTTCATCGTCAATAAGAAGGTCCAAGGGATACAGTCAACCTGAAGTGAAGCATCGTAATCTATAACGAGAGTCACAGGAATGGTTCAAAACATAGACAGTAGGAAGAGTCAGTCTTCTTGTACTTAAGTCGGCATTGTGCCTTTTGTATTTAATTCCGATTCAATTTCTGTGTTTCAGCGTCAATAAGAAGGTCCAAGGGGTTCAGTAAACCTGAAGTGAAACATCGGAATCTATAACGAGTGTCACAGGAATGGTTCAAATCATAGACAGTACGAAGAGTCAGTCTTCTTGTCCTTAAGTCGGCATTGTGCCTTTTGTATTTAGTTCCGATGCAATTTCTGTGTTTCATCGTCAATAATAAGGTCCAAGGGATACAGTAAACCTGGAGTGTAGCATCGGAATCTATAACTAGTGTCACAGGAATGGTTCAAATCATAGACAGTAAGAAGAGTCAGTCTTCGTGTACTTATGTCGGCATTTTGCCTTTTGTATTTAATTCCGATGCAATTTCTGTGTTTCATCGTCAATAAGAAGGTCCAAGGGATACAGTAAACCTGAAGTGAAGCATCGGAATCTATAACTAGTGTCGCAGGAATGGTACAAAACGTAGTCAGTAAGAAGAGTCAGTCTTCTTGTACTTAAGTCGGCATTGTGACTTTTGTATTTAAATCCGATGCAATTTCTGTGTTTCATCGTCAATAACAAGGTCCAAGGGGAACAGTAAACCTCGAGTGAAGCATCGGAATCTATAACTAGTATCAATGGAATGGTTCAGAACATAGACAGTAAGCAGAGTCGGTCTTCTTGTACTTAAGTCGGCATTGTGCCTTTTGTATTTAATTCCGATGCAGTTTCTGTGTTTCATTGTCAATGAGAAGATCCAAGGGATACAGTAAACCTGAAGTGAAGCATCGTAATCTATAACGAGTGTCACAGGAATGGTTCAAACCGTAGACAGTAGGAAGAGTCAGGGGTCTTGTACTTGTGTCGGCATTGTGCCTTTTGTATTTAATTCCGATTAAATTTCTGTGTTTCAGCGTCAATAAGAAGGTCCAAGGGATACAGTAAACCTGAAGTGAAGCATCGGAATCTATAACGAGTGTCACAGGAATGGTTCAAACATAGACAGTAGGAAGAGTCAGTCTTCTTGTACTTAAGTCGGCATTGTGCCTTTTGTATTTAGTTCCGATGCAATTTCTGTGTTTCATCGTCACTAAGAAGGTCCAAGGGACACAGTAAACCTGGAGTGTAGCATCGGAATCTATAACTAGTGTCACAGGAATCGTTCAAATCTTAGACAGTAAGAAGAGTCAGTCTTCGTGTACCTAAGTCGGCATCTTGCCTTTTGTATTTAATTCCGATGCAATTTCTGTGTTTCATCGTCAATAAGATGGTCCAAGGGATACAGTAAACCTGAAGTGAAGCATCGGAATCTATTACTAGTGTCACAGGAATGGTACAAAACATAGTCAGTAAGAAGAGTCAGTCTTCTTGTACTTAAGTCGGCATTGTGCCTTTTCTATTTAATTCCGATGCAATTTCTGTGTTTAATCGTCAATAAGAAGTTCCAAGGGATACAATAAGCCTCAAGTGAAGCATCGGAATCTATAACTAGTGTCACAGGAATGGTTCAAAACATAGTCAGTAGGAAGAGTCGGTCTTCATGTACTTAAGTCGGCATTGTGCCTTTTCTATTTTATTCCGATGCAATTTCTGTGTTTCATCGTCAATAACAAGGTCCAAGGGGTACAGTAAACCTGGAGTGAAGCATCGGAATCTATAACTAGTGTCAATGGAATGGTACTAAACATAGACAGTAAGAAGAGTCAGTCTTCTTGTACTTCAGTCGGCATTGTGCCTATTGCATTTAATTCCGATGCAATTTCTGTGTTTCATCGTCAACAAGAAGGTGAGAGGGATACAGTAAACCAGAAGTGAAGCATCGTAATCTATTTCGAGTGTCACAGGAATGGTTCAAAACATAGACAGTAGGAAGAGTCAGTCTTCTTGTACTTAAGTCGGCATTGTGCCTTTTGTATTCAATTCCGATTCAATTTCTGTGTTTCAGCGTCAATAAGTAGGTCCAAGGGATACAGTAAACCTGAAGTGAAGCTTCGGAATCTATAACGAGTGTCACAGGAATGGTTCAAAACGTAGACAGTAGGAAGAGTCATTCTTCTTGTATTTAAGTCGGCATTGTGCCTTTTGTATTTAGTTCCGATGCAAATTCTGTGTTTCATCGTCAATAAGAAGGTCCAAGGGATACAGTAAACCTGGAGTGTAGCATGGGAATCTATAACTAGTGTCACAGAAATAGTTCAAATCATAGACAGTAAGAAGAGTCAGTCTTCGTGTACTTAAGTCGTTATTTTGCCTTTTGTATTTAATTCCGATGCAATTTCTGTGTTTCATCGTCAATAAGAAGGTCCAAGGGATACAGTAAACCTGAAGTGAAGCATCGTAATCTATAACGAGTGTCACATGAATGGTTCAAAACATAGACAGTAGGAAGAGTCAGTCATTGTGTACTGATGTCGGCATTTTGCCTTTTGTATTTAATTCCGATGCAATTTCTGTGTTTCATCGTCAATAAGAAGGTCCAAGGGATACAGTAAACCTGAAGTGAAGCATCGTAATCTATAACGAGTGTCACAGGAATGGTTCAAAACATAGACAGTAGGAAGAGTCAGTCTTCTTGTACTTAAGTCGGCATTGTGCCTTTTGTATTCAATTCCGATTCAATTTCTGTGTTTCAGCGTCAATAAGAAGGTCCAAGGGATACAGTAAACCTGAAGTGAAGCTTCGGAATCTATAACGAGTGTCACAGGAATGGTTCAAATCATAGACAGTAGGAAGAGTCAGTCTTCTTGTCCTTAAGTCGGCATTGTGCCTTTTGCATTTAGTTCCGATGCAATTTCTGTGTTTCATCGTCAATAAGAAGGTCCAAGGGATACAGTAAACCTGGAGTGTAGCATCGGAATCTGTAACTAGTGTCACAGGAATGGTTCAAATCATAGACAGTAAGAAGAGTCAGTCTTCGTGTACTTAAGTCGGCATTTTGCCTTTTGTATTTAATTCCGATTAAACTTCTGTGTTTCATCGTCAATAAGAAAGGTCAAGGGATACAGTAAACCTGAAGTGAAGCATTGGAATCTATAACTAGTGTCACAGGAATGGTACAAAACATAGTCAGTAAGAAGAGTCAGTCTTCTTGTACTTAAGTCGTCATTGTGCCTTTTCTATTTAATTCCGATTCAATTTCTGTGTTTCATCGTCAATAACAAGGCCCAAGGGGAACAGTAAACCTGGAGTGAAGCATCGGAATCTATAACTAGTGTCAATGTAATGGTTCAAAACATAGACAGTAAGAAGAGTCAGTCTTCTTGTACTTAAGTCGGCATTGTGCCTTTTGTATTTAATTCCGATGCAATTTCTGTGTTTCATCGTCAATAAGAAGATCCAAGGGATACAGTAAACCTGGAGTGAAGCATCGGAATTTATAACTTGAGTCACAGGAATGGTTCAAAACATAGACAGTAAGAAGAGTCAGTCTTCTTGTACTTAAGTCGGCATTGTGCCTATTGTATTTAATTCCGATGCAATTTCTGTGTTTCATCGTCAATAAGAAGGTCCTAGGGATACAGTTAACCTCAAGTGAAACATCGGAATCTATAACTAGTATCACAGGAATGGTTCAAAACATAGTCAGTAGGAAGAGTCAGTCTTCATGTACTTAAGTCGGCATTGTGCCTTTTGTATTTAATACCGATACAATTTCAGTGTTTCATCTTCAATAAGAAGGTCCAAGGGATACAGTAAACCTGAAGTGAACCATCGGTATCAATAACTAGTGTCACAGGAATGGTTCAAAACATAGTCAGTAGGAAGAGTCTGTCATCATGTACTTAATTCGGCATTGTGCCTTTTGTATTTAATTCCGATGCAATTTCTGTGTTTCATCGTCAATAAGAAGGACCAAGGGATACAGTAAACCTCAAGTGAAGCATCGGAATCTATAACTAGTGTCACAGGAATGGTTCAAAACATAGACAGTAAGAAGAGTCAGTCCTCTTGTACTTTAGTTGGCATTGTGCCTTTTGTTTTTAATTCCGAAACCATTTCTGTGTTTCATCGTCAATAAGAAAGTTAGAGGGAAACACTAAACCTGAAATGAAGCATCGGAATCTATAACTAGTGTCACAGGAATGGTTCAAAACAAAGTCAGTAACAAGACTCAATCATCTTGTCCTTAAGTCGGCATTGTGCCTTTTGTATTTAATTCCGATGCAATTTCTAGTTTCATCGTCTATAAGAAGGTCCAAGGGATACAGTAAACCTGGAGTGTAGCATCGGAATCTATAACTAGTGTCACAATAATGGTTCAAACCATAGACAGTAAGAAGAGTCAGTCTTCGTGTACTGAAGTCGGCATTTTGCCTTTTGTATTTAATTCCGATGCAAATTCTGTGTTTCATCGTCAATAAGATGGTCCAAGGGATACGGTAAACCTGAAGGGAAGCATCGTAATCTATAACGAGTGTCACAGGAATGGTTCAAAACATAGACAGTAGGAAGAGTCAGTCTTCTTGTACTTAAGTCGGCATTGTGCATTTTGCATTTAATTCCGATTAAATTTCTGTGTTTCAGCGACAATAAGAAGGTACAAGGGATACAGTAAACCTGAAGTGAAGCATCAGAATCTATAACGAGTGTCACAGGAATGGTTCAAACATAGACAGTAGGAAGAGACAGTCTTCTTGTCCTTAAGTCGGCATTGTGCCTTTTGTATTTAGTTCCGATGCAATTTCTGTGTTTCGTCGTCAATAAGAAGGTCCAAGGGATACAGTAAACCTGGAGTGTAGCATCGGAATCTATAACTAGTGTCACAGGAATGGTTCAAATCATAGACAGTAAGAAGAGTCAGTCTTCGTGTACTTAAGTCGGCATTTTGCCTTTTGTATTTAATATCGATGCAATTTCTTTGTTTCATCGTCAATAAGAAGGTCCAAGGGATGCAGTAAACCTGAAGTGAAGCATCGGAATCTATAACTAGTGTCACAGGAATGGTACAAAACATAGTCAGTAAGAAGAGTCAGTCTTCTTGTACTTAAGTCGGCATTGTGCCTTTTCTATTTAATTCCGATGCAATTTCTGTGTTTCATCGTCAATAAATAGGTCCAAGGGAAACAGTAAACCTGGAGTGAAGCATCGGAATCTATAACTAGTGTCAATGGAATGGTTCAAAACATAGACAGTAAGAAGAGTCAGTCTTCTTGTACTTAAGTCGGCATTGTGCCTTTTGCATTTAATTCCGATGCAATTTCTGTGTTTCATCGTCAATAAAAAGTTCCAAGGGATACAGTAAGCCTCAAGTGAAGCATCGGAATCTATAACTAGTGTCACAGGAATGGTTCAAAACAAATTCAGTCGCAAGAGTCGGTCTTCATGTACTTAAGTCGGCATTGTCCCTTTTGTATTTAATTCCGATGCAATTTCTGTGTTTCATCGTCAACAGGAAGGTCCAAGGGATCCAGTAAACATGAAGTGAAGCATCGGAATCTATAACTAGTGTCACAGGAATGGTACAAAGCATAGTCAGTTAGAAGAGTCAGTCTTCTTGTACTTAATTCGGCATTGTGCCTTTTCTATTTCATTCCGATGCAATTTCTGTGTTTCATCGACAATAACAAGGTCCAAGGGATCCAGTAAACCTGTAGTGAAGCATCGGAATCAATAACTAGTGTCACAGGAATGGTTCAAAACATAGACAGTAGGAAGAGTCTGCCTTCTTGTACTTAAGTCGGCATTGTGCCTTTTGTATTTAATTCCGATGCAATTTCTGTGTTTCTTCGTCAATAAGAAGGTCCAAGGGATACAGTAAACCTGAAGTGAAGCATCGAAATGTATAACTAGTGTCACACTAATGGTTCAAAACAAAGTCAGTAGGAATAGTCAGTCTTCTTGTACTTAAGTCGGCATTGTACCTTTTGTATTTAATTCCGATGCAATTTCTGTGTTTCTTCGTCAATAAGAAGGTCCAAGGAATACAGTAAACCTGAAGTAAAACATCGTAATCTATAACGAGTGTCACAGAAATGGTTCAAAACATAGACAGTAGGATAAATCAGTCTTCTTGTACTTAAGTCGGCATTGTGACTTTTGTATTTAATTCCGATTCAATTTCTGTGTTTCATCGTCAATAACAAGGTCCAAGGGATACAGTAAACCTGGAGTGTAGCATCGGAATCTATAACTAGTGTCACAGGAATGGTTCAAATCATAGACTGTAAGAAGAGCCAGTCTTAGTGTACTTAAGTCAGCATTTTGCCTTTTGTATTTAATTCCGATGCAATTTCTGTGTTTCATCGTCAATAAGAAGGTCCAAGGGATACAGTAAACCTGAAGTGAAGCATCGGAATCTATAACTAGTGTCACAGGAATGGTTCAAAACAAAGTCAGTAAGAAGACTCAATCTTCTTATCCTTAAGTAGGCGTTGTGCCTTTTGTATTTAATTCCGATGCAATTTCTGTGTTTCATCGTAAATAAGAAGGTCCAAGGGATACAGTAAACCTGCAGTGAAGCATCGTAATCTATAACGAGTGTCACAGGAATGGTTCAATACATAGGCAGTAGGAAGAGTCAGTCTTCGTGTACTTAAGTCGGCATTTTGCCTTTTGTATTTCATTCCGATGCAATTTCTGTGTTTCATCGTCAATAAGAAGGTCCAAGGGATACAGTAAACCTGAAGTGAAGCATCGTAATCTATAACTAGTGTCACAGGAAGGGTTCAAAACATAGACAGTAGGAAGAGTCAGTCTTCTTGTACTTAAGTCGGCATTGTGCCTTTTGTATTCAATTCCGATTCAATTTCTGTGTTTCAGCGTCAATAAGTAGGTCCAAGGGATACAGTAAACCTGAAGTGAAGCTTCGGAATCTATAACGAGTGTCACAGGAATGGTTCAAAACGTAGACAGTAGGAAGAGTCATTCTTCTTGTATTTAAGTCGGCATTGTGCCTTTTGTATTTAGTTCCGATGCAAATTCTGTGTTTCATCGTCAATAAGAAGGTCCAAGGGATACAGTAAACCTGGAGTGTAGCATGGGAATCTATAACTAGTGTCACAGAAATAGTTCAAATCATAGACAGTAAGAAGAGTCAGTCTTCGTGTACTTAAGTCGTTATTTTGCCTTTTGTATTTAATTCCGATGCAATTTCTGTGTTTCATCGTCAATAAGAAGGACCGAGGGATACAGTAAACCTGGAGTGCAGCATCGAAATCTATAACTAGTGACACAGGAATGGTTCAAATCGTAGACAGTAAGAAGAGTCAGTCTTCGTGTACTTAAGTCGGCATTCTGCCTTTAGTATTTAATTCCGATGCAATTTCTGTGTTTCATCGTCAATAAGAAGGTCCAAGGGATACAGTAAACCTGAAGTGAAGCATCGTAATCTATAACGAGTGTCACAGGAATGGTTCAAAACATAGACAGTAGGAAGAGTCAGTCTTCTTGTACTTAAGTCGGCATTGTGCCTTTTGTATTCAATTCCGATTCAATTTCTGTGTTTCAGCGTCAATAAGAAGGTCCAAGGGATACAGTAAACCTGAAGTGAAGCTTCGGAATCTATAACGAGTGTCACAGGAATGGTTCAAAACATAGACAGTAGGAAGAGTCAGTCTTCTTGTCCTTAAGTCGGCATTGTGCCTTTTGCATTTAATTCCGATGCAATTTCTGTGTTTCATCGTCAATAAGAAGTTCCAAGGGATACAGTAAACCTCAAGTGAAGCATCGGAATCTATAACTAGTGTCACAGGAATGGTTCAAAACATAGACAGTAGGAAGAGTCAGTCTTCTTGTACTTAAGTCGGCATTGTGCATTTTGCATTTAATTCCGATTAAATTTCTGTGTTTCAGCGTCAATAAGAAGGTACAAGGGATACAGTAAACCTGAAGTGAAGCATCGGAATCTATAACTAGTGTCACAGAAATAGTTCAAATCATAGACAGTAAGAAGAGTCAGTCTTCGTGTACTTAAGTCGTTATTTTGCCTTTTGTATTTAATTCCGATGCAATTTCTGTGTTTCATCGTCAATAAGAAGGACCGAGGGATACAGTAAACCTGGAGTGTAGCATCGGAATCTGTAACTAGTGTCACAGGAATGGTTCAAATCATAGACAGTAAGAAGAGTCAGTCTTCGTGTACTTAAGTCGGCATTTTGCCTTTTGTATTTAATTCCGATTAAACTTCTGTGTTTCATCGTCAATAAGAAAGGTCAAGGGATACAGTAAACCTGAAGTGAAGCATTGGAATCTATAACTAGTGTCACAGGAATGGTACAAAACATAGTCAGTAAGAAGAGTCAGTCTTCTTGTACTTAAGTCGGCATTGTGCCTTTTCTATTTAATTCCGATTCAATTTCTGTGTTTCATCGTCAATAACAAGGCCCAAGGGGAACAGTAAACCTGGAGTGAAGCATCGGAATCTATAACTAGTGTCAATGGAATGGTTCAAAACATAGACAGTAAGAAGAGTCAGTCTTCTTGTACTTAAGTCGGCATTGTGCATTTTGCATTTAATTCCGATGCAATTTCTGTGTTTCATCGTCAATAAGAAGTTCCAAGGGATACAGTAAACCTCAAGTGAAGCATCGGAATCTATAACTAGTGTCACAGGAATGGTTCAAAACATAGACAGTAGGAAGAGTCAGTCTTCTTGTACTTAAGTCGGCATTGTGCATTTTGCATTTAATTCCGATTAAATTTCTGTGTTTCAGCGTCAATAAGAAGGTACAAGGGATACAGTAAACCTGAAGTGAAGCATCGGAATCTATAACGAGTGTCACAGGAATGGTTCAAACATAGACAGTAGGAAGAGTCAGTCTTCTTGTCCTTAAGTCGGCATTGTGCCTTTTGTATTTAGTTCCGATGCAATTTCTGTGTTTCGTCGTCAATAAGAAGGTCCAAGGGATACAGTAAACCTGGAGTTTAGCATCGGAATCTATAACTAGTGTCACAGGAATGGTTCAAATCATAGACAGTAAGAAGAGTCAGTCTTCGTGTACTTAAGTCGGCATTTTGCCTTTTGTATTTAATATCGATGCAATTTCTTTGTTTCATCGTCAATAAGAAGGTCCAAGGGATGCAGTAAACCTGAAGTGAAGCATCGGAATCTATAACTAGTGTCACAGGAATGGTACAAAACATAGTCAGTAAGAAGAGTCAGTCTTCTTGTACTTAAGTCGGCATTGTGCCTTTTCTATTTAATTCCGATGCAATTTCTGTGTTTCATCGTCAATAAATAGGTCCAAGGGAAACAGTAAACCTGGAGTGAAGCATCGGAATCTATAACTAGTGTCAATGGAATGGTTCAAAACATAGACAGTAAGAAGAGTCAGTCTTCTTGTACTTAAGTCGGCATTGTGCCTTTTGCATTTAATTCCGATGCAATTTCTGTGTTTCATCGTCAATAAGAAGTTCCAAGGGATACAGTAAACCTCAAGTGAAGCATCGGAATCTATAACTAGTGTCACAGGAATGGTTCAAAACATATTCAGTAGGAAGAGTCGGTCTTCATGTACTTAAGTCGGCATTGTGCCTTTTGTATTTAATTCCGATGCAATTTCTGTGTTTCATCGTCAACAGGAAGGTCCAAGGGATCCAGTAAACATGAAGTGAAGCATCGGAATCTATAACTAGTGTCACAGGAATGGTACAAAGCATAGTCAGTAAGAAGAGTCAGTCTTCTTGTACTTAATTCGGCATTGTGCCTTTTCTATTTAATTCCGATGCAATTTCTGTGTTTCATCGTCAATAACAAGGTCCAAGGGATCCAGTAAACCTGTAGTGAAGCATCGTAATCTATAACGAGTGTCACAGGAATGGTTCAAAACATAGACAGTAGGAAGAGTCAGTCTTCTTGTACTTAAGTGGGCATTGTGCCTTTTGTATTTAATTCCGATTCAATTTCTGTGTTTCAGCGTCAATAAGAAGGTCCAAGGGGTACTTTAAACCTGAAGTGAAGCATCGGAATCTATAACGAGTGTCACAGGAATGGTTCAAAACATAGACAGTTGGAAGAGTCGGTCTTCTTGTCCTTAAGTCGGCATTGTGCCTTTTGTATTTAATTCCGATGCAATTTCTGTGTTTCATCGTCAATAAGAAGGTCCAAAGGATACAGTAAACCTGGAGTGTAGAATCGGAATCTATAACTAGTGTCATTGGAATGGTTCAAAACATAGACAATAAGAAGAGTCAATCTTCTTGTACTTAAGTCGGCATTGTGCATTTTGTATTTAATTCCGATGCAATTTCTGTGTTTCAGCGTCAATAAGAAGGTCCAAAAGGTACTTTAAACCTGAAGTGAAGCATCGGAATCTATAACTAGTGTCACAGGAATGGTTCAAAACAAAGTCAGTAAGAAGACTCAATCTTCTTGTCCTTAAGTAGGCATTGTGCCTTTTGTATTTAATTCCGATGCAATTTCTGTGTTTCATCGTCAACAAGAAGGTCCAAGGGAAACAGTAAACCTGAAGTGAAGCATCGGAATCAATAACTAGTGTCACAGGAATGGTACATAGCGTAGTGAGTAAGAAGAGTCAGTCTTCTTGTACTTAAGTCGGCATTGTGCCTTTTCTATTTAATTCCGATGCAATTTCTATGTTTCATCGCCTATAACAAGGTCCAAGGGATCCAGTAACCTGAAGTGAAGCATCGGAATCTATAACTAGTGTCACAGGAATGGTTCAAAACAAAGTCAGTAGGAATAGTCAGTCTTCTTGTCCTTAAGTCGGCATTGTACCTTTTGTATTTAATTCCGATGCAATTTCTGTGTTTCTTCGTCAATACGAAGGTCCAAGGGATACAGTAAACCTGAAGTAAAGCATCGTAATCTATAACGAGTGTCACAGGAATGGTTCAAATCATAGACAGTAGGAAGAGTCAGTCTTCTTGTACTTAAGTCGGCATTGTGACTTTTGTATTTAATTCCGATTCAATTTCTGTGTTTCATCGTCTATAAGAAGGTCCAAGGGATACAGTAAACCTGGAGTGTAGCATCGGAATCTATAACTAGTGTCACAGGAATTGTTCAAATCATAGACTGTAAGAAGAGTCAGTCTTCGTGTACTTAAGTCGGCTTTTTGCCTTTTTTATTTAATTCCGATGCAATTTCTGTGTTTCATCGTCAATAAGAAGGTCCAAGGATACAGTAAACCTGAAGTGAAGCATCGTAATCCATATCGAGTGTCACAGGAATGGTTGAAATCATAGACAGTAGGAAGAGTCAGTCTTCGTGTACTTAAGTCGGCATTTTGCCTTTTGTATTTAATTCCGATGCAATTTCTGTGTCTCATCGTCAATAAGAAGATCCAAGGGATACAGTAAACCTGAAGTGAAGCATCGTAATCTATAACTAGTGTCACAGGAATGGTTCAAAACATAGACAGAAGGAAGAGTCAGTCCTCTTGTACTTAAGTCGGCATTGTGCCTTTTGTATTTAATTCTGATTCAATTTCTGTGTTTCAGCGTCAATAAGATGGTCCAAGGGATACTTTAAACCTGAAGTGAAGCATCGGAATCTATAACTAGTGTCACAGGAATGGTTCAAAACAAAGTCAGTAAGAAGACTCAATCTTCTTGTCCTTAAGTCGGCATTGTGCCTTGTTTATTTATTTCCGATGCAATTTCTGTGTTTCATCGTCAATAAGAAGGTCCAAGGGATACAGTAAACCTGGAGTGTAGCATCGGAATCAATAACTAGTGTCACAGGAATGGTTCAAATCATAGACAGTAAGAAGAGTCAGTCTTCGTGTACTTAAGTCGGCATTTTGCCTTTTGTATTTAGTTCCGATGCAATTTCTGTGTTTCATCGTCAATAAGAAGGTCCAAGGGATACAGTAAACCTGAAGTGAAGCATCGTAATCTATAACGAGTGTCACAGGAATGGTTCAAACATAGACAGTAAGAAAAGTCAGTCTTCGTGTACTTAAGTCGGCATTTTGCCTTTTGTATTTAATTGCGATGCAATTTCTGTGTTTCATCGTCAATAAGAAGGTCCAAGGGATACAGTAAACCTGAAGTGAAGCATCGTAATCTATAACGAGTGTCACAGGAATGGTTCAAAACATAGACAGTAGGAAGAGTCAGTCATCTTGTACTTAAGTCGGCATTGTGCCTTTTGTATTTAATTCCGATTAAATTTCTGTGTTTCAGCGTCAATAAGAAGGTCCAAGGGATACAGTAAACCTGAAGTGAAGCATCGGAATCTATAACGAGTGTCACAGGAATGGTTCAAAACATAGACAGTAGGAAGAGTCAGTCGTCTTGTCCTTAAGTCGGCATTGTGCCTTTTGTATTAAGTTTCGATGCAATTTCTGTGTTTCATCGTCAATAAGAAGGTCCAAGGGATCCAGTAAACCTGAAGTGAAGCATCGGAATCTATAACTAGTGTCACAGGAATGGTACAAAGCATAGTCAGTAAGAAGAGTCAGTCTTCTTGTACTTAAGTCGGCATTGAGCCTTTTCTATTTAATTCCGATGCAATTTCTGTGTTTCATCGTCTATAAGAAGGTCCAAGGGATACAGTAAACCTGGAGTGTAGCATCGGAATCTATAACTAGTGTCACAATAATGGTTCAAACCATAGACAGTAAGAAGAGTCAGTCTTCGTGTACTGAAGTCGGCATTTTGCCTTTTGTATTTAATTCCGATGCAAATTCTGTGTTTCATCGTCAATAAGATGGTCCAAGGGATACAGTAAACCTGAAGGGAAGCATCGTAATCTATAACGAGTGTCACAGGAATGGTTCAAAACATAGACAGTAGGAAGAGTCAGTCTTCTTGTACTTAAGTCGGCATTGTGCATTTTGCATTTAATTCCGATTAAATTTCTGTGTTTCAGCGTCAATAAGAAGGTACAAGGGATACAGTAAACCTGAAGTGAAGCATCGGAATCTATAACGAGTGTCACAGGAATGGTTCAAACATAGACAGTAGGAAGAGTCAGTCTTCTTGTCCTTAAGTCGGCATTGTGCCTTTTGTATTTAGTTCCGATGCAATTTCTGTGTTTCGTCGTCAATAAGAAGGTCCAAGGGATACAGTAAACCTGGAGTTTAGCATCGGAATCTATAACTAGTGTCACAGGAATGGCTCAAATCATAGACAGTAAGAAGAGTCAGTCTTCGTGTACTTAAGTCGGCATTTTGCCTTTTGTATTTAATATCGATGCAATTTCTTTGTTTCATCGTCAATAAGAAGGTCCAAGGGATGCAGTAAACCTGAAGTGAAGCATCGGAATCTATAACTAGTGTCACAGGAATGGTACAAAACATAGTCAGTAAGAAGAGTCAGTCTTCTTGTACTTAAGTCGGCATTGTGCCTTTTCTATTTAATTCCGATGCAATTTCTGTGTTTCATCGTCAATAAATAGGTCCAAGGGAAACAGTAAACCTGGAGTGAAGCATCGGAATCTATAACTAGTGTCAATGGAACGGTTCAAAACATGGACAGTAAGAAGAGTCAGTCTTCTTGTACTTAAGTCGGCATTGTGCATTTTGCATTTAATTCCGATTAAATTTCTGTGTTTCAGCGTCAATAAGAAGGTACAAGGGATACAGTAAACCTGAAGTGAAGCATCGAAATGTATAACTAGTGTCACACTAATGGTTCAAAGCAAAGTCAGTAGGAATAGTCAGTCTTCTTGTACTTAAGACGGCATTCTACCTTTTGTATTTAATTCCGATGCAATTTCCGTGTTTCTTCGACAATAAGAAGGTCCAAGGAATACAGTAAACCTGAAGTAAAACATCGTAATCTATAACGAGTGTCACAGAAATGGTTCAAAACATAGACAGTAGGATAAATCAGTCTTCTTGTACTTAAGTCGGCATTGTGACTTTTGTATTTAATTCCGATTCAATTTCTGTGTCTCATCGTCAATAACAAGGTCCAAGGGATACAGTAAACCTGGAGTGTAGCATCGGAATCTATAACTAGTGTCACAGGAATGGTTCAAATCATAGACTGTAAGAAGAGCCAGTCTTAGTGTACTTAAGTCAGCATTTTGCCTTTTGTATTTAATTCCGATGCAATTTCTGTGTTTCATCGTCAATAAGAAGGTCCAAGGGATACAGTAAACCTGAAGTGAAGCATCGTAATCTATAACGAGTGTCACAGGAATGGTTCAAAACATAGACAGTAGAAGAGTCAGTCTTCGTGTACTTAAGTCGGCATTGTGCCTTTTGTATTTAATTCCGATGCAATTTCTGTGTTTCATCGTCAATAAGAAGGTCCAAGGGATACAGTAAACCTGAAGTGAAGCATCGTAATCTATAACGAGTGTCACAGGAATGGTTCAAAACATAGACAGTAGGAAGAGTCAGTCTTCTTGTACTTAAGTGGGCATTGTGCCTTTTGTATTTAATTCCGATTCAATTTCTGTGTTTCAGCGTCAATAAGAAGGTCCAAGGGGTACTTTAAACCTGAAGTGAAGCATCGGAATCTATAACGAGTGTCACAGGAATGGTTCAAAACATAGACAGTTGGAAGAGTCGGTCTTCATGTACTTAAGTCGGCTTTGTGCCTTTTGTATTTAATTCCGATGCAATTTCTGTGTTTCATCGTCAACAGGAAGGTCCAAGGGATCCAGTAAACATGAAGTGAAGCATCGGAATCTATAACTAGTGTCACAGGAATGGTACAAAGCATAGTCAGTAAGAAGAGTCAGTCTTCTTGTACTTAATTCGGCATTGTGCCTTTTCTATTTAATTCCGATGCAATTTCTGTGTTTCATCGTCAATAACAAGGTCCAAGGGATCCAGTAAACCTGTAGTGAAGCATCGGAATCAATAACTAGTGTCACAGGAATGGTTCAAAACATAGACAGTAGGAAGAGTCTGCCTTCTTGTACTTAAGTCGGCATTGTGCATTTTGTATTTAATTCCGATGCAATTTCTGTGTTTCTTCGTCAATAAGAAGGTCCAAGGGATACAGTAAACCTGAAGTGAAGCATCGAAATGTATAACTAGTGTCACACTAATGGTTCAAAGCAAAGTCAGTAGGAATAGTCAGTCTTCTTGTACTTAAGTCGGCATTGTACCTTTTGTATTTAATTCCGATGCAATTTCCGTGTTTCTTCGTCAATAAGAAGGTCCAAGGAATACAGTAAACCTGAAGTAAAACATCGTAATCTATAACGAGTGTCACAGAAATGGTTCAAAACATAGACAGTAGGATAAATCAGTCTTCTTGTACTTAAGTCGGCATTGTGACTTTTGTATTTAATTCCGATTCAATTTCTGTGTCTCATCGTCAATAACAAGGTCCAAGGGATACAGTAAACCTGGAGTGTAGCATCGGAATCTATAACTAGTGTCACAGGAATGGTACAAAACATAATCAGTAAGAAAAGTCAGTCTTCTTGTACTTAAGTCGGCATTGTGCCTTTTCTATTTAATTCCGATGCAATTTCTGTGTTTCATCGTCAATAAGAAGGTCCAAGGGATACAGTAAACCTGAAGTGAAGCATCGTAATCTATAACGAGTGTCACAGGAATGGTTCAAAACATAGACAGTAGGAAGAGTCAGTCTTCTTGTACTTAAGTGGGCATTGTGCCTTTTGTATTTAATTCCGATTCAATTTCTGTGTTTCAGCGTCAATAAGAAGGTCCAAGGGGTACTTTAAACCTGAAGTGAAGCATCGGAATCTATAACGAGTGTCACAGGAATGGTTCAAAACATAGACAGTTGGAAGAGTCGGTCTTCTTGTCCTTAAGTCGGCATTGTGCCTTTTGTGTTTAGTTCCGATGGAATTACTGTGTTTCATCGTCAATAAGAAGGTCCAAAGGATACAGTAAACCTGGAGTGTAGAATCGGAATCTATAACTAGTGTCATAGGAATGGTTCAAAACATAGACAGTAAGAAGAGTCAATCTTCTTGTACTTAAGTCGGCATTGTGCATTTTGTATTTAATTCCGATGCAATTTCTGTGTTTCAGCGTCAATAAGAAGGTCCAAAAGGTACTTTAAACCTGAAGTGAAGCATCGGAATCTATAACTAGTGTCACAGGAATGGTTCAAAACAAAGTCAGTAAGAAGACTCAATCTTCTTGTCCTTAAGTAGGCATTGTGCCTTTTGTATTTAATTCCGATGCAATTTCTGTGTTTCATCGTCAACAAGAAGGTCCAAGGGAAACAGTAAACCTGAAGTGAAGCATCGGAATCAATAACTAGTGTCACAGGAATGGTACATAGCGTAGTCAGTAAGAAGAGTCAGTCTTCTTGTACTTAAGTCGGCATTGTGCCTTTTCTATTTAATTCCGATGCAATTACTGTGTTTCTTCGTCAATACGAAGGTCCAAGGGATACAGTAAACCTGAAGTAAAGCATCGTAATCTATAACGAGTGTCACAGGAATGGTTCAAAACATAGACAGTAGGAAGAGTCTGTCTTCTTGTACTTAAGTCGGCATTGTGACTTTTGTATTTAATTCCGATTCAATTTCTGTGTTTCATCGTCAATAAGAAGGACCAAGGGATACAGTAAACCTGGAGTGTAGCATCGGAATCTATAACTAGTGTCACAGGAATGGTTCAAATCATAGACTGTAAGAAGAGTCAGTCTACGTGTACTTAAGTCGGCTTTTTGCCTTTTTTATTTAATTCCGATGCAATTTCTGTGTTTCATCGTCAATAAGAAGGTGCAAGGATACAGTAAACCTGAAGTGAGGCATCGTAATCTATATCGAGTGTCACAGGAATGGTTGAAAACATAGACAGTAGGAAGAGTCAGTCTTCGTGTACTTTAGTCGGCATTTTGCCTTTTGTATTTAATTCCGATGCAATTTCTGTGTCTCATCGTCAATAAGAAGATCCAAGGGATACAGTAAACCTGAAGTGAAGCATCGTAATCTATAACTAGTGTCACAGGAATGGTTCAAAACATAGACAGTAGGAAGAGTCAGTCCTCTTGTACCTAAGTCGGCATTGTGCCTTTTGTATTTAATTCCGATTCAATTTCTGTGTTTCAGCGTCAATAAGATGGTCCAAGGGATACTTTAAACCTGAAGTGAAGCATCGGAATCTATAACTAGTGTCACAGGAATGGTTCAAAACAAAGTCAGTAAGAAGACTCAATCTTCTTGTCCTTATGGCGGCATTGTGCCTTTTGTATTTATTTCCGATGCAATTTCTGTGTTTCATCGTCAATAAGAAGGTCCAAGGGATACAGTAAACCTGGAGTGTAGCACCGGAATCAATAACTAGTGTCACAGGAATGGTTCAAATCATAGACAGTAAGAAGAGTCAGTCTTCGTGTACTTAAGTCGGCATTTTGCCTTTTGTATTTAATTCCGATGCAATTTCTGTGTTTCATCGTCAATAAGAAGGTCCAAGGGATACAGTAAACCTGAAGTGAAGCATCGTAATCTATAACGAGTGTCACAGGAATGGTTCAAAACATAGACAGTAAGAAAAGTCAGTCTTCGTGTACTTAAGTCGGCATTTTGCCTTTTGTATTTAATTCCGATGCAATTTCTGTGTTTCATCGTCAATAAGAAGGTCCAAGGGATACAGTAAACCTGAAGTGAAGCATCGTAATCTATAACGAGTGTCACAGGAATGGTTCAAAACATAGACAGTAGGAAGAGTCAGTCTTCTTGTACTTAAGTCGGCATTGTGCCTATTGTATTTAATTCCGATTAAATTTCTGTGTTTCAGCGTCAATAAGAAGGTCCAAGGGATACAGTAAACCTGAAGTGAAGCATCGGAATCTATAACGAGTGTCACAGGAATGGTTCAAAACATAGACAGTAGGAAGAGTCAGTTGTCTTGTCCTTAAGTCGGCATTGTGCCTTTTGTATTAAGTTTCGATGCAATTTCTGTGTTTCATCGTCAATAAGAAGGTCCAAGGGATCCAGTAAACCTGAAGTGAAGCATCGGAATCTATAACTAGTGTCACAGGAATGGTACAAAGCATAGTCAGTAAGAAGAGTCAATCTTCTTGTACTTAAGTCGGCATTGTGCCTTTTCTATTTAATTCCGATGCAATTTCTGTGTTTCATCGTCAATAACAAGGTCCAAGGGATACAGTAAACCGGGAGTGTAGCATCGGAATCTATAACTAGTGTCACAGGAATGGTTCAAATCATAGACTGTAAGAAGAGTCAGTCTTCGTGTACTTAAGTCGGCTTTTTGCCTTTTGTATTTAATACCGATGCAATTTCTGTGTTTCATCGTCAATAAGAAGGTCCAAGGGATACAGTAAACCTGAAGTGAGGCATCGTAATCTATAACGAGTGTCACAGGAATGGTTCAAAACATAGACAGTAGGAAGAGTCAATCTTCGTGTACTTAAGTCGGCATTTTGCCTTTTGTATTTAATTCCGATGCCATTTCTGTGTTTCTTCGTCAATAAGAAGGTCCAAGGGATACAGTAAACCTGAAGTGAAGCATCGTAATCTATAACGAGTGTCACAGGAATGGTAAAAAACATAGACAGTAGGAAGAGTCAGTCTTCTTGTACATAAGTCGACATTGTGTCTTTTGTATTTAATTCCGATGCAATTTCTGTGTTTCATCGTCAATATCAAGGTCCAAGGGATACAGTAAACCTGGAGTGAAGCATCGGAATCTATAACTAGTGTCAATGGAATGGTTCAAAACATGGACAGTAAGAAGAGTCAGTCTTCTTGTAGTTAAGTCGGCATTGTGCCTATTGTATTTAATTCCGATGCAATTTCCGTGTTTCATCGTCAACAAGAAGATCAGAGGGATACAGTAAACCTGAAGTGAAGCATCGGAATCTATAGCTAGTGTCACACGAATTTTTCAAACATAGTCAGTAAGAAGAGTCAGTCTTCTTGTTCTTAAGTCGGCATTGTGTTTTCTGTAATTAATTCCGATACAATTTCTGTGTTTCATCGTCAATAAGAAGGTCCAAGGGATACAGTTAACCCCAAGTGAAACATCGGAATCTATAACTAGTGTCACAGGAATGGTTCAAAACATAGTCAGTAGGAAGAGTCGGCCTTCATGTACTTAAGTCGGCATTGTGTCTTTTGTATTTAATACCGATACAATTTCTGTGTTTCATCTTCAATTAGAAGGTCCAAGGGATACAGTAAACCTCAAGTGAAGCATCGGTATCAATAACTAGTGTCACAGGAATGGTTCAAAACATAGTCAGTAGGAAGAGTCAGTCATCATGTAGTTAAGTCGATATTGTGCCTTTTGCAATTAATTCCGATGCAATTTCTGTGTTTCATCGTCAATAAGAAGGACCAAGGGATACAGTAAACCTCAAGTGAAGCATCGGAATCTATAACTAGTGTCACAGGAATGGTTCAAAACATAGACAGTAAGAAGAGTCAGTCCTCTTGCACTTAAGCCGGCATTCTGCCTTTGGTTTTTAATTCGGAAGCCATTTCTGTGTTTCATCGTCAATAAGAAAGACAGAGGGATACACTAAAGCTGAAGTGAGGCTTCGGAATCTATAACTTGTGTCACAGGAATGGTTCAAAACAAAGTCAGTAAGACGACTCAATCTTCTTGTCCTTAAGTCGGCATTGTGCCTTTTGTATTTAATTCCGATTCAATTTCTGTGTTTCAGCGTCAATAAGAAGGTCCAAGGGATACAGTAAACCTGGAGTGTAGCATCGGAATCTATAACTAGTGTCACAGGAATGGTTCAAATCATAGACAGTAAGAAGAGTCAGTCATCGTGTACTTAATTCGGCATTTTGCCTTTTGTATTTAATTCCGATGCAATTTCTGTGTTTCATCGTCAATAAGAAGGTCCAAGGGATGCAGTAAACCTGAAGTGAAGCATCGGAATCTATAACTAGTGTCACAGGAATGGTACAAAACATAGTCAGTAAGAAGAGTCAGTCTTCTTGTACTTAAGTCGGCATTGTGCCTTTTCTATTTAATTCCGATCCAATTTCTGTGTTTCATCGTCAATAACAAGGTCCAAGGGAAACAGTAAACCTGGAGTGAAGCATCGGAATCTATAACTAGTGTCAATGGAATGGTTCAAAACATAGACAGTAAGAAGAGTCAGTCTTCTTGTACTTAAGTCGGCATTGTGCCTTTTGTATTTAATTCCGATGCAATTTCTGTGTTTCATCGTCAATAAGAAGGTCCAAGGGATACAGTAAACCTTAAGTGAAGCATCGTAATCTATAACGAGTGTCACAGGAATGGTTCAAAACATAGACAGTAGGAAGAGTCAGTCTTCTTGTATTTAAGTCGGCATTGTGCCTTTTGTATTTAATTCCGATTGAATTTCTGTGTTTCAGCGTCAATAAGAAGGTCGAAGGGATACAGTAAACCTGAAGTGAAGCATCGGAATCTATAACGAGTGTCTCAGGAATGGTTCAAAACATAGACAGTAAGAAGACTCAGTCCTCTTGTACTTAGGTCGGCATTGTGCCTTTTGTTTTTAATTCCGAAGCCATTTCTGTGTTTCATCGTCAATACGAAAGTCAGAGGGATACACTAAACCTGAAGTGAGGCTTCGGAATCTATAACTAGTGTCATAGGAATGGTTCAAAGCATAGTCAGTAGGAAGAGTCGGTCTTTATGTAGTTAAGTCGGCATTGTGCCTTTTGTATTTAATTCCGATGCAATTTCTGTGTTTCTTCGTCAATAGGAAGGTCCAAGGGATACAGTAAACCTGAAGTTAAGCATCGTAATCTATAACGAGTGTCACAGGAATGGTTCTAAACATAGACAGTAGGAAGAGTCAGTCTTCTTGTACTTAAGTCGGCATTGTGCCTTTTGTATTTAATTCCGATTCAATTTCTGTGTTTCAGCGTCAATAAGAAGGTCCAAGGGATACATTAAACCTGAAGTGAAGCATCGGAATCTATAACTAGTGTCACACAAATGGTTCAAAACAAAGTCAGTAAGAAGACTCAATCTTCTTGTCCTTAAGTCGGCATTGTGCCTTTTGTATTCAATGCCGATGCAATTTCTGTGTTTCATCGTCAATAAGAAGGTCCAAGGGATACAGTAAACCTGGAGTGTAGCATCGGAATCTATAACTAGTGTCACAGGAATGGTTCAAATCATTGACAGTAAGAAGAGTCAGTCTTCGTGTACTTAAGTCGGCATTTTGCCTTTTGTATTTAATTCCGATGAATTTCTTTGTTTCACGTCAATAAGAAGGTCCAAGGGATGCAGTAAACCTGAAGTGAAGCATCGGAATCTATAACTAGTGTCACAGGAATGGTACAAAACATAGTCAGTAAGAAGAGTCAGTCTTCTTGTACTTAAGTCGGCATTGTGCCTTTTGTATTTAATTCCGATGCAATTTCTGTGTTTCATCGTCAATAACAAGGTCCAAGGGAAACACAAAAACCTGGAGTGAAGCATCGGAATCTATAACTAGTGTCAATGGAATGAGTCAAAACATAGACAGTAAGAAGAGTCAGTCTTCTTGTACTTAAGTCGGCATTGTGCCTTTTGTATTTAATTCCGATGCAATTTCTGTGTTTCATCGTCAATAAGAAGTTCCAAGGGATACAGTAAGCCTCAAGTGAAGCATCGGAATCTATAACTAGTGTCACAGGAATGGTTCAAAACATAGTCAGTAGGAAGAGTCGGTCTTCATGTACTTAAGTCGGCATTGTGCCTTTTGTATTTATATCCGATGCAATTTCTGTGTTTCATCGTCAACAAGACGGTCCAAGGGATCCAGTAAACCTGAAATGAAGCATCGGAATCTATAACTTGTGTCACAGGAATGGTTCAAAACATAGACAATAAGAAGAGTCAGCCTTCTTGTACTTAAGTCGGCATTGTGCCTTTTGTATTTAATTCCGATGCAATTTCTGTGTTTCATCGTCAATAAGAAGGTCCAAGGGATACAGTAAACGTGAAGTGAAGCATCGGAATCTATAACTAGTGTCACACTAATGGTTCAAAGCAAAGTCAGTAGGAATAGTCAGTCTTCTTGTCCTTAAGTCGGCATTGTGCCTTTTGTATTTTATTCCGATGCAATTTCTGTGTTTCATCGTAAATAAGAAGGTCCAATGGATACAGTAAACCTGGAGTGTAGCATCGGAATCTGTAACTAGTGTCACAGGAGTGGTTCAAAACATAGACAGTAAGAAGAGTCAGTCTTCGTGTACTTAAGTCGGCATTTTGCCTTTTGTATTTAATTCCGATGCAATTTCTATGATTCATCATCAATAAGAAGGTCCAAGGGGTACAGTAAACCTGAAGTGAAGCATCGGAATCTATAACTAGTGTCACAGGAATGGTTCAAAACATAGTCAGTAAGAAGAGTCAGTCTTCTTGTTTTTAAGTCGGCATTGTGCCTTTTCTATTTAATTCCAATGCAATTTCTGTGTTTCATCGTGAATAACAAGGTCCAAGGGATACAGTAAACCTGGAGTGAAGCATCTGAATCTATAACTAGTGTCAATGGAATGGTTCAAAACATAGACAGTAAGAAGAGTCAGTCGTCTTGTACTTAAGTCGGCATTGTGCCTTTTGTATTTAATTCCGATGCAATTTCTGTGTTTCAGCGTCAATAAGAAGGTCCAAGGGATACATTAAACCTGAAGTGAAGCATCGGAATCTATAACTAGTGTCACAGGAATGGTTCAAAACATAGTCAGTAGGAAGAGTCGGTCTTTATTTAGTTAAGTCGGCATTGTGCCTTTTGTATTTAATTCCGATGCAATTTCTGTGTTTCATCGTCAATAAGAAGGTCCAAGGGATACAGTAAACCTGAAGTGAAGCATCGTAATCTATAATGTGTGTCACAGGAATGGTTCAAAACATAGACAGTAGGAAGAGTCAGTCTTCTTGTACTTAAGTCGGCATTGTGCCTTTTGTATTTAATTCCGATTGAATTTCTGTGTTTCAGCGTCAATAAGAAGGTCCAAGGGATACAGTAAACCTGAAGTGAAGCATCGGAATCTATAACGAGTGTCTCAGGAATGGTTCAAAACATAGACAGTAGGAAGAGTCAGTCTTCTTGTCCTTAAGTCGGCATTGTGCCTTTTGTATTTAGTTCCGATGCAATTTTTGTGTTTCATCGTTAATAAGAAGGTCCAAGGGATACAGTAAACCTGGAGTGTAGCATCGGAATCTTTAACTAGTGTCACAGGAATGGTTCAAATCATAGACAGTAAGAAGAGTCAGTCTTCGTGTACTTAAGTCGGCATGTTGCCTTTTGTATTTAATTCCGATGCAATTTCTGTGTTTCATCGTCAATAAGAAGGTCCAAGGGATACAGTAAACCTCAAGTGAAGCATCGGAATCTTATAACTAGTGTCACAGGAATGGTACAAAACATAGTCAGTAGGAAGAGTCAGTCATCATGTAGTTAAGTCAACATTGTGCCTTTTGTATTTAATTCCGATGCAATTTCTGTGTTTCATCGTCAATGAGAAGGTCCAAGGGATACAGTAAACCTCAAGTGAAGCATCGGAATCTATAACTAGTGTCACAGGAATGGTTCAAAACATAGTCAGTAAGGAGAGTCAGTCCTCTTGTACTTAAGTCGGCATTGTGCCTTTTGTTTTTAATTCCGAAGCGATTTCTGTGTTTCATCGTCAATAAGAAAGTCAGAGGGATACACTAAACCTGAAGTGAGGCTTGGGAATCTATAACTAGTGTCACAGGAATGGTTCAAAACATAGTCAGTAGGAAGAGTCGGTCTTTATGTAGTTAAGTCGGCATTGTGCCTTTTGTATTTAATTCCGATGCAATTTCTGTGTTTCATCGTCAATAAGAAGGTCCAAGGGATACAGTAAACCTGAAGTGAAGCATCGGAATCTATAACTAGTGTCACACTAATGGTTCATAGCAAAGTCAGTAGGAATAGTCAGTCTTCTTGTCCTTAAGTCGGCATTGTGCCTTTTGTATTTAATTCCGATGCAATTTCTGTGTTTCATCGTAAATAAGAAGGTCCAAGGGATACAGTAAACCTGGAGTGTAGCATCGGAATCTGTAACTAGTGTCACAGGAGTGGTTCAAAACATAGACAGTAAGAAGAGTCAGTCTTCGTGTACTTAAGTCGGCATTTTGCCTTTTGTATTTAATTCCGATGCAATTTCTATGTTTCATCATCAATAAGAAGGTCCAAGGGGTACAGTAAACCTGAAGTGAAGCATCGGAATCTATAACTAGTGTCACAGGAATGGTTCAAAACATAGTCAGTAAGAAGAGTCAGTCTTCTTGTACTTAAGTCGGCATTGTGCCTTTTGTATTTAATTCCGATGCAATATCTGTGTTTCATCGTCAATAAGAAGGTCCAAGGGATACAGTAAACCTCAAGTGAAGCATCGGAGTCTATAAGTAGTGTCACAGGAATGGTTCAAAACATAGAGAGTAAGAAGAGCCAGTCCTCTTGTACTTAAGTCGGAATTGTGCCTTTTGTTTTTAATTCCGAAGCCATTTCTGTGTTTCATCGTCAATAAGAAAGTCAGAGGGATACACTATACCTGAAGTGAGGCTTCGGAATATATAACTAGTGTCACAGGAATGGTTCAAACATAGTCAGTGGGAAGAGTCGGTCTTTATTTAGTTAAGTCGGCATTGTGCCTTTTGTATTTAATTCCGATGCAATTTCTGTGTTTCTTCGTCAGTAAGAAGGTCCATGGGATACAGTAAACCTGAAGTAAAACATCGTAATCTATAACGAGTGTCACAGGAATGCTTCTAAACATAGACAGTAGGAAGAGTCAGTCTTCTTGTACTTAAGTAGGCATTGTGCCTTTTGTATTTAATTCCGATTCAGTTTCTGTGTTTCATCGTCAATAAGAAGGTCCAAGGGATACAGTAAACCTGGAGTGTAGCATCGGAATCTATAACTAGTGTGACAGGAATGGTTCAAATCATAGACAGTAAGAAGAGTCAGTCTTCGTGTACTTAATTCGGCATTTTGCCTTTTGTATTTAATTCCGATGCAATTTCTGTGTTTCATCGTCAATAAGAAGGTCCAAGGGATGCAGTAAACCTGAAGTGAAGCATCGGAATCTATAACTAGTGTCACAGGAATGGTTCAAAACAAAGTCAGTAAGACGTCTCAATCTTCTTGTCCTTAAGTCGGCATTGTGCCTTTTGTATTTAATTCCGATGCAATTTCTGTGTTTCATCGTCAATAAGAAGGTCCAAGGGATACAGTAAACCTGGAGTGTAGCATCGGAATCTATAACTAGTGTGACAGGAATGGTTCAAATCATAGACAGTAAGAAGAGTCAGTCTTCGTGTACTTAATTCGGCATTTTGCCTTTTGTATTTAATTCCGATGCAATTTCTGTGTTTCATCGTCAATAAGAAGGTCCAAGGGATGCAGTAAACCTGAAGTGAAGCATCGGAATCTATAACTAGTGTCACAGGAATGGTACAAAACATAGTCAGTAAGAAGAGTCAGTCTTCTTGTACTTAAGTCGGCATTGTGCCTTTTCTATTTAATTCCGATCCAATTTCTGTGTTTCATCGTCAATAACAAGGTCCAAGGGAAACAGTAAACCTGGAGTGAAGCATCGGAATCTATAACTAGTGTCAATGGAATGGTTCAAAACATAGACAGTAAGAAGAGTCAGTCTTCTTGTACTTAAGTCGGCATTGTGCCTTTTGTATTTAATTCCGATGCAATTTCTGTGTTTCATCGTCAATAAGAAGGGCCAAGGGATACAGTAAACCTGAAGTGAAGCATCGTAATCTATAATGAGTGTCACAGGAATGGTTCAAAACATAGACAGTAGGAAGAGTCAGTCTTCTTGTACTTACGTCGGCAATGTGCCTTTTGTATTTAATTCCGATTGAATTTCTGTGTTTCAGCGTCAATAAGAAGGTCCAAGGGATACAGTAAACCTGAAGTGAAGCATCGGAATCTATAACGAGTGTCTCAGGAATGGTTCAAAACATAGACAGTAGGAAGAGTCAGTCTTCTTGTCCTTAAGTCGGCATTGTGCCTTTTGTATTTAGTTCCGATGCAATTTTTGTGTTTCATCGTTAATAAGAAGGTCCAAGGGATACAGTAAACCTGGAGTGTAGCATCGGAATCTATAACTAGTGTCACAGGAATGGTTCAAAACATAGTCAGTAGGAAGAGTCGGTCTTTATGTAGTTAAGTCGGCATTGTGCCTTTTGTATTTAATTCCGATGCAATTTCTGTGTTTCTTCGTCAATAGGAAGGTCCAAGGGATACAGTAAACCTGAAGTTTAGCATCGTAATCTATAACGAGTGTCACAGGAATGGTTCAAATCATTGACAGTAAGAAGAGTCAGTCTTCGTGTACTTAAGTCGGCATTTTGCCTTTTGTATTTAATTCCGATGAATTTCTGTGTTTCACCGTCAATAAGAAGGTCCAAGGGATGCAGTAAACCTGAAGTGAAGCATCGGAATCTATAACTAGTGTCACAGGAATGATACAAAACATAGTCAGTAAGAAGAGTCAGTCTTCTTGTACTTAAGTTGGCATTGTGCCTTTTCTATTTAATTCCGATGCAATTTCTGTGTTTCATCGTCAATAAGAAGTTCCAAGGGATACAGTAAGCCTCAAGTGAACCATCGGAATCTATAACTAGTGTCACAGGAAAGGTTCAAAACATAGTCAGTAGGAAGAGTCGGTCTTCATGTACTTAAGTCGGCATTGTGCCTTTTGTATTTAATTCCGATGCAATTTCTGTGTTTCATCGTCAACAAGACGGTCCAAGGGATCCAGTAAACCTGAAACGAAGCATCGGAATCTATAACTAGTGTCACAGGAATGGTTCAAAACATAGACAGTAGGAAGAGTCAGCCTTCTTATACTTAAGTCGGCATTGTGCCTTTTGTATTTAATTCCGATGCAATTTCTGTGTTTCATCGTCAATAAGAAGGTCCAAGGGATACAGTAAACCTGAAGTGAAGCATCGGAATCTATAACTAGTGTCACACTAATGGTTCAAAGCAAAGTCAGTAGGAATAGTCAGTCTTCTTGTCCTTAAGTCGGCATTTTGCCTTTTGTATTTAATTCCGATGCAATTTCTATGTTTCATCATCAATAAGAAGGTCCAAGGGGTACAGTAAACCTGAAGTGAAGAATCGGAATCTATAACTAGTGTCACAGGAATGGTTCAAAACATAGTCAGTAAGACGAGTCAGTCTTCTTGTACTTAAGTCGGCATTGTGCCTTTTGTATTTAATTCCGATGCAATATCTGTGTTTCATCGTCAAAAAGAAGGTCCAAGGGATACAGTAAACCTCAAGTGAAGCATCGGAGTCTATAAGTAGTGTCACAGGAATGGTTCAAAACATAGAGAGTAAGAAGAGCCAGTCCTCTTGTACTTAAGTCGGAATTGTGCCTTTTGTTTTTAATTCCGAAGCCATTTCTGTGTTTCATCGTCAATAAGAAAGTCAGAGGGATACACTATACCTGAAGTGAGGCTTCGGAATATATAACTAGTGTCACAGGAATGGTTCAAAACATAGTCAGTGGGAAGAGTCAGTCTTTATTTAGTTAAGTCGGCATTGTGCCTTTTGTATTTAATTCCGATTCAGTTTCTGTGTTTCAGCGTCAATAAGAAGGTCCAAGGGATACATTAAACCTGAAGTGAAGCATCGGAATCTATAACTAGTGTCACAGGAATGGTTCAAAACAAAGTCAGTAAGACGACTCAATCTTCTTGTCCTTAAGTCGGCATTGTGCCTTTTGTATTTAATTCCGATGCAATTTCTGTGTTTCATCGTCAATAAGAAGGTCCAAGGGATACAGTAAACCTGGAGTGTAGCACCGGAATCTATAACTAGTGTGACAGGAATGGTTCAAATCATAGACAGTAAGTAGAGTCAGTCTTCGTGTACTTAATTCGGCATTTTGCCTTTTGTATTTAATTCCGATGCAATTTCTGCGTTTCATCGTCAATAAGAAGGTCCAAGGGATGCAGTAAACCTGAAGTGAAGCATCCGAATCTATAACTAGTGTCACAGGAATGGTACAAATCATAGTCAGTAAAAAGAGTCAGTCTTCTTGTACTTAAGTCGGCATTGTGCCTTTTCTATTTAATTCCGATCCAATTTCTGTGTTTCATCGTCAATAACAAGGTCCAAGGGAAACAGTAAACCTGGAGTGAAGCATCGGAATCTATAACTAGTGTCAATGGAATGGTTCAAAACATAGACAGTAAGAAGAGTCAGTCTTCTTGTACTTAAGTCGGCATTGTGCCTTTTGTATTTAATTCCGATGCAATTTCTGTGTTTCATCGTCAATAAGAAGGGCCAAGGGATACAGTAAACCTGAAGTGAAGCATCGTAATCTATAATGAGTGTCACAGGAATGGTTCAAAACATAGACAGTAGGAAGAGTCAGTCTTCTTGTACTTACGTCGGCAATGTGCCTTTTGTATTTAATTCCGATTGAATTTCTGTGTTTCAGCGTCAATAAGAAGGTCCAAGGGATACAGTAAACCTGAAGTGAAGCATCGGAATCTATAACGAGTGTCTCAGGAATGGTTCAAAACATAGACAGTAGGAAGAGTCAGTCTTCTTGTCCTTAAGTCGGCATTGTGCCTTTTGTATTTAGTTCCGATGCAATTTTTGTGTTTCATCGTTAATAAGAAGGTCCAAGGGATACATTAAACCTGGAGTGTAGCATCGGAATCTATAACTAGTGTCACAGGAATGGTTCAAAACATAGTCAGTAGGAAGAGTCGGTCTTTATGTAGTTAAGTCGGCATTGTGCCTTTTGTATTTAATTCCGATGCAATTTCTGTGTTTCTTCGTCAATAGGAAGGTCCAAGGGATACAGTAAACCTGAAGTTTAGCATCGTAATCTATAACGAGTGTCACAGGAATGGTTCAAATCATTGACAGTAAGAAGAGTCAGTCTTCGTGTACTTAAGTCGGCATTTTGCCTTTTGTATTTAATTCCGATGAATTTCTGTGTTTCACCGTCAATAAGAAGTTCCAAGGGATACAGTAAGCCTCAAGTGAAGCATCGGAATCTATAACTAGTGTCACAGGAATGGTTCAAAACATAGTCAGTAGGAAGAGTCGGTCTTCATGTACTTAAGTCGGCATTGTGCCTTTTGTATTTAATTCCGATGCAATTTCTGTGTTTCATCGTCAACAAGACGGTCCAAGGGATCCAGTAAACCTGAAACGAAGCATCGGAATCTATAACTAGTGTCACAGGAATGGTTCAAAACATAGACAGTAGGAAGAGTCAGCCTTCTTATACTTAAGTCGGCATTGTGCCTTTTGTATTTAATTCCGATGCAATTTCTGTGTTTCATCGTCAATAAGAAGGTCCAAGGGATACAGTAAAGATGAAGTGAAGCATCGTTATCTATAACTAGTGTCACACTAATGGTTCAAAGCAAAGTCAGTAGGAATAGTCAGTCTTCTTGTCCTTAAGTCGGCATTGTGCCTTTTGTATTTATTTCCGATGCAATTTCTGTGTTTCATCGTCAATAAGAAGGTCCAAGGGATACAGTAAACCTGGAGTGTAGCTTCGGCATCTGTAACTAGTGTCACAGGAATGGTTCAAAACATAGACAGTAAGAAGAGTCAGTCTTCGTGTACTTAAGTCGGCATTTTCCTTTTGTATTTAATTCCGATGCAATTTCTATGTTTCATCATCAATAAGAAGGTCCAAGGGGTACAGTAAACCTGAAGTGAAGCATCGGAATCTATAACGAGTGTCACAGGAATGGTACAAAACATAGTCACTAAGAAAAGTCAGTCTTCTTGTACTTATGTCGGCATTGTGCCTTTTCTATTTAATTCCAATGCAATTTCTGTGTTTCATCGTCAATAACAAGGTCCAAGGGATACAGTAAACCTGGAGTGAAGCATCGGAATTTATAACTAGTGTCAATGGAGTGGTTCAAAACATAGACAGTAAGAAGATTCAGTCATCTTGTACTTAAGTCGGCAGTGTGCCTATTGTATTTAATTCCGATGCAATTTCTGTGTTTCATGGTCAACAAGAAGGTCAGAGGGATACAGCAAACCTGAAGTGAAGCATCAGAATCTATAGCTAGTGTCACAGGAATGGTTCGAACATAGTCAGTAAGAAGAGTCAGTCTTCTTGTACTTAAGTCGGCATTGTGCTTTTTGTATTTAATTCCGACGCAATTTCTGTGTTTCATTGTCAATAAGAAGGACCAAGGGATACAGTAAACCTCAAGTGAAGCATCGGAATCTATAACTAGTGTCACAGGAATGGTTCAAAACATAGACAGTAAGAAGAGTCAGTCCTCTTGTACTTAAGTCGACATTGCGCCTTTTGTTTTTAATTCCGAAGCCATTTCTGTGTTTCATCGTCAATAAGAAAGTCAGAGGGATACACTAAACCTGAAGTAAGGCTTCGGAATCTATAACTAGTGTCACAGGAATGGTTCAAAACATAGTCAGTAGGAAGAGTCGGTCTTTATGTAGTTAAGTCGGCATTGTGCCTTTTTTATTTAATTCCGATGCAATTTCTGTGTTTCTTCGTCAATAGGAAGGTCCAAGGGATACAGTAAACCTGAAGTAAAGCATCGTAATCTATATCGAGTGTCACAGGAATGGTTCAAATCATAGACAGTAGGAAGAGTCAGACATCTTGTACTTAAGTCGGCATTGTGCCTTTTGCATTTAATTCCGATTAAATTTCTGTGTTTCAGCGTCAATAAGAAGGTCCAAGGGATACAGTAAACATGAAGTGAAGCATCGGAATCTATAACGAGTGTCACAGGAATGGTACAAAACATAGTCAATAAGAAAAGTCAGTCTTCTTGTACTTAAGTCGGCATTGTGCCTTTTATATTTAATTCCGATGCAATTTCTGTGTTTCATCGTCAATAACAAAGTCCAAGGGAAACAGTAAACCTGGAGTGAAGCATCGGAATCTATAACTAGTGTCAATGGAATGGTTCAAAACATAGACAGTAAGAAGAGTCAGTCTTCTTGTACTTATGTCGGCATTGTGCCTTTTGTATTTAATTCCGATGCAATTTCTGTGTTTCATCGTTAATAAGAAGGTCCAAGGGATACAGTAAACCTGGAGTGTAGCATCGGAATCTATAACTAGTGTCACAGGGATGGTTCAAATCATAGATAGTAAGAAGAGTCAGTCTTCGTGTACTTAAGTCGGCATTTTGCCTTCTGTATTTAATTCCGATGCAATTTCTGTGTTTCATCGTCAATAAGAAGGTCCAAGGGATACAGTAAACCTGAAGTGAAGAATCGGAATCTATAACTAGTGTCACAGGAATGGTACAAAACATAGTCAATACGAAGAGTCAGTCTTCTTGTACTTAAGTCGGCATTGTGCCTTTTGTATTTTGTTCCGACGCAATTTCTGTGTTTCATCGTTAATAAGAAGGTCCATGGGATACAGTAAACCTAGAGTGTAGCATCGGAATCTATAACTAGTGTCACAGGAATGGTTCAAATCATAGATAGTAAGAAGAGTCAGTCTTCGTGTACTTAAGTCGGCATTTTGCCTTTTGTATTTAATTCCGATGCAATTTCTGTGTTTCATCGTCAATAAGAAGGTCCAAGGGATACAGTAAACCTGAAGTGAAGAATCGGAATCTATAACTAGTGTCACAGGAATGGTACAAAACATAGTCAGTAAGAAGAGTCAGTCTTCTTGTTCTTATGTCGGCATTGTGCCTTTGCTATTTAATTCTGATGCAATTTCTGTGTTTCATCGTCAATAAGAAGGACCAAGGGATACAGTAAACCTGAAGTGAAGCATCGGAATCTATAACTAGTGTCACAGGAATGGTTCAAAACATAGACAGTAAGAAGAGTCAGTCCTCTTGTACTTAAGTCGACATTGCGCCTTTTGTTTTTAATTCCGAAGCCATTTCTGTGTTTCATCGTCAATAAGAAAGTCAGAGGGATACACTAAACCTGAAGTAAGGCTTCGGAATCTATAACTAGTGTCACAGGAATGGTTCAAAACGTAGTCAGTAGGAAGAGTCGGTCTTTATGTAGTTAAGTCGGCATTGTGCCTTTTGTATTTAATTCCGATTCAATTTCTGTGTTTCAGCGTCAATAAGAAGGTCCAAGGGATACATTAAACCTGAAGTGAAGCATCGGAATCTATAACTAGTGTCACAGGAATGGTTCAAAACAAAGTCAGTAAGAAGACTCAATCTTCTTGTCCTTAAGTCGGCATTGTGCCTTTTGTATTTAATTCCGATGCAATTTCTGTGTTTCATCGTCAACAAGAAAGTCCAAGGGATACAGTAAACCTGAAGTGAAGCATCGTAATCTATAACGAGTGTCACAGGAATGGTTCAAAACATAGACAGTACGAAGAGTCAGTCTTCTTGTACTTAAGTCGGCATTGTGCCTTTTGTATTTAATTCCGATTGAATTTCTGTGTTTCAGCGTCAATAAGAAGGTCCAAGGGATACAGTAAACCTGAAGTGAAGCATCGGAATCTATAACGAGTGTCACAGGAATGGTTCAAAACATAGACAGTAGGAAGAGTCAGTCTTCTTGTCCTTAAGTCGGCATTGTGCCTTTTGTATTTAGTTCCGATGCAGTTTCTGTGTTTCATCGTTAATAAGAAGGTCCAAGGGATACAGTAAACCTGGAGTGTAGCATCGAAATCTATAACTAGTGTCACAGGAATGGTTCAAATCATAGATAGTAACAAGAGTCAGTTCCTCGTGTACTTAAGTCGGCATTTTGCCTTTTGTATTTAATTCCGATGCAATTTCTGTGTTTCATCGTCAATAAGAAGGTCCAAGGGATACAGTAAACCTGAAGTGAAGAATCGGAATCTATAACTAGTGTCACAGGAATGGTACAAAACATAGTCAGTAAGAAGAGTCAGTCTTCTTGTACTTATGTCGGCATTGTGCCTTTGCTATTTAATTCCGATGCAATTTCTGTGTTTCATCGTTAATAACAAGGTCCAAGGGGAACAGTAAACCTGGAGTGAAGCATCGGAATCTATAACTAGTGTCAATGGAATGGTTCAAAACATAGACAGTAAGAAGAGTCAGTCCTCTTGTACTTAAGTCGACATTGCGCCTTTTGTTTTTAATTCCGAAGCCATTTCTGTGTTTCATCGTCAATAAGAAAGTCAGAGGGATACACTAAACCTGAAGTAAGGCTTCGGAATCTATAACTAGTGTCACAGGAATGGTTCAAAACATAGTCAGTAGGAAGAGTCGGTCTTTATGTAGTTAAGTCGGCATTTTGCCTTTTGTATTTAATTCCGATGCAATTTCTGTGTTTCATCGTCAATAAGAAGGTCAAGGGATACAGTAAACCTGAAGTGAAGAATCGGAATCTATAACTAGTGTCACAGGAATGGTACAAAACATAGTCAGTAAGAAGAGTCAGTCTTCTTGTTCTTATGTCGGCATTGTGCCTTTGCTATTTAATTCTGATGCAATTTCTGTGTTTCATCGTCAATAAGAAGGACCAAGGGATACAGTAAACCTCAAGTGAAGCATCGGAATCTATAACTAGTGTCACAGGAATGGTTCAAAACATAGACAGTAAGAAGAGTCAGTCCTCTTGTACTTAAGTCGACATTGCGCCTTTTGTTTTTAATTCCGAAGCCATTTCTGTGTTTCATCGTCAATAAGAAAGTCAGAGGGATACACTAAACCTGAAGTAAGGCTTCGGAATCTATAACTAGTGTCACAGGAATGGTTCAAAACATAGTCAGTAGGAAGAGTCGGTCTTTATGTAGTTAAGTCGGCATTGTGCCTTTTGTATTTAATTCCGATGCAATTTCTGTGTTTCTTCGTCAATAGGAAGGTCCAAGGGATACAGTAAACCTGAAGTAAAGCATCGTAATCTATAACGAGTGTCACAGGAATGGTTCTAAACATAGACAGTAGGAAGAGTCAGTCTTCTTGTAGTTAAGTCGGCATTGTGCCTTTTGTATTTAATTCCGATTCAATTTCTGTGTTTCAGCGTCAATAAGAAGGTCCAAGGGATACATTAAACCTGAAGTGAAGCATCGGAATCTATAACTAGTGTCACAGGAATGGTTCAAAACAAAGTCAGTAAGAAGACTCAATCTTCTTGCCCTTAAGTCTTCATTGTGCCTTTTGCATTTAATTCCGATGCAATTTCTGTGTTTCATCGTCAATAGGAAGGTCCAAGGGATACAGTAAACCTGAAGTGAAGCATCGTAATCTATAACGAGTGTCACAGGAATGGTTCAAAAAATAGACAGTACGAAGAGTCAGTCTTCTTGTACTTAAGTCGGCATTGTGCCTTTTGTATTTAATTCCGATTGAATTTCTGTGTTTCAGCGTCAATAAGAAGGTCCAAGGGATACAGTAAACCTGAAGTGAAGCATCGGAATCTATAACGAGTGTCACAGGAATGGTTCAAAACATAGACAGTAGGAAGAGTCAGTCTTCTTGTCCTTAAGTCGGCATTGTGCCTTTTGTATTTAGTTCCGATGCAATTTCTGTGTTTCATCGTTAATAAGAAGGTCCAAGGGATACAGTAAACCTGGAGTGTAGCATCGGAATCTATAACTAGTGTCACAGGAATGGTTCAAATCATAGATAGTAAGAAGAGTCAGTCTTCGTGTACTTAAGTCGGCATTGTGCCTTTTGTATTTAATTCCGATGCAATTTCTGTGTTTCATCGTCAATAAGAAGGTCCAAGGGATACAGTAAACCTGAAGTGAAGAATCGGAATCTATAACTAGTGTCACAGGAATGGTACAAAACATAGTCAGTAAGAAGAGTCAGTCTTCTTGTACTTATGTCGGCATTGTGCCTTTGCTATTTAATTCCGATGCAATTTCTGTGTTTCATCGTTAATAACAAGGTCCAAGGGGAACAGTAAACTTGGAGTGAAGCATCGGAATCTATAACTAGTGTCAATGGAATGGTTCAAAACATAGACAGTAAGAAGAGTCAGTATTCTTGTACTTAAGTCGGCATTGTGCCTTTTGTATTTAATTCCGATGCAATTTCTGTGTTTCATCGTCAATAAGAAGGTCCAAGGGATACAGTAAACCTGGAGTGTAGCATCGGAATCTGTAACTAGTGTCACAGGAATGGTTCAAAACATAGACAGTAAGAAGAGTCAGTCTTCGTGTACTTAAGTCGGCATTTTGCATTTTGTATTCAATTCCGATGCAATTTCTATGTTTCGTCATCAATAAGAAGGTCCAAGGTGTACAGTAAACCTGAAGTGAAGCATCGGAATCTATAACTAGTGTTACAGGAATGGTTCAAAACATAGTCAGTAAGAAGAGTCAGTCTCCTTGTACTTAAGTCGGCATTGTGCCTTTTCTATTTAATTCCGATGCAATTTCTGTGTTTCATCGTCAATAACAAGGTCCAAGGGATACAGTAAACTTGGAGTGAAGCATAGGAATCTATAACTAATGTCAATGGAATGGTTCGAAACATAGACAGTAAGAAGAGTCAGTCTTCTTGTACTTAAGTCGGCATTGTGCCTTTAGTATTTAATTCTGATGCAATTTCTGTGTTTCATCGTCAATAAGAAGCTCCAAGGGATACAGTAAACATCAAGTGAAGCATCGGTATCAATGACTAGTGTCACAGGAATGGTTCAAAACATAGTAAGTAGGAAGAGTCGGTCTTCATTACATAAGTCGGCATTGTGCCTTTTGTATTTAATTCCGATGCAATTTCTGTGTTTCATCGTCAATAAGAAGGTCCAAGGGATACAGTAAACCTCAAGTGAAGCATCGGAATCTATAACCGGTGTCACAGGAATGGTTCTAAACATAGACAGTAAGAAGAGTCAGTCCTCTTGTACTTATGTCGGCATTCTGCCTTTGGTTTTTAATTCCGAAGCCATTTCTGTGTTTCATCGTCAATAAGAAAGTCAGACGGATACACTAAACCCGAAGTGAGGCTTCGGAATCTATAACTAGTGTCTCAGGAATGGTTCAAAACATAGTTAGTAGGAAGAGTCAGTCATCATGTAGTTAAGTCGATATTGTGCCTTTTGTATTTAATTCCGTTGCAATTTCTGTGTTTCATCGTCAATAAGAAGGTCCAAGGGATACAGTAAACCTCAAGTGAAGCATCGGTACCAATAACTAGTGTCACAGGAATGGTTCAAAACATAGTCAGTAGGAAGAGTCGGTCTTCATGTAGATAAGTCGGCATTGTGCCTTTTGTATTTAATTCCGATACAATATCTGTGTTTCATCTTCACTTAGAAGGTCCACGGGATACAGTAAACCGCAAGTGAAGCATCGGTATCAATAACTAGTGTCACAGGAATGGTTCAAAACATAGTCAGTAGGAAGAGTCAGTCATCATGTAGTTAAGTCGATATTGTGCCTTTTGTATTTAATTCCGTTGCAATTTCTGTGTTTCATCGTCAATAAGAAGGATAAAGGGATACAGTAAACCTCAAGTGAAGCATCGGAATCTATAACTAGTATCACAGGAATGGTTCAAAACATAGACAGTAAGAAGAGTCAGTCCTCTTGTACTTAAGTCTGCATTCTGCCTTTGGTTTTTAATTCCGAAGCCATTTCTGTGTTTCATCATCAATGAGAAAGTCAGAGGGATACACTAAACCTGAAGTGAGGCTTCGGAATCTATAACTAGTGTCACAGGAATGGTTCAACACATAGTCAGTAGGAAGAGTCGGTCTTAATGTTTTTAATTCGGCATTGTGCCATTTGTATTTAATTCCGATGCGATTTCTGTGTTTCTTCGTCAATAAGAAGGTCCAAGGGATACAGTAAACCTGAAGTAAAGCATCGAAATCTATAACGAGTGTCACAGGAATGGTTCTAAACATAGACAGTAGGAAGAGTCAGTCTTCTTGTACTTAAGTCGGCATTGTACCTTTTGTATTTAATTCCGATTCAATTTCTGTGTTTCAGCGTCAATAAGAAGGTCCTAGGGATACATTAAACCTGAAGTGAAACATTGGAATCTATAACTAGTGTCACAGGAATGGGTCAAAACAAAGTCAGTAAGAAGACTCAATCTTCTTGTCCTTAAGTCGGCATTGTGCCTTTTGTATTTAATTCCGATGCAATTTCTGTGTTTCATCGTCAATAAGAAGGTCCAAGGTATACAGTAAACCTGGAGTGTAGCATCGGAATCTATAACTAGTGTCACAGGAATGGTTCAAATCATAGATAGTAAGAAGAGTCAGTCTTCGTGTACTTAAGTCGGCATTTTGCCTTTTGTATTTAATTCCGATGCAATTTCTGTGTTTCATCGTCAATAAGAAGGTCCAAGGGATACAGTAAACCTGAAGTGAAGAATCGGAATCTATAACTAGTGTCACAGGAATGGTACAAAACATAGTCAGTAAGAAGAGTCAGTCTTCTTGTACTTAAGTCGGCATTGTGCCTTTTGTATTTTGTTCCGACGCAATTTCTGTGTTTCATCGTTAATAAGAAGGTCCAAGGGATACAGTAAACCTGGAGTGTAGCATCGGAATCTATAACTAGTGTCACAGGAATGGTTCAAATCATAGATAGTAAGAAGAGTCAGTCTTCGTGTACTTAAGTCGGCATTTTGCCTTTTGTATTTAATGCCGATGCAATTTCTGTGTTTCATCGTCAATAAGAAGGTCCAAGGGATACAGTAAACCTGAAGTGAAGAATCGGAATCTATAACTAGTGTCACAGGAATGGTACAAAACATAGTCAGTAAGAAGAGTCAGTCTTCTTGTACTTATGTCGGCATTGTGCCTTTGTTATTTAATTCCGATGCAATTTCTGTGTTTCATCGTCAATAAGAAGGACCAAGGGATACAGTAAACCTCAAGTGAAGCATCGGAATCTATAACTAGTGTCACTGGAATGGTTCAAAACATAGACAGTAAGAAGAGTCAGTCCTCTTGTACTTAAGTCGACATTGTGCCTTTTGTTTTTAATTCCGAAGCCATTTCTGTGTTTCATCGTCAATAAGAAAGTCAGAAAGATACACTAAACCTGAAGTAAGGCTTCGGAATCTATAACTAGTGTCACAGGAATGGTTCAAAACATAGTCAGTAGGAAGAGTCGGTCTTTATGTAGTTAAGTCGGCATTGTGCCTTTTGTATTTAATTCCGATTCAATTTCTGTGTTTCAGCGTCAATAAGAAGGTCCAAGGGATACATTAAACCTGAAGTGAAGCATCGGAATCTATAACTAGTGTCACAGGAATGGTTCAAAACAAAGTCAGTAAGAAGACTCAATCTTCTTGTCCTTAAGTCGGCATTGTGCATTTTGTATTTAATTCCGATGCAATTTCTGTGTTTCATCGTCAAAAAGAAGGTCCAAGGGATACAGTAAACCTGAAGTGAAGCATCGTAATCTATAACGAGTGTCACAGGAATGGTTCAAAACATAGACAGTACGAAGAGTCAGTCTTCTTGTACTTAAGTCGGCATTGTGCCTTTTGTATTTAATTCCGATTGAATTTCTGTGTTTCAGCGTCAATAAGAAGGTCCAAGGGATACAGTAAACCTGAAGTGAAGCATCGGAATCTATAACGAGTGTCACAGGAATGGTTCAAAACATAGACAGTAGGAAGAGTCAGTCTTCTTGTCCTTAAGTCGGCATTGTGCCTTTTGTATTTAGTTCCGATGCAATTTCTGTGTTTCATCGTTAATAAGAAGGTCCAAGGGATACAGTAAACCTGGAGTGTAGCATCGGAATCTATAACTAGTGTCACAGGAATGGTTCAAATCATAGATAGTAAGAAGAGTCAGTCTTCGTGTACTTAAGTCGGCATTTTGCCTTTTGTATTTAATTCCGATGCAATTTCTGTGTTTCATCGTCAATAAGAAGGTCCAAGGGATACAGTAAACCTGAAGTGAAGAATCGGAATCTATAACTAGTGTCACAGGAATGGTACAAAACATAGTCAGTAAGAAGAGTCAGTCTTCTTGTACTTATGTCGGCATTGTGCCTTTGCTATTTAATTCCGATGCAATTTCTGTGTTTCATCGTCAATAACAAGGTCCAAGGGGAACAGTAAACCTGGAGTGAAGCATCGGAATCTATAACTAGTGTCAATGGAATGGTTCAAAACATAGACAGTAAGAAGAGTCAGTCTTCTTGTACTTAAGTCGGCATTGTGCCTTTTGTATTTAATTCTGATGCAATTTCTGTGTTTCATCGTCAATAAGAAGGTCCAAGGGATACAGTAAACCTGGAGTGTAGCATCGGAATCTGTAACTAGTGTCACAGGAATGGTTCAAAACATAGACAGTAAGAAGAGTCAGTCTTCGTGTACTTAAGTCGGCATTTTGCATTTTGTATTCAATTCCGATGCAATTTCTATGTTTCATCATCAATAAGAAGGTCCAAGGTGTACAGTAAACCTGAAGTGAAGCATCGGAATCTATAACTAGTGTTACAGGAATGGTTCAAAATATAGTCAGTAAGAAGAGTCAGTCTCCTTGTACTTAAGTCGGCATTGTGACTTTTCTATTTAATTCCGATGCAATTTCTGTGTTTCATCGTCAATAACAAGGTCCAAGGGATACAGTAAACTTGGAGTGAAGCATAGGAATCTATAACTAATGTCAATGGAATGGTTCGAAACATAGACAGTAAGAAGAGTCAGTCTTCTTGTACTTAAGTCGGCATTGTGCCTTTAGTATTTAATTCTGATTCAATTTCTGTGTTTCATCGTCAATAAGAAGCTCCAAGGGATACAGTAAACCTCAAGTGAAGCATCGGTATCAATAACTAGTGTCACAGGAATGGTTCAAAACATAGTAAGTAGGAAGAGTCGGTCTTCATGTACATAAGTCGGCATTGTGCCTTTTGTATTTAATTCCGATGCAATTTCTGTGTTTCATCGTCAATAAGAAGCTCCAAGGGATACAGTAAACCTCAAGTGAAGCATCGGAATCTATAACCGGTGTCACAGGAATGGTTCAAAACATAGACAGTAAGAAGAGTCAGTCCTCTTGTACTTATGTCGGCATTCTGCCTTTGGTTTTTAATTCCGAAGCCATTTCTGTGTTTCATCGTCAATAAGAAAGTCAGAGGGATACACTAAACCTGAAGTGAGGCTTCGGAATCTATAACTAGTGTCTCAGGAATGGTTCAAAACATAGTCAGTAGGAAGAGTCAGTCATCATGTAGTTAAGTCGATATTGTGCCATTTGTATTTAATTCCGTTGCAATTTCTGTGTTTCATCGTCAATAAGAAGGTCCAAGGGATACAGTAAACCTCAAGTGAAGCATCGGTACCAATAACTAGTGTCACAGGAATGGTTCAAAACATAGTCAGTAGGAAGAGTCGGTCTTCATGTACATAAGTCGGCATTGTGCCTTTTGTATTTAATTCCGATACAATTTCTGTGTTTCATCTTCAATTAGAAGGTCCACGGGATACAGTAAACCGCAAGTGAAGCATCGGTATCAATAACTAGTGTCACAGGAATGGTTCAAAACATAGTCAGTAGGAAGAGTCAGTCATCATGTAGTTAAGTCGATATTGTGCCTTTTGTATTTAATTCCGTTGCAATTTCTGTGTTTCATCGTCAATAAGAAGGATAAAGGGATACAGTAAACCTCAAGTGAAGCATCGGAATCTATAACTAGTGTCACAGGAATGGTTCAAAACATAGACTGTAAGAAGAATCAGTCCTCTTGTACTTAAGTCTGCATTCTGCCTTTGGTTTTTAATTCCGAAGCCATTTCTGTGTTTCATCGTCAATAAGAAAGTCAGAGGGATACACTAAACCTGAAGTGAGGCTTCGGAATCTATAACTGGTGTCACAGGAATGGTTCAACACATAGTCAGTAGGAAGAGTCGGTCTTAATGTTTTTAAGTCGGCATTGTGCCTTTTGTATTTAATTCCGATGCAATTTCTGTGTTTCTTCGTCAATAAGAAGGTCCAAGGGATACAGTAAACCTGAAGTAAAGCATCGAAATCTATAACGAGTGTCACAGGAATGGTTCTAAACATAGACAGTAGGAAGAGTCAGTCTTCTTGTACTTAAGTCGGCATTGTACCTTTTGTATTTAATTCCGATTCAATTTCTGTGTTTCAGCGTCAATAAGAAGGTCCAAGGGATACATTAAACCTGAAGTGAAACATTGGAATCTATAACTAGTGTCACAGGAATGGGTCAAAACAAAGTCAGTAAGAAGACTCAATCTTCTTGTCCTTAAGTTGGCATTGTGCCTTTTGTATTTAATTCCGATGCAATTTCTGTGTTTCATCGTCAATAAGAAGGTCCAAGGGATACAGTAAACCTGGAGTGTAGCATCGGAATCTATAACTAGTGTCACAGGAATGGTTCAAATCATAGATAGTAAGAAGAGTCAGTCTTCGTGTACTTAAGTCGGCATTTTGCCTTTTGTATTTAATTCCGATGCAATTTCTGTGTTTCATCGTCAATAAGAAGGTCCAAGGGATACAGTAAACCTGAAGTGAGGAATCGGAATCTATAACTAGTGTCACAGGAATGGTACAAAACATAGTCAGTAAGAAGAGTCAGTCTTCTTGTACTTAAGTCGGCATTGTGCCTTTTGTATTTTGTTCCGACGCAATTTCTGTGTTTCATCGTTAATAAGAAGGTCCAAGGGATACAGTAAACCTGGAGTGTAGCATCGGAATCTATAACTAGTGTCACAGGAATGGTTCAAATCATAGATAGTAAGAAGAGGCAGTCTTCGTGTACTTAAGTCGGCATTTTGCCTTTTGTATTTAATTCCGATGCAATTTCTGTGTTTCATCGTCAATAAGAAGGTCCAAGGGATACAGTAAACCTGAAGTGAAGAATCGGAATCTATAACTAGTGTCACAGGAATGGTACAAAACATAGTCAGTAAGAAGAGTCAGTCTTCTTGTACTTATGTCGGCATTGTGCCTTTGCTATTTAATTCCGATGCAATTTCTGTGTTTCATCGTCAATAAGAAGGACCAAGGGATACAGTAAACCTCAAGTGAAGCATCGGAATCTATAACTAGTGTCACAGGAATGGTTCAAAACATAGACAGTAAGAAGAGTCAGTCCTCTTGTACTTAAGTCGACATTGTGCCTTTTGTTTTTAATTCCGAAGCCATTTCTGTGTTTCATCGTCAATAAGAAAGTCAGAAAGATACACTAAACCTGAAGTAAGGCTTCGGAATCTATAACTAGTGTCACAGGAATGGTTCAAAACATAGTCAGTAGGAAGAGTCGGTCTTTATGTAGTTAAGTCGGCATTGTACCTTTTGTATTTAATTCCGATGCAATTTCTGTGTTTCTTCGTCAATAGGAAGGTCCAAGGGATACAGTAAACCTGAAGTAAAGCATCGTAATCTATAACGAGTGTCACAGGAATGGTTCTAAACATAGACAGTAGGAAGAGTCAGTCTTCTTGTAGTTAAGTCGGCATTGTGCCTTTTGTATTTAATTCCGATTCAATTTCTGTGTTTCAGCGTCAATAAGAAGGTCCAAGGGATACATTAAACCTGAAGTGAAGCATCGGAATCTATAACTAGTGTCACAGGAATGGTTCAAAACAAAGTCAGTAAGAAGACTCAATCTTCTTGTCCTTAAGTCGGCATTGTGCATTTTGTATTTAATTCGGATGCAATTTCTGTGTTTCATCGTCAAAAAGAAGGTCCAAGGGATACAGTAAACCTGAAGTGAAGCATCGTAATCTATAACGAGTGTCACAGGAATGGTTCAAAACATAGACAGTACGAAGAGTCAGTCTTCTTGTACTTAAGTCGGCATTGTGCCTTTTGTATTTAATTCCGATTGAATTTCTGTGTTTCAGCGTCAATAAGAAGGTCCAAGGGATACAGTAAACCTGAAGTGAAGCATCGGAATCTATAACGAGTGTCACAGGAATGGTTCAAAACATAGACAGTAGGAAGAGTCAGTCTTCTTGTCCTTAAGTCGGCATTGTGCCTTTTGTATTTAGTTCCGATGCAATTTCTGTGTTTCATCGTTAATAAGAAGGTCCAAGGGATACAGTAAACCTGGAGTGTAGCATCGGAATCTATAACTAGTGTCACAGGAATGGTTCAAATCATAGATAGTAAGAAGAGTCAGTCTTCGTGTACTTAAGTCGGCATTTTGCCTTTTGTATTTAATTCCGATGCAATTTCTGTGTTTCATCGTCAATAAGAAGGTCCAAGGGATACAGTAAACCTGAAGTGAAGAATCGGAATCTATAACTAGTGTCACAGGAATGGTACAAAACATAGTCAGTAAGAAGAGTCAGTCTTCTTGTACTTATGTCGGCATTGTGCCTTTGCTATTTAATTCCGATGCAATTTCTGTGTTTCATCGTCAATAACAAGGTCAAAGGGGAACAGTAAACCTGGAGTGAAGCATCGGAATCTATAACTAGTGTCAATGGAATGGTTCAAAACATAGACAGTAAGAAGAGTCAGTCTTCTTGTACTTAAGTCGGCATTGTGCCTTTTGTATTTAATTCCGATGCAATTTCTGTGTTTCATCGTCAATAAGAAGGTCCAAGGGATACAGTAAACCTGGAGTGTAGCATCGGAATCTGTAACTAGTGTCACAGGAATGGTTCAAAACATAGACAGTAAGAAGAGTCAGTCTTCGTGTACTTAAGTCGGCATTTTGCATTTTGTATTCAATTCCGATGCAATTTCTATGTTTCATCATCAATAAGAAGGTCCAAGGTGTACAGTAAACCTGAAGTGAGGCATCGGAATCTATAACTAGTGTTACAGGAATGGTTCAAAACATAGTCAGTAAGAAGAGTCAGTCTCCTTGTACTTAAGTCGGCATTGTGACTTTTCTATTTAATTCCGATGCAATTTCTGTGTTTCATCGTCAATAACAAAGTCCAAGGGATACAGTAAACTTGGAGTGAAGCATAGGAATCTATAACTAATGTCAATGGAATGGTTCGAAACATAGACAGTAAGAAGAGTCAGTCTTCTTGTACTTAAGTCGGCATTGTGCCTTTAGTATTTAATTCTGATGCAATTTCTGTGTTTCATCGTCAATAAGAAGCTCCAAGGGATACAGTAAACCTCAAGTGAAGCATCGGTATCAATAACTAGTGTCACAGGAATGGTTCAAAACATAGTAAGTAGGAAGAGTCGGTCTTCATGTACATAAGTCGGCATTGTGCCTTTTGTATTTAATTCCGATGCAATTTCTGTGTTTCATCGTCAATAAGAAGCTCCAAGGGATACAGTAAACCTCAAGTGAAGCATCGGAATCTATAACCGGTGTCACAGGAATGGTTCAAAACATAGACAGTAAGAAGAGTCAGTCCTCTTGTACTTATGTGGCATTCTGCCTTTGGTTTTTAATTCCGAAGCCATTTCTGTGTTTCATCGTCAATAAGAAAGTCAGAGGGATACACTAAACCTGAAGTGAGGCTTCGGAATCTATAACTAGTGTCACAGGAATGGTTCAAAACATAGTCAGTAAGAAGAGTCGGTCTTAATGTTTTTAAGTCGGCATTGTGCCTTTTGTATTTAATTCCGATGCAATTTCTGTGTTTCTTCGTCAATAAGAAGGTCCAAGGGATACAGTAAACCTGAAGTAAAGCATCGAAATCTATAACGAGTGTCACAGGAATGGTTCTAAACATAGACAGTAGGAAGAGTCAGTCTTCTTGTACTTAAGTCGGCATTATACCTTTTGTATTTAATTCCGATTCAATTTCTGTGTTTCAGCGTCAATAAGAAGGTCCAAGGGATACATTAAACCTGAAGTGAAACATTGGAATCTATAACTAGTGTCACAGGAATGGTTCAAAACAAAGTCAGTAAGAAGACTCAATCTTCTTGTCCTTAATTCGGCATTGTGCCTTTTGTATTTAATTCCGATGCAATTTCTGTGTTTCATCGTCAATAAGAAGGTCCAAGGGATACAGTAAACCTGGAGTGTAGCATCGGAATCTATAACAAGTGTCACAGGAATTGTTCAAATCATAGACAGTAAGAAGAGTCAGTCTTCGTGTACTTAATTCGGCATTTTGCCTTTTGTATTTAATTCCGATGCAATCTCTGTGTTTCATCGTCAATAAGAAGGTCCAATTGATGCAGTAAACCTGATGTGAAGCATCGGAATCTATAACTAGTGTCACAGGAATGGTTCAAAACATAGACAGTAGGAAGAGTCAGTCTTCTTGTCCTTAAGTCGGCATTGTGCCTTTTGTATTTAGTTCCGATGCAATTTCTGTGTTTCATCGTTAAAAAGAAGGTCCAAGGGATACAGTAAACCTGGAGTGTAGCATCGGAATCTATAACTAGTGTCACAGGAATGGTTCAAATCATAGATAGTAAGAAGAGTCAGTCTTCATGCACTTAAGTCGGCATTTTGCCTTATGTATTTAATTCCGATGCAATTTCTGTGTTTCATCGTCAATAAGAAGGTCCAAGGCATACAGTAAACCTGAAGTGAAGAATCGGAATCTATAACTAGTGTCACAGGAATGGTACAAATCATTGTCAGTAAGAAGAGTCAGTCTTCTTGTACTTATGTCGGCATTGTGCCTTTGCTATTTAATTCCGATGCAATTTCTGTGTTTCATCGTCAATAAGAAGGTCCAAGGGATACAGTAAACCTGGAGTGTAGCATCGGAATCTATAACTAGTGTGACAGGAATGGTTCAAATCATAGACAGTCAGAAGAGTCAGTCTTCGTGTACTTAATTCGGCATTTTGCCTTTTGTATTTAATTCCGATGCAATTTCTGTGTTTCATCGTCAATAAGAAGGTCCAAGGGATGCAGTAAACCTGAAGTGAAGCATCGGAATCTGTAACTAGTGTCACAGGAATGGTACAAAGCATAGTCAGTAGGAAGAGTCAGTCTTCTTGTACTTAAGTCGGCATTGTGCCTTTTCTATTTATTTCCGATCCAATGTCTGTGTTTCATCGTCAATAACAAGGTCCAAGGGAAACAGTAAACCTGGAGTGAAGCATCGGAATCTATAACTAGTGTCAATGGAATGGTTCAAAACATAGACAGTAAGAAGAGTCAGTCTTCTTGTACTTAAGTCGGCATTGTGCCTTTTGTATTTAATTCCGATGCAATTTCTGTGTTTCGTCGTCAATAAGAAGGTCCAAGGGATACAGTAAACCTGAAGTGAAGCATCGTAATCTATAATGAGTGTCACAGGAATGGTTCAAAACATAGACAGTAGGAAGAGTCAGTCTTCTTGTACTTAAGTCGGCAATGTGCCTTTTGTATTTAATTCCGATTGAATTTCTGTGTTTCAGCGTCAATAAGAAGGTCCAAGGGATACAGTAAACCTGAAGTGAAGCATCGGAATCTATAACGAGTGTCTCAGGAATGGTTCAAAACATAGACAGTAGGAGGAGTCAGTCTTCTTGTCCTTAAGTCGGCATTGTGCCTTTTGTATTTAGTTCCGATGCAATTTTTGTGTTTCATCGTTAATAAGAAGGTCCAAGGGATACAGTAAACCTGGAGTGTAGCATCGGAATCTATAACTAGTGTCACAGGAATGGTACAAAACATAGACAGTAAGAAGAGTCAGTCTTCTTGTACTTAAGTTGGCATTGTGCCTTTTGTATTTAATTCCGATGCAATTTCTGTGTTTCATCGTCAATAAGAAGGTCCAAGGGATACAGTAAACCTGAAGTGAAGCATCGGAATCTATAACTAGTGTCACACTAATGGTTCAAAGCAAAGTCAGTAGGAATAGTCAGTCTTCTTGTCCTTAAGTCGGCATTGTGCCTTTTGTATTTAATTCCGATGCAATTTCTGTGTTTCATCGTAAATAAGAAGGTCCAAGGGATACAGTAAACCTGGAGTGTAGCTTCGGCATCTGTAACTAGTGTCACAGGAATGGTTCAAAACATAGACAGTAAGAAGAGTCAGTCTTCGTGTACTTAAGTCGGCATTTTGCCTTTTGTATTTAATTCCGATGCAATTTCTATGTTTCATCATCAATAAGAAGGTCCAAGGGGTATAGTAAACCTGAAGTGAAGCATCGGAATCTATAACTGGTGTCACAGGAATGGTTCAAAACATAGTCAGTAAGAAGAGTCAGTCTTCTTGTACTTATGTCGGCATTGTGCCTTTTCTATTTAATTCCAATGCAATTTCTGTGTTTCATCGTCAATAACAAGGTCCAAGGGATACAGTAAACCTGGAGTGAAGCATCGGAATCTATAACTAGTGTCACAACAATGGTTCAAAACATAGTCAGTAGGAAGAGTCGGTCTTTATGTAGTTAAGTCGGCATTGTGCCTTTTGTATTTAATTCCGATGCAATTTCTGTGTTTCTTCGTCAATAGGAAGGTCCAAGGGATACAGTAAACCTGAAGTAAAGCATCGTAATCTATAACGAGTGTCACAGGAATGGTTCTAAACATAGACAGTAGGAAGAGTCAGTCTTCTTGTAGTTAAGTCGGCATTGTGCCTTTTGTATTTAATTCCGATTCAATTTCTGTGTTTCAGCGTCAATAAGAAGGTCCAAGGGATACATTAAACCTGAAGTGAAGCATCGGAATCTATAACTAGTGTCACAGGAATGGTTCAAAACAAAGTCAGTAAGAAGACTCAATCTTCTTGTCCTTAAGTCGGCATTGTGCATTTTGTATTTAATTCCGATGCAATTTCTGTGTTTCATCGTCAAAAAGAAGGTCCAAGGGATACAGTAAACCTGAAGTGAAGCATCGTAATCTATAACGAGTGTCACAGGAATGGTTAAAAACATAGACAGTACGAAGAGTCAGTCTTCTTGTGCTTAAGTCTGCATTGTGCCTTTTGTATTTAATTCCGATTGAATTTCTGTGTTTCAGCGTCAATAAGAAGGTCCAAGGGATACAGTAAACCTGAAGTGAAGCATCGGAATCTATAACGAGTGTCACAGGAATGGTTCAAAACATAGACAGTAGGAAGAGTCAGTCTTCTTGTCCTTAAGTCGGCATTGTGCCTTTTGTATTTAGTTCCGATGCAATTTCTGTGTTTCATCGTTAATAAGAAGGTCCAAGGGATACAGTAAACCTGGAGTGTAGCATCGGAATCTATAACTAGTGTCACAGGAATGGTTCAAATCATAGATAGTAAGAAGAGTCAGTCTTCGTGTACTTAAGTCGGCATTTTGCCTTTTGTATTTAATTCCGATGCAATTTCTGTGTTTCATCGTCAATAAGAAGGTCCAAGGGATACAGTAAACCTGAAGTGAAGAATCGGAATCTATAACTAGTGTCACAGGAATGGTACAAAACATAGTCAGTAAGAAGAGTCAGTCTTCTTGTACTTATGTCGGCATTGTGCCTTTGCTATTTAATTCCGATGCAATTTCTGTGTTTCATCGTCAATAACAAGGTCCAAGGGGAACAGTAAACCTGGAGTGAAGCATCGGAATCTATAACTAGTGTCAATGGAATGGTTCAAAACATAGACAGTAAGAAGAGTCAGTCTTCTTGTACTTAAGTCGGCATTGTGCCTTTTGTATTTAATTCCGATGCAATTTCTGTGTTTCATCGTCAATAAGAAGGTCCAAGGGATACAGTAAACCTGGAGTGTAGCATCGGAATCTGTAACTAGTGTCACAGGAATGGTTCAAAACATAGACAGTAAGAAGAGTCAGTCTTCGTGTACTTAAGTCGGCATTTTGCATTTTGTATTCAATTCCGATGCAATTTCTATGTTTCATCATCAATAAGAAGGTCCAAGGTGTACAGTAAACCTCAAGTGAAGCATCGGAATCTATAACTAGTGTTACAGGAATGGTTCAAAACATAGTCAGTAAGAAGAGTCAGTCTCCTTGTACTTAAGTCGGCATTGTGACTTTTCTATTTAATTCCGATGCAATTTCTGTGTTTCATCGTCAATAACAAGGTCCAAGGGATACAGTAAACTTGGAGTGAAGCATAGGAATCTATAACTAATGTCAATGGAATGGTTCGAAACATAGACAGTAAGAAGAGTCAGTCTTCTTGTACTTAAGTCGGCATTGTGCCTTTAGTATTTAATTCTGATGCAATTTCTGTGTTTCATCGTCAATAAGAAGCTCCAAGGGATACAGTAAACCTCAAGTGAAGCATCGGTATCAGTATCTAGTGTCACAGGAATGGTTCAAAACATAGTAAGTAGGAAGAGTCGGTCTTCATGTACATAAGTCGGCATTGTGCCTTTTGTATTTAATTCCGATGCAATTTCTGTGTTTCATCGTCAATAAGAAGCTCCAAGGGATACAGTAAACCTCAAGTGAAGCATCGGAATCTATAACCGGTGTCACAGGAATGGTTCAAAACATAGACAGTAAGAAGAGTCAGTCCTCTTGTACTTATGTCGGCATTCTGCCTTTGGTTTTTAATTCCGAAGCCATTTCTGTGTTTCATCGTCAATAAGAAAGTCAGAGGGATACACTAAACCTGAAGTGAGGCTTCGGAATCTATAACTAGTGTCTCAGGAATGGTTCAAAACATAGTCAGTAGGAAGAGTCAGTCATCATGTAGTTAAGTCGATATTGTGCCATTTGTATTTAATTCCGTTGCAATTTCTGTGTTTCATCGTCAATAAGAAGGTCCAAGGGATACAGTAAACCTCAAGTGAAGCATCGGTACCAATAACTAGTGTCACAGGAATGGTTCAAAACATAGTCAGTAGGAAGAGTCGGTCTTCATGTACATAAGTCGGCATTGTGCCTTTTGTATTTAATTCCGATACAATTTCTGTGTTTCATCTTCAATTAGAAGGTCCACGGGATACAGTAAACCGCAAGTGAAGCATCGGTATCAATAACTAGTGTCACAGGAATGGTTCAAAACATAGTCAGTAGGAAGAGTCAGTCATCATGTAGTTAAGTCGATATTGTGCCTTTTGTATTTAATTCCGTTGCAATTTCTGTGTTTCATCGTCAATAAGAAGGATAAAGGGATACAGTAAACCTCAAGTGAAGCATCGGAATCTATAACTAGTGTCACAGGAATGGTTCAAAACATAGACTGTAAGAAGAGTCAGTCCTCTTGTACTTAAGTCTGCATTCTGCCTTTGGTTTTTAATTCCGAAGCCATTTCTGTGTTTCATCGTCAATAAGAAAGTCAGAGGGATACACTAAACCTGAAGTGAGGCTTCTGAATCTTCAACTAGTGTCACAGGAATGGTTCAAAACATAGTCAGTAGGAAGAGTCGGTCTTAATGTTTTTAAGTCGGCATTGTGCCTTTTGTATTTAATTCCGATGCAATTTCTGTGTTTCATCGTCAATAAGAAGGTCCAAGGGATACAGTAAACCTGGAGTGTAGCATCGGAATCTATAACAAGTGTCACAGGAATTGTTCAAATCATAGACAGTAAGAAGAGTCAGTCTTCGTGTACTTAATTCGGCATTTTGCCTTTTGTATTTAATTCCGATGCAATCTCTGTGTTTCATCGTCAATAAGAAGGTCCAATTGATGCAGTAAACCTGATGTGAAGCATCGGAATCTATAACTAGTGTCACAGGAATGGTTCAAAACATAGACAGTAGGAAGAGTCAGTCTTCTTGTCCTTAAGTCGGCATTGTGCCTTTTGTATTTAGTTCCGATGCAATTTCTGTGTTTCATCGTTAAAAAGAAGGTCCAAGGGATACAGTAAACCTGGAGTGTAGCATCGGAATCTATAACTAGTGTCACAGGAATGGTTCAAATCATAGATAGTAAGAAGAGTCAGTCTTCATGCACTTAAGTCGGCATTTTGCCTTATGTATTTAATTCCGATGCAATTTCTGTGTTTCATCGTCAATAAGAAGGTCCAAGGCATACAGTAAACCTGAAGTGAAGAATCGGAATCTATAACTAGTGTCACAGGAATGGTACAAATCATTGTCAGTAAGAAGAGTCAGTCTTCTTGTACTTATGTCGGCATTGTGCCTTTGCTATTTAATTCCGATGCAATTTCTGTGTTTCATCGTCAATAAGAAGGTCCAAGGGATACAGTAAACCTGGAGTGTAGCATCGGAATCTATAACTAGTGTGACAGGAATGGTTCAAATCATAGACAGTCAGAAGAGTCAGTCTTCGTGTACTTAATTCGGCATTTTGCCTTTTGTATTTAATTCCGATGCAATTTCTGTGTTTCATCGTCAATAAGAAGGTCCAAGGGATGCAGTAAAACTGAAGTGAAGCATCGGAATCTGTAACTAGTGTCACAGGAATGGTACAAAGCATAGTCAGTAGGAAGAGTCAGTCTTCTTGTACTTAAGTCGGCATTGTGCCTTTTCTATTTATTTCCGATCCAATGTCTGTGTTTCATCGTCAATAACAAGGTCCAAGGGAAACAGTAAACCTGGAGTGAAGCATCGGAATCTATAACTAGTGTCAATGGAATGGTTCAAAACATAGACAGTAAGAAGAGTCAGTCTTCTTGTACTTAAGTCGGCATTGTGCCTTTTGTATTTAATTCCGATGCAATTTCTGTGTTTCGTCGTCAATAAGAAGGTCCAAGGGATACAGTAAACCTGAAGTGAAGCATCGTAATCTATAATGAGTGTCACAGGAATGGTTCAAAACATAGACAGTAGGAAGAGTCAGTCTTCTTGTACTTAAGTCGGCAATGTGCCTTTTGTATTTAATTCCGATTGAATTTCTGTGTTTCAGCGTCAATAAGAAGGTCCAAGGGATACAGTAAACCTGAAGTGAAGCATCGGAATCTATAACGAGTGTCTCAGGAATGGTTCAAAACATAGACAGTAGGAGGAGTCAGTCTTCTTGTCCTTAAGTCGGCATTGTGCCTTTTGTATTTAGTTCCGATGCAATTTTTGTGTTTCATCGTTAATAAGAAGGTCCAAGGGATACAGTAAACCTGGAGTGTAGCATCGGAATCTATAACTAGTGTCACAGGAATGGTACAAAACATAGACAGTAAGAAGAGTCAGTCTTCTTGTACTTAAGTTGGCATTGTGCCTTTTGTATTTAATTCCGATGCAATTTCTGTGTTTCATCGTCAATAAGAAGGTCCAAGGGATACAGTAAACCTGAAGTGAAGCATCGGAATCTATAACTAGTGTCACACTAATGGTTCAAAGCAAAGTCAGTAGGAATAGTCAGTCTTCTTGTCCTTAAGTCGGCATTGTGCCTTTTGTATTTAATTCCGATGCAATTTCTGTGTTTCATCGTAAATAAGAAGGTCCAAGGGATACAGTAAACCTGGAGTGTAGCTTCGGCATCTGTAACTAGTGTCACAGGAATGGTTCAAAACATAGACAGTAAGAAGAGTCAGTCTTCGTGTACTTAAGTCGGCATTTTGCCTTTTGTATTTAATTCCGATGCAATTTCTATGTTTCATCATCAATAAGAAGGTCCAAGGGGTATAGTAAACCTGAAGTGAAGCATCGGAATCTATAACTGGTGTCACAGGAATGGTTCAAAACATAGTCAGTAAGAAGAGTCAGTCTTCTTGTACTTATGTCGGCATTGTGCCTTTTCTATTTAAATTCCAATGCAATTTCTGTGTTTCATCGTCAATAACAAGGTCCAAGGGATACAGTAAACCTGGAGTGAAGCATCGGAATCTATAACTAGTGTCACAACAATGGTTCAAAACATAGTCAGTAGGAAGAGTCGGTCTTTATGTAGTTAAGTCGGCATTGTGCCTTTTGTATTTAATTCCGATGCAATTTCTGTGTTTCTTCGTCAATAGGAAGGTCCAAGGGATACAGTAAACCTGAAGTAAAGCATCGTAATCTATAACGAGTGTCACAGGAATGGTTCTAAACATAGACAGTAGGAAGAGTCAGTCTTCTTGTAGTTAAGTCGGCATTGTGCCTTTTGTATTTAATTCCGATTCAATTTCTGTGTTTCAGCGTCAATAAGAAGGTCCAAGGGATACATTAAACCTGAAGTGAAGCATCGGAATCTATAACTAGTGTCACAGGAATGGTTCAAAACAAAGTCAGTAAGAAGACTCAATCTTCTTGTCCTTAAGTCGGCATTGTGCATTTTGTATTTAATTCCGATGCAATTTCTGTGTTTCATCGTCAAAAAGAAGGTCCAAGGGATACAGTAAACCTGAAGTGAAGCATCGTAATCTATAACGAGTGTCACAGGAATGGTTAAAAACATAGACAGTACGAAGAGTCAGTCTTCTTGTGCTTAAGTCTGCATTGTGCCTTTTGTATTTAATTCCGATTGAATTTCTGTGTTTCAGCGTCAATAAGAAGGTCCAAGGGATACAGTAAACCTGAAGTGAAGCATCGGAATCTATAACGAGTGTCACAGGAATGGTTCAAAACATAGACAGTAGGAAGAGTCAGTCTTCTTGTCCTTAAGTCGGCATTGTGCCTTTTGTATTTAGTTCCGATGCAATTTCTGTGTTTCATCGTTAATAAGAAGGTCCAAGGGATACAGTAAACCTGGAGTGTAGCATCGGAATCTATAACTAGTGTCACAGGAATGGTTCAAATCATAGATAGTAAGAAGAGTCAGTCTTCGTGTACTTAAGTCGGCATTTTGCCTTTTGTATTTAATTCCGATGCAATTTCTGTGTTTCATCGTCAATAAGAAGGTCCAAGGGATACAGTAAACCTGAAGTGAAGAATCGGAATCTATAACTAGTGTCACAGGAATGGTACAAAACATAGTCAGTAAGAAGAGTCAGTCTTCTTGTACTTATGTCGGCATTGTGCCTTTGCTATTTAATTCCGATGCAATTTCTGTGTTTCATCGTCAATAACAAGGTCCAAGGGGAACAGTAAACCTGGAGTGAAGCATCGGAATCTATAACTAGTGTCAATGGAATGGTTCAAAACATAGACAGTAAGAAGAGTCAGTCTTCTTGTACTTAAGTCGGCATTGTGCCTTTTGTATTTAATTCCGATGCAATTTCTGTGTTTCATCGTCAATAAGAAGGTCCAAGGGATACAGTAAACCTGGAGTGTAGCATCGGAATCTGTAACTAGTGTCACAGGAATGGTTCAAAACATAGACAGTAAGAAGAGTCAGTCTTCGTGTACTTAAGTCGGCATTTTGCATTTTGTATTCAATTCCGATGCAATTTCTATGTTTCATCATCAATAAGAAGGTCCAAGGTGTACAGTAAACCTCAAGTGAAGCATCGGAATCTATAACTAGTGTTACAGGAATGGTTCAAAACATAGTCAGTAAGAAGAGTCAGTCTCCTTGTACTTAAGTCGGCATTGTGACTTTTCTATTTAATTCCGATGCAATTTCTGTGTTTCATCGTCAATAACAAGGTCCAAGGGATACAGTAAACTTGGAGTGAAGCATAGGAATCTATAACTAATGTCAATGGAATGGTTCGAAACATAGACAGTAAGAAGAGTCAGTCTTCTTGTACTTAAGTCGGCATTGTGCCTTTAGTATTTAATTCTGATGCAATTTCTGTGTTTCATCGTCAATAAGAAGCTCCAAGGGATACAGTAAACCTCAAGTGAAGCATCGGTATCAATATCTAGTGTCACAGGAATGGTTCAAAACATAGTAAGTAGGAAGAGTCGGTCTTCATGTACATAAGTCGGCATTGTGCCTTTTGTATTTAATTCCGATGCAATTTCTGTGTTTCATCGTCAATAAGAAGCTCCAAGGGATACAGTAAACCTCAAGTGAAGCATCGGAATCTATAACCGGTGTCACAGGAATGGTTCAAAACATAGACAGTAAGAAGAGTCAGTCCTCTTGTACTTATGTCGGCATTCTGCCTTTGGTTTTTAATTCCGAAGCCATTTCTGTGTTTCATCGTCAATAAGAAAGTCAGAGGGATACACTAAACCTGAAGTGAGGCTTCGGAATCTATAACTAGTGTCTCAGGAATGGTTCAAAACATAGTCAGTAGGAAGAGTCAGTCATCATGTAGTTAAGTCGATATTGTGCCATTTGTATTTAATTCCGTTGCAATTTCTGTGTTTCATCGTCAATAAGAAGGTCCAAGGGATACAGTAAACCTCAAGTGAAGCATCGGTACCAATAACTAGTGTCACAGGAATGGTTCAAAACATAGTCAGTAGGAAGAGTCGGTCTTCATGTACATAAGTCGGCATTGTGCCTTTTGTATTTAATTCCGATACAATTTCTGTGTTTCATCTTCAATTAGAAGGTCCACGGGATACAGTAAACCGCAAGTGAAGCATCGGTATCAATAACTAGTGTCACAGGAATGGTTCAAAACATAGTCAGTAGGAAGAGTCAGTCATCATGTAGTTAAGTCGATATTGTGCCTTTTGTATTTAATTCCGTTGCAATTTCTGTGTTTCATCGTCAATAAGAAGGATAAAGGGATACAGTAAACCTCAAGTGAAGCATCGGAATCTATAACTAGTGTCACAGGAATGGTTCAAAACATAGACTGTAAGAAGAGTCAGTCCTCTTGTACTTAAGTCTGCATTCTGCCTTTGGTTTTTAATTCCGAAGCCATTTCTGTGTTTCATCGTCAATAAGAAAGTCAGAGGGATACACTAAACCTGAAGTGAGGCTTCTGAATCTTCAACTAGTGTCACAGGAATGGTTCAAAACATAGTCAGTAGGAAGAGTCGGTCTTAATGTTTTTAAGTCGGCATTGTGCCTTTTGTATTTAATTCCGATGCAATTTCTGTGTTTCTTCGTCAATAAGAAGGTCCAAGGGATACAGTAAACCTGAAGTAAAGCATCGAAATCTATAACGAGTGTCACAGGAATGGTTCTAAACATAGACAGTAGGAAGAGTCAGTCTTCTTGTACTTAAGTCGGCATTGTACCTTTTGTATTTAATTCCGATTCAATTTCTGTGTTTCAGCGTCAATAAGAAGGTCCAAGGGATACATTAAACCTGAAGTGAAACATTGGAATCTATAACTAGTGTCACAGGAATGGTTCAAAACAAAGTCAGTAAGAAGACTCAATCTTCTTGTCCTTATGTCGGCATTGTGCCTTTTGTATTTAATTCCGATGCAATTTCTGTGTTTCATCGTCAATAAGAAGGTCCAAGGGATACAGTAAACCTGGAGTGTAGCATCGGAATCTATAAGAAGTGTCACAGGAATTGTTCAAATCATAGACAGTAAGAAGAGTCAGTCTTCGTGTACTTAATTCGGCATTTTGCCTTTTGTATTTAATTCCGATGCAATCTCTGTGTTTCATCGTCAATAAGAAGGTCCAATTGATGCAGTAAACCTGATGTGAAGCATCGGAATCTATAACTAGTGTCACAGGAATGGTTCAAAACATAGACAGTAGGAAGAGTCAGTCTTCTTGTCCTTAAGTCGGCATTGTGCTTTTTGTATTTAGTTCCGATGCAATTTCTGTGTTTCATCGTTAATAAGAAGGTCCAAGGGATACAGTAAACCTGGAGTGTAGCATCGGAATCTATAACTAGTGTCACAGGAATGGTTCAAATCATAGATAGTAAGAAGAGTCAGTCTTCTTGTACTTAAGTCGGCAATGTGCCTTTTGTATTTAATTCCGATGCAATTTCTGTGTTTCATCGTCAATAAGAAGGTCCAAGGCATACAGTAAACCTGAGGTGAAGAATCGGAATCTATAACTAGTGTCACAGGAATGGTTCAAAACATAGACAGTAGGAAGAGTCAGTCTTCTTGTCCTTAAGTCGGCATTGTGCTTTTTGTATTTAGTTCCGATTCAATTTCTGTGTTTCAGCGTCAATAAGAAGGTCCAAGGGATACATTAAACCTGAAGTGAAACATTGGAATCTATAACTAGTGTCACAGGAATGGTTCAAAACAAAGTCAGTAAGAAGACTCAATCTTCTTGTCCTTAAGTCGGCATTGTGCCTTTTGTATTTAATTCCGATGAAATTTCTGTGTTTCATCGTCAATAAGAAGGTCCAAGGCATACAGTAAACCTGAGGTGAAGAATCGGAATCTATAACTAGTGTCACAGGAATGGTACAAAACATTGTCAGTAAAAGAGTCAGTCGTCTTGTACTTATGTCGGCATTGTGCCTTTGCTATTTAATTCCGATGCAATTTCTGTGTTTCATCGTCAATAAGAAGGTCCAAGGGATACAGTAAACCTGGAGTGTAGCATCGGAATCTATAACTAGTGTGACAGGAATGGTTCAAATCATAGACAGTCAGAAGAGTCAGTCTTCGTGTACTTAATTCGGCATTTTGCCTTTTGTATTTAATTCCGATGCAATTTCTGTGTTTCATCGTCAATAAGAAGGTCCAAGGGATGCAGTAAACCTGAAGTGAAGCATCGGAATCTATAACTAGTGTCACAGGAATGGTACAAAGCATAGTCAGTAAGAAGAGTCAGTCTTCTTGTACTTATGTCGGCATTGTGCCTTTTCTATTTAATTCCGATCCAATGTCTGTGTTTCATCGTCAATAACAAGGTCCAAGGGAAACAGTAAACCTGGAGTGAAGCATCGGAATCTATAACTAGTGTCAATGGAATGGTTCAAAACATAGACAGTAAGAAGAGTCAGTCTTCTTGTACTTAAGTCGTGATTGTGCCTTTTGTATTTAATTCCGATGCAATTTCTGTGTTTCATCGTCAATAAGAAGGTCCAAGGGATACAGTAAACCTGAAGTGAAGCATCGTAATGTATAATGAGTGTCACAGGAATGGTTCAAAACATAGACAGTAGGAAGAGTCAGTCTTCTTGTACTTAAGTCGGCAATGTGCCTTTTGTATTTAGTTCCGATGCAATTTTTGTGTTTCATCGTTAATAAGAAGGTCCAAGGGATACAGTAAACCTGGAGTGTAGCATCGGAATCTATAACTAGTGTCACAGGAATGGTTCAAAACATAGTCAGTAGGAAGAGTCGGTCTTTATGTAGTTAAGTCGGCATTGTGCCTTTTGTATTTAATTCCGATGCAATTTCTGTGTTTCTTCGTCAATAGGAAGGTCCAAGGGATACAGTAAACCTGAAGTTTAGCATCGTAATCTATAACGAGTGTCACAGGAATGGTTCAAATCATTGACAGTAAGAAGAGTTAGTCTTCGTGTACTTAAGTCGGCATTTTGCCTTTTGTATTTAATTCCGATGAATTTCTGTGTTTCACCGTCAATAAGAAGGTCCAAGGGATGCAGTAAACCTGAAGTGAAGCATCGGAATCTATAACTAGTGTCACAGGAATGGTACAAAACATAGTCAGTAAGAAGAGTCAGTCTTCTTGTACTTAAGTTGGCATTGTGCCTTTTCTATTTAATTCCGATGCAATTTCTGTGTTTCATCGTCAATAAGAAGTTCCAAGGGATACAGTAAACCTGAAGTGAAGCATCGGAATCTATAACTAGTGTCACACTAATGGTTCAAAGCAAAGTCAGTAGGAATAGTCAGTCTTCTTGTCCTTAAGTCGGCATTGTGCCTTTTGTATTTAATTCCGATGCAATTTCTGTGTTTCATCGTAAATAAGAAGGTCCAAGGGATACAGTAAACCTGGAGTGTAGCTTCGGCATCTGTAACTAGTGTCACAGGAATGGTTCAATACATAGACAGTAAGAAGAGTCAGTCTTCGTGTACTTAAGTCGGCATTTTGCCTTTTGTATTTAATTCCGATGCAATTTCTATGTTTCATCATCAATAAGAAGGTCCAAGGGGTATAGTAAACCTGAAGTGAAGCATCGGAATCTATAACTGGTGTCACAAGAATGGTTCAAAACATAGTCAGTAAGAAGAGTCAGTCTTCTTGTACTTATGTCGGCATTGTGCCTTTTCTATTTAATTCCAATGCAATTTCTGTGTTTCATCGTCAATAACAAGGTCCAAGGGATACAGTAAACCAGGAGTGAAGCATCGGAATTTATAACTAGTGTCAATGGAGTGGTTCAAAACATAGACAGTAAGAAGAGTCAGTCATCTTGTACTAAAGTCGGCAGTGTGCCTATTGTATTTAATTCCGATGCAATTTCTGTTTTTCATCGTCAACAAGAAGGTCAGAGGGATACAGCAAACCTGAAGTGAAGCATCGGAATCTATAGCTAGTGTCACAGGAATGGTTCGAACATAGTCAGTAAGAAGAGTCAGTCTTCTTGTACTTAAGTCGGCATTGTGCTTTTTGTATTTAATTCCGATGCAATTTCTGTGTTTCATTGTCAATAAGAAGGACGAAGGGATACAGTAAACCTGAAGTGAAGCGTCGTAATCTATAACGAGTGTCACAGGAATGGTTCAAATCATAGACAGTAGGAAGAGTCAGACTTCTTGTACTTAAGTCGGCATTGTGCCTTTTGCATTTAATTCCGATTAAATTTCTGTGTTTCAGCGTCAATAAGAAGGTCCAAGGGATACAGTAAACCTGAAGTGAAGCATCGGAATCTATAACTAGTGTCAATGGAATGGTTCAAAACATAGACAGTAAGAAGAGTCAGTCTTCTTGTACTTAAGTCGGCATTGTGCCTTTTGTATTTAATTCCGATGCAATTTCTGTGTTTCATCGTTAATAAGAAGGTCCAAGGGATACAGTAAACCTGGAGTGCAGCATCGGAATCTATAACTAGTGTCACAGGAATGGTTCAAATCATAGATAGTAAGAAGAGTCAGTCTTCGTGTACTTAAGTCGGCATTTTGCCTTTTGTATTTAATTCCGATGCAATTTCTGTGTTTCAGCGTCAATAAGAAGGTCCAAGGGATACAGTAAACCTGAAGTGAAGAATCGGAATCTATAACTAGTGTCACAGGAATGGTACAAAACATAGTCAGTAAGAAGAGTCAGTCTTCTTGTACTTAAGTCGGCATTGTGCCTTTTGTATTTTGTACCGACGCAATTTCTGTGTTTCATCGTTAATAAGAAGGTCCAAGGAATACAGTAAACCTGGAGTGTAGCATCGGAATCTATAACTAGTGTCACAGGAATGGTTCAAATCATAGATAGTAAGAAGAGTCAGTCTTCGTGTACTTAAGTCGGCATTTTGCCTTTTGTATTTAATTCTGATGCAATTTCTGTGTTTCATCGTCAATAAGAAGGTCCAAGGGATACAGTAAACCTGAAGTGAAGAATCGGAATCTATAACTAGTGTCACAGGAATGGTACAAAACATAGTCAGTAAGAAGAGTCAGTCTTCTTGTACTTATGTCGGCATTGTGCCTTTGCTATTTAATTCCGATGCAATTTCTGTGTTTCATCGTCAATAAGAAGGACCAAGGGATACAGTAAACCTCAAGTGAAGCATCGGAATCTATAACTAGTGTCACAGAAATGGTTCAAAACATAGACAGTAAGTAGAGTCAGTCCTCTTGTACTTTAGTCGAAATTGTGCCTTTTGTTTTTAATTCCGAAGCCATTTCTGTGTTTCATAGTCAATAAGAAAGTCAGAGGGATCCACTAAACCTGAAGTAAGGCTTCGGAATCTATAACTAGTGTCACAGGAATGGTTCAAAACATAGTCAGTAGGAAGAGTCGGTTTTTATGTGGTTAAGTCGGCATTGTGCATTTTGTATTTAATTCCGATGCAATTTCTGTGTTTCTTCGTCAATAGGAAGGTCCAAGGGATACAGTAAACCTGAAGTAAAGCATCGTAATCTATAACGAGTGTCACAGGAATGGTTCTAAACATAGACAGTAGGAAGAGTCAGTCTTCTTGTACTTAAGTCGGCATTGTGCCTTTTGTATTTAATTCCGATTCAATTTCTGTGTTTCAGCGTCAATAAGAAGGTCCAAGGGATACATTAAACCTGAAGTGAAGCATCGGAATCTATAACTAGTGTCACAGGAATGGTACAAACCAAAGTCAGTAAGAAGACTCAATCTTCTTGTCCTTAAGTCGGCATTGTGCCTTTTGTATTTAATGCCGATGCAATTTCTGTGTTTCATCGTCAATAAGAAGGTCCAAGGGATACAGTAAACCTGGAGTGTAGCATCGGAATCTATAACTAGTGTCACAGGAGTGGTTCAAATCATTGACAGTAAGAAGAGTCAGTCTTTGTGTACTTAAGTCGGCAATTTGCCTTTTGTATTTAATTCCGATGAATTTCTGTGTTTCATCGTCAATAAGAAGGTCCAAGGGATGCAGTAAACCTGAAGTGAAGCATCGGAATCTATAACTACTGTCACAGGAATGGTACAAAACATAGTCAGTAAGAAGAGTCAGTCTTCTTGTACATAAGTCGGCATTGTGCTTTTCTATTTAATTCCGATGCAATTTCTGTGTTTCATCGTCAATAATAAGGTCCAAGGCAAACAGTAAACCTGGAGTGAAGCATCGGAATCTATAACTAGTGTCAATGGAATGGTTCAAAACATAGACAATAAGAAGAGTCAGTCTTCTTGTACTTATGTCGGCATCGTGCCTTTTGTATTTAATTCCGATGCAATTTCTGTGTTTCATCGTCAATACGAACATCCAAGGGATACGGTAAACCTGGAGTGAAGCATCGGACTCTATAACTGGTGTCACAGGAATGGTTCAAAACATAGACAGTTAGAAGAGTCAGTCTTGTTGTACTTAAGTCGGCATTGTGCCTTTTGTATTTAATTCCGATGCAATTTCTGTGTTTCATCGTCAATAAGAAGGTCCAAGGGATACAGTTAACCTCAAGTGAAACATCGGAATCTACAACTAGTGTCACAGGAATGGTTCAAAACATAGTCAGTAGGAAGTGTCGGTCTTCATGTACTTAAGTCGGCATTGTGCCTTTGGTATTTAATACCGATACAATTTTTGTGTTTCATCGTCAATAAGAAGGTCTAAGGGATACAGTAAACCTCAAGTGAAGCATCGGTACCAATAACTAGTGTCACAGGAATGGTACTAAACATAGTCAGTAGGAAGAGTCGGTCTTCATGTACATAAGTCGGCATTGTGCCTTTTGTATTTAATTCCGATGCAATTTCTGTGTTTCATCGTCAATAAGAAGGTCCAAGGGATACAGTAAACCTGAAGTGAAGCATCGGAATCTATAACTAGTGTCACAGGAATGGTTCAAAACAAAGTCAGTAAGAAGAGTCAATCTTCCTGTCCTTAAGTCGGCATTGTGCCTTTTGTATTTAATTCCGATGCAATTTCTGTGTTTCATCGTCAATAAGATGGTCCAAGGGATACAGTAAACCTGGAGTGTAGCATCGGAATCTATAACTAGTGTCACACTAATGGTTCAAAACAAAGTCAGTAGGAATAGTCAGTCTTCTGGTCCTTAAGTCGGCATTGTGCCTTTTGTATTTCATTCCGATGCAATTTCTGTGTTTCATCGTCAATAAGAAGGTCCAAGGGATACAGTAAACCTGGAGTGTAGCATCGGAATCTGTAACTAGTGTCACAGGAATGGTTCAAAACATAGACGGTAAGAAGAGTCAGTCTTCGTGTACTTAAGTCGGCATTTTGCCTTTTGTATTTAATTCCGATGCAATTTCTATGTTTCATCATCAATAAGAAGGTTCAAGCGGTACAGTAAACCTGAAGGGAAGCATCGAAATCTATAACTAGTGTCAAAGGAATGGTTCAAAACATAGTCAGTAAGAAGAGTCAGTCTTCTTGTACTTAAGTCGGCATTGTGCCTTTAGTATTTAATTCTGATGCAATTTCTGTGTTTCAACGTCAATAAGAAGCTCCAAGGGATACAGTAAACCTCAAGTGAAGCATCGGTATCAATAACTAGTGTCACAGGAATGGTTCAAAACATAGTAAGTAGGAAGAGTCGGTCTTCATGTACTTAAGTCAGCATTGTGCCTTTTCTATTTAATTCAGATGCTATTTCTGTGTTTCATCGTCAATAACAACGTCCAAGGGATACAGTAAACCTGGAGTGAAGCATCGGAATCTATAACTAGTGTCAATGGAATGGTTCATAACATAGACAGTAAGAAGAGTCAGTCCTCTTGTACTTATGTCGGCATTCTGCCTTTGGTTTTTAATTCCGAAGCCATATCTGTGTTTCATCGTCAATAAGAAAGTCAGAGGGATACACTAAAACTGAAGTGAGGCTTCGGAATCTATAACTAGTGTCTCAGGAATGGTTCAAAACATAGTCAGTAGGAAGAGTCAGTCATCATGTAGTTAAGTCGATATTGTGCCTTTTGTATTTAATTCCGTTGCAATTTCTGTGTTTCATCGTCAATAAGAAGGTCCAAGGGATACAGTAAACCTCAAGTGACGCATCGGTACCAATAACTAGTGTCACAGGAATGGTTCAAAACATAGTCAGTAGGAAGAGTCGGTCTTCATGTACATAAGTCGGCATTGTGCCTTTTGTATTTAATTCCGATACAATTTCTGTGTTTCATCTTCAATTAGAAGGTCCACGGGATACAGTAAACCGCAAGTGAAGCATCGGTATCAATAACTAGTGTCACAGGAATGGTTCAAAACATAGTCAGTAGGAAGAGTCAGTCATCATGTAGTTAAGTCGATATATTGCCTTTTGTATTTAATTCCGTTGCATTTTCTGTGTTTCATCGTCACTAAGAAGGATAAAGGGATACAGTAAACCTCAAGTGAAGCATCGGAATCTATAACTAGTGTCACAGGAATGGTTCAAAACATAGACAGTAAGAAGAGTCAGTCCTCTTGTACTTAAGTCTGCATTCTGCCTTTGGTTTTTAATTCCGAGGCCATTTCTGTGTTTCAACGTCAATAAGAAAGTCAGAGGGATACACTAAACCTGAAGTGAGGCTTCGGAATCTATAACTAGTGTCACAGGAATGGTTCAAAACATAGTCAGTAGGAAGAGTCGGTCTTAATGTTTTTAAGTCGGCATTGTGCCTTTTGTATTTAATTCCGATGCAATTTCTGTGTTTCTTCGTCAATAAGAAGGTCCAAGGGATACAGTAAACCTGAAGTAAAGCATCGAAATCTATAACGAGTGTCACAGGAATGGTTCTAAACATAGACAGTAGGAAGAGTCAGTCTTCTTGTACTTAAGTCGGCATTGTACCTTTTGTATTTAATTCCGATTCAATTTCTGTGTTTCAGCGTCAATAAGAAGGTCCAAGGGATACATTAAACCTGAAGTGAAACATTGGAATCTATAACTAGTGTCACAGGAATGGTTCAAAACAAAGTCAGTAAGAAGACTCAATCTTCTTGTCCTTAAGTCGGCATTGTGCCTTTTGTATTTAATTCCGATGCAATTTCTGTGTTTCATCGTCAATAAGAAGGTCCAAGGGATACAGTAAACCTGGAGTGTAGCATCGGAATCTATAACAAGTGTCACAGGAATGGTTCAAATCACAGACAGTAAGAAGAGTCAGTCTTCGTGTACTTAATTCGGCATTTTGCCTTTTGTATTTAATTCCGATGCAATCTCTGTGTTTCATCGTCAATAAGAAGGTCCAAGGGATGCAGTAAACCTGATGTGAAGCATCGGAATCTATAACTAGTGTCACAGGAATGGTTCAAAACATAGACAGTAGGAAGAGTCAGTGTTCTTGTCCTTAAGTCGGCATTGTGCCTTTTGTATTTAGTTCCGATGCAATTTCTGTGTTTCATCGTTAATAAGAAGGTCCAAGGGATACAGTAAACCTGGAGTGTAGCATCGGAATCTATAACTAGTGTCACAGGAATGGTTCAAATCATAGATAGTAAGAAGAGTCAGTCTTCATGTACTTAAGTCGGCATTTTGCCTTATGTATTTAATTCCGATGCAATTTCTGTGTTTCATCGTCAATAAGAAGGTCCAAGGGATACAGTAAACCTGAAGTGAAGAATCGGAATCTATAACTAGTGTCACAGGAATGGTACAAAACATAGTCAGTAAGAATAGTCAGTCTTCTTGTACTTATGTCGGAATTGTGCCTTTGCTATTTAATTCCGATGCAATTTCTGTGTTTCATCGTCAATAAGAAGGTCCAACGGATACAGTAAACCGCAAGTGAAGCATCGGTATCAATAACTAGTGTCACAGGAATGGTTCAAATCATAGTCAGTAGGAAGAGTCAGTCATCATGTAGTTAAGTCGGCATTGTGCCTTTTGTATTTAATTCCGATGCAATTTCTGTGTTTCTTCGTCAATAGGAAGGTCCAAGGGATACAGTAAACCTGAAGTAAAGCATCGTAATCTATAACGAGTGTCACAGGAATGGTTCTAAACATAGACAGTAGGAAGAGTCAGTCTTCTTGTACTTAAGTCGGCATTGTGCCTTTTGTATTTAATTCCGATTCAATTTCTGTGTTTCAGCGTCAATAAGAAGGTCCAAGGGATACATTAAACCTGAAGTGAAGCATCGGAATCTATAACTAGTGTCACAGGAATGGTTCAAACCAAAGTCAGTAAGAAGACTCAATCTTCTTGTCCTTAAGTCGGCATTGTGCCTTTTGTATTTAATGCCGATGCAATTTCTGTGTTTCATCGTCAATAAGAAGGTCCAAGGGATACAGTAAACCTGGAGTGTAGCATCGGAATCTATAACTAGTGTCACAGGAGTGGTTCAAATCATTGACAGTAAGAAGAGTCAGTCTTCGTGTACTTAAGTCGGCAATTTGCCTTTTGTATTTAATTCCGATGAATTTCTGTGTTTCATCGTCAATAAGAAGGTCCAAGAGATACAGTTAACCTCAAGTGAAACATCAGAATCTATAACTAGTGTCACAGGAATGGTTCAAAACATAGTCAGTAGGAAGAGTCGGTCTTCATGTACTTAAGTCGGCATTGTGCGTTTTGTATTTAATTCCGATGCAATTTCTGTGTTTCATCGTCAATACGAAGGTCCAAGGGATCCAGTAAACCTGAAGTGAAGCATCGGAATCTATAACTAGTGTCACAGGAATGGTTCAAAACATAGGCAGTAGGAAGAGTCAGTCGTCTTGTACTTAAGTCGGCATTGTGCCTTTTGTATTTAATTCCGATGCAATTTCTGTGTTTCATCGTCAACAAGAAGGTCCAAGGGATACAGAAAACCTGAAGTGAAGCATCGGAATCTATAACTAGTGTCACACTAATGGTTCAAAACAAAGTCAGTAGGAATAGTCAGTCTTCTGGTCCTTAAGTCGGCACTGTGCCTTTTGTATTTAATTCCGATGCAATTTCTGTGTTTCATCGTCAATAAGAAGGTCCAAGGGATATAGAAATCCTGGAGTGTAGCATCAGAATCTGTAACTAGTGTCACAGGAATGGTTCAAAACATAGACTGTAAGAAGAGTCAGTCTTCGTGTACTTAAGTCGGCATTTTGCCTTTTGTATTTAATTCCGATGCAATTTCTATGTTTCATCATCAATAAGAAGGTTCAAGGGGTACAGTAAACCTGAAGGGAAGCATCGAAATCTATAACTAGTGTCACAGGAATGGTTCAAAACATAGTCAGTAAGAAGACGCAGTCTTCTTGTACTTAAGTCGGCATTGTGCCTTTTCTATTTAATTCCGCTGCAATTTCTGTGTTTCATCGTCAATAACAAGGTCCAAGGGAGACAGTAAACCTGGAGTGAAGCTTCGGAATCTATAACTAGTGTCAATGGAATGGTTCAAAACATAGACAGTAAGAAGAGTCAGTCTTCTTGTACTTAAGTCGGCATTGTGCCTATTGTATTTAATTCCGATGCAATTTCTGTGCTTCATCGTCAACAAGAAGGTCAGAGGGTTACAGTAAACCTGAAGTGAAGCATCGGTATCAATAACTAGTGTCACAGGAATGGTTCAAAACATAGTCAGTAGGAAGAGTCGGTCTTCATGTACTTAAGTCACCATTGTGCATTTTGTATTTAATTCCGATGTAATTTCTGTGTTTCATCGTCAATAAGAAGGTCCAAGGGATACAGTAAACCTCAAGTATAGCATCGGAATCTATAACCAGTGTCACTGGAATGGTTCTAAACTTAGACAGTAAGAAGAGTCAGTCCTCTTGTACTTAAGTCGGCATTGTGCCTTTTGTATTTAATTCCGATGCAATTTCTGTGTTTCATTGTCAATAAGAAGGTCCAAGGGATACAGTTAACCTCAAGTTAAACATCGGAATCTATAACTAGTGTCACAGGAATGGTTCAAAACATAGTCAGTAGGAAGAGTCGGTCTTCATGTACTTAAGTCGGCATTGTGCATTTTGTATTTAATTCCGATGCAATTTCTGTGTTTCATCGTCAATAAGAAGGTCCAAGGGATACAGTAAACCTGAAGTGAGGCATCGGAATCTATAACTAGTGTCACAGGAATGGTTCAAAACATAATCAGTATTAAGAGTCGGTCTTCATGTACTTAAGTCGGCATTGTGCCTTTTGTATTTAATTCCGATGCAATTTCTGTGTTTCATCGTTAATAAGAAGGTCCAAGGGATACAGTAAACCTGAAGTAAAGCATCGTAATCTATAACGACTGTCACAGGAATGGTTCAAAACATAGACAGTAGGAAGAGTCAGTCTTCTTGTACTTAAGTCGGCATTGTGCATTTTGTATTTAATTCCGATTCAATTTCTGTGTTTCAGCGTCAATAAGAAGGTCCAAGGGATACAGTAAACCTGAAGTGAAGCATCGGAATCTATAACTAGTGTCACAGGAATGGTTCAAAACAAAGTCAGTAAGAAGAGTCAATCTTCTTGTCCTTAAGTCGGCATTGTGCCTTTTGTATTTAATTCTGATGCAATTCCTGTGTTTCATCGTCAATAAGATGGTCCAAGGGATACAGTAAACCTGGAGTGTAGCATCGGAATCTATAACTAGTGTCACAGGAATGTTTGAAATCATAGACAGTAAGAAGAGTCAGTCTTCGTGTACTTAAGTCGGCATTTTGCCTTTTGTATTTAATTCCGATGCAATTTCTGTGTTTCATCGTCAATAAGAAGCTCCAAGGGATACAGTAAACCTGAAGTGAAGCATCGGAATCTATAACTAGTGTTACAGGAATGGTTCAAATCAGAGTCAGTAAGAAGAGTCAGTCCTCTTGTACTTAAGTCGGCATTGTGCCTTTTCTATTTAATTCCGATGCAATTTCTGTGTTTCATCGTCAATAAGAAGGTCCAAGGGATACAGTAAACCTGGAGTGTAGCATCGGAATCTGTAACTAGTGTCACAGGAATGGTTCAAAACATACACAGTAAGAAGAGTCAGTCTTCGTGTACTTAAGTCGGCATTTTGCCTTTTGTATTTAATTCCGATTCATTTTCTATGTTTCATCGTCAATAAGAAGGTCCAAGGGGTACAGTAAACCTGAAGTGAAGCATCGGAATCTATAACTAGAGTCTCAGGAATGGTTCAAAACATAGTCAGTAAGAAGAGTCAGTCTTCTTGTACTTAAGTCGGCATTGTGCCTTTTCTATTTTATTCCGATGCTATTTCTGTGTTTCATCGTCAATAACAAGGTCCAAGGGATACAGTAAACCTGGAGTGAAGCATCGGAATCTATAACTAGTGTCAATGGAATGGTTCGAAACATAGACAGTAAGAAGAGTAAGTCTTCTTGTACTTAAGTCGGCATTGTGCCTATTGTATTTAATTCCGATGCAATTTCTGTGTTTCATCGTCAACAAGAAGGTCAGAGGGATACAGTAAACCTGAAGTGAAGCATCGGAATCTATAGCTAGTGTTACAGGAATGGTTCAAACATAGTCATTAAGAAGAGTCAGTCTTCTTGTTCTTAAGTCGGCATTGTGCTTTATGTTTTTAATTCCGAAGCAATTCCTGTGTTTCATTGTCAATAAGAAAGTCCAAGGGATACAGTAAACCTGGAGGGAAGCATCGGAATCTATAACTAGTGTCACAGGAATGGTTCAAAACATAGTCAGTTGGAAGAGTCGGTCTTCATGTACTTAAGTGGGCATTGTGCCTTTTGTATTTAATACCGATACAAATTTTGTGTTTCATCGTCAATAAGAAGGTCCAAGGGATACAGTAAGCCTCAAGTGAAGCATCGGTATCAATAACTAGTGTCACAGGAATGGTTCAAAGTATAGTCAGTAGGAAGAGTCGGTCTTCATGTACTTAAGTCGGCATTGAGCCTTTTGTATTTAATTACGATGCAATTTCTGTGTTTCATCGTCAATAAGAAGGTCCAAGGGATACAGTAAACCTGAAGTAAAGCATCGTAATCTATAACGAGTGTCACAGGAATGGTTCAAATCATAGACAGTAGGAAGAGTCAGTCTTCTTGTACTTAAGTCGGCATTGTGCCTTTTGTATTTAATTCCGATGCAATTTCTGAGTTTCATCGTCAATAAGAAGGACCAAGGGATATAGAAATCCTGGAGTGTAGCATCAGAATCTGTAACTAGTGTCACAGGAATGGTTCAAAACATAGACAGTAAGAAGAGTCAGTCTTCGTGTACTTAAGTCGGCATTTTGCCTTTTGTATTTAATTCCGATGCAATTTCTATGTTTCATCATCAATAAGAAGGTTCAAGGGGTACAGTAAACCTGAAGGGAAGCATCGAAATCTATAACTAGTGTCACAGGAATGGTTCAAAACATAGTCAGTAAGAAGACTCAGTCTTCTTGTACTTAAGTCGGCATTGTGCCTTTTCTATTTAATTCCGCTGCAATTTCTGTGTTTCATCGTCAATAACAAGGTCCAAGGGAGACAGTAAACCTGGAGTGAAACTTCGGAATCTATAACTAGTGTCAATGGAATGGTTCAAAACATAGACAGTAAGAAGAGTCATTCTTCTTGTACTTAAGTCGGCATTGTGCCTTTTGTATTTAATTCCGATGCAATTTCTGTGTTTCATCGTCAACAAGAAGGTCCAAGGGATACAGAAAACCTGAAGTGAAGCATCGGAATCTATAACTAGTGTCACACTTATGGTTCAAAACAAAGTCAGTAGGAATAGTCAGTCTTCTGGTCCTTAAGTCGGCATTGTGCCTTTTGTATTTAATTCCGACGCAATTTCTGTGTTTCATCGTCAATAAGAAGGTCCAAGGGATATAGAAATCCTGGAGTGTAGCATCAGAATCTGTAACTAGTGTCACAGGAATGGTTCAAAACATAGACAGTAAGAAGAGTCAGTCTTCGTGTACTTAAGTCGGCATTTTGCCTTTTGTATTTAATTCCGATGCAATTTCTATGTTTCATCATCAATAAGAAGGTTCAAGGGGTACAGTAAACCTAAAGGGAAGCATCGAAATCTATAACTAGTGTCACAGGAATGGTTCAAAACATAGTCAGTAAGAAGACTCAGTCTTCTTGTACTTAAGTCGGCATTGTGCTTTTTCTATTTAATTCCGCTGCAATTTCTGTGTTTCATCGTCAATAACAAGGTCCAAGGGAGACAGTAAACCTGGAGTGAAGCTTCGGAATCTATAACTAGTGTCAATGGAATGGTTCAAAACATAGACAGTAAGAAGAGTCAGTCTTCTTGTACTTAAGTCGGCATTGTGCCTATTGTATTTAATTCCGATGCAATTTCTGTGCTTCATCGTCAACAAGAAGGTCAGAGGGTTACAGTAAACCTGAAGTGAAGCATCGGTATCAATAACTAGTGTCACAGGAATGGTTCAAAACATAGTCAGTAGGAAGAGTCGGTCTTCATGTACTTAAGTCGGCATTGTGCATTTTGTATTTAATTCCGATGTAATTTCTGTGTTTCATCGTCAATAAGAAGGTCCAAGGGATACAGTAAACCTCAAGTATAGCATCGGAATCTATAACCAGTGTCACAGGAATGGTTCTAATCTTAGACAGTAAGAAGAGTCAGTCCTCTTGTACTTAAGTCGGCGTTGTGCCTTTTGTATTTAATTCCGATGCAATTTCTGTGTTTCATTGTCAATAAGAAGGTCCAAGGGATACAGTTAACCTCAAGTTAAACATCGGAATCTATAACTAGTGTCACAGGAATGGTTCAAAACATAGTCAGTAGGAAGAGTCGGTCTTCATGTACTTAAGTCGGCATTGTGCATTTTGTATTTAATTCCGATGCAATTTCTGTGTTTCATCGTCAATAAGAAGGTCCAAGGGATACAGTAAACCTGAAGTGAGGCATCGGAATCTATAACTAGTGTCACAGGAATGGTTCAAAACATAATCAGTATTAAGAGTCGGTCTTCATGTACTTAAGTCGGCATTGTGCCTTTTGTATTTAATTCCGATGCAATTTCTGTGTTTCATCGTTAATAAGAAGGTCCAAGGGATACAGTAAACCTGAAGTAAAGCATCGTAATCTATAACGACTATCACAGGAATGGTTCAAAACATAGACAGTAGGAAGAGTCAGTCTTCTTGTACTTAAGTCGGCATTGTGCTATTTGTATTTAATTCCGATTCAATATTTGTGTTTCAGCGTCAATAAGAAGGTCCAAGGGATACAGTAAACCTGAAGTGAAGCATCGGAATCTATAACTAGTGTCACAGGAATGGTTCAAAACAAAGTCAGTAAGAAGAGTCAATCTTCTTGTCCTTAAGTCGGCATTGTGCCTTTTGTATTTAATTCCGATGCAATTTCTGTGTTTCATCGTCAATAAGAAGCTCCAAGGGATACAGTAAACCTGAAGTGAAGCATCGGAATCTATAACTAGTGTTACAGGAATGGTTCAAATCAGAGTCAGTAAGAAGAGTCAGTCCTCTTGTACTTAAGTCGGCATTGTGCCTTTTCTATTTAATTCCGATGCAATTTCTGTGTTTCATCGTCAATAAGAAGGTCCAAGGGATACAGTAAACCTGGAGTGTAGCATCGGAATCTGTAACTAGTGTCACAGGAATGGTTCAAAACATAGACAGTAAGAAGAGTCAGTCTTCGTGTACTTAAGTCGGCATTTTGCCTTTTGTATTTAATTCCGATTCATTTTCTATGTTTCATCGTCAATAAGAAGGTCCAAGGGGTACAGTAAACCTGAAGTGAAGCATCGGAATCTATAACTAGAGTCACAGGAATGGTTCAAAACATAGTCAGTAAGAAGAGTCAGTCTTCTTGTACTTAAGTCGGCATTGTGCCTTTTCTATTTTATTCCGATGCTATTTCTGTGTTTCATCGTCAATAACAAGGTCCAAGGGATACAGTAAACCTGGAGTGAAGCATCGGAATCTATAACTAGTGTCAATGGAATGGTTCGAAACAAAGACAGTAAGAAGAGTAAGTCTTCTTGTACTTAAGTCGGCATTGTGCCTATTGTATTTAATTCCGATGCAATTTCTGTGTTTCATCGTCAACAAGAAGGTCAGAGGGATACAGTAAACCTGAAGTGAAGCATCGGAATCTATAGCTGGTGTTACAGGAATGGTTCAAACATAGTCATTAAGAAGAGTCAGTCTTCTTGTTCTTAAGTCGGCATTGTGCTTTTTGTTTTTAATTCCGAAGCAATTCCTGTGTTTCATTGTCAATAAGAAAGTCCAAGGGATACAGTAAACCTGGAGGGAAGCATCGGAATCTATAACTAGTGTCACAGGAATGGTTCAAAGCATAGACAGTAAGAAGAGTAAGTCTTCTTATACTTAAGTCGGCATTGTGCCTCTAGTATTTAATTCCGATGCAATTTCTGTGTTTCATCGTCAATAACAAGGTCCAAGGGATACAGTTAACCTCAAGTGAAACATCGGAATCTATAACTAGTGTCACAGGAATGGTTCAAAACATAGTCAGTTGGAAGAGTCGGTCTTCATGTACTTAAGTGGGCATTGTGCCTTTTGTATTTAATACCGATACAATTTTTGTGTTTCATCGTCAATAAGAAGGTCCAAGGGATACAGTAAACCTCAAGTGAAGCATCGGTATCAATAACTAGTGTCACAGGATTGGTTCAAAGTATAGTCAGTAGGAAGAGTCGGTCTTCATGTACCTAAGTCGGCATTGTGCCTTTTGTATTTAATTACGATGCAATTTCTGTGTTTCATCGTCAATAAGAAGGTCCAAGGGATACAGTAAACCTCAAGTGAAGCATCGGAATCTATAACCAGTATCACAGGAATGGTTCTAAACATAGACAGTAAGAAGAGTCAGTCCTCTTGTACTTAAGTTGGCATAGTGCCTTTTGTATTTAATTCCGAAGCCATTTCTGCTTTCATCGTCAATAAGAAAGTCAGAGGGATACAGTAAACCTGGAGTGTAGCATCGGAATCTGTAACTAGTGTCACAGGAATGGTTCAAAACATAGTCAGTAAGAAGAGTCAGTCTTCGTGTACTTAAGTCGGCATTTTGCCTTTTGTATTTAATTCCGATGCAATTTCTATGTTGCATCGTCGATAAGATGGTCCAAGGGGTACAGTAAACCTGGAGAGAAAGAATCGGAATCTATAACTAGTGTCACAGGAATGGTTCAAAACATAGTCAGTAAGAAGAGTCAGTCTTCTTGTACTTAAGTCGGCATTGTGCCTTTTGTATTTAATTCCGATGCAATTTCTGTGTTTCATCGTCAATAAGAAGGTCCAAGGGATACAGTAAACCTGAAGTAAAGCATCGTAATCTATAACGAGTGTCACAGGAATGGTTCAAATCATAGACAGTAGGAAGAGTCAGTCTTCTTGTACTTAAGTCGGCATTGTGCCTTTTGATTTTATTCCGATTCAACTTCTGTGTTTCAGCGTCAATAAGAAGGTCCAAGGGATACAGTAAACCTGAAGTGAAGCATCGGAATCTATAACTAGTGTCACAGGAATGGTTCAAAACAAAGTCAGTAAGAAGAGTCAATCTTCTTGTCCTTATGTCGGCATTGTGCCTTTAGTAATTAATTCCGATGCAATTTCTGTGTTTTTTATCGTCAATAAGATGGTCCAAGGGATACAGTAAACCTGGAGTGTAGCATCGGAATCTATAACTAGTGTCAGAGGAATGGTTCAAATCATAGACAGTAAGAAGAGTCAGTCTTCGTGTACTTAAGTCGTATTTTCCCTTTTGTATTTAATTCCGATGCAATTTCTGTGTTTCATTGTCAATAAGAAGGTCCAAGGGATACAGTAAACCTGAAGTGAAGCATCAGAATCTATAACTAGTGTTACAGGAATGGATCAAATAATAGTCAGTAAGAAGAGTCAGTCCTCTTGTACTTAAGTCGGCAATGTGCCTTTTCTATTTAATTCCGATGCAATTTCTGTGTTTCATCGTCAATAAGAAGGTCAAAGGGATACAGTAAACCTGGAGTGTAGCATCGGAATATGTAACTAAAGTCACAGGAATGGTTCAAAACATAGTCAGTAAGAAGACTCAGTCTTCGTGTACTTAAGTCGGCATTTTGCCTTTTGTATTTAATTCCGATGCAATTTCTATGTTTCATCGTCAATAAGAAGGTCCAAGGGGTACAGTAAACCTGAAGAGAAAGAATCGGAATCTATAACTAGTGTCACAGGAATGGTTCAAAACATAGTCAGTAAGAAGAGTCAGTCTTCTTGTACTTTAGTCGGCATTGTGCCTTTTGTATTTAATTCCGATTCAATTTCTGTGTTTCAGCGTCAATCAGAAGGTCCAAGGGATACAGTAAACCTGAAGTGAAGCATCGGAATCTATAACTAGTGTCACAGGAATGGTTCAAAACAAAGTCAGTAAGAAGAGTCAATCTTCTTGTCCTTAAGTCGGCATTGTGCTTTTTGTATTTAATTACGATGCAATTTCTGTGTTTCATCGTCAATAAGAAGGTCCAAAAGATACAGTAAACTTGGAGTGTAGCATCGGAATGTATAACTAGTGTCACAGGAATGGTTCAAATCATAGACAGTAAGAAGAGTCAGTCTTCGTGTACTTAAGTCGGCATTTTGCCTTTTGTATTTAATTCCGATGCAATTTCTATGTTTCATCGTCAATAAGAAGGTCCAAGGGGTACAGTAAACCTGAAGAGAAAGAATCGGAATCTATAACTAGTGTTACAGGAATGGTTCAAAACATAGTCAGTAAGAAGGGTCTGTCTTCATGTACCTAAGTCGGCATTGTGCCTTTTCTATTTAATTCCGATGCTACTTCTGTGTTTCATCGTCAATAACAAGGTCCAAGGGATACAGTTAACCGCAAGTGAAACATCGGAATCTATAACTAGTGTCACAGGAATGGTTCAAAACATAGTCAGTAAGAACAGTCAGTCTTCTTGTACTTTAGTCGGCATTGTGCCTTTTGTATTTAATTCCGATTCAATTTCTGTGTTTCAGCGTCAATCAGAAGGTCCAAGGGATACAGTAAACCTGAAGTGAAGCATCGGAATCTATAACTAGTGTCACAGGAATGGTTCAAAACAAAGTCAGTAAGAAGAGTCAATCTTCTTGTCCTTAAGTCGGCATTGTGCTTTTTGTATTTAATTCCGATGCAATTTCTGTGTTTCATCGTCAATAAGAAGGTTTCAAAAGATACAGTAAACTTGGAGTGTAGCATCGGAATGTATAACTAGTGTCACAGGAATGGTTCAAATCATAGACAGTAAGAAGAGTCAGTCTTCGTGTACTTAAGTCGGCATTTTGCCTTTTGTATTTAATTCCGATGCAATTTCTATGTTTCATCGTCAATAAGAAGGTCCAAGGGGTACAGTAAACCTGAAGAGAAAGAATCGGAATCTATAACTAGTGTTACAGGAATGGTTCAAAACATAGTCAGTAAGAAGAGTCTGTCTTCTTGTACCTAAGTCGGCATTGTGCCTTTTCTATTTAATTCCGATGCTATTTCTGTGTTTCATCGTCAATAAGAAGGTGCAAGGGATACAGTAAACCTCAAGTGAAGCATCGGAATCTATAACCAGTGACACAGGAATGGTTCTAAACATAGACAGTAAGAAGAGTCACTCCTCTTGTACTTAAGTCGGCATTGTGCCTTTTGTATTTAATTCCGAAGCCATTTCTGTTTTTCATCGTCAATAAGAAAGTCAGAGGGATACACTAAACCTGAAGTGAAGCATCGGACTCTATAGCTAGTGTCACAGGAATGGTTCAAAACATAGACAGTAAGAAGAGTCAGTCTTCTCGTACTTAATTCGGCATTGTGCCTTTTGTATTTAATTGCGATGCAATTTCTGTGATTAATCGTCAATAAGATAGTCCAAGGGATACAGTAAACCTGAAGTGAGGCATCGGAATCCATAACAAGTGTCACAGGAATGCTTCAAAACATAATCAGTAGGAAGAGTCGGTCTTCATGTACTTAAGTCGGCATTGTGCCTTTTGTATTTAATTCCGATGCAATTTCTGTGTTTCATCGTCAATAAGAAGGTCCAAGGGATACAGTAAACCTGAAGTAAATCATCGTAATCTATAACGAGTGTCACAGGAATGGTTCAAAACATCGACAGTAGGAAGAGTCAGTCTTCTTGTACTTAAGTCAGCATTGTGCATTTTGTATTTCATTCCGATGCAATTTCTGTGTTTCATCGTCAATAAAAAGGACCAAGGAATACAGTAAATCTGAAGTGAAGCATCGGAATCTATAACTAGTGTCACACTAATGGTTCAAAACAAAGTCAGTAGGAAGAGTCAGTCTTCTTGTCCTTAAGTCGGCATTGTGCATTTTGTATTTAATTCCGATGCAATTCATGTGTTTCATCGTCAATAAGAAGGTCCAAGGGATACAGTAAACCTGGAGTGTAGCATCGGAATCTATAACTAGTGTCACAGGAATGGTTCAAATCATAGAAACTAAGAAGAGTCAGTCTTCGTGTACTTAAGTCGTATTTTCCCTTTTGTATTTAATTCCGATGCAATTTCTGTGTTTCATTATCAATAAGAAGGTCCAAGGGATACAGTAAACCTGAAGTGAAGCATCGGAATCTACAACTAGTGTTACAGGAATGGATCAAATAATAGTCAGTAAGGAGAGTCAGTCTTCTTGTATTTAATAAGGCATTGTGCCTTTTGTATTTAATTCCGATGCAATTTCTGTGCTTCATCGTCAACAAGAAGGTCAGAGGGATACAGTAAACCTGAAGTGAAGCATCGGAATCTATAGCTAGTGTCACAGGAATGGTTCAAACATAGTCAGTAAGAAGAGTCAGTCTTCTTGTACTTAAGTCGGCATTGTGCCTTTAGTATTTAATTCCGATGCAATTTTTGTGTTTCATCGTCAATAAAAAGGTCCAAGGGATACTGTAATCCGGAAGTAAAGCATCGTAATCTATAACGAGTGTCACAGGAATGGTTCTAAACATAGAGAGTAGGAAGAGTCAGTCTTCTTGTACTTAAGTCGGCATTGTGCCTTTTGTATTTAATTCCGATTCAACTTCCTTGTTTCAGCGTCAAAAAGAAGGTCCAAGGGATACAGTAAACCTGAAGTGAAGCATCGGAATCTATAACTAGTGTCACAGGAATGGTTCAAAACAAAGTCAGTAAGAAGAGTCAATCTTCTTGTCCTTAAGTCTGCATTGTGCCTTTTGTATTTAATTCCGATGCAATTTCTGTGTTTCATTGTCAATAAGATGGTCCAAGGGATACAGTAATCCTGGCGTGAAGCTTCGGAATCTATAACTAGTGTCAATGGAATGGTTCAAAACATAGACAGTAAGAAGAGTCAGTCTTCTTGTACTTAAGTCGGCATTGTGCCTATTGTATTTAATTCCGATGCAATTTCTGTGCTTCATCGTCAACAAGAAGGTCACAGGGATACAGTAAACCTGAAGTGAAGCATCGGAATCTATAGCTAGTGTCACAGGAATGGTTCAAACATAGTCAGTAAGAAGTGTCAGTCTTCTTGTACTTAAGTCGGCATTGTGCCTTTTGTATTTAATTCCGATGCAATTTCTGTGTTTCATTGTCAATAAGAAGGTCCAAGGGATACAGTAAACCTGGAGCGAAGCATCGGAATCTATAACTAGTGTCACAGGAATGGTTCAAAACATAGACAGTAAGAAGAGTCAGTCTTCTTGTACTTAAGTCGGCATTGTGCCTTTAGTATTTAATTCCGATGCAATTTTTGTGTTTCATCGTCAATAAGAAGGTCCAAGGGATACAGTAAACCTCAAGGGAAACATCGGTATCAATAACTAGTGTCACAGGAATGGTTCAAAACATTGTCAGATGGAAGAGTCGGTCTTCATGTACTTAAGTCGGCATTGTGCATTTTGTATTTAATTCCGATGCAATTTCTGTGTTTCATCGTCAATAAGAAGGTCCAAGGGATACAGTAAACCTCAAGTATAGCATCGGAATCTATAACCAGTGTCACAGGAATGGCTCTAAACATAGACAGTAAGAAGAGTCAGTCCTCTTGTACTTAAGTCGGCATTGTGCCTTTTGTATTTAATTCCGATGCAATTTCTGTGTTTCATTGGTAATAAGAAGGTCCAAGGGATACAGTTAACCTCAAGTGAAACATCGGAATCTATAACTAGTGTCACAGGAATGGTTCAAAACATAGTCAGTAGGAAGAGTCGGTCTTCATGTACTTAAGTCGGCATTGTGCATTTTGTATTTAATTCCGATGCAATTTCTGTGTTTCATCGTCAATAAGAAGGTCCAAGGGATACAGTAAACCTGAAGTGAGGCATCGGAATCTATAACTAGTGTCACAGGAATGGTTCAAAACATAATCAGTATTAAGAGTCGGTCTTCATGTACTTAAGTCGGCATTGTGCCTTTTGTATTTAATTCCGATGCAATTTCTGTGTTTCATCGTCAATAAGAAGATCCAAGGGATACAGTAAACCTGAAGTAAAGCATCGTAATCTATAACGACTGTCACAGGAATGGCTCAAAACATAGACAGTAAGAAGAGTCAGTCTTCTTGCACTTAAGTCGCCATTGTGCCTTTTTTATTTAATTCCGATTCAATTTCTGTGTTTCAGCGTCAATAAGAAGGTCCAAGGGATACAGTAAACCTGGAGTGTAGCATCGGAATCTATAACTAGTGTCACAGGAATGTTTGAAATCATAGACAGTAAGAAGAGTCAGTCTTCGTGTACTTAAGTCGGCATTTTGCCTTTTGTATATAATTCCGATGCAATTTCTGTGTTTCATCGTCAATAAGAAGCTCCAAGGGATACAGTAAACCTAAAGTGAAGCATCGGAATCTTTAACTAGTGTTACAGGAATGGTTCAAATCATAGTCAGTAAGAAGAGTCAGTCCTCTTCTACTTAAGTCGGCATTGTGCCTTTTCTATTTAATTCCGATGCAATTTCTGTGTTTCATCGTTAATAAGAAGGTCCAAGGGATACAGTAAACCTGGAGTGTAGCAACGGAATCTGTAACTAGTGTCACAGGAATGGTTCAAAACATAGACAGTAAGAAGAGTCAGTCTTCGTGTACTTAAGTCGGCATTTTGCCTTTTGTATTTAATTCCGATTCATTTTCTATGTTTCATCGTCAATAAAAAGTCCAAGGGGTACAGTAAACCTGAAGTGAAGCATCGGAATCTATAACTAGAGTCACAGGAATGGTTCAAAACATAGTAAGTAAGAAGAGTCAGTCTTCTTGTACTTAAGTCGGCATTGTGCCTTTTCTATTTTATTCCGATGCTATTTCGGTGTTGCATCGTCAATAACAAGGTCCAAGGGATACAGTAAACCTGGAGTGAAGCATCGGAATCTATAACTAGTGTCAATGGAATGGTTCGAAACATAGACAGTAAGAAGAGTAAGTCTTCTTGTACTTAATTCGGCATTGTGCCTATTGTATTTAATTCCGATGCAATTTCTGTGTTTCATCGTCAACAAGAAGGTCAGAGGGATACAGTAAACCTGAAGTGAAGCATCAGAATCAATAGCTAGTGTCACAGGAATGGTTCAAACATAGTCAGTAAGAAGAGTCAGTCTTCTTGTTCTTAAGTCGGCATTGTGCTTTTTGTTTTTAATTCCGAAGCAATTCCTGTGTTTCATTGTCAATAAGAAAGTCCAAGGGATACAGTAAACCTGGAGGGAAGCATCGGAATCTATAACTAGTGTCACAGGAATGGTTCAAAGCATAGACAGTAAGAAGAGTAAGTCTTCTTATACTTAAGTCGGCATTGTGCCTCTAGTATTTAATTCCGATGCAATTTCTGTGTTTCATCGTCAATAACAAGGTCCAAGGGATACAGTTAACCTCAAGTGAAACATCGGAATCTATAACTAGTGTCACAGGAATGGTTCAAAACATAGTCAGTTGGAAGAGTCGGTCTTCATGTACTTAAGTGGGCATTGTGCCTTTTGTATTTAATACCGATACAATTTTTGTGTTTCATCGTCAATAAGAAGGTCCAAGGGATACAGTAAACCTCAAGTGAAGCATCGGTATCAATAACTAGTGTCACAGGATTGGTTCAAAGTATAGTCAGTAGGAAGAGTCGGTCTTCATGTACCTAAGTCGGCATTGTGCCTTTTGTATTTAATTACGATGCAATTTCTGTGTTTCATCGTCAATAAGAAGGTCCAAGGGATACAGTAAACCTCAAGTGAAGCATCGGAATCTATAACCAGTATCACAGGAATGGTTCTAAACATAGACAGTAAGAAGAGTCAGTCCTCTTGTACTTAAGTTGGCATAGTGCCTTTTGTATTTAATTCCGAAGCCATTTCTGCTTTCATCGTCAATAAGAAAGTCAGAGGGATACAGTGAACCTGGAGTGTAGCATCGGAATCTGTAACTAGTGTCACAGGAATGGTTCAAAACATAGTCAGTAAGAAGAGTCAGTCTTCGTGTACTTAAGTCGGCATTTTGCCTTTTGTATTTAATTCCGATGCAATTTCTATGTTGCATCGTCGATAAGATGGTCCAAGGGGTACAGTAAACCTGGAGAGAAAGAATCGGAATCTATAACTAGTGTCACAGGAATGGTTCAAAACATAGTCAGTAAGAAGAGTCAGTCTTCTTGTACTTAAGTCGGCATTGTGCCTTTTGTATTTAATTCCGATGCAATTTCTGTGTTTCATCGTCAATAAGAAGGTCCAAGGGATACAGTAAACCTGAAGTAAAGCATCGTAATCTATAACGAGTGTCACAGGAATGGTTCAAATCATAGACAGTAGGAAGAGTCAGTCTTCTTGTACTTAAGTCGGCATTGTGCCTTTTGATTTTATTCCGATTCAACTTCTGTGTTTCAGCGTCAATAAGAAGGTCCAAGGGATACAGTAAACCTGAAGTGAAGCATCGGAATCTATAACTAGTGTCACAGGAATGGTTCAAAACAAAGTCAGTAAGAAGAGTCAATCTTCTTGTCCTTATGTCGGCATTGTGCCTTTAGTAATTAATTCCGATGCAATTTCTGTGTTTTTTATCGTCAATAAGATGGTCCAAGGGATACAGTAAACCTGGAGTGTAGCATCGGAATCTATAACTAGTGTCAGAGGAATGGTTCAAATCATAGACAGTAAGAAGAGTCAGTCTTCGTGTACTTAAGTCGTATTTTCCCTTTTGTATTTAATTCCGATGCAATTTCTGTGTTTCATTGTCAATAAGAAGGTCCAAGGGATACAGTAAACCTGAAGTGAAGCATCAGAATCTATAACTAGTGTTACAGGAATGGATCAAATAATAGTCAGTAAGAAGAGTCAGTCCTCTTGTACTTAAGTCGGCAATGTGCCTTTTCTATTTAATTCCGATGCAATTTCTGTGTTTCATCGTCAATAAGAAGGTCAAAGGGATACAGTAAACCTGGAGTGTAGCATCGGAATATGTAACTAAAGTCACAGGAATGGTTCAAAACATAGTCAGTAAGAAGACTCAGTCTTCGTGTACTTAAGTCGGCATTTTGCCTTTTGTATTTAATTCCGATGCAATTTCTATGTTTCATCGTCAATAAGAAGGTCCAAGGGGTACAGTAAACCTGAAGAGAAAGAATCGGAATCTATAACTAGTGTCACAGGAATGGTTCAAAACATAGTCAGTAAGAAGAGTCAGTCTTCTTGTACTTTAGTCGGCATTGTGCCTTTTGTATTTAATTCCGATTCAATTTCTGTGTTTCAGCGTCAATCAGAAGGTCCAAGGGATACAGTAAACCTGAAGTGAAGCATCGGAATCTATAACTAGTGTCACAGGAATGGTTCAAAACAAAGTCAGTAAGAAGAGTCAATCTTCTTGTCCTTAAGTCGGCATTGTGCTTTTTGTATTTAATTCCGATGCAATTTCTGTGTTTCATCGTCAATAAGAAGGTCCAAAAGATACAGTAAACTTGGAGTGTAGCATCGGAATGTATAACTAGTGTCACAGGAATGGTTCAAATCATAGACAGTAAGAAGAGTCAGTCTTCGTGTACTTAAGTCGGCATTTTGCCTTTTGTATTTAATTCCGATGCAATTTCTATGTTTCATCGTCAATAAGAAGGTCCAAGGGGTACAGTAAACCTGAAGAGAAAGAATCGGAATCTATAACTAGTGTTACAGGAATGGTTCAAAACATAGTCAGTAAGAAGGGTCTGTCTTCTTGTACCTAAGTCGGCATTGTGCCTTTTCTATTTAATTCCGATGCTACTTCTGTGTTTCATCGTCAATAACAAGGTCCAAGGGATACAGTTAACCGCAAGTGAAACATCGGAATCTATAACTAGTGTCACAGGAATGGTTCAAAACATAGTCAGTAAGAACAGTCAGTCTTCTTGTACTTTAGTCGGCATTGTGCCTTTTGTATTTAATTCCGATTCAATTTCTGTGTTTCAGCGTCAATCAGAAGGTCCAAGGGATACAGTAAACCTGAAGTGAAGCATCGGAATCTATAACTAGTGTCACAGGAATGGTTCAAAACAAAGTCAGTAAGAAGAGTCAATCTTCTTGTCCTTAAGTCGGCATTGTGCTTTTTGTATTTAATTCCGATGCAATTTCTGTGTTTCATCGTCAATAAGAAGGTCCAAAAGATACAGTAAACTTGGAGTGTAGCATCGGAATGTATAACTAGTGTCACAGGAATGGTTCAAATCATAGACAGTAAGAAGAGTCAGTCTTCGTGTACTTAAGTCGGCATTTTGCCTTTTGTATTTAATTACGATGCAATTTCTATGTTTCATCGTCAATAAGAAGGTCCAAGGGGTACAGTAAACCTGAAGAGAAAGAATCGGAATCTATAACTAGTGTTACAGGAATGGTTCAAAACATAGTCAGTAAGAAGAGTCAGTCTTCTCGTACTTAATTCGGCATTGTGCCTTTTGTATTTAATTGCGATGCAATTTCTGTGATTAATCGTCAATAAGATAGTCCAAGGGATACAGTAAACCTGAAGTGAGGCATCGGAATCCATAACAAGTGTCACAGGAATGCTTCAAAACATAATCAGAAGGAAGAGTCGGTCTTCATGTACTTAAGTCGGCATTGTGCCTTTTGTATTTAATTCCGATGCAATTTCTGTGTTTCATCGTCAATAAGAAGGTCCAAGGGATACAGTAAACCTGAAGTAAATCATCGTAATCTATAACGAGTGTCACAGGAATGGTTCAAAACATCGACAGTAGGAAGAGTCAGTCTTCTTGTACTTAAGTCAGCATTGTGCATTTTGTATTTCATTCCGATGCAATTTCTGTGTTTCATCGTCAATAAAAAGGACCAAGGAATACAGTAAATCTGAAGTGAAGCATCGGAATCTATAACTAGTGTCACACTAATGGTTCAAAACAAAGTCAGTAGGAAGAGTCAGTCTTCTTGTCCTTAAGTCGGCATTGTGCATTTTGTATTTAATTCCGATGCAATTCATGTGTTTCATCGTCAATAAGAAGGTCCAAGGGATACAGTAAACCTGGAGTGTAGCATCGGAATCTATAACTAGTGTCACAGGAATGGTTCAAATCATAGAAACTAAGAAGAGTCAGTCTTCGTGTACTTAAGTCGTATTTTCCCTTTTGTATTTAATTCCGATGCAATTTCTGTGTTTCATTATCAATAAGAAGGTCCAAGGGATACAGTAAACCTGAAGTGAAGCATCGGAATCTACAACTAGTGTTACAGGAATGGATCAAATAATAGTCAGTAAGGAGAGTCAGTCTTCTTGTATTTAATAAGGCATTGTGCCTTTTGTATTTAATTCCGATGCAATTTCTGTGCTTCATCGTCAACAAGAAGGTCAGAGGGATACAGTAAACCTGAAGTGAAGCATCGGAATCTATAGCTAGTGTCACAGGAATGGTTCAAACATAGTCAGTAAGAAGAGTCAGTCTTCTTGTACTTAAGTCGGCATTGTGCCTTTAGTATTTAATTCCGATGCAATTTTTGTGTTTCATCGTCAATAAAAAGGTCCAAGGGATACTGTAAACCGGAAGTAAAGCATCGTAATCTATAACGAGTGTCACAGGAATGGTTCTAAACATAGAGAGTAGGAAGAGTCAGTCTTCTTGTACTTAAGTCGGCATTGTGCCTTTTGTATTTAATTCCGATTCAACTTCCTTGTTTCAGCGTCAAAAAGAAGGTCCAAGGGATACAGTAAACCTGAAGTGAAGCATCGGAATCTATAACTAGTGTCACAGGAATGGTTCAAAACAAAGTCAGTAAGAAGAGTCAATCTTCTTGTCCTTAAGTCTGCATTGTGCCTTTTGTATTTAATTCCGATGCAATTTCTGTGTTTCATTGTCAATAAGATGGTCCAAGGGATACAGTAATCCTGGCGTGAAGCTTCGGAATCTATAACTAGTGTCAATGGAATGGTTCAAAACATAGACAGTAAGAAGAGTCAGTCTTCTTGTACTTAAGTCGGCATTGTGCCTATTGTATTTAATTCCGATGCAATTTCTGTGCTTCATCGTCAACAAGAAGGTCACAGGGATACAGTAAACCTGAAGTGAAGCATCGGAATCTATAGCTAGTGTCACAGGAATGGTTCAAACATAGTCAGTAAGAAGAGTCAGTCTTCTTGTACTTAAGTCGGCATTGTGCCTTTTGTATTTAATTCCGATGCAATTTCTGTGTTTCATTGTCAATAAGAAGGTCCAAGGGATACAGTAAACCTGGAGCGAAGCATCGGAATCTATAACTAGTGTCACAGGAATGGTTCAAAACATAGACAGTAAGAAGAGTCAGTCTTCTTGTACTTAAGTCGGCATTGTGCCTTTAGTATTTAATTCCGATGCAATTTTTGTGTTTCATCGTCAATAAGAAGGTCCAAGGGATACAGTAAACCTCAAGGGAAACATCGGTATCAATAACTAGTGTCACAGGAATGGTTCAAAACATTGTCAGATGGAAGAGTCGGTCTTCATGTACTTAAGTCGGCATTGTGCATTTTGTATTTAATTCCGATGCAATTTCTGTGTTTCATCGTCAATAAGAAGGTCCAAGGGATACAGTAAACCTCAAGTATAGCATCGGAATCTATAACCAGTGTCACAGGAATGGCTCTAAACATAGACAGTAAGAAGAGTCAGTCCTCTTGTACTTAAGTCGGCATTGTGCCTTTTGTATTTAATTCCGATGCAATTTCTGTGTTTCATTGGTAATAAGAAGGTCCAAGGGATACAGTTAACCTCAAGTGAAACATCGGAATCTATAACTAGTGTCACAGGAATGGTTCAAAACATAGTCAGTAGGAAGAGTCGGTCTTCATGTACTTAAGTCGGCATTGTGCATTTTGTATTTAATTCCGATGCAATTTCTGTGTTTCATCGTCAATAAGAAGGTCCAAGGGATACAGTAAACCTTAAGTGAGGCATCGGAATCTATAACTAGTGTCACAGGAATGGTTCAAAACATAATCAGTATTAAGATTCGGTCTTCATGTACTTAAGTCGGCATTGTGCCTTTTGTATTTAATTCCGATGCAATTTCTGTGTTTCATCGTCAATAAGAAGATCCAAGGGATACAGTAAACCTGAAGTAAAGCATCGTAATCTATAACGACTGTCACAGGAATGGCTCAAAACATAGACAGTAAGAAGAGTCAGTCTTCTTGCACTTAAGTCGCCATTGTGCCTTTTTTATTTAATTCCGATTCAATTTCTGTGTTTCAGCGTCAATAAGAAGGTCCAAGGGATACAGTAAACCTGGAGTGTAGCATCGGAATCTATAACTAGTGTCACAGGAATGTTTGAAATCATAGACAGTAAGAAGAGTCAGTCTTCGTGTACTTAAGTCGGCATTTTGCCTTTTGTATATAATTCCGATGCAATTTCTGTGTTTCATCGTCAATAAGAAGCTCCAAGGGATACAGTAAACCTAAAGTGAAGCATCGGAATCTTTAACTAGTGTTACAGGAATGGTTCAAATCATAGTCAGTAAGAAGAGTCAGTCCTCTTCTACTTAAGTCGGCATTGTGCCTTTTCTATTTAATTCCGATGCAATTTCTGTGTTTCATCGTTAATAAGAAGGTCCAAGGGATACAGTAAACCTGGAGTGTAGCAACGGAATCTGTAACTAGTGTCACAGGAATGGTTCAAAACATAGACAGTAAGAAGAGTCAGTCTTCGTGTACTTAAGTCGGCATTTTGCCTTTTGTATTTAATTCCGATTCATTTTCTATGTTTCATCGTCAATAAAAAGTCCAAGGGGTACAGTAAACCTGAAGTGAAGCATCGGAATCTATAACTAGAGTCACAGGAATGGTTCAAAACATAGTAAGTAAGAAGAGTCAGTCTTCTTGTACTTAAGTCGGCATTGTGCCTTTTCTATTTTATTCCGATGCTATTTCGGTGTTGCATCGTCAATAACAAGGTCCAAGGGATACAGTAAACCTGGAGTGAAGCATCGGAATCTATAACTAGTGTCAATGGAATGGTTCGAAACATAGACAGTAAGAAGAGTAAGTCTTCTTGTACTTAATTCGGCATTGTGCCTATTGTATTTAATTCCGATGCAATTTCTGTGTTTCATCGTCAACAAGAAGGTCAGAGGGATACAGTAAACCTGAAGTGAAGCATCAGAATCAATAGCTAGTGTCACAGGAATGGTTCAAACATAGTCAGTAAGAAGAGTCAGTCTTCTTGTTCTTAAGTCGGCATTGTGCTTTTTGTTTTTAATTCCGAAGCAATTCCTGTGTTTCATTGTCAATAAGAAAGTCCAAGGGATACAGTAAACCTGGAGGGAAGCATCGGAATCTATAACTAGTGTCACAGGAATGGTTCAAAGCATAGACAGTAAGAAGAGTAAGTCTTCTTATACTTAAGTCGGCATTGTGCCTTTAGTATTTAATCCCGATGCAATTTCTGTGTTTCATCGTCAATAACAAAGTCCAAGGGATACAGTTAACCTCAAGTGAAACATCGGAATCTATAACTAGTGTCACAGGAATGGTTCAAAACATAGTCAGTTGGAAGAGTCGGTCTTCATGTACTTAAGTCGGCATTGTGCCTTTTGTATTTAATACCGATACAATTTTTGTGTTTCATCGTCAATAAGAAGGTCCAAGGGATACAGTAAACCTCAAGTGAAGCATCGGTATCAATAACTAGTGTCACAGGAATGGTTCATAGTATAGTCAGTAGGAAGAGTCGGTCTTCATGTACTTAAGTCGGCATTGTGCCTTTTGTATTTAATTACGATGCAATTTCTGTGTTTCATCGTCAATAAGAAGGTCCAAGGGATACAGTAAACCTCAAGTGAAGCATCGGAATCTATAACCAGTGTCACAGGAATGGTTCTAAACATAGACAGTAAGAAGAGTCAGTCCTCTTGTACTTAAGTCGGCATTGTGCCTTTTGTATTTAATTCCGAAGCCATTTCTGTTTTTCATCGTCAATAAGAACGTCAGAGGGATACACTAAACCTGAAGTGAAGCATCGGAATCTATAGCTAGTGTCACAGGAATGGTTCAAAACATAGACAGTAAGAAGAGTCAGTCTTCTCGTACTTAATTCGGCATTGTGCCTGTTGTATTTAATTACAATGCATTTTCTGTGATTAATCGTCAATAAGATAGTTCAAGGGATACAGTAAACCTGGAGCGAAGCATCGGAATCTATAACTAGTGTCACAGGAATGGTTCAAAACATAGACAGTAAGAAGAGTCAGTCTTCTTGTACTTAAGTCGGCATTGTGCCTTTAGTATTTAATTCCGATGCAATTTTTGTGTTTCATCGTCAATAAGAAGGTCCAAGGGATACAGTAAACCTCAAGGGAAACATCGGTATCAATAACTAGTGTCACAGGAATGGTTCAAAACATTGTCAGATGGAAGAGTCGGTCTTCATGTACTTAAGTCGGCATTGTGCATTTTGTATTTAATTCCGATGCAATTTCTGTGTTTCATCGTCAATAAGAAGGTCCAAGGGATACAGTAAACCTCAAGTATAGCATCGGAATCTATAACCAGTGTCACAGGAATGGCTCTAAACATAGACAGTAAGAAGAGTCAGTCCTCTTGTACTTAAGTCGGCATTGTGCCTTTTGTATTTAATTCCGATGCAATTTCTGTGTTTCATTGGTAATAAGAAGGTCCAAGGGATACAGTTAACCTCAAGTGAAACATCGGAATCTATAACTAGTGTCACAGGAATGGTTCAAAACATAGTCAGTAGGAAGAGTCGGTCTTCATGTACTTAAGTCGGCATTGTGCATTTTGTATTTAATTCCGATGCAATTTCTGTGTTTCATCGTCAATAAGAAGGTCCAAGGGATACAGTAAACCTGAAGTGAGGCATCGGAATCTATAACTAGTGTCACAGGAATGGTTCAAAACATAATCAGTATTAAGAGTCGGTCTTCATGTACTTAAGTCGGCATTGTGCCTTTTGTATTTAATTCCGATGCAATTTCTGTGTTTCATCGTCAATAAGAAGATCCAAGGGATACAGTAAACCTGAAGTAAAGCATCGTAATCTATAACGACTGTCACAGGAATGGCTCAAAACATAGACAGTAAGAAGAGTCAGTCTTCTTGCACTTAAGTCGCCATTGTGCCTTTTTTATTTAATTCCGATTCAATTTCTGTGTTTCAGCGTCATTAAGAAGGTCCAAGGGATACAGTAAACCTGGAGTGTAGCATCGGAATCTATAACTAGTGTCACAGGAATGTTTGAAATCATAGACAGTAAGAAGAGTCAGTCCTCGTGTACTTAAGTCGGCATTTTGCCTTTTGTATGTAATTCCGATGCAATTTCTGTGTTTCATCGTCAATAAGAAGCTCCAAGGGATACAGTAAACCTGAAGTGAAGCATCGGAATCTTTAACTAGTGTTACAGGAATGGTTCAAATCATAGTCAGTAAGAAGAGTCAGTCCTCTTCTACTTAAGTCGGCATTGTGCCTTTTCTATTTAATTCCGATGCAATTTCTGTGTTTCATCGTCAATAAGAAGGTCCAAGGGATACAGTAAACCTGGAGTGTAGCAACGGAATCTGTAACTAGTGTCACAGGAATGGTTCAAAACATAGACAGTAAGAAGAGTCAGTCTTCGTGTACTTAAGTCGGCATTTTGCCTTTTGTATTTAATTCCGATTCATTTTCTATGTTTCATCGTCAATAAAAAGTCCAAGGGGTACAGTAAACCTGAAGTGAAGCATCGGAATCTATAACTAGAGTCACAGGAATGGTTCAAAACATAGTAAGTAAGAAGAGTCAGTCTTCTTGTACTTAAGTCGGCATTGTGCCTTTTCTATTTTATTCCGATGCTATTTCTGTGTTGCATCGTCAATAACAAGGTCCAAGGGATACAGTAAACCTGGAGTGAAGCATCGGAATCTATAACTAGTGTCAATGGAATGGTTCGAAACATAGACAGTAAGAAGAGTAAGTCTTCTTGTACTTAATTCGGCATTGTGCCTATTGTATTTAATTCCGATGCAATTTCTGTGTTTCATCGTCAACAAGAAGGTCAGAGGGATACAGTAAACCTGAAGTGAAGCATCAGAATCAATAGCTAGTGTCACAGGAATGGTTCAAACATAGTCAGTAAGAAGAGTCAGTCTTCTTGTTCTTAAGTCGGCATTGTGCTTTTTGTTTTTAATTCCGAAGCAATTCCTGTGTTTCATTGTCAATAAGAAAGTCCAAGGGATACAGTAAACCTCAAGTGAAGCATCGGTATCAATAACTAGTGTCACAGGAATGGTTCAAAACATAGTCAGTTGGAAGAGTCGGTCTTCATGTACTTAAGTCGGCATTGTGCCTTTTGTATTTAATACTGATACAATTTTTGTGTTTCATCGTCAATAAGAAGGTCCAAGGGATACAGTAAACCTCAAGTGAAGCATCGGTATCAATAACTAGTGTCACAGAAATGGTTCATAGTATAGTCAGTAGGAAGAGTCGGTCTTCATGTACTTAAGTCGGCATTGTGCCTTTTGTATTTAATTACGATGCAATTTCTGTGTTTCATCGTCAATAAGAAGGTCCAAGGGATACAGTAAACCTCAAGTGAAGCATCGGAATCTATAACCAGTGTCACAGGAATGGTTCTAAACATAGACAGTAAGAAGAGTCAGTCCTCTTGTACTTAAGTGGGCATTGTGCCTTTTGTATTTAATTCCGAAGCCATTTCTGTTTTTCATCGTCAATAAGAAAGTCAGAGGATACACTAAACCTGAAGTGAAGCATCGGAATCTATAGCTAGTGTCACAGGAATGGTTCAAAACATAATCAGTATTAAGAGTCGGTCTTCATGTACTTAAGTCGGCATTGTGCCTTTTGTATTTAATTCCGATGCAATTTCTGTGTTTCATCGTCAATAAGAAGATCCAAGGGATACAGTAAACCTGAAGTAAAGCATCGTAATCTATAACGACTGTCACAGGAATGGCTCAAAACATAGACAGTAGGAAGAGTCAGTCTTCTTGCACTTAAGTCGCCATTGTGCCTTTTTTATTTAATTCCGATTCAATTTCTGTGTTTCAGCGTCAATAAGAAGGTCCAAGGGATACAGTAAACCTGGAGTGTAGCATCGGAATCTATAACTAGTGTCACAGGAATGTTTGAAATCATAGACAGTAAGAAGAGTCAGTCTTCGTGTACTTAAGTCGGCATTTTGCCTTTTGTATTTAATTCCGATTCAACTTCTGTGTTTCAGCGTCAATAAGAAGGTCCAAGGGATACAGTAAACCTGAAGTGAAGCATCGGAATCTATAACTAGTGTCACAGGAATGGTTCAAAACAAAGTCAGTAAGAAGAGTCAATCTTCTTGTGCTTAAGTCGGCATTGTGCCTTTTGTATTTAATTCCGATGCAATTTCTGTGTTTCATCGTCAATAACAAGGTCCAAGGGATACAGTAAACCTGGAGTGAAGCTTCGGAATCTATAACTAGTGTCAATGGAATGGTTCAAAACATAGACAGTAAGAAGAGTCAGTCTTCTTGTACTTAAGTCGGCATTGTGCCTATTGTATTTAATTCCGATGCAATTTCTGTGCTTCATCGTCAACAAGAAGGTCAGAGGGATACAGTAAACCTGAAGTGAAGCATCGGAATCTATAGCTAGTGTCACAGGAATGGTTCAAACATAGTCAGTAAGAAGAGTCAGTCTTCTTGTACTTAAGTCGGCATTGTGCTTTTTGTATTTAATTCCGATGCAATTTATGTGTTTCATTGTCAATAAGAAGGTCCAAGGGATACAGTAAACCTGGAGCGAAGCATCGGAATCTATAACTAGTGTCACAGGAATGGATCAAAACATAGACACTAAGAAGAGTCAGTCTTCTTGTACTTAAGTCGGCATTGTGCCTTTAGTATTTAATTCCGATGCAATTTTTGTGTTTCATCGTCAATAAGAAGGTCCAAGGGATACAGTAAACCTCAAGTATAGCATCGGAATCTATAACCAGTGTCACAGGATTGGTTCTAAACATAGACAGTAAGAAGAGTCAGTCCTCTTGTACTTAAGTCGGCATTGTGCCTTTTGTATTTAATTCCGATGCAATTTCTGTGTTTCATTGTCAATAAGAAGGTCCAAGGGATACAGTTAACCTCAAGTGAAACATCGGAATCTATAACTAGTGTCACAGGAATGGTTCAAAACATAGTCAGTAGGAAGAGTCGGTCTTCATGTACTTAAGTCGGCATTGTGCATTTTGTATTTAATTCCGATGCAATTTCTGTGTTTCATCGTCAATAAGAAGGTCCAAGGGATACAGTAAACCTGAAGTGAGGCATCGGAATCTATAACTAGTGTCACAGGAATGGTTCAAAACATAATCAGTATTAAGAGTCGGTCTTCATGTACTTAAGTCGGCATTGTGCCTTTTGTATTTCATTCCGATGCAATTTCTGTGTTTCATCGTCAATAAGAAGGTCCAAGGGATACAGTAAACCTGAAGTAAAGCATCGTAATCTATAACAACTGTCACAGGAATGGTTCAAAACATAGACAGTAGGAAGAGTCAGTCTTCTTGTACTTAAGTCGGCATTGTGCCTTTTGTATTTAATTCCGATTCAATTTCTGTGTTTCAGCGTCAATAAGAAGGTCCAAGCGATACAGTAAACCTGAAGTGAAGCATCGGAATCTATAACTAGTGTCACAGGAATGGTTCAAAACAAAGTCAGTAAGAAGAGTCAATCTTCTTGTCCTTAAGTCGGCATTGTGCCTTTTGTATTTAATTCCGATGCAATTTCTGTGTTTCATTGTCAATAAGATGGTCTAAGGGATACGGTAAACCTGGAGTGTAGCATCGGAATCTATAACTAGTGTCACAGGAATGTTTGAAATCATAGACAGTAAGAAGAGTCAGTCTTCGTGTACTTAAGTCGCCATTTTGCCTTTTGTATTTAATTCCGATGCAATTTCTGTGTTTCATCGTCAATAAGAAGCTCCAAGGGATACAGTAAACCTGAAGTGAAGCATCGGAATCTATAACTAGTGTTACAGGAATGGTTCAAATCATAGTCAGTAAGAAGAGTCAGTCCTCTTGTACTTAAGTCGGCATTGTGCCTTTTCTATTTAATTCCGATGCAATTTCTGTGTTTCATCGTCAATAAGAAGGTCCAAGGGATACAGTAAACCTGGAGTGTAGCATCGGAATCTGTAACTAGTGTCACAGGAATGGTTCAAAACATAGACAGTAAGAAGAGTCAGTCTTCGTGTACTTAAGTCGGCATTTTGCCTTTTGCATTTAATTCCGATTCATTTTCTATGTTTCATCGACAATAAGAAGGTCCAAGGGGTACAGTAAACCTGAAGTGAAGCATCGGAATCTATAACTAGAGTCACAGGAATGGTTCAAACATAGTCAGTAAGAAGAGTCAGTCTTCTTGTACTTAAGTCGGCATTGTGCCTTTTCTATTTTATTCCGATGCTATTTCTGTGTTTCATCGTCAATAACAAGGTCCAAGGGATACAGTAAACCTGGAGTGAAGCATCGGAATCTATAACTAGTGTCAATGGAATGGTTCGAAACATAGACAGTAAGAAGAGTAAGTCTTCTTGTACTTAAGTCGGCATTGTGCCTATTGTGTTTATTTCCGATGCAATTTCTTTGTTTCATCGTCAACAAGAAGGTCAGAGGGTTACAGTAACCCTGAAGTGAAGCATCGGAATCTATAGCTAGTGTTACAGGAATGGTTCAAACATAGTCATTAAAAAGAGTCAGTCTTCTTGTTCTTAAGTCGGCATTGTGCTTTTTGTTTTTAATTCCGAAGCAATTCCTGTGTTTCATTGTCAATAAGAAAGTCCAAGTGATACAGTAAACCTGGAGGGAAGCATCGGAATCTATAACTAGTGTCACAGGAATGGTTCAAAGCATAGACAGTAAGAAGAGTAAGTCTTCTTATACTTAAGTCGGCATTGTGCCTTTAGTATTTAATTTCGATGCAATTTCTGTGTTTCATCGTCAATAACAAGGTCCAAGGGATACAGTTAACCTCAAGTGAAACATCGGAATCTATAACTAGTGTCACAGGAATGGTTCAAAACATAGTCAGTTGGAAGAGTCGGTCTTCATGTACTTAAGTCGGCATTGTGCCTTTTGTATTTAATACCGATACAATTTTTGTGTTTCATCGTCAATAAGAAGGTCCAAGGGATACAGTAAACCTCAAGTGAAGCATCGGTATCAATAACTAGTGTCACAGGAATGGTTCAAAGTATAGTCAGTAGGAAGAGTCGGTCTTCATGTACTTGAGTCGGCATTGTGCCTTTTGTATTTAATTACGATGCAATTTCTGTGTTTCATCGTCAATAAGAAGGTCCAAGGGATACAGTAAACCTCAAGTGAAGCATTGGAATCTATAACCAGTGTCACAGGAATGGTTCTAAACATAGACAGTAAGAAGAGTCAGTCCTCTTGTACTTAAGTCGGCATAGTGCCTTTTGTATTTAATTCCGAAGCCATTTCTGCTTTCATCGTCAATAAGAAAGTCAGAGGTATACACTAAACCTGAAGTGAAGCATCGGAATCTATAGCTAGTGTCACAGGAATGGTTCAAAACATAGACAGTAAGAAGAGTCAGTCTTCTTGTACTTAATTCGGCATTGTGCCTTTTGTATTTGATTCCGATGCAATTTCTGTGATTAATCGTCAATAAGATAGTCCAAGGGATACAGTAAACCTGAAGTGAGGCATCGGAATCTATAACTAGTGTCACAGGAATGGTTCAAAACATAATCAGTAGGAAGAGTCGGTCTTCATGTACTTAAGTCGGCATTGTGCCTTTTGTATTTAATTCCGATGCAATTTCTGTGTTTCATCGTCAATAAGTAGGTCCAAGGGATACAGTAAACCTGAAGTAAAGCATCGTAATCTTTAACGAGTGTCACAGGAATGGTTCAAAACATAGACAGTAGGAAGAGTCAGTCTTCTTGTACTTAAGTCGGCATTGTGCCTTTTGATTGTATTCCGATTCAACTTCTGTGTTTCAGCGTCAATAAGAAGGTCCAAGGGATACGGTAAACCTGAAGTGAAGCATCGGAATCTATAACTAGTGTCACAGGAATGGTTCAAAACAAAGTCAGTAGGAAGAGTCAATCTTCTTGTCCTTCAATCGGCATTGTGCCTTTTGTATGTAATTCCGATGCAATTTCTGTGTTTCATCGTCAATAAGATGGTCCAAGGGATACAGTAAACCTGGAGTGTAGCATCGGAATCTATAACTAGTGTCACAGGAATGGTTCACCGATGCAATTTCTGTGTTTCATCGTCAATAAGATGGTCCAAGGGATACAGTAAACCTGGAGTGTAGCATCGGAATCTATAACTAGTGTCACAGGAATGGTTCAAATCATAGACAGTAAGAAGAGTCAGTCTTCGTAAACTTAAGTCGTATTTTCCCTTTTGTATTTAATTCCGATGCAATTTCTGTGTTTCATCGTCAATAAGAAGGTCCATGGGATACAGTAAACCTGAAGTGAAGCATCGGAATCTATAACTAGTGTTACAGGAATGGTTCAAAACATAGTCAGTAAGAAGAGTCAGTCTTCTTGTACTTAAGTCGGCATTGTGCCTTTTCTATTTAATTCCGATGCTATTTCTGTGTTTCATCGTCAATAACAAGGTCCAAGGGATACAGTTAACCTCAAGTGAAACATCGGAATCTATAACTAGTGTCACAGGAATGGTTCAAAACATAGTCAGTAGGAAGAGTCGGTCTTAATGTACTTAAGTCGGCATTGTGCCTTTTGTATTTAATTCCGAAGCCATTTCTGTTTTTCATCGTCAATAAGAAAGTCAGAGGGATACACTAAACGTGAAGTGAAGCATCGGAATCTATAACGAGTGTCACAGGAATGGTTCAAATCATAGACAGTAGGAGGAGTCAGTCTTCTTGTACTTAAGTCGGCATTGTGCCTTTTGATTTTATTCCGATTCAACTTCTGTGTTTTAGCGTCAATAAGAAGGTCCAAGGGATACAGTAAACCTGAAGTGAAGCATCGGAATCTATAACTAGTGTCACAGGAATGGTTCAAAAGAAAGTCAGTAAGAAGAGTCAATCTTCTTGTCCTTAAGTCGGCATTGTGCCTTTTGTAATTAATTCCGATGCAATTTCTGTGTTTTTTATCGTCAATAAGATGGTCCAAGGGATATAGTAAACCTGGAGTGTAGCATCGGAATCTATAATTAGTGTCACAGGTATGGTTCAAATCATAGACAGTAAGAAGAGTCAGTCTTCGTGTACTTAAGTCGTATTTTCCCTTTTGTATTTAATTCCGATGCAATTTCTGTGTTTCAGTGTCAATAAGAAGGTCCAAGGGATACAGTAAACCTGAAGTGAAGCATCGGAATCTATAACTAGTGTTACAGGAATGGATCAAATAATAGTCAGTAAGAAGAGTCAGTCCTCTTGTACTTAAGTCGGCAATGTGCCTTTTCTATTTAATTCCGTTGCAATTTCTGTGTTTCATCGTCAATAAGAAGGTCCAAGGGATACAGTAAACCTGGAGTGTAGCATCGGAATCTGTAACTAAAGTCACAGGAATGGTTCAAAACATAGTCAGTAAGAAGACCCAGTCTTCGTGTACTTAAGTCGGCATTTTGCCTTTTGTATTTAATTCCGATGCAATTTCTATGTTTCTTCGTCAATAAGAAGGTCCAAGGGGTACAGTAAACCTGAAGAGAAAGAATCGGAATCTATAACTAGTGTCACAGGAATGGTTCAAAACATAGTCAGTAAGAAGAGTCAGTCTTCTTATACTTAAGTTGGCATTGTGCCTTTTGTATTTAATTCCGATTCAATTTCTGTGTTTCAGCGTCAATCAGAAGGTCCAAGGGATACAGTAAACCTGAAGTGATGCATCGGAATCTATAACTAGTGTCACAGGAATGGTTCAAAACAAAGTCAGTAAGAAGAGTCAATCTTCTTGTCCTTAAGTCGGCATTGTGCCTTTTGTATTTAATTCCGATGCAATTTCTGTGTTTCATCGTCAATAAGAAGGTCCAAGGGATACAGAAAACCTGGAGTATAGCATCGGAATGTATAACTAGTGTCACAGGAATGGTTCAAATCATAGACAGTAAGAAGAGTCAGTCTTCGTGTACTTAAGTCGGCATTTTGCCTTTTGTATGTAATTCCGATGCAATTTCTATGTTTCATAGTCAATAAGAAGGTCCAAGGGGTACAGTAAACCTGAAGAGAAAGAATCGGAATCTATAACTAGTGTTACAGGAATGGTTCAAAACATAGTCAGTAAGAAGAGTCAGTCTTCTTGTACTTAAGTCGGCATTGTGCCTTTTCTATTTAATTCCGATGCTATTTCTGTGTTTCATCGTCAATAACAAGGTCCAAGGGATACAGTTAACCACAAGTGAAACATCGGAATCTATAACTAGTGTCACAGAAATGGTTCAAAACATAGTCAGTAGGAAGAGTCGGTCTTAATGTACTTATGTCGGCATTGTGCTTTTTGTATTTAATACCGATACAATTTTTGTGTTTCACCGTCAATAAGAAGGTCCAAGGGATACAGTAAACCTCAAGTGAAGCATCGGTATCAATAACTAGTGTCACAGGAATGGTTAAAAAATAGTCAGTAGGAAGAGTCGGTCTTCATGTACTTAAGTCGGCATTGTGCCTTTTGTATTTAATTACGATGCAATTTCTGTGTTTCATCGTCAATAAGAAGGTGCAAGGGATACAGTAAACCTCAAGTGAAGCATCGGAATCTATAACCAGTGACACAGGAATGGTTCTAAACATAGACAGTAAGAAGAGTCAGTCCTCTTGTACTTAAGTCGGCATTGTGCCTTTTGTATTTAATTCCGAAGCCATTTCGGTTATTTATCGTCAATAAGAAAGTCAGAGGGATACACTAAACCTGAAGTGAAGCATCGGAATCTATAGCTAGTGTCACAGGAATGGTTCAAAACATAGACAGTAAGAATAGTCAGTCTTCTCGTACTTAATTCGGCATTGTGCCTTTTGTATTTAATTCCGATGCAATTTCTGTGATTAATCGTCAATAAGATAGTCCAAGGGATACAGTAAACCTGAGGTGAGGCATCGGAATCTATAACAAGTGTCACAGGAATGCTTCAAAACAAAATCAGTAGGAAGGGTCGGTCTTCATGTACTTAAGTCGGCATTGTGCCTTTTGCATTTAATTCCGATGCAATTTCTGTGTTTCATCGTCAATAAGAAGGTCCAAGGGATACAGTAAACCTGAAGTAAATCATCGTAATCTATAACGAGTGTCACAGGAATGGTTCAAATCAAAGACAGTAGGAAGAGTCAGTCTTCTTGTACTTAAGTCGGCATTGTGCCTTTTGATTTTATTCCGATTCAACTTCTGTGTTTCAGCGTCAATAAGAAGGTCCAAGGGATACAGTAAACCTGAAGTGAAGCATCGGAATCTATAACTAGTGTCATCGGAATGGCTCAAAACATAGTCAGTTAGATGAGTCAGTCTTCTTGTACTTAAGTCGGCATTGTGCCTTTTCTATTTAATTCCGATGCTACTTCTGTGTTTCGTCGTCAATAACAAGGTCCAAGGGATACAGTAAACCTGAAGTGATGCATCGGAATCTATAGCTAGTGTCATAGGAATAGTTCAAACATATACATTAAGAATAGTCAGTCTTCTTGATCTTAAGTCGGCATTGTGCCTTTTGTATTTAATTCCGATGCAATTTCTGTGTTTCATCGTCAATAAGAACGTCGAAGGGATACAGTAAACCTGAAGTAAAGCACCGTAATCTATAACGAGTGTCACAGGATTGGTTCACAAATAGACAGTAGGAAGAATCAGTATTCTTGTACTTAAGTCTGCATTGTGCCTTTTGTATTTAATTCCGATTCAATTTCTGTGTTTCAGCGTCAATCAGAAGGTCCAAGGGATACAGTAAACCTGAAGTGAAGCATCGGAATCTATAACTAGTGTCACAGGAATGGTTCAAAGCAAAGTCAGTAAGAAGAGTCAATCTTCTTGTCCTTAAGTCGGCATTGTGCCTTTTGTATTTAATTCCGATGCAATTTCTGTGTTTCATCGTCAATAAGAAGGTCCAAGGGATACATTAAACCTGAAGTGAAGCATCGGAATCTATAACTAGTGTCACAGGAATGGTTCAAAACAAAGTCAGTAAGAAGAGTCAATCTTCTTGTCCTTAAGACGGCATTGTGCCTTTTGTAATTAATTCCGATGCAATTTCTGTGTTTTTTATCGTCAATAAGATGGTCCAAGGGTTATAGTAAACCTGGAGTGTAGCATCGGAATCTATAACTAGTGTCACAGGAATGGTTCAAATCATAGACAGTAAGAAGAGTCAGTCTTCGTGTACTTAAGTCGTATTTTCCCTTTTGTATTTAATTCCGATGCAATTTCTGTGTTTCAGTGTCAATAAGAAGGTCCAAGGGATACAGTAAACCTGAAGTGAAGCATCGGAATCTATAACTAGTGTTACAGGAATGGATCAAATAATAGTCAGTAGGAAGAGTCAGTCCTCTTGTACTTAAGTCGGCAATGTGCCTTTTCTATTTAATTCCGTTGCAATTTCTGTGTTTCGTCGTCAATAAGAAGGTCCAAGGGATACAGTAAACCTGGAGTGTAGCATCGGAATCTGTAACTAAAGTCACAGGAATGGTTCAAAACATAGTCAGTAAGAAGACTCAGTCTTCGTGTACTTAAGTCGGCATTTTGCCTTTTGTATTTAATTCCGATGCAATTTCTATGTTTCATCGTCAATAAGAAGGTCCAAGGGGTACAGTAAACCTGAAGAGAAAGAATCGTAATCTATAACTAGTGTCACAGGAATGGTTCAATACATAGTCAGTAAGAAGAGTCAGTATTCTTATACTTAAGTTGGCATTGTGCCTTTTGTATTTAATTCCGATTCAATTTCTGTGTTTCAGCGTCAATCAGAAGGTCCAAGGGATACAGTAAACCTGAAGTGGTGCATCGGAATCTATAACTAGTGTCACAGGAATGGTTCAAAACAAAGTCAGTAAGAAGAGTCAATCTTCTTCTCCTTAAGTCGGCGTTGTGCCTTTTGTATTTAATTCCGATGCAATTTCTGTGTTTCATCGTCAATAAGAAGGTCCAAGGGATACAGAAAACCTGGAGTATAGCATCGGAATGTATAACTAGTGTCACAGGAATGGTTCAAATCATAGACAGTAAGAAGAGTCAGTCTTCGTGTACTTAAGTCGGCATTTTGCCTTTTGTATTTAATTCCGATGCAATTTCTATGTTTCATAGTCAATAAGAAGGTCCAAGGGGTACAGTAAACCTGAAGAGAAAGAATCGGAATCTATAACTAGTGTTACAGGAATGGTTCAAAACATAGTCAGTAAGAAGAGTCAGTCTTCTTGTACTTAAGTCGGCATTGTGCCTTTTCTATTTAATACCGATACAATTTTTGTGTTTCACCGTCAATAAGAAGGTCCAAGGGATACAGTAAACCTCAAGTGAAGCATCGGTATCAATAACTAGTGTCACAGGAATGGTTAAAAAATAGTCAGTAGGAAGAGTCGGTCTTCATGTACTTAATTCGGCATTGTGCCTTTTGTATTTAATTCCGATGCAATTTCTGTGATTAATCGTCAATAAGATAGTCCAAGGGATACAGTAAACCTGAAGTGAGGCATCGGAATCTATAACTAGTGTCACAGGAATGGTTCAAAACATAATCAGTAGGAAGAGTCGGTTTTCATGTACTTAAGTCGGCATTGTGCCTTTAGTATTTAATTCCGATGCAATTTCTGTGTTTCATCGTCAATAAAAAGGTCCAAGGGATACTGTAAACCGGAAGTAAAGCATCGTAATCTATAACGAGTGTCACAGGAATGGTTCAAAACATAGACAGTAGGAAGAGTCAGTCTTCTTGTACTTAAGTCGGCATTGTGCCTTTTGTATTTAATTCCGATTCCACTTCTGTGTTTCAGCGTCAATAAGAAGGTCCAAGGGGTACAGTAAACCTGAAGTGAAGCATCGGAATCTATAACTAGTGTCATCGGAATGGCTCAAAACATAGTCAGTTAGATGAGTCAGTCTTCTTGTACTTAAGTCGGCATTGTGCCTTTTCTATTTAATTCCGATGCTACTTCTGTGTTTCATCGTCAATAACAAGGTCCAAGGGATACAGTAAACCTGAAGTGATGCATCGGAATCTATAGCTAGTGTCATAGGAATAGTTCAAACATATACATTAAGAATAGTCAGTCTTCTTGATCTTAAGTCGGCATTGTGCCTTTTGTATTTAATTCCGATGCAATTTCTGTGTTTCATCGTCAATAAGAACGTCGAAGGGATACAGTAAACCTGAAGTAAAGCACCGTAATCTATAACGAGTGTCACAGGAATGGTTCACAAATAGACAGTAGGAAGAATCAGTCTTCTTGTACTTAAGTCTGCATTGTGCCTTTTGTATTTAATTCCGATTCAATTTCTGTGTTTCAGCGTCAATCAGAAGGTCCAAGGGATACAGTAAACCTGAAGTGAAGCATCGGAATCTATAACTAGTGTCACAGGAATGGTTCAAACAAAGTCAGTAAGAAGAGTCAATCTTCTTGTCCTTAAGTCGGCATTGTGCCTTTTGTATTTAATTCCGATGCAATTTCTGTGTTTCATCGTCAATAAGAAGGTCCAAGGGATACAGTAAACCTGAAGTGAAGCATCGGAATCTATAACTAGTGTCACAGGAATGGTTCAAAACAAAGTCAGTAAGAAGAGTCAATCTTCTTGTCCTTAAGACGTCATTGTGCCTTTTGTAATTAATTCCGATGCAATTTCTGTGTTTTTTATCGTCAATAAGGTGGTCCAAAGGTTATAGTAAACCTGGAGTGTAGCATCGGAATCTATAACTAGTGTCACAGGAATGGTTCAAATCATAGACGGTAAGAAGAGTCAGTCTTCGTGTACTTAAGTCGTATTTTCCCTTTTGTATTTAATTCCGATGCAATTTCTGTGTTTCAGTGTCAATAAGAAGGTCCAAGGGATACAGTAAACCTGAAGTGAAGCATCGGAATCTATAACTAGTGTTACAGGAATGGATCAAATAATAGTCAGTAAGAAGAGTCAGTCCTCTTGTACTTAAGTCGGCAATGTGCCTTTTCTATTTAATTCCGTTGCAATTTCTGTGTTTCATCGTCAATAAGAAGGTCCAAGGGATACAGTAAACCTGGAGTGTAGCATCGGAATCTGTAACTAAAGTCACAGGAATGGTTCAAAACATAGTCAGTAAGAAGACTCAGTCTTCGTGTACTTAAGTCGGCATTTTGCCTTTTGTATTTAATTCCGATGCAATTTCTATGTTTCATCGTCAATAAGAAGGTCCAAGGGGTACAGTAAACCTGAAGAGAAAGAATCGGAATCTATAACTAGTGTCACAGGAATGGTTCAAAACATAGTCAGTAAGAAGAGTCAGTAATCTTATACTTAAGTTGGCATTGTGCCTTTTGTATTTAATTCCGATTCAATTTCTGTGTTTCAGCGTCAATCAGAAGGTCCAAGGGATACAGTAAACCTGAAGTGTTGCATCGGAATCTATAACTAGTGTCACAGGAATGGTTCAAAACAAAGTCAATAAGAAGAGTCAATCTTCTTCTCCTTAAGTCGGCATTGTGCCTTTTGTATTTAATTCCGATGCAATTTCTGTGTTTCATCGTCAATAAGAAGGTCCAAGGGATACAGAAAACCTGGAGTATAGCATCGGAATGTATAACTAGTGTCACAGGAATGGTTCAAATCATAGACAGTAAGAAGAGTCAGTCTTCGTGTACTTAAGTCGGCATTTTGCCTTTTGTATTTAATTCCGATGCAATTTCTATGTTTCATAGTCAATAAGAAGGTCCAAGGGGTACAGTAAACCTGAAGAGAAAGAATCGGAATCTATAACTAGTGTTACAGGAATGGTTCAAAACATAGTCAGTAAGAAGAGTCAGTCTTCTTGTACTTAAGTCGGCATTGTGCCTTTTCTATTTAATACCGATACAATTTTTGTGTTTCACCGTCAATAAGAAGGTCCAAGGGATACAGTAAACCTCAAGTGAAGCATCGGTATCAATAACTAGTGTCACAGGAATGGTTAAAAAATAGTCAGTAGGAAGAGTCGGTCTTCATGTACTTAAGTCGGCATTGTGCCTTTTGTATTTAATTACGATGCAATTTCTGTGTTTCATCGTCAATAAGAAGGTGCAAGGGATACAGTAAACCTCAAGTGTAGCATCGGAATCTATAACCAGTGACACAGGAATGGTTCTAAACATAGACAGTAAGAAGAGTCAGTCCTCTTGTACTTAAGTCGGCATTGTGCCTTTTGTATTTAATTCTGAAGCCATGTCTGTTATTCATCGTCAATAAGAAAGTCAGAGGGATACACTAAACCTGAAGTGAAGCATCGGAATCTATAGCTAGTGTCACAGGAATGGTTCAAAACATAGACAGAAAGAAGAGTCAGTCTTCTCGTACTTAATTCGGCATTGTGCCTTTTGTATTTAATTCCGATGCAATTTCTGTGATTAATCGTCAATAAGATAGTCCAAGGGATACAGTAAACCTGAAGTGAGGCATCGGAATCTATAACAAGTGTCACAGGAATGCTTCACAACATAATCAGTAGGAAGGGTCGGTCTTCATGTACTTAAGTCGGCATTGTGCCTTTTGCATTTAATTCCGATGCAATTTCTGTGTTTCATCGTCAATAAGAAGGTCCAAGGGATACAGTAAACCTGAAGTAAATCAGCGTAATCTATAACGAGTGTCACAGGAATGGTTCGAATCAAAGACAGTAGGAAGAGTCAGTCTTCTTGTACTTCAGTCGGCATTGTGCCTTTTGATTTTATTCCGATTCAACTTCTGTGTTTCAGCGTCAATAAGAAGGTCCAAGGGATACAGTAAACCTGAAGTGAAGCATCGGAATCTATAACTAGTGGCACAGGAATGGTTCAAAGCAAAGTCAGTAAGAAGAGTCAATCTTCTTGTCCTTAAGTCGGCATTGTGCCTTTTGTATTTAATTCCGATGCAATTTCTGTGTTTCATCGTCAATAAGATGGTCCAAGGGGTACAGTAAACCTGGAGTGTAGCATCGGAATCTATAACTAGTGTCACAGGAATGGTTCAAATCATAGACAGTAAGAAGAGTCAGTCTTCGTGTACTTAAGTCGTATTTTCCCTTTTGTATTTAATTCCGTTGCAATTTCTGTGTTTCATTGTCAATAAGAAGGTCCAAGGGATACAGTAAACCTGAAGTGAAGCATCGGAATCTATAACTAGTGGTACAGGATTGGATCAAATAATAGTCAGTAAGAAGAGTCAGTCTTCTTGTACTTAATTCGGCATTGTGCCTTTTGTATTTAATTCCGATGCAATTTCTGTGATTAATCGTCAATAAGATAGTCCAAGGGATACAGTAAACCTGAAGTGAGGCATCGGAATCTATAACTAGTGTCACAGGAATGGTTCAAAACATAATCAGTAGGAAGAGTCGGTTTTCATGTACTTAAGTCGGCATTGTGCCTTTAGTATTTAATTCCGATGCAATTTCTGTGTTTCATCGTCAATAAAAAGGTCCAAGGGATACTGTAAACCGGAAGTAAAGCATCGTAATCTATAACGAGTGTCACAGGAATGGTTCAAAACATAGACAGTAGGAAGAGTCAGTCTTCTTGTACTTAAGTCGGCATTGTGCCTTTTCTATTTAATTCCGATTCCACTTCTGTGTTTCAGCGTCAATAAGAAGGTCCAAGGGGTGCAGTAAACCTGAAGTGAAGCATCGGAATCTATAACTAGTGTCATCGGAATGGCTCAAAACATAGTCAGTTAGATGAGTCAGTCTTCTTGTACTTAAGTCGGCATTGTGCCTTTTCTATTTAATTCCGATGCTACTTCTGTGTTTCATCGTCAATAACAAGGTCCAAGGGATACAGTAAACCTGAAGTGATGCATCGGAATCTATAGCTAGTGTCATAGGAATAGTTCAAACATATACATTAAGAATAGTCAGTCTTCTTGATCTTAAGTCGGCATTGTGCCTTTTGTATTTAATTCCGATGCAATTTCTGTGTTTCATCGTCAATAAGAACGTCGAAGGGATACAGTAAACCTGAAGTAAAGCACCGTAATATATAACGAGTGTCACAGGAATGGTTCAAAAATAGACAGTAGGAAGAATCAGTCTTCTTGTACTTAAGTCTGCATTGTGCCTTTTGTATTTAATTCCGATTCAATTTCTGTGTTTCAGCGTCAATCAGAAGGTCCAAGGGATACAGTAAACCTGAAGTGAAGCATCGGAATCTATAACTAGTGTCACAGGAATGGTTCAAAGCAAAGTCAGTAAGAAGAGTCAATCTTCTTGTCCTTAAGTCGGCATTGTGCCTTTTGTGATTAATTCCGATGCAATTTCTGTGTTTCATCGTCAATAAGAAGGTCCAAGGGATACAGTAAACCTGGAGTGTAGCATCGGAATGTATGACTAGTGTCACAGGAATGGTTCAAATCATAGACAGTAAGAAGAGTCAGTCTTCGTGTACTTAAGTCGGCATTTTGCCTTTTGTATTTAATTCCGATGCAATTTCTATGTTTCATCGTCAATAAGAAGGTCCACGGGGTACAGTATACCTGATGTGAAGCATCGGAATCTACAACTAGTGTCACAGGAATGGTTCAAAACATAGTCAGTAAGAAGAGTCAGTCTTCTTGTACTTAAGTCGGCATTGTGCCTTTTCTATTTAATTCCGATGCAATATCTGTGTTTCATCGTCAATAACAAGGTCCAAGGGATACAGTAAACCTGGAGTGAAGCATCGGAATCTATAACTAGTGTTACAGGAATGGTTCAAAACATAGTCAGTAAGAAGAGTCAGTCTTCTTGTACTTAAGTCGGCATTGTGCCTTTTCTATTTAATGCGATGCTATTTCTGTGTTTCATCGTCAATAACAATGTCCAAGGGATACAGTTAACCTCAAGTGAAACATCGGAATCTATAACTAGTGTCACAGGAATGGTTCAAAACATAGTCAGTAGGAAGAGTCGGTCTCAATGTACTTAAGTCGGCTATGTGCCTTTTGTATTTAATACCGATACAATTTTTGTGTTTCATCGTCAATAAGAAGGTCCAAGGGATACAGTAAACCTCAAGTGAAGCATCGGTATCAATAACTAGTGTCACAGGAATGGTTCAAAACATAGTCAGTAGGAAGAGTCGGTCTTCATGTACTTAAGTCGGCATTGTGCCTTTTGTATTTAATTACGATGCAATTTCTGAGTTTCATCGTCAATAAGAAGGTGCAAGGGATACAGTAAACCTCAAGTGAAGCATCGGAATCTATAACCAGTGACACAGGAATGGTTCTAAACATAGACAGTAAGAAGAGTCAGTCCTCTTGTACTTAAGTCGGCATTGTGCCTTTTGTATTTAATTCCGAAGCCATTTCTGTTTTTCATCGTCAATAAGAAAGTCAGAGGGATACACTAAACCTGAAGTGAAGCATCGGAATTTATAGCTAGTGTCACAGGAATGGTTCAAAACATAGACAGTAAGAAGAGTCAGTCTTCTCGTACTTAATTCGGCATTGTGCATTTTGTATTTAATTCCGATGCAATTTCTGTGATTAATCGTCAATAAGATAGTCCAAGGGATACAGTAAACCTGAAGTGAGGCATCGGAATCTATAACAAGTGTCACAGGAATGCTTCAAATCATAATCAGTAGGAAGAGTCGGTCTTCATGTACTTAAGTCGGCATTGTGCCTTTTGTATTTAATTCCGATGCAATTTCTGTGTTTCATCGTCAATAAGAAGGTCCAAGGGATACAGTAAACCTGAAGTAAATCATCGTAATCTATAACGAGTGTCACAGGAATGGTTCAAATCAAAGACAGTAGGAAGAGTCAGTCTTCTTGTACTTAAGTCGGCATTGTGCCTTTTGATTTTATTCCGATTCAACTTCTGTGTTTCAGCGTCAATAAGAAGGTCCAAGGGATACAGTAAACCTGAAGTGAAGCATCGGAATCTATAACTAGTGTCACAGGAGTGGTTCACAGCAGAGTCAGTAAGAAGAGTCAAAATTCTTGTCCTTAAGTCGGCATTGTGCCTTTTGTATTTAATTCCGATGCAATTTCTGTGTTTCATCGTCAATAAGATGGTCCAAGGGATACAGTAAACCTGGAGTGTAGCATCGGAATCTATAACTAGTGTCACAGGAATGGTTCAAATCATAGACAGTAAGAAGAGTCAGTCTTCGTGTACTTAAGTCGTATTTTCCCTTTTGTATTTAATTCCGATGCAATTTCTGTGTTTCATTGTCAATAAGAAGGTCCAAGGGATACAGTAAACCTGAAGTGAAGCATCGGAATCTATAACTAGTGGTACAGGAATGGATCAAATAATAGTCAGTAAGAAGAGTCAGTCTTCTTGTACTTAATTCGGCATTGTGCCTTTTGTATTTAATTCCGACGCAATTTCTGTGATTAATCGTCAATAAGATAGTCCAAGGGATACAGTAAACCTGAAGTGAGGCATCGGAAACTATAACTAGTGTCACAGGAATGGTTCAAAACATAATCAGTAGGAAGAGTCGGTTTTCATGTACTTAAGTCGGCATTGTGCCTTTAGTATTTAATTCCGATGCAATTTCTGTGTTTCATCGTCAATAAAAAGGTCCAAGGGATACTGTAAACCGGAAGTAAAGCATCGTAATCTATAACGAGTGTCACAGGAATGGTTCAAAACATAGACAGTAGGAAGAGTCAGTCTTCTTGTACTTAAGTCGGCATTGTGCCTTTTGTATTTAATTCCGATTCCACTTCTGTGTTTCAGCGTCAATAAGAAGGTCCAAGGGGTGCAGTAAACCTGAAGTGAAGCATCGGAATCTATAACTAGTGTCATCGGAATGGCTCAAAACATAGTCAGTTAGATGAGTCAGTCTTCTTGTACTTCAGTCGGCATTGTGCCTCTTCTATTTAATTCCGATGCTACTTCTGTGTTTCATCGTCAATAACAAGGTCCAAGGGATACAGTAAACCTGAAGTGATGCATCGGAATCTATAGCTGGTGTCATAGGAATAGTTCAAACATATACATTAAGAATAGTCAGTCTTCTTGATCTTAAGTCGGCATTGTGCCTTTTGTATTTAATTCCGATGCAATTTCTGTGTTTCATCGTCAATAAGAAGGTCCAAGGGTCTAGTAAACCTGAGGTGAAGCATCGGAATCTATAACTAGTGTCACAGGAATGGTTCAAAGCAACGTCAGTAAGAAGAGTCAAAATTCTTGTCCTTAAGTCGGCATTGTGCCTTTTCTATTTAATTCCGATGCAATTTCTATGTTTCATCGTCAATAAGAAGGTCCAAGGGATACAGTAAACCTGGAGTGTAGCATCGGAATCTATAACTAGTGTCACAGGAATGGTTCAAATCATAGACAGTAAGAAGAGTCAGTCTTCGTGTACTTAAGTCGTATTTTCCCTTTTGTATTTAATTCCGATGCAATTTCTGTGTTTCATTGTCAATAAGAAGGTCCAAGGGATACAGCAAACCTGAAGTGAAGCATCGGAATCTATAACTAGTGGTACAGGAATGGATCAAATAATAGTCAGTAAGAAGAGTCAGTCTTCTTGTACTTAATTCGGCATTGTGCCTTTTGTATTTAATTCCGATGCAATTTCTGTGATTAATCGTCAATAAGATAGTCCAAGGGATACAGTAAACCTGATGTGAGGCATCGGAATCTATAACTAGTGTCACAGGAATGGGTCAAAACATAATCAGTAGGAAGAGTCGGTTTTCATGTACTTAAGTCGGCATTGTGCCTTTAGTATTTAATTCCGATGCAATTTCTGTGTTTCATCGTCAATAAAAAGGTCCAAGGGATACTGTAAACCGGAAGTAAAGCATCGTAATCTATAACGAGTGTCACAGGAATGGTTCAAAACATAGACGGTAGGAAGAGTCAGTCTTCTTGTACTTAAGTCGACATTGTGCCTTTTGTATTTAATTCCGATTCAACTTCTGTGTTTCAGCGTCAATAAGAAGGTCCAAGGGATACAGTAAACCTGAAGTGAAGCATCGGAATCTATAACTAGTGTCACAGGAATGGTTCAAAACAAAGTCAGTAAGAAGAGTCAATCTTCTTGTCCCTAAGTCGGCATTGTGCCTTTTGTATTTAATTCCGATGCAATTTCTGTGTTTCATCGTCAATAAGATGGTCCAAGGGATACAGTAAACCTGGAGTGTAGCATAGGAATCTATAAGTAGTGTCACAGGAATGGGTCAAAACATAGTCAGTAAGAAGAGTCAGTCTTCGTGTACTTAAGTCGGCATTTTGCCTTTTGTATTTAATTCCGATGCAATTTCTATGTTTCATCGTCAATAAGAAGGTCCAAGGGGTACAGTAAACCTGAAGTGAAGCATCGGAATCTATAACTAGTGTCATCGGAATGGTTCAAAACATAGTCAGTAAGATGAGTCAGTCTTCTTGTACTTAAGTCGGCATTGTGCCTTTTCTATTTAATTCCGATGCTACTTCTGTGTTTAATCGTCAATAACAAGGTCCAAGGGATACAGTAAACCTGAAGTGAAGCATCGGAATCTATAGCTAGTGTCATAGGAATAGTTCAAACATATTCATTAAGAATAGTCAGTCTCCTTGATCTTAAGTCGGCATTGTGCCTTTTGTATTTAATTCCGATGCAATTTCTGTGTTTCATCGTCAATAACAACGTCGAAGGGATACAGTAAACCTGAAGTAAAGCACCGTAATCTATAACGAGTGTCACAAGGATGGTTCAAAAATAGACAGTAGGAAAAATCAGTCTTCTTGTACTTAAGTCTGCATTGTGCCTTTTGTATTTAATTCCGATTCAATTTCTGTGTTTCAGCGTCAATCAGAAGGTCCAAGGGATACAGTAAACCTGAAGTGAAGCATCGGAATCTATAACTAGTGTCACAGGAATGGTTCAAAACAAAGTCAGTGAGAAGAGTCAATCTTCTTGTCCTTAAGTCGGCATTGTGCCTTTTGTATTTAATTCCGATGCAATTTCTGTGTTTCATCGTCAATAAGAAGGTCCAAGGAATACAGTAAACCTGGAGTGTAGCATCGGAATGTATAACTAGTGTAACAGGAATGGTTCAAATCATAGACAGTAAGAAGAGTCAGTCTTCGTGTACTTAAGTCGGCATTTTGCCTCTTGTATTTTATTCCGATGTAATTTCTATGTTTCATCGTCAATAAGAAGGTCCAAGGGGTACAGTAAACCTGAAGTGAAGCATCGGAATCTATAACTAGTGTCACAGGAATGGTTCAAATCATAGTCAGTAAGAAGAGTCAGTCTTCTTGTACTTAAGTCGGCATTGTGCCTTTTCTATTTAATTCCGATGCAATTTCTGTGTTTCATCGTCAATAACAAGGTCCAATGGATACAGTAAACCTGGAGTGAAGCATCGGAATCTATAACTAGTGTCAATGGAATGGTTCAAACCATAGACAGTAAGAAGAGTCAGTGTTCTTGTACTTAAGTCGGCATTTTGCCTATTGTATTTAATTCTGATGCAATTTCTGTGTTTAATCGTCAACAAGAAGGTCAGAGGGATACAGTAATCCTGAAGTGAAGCATCGGAATCTATAGCTAGTGTCACAGGAATGGTTCAAACATAGTCAGTAAGAAGAGTCAGTCTTCTTGATCTTAAGTCGGCATTGTGCTTTTTGTATTTAATTCCGATGCAATTTCTGTGTTTCATCGTCAATAAGAAGGTCCAAGGGATACAGTAAACCTGAAGTGAAGCATCGGAATCTATAACTAGTGTCATCGGAATGGTTCAAAACATAGTCAGTAAGAAGAGTCAGTCTTCTTGTACTTAAGTCGGCATTGTGCCTTTTCTATTTAATTCCGATGCAATTTCTGTGTTTCATCGTCAATAACAAGGTCCAAGGGAAACAGTAAACCTGGAGTGAAGCATCGGAGTCTATAACTAGTGTCAATGGAATGGTTCAAAACATAGACAGTAAGAAGAGTAAGTCTTCTTGTGCTTAAGTCGGCATTGTGCCTTTTGTATTTAATTCCGATGCTATTTCTGTGTCTCATCGTCAATAAGAAGGTCAAAGGGATACAGTAAACCTGGAGTGAAGCATCGGAATCTATAACTGGTGTCACAGGAATGGTTCAAAACATAGACAGTAAGAAGAGTCAGTCTTCTTGTACTTAAGTCGGCATTGTGCCTTTTGTGTTTAATTCCGATGCAATTTCTGTGTTTCATCGTCAAAAAGAAGTTCCAAGGGATACAGTAAGCCTCAAGTGAAGCATCGGAATCTATAACTAGTGTCACAGGAATGGTTCAAAACATAGTCAGTAGGAAGAGTCGGTCTTCATGTACTTAAGTCGGCATTGTGCCTTTTGTATTTAATTCCGCTGCAATTTCTGTGTTTCATCGTCAATAAGAAGGTCCAAGGGATCCAGTAAACCTGAAGTGAAGCATCGGAATCTATAACTAGTGTCACAGGAATGGTTCAAAACATAGACAGTAGGAAGAGTCAGCCTTCTTGTACTTAAGTCGGCATTGTGCCTTTTGTATTTAATTCCTATGCAATTTCTGTGTTTCATCGTCAATAAGAAGGTCCAAGGGATACAGTAAACCTGATGTGAAGCATCGGAATCTATAACTAGTGTCACACTGATGGTTCAAAACAAAGTCAGTAGTAATAGTCAGTCTTCTTGTCCTTAAGTCGGCATTGTGCCTTTTGTATTTAATTCCGATGCAATATCTGTGTTTCATCGTCAATAAGAAGGTCCAAGGGATACAGTAAACCTGGAGTGTAGCATCGGAATCTGTAACTAGTGTCACAGGAATGGTTCAAAACATAGTCAGCAAGAAGAGTCAGTCTTCTTGTACTTAAGTCGGCATTGTGCCTTTTCTATTTAATTCCGATGCAATTTGTGTGTTTTATCGTCAATAACGAGGTCAAAGGGATACAGTAAACCTGGTATGAAGCATCGGAATCTGTAACTAGTGTCAATGTAATGGTACAAAACGTAGACAGTAAGAAGAGTCAGTCTTCTTTTACTTAAGTCGGCATTGTGCCTTTTGTGTTTAATTCCGATGCAATTTCTGTGTCTCATCGTCAACAAGGAGGTCAGAGGGATACAGTAAACTTGAAGTGAAGCATCGGAATCTATAGCTAGTGTCACAGGAATGGTTCAAACATAGTCAGTAAGTAGAGTCAGTCTTCTTGTTCTTAAGTCGGCATTGTGCTTTTTGTATTTAATTCCGATGCAATTTTTGTGTTTCATTGTCAATAAGAAGGTCCAAGGGATACAGTAAACCTGAAGTGAAGCATCGGAATCTATAACTAGTGTCACAATGATGGTTCAAAACAATGTCAGTAGGAATAGTCAGTCTTCTTGTCCTTAAGTCGGCATTGTGAATTTTGTATTTAATTCCGGTGCAATTTGTGTGTTTCATCGTCAATAAGAAGGTCCAAGGGATACAGTAAACCTGAAGTAAAGCATCGTAATCTATAACGAGTGTCACAGGAATGGTTCAAAACAAAGTCAGTAGGAAGAGTCAATCTTTTTGTCCTTAAGTCGGCATTGTGCCTTTTGTATTTAATTCCGATGCAATTTCTGTGTTTCATCGTCAATAAGAAGGTCCAAGGGATACAGTAAACCTGGAGTGTATCATCGGAATCTATAACTAGTGTCACAGGAATGGTTCAAATCATAGACAGTAAGAAGAGTCAGTCTTCGTGTACTTAAGTCGGCATTTTGCCTTTTGTATTTAATTCCGATGCCATTTGTGTGTTTCATCGTCAATAAGAAGGTCCAAGGGATACAGTAAACCTGGAGTGAAGCATCGGAATCTATAACTAGTGTCACAGGAATGGTTCAAAGCATAGTCAGTAGGAAGAGTCGGTCTTCATGTACTTAGGTCGGCATTGTGCCTTTTGTATTTAATACCGATACAATTTTTGTGTTTCATCGTCAATAAGAAGGTCCAAGGGATACAGTAAACCTCAAGTGAAGCATAGGTATCAATAACTAGTGTCACAGGAATGGTTCAAAACAGAGTCAGTAGGAAGAGTCGGTCTTCATGTACTTAAGTCGGCATTGTGCCTCTTGTATTTAATTCCGATGCAATTTCTGTGTTTCATCGTCAATAAGAAGGTCCAAGGGATACAGTAAACCTCAAGTGAAGCATCGGAATCTATAACTAGTGTCACAGGAATGGTTCAAAACATAGACAGTAAGAAGAGTCAGTCCTCTTGTACTTAAGTCGGCATTGTGCCTTTTCAATTTAATTACGAAGCCATTTCTGTGTTTCATCGTCAATAAGAGAGCCAGAGGGATACACTAAACCTGAAGTGAAGCATCGGAATCTATAGCTAGTGTCACAGGATTGGTTCAAATTATAGTCAGTAAGAAGAGTCAGTCTCCTTGTCCTTATGTCGGCATTGTGCATTTTGTATTTAATTCCGATGCAATTTGTGTGTTGCCTTTTGTATTTAATTCCGATGCAATTTGTGTGTTTCACCGTCAATAAGAAGGTCCAAGGGATACAGTAAACATGAAGTGAAGCATCGGAATCAATAACTGGTGTCACAGGAATGGTTTAAAACATAGTCAGTAAGAAGAGTAAGTCCTATTGTACTTAAGTCGGCATTGTGCCTTTTCTATTTAATTCCGATGCAATTTCTGTGTTTCATCGTCAATAAGAAGGTCCAAGGGATACAGTAAACCTGGAGTGTAGCATCGGAATCTGTAACTGGTGTCACAGGAATGGTTCAAAACATAGTCAGTAGGAAGAGTCAGTCTTCATGTACTTAAGTCGGCATTGTGCCTTTTGTATTTAATTCCGATGCAATTTCTGTGTTTCATCGTCAATAAGAAGGTCCAAGGGATACAGTAAACCTGAAGTAAAGCATCGTAATCTATAACGAGGGTCACAGGAATGGTTCAAGACATAGACAGTAGGAAGAGTCAGTCTTCTTGTACTTAAGTCGGCATTGTGCCTTTTCTATTTAATTCCGATTCAATTTCTGTGTTTCAGCGTCAATAAGAAGGTCAAAGGGATACAGTAAACCTGAAGTGAAGCATCGGAATCTATAACTAGTGTCACAGGAATGGTTCAAAAGAAAGTCAGTAAGAAGAGTCAATCTTCTTGTCCTTAAGTCGGCATTGTGCCTTTTGTATTTAATTCCGATGCAATTTCTGTGTTTCATCGTCAATAAGAAGGTCCAAGGGATACAGTAAACCTGGAGTATGGCATCCGAATCTATAACTAGTGTCACAGAAATGGTTCAAATCATAGACAGCAAGAAGTGTCAGTCTTCGTGTACTTAAGTCGTATTTTGCCTTTTGTATTTAATTCCGATGCTATTTCTGTGTTTCATCGTCAATAACAAGGTCCAAGGGATACAGTAAACCTGGAGTGAAGCATCGGAATCCATAACTAGTGTCACAGGAATGGTTTTCAACATATACTGTAAGAAGAGTCAGTCTTCTTGTTCTTAAGTCGGCATTGTGCCTTTTGTATTTAATTCCGATGCAATTTCTGTGTTTCATCGTCAATAAGAAGGTCCAAGGGATACAGTTAACCTCAAGTGAAACATCGGAATCTATAACGAGTGTCACAGGAATGGCTCAAAACATAGTCAGTAGGAAGAGTCGGTCTTCATGTACTTAAGTCGGCATTATGCCTTTTGTATTTAATTACGATGCAATTTCTGTCTTTCATCGTCAACACGAAGGTCCATGGGATACAGTAAACCTGAAGTAAAGCACCGTATTCTATAACGAGTGTCACAGGAATGGTTCAAAAAATAGACAGTAGGAAGAGTCAGTCTTCTTGTTCTTAAGTCGGCATTGTGCCTTTTGTATTAACTTCCGATGCAATTTCTGTGTCTCATCGTCAATAAGAAGGTCCAAGGGAAAAGGTTAACCTCAAATGAAACATCGGAATCTATAACTAGTGTCACAGGAATGGTTCAAAGCATAGTCAGTAGGAAGAGTCGGTCTTCATGTACTTAAGTCGGCATTGTGCCTTTTGTATTTAATACCGATACAATTTTTGTGTTTCATCGTCAATAAGAAGGTCCAAGGGATACAGTAAACCTCAAGTGAAGCATAGGTATCAATAACTAGTGTCACAGGAATGGTTCAAAACAGAGTCAGTAGGAAGAGTCGGTCTTCATGTACTTAAGTCGGCATTGTGCCTCTTGTATTTAATTCCGATGCAATTTCTGTGTTTCATCGTCAATAAGAAGGTCCAAGGGATACAGTAAACCTCAAGTGAAGCATCGGAATCTATAACTAGTGTCACAGGAATGGTTCAAAACATAGACAGTAAGAAGAGTCAGTCCTCTTGTACTTAAGTCGGCATTGTGCCTTTTCAATTTAATTACGAAGCCATTTCTGTGTTTCATCGTCAATAAGAGAGCCAGAGGGATACACTAAACCTGAAGTGAAGCATCGGAATCTATAGCTAGTGTCACAGGATTGGTTCAAAACATAGTCAGTAAGAAGAATCAGTCTCCTTGTCCTTATGTCGGCATTGTGCATTTTGTATTTAATTCCGAAGCAATTTGTGTGTTGCCTTTTGTATTTAATTCCGATGCAATTTGTGTGTTTCACCGACAATAAGAAGGTCCAAGGGATACAGTAAACATGAAGTGAAGCATCGGAATCAATAACTGGTGTCACAGGAATGGTTTAAAACATAGTCAGTAAGAAGAGTAAGTCCTATTGTACTTAAGTCGGCATTGTGCCTTTTCTATTTAATTCCGATGCAATTTCTGTGTTTCATCGTCAATAAGAAGGTCCAAGGGATACAGTAAACCTGGAGTGTAGCATCGGAATCTGTAACTAGTGCCACAGGAATGGTTCAAAACATAGTCAGTAGGAAGAGTCAGTCTTCATGTACTTAAGTCGGCATTGTGCCTTTTGTATTTAATTCCGATGCAATTTCTGTGTTTCATCGTCAATAAGAAGGTCCAAGGGATACAGTAAACCTGAAGTAAAGCATCGTAATCTATAACGAGGGTCACAGGAATGGTTCAAAACATAGACAGTAGGAAGAGTCAGTCTTCTTGTACTTAAGTCGGCATTGTGCCTTTTCTATTTAATTCCGATTCAATTTCTGTGTTTCAGCGTCAATAAGAAGGTCAAAGGGATACAGTAAACCTGAAGTGAAGCATCGGAATCTATAACTAGTGTCACAGGAATGGTTCAAAAGAAAGTCAGTAAGAAGAGTCAATCTTCTTGTCCTTAAGTCGGCATTGTGCCTTTTGTATTTAATTCCGATGCAATTTCTGTGTTTCATCGTCAATAAGAAGGTCCAAGGGATACAGTAAACCTGGAGTATGGCATCGGAATCTATAACTAGTGTCACAGAAATGGTTCAAATCATAGACAGCAAGAAGTGTGAGTCTTCGTGTACTTAAGTCGTATTTTGATTTTTGTATTTAATTCCGATGCAATTTCTGGATTTCATTGTCAATAAGAAGGTCCAAGGGATACAGTAAACTTGAAGTGAAGCATCGGAATCTATAACTAGTGTTACAGGAATGAATCAAATGATAGTCAGTAAGAAGAGTCAGTCCTCTTGTACTTAAGTCGGCATTGTGCCTTTTCTATTTAATTCCGATGCAATTTCTGTGTTTCATCGTCAATAAGAAGGTCCAAGGGATACAGTAAACCTGGAGTGTAGCATCGGAATCTGTAACTAGTGTCACACGAATGGTTCAAATATAGTCAGTAAGAAGAGTCAGTCTTCGTGTACTTAAGTCGGTATTTTGCCTTTTGTATTTAATTCCGATGCTATTTCTGTGTTTCATCGTCAATAACAAGGTCCTAGGGATACAGTAAACCTGGAGTGAAGCATCGGAATCCATAACTAGTGTCACAGGAATGGTTTTCCACATATACTGTAAGAAGAGTCAGTCTTCTTGTTCTTAAGTCGGCATTGTGCCTTTTGTATTTAATTCCGATGCAATTTCTGTGTTTCATCGTCAATAAGAAGGTCCAAGGGATACAGTTAACCTCATATGAAACTTCGGAATCTATAACGAGTGTCACAGGAATGGCTCAAAACATAGTCAGTAGGAAGAGTCGGTCTTCATGTACTTAAGTCGGCATTATGCCTTTTGTATTTAATTCCGATGCAATTTCTGTCTTTCATCGTCAATACGAAGGTCCATGGGATACAGTAAACCTGAAGTAAAGCACCGTATTCTATAGCGAGTGTCACAGGAATGGTTCAAAAATTAGACAGTAGGAAGAGTCAGTCTTCTTGTTCTTAAGTCGGCATTGTGCCTTTTGTATTAACTTCCGATGCAATTTCTGTGTTTCAACGTCAATAAGAAGGTCCAAGGGATACAGTAAACCTGGAGTGTAGCATCGGAATGTATAACTAGTGTCACAGGAATGGTTCAAATCATAGACAGTAAGAAGAGTCAGTCTTCGTGTACTTAAGTCGGCATTTTGCCTTTTGTATTTAATTCCGATGCAATTTCTATGTTTCATCGTCAATAAGAAGGTCCAAGGGATACAGTAAACCTGGAGCGAAGCATCGGAATCTATAACTAGTGTCACAGGAATGGTTCAAAACATAGACAGTAAGAAGAGTCAGTCTTCTTGTACTTGAGTCGGCATTGTGGCTTTTGTATTTAATTCCGAAGCCATTTCTGTGTTTCATCGTCAATAATAAAGTCAGAGGGATACACTAAAGCTGACGTGAAGCATCGGAATCTATAACTAGTGTCACAGGAATGGTTCAAATCATGGACAGTAAGAAGAGTCAGTCTTCGTGTACTTAAGTCGGCATTGTGCCTTTTGTATTTAATTCCGATGCAATTTCTGTGTTTCATCGTCAATAAGAAGGTCCAAGGGATACAGTAAACCTGAAGTGAAGCATCGGAATCCATAACTAGTGTCATCGGAATGGTTCAAAACATAGTCAGTAAGAAGAGTCAGTCTTCTTGTACTTAAGTCGGCATCGTGCCTTTTCTATTTAATTCCGATGCAATTTCTGTGTTTCATCGTCAATAACAAGGTCCAAGGGAAACAGTAAACCTGGAGTGAAGCATCGGAATCTATAACTAGTGTCAATGGAATGGTTCAAAACATAGACACTAAGAAGAGTCAGTCTTCTTGTACTTAAGTCGGCATTGTGCCTTTTGTATTTAATTCCGATGCAATTTCTGTGTTTCATCGTCAATAAGAAGGTCAAAGGGATACAGTAAACCTGGAAGGAAGCTTCGGAATCTATAACTGGTGTCACAGGAATGGTTCAAAACATAAACAGTAAGAAGAGTCAGTCTTCTTGTACTTAAGTCGGCATTGTGCCTTTTGTGTCCAATTCCGATGCAATTTCTGTGTTTCATCGTCATAAAGAAGTTCCAAGCGATACAGTAAGCCTCAAGTGAAGCAATCGAATCTATAACTAGTTTCACAGGAATGGTTCAAAACATAGTCAGTAGGAAGAGTCGGTCTTCATGTACTTAAGTCGGCATTTTGCCTTTTGTAATTAATTCCGATGCAATTTCTGTGTTTCATCGTCAATAAGAAGGTCCAAGGGATCCAGTAAACCTGAAGTGAAGCATCGGAATCTATAACTAGTGTCACAGGAATGGTTCAAAACATAGACAGTAGGAAGAGTCAGCCTTCTTGTACTTAATTCGGCATTGTGCCTTTTGTATTTAATTCCGATGCAATTTCTGTGTTTCATCGTCAATCAGAAGGTCCAAGGGATACAGTAAACATGAAGTGAAGCATCGGAATCTATAACTAGTGTCACAGGAATGGTTTAAAACATAGTCAGTAAGATGAGTCAATCTTCTTGTCCTTCAGTTGGCATTGTGCCTTTTCTATTTAATTCCGATGCAATTTCTGTGTTTCATCGTCAATAAGAAGGTCCAAGGGATACAGTAAACCTGGAGTGTAGCATCGGAATCTGTAACTAGTGTCACAGGAATGGTTCAAAACATAGTCAGTAAGAAGAGTCAGTCTTCGTGTAATTAAGTCGGCATTTTGCCTTTTGTATTTAATTCCGATGCAATTTCTATGTTTCATCGTCAATAAGAAGGTCCAAGGGGTACAGTAAACCTGAAGTGAAGCATCGGAATCTATAACTAGTGTCACAGGAATGGTTCAAAACATAGTCAGTAAGAAGAGTCAGTCTTCTTGTACTTAAGTCGGCATTGTGCCTTTTCTATTTAATTCCGATGCTATTTCTGTGTTTCATCGTCTATAACAAGGTCCAAGGGATACAGTAATCCTGGAGTGAAGCATCGGAATCCATAACTAGTGTCAATGGAATGGTTCAAAACATAGACAGTAAGAAGAGTCAGTCTTCTTGTACATAAGTCGGCATTGTGCCTATTGTATTTAATTCCGATGCAATTTCTGTGTTTCATCGTCAACAAAAAGGTCAGAGGGATACAGTAAACCTGAAGTGAAACATCGGAATCTATAGCTAGTGTCATAGGAATAGGTCAAACATAGTCATTAAGAAGAGTCAGTATTCTTGTTCTTATGTCGGCATTGTGCCTTTTGTATTTAATTCCGATGCAATTTCTGTGTTTCATCGTCAATAAGAAGGTCCAAGGGATACAGTTAACCTCAAGTGAAACATCGGAATCTATAACTAGTGTCACAGGAATGGTTCAAATCATGGACAGTAAGAAGAGTCAGTCTTCGTGTACTAAAGTCGGCATTGTGCCTTTTGTATTTAATTCCGATGCAATTTGTGTGTTTCATCGTCAATAACAAGGTCCAAGGGATACAGTAAACCTGGTGTGAAGCATCGGAATCTATAACTAGTGTCAATGGAATGGTACAAAACATAGACAGTAAGAAGAGTCAGTCTTCTTTTACTTAAGTCGGCATTGTGCCTTTTGTATTTAATTCCGATGCAATTTCTGTGTCTCATCGTCAACAAGGAGGTCAGAGAGATACAGTAAACCTGAAGTGAAGCATCGGAATCTATAGCTAGTGTCACAGGAATGGTTCAAACATAGTCAGTAAGTAGAGTCAATCTTCTTGTCGTTAAGTTGGCATTGTGCCTTTTGTATTTAATTCCGATGCAATTTCTGTGTTTCATTGTCAATAAGAGGGTCCAAGGGATACAGTACACCTGGAGCGAAGCATCGGAATCTATAACTAGTGTCACAGGAATGGTTCAAAACATAGACAGTAAGAAGAGTCAATCTTGTTGTCCTTAAGTCGGCATTGTGCCTTTTGTATTTAATTCCGATGCAATTTCTGTGTTTCTTCGTCAATAAGAAGGTGCAAGGGATACAGTAAACCTGGAGTGTATCATCGGAATCTATAACTAGTGTCACAGGAATGGTTCAAATCATAGACAGTAAGAAGAGTCAGTCTTCGTGTACTTATGTCGGCATTTTGCCTTTTGTAATTAATTCCGATGCAATTTGTGGGTTTCATCGTCAATAAGAAGGTCCAACGGATACAGTAAACCTGGAGTGAAACATCGGAATTTATAACTAGTGTCACAGGAATTGATCAAAACATAGACTGTAAGAAGAGTCAGTCTTCTTGTACTTAATTCGGCATTGTGCCTTTTGTATTTAATTCCGATGCAATTTCTGTGTTTCATTGTCAATAAGATGGTCCAAGGAATACAGTAAACCTGAAGTGAGGCATCGGAATCTATAACTAGTGTCACAGGAATGGTTCAAAGCATAGACAGTAAGAAGAGTCAATCTTGTTGTCCTTAAGTCGGCATTGTGACTTTTGTATTTAATTCCGATGCAATTTCTGTGTTTCATCGTCAATAAGAAGGTCCAAGGGATACAGTAAACCTGAAGTGAAGCATCGGAATCCATAACTAGTGTCATCGGAATGGTTCAAAACATAGTCAGTAAGAAGAGTCAGTCTTCTTGTACTTAAGTCGGCATTGTGCCTTTTCTATTTAATTCCGATGCAATTTCTGTGTTTCATCGTCAATAACAAGGTCCAAGGGAAACAGTAAACCTGGAGTGAAGCATCGGAATCTATAACTAGTGTCAATGGAATGGTTCAAAACATAGACACTAAGAAGAGTCAGTCTTCTTGTACTTAAGTCGGCATTGTGCCTTTTGTATTTAATTCCGATGCAATTTCTGTGTTTCATCGTCAATAAGAAGGTCAAAGGGATACAGTAAACCTGGAAGGAAGCTTCGGAATCTATAACTGGTGTCACAGGAATGGTTCAAAACATAAACAGTAAGAAGAGTCAGTCTTCTTGTACTTAAGTCGGCATTGTGCCTTTTGTGTCCAATTCCGATGCAATTTCTGTGTTTCATCGTCATAAAGAAGTTCCAAGCGATACAGTAAGCCTCAAGTGAAGCAATCGAATCTATAACTAGTTTCACAGGAATGGTTCAAAACATAGTCATTAGGAAGAGTCGGTCTTCATGTACTTAAGTCGGCATTTTGCCTTTTGTATTTAATTCCGATGCAATTTCTGTGTTTCATCGTCAATAAGAAGGTCCAAGGGATCCAGTAAACCTGAAGTGAAGCATCGGAATCTATAACTAGTGTCACAGGAATGGTTCAAACATAGACAGTAGGAAGAGTCAGCCTTCTTGTACTTAATTCGGCATTGTGCCTTTTGTATTTAATTCCGATGCAATTTCTGTGTTTCATCGTCAATCAGAAGGTCCAAGGGATACAGTAAACCTGAAGTGAAGCATCGGAATCTATAACTAGTGTCACAGGAATGGTTCAAACAAAGTCAGTAAGAAGAGTCAATCTTCTTGTCCTTCAGTTGGCATTGTGCCTTTTGTATTTAATTCCGATGCAATTTCTGTGTTTCATCGTCAATAAGAAGGTCCAAGGGATACAGTAAACCTGGAGTGTAGCATCGGAATCCATAACTAGTGTCACAGGAATGGTTCAAATGATAGACAGTAAGAAGAGTCAGTCTTCGTGTACTTAAGACGGCATTTTGCCTTTTGTATTTAATTCCGATGCAATTTGTGTGTTTCACCGTCAATAAGAAGGTCCAAGGGATACAGTAAACATGAAGTGAAGCATCGGAATCTATAACTAGTGTCACAGGAATGGTTTAAAACATAGTCAGTAAGAAGAGTCAGTCCTCTTGTACTTAAGTCGGCATTGTGCCTTTTCTATTTAATTCCGATGCAATTTCTGTGTTTCATCGTCAATAAGAAGGTCCAAGGGATACAGTAAACCTGGAGTGTAGCATCGGAATCTGTAACTAGTGTCACAGGAATGGTTCAAAACATAGTCAGTAAGAAGAGTCAGTCTTCGTGTAATTAAGTCGGCATTTTGCCTTTTGTATTTAATTCCGATGCAATTTCTATGTTTCATCGTCAATAAGAAGGTCCAAGGGGTACAGTAAACCTGAAGTGAAGCATCGGAATCTATAACTAGTGTCACAGGAATGGTTCAAAACATAGTCAGTAAGAAGAGTCAGTCTTCTTGTACTTAAGTCGGCATTGTGCCTTTTCTATTTAATTCCGATGCTATTTCTGTGTTTCATCGTCTATAACAAGGTCCAAGGGATACAGTAATCCTGGAGTGAAGCATCGGAATCCATAACTAGTGTCAATGGAATGGTTCAAAACATAGACAGTAAGAAGAGTCAGTCTTCTTGTACATAAGTCGGCATTGTGCCTATTGTATTTAATTCCGATGCAATTTCTGTGTTTCATCGTCAACAAAAAGGTCAGAGGGATACAGTAAACCTGAAGTGAAACATCGGAATCTATAGCTAGTGTCATAGGAATAGGTCAAACATAGTCATTAAGAAGAGTCAGTATTCTTGTTCTTATGTCGGCATTGTGCCTTTTGTATTTAATTCCGATGCAATTTCTGTGTTTCATCGTCAATAAGAAGGTCCAAGGGTTACAGTTAACCTCAAGTGAAACATCGGAATCTATAACTAGTGTCACAGGAATGGTTCAAATCATGGACAGTAAGAAGAGTCAGTCTTCGTGTACTAAAGTCGACATTGTGCCTTTTGTATTTAATTCCGATGCAATTTGTGTGTTTCATCGTCAATAACAAGGTCCAAGGGATACAGTAAACCTGGTGTGAAGCATCGGAATCTATAACTAGTGTCAATGGAATGGTACAAAACATAGACAGTAAGAAGAGTCAGTCTTCTTTTACTTAAGTCGGCATTGTGCCTTTTGTATTTAATTCCGATGCAATTTCTGTGTCTCATCGTCAACAAGGAGGTCAGAGAGATACAGTAAACCTGAAGTGAAGCATCGGAATCTATAGCTAGTGTCACAGGAATGGTTCAAACATAGTCAGTAAGTAGAGTCAATCTTCTTGTCGTTAAGTTGGCATTGTGCCTTTTGTATTTAATTCCGATGCAATTTCTGTGTTTCATTGTCAATAAGAGGGTCCAAGGGATACAGTACACCTGGAGCGAAGCATCGGAATCTATAGCTAGTGTCACAGGAATGGTTCAAAACATAGACAGTAAGAAGAGTCAATCTTGTTGTCCTTAAGTCGGCATTGTGGCTTTTGTATTTAATTCCGATGCAATTTCTGTGTTTCTTCGTCAATAAGAAGGTGCAAGGGATACAGTAAACCTGGAGTGTATCATCGGAATCTATAACTAGTGTCACAGGAATGGTTCAAATCATAGACAGTAAGAAGAGTCAGTCTTCGTGTACTTATGTCGGCATTTTGCCTTTTGTAATTAATTCCGATGCAATTTGTGGGTTTCATCGTCAATAAGAAGGTCCAAGGGATACAGTAAACCTGGAGTGAAACATCGGAATTTATAACTAGTGTCACAGGAATTGTTCAAAACATAGACTGTAAGAAGAGTCAGTCTTCTTGTACTTAATTCGGCATTGTGCCTTTTGTATTTAATTCCGATGCAATTTCTGTGTTTCATTGTCAATAAGATGGTCCAAGGAATACAGTAAACCTGAAGTGAGGCATCGGAATCTATAACTAGTGTCACAGGAATGGTTCAAAGCATAGACAGTAAGAAGAGTCAATCTTGTTGTCCTTAAGTCGGCATTGTGACTTTTGTATTTAATTCCGATGCAATTTCTGTGTTTCATCGTCAATAAGAAGGTCCAAGGGATACAGTAAACCTGGAGTGTATCATCGGAATCTATAACTAGTGTCACAGGAATGGTTCAAATCATAGACAGTAAGAAGAGTCAGTCTTCGTGTACTTAAGTCGGCATTGTGCCATTTGTGTTTAATTCCGATGCAATTTCTGAGTTTCATCGTCAATAAGAAGGTCCAAGGGATACAGTAAACCTGAAGTTTATGCATCGTAATCTATAACGAGTGTGACAGGAATGGTTCAAAACATAGACAGTAGGAAGAGAAAGTCTTCTTGTACTTAAGTCGGCATTGTGCCTTTTGTATTTAATTCCGATTCAATTTCTGTGTTTCAGCGTCAATAAGAAGGTCCAAGGGATACAGTAAACCTCAAGTGAAGCATCTGAATCTATAACTCGTGTCACAGGAATGGTTCAAAATATAGACAGTAAGAAGAGTCAGTCCTCTTGTACTTAAGTCGGCATTGTGCCTTTTGTATTTAATTCCGATGCAATTTCTGTGTTTCATCGTCAATAAGAGAGTCAGAGGGATACACTAAACCTGAAGTGAAGCATCGGAATCTATAGCTTGTGTCACAGGATTGGTTCAAAACTTCGTAAGAAGAGTCAGTCTTCTTGTCCTCAAGTCGGCATTGTGCCTTTTGTATTTAATTCAGATGCAATTTGTGTGTTTCTTCGTCAATAAGAAGGTCCAAGGGGTACAGTAGACCTGGAGTGAAGCATCGGAATCTATAACTAGTGTCACAGGAATGGTTCAAAGCATAGACAGTAAGAAGAGTCAATCTTGTTGTCCTTAAGTCGGCATTGTGACTTTTGTATTTAATTCCGATGCAATTTCTGTGTTTCATCGTCAATAAGAAGGTCCAAGGGATACAGTAAACCTGGAGTGTATCATCGGAATCTATAACTAGTGTCACAGGAATGGTTCAAATCATAGACAGTAAGAAGAGTCAGTCTTCGTGTACTTAATTCGGCCTTTTGCCTTTTGAATTTAATTCCGATGCAATTTGTGTGTTTCATCGTCAATAAGAAGGTCCAAGGGATACAGTAAACCTGGAGTGAAGCATCGGAATCTATAACTAGTGTCACAGGAATTGTTCAAAACATATACTGTAAGAAGAGTCAGTCTTCTGGTACTTAAGTCGGCATTGTGCCTTTAGTATTTAATTCCTATGCAATTTCTGTGTCTCATTGTCAATAAGAAGGTCCAAGGGATACAGTTAACCTCAAGTGAAACATCGGAATCTATAACTAGTGCCACAGGAATGGTTCAAAGCATAGGCAGTAGGAAGAGTCGGTCTTCATGTACTTAAGTCGGCATTGTGCGTTTTGTATTTAATACCGATACAATTTTTGTGTTTCTTCGTAAATAAGAAGGTCCAAGCGATACAGTAAAGCACAAGTGAAGCATCGGTATCAATAACTAGTGTCACAGGAATGGTTCAAAACATAGTCAGTAGCAAGAGTCGGTCTTCATGCACTTAAGTCGGCATTGTGCCTCTTGTATTTAATTCCGATGCAATTTCTGTGTTTCATCGTCTATAATAAGGTCCAAGGGATACAGTAAAAATCAAGTGAAGCATCGGAATCTATAACTAGTGTCACAGGAATGGTTCAAACCATAGACAGTAAGAAGAGTCAGTCCTCTTGCAATTAAGTCGGCATTGTGCCTTTTGTATTTAATTCCGAAGCCATTTCTGTGTTTCATCGTCAATAAGAGAGCCAGAGGGATACACTAAACCTGAAGTGAAGCATCGGAATCTATAGCTAGTGTCACAGGATTGGTTCAAAACATCGTCAGTAAGGAGAGTCAGTCTTCTTGTCCTTAAGTCGGCATTGTGCATTTTGTATTTAATTCCAATGCAATTTGTGTGTTTCTTCGTCAATAAGAAGGTCCAAGGGATACAGTAAACCTGGAGTGAATCATCGGAATCTGTAACTAGTGCCACAGGAATGGTTCAAATCATAGACAGTAAGAAGAGTCAGTCTTCGTTACTTAAGACGGCATTTTGCCTTTTGTATTTAATTCCGATGCAATTTGTTTGTTTCATCGTCAATAAGAAGGTCCAAGGGATATTGTAAACATGAAGTGAAGCATCGGAATCTATATCTTGTGTCACAGGAATGGTTCAAAACATAGTCAGTAAGAAGAGTCAGTCCTCTTCTACTTAAATCGGCATTGTGCCTTTTCTATTTAATTCCGATGCAATTTCTGTGTTTCATCGTCAATAAGAAGGTCCAAGGGATACAGTAAACCTGGAGTGTAGCATCGGAATCCGTAACTAGTGTCACAGGAATGGTTCAAAACATAGTCAGTAGGAAGAGTCAGTCTCCATGTACTTAAGTCGGCATTGTGCCTTTTGTATTTAATTCCGATGCAATTTCTGTGTTTCATCGTCAATAAGAAGGTCCAAGGGATACAGTAAACCTGAAGTAAAGCATCGTAATCTATAACGAGTGTCACAGGAATGGTTCAAAACATAGACAGTAGGAAGAGTCAGTCTACTTGTACTTAAGTCGGCATTGTGCCTTTTGTATTTAATTCCGATTCTATTTCTGTGTTTCAGCGTCAATAAGAAGGTCCAAGGGATACAGTATACCTGAAGTGAAGCATCGGAATCTATAACTAGTGTCATAGGAAATGTTCAAAGCAAAGTCAGTAAGAAGAGTCAGTCTTCTTGTACTTATGTCGGCATTGTGCAATTTCTATTTAATTCCGATGCAATTTCTGTGTTTCATCGTCAATAACAAGGTCCAAGGGATACAGTAAACCTGGAGTGAAGCATCGGAATCTATAACTAGTGTCAATGGAATGGTTCAAAACATACACAGTAAGAAGAGTCGGTCTTCTTGTACTTAAGTCGGCATTGTGCCTTTTGTATTTAATTCCGATGCAATTTCTGTGTTTCATCGTCAACAAGAAGGTCAGAGGGATACAGTAAACCTGAAGTGAAGCATCGGAATCTATAGCTAGTGTCACAGGAATAGTTCAAACATAGTCAGTAAGAAGAGTCAGTCTTCTTGTTCTTAAGTCGGCATTGTGCTTTTTGTATTTAATTCCGATACAATTTCTGTGTTTCATTGTCAATAAAAAGGTCCAAGGGATACAGTAAACCTGGAGCGAAGCATCGGATTCTATAACTAGTGTCACAGGAATGGTTCAAAACATAGACAGTAAGAAGAGTCAGTCTTCTTGTACTTAAGTCGGCATTGTGCCTTTTGTATTTAATTCCGATGCAATTTCTTTGTTTCATCGTCAATAAGAAGGTCCAAGCGATACAGTTAACCTCAAGTGAAGCATCGCAATCTCTAACGAGTGTCAGAGGAATGGTTCAAAACATAGACAGTAAGAAGAGTCAGTCCTTTTGTACTTAAGTCGGCATTGTGCCATTTGTATTGAAATCCGATGCAATTTCTGTGTTTCATCGTCAATAAGAGGGTCCAAGAGATACAGTTAACCTGAAGTAAAGCAACGTAATCTATAACGAGTGTCACAGGAATGGTTCAAAACATAGTCAGTAGGAAGAGTCGGTCTTCATGTACTTAAGTCGGCATTGTGCCTCTTGTATTTAATTCCGATGCAATTTCTGTGTTTCATCGTCAATAATAAGGTCCAAGGGATACAGTAAAAATCAAGTGAAGCATCGGAATCTATAACCAGTGTCACAGGAATGGTTCAAACCATAGACAGTAAGAAGAGTCAGTCCTCTTGTACTTAAGTCGGCATTGTGCCTTTTGTATTTAATTCCGAAGCCTTTTCTGTGTTTCATCGTCAATAAGAGAGCCAGAGGGATACACTAAACCTGAAGTGAAGCATCGGAATCTATAGCTAGTGTCACAGGATTGGTTCAAAACATCGTCAGTAAGGAGAGTCAGTCTTCTTGTCCTTAAGTCGGCATTGTGCCTTTTGTATTTAATTCCGATGCAATTTCTGTGTTTCATCGTCACTAAGAAGGTCCAAGGGATACAGTAAACCTGAAGTGAAGCATCGGAATCTATAGCTAGTATCACACTAGTGGTTCAAAACAAAGTCAGTAGGAATAGTCAGTCTTCTTGTCCTTAAGTCGGCATTGTGCCTTTTGTATTTAATTCCGGTGCAATATCTGTGTTTCATCGTCAATAACAAGGTCCAAGGATACAGTAAACCTGGAGTGTAGCATCGGAATCTGTAACTAGTGTCACAGGAATGGTTCAAAACATAGACAGTAAGAAGAGTCAGTCTTCGTGTACTTAAGTCGGCATTTATCCTTTTGTATTTAATTCCGATGCAATTTTTATGTTTCATCGTCAATAAGAAGGTCCAAGGGATCCAGTAAACCTGAAGTGAAGCATCGGAATCCGTAACTAGTGTCACAGGAATAGTTAAAAACATAGACAGTAAGAAGAGTCAGTCCTCTTGTACTTAAGTCGGCATTGTGCCTTTTGTATTTAATTCCGAAGCCATTTCTGTGTTTCATCGTCAATAAGAAAGTCAGCGGGATACACTAAACCTGAAGTGAAGCATCGGAATCTATAGCTAGTGACACAGGAATGGTTCAAAACATAGTCAGTAAGAAGAGTCAGTCATCTTGTCCTTAAGTCGGCATTGTGCCTTTTGTATTTAATTCCGATGCAATTTGTGTGTTTCTTCGTCAATAAGAAGGTCCAAGGGATACAGTAAACCTGGAGTGAAGCATCGGAATCTATAACTAGTGTCACAGGAATGGTTCAAAACATAAACAGTAAGAAGAGTCAGTCTTCTTGTATTTAATTCGGCATCGTGCATTTTGTATTTGATTCCGATGCAATTTCTGTGTTTCATCGTCAATAGGATGGTCCAAGGGATACAGTAAACCTGAAGTAAAGCATCGTAATCTATAACGAGTGTCACAGGAATGGTTCAAAACATAGACAGTAGGTAGAGTCAGTCTTCCTGTACTTAAGTCGGCATTGTGCCGTTTGTATTTAATTCCGATGCAATTTCTGTGTTTCATCGTCAATAAGAAGGTCCATGGGATACAGTTAACCTGAAGTGAGGCATCGGAATCTATAACTAGTGTCACAGGAATGGTTGAAAACAATGTCACTAAGAAGAGTCAATCTTCTTGTACTTAAGTCGGCATTGTGCTTTTTGTATTTAATTCCGATGAAATTTCTGTGTTTCATCGTCAATAAGAAGGTCCAAGGGATACAGTAAACCTGAAGTGTAGCATCGGAATCTATAACTAGTGTCACAGGAATGGTTCAAATCATAGACAGTAAGAAGAGTCAGTCTTCGTGTACTTAAGTCAGCATTTTGCCTTTTGTATTTAATTCCGATGCAATTTCTGTGTTTCATCGTCAATAAGAAGGTCCAAGGGATACAGTAAACCTGGATTGAAGCATCGGAATCTATAACTAGTGTCAATGGAATGGTTCAAAACATAGACAGTAAGAAGAGTCAGTCTTCTTGTACTTAAGTCGGCATTGTGGGTATTGTATTTAATTCCGATGCAATTTTTGTGTTTCATCGTCAACAAGAATGTCAGAGGGATACAGTAAACCTGAAGTGAAGCATCGGAATCTACAGCTAGTGTCGCCGGAATGGTTCAAACATAGTCAGGAAGAAGAGTCAGTCTTCTTGTTCTTAAATCGGCGTTGTGCTTTTTGTATTTAATTCTGATGCAATTTCTGTGTTTCATTGTCAGTAAGAAGGTCCAAGGGGTACAGTTAACCTCAAGTGAAGCATCGGAATCTATAACTAGTGTCACAGGACTGGCTCAAAACATAGACAGTAAGAAGAGTCAGTCCTCTTGTACTTAAATCGGCATTGTGCTTTTTATATTTAATTCCGATGCTATTTCTGTGTTTCATCGTCAATAAGAAGGTCCAAGGGATACATTAACACCCGAAGTGAAGCATCGGAATCTATAACTAGTGTCACAGGAATGGTTCAAAACATAGTCAGTAAGAAGGGTCAGTCCTCTTGTACTTAAGTCGGCATTGTGCCGTTTCTATTTAATTCCGATGCAATTTCTGTGTTTCATCGTCAATAAGAAGTTCGAAGGGATACAGTAAACCTGGAGTGTAGCATCGGAATCAGTAACTAGTGTCACAGGAATGGTTCAAAACATAGTCAGTAGGAAGAGTCGGTCTTCATGTACTTAAGTCGGCATTGTGCCTTTTGTATTTATTTCCGATGCAATTTCTGTGCTTCATCGGCAATAAGAAGGTCCAAGGGATACAGTAAACCTGAAGTAAAGCATCGTAATCTATAACGAGTGTCACAGGAATGGTTCAAAACATAGACAGTAGGAAGAGTCAGTCTTCTTGTACTTAAGTCGGCATTGTGCCTTTTGTATTTAATTCCGATTCAATTTCTGTGTTTCAGCGTCAATAAGAAGATCCAAGGGATACAGTAAACCAGAAGTGAAGCATCGGAATCTATAACTAGTGTCAAAGGAATGGTTCAAAACAAAGTCAGTAAAAAGAGTCAATCTTGTTTGCCTTAAGTCGGCATTGTGCCTTTTGTATTTAATTCCGATGCAATTTCCGTGTTTCATCGTCAATAAGAAGGTCCAAGGGATACAGTAAACCTGGAGTGTAACATCGGAATCTGTAACTAGTGTCACAGGAATGGTTCAAACATAGACAGTAAGAAGAGTCAGTCTTCGTGTACTTAAGTCGGCATTTTGCCTTTTGTATTTAATTCCGATGCAATTTCTATGTTTCATCGTCAATAAGAAGGTCCAAGGGGTACAGTAAACCTGAAGTGAAGCATCGGAATCTATAACTAGTGTCACAGGAATGGTGCAAAACATAGTCAGTAAGAAGAATCAGTCTTCTTGTACTTAAGTCGGCATTGTGGGTATTGTATTGAATTCCGATGCAATTTCTGTGTTTCATCGTCAACAAGAAGGTCAGAGGTATACAGTAAACCTGAAGTGAAGCATCGGAATCTATAGCTAGTGTCACAGGAATGGTTCAAACATAGTCAGTAAGAAGAGTCAGTCTTCTTGTACTTAAATCGGCATTGTGCTTTTTGTATTTAATTCCGATGCAATTTCTGTGTTTCATTGTCAATAAGAAGGTCCATGGGGTACAGTTAACCTCAAGTGAAGCATCGGAATCTATAACTAGTGTCACAGGAATGGTTCAAAACATAGACAGTAAGAAGAGTCAGTCCTCTTGTACTTAAGTCGGCATTGTGCCTTTTGTATTTAATTCCGAAGCCGTTTCTGTGTTTCATCGTCAATAAGAAAGTCAGAGGGATACACTAAACCTGAAGTGAAGCACCGGAATCGATAACTAGTGTCACAGGAATGGTTCAAATCATAGACAGTAAGAAGAGTCAGTCTTCGTGTACTTAAGTCAGCATTTTGCCTTTTGGATTTAATTCCGATGCAATTTCTGTGTTTCATCGTCAATAAGAAGGTCTAAGGGATACAGTAAACCTGAAGTGAAGCATCGGAATCTATAACTAGTGTCACAGGAATGGTTCAAAACATAGTCAGTAAGAAGAGTCAGTCTTCTTGTACTTAAGTCGCCATTGTGCCTTTTGTATTTAATTCCGATGCAATTTCTTTGTTTCATCGTCAATAAGAAGGTCCAAGGGATACAGTAAACCTGAAGTAAAGCATCGTAATCTATAACGAGTGTCACAGGAATGGTTCTAAACATAGACAGTGGGAAGAGTCAGTCTTCTTGTACTTAAGTCGGCATTGCGCCTTTTGTATGTAATTCCGATTCAATTTCTGTGTTTCAGCGTCAATAAGAAGATCCAAGGGATACAGTAAACCTGAAGCGAAGCATCGTAGTCTATAACTAGTGTCACAGGAATGGTTCAAAACAATGTCACTAAGAAGAGTCAATCTTCTTGTACTTAAGTCGGCATTGTGCCTTTTGTATTTAATTCCGATTCAATTTCTGTGTTTCAGCGTCAATAAGAAGGTCCAAGGGATACAGTAAACCTCAAGTGAAGCATCTGAATCTATAACTAGCGTCACAGGAATTGTTCAAAACATAGACAGTAAGAAGAGTCAGTCCTCTTGTACTTAAGTCCGCATTGTGCCTTTTGTATTTAATTCCGAAGCAATTTCTGTGTTTCATCATCAATAAGAGAGTCAGAGGGATACACTAAACCTGAAGTGAAGCATCGGAATCTTTAGCTAGTGTCACAGGATTGGTTCAAAACATAGTCAGTAAGAAGAGTCAGTCTTCTTGTCCTTAAGTCGGCATTGTGGCTTTTGTATTTAATTCCGATGCAATTTGTGTGTTTCTTCGTCAATAAGCAGGTCCAAGGGGTACAGTAAACTTGGAGTGAAGCATCGGAATCTATAACTAGTGTCACAGGAATGGTTCAAAACATAGACAGTAAGAAGAGTCAGTCTTCTTGTCCTTAAGTCGGCATTGTGCCTTTTGTATTTAATTCCGATGCAATTTCTGTGTTTCATCGTCAATAAGAAGGTCCAAGGGATACAGTAAACCTGTAGTGTATCATCGGAATCTATAACTAGCGTCACAGGAATGGTTCAAATCATAGACAGTAAGAAGAGTCAGTCTTCGTGTACTTAAGTCGGCATTTTGCCTTTTGTATGTAATTCCGATGCAATTTGTGTGTTTCATCGTCAATAAGAAGGTCCAAGGGATACAGTAAACCTGGAGTGAAGCATCGGAATCTATAACTAGTGTCACAGGAATTGTTCAAAACATAGACTGTAAGAAGAGTCAGTCTTCTTGTACTTAAGTCGGCATTGTGCCTTTAGTATTTAATTCCGATGCAATTTCTGTGTCTCATTGTCAATAAGAAGGTCCAAGGGATACAGATAACCTCAAGTGAAACATCGGAATCTATAACTAGTGCCACAGGAATGGTTCAAAGCATAGTCAGTAGGAAGAGTCGGTCTTCATGTACTTAAGTCGGCATTGTGCCTTTTGTATTTAATACCGATACAATTTTTGTGTTTCTTCGTAAATAAGAAGGTCCAAGCGATACAGTAAACCACAAGTGAAGCATCGGTATCAATAACAAGTGTCACCGGAATGGTTCAAAACATAGTCAGTAGGAAGAGTCGGTCTTCATCTACTTAAGTCGGCATTGTGCCTCTTGTATTTAATTCCGATGCAATTTCTGTGTTTCATCGTCAATAATAAGGTCCAAGGGATACAGTAAAAATCAAGTGAAGCATCGGAATCTATAACTAGTGTCACAGGAATGGTTCAAACCATAGACAGTAAGAAGAGTCAGTCCTCTTGTACTTAAGTCGGCATTGTGCGTTTTGTATTTAATTCCGAAGCCATTTCTGTGTTTCATCGTCAATAAGAGAGCCAGAGGGATACACTAAACCTGAAGTGAAGCATCGGAATCTATAGCTAGTGTCACAGGATTGGTTCAAAACATCGTCAGTAAGGAGAGTCAGTCTTCTTGTCCTTAAGTCGGCATTGTGCCTTTTGTATTTAATTCCGATGCAATTTCTGTGTTTCATCGTCACTAAGAAGGTCCAAGGGATACAGTAAACCTGAAGTGAAGCATCGGAATCTATAACTAGTATCACACTAATGGTTCAAAACAAAGTCAGTAGGAATAGTCAGTCTTCTTGTCCTTAAGTCGGCATTGTGCATTTTGTATTTAATTCCGATGCAATATCTGTGTTTCATCGTCAATAACAAGGTCCAAGGATACAGTAAACCTGGAGTGAAGCATCGGAATCTGTAACTAGTGTCACAGGAATGGTTCAAAACATAGACAGTAAGAAGAGTCAGTCTTCGTGTACTTAAGTCGGCATTTATCCTTTTGTATTTAATTCCGATGCAATTTCTATGTTTCATCGTCAATATGAAGGTCCAAGGGATCCAGTAAACCTGAAGTGAAGCATCGGAATCCGTAACTAGTGTCACAGGAATGGTTAAAAACATAGACAGTAAGAAGAGTCAGTCCTCTTGTACTTAAGTCGGCATTGTGCCTTTTGTATTTTATTCCGAAGCCATTTCTGTGTTTCATCGTCAATAAGAAAGTCAGCGGGATACACTAAACCTGAAGTGAAGCATCGGAATCTATAGCTAGTGACACAGGAATGGTTCAAAACATAGTCAGTAAGAAGAGTCAGTCATCTTGTACTTAAGTCGGCATTGTGCCTTTTGTATTTATTTCCGATGCAATTTGTGTGTTTCTTCGTCAATAAGAAGGTCCAAGAGATACAGTAAACCTGGAGTGAAGCATCGGAATCTATAACTAGTGTCACAGGAATGGTTCAAAACATAAACAGTAAGAAGAGTCAGTCTTCTTGTATTTAATTCGGCATCGTGCATTTTGTATTTAATTCCGATGCAATTTCTGTGTTTCATCGTCAATAAGAAGGTCCAAGGGATACATTAACACCTGAAGTGAAGCATCGGAATCTATAACTAGTGTCACAGGAATGGTTCAAAACATAGTCAGTAAGAATGGTCAGTCCTCCTGTAGTTAAGTCGGCATTGTGCCGTTTCTATTTAATTCCGATGCAATTTCTGTGTTTCATCGTCAATAAGAAGTTCGAAGGGATGCAGTAAACCTGGAGTGTAGCATCGGAATCAGTAACTAGTGTCACAGGAATGGTTCAAAACATAGTCAGTAGGAAGAGTCGGTCTTCTTGTACTTAAGTCGGCATTGTACATTTTGTATTTAATTCCGATTCAATTTCTGTGTTTCAGCGTCAATAAGAAGATCCAAGGGATACAGTAAACCTGAAGTGAAGCATCGGAATCTATAACTAGTGTCACAGGAATGGTTCAAAACAAAGTCAGTAAAAAGAGTCAATCTTGTTTGCCTTAAGTCGGCATTGTGCCTATTGTATTTAATTCCGATGCAATTTCTGTGTTTCATCGTCAATAAGAAGGTCCAAGGGATACAGTAAACCTGGAGTGTAACATCGGAATCTGTAACTAGTGTCACAGGAATGGTTCAAACATAGACAGTAAGAAGAGTCAGTCTTCGTGTACTTAAGTCGGCATTTTGCCTTTTGTATTTACTTCCGATGCAATTTCTATGTTTCATCGTCAATAAGAAGGTCCAAGGGGTACAGTAAAGCTGAAGTGAAGCCTCGGAATCTATAACTAGTGTCACAGGAATGGTTCAAAACATAGTCAGTAAGAAGAATCAGTCTTCTTGTACTTAAGTCTGCATTGTGCCTTTTCTATTTAATTCCAATGCAATTTCTGTGTTTCATCGTCAATAACAAGGTCCAAGGAATACAGTAAACCTGGAGTGAAGCATCGGAATCTATAACTAGTGTCAATGGAATGGTTCAAATCATAGACAGTAAGAAGAGTCAGTCTTCTTGTACTTAAGTCGGCATTGTGGGTATTGTATTGAATTCCGATGCAATTTCTGTGTTTCATCGTCAACAAGAAGGTCAGAGGTATACAGTAAACCTGAAGTGAAGCATCGGAATCTATAGCTAGTGTCACGGGAATGGTTCAAACATAGTCAGTAAGAAGAGTCAGTCTTCTTGTACTTAAATCGGCATTGTGCTTTTTGTATTTAATTCCGATGCAATTTCTGTGTTTCATTGTCAATAAGAAGGTCCATGGGGTACAGTTAACCTCAAGTGAAGCATCGGAATCTATAACTAGTGTCACAGGAATGGTTCAAAACATAGACAGTAAGAAGAGTCAGTCCTCTTGTACTTAAGTCGGCATTGTGCCTTTTGTATTTAATTCCGAAGCCGTTTCTGTGTTTCATCGTCAATAAGAAAGTCAGAGGGATACACTAAACCTGAAGTGAAGCACCGGAATCGATAACTAGTGTCACAGGAATGGTTCAAATCATAGACAGTAAGAAGAGTCAGTCTTCATGTACTTAAGTCAGCATTTTGCCTTTTGTATTTAATTCCGATGCAATTTCTGTGTTTCATCGTCAATAAGAAGGTCCAAGGGATACAGTTAACCTCAAGTGAAACATCGGAATCTATAACTAGTGTCACAGGAATGGTTCAAAACATAGTCAGTAAGAAGAGTCAGTCTTCTTGTACTTAAGTCGCCATTGTGCCTTTTGTATTTAATTCCGATGCAATTTCTTTGTTTCATCGTCAATAAGAAGGTCCAAGGGATACAGTAAACCTGAAGTAAAGCATCGTAATCTATAACGAGTGTCACAGGAATGGTTCAAAACATAGACAGTAGGAAGAGTCAGTCTTCTTGTACTTAAGTCGGCATTGCGCCTTTTGTATGTAATTCCGATTCAATTTCTGTGTTTCAGCGTCAATAAGAAGATCCAAGGGATACAGTAAACCTGAAGCAGAGCATCGTAGTCTATAACTAGTGTCACAGGAATGGTTCAAAACAATGTCACTAAGAAGAGTCAATCTTCTTGTACTTAAGTCGGCATTGTGCCTTTTGTATTTAATTCCGATTCAATTTCTGTGTTTCAGCGTCAATAAGATGGTCCAAGGGATACAGTAAACCTCAAGTGAAGCATCTGAATCTATAACTAGCGTCACAGGAATTGTTCAAACCATAGACAGTAAGAAGAGTCAGTCCTCTTGTACTTAAGTCGGCATTGTGCCTTTTGTATTTAATTCCGAAGCAATTTCTGTGTTTCATCGCCAATAAGATTGTCAGAGGGATACACTAAACCTGAAGTGAAGCATCGGAATCTATAGCTAGTGTCACAGGATTGGTTCAAAACATAGTCAGTAAGAAGAGTCAGTCTTCTTGTCCTTAAGTCGGCATTGTGGCTTTTGTATTTAATTCCGATGCAATTTGTGTGTTTCTTCGTCAATAAGCAGGTCCAAGGGGTACAGTAAACTTGGAGTGAAGCATCGGAATCTATAACTAGTGTCACAGGAATGGTTCAAAACATAGACAGTAAGAAGAGTCAATCTTGTTGTCCTTAAGTCGGCATTGTGCCTTTTGTATTTAATTCCGATGCAATTTCTGTGTTTCATCGTCAATAAGAAGGTCCAAGGGATACAGTAAACCTGTAGTGTATCATCGGAATCTATAACTAGTGTCACAGAAATGGTTCAAATCATAGACAGTAAGAAGAGTCAGTCCTCGTGTACTTAAGTCGGCATTTTGCCTTTTGTATGTAATTCCGATGCAATTTGTGTGTTTCATCGTCAATAAGAAGGTCCAAGGGATACAGTAAACCTGGAGTGAAGCATCGGAATCTATAACTAGTGTCACAGGAATTGTTCAAATCATAGACTGTAAGAAGAGTCAGTCTTCTTGTACTTAAGTCGGCATTGTGCCTTTAGTATTTAATTCCGATGCAATTTCTGTGTCTCATTGTCAATAAGAAGGTCCAAGGGATACAGTTAACCTCAAGTGAAACATCGGAATCTATAACTAGTGCCACAGGAATGGTTCAAAGCATAGTCAGAAGGAAGAGTCGGTCTTCATGTACTTAAGTCGGCATTGTGCCTTTTGTATTTAATACCGATACAATTTTTGTGTTTCTTCGTAAATAAGAAGGTCCAAGCGATACAGTAAACCAAAAGTGAAGCATCGGTATCAATAACTAGTGTCACCGGAATGGTTCAAAACGTAGTCAGTAGGAGGAGTCGGTCTTCATGTACTTAAGTCGGCATTGTGCCTCTTGTATTTAATTCCGATGCAATTTCTGTGTTTCATCGTCAATAATAAGGTCCAAGGGATACAGTAAAAATCAAGTGAAGCATCGGAATCTATAACTAGTGTCACAGGAATGGTTCAAACCATAGACAGTAAGAAGAGTCAGTCCTCTTGTACTTAGGTCGGCATTGTGCCTTTTGTATTTAATTCCGAAGCCATTTCTGTGTTTCATCGTCAATAAGAGAGCCAGAGGGATACACTAAACCTGAAGTGAAGCATCGGAATCTATAGCTAGTGTCACAGGATTGGTTCAAAACATCGTCAGTAAGGAGAGTCAGTCTTCTTGTCCTTAAGTCGGCATTGTGCCTTTTGCATTTAATTCCGATGCAATTTCTCTGTTTCATCGTCACTAAGAAGGTCCAAGGGATACAGTAAACCTGAAGTGAAGCATCGTAATCTATAACGAGTGTCACAGGAATGGTTCAAAACATAGACAGTAGGAAGAGTCAGTCTTCTTGTACTTAAGTCGGCATTGCGCCTTTTGTATGTAATTCCGATTCAATTTCTGTGTTTCAGCGTCAATAAGAAGATCCAAGGGATACAGTAAACCTGAAGCGAAGCATCGTAGTCTATAACTAGTGTCACAGGAATGGTTCAAAACAATGTCACTAAGAAGAGTCAATCTTCTTGTACTTAAGTCGGCATTGAGCCTTTTGTATTTAATTCCGATTCAATTTCTGTGTTTCAGCGTCAATAAGAAGGTCCAAGGGATACAGTAAACCTCAAGTGAAGCATCTGAATCTATAACTAGCGTCACAGGAATTGTTCAAAACATAGACAGTAAGAAGAGTCAGTCCTCTTGTACTTAAGTCGGCATTGTGCCTTTTGTACTTAATTCCGAAGCAATTTCTGTGTTTCATCGTCAATAAGAGAGTCAGAGGGATACGCTAAACCTGAAGTGAAGCATCAGAATCTATAGCTAGTGTCACAGGATTGGTTCAAAACATAGTCAGTAAGAAGAGTCAGTCTTCTTGTCCTTAAGTCGGCTTTGTGGCTTTTGTATTTAATTCCGATGCAATTTGTGTGTTTCTTCGTCAATAAGCAGGTCCAAGGGGTACAGTAAACTTGGAGTGAAGCATCGGAATCTATAACTAGTGTCACAGGAATGGTTCAAAACATAGTCAGTAAGAAGAGTCAGTCTTCTTGTACTTAAGTCGGCATTGTGCCTTTTGTATTTAATTCCGATGCAATTTCTGTGTTTCATCGTCAATAAGAAGGTCCAAGGGATACAGTAAACCTGTAGTGTATCATCGGAATCTATAACTAGCGTCACAGGAATGGTTCAAATCATAGACAGTAAGAAGAGTCAGTCTTCGTGTACTTACGTCGGCATTTTGCCTTTTGTATGTAATTCCGATGCAATTTGTGTGTTTCATCGTCAATAAGAAGGTCCAAGGGATACAGTAAACCTGGAGTGAAGCATCGGAATCTATAACTAGTGTCACAGGAATTGTTCAAAACATAGACTGTAAGAAGAGTCTGTCTTCTTGTACTTAAGTCGGCATTGTGCCTTTAGTATTTAATTCCGATGCAATTTCTGTGTCTCATTGTCAATAAGAAGGTCCAAGGGATACAGTTAACCTCAAGTGAAACATCGGAATCTATAACTAGTGCCACAGGAATGGTTCAAAGCATAGTCAGTAGGAAGAGTCGGTCTTCATGTACTTAAGTCGGCATTGTGCCTTTTGTATTTAATACCGATACAATTTTTGTGTTTCTTCGTAAATAAGAAGGTCCAAGCGATACAGTAAACCACAAGTGAAGCATCGGTATCAATAACTAGTGTCACCGGAATGGTTCAAAACATAGTCAGTAGGAAGAGTCGGTCTTCATGTACTTAAGTCGGCATTGTGCCTCTTGTATTTAATTCCGATGCAATTTCTGTGTTTCATCGTCAATAACAAGGTCCAAGGATACAGTAAACCTGGAGTGAAGCATCGGAATCTGTAACTAGTGTCACAGGAATGGTTCAAAACATAGACAGTAAGAAGAGTCAGTCTTCGTGTACTTAAGTCGGCATTTATCCTTTTGTATTTAATTCCGATGCAATTTCTATGTTTCATCGTCAATAAGAAGGTCCAAGGGATCCAGTAAACCTGAAGTGAAGCATCGGAATCCGTAACTAGTGTCACAGGAATGGTTAAAAACATAGACAGTGACAAGAGTCAGTCCTCTTGTACTTAAGTCGGCATTGTGCCTTTTGTATTTAATTCCGAAGCCATTTCTGTGTTTCATCGTCAATAAGAAAGTCAGCGGGATTCACTAAACCTGAAGTGAAGCATCGGAATCTATAGCTAGTGACACAGGAATGGTTCAAAACATAGTCAGTAAGAAGAGTCAGTCATCTTGTACTTAAGTCGGCATTGTGCCTTTTGTATTTAATTCCGATGCAATTTGTGTGTTTCTTCGTCAATAAGAAGGTCCAAGGGATACAGTAAACCTGGAGTGAAGCATCGGAATCTATAACTAGTGTCACAGGAATGGTTCAAAACATAAACAGTAAGAAGAGTCAGTCTTCTTGTATTTAATTCGGCATCGTGCATTTTGTATTTAATTCCGATGCAATTTCTGTGCTTCATCGTCAATAGGATGGTCCAAGGGATACAGTAAACCTGAAGTAAAGCATCGTAATCTATAACGAGTGTCACAGGAATGGTTCAAAACATAGACAGTAGGTAGAGTCAGTCTTCCTGTACTTAAGTCGGCATTGTGCCGTTTGTATTTAATTCCGATGCAATTTCTGTGCTTTATCGTCAATAAGAAGGTCCAAGGGATACAGTAAACCTGAAGTAAAGCATCGTAATCTATAACGAGTGTCACAGGAATGCTTCAAAACATAGACAGTAGGAAGAGTCAGTCTTCTTGTACTTAAGTCGGCATTGTGCCTTTTGTATTTAATTCCGATTCAATTTCTGTGTTTCAGCAACAATAAGAAGATCCAAGGGATACAGTAAACCTGAAGTGAAGCATCGGAATCTATAACTAGTGTCACAGGAATGGTTCAAAACAAAGTCAGTAAAAAGAGTCAATCTTGTTGTCCTTAAGTCGGCATTGTGCCTTTTCTATTTAATTCCGATGCAATTTCTGTGTCTTATCGTCAATAAGATGGTCCAAAGGATACAGTAAACCTGGAGTGTAGCATCGGAATCTGTAACTAGTGTCACAGGAATGGTTCAAACATAGACAGTAAGAAGAGTCAGTCTTCTTGTAGTTAAGTCGGCATTGTGGGTATTGTATTTAATTCCGATGCAATTTTTGTGTTTCATCGTCAAAAAGAATGTCAGAGGGATACAGTAAACCTGAAGTGAAGCATCGGAATCTACAGCTGGTGTCGCAGGAATGGTTCAAACATAGTCAGTAAGAAGAGTCAGTCTTCTTGTTCTTAAATCGGCATTGTGCTTTTTGTATTTAATTCTGATGCAATTTCTGTGTTTCATTGTCAGTAAGAAGGTCCAAGGGGTACAGTTAACCTCAAGTGAAGCATCGGAATCTATAACTAGTGTCACAGGACTGGTTCAAATCATAGACAGTAAGAAGAGTCAGTCCTCTTGTACTTAAGTCGGCATTGTGCCTTTTGTATTTAATTCCGAAGCCATTTCTGTGTTTCATCGTCAATAAGAAAGTCAGAGGGATACACTGAACCTGAAGTGAAGCACCGGAATCTATAACTAGTGTCACAGGAATGGTTCAAATCATAGACAGTAAGAAGAGTCAGTCTTGGTGTACTTAAGTCGGCATTTTGCTTTTGTATTTAATTCCGATGCTATTTCTGTGTTTCATCGTCAATAAGAAGGTCCAAGGGATACATTAACACCTGAAGTGAAGCATCGGAATCTATAACTAGTGTCACAGGAATGGTTCAAAACATAGTCAGTAAGAAGGGTCAGTCCTCTTGTACTTAAGTCGGCATTGTGCCGTTTCTATTTAATTCCGATGCAATTTCTGTGTTTCATCGTCAATAAGAAGTTCGAAGGGATACAGTAAACCTGGAGTGCAGCATCGGAATCTGTAACTAGTGTCACAGGAATGGTTCAAAACATAGTCAGTAGGAAGAGTCGGTCTTCATGTACTTAAGTCGGCATTGTGCCTTTTGTATTTAATTCCGATGCAATTTCTGTGCTTTATCGTCAATAAGAAGGTCCAAGGGATACAGTAAACCTGAAGTAAAGCATCGTAATCTATAACGAGTGTCACAGGAATGGTTCAAAACATAGACAGTAGGTAGAGTCAGTCTTCTTGTACTTAAGTCGGCATTGTGCCTTTTGTATTTAATTCCGATTCAATTTCTGTGTTTCAGCGTCAATAAGAAGATCCAAGGGATACAGTAAACCTGAAGTGAAGCATCGGAATCTATAACTAGTGTCACAGGAATGGTTCAAAGCAAAGTCAGTAAAAAGAGTCAATCTTGTTGTCCTTAAGTCGGCATTGTGCCTTTTCTATTTAATTCCGATGCAATTTCTGTGTTTTATCGTCAATAAGATGGTCCAAGGGATACAGTAAACCTGGAGTGTAGCATCGGAATCTGTAACTAGTGTCACAGGAATGGTTCAAACATAGACAGTAAGAAGAGTCAGTCTTCGTGTACTTAAGTCGGCATTGTGCCTTTTGTATTTAATACCGATACAATTTTTGTGTTTCTTCGTAAATAAGAAGGTCCAAGCGATACAGTAAACCACAAGTGAAGCATCGGTATCAATAACTAGTGTCACCGGAATGGTTCAAAACATAGTCAGTAGGAAGAGTCGGTCTTCATGTACTTAAGTCGGCATTGTGCCTCTTGTATTTAATTCCGATGCAATTTCTGTGTTTCATCGTCAATAATAAGGTCCAAGGGATACAGTAAAAATCAAGTGAAGCATCGGAATCTATAACTAGTGTCACAGGAATGGTTCAAACCATAGACAGTAAGAAGAGTCAGTCCTCTTGTACTTAAGTCGGCATTGTGCCTTTTGTATTTAATTCCGAAGCCATTTCTGTGTTTCATCGTCAATAAGAGAGCCAGAGGGATACACTGAACCTGAAGTGAAGCATCGGAATCTATAGCTAGTGTCACAGGATTGGTTCAAAACATCGTCAGTAAGGAGAGTCAGTCTTCTTGTCCTTAAGTCGGCATTGTGCGTTTTGTATTAAATTCCGATGCAATTTCTGTGTTTCATCGTCACTAAGAAGGTCCAAGGGATACAGTAAACCTGAAGTGAAGCATCGTAATCTACAACGAGTGTCACAGGAATGGTTCAAAACATAGACAGTAGGAAGATTCAGTCTTCTTGTACTTAAGTCGGCATTGCGCCTTTTGTATGTAATTCCGATTCAATTTCTGTGTTTCAGCGTCAATAAGAAGATCCAAGGGATACAGTAAACCTGAAGCGAAGCATCGTAGTCTATAACTAGTGTCACAGGAATGGTTCAAAACAATGTCACTAAGAAGAGTCAATCTTCTTGTACTTAAAACGGCATTGAGCCTTTTGCATTTAATTCCGATTCAATTTCTGTGTTTCAGCGTCAATAAGAAGATCCAAGGGATACAGTAAACCTCAAGTGAAGCATCTGAATCTATAACTAGCGTCACAGGAATTGTTCAAAACATAGACAGTAAGAAGAGTCAGTCCTCTTGTACTTAAGTCGGCATTGTGCCTTTTGTACTTAATTCCGAAGCAATTTCTGTGTTTCATCGTCAATAAGAGAGTCAGAGGGATACACTAAACCTGAAGTGAAGCATCGGAATCTATAGCTAGTGTCACAGGATTGGTTCAAAACATAGTCAGTAAGAAGAGTCAGTCTTCTTGTCCTTAAGTCGGCATTGTGGCTTTTGTATTTAATTCCGATGCAATTTGTGTGTTTCTTCGTCAATAAGCAGGTCCAAGGGGTACAGTAAACTTGGAGTGAAGCATCGGAATCTATAACTAGTGTCACAGGAATGGTTCAAAACATAGACAGTAAGAAGAGTCAATCTTGTTGTCCTTAAGTCGGCATTGTGCCTTTTGTATTTAATTCCGATGCAATTTCTGTGTTTCATCGTCAATAAGAAGGTCCAAGGGATACAGTAAACCTGTAGTGTATCATCGGAATCTATAACTAGTGTCACAGGAATGGTTCAAATCATAGACAGTAAGAAGAGTCAGTCTTCGTGTACTTAAGTCGGCATTTTGCCTTTTGTATGTAATTCCGATGCAATTTGTGTGTTTCATCGTCAATAAGAAGGTCCAAGGGATACAGTAAACCTGGAGTGAAGCATCGGAATCTATAACTAGTGTCACAGGAATTGTTCAAAACATAGACTGTAAGAAGAGTCAGTCTTCTTGTACTTAAGTCGGCATTGTGCCTTTAGTATTTAATTCCGATGCAATTTCTGTGTCTCATTGTCAATAAGAAGGTCCAAGGGATACAGTTAAACTCAAGTGAAACATCGGAATCTATAACTAGTGCCACAGGAATGGTTCAAAGCATAGTCAGTAGGAAGAGTCGGTCTTCATGTACTTAAGTCGGCATTGTGCCTTTTGTATTTAATACCGATACAATTTTTGTGTTTCTTCGTAAATAAGAAGGTCCAAGCGATACAGTAAACCACAAGTGAAGCATCGGTATCAATAACTAGTGTCACCGGAATGGTTCAAAACATAGTCAGTAGGAAGAGTCGGTCTTCATGTACTTAAGTCGGCATTGTGCCTCTTGTATTTAATTCCGATGCAATTTCTGTGTTTCATCGTCAATAATAAGGTCCAAGGGATACAGTAAAAATCAAGTGAAGCATCGGAATCTATAACTAGTGTCACAGGAATGGTTCAAACCATAGACAGTAAGAAGAGTTATTCCTCTTGTACTTAAGTCGGCATTGTGCCTTTTGTATTTAATTCCGAAGCCATTTCTGTGTTTCATCGTCAATAAGAGAGCCAGAGGGATACACTAAACCTGAAGTGAAGCATCGGAATCTATAGCTAGTGTCACAGGATTGGTTCAAAACATCGTCAGTAAGGAGAGTCAGTCTTCTTGTCCTTAAGTCGGCATTGTGCCTTTTGTATTTAATTCCGATGCAATTTCTGTGTTTCATCGTCACTAAGAAGGTCCAAGGGATACAGTAAACCTGAAGTGAAGCATCGGAATCTATAACTAGTATCACACTAATGGTTCAAAACAAAGTCAGTAGGAATAGTCAGTCTTCTTGTCCTTAAGTCGGCATTGTGCCTTTTGTATTTAATTCCGATGCAATATCTGTGTTTCATCGTCAATAACAAGGTCCAAGGATACAGTAAACCTGGAGTGAAGCATCGGAATCTGTAACTAGTGTCACAGGAATGGTTCAAAACATAGACAGTAAGAAGAGTCAGTCTTCGTGTACTTAAGTCGGCATTTTTCCTTTTGTATTTAATTCCGATGCAATTTCTATGTTTCATCGTCAATAAGAAGGTCCAAGGGATCCAGTAAACCTGAAGTGAAGCATCGGAATCCGTAACTAGTGTCACAGGAATGGTTAAAAACATAGACAGTGAGAAGAGTCAGTCCTCTTGTACTTAAGTCGGCATTGTGCCTTTTGTATTTAATTCCGAAGCCATTTCTGTGTTTCATCGTCAATAAGAAAGTCAGCGGGATTCACTAAACCTGAAGTGAAGCATCGGAATCTATAGCTAGTGACACAGGAATGGTTCAAAACATAGTCAGTAAGAAGAGTCAGTCATCTTGTACTTAAGTCGGCATTGTGCCTTTTGTATTTAATTCCGATGCAATTTGTGTGTTTCTTCGTCAATAAGAAGGTCCAAGGGATACAGTAAACCTGGAGTGAAGCATCGGAATCTATAACTAGTGTCACAGGAATGGTTCAAAACATAAACAGTAAGAAGAGTCAGTCTTCTTGTATTTAATTCGGCATCGTGCATTTTGTATTTAATTCCGATGCAATTTCTGTGCTTCATCGTCAATAGGAAGGTCCAAGGGATACAGTAAACCTGAAGTAAAGCATCGTAATCTATAACGAGTGTCACAGGAATGGTTCAAAACATAGACAGTAGGTAGAGTCAGTCTTCCTGTACTTAAGTCGGCATTGTGCCGTTTGTATTTAATTCCGATGCAATTTCTGTGCTTTATCGTCAATAAGAAGGTCCAAGGTATACAGTAAACCTGTAGTAAAGCATCGTAATCTATAACGAGTGTCACAGGAATGGTTCAAAACATAGACAGTAGGAAGAGTCAGTCTTCTTGTACTTAAGTCGGCATTGTGCCTTTTGTATTTAATTCCGATTCAATTTCTGTGTTTCAGCGTCAATAAGAAGATCCAAGGGATACAGTAAACCTGAAGTGAAGCATCGGAATCTATATCTAGTGTCACAGGAATGGTTCAAAACAAAGTCAGTAAAAAGAGTCAATCTTGTTGTTCTTAAGTCGGCATTGTGCCTTTTCTATTTAATTCCGATGCAATTTCTGTGTCTTATCGTCAATAAGATGGTCCAAGGGATACAGTAAACCTGGAGTGTAGCATCGGAATCTGTAACTAGTGTCACAGGAATGGTTCAAACATAGACAGTAAGAAGAGTCAGTCTTCTTGTAGTTAAGTCGGCATTGTGGGTATTGTATTTAATTCCGATGCAATTTTTGTGTTTCATCGTCAACAAGAATGTCAGAGGGATACAGTAAACCTGAAGTGAAGCATCGGAATCTACAGCTAGTGTCGCAGGAATGGTTCAAACATAGTCAGTAAGAAGAGTCAGTCTTCTTGTTCTTAAATCGGCATTGTGCTTTTTGTATTTAATTCTGATGCAATTTCTGTGTTTCATTGTCAGTAAGAAGGTCCAAGGGGTACAGTTAACCTCAAGTGAAGCATCGGAATCTATAACTAGTGTCACAGGACTGGTTCAAATCATAGACAGTAAGAAGAGTCAGTCCTCTTGTACTTAAGTCGGCATTGTGCCTTTTGTATTTAATTCCGAAGCCATTTCTGTGTTTCATCGTCAATAAGAAAGTCAGAGGGATACACTGAACCTGAAGTGAAGCACCGGAATCTATAACTAGTGTCACAGGAATGGTTCAAATCATAGACAGTAAGAAGAGTCAGTCTTGGTGTACTTAAGTCGGCATTTTGCTTTTGTATTTAATTCCGATGCTATTTCTGTGTTTCATCGTCAATAAGAAGGTCCAAGGGATACATTAACACTTGAAGTGAAGCATCGGAATCTATAACTAGTGTCACAGGAATGGTTCAAAACATAGTCAGTAAGAAGGGTCAGTCCTCTTGTACTTAAGTCGGCATTGTGCCGTTTCTATTTAATTCCGATGCAATTTCTGTGTTTCATCGTCAATAAGAAGTTCGAAGGGATACAGTAAACCTGGAGTGTAGCATCGGAATCTGTAACTAGTGTCACAGGAATGGTTCAAAACATAGTCAGTAGGAAGAGTCGGTCTTCATGTACTTAAGTCGGCATTGTGCCTTTTGTATTTAATTCCGATGCAATTTCTGTGCTTTATCGTCAATAAGAAGGTCCAAGGGATACAGTAAACCTGAAGTAAAGCATCGTAATCTATAACTAGTGTCACAGGAATGGTTCAAAACAAAGTCAGTAAAAAGAGTCAATCTTGTTGTCCTTAAGTCGGCATTGTGCCTTTTGTATTTAATTCCGATTCAATTTCTGTGTTTCAGCGTCAATAAGAAGATCCAAGGGATACAGTAAACCTGAAGTGAAACATCGGAATCTATAACTAGTGTCACAGGAATGGTTCAAAACAAAGTCAGTAAAAAGAGTCAATCTTGTTGTCCTTAAGTCGGCATTGTGCCTTTTCTATTTAATTCCGATGCAATTTCTGTGTTTTATCGTCAATAAGAAGGTCCAAGGGGTACAGTAAACCTGAAGTGAAGCATCGGAATCTATAACTAGTGTCACAGGAATGGTTCAAAACATAGTCAGTAAGAATAATCAGTCTTCTTGTACTTAAGTCGGCATTGTGCCTTTTCTATTTAATTCCAATGCAATTTCTGTGTTTCATCGTCAATAACAAGGTCCAAGGAATACAGTAAACCTGGAGTGAAGCATCGGAATCTATAACTAGTGTCAATGGAATGGTTCAAATCATAGACAGTAAGTAGAGTCAGTCTTCTTGTACTTAAGTCGGCATTGTGGGTATTGTATTGAATTCCGATGCAATTTCTGTGTTTCATCGTCAACAAGAAGGTCAGAGGTATACAGTAAACCTGAAGTGAAGCATCGGAATCTATAGCTAGTGTCACAGGAATGGTTCAAACATAGTCAGTAAGAAGAGTCAGTCTTCTTGTACTTAAATCGGCATTGTGCTTTTTGTATTTAATTCCGATGCAATTTCTGTGTTTCATTGTCAATAAGAAGGTCCATGGGGTACAGTTAACCTCAAGTGAAGCATCGGAATCTATAACTAGTGTCACAGGAATGGTTCAAATCATAGACAGTAAGAAGAGTCAGTCCTCTTGTACTTAAGTCGGCATTGTGCCTTTTGTATTTAATTCCGAAGCCATTTCTGTGTTTCATCGTCAATAAGAAAGTCTGAGGGATACACTAAACCTGAAGTGAAGCACCGGAATCGATAACTAGTGTCACAGGAATGGTTCAAATCATAGACAGTAAGAAGAGTCAGTCTTCGTGTACTTAAGTCAGCATTTTGCCTTTTGTATTTAATTCCGATGCAATTTCTGTGTTTCATCGTCAATAAGAAGGTCCAAGGGATACAGTAAACCTGAAGTGAAGCATCGGAATCTATAACTAGTGTCACAGGAATGGTTCAAAACATAGTCAGTAAGAAGAGTCAGTCTTCTTGTTCTTAAATCGGCATTGTGCTTTTTGTATTTAATTCTGAGGCAATTTCTGTGTTTCATTGTCAGTTAGAAGGTCCAAGGGGTACAGTTAACCGCAAGTGAAGCATCGGAATCTATAACTAGTGTCACAGGACTGGTTCAAACATAGACAGTAAGAGGAGTCAGTCCTCTTGTACTTAAGTCGGCATTGTGCCTTTTGGATTTAATTCCGAAGCCATTTCTGTCTTTCATCGTCAATAAGAAAGTCAGAGGGATACACTAAACCTGAAGTGAAGCACCGGAATCTATAACTAGTGTCACAGGAATGGTTCAAATCGTAGACAGTAAGAAGAGTCAGTCTTGGTGTACTTAAGTCGGCATTTTGCTTTTGTATTTAATTCCGATGCTATTTCTGTGTTTCATCGTCAATAAGAAGGTCCAAGGGATACATTAACACCTGAAGTGAACAATCGGAATCTATAACTAGTGTCACAGGAATGGTTCAAAACATAGTCAGTAAGAAGGGTCAGTCCTCTTGTACTTAAGTCGGCATTGTGCCGTTTCTATTTAATTCCGATGCAATTTCTGTGTTTCATCGTCAATAAGAAGTTCGAAGGGATACAGTAAACCTGGAGTGTAGCATCGGAATCTGTAACTAGTGTCACAGGAATGGTTCAAAACATAGTCAGTAGGAAGAGTCGGTCTTCAAGTACTGAAGTCGGCATTGTGCCTGTTGTATTTAATTCCGATGCAATTTCTGTGCTTCATCGTCAATAAGAAGGTCCAAGGGATACAGTAAACCTGAAGTAAAGCATCGTAAACTATAACTAGTGTCACAGGAATGGTTTAAATCATAGACAGTAAGAAGAGTCAGTCTTCGTGTACTTAAGTCAGCATTTTGCCTTTTGTATTTAATTCCGATGCAATTTCTTTGTTTCATCGTCAATAAGAAGGTCCAAGGGATACAGTAAACCTGAAGTAAAGCATCGTAATCTATAACTAGTGTCACAGGAATAGTTAAAAACATAGACAGTGAGAAGAGTCAGTCCTCTTGTACTTAAGTCGGCATTGTGCATTTTGTATTTAATTCCGAAGCCATTTCTGTGTTTCATCGTCAATAAGACAGTCAGCGGGATTCACTAAACCTGAAGTGAACCATCGGAATCTATAGCTAGTGACACAGGAATGGTTCAAACCATAGTCAGTAAGAAGAGTCAGTCATCTTGTACTTAAGTCGGCATTGTGCCTTTTGTATTTAATTCCGATGCAATTTGTGTGTTTCTTCGTCAATAAGAAGGTCCAAGGGATACAGTAAACCTGGAGTGAAGCATCGGAATCTATAACTAGTGTCACAGGAATGGTTCAAAACATAAACAGTAAGAAGAGTCAGTCTTCTTGTATTTAATTCGGCATCGTGCATTTTGTATTTAATTCCGATGCAATTTCTGTGCTTCATCGTCAATAGGATGGTCCAAGGGATACAGTAAACCTGAAGTAAAGCATCGTAATCTATAACGAGTGTCACAGGAATGGTTCAAAACATAGACAGTAGGTAGAGTCAGTCTTCCTGTACTTAAGTCGGCATTGTGCCGTTTGTATTTAATTCCGATGCAATTTCTGTGCTTTATCGCCAATAAGAAGGTCCAAGGTATACAGTAAACCTGAAGTAAAGCATCGTAATCTATAACGAGTGTCACAGGAATGGTTCAAAACATAGACAGTAGGAAGAGTCAGTCTTCTTGTACTTAAGTTGGCATTGTGCCTTTTGTATTTAATTCCGATTCAATTTCTGTGTTTCAGCGTCAATAAGAAGATCCAAGGGATACAGTAAACCTGAAGTGAAGCATCGGAATCTATAACTAGTGTCACAGGAATGGTTCAAAACAAAGTCAGTAAAAAGAGTCAATCTTGTTGTCCTTAAGTCGGCATTGTGCCTTTTCTATTTAATTCCGATGCAATTTCTGTGTCTTATCGTCAATAAGATGGTCCAAGGGATACAGTAAACCTGGAGTGTAGCATCGGAATCTGTAACTAGTGTCACAGGAATGGTTCAAACATAGACAGTAAGAAGAGTCAGTCTTCTTGTAGTTAAGTCGGCATTGTGGGTATTGTATTTAATTCCGATGCAATTTTTGTGTTACATCGTCAACAAGAATGTCAGAGGGATACAGTAAACCTGAAGTGAAGCATCGGAATCTACAGCTAGTGTCGCAGGAATGGTTCAAACATAGTCAGTAAGAAGAGTCAGTCTTCTTGTTCTTAAATCGGCATTGTGCTTTTTGTATTTAATTCTGATGCAATTTCTGTGTTTCATTGTCAGTAAGAAGGTCCAAGGGGTACAGTTAACCTCAAGTGAAGCATCGGAATCTATAACTAGTGTCACAGGACTGGTTCAAATCATAGACAGTAAGAAGAGTCAGTCCTCTTGTACTTAAGTCGGCATTGTGCCTTTTGTATTTAATTCCGAAGCCATTTCTGTGTTTCATCGTCAATAAGAAAGTCAGAGGGATACACTGAACCTGAAGTGAAGCACCGGAATCTATAACTAGTGTCACAGGAATGGTTCAAATCATAGACAGTAAGAAGAGTCAGTCTTGGTGTACTTAAGTCGGCATTTTGCTTTTGTATTTAATTCCGATGCTATTTCTGTGTTTCATCGTCAATAAGAAGGTCCAAGGGATACATTAACACTTGAAGTGAAGCATCGGAATCTATAACTAGTGTCACAGGAATGGTTCAAAACATAGTCAGTAAGAAGGGTCAGTCCTCTTGTACTTAAGTCGGCATTGTGCCGTTTCTATTTAATTCCGATGCAATTTCTGTGTTTCATCGTCAATAACAAGGTCCAAGGGAAACAGTACACCTGGAGTGAAGCATCGGAATCTATAATTAGTGCCAATGGAATGGTTCAAAACATAGACAGTAAGAAGAGGTAGTCTTCTTGTACTTAAGACGGCATTGTGACTTTTGTATTTAATTCCTATGCAATTTCTGTGTTTCATCGTCAATAAGAAGGTCCAAGGGATACAGTATACCTGGAGTGAAGCATCGGAATCTATAACTGATGTCACAGGAATGGTTCAAAACATAGACAGTAAGAAGAGTCAGTCTTCTTGTACTTAAGTCGGCATTGTGCCTTTTGTATTTAATTACGATGCAATTTCTGTGTTTCATCGTCAATAAGAAGTTCCAAGGGATACAGTATGCCTCAAGTGAAGCATCGAAATGTATAACTAGTGTCACAGGAATGGTTCAAAACATAGTCTGTAGGAAGAGTCGGTCTTCATGTACTTAAGTCGGCATTGTGCCTTTTCTATTTAATTCCTATGCAATTTCTGTGTTACATCGTCAATAAGTAGGTCCAAGGGATCCAGTAAACCTGAAGTAAAGCATCGTAATCTATAACGAGTGTCACAGGAATAGTTCAAAACATAGACAGTAGGAAGAGTCAGTCTTCTTGTACTTAAGTCGGCATTGCGCCTTTTGTATGTAATTCCGATTCAATTTCTGTGTTTCAGCGTCAATAAGAAGATCCAAGGGATACAGTAAACCTGAAGCGAAGCATCGTAGTCTATAACTAGTGTCACAGGAATGGTTCAAAACAATGTCACTAAGAATAGTCAATCTTCTTGTACTTAAGTCGGCATTGTGCCTTTTGTATTTAATTCCGATGAAATTTCTGTGTTTCATCGTCAATAAGAAGGTCCAAGGGATACAGTAAACCTGAAGTGTAGCATCGGAATCTATAACTAGTGTCACAGGAATGGTTCAAATCATAGACAGTAAGAAGAGTCAGTCTTCGTGTACATAAGTCAGCATTTTGCCTTTTGTATTTAATTCCGATGCAATTTCTGTGTTTCATCGTCAATAAGAAGGTCCAAGGGATACAGTAAACCTGGATTGAAGCATCGGAATCTATAACTAGTGTCAATGGAATGGTTCAAAACATAGACAGTAAGAAGAGTCAGTCCTCTTGTACTTAAGACGGCATTGTGCATTTTCTATTTAATTCCGATGCAATTTCTGTGTTTCATTGTCAATAAGAAGGTCCAAGGGATGCAGTATACCTGGAGTGAAGCATCGGAATCTATAAGTGATGTCACAGGAATGGTTCAAAACATAGACAGTAGAAGAGTCAGTCTTCTTGTACTTAAGTCGGCATTGTGCCTTTTGTATTTAATTACGATGCAATTTCTGTGTTTGATCGTCAATAAGAAGTTCCAAGGGATACAGTATGCCTCAAGTGAGGCATCGGAATGTATAACTAGTGTCACAGGAATGGTTCAAAACATAGTCTGTAGGAAGAGTCGGTCTTCATGTACTTAAGTCGGCATTGTGCCTTTTCTATTTAATTCCTATGCAATTTCTGTGTTACATCGTCAATAAGTAGGTCCAAGGGATCCAGTAAACCTGAAGTGAAGCATCGGAATCTATAACTAGTGTCACAGGAATGGTTCAAAACATAGACAGTAGGAAGTGTCAGCCTTCTTGTACTTAAGTCGGCATTGTGCCTTTTATATTTAATTCCGATGCAATTTCTGTGTTTCATCGTCAATAAGATGGTCCAAGGGATACAGTAAACCTGGAGTGTAGCATCGGAATCTGTAACTAGTGTCACAGGAATGGTTCAAAACATAGACAGTAAGAAGAGTCAGTCTTCGTGTACTTAAGTCGGCATTTTGCCTTTTGTATTTAATTCCGATGCAATTTCTATGTTTCATCGTCGATAAGAAGGTCCAAGGGGTACAGTAAACCTGAAGTGAAGCATCGGAATCTATAACTAGTGTCACAGGAATGGTTCAAAACATAGTCAGTAAGAAGAATCAGTCTTCTTGTACTTAAGTCGGCATTGTGCCTTTTCTATTTAATTCCAATACAATTTCTGTGTTTCATCGTCAATAACAAGGTCCAAGGAATACAGTAAACCTGGAGTGAAGCATCGGAATCTATAACTAGTGTCAATGGAATGGTTCAAAACATAGACAGTAAGAAGAGTCAGTCTTCTTGTACTTAAGTCGGCATTGTGGGTATTGTATTTAATTCCGATGCAATTTCTGTGTTTCATCGTCAACAAGAAGGTCAGAGGTATACAGTAAACCTGAAGTGAAGCATCGGAATCTATAGCTAGTGTCACAGGAATGGTTCAGACATAGTCAGTAAGAAGAGTCAGTCTTCTTGTACTTAAATCGGCATTGTCCTTTTTGTATTTAATTCCGATGCAATTTCTGTGTTTCATTGTCAATAAGAAGGTCCAAGGGGTACAGTTAACCTCAAGTGAAGCATCGGAATCAATAACTAGTGTCACAGGAATGGTTCAAAACATAGACAGTAAGAAGAGTCAGTCCTCTTGTACTTAAGTCGGCATTGTGCCTTTTGTATTTAATTCCGAAGCCATTTCTGTGTTTCATCGTCAATAAGAAAGTCAGAGGGTTACACTAAACCTGAAGTGAAGCACCGGAATCGATAACTAGTGTCACACGAATGGTTCAAATCATAGACAGTAAGAAGAGTCAGTCTTCGTGTACTTAAGTCAGCATTTTGCATTTTGTATTTAATTCCGATGCAATTTCTGTGTTTCATCGTCAATAAGAAGGTCAGAGGGATACAGTAAACCTGAAGTGAAGCATCGGAATCTATAACTAGTGTCACATGAATGGTTCAAAACATAGTCAGTAAGAAGAGTCAGTCTTCTTGTACTTACGTCGGCATTGTGCCTTTTCTATTTAATTCCGATGCAATTTCTGTGTTTCATCGTCAATAAAAAGGTCCATGGGAAACAGTAAACCTGGAGTGTAGCATCGGAATCTATAACTAGTGATAATGGAATGGTTCAAAACATAGACAGTAAGAAGTGTCAGTCTTCTTGTACTTAAGTCAGCATTGTGCCTTTTGTATTTAATTCCGATGCAATTTCTGTGTTTCATCGTCAATAAGAAGGTCCAAGGGATACAGTATACCTGGAGTGAAGCATCGGAATCTATAACTGATGTCACAGGAATGGTTCGAAACATAGACAGTAAGAAGAGTCGGTCTTCATGTACTTAAGTCGGCATTGTGCCGTTTCTATTTACTTCCGATGCAATATCTGTGTTTCATCGTCAATAAGTAGGTCCAAGGGATCCAGTAAATCTGAAGTGAAGCATCGGAATCTATAACTAGTGTCACAGGAATGGTTCAAAACATTGTCAGTAAGAAGAGTCAGTCCTCTTGTACTTAAGTCGGCATTGTGCCGTTTCTATTTAATTCCGATGCAATATCTGTGTTTCATCGTCAATACGAAGATACAAGGGATACAGTAAACCTGGAGTGTAGCATCGGAATCTGTAACTAGTGTCACAGGAATGGTTCAAAACACAGTCAGTAGGAAGAGTCGGTCTTCATGTACTTAAGTCGGCATTGTGCCTTTTGTATTTAATTCCGATGCAATTTCTGTGCTTCATCGTCAATAAGAAGGTCCAAGGTATACAGTAAACCTGAAGTAAAGCATCGTAATCTGTAACGAGTGTCACAGGAATGGTTCAAAACATAGACAGTACGAAGAGTCAGTCCTCTTGTACTTAAGTCAGCATTGTGCCTTTTCTATTTAATTCCGATGCAATTTCTGTGTTTCATCGTCAATAAGATGGTTCAAGGGATACAGTAAACCTGGAGTGTAGCATCGGAATCTGTAACTAGTGTCAGAGGAATGGTTCAAAACATAGACAATAAGAAGAGTCAGTCTTCGTGTACTTAAGTCGGCATTTTGCCTTTTGTATTTAATTCCGATGCAATTTCTATGTTTCATCGTCAATAAGAAGGTCCAAGGGGTACAGTAAACCTGAAGTGAAGCATCGGAATCTATAACTAGTGTCACAGGAATGGTTCAAAACATAGACAGTAGGAAGAGTCAGCCTTCTTGTACTTAAGTCGGCATTGTGCCTTTTGTATTTAATTCCGATGGAATTTCTGTGTTTCATCGTCAATAAGAAGGTCCAAGGGATACAGCAAACCTGAAGTGAAGCATCGGAATCTATAACTAGTGTCACACTAATGGTTCAAAACAAAGACTGTAGGAATAGTCAGTCTTCTTGTCCTTAAGTCGGCATTGTGCCTTTTGTATTTAATTGCGATGCAATATCTGTGTTTCATCGTCAATAAGAAGGTCCAAGGGATACAATAAACCTGGAGTGTAGCATCGGAATCTGTAACTAGTGTCACAGGAATGGTTCAAACCATAGACAGTAAGAAGAGTCAGTCTTCGTGTACTTAAGTCGGCATTTTGCCTTTTGTATTTAATTCCGATGCAATTTCTATGTTTCATCGTCAATACGAAGGTCCAAGGGGTACAGTAAACCTGAAGTGAAGCATCGGAATTTATAACTAGTGTCACAGGAATGGTTCAAAACATAGTCAGTAAGAAGAGTCAGTCTTCTTGTACTTAAGTCGGCATTGTGCCTTTTCTATTTAATTCCCATGCAATTTCTGTGCTTCATCGTCAATAACAAGGTCCAAGGGATACAGTAAACCTAGAGTGAAGCATCGGAATTCATAACTAGTGTCAATGGAATGGTACGAAACATAGACAGTAAAAAGAGTCAGTCTTCTTTTACTTAAGTCGGCATTGTGCCTACTGTATTTAATTCCGATGCAATTTCTGTGTTTCATCGTCAACAAGAAGGTCAGAGGGATACAGTAAACCTGAAGTGAAGCATCGGAATCTATAGCTAGTGTCACAGGACTGGTTCAAACATAGTCAGTAAGAAGAGTTAGTCTTCTTGTTCTTAAGTCGGCATTGTGCTTTTTGTATTTAATTCCGATGCAATTTCTGTGTTTCATTGTCAATAAGAAGGTCCAAGGGATACAGTAAAACTGGAGCGAAGAATCGGAATCTATAACTAGTGTCACAGGAATGGTTCAAAACATAGACAGTAAGAAGAGTCAGTCTTCTTGTACTTAAGTCGGCATTGTGCCTTTAGTATTTATTTCCGATGCAATTTCTGTGTTTCATCGTCAATAAGAAGGTCCAAGGGATACAGTTAACCTCAAGTGAAACATCGGAATCTATAACTAGTGTCGCAGGAATGGGTCAAAACATAGTCAGTAGGAAGAGTCGGTCTTCATGTACTTAAGTCGGCATTGTGCCTATTGCATTTAATTCCGATACAATTTTTGTGTTTCATCGTCAATAAGAAGGTCCAAGGGATACAGTAAACCTCAAGTGAAGCATCGGTATCAATAACTAGTGTCACAGGAATGGTTCAAAACGTAGTCAGTAGGAAGAGCCGGTCTTCATGTACTTAAGTCGGCATTGTACCGTTTGTATTTAATTCCGATGCAATTTCTGTGTTTCATCGTCAATAAGAAGGTCCAAGGGATACAGTAAACCTCAAGTGAAGCATCGGAAACTTTAACTAGTGTTACAGGAATGGTTCAAAACATAGTCAGTAAGAAGAGTCAGTCCTCTTGTACTTAAGTCGGCATTGTGCCTTTTGTATTTAATTCCGAAGCCATTTCTGTGTTTCATCGTCAATAAGAAAGTCAGAGGGATACACTAAACCTGAAGTGAAGCATCGGAATCTGTAGCTAGTGTCACAGGAATGGTTCAAAACATAGTCAGTAAGAAGTGTCATTCTTCTTGCCCTTAAGTCGGCATTGTACATTTTGTATTTAATTCCGATGCAATTTGTGTGTTTCTTCGTCAATACGAAGGTCCAAGGGATACAGTAAACCTGAAGTGAAGCATCGGAATCTATAACTAGTGTCACAGGAATGGTTCAAAGCAAAGTCAGTAAGAAGAGTCAATCTTGTTGTCCTTATGTCGGCATTGTGCCTTTTGTATTTAATTCCGATGCAATTTCTGTGTTTCATCGTGAATAAGAAGGTCCAAGGGATACAGTAAACCTGGAGTGTAGCATCGGAATCTATAACTAGTGTCACAGGAATGGTTCCATTCATAGTAAGAAGAGTCAGTCTTCGTGTACTTAAGTCGGCATTTTGCCTTTTGTATTTTATTGCGAATCAATTTCTGTGCTTCATTGTCAATAAGAAGGTCCAAGGGATACAGTAAACCTGAAGTGAAGCATCGGAATCTATAACTAGTGTCACAGGAATGGTTCAAAACAAAGTCAGTAATAAGAGTCAGTCCTCTTGTACTTAAGTCGGCATTGTGCTTTTCTATTTAATTGCCATGCAATTTCTGTGTTTCATCGGCAATAAGAAGGTCCAAGTGATACAGTAAACCTGGAGTGTAGCTTCGGAATCTGTAACTAGTGTCACAGGAATGGTTCAAAGCATAGACAGTAAGAAGAGTCAGTCTTCGTGTACTTAAGTCGGCATTTTGCCTTTTGTATTTAATTCCGATGCAATTTCTATGTTTCATCGTCAATAAGAAGGTGTAAGGGGTACAGTAAACCTGAAGTGAAGCATCGGAATCTAAAACTAGTGTCACAGGAATGGTTCAAAACATAGTCAGTAAGAAGAGTCAGTCTTCTTGTACTTAATTCGGCATTGAGCTTTTTCTATTTAATTCCGAAGCAATTTCTGTGTTTCATCGTCAATAACAAGGTCCTAGGGATACAGTAAACCTGGAGTGAAGCATCGGAATCTATAACTAGTGTCAATGGAATGGTTCAAAACATAGACAGTAAGAAGAGTCAGTCTTCTTGTACTTAATTCGGCATTGTGCCTTTTGTATTTAATTCCGATGCAATTTCTGTGTTTCATTGTCAATAAGAAGGTCCAAAGGATACAGTAAACCTGGAGCGAAGCATCGGAATCTATAACTAGTGTCACAGGAATGGTTCAAATCATAGACAGTAGGAAGAGTCAGTCTTCTTGTACTTAAATCGGCATTGTACCTATTGTATTTAGTTCCGATGCAATTTCTGTGTTTCATCGTCAACAAGAAGGTTAGAGGGATACAGTAAACCTGAAGTGAAGTATCGGAATCTATAGCTAGTGTCACCAGAATGGTTCAAACATAGTCAGTAAGAAGAGTCAGTCTTCTTGTTCTTAAGTCGGCCTTGTGCTTTTTGTATTTAATTCCGATGCAATTTCTGTGTTTTATTGTCAATAAGAAGGTCCAAGAATACAGTAAACCTGGAGCGAAGCATCGGAATCTATAACTAGTGTCACAGGAATGGTAAAAGCATAGACAGTAAGAAGAGTCAGTCTTCTTGTACTTAAGTCGGCATTAAGCCTTTTGTATTTAATTCCGATGCAATTTCTGTGTTTCATCGTCACTAAGAAGGTCCAAGGGATACAGTAAACCTCAAGTGAAGCATCGGAATCTGTAACTAGTGTCACAGGAATGGTTCAAGAAATAGACAGTTAGAAGAGTCAGTCCTCTTGTACTTAAGTCGGCATTGTGCCGTTTGTATATAATTCCGAAGCCGTTTATGTGTTTCATCGTCAATAAGAAGGTCAGAGGGATTCAGTAAACCTGAAGTGAAGCATCGGAATCTAAAACTAGTGTCACAGGAATGGTTCAAATCATAGACAGTAACAAGAGTCAGTCTTCTTGTACTGAAGTCGGCATTGTGCCTTTTCTATGTAATTCCGATGCAATTTCTGTGTTTCATCGTCAATAACAAGGTCCAAGGGATACAGTTAACCTGGAGTGAAGCATCGGAATCTATAACTATTGTCACAGGAATGGTTCAAAACATAGACAGTAAGAAGAGTCAGTCTTCTTGCACTTAATTCAGCATTGTGCCTATTGTATTTAATTCCGATGCAATTTCTGTGTTTCATCGTCAATAACAAGGTCCAAGGGATACAGTAAACCTGAAGTGAGGCATCGGAATCTATAACTAGTGTCACAGGAATGGTTCAAAACATAGTCAGTAGGAAGTGTCGGTCTTCATGTACTTAAGTCGGCATAGTGCCTTTTGTATTCAATTGCGATGCAATTTCTGTGTTTCATCGGCAATAAGAAGGTCCAAGGGATACAGTAAACCTGGAGTGTAGCATCGGAATCTGTAACTAGTGCCACAGGAATGGTTCAAAGCATAGACAGTAAGAAGAGTCAGTCTTCGTGTACTTAAGTCGGCATTTTGCCTTTTGTATTTAATTCCGATGCAATTTCTATGTTTCATCGTCAATAAGAAGGTCTAAGGGGTACAGTAAACCTGAAGTGAAGCATCGGAATCTAAAACTAGTGTCACAGGAATGGTTCAAAACATAGTCAGTAAGAAGAGTCAGTCTTCTTGTACTTAATTCGGCATTGTGCCTTTTCTATTTAATTCCGATGCAATTTCTGTGTTTCATCGTCAATAACAAGGTCCTAGGGATACAGTAAACCTGGAGTGTAGCATCGGAATCTATAACTAGTGTCAATGGAATGGTTCAAAACATAGACAGTAAGAAGAGTCAGTCTTCTTGTACTTAATTCGGCATTGTGCCTTTTGTATTTAATTCCGATGCAATTTCTGTGTTTCATTGTCAATAAGAAGGTCCAAAGGATACAGTAAACCTATAGCGAAGCATCGGAATCAATAACTAGTGTCACAGGAATGGTTCAAAACATAGACAGCAGGAAGAGTCAGTCTTCTTGTACTTAAATCGGCATTGTACCTATTGTATTTAATTCCGATGCAATTTCTGTGTTTCATCGTCAACAAGAAGGTTAGAGGGATACAGTAAACCTGAAGTGAAGCATCGGAATCTATAGCTAGTGTCACCGGAATGGTTCAAACATAGTCAGTAAGAAGAGTCAGTCTTCTTGTTCGTAAGTCGGCATTGTGCTTTTTGTATTTTTTTCCGATGCAATTTCTGTGTTTCATTGTCAATAGGAAGGTCCAAGAATACAGTAAACCTGGAGCGAAGCATCGGAATCTATAACTAGTGTCACAGGAATGGTTCAAAACATAGACAGTAAGAAGAGTCAGTCTTCTTGTACTTAAGTCGGCATTGTGCCTTTTGTATTTAATTCCGATGCAATTTCTGTGTTTCATCGTCAATAAGAAGGTCCAAGAGATACAGTTAACCTCCAGTAAAACATCGGAATCTATAACTAGTGTCACAGGAATGGTTTAAAATATAGTCAGTAGGAAGAGTCGGTCTTCATGTACTTAAGTCGGCATTGTGCCTTTTGTATTTAGTATCGATACAATTTCTGTGTTTCATCGTCAATAAGAAGGTCCAAGGGATACAGTAAACCTCAAGTGAAGCATCGGTATCAATAACCAGTGTCACAGGAATGGTTCAAAACATAGTCAGTAGGAAGAGTCGGTCATCATGTACTTAAATCGGCATTGTGCCTTTTGTATATAATTCCGATGCAATTTCTGTGTTTCATCGTCACTAAGAAGGTACAAGGGATACAGTAAACCTCAAGTGAAGCATCGGAATCTGTAACTAGTGTCACAGATATGGTTCAAGAAATAGACAGTTAGAAGAGTCAGTCCTCTTGTACTTACGTCGGCATTGTTCCTTTTCTATGTAATTCCGATGCAATTTCTGTGTTTCATCGTCAATAACAAGGTCCAAGGGATACAGTAAACCTGGAGTGAAGCATCGGAATCTATAACTAGTGTCAATGGAATGGTTCATAACTTAGACAGTAAGAAGAGTCAGTCTTCTTGTACTTAAGTCGGCATTGTGCCAATTGTATTTAATTCCGATGCAATTTCTGTGTTTCATCGTCAACAAGAAGGTCAGAAGGATACAGTAAACCTGAAGTGAAGCATCGGAATCTATAGCTAGTGTCTCAGGAATGGTTCAATCATAGTCAGTAAGAAGAGTCATTCTTCTTGCTCTTAAGTCGGCATTGTGCTTTTTGTATTTAATTCCGATGCAATTTCTGTGTTTCATTGTCAATAAGAAGGTCCAAGAATACAGTAAACCTGGAGCGAAGCATCGGAATCTATAACTAGTGTCACAGGAATGGTTCAAAACATAGACAGTAGGAAGAGTCAGTCTTCTTGTACTTAAGTCGGCATTGTGCCTTTTGTATTTAATTCCGATGCAATTTCTGTGTTTCATCGTCAATAAGAAGGTCCAAGGGATACAGTTATCCTCAAGTGAAACATCGGATTCTATAACTAGAACACAGGAATGGTTCAAAACGGAGTCAGTAGGAAGAGTCGGTCTTCATGTACTTAAGTCGGCATTGTGCCTTTTGTATTTAATACCGATCCAATTTCTGTGTTTCATCGTCAATAAAAGGTCCAAGGGATACAGTAAACCTCAAGTGAAGCATCAGTATCAATAACCAGTGTCACAGGAATGGTTCAAAACATAGTCGGTAGGAAGAGTCGGTCATCATGTACTTAAATCGGCATTGTGCCTTTTGTATTTAATTCCGATGCAATTTCTGTGTTTCATCGTCGATAAGAAGGTCCAAGGGATACAGTAAACCTCAAGTGAAGCATCTGAATCTATAACTAGTGTCACAGGAATGGTTCAAAACATAGACAGTAAGAAGACTCAGTCCTTTTGTACTTAAGTCGGCATTGTGCCGTTTGTATTTAATTCCGAAACCGTTTCTATGTTTCATCGTCAATAAGAAAGTCAGAGGGATACACTAAACCTGAAGTGAAGCATCGTAATCAATAGCTTGTTTCACAGGAATGGTTCAAAACATATTCAGAAAGAAGAGTCAGTCTTCTTGTCCTTAAGTCGGCATTGTGCCTTTTGTATTTAATTCCGATGCAATTTGTGTGTTTCTTCGTCAATAAGAAGGTCCAAGGGATACATTAAACCTGGAGTGAAGCATCGGAATCTATAACTATTGTCACAGGAATGGTTCAAAACATAGACAGTAAGAAGAGTCAGTCTTCTTGTACTTAATTCAGCATTGTGCCTATTGTATTTAATTCCGATGCAATTTCTGTGTTTCATCGTCAATAAGTAGGTCCAAGGGATACAGTAAACCTGAAGTGAGGCATCGGAATCTATAACTAGTGTCACAGGAATGGTTCAAAACATAGTCAGTAGGAAGAGTCGGTCTTCATGTACTTACGTCGGCATAGTGCCTTTTGTATTTAATTCCGATGCAATTTCTGTGTTTCATCGTCAATAAGAAGGTCCAAGGGATACAGTAAACCTGAAGTAAAGCATCGTATTCTATAACGAGTGTCACAGGAATGGTTCAAAACATAGACAGTAGGAAGAGTCAGTCTTCTTGTACTTAAGTCGGCATTGTGCTTTTGTATTTAATTCCGATTCAATTTCTGTGTCTCAACGTCAATACGAAGGTCCAAGGGATACAGTAAACCTGAAGTGTAGCATCGGAATCTATAACTAGTGTCATTGGAATGGTTCAAAACAAAGTCAGTAAGAAGTGTAAATCTTCTTGTCCTTAAGTCGGCATTGTGCCTTTTGTATTTAATTCCGATGCAATATCTGTGTTTCATCGTCAGTAAGAAGTTCCAAGTGATACAGTAAACCTGAAGTGAAGCATCGGAATCTATAACTAGTGTCACAGGAATGGTTCAAACATAGTCAGTAAGAAGAGTCAGTCCTCTTGTTCTTAAGTCGGCATTGTGCCTTTTGTATTTAATTCCGATGCAATTTCTGTGTTTCATCGTCAATAACAAGGTCCAAGGGAAACAGTAAACCTGGAGTGAACCATCGGAATCTATAACTAGTGTCAATGGAATGGTTAAAACATAGACTCTAAGAAGAGTCAGTCTTCTTGTACTTAAGTCGGCATTGTGCCTTTTGTATTTAATTCCGATGCAATTTGTGTGTTTCATCGTCAATAAGAAGGTCCAAGGGATACACTAAACCTGAAGTGAAGCATCGGAATCAATAGCTAGTGTCACAGGAATGGTTCAAAACATATTCAGAAAGAAGAGTCAGTCTTCTTGTCCTTAAGTCGGCATTGTGCCTTTTGTATTTAATTCCGATGCAATTTGTGTGTTTCTTCGTCAATAAGAAGGTCCAAGGGATACATTAAACCTGGAGTGAAGCATCGGAATCTATAACTATTGTCACAGGAATGGTTCAAAACATAGACAGTAAGAAGAGTCAGTCTTCTTGTACTTAATTCAGCATTGTGCTTATTGTATTTAATTCCGATGCAATTTCTGTGTTTCATTGTCAATATGAAGGTCCAAGGGATACAGTAAACCTGAAATGAGGCATCGGAATCGATAACTAGTGTCACAGGAATGGTTCAAAACAAAGTCAGTAGGAAGAGTCGGTCTTCATGTGCTTAAGTCATCTTAGTGCCTTTTGTATTTAATTGCGATGCAATTTCTGTGTTTCATCGGCAATAAGAAGGTCCAAGGGATACAGTAAACCTGGAGTGTAGCATCGGAGTCTGTAACTAGTGTCACAGGAATGGTTCAAAGCATAGACACTAAGAAGAGTCAGTCTTCGTGTACTTAAGTCGGCATTTTGCCTTTTGTATTTAATTCCGATCCAATTTCTATGTTTCATCGTCAATAAGTAGGTCTAAGGGGTACAGTAAACCTGAAGTGAAGCATCGGAATCTAAAACTAGTGTCACAGGAATGGTTCAAAACATAGTCAGTAAGAAGAGTCAGTCTTCTTGTACTTAATTCGGCATTGTGCCTTTTCTATTTAATTCCGATGCAATTTCTGTGTTTCATCGTCAATAACAAGGTCCTAGGGATACAGTAAACCTGGAGTGAAGCATCGGAATATAATACTAGTGTCAATGGAATGGTTCAAGAAATAGACAGTTAGAAGAGTCAGTCCTCTTGTACTTAAGTCGGCATTGTGCCTTTTGTATATAATTCCGAAGCCGTTTATGTGTTTCATCGTCAATAAGAAGGTCAGAGGGATACAGCAAACCTGAAATGAAGCATCGGAATCTAAAACTAGTGTCACAGGAATGGTTCAAAACATAGTCAGTAAGAAGAGTCAGTCTTCTTGTACTGAAGTCGGCATTGTGCCTTTTCTATGTAATTCCGATGCAATTTCTGTGTTTCATCGTCAATAACAAGGTCCAAGGGATACAGTAAACCTGGAGTGAAGCATCGGAATCTATAACTAGTGTCAATGGAATAGTTCATAACATAGACAGTAAGAAGAGTCAGTCTTCTTGTACTTAAGTCGGCATTGTGCCTATTGTATTTAATTCCGATGCAATTTCTGTGTTTCATCGTCAACAAGAAGGTCAGAGGGATACAGTAAACCTGAAGTGAAGCATCGGAATCTATAGCTAGTGTCACAAGAATGGTTCAATCATAGTCAGTAAGAAGAGTCATTCTTCTTGCTCTTAAGTCGGCATTGTGCTTTTTGTATTTAATTCCGATGCAATTTCTGTGTTTCATTGTCAATAAGAAGGTCCAAGAATACAGTAAACCTGGAGCGAAGCATCGGAATCTATAACTAGTGTCACAGGAATGGTTCAAAACATAGACAGTAAGAAGAGTCAGTCTTCTTGTACTTAAGTCGGCATTGTGCCTTTTGTATTTAATTCCGATGCAATTTCTGTGTTTCATCGTCAATAAGAAGGTCCAAGGGATACAGTTAACCTCAAGTGAAACATCGGAATCTATAACTAGAACACAGGAATGGTTCAAAACGGAGTCAGTAGGAAGAGTCGGTCTTCATGTACTTAAGTCGGCATTGTGCCTTTTCTATTTAATACCGATCCAATTTCTGTGTTTCATCGTCAATAAAAGGTCCAAGGGATACAGTAAACCTCAAGTGAAGCATCGGTATCAATAACCAGAGTCACAGGAATGGTTCAAAACATAGTCAGTAGGAAGAGTCGGTCATCATGTACTTAAATCGGCATTGTGCCTTTTGTATATAATTCCGATGCAATTTCTGTGTTTCATCGTCAATAAGAAGGTCCAAGGGATACAGTAAACCTCAAGTGAAGCATCGGAATCTATAACTATTGTCACAGGAATGTTTCAAAACATAGACAGTAAGAAGAGTCAGTCTTCTTGTACTTAAGTCGGCATTGTGCTTTTGTATTTAATTCCGATTCAATTTCTGTGTCTCAACGTCAATACGAAGGTCCAAGGGATACAGAAAACCTGAAGTGTAGCATCGGAATCTATAACTAGTGTCATTGGAATGGTTCAAAACAAAGTCAGTAAGAAGTGTAAATCTTCTTGTCCTTAAGTCGGCATTGTGCCTTTTGTATTTAATTCCGATGCAATATCTGTGTTTCATCGTCAGTAAGAAGGTCCAAGTGATACAGTAAACCTGAAGTGAAGCATCGGAATCTATAACTAGTGTCACAGGAATGGTTCAAACATAGTCAGTAAGAAGAGTCAGTCCTCTTGTTCTTAAGTCGGCATTGTGCCTTTTGTATTTAATTCCGATGCAATTTCTGTGTTTCATCGTCAATAACAAGGTCCAAGGGAAACAGTAAACCTGGAGTGAACCATCGGAATCTATAACTAGTGTCAATGGAATGGTTAAAACATAGACTCTAAGAAGAGTCAGTCTTCTTGTACTTAAGTCGGCATTGTGCCTTTTGTATTTAATTCCGATGCAATTTGTGTGTTTCATCGTCAATAAGAAGGTCCAAGGGATACACTAAACCTGAAGTGAAGCATCGGAATCAATAGCTAGTGTCACAGGAATGGTTCAAAACATATTCAGAAAGAAGAGTCAGTCTTCTTGTCCTTAAGTCGGCATTGTGCCTTTTGTATTTAATTCCGATGCAATTTGTGTGTTTCTTCGTCAATAAGAAGGTCCAAGGGATACATTAAACCTGGAGTGAAGCATCGGAATCTATAACTATTGTCACAGGAATGGCTCAAAACAATGACAGTAAGAAGAGTCAGTCTTCTTGTACTTAATTCAGCATTGTGCTTATTGTATTTAATTCCGATGCAATTTCTGTGTTTCATTGTCAATATGAAGGTCCAAGGGATACAGTAAACCTGAAATGAGGCATCGGAATCGATAACTAGTGTCACAGGAATGGTTCAAAACAAAGTCAGTAGGAAGAGTCGGTCTTCATGTGCTTAAGTCATCTTAGTGCCTTTTGTATTTAATTGCGATGCAATTTCTGTGTTTCATCGGCAATAAGAAGGTCCAAGGGATACAGTAAACCTGGAGTGTAGCATCGGAGTCTGTAACTAGTGTCACAGGAATGGTTCAAAGCATAGACACTAAGAAGAGTCAGTCTTCGTGTACTTAAGTCGGCATTTTGCCTTTTGTATTTAATTCCGATGCAATTTCTATGTTTCATCGTCAATAAGTAGGTCTAAGGGGTACAGTAAACCTGAAGTGAAGCATCGGAATCAAAAACTAGTGTCACAGGAATGGTTCAAAACATAGTCAGTAAGAAGAGTCAGTCTTCTTGTACTTAATTCGGCATTGTGCCTTTTCTATTTAATTCCAATGCAATTTCTGTGTTTCATCGTCAATAACAAGGTCCTAGGGATACAGTAAACCTGGAGTGAAGCATCGGAATATAATACTAGTGTCAATGGAATGGTTCAAGAAATAGACAGTTAGAAGAGTCAGTCCTCTTGTACTTAAGTCGGCATTGTGCCTTTTGTATATAATTCCGAAGCCGTTTATGTGTTTCATCGTCAATAAGAAGGTCAGAGGGATACAGCAAACCTGAAGTGAAGCATCGGAATCTAAAACTAGTGTCACAGGAATGGTTCAAAACATAGTCAGTAAGAAGAGTCAGTCTTCTTGTACTGAAGTCGGCATTGTGCCTTTTCTATGTAATTCCGATGCAATTTCTGTGTTTCATCGTCAATAACAAGGTCCAAGGGATACAGTAAACCTGGAGTGAAGCATCGGAATCTATAACTAGTGTCAATGGAATAGTTCATAACATAGACAGTAAGAAGAGTCAGTCTTCTTGTACTTAAGTCGGCATTGTGCCTTTTGTATTTAATTCCGATGCAATTTCTGTGTTTCATCGTCAATAAGAAGGTCCAAGGGATACAGTTAACCTCAAGTGAAACATCGGAATCTATAACTAGAACACAGGAATGGTTCAAAACGGAGTCAGTAGGAAGAGTCGGTCTTCATGTACTTAAGTCGGCATTGTGCCTTTTCTATTTAATACCGATCCAATTTCTGTGTTTCATCGTCAATAAAAGGTCCAAGGGATACAGTAAACCTCAAGTGAAGCATCGGTATCAATAACCAGAGTCACAGGAATGGTTCAAAACATAGTCAGTAGGAAGAGTCGGTCATCATGTACTTAAATCGGCATTGTGCCTTTTGTATATAATTCCGATGCAATTTCTGTGTTTCATCGTCAATAAGAAGGTCCAAGGGATACAGTAAACCTCAAGTGAAGCATCGGAATCTATAACTATTGTCACAGGAATGTTTCAAAACATAGACAGTAAGAAGAGTCAGTCTTCTTGTACTTAAGTCGGCATTGTGCTTTTGTATTTAATTCCGATTCAATTTCTGTGTCTCAACGTCAATACGAAGGTCCAAGGGATACAGAAAACCTGAAGTGTAGCATCGGAATCTATAACTAGTGTCATTGGAATGGTTCAAAACAAAGTCAGTAAGAAGTGTAAATCTTCTTGTCCTTAAGTCGGCATTGTGCCTTTTGTATTTAATTCCGATGCAATATCTGTGTTTCATCGTCAGTAAGAAGGTCCAAGTGATACAGTAAACCTGAAGTGAAGCATCGGAATCTATAACTAGTGTCACAGGAATGGTTCAAACATAGTCAGTAAGAAGAGTCAGTCCTCTTGTTCTTAAGTCGGCATTGTGCCTTTTGTATTTAATTCCGATGCAATTTCTGTGTTTCATCGTCAATAACAAGGTCCAAGGGAAACAGTAAACCTGGAGTGAACCATCGGAATCTATAGCTAGTGTCAATGGAATGGTTAAAACATAGACTCTAAGAAGAGTCAGTCTTCTTTTACTTAAGTCGGCATTGTGCCTTTTGTATTTAATTCCGTTGCAATTTCTGTGTTTCATCGTCAATAAGAAGGTCCAAGGGATACACTAAACCTGAAGTGAAGCATCGGAATCAATAGCTAGTGTCACAGGAATGGTTCAAAACATATTCAGAAAGAAGAGTCAGTCTTCTTGTCCTTAAGTCGGCATTGTGCCTTTTGTATTTAATTCCGATGCAATTTTTTTGTGTTTCTTCGTCAATAAGAAGGTCCAAGGGATACATTAAACCTGGAGTGAAGCATCGGAATCTATAACTATTGTCACAGGAATGGTTCAAAACATAGACAGTAAGAAGAGTCAGTCTTCTTGTACTTAATTCAGCATTGTGCCTATTGTATTTAATTCCGATGCAATTTCTGTGTTTCATTGTCAATATGAAGGTCCAAGGGATACAGTAAACCTGAAATGAGGCATCGGAATCGATAACTAGTGTCTCAGGAATGGTTCAAAACATAGTCAGTAGGAAGAGTCGGTCTTCATGTACTTAAGTCATCATAGTGCCTTTTGTATTTAATTGCGATGCAATTTCTGTGTTTCATCGGCAATAAGAAGGTCCAAGGGATACAGTAAACCTGGAGTGTAGCATCGGAGTCTGTAACTAGTGTCACAGGAATGGTTCAAAGCATAGACACTAAGAAGAGTCAGTCTTCGTGTACTTAAGTCGGCATTTTGCCTTTTGTATTTAATTCCGATGCAATTTCTATGTTTCATCGTCAATAAGTAGGTCTAAGGGGTACAGTAAACCTGAAGTGAAGCATCGGAATCTAAAACTAGTGTCACAGGAATGGTTCAAAACATAGTCAGTAAGAAGAGTCAGTCTTCTTGTACTTAATTCGGCATTGTGCCTTTTCTATTTAATTCCGATGCAATTTCTGTGTTTCATCGTCAATAACAAGGTCCTAGGGATACAGTAAACGTGGAATGAAGCATCGGAATATAATACTAGTGTCAATGGAATGGTTCAAGAAATAGACAGTTAGAAGAGTCAGTCCTCTTGTACTTAAGTCGGCATTGTGCCTTTTGTATATAATTCCGAAGCCGTTTATGTGTTTCATCGTCAATAAGAAGGTCAGAGGGATACAGCAAACCTGAAGTGAAGCATCGGAATCTAAAACTAGTGTCACAGGAATGGTTCAAAACATAGTCAGTAAGAAGAGTCAGTCTTCTTGTACTGATGTCGGCATTGTGCCTTTTCTATGTAATTCCGATGCAATTTCTGTGTTTCATCGTCAATAACAAGGTCCAAGGGATACAGTAAACCTGGAGTGAAGCATCGGAATCTATAACTAGTGTCAATGGAATAGTTCATAACATAGACAGTAAGAAGAGTCAGTCTTCTTGTACTTAAGTCGGCATTGTGCCTATTGTATTTAATTCCGATGCAATTTCTATGTTTCATCGTCAACAAGAAGGTCAGAGGGATACAGTAAACCTGAAGTGAAGCATCGGAATCTATAGCTAGTGTCACAGGAATGGTTCAAAACATAGTCAGTAAGAAGTGTCATTCTTCTTGCCCTTAAGTCGGCATTGTACATTTTGTATTTAATTCCGATGCAATTTGTGTGTTTCTTCGTCAATACGAAGGTCCAAGGGATACAGTAAACCTGAAGTGAAGCATCGGAATCTATAACTAGTGTCACAGGAATGATTCAAAGCAAAGTCAGTAAGAAGAGTCAATCTTGTTGTCCTTATGTCGGCATTGTGCCTTTTGTATTTAATTCCGATGCAATTTCTGTGTTTCATCGTGAATAAGAAGGTCCAAGGGATACAGTAAACCTGGAGTGTAGCATCGGAATCTATAACTAGTGTCACAGGAATGGTTCCATTCATAGTAAGAAGAGTCAGTCTTCGTGTACTTAAGTCGGCATTTTGCCTTTTGTATTTTATTGCGAAGCAATTTCTGTGCTTCATTGTCAATAAGAAGGTCCAAGGGATACAGTAAACCTGAAGTGAAGCATCGGAATCTTTAACTAGTGTCACAGGAATGGTTCAAAACAAAGTCAGTAATAAGAGTCAGTCCTCTTGTACTTAAGTCGGCATTGTGCTTTTCTATTTAATTGCGATGCAATTTCTGTGTTTCATCGGCAATAAGAAGGTCCAAGTGATACAGTAAACCTGGAGTGTAGCTTCGGAATCTGTAACTAGTGTCAAAGGAATGGTTCAAAGCATAGACAGTAAGAAGAGTCAGTCTTCGTGTACTTAAGTCGGCATTTTGCCTTTTGTATTTAATTCCGATGCAATTTCTATGTTTCATCGTCAATAAGAAGGTGTAAGGGGTACAGTAAACCTGAAGTGAAGCATCGGAATCTAAAACTAGTGTCACAGGAATGGTTCAAAACATAGTCAGTAAGAAGAGTCAGTCTTCTTGTACTTAATTCGGCATTGTGCTTTTTCTATTTAATTCCGAAGCAATTTCTGTGTTTCATCGTCAATAACAAGGTCCTAGGGATACAGTAAACCTGGAGTGAAGCATCGGAATCTATAACTAGTGTCAATGGAATGGTTCAAAACATAGACAGTAAGAAGAGTCAGTCTTCTTGTACTTAATTCGGCATTGTGCCTTTTGTATTTAATTCCGATGCAATTTCTGTGTTTCATTGTCAATAAGAAGGTCCAAAGGATACAGTAAACCTGGAGCGAAGCATCGGAATCTATAACTAGTGTCACAGGAATGGTTCAAATCATAGACAGTAGGAAGAGTCAGTCTTCTTGTACTTAAATCGGCATTGTACCTATTGTATTTAGTTCCGATGCAATTTCTGTGTTTCATCGTCAACAAGAAGGTTAGAGGGATACAGTAAACCTGAAGTGAAGCATCGGAATCTATAGCTAGTGTCACCGGAATGGTTCAAACATAGTCAGTAAGAAGAGTCAGTCTTCTTGTTCTTAAGTCGGCCTTGTGCTTTTTGTATTTAATTCCGATGCAATTTCTGTGTTTTATTGTCAATAAGAAGGTCCAAGAATACAGTAAACCTGGAGCGAAGCATCGGAATCTATAACTAGTGTCACAGGAATGGTTCAAAACATAGACAGTAAGAAGAGTCAGTCTTCTTGTACTTAAGTCGGCATTAAGCCTTTTGTATTTAATTCCGATGCAATTTCTGTGTTTCATCGTCACTAAGAAGGTCCAAGGGATACAGTAAACCTCAAGTGAAGCATCGGAATCTGTAACTAGTGTCACAGGAATGGTTCAAGAAATAGACAGTTAGAAGAGTCAGTCCTCTTGTACTTAAGTCGGCATTGTGCCGTTTGTATATAATTCCGAAGCCGTTTATGTGTTTCATCGTCAATAAGAAGGTCAGAGGGATTCAGTAAACCTGAAGTGAAGCATCGGAATCTAAAACTAGTGTCACAGGAATGGTTCAAATCATAGACAGTAACAAGAGTCAGTCTTCTTGTACTGAAGTCGGCATTGTGCCTTTTCTATGTAATTCCGATGCAATTTCTGTGTTTCATCGTCAATAACAAGGTCCAAGGGATACAGTTAACCTGGAGTGAAGCATCGGAATCTATAACTATTGTCACAGGAATGGTTCAAAACATAGACAGTAAGAAGAGTCAGTCTTCTTGCACTTAATTCAGCATTGTGCCTATTGTATTTAATTCCGATGCAATTTCTGTGTTTCATCGTCAATAACAAGGTCCAAGGGATACAGTAAACCTGAAGTGAGGCATCGGAATCTATAACTAGTGTCACAGGAATGGTTCAAAACATAGTCAGTAGGAAGTGTCGGTCTTCATGTACTTAAGTCGGCATAGTGCCTTTTGTATTCAATTGCGATGCAATTTCTGTGTTTCATCGGCAATAAGAAGGTCCAAGGGATACAGTAAACCTGGAGTGTAGCATCGGAATCTGTAACTAGTGCCACAGGAATGGTTCAAAGCATAGACAGTAAGAAGAGTCAGTCTTCGTGTACTTAAGTCGGCATTTTGCCTTTTGTATTTAATTCCGATGCAATTTCTATGTTTCATCGTCAATAAGAAGGTCTAAGGGGTACAGTAAACCTGAAGTGAAGCATCGGAATCTAAAACTAGTGTCACAGGAATGGTTCAAAACATAGTCAGTAAGAAGAGTCAGTCTTCTTGTACTTAATTCGGCATTGTGCCTTTTCTATTTAATTCCGATGCAATTTCTGTGTTTCATCGTCAATAACAAGGTCCTAGGGATACAGTAAACCTGGAGTGTAGCATCGGAATCTATAACTAGTGTCAATGGAATGGTTCAAAACATAGACAGTAAGAAGAGTCAGTCTTCTTGTACTTAGTTCGGCATTGTGCCTTTTGTATTTAATTCCGATGCAATTTCTGTGTTTCATTGTCAATAAGAAGGTCCAAAGGATACAGTAAACCTAAAGCGAAGCATCGGAATCAATAACTAGTGTCACAGGAATGGTTCAAAACATAGACAGCAGGAAGAGTCAGTCTTCTTGTACTTAAATCGGCATTGTACCTATTGTATTTAATTCCGATGCAATTTCTGTGTTTCATCGTCAACAAGAAGGTTAGAGGGATACAGTAAACCTGAAGTGAAGCATCGGAATCTATAGCTAGTGTCACCGGAATGGTTCAAACATAGTCAGTAAGAAGAGTCAGTCTTCTTGTACTTAAGTCGGCATTGTGCCAATTGTATTTAATTCCGATGCAATTTCTGTGTTTCATCGTCAATAAGAAGGTCCAAGGGATACAGTAAACCTCAAGTGAAGCATCGGTATCAATAACCAGTTTCACAGGAATGGTTCAAAACATAGTCAGTAGGAAGAGTCGGTCATCATGTACTTAAATCGGCATTGTGCCTTTTGTATATAATTCCGATGCAATTTCTGTGTTTCATCGTCACTAAGAAGGTACAAGGGATACAGTAAACCTCAAGTGAAGCATCGGAATCTGTAACTAGTGTCACAGATATGGTTCAAGAAATAGACAGTTAGAAGAGTCAGTCCTCTTGTACTTACGTCGGCATTGTGCCTTTTCTATGTAATTCCGATGCAATTTCTGTGTTTCATCGTCAATAACAAGGTCCAAGGGATACAGTAAACCTGGAGTGAAGCATCGGAATCTATAACTAGTGTCAATGGAATGGTTCATAACTTAGACAGTAAGAAGAGTCAGTCTTCTTGTACTTAAGTCGCGCATTGTGCCAATTGTATTTAATTCCGATGCAATTTCTGTGTTTCATCGTCAACAAGAAGGTCAGAAGGATACAGTAAACCTGAAGTGAAGCATCGGAATCTATAGCTAGTGTCTCAGGAATGGTTCAATCATAGTCAGTAAGAAGAGTCATTCTTCTTGCTCTTAAGTCGGCATTGTGCTTTTTGTATTTAATTCCGATGCAATTTCTGTGTTTCATTGTCAATAAGAAGGTCCAAGAATACAGTAAACCTGGAGCGAAGCATCGGAATCTATAACTAGTGTCACAGGAATGGTTCAAAACATAGACAGTAGGAAGAGTCAGTCTTCTTGTACTTAAGTCGGCATTGTGCCTTTTGTATTTAATTCCGATGCAATTTCTGTGTTTCATCGTCAATAAGAAGGTCCAAGGGATACAGTTATCCTCAAGTGAAACATCGGAATCTATAACTAGAACACAGGAATGGTTCAAAACGGAGTCAGTAGGAAGAGTCGGTCTTCATGTACTTAAGTCGGCATTGTGCCTTTTGTATTTAATACCGATCCAATTTCTGTGTTTCATCGTCAATAAAAGGTCCAAGGGATACAGTAAACCTCAAGTGAAGCATCAGTATCAATAACCAGTGTCACAGGAATGGTTCAAAACATAGTCGGTAGGAAGAGTCGGTCATCATGTACTTAAATCGGCATTGTGCCTTTTGTATTTAATTCCGATGCAATTTCTGTGTTTCATCGTCGATAAGAAGGTCCAAGGGATACAGTAAACCTCAAGTGAAGCATCTGAATCTATAACTAGTGTCACAGGAATGGTTCAAAACATAGACAGTAAGAAGACTCAGTCCTTTTGTACTTAAGTCGGCATTGTGCCGTTTGTATTTAATTCCGAAACCGTTTCTATGTTTCATCGTCAATAAGAAAGTCAGAGGGATACACTAAACCTGAAGTGAAGCATCGTAATCAATAGCTTGTTTCACAGGAATGGTTCAAAACATATTCAGAAAGAAGAGTCAGTCTTCTTCTCCTTAAGTCGGCATTGTGCCTTTTGTATTTAATTCCGATGCAATTTGTGTGTTTCTTCGTCAATAAGAAGGTCCAAGGGATACATTAAACCTGGAGTGAAGCATCGGAATCTATAACTATTGTCACAGGAATGGTTCAAAACATAGACAGTAAGAAGAGTCAGTCTTCTTGTACTTAATTCAGCATTGTGCCTATTGTATTTAATTCCGATGCAATTTCTGTGTTTCATCGTCAATAAGTAGGTCCAAGGGATACAGTAAACCTGAAGTGAGGCATCGGAATCTATAACTAGTGTCACAGGAATGGTTCAAAACATAGTCAGTAGGAAGAGTCGGTCTTCATGTACTTACGTCGGCATAGTGCCTTTTGTATTTAATTCCGATGCAATTTCTGTGTTTCATCGTCAATAAGAAGGTCCAAGGGATACAGTAAACCTGAAGTAAAGCATCGTATTCTATAACGAGTGTCACAGGAATGGTTCAAAACATAGACAGTAGGAAGAGTCAGTCTTCTTGTACTTAAGTCGGCATTGTGCTTTTGTATTTAATTCCGATTCAATTTCTGTGTCTCAACGTCAATACGAAGGTCCAAGGGATACAGTAAACCTGAAGTGTAGCATCGGAATCTATAACTAGTGTCATTGGAATGGTTCAAAACAAAGTCAGTAAGAAGTGTAAATCTTCTTGTCCTTAAGTCGGCATTGTGCCTTTTGTATTTAATTCCGATGCAATATCTGTGTTTCATCGTCAGTAAGAAGTTCCAAGTGATACAGTAAACCTGAAGTGAAGCATCGGAATCTATAACTAGTGTCACAGGAATGGTTCAAACATAGTCAGTAAGAAGAGTCAGTCCTCTTGTTCTTAAGTCGGCATTGTGCCTTTTGTATTTAATTCCGATGCAATTTCTGTGTTTCATCGTCAATAAAAGGTCCAAGGGAAACAGTAAACCTGGAGTGAACCATCGGAATCTATAACTAGTGTCAATGGAATGGTTAAAACATAGACTCTAAGAAGAGTCAGTCTTCTTGTACTTAAGTCGGCATTGTGCCTTTTGTATTTAATTCCGATGCAATTTGTGTGTTTCATCGTCAATAAGAAGGTCCAAGGGATACACTAAACCTGAAGTGAAGCATCGGAATCAATAGCTAGTGTCACAGGAATGGTTCAAAACATATTCAGAAAGAAGAGTCAGTCTTCTTGTCCTTAAGTCGGCATTGTGCCATTTGTATTTAATTCCGATGCAATTTGTGTGTTTCTTCGTCAATAAGAAGGTCCAAGGGATACATTAAACCTGGAGTGAAGCATCGGAATCTATAACTATTGTCACAGGAATGGTTCAAAACATAGACAGTAAGAAGAGTCAGTCTTCTTGTACTTAATTCAGCATTGTGCTTATTGTATTTAATTCCGATGCAATTTCTGTGTTTCATTGTCAATATGAAGGTCCAAGGGATACAGTAAACCTGAAATGAGGCATCGGAATCGATAACTAGTGTCACAGGAATGGTTCAAAGCAAAGTCAGTAGGAAGAGTCGGTCTTCATGTGCTTAAGTCATCTTAGTGCCTTTTGTATTTAATTGCGATGCAATTTCTGTGTTTCATCGGCAATAAGAAGGTCCAAGGGATACAGTAAACCTGGAGTGTAGCATCGGAGTCTGTAACTAGTGTCACAGGAATGGTTCAAAGCATAGACACTAAGAAGAGTCAGTCTTCGTGTACTTAAGTCGGCATTTTGCCTTTTGTATTTAATTCCGATGCAATTTCTATGTTTCATCGTCAATAAGTAGGTCTAAGGGGTACAGTAAACCTGAAGTGAAGCATCGGAATCTAAAACTAGTGTCACAGGAATGGTTCAAAACATAGTCAGTAAGAAGAGTCAGTCTTCTTGTACTTAATTCGGCATTGTGCCTTTTCTATTTAATTCCGATGCAATTTCTGTGTTTCATCGTCAATAACAAGGTCCTAGGGATACAGTAAACCTGGAGTGAAGCATCGGAATATAATACTAGTGTCAATGGAATGGTTCAAGAAATAGACAGTTAGAAGAGTCAGTCCTCTTGTACTTAAGTCGGCATTGTGCCTTTTGTATATAATTCCGAAGCCGTTTATGTGTTTCATCGTCAATAAGAAGGTCAGAAGGATACAGCAAACCTGAAGTGAAGCATCGGAATCTAAAACTAGTGTCACAGGAATGGTTCAAAACATAGTCAGTAAGAAGAGTCAGTCTTCTTGTACTGAAGTCGGCATTGTGCCTTTTCTATGTAATTCCGATGCAATTTCTGTGTTTCATCGTCAATAACAAGGTCCAAGGGATACAGTAAACCTGGAGTGAAGCATCGGAATCTATAACTAGTGTCAATGGAATAGTTCATAACATAGACAGTAAGAAGAGTCAGTCTTCTTGTACTTAAGTCGGCATTGTGCCTATTGTATTTAATTCCGATGCAATTTCTGTGTTTCATCGTCAACAAGAAGGTCAGAGGGATACAGTAAACCTGAAGTGAAGCATCGGAATCTATAGCTAGTGTCACAAGAATGGTTCAATCATAGTCAGTAAGAAGAGTCATTCTTCTTGCTCTTAAGTCGGCATTGTGCTTTTTGTATTTAATTCCGATGCAATTTCTGTGTTTCATTGTCAATAAGAAGGTCCAAGAATACAGTAAACCTGGAGCGAAGCATCGGAATCTATAACTAGTGTCACAGGAATGGTTCAAAACATAGACAGTAAGAAGAGTCAGTCTTCTTGTACTTAAGTCGGCATTGTGCCTTTTGTATTTAATTCCGATGCAATTTCTGTGTTTCATCGTCAATAAGAAGGTCCAAGGGATACAGTTAACCTCAAGTGAAACATCGGAATCTATAACTAGAACACAGGAATGGTTCAAAACGGAGTCAGTAGGAAGAGTCGGTCTTCATGTACTTAAGTCGGCATTGTGCCTTTTCTATTTAATACCGATCCAATTTCTGTGTTTCATCGTCAATAAAAGGTCCAAGGGATACAGTAAACCTCAAGTGAAGCATCGGTATCAATAACCAGAGTCACAGGAATGGTTCAAAACATAGTCAGTAGGAAGAGTCGGTCATCATGTACTTAAATCGGCATTGTGCCTTTTGTATATAATTCCGATGCAATTTCTGTGTTTCATCGTCAATAAGAAGGTCCAAGGGATACAGTAAACCTCAAGTGAAGCATCGGAATCTATAACTATTGTCACAGGAATGTTTCAAAACATAGACAGTAAGAAGAGTCAGTCTTCTTGTACTTAAGTCGGCATTGTGCTTTTGTATTTAATTCCGATTCAATTTCTGTGTCTCAACGTCAATACGAAGGTCCAAGGGATACAGAAAACCTGAAGTGTAGCATCGGAATCTATAACTAGTGTCATTGGAATGGTTCAAAACAAAGTCAGTAAGAAGTGTAAATCTTCTTGTCCTTAAGTCGGCATTGTGCCTTTTGTATTTAATTCCGATGCAATATCTGTGTTTCATCGTCAGTAAGAAGGTCCAAGTGATACAGTAAACCTGAAGTGAAGCATCGGAATCTATAACTAGTGTCACAGGAATGGTTCAAACATAGTCAGTAAGAAGAGTCAGTCCTCTTGTTCTTAAGTCGGCATTGTGCCTTTTGTATTTAATTCCGATGCAATTTCTGTGTTTCATCGTCAATAACAAGGTCCAAGGGAAACAGTAAACCTGGAGTGAACCATCGGAATCTATAGCTAGTGTCAATGGAATGGTTAAAACATAGACTCTAAGAAGAGTCAGTCTTCTTTTACTTAAGTCGGCATTGTGCCTTTTGTATTTAATTCCGTTGCAATTTCTGTGTTTCATCGTCAATAAGAAGGTCCAAGGGATACACTAAACCTGAAGTGAAGCATCGGAATCAATAGCTAGTGTCACAGGAATGGTTCAAAACATATTCAGAAAGAAGAGTCAGTCTTCTTGTCCTTAAGTCGGCATTGTGCCTTTTGTATTTAATTCCGATGCAATTTTTTTGTGTTTCTTCGTCAATAAGAAGGTCCAAGGGATACATTAAACCTGGAGTGAAGCATCGGAATCTATAACTATTGTCACAGGAATGGTTCAAAACATAGACAGTAAGAAGAGTCAGTCTTCTTGTACTTAATTCAGCATTGTGCCTATTGTATTTAATTCCGATGCAATTTCTGTGTTTCATTGTCAATATGAAGGTCCAAGGGATACAGTAAACCTGAAATGAGGCATCGGAATCGATAACTAGTGTCACAGGAATGGTTCAAAACATAGTCAGTAGGAAGAGTCGGTCTTCATGTACTTAAGTCATCATAGTGCCTTTTGTATTTAATTGCGATGCAATTTCTGTGTTTCATCGGCAATAAGAAGGTCCAAGGGATACAGTAAACCTGGAGTGTAGCATCGGAGTCTGTAACTAGTGTCACAGGAATGGTTCAAAGCATAGACACTAAGAAGAGTCAGTCTTCGTGTACTTAAGTCGGCATTTTGCCTTTTGTATTTAATTCCGATGCAATTTCTATGTTTCATCGTCAATAAGTAGGTCTAAGGGGTACAGTAAACCTGAAGTGAAGCATCGGAATCTAAAACTAGTGTCACAGGAATGGTTCAAAACATAGTCAGTAAGAAGAGTCAGTCTTCTTGTACTTAATTCGGCATTGTGCCTTTTCTATTTAATTCCGATGCAATTTCTGTGTTTCATCGTCAATAACAAGGTCCTAGGGATACAGTAAACGTGGAATGAAGCATCGGAATATAATACTAGTGTCAATGGAATGGTTCAAGAAATAGACAGTTAGAAGAGTCAGTCCTCTTGTACTTAAGTCGGCATTGTGCCTTTTGTATATAATTCCGAAGCCGTTTATGTGTTTCATCGTCAATAAGAAGGTCAGAGGGATACAGCAAACCTGAAGTGAAGCATCGGAATCTAAAACTAGTGTCACAGGAATGGTTCAAAACATAGTCAGTAAGAAGAGACAGTCTTCTTGTACTGAAGTCGGCATTGTGCCTTTTCTATGTAATTCCGATGCAATTTCTGTGTTTCATCGTCAATAACAAGGTCCAAGGGATACAGTAAACCTGGACTGAAGCATCGGAATCTATAACTAGTGTCAATGGAATAGTTCATAACATAGACAGTAAGAAGAGTCAGTCTTCTTGTACTTAAGTCGGCATTGTGCCTATTGTATTTAATTCCGATGCAATTTCTGTGTTTCATCGTCAACAAGAAGGTCAGAGGGATACAGTAAACCTGAAGTGAAGCATCGGAATCTATAGCTAGTGTCACAAGAATGGTTCAATCATAGTCAGTAAGAAGAGTCATTCTTCTTGCTCTTAAGTCGGCATTGTGCTTTTTGTATTTAATTCCGATGCAATTTCTGTGTTTCATTGTCAATAAGAAGGTCCAAGAATACAGTAAACCTGGAGCGAAGCATCGGAATCTATAACTAGTGTCACAGGAATGGTTCAAAACATAGACAGTAAGAAGAGTCAGTCTTCTTGTACTTAAGTCGGCATTGTGCCTTTTGTATTTAATTCCGATGCAATTTCTGTGTTTCATCGTCAATAAGAAGGTCCAAGGGATACAGTTAACCTCAAGTGAAACATCGGAATCTATAACTAGAACACAGGAATGGTTCAAAACGGAGTCAGTAGGAAGAGTCGGTCCTCATGTACTTAAGTCGGCATTGTGCCTTTTCTATTTAATACCGATCCAATTTCTGTGTTTCATCGTCAATAAAAGGTCCAAGGGATACAGTAAACCTCAAGTGAAGCATCGGTATCAATAACCAGAGTCACAGGAATGGTTCTAAAACATAGTCAGTAGGAAGAGTCGGTCATCATGTACTTAAATCGGCATTGTGCCTTTTGTATATAATTCCGATGCAATTTCTGTGTTTCATCGTCAATACGAAGGTCCAAGGGATACAGTAAACCTCAAGTGAAGCATCGGAATCTATAACTATTGTCACAGGAATGTTTCAAAACATAGACAGTAAGAAGAGTCAGTCTTCTTGTACTTAAGTCGGCATTGTGCTTTTGTATTTAATTCCGATTCAATTTCTGTGTCTCAACGTCAATACGAAGGTCCAAGGGATACAGTAAACCTGAAGTGTAGCATCGGAATCTATAACTAGTGTCATTGGAATGGTTCAAAACAAAGTCAGTAAGAAGTGTAAATCTTCTTGTCCTTAAGTCGGCATTGTGCCTTTTGTATTTAATTCCGATGCAATATCTGTGTTTCATCGTCAGTAAGAAGGTCCAAGTGATACAGTAAACCTGAAGTGAAGCATCGGAATCTATAACTAGTGTCACAGGAATGGTTCAAACATAGTCAGTAAGAAGAGTCAGTCCTCTTGTTCTTAAGTCGGCATTGTGCCTTTTGTATTTAATTCCGATGCAATTTCTGTGTTTCATCGTCAATAACAAGGTCCAAGGGAAACAGTAAACCTGGAGTGAACCATCGGAATCTATAGCTAGTGTCAATGGAATGGTTAAAACATAGACTCTAAGAAGAGTCAGTCTTCTTGTACTTAAGTCGGCATTGTGCCTTTTGTATTTAATTCCGATGCAATTTCTGTGTTTCATCGTCAATAAGAAGGTCCAAGGGATACACTAAACCTGAAGTGAAGCATCGGAATCAATAGCTAGTGTCAATGGAATGGTTCAAAACATATTCAGAAAGAAGAGTCAGTCTTCTTGTCCTTAAGTCGGCATTGTGCCTTTTGTATTTAATTCCGATGCAATTTGTGTGTTTCTTCGTCAATAAGAAGGTCCAAGGGATACATTAAACCTGGAGTGAAGCATCGGAATCTATAACTATTGTCACAGGAATGGTTCAAAACATAGACAGTAAGAAGAGTCAGTCTTCTTGTACTTAATTCAGCATTGTGCCTATTGTATTTAATTCCGATGCAATTTCTGTGTTTCATCGTCAATATGAAGGTCCAAGGGATACAGTAAACCTGAAGTGAGGCATCGGAATCGATAACTAGTGTCACAGGAATGGTTCAAAACATAGTCAGTAGGAAGAGTCGGTCTTCATGTACTTAAGTCATCATAGTGCTTTTTGTATTTAATTGCGATGCAATTTCTGTGTTTCATCGGCAATAAGAAGGTCCAAGGGATACAGTAAACCTGGAGTGTAGCATCGGAATCTGTAACTAGTGTCACAGGAATGGTTCAAAGCATAGACACTAAGAAGAGTCAGTCTTCGTGTACTTAAGTCGGCATTTTGCCTTTTGTATTTAATTCCGATGCAATTTCTATGTTTCATCGTCAATAAGAAGGTCTAAGGGGTACAGTAAACCTGAAGTGAAGCATCGGAATCTAAAACTAGTGTCACAGGAATGGTTCAAAACATAGTCAGTAAGAAGAGTCAGTCTTCTTGTACTTACGTCGGCATTGTGCCTTTTCTATGTAATTCCGATGCAATTTCTGTGTTTCATCGTCAATAACAAGGTCCAAGGGATACAGTAAACCTGGAGTGAAGCATCGGAATCTATAACTAGTGTCAATGGAATGGTTCATAACATAGACAGTAAGAAGAGTCAGTCTTCTTGTACTTAAGTCGGCATTGTGCCTATTGTATTTAATTCCGATGCAATTTCTGTGTTTCAACGTCAACAAGAAGGTCAGAGGGATACAGTAAACCTGAAGTGAAGCATCGGAATCTATAGCTAGTGTCACAAGAATGGTTCAATCATAGTCAGTAAGAAGAGTCATTCTTCTTGCTCTTAAGTCGGCATTGTGCTTTTTGTATTTAATTCCGATGCAATTTCTGTGTTTCATTGTCAATAAGAAGGTCCAAGAATACAGTAAACCTGGAGCGAAGCATCGGAATCTATAACTAGTGTCACAGGAATGGTTCAAAACATAGACAGTAAGAAGAGTCAGTCTTCTTGTACTTAAGTCGGCATTGTGCCTTTTGTATTTAATTCCGATGCAATTTCTGTGTTTCATCGTCAATAAGAAGGTCCAAGGGATACAGTTAACCTCAAGTGAAACATCGGAATCTATAACTAGAACACAGGAATGGTTCAAAACGGAGTCAGTAGGAAGAGTCGGTCTTCATGTACTTAAGTCGGCATTGTGCCTTTTCTATTTAATACCGATCCAATTTCTGTGTTTCATCGTCAATAAAAGGTCCAAGGGATACAGTAAACCTCAAGTGAAGCATCGGTATCAATAACCAGAGTCACAGGAATGGTTCAAAACATAGTCAGTAGGAAGAGTCGGTCATCATGTACTTAAATCGGCATTGTGCCTTTTGTATTTAATTCCGATGCAATTTCTGTGTTTCATCGTCAATAAGAAGGTCCAAGGGATACAGTAAACCTCAAGTGAAGCATCTGAATCTATAACTAGTGTCACAGGAATGGTTCAAAACATAGACAGTAGGAAGAGTCAGTCCTCTTGTACTTAAGTCGGCATTGTGCCGTTTGTATTTAATTCCGAAGCCGTTTCTGTGTTTCATCGTCAATAAGAAAGTCAGAGGGATACAATATACCTGAAGTGAAGCATCGGAATCAATAGCTAGTGTCACAGGAATGGTTCAAAGCATTTTCAGAAAGAAGAGTCAGTCTTCTTGTCCTGAAGTCGGCATTGTGCCTTTTGTTTTTAATTCCGATGCAATTTGTGTGTTTCTTCGTCAATAAGAAATTCCAAGGGATACATTAAACCTGGAGTGAAGCATCGGAATCTATAACTATTGTCACAGGAATGTTTCAAAACATAGACAGTAAGAAGAGTCAGTCTTCTTGTACTTAATTCAGCATTGTGCCTATTGTATTTAATTCCGATGCAATTTCTGTGTTTCATCGTCAATAAGAAGGTCCAAGGGATACAGTAAACCTGAAGTAAAGCATCGTATTCTGTAACGAGTGTCACAGGAATGGTACAAAACATAGACAGTAGGAAGAGTCAGTCTTCTTGTACATAAGTCGGCATTGTGCTTTTGTATTTAATTCCGATTCAATTTCTGTGTCTCAACGTCAATACGAAGGTCCAAGGGATACAGTAAACCTGAAGTGAAGCATCGGAATCTATAACTAGTGTCACAGGAATGGTTCAAAACAAAGTAAGTAAGAAGTGTAAATCTTCTTGTCCTTAAGTCGGCATTGTGCCTTTTGTATTTAATTCCGATGCAATATCTGTATTTCATCGTCAATAAGAAGGTCCAAGTGATACAGTAAACCTGAAGTGAAGCACCGGAATCTATAACTAGTGTCACAGGAATGGTTCAAACATAGTCAGTAAGAAGAGTCAGTCCTCTTGTTCTTAAGTCGGCATTGTGCCTTTTGTATTTAATTCCGATGCAATTTCTGTGTTTCATCGTCAATAACAAGGTCCAAGGGAAACAGTAAACCTGGAGTGCACCATCGGATCTATAACTAGTGTCAATGGAATGGTTAAAACATAGACTCTAAGAAGAGTCAGTCTTCTTTTACTTAAGTCGGCATTGTCCCTTTTGTATTTAATTCCGATGCAATTTCTGTGTTTCATCGTCAATAAGAAGGTCCAAGGGATACAGTTAACCTGAAGTGAAGCATCGGCATCCATAACTAGTGTCACAGGAATGGTTAAAAACATAGACAGTAAGAAAAGTCAGTCGTCTTGTACTTAAGTCGGCATTGTGCCTTTTCTATTTAATTCCGATGCAATTTCTGTGTTTCATCGCCAATAAGAAGATCAGAGGGATACAGTATACCTGACGTGAAGCATCTGAATCCATAACTAGTGCCACAGGAATGGTTCAAATCATCGTCAGTAAAAAGAGTCAGCCTTCTTCTACTTAAGTCTGCATTGTGCCTTTTGTATTCAATTCCGATGCAATTTCTGTGTTTCATCGTCAATAAGAAGGTCAGAGTGATACAGTAAACCTGATGTGAATCATCGGAATCTATAACTAGTGTCACAGGAATGGTTCAAAACATAGACAGTAAGAAGAGTCAGTCTTCTTGTACCGAAGTCGGCATTTTGCCTTTTTTGTATTTAATTCCGATGCAATTTCTGTGTTTCATCGTCAATAAGATGGTCCAAGGGATACAGTTAACCTCCAGTGAAACATCGGAATCTATAACTAGTGTCACAGGAATGGTTTAAAATATAGTCAGTAGGAAGAGTCGGTCTTCATGTACTTAAGTCGGCATTGTGCCTTTTGTATTTAATACCGATACAATTTCTGTGTACCATCGTCAATAAGAAGGTCCAAGGGATACAGTAAACCTCAAGTGAAGCATCGGTATCAATAACCAGTGTCACAGGAATGGTTCAAAACATAGTCAGTAGGAAGAGTCGGTCATCATGTACTTAAATCGGCATTGTGCCTATTGTATTTAATTCCGATGCAATTTCTGTGTTTCATCGTCAATAAGAAGGTCCAAGGGAAACAGTAAACCTGAAGTGAAGCATCGGAACCTAAAACTAGTGTCACAGGAATGGTTCAAAACATAGTCAGTAAGAAGAGTCAGTCTTCTTGTACTGAAGTCGGCATTGTGCCTTTTCTATGTAATTCCGATGCAATTTCTGTGTTTCATCGTCAACAAGAAGGTCAGAGGGATACAGTAAACCTGAAGATAAGCATCGGAATCTATAGCTAGTGTCACAGGAATGGTTCAATCATAGTCAGTAAGAAGAGTCATTCTTCTTGCTCTTAAGTCGGCATTGTGCTTTTTGTATTTAATTCCGATGCAAGTTCTGTGTTTCATTGTCAATAAGAAGGTCCAAGAATACAGTAAACCTGGAGCGAAACATCGGAATCTAAAACTAGTGTCACAGGAATGGTTCAAAACATAGACAGTACGAAGGGTCAGTCTTCTTGTACTTAAGTCGGCATTGTGCCTTTTGTATTTATTTCCGATGCAATTTCTGTGTTTCATCGTCAATAAGAAGGTCTAAGGGATACAGTTAACCTCAAGTGAAACATCGGAATCTATAACTAGAACACAGGAATGATTCAAAACAGAGTCAGTAGGAAGAGTCGGTCTTCATGTACTTAAGTCGGCATTGTGCCTTTTGTATTTAATACCGATCCAATTTCTGTGTTTCATCGTCAATAAAAGGTCCAAGGGATACAGTAAACCTCAAGTGAAACATCGGTATCAATAACCAGTATCACAGGAATGGTTCAATACATAGTCAGTAGGAAGAGTCGGTCATCATGTACTTAAATCGGCATTGTGCCTTTTGTATTTAATTCCGATGCAATTTCTGTGTTTCATCGTCAATAAGAAGGTCCAAGGGATACAGTAAACCTCAAGTGAAGCATCTGAATCTATAACTAGTGTCACAGGAATGGTTCAAATCATAGACAGTAAGAAGAGTCAGTCCTCTTGTACTTAAGTCGGCATTGTGCCGTTTGTATTTAATTCCGAAGCCGTTTCTGTGTTTCATCGTCAATAAGAACGTCAGAGGGATACACTAAACCTGAAGTGAAGCATCGGAATCAATAGCTAGTGTCACAGGAATGGTTCAAAACATAGACAGTAAGAAGAGTCAGTCTTCTTGTACTTAATTCAGCATTGTGCCTATTGTATTTAATTCCGATGCAATTTCTGTGTTTCATCGTCAATAAGAAGGTCCAAGGGATACAGTAAACCTGAAGTGAGGCATCGGAATCTATAACTAGTGTCACAGGAATGGTTCAAAACATAGTCAGTAAGAAGAGTCAGTCTTCTTGTACTTAATTCGGCATTGTGCCTTTTCTATTTAATTCCGATGCAATTTCTGTGTTTCATCGTCATTAACAAGGTCCTAGGGATACAGTAAACCTGGAGTGAAGCATCGGAATATAATACTAGTGTCAATGGAATGGTTCAAGAAATAGACAGTTAGAAGAGTCAGTCCTCTTGTACTTAAGTCGGCATTGTGCCTTTTGTATATAATTCCGAAGCCGTTTATGTGTTTCATCGTCAATAAGAAGGTCAGAGGGATACAGCAAACCTGAAGTGAAGCATCGGAATCTAAAACTAGTGTCACAGGAATGATTCAAATCATAGTCAGTAAGAAGAGTCAGTCTTCTTGTACTGAAGTCGGCATTGTGCCTTTTCTATGTAATTCCGATGCAATTTCTGTGTTTCATCGTCAACAACAAGGTCCAAGGGATACAGTAAACCTGGAGTGAAGCATCGGAATCTATAACTAGTGTCAATGGAACGGTTCATAACATAGACAGTAAGAAGAGTCAGTCTTCTTGTACTTAAGTCGGCATTGTGCCTATTGTATTTAATTCCGATGCAATTTCTGTGTTTCATCGTCAACAAGAAGGTCAGAGGGATACAGTAAAATTGAAGTGAAGCATCGGAATCTATAGCTAGTGTCACAAGAATGGTTCAATCATAGTCAGTAAGAAGAGTCATTCTTCTTGCTCTTAAGTCGGCATTGTGCTTTTTGTATTTAATTCCGATGCAATTTCTGTGTTTCATTGTCAATAAGAAGGTCCAAGAATACAGTAAACCTGGAGCGAAGCATCGGAATCTATAACTAGTGTCACAGGAATGGTTCAAAACATAGACAGTAAGTAGAGTCAGTCTTCTTGTACTTAAGTCGGCATTGTGGCTTTTGTATTTAATTCCGATGCAATTTCTGTGTTTCATCGTCAATAAGAAGGTCCAAGGGATACAGTTAACCTCAAGTGAAACATCGGAATCTATAACTAGGACACAGGAATGGTTCAAAACGGAGTCAGTAGGAAGAGTCGGTCTTCACGTACTTAAGTCGGCATTGTGCCTTTTCTATTTAATACCGATCCAATTTCTGTGTTTCATCGTCAATAAAAGGTCCAAGGGATACAGTAAACCTCAAGTGAAGCATCGGTATCAATAACCAGAGTCCCAGGAATGGTTCAAAACATAGTCAGTAGGAAGAGTCGGTCATCATGTACTTAAATCGGCATTGTGCCTTTTGTATTTAATTCCGATGCAATTTCTGTGTTTCATCGTCAATAAGAAGGTCCAAGGGATACAGTAAACCTCAAGTGAAGCATCTGAATCTATAACTAGAGTCACAGGAATGGTTCAAAACATAGACAGTAGGAAAAGTCAGTCCTCTTGTACTTAAGTCGGCATTGTGCCGTTTGTATTTAATTCCGAAGCCGTTTCTGTGTTTCATCGTCAATAAGAAAGTCAGAGGGATACAATAAACCTGAAGTGAAGCATCGGAATCAATAGCTAGTGTCACAGGAATGGTTCAAATCATTTTCAGAAGGAAGAGTCAGTCTTCTTGTCCTGAAGTCGGCATTGTGCCTTTTGTTTTTAATTCCGATGCAATTTGTGTGTTTCTTCGTCAATAAGAAGGTCCAAGGGATACATTAAACCTGGAGTGAAGCATCGGAATCTATAACTATTGTCACAGGAATGTTTCAGAACATAGACAGTAAGAAGAGTCAGTCTTCTTGTACTTAATTCAGCATTGTGCCTATTGTATTTAATTCCGATGCAATTTCTGTGTTTCATCGTCAATAAGAAGGTCGAAGGGATACAGTAAACCTGAAGTAAAGCATCGTATTCTGTAACGAGTGTCACAGGAATGGTACAAAACATAGACAGTAGGAAGAGTCAGTCTTCTTGTACATAAGTCGGCATTGTGCTTTTGTATTTAATTCCGATTCAATTTCTGTGTCTCAACGTCAATACGAAGGTCCAAGGGATACAGTAAACCTGAAGTGAAGCATCGGAATCTATAACTAGTGTCACAGGAATGGTTCAAAACAAAGTCAGTAAGAAGTGTAAATCTTCTTGTCCTTAAGTCGGCATTGTGCCTTTTGTATTTAATTCCGATGCAATATCTGTGTTTCATCGTCAATAAGAAGGTCCAAGTGATACAGTAAACCTGAAGTGAAGCATCGGAATCTATAACTAGTGTCACAGGAATGGTTCAAACATAGTCAGTAAGAAGAGTCAGTCCTCTTGTTCTTAAGTCGGCATTGTGCCTTTTGTATTTAATTCCGATGCAATTTCTGTGTTTCATCGTCAATAACAAGGTCCAAGGGAAACAGTAAACCTGGAGTGCACCGTCGGATCTATAACTAGTGTCAATGGAATGGTTAAAACATAGACTCTAAGAAGAGTCAGTCTTCTTGTACTTAAGTCGGCATTGTCCCTTTTGTATTTAATTCCGATGCAATTTCTGTGTTTCATCGTCAATAAGAAGGTCCAAGGGATACAGTTAACCTGAAGTGAAGCATCGGCATCCATAACTAGTGTCACAGGAATGGTTAAAAACATAGACAGTAAGAAAAGTCAGTCGTCTTGTACTTAAGTCGGCATTGTGCCTTTTCTATTTAATTCCGATGCAATTTCTGTTTTTCATCGCCAATAAGAAGATCAGAGGGATACAGTATACCTGACGTGAAGCATCTGAATCCATAACTAGTGCCACAGGAATGGTTCAAATCATCGTCAGTAAAAAGAGTCAGCCTTCTTCTACTTAAGTCTGCATTGTGCCTTTTGTATTCAATTCCGATGCAATTTCTGTGTTTCATCGTCAATAAGAAGGTCAGAGGGATACAGTAAACCTGATGTGAATCATCGGAATCTATAACTAGTGTCACAGGAATGGTTCAAAACATAGACAGTAAGAAGAGTCAGTCTTCTTGTACCTAAGTCGGCATTGTGCCTTTTGTATTTAATTCCGATGCAATTTCTGTGTTTCATCGTCAATAAGATGGTCCAAGGGATACAGTTAACCTCCAGTGAAACATCGGAATCTATAACTAGTGTCACAGGAATGGTTTAAAATATAGTCAGTTGGAAGAGTCGGTCTTCATGTACTTAAGTCGGCTTTGTGCCTTTTGTATATAATTCCGATGCAATTTCTGTGTTACATCGTCACTAAGAAGGTCCAAGGGATACAGTAAACCTGAAGTGAAGCATCGGAATCCATAACTAGTGTCACAGGAATGGTTCAAAACAAAGTCAGTAAGAAGTGTAAATCTTCTTGTCCTTAAGTCGGCATTGTGCCTTTTGTATTTAATTCCGATGCAATATCTGTGTTTCATCGTCAATAAGAAGGTCCAAGTGATACAGTAAACCTGAAGTGAAGCATCGGAATCTATAACTAGTGTCACAGGAATGGTTCAAACATAGTCAGTAAGAAGAGTCAGTCCTCTTGTTCTTAAGTCGGCATTGTGCCTTTTGTATTTAATTCCGATGCAATTTCTGTGTTTCATCGTCAATAACAAGGTCCAAGGGAAACAGTAAACCTGGAGTGCACCGTCGGATCTATAACTAGTGTCAATGGAATGGTTAAAACATAGACTCTAAGAAGAGTCAGTCTTCTTGTACTTAAGTCGGCATTGTCCCTTTTGTATTTAATTCCGATGCAATTTCTGTGTTTCATCGCCAATAAGAAGGTCCAAGGGATACAGTTAACCTGAAGTGAAGCATCGGCATCCATAACTAGTGTCACAGGAATGGTTAAAAACATAGACAGTAAGAAAAGTCAGTCGTCTTGTACTTAAGTCGGCATTGTGCCTTTTCTATTTAATTCCGATGCAATTTCTGTTTTTCATCGCCAATAAGAAGATCAGAGGGATACAGTATACCTGACGTGAAGCATCTGAATCCATAACTAGTGCCACAGGAATGGTTCAAATCATCGTCAGTAAAAAGAGTCAGCCTTCTTCTACTTAAGTCTGCATTGTGCCTTTTGTATTCAATTCCGATGCAATTTCTGTGTTTCATCGTCAATAAGAAGGTCAGAGGGATACAGTAAACCTGATGTGAATCATCGGAATCTATAACTAGTGTCACAGGAATGGTTCAAAACATAGACAGTAAGAAGAGTCAGTCTTCTTGTACCTAAGTCGGCATTGTGCCTTTTGTATTTAATTCCGATGCAATTTCTGTGTTTCATCGTCAATAAGATGGTCCAAGGGATACAGTTAACCTCCAGTGAAACATCGGAATCTATAACTAGTGTCACAGGAATGGTTTAAAATATAGTCAGTTGGAAGAGTCGGTCTTCATGTACTTAAGTCGGCTTTGTGCCTTTTGTATATAATTCCGATGCAATTTCTGTGTTACATCGTCACTAAGAAGGTCCAAGGGATACAGTAAACCTGAAGTGAAGCATCGGAATCTATAACTAGTGTCACAGGAATGGTTCAAAACAAAGTCAGTAAGAAGTGTAAATCTTCTTGTCCTTAAGTCGGCATTGCGCCTTTTGTATTTAATTCCGATGCAATATCTGTGTTTCATCGTCAATAAGAAGGTCCAAGTGATACAGTAAACCTGAAGTGAAGCATCGGTATCAATAACCAGTGTCACAGGAATGGTTCAAAACATAGTCAGTAGGAAGAGTCGGTCATCATGTACTTAAATCGGCATTGTGCCTTTTGTATATAATTCCGATGCAATTTCTGTGTTTCATCGTCACTAAGAAGGTCCAAGGGATACAGTAAACCTCAAGTGAAGCATCGGAATCTGTAACTAGTGTCACAGGAATGGTTCAAGAAATAGACAGTTAGAAGAGTCAGTCCTCTTGTACTTAAGTCGGCATCGTGCCTTTTGTATATAATTCCTAAGCCATTTATGTGTTTCATCGTCAATAAGAAGGTCAGAGGGATACAGTAAACCTGAAGTGAAGCATCGGAATCTAAAACTAGTGTCACAGGAATGGTTCAAAACATAGTCAGTAAGAAGAGTCAGTCTTCTTGTACTGAAGTCGGCATTGTGCCTTTTCTATGTAATTCCGATGCAATTTCTGTGTTTCATAGTCAATAACAAGGTCCAAGGGATACAGTAAACCTGGAGTGAAGCATCGGAATCTATACCTAGTGTCAATGGAATGGTTCATAACATAGACAGTAAGAAGAGTCAGTCTTCTTGTACTTAAGTCGGCATTGTGCCTATTGTATTTAAATCCCATGCAATTTCTGTGTTTCATCGTCAACAAGAAGGTCAGAGGGATACAGTAAACCTGAAGATAAGCATCGGAATCTATAGCTAGTGTCACAGGAATGGTTCAATCATAGTCAGTAAGAAGAGTCATTCTTCTTGCTCTTAAGTCGGCATTGTGCTTTTTGTATTTAATTCCGATGCAATTTCTGTGTTTCATTGTCTATAAGAAGGTCCAAGAATACAGTAAACCTGGAGCGAAACATCGGAATCTATAACTAGTGTCACAGGAATGGTTCAAAACATAGACAGTACGAAGAGTCAGTCTTCTTGTACTTAAGTCGGCATTGTGCCTTTTGTATTTAATTCCGATGCAATTTCTGTGTTTCATCGTCAATAAGAAGGTCCAAGGGATATAGTTAACCTCAAGTGAAACATCGGAATCTATAACTAGAACACAGGAATGATTCAAAACAGAGTCAGTAGGAAGAGTCTGTCTTCATGTACTTAAGTCGGCATTGTGCCTTTTGTATTTAATACCGATCCAATTTCTGTGTTTCATCGTCAATAAAAGGTCCAAGGGATACAGTAAACCTCAAGTGAAACATCGGTATCAATAACCAGTGTCACAGAAATGGTTCAAAACATAGTCAGGAGGAAGAGTCGGTCATCATGTACTTAAATCGGCATTGTGCCTTTTGTATTTAATTCCGATGCAATTTCTGTGTTTCATCGTCAATAAGAAGGTCCAAGGGATACAGTAAACCTCAAGTGAAGCATCTGAATCTATAACTAGTGTCACAGGAATGGTTCAAAACATAGACAGTAAGAAGAGTCAGTCCTCTTGTACTTAAGTCGGCATTGTGCCGTTTGTATTTAATTCCGAAGCCGTTTCTGTGTTTCATCGTCAATAAGAACGTCAGAGGGATACACTAAACCTGAAGTGAAGCATCGGAATCAATAGCTAGTGTCACAGGAATGGTTCAAATCATATTCAGAAAGAAGAGTCAGTCTTCTTGTCCTGAAGTCGGCATTGTGCCTTTTGTATTTAATTCCGATGCAATTTGTGTGTTTCTTCGTCAATAAGAAGGTCCAAGGGATACATTAAACCTGGAGTGAAGCATCGGAATCTATAACTATTGTCACAGGAATGGTTCAAAACATAGACAGTAAGAAGAGTCAGTCTTCTTGTACTTAATTCAGCATTGTGAGTATTGTATTTAATTCCGATGCAATTTCTGTGTTTCATCGTCAATAAGAAGGTCCAAGGGATACAGTAAACCTGAAGTGAGGCATCGGAATCTATAACTAGTGTCACAGGAATGGTTCAAAACATAGTCAGTAGGAAGAGTCGGTCTTCATGTACTTAAGTCGGCATAGTGCCTTTTGTATTTAATTCCGATGCAATTTCTGTGTTACATCGTCAATAAGAAGGTCCAAGGGATACAGTAAACCTGAAGTAAAGCATCGTATTCTATAACGAGTCTCACAGGAATGGTTCAAAACATAGACAGTAGCAAGAGTCAGTCTTCTTGTACTTAAGTCGGCATTGTGCTTTTGTATTTAATTCCGATTCAATTTCTGTGTCTCAACGTCAATACGAAGGTCCAAGGGATACAGTAAACCTGAAGTGAAGCATCGCAATCTATAACTAGTGTCACAGGAATGGTTCAAAACAAAGTCAGTAAGAAGTGTAAATCTTCTTGTCCTTAAGTCGGCATTGTGCCTTTTGTGTTTCATTCCGATGCAATATCTGTGTTTCATCGTCAATAAGAAGGTCCAAGTGATACAGTTAACCTGAAGAGAAGCATCGGCATCCATAACTAGTGTCACAGGAATGGTTAAAAACATAGACAGTAAGAAAAGTCAGTCGTCTTGTACTTAAGTCGGCATTGTGCCTTTTCTATTTAATTCCGATGCAATTTCTATGTTTCATCGTCAATAAGAAGATCAGAGGGATACAGTATACCTGACGTGAAGCATCTGAATCCATAACTAGTGCCACAGGAATGGTTCAAATCATCGTCAGTAAAAAGAGTCAGCCTTCTTCTACTTAAGTCTGCATTGTGCCTTTTGTATTCAATTCCGATGCAATTTCTGTGTTTCATCGTCAATAAGAAGGTCAGAGGGATACAGTAAACCTGAAGTGAATCATCGGAATCTATAACTAGTGTCACAGGAATGGTTCAAAACATAGTCAGCAAGAAGTGTCAGTCATTTTGAACTTAAGTCGGCATAGTGCCTTTTGTGTTTAAATCCGATGCAATTTATGTGTTTCATCGTCAATAAGAAGGTCCATGGGATACAGTAAACCTGAAGTGAAGCATCGGTATCTATAACTAGTGTCACAGGAATTGTTCAAAACATAGACAGTAAGAAGAGTCAGTCTTCTTGTACTTAAGTCGGCATTGTGCCTTTTGTATTTAATTCCGATGTATTTCTGTGTTTCATCGTCAATAAGAAGATCAGAGGGATACAGTAAATCTGAAGTGAAGCATCGGAATCTATAACTAGTGTCACAGGAATGGTTCAAATCATTGCCAGTAGGAAGAGTCAGTCTTGTCGTATTTAAGCCGGCATTGTGCATTTTGTATTTAAATCCGATGCAATTTCTGTGTTTCATCGTCAATAGGAAGGTCCAAGGGATACAGTAAACCTCAAATGAAGCATCGGAATCCATAACTAGTGTCACAGGAATGGTTTAAAACATAGTCAGTAGGAAGAGACGGTCTTCATGTACTTAAGTCGGCATTGTGCCTTTTGTATTTAATTCCGATGCAATTTCTGTGTTTCATCGTCAATGAGAAGGTCCAAGGGATACAGTAAACCTCAAGTGAAGCTTCGGAATCTATAACTAGTGTAACAGGAATGGTTCAAACATAGACAGTAGGAAGAGCAGGTCTTCTTCTACTTAAGTCTGCATTGTGCCTTTTGTATTCAATTCCGATGCAATTTCTGTGCTCATCGTCAATAAGAAGGCCAGAGGGATACAGTAAACCTGAAGTGAATCATCGGAATCTATAACTAGTGTCACAGGAATGGTTCAAAACATAGTCAGTAAGAAGTGTCAGTCATTTTGAACTTAAGTCGGCATTGTGCCTTTTGTGTTTAATTGCGATGCAATTTATGTGTTTCATCATCAATAAGAAGGTCCAAGGGATACAGTAAACCTGAAGTGAAGCATCGGTATCTATAACTATTGTCACAGGAATGGTTCAAAACATAGACAGTAAGAAGAGTCAGTCTTCTTGTACTTAAGTCGGCATTGTGCCTTTTGTATTTAATTCCGATGTATTTCTGTGTTTCATCGTCAATAAGAAGGTCCAAGGGATACAGTAAACCTGAAGTAAATCATCGTAATCTATAACGAGTGTCACAGGAATGGTTCAAATCATAGACAGTAGGAAGAGTCAGTCTTCTTGTACTTAAGTCGGCATTGTGCTTTTGTATTTAATTCCGATTCAATTTCTGTGTCTCAACGTCAAAACGAAGGTCCAAGGGATACAGTAAACCTGAAGTGAAGCATCGGAATCTATAACTAGTGTCACAGGAATGGTTCAAAACAAAGTCAGTAAGAAGTGTCAATCTTCTTGTCCTTAAGTCGGCATTGTGCCTTTTGTATTTCATTCCGATGCAATATCTGTGTTACATCGTAAATAAGAAGGTCCAAGGTATACAGTGAACCTGGAGTGTAGCATCGGAATCTATAACTAGTATCACAGGAATGGTTCAAATCATAGACAGTAAGAAGAGTCAGTCTTCGTGTACTTAAGTCGGCATTTTGCCTTTTGTATTTAATTCCGATGCAATTTCTGTGTTTCATCGTCAATAAGAAGGTCCAAGTGATACAGTAAACCTGAAGTGAAGCATCGGAATCTATAACTAGAGTCACAGGAAAGATTAAAAACATAGTCATTAAGAAGAGTCAGTCATCTTGTACTTAAGTCGGCATTGTGCCTTTTGTATTTAATTCGGATGCAATTTCTGTGTTTCATCGTCAATAACAAGGTCCAAGGGAAACAGTAAACCTGGAGTGAAGCATCGGAATCTATAACTAGTGTCAATGGAATGGTTCAAAACATAGACTGTAAGAAGAGTCAGTCTTCTTGTACTTAAGTCGGCATTGTGCCTTTTGTATTTAATTCCGATGCAATTTCTCTGTTTCATCGTCAGTAAGGAGGTCCAAGGGATACAGTAAACCTCAAGTGAGGCATCGGAATCCATAACTAGTGTCACAGGAGTGGTTCAAAACATAGTCAGTAGGAAGAGTCGGTCTTCATGAACTTAAGTCGGCATTGTTCCTTTTGTATTTAATTCCGATGCAATTTCTGTGTTTCATAGTCAATGAGAAGGTCCAAGGGATACAGTAAACTTCACGTGAAGCATCGGAATCTATAACTAGTGTAACAGGAATGGTTCAAACATAGACAGTAGGAAGAGTCAGTCTTCTTGTACTTAAGTCGGCATTGTGCCTTTTGTATTTAATTCCGATGCAATTTCTGTGTTTCATCGTCAATAAGAAGGTCCAAGGGATACAGTAAACCTGAAGTGAAGCATCGGCATCTATAACTAGTGTCACAGGAATGGTTAAAAACATAGACAGTAAGAAAAGTCAGTCGTCTTGTACTTAAGTCGGCATTGTGCCTTTTCTATTTAATTCTGATGCAATTTCTGTGTTTCATCGTCAATAACAAGATCAGAGGGATACAGTATACCTGAAGTGAAGCATCTGAATCCATAACTAGTGTCACAGGAATGGTTCAAAACATAGTCAGTAGGAAGAGTCGGTCTTCATGTACTTAAGTCGGCATTGTGCATTTTGTATTTAATTCCGATGCAATTTCTGTGTTTCATCGTCAATGAGAAGGTCCAAGGGATACAGTAAACCTCAAGTGAAGCATCGGTATCAATAACCAGTGTCACAGGAATGGTTCTAAACATAGTCAGTAGGAAGAGTCGGTCATCATGTACTTAGATCGGCATTGTGCCTTTTGTATATAATTCCGATGCAATTTCTGTGTTTCATCGTCACTAAGAAGGTCCAAGGGATACAGTAAACCTCAAGTGAAGCATCGGAATCTGTAACTAGTGTCACAGGAATGGTTCAAGAAATAGACAGTTAGAAGAGTCAGTCCTCTTGTACTTAAGTCGGCATTGTGCCTTTTGTATATAATTCCGAAGCCGTTTATGTGTTTAATCGTCAATAAGAAGGTCAGAGGGATACAGTAAACCTGAAGTGAAGCATCGGAATCTAAAACTAGTGTCAAAGGAATGGTTCAAAACATAGTCAGTAAGAAGAGTCAGTCTTCTTGTACTGAAGTCGGCATTGTGCCTTTTCTATGTAATTCCAATGCAATTTCTGTGTTTCATCGTCAATAACAAGGTCCAAGGGATACAGTAAACCTGGAGTGAAGCATCGGAATCTATAACTAGTGTCAATGGAATTTTTCATTACATAGACAGTAAGAAGAGTCAGTCTTCTTGTACATAAGTCGGCATTGTGTCTATTGTATTTAATTCCGATGCAATTTCTGTGTTCCATCGTCAACAAGAAGGTCAGAGGGATACAGTAAACCTGAAGTGAAGCATCGGAATCTATAGCTAGTGTCACAGGAATGGTTCAATCATAGTCAGTAAGAAGAGTCATTCTTCTTGCTCTTAAGTCGGCATTGTGCTTTTTCTATTTAATGCCGATGCAATTTCTGTGTTTCATTGTCAATAAGAAGGTCCAAGAATACAGTAAACCTGGAGCGAAACATCGGAATCTATAACTAGTGTCACAGGAATGGTTCAAAACATAGACAGTAAGAAGTGTCAGTCTTCTTGTACTTAAGTCGGCATTGTGCCTTTTGTATTTAATTCCGACGCAATTTCTGTGTTTCATCGTCAATAGGAAGGTCCAAGGGATACAGTTAACCTCAAGTTAAACATCGGAATCTATAACTAGAACACAGGAATGGTTCAAAACGGAGTCAGTAGGAAGAGTCGGTCTTCATGTACTTAAGTCGGCATTGTGCCTTTTCTATTTAATACCGATCCAATTTCTGTGTTTCATCGTCAATAAAAGGTCCAAGGGATACAGTAAACCTCAAGTGAAACATCGGTATCAATAACCAGTGTCACAGGAATGGTTCAAAACATAGTCAGTAGGAAGAGTCGGTCATCATGTACTTAAATCGGCATTGTGCCTTTTGTATTTAATTCCGATGCAATTTCTGTGTTTCATCGTCAATAAGAAGGTCCAAGAGATACAGTAAACCTCAAGTGAAGCATCTGAATCTATAACTAGTGTCACAGGAATGGTTCAAAACGGAGTCAGTAGGAAGAGTCAGTCTTCTTGTACTTAAGTCGGCATTGTGCCTATTGTATTTAATTCCGATGCAATTTCTGTGTTTCATCGTCAACAAGAAGGTCAGAGGGATACAGTAAACCTGAAGTGAAGCATCGGAATCTATAGCTAGTGTCACAGGAATGGTTCAATCATAGTCAGTAAGAAGAGTCATTCTTCTTGCTCTTAAGTCGGCATTGTGCTTTTTGTATTTAATTCCGATGCAATTTCTGTGTTTCATTGTCAATAAGAAGGTCCAAGAATACAGTAAACCTGGAGCGAAACATCGGAATCTATAACTAGTGTCACAGGAATGGTTCAAAACATAGACAGTAAGAAGAGTCAGTCTTCTTGTACTTAAGTCGGCATTGTGCCTTTTGTATTTAATTCCGATGCAATTTCTGTGTTTCATCGTCAATAAGAAGGTCCAAGGGATACAGTTAACCTCAAGTGAAACATCGGAATCTATAACTAGAACACAGGAATGGTTCAAAACGGAGACAGTAGGAAGAGTCGGTCTTCATGTACTTAAGTCGGCATTGAGGCTTTTGTATTTAATACCGATCCAATTTCTGTGTTTCATCGTCAATAAAAGGTCCAAGGGATACAGTAAACCTCAAGTGAAACATCGGTATCAATAACCAGTGTCACAGGAATGGTTCAAAACATAGTCAGTAGGAAGAGTCGGTCATCATGTACTTTAATCGGCATTGTCCTTTTGTATTTAATTCCGATGCAATTTCTGTGTTTCATCGTCAATAAGAAGGTCCAAGGGATACAGTTAACCTCAAGTGAAACATCGGAATCTATAACTAGAACACAGGAATGGTTCAAAACGGAGACAGTGGGAAGAGTCGGTCTTCATGTAGTTAAGTCTGCATTGTGCATTTTGTATTTAATTCCGATGCAATTTCTGTGTTTCATCGTCAATGAGAAGGTCCAAGGGATACAGTAAACCTGAAGTAAAGCATCGTATTCTATAACGAGTGTCACAGGAATGGTTCAAAACATAGACAGTAGGAAGAGTCAGTCTTCTTGTACTTAAGTCGGCATTGTGCTTTTGTATTTAATTCCGATTCAATTTCTGTGTCTCAACGTCAATACGAAGGTCCAAGGGATACAGTAAACCTGAAGTGAAGCATCGCAATCTATAACTAGTGTCACAGGAATGGTTCAAAACAAAGTCAGTAAGAAGTGTAAATCTTCTTGTCCTTAAATCGGCATTGTGCCTTTTGTATTTAATTCCGATGCAATATCTGTGTTTCATCGTCAATAAGAAGGTCCAAGTGATATAGTAAACCTGAAGTGAAGCATCGGAATCTATAACTAGTGTCACAGGAATGGTTCAAACATAGTCAGTAAGAAGAGTCAGTCCTCTTGTTCTTAAGTCGGCATTGTGCCTTTTGTATTTAATTCCGATGCAATTTCTGTGTTTCATCGTCAATAACAAGGTCCGAGGGAAACAGTAAACCTGGAGTGAACCATCGGAATGTATAACTAGTGTCAATGGAATGGTTAAAACATAGACTCTAAGAAGAGTCAGTCTTCTTGTACTTAAGTCGGCATTGTGCCTTTTGTATTTAATTCCGATGCAATTTCTGTGTTTCATCGTCAATAAGAAGGTCCAAGGGATACAGTTAACCTGAAGTGAAGCTTCGGCATCCATAACTAGTGTCACAGGAATGGTTAAAAACATAGACAGTAAGAAAAGTCAGTCGTCTTGTACTTAAGTCGGCATTGTGCCTTTTCTATTTAATTCCGATGCAATTTCTGTGTTTCATCGTCAATAAGAAGTTCAGAGGGATACAGTATACCTGACGTGAAGCATCTGAATCCATAACTAGTGTCACAGGAATGGTTCAAATCATAGTCAGTAAAAAGAGTCAGTCTTCTTCTACTTAAGTCTGCATTGTGCCTTTTTTATTCAATTCCGATGCAATTTCTGTGCTCATCGTCAATAAGAAGGCCAGAGGGATACAGTAAACCTGAAGTGAATCATTGGAATCTATAACTAGTGTCACAGGAATGGTTCAAAACAAAGTCAGTAAGAAGTGTCAATCTTCTTGTCCTTAATTCGGCATTGTGCCTTTTGTATTTAATTCTGATGCAATATCTGTGTTACATCGTAAATAAGAAGGTCCAAGGTATACAGTGAACCTGGAGTGTAGCATCGGAATCTATAACTAGTATCACAGGAATGGTTCAAATCATAGACAGTAAGAAGAGTCAGTCTGTGTGTACTTAAGTCGGCATTTTGCCTTTTGTATTTAATTCCGATGCAATTTCTGTGTTTCATCGTCAATAAGAAGGTCCAAGTGATACAGTAAACCTGAAGTGAAGCATCGGAATCTATAACTAGAGTCACAGGAATGATTAAAAGCATAGTCAGTAAGAAGAGTCAGTCATCTTGTACTTAAGTCGGCATTGTGCCTTTTGTATTTAATTCCGATGCAATTTCTGTGTTTCATCGTCAATAACAAGGTCCAAGGGAAACAGTAAACCTGGAGTGAAGCATCGGAATCTATAACTAGTGTCAATGGAATGGTTCAAAACATAGACTGTAAGAAGAGTCAGTCTTCTTGTACTTAAGTCGGCATTGTGCCTTTTGTATTTAATTCCGATGCAATTTCTGTGTTTCATCGTCAATAAGGAGGTCCAAGGGATACAGTAAACCTCAAGTGAAGCATCGGAATCCATAACTAGTGTCACAGGAGTGGTTCAAAACATAGTCAGTAGGAAGAGTCGGTCTTCATGAACTTAAGTCGGCATTGTTCCTTTTGTATTTAATTCCGATGCAATTTCTGTGTTTCATAGTCAATGAGAAGGTCCAAGGGATACAGTAAACTTCACGTGAAGCATCGGAATCTATAACTAGTGTAACAGGAATGGTTCAAACATAGACAGTAGGAAGAGTCAGTCTTCTTATACTTAAGTCGGCATTGTGCCTTTTGTATTTAATTCCGATGCAATTTCTGTGTTTCATCGTCAATAAGAAGATCCAAGGGATACAGTAAACCTGAAGTGAAGCATCGGCATCTATAACTAGTGTCACAGGAATGGTTAAAAACATAGACAGTAAGAAAAGTCAGTCGTCTTGTACTTAAGTCGGCATTGTGCCTTTTCTATTTAATTCCGATGCAATTTCTGTGTTTCATCGTCAATAACAAGATCAGAGGGATACAGTATATCTGAAGTGAAGCATCTGAATCCATAACTAGTGTCACAGGAATGGTTCAAAACATAGTCAGTAGGAAGAGTCGGTCTTCATGTACTTAAGTCGGCATTGTGCATTTTGTATTTAGTTCCGATGCAATTTCTGTGTTTCATCGTCAATGAGAAGGTCGAAGGGATACAGTAAACCTGAAGTGAAGCTTCGGAATCTATAACTAGTGTAACAGGAATGGTACAAACATAGACAGTAGGAAGAGTCAGTCTTCTTGTACTTAAGTCGGCATTGTGCCTTTTGTATTTAATTCCGATGCAATTTCTGTGTTTCATCGTCAATAAGAAGGTCCAAGGGATACAGTAAACCTGAAGTGAAGCATCGGCATCTATAACTAGTGTCACAGGAATGGTTAAAAACATAGGCAGGAAGAAATGTCAGTCGTCTTGTACTTAAGTCGGCATTGTGCCTTTTCTATTTAATTCCGATGCAATTTCTGTGTTTCATCGTCAATAAGAAGATCAGAGGGATACAGTATACCTGAAGTGAAGCATCTGAATCCATAAATAGTGTCACAGGAATGGTTCACATCATAGTCAGTAAAAAGAGTCAGTCTTCTTCTACTTAAGTCTGCATTGTGCTTTTTGTATTCAATTCCGATGCAATTTCTGTGCTCATCGTCAATAAGAAGGCCAGAGGGATACAGTAAACCTGAAGTGAATCATCGGAATCTATAACTAGTGTCACAGGAATGGTTCAAAACATAGTCAGTAAGAAGTGTTAGTCATTTTGAACTTAAGTCGGCATTGTGCCTTTTGTGTTTAATTGCGATGCAATTTATGTGTTCCATCGTCAATAAGAAGGTCCAAGGGATACAGTAAACCTGAAGTGAAGCATCGGTATCTATAACTAGTGTCACAGGAATGGTTCAAATCATTGCCAGTAGGAAGAGTCAGTCTTCTTGTACTTAAGCCGGCATTGAGCCTTTTGTATTTAATTCCGATGCAATTTCTATGTTTCATCGTCAATGAGAACGTCCAACGGATACAGTAAACCTCAAGTGAAGCTTCGGAATCTATAACTAGTGTCACTGGAATGGTTCAAACATAGACAGTAGGAAGAGTCAGTCTTCTTGTTCTTAAGTCGGCATTGTGCTTTTGTATATAATTCCGATGCAATTTCTGTGTTTCATCGTCAATAAGAAGGTCCAAGGGATACAGTAAACCTGAAGTGAAGCATCGGCATCTATAACTAGTGTCACAGGAATGGTTCAAAACATAGACAGTAAGAAAAGTCAGTCGTCTTGTACTTAAGTCGGCAGTGTGCCTTTTCTATTTAATTCCGATGCAATTTCTGTGTTTCATCGTCAATAAGAAGGTCAGAGGGATACAGTATACCTGAAGTGAAGCGTCTGAATCTATAACTAGTGTCACAGGAATGGTTCAATTCATAATCAGAAAAAATAGTCAGTCTTCTTCTACTTAAGTCTACATTGTGCCTTTTGTATTCAATTCCGATGCAATTTTTGTGTTTCATCGTCAATAAGAAGGTCAGAGGGATACAGTAAACCTGAAGTGAATCATCGGAATCTATAACTAGTGTCACAGGAATGATTCAAAACATTGCCAGTAGGAGGAGTCAGTCTTCTTGTACTTAAGTCGGCATTGTGCCTTTTGAATTTAATTCCGATGCAATTTCTGTGTTACATCGTCAATAAGAAGTTCCAAGGGATACAGTAAACACGAATTGAAGCATCGGAATCTAAAACTAGTGTCTCAGGAATGGTTCAAAACATAGTCAGTAAGAAGAGTCAGTCTTCTTGTACTAAGTCCGCATTGTGCATTTTGTATTTAATTCCGATGCAATTTATGTGCTTCATCGTCATTAAGAAGGCCCAAGGGATACAGTAAACCTGGAGTGAAGCATCGGAATCTATCACTAGTTTTACAGAAATGGTTCAAAACATAGACAGTAAGAAAAGTCAGTCGTCTTATACTTAAGTCGGCATTGTGCCTTTTCTATTTAATTCCGATGCAATATCTGTGTTTCATCGTCAACAAGAAGGTCAGAGGAATACAGTGAACCTGAAGTGAAGCATCCGAATCTATATCTAGTGTCACAGGAATGGTTCAAAACATAGTCAGTAAACAGAGTCAGTCTTCTTGTACTTATGTCGGCATTGTGCCTTTTGTATTCTATTCCGATGCAAATTCTGTGTTTCGTCGTCAATAAGAAGGTCAGAGGGATACAGTAAACCTGAAGTGAAGCATCGGAACCTATAACTAGTGTCACAGGAATGGTTCAAAACATAGTCAGTAAGAAGAGTCAGTCTTCGTGTAGTTAAGTCGGCATTGTGCCATTTGTGTTTATTTCCGATGCAATTTCTGTGTTTCATCGTCAATAAGAAGGTCCAAGGGATACAGTAAACCTGAAGAGAAGCATCGGAATCTATAACTTGTGTCACAGGAATGGTTCAAAACATAGACAGTAAGAAGAGTCTGTCTTCTTGTACTTAAGTCGGCATGGTGCCTTTTGTGTTTAATTCCGATGTAATTTCTGTGTTTCATCGTCAATAAGAAGATCAGAGGGATACAGTAAACCTGAAGTGAAGCATCGGAATCTATAACTAGTGTCACAGGAATGGTTCAAAACATTGACAGTAGGAAGAGTCAGTCTTCTTGTACTTAAGTCGGCATTGTACCTCTTGTATTTAATTCCGATGCAATTTCTGTGTTTCATCGACAATAAAAAAGTCCAAGGAATACAGTAAACCTGAAGTGAAGCATCGGAATCTATAACTAGTGTCACAGGAATGGTTCAAAACATAGACAGTAAGAAGAGTCAGTCTTCATGTACGTAAGTCGGTATTGTGCCTTTTGAATTTAATTCCGATGCAATTTCTGTGTTTCATCGTCAATAAGAAAGTCCAAGGGATACAGTAAACCTGACGTGAAGCATCGGAATCCTTAACTATTGTCACAGGAATGGTTCAAAACATAGACAGTAAGAAGAGTCAGTCTTCTTGTACTTAATTCGGCATTGTGCCTTTTGTATTTAATTCCGATGCAATTTCTGTGTTTCATCGTCAATAAGAAGGCCCAAAAGATACAGTAAACCTGGAGTGAAGCATCGGAATCTATAACTAGTGTCACAGGAATGGTTCAAACATAGACAATAGGAAGAGTCAGTCATCTTGTACTTAAGTCGTCATTGCGCCTTTTGTATTTAATTCCGATGCAATTTCTGTGTTTCATCGTCAATACGAAGGTCAGAGGGATACAGTAAACCTGAAGTGCAGCATCGTAATCTATAACTAGTGTCACAGGAATGGTTCAAAACATAGTCAGTAAAACGAGTCAGTCATCTTGTAGTTATGTCGGCATTGTGCCATTTGTGTTTATTTCCGATGCAATTTCTGTGTTTCATCGTCAATAAGAAGGTCCAAGGGATACAGTAAACCTGAAGTGAAGCATCGGAATCTATAAGTTGTGTCACAGGAATGGTTCAACACATAGACAGTAAGAAGAGTCTGTCTTCTTGTACTTAAGTCGGCATGGTGCCTTTTCTGTTTAATTCCGATGTAATTTCTGTGTTTCATCGTCAATAAGAAGATCAGGGGGATACAGTAAACCTGAAGTGAAGCATCGGAATCTATAACTAGTGTCACAGGAATAGTTCAAAACATAGACAGTAAGAAGAGTCAGTCTTCTTGTACTTAAGTCGGTATTGTGCTTTTTGTATTTAATTCCGATGCCATTTCTGTGTTTCATCGTCAATAAGAAGTTCCAAGGGATACAGTAAACCCAAATTGAAGCATCGGAATCTAAAACTAGTGTCTCAGAAATGGTTCAAACATAGTCAGTATGAGGAGTCAGTCTTCTTGTACTAAGTCCGCATTGTGCATTTTGTATTTAATTCCGATGCAATTTATGTGTTTCATCGTCATTAAGAAGGCCCAAGGGATACAGTAAACCTGGAGTGAAGCATCGGAATCTATCACTAGTTTCACAGAAATGGTTCAAAACATAGACAGTAAGAAAAGTCAGTCGTCTTATACTTAAGTCGGCATTGTGCCTTTTCTATTTAATTCCGATGCAATATCTGTGTTTCATCGTCAACAAGAAGGTCAGAGGAATACAGTGAACCTGAAGTGAAGCATCCGAATCTATAACTAGTGTCACAGGAATGGTTCAAAACATAGTCAGTAAACAGAGTCAGTTTTCTTGTACTTAAGTCGGCATTGTGCCTTTTGAATTCAATTCCGATGCAAATTCTGTGTTTCGTCGTCAATAAGAAGGTCAGAGGGATACAGTAAACCTGAAGTGAAGCATCGGAACCTATAACTAGTGTCACAGGAATGGTTCAAAACATAGTCAGTAAGAAGAGTCAGTCTTCTTGTAGTTAAGTCGGCATTGTGCCATTTGTGTTTATTTCCGATGCAATTTCTGTGTTTCATCGTCAATAAGAAGGTCCAAGGGATACAGTAAACCTGAAGAGAAGCATCGGAATCTATAACTTGTGTCACAGGAATGGTTCAAAACATAGACAGTAAGAAGAGTCTGTCTTCTTGTACTTAAGTCGGCATGGTGCCTTTTGTGTTTAATTCCGATGTAATTTCTGTGTTTCATCGTCAATAAGAAGATCAGAGGGATACAGTAAACCTGAAGTGAAGCATCGGAATCCATAACTAGTGTCACAGGAATGGTTCAAAACATTGACAGTAGGAAAGTCAGTCTTCTTGTACTTAAGTCGGCATTGTACCTCTTGTATTTAATTCTGATGCAATTTCTGTGTTTCATCGACAATAAAAAAGTCCAAGGAATACAGTAAACCTGAAGTGAAGCATCGGAATCTATAACTAGTGTCACAGGAATGGTTCAAAACATAGACAGTAAGAAGAGTCAGTCTTCTTGTACGTAAGTCGGTATTGTGCCTTTTGAATTTAATTCCGATGCAATTTCTGTGTTTCATCGTCAATAAGAAAGTCCAAGGGATACAGTAAACCTGAAGTGAAGCATCGGAATCTATAACTATTGTCACAGGAATGGTTCAAAACATAGACAGTAAGAAGAGTCAGTCTTCTTGTACTTAATTCGGCATTGTGCCTTTTGTATTTAATTCCGATGCAATTTCTGTGTTTCATCGTCAATAAGAAGGCCCAAGAGATACAGTAAACCTGGAGTGAAGCATCGGAATCTATAACTAGTGTCACAGGAATGGTTCAAACATAGACAATAGGAAGAGTCAGTCATCTTGTACTTAAGTCGTCATTGCGCCTTTTGTATTTAATTCAGATGCAATTTCTGTGTTTCATCGTCAATACGAAGGTCAGAGGGATACAGTAAACCTGAAGTGAAGCATCGGAATCCAAAACTAGTGTCACAGGAATGGTTCAAAACATAGACAGTAGGAAGAGTCAGTCTTCTTGTCCTTAAGTCGGCATTGTGCATTTTCAATTTTATTCCGATGCAATTTCTGTGTTTCATCGTCAATAAGAAGGTCCAAGAGATACAGTAAACCTGGAGTGAAGCATCGGAATCTATAACTAGTGTCACAGGAATGGTTCAAAACATAGACAGTAAGAAGAGTCAGTCTTCATGTACGTAAGTCGGTATTGTGCCTTTTGAATTTAATTCCGATGCAATTTCTGTGTTTCATCGTCAATAAGAAAGTCCAAGGGATACAGTAAACCTGACGTGAAGCATCGGAATCCTTAACTATTGTCACAGGAATGGTTCAAAACATAGACAGTAAGAAGAGTCAGTCTTCTTGTACTTAATTCGGCATTGTGCCTTTTGTATTTAATTCCGATGCAATTTCTGTGTTTCATCGTCAATAAGAAGGCCCAAGAGATACAGTAAACCTGGAGTGAAGCATCGGAATCTATAACTAGTGTCACAGGAATGGTTCAAACATAGACAATAGGAAGAGTCAGTCATCTTGTACTTAAGTCGTCATTGCGCCTTTTGTATTTAATTCCGATGCAATTTCTGTGTTTCATCGTCAATACGAAGGTCAGAGGGATACAGTAAACCTGAAGTGCAGCATCGTAATCTATAACTAGTGTCACAGGAATGGTTCAAAACATAGTCAGTAAAAAGAGTCAGTCATCTTGTAGTTATGTCGGCATTGTGCCATTTGTGTTTATTTCCGATGCAATTTCTGTGTTTCATCGTCAATAAGAAGGTCCAAGGGATACAGTAAACCTGAAGTGAAGCATCGGAATCTATAACTTGTGTCACAGGAATGGTTCAACACATAGACAGTAAGAAGAGTCTGTCTTCTTGTACTTAAGTCGGCATGGTGCCTTTTCTGTTTAATTCCGATGTAATTTCTGTGTTTCATCGTCAATAAGAAGATCAGGGGGATACAGTAAACCTGAAGTGAAGCATCGGAATCTATAACTAGTGTCACAGGAATGGTTCAAAACATTGACAGTAGGAAGAGTCAGTCTTCTTGTACTTAAGTCGGCATTGTACCTCTTGTATTTAATTCCGATGCAATTTCTGTGTTTCATCGACAATAAAAAAGTCCAAGGAATACAGTAAACCTGAAGTGAAGCATCGGAATCTATAACTAGTGTCACAGGAATGGTTCAAAACATAGACAGTAAGAAGAGTCAGTCTTCATGTACGTAAGTCGGTATTGTGCCTTTTGAATTTAATTCCGATGCAATTTCTGTGTTTCATCGTCAATAAGAAAGTCCAAGGGATACAGTAAACCTGACGTGAAGCATCGGAATCCTTAACTATTGTCCCAGGAATGGTTCAAAACATAGACAGTAAGAAGAGTCAGTCTTCTTGTACTTAATTCGGCATTGTGCCTTTTGTATTTAATTCCGATGCAATTTCTGTGTTTCATCGTCAATAAGAAGGCCCAAGAGATACAGTAAACCTGGAGTGAAGCATCGGAATCTATAACTAGTGTCACAGGAATGGTTCAAACATAGACAATAGGAAGAGTCAGTCATCTTGTACTTAAGTCGTCATTGCGCCTTTTGTATTTAATTCCGATGCAATTTCTGTGTTTCATCGTCAATACGAAGGTCAGAGGGATACAGTAAACCTGAAGTGCAGCATCGTAATCTATAACTAGTGTCACAGGAATGGTTCAAAACATAGTCAGTAAAAAGAGTCAGTCATCTTGTAGTTATGTCGGCATTGTGCCATTTGTGTTTATTTCCGATGCAATTTCTGTGTTTCATCGTCAATAAGAAGGTCCAAGGGATACAGTAAACCTGAAGTGAAGCATCGGAATCTATAACTTGTGTCACAGGAATGGTTCAACACATAGACAGTAAGAAGAGTCTGTCTTCTTGTACTTAAGTCGGCATGGTGCCTTTTCTGTTTAATTCCGATGTAATTTCTGTGTTTCATCGTCAATAAGAAGATCAGGGGGATACAGTAAACCTGAAGTGAAGCATCGGAATCTATAACTAGTGTCACAGGAATAGTTCAAAACATAGACAGTAAGAAGAGTCAGTCTTCTTGTACTTAAGTCGGTATTGTGCTTTTTGTATTTAATTCCGATGCAATTTCTGTGTTTCATCGTCAATAAGAAGTTCCAAGGGATACAGTAAACCCAAATTGAAGCATCGGAATCTAAAACTAGTGTCTCAGAAATGGTTCAAACATAGTCAGTATGAGGAGTCAGTCTTCTTGTACTAAGTCCGCATTGTGCATTTTGTATTTAATTCCGATGCAATTTATGTGTTTCATCGTCATTAAGAAGGCCCAAGGGATACAGTAAACCTGGAGTGAAGCATCGGAATCTATCACTAGTTTCACAGAAATGGTTCAAAACATAGACAGTAAGAAAAGTCAGTCGTCTTATACTTAAGTCGGCATTGTGCCTTTTCTATTTAATTCCGATGCAATATCTGTGTTTCATCGTCAACAAGAAGGTCAGAGGAATACAGTGAACCTGAAGTGAAGCATCCGAATCTATAACTAGTGTCACAGGAATGGTTCAAAACATAGTCAGTAAACAGAGTCAGTTTTCTTGTACTTAAGTCGGCATTGTGCCTTTTGAATTCAATTCCGATGCAAATTCTGTGTTTCGTCGTCAATAAGAAGGTCAGAGGGATACAGTAAACCTGAAGTGAAGCATCGGAACCTATAACTAGTGTCACAGGAATGGTTCAAAACATAGTCAGTAAGAAGAGTCAGTCTTCTTGTAGTTAAGTCGGCATTGTGCCATTTGTGTTTATTTCCGATGCAATTTCTGTGTTTCATCGTCAATAAGAAGGTCCAAGGGATACAGTAAACCTGAAGAGAAGCATCGGAATCTATAACTTGTGTCACAGGAATGGTTCAAAACATAGACAGTAAGAAGAGTCTGTCTTCTTGTACTTAAGTCGGCATGGTGCCTTTTGTGTTTAATTCCGATGTAATTTCTGTGTTTCATCGTCAATAAGAATATCAGAGGGATACAGTAAACCTGAAGAGAAGCATCGGAATCCATAACTAGTGTCACAGGAATGGTTCAAAACATTGACAGTAGGAAAGTCAGTCTTCTTGTACTTAAGTCGGCATTGTACCTCTTGTATTTAATTCTGATGCAATTTCTGTGTTTCATCGACAATAAAAAAGTCCAAGGAATACAGTAAACCTGAAGTGAAGCATCGGAATCTATAACTAGTGTCACAGGAATGGTTCAAAACATAGACAGTAAGAAGAGTCAGTCTTCTTGTACGTAAGTCGGTATTGTGCCTTTTGAATTTAATTCCGATGCAATTTCTGTGTTTCATCGTCAATAAGAAAGTCCAAGGGATACAGTAAACCTGAAGTGAAGCATCGGAATCTATAACTATTGTCACAGGAATGGTTCAAAACATAGACAGTAAGAAGAGTCAGTCTTCTTGTACTTAATTCGGCATTGTGCCTTTTGTATTTAATTCCGATGCAATTTCTGTGTTTCATCGTCAATAAGAAGGCCCAAGAGATACAGTAAACCTGGAGTGAAGCATCGGAATCTATAACTAGTGTCACAGGAATGGTTCAAACATAGACAATAGGAAGAGTCAGTCATCTTGTACTTAAGTCGTCATTGCGCCTTTTGTATTTAATTCAGATCCAATTTCTGTGTTTCATCGTCAATACGAAGGTCAGAGGGATACAGTAAACCTGAAGTGAAGCATCGGAATCCAAAACTAGTGTCACAGGAATGGTTCAAAACATAGACAGTAGGAAGAGTCAGTCTTCTTGTCCTTAAGTCGGCATTGTGCATTTTCAATTTTATTCCGATGCAATTTCTGTGTTTCATCGTCAATAAGAAGGTCCAAGAGATACAGTAAACCTGGAGTGAAGCATCGGAATCTATAACTAGTGTCACAGGAATGGTTCAAAACATAGACAGTAAGAAGAGTCAGTCTTCTTGTACTTCAGTCGACATTGTGCCTTTTGTATTTAATTCCGATGCAATTTCTGTGTTTCATCGTCAATAAGAAGGTCCTAAAGATACAATAAACCTGAAGTGAAGCATCGGAATCTATAACTAGTGTCACAGGAATGGTTCAAAACAAAGTCAGTAAGAAGAGTCAGTCTTCTTGTCCTTAAGTCTTCATTGTGCCTTTTGTATTTAATTCAAATGCGATTTGTGTGTTTCATCGTCAATAAGATGGTCCAAGGGATACAGTAAACCTGGAGTGTAGCATCGGAATCTATAACTAGTGTCACAGAAATGGTTCAATACATCGACAGAAAGAAGAGTCAGTCTTCTTGTACTTAAGTCGCCATTGTGCCTTTTGTATTTAATTCCGATGCAATTTCTGTGATTCATCGTCAATAAGAATGTCAAAGGGATACAGTAAACCTGAAGTGAAGCATCGGACTCTATAACTAGTGTCACAGAAATGGTTCAAAACATAGACAGTAGGAAGAGTCAGTCTTCTTGTACTTAAGTCGGCATTGTGCCTTTTTTATTTAATCCCGATGCAATTTCTGTGTTTCATCGTCAATAACAAGGTCCAAGAGATACAGTAAACCTGAAATGAGGCATAGGAATCTATAACTAGTGTCACAGGAATGGTCCAAAACCTAGTCAGTAAGAAGAGTCAGTCTTCTTGTACTTAAGTCGGCATTGTGCCTTTTGTATTTAATTCCGATGCAATTTCTGTGTTTCACCGTCAATAAGAAGGTCCAAGAGATACAGTAAACATGGAGTGAAGCATCGGAATCTATAACTAGTGTCGCAGGAATGGTCCAAAGCATAGACAGTAAGAAGAGTCAGTCTTCTTGTACCTAAGTCGACATTGTGCCTTTTCTATTTAATTCCGATGCAATTTCTGTGTTCCATCGTCAATAAGAAGGTCAGAGAGATACAATAAACGTGAAGTGAAGCATAGGAATCTATAACTAGTGTCACTGGAATAGTTCAAAAACAAAGGCAGTAAGAAGAGTCAGTCTTCTTGTACTTAAGTCGGCATTGTGCCTTTTGTAATTAATACCGATCCAATTTCTGTGTTTCATCGTCAATAAGATGGTTCAAGGGATACAGTAAACCTGGAGTGTAGCATCGGAATCTATAACTAGTGTCACAGGAATGGTTCAAAACATAGACTGTAAGAAGAGTCAGTCTTCATGTACTTAAGTCGGCATTTTGCCTTTTGTATTTAATTCCGACACAATTTCTGTGTTTCATCGTCAATAAGAATGTCCAAGGGATACAGTAAACCTGAGGTGAAGCATCGGAATCTATAACTAGTGTCACAGGAATGGTTCAAACCATAGTCAGTAAGAAGAGTCAGTCTTCTTGTACTTAAGTCGGCATTGTGCCTTTTGAATTTAATTCCGATGCAATTTCTGTGTTTAATCGTCAATAACAAGGTCCAAGGGATACAGTAAACCTGGAGTGAAGCTTCGGATTCTATAACTAGTGTCAATGGAATGGTTCAAAACATAGACAGTAAGAAGAGTCAGTCTTCTTGTACTTATGTCGTCATAGTGCCGTTTGTATCTAATTCCGATGCAATTTCTGTGTTTCATCGTCAATAAGAAGGTCAGAGGGGTACAGTAAACCTGAAGTGAAGCATCGGAATCTATAGCTAGTGTTACAGGAATGGTTCTAATGATAGGCAGTAAAAAGAGTCAGTCTTCTTCTACTTAAGTCTGCATCATGCCTTTTGTATTGAATTCCGATGCAATTTCTGTGTTTCATCGTCAATACGAAGGTCAGAGGGATACAGTAAAACTGAAGTGAATCATCGGAATCTATAACTAGTGTCACACGAATGGTTCAAAATATAGTCAATAAGAAGTGTCAGTCATTTTGAACTTAAGTCGGCATTGTGCCTTTTGTGTTTAATTCCGATGCAATTTCTGTCTTTCACCGTCAATAAGAAGGTCCAAGGGATACAGTAAACCTGAAGTGAAGCATCGGAATCTATAACTAGTGTCACAGGAATGGTTCAAAACATAGACAGTAAGAAGAGTCCGTCTTCTTGTACTTAAGTCGGCATTGTGCCTTTTGTATTTAATTCCGATGCAATTTCTGTGTTTCATCGTCAAGAAGAAGATCAGAGGGATACAGTAAATCTGAAGTGAAGCATCTGAATCTATAACTAGTGTCACAGGAATGGTTCAAATCATAGTCAGTAAAAAGAGTCAGTCTTCTTCTACTTAAGTCTGCATCGTGCCTTTTGTATTGAATTCCGATGCAATTTCTGTGTTTCATCGTCAATAAGAAGGTCCAAGGGATACAGTAAACCTGAAGTGATTCATCGGAATCTATAACTGGTGTCACAGGAATGGTTCAAATCATAGTCAGTAAAAAGAGTCAGTCTTCTTGTACTTAAGTCGGCATTGTGCCTTTTGTATTTAATTCCGATGCAATTTCTGTGCTTCATCGTCAATAAGAAGGTCCAAGGGAAACAGTAAACCTGAAGTGAAGCATCGGAATCTATAACTAGTGTCACAGGAATGGTTCAAAACATAGACAGTAAGAAGAGTCAGTCTTCTTGTACTTAAGTCGACATTGTTCCTTTTCAATTTAATTCCGATGCAATTTCTGTGTTTCATCGTCAATAAGGAGGTCAGAGGGATACAATAAACCTGAAGTGAAGCATCGGAATCTATAACTAGTGTCACAGGAATCGTTCAAATAAAGTCAGTAAGAAGAGTCAGTCTTCTTGTCCTTAAGTCGGCAATGTGCCTTTTGTAATTAATTCCGATCCAATTTCTGTGTTTCGTCGTCAATAAGAAGGTTCAAGGGATACAGTAAACCTGGAGTGTAGCATCGGAATCTATAACTAGTGTCACAGGAATGGTTTATAACATAGACAGTAAGAAGAGTCAGTCTTCATGTACTTAAGTCGGCATTTTGCCTTTTGTATTTAATTCCGATGCAATTTCTGTGTTTCATCGTCAATAAGAATGTCCAAGAGATACAGTAAACCTTAAGTGAAGCATCGGAATCTATAGCTAGTGTCTCAGGAATGGTTCTAAACATAGTCAGTACGAAGAGTCAGTCTTCATGTCCTTAAGTCAGAATTGTGCCTTTTGTATTTGATTCCGAAGCAATTTCTGTGTTTCATCGTCAATACGAAGGTCCAAGGGATACAGTAAACCTGGAGTGAAGCATCGGAATCTATAACTAGTGTCGCAGGAATGGTTCAAATCATAGACAGTAAGAAGAGTTAGTCTTCTTGTACTTAAGTCGGCATTGTGCCTTTTGTATTTAATTCCGATGCAATTTCTGTGTTTCATCGTCAATAAGAAGGTCCGAGGGATACAGCAAACCTCAAGTGAAGCATCGGAATCTATAACTAGTGTCACAGGAATGGTTCAAAACATAGTCAGTAGCGCGAGTCGGTCGTCATGTACTTAAGTCGGCATTGTGCCTTTTGTATTTAATTCCGATGCAATTTCTGTGTTTCATCGTCAATAAGAAGATCCAAGAGATACAGTAAACCTGAAGTGAAGCATCGGAATCTATAACTAGTGTCACAGGAATGGTACAAAACATAGTCAGTAAGAAGAGTCAGTCTTCTTGTACTTAAGTCGGCATTGTGCCTTTTCTATTTAATTCCGATGCAATTTCTGTGTTTCATCGTCAATAACAAGGTCCAAGGGAAACAGTAAACCTGGAGTGAAGCATCGGAATCTATAACTAGTGTCGCAGGAATGGTCTAAAACATAGTCAGTAAGAAGAGTCAGTCTTCTTGTACTTAAGTCGACATTGTGCCTTTTCTATTTAATTCCGATGCAATTTCTGTGTTTCATCGTCTATAAGAAGGTCAGAGGGATACAATAAACCTCAGGTGAAGCATCGGAATCTTTAACTAGTGTCACAGGAATGGTTCAAACCATAGTGAGTAAGAAGAGTCAGTCTTCTTGTACTTAAGTCCGCATTGTACTTTTTGTATTTAATTCCGTTGCAATTTCTGTGTTTCGTCGTCAATAACAATGTCCAAGTGATACAGTAAACCTGGTGTGAAGCATCGGAATCTATAACTAGTGTCAATGGAACGGTTCAAAACATAGGCAGTAAGAAGAGTCAGTCTTCTTGTACTTAAGTCGGCATTGTGCATTTTTAATCTAATTCCGATGCAATTTCTGTTTTTCATCGTCAATAAGAAGGTCAGAGGGATACAGTAAACATGAAGTGAAGCATCAGAAGCTATAGCTAGTGTCACAGGAATGGTTCTAAACATAGTCAGTACGAAGAGTCAGTCTTCATGTCCTTAAGTCGGCATTGTGCCTTTTGTATTTGATTCCGATGCAATTTGTGTGTGTCATCGTCAATACGAAGGTCCAAGGCATACAGTAAACCTGGAGTGAAGCATTGGAATCTATAACTAGTGTCGCAGGAATGGTTCAAAACATAGACAGTAAGAAGAGTTAGTCTTCTTGTACTTAAGTCGGCATTCTGCCTTTTGTATTTAATTCCGGTGCAATTTCTGTGTTTCATCGTCAATAAGAAGGTCCGAGGGATATAGTAAACCTCAAGTGAAGCATAGGAATCTATAACTAGTGTCACAGGAATGGTTCAAAACATAGTCAGTAGGTAGAGTCGGTCTTCATGTACTTAAGTCGGCATTGTGCCTTTTGTATTTAATTCCGATGCAATTTCTGTGTTTCATCGTCAATAAGAAGGTCCAAGGGATACAGTAAACCTGGAGTGAAGCATCGGAATCTATAACTAGTGTCGCAGGAATGGTCTAAAACATAGACAGTAAGAAGAGAGAGTCTTCTTGTACTTAAGTCGACATTGTGCCTTTTCTATTTAATTCCGATTCAATTTCTGTGTTTCATCGTCTATAAGGAGGTCAGAGGGATACAATAAACCCCAGGTGAAGCATCGGAATCTATAACTAGTGTCACAAGAATGGTTCAAACCATTGTGAGTAAGAAGAGTCAGTCTTCTAGTACTTAAGTCGGCATTGTGCCTTTTGTATTTAATTACGTTGCAATTTCTGTGTTTCATCGTCAATAACAATGTCCAAGGGATACAGTAAACCTGGAGTGGAGCATCGGAATCTAAAACTAGTGTCGCAGGAATGGTTCAAAACATAGACAGTAAGAAGTCTTAGTCTTCTTGTACTTAATTCGGCATTTTGCATTTTGTATTTAATTCCGATACAATTTCTGTGTTTCATCGTCAATAAGAAGGTCCAAGGGATACAGTAAACCTCAAGTGAAGCATTGGAATCTATAAGTAGTGTCACAGGAATGGTTCAAAACATAGTCAGTCGGGAGAGTCGGTCTTCATGTTATTAAGTCGGCATTGTGCCTTTTGCATTTAATTCCGATGCAATTTCTGTGTTTCATCGTCAATAAGAAGATCCAAGGGATACAGTAAACCTGGAGTGAAGCATCGGAATCTATAACTAGTGTCACAGTAATGGTTCAAAACATAGACAGTAAGAAGAGTCAGTCTTCTTGTACTTAAGTCGGCATTGTGCCTTTTCTATTTTATTCCGATGCAATTTCTGTGTTTCAGCATCAATAAGAAGGTCCAAGGTATACAGTAAACCTGAAGTGAAGCATCGGAATCTATAACTAGTGTCACAGGAATGGTTCAAAACATAGTCAGTGAAAAGAGACAGTCTTCATGTACTTAAGTGGGCAGTGTGCCTTTTGTATTTAATTCCGATGCAATTTCAGTGTCTCATCGTCAATAAGAATGTCCAAGGGATACAGTAAACCTGGAGTCAAGCATCGGAATCTATAACTAGTGTCACAGTAATGGTTCAAAACATAGACAGTAAGAAGAGTCAGTCTTCTTGTACTTAAGTCGGCATTGTGCCTTTTGTATTTAATTCTGATGCAATTTCTGTGTTTCATCGTCAATAAGAAGGTCCAAGGGAAACATTAAACCTGAAGTGAAGCATCGGAATCCATAACTAGTGTCACAGGAATGGTTCAAATAGACAGTGGGAAGAGTCAGTCTTCTTGTACTTAAGTCGGCAATGTGCCTTTTGTATTTAATTCCGATGCAATTTCTGTGTTTCATCGTCAATAACAAGGTCCAAGGGTTACAGTAAACCTCAAGTGAAGCATCGGAATCTATAACTAGTGTCACAGGAATGGTTCAAAACATAGACAGTAGGAAGAGTCAGTCATCTTGTACTTAATTCGGCATTGTGCCTTTTGTATTTAATTCCGATACAATTTCTATGTTTCTTCGTCAATAAGAAGGTCAGAGGGATACAATAAACCTGAAGTGAAGCATCGGAATCTATAACTAGTGTCACAGGAATTGTTCAAAACAAAGTCAGTAAGAAGAGTCAGTCTTCTTGACCTTAAGTCGGCATTGTACCTTTTGTATTTAATTCCAATGCAATTTCTGTGTTTCATCGTCAATAAGATGGTCCAAGGGATACAGTACACCTGGAGTGTAGCATCGGAATCTATAACTAGTGTCACAGGAATGGTTCAAAATATAGACAGTAAGAAGAGTCAGTCTTCATGTACTTAAGACGGCATTTTGCCTTTTGTAATTAACTCCGATGCAATTTCTGTTTTTCATCGTCAATAAGAAGGTCCAACGGATACAGTAAACCTGAAGTGAAGCATCGGAATCTATAACTAGTGTCACAGGAATGGTTCAAAACATAGTGAGTAAGAAGAGACAGTCTTCATGTACTTAATTCGGCATTGTGCTTTTTGTATTTAATTCCGATGCAATTTCTGTGTCTCATCGTCAATAAGAAGGTCCAAGGGATACAGTAAACCTGGAGTGAAGCATTGGAATCTATAACTAGTGTCACAGTAATGGTTCAAAACATAGACAGTAAGAAGAGTCAGTCTTCTTGTACTTAAGTCGGTATTGTGCCTTTTGTATTTAATTCCGATGCTATTTCTGTGATTCATCGTCAATAAGAATGTCCAAATGATACATTAAACCTGTAGTGAAGCATCGGACTCTATAACTAGTGTCACAGAAATGGTTCAAAACATAGACAGTAGGAAGAGTCAGTCTTCTTGTACTTAAGTCGGCATTGTGCCTTTTGTATTTAATTCTGATGCAATTTCTGTGTTTCATCGTCAATAAGAAGGGGCAAGGGAAACAGTAAACCTGAAGTGAAGCATCTGAATCTATAACTAGTGTCACAGGAATGGTTCAAATAGACAGTGGGAAGAGTCACTCTTCTTGTACTTAAGTCGGCATTGTGCCTTTTGTATTTAATTCCGATGCAATTTCTGTGTTTCATCGTGAATAAGAAGGTCAGAGGGATACAGTTAACCTGAAGTGAAGCATCAGAATCCGAAACTAGTGTCACAGGAATGGTTCAAAACATAGACAGCAGGAAGAGTCAGTCTTCTTGTACCTAAGTCGCATTGTGCCTTTTGTATTTAATTCCGAAGCAATTTCTATGTTCCATCGTCAATAACAAGGTCCAAGAGATACAGTAAACCTGAAGTGAGGCATCGGAATCTATAACTAGTGTCACAGGAATGGTTCAAAACATAGTCAGTAAGAAGAGTCAGTCTTCTAGTACTTAAGTCGGCATTGTGCCTTTTGTATTTAATTCCGATGCAATTTCAGTGTTTCATCGTCAATAAGAAGATCCAAGGGATACAGTAAACCTGAAGTGATGCATCGGAATCTATAACTAGTGTCACATGAATGGTTCAAAACATGGACAGTAAGAAGAGTCAGTCTTCTTGTACTTAAGTCGGCATTGTGCCTTTTCTATTTTTCCGATGCAATTTTTGTTTTTCATCGTCAATAAGAAGGACCAAGGGATACAGTAAACCTGAAGTGAAGCATCGGAATCTACAACTAGTGTCACAGGAATGGTTCAAAACATAGACAGTAAGAAGAGTCAGTCTTCTTGTACTTAAGTCGGCATTGTGCCTTTTGTATTTAATTCTGATGCAATTTCTGTGTTTCATCGTCAATAAGAAGGTCCAAGGGAAACATTAAACCTGAAGTGAAGCATCGGAATCTATAACTAGTGTCACAGGAATGGTTCAAATAGACAGTGGGAAGAGTCAGTCTTCTTGTACTTAAGTCGGCATTGTGCCTTTTGTATTTAATTCCGATGCAATTTCTGTGTTTCATCGTCAATAACAAGGTCCAAGGGTTACAGTAAACCTCAAGTGAAGCATCGGAATCTATAACTAGTGTCACAGGAATGGTTCAAAACATAGACAGTAGGAAGAGTCAGTCATCTTGTACTTAATTCGGCATTGTGCCTTTTGTATTTAATTCCGATACAATTTCTATGTTTCTTCGTCAATAAGAAGGTCAGAGGGATACAATAAACCTGAAGTGAAGCATCGGAATCTATAACTGGTGTCACAGGAATTGTTCAAAACAAAGTCAGTAAGAAGAGTCAGTCTTCTTGACCTTAAGTCGGCATTGTACCTTTTGTATTTAATTCCAATGCAATTTGTGTGTTTCATCGTCAATAAGATGGTCCAAGGGATACAGTACACCTGGAGTGTAGCATCGGAATCTATAACTAGTGTCACAGGAATGGTTCAAAATATAGACAGTAAGAAGAGTCAGTCTTCATGTACTTAAGTCGGCATTTTGCCTTTTGTAATTATTTCCGATGCAATTTCTGTTTTTCATCGTCAATAAGAAGGTCCAACGGATACAGTAAACCTGAAGTGAAGCATCGGAATCTATAACTAGTGTCACAGGAATGGTTCAAAACATAGTGAGTAAGAAGAGACAGTCTTCATGTACTTAAGTCGGCATTGTGCTTTTTGTATTTAATTCCGATGCAATTTCTGTGTCTCATCGTCAATAAGAAGGTCCAAGGGATACCGTAAACCTGGAGTGAAGCATCGGAATCTATAACTAGTGTCACAGTAATGGTTCAAAACATAGACTGTAAGAAGAGTCAGTCTTCTTGTACTTAAGTCGGCATTGTGCCTTTTGTATTTAATTCCGATGCTATTTCTGTGATTCATCGTCAATAAGAATGTCCAAGGGATACATTAAACCTGTAGTGAAGCATCGGACTCTATAACTAATGTCACAGAAATGGTTCAAAACATAGACAGTAGGATGAGTCAGTCTTCTTGTACTTACGTCGGCATTGTGCCTTTTGTATTTAATTCTGATGCAATTTCTGTGTTTCATCGTCAATAAGAAGGGGCAAGGGAAACAGTAAACCTGAAGTGAAGCATCTGAATCTATAACTAGTGTCACAGGAATGGTTCAAATAGACAGTGGGAAGAGTCACTCTTCTTGTACTTAAGTCGGCATTGTGCCTTTTGTATTTAATTCCGATGCAATTTCTGTGTTTCATCGTCAATAACAAGGTCCAAGGGTTACAGTAAACCTCAAGTGAAGCATCGGAATCTATAACTAGTGTCACAGGAATGGTTCAAAACATAGACAGTAGGAAGAGTCAGTCATCTTGTACTTAATTCGGCATTGTGCCTTTTGTATTTAATTCCGATACAATTTCTATGTTTCTTCGTCAATAAGAAGGTCAGAGGGATACAATAAACCTGAAGTGATGCATCGGAATCTATAACTAGTGTCACAGGAATTGTTCAAAACAAAGTCAGTAAGAAGAGTCAGTCTTCTTGACCTTAAGTCGGCATTGTACCTTTTGTATTTAATTCCAATGCAATTTGAGTGTTTCATCGTCAATAAGATGGTCCAAGGGATACAGTACACCTGGAGTGTAGCATCGGAATCTATAACTAGTGTCGCAGGAATGGTTCAAATCATAGACAGTAAGAAGAGTTAGTCTTCTTGTACTTAAGTCGGCATTGTGCCTTTTGTATTTAATTCCGATGCAATTTCTGTGTTTCATCGTCAATAAGAAGGTCCGAGGGATACAGCAAACCTCAAGTGAAGCATCGGAATCTATAACTAGTGTCACAGGAATGGTTCAAAACATAGTCAGTAGCGCGAGTCGGTCGTCATGTACTTCAGTCGGCATTGTGCCTTTTGTATTTAATTCCGATGCAATTTCTGTGTTTCATCGTCAATAAGAAAATCCAAGAGATACAGTAAACATGAAGTGAAGCATCGGAATCTATAACTAGTGTCACAGGAATGGTACAAAACATAGTCAGTAAGAAGAGTCAGTCTTCTTGTACTTAAGTCGGCATTGTGCCTTTTCTATTTAATTCCGATGCAGTTTCTGTGTTTCATCGTCAATAACAAGGTCCAAGGGAAACAGTAGACCTGGAGTGACGCATCGGAATCTATAACTAGTGTCACAGGAATGGTTCAAAACATAGACAGTAAGAAGAGTCAGTCTTCTTGTACTTAATTCGGCATTGTGCCTTTTGTATTTAATTCCGATACAATTTCTATGTTTCTTCGTCAATAAGAAGGTCAGAGGGATACAATAAACCTGAAGTGAAGCATCGGAATCTATAACTAGTGTCACAGGAATTGTTCAAAACAAAGTCAGTAAGAAGAGTCAGTCTTCTTGACCTTAAGTCGGCATTGTACCTTTTGTATTTAATTCCAATGCAATTTGTGTGTTTCATCGTCAATAAGATGGTCCAAGGGATACAGTACACCTGGAGTGTAGCATCAGAATCCGAAACTAGTGTCACAGGAATGGTTCAAAACATAGACAGCAGGAAGAGTCAGTCTTCTTGTACCTAAGTCGCATTGTGCCTTTTGTAATTAATTCCGAAGCAATTTCTATGTTCCATCGTCAATAACAAGGTCCAAGAGATACAGTAAACCTGAAGTGAGGCATCGGAATCTATAACTAGTGTCACAGGAATGGTTCAAAACATAGTCAGTGAAAAGAGACAGTCTTCATGTACTTAAGTGGGCAGTGTGCCTTTTGTATTTAATTCCGATGCAATTTCAGTGTCTCATCGTCAATAAGAATGTCCAAGGGATACAGTAAACCTGGAGTCAAGCATCGGAATCTATAACTAGTGTCACAGTAATGGTTCAAAACATAGACAGTAAGAAGAGTCAGTCTTCTTGTACTTAAGTCGGCATTGTGCCTTTTGTATTTAATTCTGATGCAATTTCTGTGTTTCATCGTCAATAAGAAGGTCCAAGGGAAACATTAAACCTGAAGTGAAGCATCGGAATCCATAACTAGTGTCACAGGAATGGTTCAAATAGACAGTGGGAAGAGTCAGTCTTCTTGTACTTAAGTCGGCAATGTGCCTTTTGTATTTAATTCCGATGCAATTTCTGTGTTTCATCGTCAATAACAAGGTCCAAGGGTTACAGTAAACCTCAAGTGAAGCATCGGAATCTATAACTAGTGTCACAGGAATGGTTCAAAACATAGACAGTAGGAAGAGTCAGTCATCTTGTACTTAATTCGGCATTGTGCCTTTTGTATTTAATTCCGATACAATTTCTATGTTTCTTCGTCAATAAGAAGGTCAGAGGGATACAATAAACCTGAAGTGAAGCATCGGAATCTATAACTAGTGTCACAGGAATTGTTCAAAACAAAGTCAGTAAGAAGAGTCAGTCTTCTTGACCTTAAGTCGGCATTGTACCTTTTGTATTTAACTCCAATGCAATTTCTGTGTTTCATTGTCAATAAGATGGTCCAAGGGATACAGTACACCTGGAGTGTAGCATCGGAATCTATAACTAGTGTCACAGGAATGGTTCAAAATATAGACAGTAAGAAGAGTCAGTCTTCATGTACTTAAGACGGCATTTTGCCTTTTGTAATTAACTCCGATGCAATTTCTGTTTTTCATCGTCAATAAGAAGGTCCAACGGATACAGTAAACCTGAAGTGAAGCATCGGAATCTATAACTAGTGTCACAGGAATGGTTCAAAACATAGTGAGTAAGAAGAGACAGTCTTCATGTACTTAATTCGGCATTGTGCTTTTTGTATTTAATTCCGATGCAATTTCTGTGTCTCATCGTCAATAAGAAGGTCCAAGGGATACAGTAAACCTGGAGTGAAGCATTGGAATCTATAACTAGTGTCACAGTAATGGTTCAAAACATAGACAGTAAGAAGAGTCAGTCTTCTTGTACTTAAGTCGGTATTGTGCCTTTTGTATTTAATTCCGATGCTATTTCTGTGATTCATCGTCAATAAGAATGTCCAAATGATACATTAAACCTGTAGTGAAGCATCGGACTCTATAACTAGTGTCACAGAAATGGTTCAAAACATAGACAGTAGGAAGAGTCAGTCTTCTTGTACTTAAGTCGGCATTGTGCCTTTTGTATTTAATTCTGATGCAATTTCTGTGTTTCATCGTCAATAAGAAGGGGCAAGGGAAACAGTAAACCTGAAGTGAAGCATCTGAATCTATAACTAGTGTCACAGGAATGGTTCAAATAGACAGTGGGAAGAGTCACTCTTCTTGTACTTAAGTCGGCATTGTGCCTTTTGTATTTAATTCCGATGCAATTTCTGTGTTTCATCGTGAATAAGAAGGTCAGAGGGATACAGTTAACCTGAAGTGAAGCATCAGAATCCGAAACTAGTGTCACAGGAATGGTTCAAAACATAGACAGCAGGAAGAGTCAGTCTTCTTGTACCTAAGTCGCATTGTGCCTTTTGTATTTAATTCCGAAGCAATTTCTATGTTCCATCGTCAATAACAAGGTCCAAGAGATACAGTAAACCTGAAGTGAGGCATCGGAATCTATAACTAGTGTCACAGGAATGGTTCAAAACATAGTCAGTAAGAAGAGTCAGTCTTCTAGTACTTAAGTCGGCATTGTGCCTTTTGTATTTAATTCCGATGCAATTTCAGTGTTTCATCGTCAATAAGAAGATCCAAGGGATACAGTAAACCTGAAGTGATGCATCGGAATCTATAACTAGTGTCACATGAATGGTTCAAAACATGGACAGTAAGAAGAGTCAGTCTTCTTGTACTTAAGTCGGCATTGTGCCTTTTCTATTTTTCCGATGCAATTTTTGTTTTTCATCGTCAATAAGAAGGACCAAGGGATACAGTAAACCTGAAGTGAAGCATCGGAATCTACAACTAGTGTCACAGGAATGGTTCAAAACATAGACAGTAAGAAGAGTCAGTCTTCTTGTACTTAAGTCGGCATTGTGCCTTTTGTATTTAATTCTGATGCAATTTCTGTGTTTCATCGTCAATAAGAAGGTCCAAGGGAAACATTAAACCTGAAGTGAAGCATCGGAATCTATAACTAGTGTCACAGGAATGGTTCAAATAGACAGTGGGAAGAGTCAGTCTTCTTGTACTTAAGTCGGCATTGTGCCTTTTGTATTTAATTCCGATGCAATTTCTGTGTTTCATCGTCAATAACAAGGTCCAAGGGTTACAGTAAACCTCAAGTGAAGCATCGGAATCTATAACTAGTGTCACAGGAATGGTTCAAAACATAGACAGTAGGAAGAGTCAGTCATCTTGTACTTAATTCGGCATTGTGCCTTTTGTATTTAATTCCGATACAATTTCTATGTTTCTTCGTCAATAAGAAGGTCAGAGGGATACAATAAACCTGAAGTGAAGCATCGGAATCTATAACTGGTGTCACAGGAATTGTTCAAAACAAAGTCAGTAAGAAGAGTCAGTCTTCTTGACCTTAAGTCGGCATTGTACCTTTTGTATTTAATTCCAATGCAATTTGTGTGTTTCATCGTCAATAAGATGGTCCAAGGGATACAGTACACCTGGAGTGTAGCATCGGAATCTATAACTAGTGTCACAGGAATGGTTCAAAATATAGACAGTAAGAAGAGTCAGTCTTCATGTACTTAAGTCGGCATTTTGCCTTTTGTAATTATTTCCGATGCAATTTCTGTTTTTCATCGTCAATAAGAAGGTCCAACGGATACAGTAAACCTGAAGTGAAGCATCGGAATCTATAACTAGTGTCACAGGAATGGTTCAAAACATAGTGAGTAAGAAGAGACAGTCTTCATGTACTTAAGTCGGCATTGTGCTTTTTGTATTTAATTCCGATGCAATTTCTGTGTCTCATCGTCAATAAGAAGGTCCAAGGGATACCGTAAACCTGGAGTGAAGCATCGGAATCTATAACTAGTGTCACAGTAATGGTTCAAAACATAGACAGTAAGAAGAGTCAGTCTTCTTGTACTTAAGTCGGCATTGTGCCTTTTGTATTTAATTCCGATGCTATTTCTGTGATTCATCGTCAATAAGAATGTCCAAGGGATACATTAAACCTGTAGTGAAGCATCGGACTCTATAACTAATGTCACAGAAATGGTTCAAAACATAGACAGTAGGATGAGTCAGTCTTCTTGTACTTAAGTCGGCATTGTGCCTTTTGTATTTAATTCTGATGCAATTTCTGTGTTTCATCGTCAATAAGAAGGGGCAAGGGAAACAGTAAACCTGAAGTGAAGCATCTGAATCTATAACTAGTGTCACAGGAATGGTTCAAATAGACAGTGGGAAGAGTCAGTCTTCTTGTACTTAAGTCGGCATTGTGCCTTTTGTATTTAATTCCGATGCAATTTCTGTGTTTCATCGTCAATAACAAGGTCCAAGGGTTACAGTAAACCTCAAGTGAAGCATCGGAATCTATAACTAGTGTCACAGGAATGGTTCAAAACATAGACAGTAGGAAGAGTCAGTCATCTTGTACTTAATTCGGCATTGTGCCTTTTGCATTTAATTCCGATACAATTTCTATGTTTCTTCGTCAATAAGAAGGTCAGAGGGATACAATAAACCTGAAGTGAAGCATCGGAATCTATAACTAGTGTCACAGGAATTGTTCAAAACAAAGTCAGTAAGAAGAGTCAGTCTTCTTGACCTTAAGTCGGCATTGTACCTTTTGTATTTAATTCCAATGCAATTTGTGTGTTTCATCGTCAATAAGATGGTCCAAGGGATACAGTACACCTGGAGTGTAGCATCGGAATCTATAACTAGTGTCGCAGGAATGGTTCAAATCATAGACAGTAAGAAGAGTTAGTCTTCTTGTACTTAAGTCGGCATTGTGCCTTTTGTATTTAATTCCGATGCAATTTCTGTGTTTCATCGTCAATAAGAAGGTCCGAGGGATACAGCAAACCTCAAGTGAAGCATCGGAATCTATAACTAGTGTCACAGGAATGGTTCAAAACATAGTCAGTAGCGCGAGTCGGTCGTCATGTACTTCAGTCGGCATTGTGCCTTTTGTATTTAATTCCGATGCAATTTCTGTGTTTCATCGTCAATAAGAAAATCCAAGAGATACAGTAAACATGAAGTGAAGCATCGGAATCTATAACTAGTGTCACAGGAATGGTACAAAACATAGTCAGTAAGAAGAGTCAGTCTTCTTGTACTTAAGTCGGCATTGTGCCTTTTCTATTTAATTCCGATGCAGTTTCTGTGTTTCATCGTCAATAACAAGGTCCAAGGGAAACAGTAAACCTGGAGTGACGCATCGGAATCTATAACTAGTGTCGCAGGAATGGTCTAAAACATAGTCAGTAAGAAGAGTCAGTCTTCTTGTACTAAAGTCGACATTGTGCCTTTTCTATTTAATTCCGATGCAATTTCTGTGTTTCATCGTCTATAAGAAGGTCAGAGGGATACAATAAACCTCAGGTGAAGCATCGGAATCTTTAACTAGTGTCACAGGAGTGGTTCAAACCATAGTGAGTAAGAAGAGTCAGTCTTCTTGTACTTAAGTCCGCATTGTACATTTTGTATTTAATTCCGTTGCAATTTCTGTGTTTCGTCGTCAATAACAATGTCCAAGTGATACAGTAAACCTGGAGTGAAGCATCGGAATCTATAACTAGTGTCAATGGAATGGTTCAAAACATAGACAGTAAGAAGAGTCAGTCTTCTTGTACTTAAGTCGGCATTGTGCATTTTTTATCTAATTCCGATGCAATTTCTGTTTTTCATCGTCAATAAGAAGGTCAGAGGGATACAGTAAACATGAAGTGAAGCATCAGAAGCTATAGCTAGTGTCACAGGAATGGTTCTAAACATAGTCAATACGAAGAGTCAGTCTTCATGTCCTTAAGTCGGCATTGTGCCTTTTGTATTTGATTCCGATGCAATTTCTGTGTTTCATCGTCAATACGAAGGTCCAAGGCATACAGTAAACCTGGAGTGAAGCATCGGAATCTATAACTAGTGTCGCAGGAATGGTTCAAAACATAGACAGTAAGAAGAGTTAGTCTTCTTGTACTTAAGTCGGCATTCTGCCTTTTGTATTTAATTCCGGTGCAATTTCTGTGTTTCATCGTCAATAAGAAGGTCCGATGGATATAGTAAACCTCAAGTGAAGCATAGGAATCTATAACTAGTGTCACAGGAATGGTTCAAAACATAGTCAGTAGGTAGAGTCGGTCTTCATGTACTTAAGTCGGCATTGTGCCTTTTGTATTTAATTCCGATGCAATTTCTGTGTTTCATCGTCAATAAGAAGGTCCAAGGGATACAGTAAACCTGGAGTGTAGCATCGGATTCTGTAACTAGTGTCGCAGGAATGGTTCAAAACATAGTCAGTAAGAAGAGTCAGTCTTCTTGTACTTAAGTCGGCATTGTGCCTTTTCTATTTGATTCCGATGCAATTTCTGTGTTTCATCGTCAATAAATAGGTCCAAGGGAAACAGTAAACCTGGAGTGACGCATCGGAATCTATAACTAGTGTCGCAGGAATGGTCTAAACCATAGTCAGTAAGAAGAGTCAGTCTTCTTGTACTTAAGTCGACATTTTGCCTTTTCTATTTAATTCCGATGCAATTTCTGTGTTTCATCGTCTATCAGAAGGTCAGAGGGATACAATAAACCTCAGGTGAAGCATCGGAATCTTTAACTAGTGTCACAGGAATGGTTCAAACCATAGTGAGTAAGAAGAGTCAGTCTTCTTGTACTTAAGTCCGCATTGTACTTTTTGTATTTAATTCCGTTGCAATTTCTGTGTTTCGTCGTCAATAACAATGTCCAAGTGATACAGTAAACCTGGAGTGAAGCATCGGAATCTATAACTAGTGTCAATGGAATGGTTCAAAACATAGACAGTAAGAAGAGTCAGTCTTCTTGTACTTAAGTCGGCATTGTGCATTTTTTATCTAATTCCGATGCAATTTCTATTTTTCATCGTCAATAAGAAGGTCAGAGGGATACAGTAAACATGAAGTGAAGCATCAGAAGCTATAGCTAGTGTCACAGGAATGGTTCTAAACATAGTCAGTACGAAGAGTCAGTCTTCATGTCCTTAAGTCGGCATTGTGCCTTTTGTATTTGATTCCGATGCAATTTCTGTGTTTCATCGTCAATACGAAGGTCCAAGGCATACAGTAAACCTGGAGTGAAGCATCGGAATCTATAACTAGTGTCGCAGGAATGGTTCAAAACATAGACAGTAAGAAGAGTTAGTCTTCTTGTACTTAAGTCGGCATTCTGCCTTTTGTATTTAATTCCGGTGCAATTTCTGTGTTTCATCGTCAATAAGAAGGTCCGAGGGATATAGTAAACCTCAAGTGAAGCATAGGAATCTATAACTAGTGTCACAGGAATGGTTCAAAACATAGTCAGTAGGTAGAGTCGGTCTTCATGTACTTAAGTCGGCATTGTGCCTTTTGTATTTAATTCCGATGCAATTTCTGTGTTTCATCGTCAATAAGAAGGTCCAAGGGATACAGTAAACCTGGAGTGAAGCATCGGATTCTATAACTAGTGTCGCAGGAATGGTCTAAAACATAGACAGTAAGAAGAGTCAGTCTTCTTGTACTTAAGTCGACATTGTGCTTTTTCTATTTAATTCCCATTCAATTTCTGTGTTTCATCGTCTATAAGAAGGTCAGAGGGATACAATAAACCCCAGGTGAAGCATCGGAATCTATAACTAGTGTCACAGGAATGGTTCAAACCATTGTGTGTAAGAAGAGTCAGTCTTCTTGTACTTAAGTCGGCATTGTGCCTTTTGAATTTAATTCCGATGCAATTTCTGTGTTTAATCGTCAATAACAAGGTCCAAGGGATACAGTAAACCTGGAGTGAAGCTTCGGATTCTATAACTAGTGTCAATGGAATGGTTCAAAACATAGACAGTAAGAAGAGTCAGTCTTCTTGTACTTAATTCGGCATTTTGCCTTTTGTATTTAATTCCGATACAATTTCTGTGTTTCATCGTCAATAAGAAGGTCCAAGGGATACAGTAAACCTCAAGTGAAGCATTGGAATCTATAAGTAATGTCACAGGAATGGTTCAAAACATAGTCAGTCGGGAGAGTCGGTCTTCATGTTATTAAGTCGGCATTGTGCCTTTTGCATTTAATTCCGATGCAATTTCTGTGTTTCATCGTCAATAAGAAGATCCAAGGGATACAGTAAACCTGGAGTGAAGCATCGGAATCTATAACTAGTGTCACAGTAATGGTTCAAAACATAGACAGTAAGAAGAGTCAGTCTTCTTGTACTTAAGTCGGCATTGTGCCTTTTGTATTTAATTCCGATGCAATTTCTGTGATTCATCGTCAATAAGAATGTCAAAGGGATACAGTAAACCTGAAGTGAAGCATCGGACTCTATAACTAGTGTCACAGAAATGGTTCAAAATATAGACAGTAAGAAGAGTCAGTCTTCATGTACTTAAGTCGGCATTTTGCCTTTTGTAATTAACTCCGATGCAATTTCTGTTTTTCATCGTCAATAAGAAGGTCCAACGGATACAGTAAACCTGAAGTGAAGCATCGGAATCTATAACTAGTGTCACAGGAATGGTTCAAAACATAGTGAGTAAGAAGAGACAGTCTTCATGTACTTAAGTCGGCATTGTGCTTTTTGTATTTAATTCCGATGCAATTTCTGTGTCTCATCGTCAATAAGAAGGTCCAAGGGATACAGTAAACCTGGAGTGAAGCATCGGAATCTATAACTAGTGTCACAGTAATGGTTCAAAACATAGACAGTAAGAAGAGTCAGTCTTCTTGTACTTAAGTCGGCATTGTGCCTTTTGTATTTAATTCCGATGCTATTTCTGTGATTCATCGTCAATATGAATGTCCAAGGGATACATTAAACCTGTAGTGAAGCATCGGACTCTATAACTAGTGTCACAGAAATGGTACAAAACATAGACAGTAGGAAGAGTCAGTCTTCTTGTACTTAAGTCGGCATTGTGCCTTTTGTATTTAATTCTGATGCAATTTCTGTGTTTTATCGTCAATAAGAAGGGGCAAGGGAAACAGTAAACCTGAAGTGAAGCATCTGAATCTATAACTAGTGTCACAGGAATGGTTCAAATAGACAGTGGGAAGAGTCACTCTTCTTGTACTTAAGTCGGCATTGTGCCTTTTGTATTTAATTCCGATGCAATTTCTGTGTTTCATCGTCAATAACAAGGTCCAAGGGTTACAGTAAACCTCAAGTGAAGCATCGGAATCTATAACTAGTGTCACAGGAATGGTTCAAAACATAGACAGTAGGAAGAGTCAGTCATCTTGTACTTAATTCGGCATTGTGCCTTTTGTATTTAATTCCGATACAATTTCTATGTTTCTTAGTCAATAAGTAGGTCAGAGGGATACAATAAACCTGAAGTGAAGCATTGGAATCTATAACTAGTGTCACAGGAATTGTTCAAAACAAAGTCAGTAAGAAGAGTCAGTCTTCTTGAACTTAAGTCGGCATTGTACCTTTTGTATTTAATTCCAATGCAATTTGTGTGTTTCATCGTCAATTAGATGGTCCAAGGGATACAGTACACCTGGAGTGTAGCATCGGAATCTATAACTAGTGTCGCAGGAATGGTTCAAATCATAGACAGTAAGAAGAGTTAGTCTTCTTGTACTTAAGTCGGCATTGTGCCTTTTGTATTTAATTCCGATGCAATTTCTGTGTTTCATCGTCAATAAGAAGGTCCGAGGGATACAGCAAACCTCAAGTGAAGCATCGGAATCTATAACTAGTGTCACAGGAATGGTTCAAAACATAGTCAGTAGCGCGAGTCGGTCGTCATGTACTTCAGTCGGCATTGTGCCTTTTGTATTTAATTCCGATGCAATTTCTGTGTTTCATCGTCAATAAGAAGATCCAAGAGATACAGTAAACATGAAGTGAAGCATCGGAATCTATAACTAGTGTCACAGGAATGGTACAAAGCATAGTCAGTAAGAAGAGTCAGTCTTCTTGTACTTAAGTCGGCATTGTGCCTTTTCTATTTAATTCCGATGCAGTTTCTGTGTTTCATCGTCAATAACAAGGTCCAAGGGAAACAGTAAACCTGGAGTGACGCATCGGAATCTATAACTAGTGTCGCAGGAATGGTCTAAAACATAGTCAGTAAGAAGAGTCAGTCTTCTTGTACTAAAGTCGACATTGTGCCTTTTCTATTTAATTCCGATGCAAATTCTGTGTTTCATCGTCTATAAGAAGGTCAGAGGGATACAATAAACCTCAGGTGAAGCATCGGAATCTTTAACTAGTGTCACAGGAGTGGTTCAAACCATAGTGAGTAAGAAGAGTCAGTCTTCTTGTACTTAAGTCCGCATTGTACTTTTTGTATTTAATTCCGTTGCAATTTCTGTGTTTCGTCGTCAATAACAATGTCCAAGTGATACAGTAAACCTGGAGTGAAGCATCGGAATCTATAACTAGTGTCAATGGAATGGTTCAAAACATAGACAGTAAGAAGAGTCAGTCTTCTTGTACTTAAGTCGGCATTGTGCATTTTTTATCTAATTCCGATGCAATTTCTGTTTTTCGTCGTCAATAAGAAGGTCAGAGGGATACAGTAAACATGAAGTGAAGCATCAGAAGCTATAGCTAGTGGCACAGGAATGGTTCTAAACATAGTCAGTACGAAGAGTCAGTCTTCATGTCCTTAAGTCGGCATTGTGCCTTTTGTATTTGATTCCGATGCAATTTCTGTGTTTCATCGTCAATACGAAGGTCCAAGGCATACAGTAAACCTGGAGTGAAGCATCGGAATCTATAACTAGTGTCGCAGGAATGGTTCAAAACATAGACAGTAAGAAGAGTTAGTCTTCTTGTACTTAAGTCGGCATTCTGCCTTTTGTATTTAATTCCGGTGCAATTTCTGTGTTTCATCGTCAATAAGAAGGTCCGAGGGATATAGTAAACCTCAAGTGAAGCATAGGAATCTATAACTAGTGTCACAGGAATGGTTCAAAACATAGTCAGTAAGAAGAGTCAGTCTTCTTGTACTTAAGTCGGCATTGTGCCTTTTCTATTTAATTCCGATGCAATTTCTGTGTTTCATCGTCAATAACAAGGTCCAAGGGAAACAGTAAACCTGGAGTGACGCATCGGAATCTATAACTAGTGTCGCAGGAATGGTCTAAAACATAGTCAGTAAGAAGAGTCAGTCTTCTTGTACTTAAGTCGACATTTTGCCTTTTCTATTTAATTCCGATGCAATTTCTGTGTTTCATCGTCTATAAGAGGGTCAGAGGGATACAATAAACCTCAGGTGAAGCATCGGAATCTTTAACTAGTGTCACAGGAATGGTTCAAACCATAGTGAGTAAGAAGAGTCAGTCTTCTTGTACTTAAGTCCGCATTGTACTTTTTGTATTTAATTCCGTTGCAATTTCTGTGTTTCGTCGTCAATAACAATGTCCAAGTGATACAGTAAACCTGGAGTGAAGCATCGGAATCTATAACTAGTGTCAATGGAATGGTTCAAAACATAGACAGTAAGAAGAGTCAGTCTTCTTGTACTTAAGTCGGCATTGTGCATTTTTTATCTAATTCCGATGCAATTTCTGTTTTTCATCGTCAATAAGAAGGTCAGAGGGATACAGTAAACATGAAGTGAAGCATCAGAAGCTATAGCTAGTGGCACAGGAATGGTTCTAAACATAGTCAGTACGAAGAGTCAGTCTTCATGTCCTTAAGTCGGCATTGTGCCTTTTGTATTTGATTCCGATGCAATTTCTGTGTTTCATCGTCAATACGAAGGTCCAAGGCATACAGTAAACCTGGAGTGAAGCATCGGAATCTATAACTAGTGTCGCAGGAATGGTTCAAAACATAGACAGTAAGAAGAGTTAGTCTTCTTGTACTTAAGTCGGCATTCTGCCTTTTGTATTTAATTCCGGTGCAATTTCTGTGTTTCATCGTCAATAAGAAGGTCCGAGGGATATAGTAAACCTCAAGTGAAGCATAGGAATCTATAACTAGTGTCACAGGAATGGTTCAAAACATAGTCAGTAGGTAGAGTCGGTCTTCATGTACTTAAGTCGGCATTGTGCCTTTTGTATTTAATTCCGATGCAATTTCTGTGTTTCATCGTCAATAAGAAGGTCCAAGGGATACAGTAAACCTGGAGTGAAGCATCGGAATCTATAACTAGTGTCGCAGGAATGGTCTAAAACATAGACAGTAAGAAGAGTCAGTCTTCTTGTACTTAAGTCGACATTGTGCCTTTTCTATTTAATTCCGATTCAATTTCTGTGTTTCATCGTCTATAAGAAGGTCAGAGGGATACAATAAACCCCAGGTGAAGCATCGGAATCTATAACTAGTGTCACAGGAATGGTTCAAACCATTGTGTGTAAGAAGAGTCAGTCTTCTTGTACTTAAGTCGGCATTGTGCCTTTTGTATTTAATTCCGTTGCAATTTCTGTGTTTGATCGTCAATAACAATGTCCAAGGGATACAGTAAACCTGGAGTGGAGCATCGGAATCTATAACTAGTGTCGCAGGAATGGTTCAAAACATAGACAGTAAGAAGTCTTAGTCTTCTTGTACTTAATTCGGCATTTTGCCTTTTGTATTTAATTCCGATACAATTTCTGTGTTTCATCGTCAATAAGAAGGTCCAAGGGATACAGTAAACCTCAAGTGAAGCATTGGAATCTATAAGTAATGTCACAGGAATGGTTCAAAACATAGTCAGTCGGGAGAGTCGGTCTTCATGTTATTAAGTCGGCATTGTGCCTTTTGCATTTAATTCCGATGCAATTTCTGTGTTTCATCGTCAATAAGAAGATCCAAGGGATACAGTAAACCTGGAGTGAAGCATCGGAATCTATAACTAGTGTCACAGTAATGGTTCAAAACATAGACAGTAAGAAGAGTCAGTCTTCTTGTACTTAAGTCGGCATTGTGCCTTTTGTATTTAATTCCGATGCAATTTCTGTGATTCATCGTCAATAAGAATGTCAAAGGGATACAGTAAACCTGAAGTGAAGCATCGGACTCTATAACTAGTGTCACAGAAATGGTTCAAAACATAGACATTAGGATGAGTCAGTCTTCTTGTACTTAAGTCGGCATTGTGCCTTTTGTATTTAATCCCGATGCAATTTCTGTGTTTCATCGTCAATAACAAGGTCCAAGAGATACAGTAAACCTGAAATGAGGCATAGGAATCTATAACTAGTGTCACAGGAATGGTCCAAAACCTAGTCAGTAAGAAGAGTCAGTCTTCTTGTACTTAAGTCGGCATTGTGCCTTTTGTATTTAATTCCGATGCAATTTCTGTGTTTCATCGTCAATAAGAAGGTCCAAGAGATACAGTAAACATGGAGTGAAGCATCGGAATCTATAACTAGTGTCGCAGGAATGGTCCAAAACATAGACAGTAAGAAGAGTCAGTCTTCTTGTACCTAAGTCGACATTGAGCCTTTTCTATTTAATTCCGATGCAATTTCTGTGTTCCATCGTCAATAAGAAGGTCAGAGGGATACAATAAACCTGAAGTGAAGCATCGGAATCTATAACTAGTGTCACTGGAATAGTTCAAAAACAAAGGCAGTAAGAAGAGTCAGTCTTCTTGTACTTAAGTCGGCATTGTGCCTTTTGTAATTAATACCGATCCAATTTCTGTGTTTCATCGTCAATAAGATTGTTCAAGGGATACAGTAAACCAGGAGTGTAGCATCGGAATCTATAACTAGTGTCACAGGAATGGTTCAAAACATAGACAGTAAGAAGAGTCAGTCTTCATGTACTTAAGTCGGCATTTTGCCTTTTGTATTTAATTCCGATGCAATTTCTGTGTTTCATCGTCAATAAGAATGTCCAAGGGATACAGTAAACCTGAGGTGAAGCATCGGAATCTATAACTAGTGTCACAGGAATGCTTCAAACCATAGTCAGTAAGAAGAGTCAGTCTTCTTGTACTTAAGTCGGCATTGTGCCTTTTGAATTTAATTCCGATGCAGTTTCTGTGTTTAATCGTCAATAACAAGGTCCAAGGGATACAGTAAACCTGGAGTGAAGCTTCGGATTCTATAACTAGTGTCAATGGAATGGTTCAAAACATAGACAGTAAGAAGAGTCAGTCTTTTTGTACTTATGTCGTCATTGTGCCGTTTGTATTTAATTCCGATGCAATTTCTGTGTTTCATCGTCAATAAGAAGGTCAGAGGGGTACAGTAAACCTGAAGTGAAGCATCGGAATCTATAGCTAGTGTTACAGGAATGGTTCTAATGATAGGCAGTAAAAAGAGTCAGTCCTCTTCTACTTAAGTCTGCATCATGCCTTTTGTATTGAATTCCGATGCAATTTCTGTGTTTCATCGTCAATAAGAAGGTCAGAGGGATACAGTAAAACTGAAGTGAATCATCGGAATCTATAACTAGTGTCACACGAATGGTTCAAAATATAGTCAGTAAGAAGTGTCAGTCATTTTGAACTTAAGTCGGCATTGTGCCTTTTGTGTTTAATTCCGATGCAATTTCTGTGTTTCACCGTCAATAAGAAGGTCCAAGGGATACAGTAAACCTGAAGTGAAGCATCGGAATCTATAACTAGTGTCACAGGAATGGTTCAAAACATAGACAGTAAGAAGAGCCCGTCTTCTTGTACTTAAGTCGGCATTGTGCCTTTTGTATTTAATTCCGATGCAATTTCTGTGTTTCATCGTCAAGAAGAAGATCAGAGGGATACAGTAAACCTGAAGTGAAGCATCTGAATCTATAACTAGTGTCACAGGAATGGTTCAAATCATAGTCAGTAAAAAGAGTCAGTCTTCTGCTACTGAAGTCTGCATCGTGCCTTTTGTATTGAATTCCGATGCAATTTCTGTGTTTCATCGTCAATAAGATGGTCCAAGGGATACAGTAAACCTGAAGTGATTCATCGGAATCTATAACTAGTGTCACAGGAATAGTCCAAAACATAGTCACTATGAAGTGCCAGTCATTTTGAACTTAAGTCGGCATTTTGCCTTTTGTATTTAATTCCGATGCAATTTCTGTGTTTCATCGTCAATAAGAAGGTCAGAGGGATACAATAAACCTGAAGTGAAGCATCGGAATCTATAACTAGTGTCACAGTAATGGTTCAAAACATTGCCAGTTGGAAGAGTCAGTCTTCTTGTACTTAAGTCGGCATTGTGCCTTTTGTATTTAATTCCGATGCAATTTCTTCGTAAATAAGGAGGTCCAAGGGATACAGTAAACCTGAAGTGAAGCATCGGAATCTATAACTAGTGTCACAGGAATGGTTCAGAACAAAGACAGTAAGAAGTGTCAGTCTTCTTGTACTTAAGTTGGCATTGTGCCTTTTGTATTTAATTCCCATGCCATTTCTGGGTTTCATCATCAATAAGAAGATCAGAGGGATACAGTAAACCTGAAGTGAACCATCGGAATCTATAACTAGTGTCACAGGAATGGTTCAAAACATAGACAGTAAGAAGTGTCAGTCTTCTTGTACTTAAGTTGGCATTGTGCCTTTTGTATTTAATTCCCATGCAATTTCTGTGTTTCATCGTCAATAAGATAGTCCAAGGGATACAGTAAACCTGAAGTGAAGCATCGGAATCTATAACTAGTGTCACAGGAATGGTTCAAAACATAGTCAGTAAGAAGAGTCAGTCTTCTTGTACTTAAGTCGGCATTGTGCATTTTCTATTTAATTCCCATGCAATTTCTGTTTCATCGTCAATAAGAAGGTCCAAGGGATAAAGTAAACCTGGAGTGAAGCATCGGAATCTATAACTAGTGTCACAGGAATGGTTCAAAACATTGACAGTAAGAAAAGTCAGTCTTCTTGTACTTAAGTCGACATTGTGCCTTTTCTATTTAATTCCGATGCAATTTCTGTGTTTCATCGTCGATAAGAAGGTCCAAGGTATACAGTAAACCTGAAGTGAAGCATCGGAATCTACAACTGGTGTCACTGGAATGGTTTAAAACATAGTCAGTAAGAGTCAGTCTTCTTGTACTTATGTCGGCATTGTGCATTTTCTATTTAATTCCGATGCAATTTCTGTGTTTCATCGTCAATAAGAAGGTCCAAGGGATACAGTAAACCAGGAGTGTAACATCGAAATCTATAACTAGTGTCACAGGAATGGTTCAAAATATAGACAGTAAGAAGAGTCAGTCTTCATGTACTTAAGTCGGCATTTTGCCTTTTGTAATAAACTGCGATGCAATTGCTGTTTTTCATCGTCAATAAGAAGGTCCAAGTGATACACTAAACCTGAAGTGAACCATCGGAATCTATAACTAGTGTCACAGGAATGGTTCAAATCATAGTCAGTAAGAGGAGTCAGTCTTCATGTACTTAAGTCGGCATTGTGCCTTTTGTATTTAATTCCGAAGCAATTTCTGTGTCTCATCGTCAATAAGAAGCTCCAAGGGATACAGTAAACCTGGAGTGTAGCATCGGAATCTATAACTAGTGTCACAGGAATGGTTTAAAACATAGACAGTAAGAAGAGTCAGTCTTCATGTACTTAAGTCGGCATTTTGCCTTTTGTATTTAATTCCGATGCAATTTCTGTGTTTCATCGTCAATAAGAATGTCCAAGAGATACAGTAAACCTTAAGTGAAGCATCGGAATCTATAGCTAGTGTCTCAGGAATGGTTCTAAACATAGTCAGTACGAAGAGTCAGTCTTCATGTCCTTAAGTCAGAATTGTGCCTTTTGTATTTGATTCCGAAGCAATTTCTTTGTTTCATCGTCAATACGAAGGTCCAAGGGATACAGTAAACCTGGAGTGAAGCATCGGAATCTATAACTAGTGTCGCAGGAATGGTTCAAATCATAGACAGTAAGAAGAGTTAGTCTTCTTGTACTTAAGTCGGCATTGTGCCTTTTGTATTTAATTCCGATGCAATTTCTGTGTTTCATCGTCAATAAGAAGGTCCGAGGGATACAGCAAACCTCAAGTGAAGCATCGGAATCTATAACTAGTGTCACAGGAATGGTTCAAAACATAGTCAGTAGCACGAGTCGGTCGTCATGTACTTAAGTCGGCATTGTGCCTTTTGTATTTAATTCCGATGCAATTTCTGTGTTTCATCGTCAATAAGAAGATCCAAGAGATACAGTAAACCTGAAGTGAAGCATCGGAATCTATAACTAGTGTCACAGGAATGGTACAAAACATAGTCAGTAAGAAGAGTCAGTCTTCTTGTACTTAAGTCGGCATTGTGCCTTTTCTATTTAATTCCGATGCAATTTCTGTGTTTCATCGTCAATAACAAGGTCCAAGGGAAACAGTAAACCTGGAGTGAAGCATCGGAATCTATAACTAGTGTCGCAGGAATGGTCTAAAACATAGTCAGTAAGACAAGTCAGTCTTCTTGTACTTAAGTCGACATTGTGCCTTTTCTATTTAATTCCGATGCAATTTCTGTGTTTCATCGTCTATAAGAAGGTCAGAGGGATACAATAAACCTCAGGTGAAGCATCGGAATCTTTAACTAGTGTCACAGGAATGGTTCAAACCATAGTGAGTAAGAAGAGTCAGTCTTCTTGTACTTAAGTCCGCATTGTACTTTTTGTATTTAATTCCGTTGCAATTTCTGTGTTTCGTCGTCAATAACAATGTCCAAGTGATACAGTAAACCTGGAGTGAAGCATCGGAATCTATAACTAGTGTCAATGGAATGGTTCAAAACATATACAGTAAGAAGAGTCAGTCTTCTTGTACTTAAGTCGCATTGTGCATTTTTTATCTAATTCCGATGCAATTTCTGTTTTTCATCGTCAATAAGAAGGTCAGAGGGATACAGTAAACATGAAGTGAAACATCAGAAGCTATAGCTAGTGTCACAGGAATGGTTCTAAACATAGTCAGTACGAAGAGTCAGTCTTCATGTCCTTAAGTCGGCATTGTGCCTTTTGTATTTGATTCCGATGCAATTTCTGTGTTTCATCGTCAATACGAAGGTCCAAGGCATACAGTAAACCTGGAGTGAAGCATCGGAATCTATAACTAGTGTCGCAGGAATGGTTCAAAACATAGACAGTAAGAAGAGTTAGTCTTCTTGTACTTAAGTCGGCATTCTGCCTTTTGTATTTAATTCCGGTGCAATTTCTGTGTTTCATCGTCAATAAGAAGGTCCGAGGGATATAGTAAACCTCAAGTGAAGCATAGGAATCTATAACTAGTGTCACAGGAATGGTTCAAAACATAGTCAGTAGGTAGAGTCGGTCTTCATGTACTTAAGTCGGCATTGTGCCTTTTGTATTTAATTCCGATGCAATTTCTGTGTTTCATCGTCAATAAGAAGGTCCAAGGGATACAGTAAACCTGGAGTGAAGCATCGGAATCTATAACTAGTGTCGCAGGAATGGTCTAAAACATAGACAGTAAGAAGAGTCAGTCTTCTTGTACTTAAGTCGACATTGTGCCTTTTCTATTTAATTCCGATTCAATTTCTGTGTTTCATCATCTATAAGAAGGTCAGAGGGATACAATAAACCCCAGGTGAAGCATCGGAATCTATAACTAGTGTCACAGGAATGGTTCAAACCATTGTGAGTAAGAAGAGTCAGTCTTCTTGTACTTAAGTCGGCATTGTGCCTTTTGTATTTAATTCCGTTGCAATATCTGTGTTTCATCGTCAATAACAATGTCCAAGGGATACAGTAAACCTGGAGTGGAGCATCGGAATCTATAACTAGTGTCGCAGGAATGGTTCAAAACATAGACAGTAAGAAGTCTTAGTCTTCTTGTACTTAATTCGGCATTTTGCATTTTGTATTTAATTCCGATACAATTTCTGTGTTTCATCGTCAATAAGAAGGTCCAAGGGATACAGTAAACCTCAAGTGAAGCATTGGAATCTATAAGTAGTGTCACAGGAATGGTTCAAAACATAGTCAGTCGGGAGAGTCGGTCTTCATGTTATTAAGTCGGCATTGTGCCTTTTGCATTTAATTCCGATGCAATTTCTGTGTTTCATCGTCAATAAGAAGATCCAAGGGATACAGTAAACCTGGAGTGAAGCATCGGAATCTATAACTAGTGTCACAGTAATGGTTCAAAACATAGACAGTAAGAAGAGTCAGTCTTCTTGTACTTAAGTCGGCATTGTGCCTTTTCTATTTTATTCCGATGCAATTTCTGTGTTTCAGCGTCAATAAGAAGGACCAAGGTATAGAGTAAACCTGAAGTGAAGCATCGGAATCTATAACTAGTGTCACAGGAATGGTTCAAAACATAGTCAGTGAAAAGAGACAGTCTTCATGTACTTAAGTCGGCATTGTGCCTTTTGTATTTAATTCCGATGCAATTTCAGTGTCTCATCGTCAATAAGAAGGTCCAAGGGATACAGTAAACCTGGAGTCAAGCATCGGAATCTATAACTAGTGTCACAGTAATGGTTCAAAACATAGACAGTAAGAAGAGTCAGTCTTCTTGTACTTAAGTCGGCATTGTGCCTTTTGTATTTAATTCTGATGCAATTTCTGTGTTTCATCGTCAATAAGATGGTCCAAGGGAAACATTAAACCTGAAGTGAAGCATCGGAATCTATAACTAGTGTCACAGGAATGGTTCAAATAGACAGTGGGAAGAGTCAGTCTTCTTGTACTTAAGTCGGCTTTGTGCCTTTTGTATTTAATTCCGATGCAATTTCTGTGTTTCATCGTCAATAACAAGGTCCAAGGGTTACAGTAAACCTCAAGTGAAGCATCGGAATCTATAACTAGTGTCACAGGAATGGTTCAAAACATAGACAGTAGGAAGAGTCAGTCATCTTGTACTTAATTCGGCATTGTGCCTTTTGTATTTAATTCCGATACAATTTCTATGTTTCTTCGTCAATAAGAAGGTCAGAGGGATACAATAAACCTGAAGTGAAGCATCGGAATCTATAACTAGTGTCACAGGAATTGTTCAAAACAAAGTCAGTAAGAAGAGTCAGTCTTCTTGACCTTAAGTCGGCATTGTACCTTTTGTATTTAATTCCAATGCAATTTCTGTGTTTCATCGTCAATAAGATGGTCCAAGGGATACAGTACACCTGGAGTGTAGCATCGGAATCTATAACTAGTGTCACAGGAATGGTTCAAAATATAGACAGTAAGAAGAGTCAGTCTTCATGTACTTAAGACGGCATTTTGCCTTTTGTAATTAACTCCGATGCAATTTCTGTTTTTCATCGTCAATAAGAAGGTCCAACGGATACAGTAAACCTGAAGTGAAGCATCGGAATCTATAACTAGTGTCACAGGAATGGTTCAAAACATAGTGAGTAAGAAGAGACAGTCTTCATGTACTTAAGTCGGCATTGTGCTTTTTGTAATTAAATTCCGATGCAATTTCTGTGTCTCATCGTCAATAAGAAGGTCCAAGGGATACAGTAAACCTGGAGTGAAGCATCGGAATCTATAACTAGTGTCACAGTAATGGTTCAAAACATAGACAGTAAGAAGAGTCAGTCTTCTTGTACTTAAGTCGGCATTGTGCCTTTTGTATTTAATTCCGATGCTATTTCTGTGATTCATCGTCAATAAGAATGTCCAAGGGATACATTAAACCTGTAGTGAAGCATCGGACTCTATAACTAGTGTCACAGAAATGGTTCAAAACATAGACAGTAGGAAGAGTCAGTCTTCTTGTACTTAAGTCGGCATTGTGCCTTTTCTATTTTTCCGATGCAATTTTTGTTTTTCATCGTCAATAAGAAGGACCAAGGGATACAGTAAACCTGAAGTGAAGCATCGGAATCTACAACTAGTGTCACAGGAATGGTTCAAAACATAGACAGTAAGAAGAGTCAGTCTTCTTGTACTTAAGTCGGCATTGTGCCTTTTGTATTTAATTCTGATGCAATTTCTGTGTTTCATCGTCAATAAGAAGGTCCAAGGGAAACATTAAACCTGAAGTGAAGCATCGGAATCTATAACTAGTGTCACAGGAATGGTTCAAATAGACAGTGGGAAGAGTCAGTCTTCTTGTACTTAAGTCGGCATTGTGCCTTTTGTATTTAATTCCGATGCAATTTCTGTGTTTCATCGTCAATAACAAGGTCCAAGGGTTACAGTAAACCTCAAGTGAAGCATCGGAATCTGTAACTAGTGTCACAGGAATGGTTCAAAACATAGACAGTAGGAAGAGTCAGTCATCTTGTACTTAATTCGGCATTGTGCCTTTTGTATTTAATTCCGATACAATTTCTATGTTTCTTCGTCAATAAGAAGGTCAGAGGGATACAATAAACCTGAAGTGAAGCATCGGAATCTATAACTAGTGTCACAGGAATTGTTCAAAACAAAGTCAGTAAGAAGAGTCAGTCTTCTTGACCTTAAGTCGGCATTGTACCTTTTGTATTTAATTCCAATGCAATTTGTGTGTTTCATCGTCAATAAGATGGTCCAAGGGATACAGTACACCTGGAGTGTAGCATCGGAATCTATAACTAGTGTCACAGGAATGGTTCAAAATATAGACAGTAAGAAGAGTCAGTCTTCATGTACTTAAGTCGGCATTTTGCCTTTTGTAATTAACTCCGATGCAATTTCTGTTTTTCATCGTCAATAAGAAGGTCCAACGGATACAGTGAACCTGAAGTGAAGCATCGGAATCTATAACTAGTGTCACAGGAATGGTTCAAAACATAGTGAGTAAGAAGAGACAGTCTTCATGTACTTAAGTCGGCATTGTGCTTTTTGTATTTAATTCCGATGCAATTTCTGTGTCTCATCGTCAATACGAAGGTCCAAGGGATACAGTAAACCTGGAGTGAAGCATCGGAATCTATAACTAGTGTCACAGTAATGGTTCAAAACATAGACAGTAAGAAGAGTCAGTCTTCTTGTACTTAAGTCGGCATTGTGCCTTTTGTATTTAATTCCGATGCTATTTCTGTGATTCATCGTCAATAAGAATGTCCAAGGGATACATTAAACCTGTAGTGAAGCATCGGACTCTATAACTAGTGTCACAGAAATGGTTCAAAACATGGACAGTAGGAAGAGTCAGTCTTCTTGTACTTAAGTCGGCATTGTGCCTTTTGTATTTAATTCTGATGCAATTTCTGTGTTTCATCGTCAATAAGAAGGGGCAAGGGAAACAGTAAACCTGAAATGAAGCATCTGAATCTATAACTAGTGTCACAGGAATGGTTCAAATAGACAGTGGGAAGAGTCACTCTTCTTGTACTTAAGTCGGCATTGTGCCTTTTGTATTTAATTCCGATGCAATTTCTGTGTTTCATCGTCAATAACAAGGTCCAAGGGTTACAGTAAACCTCAAGTGAAGCATCGGAATCTATAACTAGTGTCACAGGAATGGTTCAAAACATAGACAGTAGGAAGAGTCAGTCATCTTGTACTTAATTCGGCATTGTGCCTTTTGTATTTAATTCCGATACAATTTCTATGTTTCTTCGTCAATAAGAAGGTCAGAGGGATACAATTAAGCTGAAGTGAAGCATCGGAATCTATAACTAGTGTCACAGGAATTGTTCAAAACAAAGTCAGTAAGAAGAGTCAGTCTTCTTGACCTTAAGTCGGCATTGTACTTTTTGTATTTAATTCCAATGCAATTTGTGTCTTTCATCGTCAATAAGATGGTCCAAGGGATACAGTACACCTGGAGTGTAGCATCGGAATCTATAACTACTGTCGCAGGAATGGTTCAAATCATAGACAGTAAGAAGAGTTAGTCTTCTTGTACTTAAGTCGGCATTGTGCCTTTTGTATTTAATTCCGATGCAATTTCTGTGTTTCATCGCCAATAAGAAGGTCCGAGGGATACAGTAAACCTCAAGTGAAGCATCGGAATCTATAACTAGTGTCACAGGAATGGTTCAAAACATAGTCAGTAGCGCAAGTCGGTCGTCATGTACTTAAGTCGGCATTGTGCCTTTTGTATTTAATTCCGATGCAATTTCTGTGTTTCATCGTCAATAAGAAGATCCAAGAGATACAGTAAACATGAAGTGAAGCATCGGAATCTATAACTAGTGTCACAGGAATGGTACAAAACATAGTCAGTAAGAAGAGTCAGTCTTCTTGTACTTAAGTCGGCATTGTGCCTTTTCTATTTACTTCCGATGCAATTTCTGTGTTTCATCGTCAATAACAAGGTCCAAGGGAAACAGTAAACCTGGAGTGACGCATCGGAATCTATAACTAGTGTCGCAGGAATGGTCTAAAACATAGTCAGTAAGAAGAGTCAGTCTTCTTGTACTTAAGTCGACATTGTGGCTTTTCTATTTAATTCCGATGCAATTTCTGTGTTTCATCGTCTATAAGAAGGTCAGAGGGATACAATAAACCTCAGGTGAAGCATCGGAATCTTTAACTAGTGTCACAGGAATGGTTCAAACCATAGTGAGTAAGAAGAGTCATTCTTCTTGTACTTAAGTCCGCATTGTACTTTTTGTATTTAATTCCGTTGCAATTTCTGTGTTTCGTCGTCAATAACAATGTCCAAGTGATACAGTAAACCTGGAGTGAAGCATCGGAATCTATGACTAGTGTCAATGGAATGGTTCAAAACATAGACAGTAAGAAGAGTCAGTCTTCTTGTACTTAAGTCGGCATTGTGCATTTTTTATCTAATTCCGATGCAATTTCTGTTTTTCATCGTCAATAAGAAGGTCAGAGGGATACAGTAAACATGAAGTGAAGCATCAGAAGCTATAGCTAGTGTCACAGGAATGGTTCTAAACATAGTCAGTACGAAGAGTCAGTCTTCATGCCCTTAAGTCGGCATTGTGCCTTTTGTATTTGATTCCGATGCAATTTCTGTGTTTCATCGTCAATACGAAGGTCCAAGGCATACAGTAAACCTGGAGTGAAGCATCGGAATCTATAACTAGTGTCGCAGGAATGGTTCAAAACATAGACAGTAAGAAGAGTTAGTCTTCTTGTACTTAAGTCGGCATTCTGCCTTTTGTATTTAATTCCGGTGCAATTTCTGTGTTTCATCGTCAATAAGAAGGTCCGAGGGATATAGTAAACCTCAAGTGAAGCATAGGAATCTATAACTAGTGTCACAGGAATGGTTCAAAACATAGTCAGTAGGTAGAGTCGGTCTTCATGTACTTAAGTCGGCATTGTGCCTTTTCTATTTAATTCCGATGCAATTTCTGTGTTTCATCGTCAATAACAAGGTCCAAGGGAAACAGTAAACCTGGTGTGACGCATCGGAATCTATAACTAGTGTCGCAGGAATGGTCTAAAACATAGTCAGTAAGAAGAGTCAGTCTTCTTGTACTTAAGTCGACATTGTGCCTTTTCTATTTAATTCCGATGCAATTTCTGTGTTTCATCGTCTATAAGAAGGTCAGAGGGATACAATAAACCTCAGGTGAAGCATCGGAATCTTTAACTAGTGTCACAGGAATGGTTCAAACCATAGTGAGTAAGAAGAGTCAGTCTTCTTGTACTTAAGTCCGCATTGTACTTTTTGTATTTAATTCCGTTGCAATTTCTGTGTTTCGTCGTCAATAACAATGTCCAAGTGATACAGTAAACCCGGAGTGAAGCATCGGAATCTATAACTAGTGTCAATGGAATGGTTCAAAACATAGACAGTAAGAAGAGTCAGTCTTCTTGTACTTAAGTCGGCATTGTGCATTTTTTATCTAATTCCGATGCAATTTCTGTTTTTCATCGTCAATAAGAAGGTCAGAGGGATACAGTAAACATGAAGTGAAGCATCAGAAGCTATAGCTAGTGTCACAGGAATGGTTCTAAACATAGTCAGTACGAAGAGTCAGTCTTCATGTCCTTAAGTCGGCATTGTGCCTTTTGTATTTGATTCCGGTGCAATTTCTGTGTTTCATCGTCAATAAGAAGGTCCGAGGGATATAGTAAACCTCAAGTGAAGCATAGGAATCTATAACTAGTGTCACAGGAATGGTTCAAAACATAGTCAGTAGGTAGAGTCGGTCTTCATGTACTTAAGTCGGCATTGTGCCTTTTGTATTTAATTCCGATGCAATTTCAGTGTTTCATCGTCAATAAGGAGGTCCAAGGGATACAGTAAACCTGGAGTGAAGCATCGGAATCTATAACTAGTGTCGCAGGAATGGTCTAAAACATAGACAGTAAGAAGAGTCAGTCATCTTGTACTTAAGTCGACATTGTGCCTTTTCTATTTAATTCCGATTCAATTTCTGTGTTTCATCGTCTATAAGAAGGTCAGAGGGATACAATAAACCCCAGGTGAAGCTTCGGAATCTATAACTAGTGTCACAGGAATGGTTCAAACCATTGTGAGTAAGAAGAGTCAGTCTTCTTGTACTTAAGTCGGCATTGTGCATTTTGTATTTAATTCCGTTGCAATTTCTGTGTTTCATCGTCAATAACAATGTCCAATGGATACAGTAAACCTGGAGTGGAGCATCGGAATCTATAACTAGTGTCGCAGGAATGGTTCAAAACATAGACAGTAAGAAGTCTTAGTCTTCTTGTACTTAATTCGGCATTTTGCCTTTTGTATTTAATTCCGATACAATTTCTGTGTTTCATCGTCAATAAGAAGGTCCAAGGGATACAGTAAACCTCAAGTGAAGCATTGGAATCTATAAGTAGTGTCACAGGAATGGTTCAAAACATAGTCAGTCGGGAGAGTCGGTCTTCATGTTAATAAGTCGGCATTGTGCCTTTTGCATTTAATTCCGATGCAATTTCTGTGTTTCATCGTCAATAAGAAGATCCAAGGGATACAGTAAACCTGGAGTGAAGCATCGGAATCTATAACTAGTGTCACAGTAATGGTTCAAAACATAGACAGTAAGAAGAGACAGTCTTCTTGTACTTAAGTCGGCATTGTGCCTTTTCTATTTTATTCCGATGCAATTTCTGTGTTTCAGCGTCAATAAGAAGGTCCAAGGTATACAGTAAACCTGAAGTGAAGCATCGGAATCTATAACTAGTGTCACAGGAATGGTTCAAAACATAGTCAGTGAAAAGAGACAGTCTTCATGTACTTAAGTCGGCATTGTGCATTTTGTATTTAATTCCGATGCAATTTCAGTGTCTCATCGTCAATAAGAAGGTCCAAGGGATACAGTAAACCTGGAGTCAAGCATCGGAATCTATAACTAGTGTCACAGTAATGGTTCAAAACATAGACAGTAAGAAGAGTCAGTCTTCTTGTACTTAAGTCGGCATTGTGCCTTTTGTATTTAATTCTGATGCAATTTCTGTGTTTCATCGTCAATAAGAAGGTCCAAGGGAAACATTAAACCTGAAGTGAAGCATCGGAATCTATAACTAGTGTCACAGGAATGGTTCAAATAGACAGTGGGAAGAGTCAGTCTTTTTGTACTTAAGTCGGCATTGTGCCTTTTGTATTTAATTCCGATGCAATTTCTGTGTTTCATCGTCAATAACAAGGTCCAAGGGTTACAGTAAACCTCAAGTGAAGCATCGGAATCTATACCTAGTGTCACAGGAATGGTTCAAAACATAGACAGTAGGAAGAGTAAGTTATCTTGTACTTAATTCGGCATTGTGCCTTTTGTATTTAATTCCGATACAATTTCTATGTTTCTTCGTCAATTAGAAGGTCAGAGGGATACAATAAACCTGAAGTGAAGCATCGGAATCTATAACTAGTGTCACAGGAATTGTTCAAAACAAAGTCAGTAAGAAGAGTCAGTCTTCTTGACCTTAAGTCGGCATTGTACCTTTTGTATTTAATTCCAATGCAATTTGTGTGTTTCATCGTCAATAAGATGGTCCAAGGGATACAGTACACCTGGAGTGTAGCATCGGAATCTATAACTAGTGTCACAGGAATGGTTCAAAATATAGACAGTAAGAAGAGTCAGTCTTCATGTACTTAAGTCGGCATTTTGCCTTTTGTAATTAACTCCGATGCAATTTCTGTTTTTCATCGTCAATAAGAAGGTCCAACGGATACAGTAAACCTGAAGTGAAGCATCGGAATCTATAACTAGTGTCACAGGAATGGTTCAAAACATAGTGAGTAAGAAGAGACAGTCTTCATGTACTTAAGTCGGCATTGTGCTTTTTGTATTTAATTCCGATGCAATTTCTGTGTCTCATCGTCAATAAGAAGGTCCAAGGGATACAGTAAACCTGGAGTGAAGCATCGGAATCTATAACTAGTGTCACAGTAATGGTTCAAATCATAGACAGTAAGAAGAGTCAGTCTTCTTGTACTTAAGTCGGCATTGTGCCTTTTGTATTTAATTCCGATGCTATTTCTGTGATTCATCGTCAATAAGAATGTCCAAGGGATACATTAAACCTGTAGTGAAGCATCGGACTCTATAACTAGTATCACAGAAATGGTCCAAAACATAGACAGTAGGAAGAGTCAGTCTTCTTGTACTTAAGTCGGCATTGTGCCTTTTGTATTTAATTCTGATGCAATTTCTGTGTTTCATCGTCAATAAGAAGGGGCAAGGGAAACAGTAAACCTGAAGTGAAGCATCTGAATCTATAACTAGTGTCACAGGAATGGTTCAAATAGACAGTGGGAAGAGTCACTCTTCTTGTACTTAAGTCGGCATTGTGCCTTTTGTATTTAATTCCGATGCAATTTCTGTGTTTCATCGTGAATAAGAAGGTCAGAGGGATACAGTTAACCTGAAGTGAAGCATCAGAATCCGAAACTAGTGTCACAGGAATGGTTCAAAACATAGACAGCAGGAAGAGTCAGTCTTCTTGTACCTAAGTCGCATTGTGCCTTTTGTATTTAATTCCGAAGCAATTTCTATGTTCCATCGTCAATAACAAGTACCAAGAGATACAGTAAACCTGAAGTGAGGCATCGGAATCTATAACTAGTGTCACAGGAATGGTTCAAAGCATAATCAGTAAGAAGAGTCAGTCTTCTAGTACTTAAGTCGGCATTGTGCCTTTTGTATTTAATTCCGATGCAATTTCTGTGTTTCATCGTCAATAAGAAGATCCAAGGGATACAGTAAACCTGAAGTGATGCATCGGAATCTATAACTAGTGTCACATGAATGGTTCAAAACATGGACAGTAAGAAGAGTCAGTCTTCTTGTACTTAAGTCGGCATTGTGCCTTTTCTATTTTTCCGATGCAATTTTTGTTTTTCGTCGTCAATAAGAAGGACCAAGGGATACAGTAAACCTGAAGTGTAGCATCGGAATCTACAACTAGTGTCACAGGAATGGTTCAAATCATAGTCAGTAAGAAGAGTCAGTCTTCTTCTACTTAAGTCGGCATTGTGCCTTTTTTTATTTAATTCCGATGCAATTTCTGTGTTTCATCGTCAATAAGAAGGTCCAAGGGATACAGTAAACCTCAAGTGAAGCATCGGAATCTATAACTAGTGTCACAGGAATGGTTCAAAACATAGACAGTAGGAAGAGTCAGTCTTCTTGTACTTAAGTCGGTATTGTGCCTTTTGTATTTAATTCTGATGCAATTTCTGTGTTCCATCGTCAATAAGAAGGGGCAAGGGAAACAGTAAACCTGAAGTGAAGCATCTGAATCTATAACTAGTGTCACAGGAATGGTTCAAATAGACAGTGGGAAGAGTCAGTCTTCTTGTACTTAAGTCGGCATTGTGCCTTTTGTATTTAATTCCGATGCAATTTCTGTGTTTCATCGTGAATAAGAAGGTCAGAGGGATACAGTTAACCTGAAGTGAAGCATCGGAATCCGAAACTAGTGTCACAGGAATGGTTCAAAACATAGACAGCAGAAAGAGTCAGTCTTCTTGTGCCTAAGTCGCATTGTGCCTTTTGTATTTAATTCCGATGCAATTTCTATGTTTCATCGTCAATAACAAGGTCCAAGAGATACAGTAAACCTGAAGTGAGGCATCGGAATCTATAACTAGAGTCACAGGAATGGTTCAAATCATTGTCAGTAAGAAGAGTCAGTCCTCTTGTACTAAGTCAGCATTGTGCCTTTTGTATTTAATTCCGACGCAATTTCTGTGTTTCATCGTCAATAAGAAGGCCCAAGGGATACAGTAAACCTGGAGTGAAGCATCGAAATCTATAACTAGTGCCACAGGAATGGTTCAAAACATATACAGTAGGAAGAGTAAGTCATCTTGTACTTAAGTCGTCATTGTGCCTTTTGTATTTAATTCCGATGCAATTTCTGTGTTTCATTGTCAATACGAAGGTCAGAGGTATACAGTAAACCTGAAGTGAAGCATCAGAATCCAAAACTAGTGTCACAGGAATGGTTCAAAACATAGACAGTAGGAAGAGTCAGTCTTCTTGTCCGTAAGTCGCCATTGTGCCTTTTGTATTTAATTCCGATGCAATTTCTGTGTTTCATCGTCAATAAGAAGGTCAAAGGTATACAGTAAACCTGAAGTGAAGCATCGGAATCTATAACTAGTGTCACTGGAATGGTTCAAAAATAGTCAGTAAGAAGAGTCAGTCTTCTTGTACTTAAGACGGCATTGTGCATTTTCTATTTACTTCCGATGCAATTTCTGTGTTTCACCGTCAATAAGAAGGTCCATGGGATACACTAAACCTGGAGTGAAGCATCGGAATCTATAACTAGTGTCACAGGAATAGTTCAATACATAGACAGTAAGAAGAGTCAGTCTTCTTGTACTTAAGTCGACATTGTGCCTTTTCTATTTAATTCCGATGCAATTTCTGTGTTTCATCGTCAATAAGAAGGTCAAAGGGATACAATAAACCTGAAGTGAAACATCGGAATCTATAACTAGTGTCAACGGAATGGTTAAAAACAAAGTCAGTAAGAAGAGTCAGCCTTCTTGTCCTTAAGTCGGCATTGTGCCTTTTGTATTTAATTCCAATGCAATTTGTGTGTTTCATCGTCAATAAGATGGTCCAAGGGATACAGTAAACCTGGAGTGTAGCATCGGAATCTATAACTAGTGTCACAGGAATGGTTCAAAATATAGACTGTAAGAACAGTCAGTCTTCATGTACTTAAGTCGGCATTTTGCCTTTTGTAATAAACTCCGATGCAATTTATGTTTTTCATCGCCAATAAGAAGGTCCAAGGGATACAGTAAACCTGAAGTGAAGCATCGGAATCTATAACTAGTGTCACACGAATGGTTCAAAACATAGTAAGTCGAGAGAGTCGGTCTTCATGTTATTAAGTCGGCATTGTGCCTTTTGTATTTAATTCCGATGCAATTTCTGTGTTTCATCGTCAATAAGAAGATCCAATTGATACAGTAAACCTGAAGTGAAGCATCGGAATCTATAACTAGTGTCACATGAATGGTTCAATACATGGACAGTAAGAAGAGTCAGTCTTCTTGGACTTAAGTCGGCATTGTGCCTTTTCTATTTAATTCCGATGCAATTTCTGTGTTTCATCGTCAATAAGAAGGGCCAAGGGAAACAGAAAACCTGAAGTGAAGCATCGGAATCTATAACTAGTTTCACGGGAATGTTTCAAATAGACAGTGGGAAGAGTCAGTCTTCTTGTCTTAAGTCGGCATTGTGCGTTTTGTATTTAATTCCGGTGCAATTTCTGTGTTTCATCGTCAATAAGAAGGTCAGAGTGATACAGTTAACCTGAAGTGAAGCATCGGAATCCGAAACTAGTGTCACAGGAATGGTTCAAAACATAGACAGTAGGAAGAGTCAGTCTTCTTGTACCTATGTCGCATTGTGGCTTTTGTATTTAATTCCGGTGCAATTTCTGTGTTTCATCGTCAATAACAAGGTCCAAGAGATACAGTAAACCTGAAGTGAGGCATCGGAATCCTTAACTAGTGTCACAGGAATGGTTCAAAACATAGTCAGTAACAAGAGTCAGTCTTCTTGTACTTAAGTCGACATTGTGCCTTTTGTATTTAATTCCGATTCAATTTCTGTGTTTCATCGTCAATAAGAATGTCCAAGGGATACAGCAAAACCTCAAGTGAAGCATCGGAATCTATAACTAGTGTCACACGAATGGTTCAAAACATAGTAAGTCGAGAGAGTCGGTCTTCATGTTATTAAGTCGGCATTGTGCCTTTTGTATTTAATTCCGATGCAATTTCTGTGTTTCATCGTCAATAAGAAGATCCAATTGATACAGTAAACCTGAAGTGAAGAATCGGAATCTATAACTAGTGTCACATGAATGGTTCAAAACATGGACAGTAAGAAGAGTCAGTCTTCTTGTACTTAAGGCGGCATTGTGTCTTTTCTATTTAATTCCGATGCAATTTCTGTGTTTCATCGTCAATAAGAAGGTCCATGGGATACAGTAAACCTGAAGTGAAGCATCGGAATCTATAACTAGTGTCACAGGAATGGTTCAAAATACAGACAGTAAGAAGAGTCAGTCTTCATGTACTTAAGTCGGCATTTTGCCTTTTGTAATAAACTCCGATGCAATTTCTGTTTTTCATTGTCAATAAGAAGGTACAAGGCATACAGTAAACCTGAAGTGAAGCATCGGAATCTATAACTAGTGGCACAGGAATGGTTCAAAACATAGTCAGTAAGAAGAGACAGTCTTCATGTACTTAAGTCGGAATTGTGCCTTTTGTATTTAATTCCGATGCAATTTCTGTGTCTCATCGTCAATAAGAAGGTCCAAGGGATACAGTAAACCTGGAGTAAAGCATCGGAATCTATAACTTGTGCACAGTAATGGTTCAAAACATAGACAGTAAGAAGAGTTAGTCTTCTTGTACTTAAGTCGGCATTGTGCCTTTTGTATTTAATTACGATGCAATTTCTGTGATTCACGGTCAATAAGAATGTCCAAGCGATACAGTAAACCTGAAGTGAAGCATCGGACTCTATAACTAGTGTCACAGAAATGGTTCAAAACATAGACAGTAGGAAGAGTCAGCCTTCTTGTACATAAGTCGGCATTGTGCCTTTTGTATTTAATTCCGATGCAATTTCTGTGTTTCATCGTCAATAAGAAGGTCCAAGGGAAACAGTAAACCTGAAGTGAAGCATCGGAATCTATAACTAGTGTCACAGGAATGGTTCAAATAGACAGTGGGAAGAGTCAGTCTTCTTGTACATAAGTCGGCATTGTGCTTTTTGAATTTAATTCCGATGCAATTTCTGTGTTTCTTCGTCAATAAGAAGGTCAGAGGGATACAGTTAACCTGAAGTGAAGTATCGGAATCCGAAACTAGTGTCACAGGAATTTTTCAAAACATAGACAGTAAGAAGAGTCAGTCTTCATGTACTTAAGTCGGCATTTTGCCTTTTGTAATAAACTCCGATGCAATTTATGTTTTTCATCGTCAATAAGAAGGTCCAAGGGATACAGTAAACCTGGAGTAAAGCATCGGAATCTATAACTAGTGTCACAGGAATGGTTCAAAACATAGACAGTAAGAAGTGTCAGTCTTCGTGTACTTATGTCGGCATTTTGCCTTTTGTATTTAATTCCGATGCAATTTCTGTGATTCATCGTCAATAAGAATGTCCAAGGGAAACAGTAAACCTGAGGTGAAGCATCGGAATCTATGACTAGTGTCACAGGAATGGTTCAAACCATAGTCAGTAAGAAGAGTCATTCTTCTTGTACTTAAGTCGGCATTGTGCCTTTTGTATTTAATTCCGATGCAATTTCTGTGTTTCATCGTCAATAACAAGGTCCAAAGGGATACAGTAAACCTGGAGTGAAGCATCGGAATCTATAACTAGTGTCAATGGAATGGTTCAAAACATAGACAGTAAGAACAGTCAGTCTTCTTGTACTTAAGTCGGCATTGTGCCTTTTGAATCTAATTTCGATGCAATTTCTGTGTTTCATCGTCAATAAGAAGGTAAGAGGGATACAGTAAACCTGAAGTGAAGCATCGGAATCTATAGCTAGTGTCACAGGAATGGTTCTAAACATAGTCAGTACGAAGAGTTAGTCTTCATGTCCTTAAGTTGGCATTGTGCGTTTTGTATTTGATTCCGATACAATTTCTGTGTTTAATCGTCAATAAGAAGGTCCTAGGGATACAGTAAACCTGGAGTGAAGCATCTGAATCTATAACTAGAGTCGCAGGAATGGTTCAAAAATAGTCAGTAAGAAGATTTAGTCTTCTTGTACATAAGTCGGCATTGTGCCTTTTGTATTTAATTACGATGCAATTTCTGTGTTTCATCGTCAATAAGAAGGTCCAAGGGATACAGTAAACCTCAAGTGAAGCATCGGAATCTATAACTACTGTCACAGGAATGGTTCAAACATAGTCAGTAGGGAGAGTCGGTCTTCATGTACTTAAGTCGGCATTGTGGATTTGTATTTAATTCCGACGCAATTTCTGTGTTTCATCGTCAATAAGAAGATCCAAGGGATACAGTACACCTGAAGTGAAGCATCGGAATCTATAACTAGTGTCACATGAATGGTTCAAAACATAGACAGTAGGAAGAGTCAGTCTTCTTGTACTTAAGTGGGCATTGTGCCTTTTGTATTTCATTCCGATGCAATTTCTGTGTTTCATCGTCAATAAGAAGGTCCAAGGGATACAGTAAACCTGGAGTGAAGCATCGGAATCTATAACTAGTGTCGCAGGAATGGTCCAAAAAATAGACAGTAAGAAGAGTCAGTCTTCTTGTACTTAAGCCGACATTGTGCCTTTTCTATTCAATTCCGATGCAATTTCTGTGTTTCATCGTCAATAAGAAGGTCAGAGGGATACAATAAACCTGAAGTGAAGCATCGGAATCTATAACTAGTGTCACAGGAAAGGTTCAAAACAAAGTCAGTAAGAAGAGTCAGCCTTCTTGTCCTTAAGTCGGCATTGTGCCTTTTGTAATTAATTCCCATCCAATTTCTGTGTTTCATCGTCAGTAAGAAGGTCCAAGGGATACAGTAAACCTGGAGTGTAGCATCGGAAACTATAAGTAGTGTCACAGGAATGGTTCAAAACATAGACAGTAAAAAGAGTCAGTCTTCGTGTACTTAAGTCGGCATTTTGCCTTTTGTATTTAATTCCGATGCAATATCTGTGTTTCATCGTCAATAAGAATGTCCAAGGGATACAGTAAACCTGAGGTGAAGCATCGGAATCTATAGCTAGTGTCACAGGAATGGTTCAAACCATAGTCAGTAAGAAGAGTCAGTCTTCTTGTACTTAAGTCGGCATTGTGCCTTTTGTATTTAATTCCGATGCAATTTCTGTGTTTCATCGTCAATAAGATGGTCCAAGGGATGCAGTAAACCTGGAGTGAGGCATCGGAATCTATAACTAGTGTCAATGGAATATTTCAAAACATAGACAGTAAGAAGAGCCAGTCTTCCTGTACATAAGTCGGCATTGTGCCTTTTGTATCTAATTCCGATGCAATTTCTGTGTTTCATTGTCAATAGGAAAGTCAGAGGGTTACAGTAAACCTGAAGTGAAGCATCGGAATCTATAGCTAGTGTCACAGGAATGGTTCCAAACATAGTCAGTACGAAGAGTCAGTCTTCATGTCCTTAAGTCGGCATTGTGCATTTTGTACCTGATTCCGATGCAATTTCTGCGTTTCATCGTCAATAAGTAGGTCCAAAGGATACAGTAAACCTGGAGTGAAGCATCGGAATCTATAATTAGTGTCGCAGGAATGATTCAAAACATAGACAGTAAGAAGAGTTAGTCTTCTTGTACTTAATTCGGTATTGTGCCTTTTGTATTTAATTTCGATACAATTTCTGTGTTTCATCGTCAATATGAAGGTCCAAGGGATACAGTAAACCTGAAGTGAGCATCGGAAACTGTAACTAGTGTCACAGGAATGGTTCAAAACATAGTCAGTAGGGAGAGTCGGTCTTCATGTTATTAAGTCGGCATTATGCCTTTTGTATTTAATTCCAATGCAATTTCTGTGTTTCATCGTCAATAAGAAGATCCAAGGGATAAAGTAAACCTAAAGTGAAGCATCGGAATCCATAACTAGTGTCACATGAATGGTTCAAAACATAGACAGTAGGAAGAGGCAGTCTTCTTGTACTTAAGTCGGCATTGTGCCTTTTGTATTTAATTCCGATGCAATTTCTGTGTTTCATCGTCAATAAGAAGGTCCAAGGGATACAGTAAACCTGAAGTGAAGCATCGGAATCTATAGCTAGTGTCACAGGAATAAATCAATACAAAGTCAGACAGAAGAGTCAGTCTTCTTGTCCTGATGTCGGCATTGTGCCTTTTGTATTTAATTCCGATGCAATTTCTGTGTTTCATCGTTAATAAGAAGGTCCAAGGGATACAGTAAACCTGGAGTGTAGCATCGGAATCTATAAGTAGTGTCACAGGAATGGTTCAAAACATAGACAGTAAGAAGAGTCAGTCTTCGTATACTTAAGTCGGCATCTTGCCTTTTGTATTTAATTCCGATGCAATTACTGTGTTTCATCGTCAACAAGAAGGTCCAAGGGATACAGTAAACCTGAAGTGAATCATCGGAATCTATAACTAGTGTTACAGGAATGGTTCAAAACATAGTCAGTAAGAAGAGTCAGTCTTCTTGTACTTATGTCGGCATTGTGCCTTTTCTATTTAATTCCGATGAAATTTCTGTGTTTCACCGTCAATAACAAGGTCCATGGGATACAGTAAACCTGAAGTGAGCATCGGAATCTATAACTAGTGTCACAGGAATGGTTCAAAACTTAGTCAGTAAGAAGAGTCAGTCTTTTTATACTTAAGTCGTCATTGTGCCTTTTGTGTTTAATTGCGATGCAATTTCTGTGTTTCATCGTCAATAAGAAGGTCCAAGGCATACGGTAAACCTGAAGTGAAGCATCAGAATCTATAACTAGTGTCACAGGAATGGTTCAAAACATTTACAGTAGGAAGAGACAGTCTTCTTGTACTTAAGTCGGTATTGTGCCTTTTGTATTTAATTCCGATGCAATTTCTGTGTTTCATCGTCAATAAGTAAGTCCAAGGGATACAGTAAACCTGAAGTGAAGCATCGGAATCTATAACTAGTGTCTCAGGAATGGTTCAAAGCATAGACAGTAAGAAAAGTCGGTCGTCTTGTACTTAAGTCGGCATTGTGCCTTTTGTATTTAATTCCGATGCTATTTCTGTGTTTCATCGTCAATAATATGGTCAGAGGGATACAGTAAACCTGAAGTGAGCATCGGAATCTATAACTAGTGTCACAGGAATGGTTCAAAACATAGACACTAAGAAGAGTCAGTTTTCTTGTACTTAAGTCGGCATTGTGCGTTTTGTATTTAATTCCGATGCAATTTCTGTGTTTCATCGTCAATAAGAAGATCAGAGGGATACAGTAAACCTGAAGTGAGGCATCGGAATCTATAACTAGGGTCACAGGAATGGTTCAAAACATTTACAGTAGGAACAGTCAGTCTTCTTGTACTTAAGTCGGCATTGTGCCCTTTGTATTTAATTCCGATGCAATTTCTGTGTTTCATCGTCAATAAGAAGGTCCAAGGGATACAGTGCACCTGAAGTGAAGCATCGGAATCTATAACTAGTGTCATAGGAATGGTTCAAAACATAGACAGTAAGAAGAGTCAGTCTTCTTGTACTTAAGTCGGTATTGTGGCTTTTGTATTTAATTCCGATGCAATTTCTGTGTTTCATCGTCAATAAGAAGGTCCAAGGGATACAGTAGACCTGAAGTGAAGCATCGGAATCTATAACTAGTGTCACAGGAATGGTTCAAAACATAGTCAGTAAGAAGAGTCAGTCTTTTTGTACTTAAGTCGGCATTGTGCCTTTTGTATTTAATTCCGATGCAATTTCTGTGTTTCATCGTCAATAAGAAGGTCCGAGGGATACAGGAGACCTGAAGTGAAGCATCGGAATCTATAACTAGTGTCACAGGAATGGTCTTAAACATAGACAGTAAGAAGAGTCAGTCTTCTTGTACTTAAGTCGGCATTGTGCCTTTTGTATTTAATTCCGATGCAATTTCTGTGTTTCATCGTCAATAAGAAGGTCCAAGGGATAGAGTAGACCCAAATTGAAGCATCGGTATCTATAACTAGTGTCACAGGAATGGTTCAAAACATAGACAGTAAGAAGGGTCAGTCTTCTTGTACTTAAGTCGGCATTGTGCATTTTGTATTTAATTCCCATGCAATTTCTGTGTTTCATCGTCAATAAGAAGGTCCAAGGGATACAGTAAACCTGGAGTGAGGCATCGGAATCTATAACTGGTGTCACAAGGATGGTTTAAAACATAGTCAGTAAGAAGAGTCAGTCTTCTTGTAGTTAAATCGGCATTGTGCCTTTTGTATTTAATTCCGATGCAATTTCTGTGTTTCATCGTCAATAAGAAGGTCAGAGGGATACTGTAAACCTGAAGTGAAGCATCGGAATCTATAACTAATGTTACAGGAATGGTCAAAACATAGACAGTAGGAAGAGTCAGTCTTTTTGTACTTAAGTCGGCATTGTGCCTTTGGTATTTAATTCCGATGCAATTTCTTTGTTTCATCCGCAATAAGGTCAGAGGGATACAGTAAACCTGAAGTGAAGCATCGGAATCTATAACTAGTGTCACAGGAACGGTTCAAAACATAGACAGTGAGAAGAGTCAGTCTTCTTGTACTTAAGTCGACATTGTGCCTTATCTATTTAATTCCAATGCAATTTCTGTGTTTCATCGTCGATAACAAGGTCCAAGGGATACAGTAAACCTGGAGTGAAGCATCGGAATCTATAACTAGTGTCAATGGAATGGTTCAAAACATAGACAGTAAGAAGAGTCAGTCTTCTTGTACTTTAGTCGGCATTGTGCCTTTTGTATTTAATTCCGATGCAATTTCTGTGTTTCATCGTCAATAAGAAGATCAGAGGGATACAGTAAACCTGAAGTGAAGCATCGGAATCTATAACTAGTGTCACAGGAATGGTTCAAAACTAAGCCAGTAAGAAGAGTCAGTCTTCTTGTCCTTAAGTCGGCATCTTGCCTTTTGTATTTGATTGCGATGCTATTTCTGTGTTTCATCGTCAATAAGAAGGTCCAAGGGATACAGTAAACCTGAAGTGAATCATCGGAATCTATAACTAGTGTAAATGGAATGGTTCAAAACATAGTCAGTAAGAAGAGTCAGTCTTCTTGTACTTATGTCGGCATTGTGTCTTTTCTATTTAATTCCGATGCAATTTCTGTGTTTCATCGTCAATAAGAAGATCAGAGGGATACAGTAAACCTGAAGTGAAGCAATGGAATCTATAACTAGTGTCACAGGAATGGTTCAAAACATTGAGAGTAGGAAGAGTCAGTCTTCTTGTACTTAAGTCGGTATTGTGCCTTTTGTATGTAATTCCGATGCAATTTTTGTGTTTCATCGTCAATAAGAAGGTCCAAGGGATTCAGTAAACCTGGAGTGAAGCATCGGAATCTAAAACTAGTGTCACAGGAACGGTTCAAAACATAGACAGTGAGAAGAGTCAGTCTTCTTGTACTTAAGTCGACATTGTGCCTTATCTATTTAATTCCAATGCAATTTCTGTGTATCATCGTCAATAAGAAGGTCAGAGGGATACAATAAACCTGAAGTGAAGCATCGGAATCTATAACTAGAGTCACAGGAGTGGTTCAAAACAAAGTCAGTAAGAAGAGTCAGTCTTCTTGTACTTAAGTGGGCATTGTGCCTTTATATTTAATTCCGATGCAATTTCTGTGTTTCATCGTCAATAACAAGGTCCAAGGGATACAGTAAACCTGGAGTGAAGCATCGGAATCTATAACTAGTGTCAATGGAATGGTTCAAAACATAGACAGTAAGAAGAGTCAGTCTTCTTGTACTTTAGTCGGCATTGTGCCTTTTGTATTTAATTCCGTTGCAATTTCTGTGTTTCATCGTCAATAAGAAGACCAGAGGGATACAGTAAACCTGAAGTGAAGCATCGGAATCTATAACTAGTGCAACAGGAATGGTTCAAAACATAGTCAGTAAGAAGAGTCAGTCTTCTTGTACTTATGTCGGCATTGTGTCTTTTCTATTTAATTCCGATGCAGTTTCTGTGTTTCATCGTCAATAACAATGTCCAAGGGATACAGTAAACCTGAAGTGAATCATCGGAATCTATAACTAGTGTAGCAGGAATGGTTCAAAACATAGTCAGTAAGAAGAGTCAGTCTTCTTGTACTTATGTCGGCATTGTGTCTTTTCTATTTAATTCCGATGCAGTTTCTGTGTTTCATCGTCAATAACAAGGTCCAAGGGATACAGTAAACCTGGAGTGAAGCATCGAAATCTATAACTAGTGTCAATGGAATGGTTCAAGTCATAGACAGTAAGAAGAGTCAGTCTTCTTGTACTTAGGCCGGCATTGTGCCTTTTGTGTTTAATTCCGATGCAATTTCTGTGTTTCATCGTCAATAAGAAGGTCCAAGGGAAACAGTAAACCTCAAGTGAAGCATCGGAATCTATAACTAGTGTCACAGGAATGGTTCAAAACATAGACAGTAGGAGGAGTCAGTCTTCTTGTACTTAAGTCGGCATTGTGCCTTTTGTATTTAATTCCGATGCAATTTCTGTGTTTCATCGTCATTAAGAAGGTGCAAGGGATACAGTAAACCTGAAGTGAAGCATCGGGAGCTATAACTAGTGTCACAGGAATGGTTCAAAACATAGACACTAAGAAGAGTCAGTCTTCTTGTACTTAAGTCGGCATTGTGCGTTTTGTATTTATTTCCGATGCAATTTCTGTGTTCCATCGTCAACAAGAAAATCAGAGGGTTACAGTAAACCTGAAGTGAAGCATCGGAACCTATAACTAATGTCACAGGAATGTTCCAAAACATTTACAGTAGGAAGAGTCAGTCTTCTTGTACTTAAGTCGGCATTGTGCCTATTCTATTTAATTCCGATGCAATTTCTGTGTTTCATCGTCAATAAGAAGATCCAAGGGATACAGTAAACCTGAAGTGAAGCATCGGAATCTGTAACTAGTGTCACAGGAATGGTTCAAATCATAGTCAGTAAGAAGAGTCAGTCTTCTTGTACTTAAGTCGGCATTGTGCCTTTTGTATTTAATTCCGATGCAATTTCTGTGTTTCATCGTCAATAAGAAGGTCCGGGGGATACAGTAAACCTGGAGTGAAGCATCGGAATCCATAACTAGTGTCACAGGAATGGTTTTAAACATAGACTGTATGAAGAGTCAGTCTTCTTGTACTTAAGTCGGCTTTGTGCCTTTTGTATTTAATTCCGATGCAATTTCCGTGTTTCATCGTCAATAAGAAGGTCCATGGATACAGTAAACCTGGAGTGAAGCATCGTATTCTATAACTAGTGTCACAGGAACGGTTCAAAACATAGACAGTGAGAAGAGTCAGTCTTCTTGTACCTACGTCGCATTGTGCCTATTGTATTTAGTTCCGATGCAACTTCTGTGTTTCATCGTCAATAAGAAGGGCAGAGGGATACAGTTAACCTTAAGTGAATCATCGGAATCCAAAACTAGTGTCACAGGAATGGTTCAAAACATAGACAGTAGGAAGAGTCAGTCTTCTTGTACTTAAGTCGCATTGCGCCTTTTGTATTTAATTCCGATGCAATTTCTGTGTTTCATCGTCAATAAGAAGGTCCAAGGTATACAATAAACCTGAAGTGAAGCATCGGAATCTATAACTAGTGTCACAGGAATCGTTCAGAACATAGTCAGTAAGAAGAGTCAGTCTTCTTGTACTCAAGTCAACATTGTGCCTTTTCTATTTATTCCAATGCAATTTCTGTGTTTCATCGTCAATAAGAAGGTCCAAGGGATACAGTAAACCTGGAGTGAAGCATCGGAATCTATAACTAGTGTCACAGGAACGGTTCAAAACATAGACAGTGAGAAGAGTCAGTCTTCTTGTACTTAAGTCGACATTGTGCTTTTTCTATTTAATTCCTATGCATTTCTGTGTTTCATCGTCAATAAGACGGTCAGAGGGATACAATAAACCTGAAGTGAAGCATCGGAATCTATAACTAGTGTCACAGGAATCGTTCAGAACATAGTCAGTAAGAAGGGTCAGTCTTCTTGTACTTAAGTCGACATTGTGCCTTTTCTATTTATTCCGATGCAATTTCTGTGTTTCATCGTCAATAAGAAGGTCCAAGGGATACAGTAAACCTGGAGTGAAGCATCGGAATCTATAACTAGTGTCACAGGAACGGTTCAAAACATAGACATTAAGAGGAGTCAGTCTTCTTGTACTTAAGTCGGCATTGTGCCTTTTGTATTTAATTCCGATGCAATTTCTGTGTTTCATCGTCAATAAGAAGGTCAGAGGGATACCGTAAACCTGAAGTGAAGCATCGGAATCTATAGCTAGTGTCACAGGAATGGATCGAAACATAGTCAGTAAGAAGAGTCAGTCTTCTCGTCCTTAAGTCGGCATTGTGCCTTTTGTATTGAATTCCGATGCAATTTCTGTGTTTCATCGTCAATAAGAAGGTCCAAGGGATACAGTAATCCTTATGTGAAGCATCGGAATCTATAACTAGTGTCATAGGAATGGTTCAAAAGATAGACCGTTAGAAGAGTCAGTCGTCTTGTACTTAAGTCGGCATTGTGCCTTTTGTATGAAAGTCCGATGCAATTTCTGTGATTCATCGTCAATAAGAAGATCAGAGGGATACAGTAAACCTGAAGTGAAGCAATGGAATCTATACCTAGTGTCACAGGAATGGTTCAAAACATTGAGAGTAGAAAGAGTCAGTCTTCTTGTACTTAAGTCGGCATTGTGCGTTTTGTATTTATTTCCGATGCAATTTCTGTGTTTCATCGTCAACAAGAAAATCAGAGGGTTACAGTAAACCTGAAGTGAAGCATCGGAACCTATAACTAATGTCACAGGAATGTTCCAAAACATTTACAGTAGGAAGAGTCAGTCTTCTTGTACTTAAGTCGGCATTGTGCCTATTCTATTTAATTCCGATGCAATTTCTGTGTTTCATCGTCAATAAGAAGATCCAAGGGATACAGTAAACCTGAAGTGAAGCATCGGAATCTGTAACTAGTGTCACAGGAATGGTTCAAATCATAGTCAGTAAGAAGAGTCAGTCTTCTTGTACTTAAGTCGGCATTGTGCCTTTTGTATTTAATTCCGATGCAATTTCCGTGTTTCATCGTCAATAAGAAGGTCAGAGGGATACCGTAAACCTGAAGTGAAGCATCGGAATCTATAGCTAGTGTCACAGGAATGGATCGAAACATAGTCAGTAAGAAGAGTCAGTCTTCTCGTCCTTAAGTCGGCATTGTGCCTTTTGTATTGAATTCCGATGCAATTTCTGTGTTTCATCGTCAATAAGAAGGTCCAAGGGATATAGTAATCCTTATGTGAAGCATCGGAATCTATAACTAGTGTCATAGGAATGGTTCAAAAGATAGACCGTTAGAAGAGTCAGTCGTCTTGTACTTAAGTCGGCATTGTGCCTTTTGTATGAAAGTCCGATGCAATTTCTGTGATTCATCGTCAATAAGAAGATCAGAGGGATACAGTAAACCTGAAGTGAAGCAATGGAATCTATACCTAGTGTCACAGGAATGGTTCAAAACATTGAGAGTAGAAAGAGTCAGTCTTCTTGTACTTAAGTCGGTATTGTGCCTTTTGTATGTAATTCCGATGCAATTTCTGTGTTTCATCGTCAATACGAAGGTCCAAGGGATTCAGTAAACCTGTAGTGAAGCATCGGAATCTATAACTAGTGTCACAGGAATGGTTCAAAACATAGACAGTGATAAGAGTCAGTCTTCTTATACTTAAGTCGGCATTGTGCCTTTTCTATTTAATTCCGATGCAATTTCTGTGTTTCATCGTCAGTAAGAAGGTCCAAGGGATACAGTAAACCTGAAGTGAAGCATCGGAATCTATAACTAGTGTCACAGGAATGGTTCAAACATAGTCAGTAAGAAGAGTCAGTCTTCTTGTACTTAAGTCGGCATTGTGCTTTTGTAATTAATTCCGATGCAATTTCTGTGTTTCACCGTCAACAAGAAGGACCAAGGGATACAGTAAACCTGGAGTGAAGCATCGGAATAATAAACTAGTGTCAAAGGAATGGTTTTAAACATATACTGTAAGAAGAGTCAGTCTTCTTGTACTCAGTCGGCATTGTGCCTTTTGTATTTAATTCCGATGCAATTTCTGTGTATCATCGTCAATAAGAAGTCCAAGGGATACAGTAAACCTGAAGTGAAGCATCGGAATCTATAACTAGTGTCACGGGAAAGGTTCAAAACATAGTCATTAAGAAGTGTCAGTCTTCTTGTAGTTAAGTCGGCATTGTGCCTTTTGTAATTAATTCCGATGCAATTTCTGTTTTTCATCGTCAATAAGAAGGTCAGAGGGATACAGTAAACCTGAAGTGATGCTTCGGAATCTATAACTAGTGTCACAGAAATGTTCAAAACATAGACAGTTATAAGAGTCAGCCTTCTTGTACTTAAGTCGGCATTGTGCCTTTTATATTTAATTCCGATGCAATTTCTGTGTTTCATCGTCAATAAAAAGGTCAGAGGGATACAGTTAACCTGAAGTGAAGCATCGGAATCTATAACTAGAGTCACAAGAATGGTTCAAAACATAGACAGTAAGAGGAGTCAGTCTTCTTGAACTAAATTCGGCATTGTGCCTTTTGTATTTAATTCCGATGCAATTTCTGTGTTTCATTGTCTATAAAAAGGTCCAAGGGATACAGTAAACCTGGAGTGAAGCATCGGAAACTATAACTAGTGTCACAAGAATGGTTCGAAACATAGTCAGTAAGAAGAGTCAGTCTTCTTGTAGTTAAGTCGGCATTGTGCCTATTGTATTTAATTCCGATGCAATTTCTGTGTTTCATCGTCAATAAGAAGGTCAGAGGGATACAGTAAACCTGAAGTGAAGCATCGGAATCTATAACTAGTGTCACAGGAATGGCCAAAACATGGACAGTAGGAAGAGTCAGTCTTCTTGTACTTAAGTCGGCATTGTGCCTTTTGTATTTATTTCCGATGAAATTTCTGTGTTTCATCGGCAATAAGAAGGTCCAAGGCATACAGTAAACCTGAAGTGAAGCATCGGAATGTATAACTAGTGTCACAGGAATGGTTCAAAACAATGTCAGTAAGAAGCGTCAATCTTCTTGTACTTAAGTCAGCATTGTGGCTTTTCAATTTAATTCTGATGCAATTTCTGTGTTTCATCGTCAATAAGAAGGTCCAAGAGATACAGTAAACCTGGAGTGAAGCACCGGTATCTATAACTAGTGTCACTAGAATGGTTCAAAACATAGACTGTAAGAAGAGTCAGTCTTCTTGTACTTTAGTCGGCATTGTGCCTTTTGTATTTAATACCGATGCAATTTCTGTGTTTCATCGTCAATAAGAAGGTCCAAGGGTTACAGTAAACCTGGAGTGAAGCATCGGAATCTATAACTAATGTCACAGGAATGGTTCAAAACATTAACAGTAAGAAGAGTCAGTCTTCTTGTACTTAAGTCGGCATTGTGCCTTTTCTATTTAATTCCGATGCAATATCTGTGTTTCATCGTCATTAAGAAGGTCCAAGGGATACAGTAAACCTGAAGTGAAGCATCGGAATTTACAACTAGTGTCACAGGAACGGTTCAAAACATAGTCAGTAAGAAGAGTCAGTCTTCTTGTACTTAAGTTGGCATTGTGCCTTTTGTATTTAAATCCGATACAATTTCTGTGTTTCACCGGCAATAAGTAGGTCAGAGGGATACAGTAAACCTGAAGTGAAGCATCGGAATCTATAACTAGTGTCACAGGAATGGTTCAAACATAGACAGTAGGAAGAGTCAGTCTTCTTGTACTTAAGTCGGCAATGTGCCTTTTGTATTTAATTCCGATGCAATTTCTGTGTTTCATCGTCAATAAGAAGGTCCAAGGGAAACGGTAAACCTGAAGTGAAGCATCGGAATCTATAACTAGTGTCACACGAATGGTTCAAAACATAGACAGTGAGAAGAGTCAGTCTTCTTGTACTTAAGTCGGCATTGCTGCTTTTGTATTTAATTCCGATGCAATTTCTGTGTTTCATCGTCAATAAGAAGGTCAGAGGGATACAGTAAACCGGAAGTGAAGCATCGGAAGCTATAACTATTATCACAGGAATAGTTCAAAACATAGTCAGTAAGAAGAGTCAGTCTTCTTGTCCTTAAGTCGGCATTGTGCCTTTTGTATTTAATTCCGATGCAATTTCTGTGTTTCATCGGCAATAAGGTCAGAGGTCTACAGTAAACCTGAAGTGAAGCATCGGAATCTATAACTAATGTCACACGAATAGTTCAAAACATAGTCAGTAAGAAGAGTCAGTCTTCTTGTACTTAAGTCGGCATTGTGCATTTTGTATTTAATTCCGATGCAATTTCTGTCTCTCATTGTCAATAAGAAGATCAGAGGGATACAGTAAACCTGAAGTGAAGCATCGGAATCTATAACTAGTGTCACAGGAATGGTTCAAACATAGTCAGTAAGAAGAGTCAGTCTTCTTGTACTTAAGTCCTCATTGTGCCTTTCCTATTTAATTCCGGTGTAATTTCTGTGTTTCATCGTCAATAAGAAGGCCAGAGGGATACAGTAAACCTGAAGTGTAGCATCGGAATCTATAGCTAGTGTCACTGGAATGGTTCAAAACATAGTCAGTATGAAGAGTCAGTCTTCTTGTCCCTAAGTCGGCATTGTGCCTTTTGTATTTAATTCCGATTCAATTTCTGTGTTTCATAGTCAACAAGAAGGTCCAAGGGATACAGTAAACCTGGAGTGAAGCATCGGAATCTATAACTAGTGTCACAGGAATGGTTCAAAACATAGACAGTAAGAAGAGTCAGTCTTCTTGTACTTAGGTCGGCATTGTGCCTTTTGTATTTAATTCCGATGCAATTTCTGTGTTTCATCGTCAATAAGAAGGTCCAAGGGATACAGTAAACCTCAAGTGAAGCATCGGAATCTTTAACTAGAGTCACAGGAATGGTTCAAAACATAGTCAGTAAGAAGCGTCAGTCTTCTTGTACTTAAGTCGAAATTGTGCCTTTTCTATTTAATTATGATGCAATTCCTGTGTTTCATAGTCAATAAGAAGGTCCAAGGGAAACAGTAAACCTGGAGTGAAGAGACGGAATCTATAACTAGTGTCACAGGAATGGATCAAAACATAGACAATAAGAAGAGTCAGTCTTTTTGTACTTAATTCTGCATTGTGCCTTTTGTATTTAATTCCGATGCAATTTCTGTGTTTCATCGTCAATAAGAAGATCCAAGGGATACAGTAAACCTGAAGTGAAGCATCGGAATCTATAACTAGTGTCACAGGAATGGTTCAAAACAATGTCAGTAAGAAGCGTCAATCTTCTTGTACTTAAGTCAGCATTGTGGCTTTTCAATTTAATTCTGATGCAATTTCTGTGTTTCATCGTCAATAAGAAGGTCCAAGAGATACAGTAAACCTGGAGTGAAGCACCGGTATCTATAACTAGTGTCACTAGAATGGTTCAAAACATAGACTGTAAGAAGAGTCAGTCTTCTTGTACTTTAGTCGGCATTGTGCCTTTTGTATTTAATACCGATGCAATTTCTGTGTTTCATCGTCAATAAGAAGGTCCAAGGGTTACAGTAAACCTGGAGTGAAGCATCGGAATCTATAACTAATGTCACAGGAATGGTTCAAAACATTAACAGTAAGAAGAATCAGTCTTCTTGTACTTAAGTCGGCATTGTGCCTTTTCTATTTAATTCCGATGCAATATCTGTGTTTCATCGTCATTAAGAAGGTCCAAGGGATACAGTAAACCTGAAGTGAAGCATCGGAATTTACAACTAGTGTCACAGGAACGGTTCAAAACATAGTCAGTAAGAAGAGTCAGTCTTCTTGTACTTAAGTTGGCATTGTGCCTTTTGTATTTAAATCCGATACAATTTCTGTGTTTCACCGGCAATAAGTAGGTCAGAGGGATACAGTAAACCTGAAGTGAAGCATCGGAATCTATAACTAGTGTCACAGGAATGGTTCAAACATAGACAGTAGGAAGAGTCAGTCTTCTTGTACTTAAGTCGGCAATGTGCCTTCTGTATTTAATTCCGATGCAATTTCTGTGTTTCATCGTCAATAAGAAGGTCCAAGGGAAACGGTAAACCTGAAGTGAAGCATCGGTATCTATAACTAGTGTCACACGAATGGTTCAAAACATAGACAGTGAGAAGAGTCAGTCTTCTTGTACTTAAGTCGGCATTGCTGCTTTTGTATTTAATTCCGATGCAATTTCTGTGTTTCATCGTCAATAAGAAGGTCAGAGGGATACAGTAAACCGGAAGTGAAGCATCGGAAGCTATAACTATTATCACAGGAATAGTTCAAAACATAGTCAGTAAGAAGAGTCAGTCTTCTTGTCCTTAAGTCGGCATTGTGCCTTTTGTATTTAATTCCGATGCAATTTCTGTGTTTCATCGGCAATAAGGTCAGAGGTCTACAGTAAACCTGAAGTGAAGCATCGGAATCTATAACTAGTGTCACACGAATAGTTCAAAACATAGTCAGTAAGAAGAGTCAGTCTTCTTGTACTTAAGTCGGCATTGTGCATTTTGTATTTAATTCCGATGCAATTTCTGTCTCTCATTGTCAATAAGAAGATCAGAGGGATACAGTAAACCTGAAGTGAAGCATCGGAATCTATAACTAGTGTCACAGGAATGGTTCAAACATAGTCAGTTAGAAGAGTCAGTCTTCTTGTACTTAAGTCCTCATTGTGCCTTTCCTATTTAATTCCGGTGCAATTTCTGTGTTTCATCGTCAATAAGAAGGCCAGAGGGATACAGTAAACCTGAAGTGTAGCATCGGAATCTATAGCTAGTGTCACTGGAATGGTTCAAAACATAGTCAGTATGAAGAGTCAGTCTTCTTGTCCCTAAGTCGGCATTGTGCCTTTTGTATTTAATTCCGATTCAATTTCTGTGTTTCATAGTCAACAAGAAGGTCCAAGGGATACAGTAAACCTGGAGTGAAGCATCGGAATCTATAACTAGTGTCACAGGAATGGTTCAAAACATAGACAGTAAGAAGAGTCAGTCTTCTTGTACTTAGGTCGGCATTGTGCCTTTTGTATTTAATTCCGATGCAATTTCTGTGTTTCATCGTCAATAAGAAGGTCCAAGGGATACAGTAAACCTCAAGTGAAGCATCGGAATCTTTAACTAGAGTCACAGGAATGGTTCAAAACATAGTCAGTAAGAAGCGTCAGTCTTCTTGTACTTAAGTCGAAATTGTGCCTTTTCTATTTAATTATGATGCAATTCCTGTGTTTCATAGTCAATAAGAAGGTCCAAGGGAAACAGTAAACCTGGAGTGAAGAGACGGAATCTATAACTAGTGTCACAGGAATGGATCAAAACATAGACAATAAGAAGAGTCAGTCTTTTTGTACTTAATTCTGCATTGTGGCTTTTGTATTTAATTCCGATGCAATTTCTGTGTTTCATCGTCAATAAGAAGATCCAAGGGATACAGTAAACCTGAAGTGAAGCATCGGACTTTATAACTAGTGTCACAGGAATGGATCAAAGCATAGTCAGTAAGAAGAGTCAGTCTTCTTGTACTTAAGTCGGAATTTTGCCTTTTGTATTTAATTCTGATGCAATTTCTGTGTTTCATCGTCAATAAGAAGGACCAAGGGATACAGCAAACCTGGAGTGTAGCATCGGAATCTATAACTAGTGTCACAGGGATGCTTCAGAACATAGACAGTAATAAGAGTCAGTCTTCTTGTACTTAAGTCGTCATTGTGCCTTTGGTATTTAATTCCGATGCAATATCTGTGTTTCATCGTCAGTAAGAATGTCAGAGGGATACAGTAATCCTAAAGTAAAGCATCGGAATCTATAACTAGTGTCACAGGAATGGTTCAAAGCATAGTCAGTAAGAATAGTCAGTCTTCTTGTACTTAAGTCATCATTGTGCATTTTCTATTTAATTCGGATGCAAATTCTGTGTTTCATCGTCAATAAGAATGTCCAAGGGATACAGAAAACCTGGAGTGAAGCATCGGAATCTATAACTAGTGTCACAGTAATGGTTCAAATCATAGACAGTAAGAAGAGTCAGACTTCTTTCACTTAAGTCGTCATTGTGCCTTTTGTATTTAATTCCGATGCAATTTCTGTGTTTCATCGACAATAAGATGGTCCAAGGGATACAGTAAACCTGGAGTGAAGCATCGGAGTCTATAACTAGTGTCACAGGATTGGTTCTAAAATAGACAGGAAGAAGAGTCAGTCTTCTTGTACTTAATTCGGCATTGTGCCTTTTCTATTTAATTCCGATGCAATTTCTGTGTTTCATCGTCAATACGAAGGTCAGAGGGATACAGTAAACCTGAAGTGAAGCATCGGAATCCATAACTAGTGTCACAGGAATGGTTCAAAACATAGTCAGTAAGAAGAGTCAGTCTTTTTGTACTTAAGTCGTTATTGTGCCTTTTGTATTTAATTCCCATGCAATTTCTGTGTTTCATCGTCAATACGAAGGTCCAAGGGATACAGTAAACCTGGAGTGAAGCATCGGAATCTATAACTAGTGTCACAGGGACGGTTCACAACATAGACAGTAAGATGAGTCAGTATTCTTGTACTTAAGTCGGCATTGTGCGTTTTGTATTTAATTCCGATGCAATTTCTGTGTTTCATCGTCACTAAGAAGGACAGAGGGATACAGTAATCCTGAAGTTAAGCATCGAAATCTATAACTAGTGTCACAGGAATGGTTCAAAGCATTATCAGTAAGAAGAGTCAGTCTTCTTGTAGTTAAGTCGGCATTGTGCCTTTTGTACTGAATTCCAATGCAATTTCTGTGTTTCATCGTCAATAAGAAGGTCCAAGGGATACAGTAACCCTGAAGTGAAGCATCGGAATCTATAACTAGTGTCACAGGAATGGTTCAAAACATAGACAGTAGGAAGAGTCAGGCTTCTAGAACTTAAGTCGGCATTGTGCCCTTTCTATTTGATTCCGATGCAATTTCTGTGTTTCATCGTCAATAAGACAGTCAGAGGGATACAGTAAACCTGAAGTGAAGCATCGGAATCCATAACTAGTGTCACAGGAATGGTTGAAAACATAGACTGTAAGAAGAGTCAGTCTTCTTGTACTTAAGTCGGCGTTGTGCTTTTTCTATTTAATTCCGAAGCAATATCTGTGTTTCATCGTCAATAAGAAGGTCCAAGGGATACAGTAAACCTGAAGTGAAGCATCGGAATCTATAACTAGTGTCACAGGAATGGTTTAAAACATAGACAGTTGGAAAAGTCAGTCTTCTTGTACTCAAGTCGGCGTTGTGTCTTTTGTATTTAATTCTGATGCAATTTCTCTGTTTCATCGTCAGAAAGAAGGTCCGAGGTATACAGTAAACCTGAAGTGAAGCATCGGAATCCATAACTAGTGTCACAGGAATGGTTGAAAACATAGACTGTAAGAAGAGTCAGTCTTCTTGTACTTAAGTCGGCGTTGTGCTTTTTCTATTTAATTCCGAAGCAATATCTTTGTTTCATCGTCAATAAGAAGGTCCAAGGGATACAGTAAACCTGAAGCGAAGCATCGGAAACCATAACTAGTGTCACAGGAATGGTTCAAAACATAGACAGTAGGAAGAGTCAGGCTTCTAGAATTTAAGTCGGCTTTGTGCACTTTCTATTTGATTCCGATGCAATTTCTGTGTTTCATCGTCAATAAGACGGTTAGAGGGATACAGTAAACCTGAAGTGAAGCATCGGAATCTATAACTAGTGTCACAGGAATGGTTTAAATCATAGACAGTTGGAAAAGTCAGTCTTCTTGTTCTCAAGTCGGCGTTGTGTCTTTTGTATTTAATTCTGATGCAATTTCTCTGTTTCATCGTCAATAAGAAAGACCAAGGGATACAGTAAACCTGGAGTGAAGCATCGGAATCTATTACTAGTGTCACAGGGATGGTTCAAAACATAGACAGTAAGAAGAGTCAGTCTTCTTGTACTTAAGTCATCATTGTGCATTTTCTACTTAATTCTGATGCAATTTCTATGATTCATCGCCAATAAGAAGGTCCAAGGGATACAGTAAACCTGGAGTGAAACATCGGAATCTATAACTAGTGTCACATGAATGGTTCAAAGCATAGTCAGTAAGAAGAGTCAGTCTTGTTGTCCTTAAGTCGGCATTGTGCCTTTTGTATTTAATTCCGATGCAATATCTGTTTTTCATCGGCAATAAGGTCAGAGGTCTACAGTAAACCTGAAGTGAAGCATCGGAATCTATAACTAGTGTCACAGGAATAGTTCAAAACATAGTCAGTAAGAAGAGTCAGTCTTCTTGTACTTAAGTCGGCATTGTGCCTTTTGTATTTAATTCCAATGCAATTTCTGTCTTTCATTGTCAATAAGAAGATCAGAGGGATACAGTAAACCTGAAGTGAAGCATCGGAATCTATAACTAGTGTCACAGGAATGGTTCAATACATTGTCAGTAAGAAGTGTCAGTCTTCTTGTACTTAAGTCCTCATTGTGCCTTTCCTATTTAATTCCGGTGCAATTTCTGTGTTCCATCGTCAATAAGAAGGTCAGAGGGATACAGTAAACCTGAAGTGTAGCATCGGAATCTATAGCTAGTGTCACTGGAATGGTTCAAAACATAGTCAGTATGAAGAGTCAGTCTTCTTGTCCTTAAGTCGGCATTGTGCCTTTTGTATTTAATTCCGATGCAATTTCTGTGTTTCATAGTCAACAAGAAGGTCCAAGGGATACAGTTAACCTGGAGTGAAGCATCGGAATCTATAACTAGTGTCACAGGAATGGTTCAAATCATAGACAGTAAGAAGAGTCAGTCTTCTTGTACTTAGGTCGGCATTGTGCCTTTTGTATTTAATTCCGAAGCAATTTCTGTGTTTCATCGTCAATAAGAAGGTCAAAGGGATACAGTAAACCTCAAGTGAAGCATCGAAATCTGTAACTAGTGTCACAGGAATGGTTCAAAACATAGTCAGTAAGAAGCGTCAGTCTTCTTGTACTTAAGTCGAAATTGTGCCTTTTCTATTTAATTATGATGCAATTCCTGTGTTTCATCGTCAATAAGAAGGTCCAAGGGAAACAGTAAACCTGGAGTGAAGCAACGGAATCTATAACTAGTGTCACAGGAATGGATCAAAACATAGACAGTAAGAAGAGTCAGACTTCTTTCACTTAAGTCGGCATTGTGCCTTTTGTAGTTAATTCCGATGCAATTTCTGTGTATCATCGACAAAAAGAAGGTCCAAGGGATACAGTAAACCTGGAGTGAAGCATCGGAGTCTATGACTAGTGTCACAGGATTGGTTCTAAAATAGACAGGAAGAAGAGTCAGTCTTATTGTACTTAATTCGGCATTGTGCCTTTTGTATTTAATTCCGATGCAATTTCTGTGTTTCATCGTCAATACGAAGGTCAGAGGGATACAGTAAACCTGAAGTGAAGCATCGGAATCCATTACTAGTGTCACAGGAATGGTTCAAAACATAGTCAGTAAGAAGAGTCAGTCTTCTTGTACTTAAGTCGGCATTGTGCCTTTTGTATTTAATTCCGATGCAATTTCTGAGTTTCATCGTCTATAAGAAGGTCAGAGGGATACAGTAAACCGGAAGTGAAGCATCGGAAGCTATAACTAGTATCGCAGGAATAGTTCAAAACATAGTCAGTAAGAAGAGTCAGTCTTGTTGTCCTTAAGTCGGCATTGTGCCTTTTGTATTTAATTCCGATGCAATTTCTGTGTTTCATCGGCAATAAGGTCAGAGGTCTACAGTAAACCTGAAGTGAAGCATCGGAATCTATAACTAGTGTCACAGGAATAGTTCAAAACATAGTCAGTAAGAAGAGTCAGTCTTCTTGTACATAAGTCGGCATAGTGCCTTTTGTATTTAATTCCGATGCAATTTCTGTCTTTCATTGTCAATAAGAAGATCAGAGGGATACAGTAAACCTGAAGTGAAGCATCGGAATCTATAACTAGTGTCACAGGAATGGTTCAATACATTGTCAGTAAGAAGAGTCAGTCTTCTTGTACTTAAGTCCTCATTGTGCCTTTCCTATTTAATTCCGGTGCAATTTCTGTGTTTCATCGTCAATAAGAAGGTCAGAGGGATACAGTAAACCTGAAGTGTAGCATCGGAATCTATAGCTAGTGTCACTGGAATGGTTCAAAACATAGTCAGTATGAAGAGTCAGTCTTCTTGTCCTTAAGTCGGCATTGTGCCTTTTGTATTTAATTCCGATGCAATTTCTGTGTTTCATAGTCAACAAGAAGGTCCAAGGGATACAGTAATCCTGGAGTGAAGCATCGGAATCTATAACTAGTGTCACAGGAATGGTTCAATACATAGACAGTAAGAAGAGTCAGTCTTCGTGTACTTAGGTCGGCATTGTGCCTTTTGTATTTAATTCCGATGCAATTTCTGTGTTTCATCGTCAATAAGAAGGTCAAAGGGATACAGTAAACCTCAAGTGAAGCATCGAAATCTGTAACTAGTGTCACAGGAATGGTTCAAAACATAGTCAGTAAGAAGCGTCAGTCTTCTTGTACTTAAGTCGAAATTGTGCCTTTTCTATTTAATTATGATGCAAATCCTGTGTTTCATCGTCAATAAGAAGGTCCAAGGGAAACAGTAAACCTGGAGTGAAGCAACGGAATCTGTAACTAGTGTCACAGGAATGGATCAAAACATAGACAGTAAGAAGAGTCAGACTTCTTTCACTTAAGTCGGCATTGTGCCTTTTGTAGTTAATTCCGATGCAATTTCTGTGTATCATCGACAATAAGAAGGTCCAAGGGATACAGTAATCCTGGAGTGAAGCATCGGAGTCTATGACTAGTGTCACAGGATTGGATCTAAAATAGACAGGAAGAAGAGTCAGTCTTCTTGTACTTAATTCGGCATTGTGCCTTTTGTATTTAATTCCGATGCAATTTCTGTGTTTCATCGTCAATACGAAGATCAGAGGGATACAGTAAACCTGAAGTGAAACATCGGAATCCATAACTAGTGTCACAGGAATGGTTCAAAACATAGTCAGTTAGAAGAGTCAGTCTTCTTGTACTTACGTCGTTATTGTGCCTTTTGTATTTAATTCCCATGCAATTTCTGTGTTTCATCGTCAATACGAAGGTCCAAGGGATACAGTAAACCTGGAGTGAAGCATCGGAATCTATTACAAGTGTCACAGGGACGGTTCACAACATAGACAGTAGGATGAGTCAGTATTCTTGTACTTAAGACGGCATTGTGCTTTTTGTATTTCATTCCGATGCAATTTCTGTGTTTCATCGTCACTAAGAAGGTCAGAGGGATACAGTAATCCTGAAGTTAAGCATCGGAATCTATAACTAGTGTCACAGGAATGGTTCAGAGCATTATCAGTAAGAAGAGTCAGTCTTCTTGTAGTTAAGTCGGCATTGTGCCTTTTGTACTGAATTCCAATGCAATTTCTGTGTTTCATCGTCAATAAGATGGTCCAAGGGATACAGTAAACCTGAAGTGAAGCATCGGAATCTATAACTAGTGTCACAGGAATGGTTCAAAACGTAGACAGTAGGAAGAGTCAGGCTTCTAGAACTTAAGTCGGCATTGTGCCCTTTCTATTTGATTCCGATGCAATTTCTGTGTTTCATCATCAATAAGACGGTCAGAGGGACACAGTAAACCTGAAGTGAAGCATCGGAATCTATAACTAGTGTCACAGGAATGGTTCAAAACATAGACAGTTGGAACAGTCAGTCTTCTTGTATTCAAGTCGGCGTTGTGTCTTTCGTATTTAATTCTGATGCAATTTCTCTGTTTCATCGTCAATAAGAAGGTCCGAGGTATACAGTAAACCTGAAGTGAAGCATCGGAATCTATAACTAGAGTCACAGGAATGGTTGATAACATAGACTGTAAGAAGAGTCGTCTTCTTGTACTTAAGTCGGCGTTGTGCCTTTTCTATTTAATTCCGAAGCAATGTCTGTGTTTCGTCGTCAATAAGAAGGTCCAAGGGATACAGTGAACCTGAAGTGAAGCATCGGAATTTATAACTAGTGTCACAGGAACGGTTCAAAACTTAGTCAGTAAGAAGAGTCAGTCTTCTTGTACTTAAGTCGGCATTGTGCCTTTTGTATTTAATTCCGATGCAATTTCTGTGTTTCATCGTCAATAAGAAGGACCAAGGGATACAGTAAACCTGGAGTGAAGCACCGGAATCTATAACTAGTGTCACAGGGATGGTTCAAAACATAGACAGTAAGAAGAGTCTCACTTCTTGTACTTTAGTCGGCATTGTGCCTTTTGTTTTTAATTCCGATGCAATTTCTGTGTTTCATCATCATTAAGAAGGTCAGAGGGATACAGTAATCCTGAAGTGAAGTATCGGAATCCATAACTAGTGTCACAGGAATGGTTCAAACATAGACAGTAGGAAGAGTGAGTCTTCTTGTACTTAAGTCAGCATTGTGCCTTTTGTATTTAATTCCGATGCAATCTCTGTGTTTCATCGTCAATAAGAAGGTCCAAAAGAAACAGTAATCCTGAAGTGAAGCATCGGAATCTATGACTAGTGTCACAGGAATGGTTCAAAACATAGACAGTAAGAAGAGTCAGTCTTCTGGTCCTTAAGTCGGCATTGTTCCTTTTGTATTTAATTCCGATGCAATTTCTGTGTTTCATCGGCAATAAGGTCAGAGGGTTACAGTAAACCTGAAGTGAAGCATCGGAATCTATAACTAGTGTCACAGGAATGGTTCAAAACATAGACAGTAGGAAGAGTCAGTCTTCTTGTACTTATTTCGGCACTGTGCCTTTTGTATTTAATTCCGATGCAATTTCTGTGTTTCATCGTCAATAAGAAGATCAGAGGGATACAGTAAACCTGAAGTGAAGCATCGGAATCCAAAACTAGTGTCACAGGAATGGTTCAAAACATAGACAGTAGGAAGAGTCAGTCTTCTTGTACTTAAGTCGGCATCGTGCCTTTTGTATTTAATTCCGATGCAATTTCTGTGTTTCATCGTCAATAAGAAGGTCCAAGGTATACAGTAAACCTGAAGTGAAGCATCGTAATCTATAACTAGTGACACAGGAATGGTTCAAAACATAGTCAGTAAGAAGAGTCAGTCTTCTTGTAATTATGTAGGCATTGTGCCTTTTCTATTTAATTCCGATGCAATTTCTGTGTTTCATCGTCAATAAGAAGGCCCAAGGGATACAGTAAACCTGGAGTGAAGCATCGGAATCTATAACTAGTGTCACAGGAATGGTTCAAAACATAGACAATAAGAAGAGTCAGTCTTCTTGAACTTAAGTCGACATTGTGCCTTTTCTACTTAATTCCGATGCAATTTCTGTGTTACATCGTCAATAAGAAGGTCAAAGGGATATAATAAACCTGAAGTGAAGCATTGGAATCTATAACTAGTGTCACAGGAATGGTTCAAAACATAGTCAGTAAGAAGAGTCAGTCTTCTTGTACTTAAGTCCTCATTGTGCCTTTCCAATTTAATTCTGATGCAATTTCAGTGTTTCACCGTCAATAAGAAGGACCAAGGGATACAGTAAACCTGGAGTGAAGCATCGGAATCTATAACTAGTGTCAATGGAATGGTTCAAATTATAGACAGTAAGAAGAGTCAGTCTTTCTGTACTTAAGTCGGCATTGTGCCTTTTGTACTTAATTCCGATGCTATTTCTGTGTTTCATCGTCAATAAGAAGGTCAGAGTGACACAGTAAACAAGAAGTGAAGCATCGGAATCTATAGCTAGTGTCACTGGAATGGTTCAAAACATAGTCAGTAAGAAGAGTCAGTTTACTTGTCCTTAAGTCGGCATTATGCCTTTTGTATTTAATTCCGATGCAAATTCTGTGTTTCATAGTCAACAAGAAGGTCCAAGGGATACAGTAAACCTGGAGTGAAGCATCGGAATCTATAACTAGTGTCGCAGGAATGGTTCAAAACATAGACAGTAAGAAGAGTCAATCTTCTTGTACTTAGGTCAGCATTGTGCGTTTTGTATTTAATTCCGATGCAATTTCGTGTTTCATCGTCAATAAGAAGGTCCAAGGGATACAGTAAACCTCAAGTGAAGCATCGGAATCTTTAACTAGTGTCACAGGAATGGTTCAAAACATAGTCAATAAGAAGCGTCAAGCTTCTTTTACTTAAATCGGCATTTTGCATTTTCTAATTAATTATGATGCAATTCCTGTGTTTCATCGTCAATAAGAAGGTCCAAGGGAAACAGTAAACCTGGAGTGAAGCACCGGAATCTATAACTAGTGTCACAGGAATGGTTCAAAGCATAGTCAGTAAGAATAGTCAGTCTTCTTGTACTTAAGTCATCATTGTGCATTTTCTATTTAATTCGGATGCAATTTCTGTGTTTCATCGTCAATAAGAAGGTCCAAGGGATACAGGAAACCTGGAGTGAAGCATCGGAATCTATAACTAGTGTCACAGGAATGGTTCAAAACATAGTCAGTTAGAAGAGTCAGTCTTCTTGTACTTACGTCGTTATTGTGCCTTTTGTATTTAATTCCCATGCAATTTCTGTGTTTCATCGTCAATACGAAGGTCCAAGGGATACAGTAAACCTGGAGTGAAGCATCGGAATCTATTACAAGTGTCACAGGGACGGTTCACAACATAGACAGTAGGATGAGTCAGTATTCTTGTACTTAAGACGGCATTGTGCTTTTTGTATTTCATTCCGATGCAATTTCTGTGTTTCATCGTCACTAAGAAGGTCAGAGGGATACAGTAATCCTGAAGTTAAGCATCGGAATCTATAACTAGTGTCACAGGAATGGTTCAGAGCATTATCAGTAAGAAGAGTCAGTCTTCTTGTAGTTAAGTCGGCATTGTGCCTTTTGTACTGAATTCCAATGCAATTTCTGTGTTTCATCGTCAATAAGATGGTCCAAGGGATACAGTAAACCTGAAGTGAAGCATCGGAATCTATAACTAGTGTCACAGGAATGGTTCAAAACGTAGACAGTAGGAAGAGTCAGGCTTCTAGAACTTAAGTCGGCATTGTGCCCTTTCTATTTGATTCCGATGCAATTTCTGTGTTTCATCATCAATAAGACGGTCAGAGGGACACAGTAAACCTGAAGTGAAGCATCGGAATCTATAACTAGTGTCACAGGAATGGTTCAAAACATAGACAGTTGGAACAGTCAGTCTTCTTGTATTCAAGTCGGCGTTGTGTCTTTCGTATTTAATTCTGATGCAATTTCTCTGTTTCATCGTCAATAAGAAGGTCCGAGGTATACAGTAAACCTGAAGTGAAGCATCGGAATCTATAACTAGAGTCACAGGAATGGTTGATAACATAGACTGTAAGAAGAGTCGTCTTCTTGTACTTAAGTCGGCGTTGTGCCTTTTCTATTTAATTCCGAAGCAATGTCTGTGTTTCGTCGTCAATAAGAAGGTCCAAGGGATACAGTGAACCTGAAGTGAAGCATCGGAATTTATAACTAGTGTCACAGGAACGGTTCAAAACTTAGTCAGTAAGAAGAGTCAGTCTTCTTGTACTTAAGTCGGCATTGTGCCTTTTGTATTTAATTCCGATGCAATTTCTGTGTTTCATCGTCAATAAGAAGGACCAAGGGATACAGTAAACCTGGAGTGAAGCACCGGAATCTATAACTAGTGTCACAGGGATGGTTCAAAACATAGACAGTAAGAAGAGTCTCACTTCTTGTACTTTAGTCGGCATTGTGCCTTTTGTTTTTAATTCCGATGCAATTTCTGTGTTTCATCATCATTAAGAAGGTCAGAGGGATACAGTAATCCTGAAGTGAAGTATCGGAATCCATAACTAGTGTCACAGGAATGGTTCAAACATAGACAGTAGGAAGAGTGAGTCTTCTTGTACTTAAGTCAGCATTGTGCCTTTTGTATTTAATTCCGATGCAATCTCTGTGTTTCATCGTCAATAAGAAGGTCCAAAAGAAACAGTAATCCTGAAGTGAAGCATCGGAATCTATGACTAGTGTCACAGGAATGGTTCAAAACATAGACAGTAAGAAGAGTCAGTCTTCTGGTCCTTAAGTCGGCATTGTTCCTTTTGTATTTAATTCCGATGCAATTTCTGTGTTTCATCGGCAATAAGGTCAGAGGGTTACAGTAAACCTGAAGTGAAGCATCGGAATCTATAACTAGTGTCACAGGAATGGTTCAAAACATAGACAGTAGGAAGAGTCAGTCTTCTTGTACTTATTTCGGCACTGTGCCTTTTGTATTTAATTCCGATGCAATTTCTGTGTTTCATCGTCAATAAGAAGATCAGAGGGATACAGTAAACCTGAAGTGAAGCATCGGAATCCAAAACTAGTGTCACAGGAATGGTTCAAAACATAGACAGTAGGAAGAGTCAGTCTTCTTGTACTTAAGTCGGCATCGTGCCTTTTGTATTTAATTCCGATGCAATTTCTGTGTTTCATCGTCAATAAGAAGGTCCAAGGTATACAGTAAACCTGAAGTGAAGCATCGTAATCTATAACTAGTGACACAGGAATGGTTCAAAACATAGTCAGTAAGAAGAGTCAGTCTTCTTGTAATTATGTAGGCATTGTGCCTTTTCTATTTAATTCCGATGCAATTTCTGTGTTTCATCGTCAATAAGAAGGCCCAAGGGATACAGTAAACCTGGAGTGAAGCATCGGAATCTATAACTAGTGTCACAGGAATGGTTCAAAACATAGACAATAAGAAGAGTCAGTCTTCTTGAACTTAAGTCGACATTGTGCCTTTTCTACTTAATTCCGATGCAATTTCTGTGTTACATCGTCAATAAGAAGGTCAAAGGGATATAATAAACCTGAAGTGAAGCATTGGAATCTATAACTAGTGTCACAGGAATGGTTCAAAACATAGTCAGTAAGAAGAGTCAGTCTTCTTGTACTTAAGTCCTCATTGTGCCTTTCCAATTTAATTCTGATGCAATTTCAGTGTTTCACCGTCAATAAGAAGGACCAAGGGATACAGTAAACCTGGAGTGAAGCATCGGAATCTATAACTAGTGTCAATGGAATGGTTCAAATTATAGACAGTAAGAAGAGTCAGTCTTTCTGTACTTAAGTCGGCATTGTGCCTTTTGTACTTAATTCCGATGCTATTTCTGTGTTTCATCGTCAATAAGAAGGTCAGAGTGACACAGTAAACAAGAAGTGAAGCATCGGAATCTATAGCTAGTGTCACTGGAATGGTTCAAAACATAGTCAGTAAGAAGAGTCAGTTTACTTGTCCTTAAGTCGGCATTATGCCTTTTGTATTTAATTCCGATGCAAATTCTGTGTTTCATAGTCAACAAGAAGGTCCAAGGGATACAGTAAACCTGGAGTGAAGCATCGGAATCTATAACTAGTGTCGCAGGAATGGTTCAAAACATAGACAGTAAGAAGAGTCAATCTTCTTGTACTTAGGTCAGCATTGTGCGTTTTGTATTTAATTCCGATGCAATTTCGTGTTTCATCGTCAATAAGAAGGTCCAAGGGATACAGTAAACCTCAAGTGAAGCATCGGAATCTTTAACTAGTGTCACAGGAATGGTTCAAAACATAGTCAATAAGAAGCGTCAAGCTTCTTTTACTTAAATCGGCATTTTGCATTTTCTAATTAATTATGATGCAATTCCTGTGTTTCATCGTCAATAAGAAGGTCCAAGGGAAACAGTAAACCTGGAGTGAAGCACCGGAATCTATAACTAGTGTCACAGGAATGGTTCAAAGCATAGTCAGTAAGAATAGTCAGTCTTCTTGTACTTAAGTCATCATTGTGCATTTTCTATTTAATTCGGATGCAATTTCTGTGTTTCATCGTCAATAAGAAGGTCCAAGGGATACAGGAAACCTGGAGTGAAGCATCGGAATCTATAACTAGTGTCACAGGAATGGTTCAAATCATAGACAGTAAGAAGAGTTAGACTTCTTTCACTTAAGTCGGCATTGTGCCTTTTGTATTTAATTCCGATGCAATTTCTGTGTTTCATCAACAATAAGAAGGTCCAAGGGATACAGTAAACCTGGAGTGAAGCATCGGAGTCTATAACTAGTGTCACAGGATTGGTTCTAAAATAGACAGGAAGAAGAGTCAGTCTTCTCGTACTTAATTCGGCATTGTGCCTTTTGTATTTAATTCCGATGCAATTTCTGTGTTTCATCGTCAATACGAAGGTCAGAGGGATACAGTAAACCTGAAAAGAAGCATCGGAATCCATAACTAGTGTCACAGGAATGGTTCAAACATAGTCAGTAAGAAGAGTCAGTCTTCTTGTACTTAAGTCGGCATTGTGCATTTTGTATTTAATTCCCATGCAATTTCTGTGTTTCATCGTCAATACGAAGGTCCAACGGATTCAGTAAACCTGGAGTGAAGCATCGGAATCTATAACTAGTGTCACAGGGACGGTTCACCACATAGACAGTAAGATGAGTCAGTATTCTTGTACTTAAGTCGGCATTGTGCTTTTTGTATTTAATTCCGATGCAATTTCTGTGTTTCATCGTCACTAAGAAGGTCAGAGGGATACAGTAATCCTGAAGTTAAGCATCGGAATCTATAACTAGTGTCACAGGAATGGTTCAAAGCATTATCAGTAAGAAGAGTCAGTCTTCTTGTACTTAAGTCGGCATTGTGCCTTTTGTACTGAATTAAAATGCAATTTCTGTGTTTCAAATTCAATAAGAAGGTCCAAGGGACACAGTAAACCTGAAGTGAAGCATCGGAATCTATAACTAGTGTCACAGGAGTGGTTCAAAACATAGTCAGTAAGAAGAGTCAGTCTTCTTGCACTTAAGTACTCATTGTGCCTTTCCTGTTTAATTACGATGCAATTTCTGTGTTTCACCGTCAATAAGAAGGTCCAAGGGATACAGTAAACCTGGAGTGAAGCATCAGAATCTATAACTAGTGTCAATCGAATGGTTCAAAGCATAGACAGTAAGAAGAGTCAGTCTTCATGTACGTAAGTCGGCATTGTGCCTTTTGTATTTAAGTCCGATGCTATTTCTGTGTTTCATCGTCAATAAGAAGGTCAGAGTGACACAGTAAACCTGAAGTGAAGCATCGGAATCTATAGCTAGTGTCACTGGAATGGTTCAAAACATAGTCAGTAAGAAGAGTCAGTTTTCTTGTCCTTAAGTCGGCATTGTGCCTTATGTATTTAATTCCGATGCAATTTCTGTGTTTCATAGTCAACAAGAAGGTCCAAAGGAACAGTAAACCTGGAGTGAAGCAAAGGAATCTATAACTAGTGTCGCAGGAATGGTTCAAAACATAGACAGTAAGAAGAGTCAGTCTTCTTGTACTTAAGTCGGCATTGTGCCTTTTGTATTTAATTCCGATGCAATTTCTGTGTTTCATCGTCAATAAGAAGTTCCAAGGGATACAGTAAACCTCAAGTGAAGCTTCGGAATCTTTAACTAGTGTCACAGGAATGGTTCAAAGCATAGTCAACAAGAAGCGTAAGTCTTCTTGTACTTAAATCAGCATTGTGCGTTTTGTATTTAATTATGATGCAATTCCTGTGTTTCATCGTCAATAAGAAGGTCCAAGGGAAACAGTAAACCTGGAGTGAAGCACCGGAATCTATAACTAGTGTCACAGGAATGGTTCAAAACATAGACTGTTAGAAGAGTCAGTCTTCTTGTACTTTAGTCGGCATTGTGCCCTTTGTATTTAATTCCGATGCAATTTCTGTGTTTCATCGTCAATAAGAAGGTTCAAGGGATACAGTAAACCTGGGGTGAAGAATCCGAATCTATAACTAGTGTCACAGGACTGGATCAAAACATAGACAGTAAGAAGAGTCAGTCTTCTTGTACTTAATACTGCATTGTTCCTTTTGTATTTAATTCCGATGCAATCTCTGTGTTTCATCGTCAATAAGAAGATCCAAGGGATACAGTAAACCTGAAGTGAAGCATCGGAATTTATAACTAGTGTCACAGGAATGGATCAAAACATAGTCAGTAAGAAGAGTCAGTCTTCTTGTACTTAAGTTGGCATTGTGCCTTTTGTATTTAATTCCGATACAATATCTGTGTTTCATCGTCAATAAGAATATCAGAGGGATACAGTAATCCTAAAGTGAAGCATCGGAATCTATAACTAGTGTCACAGGAATGGTTCAAAGCATAGTCAGTAAGAATAGTCAGTCTTCTTGTACTTAAGTCATCATTGTGCATTTTCTATTTAATTCGGATGCAATTTCTGTGTTTCATCGTCAATAAGAAGGTCCAAGGGATACGGTAAACCTGGTGTGAAGCATCGCAATCCATAACTAGTGTCACAGGAATGGTTCAAATCATAGACAGTAAAAAGAGTCAGTCTTCTTGTACTTAAGTCGGCATTGTGCCTTTTGTATTTCATTCCGATGCAATTTCTGTGTTTCATCGTCAATAAGAAGGTCCAAGGGATACAGTAAACCTGGAGTGAACCATCGGAATCTGTAACTAGTATCACAGGGACGGTTCAAAACATAGAAAGTAAGATGAGTCAGTATTCTTGTACTTAAGTAGGCATTGTGCTTTTTGTATTTAATTCCGATGCAATTTCTGTGTTTCATCGTCACTAAGAAGGTCAGAGGGATACAGTAATCCTGAAATGAAGCATCGGAATCTATAACTAGTGTCACAGGAATGGTTCAAAGCATAGTCAGTAAGAAGAGTCAGTCTTCTTGTAGTTAAGTCGGCATTGTGTCTTTTGTACTGAATTCCAATGCAATTTCTGTGTTTCATCGTCAATAAGATGGTTCAATGGATACAGTAAATATGAAGTCAAGCATCGGAATCTATAACTAGTGTCACAGGAATGGTTCAAAACATAGACAGTAGGAAGAGTCAAGCTTCTAGTACTTAAGTCGGCATTGTGCCTTTTCTATTTGATTCCGATGCAATTTCTATGTTTCATCGTCAATAAAACGGTCATAGGGATACAGTAAACCCGTAGTGAAGCATCGGAATCTATAACTAGTGTCACAGGAATGGTTCAAAACATAGACAGTTGGAACAGCCAGTCTTCTGGTACTTAAGTCGGCGTCGTGCCTTTTCTATTTAATTCCGATGCAATTTCTGTGTTTCATCGTCAATAAGAAGGTCCGAGGTATACAGTAATCCTGAAGTGAAGCATCGGAATCTATAACTAGTGTCACAGGAATGGTTCAAAACATAGTCAGTAAGAAGAGTCAGTCTTCTTTGCCTTATGTCGGCATTGTGCCTTTTGTATTTAATTCCGATGCAATTTCTGTGTTTCATCGCTAATAGGAAGGTCAGAGGCTACAGTAAACCTGAAGTGGAGCATCGGAATTAATAACTAGTGTCACAGGAAAGGTTCAAAACATAGACAGTAAGAAGTGTCAGTCTTCTTGTACTTATTTCGGCATTGTGCCTTTTCTATTTAATTCAGATGCAATATCTATGTTGCATCGACAATTAGAAGGTCCAAGGGATACAGTAAACCTGAAGTGAAGCATCGGAATCTATAACTAGTGTCACAGGAATGGTTCAAAATAGTCAGTAAGAAGCGGCAGTCTTCTTGTACTTAAGTCAGCATTGTGCCTTTTCTATTTAATTCTGATGCAATTTCTGTGTTTCAACGTCAATAAGAAGGTCCAAGAGATATAGTAAACCTGGATTGAAGCACCGGTATCTATAACTAGTGTCACAAGAATGGTTCAAAACATAGACTGTAACAAGAGTCAGTCTTCTTGTACTTTAGTCGGCATTGTGCCTTTTGTATTTAATTCCGATGCAATTTCTGTGTTTCATCGTCAATAAGAAGGTCCAAGGGATACAGTAAACCTGGAGTGAAGCATCGGAATCTATAACTAGTGTCACAGGAATGGTTCAAAAGATAGTCAGTAAGAAGAGTCAGTCTTCTTGTACTTAAGTTGGCATTGTGCCTTTCGTATTTAAATCCAATGCAATTTCTGTGTTTCACCGGCAATAAGAAGGTCAGAGGGATACAGTAAACCTGAAGTGAAGCATCGGAATCTATAACTAGTGTCACAGGAATGGTTCAAAACATAGACAGTAAGAAGAGTCAGTCTTCTTGTAGTTAAGTCGGCATTGTGTCTTTTGTACTGAATTCCAATGCAATTTCTGTGTTTCATCGTCAATAAGAAGGTCCAAGGGAAACAGTAAACCTGGAGTGAAGCAACGGAATCTATAACTAGTGTCACAGGAATGGTTCAAAACATAGACTGTTAGAAGAGTCAGTCTTCTTGTACTTTAGTCGGCATTGTGCCTTTTGTATTTAATTCCGATGCAATTTCTGTGTTTCATCGTCAATAAGAAGGTCCAAGGGATACAGTAAACCTGGAATGAAGCATCGGAATTTATAACTAGTGTCACAGGAATGGATCAAAACTTAGACAGTAAGAAGAGTCAGTCTTCTTGTACTTAATTCTGCATTGTGCCTTTTTTATTTAATTCCGATGCAATTTCTGTGTTTCATCGTCAATAAGAAGATCCAAGGGATACAGTAAAATTGAAGTGAAGCATCGGAATTTATAACTAGCGTCATAGGAATGGATCAAAACATAGTCAGAAAGAAGAGTCAGTCTTCTTGTACTTAAGTCGGAATTTTGCCTTTTGTATTTAATTCCGATGCAATTTCAGTGTTTCATCGTCAATAAGAAGGACCAAGGGATACAGTAAACCTGGAGTGTAGTATCGGAATCTATAACTAGTGTCACAGGGATGGTTCAAAACATAGACAGTAATAAGAGTCAGTCTTCTTGTACTTATGTCGGCATTGTGCCTTTTGTATTTAATTCCGATGCAATATCTGTGTTTCATCGTCAGTAAGAAGGTCAGAGGGATACAGTAATCCTTAAGTGAGGCTTCGGAATCTATAACTAGTGTCACAGGAATGGTTCAAAGCATAGTCAGTAAGAATAGTCCGACTTCTTGTACTTAAGTCATCATTGTGCATTTTCTATTTAATTCGGATGCAATTTCTGTGTTTCATCGTCAATAAGAAGGTCCAAGGGATACAGTAAACCTGGAGAGAAGCATCGGAATCTACAACTAGTGTCTCAGGAATGGTTCAAATCATAGACAGTAGGAAGAGTCAGACTTCTTTCACTTAAGTCGGCATTGTGCCTTTTGAATTTAATTCCGATGCAATTTCTGTGTTCCATCGACTATAAGAAGGTCCATGGGATACAGTAAACGTCGAGTGAAGCATCGATGTCTATAACTAGTGTCACAGGATTGGTTCTAAAATAGACAGTAAGAAGAGTCAGTCTTCTTGTACTTAATTCGGCATTGTGCCTTTTGTATTTAATTCCGATGCAATTTCTGTGTTTCATCGTCAATACGAAGGTCAGAGGGATACAGTAAACCTGAAGTGAAGCATTGGAATCCATAACTAGTGTCACAGGAATGGTTCTAAACATAGTCAGAAAGAAGAGTCAGTCTTCTTGTACTTAAGTCGGCATTGTGCCCTTTCTATTTGATTCCGATGCAATTTCTGTGTTTCATCGTCAATAAGACGGTCAGAGGGATACTGTAAACCTGAAGTGAAGCATCGGAATCTGTAACTAGTGTCACAGGAATGGATCAAAACATAGACAGTAGGAAGAGTCAGGCTTCTAGAACTTAAGTCGGCATTGTGCCCTTTCTATTTGATTCCGATGCAATTTCAGTGTTTCATCGTCAATAAGACGGTCAGAGGAATACTGTAAACCTGAAGTGAAGTATCGGAATCTATAACTATTGTCACAGGAGTGGTTCAAAACATAGACAGTTGGAACAGTCAGTCTTCTTGTACTTAAGTCGACGTTGTGTCCTTTGTATTTAATTCTGATGCAATTTCTGTGTTTTATCGTCAATAAGAAGGTCCAAGGGATACAGTAAACGTCGAGTGAAGCATAGATGTCTATAACTAGTGTCACAGGATTGGTTCTAAAATAGACAGTAAGAAGAGTCAGTCTTCTTGTACTTAATTCGGCATTGTGCCTTTTGTATTTAATTCCGATGCAATTTCTGTGTTTCATCGTCAATAAGAAGGTCCAAGGGATACAGTAAACCTGGAGTGAAGCATCGGAATCTATAACTAGTGTCACAGGAATATTTCAAATTATAGTCAGTAAGAAGAGTCAGTCTTCTTGTCCTTAAGTCGGCATGGTGCCTTTTGTATTTAATTCCGATGCAATTTCTGTCTTTCATCGTCAATAAGAAGATCAGAGGGATACAGTAAACCTGAAGTGAAGCATCGGAATCCAAAACTAGTGTCACAGAAATGGTTCAAAACATAGACAGTAGGAAGAGTCAATCTTCTTGTACTTAAGTCGGCATTTTGCCTTTTGAATTTAATTCCGATGCAATTTCTGTGTTTCATCGTCAATAAGAAGGTCCAAGGTATACAGTAAACCTGAAGTGAAGCATCGGAATCTATAACTAGTGTCACAGGAATCGTTCAGAACATAGTCAGTAAGAAGAGTCAGTCTTCTTGTACTCAAGTCGACATTGTGCCTTTTCTATTTATTCCAATGCAATTTCTGTGTTTCATCGTCAATAAGAAGGTCCAAGGGATACAGTAAACCTGGAGTGAAGCATCGGAATCTATAACTAGTGTCACAGGAATGGTTCAAAACATAGACAATAAGAAGAGTCAGTCTTCTTGTACTTAAGTCGACATTGTGCCTTTTCTACTTAATTCCGATGCAATTTCTGTGTTTCATCGTCAATAAGAAGGTCCAAGGGATACAATAAACCTGATGTGAAGCATCGGAATCTATAACTAGTGTCACAGGAGTGGTTCAAAACATAGTCAGTAAGAAGAGTCAGTCTTCTAGTACTTAAGTACTCATTGTGCCTTTCCTATTTAGTTACGATGCAATTTCTTTGTTTCACCGTCAATAAGAAGGTCCAAGGGATACAGTAAACCTGGAGTGAAGCATCAGAATCTATAACTAGTGTCAATGGAATGGATCAAAACATAGACAGTAAGAAGAGTCAGTCTTCATGTACTTAAGTCGGCATTGTGCCTTTTGTATTTAATTCCGATGCTATTTCTGTGTTTCATCGTCAATAAGAAGGTCAGAGTGACACAGTAAACCTGAAGTGAAGCATCGGAATCTATAGCTAGTGTCACTGGAATGGTTCAAAATATAGTCAGTAAGAAGAGTCAGTTTTCTTGTCCTTAAGTCAGCATTGTGCCTTTTGTATTTAATTCCGATGCAATTTCTGTGTTTCATAGTCAACAAGAAGGTCCAAAGGAACAGTAAACCTGGAGTGAAGCAAATGAATCTATAACTAGTGTCGCAGGAATGGTTCAAAACATAGACAGTAAGAAGAGTCATTCTTCTTGTACTTAAGTCGGCATTGTGCCTTTTGTATTTAATTCCGATGCAATTTCTGTGTTTCATCGTCAATGAGAAGTTCCAAGGGATACAGTAAATCTCAAGTGAAGCATCGGAATCTTTAACTAGTGTCACAGGAATGGTTCAAAGCATAGTCAACAAGAAGCGTCCGTCTTCTTGTACTTAAATCAGCATTGTGCGTTTTGTATTTAATTATGATGCAATTCCTGTGTTTCATCGTCAATAAGAAGGTCCAAGGGAAACAGTAAACCTGGAGTGTAGCACCGGAATCTATAACTAGTGTCACAGGAATGGTTCAAAACATAGACTGTTAGAAGAGTCAGTCTTCTTGTACTTTAGTCGGCATTGTGCCCTTTGTATTTAATTCCGATGCAATTTCTGTGTTTCATCGTCAATAAGAAGGTTCAAGGGATACAGTAAACCTGGGGTGAATAATCCGTATCTATAACTAGTGTCATAGGACTGGATCAAATCATAGACAGTAAGAAGAGTCAGTCTTCTTGTACTTAATTCTGCATTGTGCCTTTTGTATTTAATTCCGATGCGATCTCTGTGTTTCATCGTCAATAGGAAGATCCAAGGGATACAGTAAACCTGAAGTGAAGCATCGGAATTTATAACTTGTGTCACAGGAATAGATCAAAACATAGTTAGTAAGAAGAGTCAGTCTTCTTGTAGTTAAGTCGGCATTGTGCCTTTTGTATTTCATTCCGATGCAATTTCTGTGTTTCATCGTCAATAAGAAGGTCCAAGGGATACAGTAAACCTGGAGTGAAGCATCGGAATCTGTAACTAGTGTCACAGGGACGGTTCAAAACATAGAAAGTAAGATGAGTCAGTATTCTTGTACTTGAGTAGGCATTGTGCTTTTTGTATTTAATTCCGATGCAATTTCTGTGTTTCATCGTCACTAAGAAGGTCAGAGGGATACAGTAATCCTGAAATGAAGCATCGGAATCTATAACTAGTGTCACAGGAATGGTTCAAAGCATAGTCAGTAAGAAGAGTCAGTCTTCTTGTAGTTAAGTCTTCATTGTGTCTTTTGTACTGAATTCCAATGCAAGTTCTGTGTTTCATCGTCAATAAGATGGTCCAATGGATACACTAAATCTGAAGTCAAGCATCGGAATCTATAACTAGTGTCACAGGAATGGTTCAAAACATAGACAGTAGGAAGAGTCAGGCTTCTAGTACTTAAGTCGGCATTGTGCCTTTTCTATTTGATTCCGATGCAATTTCTATGTTTCATCGTCAATAAAACGGGCATAGGGATACAGTAAACCCGTAGTGAAGCATCGGAATCTATAACTACTGTCACAGGAATGGTTCAAAACATAGACAGTTGGAACAGCCAGTCTTCTGGTACTTAAGTCGGCGTTGTGCCTTTTCTATTTAATTCCGATGCAATTTCTGTGTTTCATCGTCAATAAGAAGGTCCGAGGTATACAGTAATCCTGAAGTGAAGCATCGGAGTCTATAACTAGTGTCACAGGAATGGTTCAAAACATAGTCAGTAAGAAGAGTCAGTCTTCTTTGCCTTATGTCGGCATTTTGCCTTTTGTATTTAATTCCGATGCAATTTCTGTGTTTCATCGGCAATAGGAAGGTCAGAGGCTACGGTAAAGCTGAAGTGAAGCATCGGAATTAATAACTAGTGTCACAGGAAAGGTTCAAAACATAGACAGTAAGATGTGTCAGTCTTCTTGTACTTAAGTCAGCATTGTGCCTTTTCTATTTAATTCTGATGCAATTTCTGTGTTTCATCGTCAATAAGAAGGTCCAAGAGATATAGTAAACCTGGAGTGAATCACCGGTATCTATAACTAGTGTCACAAGAATGGTTCAAACCATAGACTGTAACAAGAGTCAGTCCTCTTGTACTTTAGTCGGCTTTGTGCCTTTTGTATTTAATTCCGATGCAATTTCTGTGTTTCATCGTCAATAAGAAGGTCCAAGGGATACAGTAAACCTGGAGTGAAGCATCGGAATCTATAACTAGTGTCACAGGAATGGTTCAAAAGATAGTCAGTAAGAAGAGTCAGTCTTCTTGTACTTAAGTTGGCATTGTACCTTTCGTATTTAAATCCAATGCAATTTCTGTGTTTCACCGGCAATAAGAAGGTCAGAGGGATACAGTAAACCTGAAGTGAAGCATCGGAATCTATAACTAGTGTCACAGGAATGGTTCAAAACATAGACAGTAAGAAGAGTCAGTCTTCTTGTACTTAAGTCGGAATTGTGGCTTTTGTATTTAATTCCGATGCTATTTCTGTGTTTCATCGTCAGTAAGAAGGTCAGAGGGATACAGTAAACCTGAAGTGAAGCATCGGAAGCTATAACTAGTGTCACAGAAATAGTTCAAAACATAGTCAGTAAGAAGAGTCAGTCTTCTTGTCCTTAAGTCGGCATTGTGCTTTTGTATTTAATTCCGATGCAATTTCTGTGTTTCATCGGCAATTGGAAGGTCAGAGGGTACAGTAAACCTGAAGTGGAGCATCGGAATTAATAACTAGTGTCACAGGAAAGGTTCAAAACATAGACAGTAAGATGTGTCAGTCTTCTTGTACTTATTTCGGCATTGTGCCTTTTCTATTTAATTATGATGCAATTCCTGTGTTTCATCGTCAATAAGAAGGTCCAAGGGAAACAGTAAACCTGGAGTGAAGCAACGGAATCTATAACTAGTGTCACAGGAATGGTTCAAAACATAGACTGTTAGAAGAGTCAGTCTTCTTGTACTTTAGTCGGCATTGTGCCTTTTGTATTTAATTCCGATGCAATTTCTGTGTTTCATCGTCAATAAGAAGGTCCAAGGGATACAGTAAACCTGGAATGAAGCATCGGAATCTATAACTAGTGTCACAGGACTGGATCAAAGCATAGACAGTAAGAAGAGTCAGTCTTCTTGTACTTAATATGCATTGTGCCTTTTTTATTTAAATCCGATGCAATTTCTGAGTTTCATCGTCAATAAGAAGATCCAATGGATACAGTAAACCTGAAGTGAAGCATCGGAATTTATAACTAGCGTCACAGGAATGGATCAAAACATAGACTGTTAGAAGAGTCAGTCTTCTTGTACTTAAGTCGGAATTATGCCTTTTGTATTTAATTCCGATGCAATTTCAGTGTTTCATCGTCAATAAGAAGGACCAAGGGATACAGTAAACCTGGAGTGTAGCATCGGAATCTATAACTAGTGTCACAGGGATGGTTCAAAACATAGACAGTAATAAGAGTCAGTCTTCTTGTACTTATGTCGGCATTGTGCCATTTGTATTTAATTCCGATGCAATATCTGTGTTTCATCGTCAGTAAGAAGGTCAGAGGGATACAGTAATCCTTAAGTGAGGCATCGGAATCTATAACTAGTGTCACAGGAATGGTTCAAAGCATAGTCAGTAAGAATAGTCAGTCTTCTTGTCCTTAAGTCGGTATTGTCCCTTTTGTATTTAATTCCGATGCAATTTCTGTGTTTCATAGTCAACAAGAAGGTCCAAGGGATACAGTAAACCTGGAGTAAAGCATCGGTATCTATAACTAGTGTCACAAGAGTGGTTCAAAACATAGACTGTAACAAGAGTCAGTCTTCTTGTACTTTAGTCGGCATTGTGCCTTTTGTATTTAATTCCGATGCAATTTCTGTGTTTCATCGTCAATAAGAAGGTCCAAGGGATGCAGTAAACCTGGAATGAAGCATCGGAATTTATAACTAGTGTCACAGGAATGGATCAAAACATAGACAGTCAGAAGAGTCAGTCTTCTTGTACTTAATTCTGCATTGTGCCTTTTTTATTTAATTCCGATGCAATTTCATTGTTTCATCGTCAATAAGAAGATCCAAGGGATACAGTAAACCTGAAGTGAAGCATCGGAATTTATAACTAGCGTTACAGGAATGGATCAAACATAGTCAGTAAGAAGAGTCAGTCTTCTTGTACTTAAGTCGGAATTTTGCCTTTTGTATTTAATTCCGATGCAATTTCAGTGTTTCATCGTCAATAAGAAGGACCAAGGGATACAGTAAACCTGGAGAGTAGCATCGGAATCTATAACTAGTGTCACAGGGATGGTTCAAAACATAGACAGTAATAAGAGTCAGTCTTCTTGTACTTATGTCGGCATTGTGCCTTTTGTATTTAATTCCGATGCAATATCTGTGTTTCATCGTCAGTAAGAAGGTCAGAGGGATACAGTAATCCTTAAGTGAGGCATCGGAATCTATAACTAGTGTCACAGGAATGGTTCAAAGCATAGTCAGAAAGAATAGTCAGTCATCTTGTACTTAAGTCATCATTGTGCATTTTCTATTTAATTCGGATGCAATTTCTGTGTTTCATCGTCAATAAGAAGGTCCAAGGGATACAGTAAACCTGGAGAGAAGCATCGGAATCTACAACTAGTGTCTCAGGAATGGTTCAAAACATAGACGGTAAGAAGAGTCAATCTTCTTGTACTTTAGTCGGCATTGTGCCTTTTGTATTTAATTCCGATGCAATTTCTGTGTTTCATCGTCAATAAGAAGGTCCAAGGGATACAGTAAACCTGGAGTGAAGCATCGGAATCTATAACTAGTGTCACAGGAATACTTCAAATCATAGTCAGTAAGAAGAGTCAGTCTTCTTGTCCTTAAGTCGGCATTGTGCCTTTTGTATTTAATTCCGATGCAATTTCTGTCTTTCATCGTCAATAAGTAGATCAGAGGGATACAGTAAACCTGAAGTGAAGCATCGGAATCCAAAACTAGTGTCACAGAAATGGTTCAAAACATAGACAGTAGGAAGAGTCAATCTTCTTGTACTTAAGCCGGCATTTTGCCTTTTGAATTTAATTCCGATGCAATTTCTCAGTTTCATCGTCAATAAGAAGGTCCAAGGTATACAGTAAACCTGACGTGAAGCATCGTAATCTATAACTAGTGTCACAGGAATGGATAATAACATAGACAGTAAGAAGAGTCAGTCTTCTTGTACTTAATTCTGCATTGTGCCTTTTGTATTTAATTCCGATGCAATTTCTGTGTTTCATCGTCAATAAGAAGATCCAAGGGATACAGCAAACCTGAAGTGAAGCATCGGAATTTATAACTAGTGTCACAGGAATGGATCAAAACATAGTCAGTAAGAAGAGTCAGTCTTCTTGTACTTCAGTCGGAATTTAGATTTTGGATTTAATTCCGATGCAATTTCTGTGTTTCATCGTCAATAAGAAAGACCAAGGGATACAGGAAACCTGGTGGGTAGCATCGGAATCTATAACTAGTGTCACAGGGATGGTTCAAAACATAGACAGTAATAAGAGTCAGTCTTCTTGTACTTAAGTCGGCATTGTGCCTTTTGTAGTTAATTCCGATGCAATATCTGTGTTTCATCGTCAGTAAGAAGGTCAGAGAGGTACAGTAATCCTAAAGTGAAGCATCGGAATCTATAACAAGTGTCACAGGAATGGTTCAAAGCATAGTCAGTAAGAATAGTCAGTCTTCTTGTACTTAAGTCATCATTGTGCATTTTCTATTTAATTCGGATGCAAGTTCTGTGTTTCATCGTCAATAAGAAGGTCCAAGGGATACAGTAAACCTGGTGTGTAGCATCGGAATCTATAACTAGTGTCACAGGGATGGTTCAAAACATAGACAGTAATAAGAGTCAGTCTTCTTGTACTTAAGTCGACATTGTGCCTTTTCTACTTAATTCCGATGCAATATCTGTGTTTCATCGTCAATAAGAAAGTCCAAGGGATACAATAAACCTGAAGTGAAGCATCGGAATCTATAACTAGTGTCACAGGAATGGTTCAAAACTTAGTCAGTAAGATGAGTCAGTCTTCTTGTTCTTAATTCCTCATTGTGCCTTTCCTATTTAATTCCGATGCAATTTCTGTGTTTCATCGTCAATAAGAAGGTCAGAGGGATACAGTAAACCTGAACTGTAGCATCGGAATCTATAGCTAGTGTCACTGGAATGGTTCAAAACATAGTCAATAAAAAGAGTCAGTCTTCTTGTCCTTAAGTCGGCATTGTGCCTTTTGCATTTAATTACGATGCAATTTCTGTGTTTCATAGTCAACAAGAAGGCCCAAGGGATACAGTAAACCTGGAGTGAAGAATCGGAATCTATAACTAGTGTCACAGGAATGGTTCAAAACATAGACAGTAAGAAGAGTCATTCTTCTTGTACTTAGGTCGGCATTGTGCCTTTTGTATATAATTCCGATGCAATTTCTGTGTTTCATCGTCAATACGAAGGTCCAAGGCATACAGTAAACCTCAAGTGATGCATCGGAATCTTTAACTAGTGTCACAGGAATGGTTCAAAACATATTCAGCAAGAAGCGTCAGTTTTCCTATACTTAAGTCGGAATTGTGCCTTTTCTATTATTTTATGATGCAATTCCTGTGTTTCATCGTCAATAAGAAGGTCCAAGGGAAACAGTAAACCTGGAGTGAAGCAACGGAATCTATAACTAGTGTCACAGGAATGGTTCAAAACATAGACTGTTAGAAGAATCAGTCTTCTTGTACTTTAGTCGGCATTGTGCCTTTTGCATTTAATTCCGATGCAATTTCAGTGTTTCATCGTCAATAAGAAGGTCCAAGGTATACAGTAAACCTGGAATGAAGCATCGGAATCAATAACTAGTGTCACAGGAATGGATCATAACATAGACAGTAAGAAGAGTCAGTCTTCTTGTACTTAATTCTGCATTGTGCCTTTTGTATTTAATTCCGATGCCATTTCTGTGTTTCATCATCAATAAGAAGATCAAAGGGATACAGCAAACCTGGAGTGAAGAATCGGAATCTATAACTAGTGTCACAGGATTGGTTCTAAAATAGACAGTAAGAAGAAACAGTCTTCTTGTACTTAATTCGGCATTGTGTATTTTGTATTTAATTGCGATGCAATTTCTGTATTTCATCGTCAATACGAAGGTCAGAGGGATACAGTAAACCTGAAGTGAAGCATCGGAATCCATAACTAGTGTCATAGGAATGGTTCAAAACATAGTCAGTAAGAAGAGTCAGTCTTCTTGTACTTAAGTCGGCATTGTGCCTTTTGTATTTAATTCCGATGCAATTTCTGTGTTTCAACGTCAATACGAATGTCCAAGGGATACAGTAAACCTGGAGTGAAGCATCGGAATCTATAACTAGTGTCACAGGGACGGTTCAAACATAGACAGTAAGATGGGTCGGTATTCTTGTACTTAAGTCGGCATTGTGCTTTTTGTATTTAATTCCGATGCAATTTCTGTGTTTCATCGTCAATAAGACGGTCAGAGGGATACTGTAAACCTGAAGTGAAGCATCGGAATCTGTAACTAGTGTCACAGGAATGGATCGAAACATAGACAGTAAGAAGAGTCAGTCTTCTGGTCCTTAAGTCGGCACTGTGCCTTTTGTATTTAATTCCGATGCAATTTCTGTGTTTCATCGGCAATAAGAACAGAGGGATACAGTAAACCTGAAGTGAAGCATCGGAATCTATAACTAGTGTCACAGGGATGGTTCAAAACATAGACAGTAAGAAGAGTCATACTTCTTGTACTTTAGTCGGCATTGTGCCGTTTGTATTTAATTCCGATGCAATTTCTATGTTTCATCGTCAATAAGAATGTCAGAGGGATACAGTAATCCTGAAGTTAAGCATCGGAATCTATAACTAGTGCCGCAGGAATGCTTCAAAGCATAGTCAGTAAGAAGAGTCAGTCTTCTTGTATTAAGTCGGCATTGTGCCTTTTGTACTGAATTCCAATGCAATTTCAGTGTTTCATCGTCAATAAGAAGGTCCAAGGGATATAGTAAACCTGAAGTGAAGCATCGGAATCTATAACTAGTGTCACAGGAATGGTTCAAAACATTGACAGTAGGAAGAGTCAGGCTTCTAGACCTTAAGTCGGCATTGTGCCCTTTCTATTTGATTCCGATGCAATTTCTGTGTTTCATCGTCAATAAGACGGTCAGAGGGATACAGTAAACCTGAAGTGAAACATCGGAATCTGTAACTAGTGTCACAGGAATGGTTCAATACATAGACTGTAAGAAGAGTCAGTCTTCTTGTACTTAAGTCGGCATTGTGCCTTTTCTATTTAATTCCGAAGCAATATCTGTGTTTCATCGTCAATAAGAAGGTCCAAGGGATACAGTAAACCTGAAGTGAAGCATCGGAATTTATAACTAGTGTCACAGGAACGGTTCAAAACTTAGTCAGTAAGAAGAATCAGTCTTCTTGTACTTAAGTCGGCATTGTGGCTTTTGAATTAAATTCCGATGCAATTTCTGTGTTTCATCGTCAATAAGAAGGACCAAGGGATACAGTAAACCTGGAGTGAAGCATCAGAATCTATAACTAGTGTCACAGGGATGGTTCAAAACATAGACAGTAAGAAGAGTCAGACCTCTTGTACTTTAGTCGGCATTGTGCCGTTTGTATTTAATTCCGATGCAATTTCTGTGTTTCATCGTCAATAAGAAAGTCAGAGGGATACAGTTATCCTGAAGTGAAGCATCGGAATCTATAACTAGTGTCACAGGAATGGTTCAAACATAGACAGTAGGAAGAGTGAGTCTTCTTGTACTTAAGTCGGCATTGTGTCTTTTGTATTTAATTCCGATGCAATCTCTGTGTTTCATCGTCAATAAGATGGTCTAAAAGAAACAGTAATCCTGAAGTGAAGCATCGCAATCTATAACTAGTGTCACAGGAATGGTTCAAATCATAGACAGTAAGAAGAGTCAGTATTCTGGTCCTAAAGTCGGCATTGTGCCTTTTGTATTTAATTCCGATGCAAATTCTGTGTTTCATCGTCAATAAGAAGGCCCAAGGGATACAGTAAACCTGGAGTGAAGCATCGGAATCCATAACTAGTGTCACAGGAATGGTTCAAAACATAGACAATAAGCAGAGTCAGTCTTCTTGTACTTAAGTCGACATTGTGCCTTTTCTACTTAATTCCGATGCAATTTCTGTGTTTCATCGTCAATAAGAAGGTCAAAGGGATACAATAAACCTGAAGGGAAGCATCGGAATCTATAACTAGTGTCACAGGAATAGTTCAAATCATAGTCAGTAAGAAGAGTCAGTCTTCTTGTACTTAAGTCCTCATTGTGCCTTTCCTATTTAATTCCGATGCAATTTCTGTGTTTCACCGTCAATAAGAAGGTCCAAGGGATACAGTAAACCTGGAGTGAAGCATCGGAATCTATAACTAGTGTCAATGGAATGGTTCAAAACTTAGACAGTAAGAAGAGTCAGTCTTCTTGTACTTAAGTCGGCATTGTGCCTTTTGTATTTAATTCCGATGCTATTTCTGTGTTTCATCGTCAATATGAAGGTCAGAATGACACAGTAAACCTGAAATGAAGCATCGGAATCTATAGCTAGTGTCACTGGAATGGTTCAAAGCATAGTCAGTAAGAAGAGTCAGTTTTCTTGTCCTTAAGTCGGCATTGTGCCTTTTGTATTTAATTCCGATGCAATTACTGTGTTTCATAGTCAACAAGAAGGTCCAAGGGATACAGTAAACCTGGAGTGAAGCATCGGAATCTATAACTAGTGTCGCAGGAATGGTTCAAAACATAGACAGTAAGAAGAGTCAGTCATCTTGTACTTAAGTCGGTATTGTGCCTTTTGTATTTAATTCCGATGCAATTTCTGTGTTTCATCGTCAATAAGAAGGTCCAAGGGATAAAGTAAACCCCAAGTGAAGTATCGGAATCTTTAACTGGTGTCACAGGAATGGTTCAAAGCATAGTAAATAAGAAGCGTCAGTCTTCTTGTACATAAATCAGCATTGTGCCTTTTGTATTTAGTTATGATTCAATTCCTGTGTTTCATCGTCAATAAGAAGGTCCAAGGGAAAGAGTAAACCTGGAGTGAAGCACCGGAATCTATAACTAGTGTCACAGGAATGGTCCAAAACATAGACTGTTAGAAGAGTCAGTCTTCTTGTACTTTAGTCGGCATTGTGCCTTTTGTACTTAATTCCGATGCAATTTCTGTGTTTCATCGTCAATAAGAAGGTCCAAGGGATACAGTAAACCTGGAGGGAAGAATCGGAATCTATAACTAGTGTCACAGGAATGGTTCAAAACATAGACAGTAGGAAGAGTCAGTCTTCTTGTACTTAAGTCGGCATTGTGCCTTTTGTATCTAATTCCGATGCAATTTCTGTGTTTCATCGTCAATAAGAAGATCAGAGGGATACAGTAATACTGAAGTGAAGCATCGGAATCCAAAACTAGTGTCACAGGAATGGTTCAAAACATAGACTGGAGGAAGAGTCAGTCTTCTTGTACTAAAGTCGGCATTGTGCCTTTTGTATTTAATTCCGATGCAATTTCTGTGTTTCATCGTCAATAATAAGGTCCAAGGGATACAGTAAACCTGAAGTGGAGCATCGTAATCTATAACTAGTGTCACAGGATTGGTTCAAACATAGTCAGTAAGAAGAGTCAGTCTTCTTGTACTTAAGTCGGCTTTGTGCCTTTTCTATTTAATTCCGATGAAATTTCTGTGTTTCATCGTCAATAAGAAGGCCCAAGGGATACAGTAAACCTGGAGTGAAGCATCGGAATCTATAACTAGTGTCACAGGAATGGTTCAAAAAATAGTCAATAAGAAGAGTCAGTCTTCTTGTACTTAAGTCGACATTGTGCCTTTTCTACTTAATTCCGATGCAATTTCTGTGTTTCATAGTCAATAAGAAGGTCAAAGGGATACAATAAACCTGAAGTGAAGCATCGGAATCTATAACTAGTGTCACAGGAGTGGTTCAATACATAGTCAGTAAGAAGAGTCAGTCTTCTTGTACTTAAGTACTCATTGTGCCTTTCCTATTTAATTACGATGCAATTTCTGTGTTTCACCGTCAATAAGAAGTTCCAAGGGATACAGTAAACCTCAAGTGAAGCATCGGAATCTTTAACTAGTGTCACAGGAATGGTTCAAAGCATAGTCAACAAGAAGCGTCAGTCTTCTTGTACTTAAATCAGCATTGTGCGTTTTGTATTTAATTATGATGCAATTCCTGTGTTTCATCGTCAATAAGAAGGTCCAAGGGAAACAGTAAACCTGGAGTGAAGTACCGGAATCTATAACTAGTGTCACAGGAATGGTTCAAAACATAGACTGTTAGAAGAGTCAGTCTTCTTGTACTTTAGTCGGCATTGTGCCCTTTGTATTTAATTCCGATGCAATTTCTGTGTTTCATCGTCACTAAGAAGGTCAGAGGTATACAGTAATCCTGAAGTGAAGCATCGGAATCTATAACTAGTGTCACAGGAATGGTTCAAATTATAGTCAATAAGAAGAGTCAGTCTTCTTGTAGCTAAGTCGGCATTGTGTCTTTTGTACTGAATTCCAATGCAATTTCTGTGTTTCATCGTCAATAATATGGTCCAATGGATACAGTAAATCTGAAGTCAAGCATCGGAATCTATAACTAGTGTCACAGGAATGGTTCAAAACATAGACAGTAGGAAGAGTCAGGCCTCTAGTACTTAAGTCGGCATTGTGCCTTTTGTATTTGATACCGATACAATTTCTATTTTTCATCGTCAATTAAACGGTCATAGGGATACAGTAAACCCGTAGTGAAGCATCGGAATCTATAACTAGCGTCACAGGAATGGTTCAAAACATAGACAGTTGGAACAGCCAGTCTTCTGGTACTTAAGTCGGCGTTGTGCCTTTTTTATTTAATTCCGATGCATTTTCTGTGTTTCATCGTCAATAAGAACGTCCGAGGTATACAGTAATCCTGAAGTGCAGCAACGGAATCTATAACTAGTGTCACAGGAATGGTTCAAAACATAGTCAGTAAGAAGAGTCAGTCCTCTTTGCCTTATGTCGGCATTGTGCCTTTTGTATTTAATTCCGATGCAATTTCTGTGTTTCATCGTCAATAACATGGTCCAAGGGATACAGTAAACCTGGAGTGAAGCATCGGAATCTATAACTAGTGTCACAGGAATGATTCAAAACATAGACAATAAGAAGAGCAGTCTTCTTGTACTTAAGTCGACATTGTGCCTTTTCTAGTTAATTCCGATGAAATTTCTGTGTTTCATCGTCAATAAGAAGGTCAGAGGGATACAATAAACCTGAAGTGAAGCATCGGAATTTATAACTAGTGTCACAGGAATGGTTCAAAACATAGACAGTTAGAGGAGTCAGTCTTCTTGTTCTTAAGTCCTCATTGTGCCTTTCCTATTTAATTCCGATGCAATTTCTGTGTTTCATCGTCAATAAGAAGGTCCAAGGGGTACAGTAAACCTGGAGTGAAGCATCGGAAACTATAACTAGTGTCACAGGAATGATTCAAAACATAGTCAGTAAGAAGTGTCAGTCTTCTTGTACTTATTTCGGCATTGTGCCTTTTCTAATTAATTCCGATGCAATATCTGTGTTTCATCGTCAATAAGAAGGCCCAAGGGATACAGTAAACCTGTAGTGAAGCATCGGAATCTATAACTAGTGTCACAGGAATGGTTCAAAACATAGTCAGTAAGAAGCGTCAATCTTCTTGTACTTAAGTCAGCATTGTGCCTCTTCTATTTAAATCTGTTGCAATTTCTGTGTTTCATCGTCAATAAGAAGGTCAAAGAGATACGGTAAACCTGGAGTGAAGCACCGGTATCTATAACTAGTGTCACAAGAATGGTTCAAAACATAGACTGTAACAAGGGTCAGTCTTCTTGTACTTTAGTCTGCATTGTGCCTTTTGTATTTAATTCCGATGAAATTTCTGTGTTTCATCGTCAATAACAAGGTCCAAGGGATACAGTAAGCCTGGAGTGAAGCATCGGAATCTATAACTAGTGTCACAGGAATGATTCAAAACATAGACAATAAGAAGAGCAGTCTTCTTGTACTTAAGTCGACATTGTGCCTTTTCTACTTAATTCCGATGCAATTTCTGTGTTTCATCGTCAATAAGAAGGTCAGAGGGATACAATAAACCTGAAGTGAAGCATCGGAATCTATAACTAGTGTCACAGGAATGGTTCAAAACATAGTCAGTAAGAAGAGTCAGTCTTCTTGTACTTAAGTCCTCATTGTGCCTTTCCTATTTAATTCCGATGCAATTTCTGTGTTTCATCGTCAATAAAAAGGTCCAAGGGATACAGTAAACCTGGAGTGAAGCATCGGAATCTATAACTAGTGTCACAGGAATGATTCAAAACATAGACAATAAGAAGAGTCAGTCTTCTTGTACTTAAGTCGACATTGTGCCTTTTCTACTTAATTCCGATGCAATTTCTGTGTTTCATCGTCAATAAGAAGGTCAGAGGGATACACTAAACCTGAAGAGTAGCATCGGAATCTATAGCTAGTGTCACTGGAATGGTTCAAAACATAGTCAGTAAGAAGAGTCAGTCTTCTTGTCCTTAAGTCGGCATTGTGCCTTTTCTATTTAATTCCGATGCAATTTCTGTGTTTCATAGTCAACAAGAAGGTCCAAGGGATACAGTAAACCTGGAGTTAAGCATCGCTTTCTATAACTAGTGTCACAAGAATGGTTCAGAACATAGACTGTAACAAGAGTCAGTCTTCTTGTACTTTAGTCGGCATTGTGCCTTTTGTATTTAATTCCGATGCAATTTCTGTGGTTCATCGTCAATAAGAAGATTCAAGGGATACAGTAAACCTCAAGTGAAGCATCGGAATCTTTAACTAGTGTCACAGGAATGGTTCAAAACATAGTCAGTAAGAAGCGTCAGTCTTCTTGTACTTAAGTCGAAATTGTGCCTTTTCTATTTAATTATGATGCAATTCCTGTGTTTCATCGTCAATAAGAAGGTCCAAGGGAAACAGTAAACCTGGAGTGAAGCAACGGAATCTATAACTAGTGTCACAGGAATGGTTCAAAACATAGACTGTTAGAAGAGTCAGTCTTCTTGTACTTTAGTCGGCATTGTGCCTTTTGTATTTAATTCCGATGCAATTACTGTGTTCCATCGTCAATAAGAAGGTCCAAGGGATACAGTAAACCTCAAGTGAAGCATCTGAATCTATAACTAGTGTCACAGGAATGGTTCAAAACATAGTCAGTAAGAAGAGTCAGTCTTCTTGTACTTAAGTCGGCATTGTGCCTTTTCTATTTAATTCCGATGCAATTTCTGTGTTTCATCGTCAATAAGAAGGCCCAAGGGATACAGTAAACCTGGAGTGAAGCATCGGAATCTATAACCAGTGTCACAGGAATGGTTCAAACATAGACAATAAGAAGAGTCAGTCTTCTTGTACTTACGTCGACATTGTGCCTTTTCTACTTAATTCCGATGCAATTTCTGTGTTTCATCGTCAATAAGAAGGTCAAATGGATACAATAAACCTGAAGTGAAGCATCGGAATCTATAACTAGTGTCACATGAATGGTTCAAAGCATAGTCAGTAAGAAGAGTCAACTTCTTGTACTTAAGTCGGAATTTTGCCTTTTGTATTTAATTCCGATGCAATTTCAGTGTTTCATCGTCAATAAGAAGGACCAAGGAATACAGTAAACCTGGAGTGTAGCATCGGAATCTATAACTAGTGTCACAGGGATGGTTCAAAACATAGACATTAATAAGAGTCAGTCTTCTTGTACTTATGTCGGCATTGTGCATTTTCTATTTAATTCGGATGCAATTTCTGTGTTTCATCGTCAATAAGAAGGTCCAAGGGATACAGTAAACCTGGAGAGAAGCATCGGAATCTATAACTAGTGTCTCAGCAATGGTTCAAATCATAGACAGTAGGAAGAGTCAGACTTCTTTCACTTAAGTCGGCATTGTGCCTTTTGAATTTAATTCCGATGCAATTTCTGTGTTTCATCGATAATAAGAAGGTCCAAGGGATACAGTAAACGTCGAGTGAAGCATCGATGTCTATAACTAGTGTCATAGGATTGGTTCTAAAATAGACAGTAAGAAGAGTCAGTCTTCTTGTACTTAATTCAGCATTGTGCCTTTTGTATTTAATTCCGATGCAATTTCTGTGTTTCATCGTCAATACGAAGGTCAGAGGGATACAGTAAACCTGAAGTGAAGCATTGGAATCCATAACTAGTGTCACAGGAATGGTTCAAAACATAGTCAGTAAGAAGAGTCAGTCTTCTTGTACTTTAGTCGGCATTGTGCCCTTTCTATTTGATTCCGATGCAATTTCTGTGCTTCATCGTCAATAAGACGGTCAGAGGGATACTGTAAACCTTAAGTGAAGCATCGGAATCTGTAACTAGTGTCACAGGAATGGATCAAAACATAGACGGTAGGAAGAGTCAGGCTTCTAGAACTTAAGTCGGCATTGTGCCCTTTCTATTTGATTCCGATGCAATTTCTGTGTTTCATCGTCAATAAGACGGTCGGAAGTGAAGCATCGGAATCTATAACTATTGTCACAGGAGTGGTTCAAAACATAGACAGTTGGAACAGTCAGTCATCTTGTACTTCAGTCGGCGTTGTGTCTTTTGTATTTAATTCTGATGCAATTTCTGTGTTTTATCGTCAATAAGAAGGTCCGAGGTATACAGTAAACCTGAAGTGAAGCATCGGAATCTATAACTAGTGTCACAGGAATATTTCAAATCATAGTCAGTAAGAAGAGTCAGTCTTCTTGTCCTTAAGTCGGCATTGTGCCTTTTGTATTTAATTCCGATGCTATTTCTGTCTTTCATCGTCAATAAGAAGATCAGAGGGATACAGCAAACCTGAAGTGAAGCATCGGAATCCAAAACTAGTGTCACAGAAATGGTTCAAAACATAGACAGTACGAAGCGTCAATCTTCTTGTACTTAAGTCGGCATTTTGCCTTTTGAATTTAATTCCGATGCAATTTCTGTGTTTCATCGTCAATAACAAGGTCCAAGGGATACAGTAAACCTGGAGTGAAGCATCGGAATCTATAACTAGTGTCACAGGAATGGTTCAAAACATAGACAGTAAGAAGAGTCAGTATTCTGGTCCTAAAGTCGGCATTGTGCCTTTTGTATTTAATTCCGATGCAATTTCTGTGTTTCATCGTCAATAAGAAGGCACAAGGGATACAGTAAACCTGGAGTGAAGCATCGGAATCCATAACTAGTGTCACAGGAATGGTTCAAAACATAGACAATAAGCAGAGTCAGTCTTCTTGTACTTAAGTCGACATTGTGCCTTTTCTACTTAATTCCGATGCAATTTCTGTGTTTCATCGTCAATAAGAAGGTCAAAGGGATACAATAAACCTGAAGGGAAGCATCGGAATCTATAACTAGTGTCACAGGAATGGTTCAAATCATAGTCAGTAAGAAGAGTCAGTCTTCTTGTACTTAAGTCCTCATTGTGCCTTTCCTATTTAATTCCGATGCAATTTCTGTGTTTCACCGTCAATAAGAAGGTCCAAGGGATACAGTAAACCTGGAGTGAAGCATCGGAATCTATAACTAGTGTCAATGGAATGGTTCAAAACTTAGACAGTAAGAAGAGTCAGTCTTCTTGTACTTAAGTCGGCATTGTGCCTTTTGTATTTAATTCCGATGCTATTTCTGTGTTTCATCGTCAATATGAAGGTCAGAATGACACAGTAAACCTGAAATGAAGCATCGGAATCTATAGCTAGTGTCACTGGAATGGTTCAAAGCATAGTCAGTAAGAAGAGTCAGTTTTCTTGTCCTTAAGTCGGCATTGTGCCTTTTGTATTTAATTCCGATGCAATTACTGTGTTTCATAGTCAACAAGAAGGTCCAAGGGATACAGTAAACCTGGAGTGAAGCATCGGAATCTATAACTAGTGTCGCAGGAATGGTTCAAAACATAGACAGTAAGAAGAGTCAGTCATCTTGTACTTAAGTCGGTATTGTGCCTTTTGTATTTAATTCCGATGCAATTTCTGTCTTTCATCGTCAATAAGAAGGTCCAAGGGATACAGTAAACCTCAAGTGAAGTATCGGAATCTTTAACTGGTGTCACAGGAATGGTTCAAAGCATAGTAAATAAGAAGCGTCAGTCTTCTTGTACATAAATCAGCATTGTGCCTTTTGTATTTAATTATGATTCAATTCCTGTGTTTCATCGTCAATAAGAAGGTCCAAGGGAAAGAGTAAACCTGGAGTGAAGCACCGGAATCTATAACTAGTGTCACAGGAATGGTCCAAAACATAGACTGTTAGAAGAGTCAGTCTTCTTGTACTTTAGTCGGCATTGTGCCTTTTGTATTTAATTCCGATGCAATTTCTGTGTTTCATCGTCAATAAGAAGGTCCAAGGGATACAGTAAACCTGGAGGGAAGAATCGGAATCTATAACTAGTGTCACAGGAATGGTTCAAAACATAGACAGTAGGAAGAGTCAGTCTTCTTGTACTTAAGTCGGCATTGTGCCTTTTGTATCTAATTCCGATGCAATTTCTGTGTTTCATCGTCAATAAGAAGATCAGAGGGATACAGTAATACTGAAGTGAAGCATCGGAATCCAAAACTAGTGGCACAGGAATGGTTCAAAACATAGACAGGAGGAAGAGTCAGTCTTCTTGTACTTAAGTCGGCATTGTGCCTTTTATATTTAATTCCGATGCAATTTCTGTGTTTCATCGTCAATAATAAGGTCCAAGGGATACAGTAAACCTGAAGTGGAGCATCGTAATCTATAACTAGTGTCACAGGAATGGTTCAAACATAGTCAGTAAGAAGAGTCAGTCTTCTTGTACTTAAGTCGGCTTTGTGCCTTTTCTATTTAATTCCGATGAAATTTCTGTGTTTCATCGTCAAAAGAAGGCCCAAGGGATACAGTAAACCTGGAGTGAAGCATCGGAATCTATAACTAGTGTCACAGGAATGGTTCAAAACATAGACTGTAAGAAGAGTCAGTCTTCTTGCACTTTAGTCGGCATTGTGCCTTTTGTATTTAATTCCGATGCAATTTCTGTGTTTCATCGTCAATAAGAAGGTCCAAGGGATACAGTAAACCTGGAGTGAAGCATCGGAATCTATAACTAGTGTCACAGGAATATTTCAAATCATAGTCAGTAAGAAGAGTCAGTCTTCTTGTCCTTAAGTCGGCATTGTGCCTTTTGTATTTAATTCCGATGCTATTTCTGTCTTTCATCGTCAATAAGAAGATCAGAGGGATACAGCAAACCTGAAGTGAAGCATCGGAATCCAAAACTAGTGTCACAGAAATGGTTCAAAACATAGACAGTAGGAAGCGTCAATCTTCTTGTACTTAAGTCGGCATTTTGCCTTTTGAATTTAATTCCGATGCAATTTCTGTGTTTCATCGTCAATAACAAGGTCCAAGGGATACAGTAAACCTGGAGTGAAGCATCGGAATCTATAACTAGTGTCACAGGAATGGTTCAAAACATAGACAGTAAGAAGAGTCAGTATTCTGGTCCTAAAGTCGGCATTGTGCCTTTTGTATTTAATTCCGATGCAATTTCTGTGTTTCATCGTCAATAAGAAGGCACAAGGGATACAGTAAACCTGGAGTGAAGCATCGGAATCCATAACTAGTGTCACAGGAATGGTTCAAAACATAGACAATAAGCAGAGTCAGTCTTCTTGTACTTAAGTCGACATTGTGCCTTTTCTACTTAATTCCGATGCAATTTCTGTGTTTCATCGTCAATAAGAAGGTCAAAGGGATACAATAAACCTGAAGGGAAGCATCGGAATCTATAACTAGTGTCACAGGAATGGTTCAAATCATAGTCAGTAAGAAGAGTCAGTCTTCTTGTACTTAAGTCCTCATTGTGCCTTTCCTATTTAATTCCGATGCAATTTCTGTGTTTCACCGTCAATAAGAAGGTCCAAGGGATACAGTAAACCTGGAGTGAAGCATCGGAATCTATAACTAGTGTCAATGGAATGGTTCAAAACTTAGACAGTAAGAAGAGTCAGTCTTCTTGTACTTAAGTCGGCATTGTGCCTTTTGTATTTAATTCCGATGCTATTTCTGTGTTTCATCGTCAATATGAAGGTCAGAATGACACAGTAAACCTGAAATGAAGCATCGGAATCTATAGCTAGTGTCACTGGAATGGTTCAAAGCATAGTCAGTAAGAAGAGTCAGTTTTCTTGTCCTTAAGTCGGCATTGTGCCTTTTGTATTTAATTCCGATGCAATTACTGTGTTTCATAGTCAACAAGAAGGTCCAAGGGATACAGTAAACCTGGAGTGAAGCATCGGAATCTATAACTAGTGTCGCAGGAATGGTTCAAAACATAGACAGTAAGAAGAGTCAGTCATCTTGTACTTAAGTCGGTATTGTGCCTTTTGTATTTAATTCCGATGCAATTTCTGTCTTTCATCGTCAATAAGAAGGTCCAAGGGATACAGTAAACCTCAAGTGAAGTATCGGAATCTTTAACTGGTGTCACAGGAATGGTTCAAAGCATAGTAAATAAGAAGCGTCAGTCTTCTTGTACATAAATCAGCATTGTGCCTTTTGTATTTAATTATGATTCAATTCCTGTGTTTCATCGTCAATAAGAAGGTCCAAGGGAAAGAGTAAACCTGGAGTGAAGCACCGGAATCTATAACTAGTGTCACAGGAATGGTCCAAAACATAGACTGTTAGAAGAGTCAGTCTTCTTGTACTTTAGTCGGCATTGTGCCTTTTGTATTTAATTCCGATGCAATTTCTGTGTTTCATCGTCAATAAGAAGGTCCAAGGGATACAGTAAACCTGGAGGGAAGAATCGGAATCTATAACTAGTGTCACAGGAATGGTTCAAAACATAGACAGTAGGAAGAGTCAGTCTTCTTGTACTTAAGTCGGCATTGTGCCTTTTGTATCTAATTCCGATGCAATTTCTGTGTTTCATCGTCAATAAGAAGATCAGAGGGATACAGTAATACTGAAGTGAAGCATCGGAATCCAAAACTAGTGGCACAGGAATGGTTCAAAACATAGACAGGAGGAAGAGTCAGTCTTCTTGTACTTAAGTCGGCATTGTGCCTTTTATATTTAATTCCGATGCAATTTCTGTGTTTCATCGTCAATAATAAGGTCCAAGGGATACAGTAAACCTGAAGTGGAGCATCGTAATCTATAACTAGTGTCACAGGAATGGTTCAAACATAGTCAGTAAGAAGAGTCAGTCTTCTTGTACTTAAGTCGGCTTTGTGCCTTTTCTATTTAATTCCGATGAAATTTCTGTGTTTCATCGTCAAAAGAAGGCCCAAGGGATACAGTAAACCTGGAGTGAAGCATCGGAATCTATAACTAGTGTCACAGGAATGGTTCAAAACATAGTCAATAAGAAGAGTCAGTCTTCTTGTACTTAAGTCGACATTGTGCCTTTTCTACTTAATTCCGATGCCATTTCTGTGTTTCATAGTCAATAAGAAGGTCAAAGGGATACAATAAACCTGAAGTGAAGCATCGGAATCTATAACTAGTGTCACAGGAGTGGTTCAAAACATAGTCAGTAAGAAGAGTCAGTCTTCTTGTACTTAAGTACTCATTGTGCCTTTCCTATTTAATTACGATGCAATTTCTGTGTTTCACCGTCAATAAGAAGTTCCAAGGGATACAGTAAACCTCAAGTGAAGCATCGGAATCTTTAACTAGTGTCACAGGAATGGTTCAAAGCATAGTCAACAAGAAGCGTCAGTCTTCTTGTACTTAAATCAGCATTGTGCGTTTTGTATTTAATTATGATGCAATTCCTGTGTTTCATCGTCAATAAGAAGGTCCAAGGGAAACAGTAAACCTGGAGTGAAGCACCGGAATCTATAACTAGTGTCACAGGAATGGTTCAAAACATAGACTGTTAGAAGAGTCAGTCTTCTTGTACTTAAGTACTCATTGTGCCTTTTCTATTTAATTCCGATGCATTTTCTGTGTTTCATCGTCAATAAGAACGTCCGAGGTATACAGTAATCCTGAAGTGCAGCATCGGAATCTATAACTAGTGTCACAGGAATGGTTCAAAACATAGTCAGTAAGAAGAGTCAGTCCTCTTTGCCTTATGTCGGCATTGTGCCTTTTGTATTTAATTCCGATGCAATTTCTGTGTTTCATCGTCAATAACATGGTCCAAGGGATACAGTAAACCTGGAGTGAAGCATCGGAATCTATAACTAGTGTCACAGGAATGATTCAAAACATAGACAATAAGAAGAGCAGTCTTCTTGTACTTAAGTCGACATTGTGCCTTTTCTACTTAATTCCGATGCAATTTCTGTGTTTCATCGTCAATAAGAAGGTCAGAGGGATACAATAAACCTGAAGTGAAGCATCGGAATTTATAACTAGTGTCACAGGAATGGTTCAAAACATAGTCAGTAAGAAGAGTCAGTCTTCTTGTACTTAAGTCCTCATTGTGCCTTTCCTATTTAATTCCGATGCAATTTCTGTGTTTCATCGTCAATAAGAAGGTCCAAGGGGTACAGTAAAACTGCAGTGAAGCATCGGAATCTATAACTAGTGTCACAGGAATGATTCAAAACATAGTCAGTAAGAAGTGTCAGTCTTCTTGTACTTATTTCGGCATTGTGCCTTTTCTATTTAATTCCGATGCAATATCTGTGTTTCATCGTCAATAAGAAGGCCCAAGGGATACAGTAAACCTGAAGTGAAGCATCGGAATCTATAACTAGTGTCACAGGAATGGTTGAAAACATAGTCAGTAAGAAGCGTCAGTCTTCTTGTACTTAAGTCCTCATTGTGCCTTTCCTATTTAATTCCGATGCAATTTCTGTGTTTCATCGTCAATAAGAAGGTCCAAGGGATACAGTAAACCTGGAGTGAAGCATCGGAATCTATAACTAGTGTCACAGGAATGATTCAAAACATAGACAATAAGAAGAGTCAGTCTTCTTGTACTTAAGTCGACATTGTGCCTTTTCTACTTAATTCCGATGCAATTTCTGTGTTTCATCGTCAATAAGAAGGTCAGAGGGATACACTAAACCTGAAGTGTAGCATCGGAATCTATAGCTAGTGTCACTGGAATGGTTCAAAACATAGTCAGTAAGAAGAGTCAGTCTTCTTGTCCTTAAGTCGGCATTGTGCCTTTTCTATTTAATTCCGATGCAATTTCTGTGTTTCATAGTCAACAGGAAGGTCCAAGGGATACAGTAAACCTGGAGTTAAGCATCGCTATCTATAACTAGTGTCACAAGAATGGTTCAGAACATAGACTGTAACAAGAGTCAGTCTTCTTGTACTTTAGTCGGCATTGTGCCTTTTGTATTTAATTCCGATGCAATTTCTGTGGTTCATCGTCAATAAGAAGGTTCAAGGAATACAGTAAACCTCAAGTGAAGCATCGGAATCTTTAACTAGTGTCACAGGAATGGTTCAAAACATAGTCAGTAAGAAGCGTCAGTCTTCTTGTACTTAAGTCGAAATTGTGCCTTTTCTATTTAATTATGATGCAATTCCTGTGTTTCATCGTCAATAAGAAGGTCCAAGGGAAACAGTAAACCTGGAGTGAAGCAACGGAATCTATAACTAGTGTCACAGGAATGGTTCAAAACATAGACTGTTAGAAGAGTCAGTCTTCTTGTACTTTAGTCGGCATTGTGCCTTTTGTATTTAATTCCGATGCAATTACTGTGTTCCATCGTCAATAAGAAGGTCTAAGGGATACAGTAAACCTGGAGTGAAGTATCGGAATCTATTACTAGTGTCAATGGAATGGTTCAAAACATAGACAGTAAGAAGAGTCAGTCTTCTTGTACTTAAGTCGGCATTGTGCCTTTTGTATTTAATTCCGATGCAATTTCTGTGTTTCATCGTCAATAAGAAGGCCCAAGGGATACAGTAAACCTGGAGTGAAGCATCGGAATCTATAACCAGTGTCACAGGAATGGTTCAAACATAGACAATAAGAAGAGTCAGTCTTCTTGTACTTACGTCGACATTGTGCCTTTTCTACTTAATTCCGATGCAATTTCTGTGTTTCATCGTCAATAAGAAGGTCAAATGGATACAATAAACCTGAAGTGAAGCATCGGAATCTATAACTAGTGTCACATGAATGGTTCAAAGCATAGTCAGTAAGAAGAGTCAACTTCTTGTACTTAAGTCGGAATTTTGCCTTTTGTATTTAATTCCGATGCAATTTCAGTGTTTCATCGTCAATAAGAAGGACCAAGGGATACAGTAAACCTGGAGTGTAGCATCGGAATCTATAACTAGTGTCACAGGGATGGTTCAAAACATAGACAGTAATAAGAGTCGGTCTTCTTGTACTTATGTCGGCATTGTGCAATTTCTATTTAATTCGGATGCAATTTCTGTGTTTCATCGTCAATAAGAAGGTCCAAGGGATACAGTAAACCTGGAGAGAAGCATCGGAATCTATAACTAGTGTCTCAGCAATGGTTCAAATCATAGACAGTGGGAAGAGTCAGACATCTTTCACTTAAGTCGGCATTGTGCCTTTTGAATTTAATTCCGATGCAATTTCTGTGTTTCATCGATAATAAGAAGGTCCAAGGGATACAGTAAACGTCGAGTGAAGCATCGATGTCTATAACTAGTGTCATAGGATTGGTTCTAAAATAGACAGTAAGAAGAGTCAGTCTTCTTGTACTTAATTCAGCATTGTGCCTTTTGTATTTAATTCCGATGCAATTTCTGTGTTTCATCGTCAATACGAAGGTCAGAGGGATACAGTTAACCTGAAGTGAAGCATTGGAATCCATAACTAGTGTCACAGGAATGGTTCAAAACATAGTCAGTAAGAAGAGTCAGTCTTCTTGTACTTAAGTCGGCATTGTGCCCTTTCTATTTGATTCCGATGCAATTTCTGTGTTTCATCGTCAATAAGACGGTCAGAGGGATACTGTAAACCTTAAGTGAAGCATCGGAATCTGTAACTAGTGTCACAGGAATGGATCAAATCATAGACAGTAGGAAGAGTCAGGCTTCTAGAACTTAAGTCGGCATTGTGCCCTTTCTATTTGATTCCGATGCAATTTCTGTGTTTCATCGTCAATAAGACGGTCAGAAGTGAAGCATCGGAATCTATAACTATTGTCACAGGAGTGGTTCAAAACATAGACAGTTGGAACAGTCAGTCTTCTTGTACTTCAGTCGGCGTTGTGTCTTTTGTATTTAATTCTGATGCAATTTCTGTGTTTTATCGTCAATAAGAAGGTCCGAGGTATACAGTAAACCTGAAGTGAAGCATCGGAATCTATAACTAGTGTCACAGGAATGGTTCAAAACATAGACTGTAAGAAGAGTCAGTCTTCTTGCACTTTAGTCGGCATTGTGCCTTTTGTATTTAATTCCGATGCAATTTCTGTGTTTCATCGTCAATAAGAAGGTCCAAGGGATACAGTAAACCTGGAGTGAAGCATCGGAATCTATAACTAGTGTCACAGGAATATTTCAAATCATAGTCAGTAAGAAGAGTCAGTCTTCTTGTCCTTAAGTCGGCATTGTGCCTTTTGTATTTAATTCCGATGCAATTTCTGTCTTTCATCGTCAATAAGAAGATCAGAGGGATACAGCAAACCTGAAGTGAAGCATCGGAATCCAAAACTAGTGTCACAGAAATGGTTCAAAACATAGACAGTAGGAAGCGTCAATCTTCTTGTACTTAAGTCGGCATTTTGCCTTTTGTATTTAATTCCGATGCAATTTCTGTGTTTCATCGTCAATAAGAAGGTCCAAGGTATACAGTAAACCTGACGTGAAGCATCGTAATCTATAATTAGTGTCACAGGATTGGTTCGAAACATAGTCAGTTAGAAAAGTCAGTCTTCTTTTACTTAAGTCGGCATTGTGCCTTTTCTATTTAATTCCGATGCAAATTCTGTGTTTCATCGTCAATAAGAAGGTCCAAGGGATACAGTAAACCTGGAGTGAAGCATCGGAATCTATAACTAGTGTCACAGGAATGGTTCAAAACATAGACAATAAGAAGAGTCAGTCTTCTTGTACTTAAGTCGACATTGTGCCTTTTCTACTTAATTCCGATGCAATTTCTGTGTTTCATCGTCAATAAGAAGGTCCAAGGGATACAATAAACCTGAAGTGAAGCATCGGAATCTATAACTAGTGTCACAGGAATGGTTCAAAACTTAGTCAGTAAGAAGAGTCCGTCTTCTTGTTCTTAATTCCTCATTGTGCCTTTCCTATTTAATTCAGATGCAATTTCTGTGTTTCATCGTCGATAAGAAGGTCAGAGGGATACAGCAAACCTGAAGTATAGCATCGGAATCTATAGCTAGTGTCACTGGAATGGTTCAAAACATAGTCAATAAGAAGAGTCAGTCTTCTTGTCCTTAAGTCGGCATTGTGCCTTTTGTATTTAATTCCGATGCAATCTCTGTGTTTCATAGTCAACAAGAAGGTCCAAGGGATACAGTAAACCTGGAGTGAAGCATCGGAATCTATAACTAGTGTCACAGGAATGGTTCAAATCATAGACAGTAAGAAGAGTCAGTCCTCTTGTACTTAGGTCGGCATTGTGCCTTTTGTATTTAATTCCGATGCAATTTCTGTGTTTCATCGTCAATAAGAAGGTCCAAGGGATACAGTAAACCTCAAGTGAAGCATCGGAATCTTTAACTAGTGTCACAGGAATGGTTCAAAACATATTCAGTAAGAAGCGTCAGTTTTCCTATACTTAAGTCGGAATTGTGCCTTTTCTATCTAATTATGATGCAATTCCTGTGTTTCATCGTCAATAAGAAGGTCCAAGGGAAACAGTAAACCTGGAGTGAAGCAACGGAATCTATAACTAGTGTCACAGGAATGGTTCAAAACATAGACTGTTAGAAGAGTCAGTCTTCTTGTACTTTAGCCGGCATTATGCCTTTTGTATTTAATTCCGATGCAATTTCTGTGTTTCATCGTCAATAAGAAGGTCCAAGGGATACAGTAAACCTGGAATGAAGCATCGGAATCAATAACTAGTGTCACAGGAATGGATCATAACATAGACAGTAAGAAGAGTCAGTCTTCCTTTACTTAATTCTGCATTGTGCCTTTTGTATTTAATTCCGATGCAATTTCTGTGTTTCATCGTCAATAAGAAGATCCAAGGGATACAGCAAACCTGAAGTGAAGCATCGGAATTTATAACTAGTGTCACAGGAATGGATCAAAACATAGTCAGTAAGAAGAGTCAGTCTTCTTGTACTTAAGTCCGAATTTAGATTTTGGATTTAATTCCGATGCAATTTCTGTGTTTCATCGTCAATAAGAAAGACCAAGGGATACAGTAAACCTGGTGTGTAGCATCGGAATCTATAACTAGTGTCACAGGGATGGTTCAAAACATAGACAGTAATAAGAGTCAGTCTTCTTGTACTTAAGTCGGCATTGTGCCTTTTGTATTTAATTCCGATGCAATATCTGTGTTTCATCGTCAGTAAGAAGGTCAGAGGGGTACAGTAATCCTAAAGTGAAGCATCGGAATCTATAACAAGTGTCACAGGAATGGTTCAAAGCATAGTCAGTAAGAATTGTCAGTCTTCTTGTACTTAAGTCATCATTGTGCATTATCTATTTAATTCGGATGCAAGTTCTGTGTTTCATCGTCAATAAGAAGGTCCAAGGGATACACTAAACCTGGAGAGAAGCATTGGAATCTATAACTAGTGTCATAGGAATGGTTTAAATCATAGACGGTAAGAAGAGTCAGACTTCTTTCACTTAAGTCGGCGTTGTGCCTTTTTTATTTAATTCCGATGCAATTTCTGTGTTTCATCGACAATAAGAAGGTCCAAGGGATACAGTAAACCTGGAGTGAAGCATCGGAGTCTATAACTAGTGTCACAGGATTGGTTCTAAATTAGACAGTAAGAAGAGTCAGTCTTCTTGTACTTAATTCGGCTTTGTGTATTTTGTATTTAATTGCGATGCAATTTCTGTGTTTCATCGTCAATACGAAGGTCAGAGGGATTCAGTAAACCTGAAGTGAAGCATCGGAATCCATAACTAGTGTCACAGGAATGGTTCAAAACATAGTCAGTAAGAAGAGTCAGTCTTCTTGTACTTAAGTCGGCATTGTGCCTTTTGTATTTAATTCCGATGCAATTTCTGTGTTTCATCGTCAATACGAATGTCCAATGGATACAGTAAACCTGGAGTGAAGCATCGGAATCTATAACTAGTGTCACAGGGACGGTTCAAACATAGACAGTAAGATGAGTCAGTATTCTTGTACTTAAGTCGGCATTGTGCTTTTTGTATTTAATTCCAATGCAATTTCTGTGTTTCATCGTCACTAAGAAGGCCAGAGGGATACAGTAATTCTGAAGATAAGCATCGGAATCTATAACTAGAGTCACAGGATTGGTTCAAAGCATAGTCAGTAAGAAGAGTCAATCTTCTTGTAGTTAAGTCGGCATTGTACCTTTTGTACTGAATTCCAATGCAATTTTTGTGTTTCATCGTCAATAAGAAGGTCCAAGGGATACAGTAAACCTGAAGTGAAACATCGGAATCTATAACTAGTATTACAGGAATGGTTCAAAACATAGACAGTAGGAAGAGTCAGGCTTCTAGAACTTAAGTCGGCATTGTGCCCTTTCTATTTGATTCCGATGCAATATCTGTGTTTCATCGTCAATAAGGCGGTCAGAGGGATACAGTAAACCTGAAGTCAAGCATCGGAATCTATAACTGGTGTCACAGGAATGGTTCAAACATAGACAGTAGGAAGAGTCAGTCTTCTTGTACTTAATTCGGCATTGTGCCTTTTGTATTTAATTCCGATGCAATCTCTGTGTTTCATCGTCAATAAGAAGGTCCAAAAGAAACAGTAAACCCGAAGTGAAGCATCGGAATCTATAACTAGTGTCACAGGAATGGTTCAAAACATAGACAGTAAGAAGAGTCAGTCTTCTGGTCCTTAAGTCGGCATTGTGCCTTTTTTATTTAATTCCGATGCAATTTCTGTGTTTCATCGGCAATAAGGTCAGAGGAATACAGTAAACCTGAAGTGAAGCATCGGAATCTATAACTAGTGTCACAGGAATGGTTCAAAACATAGACAGTAGGAAGAGTCAGTCTTCTTGTACTTAAGTCGGCATTGTGCCTTTTCTATTTAATTCCGATGCAATTTCTGTGTTTCATCGTCAACAAGAAGGCCCAAGGGATACAGTAAATCTGGAGTGAAGCATCGGAATCTATAACTAGTGTCACTGGAATGGTTCAAACATAGACAATAAGAAGAGTCAGTCTTCTTGTACTTATGTCGACATTGTGCCTTTCCTATTTAATTCCGATGCAATTTCTGTGTTTCATCGTCAATAAGAAGGTCTAAGGGATACAGTAAACCTGAAGTGAAGCATCGGAATCTAAAACTAGTGTCACAGGAATGGTTCAAAACATTGAGAGTAGGAAGAGTCAGTCTTCTTGTACTTAAGTCGGCATTGTGCCTTTTGTATTTAATTCCGATGCAATTTCTGTGTTTCATCGTCAATAAGAAGGTCCACGGTATACAGTAATCCTGAAGTGAAGCATCGGAATCTATAACTAGTGTCACAGGAATGGTTCAAAGCATAGTCAGTAAGAAGAGTCATTCTTCTAGTACTTAAGTAATCATTGTGCATTTTCTATTTAATTCTGATGCAATTTCTGTGTTTCATCGTCAATACGAAGGTCCAAGGGATACAGTAAACCTGGAGTGAAGCATCGGAATCTATAACTAGTGTCACAGGATTGGTTCAAAACATAGTCAGTAAGAAGAGTCAGTCTTCTTTTACTTAAGTCGGCATTGTGCCTTTTCTATTTAATTCCGATGCAATTTCTGTGTTTCATCGTCAATAAGAAGGTCCAAGGGATACAGTAAACCTGGAGTGAAGCATCGGAATATATAACTAGTGTCACAGGAATGGTTCAAAACATAGACAATAAGAAGAGTCAGTCTTCTTGTACTTAAGTCGACATTGTGCCTTTTCTACTTAATTCCGATGCAATTTCTGTGTTTCATCGTCAATAAGAATGTCCAAGGGATACAATAAACCTGAAGTGAAGCATCGGAATCTATAACTAGTGTCACAGGAATGGTTCAAAACTTAGTCAGTATGAAGAGTCAGTCTTCTTGTTCTTAATTCCTCATTGTGCCTTTCCTATTTAATTCCGATGCAATTTCTGTGTTTCATCGTCAATAAGAAGGTCAGAGGGATACAGTAAACCTGAAGTGTAGCATCGGAATCTATAGCTAGTGTCACTGGAATGGTTCAAAACATAGTCAATAAGAAGAGTCAGTCTTCTTGTCCTTAAGTCGGCATTGTGCCTTTTGTATTTAATTCCGATGCAATTTCTGTGTTTCATAGTCAACAAGAAGGTCCAAGGGATACAGTAAACCTGGAGTGAAGCATCGGAATCTATAACTAGTGTCACAGGAATGGTTCAAAACATAGACAGTAAGAAGAGTCAGTCCTCTTGTACTTAGGTCGGCATTGTGCCTTTTGTATTTAATTCCGATGCAATTTCTGTGTTTCATCGTCAATAAGAAGGTCCAAAAGAAACAGTAAACCTGAAGTGAAGCATCGGAATCTATAACTAGTGTCACAGGAATGGTTCAAAACATAGACAGTAAGAAGAGTCAGTCTTCTGGTCCTTAAGTCGGCATTGTGCCTTTTGTATTTAATTCCGATGCAATTTCTGTGTTTCATCTGCAATAAGAACAGAGGGATACAGTAAACCTGAAGTGAAGCATCGGAATCTATAACTAGTGTCACAGGAATGGTTCAAAACATAGACAGTAGGAAGAGTCAGTCTTCTTATAGTTAAGTCGGCACTGTGCCTTTTGAATTCAATTCCGATGCAATTTCTGTGTTTCATCGTCAATAAGAAGGACCAAGGGTTACAGTAAACCTGGAGTGAATTTTCGGAATCTATAACTAGTGTCACAGGGATGGTTCAAATCATAGACAGTAAGAAGAGTCAGACTTCTTGTACTTTAGTCGGCATAGTGCCTTTTGTATTTAATTCCGATGCAATTTCTGTGTTTCATCGTCATTAAGAAGGTCAGAGGGATACAGTAATCCTGAAGTGAAGCATCGGAATCTATAACTAGTGTCACAGGAATGGTTCAAAACATAGTCAGTAAGAAGAGTCAGTGTTCTAGTACTTAAGTCATCATTGTGCATTTTCTATTTAATTCTGATGCAATTTCTGTGTTTCATCGTCAATACGAAGGTCCAAGGGATACAGTAAACCTGGAGTGAAGCATCGGAATCTATAACTAGTGTCACAGGAAAGGTTCAAAACATAGTCAGTATGAAGAGTCAGTCTTCTTGTACTTAAGTTGCCATTGTGCCTTTCGTATTTAAATCAGATGCAATTTCTGTGTTTCACCGGCAATAGGAAGGTCAGAGGGATACAGTAAACCTGAAGTCAAGCATCGGAATCTATAACTGGTGTCACAGGAATGGTTCAAACATAGACAGTAGGAAGAGTCAGTCTTCTTGTACTTAAGTCGGCATTGTGCCTTTTGTATTTAATTCCGATGCAATCTCTGTGTTTCATCGTCAATAAGAAGGTCCAAAAGAAACAGTAAACCTGAAGTGAAGCATCGGAATCTATAACTAGTGTCACAGGAATGGTTCAAAACATAGACAGTAAGAAGAGTCAGTCTTCAGGTCCTTAAGTCGGCATTGTGCCTTTTGTATTTAATTCCGATGCAATTTCTGTGTTTCATCGTCAATAAGAAGATCAGAGGGATACAGTAAACCTGAAATGAAGCATCGGAATCTAAAACTAGTGTCACAGGAATGGTTCAAAACATTGAGAGTAGGAAGAGTCAGTCTTCTTGTACTTAAGTCGGCATTGTGCCCTTTGTATTTAATTCCGATGCAATTTCTGTGTTTCATCGTCAATAAGAAGGTCCACGGTATACTGTAAACCTGAAGTGAAGCATCGTAATCTATAACTAGTGTCACAGGAATGGTTCAAAACATAGACTGTAAGAAGAGTCAGTCTTCTTGCACTTTAGTCGGCATTGTGCCTTTTGTATTTAATTCCGATGCAATTTCTGTGTTTCATCGTCAATAAGAAGGTCCAAGGGATACAGTAAACCTGGAGTGAAGCATCGGAATCTATAACTAGTGTCACAGGAATATTTCAAATCATAGTCAGTAAGAAGAGTCAGTCTTCTTGTCCTTAAGTCGGCATTGTGCCTTTTGTATTTAATTCCGATGCAATTTCTGTCTTTCATCGTCAATAAGAAGATCAGAGAGATACAGCAAACCTGAAGTGAAGCATCGGAATCCAAAACTAGTGTCACAGAAATGGTTCAAAACATAGACAGTAGGAAGCGTCAATCTTCTTGTACTTAAGTCGGCATTTTGCCTTTTGTATTTAATTCCGATGCAATTTCTGTGTTTCATCGTCAATAAGAAGGTCCAAGGTATACAGTAAACCTGACGTGAAGCATCGTAATCTATAATTAGTGTCACAGGATTGGTTCGAAACATAGTCAGTTAGAAAAGTCAGTCTTCTTTTACTTAAGTCGGCATTGTGCCTTTTCTATTTAATTCCGATGCAAATTCTGTGTTTCATCGTCAATAAGAAGGTCCAAGGGATACAGTAAACCTGGAGTGAAGCATCGGAATCTATAACTAGTGTCACAGGAATGGTTCAAAACATAGACAATAAGAAGAGTCAGTCTTCTTGTACTTAAGTCGACATTGTGCCTTTTCTACTTAATTCCGATGCAATTTCTGTGTTTCATCGTCAATAAGAAGGTCCAAGGGATACAATAAACCTGAAGTGAAGCATCGGAATCTATAACTAGTGTCACAGGAATGGTTCAAAACTTAGTCAGTAAGAAGAGTCCGTCTTCTTGTTCTTAATTCCTCATTGTGCCTTTCCTATTTAATTCCGATGCAATTTCTGTGTTTCATCGTCGATAAGAAGGTCAGAGGGATACAGCAAACCTGAAGTATAGCATCGGAATCTATAGCTAGTGTCACTGGAATGGTTCAAAACATAGTCAATAAGAAGAGTCAGTCTTCTTGTCCTTAAGTCGGCATTGTGCCTTTTGTATTTAATTCCGATGCAATCTCTGTGTTTCATAGTCAACAAGAAGGTCCAAGGGATACAGTAAACCTGGAGTGAAGCATCGGAATCTATAACTAGTGTCACAGGAATGGTTCAAATCATAGACAGTAAGAAGAGTCAGTCCTCTTGTACTTAGGTCGGCATTGTGCCTTTTGTATTTAATTCCGATGCAATTTCTGTGTTTCATCGTCAATAAGAAGGTCCAAGGGATACAGTAAACCTCAAGTGAAGCATCGGAATCTTTAACTAGTGTCACAGGAATGGTTCAAAACATATTCAGTAAGAAGCGTCAGTTTTCCTATACTTAAGTCGGAATTGTGCCTTTTCTATCTAATTATGATGCAATTCCTGTGTTTCATCGTCAATAAGAAGGTCCAAGGGAAACAGTAAACCTGGAGTGAAGCAACGGAATCTATAACTAGTGTCACAGGAATGGTTCAAAACATAGACTGTTAGAAGAGTCAGTCTTCTTGTACTTTAGTCGGCATTATGCCTTTTGTATTTAATTCCGATGCAATTTCTGTGTTTCATCGTCAATAAGAAGGTCCAAGGGATACAGTAAACCTGGAATGAAGCATCGGAATCAATAACTAGTGTCACAGGAATGGATCATAACATAGACAGTAAGAAGAGACAGTCTTCCTTTACTTAATTCTGCATTGTGCCTTTTGTATTTAATTCCGATGCAATTTCTGTGTTTCATCGTCAATAAGAAGATCCAAGGGATACAGCAAACCTGAAGTGAAGCATCGGAATTTATAACTAGTGTCACAGGAATGGATCAAAACATAGTCAGTAAGAAGAGTCAGTCTTCTTGTACTTAAGTCCGAATTTAGATTTTGGATTTAATTCCGATGCAATTTCTGTGTTTCATCGTCAATAAGAAAGACCAAGGGATACAGTAAACCTGGTGTGTAGCATCGGAATCTATAACTAGTGTCACAGGGATGGTTCAAAACATAGACAGTAATAAGAGTCAGTCTTCTTGTACTTAAGTCGGCATTGTGCCTTTTGTATTTAATTCCGATGCAATATCTGTGTTTCATCGTCAGTAAGAAGGTCAGAGGGGTACAGTAATCCTAAAGTGAAATATCGGAATCTATAACAAGTGTCACAGGAATGGTTCAAAGCATAGTCAGTAAGAATAGTCAGTCTTCTTGTACTTAAGTCATCATTGTGCATTATCTATTTAATTCGGATGCAAGTTCTGTGTTTCATCGTCAATAAGAAGGTCCAAGGGATACACTAAACCTGGAGAGAAGCATTGGAATCTATAACTAGTGTCATAGGAATGGTTTAAATCATAGACGGTAAGAAGAGTCAGACTTCTTTCACTTAAGTCGGCGTTGTGCCTTTTTTATTTAATTCCGATGCAATTTCTGTGTTTCATCGACAATAAGAAGGTCCAAGGGATACAGTAAACCTGGAGTGAAGCATCGGAGTCTATAACTAGTGTCACAGGATTGGTTCTAAAATAGACAGTAAGAAGAGTCAGTCTTCTTGTACTTAATTCGGCTTTGTGTATTTTGTATTTAATTGCGATGCAATTTCTGTGTTTCATCGTCAATACGAAGGTCAGAGGGATTCAGTAAACCTGAAGTGAAGCATCGGAATCCATAACTAGTGTCACAGGAATGGTTCAAAACATAGTCAGTAAGAAGAGTCAGTCTTCTTGTACTTAAGTCGGCATTGTGCCTTTTGTATTTAATTCCGATGCAATTTCTGTGTTTCATCGTCAATACGAATGTCCAATGGATACAGTAAACCTGGAGTGAAGCATCGGAATCTATAACTAGTGTCACAGGGACGGTTCAAACATAGACAGTAAGATGAGTCAGTATTCTTGTACTTAAGTCGGCATTGTGCTTTTTGTATTTAATTCCAATGCAATTTCTGTGTTTCATCGTCACTAAGAAGGCCAGAGGGATACAGTAATTCTGAAGATAAGCATCGGAATCTATAACTAGAGTCACAGGATTGGTTCAAAGCATAGTCAGTAAGAAGAGTCAATCTTCTTGTAGTTAAGTCGGCATTGTACCTTTTGTACTGAATTCCAATGCAATTTCTGTGTTTCATCGTCAAAAAGAAGGTCCAAGGGATACAGTAAACCTGAAGTGAAACATCGGAATCTATAACTAGTATTACAGGAATGGTTCAAAACATAGACAGTAGGAAGAGTCAGGCTTCTAGAACTTAAGTCGGCATTGTGCCCTTTCTATTTGATTCCGATGCAATATCTGTGTTTCATCGTCAATAAGACGGTCAGAGCGATACAGTAAACCTGAAGTCAAGCATCGGAATCTATAACTGGTGTCACAGGAATGGTTCAAACATAGACAGTAGGAAGAGTCAGTCTTCTTGTACTTAATTCGGCATTGTGCCTTTTGTATTTAATTCCGATGCAATCTCTGTGTTTCATCGTCAATAAGAAGGTCCAAAAGAAACAGTAAACCTGAAGTGAAGCATCGGAATCTATAACTAGTGTCACAGGAATGGTTCAAAACATAGACAGTAAGAAGAGTCAGTCTTCTGGTCCTTAAGTCGGCATTGTGCCTTTTTTATTTAATTCCGATGCAATTTCTGTGTTTCATCGGCAATAAGGTCAGAGGAATACAGTAAACCTGAAGTGAAGCATCGGAATCTATAACTAGTGTCACAGGAATGGTTCAAAACATAGACAGTAGGAAGAGTCAGTCTTCTTGTACTTAAGTCGGCATTGTGCCTTTTGTATTTAATTCCGATGCAATTTCTGTGTTTCATCGTCAATAAGAAGATCAGAGGGATACAGTAAACCTGAAGTGAAGCATCGGATTCTAAAACTAGAGTCACAGGAATGGTTCAAAACATTGAGAGTAGGAAGAGTCAGTCTTCTTGTACTTAAGTCGGCATTGTGCCCATTGTATTTAATTCCGATGCATTTTCTGTGTTTCATCGTCAATAAGAATGTCCGCGGTATACAGTAAACCTGAAGTGAAGCATCGTAATCTTTAACTAGTGTCACAGGAATGGTTCAAAACATAGTCAGTAAGAAGAGTCAGTCTTCTTGTACTTAAGTCGGCATTGTGCCTTTTCTATTTAATTCCGATGCAATTTCTGTGTTTCATCGTCAACAAGAAGGCCCAAGGGATACAGTAAACCTGGAGTGAAGCATCGGAATCTATAACTAGTGTCACTGGAATGGTTCAAACACAGACAATAAGAAGAGTCAGTCTTCTTGTACTTATGTCGACATTGTGCCTTCCCTATTTAATTCCGATGCAATTTCTGTGTTTCATCGTCAATAAGAAGGTCTAAGGGATACAGTAAACCTGAAGTGAAGCATCGGAATCTAAAACTAGTGTCACAGGAATGGTTCAAAACATTGAGAGTAGGAAGAGTCAGTCTTCTTGTACTTAAGTCGGCATTGTGCCTTTTGTATTTAATTCCGATGCAATTTCTGTGTTTCATCGTCAATAAGAAGGTCCACGGTATACAGTAATCCTGAAGTGAAGCATCGGAATCTATAACTAGTGTCACAGGAATGGTTCAAAGCATAGTCAGTAAGAAGAGTCATTCTTCTAGTACTTAAGTAATCATTGTGCATTTTCTATTTAATTCTGATGCAATTTCTGTGTTTCATCGTCAATACGAAGGTCCAAGGGATACAGTAAACCTGGAGTGAAGCATCGGAATCTATAACTAGTGTCACAGGATTGGTTCAAAACATAGTCAGTAAGAAGAGTCAGTCTTCTTTTACTTAAGTCGGCATTGTGCCTTTTCTATTTAATTCCGATGCAATTTCTGTGTTTCATCGTCAATAAGAAGGTCCAAGGGATACAGTAAACCTGGAGTGAAGCATCGGAATATATAACTAGTGTCACAGGAATGGTTCAAAACATAGACAATAAGAAGAGTCAGTCTTCTTGTACTTAAGTCGACATTGTGCCTTTTCTACTTAATTCCGATGCAATTTCTGTGTTTCATCGTCAATAGGAATGTCCAAGGGATACAATAAACCTGAAGTGAAGCATCGGAATCTATAACTAGTGTCACAGGAATGGTTCAAAACTTAGTCAGTATGAAGAGTCAGTCTTCTTGTTCTTAATTCCTCATTGTGCCTTTCCTATTTAATTCCGATGCAATTTCTGTGTTTCATCGTCAATAAGAAGGTCAGAGGGATACAGTAAACCTGAAGTGTAGCATCGGAATCTATAGCTAGTGTCACTGGAATGGTTCAAAACATAGTCAATAAGAAGAGTCAGTCTTCTTGTCCTTAAGTCGGCATTGTGCCTTTTGTATTTAATTCCGATGCAATTTCTGTGTTTCATAGTCAACGAGAAGGTCCAAGGGATACAGTAAACCTGGAGTGAAGCATCGGAATCTATAACTAGTGTCACAGGAATGGTTCAAAACATAGACAGTAAGAAGAGTCAGTCCTCTTGTACTTAGGTCGGCATTGTGCCTTTTGTATTTAATTCCGATGCAATTTCTGTGTTTCATCGTCAATAAGAAGGTCCAAAAGAAACAGTAAACCTGAAGTGAAGCATCGGAATCTATAACTAGTGTCACAGGAATGGTTCAAAACATAGACAGTAAGAAGAGTCAGTCTTCTGGTCCTTAAGTCGGCATTGTGCCTTTTGTATTTAATTCCGATGCAATTTCTGTGTTTCATCTGCAATAAGAACAGAGGGATACAGTAAACCTGAAGTGAAGCATCGGAATCTATAACTAGTGTCACAGGAATGGTTCAAAACATAGACAGTAGGAAGAGTCAGTCTTCTTATAGTTAAGTCGGCACTGTGCCTTTTGAATTCAATACCGATGCAATTTCTGTGTTTCATCGTCAATAAGAAGGACCAAGGGTTACAGTAAACCTGGAGTGAATTATCGGAATCTATAACTAGTGTCACAGGGATGGTTCAAATCATAGACAGTAAGAAGAGTCAGACTTCTTGTACTTTAGTCGGCATTGTGCCTTTTGTATTTAATTCCGATGCAATTTCTGTGTTTCATCGTCATTAAGAAGGTCAGAGGGATACAGTAATCCTGAAGTGAAGCATCGGAATCTATAACTAGTGTCACAGGAATGGTTCAAAGCATAGTCAGTAAGAAGAGTCAGTGTTCTAGTACTTAAGTCATCATTGTGCATTTTGTATTTAATTCTGATGCAATTTCTGTGTTTCATCGTCAATACGAAGGTCCAAGGGATACAGTAAACCTGGAGTGAAGCATCGGAATCTATAACTAGTGTCACAGGAAAGGTTCAAAACATAGTCAGTATGAAGAGTCAGTCTTCTTGTACTTAAGTTGCCATTGTGCCTTTCGTATTTAAATCAGATGCAATTTCTGTGTTTCACCGGCAATAAGAAGGTCAGAGGGATACAGTAAACCTGAAGTCAAGCATCGGAATCTATAACTGGTGTCACAGGAATGGTTCAAACATAGACAGTAGGAAGAGTCAGTCTTCTTGTACTTAAGTCGGCATTGTGCCTTTTGTATTTAATTCCGATGCAATCTCTGTGTTTCATCGTCAATAAGAAGGTCCAAAAGAAACAGTAAACCTGAAGTGAAGCATCGGAATCTATAACTAGTGTCACAGGAATGGTTCAAAACATAGACAGTAAGAAGAGTCAGTCTTCAGGTCCTTAAGTCGGCATTGTGCCTTTTGTATTTAATTCCGATGCAATTTCTGTGTTTCATCGTCAATAAGAAGATCAGAGGGATACAGTAAACCTGAAATGAAGCATCGGAATCTAAAACTAGTGTCACAGGAATGGTTCAAAACATTGAGAGTAGGAAGAGTCAGTCTTCTTGTACTTAAGTCGGCATTGTGCCCTTTGTATTTAATTCCGATGCAATTTCTGTGTTTCATCGTCAATAAGAAGGTCCACGGTATACTGTAAACCTGAAGTGAAGCATCGTAATCTATAACTAGTGTCACAGGAATGGTTCAAAACATAGTCAGTAAGAAGAGTCAGTCTTCTTGTACTTAAGTCGGCATTGTGCCTTTTCTATTTAATTCCGGTGCAATTTCTGTGTTTCATCGTCAACAAGAAGGCCTAAGGGATACAGTAAACCTGAAGTGAAGCATCGGAATCTATAACTAGTATCACAGGAATGGTTCAAAACATAGACAGTAAGAAGAGTCAGTCTTCAGGTCCTTAAGTCGGCATTGTGCCTTTTGTATTTAATTCCGATGCAATTTCTGTGTTTCATCGTCAATAAGAAGATCAGAGGGATACAGTAAACCTGAAGTGAAGCATCGGAATCTAAAACTAGTGTCACAGGAATGGTTCAAAACATTGAGAGTAGGAAGAGTCAGTCTTCTTGTACTTAAGTCGGCATTGTGCCCTTTGTATTTAATTCCGATGCAATTTCTGTGTTTCATCGTCAATAAGAAGGTCCACGGTATACAGTAAACCTGAAGTGAAGCATCGTAATCTATAACTAGTGTCACAGGAATGGTTCAAAACATAGTCAGTAAGAAGAGTCAGTCTTCTTGTACTTAAGTCGGCATTGTGCCTTTTCTATTTAATTCCGATGCAATTTCTGTGTTTCATCGTCAACAAGAAGGCCTAAGGGATACAGTAAACCTGGAGTGAAGCATCGGAATCTATAACTAGTGTCACAGGAATGGTTCAAACACAGACAATAAGAAGAGTCAGTCTTCTTGTACTTAAGTCGACATTGTGCCTTTCCTATTTAATTCCGATGCAATTTCTGTGTTTCATCGTCAATAAGAAGGTCTAAGGGGTACAGTAAACCTGAAGTGAAGCATCGGAATCTAAAACTAGTGTCACAGGAATGGTTCAAAACATTGAGAGTAGGAAGAGTCAGTCTTCTTGTACTTAAGTCGGCATTGTGCCTTTTGTATTTAATTCCGATGCAATTTCTTTGTTTCATCGTCAATAAGAAGTTCCACAGTATACAGTAATCCTGAAGTGAAGCATCGGAATCTATAACTAGTGTCACAGGAATGGTTCAAAGCATAGTCAGTAAGAAGATTCAGTCTTCTAGTACTTAAGTCATCATTGTGCATTTTCTATTTAATTCTGATGAAATTTCTGTGTTTCATCGTCAATACGAAGGTCCAAGGGATACAGTATACCTGGAGTGAAGCATCGGAATCTGTAACTAGCGTCACAGGAAAGGTTCAAAACATAGTCAGTAAGAAGAGTCAGTCTTCTTGTACTTAAGTTGGCATTGTGCCTTTCGTATTTAAATCAGATGCAATTTCTGTGTTTCACCGGCAATAAGAAGGTCAGAGGGATACAGTAAACCTGAAATCAAGCATCGGAATCTATAACTGGTGTCACAGGAATGGTTTAAACATAGACAGTAGAAAGAGTCAGTCTTCTTGTACTTAAGTCGGTATTGTGCCTTTTGTATTTAATTCCGATGCAATTTCTGTGTTTCATCGTCAATAAGAAGATCAGAGGGATACAGTAAACGTGAAGTGAAGCATCGGAAGATAAAACTAGTGTCACAGGAATGGTTCAAAACATTGAGAGTAGGAAGAGTCGGTCTTCTTGTACTTAAGTCGGCATTGTGCTTTTTGTATTTAATTCCGATGCAATTTCTGTGTTTCATCGTCAATAAGAAGGTCCACGGTCTACAGTAAACCTGAAGTGAAGCATCGTAATCTATAACTAGTGTCACAGGAATGGTTCAAAACATAGTCAGTAAGAAGAGTCAGTCTTCTTGTACTTACGTCGACATTGTGCCTTTTCTACTTAATTCCGATGCAATTTCTGTGTTTCATCGTCAATAAGAAGGTCAAATGGATACAATAAACCTGAAGTGAAGCATCGGAATCTATAACTAGTGTCACATGAATGGTTCAAAACATAGTCAGTAAGAAGAGTCAGTCTTCTTGTACTTAAGTCGTCATTGTGCCTTTCCTATTTATTTCCGATGCAATTTCTGTGTTTCATCGTCAATAAGAAGGTCCAAGGGATACAGTAAACCTGGAATGAAGCTTCGGAATGTATTACTAGTGTCACAGGAATGGTTCAAAACATTGACTGTTAGAAGAGTCAGTCTTCTTGTACTTTAGTCGGCATTGTGCCTTTTGTATTTAATTCCGATGCAATTTCTGTGTTTCATCGTCAATAAGAAGGTCCAAGGGATACAGTAAACCTGGAGTGAAGAATCGGAATCTTTAACTAGTGTCACAGGAATGGATCAAAACATTGACAGTAAGAAGAGTCAGTCTTCTTGTACTTAATTCTGCATTGTGCCTTTTGTATTTAATTCCGATGCAATCTTAGTGTTTCATCGTCAATAAGAAGATCCAAGGGATACAGTAAACCTGAAGTGAAGCATCGATATTTATAACTAGTGTCACAGGAATGGATCAAAACATAGTCAGTAAGAAGAGTCAGTCTTCTTGTACTTAAGTCGGCATTGTGCCTTCTGTATTTAATTCCGGTACAATATCTGTGTTTCATCGTCAATAAGAAGTTCAGAGGGATACAGTAATCCTAAAGTGAAGCATTGGAATCTATAACTAGTGTCACAGGAATGGTTCAATGCATAGTCAGTAAGAACAGTCAGTCTTCTTGTACTTAAGTCATCATTGTGCATTTTCTATTTAATTCGGATGCAATTTCTGTGTTTCATCGTCAATAAGAAGGTCCACGGTATACTGTAAACCTGAAGTGAAGCATCGTAATCTATAACTAGTGTCACAGGAATGGTTCAAAACATAGTCAGTAAGAAGAGTCAGTCTTCTTGTACTTAAGTCGGCATTGTGCCTTTTCTATTTAATTCCGGTGCAATTTCTGTGTTTCATCGTCAACAAGAAGGCCTAAGGGATACAGTAAACCTGAAGTGAAGCATCGGAATCTATAACTAGTATCACAGGAATGGTTCAAAACATAGACAGTAAGAAGAGTCAGTCTTCAGGTCCTTAAGTCGGCATTGTGCCTTTTGTATTTAATTCCGATGCAATTTCTGTGTTTCATCGTCAATAAGAAGATCAGAGGGATACAGTAAACCTGAAGTGAAGCATCGGAATCTAAAACTAGTGTCACAGGAATGGTTCAAAACATTGAGAGTAGGAAGAGTCAGTCTTCTTGTACTTAAGTCGGCATTGTGCCCTTTGTATTTAATTCCGATGCAATTTCTGTGTTTCATCGTCAATAAGAAGGTCCACGGTATACAGTAAACCTGAAGTGAAGCATCGTAATCTATAACTAGTGTCACAGGAATGGTTCAAAACATAGTCAGTAAGAAGAGTCAGTCTTCTTGTACTTAAGTCGGCATTGTGCCTTTTCTATTTAATTCCGATGCAATTTCTTGGTTCATCGTCAATAAGAAGGTCCAAGGGATACAGTAAACCTGGAGTGAAGCATTGGAATCTATAACTAGTGTCACGGGGACGGTTCAAAACATAGACAGTAAGATGAGTCAGTATTCTTGTACTTAAGTCGGCATTGTGCTTTTTGTATTTAATTCCGATGCAATTTCTGTGTCTCATCGTCACTAAGAAGGTCAGAGGGATACAGTAATCCTGAAGTGAAGAATCGGAATCTATAACTAGTGTCACAGGAATGGTTCAAAGCATAGTCAGTACGTAGAGTCAGTCTTCTTGTAGTTAAGTCGGCATTGTGCCTTTTGTACTGAATTCCAATGCAATTTCTGTGTTTCATCGTCAATAAGAAGTTCTGAGGTATACAGTAAACCTGAAGTGAAGCATCGGAATTCTTTAGCTAGTGTCACAGGAATGGTTAAAACCGTAGTCAGTAACAAGAGTCAGTCTTCTTTGCCTTATGTCGGCATTGTGCCTTTTGTATTTAATTCCGATCAATTTTCTGTGTTTGATCGTCAATAAGGAGGTCAGAGGGATACAGTAAACCTGAAGTGAAGCATCGGAATCTCTAACTAGTGTCACAGGAATGGTTCAAATCATAGACAGTAAGAAGAGTCAGTCTTCTTGTACTTAAGTCTTCATTGTGCCTTTTGCATTTAATTAAGATGCAATTTCTGTGTATCATCGTCAATAAGAAGGTCAGAGGGATACAGTAAACCAGAAGTGAAGCATCGGAATCCATAAATAGTGTCAAAGGAATGGTTCAAGACATAGACAGTAAGAAGCGTCAGTCTTCTTGTACTTAAGTCGGCATTGTGCCTTTTCTATATAATTCCGATGCAATTTCTGTGTTTAATCGTCAATAAGAAGGTCAGAGGGATACAGTAAACCTGGAGTGAAGCATCGGAAACTATAACTAGTGTCACAGTAATGGCTCAAAACATAGACAGTAGGAAGAATCAGACGTCTTGTACTTCAGTCGGCATTGTGCCTTTTGTATTTAATCCCGATGCCATTTCTGTGTTTCATCGGCAACAAGAAGGTCCAAGGGATACAGTAAACCTGAAGTGAAGCATCGGAATGTATAACTAGTGTCACAGGAATGGTTCAAAGTATAGACAGTAAGAAGAGTCAGTCTTCTTGTACTTAAGCCTGCATTGTGCCTTTTGTATTTAATTCCGATGCAATTTCCGTGATTCATCGTCAATAAGAAGGCCCAAGGGATACAGTAAACCTGAAGTGAAGCATCGGACTCTATAACTAGTTTCACAGAAATGGTTCAAAACATAGACAGTAGGAAGAGTCACTCTTCTTGTACTTAAGTCGGCATTGTGCCTTTTGTATTTAATTCCGATGCAATTTCTCTGTTTCATCGTCAATAAGAAGGTCCAAGGGAAAAAGTAATACTGAAGTGAAGCATCGTAATCTATAACTAGTGTCACAGGAATAGTTCAAAACATAGTCAGTAAGAAGAGTCAGTCTTCATGTACTTAAGTCGGCATTGTGCCTTTTCTATTTAATTCCGATGCAATTTCTGTGTTTCATCGTCAATAAGAAGGTCCAAGGGATCCAGTAAACCTGGAGTGAAGCATCGGAATCTATAACTAGTGTCACAGGAATGGTTCATAACATAGACAGTAAGAAGAGTCAGTCTCCTTGTACTTAAGTCGACATTGTGCCTTTTCTATTTAATTCCGATGCAATTTCTGTGTTTCATCGTCAATACGAAGGTCGGAGGGATACAATAAACCTGAAATAAAGCATCGGAATCTATAACTAGTGTCACAGGAATGGTTCAAAACATAGTCAGTAAGAAGAGTCAGTCTTCTAGTCCTTAAGTCGGCATTGTGCCTTTTGTATTTCATTCCGATGCAATTTCTGTGTTTCATCGTCAATAAGAAGGTCCAAGGGATACAGTAAACCTGGAGTGTAGCATCGGAATCTATAACTAGCGTCACAGGAATGGTTCAGAACATAGACAATAAGAAGAGTCAGTCATCTTATACTTAAGTCGGCATGTGCCTTTTCTATTTAATTCCGATGCAATTTCTGTGTTTCATCGTCAATAAGAAGGCCCAAGGGATACAGTAAACCTGGAGTGAAATATCGGAATCTATAACTAGTGTCACAGGAATGGTTCAAACATAGACAATAAGAAGCGTCATTCTTCTTGTACTTAAGTCGACATTGTGCCTTTCCTATTTAATTCCGATGCAATTTCTGTGTTTCATCGTCAATAACAAGGTCTAAGGGATAAGGTAAACCTGAAGTGAAGCATCGGAATCTAAAACTAGTGTCACAGGAATGGTTCAAAACATTGAGAGTAGGAAGAGTCAGTCTTCTTGTACTTAAGTCGGCATTGTGGCTTTTGTATTTAATTCCGATGCAATTTCTGTGTTTCATCGTCAATAAGAAGGTCCACGGTATACAGTAATCCTGAAGTGAAGCATCGGAATCTATAACTGGTGTCACAGGAATGGTTCAAAGCATAGTCAGTAAGAAGAGTCAGTCTTCTAGTACTTAAGTCATCATTGTGCATTTTCTATTTAATTCTGTTGCAATTTCTGTGTTTCATCGTCAATACGAAGGTCCAAGGGATACAGTAAACCTGGAGTGAAGCATCGGAATCTATAACTAGTGTCACAGGAAAGGTTCAAAACATAGTCAGTAGGAAGAGTCAGTCTTCTTGTACTTAAGTTGGCATTGTGCCTTTCGTATTTAAATCAGATGCAATTTCTGTGTTTCACCGGCTATAAGAAGGTCAGAGGGATACAGTAAACCTGAAGTCAAGCATCGGAATATATAACTGGTGTCACAGGAATGGTTCAAACATAGACAGTAGAAAGAGTCAGTCTTCTTGTACTTAAGTCGGCATTGTGCCTTTTGTATTTAATTCCGATGCAATTTCTGTGTTTCATCGGCAATAAGAAAATCAGAGGAATACAGTAAACCTGAAGTGAAGCATCGGATTCTAAAACTAGTGTCACAGGAATGGTTCAAAACATTGAGAGTAGGAAGAGTCAGTCTTCTTGTACTTAAGTCGGCATTGTGCCTTTTGTATTTAATTGCGATGCAATTTCTGTGTTTCATCGTCAATAAGAAGGTCCACGGTATACAGTAATCCTGAAGTGAAGCATCGGAATCTATAACTAGTGTCACAGGAAAGGTTCAAAACATAGTCAGTAAGAAGACTCAGTCTTCTGGTCCTTAAGTCGGCATTGTGCCTTTTGTATTTAATTCCGATTCAATTTCTGTGTTTCATCGGCAATAAGGGCAGAGGAATACAGTAAACCTGAAGTGAAGCATCGGAATCTATAACTAGTGTCACAGGAATGGTTCAAAACATAGACAGTAGGAAGAGTCAGTCTTCTTGTACTTAAGTCGGCATTGTGCCTTTTGTATTTAATTCCGATGCAATTTCTGTGTTTCATCGTCAATAAGAAGGCCCTAATGATACAGTAAACCTGTAGTGAAGCATCGGAATTTATAACTAGTGTCACAGGAATGGTTCAAACATAGACAATTAGAAGAGTCAGTCTTCTTGTACTTAAGTCGACATTGTGCCTTTCCTATTTATTTCCGATGCAATTTCTGTGTTTCATCGTCAATAAGAAGGTCTAAGGGATTCAGTAAACCTGGAGTGAAGCATCGGAATCTATTACTAGTGTAAATGGAATGGTTCAAATCATAGACAGTAAGAAGAGTCAGTCTCCTTGCACTTAAGTCGGCATTGTGCCTTTTCTATTTGATTCCGATGCAATTTCTGTGTTTCATCGTCTATAAGAAGGTCCAAGGGATACAGTAAACCTGGAGTGAAGCATCGGAATCTATAACTAGTGTCACATGAATGGTTCAAAACATAGTCAGTGAGAAGGGTCAGTCTTCTTGTACTTAAGTCCTCATTGTGCCTTTCCTATTTAATTCCGATGCAATTTCTGTGTTTCATCGTCTATAAGAAGGTCCAAGGGATACAGTAAACCTGGAGTGAAGCATCGGAATCTATTACTAGTGTCAATGGAATGGTTCAAAACATAGTAAGAAAAGTCAGTCTTCTTGTACTTAAGTCGGCATTGTGCCTTTTGTATTTAATTCCGATGCAATTTCTGTGTATCATCGTCAATAAGATGGTCCAAGGGATACAGTAAACCTCAAGTGAAGCATCGGAATCTTTAACTAGTGTCACAGAAATGGTTCAAAACATAGTAAATAAGAAACGTCAGTCTTCTTGTACTTAAATTGGCATTGTGCCTTTTCTATTTAATTATGATGCAATTCCAGTGTTTCATCGTCAATAAGAAGGTCCCTGGGAAACAGTAAACCTGGAGTGAAGCACTGGAATCTATAACTAGTTACACAGGAATGGTTCAAAACATTGACTGTTAGAAGAGTCAGTCTTCTTGTACTTTAGTCGGCATTGTGCCTTTTGTATTTAATTCCGATGCAATTTCTGTGTTTCATCGTCAATAAGAAGGTCCAAGGGATACAGTAAACCTGGAGTGAAGAATCGGAATCTATAACTAGTGTCACAGGAATGGATCAAAACATTGACAGTAAGAAGAGTCAGTCTTATTGTACTTAATTCTCCATTGTGCCTTTTGTATTTAATTCCGATGCAATCTCTGTGTTTCATCGTCAATAAGAAGATCCAAGGGATACAGGAAACCTGAAGTGAAGCATCGATATTTATAACTAGTGTCACAGGAATGGATCAAAACATAGTCAGTAAGAAGAGTCAGTCTTCTTGTACTTAAGTCGGCAGTGTGCCTTTTGTATTTAATTGTGATACAATATCAGTGTTTCATCGTCAATAAGAAGTTCAGAGGGATACAGTAATCCTAAAGTGAAGCATTGGAATCTATAACTAGTGTCACAGGAATGGTTCAATGCATAGTCAGTAAGAACAGTCAGTCTTCTTGTACTTAAGTCATCATTGTGCATTTTCTATTTAATTCGGATGCAATTTCTGTGTTTCATCGTCAATAAGAAGGTCTAAGGGGTACAGTAAACCTGAAGTGAAGCATCGGAATCTAAAACTAGTGTCACAGGAATGGTTCAAAACATTGAGAGTAGGAAGAGTCAGTCTTCTTGTACTTAAGTCGGCATTGTGCCTTTTGTATTTAATTCCGATGCAATTTCTTTGTTTCATCGTCAATAAGAAGTTCCACAGTATACAGTAATCCTGAAGTGAAGCATCGGAATCTATAACTAGTGTCACAGGAATGGTTCAAAGCATAGTCAGTAAGAAGATTCAGTCTTCTAGTATTTAAGTCATCATTGTGCATTTTCTATTTAATTCTGATGAAATTTCTGTGTTTCATCGTCAATACGAAGGTCCAAGGGATACAGTATACCTGGAGTGAAGCATCGGAATCTGTAACTAGTGTCACAGGAAAGGTTCAAAACATAGTCAGTAAGAAGTGTCAGTCTTCTTGTACTTAAGTTGGCATTGTGCCTTTCGTATTTAAATCAGATGCAATTTCTGTGTTTCACCGGCAATAAGAAGGTCAGAGGGATACAGTAAACCTGAAATCAAGCATCGGAATCTATAACTGGTGTCACAGGAATGGTTTAAACATAGACAGTAGAAAGAGTCAGTCTTCTTGTACTTAAGTCGGTATTGTGCCTTTTGTATTTAATTCCGATGCAATTTCTGTGTTTCATCGTCAATAAGAAGATCAGAGGGATACAGTAAACGTGAAGTGAAGCATCGGAAGTTAAAACTAGTGTCACAGGAATGGTTCAAAACATTGAGAGTAGGAAGAGTCAGTCTTCTTGTACTTAAGTCGGCATTGTGCCTTTTGTATTTAATTCCGATGCAATTTCTGTGTTTCATCGTCAATAAGAAGGTCCACGGTCTACAGTAAACCTGAAGTGAAGCATCGTAATCTATAACTAGTGTCACAGGAATGGTTCAAAACATAGTCAGTAAGAAGAGTCAGTCTTCTTGTACTTACGTCGACATTGTGCCTTTTCTACTTAATTCCGATGCAATTTCTGTGTTTCATCGTCAATAAGAAGGTCAAATGGATACAATAAACCTGAAGTGAAGCATTGGAATCTATAACTAGTGTCACATGAATGGTTCAAAACATAGTCAGTAAGAAGAGTCAGTCTTCTTGTACTTAACTCGTCATTGTGCCTTTCCTATTTATTTCCGATGCAATTTCTGTGTTTCATCGTCAATAAGAAGGTCCAAGGGATACAGTAAACCTGGAATCAAGCTTCGGAATGTATTACTAGTGTCACAGGAATGGTCCAAAACATTGACTGTTAGAAGAGTCAGTCTTCTTGTACTTTAGTCGGCATTGTGCCTTTTGTATTTAATTCCGATGCAATTTCTGTGTTTCATCGTCAATAAGAAGGTCCAAGGGATACAGTAAACCTGGAGTGAAGAATCGGAATCTTTAACTAGTGTCACAGGAATGGATCAAAACATTGACAGTAAGAAGAGTCAGTCTTCTTGTACTTAATTCTGCATTGTGCCTTTTGTATTTAATTCCGATGCAATCTTAGTGTTTCATCGTCAATAAGAAGATCCAAGGGATACAGTAAACCTGAAGTGAAGCATCGATATTTATAACTAGTGTCACCGGAATGGATCAAAACATAGTCAGTAAGAAGAGTCAGTCTTCTTGTACTTAAGTCGGCATTGTGCCTTCTGTATTTAATTCCGGTACAATATCTGTGTTTCATCGTCAATAAGAAGTTCAGAGGGATACAGTAATCCTAAAGTGAAGCATTGGAATCTATAACTAGTGTCACAGGAATGGTTCAATGCATAGTCAGTAAGAACAGTCAGTCTTCTTGTACTTAAGTCATCATTGTGCATTTTCTATTTAATTCGGATGCAATTTCTGTGTTTCATCGTCAATAAGAAGGTCCAAGGGCTACAGTAAACCTGGAGTGAAGCATCGGAATCCATAACTAGTGTCACAGGAATGGTTCAAATCATAGACAGTAAGAAGAGTCAGCCTCCTTTTACTTAAGTCGGCATTGTGCCTTTTGTATTTCATTCCGATGCAATTTCTTGGTTCATCGTCAATAAGAAGGTCCAAGGGATACAGTAAACCTGGAGTGAAGCATTGGAATCTATAACTAGTGTCACGGGGACGGTTCAAAACATAGACAGTAAGAAGAGTCAGTATTCTTGTACTTAAGTCGGCATTGTGCTCTTTGTATTTAATTCCGATGCAATTTCTGTGTCTCATCGTCACTAAGAAGGTCAGAGGGATACAGTAATCCTGAAGTGAAGAATCGGAATCTATAACTAGTGTCACAGGAATGGTTCAAAGCATAGTCAGTACGTAGAGTCAGTCTTCTTGTAGTTAAGTCGGCATTGTGCCTTTTGTACTGAATTCCAATGCAATTTCTGTGTTTCATCGTCAATAAGAAGTTCCGAGGTATACAGTAAACCTGAAGTGAAGCATCGGAATTCTTTAGCTAGTGTCACAGGAATGGTTAAAACCGTAGTCAGTAACAAGAGTCAGTCTTCTTTGCCTTATGTCGGCATTGTGCCTTTTGTATTTAATTCCGATCAATTTTCTGTGTTTGATCGTCAATAAGGAGGTCGGAGGGATACAGTAAACCTGAAGTGAAGCATCGGAATCTCTAACTAGTGTCACAGGAATGGTTCAAAACATAGACAGTAAGAAGAGTCAGTCTTCTTGTACTTAAGTCTTCATTGTGCCTTTTGCATTTAATTAAGATGCAATTTCTGTGTATCATCGTCAATAAGAAGGTCAGAGGGATACAGTAAACCAGAAGTGAAGCATCGGAATCCATAAATAGTGTCAAAGGAATGGTTCAAGACATAGACAGTAAGAAGCGTCAGTCTTCTTGTACTTAAGTCGGCATTGTGCCTTTTCTATATAATTCCGATGCAATTTCTGTGTTTCATCGTCAATAAGAAGGTCAGAGGGATACAGTAAACCTGGAGTGAAGCATCGGAAACTATAACTAGTGTCACAGTAATGGCTCAAAACATAGACAGTAGGAAGAATCAGACGTCTTGTACTTCAGTCGGCATTGTGCCTTTTGTATTTAATCCCGATGCCATTTCTGTGTTTCATCGGCAACAAGAAGGTCCAAGGGATACAGTAAACCTGAAGTGAAGCATCGGAATGTATAACTAGTGTCACAGGAATGGTTCAAAGTATAGACAGTAACAAGAGTCAGTCTTCTTGTACTTAAGCCTGCATTGTGCCTTTTGTATTTAATTCCGATGCAATTTCTGTGATTCATCGTCAATAAGAAGGCCCAAGGGATACAGTAAACCTGAAGTGAAGCATCGGACTCTATAACTAGTTTCACAGAAATGGTTCAAAACATAGACAGTAGGAAGAGTCAGTCTTCTTGTACTTAAGTCGGCATTGTGCCTTTTGTATTTAATTCCGATGCAATTTCTCTGTTTCATCGTCAATAAGAAGGTGCAAGGGAAAAAGTAATACTGAAGTGAAGCATCGGAATCTATAACTAGTGTCACAGGAATAGTTCAAAACATAGTCAGTAAGAAGAGTCAGTCTTCATGTACTTAAGTCGGCATTGTGCCTTTTCTATTTAATTCCGATGCAATTTCTGTGTTTCATCGTCAATAAGAAGGTCCAAGGGATCCAGTAAACCTGGAGTGAAGCATCGGAATCTATAACTAGTGTCACAGGAATGGTTCATAACATAGACAGTAAGAAGAGTCAGTCTCCTTGTACTTAAGTCGACATTGTGCCTTTTCTATTTAATTCCGATGCAATTTCTGTGTTTCATCGTCAATACGAAGGTCGGAGGGATACAATAAACCTGAAGTAAAGCATCGGAATCTATAACTAGTGTCACAGGAATGGTTCAAAACATAGTCAGTAAGAAGAGTCAGTCTTCTAGTCCTTAAGTCGGCATTGTGCCTTTTGTATTTCATTCCGATGCAATTTCTGTGTTTCTTCGTCAATAAGAAGGTCCAAGGGATACAGTAAACCTGGAGTGTAGCATCGGAATCTATAGCTAGCGTCACAGGAATGGTTCAAAACATAGACAATAAGAAGAGTCAGTCATCTTGTACTTAAGTCGGCATGTGCCTTTTCTATTTAATTCCGATGCAATTTCTGTGTTTCATCGTCAATAAGAAGGCCCAAGGGATACAGTAAACCTGGAGTGAAATATCGGAATCTATAACTAGTGTCACAGGAATGGTTCAAACATAGACAATAAGAAGCGTCATTCTTCTTGTACTTAAGTCGACATTGTGCCTTTCCTATTTAATTCCGATGCAATTTCTGTGTTTCATCGTCAATAACAAGGTCTAAGGGATACAGTAAACCTGAAGTGAAGCATCGGAATCTAAAACTAGTGTCACAGGAATGGTTCAAAACATTGAGAGTAGGAAGAGTCAGTCTTCTTGTACTTAAGTCGGCATTGTGCCTTTTGTATTTAATTGCGATGCAATTTCTGTGTTTCATCGTCAATAAGAAGGTCCACGGTATACAGTAATCCTGAAGTGAAGCATCGGAATCTATAACTGGTGTCACAGGAATGGTTCAAAGCATAGTCAGTAAGAAGAGTCAGTCTTCTAGTACTTAAGTCATCATTGTGCATTTTCTATTTAATTCTGATGCAATTTCTGTGTTTCATCGTCAATACGAAGGTCCAAGGGATACAGTAAACCTGAAGTGAAGCATCGGAATGTATAACTAGTGTCACAGGAATGGTTCAAAGTATAGACAGTAACAAGAGTCAGTCTTCTTGTACTTAAGCCTGCATTGTGCCTTTTGTATTTAATTCCGATGCAATTTCTGTGATTCATCGTCAATAAGAAGGCCCAAGGGATACAGTAAACCTGAAGTGAAGCATCGGACTCTATAACTAGTTTCACAGAAATGGTTCAAAACATAGACAGTAGGAAGAGTCAGTCTTCTTGTACTTAAGTCGGCATTGTGCCTTTTGTATTTAATTCCGATGCAATTTCTCTGTTTCATCGTCAATAAGAAGGTGCAAGGGAAAAAGTAATACTGAAGTGAAGCATCGGAATCTATAACTAGTGTCACAGGAATAGTTCAAAACATAGTCAGTAAGAAGAGTCAGTCTTCATGTACTTAAGTCGGCATTGTGCCTTTTCTATTTAATTCCGATGCAATTTCTGTGTTTCATCGTCAATAAGAAGGTCCAAGGGATCCAGTAAACCTGGAGTGAAGCATCGGAATCTATAACTAGTGTCACAGGAATGGTTCATAACATAGACAGTAAGAAGAGTCAGTCTCCTTGTACTTAAGTCGACATTGTGCCTTTTCTATTTAATTCCGATGCAATTTCTGTGTTTCATCGTCAATACGAAGGTCGGAGGGATACAATAAACCTGAAGTAAAGCATCGGAATCTATAACTAGTGTCACAGGAATGGTTCAAAACATAGTCAGTAAGAAGAGTCAGCCTTCTAGTCCTTAAGTCGGCATTGTGCCTTTTGTATTTCATTCCGATGCAATTTCTGTGTTTCTTCGTCAATAAGAAGGTCCAAGGGATACAGTAAACCTGGAGTGTAGCATCGGAATCTATAGCTAGCGTCACAGGAATGGTTCAAAACATAGACAATAAGAAGAGTCAGTCATCTTGTACTTAAGTCGGCATGTGCCTTTTCTATTTAATTCCGATGCAATTTCTGTGTTTCATCGTCAATAAGAAGGCCCAAGGGATACAGTAAACCTGGAGTGAAATATCGGAATCTATAACTAGTGTCACAGGAATGGTTCAAACATAGACAATAAGAAGCGTCATTCTTCTTGTACTTAAGTCGACATTGTGCCTTTCCTATTTAATTCCGATGCAATTTCTGTGTTTCATCGTCAATAACAAGGTCTAAGGGATACAGTAAACCTGAAGTGAAGCATCGGAATCTAAAACTAGTGTCACAGGAATGGTTCAAAACATTGAGAGTAGGAAGAGTCAGTCTTCTTGTACTTAAGTCGGCATTGTGCCTTTTGTATTTAATTGCGATGCAATTTCTGTGTTTCATCGTCAATAAGAAGGTCCACGGTATACAGTAATCCTGAAGTGAAGCATCGGAATCTATAACTGGTGTCACAGGAATGGTTCAAAGCATAGTCAGTAAGAAGAGTCAGTCTTCTAGTACTTAAGTCATCATTGTGCATTTTCTATTTAATTCTGATGCAATTTCTGTGTTTCATCGTCAATACGAAGGTCCAAGGGATACAGTAAACCTGGAGTGAAGCATCGGAATCTATAACTAGTGTCACAGGAAAGGTTCAAAACATAGTCAGTAGGAAGAGTCAGTCTTCTTGTACTTAAGTTGGCATTGTGCCTTTCGTATTTAAATCAGATGCAATTTCTGTGTTTCACCGGCTATAAGAAGGTCAGAGGGATACAGTAAACCTGAAGTCAAGCATCGGAATATATAACTGGTGTCACAGGAATGGTTCAAACATAGACAGTAGAAAGAGTCAGTCTTCTTGTACTTAAGTCGGCATTGTGCCTTTTGTATTTAATTCCGATGCAATTTCTGTGTTTCATCGTCAATAAGAAAATCAGAGGGATACAGTAAACCTGAAGTGAAGCATCGGATTCTAAAACTAGTGTCACAGGAATGGTTCAAAACATTGAGAGTAGGAGGAGTCAGTCTTCTTGTACTTAAGTCGGCATTGTGCCTTTCCTATTTAATTCCGATGCAATTTCTGTGTTTCATCGTCAATAAGAAGGTCTAAGGGATTCAGTAAACCTGGAGTGAAGCATCGGAATCTATTACTAGTGTAAATGGAATGGTTCAAATCATAGACAGTAAGAAGAGTCAGTCTCCTTGCATTTAAGTCGGCATTGTGCCTTTTCTATTTGATTCCGATGCAATTTCTGTGTTTCATCGTCAATAAGAAGGCCCAAGGGATACAGTAAACCTGGAGTGAAGCATCGGAATCTATAACTAGTGTCACAGGAATGGTTCAAACATAGACAATAAGAAGAGTCAGTCTTCTTGTACTTAAGTCGACATTGTGCCTTTTCTACTTAATTCCGATGCAATTTCTGTGTTTCATCGTCAATAAGAAGGTCAAATGGATACAATAAACCTGAAGTGAAGCATCGGAATCTATAACTAGTGTCACATGAATGGTTCAAAACATAGTCAGTGAGAAGGGTCAGTCTTCTTGTACTTAAGTCCTCATTGTGCCTTTCCTATTTAATTCCGATGCAATTTCTGTGTTTCATCGTCAATAAGAAGGTCCAAGGGATACAGTAAACCTGGAGTGAAGCATCGGAATCTATTACTAGTGTCAATGGAATGGTTCAAAACATAGTAAGAAAAGTCAGTCTTCTTGTACTTAAGTCGGCATTGTGCCTTTTGTATTTAATTCCGATGCAATTTCTGTGTATCATCGTCAATAAGATGGTCCAAGGGATACAGTAAACCTCAAGTGAAGCATCGGAATCTTTAACTAGTGTCACAGAATTGGTTCAAAACATAGTAAATAAGAAACGTCAGTCTTCTTGTACTTAAATAGGCATTGTACCTTTTCTATTTAATTATGATGCAATTCCAGTGTTTCATCGTCAATAAGAAGGTCCCTGGGAAACAGTAAACCTGGAGTGAAGCACTGGAATCTATAACTAGTTACACAGGAATGGTTCAAAACATTGACTGTTAGAAGAGTCAGTCTTCTTGTACTTTAGTCGGCATTGTGCCTTTTGTATTTAATTCCGATGCAATTTCTGTGTTTCATCGTCAATAAGAAGGTCCAAGGGATACAGTAAACCTGGAGTGAAGAATCGGAATCAATAACTAGTGTCACAGGAATGGATCAAAACATTGACAGTAAGAAGAGTCAGTCTTCTTGTACTTAATTCTCCATTGTGCCTTTTGTATTTAATTCCGATGCAATCTCCGTGTTTCATCGTCAATAAGAAGATCCAAGGGATACAGGAAACCTGAAGTGAAGCATCGATATTTATAACTAGTGTCACAGGAATGGATCAAAACATAGTCAGTAAGAAGAGTCAGTCTTCTTGTACTTAAGTCAGCAGTGTGCCTTTTGTATTTAATTGTGATACAATATCAGTGTTTCATCGTCAATAAGAAGTTCAGAGGGATACAGTAATCCTAAAGTGAAGCATCGGAATCTATAACTAGTGTCACAGGAATGGTTCAAAGCATAGTCAGTAAGAATAGTCAGTCTTCTTGTACTTAAGTCATCATTGTGCATTTTCTATTTAATTCGGATGCTATTTCTGTGTTTCATCGTCAATAAGAAGGTCCAAGGGATACAGTAAACCTGGAGTGAAGCATCGGAATCCATAACTAGTGTCACAGGAATGGTTCAAATCATAGACAGTAAGAAGCGTCAGTCTTCTTCTACTTAAGTCGGCATTGTGCCTTTTCTATATAATTCCGATTTATTTTCTGTGTTTGATCGTCAATAAGAATGTCAGAGGGATACAGTAAACCTGGAGTGAAGCATCGGAATCTATAACCAGTGTCACAGTAATGGCTCAAAACATAGACAGTAGGAAGAATCAGACGTCTTGTACTTAAGTCGGCATTGTGCCTTTTGTATTTAATCCCGATGCAATTTCTGTGTTTCATCGGCAACAAGAAGGTCCAAGGGATACAGTAAACCTGAAGTGAAGCATCGGAATGTATAACTAGTGTCACAGGAATAGTTCAAAGCATAGTCAGTAAGAAGAGTCAGTCTTCTTATCCTAAAGTCGGCAATGTGCCTTTTCTATTTAATTCCGATGCAATTTCTGTGTTTCATCGTCAATAAGAAGGACCAAGGGATCCAGTAAACCTGGAGTGAAGCATCGGAATCTATAACTAGTGTCACAGGAATGGTTCATAACATAGTCAGTAAGAAGAGTCAGTCTCCTTGTACTTAAGTCGACATTGTGCCTTTCTATTTAATTCCGATGCAATTTCTGTGTTTCATCGTCAATACGAAGGTCGGAGGTATACAATAAACCTGAAGTAAAGCATCGGAATCTATAACTAGTGTCACAGGATTGGTTCAAAACATAGTCAGTAAGAACCTTCAGTCTTCTTGTCCTTAAGTCGGCATTGTGCCTTTTGTATTTAATTCCGATGCAATTTCTGTGTTTCATCGTCAACAAGAAGGTCCTAGGGATACAGTAAACCTGGAGTGTAACATCGGAAACTATAACTAGTGTCACAGGAATGGTTCAAAACTTAGACAGTAAGAAGAGTCAGTCTTCGTGTACTTAAGTCGGCATTTTGCATTTTTTATTTAATTCCGATGCAATTTCTGTGTTTCATCGTCAACAATAAGGTCCAAGGGATACAGTAAACCTGAAGTGATGCATCGGAATCAATAACTAGTGTCACAGGGATGGTTCAAAACATAGTCAGTAACAAGAGTCAGTCTTCTAGTCCTTAAGTCGGCATTGTGCCTTTTGTATTTCATTCCGATGCAATTTCTGTGTTTCATCGTCAATAAGAAGGTCCAAGGGATACAGTAAACCTGGAGTGTAGCATCGGAATCTATAACTAGCGTCACAGGAATGGTTCAAAACATAGACAATAAGAAGAGTCAGTCATCTTGTACTTAAGTCGGCATGTGCCTTTTCTATTTAATTCCGATGCAATTTCTGTGTTTCATCGTCAATAAGAAGGCCCAAGGGATACAGTAAACCTGGAGTGAAATATCGGAATCTATAACTAGTGTCACAGGAATGGTTCAAACATAGACAATAAGAAGCGTCATTCTTCTAGTACTTAAGTCGACATTGTGCCTTTCCTATTTAATTCCGATGCAATTTCTGTGTTTCATCGTCAATAACAAGGTCTAAGGGATACAGTAAACCTGAAGTGAAGCATCGGAATCTAAAACTAGTGTCACAGGAATGGTTCAAAACATTGAGAGTAGGAAGAGTCAGTCTTCTTGTACTTAAGTCGGCATTGTGCCTTTTGTATTTAATTGCGATGCAATTTCTGTGTTTCATCGTCAATAAGAAGGTCCACGGTATACAGTAATCCTGAAGTGAAGCATCGGAATCTATAACTGGTGTCACAGGAATGGTTCAAAGCATAGTCAGTAAGAAGAGTCAGTCTTCTAGTACTTAAGTCATCATTGTGCATTTTCTATTTAATTCTGATGCAATTTCTGTGTTTCATCGTCAATACGAAGGTCCAAGGGATACAGTAAACCTGGAGTGAAGCATCGGAATCTATAACTAGTGTCACAGGAAAGGTTCAAAACATAGTCAGTAGGAAGAGTCAGTCTTCTTGTACTTAAGTTGGCATTGTGCCTTTCGTATTTAAATCAGATGCAATTTCTGTGTTTCACCGGCTATAAGAAGGTCAGAGGGATACAGTAAACCTGAAGTCAAGCATCGGAATATATAACTGGTGTCACAGGAATGGTTCAAACATAGACAGTAGAAAGAGTCAGTCTTCTTGTACTTAAGTCGGCATTGTGCCTTTTGTATTTAATTCCGATGCAATTTCTGTGTTTCATCGTCAATAAGAAAATCAGAGGGATACAGTAAACCTGAAGTGAAGCATCGGATTCTAAAACTAGTGTAACAGGAATGGTTCAAAACTTAGACAGTAAGAAGAGTCAGTCTTCGTGTACTTAAGTCGGCATTTTGCATTTTTTATTTAATTCCGATGCAATTTCTGTGTTTCATCGTCAACAATAAGGTCCAAGGGATACAGTAAACCTGAAGTGAAGCATCGGAATCAATAACTAGTGTCACAGGGATGGTTCAAAACATAGTCAGTAACAAGAGTCAGTCTTCTAGTCCTTAAGTCGGCATTGTGCCTTTTGTATTTCATTCCGATGCAATTTCTGTGTTTCATCGTCAATAAGAAGGTCCAAGGGATACAGTAAACCTGGAGTGTAGCATCGGAATCTATAACTAGCGTCACAGGAATGGTTCAAAACATAGACAATAAGAAGAGTCAGTCATCTTGTACTTAAGTCGGCATGTGCCTTTTCTATTTAATTCCGATGCAATTTCTGTGTTTCATCGTCAATAAGAAGGCCCAAGGGATACAGTAAACCTGGAGTGAAATATCGGAATCTATAACTAGTGTCACAGGAATGGTTCAAACATAGACAATAAGAAGCGTCATTCTTCTAGTACTTAAGTCGACATTGTGCCTTTCCTATTTAATTCCGATGCAATTTCTGTGTTTCATCGTCAATAACAAGGTCTAAGGGATACAGTAAACCTGAAGTGAAGCATCGGAATCTAAAACTAGTGTCACAGGAATGGTTCAAAACATTGAGAGTAGGAAGAGTCAGTCTTCTTGTACTTAAGTCGGCATTGTGCCTTTTGTATTTAATTGCGATGCAATTTCTGTGTTTCATCGTCAATAAGAAGGTCCACGGTATACAGTAATCCTGAAGTGAAGCATCGGAATCTATAACTGGTGTCACAGGAATGGTTCAAAGCATAGTCAGTAAGAAGAGTCAGTCTTCTAGTACTTAAGTCATCATTGTGCATTTTCTATTTAATTCTGATGCAATTTCTGTGTTTCATCGTCAATACGAAGGTCCAAGGGATACAGTAAACCTGGAGTGAAGCATCGGAATCTATAACTAGTGTCACAGGAAAGGTTCAAAACATAGTCAGTAGGAAGAGTCAGTCTTCTTGTACTTAAGTTGGCATTGTGCCTTTCGTATTTAAATCAGATGCAATTTCTGTGTTTCACCGGCTATAAGAAGGTCAGAGGGATACAGTAAACCTGAAGTCAAGCATCGGAATATATAACTGGTGTCACAGGAATGGTTCAAACATAGACAGTAGAAAGAGTCAGTCTTCTTGTACTTAAGTCGGCATTGTGCCTTTTGTATTTAATTCCGATGCAATTTCTGTGTTTCATCGTCAATAAGAAAATCAGAGGGATACAGTAAACCTGAAGTGAAGCATCGGATTCTAAAACTAGTGTAACAGGAATGGTTCAAAACATTGAGAGTAGGAAGAGTCAGTCTTCTTGTACTTAAGTCGGCATTGTGCCTTTCCTATTTAATTCCGATGCAATTTCTGTGTTTCATCGTCAATAAGAAGGTCTAAGGGATTCAGTAAACCTGGAGTGAAGCATCGGAATCTATTACTAGTGTAAATGGAATGGTTCAAATCATAGACAGTAAGAAGAGTCAGTCTCCTTGCATTTAAGTCGGCATTGTGCCTTTTCTATTTGATTCCGATGCAATTTCTGTCTTTCATCGTCAATAAGAAGGCCCAAGGGATACAGTAAACCTGGAGTGAAGCATCGGAATCTATAACTAGTGTCACAGGAATGGTTCAAACATAGACAATAAGAAGAGTCAGTCTTCTTGTACTTAAGTCGACATTGTGCCTTTTCTACTTAATTCCGATGCAATTTCTGTGTTTCATCGTCAATAAGAAGGTCAAATGGATACAATAAACCTGAAGTGAAGCATCGGAATCTATAACTAGTGTCACATGAATGGTTCAAAACATAGTCAGTGAGAAGGGTCAGTCTTCTTGTACTTAAGTCCTCATTGTGCCTTTCCTATTTAATTCCGATGCAATTTCTGTGTTTCATCGTCAATAAGAAGGTCCAAGGGATACAGTAAACCTGGAGTGAAGCATCGGAATCTATTACTAGTGTCAATGGAATGGTTCAAATCATAGTAAGAAAAGTCAGTCTTCTTGTACTTAAGTCGGCATTGTGCCTTTTGTATTTAATTCCGATGCAATTTCTGTGTATCATCGTCAATAAGATGGTCCAAGGGATACAGTAAACCTCAAGTGAAGCATCGGAATCTTTAACTAGTGTCACAGAATTGGTTCAAAACATAGTAAATAAGAAACGTCAGTCTTCTTGTACTTAAATTGGCATTGTACCTTTTCTATTTAATTATGATGCAATTCCAGTGTTTCATCGTCAATAAGAAGGTCCCTGGGAAACAGTAAACCTGGAGTGAAGCACTGGAATCTATAACTAGTTACACAGGAATGGTTCAAAACATTGACTGTTAGAAGAGTCAGTCTTCTTGTACTTTAGTCGGCATTGTGCCTTTTGTATTTAATTCCGATGCAATTTCTGTGTTTCATCGTCAATAAGAAGGTCCAAGGGATACAGTAAACCTGGTGTGAAGAATCGGAATCTATAACTAGTGTCACAGGAATGGATCAAAACATTGACAGTAAGAAGAGTCAGTCTTCTTGTACTTAATTCTCCATTGTGCCTTTTGTATTTAATTCCGATGCAATCTCTGTGTTTCATCGTCAATAAGAAGATCCAAGGGATACAGGAAACCTGAAGTGAAGCATCGATATTTATAACTAGTGTCACAGGAATGGATCAAAACATAGTCAGTAAGAAGAGTCAGTCTTCTTGTACTTAAGTCAGCAGTGTGCCTTTTGTATTTAATTGTGATACAATATCAGTGTTTCATCGTCAATAAGAAGTTCAGAGGGATACAGTAATCCTAAAGTGAAGCATCGGAATCTATAACTAGTGTCACAGAAATGGTTCAAAGCATAGTCAGTAAGAATAGTCAGTCTTCTTGTACTTAAGTCATCATTGTGCATTTTCTATTTAATTCGGATGCTATTTCTGTGTTTCATCGTCAATAAGAAGGTCCAAGGGATACAGTAAACCTGGAGTGAAGCATCGGAATCCATAACTAGTGTCACAGGAATGGTTCAAATCATAGACAGTAAGAAGCGTCAGTCTTCTTCTACTTAAGTCGGCATTGTGCCTTTTCTATATAATTCCGATGCATTTTCTGTGTTTGATCGTCAATAAGAATGTCAGAGGGATACAGTAAACCTGGAGTGAAGCATCGGAATCTATAACCAGTGTCACAGTAATGGCTCAAAACATAGACAGTAGGAAGAATCAGACGTCTTGTACTTAAGTCGGCATTGTGCCTTTTGTATTTAATCCCGATGCAATTTCTGTGTTTCATCGGCAACAAGAAGGTCCAAGGGATACAGTAAACCTGAAGTGAAGCATCGGAATGTATAACTAGTGTCACAGGAATAGTTCAAAGCATAGTCAGTAAGAAGAGTCAGTCGTCTTATCCTTAAGTCGGCAATGTGCCTTTTCTATTTAATTCCGATGCAATTTCTGTGTTTCATCGTCAATAAGAAGGACCAAGGGATCCAGTAAACCTGGAGTGAAGCATCGGAATCTATAACTAGTGTCACAGGAATGGTTCATAACATAGTCAGTAAGAAGAGTCAGTCTCCTTGTACTTAAGTCGACATTGTGCCTTTCTATTTAATTCCGATGCAATTTCTGTGTTTCATCGTCAATACGAAGGTCGGAGGTATACAATAAACCTGAAGTAAAGCATCGGAATCTATAACTAGTGTCACAGGATTGGTTCAAAACATAGTCAGTAAGAACAGTCAGTCTTCTTGTCCTTAAGTCGGCATTGTGCCTTTTGTATTTAATTCCGATGCAATTTCTGTGTTTCATCGTCAACAAGAAGGTCCTAGGGATACAGTAAACCTGGAGTGTAACATCGGAATCTATAACTAGTGTCACAGGAATGGTTCAAAACTTAGACAGTAAGAAGAGTCAGTCTTCGTGTACTTAAGTCGGCATTTTGCATTTTCTATTTAATTCCGATGCAATTTCTGTGTTTCATCGTCAACAATAAGGTCCAAGGGATACAGTAAACCTGAAGTGAAGCATCGGAATCAATAACTAGTGTCACAGGGATGGTTCAAAACATAGTCAGTAACAAGAGTCAGTCTTCTAGTCCTTAAGTCGGCATTGTGCCTTTTGTATTTAATTCAGATGCAATTTCTGTGCTTCATCGTCAATAAGAAGTTCCAAGGGATACAGTAAACCTGGAGTGTAGCATCGGAATCTATAACTAGTGTCACAGGAATGGTTCAAATCATAGACAGTAAGAAGAGTCAGTCATCTTGTACTTAAGTCGGCATTGAGCCTTTTGTATTAAATTCCGATGCAATTTCTGTGTTTCATCGTCAATAAGAAGGTCCAAGGGATACAGTAAACCTCAAGTGAAGCATCGGAATCTATAACTAGTGTCACAGGAATGGTTCAAATCATAGTCAGTAGGAAGAATCGGTCTTCATGTACTTAAGTCGGCATTGTGCCTTTTGTATTTAATTCCGATGCAATTTCTGTGTTTCATCGTCAATAAGAAGGTCCAAGGGATACAGTAAACGTGATGTGAAGAATCGTAATCTATAACTAGTGTCACAGGAATGGTTGAAAACATAGACAGTAGGAAGAGTCAGTCTTCTTGTATTTAAGTCGGCATTGTGCCTTTTGTATTTAATTCCGATGCAATTTCTGTGTTTCATCGTCAATAAGAAGGTCCAAGGGATACAGTAAACCTCAAGTGAAGCATCGGAATCTATAACTAGTGTCACAGGAATGGTTCAAATCATAGTCAGTAGGAAGAGTCGGTCTTCATGTACTTAAGTCGGCATTGTGACTTTTGTATTTAATTCCGATGCAATTTCTGTGTTTCATCGTCAATAAGAAGGTCCAAGGGATACAGTAAACGTGAAGTGAAGCATCGTAATCTATAACTAGTGTCACAGGAATGGTTGAAAACATAGACAGTAGGAAGAGTCAGTCTTCTTGTATTTAAGTCGGCATTGTGCTTTTTTTTTTTTAATTCCGATGCAATTTCTGTGTTTCATCGTCAATAATAAGGTCCAAGGGATACAGTTAACCTGAAGTGAAGCATCGGAATCTATATCTAGTGTCACAGGAATGGTTCAAAACATAGACAGTAGGAAGAGTCGGTCTTCATGTACTTAAGTCGGCATTGTGCCTTTTGTATTTAATTCCGAGCAATTTCTGTGTTTCATCGTCAATAAGAAGGTCCAAGGGATACAGTAAAAGTGAAGTGAAGCATCGTAATCTATAACTAGTGTCACAGGAATGGTTGAAAACATAGACAGTAGGAAGAGTCAGTCTTCTTGTATTTAAGTCGGCATTGTGCCTTTTTTATTTAATTCCGATGCAATTTCTGTGTTTCATCGTCAATAATAAGGTCCTAGGGATACAGTAATTCTGAAGTGAAGCATCGGAAGCTATATCTAGTGTCACAGGAATGGTTCAAAACATAGACAGTAGGAAGACTCAGTCTTCTTGTACTTAAGTCGGCATTGAGCCTTTTGTATTTGATTCCGATGCAATATCTGTGTTTCATCGGCAATAAGGTCCAAGGGATACAGTAAACCTGGAGTGAATCATCGGAATCCATAACTAGTGTTACAGGAATGGTTCAAATCATAGACAGTAAGAAGAGTCAGCCTCCTTTTACTTAAGTCGGCATTGTGCCTTTTGTAATGAATTCCAATGCAATTTTTGTGTTTCATCGTCAATAAGATGGTCCAAGGGATACAGTAAACCTGAAGTGAAGCTTCGGAATCTATAACTAGTGTCACAGGAATGGTTCAAAACATAGACAGTAGGAAGAGTCAGGCTTCTAGTACTTAAGTCGGCATTGTGCCTTTTCTATTTGATTCCGATGCAATTTCTGTGTTTCATCGTCAATAAGACGGTCAGATGGATACAGTAAACCTGAAGTGAAGCATCGGAATCTATAACTAGTGTCACAGGAATGGTTCAAAACATAGACAGTTGGACCAGTCAGTCTTCTGGTACTTAAGTCGGCGTTGTGTCTTTTGTATTTAATTCCGATGCTATTTCTGTGTTTCATCGTCAATAAGAAGGACCGAGGTATACAGTAAACCTGAAGTAAAGCATCGGAATTCTTTAGCTAGTGTCACAGGAATGGTTCAAAACATAGTCAGTAAGATGAGTCCGTCTTCTTTGCCTTATGTCGGCTTTGTGCCTTTTGTATTTAATTCCGATGCAATTTCTGTGTTTCATCGTCAATAAGAAGGTCCAAGGAATACAGTAATCCTGGAGAGAAGCATCGGAATCTATAACTAGTGTCACAGTAATGGTTCAAAACATAGACAGTAGGAAGAATCAGACGTCTTGTACTTAAGTCGGCATTGTGCCTTTTGTATTTAATCCCAATGCAATGTCTGTGTTTCATCGGCCACAAGAAGGTCCAAGGGATACAGTAAACCTGAAGTGAAGCATCGGAATCTATAACTAGTGTCAAAGGAATGGTTCAAAGTATAGACAGTAAGAAGATTCAGTCTTCTTGTACTTAAGTCTGCATTGTGCCTTTTGTATTTAATTCCGATGCAATTTCTGTGATTCATCGTCAATAAGAAGGCCCAAGGGATACAGTAAACCTGAAGTGAAGCATCGGACTCTATAACTAGTTTCACAGAAATGGTTCAAAGCATAGACAATAGGAAGAGTCAGTCTTCTTGTACTGAAGTCTTCATTGTGCCTTTTGTATTTAATTCCGATGCAATTTCTCTGTTTCATCGTCAATAAGAAGGTCCAAGGGAAACAGTAATACTGAAGTGAAGCATCGGAATCTATAACTAGTGTCACAGGAATGGTTCAAAACATAGTCAGTAAGAAGGGTCAGTCTTCTTGTCCTTAAGTCGGCATTGTGCCTTTTGTATTTAATTCCGATGCAATTTCTGTGTTTCATCGGCAATAAGGTCAGAGGGATACAGTAAACCTGAAGTGAAGTATCTGAATCTTTAACTAGTGTCACAGGAATGGTTCAAATCATAGACAGTAGGAAGAGCCAGTCGTCTTGTACTTATGTCGGCATTGTGCCTTTTGTATTTAATTCCGATGCAATTTCTGTGTTTCATCGTCAATAAGAAGGTCAGAGGGATACAGTAAAGCTGAAGTGAAGCATCGGAATCCAAAACTAGTGTCACAGGAATGGCTCAAAACATAGACAGTAGGAAGAGTCAGTCTTCTTGTACTTAAGTCGGCATTGTGCCTTTTGTATTTAAATCCGATGCAATTTCTGTGTTTCATCGTCAATAAGAAGGTCCAAGGTATACAGTAAACCTGAAGTGAAGCATCGGAATCTATAACTAGTGTCACACGAATGGTTCAAAACATAGTCAGTAAGAAGAGTCAGTCTTCTTGTACTTAAGTCGGCATTGTGCCTTTTCTATTTAATTCCGATGCAATTTCTGTGTTTCATCGTCAATAAGAAGGTCCAAGGGATCCAGTAAACCAGGAGTGAAGCATCGGAATCTATAACTAGTGTCACAGGAATGGTTCATAACATAGACAGTAAGAAGGGTCAGTCTCCTTGTACTTAAGTCGACATTGTGCCTTTTCTATTTATTTCCGATGCAATTTCTGTGTTTCATCGTCAATTCGAAGGTTAGAGGGATACAATAAACCTGAAGTGAAGCATCGGATTCTATAACTAGTGTCACAGGAATGGTTCAAAACATTGTCAGTAAGAACAGTCAGTCTTCTTGTACTTAAGTCGGCTTTGTGCCTTTTGTATTTAATTCCGATGCAATTTCTGTGTTTCATCGTCAATAAGAAGGTCCATGGGATACAGTAAACCTGGAGTGTAACATCGGAATCTTTAACTAGTGTCACAGGAATGGTTCAAAACATAGACAGTAAGAAGAGTCAGTCTTCGTGTACTTAAGTCGGCATTTTGCCTTTTTTATTTAATTCCGATGCAATTTCTGTGTTTCATCGTCAATAATAAGGTCCAAAAGATACAGTAAACCAGGAGTGTAGCATCGGAATCAATAACTAGTGTCACAGGATTGGTTCAATACATAGACAGTAAGAAGAGTCAGTCATCTTGTACATAAGTCGGCATTGTGCCTTTTTGTATTAAATTCCGATGCAATTTCTGTGTTTCATCGTCAATAAGAAGGTCCAAGGGATACAGTAAACATCAAGTGAAGCATCGGAAAATATAACTAGTATCACAGGAATGGTTCAAAACATAGTCAGCAGGAAGAGTCGGTCTTCAAGTACTTAAGTCGGCATTGTGCCTTTTGTATTTAATTCCAATGCAATTTCTGTGTTTCATCGTCAATAAGAGGTCCAAGGGATACAGTAATTCTGAAGCGAAGCATCGGAATCTATACCTAGTGTCACGGGAATGGTTCAAAACATAGACAGTAGGAAGAGTCAGTCTTCTTGTACTTAAGTCCGCATTGAGCCTTTTGTATTTGATTCCGATGCAATATCTGTGTTTCATCGGCATTAAGGTCCAAGGGATACCGTAAACCTGGAGTGAAGCATCGGAATCCATAACTAGTGTCACAGGAATGGTTCAAATCATAGACAGTAAGAAGAGTCAGCCTCCTTTTACTTAAGTCGGCATTGTGCCTTTTGTATTTCATTCCGATGCAATTTCTGTGTTTCATCGTCAATAAGAAGGTCTAAGGGATACAGTAAACGTGGAGTGAAGCATCGGAATCTATAACTAGTGTCACAGGGACGGTTCAAAACATAGACAGTAAGATGAGTCAGTATACTTGTACTTAAGTCGGCATTGTGCTTTTTGTATTTAATTCCGATGCAATTTCTGTGTTTCATCGTCACTAAGAAGGTCAGCGGGATACAGTAATCCTGAAGTGAAGAATCGGAATCTATAACTAGTGTCACAGGTATGGTTCAAAGCATAGTCAGTACGAAGAGTCAGTCTTCTTGTAGTTAAGTCGGCATTGTGCCTTTTGTACTGAATTCCAATGCAATTTCTGTGTTTCATCGTCAATAAGATGGTCCAGGGGATACAGTGAACCTGAAGTGAAGCATCGGAATCTATAACTAGTGTCACAGGAATGGTTCAAAACATAGACAGTAGGAAGAGTCAGGCTTCTAGTACTTAAGTCGGCATTGTGCCTTTTCTATTTGATTCCGATGCAATTTCTGTGTATCATCGTCAATAAGACGGTCAGATGGATACAGTAAACCTGAAGTGAAGCAACGGAATCTATAACTAGTGTCACAGGAATGGTTCAAAACATGGACAGTTGTACCAGTCAGTCTTCTGGTACTTCAGTCGGCGTTGTGTCTTTTGTATTTAATTCCGATGCAATTTCTGTGTTTCATCGTCAATAAGAAGGTCCGAGGTATACAGTAAACCTGAAGTGAAGCACCGGAATTCTTTAGCTAGTGTCACAGGAATGGTTAAAACCATAGTCAGTAAGAAGAGTCAGTATTCTTGTACTTAAGTCGGCATTGTGCCTTTTGTATTTAATTCCGATGCAATTTCTTTGTTTCATCGTCAATAAGAAGGTCCAAGGGAAACAGTAATACTGAAGTGAAGCATCGGAATCTATAACAAGTGTCACAGGAATGGTTCAAAACATAGTCAGTAAGAAGGGTCAGTCTTCTTGTCCTTAAGTCGGCATTGTGCCTTTTGTATTTCATTCCGATGCAATTTCTGTGTTTCATCGGCAATAAGGTCAGAGGGATATAGTAAACCTGAAGTGAAGTATCTGAATCTATAACTAGTGTCATAGGAATGGTTCAAATCATAGACAGTAGGAAGAGTCAGTCGTCTTGTACTTAAGTCGGCATAGTGCCTTTTGTATTTAATTCCGATGCAATTTCTGTGTTTCATCGTCAATAATAACGTCCAAGGGATACAGTAAACGTGAAGTGAAGCATCGTAATCTATAACTAGTGCCACATGAATGGTTGAAAACATAGACAGTAGGAAGCGTCAGTCTTCTTGTACTTAAGTCGGCATTGTGCCTTTTGTATTTAATTCCGATGCAATTTCTGTGTTTCATCGTCAATACGAAGGTCCAAGGGATACAGTAAATCTGAAGTGAAGCATCGGAATCTATAACTAGTGTCACAGGATTGGTTCAAAACATAGACAGTAAGAAGAGTCAGTCTTCTTGTACTTAAGTCGGCATAGTGCCTTTTGTATTTAATTCCGATGCAATTTCTGTGTTTCATCGTCAATAATAACGTCCAAGGGATACAGTAATTCTGAAGTGAAGCATCGGAATCTATATCTAGGGTCACAGGAATGGTTCAAAACATAGACAGTAGGAAGAGTCAGTCTTCTTGTACTTAAGTCGGCATTGAGCCTTTTGTATTAAATTCCGATGAAATATCTGTGTTTCATCGGCAATAAGAATGTCCAAAGGATACAGTAAACGTGAAATGAAGCATCGTAATCTATAACTAGTGTCACAGGAATTGTTCAAAACATAGTCGGTAGGAAGAGTCGGTCTTCATGTACTTAAGTCGGTATTGTGCCTTTTGTATTTAATTCCGAAGCAATTTCTGTGTTTCATCGTCAATAAGAAGGTCCGAGGTATACAGTAAACCTGAAGTGAAGCATCGGAATTCTTTAGCTAGTGTCACAGGAATGGTTAAAACCGTAGTCAGTAAGAAGAGTCAGTCTTCTTTGCCTTATGTAGTCATTGAGCCTTTTGTATTTAATTCCGATGCAATTTCTGTGTTTCATCGTCAATAAGAAGGTCCAAGGGATACAGTATTCCTGGAGTGAAGCATCGGAACCTATAACTAGTGTCACAGCAATGGTTCAAAACATAGACAGTAGGAAGAATCACACGTCTTGTACTTAAGTCGGCATTGTGCGTTTTGTATTTAATTCCGATGCAATTTCTGTGATTCATCGTCATTAAGAAGGCCCAAGGGATACAGTAAACCTGAAGTGAAGCATCGGACTCTATAACTAGTGTCACAGGAATGGTTCAAAACATAGTCAGTAAGAAGAGTCAGTCTTTTTGTCCTTAAGTCGGCATTGTGCCTTTCGTATTTAATTATGATGCATTTTCTGTGTTTCATCGGCAATAAGGTCAGAGGGATACAGTAAACCTGAAGTGAAGTATCTGAATCTATAACTAGTGTCACAGGAATGGTTCAAATCATAGACAGTAGGAAGAGTCAGTCGTCTTGTACTTGAATCGGCATTGTGCCTTTTGTATTTAATTCTGATGCAATTTCTGTGTTTCATCGTCAATAAGATGGTCAGAGGGATACAGTAAACCTAAAACGAAGCATCGGAATCCAAAACTATTGTCACAGGAATGGCTCAAAACATAGACAGTAGGAAGAGTCAGTCTTCTTGTACTTAAGTCGGCATTGTGCCTTTTGTATTTAATTCCGATGCAATTTCTGTGTTTCATCGTCAATAAGAAGGTCCAAGGGATACAGTAAACGTGAAGTGAAGCATCGGAATCTATAACTAGTGTCACAGGAATGGTTCAAAACATAGACAGTAAGATGAGTCAGTCTCCTTGTACTTAAGTCGACATTGTGCCTTTTCTATTTAATTCCGATGCAATTTCTGTGTTTCATCATCAATAAGAAGGTCAGAGGGATACAATAAACCTGAAGTCAAGCATCGGAATCTATACCTAGTGTCAATGGAATGGTTCAAAACATAGTCAGTAAGAAGAGTCAGTCTTCTTGTACTTAAGTCGGCATTTTGCCTTTTTTATTTAATTCCGATGCAATTTCTGAGTTTCATCGTCAATAATAACGTCCAAGGGATACTGTAAACCTGAAGTGAAGCATCGGAATCTATATCTAGTGTCACAGGAATGGTTCAAAGCATAGACATTAGGAAGCGTCAGTCTTCTTGTACTTAAGTCGGCACTGAGACTTTTGTATTTCATTCCGATGCAATATCTGTGTTTCATCGGCAGTAAGAAGGTCCAAAGGAAACAGTAAACGTGAAGTGAAGCATCGTAATCTATAACTAGTGTCACAGGAATGGTTGAAAACATAGACAGTAGGAAGCGTCAGTCTTCTTGTACTTAAGTCGGCATTGTGCCTTTTGTATTTAATTCCGATGCAATTTCTGTGTTTCATCGTCAATAAGAAGGTCCAAGGGATACAGTAAATCTGAAGTGAAGCATCGGAATCTATAACTAGTGTCACAGTAATGGTTCAAAGCATAGACAGTAAGAAGAGTCAGTCTTCTTGTACTTAAGTCGGCATAGTGCCTTTTGTATTTAATTCCGATGGAATTTCTGTGTTTCATCGTCAATAAGAAGGTCAGAGGGATACAATAAACCTGAAGTGAAGCATCGGAATCTATAACTAGTGTCACAGGAATGGTTCAAAACATAGTCAGTAAGAAGAGTCAGTCTTCTTTTCCTTAAGTCGGCATTGTGCCTATTGTATTTGATTCCGATGCAATTTCTGTGTTTCATCGTCAATAAGAAGGTCCAAGGGATACAGTAAATCTGAAGTGAAGCATCGGAATCTATAACTAGTGTCACAGGAAAGGTTCAAAACATAGACAGTAAGAAGAGTCAGTCTTCTTGTACTTAAGTCGGCATAGTGCCTTTTGTATTTAATTCCGATGCAATTTCTGTGTTTCATCGTCAATAAGAAGGTCAGAGGGATACAATAAACCTGAAGTGAAGCATCGGAATCTATAACTAGTGTCACAGGAATGGTTCAAAACATAGTCAGTAAGAAGAGTCAGTCTTCTTGTACTTAAGTCGGCATTGTGCCTATTGTATTTAATTCCGATGCAAATTTTGTGTTTCATCCTCAATAAGAAGGACCGAGGGATACAGTAAACCTCGAGTGTAGCATCGGAATCTATAACTAGTGTCACAGGAATGGTTCAAAACATAGACAGTAAGAAGAGTCAGTCTTCGTGTACTTATGTCGGCATTTTGCTTCTTTTATTTAATTCCGATGCAATTTCTGTGTTTCATCGTCAATAAGAAGGTCCAAGGGATACAGTAAACCTGAAGTGAAGCATCAGACTCTATAACTAGTTTCACAGAAATGGCTCAAAGCATAGACAGTAGGAAGAGTCAGTCTTCTTGTACTTAAGTCGGCATTGTGCCTTTTGTATTAATTTCCGATGCAATTTCTGTGTTTCATCGTCAATAAGAAGGTCCAAGGGATACAGTAAACCTGGAGTGTAACACCGGAATCTATAACTAGTGTCACAGGAATGGTTCAAAACATAGACAGTAAGAAGAGTCAGTCTTCGTGTACTTAAGTCGGCATTGTGCCTTTTTTATTTAATTCCGATGCAATTTCTGTGTTTCATCGTCAATAATAATGTCCAAGGGATACAGTAAACCTGAAGTGAAGCATCGGAATCAATAACTAGTGTCACAGGGATGGTTCAAAACATAGTCAGTAAGAAGAGTCAGTCTTCTAGTCCTTAAGTCGGCATTGTGCCATTTGTATTTAATTCCGATGCAATTTCTGTGTTTCATCGTCAATAAGAAGGTCCAAGGGATACAGTAAACCTGGAGTGTAGCATCGGAATCTATAACTAGTGTACACAGGAATGGTTCAAAGCATAGACAGTAAGAAGAGTCAGTCATCTTGTACATAAGTCGGCATTGTGCCTTTTGTATTAAATTCCGATGCAATTTCTGTGTTTCATCGTCAATAAGAAGGTCCAAGGGATACAGTAAACATCAAGTGAAGCATCGGAATCTATAACTAGTATCACAGGAATGGTTGAAAACATAGACATTAGGAAGCGTCAGTCTTCTTGTACTTAAGTCGGCATTGTGCCTTGAGTATTTAATTCCGATGCAATTTCTGTGTTTCATCGTCAATAAGAAGGTCCAAGGGATACAGTAAATCTGAAGTGAAGCATCGGAATCTATAACTAGTGTCACAGGAAAGGTTCAAAACATAGACAGTAAGAAGAATCAGTCTTCTTGTACTTAAGTCGGCATAGCGCCTTTTGTATTTAATTCCGATGCAATTTCTGTGTTTCATCGTCAATAAGATGGTCAGAGGGATATAGTAAACCTACAGTGAAGCATCGCAATCTATAACTAGTGTCACAGGAATGGTTCAAACATAGTCAGTAAGAAGAGTCAGTATTTTTGTACTTAAGTCGGCATTGTGCCTTTTGTGTTTAATTCCGATGCAATTTCTGTGTTTCAGCGTCAATAACAAGGTCCAAGGGATACAGTAAACCTGAAGTGAAGCATTGGAATCTATAACTAGTGTCACAGGAATGGTTCGAAACATAGACAGTAAGATGAGTCAGCCTCCTTGTACTTAAGTCGACATTGTGCCTTTTCTATTTAATTCCGATGCAATTTCTGTGTTTCATCGTCAATAAGAAGGTCAGAGGGATGCAATAAACCTTAAGTGAAGCATCAGAATCTATAACTAGTGTCACAGGAATGGTTCATAACATAGTCAGTAGGAAGAGTCAGTCTTCTTGTCCTTAAGTCGGCATTGTGTCTATTGTATTTCATTCCGATGCAATTTCTGTGTTTCATTGTTAATAAGAAGGTCCAAGCGATACAGTAAACCTGGAGTGTAGCATCGGAATCTATAACTAGTGTCACAGGAGTGGTTCAAAACATAGACAGTAAGAAGAGTCAGTCTTCGTGTACTTAAGTCAGCATTTTGCCTATTTTATTTAATTCCGATGCAATTTCTGCGTTTCATCGTCAATAATAACGTCCAAGGGATACAGTAAACCTGAAGTGAAGCATCGGAATCTATATCTAGTGTCACAGGAATGGTTCAAAACATAGACAGTAAGAATAGTCAGTCTTCGTGTACTTAAGTCGGCATTTTGCCTTTTTTATTTAATCCCGATGCAATTTCTGTGTTTCATCGTCAATAATAAGGTTCAAGGGATACAGTAAACCTGAAGTGAAGCATCGGAATCTATATCTAGTGTCACAGGAATGGTTCAAAACATAGACAGTAGGAAGAGTCAGTCTTCATGTACTTAAGTCGGCATTGAGCCTTTTGTATTTAATTCCGATGCAATATCTGTGTTTCATCGGCAATGAGGTCAGAGGGATACAGTAAACCTGAAGTGAAGTATCGGAATCTATAACTAGTGTCACAGGAATGGTTCAAAACATAGACAGTAGGAAGAGTCAGTCGTCTTGTACTTAAGTCGGCATTGTGCCTTTTGTATTTAATTCCGATGCAATTTCTGTGTTTCATCGTCAACAAGAAGGTCAGAGGGATACAGGTAACCTGAAGTGAAGCATCGGAGTCTAAAACTAGTGTCACAGGAATGGTTCAAAACATAGACAGTAGGAAGAGTCAGTCTTCTTGTACTTAAGTCGGCATTGTGCCTTTTGTATTTGATTCCGATGCAATTTCTGTGTTTCATCGTCAATAAGAAGGTCCAAGGGATACAGCAAACCTGGAGTGAAGCATCGGAATCTATAACTAGTGTCACAGGAATGGTTCAAAACATAGTCAGTAAGAAGAGTCAGTCTTCTTTTCCTTAAGTCGGCATTGTGCCTATTGTATTTGATTCCGATGCAATTTCTGTGTTTCATCGTCAATAAGAAGGTCCAAGGGATACAGTAAACCTGAAGTGAAGCATCAGACTCTATAACTAGTTTCACAGAAATGGCTCAAAGCATAGACAGTAGGAAGAGTCAGTCTTCTTGTACTTAAGTCGGCATTGTGCCCTTTGTATTAATTTCCGATGCAATTTCTGTGTTTCATCGTCAATAAGAAGGTCCAAGGGATACAGTAAACCTGGAGTGTAACACCGGAATCTATAACTAGTGTCACAGGAATGGTTCAAAACATAGACAGTAAGAAGAGTCAGTCTTCGTGTACTTAAGTCGGCATTGTGCCTTTTTTATTTAATTCCGATGCAATTTCTGTGTTTCATCGTCAATAATAATGTCCAAGGGATACAGTAAACCTGAAGTGAAGCATCGGAATCAATAACTAGTGTCACAGGGATGGTTCAAAACATAGTCAGTAAGAAGAGTCAGTCTTCTAGTCCTTAAGTCGGCATTGTGCCATTTGTATTTAATTCCGATGCAATTTCTGTGTTTCATCGTCAATAAGAAGGTCCAAGGGATACAGTAAACCTGGAGTGTAGCATCGGAATCTATAACTAGTGTACACAGGAATGGTTCAAAGCATAGACAGTAAGAAGAGTCAGTCATCTTGTACATAAGTCGGCATTGTGCCTTTTGTATTAAATTCCGATGCAATTTCTGTGTTTCATCGTCAATAAGAAGGTCCAAGGGATACAGTAAACATCAAGTGAAGCATCGGAATCTACAACTAGTATCACAGGAATGGTTGAAAACATAGACATTAGGAAGCGTCAGTCTTCTTGTACTTAAGTCGGCATTGTGCCTTGAGTATTTAATTCCGATGCAATTTCTGTGTTTCATCGTCAATAAGAAGGTCCAAGGGATACAGTAAATCTGAAGTGAAGCATCGGAATCTATAACTAGTGTCACAGGAAAGGTTCAAAACATAGACAGTAAGAAGAATCAGTCTTCTTGTACTTAAGTCGGCATAGCGCCTTTTGTATTTAATTCCGATGCAATTTCTGTGTTTCATCGTCAATAAGATGGTCAGAGGGATATAGTAAACCTACAGTGAAGCATCGCAATCTATAACTAGTGTCACAGGAATGGTTCAAACATAGTCAGTAAGAAGAGTCAGTATTTTTGTACTTAAGTCGGCATTGTGCCTTTTGTGTTTAATTCCGATGCAATTTCTGTGTTTCAGCGTCAATAACAAGGTCCAAGGGATACAGTAAACCTGAAGTGAAGCATTGGAATCTATAACTAGTGTCACAGGAATGGTTCGAAACATAGACAGTAAGATGAGTCAGCCTCCTTGTACTTAAGTCGACATTGTGCCTTTTCTATTTAATTCCGATGCAATTTCTGTGTTTCATCGTCAATAAGAAGGTCAGAGGGATGCAATAAACCTTAAGTGAAGCATCAGAATCTATAACTAGTGTCACAGGAATGGTTCATAACATACTCAGTAGGAAGAGTCAGTCTTCTTGTCCTTAAGTCGGCATTGTGTCTATTGTATTTCATTCCGATGCAATTTCTGTGTTTCATTGTTAATAAGAAGGTCCAAGCGATACAGTAAACCTGGAGTGTAGCATCGGAATCTATAACTAGTGTCACAGGAGTGGTTCAAAACATAGACAGTAAGAAGAGTCAGTCTTCGTGTACTTAAGTCAGCATTTTGCCTATTTTATTTAATTCCGATGCAATTTCTGCGTTTCATCGTCAATAATAACGTCCAAGGGATACAGTAAACCTGAAGTGAAGCATCGGAATCTATATCTAGTGTCACAGGAATGGTTCAAAACATAGACAGTAAGAATAGTCAGTCTTCGTGTACTTAAGTCGGCATTTTGCCTTTTTTATTTAATCCCGATGCAATTTCTGTGTTTCATCGTCAATAATAAGGTTCAAGGGATACAGTAAACCTGAAGTGAAGCATCGGAATCTATATCTAGTGTCACAGGAATGGTTCAAAACATAGACAGTAGGAAGAGTCAGTCTTCATGTACTTAAGTCGGCATTGAGCCTTTTGTATTTAATTCCGATGCAATATCTGTGTTTCATCGGCAATGAGGTCAGAGGGATACAGTAAACCTGAAGTGAAGTATCGGAATCTATAACTAGTGTCACAGGAATGGTTCAAAACATAGACAGTAGGAAGAGTCAGTCGTCTTGTACTTAAGTCGGCATTGTGCCTTTTGTATTTAATTCCGATGCAATTTCTGTGTTTCATCGTCAACAAGAAGGTCAGAGGGATACAGGTAACCTGAAGTGAAGCATCGGAGTCTAAAACTAGTGTCACAGGAATGGTTCAAAACATAGACAGTAGGAAGAGTCAGTCTTCTTGTACTTAAGTCGGCATTGTGCCTTTTGTATTTGATTCCGATGCAATTTCTGTGTTTCATCGTCAATAAGAAGGTCCAAGGGATACAGCAAACCTGGAGTGAAGCATCGGAATCTATAACTAGTGTCACAGGAATGGTTCATAACATAGACAGTAAGAAGAGTCAGTCTTCTTGTACTTAAGTCGACATTACGCCTTTTGTATTTATTTCCGATACAATATCTGTGTTTCATCGTCAATAAGAAGGTCAGAGGGATACAGTAATCCTAAAGTGAAGCATCGGAATCTATAACTAGTGTCACAGGAATGGTTCAAAGCATAGTCAGTAAGAATAGTCAGTGTTCTTGTAATTAAGCCATCATTGTGCATTTTCTATTTAATTCGGATGCAATTTCTGTGTTTCATCGTCAATAAGAAGGTCCAAGGGATACAGTAAACCTGGAGTAAAGCATCGCAATCCATAACTAGTGTCACAGGAATGGTTCAAATCATAGACAGTAAGAAGAGTCAGGTTCCTTTTACTTAAGTCGGCATTGTGCCTTTTGTACTTCATTCCGATGCAATTTCTGTGTTTCATCGTCAATAAGAAGGTCGAAGGGATACAGTAAACCTGGTGTGAAGCATCGGAATCTATAACTAGTGTCACAGGGACAGTTCAAAACATAGACAGTAAGATGAGTCAGTATTCTTGTACTTAAGCCGGCATTGTGCATTTTGTATTTAATTCCGATGCAATTTCTGTGTTTCATCGTCACTAAGAAGGTATGAGGGATACAGTTAACCTGAAGTGAAGCATCGGAATCTATAACTAGTGTCACAGGAATGGTTCAAAATATAGACAGTAGGAAGAGTCAGGCTTCTAGTACTTAAGTCGGCATTGTGCATTTTCTATTTGATTCCGATGCAATTTCTGTGTTTCATCGTCAATAAGACGGTCAGATGGATACCGTAAACCTGAAGTGAAGCATCGGAATCTATAACTGGTGTCACCGGAATGGTTCAAACATAGACAGTTGGAACAGTCAGTCTTCTGGTACTTAAGTCGGCGTTGTGTCTTTTTTATTTAATTCCGATGCAATTTCTGGGTTTCATCGGCAACAAGAAGGTCCAAGGGATACAGTAAACCTGAAGTGAAGCATCGGAATCTATAACTAGTGTCACAGTCATGGTTCAAAACATAGACAGTAGGAAGAATCAGACGTCTTGTACTTAAGTCGGCATTGTGCCTTTTGTATTTAATCCCGATGCAATTTCTGTGCTTCATCCGCAACAAGAAGGTCCAAGGGATTCAGTAAACCTGAAGTGAAGCATCGTAATCTATAACTAGTGTCACAGGAATGGTTCAAAGTATAGACAGTAAGAAGAGTCAGTCTTCTTCTACTTAAGTCTGCATTGTGCCTTTTGTATTTAATTCCGATGCAATTTCTGTGATTCATCGTCAATATGAAGGCCCAAGGGATACAGTAAACCTGCAGTGAAGCATCGGACTCTATAACTAGTTTCACAGAAATGGTTCAAAACATAGACAGTAGGAAGAGTCAGTCTTCATGTACTTAAGTCGGCACTGTGCCTTTTGTATTTAATTCCGATGCAATTTCTCTGTTTCATCGTCAATAAGAAGGTCCAAGGGAAACAGTAACACTGAAGTGAAGCATCGGAATCTGTAACTAGTGTCACAGGAATGGTTCAAAACATAGTCAGTAGGAAGAGTCAGTCTTCTTGTCCTTAAGTCGGCATTGTGTCTATTGTATTTCATTCCGATGCAATTTCTGTGTTTCATTGTTAATAAGAAGGTCCAAGCGTTACAGTAAACCTGGAGTGTAACATCGGAATCTATAACTAGTGTCACAGGAATGGTTCAAAACATAGACAGTAAGAAGAGTCAGTCTTCGTGTACTTGAGTCGGCATTTTGCCTTTTTTATTTAATCCCGATGCAATTTCTGTGTTTCGTCGTAAATAATAAGGTTCAAGGGATACAGTAAACCTGAAGTGAAGCATCGGAATCTATATCTAGTGTCACAGGAATGGTTCAAAACATAGACAGTAGGAAGAGTCAGTCTTCTTGTACTTAAGTCGGCATTGAGCCTTTTGTATTTGATTCCGATGCAATATCTGTGTTTCATCGGCAATGAGGTCAGAGGGATACAGTAAACCTGAAGTGAAGTATCGGAATCTATAACTAGTGTCACAGGAATGGTTCAAAACATAGACAGTAGGAAGAGTCAGTCGTCTTGTACTTAAGTCGGCATTGTGCCTTTTGTATTTAATTCCGATGCAATTTCTGTGGTTCATCGTCAACAAGAAGGTCAGAGGGATACAGTAAACCTGAAGTGAAGCATCGGAGTCTAAAACTAGTGTCACAGGAATGGTTCAAAACATAGACAGTAGGAAGAGTCAGTCTTCTTGTACTTCAGTCGGCATTGTGCTTTTTGTATTTAATTCCGATGCAATTTCTGTGTTTCATCGTCAATAAGAAGGTCCAAGGGATACAGCAAACCTGGAGTGAAGCATCGGAATCTATAACTAGTGTCACAGGAATGGTTCATAACATAGCCAGTAAGAAGAGTCAGTCTTCTTGTACTTAAGTCGACATTATGCCTTTTGTATTTAATTCCGATACAATATCTGTGTTTCATCGTCAATAAGAAGGTCAGAGGGATAAAGTAATCCTTAAGTGAAGCATCGGAATCTATAACTAGTGTCACAGGAATGGTTCAAAGCATAGTCAGTAAGAATAGTCAGTGTTCTTGTACTTAAGTCATCATTGTGCATTTTCTATTTAATTCGGATGCAATTTCTGTGTTTCATCGTCAATAAGAAGGTCCAAGGGATACAGTAAACCTGGTGTGAAGCATCGGAATCTATAACTAGTGTCACAGGGACAGTTCAAACATAGACAGTAAGATGAGTCAGTATTCTTGTACTTAAGTCGGCATTGTGCATTTTGTATTTAATTCCGATGCAATTTCTGTGTTTCATCGTCACTAAGAAGGTCAGAGGGATACAGTAAACCTGAAGTGAAGCATCGGAATCTATAACTAGTGTCACAGGAATGGTTCAAAATATAGACATTAGGAAGAGTCAGGCTTCTAGTACTTAGGTCGGCATTGTGCATTTTCTATGTGATTCCGATGCAATTTCTGTGTTTCATCGTCAATAAGACGGTCAGATGGATACAGTAAACCTGAAGTGAAGCATCGGAATCTATAACTGGTGTCACCGGAATGGTTCAAACATAGACAGTTGGAACAGTCAGTCTTCTGGTACTTAAGTCGGCGTTGTGTCTTTTGTATTTAATTCCGATGCAATTTCTGTGTTTCATCGTCAATAAGAAGGTCCGAGGTATACAGTAAACCTGAAGTGAAGCATCGGAATTCTTTAGCTAGTGTCACAGGAATGGTTAAAACCGTAGTCAGTAAGAAGAGTCAGTCTTCTTTGCCTTATATCGGCATTGTGCCTTTTGTATTTAATTCCGATGCAATTTCTGTGATTCATCGTCAATAAGAAGGCCAAAGGGACACAGTAAACCTGCAGTGATGCATCGGACTCAATAACTAGTTTCACAGAAATGGTTCAAACATAGACAGTAGGAAGAGTCAGTCTTCATGTACGTAAGTCGGCACTGTGCCTTTTGTATTTAATTCCGATGCAATTTCTCTGTTTCATCGTCAATAAGAAGGTCCAAGGGAAACAGTAACGCTGAAGTGAAGCATCGGAATCTATAACTAGTGTCACAGGAATGGTTCAAAACCTAGTCAGTAAGAAGAGTCAGTCTTCTTGTCCTTAAGTCGGCATTGTGCCTTTTGTATTTAATTCCGATGCAATTTCTGTGTTTCATCGGCAATAAGGGCAGAGGGATACAGTAAACCTGAAGTGAAGTATCGGAATCTATAACTAGTGTCACAGGAATGGTTCAAAGCATAGACAGTAGGAAGAGTCAGTCGTCTTGTACTTAAGTCGGCATTGTGCCTTTTGTATTTAATTCCGATGCAATTTCTGTGATTCATCGTCAATAAGAAGGCCAAAGGGACACAGTAAACCTGCAGTGAAGCATCGGACTCAATAACTAGTTTCACAGAAATGGTTCAAAACATAGACAGTAGGAAGAGTCAGTCTTCATGTACTTAAGTCGGCACTGTGCCTTTTGTATTTAATTCCGATGCAATTTCTCTGTTTCATCGTCAATAAGAAGGTCCAAGGGAAACAGTAACGCTGAAGTGAAGTATCGGAATCTATAACTAGTGTCACAGGAATGGTTCAAAACATAGTCAGTAAGAAGAGTCAGTCTTCTTGTCCTTAAGTCGGCATTGTGCCTTTTGTATTTAATTCCGATGCAATTTCTGTGTTTCATCGGCAATAAGGGCAGAGGGATACAGTAAACCTGAAGTGAAGTATCGGAATCTATAACTAGTGTCACAGGAATGGTTCAAAGCATAGACAGTAGGAAGAGTCAGTCGTCTTGTACTTAAGTCGGCATTGTGCCTTTTGTATTTAATCCCGATTCAATTTCTGTGTTTCATCGTCAATAAGAAGGTCAGAGGGATACAGTAAACCTGAAGTGAAGCATCGGAATCCAAAACTAGTGTCACAGGATTGGTTCAAAACATAGACGGTAGGAAGAGTCAGTCTTCTTGTACTTAAGTCGGCATTGTGCCTTTTCTATTTAATTCCGATGCAATTTCTGTGTTTCATAGTCAATAAGAAGGTCCAAGGGATCCAGTAAACCTGGAGTGAAGCATCGGAATCTATAACTAGTGTCACAGGAATGGTTCATAACATAGACAGTAAGAAGAGTCAGTCTGCTTGTAGTTAAGTCGACATTGTGCCTTTTCTATTTAATTCCGATGCAATTTCTGTGTTTCATCGTCAATACGAAGGTCAGAGGGATACAATAAACCTGAAGTGAAGCATCGGAATCTATAACTAGTGTCAGAGGAATGGTTCAAACATAGTCAGTAAGAAGAGTCAGTCTTCTTGTCCTTAAGTCGGCATTGTGCCTTTTGTATTTAATTCCGATGCAATTTCTGTGTTTCATCGTCAATAAGAAGGTCCAAGGGATACAGTAAACCTGGAGTGTAACATCGGAATCTATAACTAGTGTCACAGGAATGATTCAATTCATAGACAGTAAGAAGAGTCAGTCTTCGTGTACTTAAGTCGGCATTTTGCCTTTTTTATTTAATTCCGATGCAATTTCTGTGTTTCATCGTCAATAATATGGTCCAATGGATACAGTAAACCTGAAGTGAAGCATCGGAAACAATAACTAGTGTCACAGGGATGGTTCAAAGCATAGTCAGTAAGAAGAGTCAGTCTTCTAGTCCTTAAGTCGGCATTGTGCCTTTTGTATTTAATTCCGATGCAATTTCTGTGTTTCATCGTCAATAAGAAGGTCCAAGGGATACAGTAAACCTGGAGTGTAGCATCGGAATCTATAACTAGTGTCACAGGAATGGTTCAAAACATAGACAGTAAGAAGAGTCAGTCATCTTGTACATAAGTCGGCATTGTGCCTTTTGTATTAAATTCCGATGCAATTTCTGTGTTTCATAGTCAATAAGAAGGTCCAAGGGATACAGTAAACCTCAAGTGGATCATCGGAATCTATAACTAGTGTCACAGGAATGGTTCAAAACATAGTCAGTAGGAAGAGTCGGTCTTCATGTACTTAAGTCAGCATTGTGCCTTTTGTATTTAATTCCGATGCAATTTCTGTGTTTCATCGTCAATAAGAAGGTCCAAGGGATACAGTAAACGTGAAGTGAAGCATCGTAATCTATAACTAGTGTCACAGGAATGGTTGAAAACATAGACAGTAGGAAGCGTCAGTCTTCTTGTACTTAAGTCGGCATTGTGCTTTTGTATTTGATTCCGATGCAATTTCTGTGTTTCATCGTCAATACGAAGGTCCAAGGGATACAGTAAATCTGAAGTGAAGCATCGGAATCTATAACTAGTGTCAAAGGAATGGTTCAAAACATAGACAGTAAGAAGAGTCAGTCTTCTTGTACTTAAGTCGGAATAGTGCATTTTGTATTAAATTCCGATGCAATATCTGTGTTTCATCGGCAATAAGGTCAGAGGGATACAATAAACCTGAAGTGAAGTATCGGAATCTATAACTAGTGTCACAGGAATGGTTCAAAACATAGACAGTAGGAAGAGTCAGTCGTCTTGTACTTAAGTCGGCATTATGCCTTTTGTATTTAATTCCGATGCAATTTCTGTGTTTCATCGTCAACAAGAAGGTCAGAGGGATACAGTGAACCTGGAGTGAAGCATCGGAATTTATAACTAGTGTCACAGGAATGGTTCATAACATAGACAGTAAGAAGAGTCAGTCTTCTTGTACTTAAGTCGGCATTGTGCCTTTTTGTATTTAATTCCGATACAATATCTGTGTTTCATCGTCAATAAGAAGGTCAGAGGGATACAGTAATCCTAAAGTGAAGCATCGGAATCTGTAACTAGTGTCACAGGAATGGTTCAAAGCATAGTCAGAAAGAATAGTCAGTGTTATTGTACTTAGCTCATCATTGTGCATTTTCTATTTAATTCGGATGCAATTTCTGTGTTTCATCGTCAATAAGAAGGTCCAAGGGATACAGTAAACCTGGAGTAAAGCATCGGAATCAATAACTAGTGTCACAGGAATGGTTCAAATCATAGGCAGTAAGAAGAGTCAGGTTCCTTTTACTTAAGTCGGCATTGTGCCTTTTGTATTTCATTCCGATGCAATTTCTGTGTTTCATCGTCAATAAGAAGGTCCAAGGGATACTGTAAACCTGGTGTGAAGCATCGGAATCTATAACTAGTGTCACAGGAATGGTTCAAAGTATAGACAGTAAGAAGAGTCAGTCTTCTTGTACTTAAGTCTGCATTGTGCCTTTTGTATTTAATTCCGATGCAATTTCTGTGATTCATCGTCAATAAGAAGGCCCAAGGGATACAGTAAACCTGCAGTGAAGCATCGGACTCTATAACTAGTTTCACAGAAATGGTTCAAAACATAGACAGTACGAAGAGTCAGTCCTCTTGTACTTAAGTCGGCACTGTGACTTTTGTATTTAATTCCGATGCAATTTCTCTGTTTCATCGTCAATAAGAAGGTCCAAGGGAAACAGTAATACTGAAGTGAAGCATCGGAATCTATAACTAGTGTCACAGGAATGGTTCAAAACATAGTCAGTAAGAAGAGTCAGTCTTCTTGTCCTTAAGTTGGCATTGTGCCTTTTGTATTTAATTCCGATGCAATTTCTGTGTTTCATCGGCAATAAGGTAAGAGGGATACAGTAAACCTGAAGTGAAGTATCGGAATCTATAACTAGTGTCACAGGAATGGTTCAAAGCAAAGAGAGTAGGAGGAGTCAGTCGTCTTGTACTTAAGTTGGCATTGTGCCTTTTGTATTTAATTCCGATGCAATTTCTGTGTTTCATCGTCAATAAGAAGGTCAGAGGGATACAGTAAACCTGGAGTGAAGCATCGGAATCTATAACTAGTGTCACAGGAATGGTTCATAACATAGACAGTAAGAAGAGTCAGTCTGCTTGTAGTTAAGTCGACATTGTGCCTTTTCTATTTAATTCCGATGCAATTTCTGTGTTTCATCGTCAATACGAAGGTCAGAGGGATACAATAAACCTGAAGTGAAGCATCGGAATCTATAACTAGTGTCAGAGGAATGGTTCAAACATAGTCAGTAAGAAGAGTCAGTCTTCTTGTCCTTAAGTCGGCATTGTGCCTTTTGTATTTAATTCCGATGCAATTTCTGTGTTTCATCGTCAATAAGAAGGTCCAAGGGATACAGTAAACCTGGAGTGTAACATCGGAATCTATAACTAGTGTCACAGGAATGATTCAATTCATAGACAGTAAGAAGAGTCAGTCTTCGTGTACTTAAGTCGGCATTTTGCCTTTTTTATTTAATTCCGATGCAATTTCTGTGTTTCATCGTCAATAATATGGTCCAATGGATACAGTAAACCTGAAGTGAAGCATCGGAAACAATAACTAGTGTCACAGGGATGGTTCAAAGCATAGTCAGTAAGAAGAGTCAGTCTTCTAGTCCTTAAGTCGGCATTGTGCCTTTTGTATTTAATTCCGATGCAATTTCTGTGTTTCATCGTCAATAAGAAGGTCCAAGGGATACAGTAAACCTGGAGTGTAGCATCGGAATCTATAACTAGTGTCACAGGAATGGTTCAAAACATAGACAGTAAGAAGAGTCAGTCATCTTGTACATAAGTCGGCATTGTGCCTTTTGTATTAAATTCCGATGCAATTTCTGTGTTTCATAGTCAATAAGAAGGTCCAAGGGATACAGTAAACCTCAAGTGGATCATCGGAATCTATAACTAGTGTCACAGGAATGGTTCAAAACATAGTCAGTAGGAAGAGTCGGTCTTCATGTACTTAAGTCAGCATTGTGCCTTTTGTATTTAATTCCGATGCAATTTCTGTGTTTCATCGTCAATAAGAAGGTCCAAGGGATACAGTAAACGTGAAGTGAAGCATCGTAATCTATAACTAGTGTCACAGGAATGGTTGAAAACATAGACAGTAGGAAGCGTCAGTCTTCTTGTACTTAAGTCGGCATTGTGCTTTTGTATTTGATTCCGATGCAATTTCTGTGTTTCATCGTCAATACGAAGGTCCAAGGGATACAGTAAATCTGAAGTGAAGCATCGGAATCTATAACTAGTGTCAAAGGAATGGTTCAAAACATAGACAGTAAGAAGAGTCAGTCTTCTTGTACTTAAGTCGGAATAGTGCATTTTGTATTAAATTCCGATGCAATATCTGTGTTTCATCGGCAATAAGGTCAGAGGGATACAGTAAACCTGAAGTGAAGTATCGGAATCTATAACTAGTGTCACAGGAATGGTTCAAAACATAGACAGTAGGAAGAGTCAGTCGTCTTGTACTTAAGTCGGCATTATGCCTTTTGTATTTAATTCCGATGCAATTTCTGTGTTTCATCGTCAACAAGAAGGTCAGAGGGATACAGTGAACCTGGAGTGAAGCATCGGAATTTATAACTAGTGTCACAGGAATGGTTCATAACATAGACAGTAAGAAGAGTCAGTCTTCTTGTACTTAAGTCGGCATTGTGCCTTTTTGTATTTAATTCCGATACAATATCTGTGTTTCATCGTCAATAAGAAGGTCAGAGGGATACAGTAATCCTAAAGTGAAGCATCGGAATCTGTAACTAGTGTCACAGGAATGGTTCAAAGCATAGACAGAAAGAATAGTCAGTGTTATTGTACTTAGCTCATCATTGTGCATTTTCTATTTAATTCGGATGCAATTTCTGTGTTTCATCGTCAATAAGAAGGTCCAAGGGATACAGTAAACCTGGAGTAAAGCATCGGAATCAATAACTAGTGTCACAGGAATGGTTCAAATCATAGGCAGTAAGAAGAGTCAGGTTCCTTTTACTTAAGTCGGCATTGTGCCTTTTGTATTTCATTCCGATGCAATTTCTGTGTTTCATCGTCAATAAGAAGGTCCAAGGGATACTGTAAACCTGGTGTGAAGCATCGGAATCTATAACTAGTGTCACAGGAATGGTTCAAAGTATAGACAGTAAGAAGAGTCAGTCTTCTTGTACTTAAGTCTGCATTGTGCCTTTTGTATTTAATTCCGATGCAATTTCTGTGATTCATCGTCAATAAGAAGGCCCAAGGGATACAGTAAACCTGCAGTGAAGCATCGGACTCTATAACTAGTTTCACAGAAATGGTTCAAAACATAGACAGTACGAAGAGTCAGTCCTCTTGTACTTAAGTCGGCACTGTGACTTTTGTATTTAATTCCGATGCAATTTCTCTGTTTCATCGTCAATAAGAAGGTCCAAGGGAAACAGTAATACTGAAGTGAAGCATCGGAATCTATAACTAGTGTCACAGGAATGGTTCAAAACATAGTCAGTAAGAAGAGTCAGTCTTCTTGTCCTTAAGTTGGCATTGTGCCTTTTGTATTTAATTCCGATGCAATTTCTGTGTTTCATCGGCAATAAGGTAAGAGGGATACAGTAAACCTGAAGTGAAGTATCGGAATCTATAACTAGTGTCACAGGAATGGTTCAAAGCAAAGAGAGTAGGAGGAGTCAGTCGTCTTGTACTTAAGTTGGCATTGTGCCTTTTGTATTTAATTCCGATGCAATTTCTGTGTTTCATCGTCAATAAGAAGGTCAGAGGGATACAGTAAACCTGAAGTGCAGCATCGGAATCCAAAAGTAGTGTCACAGGAATGGTTCAAAACATAGACAGTAGGAAGAGTCAGTCTCTTGTACTTAAGTCGGCATTGTGCCTTTTGTATTTAATTCCGATGCAATTTCTATGTTTCATCGTCAATAAGAAGGTCCAAGGTATACAGTAAACCTGAAGTGAAGCATCTGAATCTATAACTAGTGTCACAGGAATGGTTCAAAAGATAGTCAGCAAGAAGAGTCAGTCTTCTTGTACTTAAGTCGGCATTGTGCCTTTTCTATTTAATTCCGATGCAATTTCTGTGTTTCATCGTCAATACGAAGGTCAGAGGGATACAATAAACCTGAAGTGAAGCATCGGAATCTATAACTAGTGTCACAGGATTGGTTCAAAACATAGTCAGTAAGAAGAGTCAGTCTTCTTGTCCTTAAGTCGGCATTGTGCCTTTTGTATTTAATTCCGATGCAATTTCTGTGTTTCATCGTCAATGAGAAGGTCCAAGGGATACAGTAAACCTGGAGTGTAACATCGGAATCTATAACTAGTGTCACAGGAATGGTTCAAATCATAGACAGTAAGAAGAGTCAGTCTTCGTGTACTTAAGTCGGCATTTTGCCTTTTTTATTTAATTCCGATGCAATTTCTGTGTTTCATCGTCAATAATAAGGTCCAATGGATACAGTAAACCTGAAGTGAAGCATCGGAATCAATAACTAGTGTCACAGGGATGGTTCAAAACATAGTCAGTAAGAAGAGTCAGTCTTCTAGTCCTTAAGTCGGCATTGTGGCTTTTGTATTTAATTCCGATGCAATTTCTGTGTGTCATCGTCAATAAGAAGGTCCTAGGGATACAGTAAACCTGGAGTGTAGCATCGGAATCTATAACTAGTGTCACAGGAATGGTTCAAAACATAGACAGTAAGAAGAGTCAGTCATCTTGTACATAAGTCGGCATTGTGCCTTTTGTATTAAATTCCGATGCAATTTCTGTGTTTCATCGTCAATAAGAAGGTCCAAGGGATACAGTAAACCTCAAGCGAAGCATCGGAATCTATAACTAGTGTCACAGGAATGGTTCAAAACATAGTCAGTAGGAAGAGTCAGTCTTCATGTACTTAAGTCGGCATTGTGCCTTTTGTATTTAATTCCGATGCAATTTCTGTGTTTCATCGTCAATAAGAAGGTCCAAGGGATACAGTAAACGTGAAGTGAAGCATCGCAATCTATAACTAGTGTCACAGGAATGGTTGAAAACATAGACAGTAGGAAGCATCAGTCTCCTTGTACTTAAGTCGGCATTGTGCCTTTTGTATTTGATTCCGATGCAATTTCTGTGTTTCATCGTCAACACGAAGGTCCAAGGGATACAGTAAATCTGAAGTGAAGCATCGGAATCTATAACTAGTGTCACAGGAATGGTCCAAAACATAGACAGTAAGAAGAGTCAGTCTTCTTGTACTTAAGTCGGCATAGTGCCTTTTGTATTAAATTCCGATGCAATATCTGTGTTTCATCGGCAATAAGGTCAGAGGGATACAGTAAACCTGAAGTGAAGCATCGGAGTCCAAAACTAGTGTCACAGGAATGGTTCAAAACATAGACAGTAGGAAGAGTCAGTCTTCTTGTACTTAAGGCGGCATTGTGCCTCTTGTATTTAATTCCGATGCAATTTCTGTGTTTCATCGTCAATAACAAGGTCCAAGGGATCCAGTAAACCTGGAGTGAAGCATCGGAATCTGTAACTAGTGTCACAGGAATGGTTCATAACATAGACAGTAAGAAGAGTCAGTCTTCTTGTACTTAAGTCGGCATTGTGCCTTTTGTATTTAATTCCGATACAATATCTGTGTTTCATCGTCAATAAGAATGTCAGAGGGATACAGTAATCCTAAAGTGAAGCATCGGAATCTATAACTAGTGTCACAGGAATGGTTCAAAGCATAGTCAGTAAGAATAGTCAGTGTTATTGTACTTAAGTCATCATTGTGCATTTTCTATTTAATTCGGATGCAATTTCTGTGTTTCATCGTCATTAAGAAGGTCCAAGGGATACAGTAAACCTGGAGTGTAACATCGGAATCTATAACTAGTGACACAGGAATGGTTCAAATCATAGACAGTAAGAAGAGTCAGTCTTCGTGTACTTAAGTCGGCATTTTGCCTTTTTTATTTAATTCCGATGCAATTTCTGTGTTTCATCGTCAATAATAAGGTCCAATGGATACAGTAAACCTGAAGTGAAGCATCGGAATCAATAACTAGTGTAACGGGGATGGTTCAAAGCATAGTCAGTAAGAAGAGTCAGTCTTCTAGTCCTTAAGTCGGCATTGTGCCTTTTGTATTTAATTCCGATGCAATTTCTGTGTTTCATCGTCAATAAGAAGGTCCAAGGGATACAGTAAACATGGAGTGTAGCATCGGAATCTATAACTAGTGTCACAGGAATGTTTCAAAACATAGACAGTAAGAAGAGTCAGTCATCTTGTACATAGGTCGGCATTGTGCCTTTTGTATTAAATTCCGATGCAATTTCTGTGTTTCATCGTCAATAAGAAGGTCCAAGGGATACAGTAAACCTCAAGTGAAGCATCGGAATCTATAACAAGTGTCACAGGAATGGTTCAAAACATAGTCAGTAGGAAGAGTCGGTCTTCATGTACTTAAGTCGGCATTGTGCCTTTTGTATTTAATTCCGATGCAATTTCTGTGTTTCATCGTCAATAAGAAGGTCCAAGGGATACAGTAAACGTGAAGTGAAGCATCGTAATCTATAACTAGTGTCACAGGAATGGTTGAAAACATAGACAGTAGGAAGCGTCAGTCTTCTTGTACTTAAGTCGGCATTGTGCCTTTTGTATTTGATTCCGATGCAATTTCTGTGTTTCATCGTCAATACGCAGGTCCAAGGGATACAGTAAATCTGAAGTGAAGCATCGGAATCTGTAACTAGTGTCACAGGAATGGTTCAAAACATAGACAGTAAGAAGAGTCAGTCTTCTTGTACTTAAGTCGGCATAGTGCCTTTTGTATTAAATTCCGATGCAATATCTGTGTTTCATCGGCAATAAGGTCAGAGGGATACAGTAAACCTGAAGTGAAGTATCGGAATCTATAACTAGTGTCGCAGGAATGGTTCTAAACATAGACAGTAGGAAGAGTCAGTCGTCTTGTACTTAAGTCGGCGTTGTGCCTTTTGTATTTAATTCCGATGCAATTTCAGTGTTTCATAGTCAACAAGAAGGTCAGAGGGATACAGTAAACCTGAAGTGAAGCATCGGAGTCCAAAACTAGTGTCACAGGAAAGGTTCAAAACATAGACAGTAGGAAGAGTCAGTCTTCTTGTACTTAAGTCGGCATTGTGCCTTTTGTATTTAATTCCGATGCAATTTCTGTGTTTCATCGTCAATAAGAAGGTCCAAGGGATCCAGTAAACCTGGAGTGAAGCATCGGAAACTGTAACTAGTGTCACAGGAATGGTTCATAACCTAGACAGTAAGAAGAGTCAGTCTTCTTGTACTTAAGTGGGCATTGTGCCTTTTGTATTTAATTCCGATACAATATCTGTATTTCATCGTCAATAAGAAGGTCAGAGGGATACAGTAATCCTAAAGTGAAGCATCGGAATCTATAACTAGTGTCACAGGAATGGTTCAAAGCATAGTCAGTAAGAATAGTCAGTGTTATTGTACTTAAGTCATCATTGTGCATTTTCTATTTAATTCGGATGCAATTTCTGTGTTTCATCGTCAATAAGAAGGTCCAAGGGATACAGTAAACCTGGAGTAAAGCATCGGAATCCATAACTAGTGTCACAGGAATGGTTCAAATCATAGACAGTAAGAAGAGTCAGGTCCCTTTTACTTAAGTCGGCATTGTGCCTTTTGTATTTCATTACGATGCAATTTCTGTGTTTCATCGTCAATAAGAAGGTCCAAGGGATACAGTAAACCTGGTGTGAGGCATCGGAATCTATAACTAGTGTCACAGGGACGGTTCAAAACATAGACAGTAAGATGAGTCAGTATTCTTGTACTTAAGTCGGCATTGTGTCTTTTGTATTTAATTCCGATGCAATTTCTGTGTTTCATCGTCAATAAGAAGTTCAGAGGAATACAGTAAACCTGAAGTGAAGCATCGGAATCCAAAACTAGTGTCACAGGAATGGTTCAAAACATAGACAGTAGGAAGAGTCAGTCTTCTTGTACATAAGTCGGCATTGTGCCTTTTGTATTTAATTCCGATGCAATTTCTGTGTTTCATCGTCACTAAGAAGGTCAGAGGGATACAGTAAACCTGAAGTGAAGCATCGGAATCTATAACTAGTGTCACAGGAATGGTTCAAAATATAGACTGTAGGAAGAGTCAGGCTTCTAGTACTTAAGTCGGCATTGTGCCTTTTCTATTTGATACCGATGCAATTTCTGTGTTTCATCGTCAATAAGACGGTCAGATGGATACAGTAAACCTGAAGTGAAGCATCGGAATCTATAACTGGTGTCACCGGAATGGTTCAAATACAGACAGTTGGAACAGTCAGTCTTCTTGTACTTAAGTCGGTATTGTGCCTTTTGTATTTAATTCCGATGCAATTTCTGTGTTTCATCGTCACTAAGAAGGTCAGAGGGATACAGTAATCCTGAAGTGAAGAATCGGAATCTATAACTAGTGTCAAAGGAATGGTTCAAAGTATAGTCAGTACGAAGAGCCAGTCTTCTTGTAGTTAAGTCGGCATTGTGCCTTTTGTACTGAATTCCAATGCAATTTCTGAGTTTCATCGTCAATAAGATGGTCCAAGGGATACAGTAAACCTGAAGTGGAGCATCGGAATCTATAACTAGTGTCACAGTAATGGTTCAAAACATAGACAGTAGGAAGAATCAGACGTCTTGTACTTAAGTCGGCATTGTGCCTTTTGTATTTAATTCCGATGCAATTTCTCTGTTTCATCGTCAATAAGAAGGTCCAAGGGAAACAGTAATACTGAAGTGAAGCATCGGAATCTATAACAAGTGTCACAGGAATGGTTCAAAACATAGTCAGTAAGAAGAGTCAGTCTTCTTGTCCTTAAGTCGGCATTGGGCCTTTTGTATTTAATTCCGATGCAATTTCTGTGTTTCATCGGCAATAAGGTCAGAGGGATACAGTAAACCTGAAGTGAAGTATCGGAATCTATAACTAGTGTCACAGGAATGGTTCAAAACATAGACAGTAGGAAGAGTCAGTCGTCTTGTACTTAAGTCGTCATTGTGTCTTTTGTATTTAATTCCGATGCAATTTCTGTGTTTCATCGTCAATAAGAAGGTCAGAGGGATACAGTAAACCTGAAGTGAAGCATCGGAATCCAAAACTAGTGTCACAGGAATGGTTCATAGCATAGACAGTTAGAAGAGTCAGTCTTCTTGTACTTAAGTCAGCTTTGTGCCTTTTCTATTTAATTCCGATGCAATTTCTGTGTTTCATCGTCAATAAGAAGGTCCAAGGGATTCAGTAAACCTGGAGTGAAGCATCGGAATCTATAACTAGTGTCACAGGAATGGTTCATAACATAGACAGTAAGAAGAGTCAGTCTGCTTGTACTTAAGTCGACATTGTGCATTTTCTATTTAATTCCGATGCAATTTCTGTGTTTCATCGTCAATACGAAGGTCAGAGAGATACAATAAACCTGAAGTCAAGCATCGGAATCTATAACTAGTGTCACAGGAATGGTTCAAAACACAGTCAGTAAGAAGAGTCAGTCTTCTTGTCCTTAAGTCGGCATTGTGCCTTTTGTATTTAATTCCGATGCAATTTCTGTGTTTCATCGTCAATAAGAAGGTCCAAGGGATACAGTAAACCTGGAGTGTAACATCGGAATCTATAACTAGTGTCACAGGAATGGTTCAAAACACAGTCAGTAAGAAGAGTCAGTCTTCTTGTCCTTAAGTCGGCATTGTGCCTTTTGTATTTAATTCCGATGCAATTTCTCTGTTTCATCGTCAATAAGAAGGTCCAAGGGATACAGTAAACCTGGAGTGTAACATCGGAATCTATAACTAGTGTCACAGGAATGATTCAAATCAGAGACAGAAGAAGAGTCAGTCTTCGTGTACTTAAGTCGGCATTGTGCCTTTTGTATTTAATTCCGATGCAATTTCTGTGTTTCATCGTCAATAAGAAGGTCCAAGGTATACAGTAAACCTGGAGTGTAGCATCGGAATCTATAACTAGTGTCACAGGAATGGTTCAAAACACAGTCAGTAAGAAGAGTCAGTCTTCTTGTCCTTAAGTCGGCATTGTGCCTTTTGTATTTAATTCCGATGCAATTTCTGTGTTTCATCGTCAATGAGAAGGTCCAAGGGATACAGTAAACCTGGAGTGTAACATCGGAATCTATAACTAGTGTCACAGGAATGGTTCAAAACACAGTCAGTAAGAAGAGTCAGTCTTCTTGTCCTTAAGTCGGCATTGTGCCTTTTGTATTTAATTCCGATGCAATTTCTGTGTTTCATCGTCAATAAGAAGGTCCAAGGGATACAGTAAACCTGGAGTGTAACATCGGAATCTATAACTAGTGTCACAGGAATGATTCAAATCAGAGACAGTAAGAAGAGTCAGTCTTCGTGTACTTAAGTCGGCATTGTGCCTTTTGTATTTAATTCCGATGCAATTTCTGTGTTTCATCGTCAATAAGAAGGTCCAAGGGATACAGTAAACCTGGAGTGTAGCATCGGAATCTATAACTAGTGTCACAGGAATGGTTCAAAACATAGTCAGTAGGAAGAGTCGGTCTCATGTACTTAAGTCGGCATTGTGCCTTTTGTATTTAATTCCGATGCAATTTCTGTGTTTCATCGTCAATAAGAAGGTCCAAGGGATACAGTAAACGTGAAGTGAAGCATCGTAATCTATAACTAGTGTCACAGGAATGGTTGAAAACATAGACAGTAGGAAGCGTCAGTCTTCTTGTACTTAAGTCTGCATTGTGCCTTTTGTATTTGATTTCGATGCAATTTCTGTGTTTCATCGTCAATAAGAAGGTCAGAGGGATACAATAAACCTGAAGTGAAGCATCGGAATCTATAACTAGTGTCACAGGAATGGTTCAAAACATAGTCAGTAAGAAGAGTCAGTCTTCTTGTCTGTAAGTCGGCATTGTGCCTATTGTATTTAATTCCGATGCAATTTCTGTGTTTCATCGTCAATAAGAGGGTCCAAGGGATACAGTAAATCTGAAGTGAAGCATCGGAATCTATAACTAGTGTCACAGGAATGGTTCAAAACATAGACAGTAAGAAGAGTCAGTATTCTTGTACTTAAGTCGGCATAGTGCCTTTTGTATTAAATTCCGATGCAATATCTGTGTTTCATCGTCAATAAGATGGTAAGAGGGATACAGTGAACCTGAAGTGAAGCATCGCAATCTATAACTAGTGTCACAGGAATGGTTCAAAACATAGTCAGTAAGAAGAGTCAGTATTTTTGTACTTAAGTCGGTATTGTGCCTTTTGTGTTTAATTCCGATGCAATTTCTATGTTTCAGCGTCAATACCAAGGTCCAAGGGATGCAGTAAACCTGAAGTGAAGCATCGCAATCTATAACTAGTGTCACAGGAATGGTTCAAAACATAGACAGTAAGAAGAGTCAGTCATCTTGTACATAAGTCGGCATTGTGCCTTTTGTATTAAATTCCGATGCAATTTCTGTGTTTCATCGTCAATAAGAAGGTCCAAGGGATACAGTAAACCTCAAGTGAAGCACCGGAATCTATAACTAGTGTCACAGGAATGGTTCAAAACATAGACAGTAAGAATAGTCAGTCTTCTTGTACTTAAGTTGGCATAGTGCCTTTTGTATTAAATTCCGATGCAATATCTGTGTTTCATCGTCAATATGATGGTCAGAGGGATACAGTAAACCTGAAGTGAAGCATCGGAATCTATATCTGGTGTCACAGGAATGGTTCAAAGCATAGACAGTAGGAAGAGTCAGTCTTCTTGTACTTACGACGGCATTGAGCCTTTTGTATTTGATTCCGATGCAACATCTGTGTTTCATCGGCAATAAGGTCAGAGGGATACAGTAAACCTTAAGTGAAGTATCGGAATCTATAACTAGTGTCACAGGAATGGTTCAAAACATAGACAGTAGGAAGAATCAGTCGTCTTGTACTTAAGTCGGCATTGTGCCTTTTGTATTCAATTCCGATGCAATTTCTGTGTTTCATCGTCAATAAGGAGGTCAGAGGGATACAGTAAGCCTGAAGTGAAGCATCGGAATCCAAAACTAGTGTCACAGGAATGGTTCAAAACATAGACAGTAGGAAGAGTCAGTCTTCTTGTACTTAAGTGGGCATTGTGCTTTTTGTATTTAATTCCGATGCAATTTCTGTGTTTCATCGTCAATAAGAAGGTCCAAATGATCCAGTAATCCTGGAGTGAAGCATCGGAATCTATAACTAGTGACACAGGAATGGTTCATAACATAGACAGTAAGAAGAGTCAGTCTTCTTGTACTTAAGTCGGCATTGTGCCTTTTGTATTTAATTCCGATACAATATCTGTGTTTCATCGTCAATAAGAAAGTCAGAGGGATACAGTAATCCTAAAGTGAAGCATCGGAATCTATAACTAGAGTCACAGGAATGGTTCAAAGCATAGTCAGTAAGAATAGTCAGTCTTCTTGAACTTAAGTTATCATTGTGCATTTTCTATTTAATTCGGATGCAATTTCTGTGTTTCATCGTCCATAAGAAGGTCCAAGGGATATAGTAAACCTGGAGTGAAGCATCGGAATCCAAAACTAGTGTCACAGGGACGGTTCAAAACATAGACAGTAAGATGAGTCAGTAATCTTGTACTTAAGTCTGCATTGTGCCTTTTGTATTTAATTCCGATGCAATTTCTGTGATTCATCGACAATAAGAAGGCCCAAGGGATACAGTAAACCTGAAGTGAAGCATCGGACTCTATAACTAGTATCACAGAAATGGTTCAAAACATAGACAGTAGGAAGAGTCAGTCTTCTTGTACTTAAGTCGGCATTGTGCCTTTTGTATTTAATTCCGATGCAAGTTCTCTGTTTCATCGTCAATAAGAAGGTCCAAGGGAAACAGTAATACTGAGGTGAAGCATCGGAATCTATAACTAGTGTCACAGGAATGGTTCAAAACATAGTCAGTAAGAAGAGTCAGTCTTCTTGTCCTTAAGTCGGCATTGTGCCTTTTTTATTTAATTCCGATGCAATTTCTGTGTTTCATCGGCAATAAGGTCAGAGGGATACAGTTAACCTGAAGTGAAGTATCGGAATTTATAACTAGTGTCACAGGAATGGTTCAAAACATAGACAGTAGAAAGAAAGAGTCGTCTTGTACTTAAGTCGGCATTGTGCCTTTTGTATTTAACTCCGATGCAATTTCTGTGTTTCATCGTCAATAAGAAGGTCCAAGGTATACAGTAAACCTGAAGTGAAGCATCGGAATCTATAACTAGTGTCACAGGAATGGTTCAAAGCATAGTCAGTGAGAAGAGTCAGTCTTCGAGTACTTAAGTCGGCATTTTGCATTTTTTATTTAATTCCGATGCAATTTCTGTGTTTCATCGTAATAATAAGGTCCAAGGGATACAGTAAACCTGAAGTGAAGCATCGGAATCAATAACTAGTGTCACAGGGATGGTTCAAAACATAGACAGTAAGAAGAGTCAGTCATCTTGTACATAAGTCGGCATTGTGCCTTTTGTATTAAATTCCGATGCAATTTCTGTGTTTCATCGTCAATAAGAAGGTCCAAGGGATACAGTAAACCTCAAGTGAAGCATCGGAATCTATAACTAGTGTCACAGGAATGGTTCTAAACATAGACAGTAACTAGAGTCAGTCTTCTTGTACTTAAGTTGGCATAGTGCCTTTTCTATTAAATTCCGATGCAATATCTGTGTTTCATCGTCAATAAGATGGTCAGAGGGATACAGTAAACCTGAAGTGAAGCATCGGAATCTATATCTAGTGTCACAGGAATGGTTCAATACATAGACAGTAGGAAGAGTCAGTCTTCTTGTACTTACGTCCGCATTGAGCCTTTTGTATTTGATTCCGATGCAACATCTGTGTTTCATCGGCAATAAGGTCAGAGGGATACAGTAAACCTTAAGTGAAGTATCGGAATCTATAACTAGTGTCACAGGAATGGTTCAAAACATAGACAGTAGGAAGAGTCAGTCGATTTCTACTTAAGTCGGCATTGTGCCTTTTGTATTTAATTCCGATGCAATTTCTGTGTTTCATCGTCAATAAGGAGGTCAGAGGGATACAGTAAGCCTGAAGTGAAGCATCGGAATCCAAAACTAGTGTCACAGGAATGGTTCAAAACATAGACAGTCGGAAGAGTAACTCTTCTTGTACTTAAGTCGGCATTGTGCCTTTTGTATTTAATTCCGATGCAATTTCTGTGTTTCATCGTCAATAAGAAGGACCAAATGATCCAGTAATCCTGGAGTGAAGCATCGGAATCTATAACTAGTGTCACAGGGACGGTTCAAAACATAGACAGTAAGATGAGTCAGTATTCTTGTACTTAAGTCGGCATTGCGCTTTTTGTATATAATTCCGATGCAATTTCTGTGTTTCATCGTCACTAAGAAGGTCAGAGGAATACAGTAATCCTGAAGTGAAGAATCGGAATCTATAACTAGTGTCACAGGAATGGTTCAAAACATAGACAGTTGGAACAGGCAGTCTTCTGGTACTTAAGTCGGCGTTGTGTCTTTTGTAATTAATTCCGATGCAATTTCTGTGTTTCATCGTCAATACGAAGGTCCGAGGTATACAGTAAACCTGAAGTGAAGCATCGGAATTCTTTAGCTAGCGTCACAGGAACGGTTAAGACCGTAGTCAGTAAGAAGAGTCAGTCATCTTTGCCTTATGTCGGCATTGTGCCTTTTGTATTTAATTCCGATGCAATTTCAGAGTTTCATCGTCAATAAGAAGGTCCAAGGGATACAGTAAAACTGGAGTGAAGCATCGGAATCTATAACTAGTGTCACAGTAATGGTTCAAACATAGACAGTAGGAAGAATCAGACGTTTTGTACTTAAGTCGGCATTGTGCCTTTTGTATTTAATCCCGATGCACTTTCTGTGTTTCATCGGCAACAAGATGGTCCAACGGATACAGTATACCTGAAGTGAAGCATCGTAATCTATAACTAGTGTCACAGGAATGGTTCAAAGTATAGACAGTAAGAAGAGTCAGTCTTCTTGTACTTAAGTCTGCAATGTGCCTTTTGTATTTAATTCCGATGCAATTTCTGTGATTCATCGTCAATAAGAAGGCCCAAGGGATACAGTAAACCTGAAGTGAAGCATCGGACTCTATAACTAGTTTCACAGAAATGGTTCAAAACATAGACAGTAGGAAGAGTCAGTCTTCTTGTACTTAAGTCGGCATTGTGCCTTTTGTATTTAATTCCGATGCAAGTTCTTAGTTTCATCGTCAATAAGAAGGTCCAAGGGAAACAGTAATACTGAGGTGAAGCATCGGAATCTATAACTAGTGTCACAGGAATAGTTCAAAACATAGTCAGTAAGAAGAGTCAGTCTTCTTGTCCTTAAGTCGGCATTGTGCCTTTATTATTTAATTCCGATGCAATTTCTGTGTTTCATCGGCAATAAGGTCAGAGGGATACAGTAAACCTGAAGTGAAGTATCGGAATTTATAACTAGTGTCACAGGAATGGTTCAAAACATAGACAGTAGGAAGAAAGAGTCGTCTTGTACTTACGTCGGCATTGTGCCTTTTGTATTTAACTCCGATGCAATTTATGTGTTTCATCGTCAATAAGAAGGTCCAAGGTATACAGTAAACCTGAAGTGAAGCATCGGAATCTATAACTAGTGTCACAGGAATGGTTCAAAGCATAGTCAGTGAGAAGAGTCAGTCTTCGAGTACTTAAGTCGGCATTTTGCCTTTTTTATTTAATTCCGATGCAATTTCTGTGTTTCATCGTCAATAATAACGTCCAAGGGATACAGTAAACCTGAAGTGAAGCATCGGAATCTATAACTAGTGTCACAGGAATGGTTCAAAACATAGTCAGTAAGAAGAGTCAGTCTTCTTGTCCTTAAGTCGGCATTGTGCCTTTTGTATTTAATTCCGATGCAATTTCTGTGTTTCATCGTCAATAAGAAGGTCCAAGGGATACAGTAAACCTGGAGTGTAACATCGGAATCTATAACTAGTGTCACAGGAATGGTTCAAATCATAGACAGTAAGAAGAGTCAGTCTTCGTGTACTTAAGTCGGCATTTTGCCTTTTTTATTTAATTCCGATGCAATTTCTGTGTTTCATCGTCAATAATAAGGTCCAATGGATACAGTAAACCAGAAGTGAAGCATCGGAATCAATAACTAGTGTCACAGGGATGGTTCAAAACATAGTCAGTAAGAAGAGTCAGTCTTCTAGTCCTTAAGTCGGCATTGTGCCTTTTGTATTTAATTCCGATGCAATTTCTGTGTTTCATCGTCAATAAGAAGGTCCAAGGGATACAGTAAACCTGAAGTGAAGCATCGGAATCTATAACTAGTGTCACAGAAATGGTTCAAAACATAGTCAGTAAGAAGAGTCAGTCTTCTTGTCCTTAAGTCGGCATTGTGCCTTTTGTATTTAATTCCGATGCAATTTCTGTGTTTCATCGGCAATAAGGTCAGAGGGATACAGTAAACCTGAAGTAAAGTATCGGAATCTATAACTAGTGTCACAGGAATGGTTCAAAGCAAAGAGAGTAGGAAGAGTCAGTCGTGTTGTACTTAAGTCGGCATTGTGCCTTTTGTATTTAATTCCGATGCAATTTCTGTGTTTCATCGTCAATAAGAAGGTCAGAGGGATACAGTAAACCTGAAGTGAAGCATCGGAATCCAAAACTAGTGTCACAGGAATGGTTCAAAACATAGACAGTAGGAAGAGTCAGTCTCTTGTACTTAAGTCGGCATTGTGCCTTTTGTATTTGATTCCGATGCAATTTCTGTGTTTCATCGTCAATAAGAAGGTCCAAGGTATACAGTAAACCTGAAGTGAAGCATCGGAATCTATAACTAGTGTCACAGGAATGGTTCAAAAGATAGTCAGTAAGAAGAGTCAGTCTTCTTGTACTTAAGTCGGCATTGTGCCTTTTCTATTTAATTCCGATGCAATTTCTGTGTTTCATCGTCAATACGAAGGTCAGAGGGATACAATAAACCTGAAGTGAAGCATCGGAATCTATAACTAGTGTCACAGGAATGGTTCAAAACATAGTCAGTAAGAAGAGTCAGTCTTCTTGTCCTTAAGTCGGCATTGTGCCTTTTGTATTTAATTCCGATGCAATTTCTGTGTTTCATCGTCAATAAGAAGGTCCAAGGGATACAGTAAACCTGGAGTGTAACATCGGAATCTATAACTAGTGTCACAGGAATGGTTCAAATCATAGACAGTAAGAAGAGTCAGTCTTCGTGTAGTTAAGTCGGCATTTTGCCTTTTTTTTTTAATTCCGATGCAATTTCTGTGTTTCATCGTCAATAATAAGGTCCAATGGATACAGTAAACCTGAAGTGAAGCATCGGAATCTATAACTAGTGTCACAGGAATGGTTCAAAACATAGACAGTAAGAAGAGTCAGTCATCTTGTACATAAGTCGGCATTGTGCCTTTTGTATTAAATTCCGATGCAATTTCTGTATTTCATCGTCAATAAGAAGGTCCAAGGGATACAGTAAACCTCAAGTGAGGCATCGGAATCTATAACTAGTGTCACAGGAATGGTTCAAAACATAGTCAGTAGAAAGAGTCAGTCTTCATGTACTTAAGTCGGCATTGTGCCTTTTGTATTAAATTCCGATGCAATTTCTGTGTTTCATCGTAAATAAGAAGGTCCAAGGGATACAGTAAACGTGAAGTGAAGCATCGCAATCTATAACTAGTGTCACAGGAATGGTTGAAAACATAGACAGTAGGAAGCATCAGTCTTCTTGTACTTAAGTCGGCATTGTGCCTTTTGTATTTGATTCCGATGCAATTTCTGTGTTTCATCGTCAATACGAAGGTCCAAGGGATACAGTAAATCTGAAGTGAAGCATCGGAATCTATAACTAGTGTCACAGGAATGGTTCAAAACATAGACAGTAAGAAGAGTCAGTCTTCTTGTACTTAAGTCGGCATAGTGCCTTTTGTATTAAATTCCGATGCAATATCTGTGTTTCATCGGCAATAAGGTCAGAGGGATACAGTAAACCTGAAGTGAAGTATCGGAATCTATAACTAGTGTCACAGGAACGGTTCAAAACATAGACAGTAGGAAGAGTCAGTCGTCTTGTACTTAAGTCGGCATTGTGCCTTTTGTATTTAATTCCGATGCAATTTCTGTGTTTCATCGTCAACAAGAAGGTCAGAGGGATACAGTAAACCTGAAGTGAAGCATCGGAGTCCAAAACTAGTGTCACAGGAATGGTTCAAAACATAGACCGTAGGAAGAGTCAGTCTTCTTGTACTTAAGTCAGCATTGTGCCTTTTGTATTTAATTCCGATGCAATTTCTGTGTTTCATCGTCAATAAGAAGGTCCAAGGGATCCAGTAAACCTGGAGTGAAGCATCGGAATCTGTAACTAGTGTCACAGGAATGGTTCATAACATAGACAGTAAGAAGAGTCAGTCTTCTTGTTCTTAAGTCGGCATTGTGCCTTTTGTATTTAATTCCGATACAATATCTGTGTTTCATCGTCAATAAGAATGTCAGAGGGATACAGTAATCCTAAAGTGAAGCATCGGAATCTATAACTAGTGTCACAGGAATGGTTCAAAGCATAGTCAGTAAGAATAGTCAGTGTTATTGTACTTAAGTCATCATTGTGCATTTTCTATTTAATTCGGATGCAATTTCTGTGTTTCATCGTCAATAAGAAGGTCCAAGGGATACAGTAAACCTGGAGTGTAACATCGGAATCTATAACTAGTGTCCCAGGAATGGTTCAAATCATAGACAGTAAGAAGAGTCAGTCTTCGTGTACTTAAGTCGTCATTTTGCCTTTTTTATTTAATTCCGATGCAATTTCTGTCTTTCATCGTCAATAATAAGGTCCAATGGATACAGTAAACCTGAAGTGAAGCATCGGAATCAATAACTAGTGTCACAGGGATGGTTCAAAGCATAGTCAGTAAGAAGAGTCAGTCTTCTAGTCCTTAAGTCGGGATTGTGCCTTTTGTATTTAATTCCGATGCAATTTCTGTGTTTCATCGTCAATAAGAAGGTCCAAGGGATACAGTAAACATGGAGTGTAGCATCGGAATCTATAACTAGTGTCACAGAAATGTTTCAAAACATAGACAGTAAGAAGAGTCAGTAATCTTGTACATAAGTCGGCATTGTGCCTTTTGTATTAAATTCCGATGCAATTTCTGTGTTTCATCGTCAATAAGAAGGTCCAAGGGATACAGTAAACCTCAAGTGAAGCATCGGAATCTATAACTAGTGTCACAGGAATGGTTCAAAACATAGTCAGTAGGAAGAGACGGTCTTCATGTACTTAAGTCGGCATTGTGCCTTTTGTATTTAATTCCGATGCAATTTCATTGTTTCATCGTCAATAAGAAGGTCCAAGGGATACAGTAAACGTGAAGTGAAGCATCGTAATCTATAACTAGTGTCACAGGAATGGTTGAAAACATAGACAGTAGGAAGCGTCAGTCTTCTAGTACTTAAGTCGGCATTGTGCCTTTTGTATTTGATTCCGATGCAATTTCTGTGTTTCATCGTCAATACGCAGGTCCAAGGGATACAGTAAATCTGAAGTGAAGCATCGGAATCTGTAACTAGTGTCACAGGAATGGTTCAAAACATAGACAGTAAGAAGAGTCAGTCTTCTTGTACTTAAGTCGGCATAGTGCCTTTTGTATTAAATTCCGATGCAATATCTGTGTTTTATCGGCAATAAGGTCAGAGGGATACAGTAAACATGAAGTGAAGTATCGGAATCTATAACTAGTGTCACAGGAATGGTTCAAAGCATAGTCAGTAAGAATAGTCAGTGTTATTGTACTTAAGTCGTCATTGTGCATTTTCTATTTAATTCGGATGCAATTTCTGTGTTTCATCGTCAATAAGAAGGTCCAAGGGATACAGTAAACCTGGAGTAAAGCATCGGTATCCATAACTAGTGTCACAGGAATGGTTCAAATCATAGACAGTAAGAAGAGTCAGGTTCCTTTTACTTAAGTCGGCATTGGGCCTTTTGTATTTCATTCCGATGCAATTTCTGAGTTTCATCGTCAATAAGAAGGTCCAAGGGATACAGTAAACCTGGTGTGAAGCATCGGAATCTATAACTAGTGTCACAGGGACGGTTCAAAACATAGACAGTAAGATGAGTCAGTATTCTTGTACTTAAGTCGGCATTGTGCATTTTGTATTTAATTCCGATGCAATTTCTGTGTTTCATCGTCACTAAGAAGGTCAGAGGGATACAGTAATCCTGAAGTGAAGAATCGGAATCCATAACTAGTGTCACAGGAATGGTTCAAAGTATAGTCAGTACGAACAGCCAGTCTTCTTGTAGTTAAGTCGGCATTGTGCCTTTTGTACTGAATTCCAATGCAATTTCTGTGTTTCATCGTCAATAAGATGGTCCAAGGGATACAGTAAACCTGAAGTGAAGCATCGGAATCTATAACTAGTGTCACAGTAATGGTTCAAAGCATAGACAGTAGGAAGAATCAGACGTCTTGTACTTAAGTCGGCATTGTGCTTTTTGTATTTAATTCCGATGCAATTTCTCTGTTTCATCGTCAATAAGAAGGTCCAAGGGAAACAGTAATACTGAAGTGAAGCATCGGAATCTATAACTAGTGTCACAGGAATGGTTCAAAACATAGTCAGTAAGAAGAGTCAGTCTTCTTGTCCTTAAGTCGGCATTGTGCATTTTGTGTGTAATTCCGATGCAATTTCTGTGTTTCATCGGCAATAAGGTCAGTGGGATACAGTAAACCTGAAGTGAAGTATCGGAATCTATAACTAGTGTCACAGGAATGGTTCAAAACATAGACAGTAGGAAGAGTCAGTCGTCTTGTACTTAAGTCGGCATTGTGTTTTTGTATTTAATTCCGATGCAATTTCTGTGTTTCATCGTCAATAAGAAGGTCAGAGGGATACAGTAAACCTGAAGTGAAGCATCGGAATCCAAAACTAGTGTCACAGGAATGGTTCAAAACATAGACAGTAGGAAGAGTCAGTCTTCTTGTACTTAAGTCGGCATTGTGCCTTTTGTATTTAATTCCGAAGCAATTTCTGTGTTTCATCGTCACTAAGAAGGTCAGAGGGATACAGTAATCCTGAAGTGAAGAATCGGAATCTATAACTAGTGTCACAGGATTGGTTCAAAAGATAGTCAGTTAGAAGAGTCAGTCTTCTTGTACTTAAGTCGGCTTTGTGCCTTTTCTATTTAATTCCGATGCAATGTCTGTGTTTCATCGTCAATAAGAAGGTCCAAGGGATTCAGTAAACCTGGAGTGAAGCATCGGAATCTATAACTAGTGTCACAGGAATGGTTCATAACATAGACAGTAAGAAGAGTCAGTCTGCTTGTACTTAAGTCGACATTGTGCCTTTTCTATTTATCTCCGATGCAATTTCTGTGTTTCATCGTCAATACGAACGTCAGAGAGATACAATAAACCTGAAGTGAAGCATCGGAATCTATAACTAGTGTCACAGGAATGGTTCAAAACACAGTCAGTATGAAGAGTCAGTCTTCTTGTCCTTAAGTCGGCATTGTGCGTTTTGTATTTAATTCCGATGCAATTTCTGTGTTTCATCGTCAATAAGAAGGTCCAAGGGATACAGTAAACCGGGAGTGTAACATCGGAATCTATAACTAGTGTCACAGGAATGATTCAAATCATAGACAGTAAGAAGAGTCAGTCTTCGTGTACTTAAGTCGGCATTGTGCCTTTTGTATTTAATTCCGATGCAATTTCTGGTTTCATCGTCAATAAGAAGGTCCAAGGGATACAGTAAACCTGGAGTGTAGCATCGGAATCTATAACTAGTGTCACAGGAATGGTTCAAAACATAGACAGTAAGAAGAGTCAGTCATCTTGTACATAAGTCGGCATTGTGCCTTTTGTATTAAATTCCGATGCAATTTCTGTGTTTCATCGTCAATAAGAAGGTCCAAGGGATACAATAAACCTCAAGTGAAGCATCGGAATCTATAACTAGTGTCACAGGAATGGTTCAAAACATAGTCAGTAGGAAGAGTCGGTCTTCATGTACTTAAGTCGGCATTGTGCCTTTTGTATTTAATTCCGATGCAATTTCTGTGTTTCATCGTCAATAAGAAGGTCCAAGGGATACAGTAAACGTGAAGTGAAGCATCGTAATCTATAACTAGTGTCACAGGAATGGTTGAAAACATAGACAGTAGGAAGCGTCAGTCTTCTTGTACTTAAGTCTGCATTGTGCCTTTTGTATTTGATTTCGATGCAATTTCTGTGTTTCATCGTCAATACGAAGGTCCAAGGTTAACAGTAAATCTGAAGTGAAGCATCGGAATCTATAACTAGTGTCACAGGAATGGTTCAAAACATAGACAGTAAGAAGAGTCAGTCATCTTGTACATAAGTCGGCATTGTTCCTTTTGTATTAAATTCCGATGCAATTTCTGTGTTTCATCGTCAATAAGAAGGTCCAAGGGATACAGTAAACCTCAAGTGAAGCATCGGAATCTATAACTAGTGTCACAGGAATGGTTCAAAACATAGTCAGTAGGAAGAGTCGGTCTTCATGTACTTAAGTCGGCATTGTGCCTTTTGTATTTAATTCCGATGCAATTTCTGTGTTTCATCGTCAATACGAAGGTCCAAAGGATACAGTAAATCTGAAGTGAAGCATCGGAATCTATAACTAGTGTCACAGGAATGGTTCAAAACATAGACAGTAAGAAGAGTCAGTATTCTTGTACTTAAGTCGGCATAGTGCCTTTTGTATTAAATTCCGATGCAATATCTGTGTTTCATCGTCAATAAGATGGTATGAGGGATACAGTAAACCTGAAGTGAAGCATCGCAATCTATAACTAGTGTCACAGGAATGGTTCAAAACATAGTCAGTAAGAAGAGTCAGTATTTTTGTACTTAAGTCGGTATTGTGCCTTTTGTGTTTAATTCCGATGCAATTTCTATGTTTCAGCGTCAATAACAAGGTCCAAGGGATGCAGTAAACCTGAAGTGAAGCATCGCAATCTATAACTAGTGTCACAGGAATGGTTCAAAACATAGACAGTAAGAAGAGTCAGTCATCTTGTACATAAGTCGGCATTGTGCCTTTTGTATTAAATTCCGATGCAATTTCTGTGTTTCATCGTCAATAAGATGGTCAGAGGGATACAGTAAACCTGAAGTGAAGCATCGGAATCTATATCTAGTGTCACAGGAATGGTCCAAAACATAGACAGTAGGAAGAGTCAGTCTTCTTGTACTTACGTCGGCATTGAGCCTTTTGTATTTGATTCCGATGCAACATCTGTGTTTCATCGGCAATAAGGTCAGAGGGATACAATAAACCTTAAGTGAAGTATCGGAATCTATAACTAGTGTCACAGGAATGGTTCAAAACATAGACAGTAGGAAGAGTCAGTAGTCTTCTACTTAGGTCGGCATTGTGCCTTTTGTATTTAATTCCGATGCAATTTCTGTGTTTCATCGTCAATAAGGAGGTCAGAGGGATACAGTAAGCCTGAAGTGAAGCATCGGAATCCAAAACTAGTGTCACAGGAATGGCTCAAAACATAGACAGTAGGAAGAGTCAGTCTTCTTGTACTTAAGTCGGCATTGTGCCTTTTGTATTAAATTCCGATGCAATATCTGTGTTTCATCGTCAATAAGATGGTATGAGGGATACAGTAAACCTGAAGTGAAGCATCGCAATCTATAACTAGTGTCACAGGAATGGTTCAAAACATAGACAGTTGGAACAGGCAGTCTTCTGGTACTTAAGTCGGCGTTGTGTCTTTTGAATTTAATTCCGATGCAATTTCTGTGTTTCATCGTCAATAAGAAGGTCCAAGGGATATAGTAAACCTGGAGTGAAGCATCGGAATCCATAACTAGGGTCACAGGAATGGTTCAAATCATAGACAGGAAGATGAGTCAGGTTCCTTTTACTTAAGTCGGCATTGTGCCTTTGTATTTCATTCCGATGCAATTTCTGTGTTTCATCGTCAATAAGAAGGTCCAAGGGATACAGTAAACCTGGAGTGAAGCATCGGAATCTATAACTAGTGTCACAGGGACGGTTCAAAACATAGACAGTAAGATGAGTCAGTATTCTTGTACTTAAGTCGGCATTGTGCTTTTTGTATTTAATTCCGATGCAATTTCTGTGTTTCATCGTCACTAAGAAGGTCAGAGGAATACAGTAATCCTGAAGTGAAGAATAGGAATCTATAACTAGTGTCACAGGAATGGTTCAAAACATAGACAGTTGGAACAGGCAGTCTTCTGGTACTTAAGTTGGCGTTGTGTCTTTTGAATTTAATTCCGATGCAATTTCTGTGTTTCATCGTCAATAAGAAGGTCCGAGGTATACAGTAAACCTGAAGTGAAGCATCGGAATTCTTTAGCTAGTGTCACAGGAACGGTTAAAACCGTAGTCAGTAAGAAGAGTCAGTCATCTTTGCCTTATGTCGGCATTGTGCCTTTTGTATTTAATTCCGATGCAATTTCAGAGTTTCATCGTCAATAAGAAGGTCCAAGGGATACGGTAATACTGGAGTGAAGCATCGGAATCTATAACTAGTGTCACAGTAATGGTTCAAACATAGACAGTAGGAAGAATCAGTATTCTTGTACTTAAGTCGGCATAGTGCCTTTTGTATTTAATTCCGATGCAATTTCTGTGTTTCATCGTCAATAAGATGGTATGAGGGATACAGTAAACCTGAAGTGAAGCATCGCAATCTATAACTAGTGTCACAGGAATGGTTCAAAACATAGTCAGTAAGAAGAGTCAGTATTTTTGTACTTAAGTCGGTATTGTGCCTTTTGTGTTTAATTCCGATGCAATTTCTATGTTTCAGCGTCAATAACAAGGTCCAAGGGATGCAGTAAACCTGAAGTGAAGCATCGCAATCTATAACTAGTGTCACAGGAATGGTTCAAAACATAGACAGTAAGAAGAGTCAGTCATCTTGTACATAAGTCGGAATTGTGCCTTTTGTATTAAATTCCGATGCAACTTCTGTGTTTCATCGTCAATAAGATGGTCAGAGGGATACAGTAAACCTGAAGTGAAGCATCGGAATCTATATCTAGTGTCACAGGAATGGTCCAAAACATAGACAGTAGGAAGAGTCAGTCTTCTTGTACTTACGTCGGCATTGAGCCTTTTGTATTTGATTCCGATGCAACATCTGTGTTTCATCGGCAATAAGGTCAGAGGGATACAATAAACCTTAAGTGAAGTATCGGAATCTATAACTAGTGTCACAGGAATGGTTCAAAACATAGACAGTAGGAAGAGTCAGTCGTCTTCTACTTAGGTCGGCATTGTGCCTTTTGTATTTAATTCCGATGCAATTTCTGTGTTTCATCGTCAATAAGGAGGTCAGAGGGATACAGTAAGCCTGAAGTGAAGCATCGGAATCCAAAACTAGTGTCACAGGAATGGCTCAAAACATAGACAGTAGGAAGAGTCAGTCTTCTTGTACTTAAGTCGGCATTGTGCCTTTTGTATTAAATTCCGATGCAATATCTGTGTTTCATCGTCAATAAGATGGTATGAGGGATACAGTAAACCTGAAGTGAAGCATCGCAATCTATAACTAGTGTCACAGGAATGGTTCAAAACATAGACAGTTGGAACAGGCAGTCTTCTGGTACTTAAGTCGGCGTTGTGTCTTTTGAATTTAATTCCGATGCAATTTCTGTGTTTCATCGTCAATAAGAAGGTCCAAGGGATATAGTAAACCTGGAGTGAAGCATCGGAATCCATAACTAGGGTCACAGGAATGGTTCAAATCATAGACAGGAAGGTGAGTCAGGTTCCTTTTACTTAAGTCGGCATTGTGCCTTTGTATTTCATTCCGATGCAATTTCTGTGTTTCATCGTCAATAAGAAGGTCCAAGGGATACAGTAAACCTGGAGTGAAGCATCGGAATCTATAACTAGTGTCACAGGGACGGTTCAAAACATAGACAGTAAGATGAGTCAGTATTCTTGTACTTAAGTCGGCATTGTGCTTTTTGTATTTAATTCCGATGCAATTTCTGTGTTTCATCGTCACTAAGAAGGTCAGAGGAATACAGTAATCCTGAAGTGAAGAATCGGAATCTATAACTAGTGTCACAGGAATGGTTCAAAACATAGACAGTTGGAACAGGCAGACTTCTGGTACTTAAGTCGGCGTTGTGTCTTTTGAATTTAATTCCGATGCAATTTCTGTGTTTCATCGTCAATAAGAAGGTCCGAGGTATACAGTAAACCTGAAGTGAAGCATCGGAATTCTTTAGCTAGTGTCACAGGAACGGTTAAAACCGTAGTCAGTAAGAAGAGTCAGTCATCTTTGCCTTATGTCGGCATTGTGCCTTTTGTATTTAATTCCGATGCAATTTCAGAGTTTCATCGGCAACAAGATGGTCCAACGGATACAGTAAACCTGAAGTGAAGCATCGTAATCTATAACTAGTGTCACAGGAATGGTTCAAAGTATAGACAGTAAGAAGAGTCAGTCTTCTTGTACTTAAGTCTGCATTGTGCCTTTTGTATTTAATTCCGATGCAATTTCTGTGATTCATCGTCAATAAGAAGGCCCAAGGGATACAGTAAACCTGAAGTGAAGCATCGGACTCTATAACTAGTTTCACAGAAATGGTTCAAAACATAGACAGTAGGAAGAGTCAGTCTTCTTGTAGTTAAGTCGGCATTGTGCCTTTTGTATTTAATTCCGATGCAAGTTCTCTGTTTCATCGTCAATAAGAAGGTCCAAGGGAAACAGTAATACTGAGGTGAAGCATCGGAATCTATAACTAGTGTCACAGGAATGGTTCAAAACATAGTCAGTAAGAAGAGTCGGTCTTCTTGTCCTTAAGTCGGCATTGTGCCTTTTTTATTTAATTCCGATGCAATTTCTGTGTTTCATCGGCAATAAGGTCAGAGGCGTACAGTAAACCTGAAGTGAAGTATCGGAATTTATAACTAGTGTCACAGGAATGGTTCAAAACATAGACAGTAGGAAGAAAGAGTCGTCTTGTACTTAAGTCGGCATTGTGCCTTTTGTAATTTAACTCCGATGCAATTTCTGTGTTTCATCGTCAATAAGAAGGTCCAAGGTATACAGTAAACCTGAAGTGAAGCATCGGAATCTATAACTAGTGTCACAGGAATGGTTCAAAGCATAGTCAGTGAGAAGAGTCAGTCTTCGAGTAATGAAGTCGGCATTTTGCCTTTTTTATTTCATTCCGATGCAATTTCTGTGTTTCATCGTCAATAATAAGGTCCAAGGGATACAGCAAACCTGAAGTGAAGCATCGGAATCAATAACTAGTGTCACAGGGATGGTTCAAAACATAGACAGTAAGAAGAGTCAGTCATCTTGTACATAAGTCGGCATTGTGCCTTTTGTATTAAATTCCGATGCAATTTCTGTGTTTCATCGTCAATAAGAAGGTCCAAGGGATACAGTAAACCTCAAGTGAAGCATCGGAATCTATAACTAGTGTCACAGGAATGGTTCAAAACAAAGACAGTAACTACAGTCAGTCTTCTTGTACTTAAGTTGGCATAGTGCCTTTTGTATTAAATTCCGATGCAATATCTGTGTTTCATCGTCAATAAGATGGTCAGAGGGATACAGTAAACCTGAAGTGAAGCATCGGAATCTATGTCTAGTGTCACAGGAATGGTTCAAAACATAGACAGTAGGAAGAGTCAGTCTTCTTGTACTTACGTCGGCATTGAGCCTTTTGTATTTGATTCCGATGCAACATCTGTGTTTCATCGGCAATAAGGTCAGAGGGATACAGTAAACCTTAAGTGAAGTATCGGAATCAATAACTAGTGTCACAGGAATGGTTCAAAACATAGACAGTAGGAAGAGTCAGTCGTCTTGTACTTAAGTCGGCATTGTGCCTTTTGTATTTAATTCCGATGCAATTTCTGTGTTTCATCGTCAATAAGGAGGTCAGAGGGATACAGTAAGCCTGAAGTGAAGCATCGGAATCCAAAACTAGTGTCACAGGAATGGTTCAAAACATAGACAGTAGGAGGAGTCAGTCTTCTTGTACTTAAGTCGGCATTGTGCCTTTTGTATTTAATTCCGATGCAATTTCAGTGTTTCATCGTCAATAAGAAGGACCAAATGATCCAGTAATCCTGGAGTGAAGCATCGGAATCTATAACTAGTGTCACAGGAATGGTTCATAACATAAACAGTAAGAAGAGTCAGACTTCTTGTACTTAAGTCGGCATTGTGCCTTTTGTATTTAATTCCGAAACAATATCTGTGTTTCATCGTCAATAAAAAAGTCAGAGGGATACAGTAATCCTAAAGTGAAGCATCGGAATCTATAACTAGAGTCACAGGAATGGTTCAAAGCATAGTCAGTAAGAATAGTCAGTCTTCTTGAACTTAAGTTATCATTGTGCATTTTCTATTTAATTCGGATGCAATTTCTGTGTTTCATCGTCAATAAGAAGGTCCAAGGGATATAGTAAACCTGGAGTGAAGCATCGGAATCCATAACTAGGGTCACAGGTGTGGTTCAAATCATAGACAGGAAGATGAGTGAGGTTCCTTTTACTTAAGTCGGCATTGTGCCTTTTGTATTTCATTCCGATGCAATTTCTGTGTTTCATCGTCAATAAGAAGGTCCAAGGGATACAGTAAACCTGGAGTGAAGCATCGGAATCTATAACTAGTGTCACAGGGACGGTTCAAAACATAGACAGTAAGAGGAGTCAGTATTCTTGTACTTAAGTCGGCATTGTGCTTTTTGTATTTAATTCCGATGCAATTTCTGTGTTTCATCGTCACTAAGAAGGTCAGAGGAATACAGTAATCCTGAAGTGAATAATCGGAATCTATAACTAGTGTCACAGGAATGGTTCAAAACATAGACAGTTGGAACAGGCAGTCTTCTGGTACTTAAGTCGGCGTTGTGTCTTTAGTATTTAATTCCGATGCAATTTCTGTGTTTCATCGTCAATAAGAAGGTCCGAGGTATACTGTAAACCTGAAGTGAAGCATCGGAATTCTTTAGCTAGTGTCACAGGAACGGTTAAAACCGTAGTCAGTAAGAAGAGTCAGTCATCTTTGCCTTATGTCGGCATTGTGCCTTTTGTATTTAATTCCGATGCATTTTCAGAGTTTCATCGTCAATAAGAAGGTCCAAGGGATACAGTAAAACTGGAGTGAAGCATCGGAATCTATAACTAGTGTCACAGTAATGGTTCAAACATAGACAGTAGGAAGAATCAGACGTTTTGTACTTAAGTCGGCATTGTGCCTTTTGTATTTAATCCCGATGCACTTTCTGTGTTTCATCGGCAACAAGATGGTCCAACGGATACAGTAAACCTGAAGTGAAGCATCGTAATCTATAACTAGTGTCACAGGAATGGTTCAAAGTATAGACAGTAGGAAGAGTCAGTCTTCTTGTACTTAAGTCTGCATTGTGCCTTTTGTATTTAATTCCGATGCAATTTCTGTGATTCATCGTCAATAAGAAGGTCCAAGGGATACAATAAACCTGAAGTGAAGCATCGGACTCTATAACTAGTTTCACAGAAATGGTTCACAACATAGACAGTAGGAAGAGTCAGTCTTCTTGTACTTAAGTCGGCATTTTGCCTTTTGTATTTATTTCCGATGCAAGTTCTCTGTTTCATCGTCAATAAGAAGGTCCAAGGGAAACAGTAATACTGAGGTGAAGCATCGGAATCTATAGCTAGTGTCACAGGAATGGTTCAAAACATAGTCAGTAAGAAGAGTCAGTCTTCTTGTCCTTGAGTCGGCATTGTGCCTTTTTTATTTAATTCCGATGCAATTTCTGTGTTTAATCGGCAATAAGGTCAGAGGGATACAGTAAACCTGAAGTGAAGTATCGGAATTTATAACTAGTGTCACAGGAATGGTTCAAAACATAGACAGTAGGAAGAAAGAGTCGTCTTGTACTTAAGTCGGCATTGTGCCTTTTGTATTTAACTCCGATGCAATTTCTGTGTTTCATCGTCAATAAGAAGGTCCAAGGTATACAGTAAACCTGAAGTGAAGCATCGGAATCTATAACTAGTGTCACAGGAATGGTTCATAGCATAGTCAGTGAGAAGAGTCAGTCTTCGAGTACTTAAGTCGGCATTTTGCCTTTTTTATTTAATTCCGATGCAATTTCTGTGTTTCATCGTCAATAATAAGGTCTAAGGGATACAGTAAACCTGAAGTGAAGCATCGGAATCAATAACTAGTGTCACAGGGATGGTTCAAAACATAGTCAGTAAGAAGAGTAAGTCTTCTAGTCCTTAAGTCGGCATTGTGCCTTTTGTATTTAATTTCGATGCAATTTCTGTGTTTCATCGTCAATAAGAAGGTCCAAGGGATACAGTAAACCTCGAGTGTAGCATCGGAATCTATAACTAGTGTCACGGGAATGGTTCAAATCATAGACAGTAAGAAGAGTCAGTCATCTTGTACTTAAGTCGGCATTGTGCCTTTTGTATTAAATTCCGATGCAATTTCTGTGTTTCATCGTCAATAAGAAGGTCCAAGGGATACAGTAAACCTCAAGTGAAGCATCGGAATCTATAACTAGTGTCACAGGAATGGTTCAAAACATAGTCAGTAGGAAGAGTCGGTCTTCATGTACTTACGTCGGCATTGTGCATTTTGTATTTAATTCCGATGCAATTTCTGTGTTTCATCGTCAATAAGAAGGTCCAAGGGATACAGTAAACGTGAAGTGAAGCATCGTAATCTATAACTAGTGTCACAGGAATGGTTGAAAACATAGACAGTAGGAAGCGTCAGTCATCTTGTACTTAAGTCGGCATTGTGCCTTTTGTATTTAATTCCGATGCAATTTCTGTGTTTCATCGTCAATAAGAAGGTCCAAGGGATACAGTAAATCTGAAGTGAAGCATCGGAATCTATAACTTGTGTCACAGGAATGGTTCAAAACATAGACAGTGAGAAGAGTCAGTCTTCTTGTACTTAAGTCGGCATAGTGCCTTTTGTATTTAATTCCGATGCAATTTCTGTGTTTCATCGTCAATAAGATGGTCAGAGGGATACAATAAACCTGAAGTGAAGCATCGCAATCTATAAGTAGTGTCACAGGAATGGTTCAAAACATAGTCAGTAAGAAGAGTCAGTCTTCTCGTCCTTAAGTCGGCATTGTGCCTATTGTATTTAATTCCGATGCCATTTCTGTGTTTCATCGTCAATAAGAAGGTCCAAGGGATACAGTAAATCTGAAGTGAAGCATCGGAATCTATAACTTGTGTCACAGGAATGGTTGAAAACATAGACAGTAGGAAGCGTCAGTCATCTTGTACTTAAGTCGGCATTGTGCCTTTTGTATTTAATTCCGATGCAATTTCTGTGTTTCATCGTCAATAAGAAGGTCCAAGGGATACAGTAAATCTGAAGTGAAGCATCGGAATCTATAACTTGTGTCACAGGAATGGTTCAAAACATAGACAGTAAGAAGTGTCAGTCTTCGTGTACTTAAGTCCGCATTTTGCCTTTTTTATTTAATTCCGATGCAATTTCTGTGTTTCATCGTCAATAAGAAGGTCAGAGGGATGCAGTAAACCTGAAGTGAAGCATCGGAATCCAAAACTAGTGTCACAGGAATGGTTCAAAACATAGACAGTGGGAAGAGTCAGTATTCTTGTACTTAAGTCGGCATTGTGCCTTTTGTATTTAATTCCGTTGCAATTTCTGTGTTTCATCGTCAATAAGAAGCTCCAAGGGATCCAGTAAACCTGGAGTGAAGCATCGGAATCTATAACTAGTGTCACAGGAATGGTTCATATCATGGACAGTAGGAAGGGTCAGTCTCCTTGTACTTAAGTCGACATTGTGCCTTTTCTATTTAATTCCGATGCAATTTCTGTGTTTCATCGTCAATAAGAAGGTCAGAGGGATACAATAAACCTGAAGTGAAGCATCGCAATCTATAACTAGTGTCACAGGAATGGTTCAAAACATAGTCAGTAAGAACAGTCAGTCTTCTTGTCCTTAAGTCGGCATTGTGCCTTTTGTATTTAATTCCGTTACAATTTCTGTGTTTCATCGTCAATAAGAAGGTCCAAGGGATACAGTAAACCTGAGGTGTAGCATCGGAATCTATAACTAGTGTCACAGGAATGGTTCAAAACATAGACAGTAAGAAGAGTCAGTCTTCGTGTACTTAAGTCGGCATTTTGCCTTTTTTGTTTAATTCCGATGCAATTTCTGTGTTTCATCATTAATAATAAGGTCCAAGGGATACAGTAAACCTGAAGTGAGGCATCGGAATCAATAACTACTGTCACAGGAGTGGTTCAAAACATAGTCATTAAGAAGAGTCAGTCTTCTAGTCCTTAAGTCGGCATTGTGCCTTTTGTATTTAATTCCGATGCAATTTCTGTGTTTCATCGTCAATAAGAAGCTCCAAGGGATACAGTAAAACTGGAGTGTAGCATCGGAATCTATAACTAGTGTCACAGGATTGGTTCAAAACATAGACAGTTTGAAGAGTCAGTCATCTTGTACTTAAGTCGGCATTGTGCCTTTTGTATTAAATTCCGATGCAAGTTCTGTGTTTCATCGTCAAATAGAAGGTCCAAGGGATACAGTAAACCTCAAGTGAAGCATCGGAATCTATAACTAGTGTCACAGGAATGGTTCAAAGCATAGTCAGTAGGAAGAGTCGGTCTTCATGTACTTAAGTCGGCATTGTGTCTTTTGTATTTAATTCCGATGCAATTTCTGTGTTTCATCGTCAATAAGAAGGTCCAAGGGATACAGTAAACCTGGAGTGTAGCATCGGAATCTATATCTAGTGTCACAGGAATGGTTCAAAACATAGACAGTAGCAAGAGTCAGTCTTCTTGTACCTATGTCGGCATTGAGCCTTTTGTATTTGATTCCGATGCAATTTCTGTGTTTCATCGTCAATAGGAAGGTCAGAGGGATACAGTAAACCTGAAGTGAAGCATCGGAATCCAAAACTAGTGTCACAGGAATGGTTCAAAACATAGACAGTAGGAAGAGTCAGTCGTCTTGTACATAAGTCGGCATTGTACCTTTTGTATTTAATTCCGATGCAATTTCGGTGTTTCATCGTCAATAAGAAGGTCAGAGGGATACAGTAAACCTGAAGTGAAGCATCGGAATCCAAAACTAGTGTCACAGGAATGGTTCAAAACATAGACAGTAGGAAGAGTCAGTCTTCTTGTACTTTTTCGGCATTGTGCCTTTTGTATTAAATTCCGATGCAATTTCTGTGTTTCATCGTCAATAAGAAGGTCCAAGGGATACAGTAAACCTCAAGTGAAGCATCGGAATCTATAACTAGTGTCACAGGAATGGTTCAAAACATAGTCAGTAGGAAGAGTCGGTCTTCATGTACTTACGTCGGCATTGTGCCTTTTGTATTTAATTCCGATGCAATTTCTGTGTTTCATCGTCAATAAGAAGGTCCAAGGGATACAGTAAACGTGAAGTGAAGCATCGTAATCTATAACTAGTGTCACAGGAATGGTTGAAAACATAGACAGTAGGAAGCGTCAGTCATCTTGTACTTAAGTCGGCATTGTGCCTTTTGTATTTAATTCCGATGCAATTTCTGTGTTTCATCGTCAATAAGAAGGTCCAAGGGATACAGTAAATCTGAAGTGAAGCATCGGAATCTATAACTTGTGTCACAGGAATGGTTCAAAACATAGACAGTGAGAAGAGTCAGTCTTCTTGTACTTAAGTCGGCATAGTGCCTTTTGTATTTAATTCCGATGCAATTTCTGTGTTTCATCGTCAATAAGATGGTCAGAGGGATACAATAAACCTGAAGTGAAGCATCGCAATCTATAACTAGTGTCACAGGAATGGTTCAAAACATAGTCAGTAAGAAGAGTCAGTCTTCTCGTCCTTAAGTCGGCATTGTGCCAATTGTATTTAATTCCGATGCCATTTCTGTGTTTCATCGTCAATAAGAAGGTCCAAGGGATACAGTAAATCTGAAGTGAAGCATCGGAATCTATAACTTGTGTCACAGGAATGGTTGAAAACATAGACAGTAGGAAGCGTCAGTCATCTTGTACTTAAGTCGGCATTGTGCCTTTTGTATTTAATTCCGATGCAATTTCTGTGTTTCATCGTCAATAAGAAGGTCCAAGGGATACAGTAAATCTGAAGTGAAGCATCGGAATCTATAACTTGTGTCACAGGAATGGTTCAAAACATAGACAGTAAGAAGTGTCAGTCTTCGTGTACTTAAGTCCGCATTTTGCCTTTTTTATTTAATTCCGATGCAATTTCTGTGTTTCATCGTCAATAAGAAGGTCAGAGGGATGCAGTAAACCTGAAGTGAAGCATCGGAATCCAAAACTAGTGTCACAGGAATGGTTCAAAACATAGACAGTGGGAAGAGTCAGTATTCTTGTACTTAAGTCGGCATTGTGCCTTTTGTATTTAATTCCGTTGCAATTTCTGTGTTTCATCGTCAATAAGAAGCTCCAAGGGATCCAGTAAACCTGGAGTGAAGCATCGGAATCTATAACTAGTGTCACAGGAATGGTTCATATCATGGACAGTAGGAAGGGTCAGTCTCCTTGTACTTAAGTCGACATTGTGCCTTTTCTATTTAATTCCGATGCAATTTCTGTGTTTCATCGTCAATAAGAAGGTCAGAGGGATACAATAAACCTGAAGTGAAGCATCGCAATCTATAACTAGTGTCACAGGAATGGTTCAAAACATAGTCAGTAAGAACAGTCAGTCTTCTTGTCCTTAAGTCGGCATTGTGCCTTTTGTATTTAATTCCGTTACAATTTCTGTGTTTCATCGTCAATAAGAAGGTCCAAGGGATACAGTAAACCTGAGGTGTAGCATCGGAATCTATAACTAGTGTCACAGGAATGGTTCAAAACATAGACAGTAAGAAGAGTCAGTCTTCGTGTACTTAAGTCGGCATTTTGCCTTTTTTGTTTAATTCCGATGCAATTTCTGTGTTTCATCATTAATAATAAGGTCCAAGGGATACAGTAAACCTGAAGTGAGGCATCGGAATCAATAACTACTGTCACAGGAGTGGTTCAAAACATAGTCATTAAGAAGAGTCAGTCTTCTAGTCCTTAAGTCGGCATTGTGCCTTTTGTATTTAATTCCGATGCAATTTCTGTGTTTCATCGTCAATAAGAAGCTCCAAGGGATACAGTAAAACTGGAGTGTAGCATCGGAATCTATAACTAGTGTCACAGGATTGGTTCAAAACATAGACAGTTTGAAGAGTCAGTCATCTTGTACTTAAGTCGGCATTGTGCCTTTTGTATTAAATTCCGATGCAAGTTCTGTGTTTCATCGTCAAATAGAAGGTCCAAGGGATACAGTAAACCTCAAGTGAAGCATCGGAATCTATAACTAGTGTCACAGGAATGGTTCAAAGCATAGTCAGTAGGAAGAGTCGGTCTTCATGTACTTAAGTCGGCATTGTGTCTTTTGTATTTAATTCCGATGCAATTTCTGTGTTTCATCGTCAATAAGAAGGTCCAAGGGATACAGTAAACCTGGAGTGTAGCATCGGAATCTATATCTAGTGTCACAGGAATGGTTCAAAACATAGACAGTAGCAAGAGTCAGTCTTCTTGTACCTATGTCGGCATTGAGCCTTTTGTATTTGATTCCGATGCAATTTCTGTGTTTCATCGTCAATAGGAAGGTCAGAGGGATACAGTAAACCTGAAGTGAAGCATCGGAATCCAAAACTAGTGTCACAGGAATGGTTCAAAACATAGACAGTAGGAAGAGTCAGTCGTCTTGTACATAAGTCGGCATTGTACCTTTTGTATTTAATTCCGATGCAATTTCGGTGTTTCATCGTCAATAAGAAGGTCAGAGGGATACAGTAAACCTGAAGTGAAGCATCGGAATCCAAAACTAGTGTCACAGGAATGGTTCAAAACATAGACAGTAGGAAGAGTCAGTCTTCTTGTACTTTTTCGGCATTGTGCCTTTTGTATTTAATTCCGATGCAATTTCTGTGTTTCATCGTCAATAAGAAGGTCCAAGGGATCCAGTAAACCTGGAGTGAAGCATCGGAATCCATAACTAGTGTCACAGGAATGGTTCATAACATAGACAGTAAGAAGAGTCAGTCTCCTTGTACTTAAGTCGACATTGTGCCTTTTCTATTTAATTCCGATGCAATTTCTGTGTTTCATCGTCAATAAGAAGGTCAGAGGGATTCAATAAACCTGAAGTGATGCATCGCAATCTATAACTAGTGTCACAGGAATGGTTCAAAACATAGTCAGTAAGAACAGTCAGTCTTCTTGTCCTTAAGTCGGCATTTTGCTTTTTTATTTAATTCCGATGCAATTTCTGTGTTTCATCGTCAATAAGAAGGTCCAAGGCATACAGTAAACGTGAAGTGAAGCAACGTAATCTATAACTAGAGTCACAGGAATGGTTGAAAACATAGACAGTAGGAAGAGTCAGTCTTCTTGTACTTAAGTCGGCATTGTGTCTTTTGTATTTAATTCCGATGCAATTTCTGTGTTTCATCGACAATAAAAAGGTCCAAGGGATACAGTAAATCTGAAGTGAAGCATCGCTATCTATAACTAGTGTCACAGGAATGGTTCAAAACATAGTCAGTAAGAAGAGTCAGTATTTTTGTACTTAAGTCGGCATTGTGCCTTTTGAATTAAATTCTGATGCAATTTCTGTGTTTCATCGTCAATAAGAAGGTCCAAGGGATACAGCAAACCTCAAGTGAAGCATCGGAATATATAACTAGTGTCACAGGAATGGTTCAAAACTCAGTCAGTAGGAAGAGTCGGTTTCATGTATTTATGTCGGCATTGTGCCTTTTGTATTTAATTCCGATGCAATATCTGTGTTTCATCGTCAATAAGAAGGTCCTAGGGATACAGTAAACGTGAAGTGAAGCATTAGAATCTATAACTAGTGTCACAGGAATGGTTCAAAACATAGACAGTAGGAAGAGTTAGTCTTCTTGTACTTAAGTCGGCATTGTGCCATTTCTATTTAATTCCGATGCAATTTCTGTGTTTCATCGTCAATAAGAAGGTCCAAGGGATACAGTAAACCTGAAGTAAAGAATCGGAATCTATAACTAGTGTCACAGGAATGGTTCGAAACATAGACAGTAAGAAGGGTCAGTCTTCTTGGACTTAATCCAGCATTGTGCCTTTTGTATTTAATTCCGATGCAATTTCTGTGTTTCAGCGTCAATAACAAGGTCCCAAGGGATACCGTAATCCTGAAGTGAAGCACCGGAATCTATAACTAGTGTCACAGGAATGTTTCAAAACATAGACAGTAAGAAGAGTCAGTCATCTTGTACTTAAGTCGGCTTTGTGCCTATTGTATTAAATTCCGAAGCAATTTCTGTGTTTCATCGTCAATAAGAAGGTCCAAGGGATACAGCAAACCTCAAGTGAAGCATCGGAATCTATAACTAGTGTCACAGGAATGGTTCAAAACTTAGTCAGTAGGAAGAGTCGGTCTTCATGTATTTATGTCGGCATTGTGCCTTTTGTATTTAATTCCGATGCAATATCTGTGTTTCATCGTCAATAAGAAGGTCCAAGGGATACAGTAAACGTGAAGTGAAGCATTGGAATCTATAACTAGTGTCACAGGAATGGTTCAAAACATAGACAGTAGGAAGAGTCAGTCTTCTTGTACTTAAGTCGGCATTGTGCCTTTTGTATTAAATTCCGATGCAATTTCTGGGTTTCATCGTCAATAAGAAGGTCCAAGGGATACAGTAAACCTGAAGTGAAGAATCGGAATCTATAACTAGTGTCACAGGAATGGTTCGAAACATAGACAGTAAGAAGGGTCAGTCTTCTTGGACTTAAGTCGGCATTGTGCCTTTTGTATTTAATTCCGATGCAATTTCTGTGTTTCGTCGTCAATAAGAAGGTCCAAGGGATACAGTAAAACTGAAGTCAAGCATCGGAATCTATAACTAGTGTCAAGAATGGTTCAAAGCATAGCCAGTAAGAAGAGTCAGTCTTCTTGCAATTAATTCGGCATTGTGCTTTTTTTATTTAATTCCGATGCAATTTCTGTGTTTCATCGTCAATAAGAAGGTCAGAGGGATACAGTAAACCTCAAGTGAAGCATCGGAATCTATAATTAGTGTCACAGGAATGGTTCAAAACATAGTCAGTAAGAAGAGCCAGTCTTCTTGTACTTAAGTCGGCATTGTGCCTTTTGTGTTTAATTCCGATGCAATTTCTGTGTTTCATCGTCAATAAGAAGGTCCAAGGGATACAGTAAACCTGGAGTGAAGCATCGGAATCTATAACTAGTGTCACAGGGATGGTTCAAAACATAGTCAGTAAGAAGAGTCAGACTTCTTGTACTTAAGTCGGCATTGTGCCTTTTGTATTTAATTCCGATGCAATTTCTGCCTTTCATCGTCAAGAAGAAGATCAGAGTGATACCGTAAACCTGAAGTGAAGCATCGGAATCTATAACTAGTGTCACAGGAATGGTTCAAATCATTGACTGTAGGAAGAGCCAGTCTTCTTGTACTTAAGTCGGCATGGTGCCTTTTGTACTTCATTCCGATGGAATTTCGATGTTTCATCGTCAATAAGAAGGTCCAAGCGATACAGTAAACCTGAAGTGAAGCATCGGAATCTATAACTTGTGTCATAGGAACGGTTCAAACATAGACAGTAAGAAGACTCAGTCTTCTTGTACTTAAGGCGGTATTGTGCCTTTGGTACTTAATTCCGAGGCAATTTCTATGATTCATCGCCAATAAGAAGGTCCAAGGAATACAGTAAACCTGAAGTGAATCATCAGAATCCATAACTAAAGTCACAGGAATGGTTCAAAACATAGACAGTAAGAAGAGTCAGTCTTCTTGTACTTAAGTCAGCATTGTGCTTTTCTATTTAATTCCGATGCTATTTCTGTGTTTCATCGTCAATAAGTAGGTCCCCGGGTTACAGTTAACCTGAAGTGAAGCATCGGAATCTATAACTAGGGTAACAGGAATGGTTCAAAACATAGACTGTGAGAAGGGTCAGTCATCTTGTACTTATGTAGGAATTGTGGGGTTTCCATTTAATTCCCTATGCAATTTCTGTGTTTCATCGTCAATAAGAAGGTCAGAGGGATACAGTAAACCTGAAGTGAAGCATCGGAAGCTATAACTAGTGTCACAGGAATGGTTCAAAACATAGTCAGTAAGAAGTGTCAGTTTTTTTGTACTTAAGTCGGCATTGTGCCTTTTGTGTTTAATTCTGATGCAATTTCTGTGTTTCATCGTCAATAAGAAGGTCCAAGGGATACAGTAAACCTGTAGCGTAGCATCGGAATCTATAACTAGTGTAACAGGAATTGTTCAAAACATAGTCAGTAAGAAGAGTCAATCTTTTTGTACTTAAGTCGGTATTGTGCCTTTTGTGTTTAATTCTGATGCAATTTCTGTGTTTCATCGTCAATAAGAAGGTCCAAGGGATACAGTAAACCTGAAGTGAAGCATCGGAATCTATAACTAGTGTCACAGGAATGGTTCAAAACTTAGTCAGTAGGAAGAGTCGGTCTTCATGTACTTAAGTCGGCATTGTGCCTTTTGTATTTAATTCCTATGCAATTTCTGTGTTTCATCGTTATAAAGAAGGTCCAAGGGATACAGTAAACGTGAAGTGAAGCATCGGAATCTATAACTAGTGTCACAGGAATGGTTCAAAACATAGACAGTAGGAAGAGTCAGTCTTCTTGTACTTAAGGCGGTATTGTGCCTTTTGTACTTAATTCCGAGGCAATTTCTGTGATTCAACGCCAAAAAGAAGGTCCAAGGAATACAGTAAACCTGAAGGGAAGCATCAGAATCCATAACTAGTGTCACAGGAATGGTTCAAAACATAGACAGTAAGAAGTGTCAGTCTTCTTGTACTTAAGTCGGCATTGTGCCTTTTCTATTTAATTCCGATGCAATTTCTGTGTTTCATCGTCAATACGAAGGTCCAAGGGATACAGTAAACCTGAAGTGAAGCATCGGAATCTATAACTAGAGTCACAGGCATGGTTCAAAGCATTGACAGTAGGAAGAGTCAGTCTTCTTGTACTTAAGTCGGCTTTGTGCCCTTTGTATTTAATTCCGATGCAATTTCTGTGTTTCATCGTCGATAAGAAGGTCCAAGGGATACAGTAAACCTGAAGTGAAGCATCGGAATCTATAACTAGTGTCACAGGACTGATTCAAATCATAGACAGTAAGAAGAGTCAGTCATCTTGTACTTAAGTCGGCATTGTGCCTTTTGTATTTAATTCCGATGCAATTTCTGTGTTTCATCATCAATAAGATGGTCCAAGGGATACAGTAAACCTGAAGTGAAGCATCGGAATCTATAACTAGTGTCACAGGAATGGTTCAAAACATAGACAGTAGGAAGAGTCAGTCTCCTTGTACTTTGTCGGCATTGTGCCTTTTGTATTTAATTCCGATGCAATTTCTGTGTTTCATCGTCAATAAGAAGGTCCAAGGGATCCAGTAAACCTGGAGTGAAGCATCGGAATCCATAACAAGTGTCACAGGAATGGTTCATAACATAGACAGTAAGAAGAGTCAGTCTCCTTGTACTTAAGTCGACATTGTGCCTTTTCTATTTAATTCCGATGCAATTTCTGTGTTTCATCGTCAATAAGAAGGTCAGAGGGATACAATAAACCTGAAGTGAAGCATCGGAATCTATAACTAGTGTCACAGGAATGGTTCAAAACATAGACATTAGGAAGAGTTAGTCTTGTTGTACTTAAGTCGGCATTGTGCCATTTCTATTTAATTCCGATGCAATTTCTGTGTTTCATCGTCAATAAGAAGGTCCAAGGGATACAGTAAACCTGAAGTAAAGAATCGGAATCTATAACTAGTGTCACAGGAATGGTTCGAAACATAGACAGTAAGAAGGGTCAGTCTTCTTGGACTTAATCCAGCATTGTGCCTTTTGTATTTAATTCCGATGCAATTTCTGTGTTTCGTCGTCAATAAGAAGGTCCAAGGGATACAGTAAAACTGAAGTCAAGCATTGGAATCTATAACTAGTGTCACAGGAATGGTTTAAAACATAGTCAGTAAGAAGAGTCAGTCTTCTTGTCCTTAAGTCGGCATTGTGCCTATTGTATTTAATTGCGATACAATTTCCGTGTTTCATCGTCAATAAGAAGGTCCAAGGGATACAGTAATCCTGGAGTGTAGCATCGGAATCTATAACTAGTGTCACAGGAATGGTTCAAAACATAGACAGTAAGAAGAGTCAGTCTTCGTGTACTTAAGTCGGCATTTTGCCTTTTTTATTTAATTCCGATACAATTTATGTGTTTCATCGTCAATAATAAGGTCCAAGGGATACAGTAAACCTGGAGTGTAGCATCGGAATCTATAACTAGTGTCACAGGAATGGTTCAAAACATAGACAGTAAGAAGAGTCAGTCATCTTGTACTTAAGTCGGCATTGTGCCTTTTGTATTAAATTCCGATGCAATTTCTGTGTTTCATCGTCAATAAGAAGGTCAGAGGGATACAGTAAACCTAAAGTGAAGCATCGCAATCTATAACTAGTGACACAGGAATGGTTCAAAACATAGTCAGTAAGAAGAGTCAGTATTTTTGTACTTAAGTTGGCAATGTGCCTTTAGTGTTTAATTCCGATGCAATTTCTGTGTTTCAGCGTCAATAACAAGGTCCCAAGGGATACCGTAATCCTGAAGTGAAGCATCGGAATCTATAACTAGTGTCACAGGAATGGTTCAAAACATAGACAGTAAGAAGAGTCAGTCATCTTGTACTTAAGTCGGCATTGTGCCTATTGTATTAAATTCCGAAGCAATTTCTGTGTTTCATCGTCAATAAGAAGGTCCAAGGGATACAGCAAACCTCAAGTGAAACATCGGGATCTATAACTAGTGTCACAGGAATGGTTCAAAACTTAGTCAGTAGGAAGAGTCGGTCTTCATGTATTTAAGTCGGCATTGTGCCTTTTGTATTTAATTCCGATTCAATATCTGTGTTTCATCGTCAATAAGAAGGTCCAAGGGATACAGTAAACGTGAAGTGAAGCATTGGAATCTATAACTAGTGTCACAGGAATGGTTCAAAACATAGACAGTAGGAAGAGTCAGTCTTCTTGTACTTAAGTCGGCATTGTGCCTTTTGTATTAAATTCCGATGCAATTTCTGTGTTTCATCGTCAATAAGAAGGTCCAAGGGATACAGTAAACCTGAAGTGAAGAATCGGAATCTATAACTAGTGTCACAGGAATGGTTCGAAACATAGACAGTAAGAAGGGTCAGTCTTCTTGGACTTAAGTCGGCATTGTGCCTTTTGTATTTAATTCCGATGCAATTTCTGTCTTTCGTCGTCAATAAGAAGGTCCAAGGGATACAGTAAAACTGAAGTCAAGCATCGGAATCTATAACTAGTGTCACAGGAATGGTTCAAAGCATAGCCAGTAAGAAGAGTCAGTCTTCTTGCAATTAATTCGGCATTGTGCCTTTTTTATTTAATTCCGATGCAATTTCTGTGTTTCATCGTCAATAAGAAGGTCAGAGGGATACAGTAAACCTCAAGTGAAGCATCGGAATCTATAATTAGTGTCACAGGAATGGTACAAATCATAGTCAGTAAGAAGAGCCAGTCTTCTTGTACTTAAGTCGGCATTGTGCCTTTTGTATTTAATTCCGATGCAATTTCTGTGTTTCATCGTCAATAAGAAGGTCCAAGGGATACAGTAAACCTGGAGTGAAGCATCGGAATCTATAACTAGTGTCACAGGGATGGTTCAAAACATAGTCAGTAAGAAGAGTCAGACTTCTTGTACTTAAGTCGGCATTGTTCCTTTTGTATTTAATTCCGATGCAATTTCTGCCTTTCATCGTCAAGAAGAAGATCAGACTGATACCGTTAACCTGAAGTGAAGCATCGGAATCTATAACTAGTGTCACAGGAATGGTTCAAATCATTGACTGTAGGAAGAGTCAGTCTTCTTGTACTTAAGTCGGCATGGTGCCTTTTGTACTTAATTCCGATGGAATTTCTGTGTTTCATCGTCAATAAGAAGGTCCAAGCGATACAGTAAACCTGAAGTGAAGCATCGGAATCTATAACTTGTGTCATAGGAACGGTTCAAACATAGACAGTAAGAAGACTCAGTCTTCTTGTACTTAAGGCGGTATTGTGCCTTTGGTACTTAATTCCGAGGCAATTTCTATGATTCATCGCCAATAAGAAGGTCCAAGGAATACAGTAAACCTGAAATGAATCATCAGAATCCATAACTAAAGTCACAGGAATGGTTCAAAACATAGACAGTAAGAAGAGTCAGTCTTCTTGTACTTAAATCAGCATTGTGCTTTTCTATTTAATTCCGATGCAATTTCTGTGTTTCATCGTCAATAAGTAGGTCCCCGGGTTACAGTTAACCTGAAGTGAAGCATCGGAATCTATAACTAGGGTCACAGGAATGGTTCAAAACATAGACAGTGAGAAGGGTCAGTCATCTTGTACTTATGTAGGCATTGTGGGGTTTCCATTTAATTCCGATGCAATTTCTGTGTTTCATCGTCAATAAGAAGGTCAGAGGGATACAGTAAACCTGAAGTGAAGCATCGGAAGCTATAACTAGTGTCACAGGAATGGTTCAAAACATAGTCAGTAAGAAGAGTCAGTTTTTTTGTACTTAAGTCGGCATTGTGCCTTTTGTGTTTAATTCTGATGCAATTTCTGTGTTTCATCGTCAATAAGAAGGTCCAAGGGATACAGTAAACCTGTAGCGTAGCATCGGAATCTATAACTAGTGTCACAGGAATGGTTCAAAACATAGTCAGTAAGAAGAGTCCGTCTTTTTGTACTTAAGTCGGTATTGTTCCTTTTGTGTTTAATTCTGATGCAATTTCTGTGTATCATCGTCAATAAGAAGGTCCAAGGGATACAGTAAACCTGAAGTGAAGCATCGGAATCTATAACTAGTGTCACAGGAGTGGTTCAAAACTTAGTCAGTAGGAAGAGTCGGTCTTCATGTACTTAAGTCGGCATTGTGCCTTTTGTATTTAATTCCTATGCAATTTCTGTGTTTCATCGTTATAAAGAAGGTCCAAGGGATACAGTAAACGTGAAGTGAAGCATCGGAATCTATAACTAGTGTCACAGGGATGGTTCAAAACATAGACAGTAGGAAGAGTCAGTCTTCTTGTACTTAAGGCGGTATTGTGCCTTTTGTACTTAATTCCGAGGCAATTTCTGTGATTCATCGCCAATAAGAAGGTCCAAGGAATACAGTAAACCTGAAGGGAAGCATCAGAATCCATAACTAGTGTCACAGGAATGGTTCAAAACATAGACAGTAAGAAGTGTCAGTCTTCTTGTACTTAAGTCAGCATTGTGCCTTTTCTATTTAATTCCGATGCAATTTCTGTGTTTCATCGTCAAAACGAAGGTCCAAGGGATACAGTAAACCTGAAGTGAAGCATCGGAATCTATAACTAGAGTCACAGGCATGGTTCAAAGCATTGACAGTAGGAAGAGTCAGTCTTCTTGTACTTAAGTCGGCATTGTGCCCTTTGTATTTAATTCCGATGCAATTTCTGTGTTTCATCGTCGATAAGAAGGTCCAAGGGATACAGTAAACCTGAAGTGAAGCATCGGAATCTATAACTAGTTTCACAGGAATGATTCAAATCATAGACAGTAAGAAGAGTCAGTCTTCTTGTACTTAAGTCGGCATTGTGCCTTTTGTATTTAAGTCCGATGCAATTTCTGTGTTTCATCGTCAATAAGATGGTCCAAGGGATACAGTAATCCTGAAGTGAAGCATCGGAATCTATAACTAGTCTCACAGGAATGGTTCAAAACATAGACAGTAAGAAGAGTCAGTCATCTTGTACTTAAGTCGCCTTTGTGCCTTTTGTATTAATTTCTGATGCAATTTCTGTGTTTCATCGTCAATAAGAAGGTCCAAGGGATACAGCAAACCTCAAGTGAAGCATCGGAATATATAACTAGTGTCACAGGAATGGTTCAAAACTTAGTCAGTAGGAAGAGTCGGTTTCATGTATTTAAGTCGGCATTGTGCCTTTTGTATTTAATTCCGATGCAATATCTGTGTTTCATCGTCAATAAGAAGGTCCTAGGGATACAGTAAACGTGAAGTGAAGCATTGGAATCTATAACTAGTGTCACAGGAATGGTTCAAAACATAGACATTAGGAAGAGTTAGTCTTCTTGTACTTAAGTCGGCATTGTCCCATTTCTATTTAATTCCGATGGAATTTCTGTGTTTCATCGTCAATAAGAAGGTCCAAGGGATACAGTAAACCTGAAGAAAAGAATCGGAATCTATAACTAGTGTCACAGGAATGGTTCGAAACATAGACAGTAAGAAGGGTCAGTCTTCTTGGACTTAATCCAGCATTGTGCCTTTTGTATTTAATTCCGATGCAATTTCTGTGTTTCGTCGTCAATAAGAAGGTCCAAGGGATACAGTAAAACTGAAGTCAAGCATCGGAATCTATAACTAGTGTCACAGGAATGGTTTAAAACATAGTCAGTAAGAAGAGTCAGTCTTCTTGTCCTTAAGTCGGCATTGTGCCTATTGTATTTAATTGCGATACAATTTCCGTGTTTCATCGTCAATAAGAAGGTCCAAGGGATACAGTAATCCTGGAGTGTAGCATCGGAATCTATAACTAGTGTCACAGGAATGGTTCAAAACATAGACAGTAAGAAGAGTCAGTCTTCGTGTACTTAAGTCGGCATTTTGCCTTTTTTATTTAATTCCGATACAATTTATGTGTTTCATCGTCAATAATAAGGTCCAAGGGATACAGTAAACCTGGAGTGTAGCATCGGAATCTATAACTAGTGTCACAGGAATGGTTCAAAACATAGACAGTAAGAAGAGTCAGTCATCTTGTACTTAAGTCGGCATTGTGCCTTTTGTATTAAATTCCGATGCAATTTCTGTGTTTCATCGTCAATAAGAAGGTCAGAGGGATACAGTAAACCTAAAGTGAAGCATCGCAATCTATAACTAGTGACACAGGAATGGTTCAAAACATAGACAGTAAGAAGAGTCAGTATTTTTGTACTTAAGTTGGCAATGTGCCTTTAGTGTTTAATTCCGATGCAATTTCTGTGTTTCAGCGTCAATAACAAGGTCCCAAGGGATACCGTAATCCTGAAGTGAAGCATCGGAATCTATAACTAGTGTCACAGGAATGGTTCAAAACATCGACAGTAAGAAGAGTCAGTCATCTTGTACTTAAGTCGGCATTGTGCCTATTGTATTAAATTCCGAAGCAATTTCTGTGTTTCATCGTCAATAAGAAGGTCCAAGGGATACAGCAAACCTTAAGTGAAGCATCGGAATCTATAACTAGTGTCACAGGAATGGTTCAAAACTTAGTCAGTAGGAAGAGTCGGTCTTCATGTATTTAAGTCGGCATTGTGCCTTTTGTATTTAATTCCGATGCAATATCTGTGTTTCATCGTCAATAAGAAGGTCCAAGGGATACAGTAAACTTGAAGTGAAGCATTGGAATCTATAACTAGTGTCACAGGAATGGTTCAAAACATAGACAGTAGGAGGAGTCAGTCTTCTTGTACTTAAGTCGGCATTGTGCCTTTTGTATTAAATTCCGATGCAATTTCTGTGTTTCATCGTCAATAAGAAGGTCCAAGGGATACAGTAAACCTGAAGTGAAGAATCGGAATCTATAACTAGTGTCACAGGAATGGTTCGAAACATAGACAGTAAGAAGGGTCAGTCTTCTTGGACTTAAGTCGGCATTGTGCCTTTTGTATTTAATTCCGATGCAATTTCTGTGTTTCGTCGTCAATAAGAAGGTCCAAGGGATACAGTAAACCTGAAGTGAAGCATCGGAATCTATAACTTGTGTCATAGGAACGGTTCAAACATAGACAGTAAGAAGACTCAGTCTTCTTGTACTTAAGGCGGTATTGTGCCTTTGGTACTTAATTCCGAGGCAATTTCTATGATTCATCGCCAATAAGAAGGTCCAAGGAATACAGTAAACCTGAAATGAATCATCAGAATCCATAACTAAAGTCACAGGAATGGTTCAAAACATAGACAGTAAGAAGAGTCAGTCTTCTTGTACTTAAGTCAGCATTGTGCTTTTCTATTTAATTCCGATGCAATTTCTGTGTTTCATCGTCAATAAGTAGGTCCCCGGGTTACAGTTAACCTGAAGTGAAGCATCGGAATCTATAACTAGGGTCACAGGAATGGTTCAACACATAGACAGTGAGAAGGGTCAGTCATCTTGTACTTATGTAGGCATTGTGGGGTTTCCATTTAATTCCGATGCAATTTCTGTGTTTCATCGTCAATAAGAAGGTCAGAGGGATACAGTACACCTGAAGTGAAGCATCGGAAGCTATAACTAGTGTCACAGGAATGGTTCAAAACATAGTCAGTAAGAAGAGTCAGTTTTTTTGTACTTAAGTCGGCATTGTGCCTTTTGTGTTTAATTCTGATGCAAATTCTGTGTTTCATCGTCATTAAGAAGGTCCAAGGGATACAGTAAACCTGTAGCGTAGCATCGGAATCTATAACTAGTGTCACAGGAATGGTTCAAAACATAGTCAGTAAGAAGAGTCAGTCTTTTTGTACTTAAGTCGGTATTGTGCCTTTTGTGTTTAATTCTGATGCAATTTCTGTGTTTCATCGTAAATAAGAAGGTCCAAGGGATACAGTAAACCTGAAGTGAAGCATCGGAATCTATAACTAGTGTCACAGGGATGGTTCAAAACTTAGTCAGTAGGAAGAGTCGGTCTTCATGTACTTAAGTCGGCATTGTGCCTTTTGTATTTAATTCCTATGCAATTTCTGTGTTTCATCGTTATAAAGAAGGTCCAAGGGATACAGTAAACGTGAAGTGAAGCATCGGAATCTATAACTAGTGTCACAGGGATGGTTCAAAACATAGACAGTTGGAAGAGTCAGTCTTCTTGTACTTAAGGCGGTATTGTGCCTTTTGTACTTAATTCCGAGGCAATTTCTGTGATTCATCGCCAATAAGAAGGTCCAAGGAATACAGTAAACCTGAAGGGAAGCATCAGAATCCATAACTAGTGTCACAGGAATGGTTCAAAACATAGACAGTAAGAAGTGTCAGTCTTCTTGTACTTAAGTCAGCATTGTGCCTTTTCTATTTAATTCCGATGCAATTTCTGTGTTTCATCGTCAAAACGAAGGTCCAAGGGATACAGTAAACCTGAAGTGAAGCATCGGAATCTATAACTAGAGTCACAGGCATGGTTCAAAGCATTGACAGTAGAAAGAGTCAGTCTTCTTGTACTTAAGTCGGCATTGTGCCCTTTGTATTTAATTCCGATGCAATTTCTGTGTTTCATCGTCGATAAGAAGGTCCAAGGGATACAGTAAACCTGAAGTGAAGCATCGGAATCTATAACTAGTGTCACAGGAATGATTCAAATCATAGACAGTAAGAAGAGTCAGTCTTCTTGTACTTAAGTCGGCATTGTGCCTTTTGTATTTAATTCCGATGCAATTTCTGTGTTTCATCGTCAATAAGATGGTCCAAGGGATACAGTAAACCTGAAGTGAAGCATCGGAATCTATAACTAGTGTCACAGGAATGGTTCAAAACATAGACAGTAAGAAGAGTCAGTCTTCTTGTACTTAAGTCGGCATTGTGCCCTTTGTATTTAATTCCGATGCAATTTCTGTGTTTCCTCGTGATTAATAAGGTCCAAGGCATACAGTAAACCTGAAGTGAAGCATCGGAATCAATAACTAGTGTCACAGGAGTGGTTCAAAACATAGTCAGTAAGAAGAGTCAGTCTTCTAGTTCTTAAGCCGGCCTTGTGCCATTTGTATTTAATTCCGATGCAATTTCTGTGTTTCATCGTCAATAAGAAGGTCCAAGGCAAACAGTAAACCTGGAGTGTAGCATCAGAATCTATAACTAGTATCACAGGAATGGTTCAAAACATAGACAGTAAGAAGAGTCAGTCATCTTGTACTTAAGTCGGCATTGTGCCTTTTGTATTAAATTCCGATGCAATTTCTGTGTTTCATCGTCAATAAGAATGTACAAGGGATACAGTAAATCTCAAGTGAAGCATCGGAATCTATAACTAGTGTCGCAGGAATTGTTCAAAACATAGTCGGTACGAAGAGTCGGTCTTCATGTACTTAAGTCGGCATTGTGTCTTTTGTATTTAATTCCGATGCAATTTCTGTGTTTCATCGTCAATAAGAAGGTCCAAGGCATACAGTAAACGTGAAGTGAAGCATGGTAATCTATTACTAGTGTCACAGGAATGGTTGAAAACATAGACAGTAGGAAGAGTCAGTCTTCTTGTACTTAAGTCGGCATTGTGTCTTTTGTATTTAATTCCGATGCAATTTCTGTGTTTCATCGTCAATAAAAAGGTCCAAGGGATACAGTAAATCTGAAGTGAAGCATCGGAATCAACACTAGTTTCACAGGAATGGTTCAAAACATAGACAGTAGGAAGAGTCAGTCTTCATGTACTTAAGTCGGCATTGTGCCTTTTGTATTTAATTCCTATGCAATTTCTGTGTTTCATCGTTATAAAGAAGGTCCAAGGGATACAGTAAACGTGACGTGAAGCATCGGAATCTATAACTAGTGTCACAGGAATGGTTCAAAACATAGACAGTAGGAAGAGTCAGTCTTCTTGTACTTAAGGCGGTATTGTGCCTTTTGTACTTAATTCCGAGGCAATTTCTGTGATTCATCGCCAATAAGAAGGTCCAAGGAATACAGTAAACCTGAAGGGAAGCATCAGAATCCATAACTAGTGTCACAGGAATGGTTCAAAACATAGACAGTAAGAAGTGTCAGTCTTCTTGTACTTAAGTCAGCATTGTGCCTTTTCTATTTAATTCCGATGCAATTTCTGTGTTTCATCGTCAATACGAAGGTCCAAGGGATACAGTAAACCTGAAGTGAAGCATCGGAATCTATAACTAGAGTCACAGGCATGGTTCAAAGCATTGACAGTAGGAAGAGTCAGTCTTCTTGTACTTCAGTCGGCATTGTGCCCTTTGTATTTAATTCCGATGCAATTTCTGTGATTCATCGTCAATAAGATGGTCCAAGGGATACAGTAAACCTGAAGTGAAACATCGGAATCTATAACTAGTGTCACAGGAATGGTTCAAATCATAGACAGTAGGAAGAGTCAGTCTTCTTGTACTTTGTCGGCATTGTGCCTTTTGTATTTAATTCCGATGCAATTTCTGTGTTTCATCGTCAATAAGAAGGTCCAATGGATCCAGTAAACCTGGAGTGAAGCATCGGAATCCATAACTAGTGTCACAGGAATGGTTCATAACATAGACAGTAAGAAGAGTCAGTCTCCTTGTACTTAAGTCGACATTGTGCCTTTTCTATTTAATTCCGATGCAATTTCTGTGTTTCATCGTCAATAAGAAGGTCAGAGGGATACAATAAACCTGAAGTGAAGCATCGCAATCTATAACTAGTGTCACAGGAATGGTTCAAAACATAGTCAGTAAGAACAGTCAGTCTTCTTGTCCTTAAGTCGGCATTGTGCCTTTTGTATTTCATTCCGATGCAATTTCTGTGTTTCATCGTCAGTAAGAAGGTCCAAGGGATACAGTAAACCTGGAGTGCAGCATCGGAATCTATAACTAGTGTCACAGGAATGGTTCAAAACATAGACAGTAAGAAGAGTCAGTCTTCGTGTACTTATGTCGGCATTTTGCTTTTTTATTTAATTGCGATGCAATTTCTGTGTTTCATCGTGAATAATAAGGTCCAAGGCATACAGTAAACCTGAAGTGAAGCATCGGAATCAATAACTAGTGTCACAGGAGTGGTTCAAAACATAGTCAGTAAGAAGAGTCAGTCTTCTAGTTCTTAAGCCGGCATTGTGCCTTTTGTATTTAATTCCGATGCAATTTCTGTGTTTCATCGTCAATAAGAAGGTCCAAGGGAAACAGTAAACCTGGAGTGTAGCATCAGAATCTATAACTAGTGTCACAGGAATGGTTCAAAACATAGACAGTAAGAAGAGTCAGTCATCTTGTACTTAAGTCGGCATTGTGCCTTTTGTATTAAATTCCGATGCAATTTCTGTGTTTCATCGTCAATAAGAATGTCCAAGGGATACAGTAAACCTCAACTGAAGCATCGGAATCTATAACTAGTGTCACAGGAATTGTTCAAAACATAGTCGGTAGGAAGAGTCGGTCTTCATGTACTTAAGTCGGCATTGTGTCTTTTGTATTTAATTCCGATGCAATTTCTGTTTTTCATCGTCAATAAGAAGGTCCAAGGCATACAGTAAACGTGAAGTGAAGCATCGTAATCTATAACTAGTGACACAGGAATGGTTGAAAACATAGACAGTAGGAAGAGTCAGTCTTCTTGTACTTAAGTCGGCATTGTGTCTTTTGTATTTAATTCCGATGCAATTTCTGTGTTTCATCGTCAATAAAAAGGTCCAAGGGATACAGTAAATCTGAAGTGAAGCATCGGAATCTACACTAGTGTCACAGGAATGGTTCAAAACTTAGACAGTAAGAAGAGTCAGTTTTCTTGTACTTAAGTCGGCATAGTGCCTTTTGTATTTAATTCCGATGCAATTTCTGTGTTTCATCGTCAATAAGATGGTCAGAGGGATACAGTAAACAAGAAGTGAAGCATCGCTATCTATAACTAGTGTCACAGGAATGGTTCAAAACATAGTCAGTAAGAAGAGTCAGTATTTTTGTACTTATGTCGGCATTGTGCCTTTTGTGTTTAATTCCGATCTAATTTCTGTGTTTCAGCGTCAATAACAAGGTCCCAAGGGATACAGTAATCCTGAAGTGAAGCATCGGAATCTATAACTAGTCTCACAGGAATAGTTCAAAACATAGACAGTAAGAAGAGTCAGTCATCTTGTACTTAAGTCGGCATTGTGCCTTTTGTATTAAATTCTGATGCAATTTCTGTGTTTCATCGTCAATAAGAAGGTCCAAGGGATACAGCAAACCTCAAGTGAAGCATCGGAATATATAACTAGTGTCACAGGAATGGTTCAAAACTTAGTCAGTAGGAAGAGTCGGTTTCATGTATTTAAGTCGGCATTGTGCCTTTTGTATTTTATTCCGATGCAATATCTGTGTTTCATCGTCAATAAGAAGGTCCTAGGGATACAGTAAACGTGAAGTTAAGCATTGGAATCTATAACTAGTGTCACAGGAATGGTTCAAAACATAGACAGTAGGAAGAGTTAGTCTTCTTGTACTTAAGTCGGCATTGTGCCATTTCTATTTAATTCCGATGCAATTTCTGTGTTTCATCGTCAATAAGAAGGTCCAAGGAATACAGTAAACCTGAAGTAAAGAATCGGAATCTATAACTAGTGTCACAGGAATGATTCGAAACATAGACAGTAAGAAGGGTCAGTCTTCTTGGACTTAATCAGCATTGTGCCTTTTGTATTTAATTCCGATGCAATTTCTGTGTTTCGTCGTCAATAAGAAGGTCCAAGAGATACAGTAAAACTGAAGTAAAGCATCGGAATCTATAACTAGTGTCACAGGAATGGTTTAAAACATAGTCAGTAAGAAGAGTCAGTCTTCTTGTCCTTAAGTCGGCATTGTGCCTATTGTATTTAATTGCGATACAATTTCCGTGTTTCATCGTCAATAAGAAGGTCCAAGGGATACAGTAATCCTGGAGTGTAGCATCGGAATCTATAACTAGTGTCACAGGAATGGTTCAAAACATAGACAGTAAGAAGAGTCAGTCTTCGTGTACTTAAGTCGGCATTTTGCCTTTTTTATTTAATTCCGATGCAATTTATGTGTTTCATCGTCAATAATAAGGTCCAAGGGATTCAGTAAACCTGGAGTGTAGCATCGGAATTTATAACTAGTGTCACAGGAATGGTTCAAAACATAGACAGTAAGAAGAGTCAGTCATCTTGTACTTAAGTCGGCATTGTGCCTATTGTATTAAATTCCGAAGCAATTTCTGTGTTTCATCGTCAATAAGAAGGTCCAAGGGATACAGCAAACCTCAAGTGAAGCATCGGAATCTATAACTAGTGTCACAGGAATGGTTCAAAACTTAGTCAGTAGGAAGAGTCGGTCTTCATGTATTTAAGTCGGCATTGTGCCTTTTGTATTTAATTCCGATGCAATATCTGTGTTTCATCGTCAATAAGAAGGTCCAAGGGATACAGTAAACGTGAAGTGAAGCATTGGAATCTATAACTAGTGTCACAGGAATGGTTCTAAACATAGACAGTAGGGAGACTCAGTCTTCTTGTACTTAAGTCGGCATTGTGCCCTTTGTATTTAATTCCGATGCAATTTCTGTGTTTCATCGTCGATAAGAAGGTCCAAGGGATACAGTAAACCTGAAGTGAAGCATCGGAATCTATAACAAGTGTCACAGGAATGATTCAAATCATAGACAGTTAGAAGAGTCAGTCTTCTTGTACTTAAGTCGGCATTGTGCCTTTTGTATTTAATTTCGATGCAATTTCTGTGTTTCATCGTCAATAAGATGGTCCAAGGGATACAGTAAACCTGAAGTGAAGCATCGGAATCTATAACTAGTGTCACAGGAATGGTTCAAAACATAGACAGTAAGAAGAGTCAGTCTTCTTGTACTTAAGTCGGCATTGTGCCCTTTGTATTTAATTCCGATGCAATTTCTGTGTTTCATCGTGAATAATAAGGTCCAAGGCATACAGTAAACCTGAAGTGAAGCATCGGAATCAATAACTAGTGTCACAGGAGTGGTTCAAAACATAGTCAGTAAGAAGAGTCAGTCTTCTAGTTCTTAAGCCGGCATTGTGCCTTTTGTATTTAATTCCGATGCAATTTCTGTGTTTCATCGTCAATAAGAAGGTCCAAGGGAAACAGTTAACCTGGAGTGTAGCATCAGAATCTATAACTAGTGTCACAGGAATGGTTCAAAACATAGACAGTATGAAGAGTCAGTCATCTTGTACTTAAGTCGGCATTGTGCCTTTTGTATTAAATTCCGATGCAATTTCTGTGTTTCATCGTCAATAAGAATGTCCAAGGGATACAGTAAACCTCAAGTGAAGCATCGGAATCTATAACTAGTGTCACAGGAATTGTTCAAAACATAGTCGGTAGGAAGAGTCGGTCTTCATGTACTTACGTCGGCATTGCGTCTTTTGTATTTAATTCCGATGCAATTTCTGTGTTTCATCGTCAATAAGAAGGTCCAAGGCATACAGTAAACGTGAAGTGAAGCATCTTAATCTATAACTAGTGTCACAGGAATGGTTGAAAACATATACAGTAGGAAGAGTCAGTCTTCTTGTACTTAAGTCGGCATTGTGTCTTTTGTATTTAATTCCGATGCAATTTCTGTGTTTCATCGTCAATAAAAAGGTCCAAGGGATACAGTAAATCTGAAGTGAAGCATCGGACTCTACACTAGTGTCACAGGAATGGTTCAAAACATAGACAGTAGGAAGAGTCGGTCTTCATGTACTTAAGTCGGCATTGTGCCTTTTGTATTTAATTCCTATGCAATTTCTGTGTTTCATCGTTATAAAGAAGGTCCAAGGGATACAGTAAACGTGAAGTGAAGCATCGGAATCTATAACTAGTGTCACAGGAATGGTTCAAAACATAGACAGTAGGAAGAGTCAGTCTTCTTGTACTTAAGGCGGTATTGTGCCTTTTGTACTTAATTCCGAGGCAATTTCTGTGATTCATCGCCAATAAGAATGTCCAAGGAATACAGTAAACCTGAAGGGAAGCATCAGAATCCATAACTAGTGTCACAGGAATGGTTCAAAACATAGACAGTAAGAAGTGTCAGTCTTCTTGTACTTAAGTCAGCATTGTGCCTTTTCTATTTAATTCCGATGCAATTTCTGTGTTTCATCGTCAATACGAAGGTCCAAGGGATACAGTAAACCTGAAGTGAAGCATCGGAATCTATAACTAGAGTCACAGGCATGGTTCAAAGCATTGACAGTAGGAAGAGTCAGTCTTCTTGTACTTAAGTCGGCATTGTGCCCTTTGTATTTAATTCCGATGCAATTTCTGTGTTTCATCGTCGATAAGAAGGTCCAAGGGATACAGTAAACCTGAAGTGAAGCATCGGAATCTATAACTAGTGTCACAGGAATGATTCAAATCATAGACAGTAAGAAGAGTCAGTCTTCTTGTACTTAAGTCGGCATTGTGCCTTTTGTATTTAATTCCGATGCAATTTCTGTGTTTCATCGTCAATAAGATGGTCCAAGGGATACAGTAAACCTGAAGTGAAGCATCGGAATCTATAACTAGTGTCAATGGAATGGTTCAAAACATAGACAGTAGGAAGAGTCAGTCTTCTTGTACTTTGTCGGCATTGTGCTTTTTGTATTTAATTCCGATGCAATTTCTGTGTTTCATCGTCAATAAGAAGGTCCAAGGGATCCAGTAAACGTGGAGTGAAGCATCGGAATCCATAACTAGTGTCACAGGAATGGTTCATAACATAGACAGTAAGAAGAGTCAGTCTCCTTGTACTTAAGTCGATGTTGTACCTTTTCTATTTAATTCCGATGCAATTTCTGTGTTTCATCGTCAATAAGAAGCTCAGAGGGATACAATAAACCTGAAGTGAAGCATCGATATCTATAACTAGTGTCACAGGAATGGTTCAAAACATAGTCAGTAAGAACAGTCAGTCTTCTTGTCCTTAAGTCGGCATTGTGCCTTTTGTATTTCATTCCGATGGAATTTCTGTGTTTCATCGTCAGTTAGAAGGTCCAAGGGATACAGTAAACCTGGAGTGCAGCATCGGAATCTATAACTAGTGTCACAGGAATGGTTCAAAACATAGACAGTAAGAAGAGTCAGTCTTCGTGTACTTAAGTCGGCATTTTGCTTTTTTATTTAATTCCGATGCAATTTCTGTGTTTCTTCGTGAATAATAAGGTCCAAGGCATACAGTAAACCTGAAGTGAAGCATCGGAATCAATAACTAGTGTCACAGGAGTGGTTCAAAACATAGTCAGTAAGAAGAGTCAGTCTTCTAGTTCTTAAGCCGGCATTGTGCTTTTTGTATTTAATTCCGATGCAATTTCTGTGTTTCATCGTCAATAAGAAGGTCCAAGGGAAACAGTAAACCTGGAGTGTAGCATCAGAATCTATAACTAGTGTCACAGGAATGGTTCAAAACATAGACAGTAAGAAGAGTCAGTCATCTTGTACTTAAGTCGGCATTGTGCCTTTTGTATTAAATTCCGATGCAATTTCTGTGTTTCATCGTCAATAAGAATGTCCAAGGGATACAGTAAACCTCAAGTGAAGCATCGGAATCTATAACTAGTGTCACAGGAATTGTTCAAAACATAGTCGGTAGGAAGAGTCGGTCTTCATGTACTTAAGTCGGCATTGTGTCTTTTGTATTTAATTCCGATGCAATTTCTGTGTTTCATCGTCAATAAGAAGGTCCAAGGCATACAGTAAACGTGAAGTGAAGCATCGTAATCTATAACTAGTGTCACAGGAATGGTTGAAATCATAGACAGTAGGAAGAGTCAGTCTTCTTGTACTTAAGTCGGCATTGTGTCTTTTGTATTTAATTCCGATGCAATTTCTGTATTTCATCGTCAATAAAAAGGTCCAAGGGATACAGTAAATCTGAAGTGAAGCATCGGAATCTACACTAGTGTCACAGGAATGGTTCAAAACATAGACAGTAAGAAGAGTCAGTATTCTTGTACTTAAGTCGGCATAGTGCCTTTTGTATTTAATTCCGATGCAATTTCTGTGTTTCATCGTCAATAAGATGGTCAGAGGGATACAGTAAACCTGAAGTGAAGCATCGCTATCTATAACTAGTGTCACAGGAATGGTTCAAAGCATAGTCAGTAAGAAGAGTCAGTATTTTTGTACTTAAGTCGGCATTGTGCCTTTTGTGTTTAATTCCGATCTAATTTCTGTGTTTCAGCGTCAATAACAAGGTCCCAAGGGATACAGTAATCCTGAAGTGAAGCATCGGAATCTATAACTAGTCTCACAGGAATAGTTCAAAACATAGACAGTAAGAAGAGTCCGTCATCTTGTACTTAAGTCGGCATTGTGCCTTTTGTATTAAATTCTGATGCAATTTCTGTGTTTCATCGTCAATAAGAAGGTCCAAGGGATACAGCAAACCTCAAGTGAAGCATCGGAATATATAACTAGTGTCACAGGAATGGTTCAAAACTTAGTCAGTAGGAAGAGTCGGTTTCATGTATTTAAGTCGGCATTGTGCCTTTTGTATTTAATTCCGATGCAATATCTGTGTTTCATCGTCAATAAGAAGGTCCTAGGGATACAGTAAACGTGAAGTGAAGCATTGGAATCTATAACTAGTGTCACAGGAATGGTTCAAAACATAGACAGTAGGAAGAGTTAGTCTTCTTGTACTTAAGTCGGCATTGTGCCATTTCTATTTAATTCCGATGCAATTTCTGTGTTTCATCGTCAATAAGAAGGTCCAAGGGATACAGTAAACCTGAAGTAAAGAATCGGAATCTATAACTAGTGTCACAGGAATGGTTCGAAACATAGACAGTAAGAAGGGTCAGTCTTCTTGGACTTAATCCAGCATTGTGCCTTTTGTATTTAATTCCGATGCAATTTCTGTGTTTCGTCGTCAATAAGAAGGTCCAAGGGATACAGTAAAACTGAAGTCAAGCATCGGAATCTATAACTAGTGTCACAGGAATGGTTCAAAACATAGTCAGTAAGAAGAGTCAGTCTTCTTGTCCTTAAGTCGGCATGGTGCCTATTGTAATTAATTGCGATACAATTTCCGTGTTTCATCGTCAATAAGAAGGTCCAAGGGATACAGTAATCCTGGAGTGTAGCATCGGAATCTATAACTAGTGTCACAGGAATGGTTCAAAACATAGACAGTAAGAAGAGTCAGTCTTCGTGTACTTAAGTCGGCATTTTGCCTTTTTTATTTAATTCCGATGCAATTTATGTGTTTCATCGTCAATAATAAGGTCCAAGGGATACAGTAAACCTGGAGTGTAGCATCGGAATCTATAACTAGTGTCACAGGAATGGTTCAAAACATAGACAGTAAGAAGAGTCAGTCATCTTGTACTTAAGTCGGCATTGTGCCTTTTGTATTAATTTCCGATGCAATTTCTGTGTTTCATCGTCAATAAGAAGGTCAGAGGGATACAGTAAACCTAAAGTGAAGCATCGCAATCTATAACTAGTGACACAGGAATGGTTCAAAACATAGTCAGTAAGAAGAGTCAGTATTTTTGTACTTAAGTTGGCAATGTGCCTTTAGTGTTTAATTCCGATGCAATTTCTGTGTTTCAGCGTCAATAACAAGGTCCCAAGGGATACCGTAATCCTGAAGTGAAGCATCGGAATCTATAACTAGTGTCACAGGAATGGTTCAAAACATAGACAGTAAGAAGAGTCAGTCATCTTGTACTTAAGTCGGCATTGTGCCTTTTGTATTAAATTCCGATGCAATTTCTGTGCTTCATCGTCAATAAGAAGGTCCAAGGGATACCGTAATCCTGAAGTGAAGCATCGGAATCTATAACTAGTGTCACAGGAATGGTTCAAAACTTAGTCAGTAGGAAGAGTCGGTTTCATGTATTTAAGTCGGCATTGTGCCTTTTGTATTTAATTCCGATGCAATATCTGTGTTTCATCGTCAATAAGAAGGTCCTAGGGATACAGTAAACGTGAAGTGAAGCATCAGAATCTATAACTAGTGTCACAGGAATGGTTCAAAACATAGACAGTAGGAAGAGTCAGTCTTCTTGTACTTAAGGCGGTATTGTGCCTTTTGTACTTAATTCCGAGGCAATTTCTGCTATTCATCGCCAATAAGAAGGTCCAAGGAATACAGTAAACCTGAAGGGAAGCATCAGAATCCATAACTAGTGTCACAGGAATGGTTCAAAACATAGACAGTAAGAAGTTTCAGTCTTCTTGTACTTAAGTCAGCATTGTGCCTTTTCTATTTAATTCCGATGCAATTTCTGTGTTTCATCGTCAATACGAAGGTCCAAGGGATACAATAAACCTGAAGTGAAGCATCGAAATCTATAACTAGAGTCACAGGCATGGTTCAAAGCATTGACAGTAGGAAGAGTCAGTCTTCTTGTACTTAAGTCGGCATTGTGCCCTTTGTATTTAATTCCGATGCAATTTCTGTGTTTCATCGTCAATAAGATGGTCCAAGGGATACAGTAAACCTGAAGTGAAGCATCGGAATCTATAACTAGTGTCACAGGAATGGTTCAAATCATAGACAGTAAGAAGAGTCAGTCTTCTTGTACTTAAGTCGGCATTGTGCCCTTTGTATTTAATTCCGATGCAATTTCTGTGTTTCATCGTGAATAATAAGGTCCAAGGCATACAGTAAACCTGAAGTGAAGCATCGGAATCAATAACTAGTGTCACAGGAGTGGTTCAAAACATAGTCAGTAAGAAGAGTCAGTCTTCTAGTTCTTAAGCCGGCATTGTGCCTTTTGTATTTAATTCCGATGCAATTTCTGTGTTTCATCGTCAATAAGAAGGTCCAAGGGAAACAGTAAACCTGGAGTGTAGCATCAGAATCTATAACTAGTGTCACAGGAATGGTTCAAAACATAGACAGTAAGAAGAGTCAGTCATCTTGTACTTAAGTCGGCATTGTGCCTTTTGTATTAAATTCCGATGCAATTTCTGTGTTTCATCGTCAATAAGAATGTCCAAGGGATACAGTAAACCTCAAGTGAAGCATCGGAATCTATAACTAGTGTCACAGGAATTGTTCAAAACATAGTCGGTAGGAAGAGTCGGTCTTCATGTACTTAAGTCGGCATTGTGTCTTTTGTATTTAATTCCGATGCAATTTCTGTGGTTCATCGTCAATAAGAAGGTCCAAGGGATACAGTAAACGTGAAGTGAAGCATTGGAATCTATAACTAGTGTCACAGGAATGGTTCAAAACATAGACAGTAGGAAGAGTCAGTCTTCTTGTACTTAAGTCGGCATTGTGCCTTTTGTATTAAATTCCGATGCAATTTCTGTGTTTCATCGTCAATAAGAAGGTCCAAGGGATACAGTAAACCTGAAGTGAAGAATCGGAATCTATAACTAGTGTCACAGGAATGGTTCGAAACATAGACAGTAAGAAGGGTCAGTCTTCTTGGACTTAAGTCGGCATTGTGCCTTTTGTATTTAATTCCGATGCAATTTCTGTGTTTCGTCGTCAATAAGAAGGTCCAAGGGATACAGTAAAACTGAAGTCAAGCATCGGAATCTATAACTAGTGTCACAGGAATGGTTCAAAGCATAGCCAGTAAGAAGAGTCAGTCTTCTTGCAATTAATTCGGCATTGTGCCTTTTTTATTTAATTCCGATGCAATTTCTGTGTTTCATCGTCAATAAGAAGGTCAGAGGGATACAGTAAACCTCAAGTGAAGCATCGGAATCTATAATTAGTGTCACAGGAATGGTTCAAAACATAGTCAGTAAGAAGAGCCAGTCTTCTTGTACTTAAGTCGGCATTGTGCCTTTTGTATTAAATTCCGATGCAATTTCTGTGTTTCATCGTCAATAAGAAGGTCCAAGGGATACAGTAAACCTGGAGTGAAGCATCGGAATCTATAACTAGTGTCACAGGGATGGTTCAAAACATAGTCAGTAAGAAGAGTCAGACTTCTTGTACTTAAGTCGGCATTGTGCCTTTTGTATTTAATTCCGATGCAATTTCTGCCTTTCATCGTCAAGAAGAAGATCAGAGTGATACCGTAAACCTGAAGTGAAGCATCGGAATCTATAACTAGTGTCACAGGAATGGTTCAAATCATTGACTATAGGAAGAGTCAGTCTTCTTGTACTTAATTCGGCATGGTGCCTTTTGTACTTAATTCCGATGGAATTTCTGTGTTTCATCGTCAATACGAAGGTCCAAGCGATACAGTAAACCTGAAGTGAAGCATCGGAATCTATAACTTGTGTCATAGGAACGGTTCAAACATAGACAGTAAGAAGACTCAGTCTTCTTGTACTTAAGGCGGTATTGTGCCTTTGGTACTTAATTCCGAGGCAATTTCTATGATTCATCGCCAATAAGAAGGTCCAAGGAATACAGTAAACCTGAAGTGAATCATCAGAATCCATAACTAAAGTCACAGGCATGGTTCAAAACATAGACAGTAAGAAGAGTCAGTCTTCTTGTACTTAAGTCAGCATTGTGCTTTTCTATTTAATTCCGATGCAATTTCTTTGTTTCATCGTCAATAAGTAGGTCCCCAGGTTACAGTTAACCTGAAGTGAAGCATCGGAATCTATAACTAGGGTCACAGGAATGGTTCAAAACATAGACAGTGAGAAGGGTCAGTCATCTTGTACTTATGTAGGCATTGTGGGGTTTCCATTTAATTCCGATGCAATTTCTGTGTTTCATCGTCAATAAGAAGGTCAGAGGGATACAGTAAACCTGAAGTGAAGCATCGGAAGCTATAACTAGTGTCACAGGAATGGTTCAAAACATAGTCAGTAAGAAGAGTCAGTTTTTTTGTACTTAAGTCGGCATTGTGCCTTTTGTGTTTAATTCTGATGCAATTTCTGTGTTTCATCGTCAATAAGAAGGTCCAAGGGATACAGTAAACCTGTAGCGTAGCATCGGAATCCATAACTAGTGTCACAGGAATGGTTCAAAACTTAGTCAGTAGGAAGAGTCGGTCTTCATGTACTTAAGTCGCCATTGTGCCTTTTGTATTTAATTCCTATGCAATTTCTGTGTTTCATTGTTATAAAGAAGGTCCAAGGGATACAGTAAACGTGAAGTGAAGCATCAGAATCTATAACTAGTGTCACAGGAATGGTTCAAAACATAGACAGTAGGAAGAGTCAGTCTTCTTGTACTTAAGGCGGTATTGTGCCTTTTGTACTTAATTCCGAGGCAATTTCTGCTATTCATCGCCAATAAGAAGGTCCAAGGAATACAGTAAACCTGAAGGGAAGCATCAGAATCCATAACTAGTGTCACAGGAATGGTTCAAAACATAGACAGTAAGAAGTGTCAGTCTTCTTGTACTTAAGTCAGCATTGTGCCTTTTCTATTTAATTCCGATGCAATTTCTGTGTTTCATCGTCAATACGAAGGTCCAAGGGATACAATAAACCTGAAGTGAAGCATTTAAATCTATAACTAGAGTCACAGGCATGGTTCAAAGCATTGACAGTAGGAAGAGTCAGTCTTCTTGTACTTAAGTCGGCATTGTGCCCTTTGTATTTAATTCCGATGCAATTTCTGTGTTTCATCGTCAATAAGATGGTCCAAGGGATACAGCAAACCTCAAGTGAAGCATCGGAATCTATAACTAGTGTCACAGGAATGGTTCAAAACATAAACAGTAAGAAGAGTCAGTCTTCTTGTACTTAAGTCGGCATTGTGCCCTTTGTATTTAATTCCGATGCAATTTCTGTGTTTCATCGTGAATAATAAGGTCCAAGGCATACAGTAAACCTGAAGTGAAGCATCGGAATCAATAACTAGTGTCACAGGAGTGGTTCAAAACATAGTCAGTAAGAAGAGTCAGTCTTCTAGTTCTTAAGCCGGCATTGTGCCTTTTGTATTTAATTCCGATGCAATTTCTGTGTTTCATCGTCAATAAGAAGGTCCAAGGGAAACAGTAAACCTGGAGTGTAGCATCAGAATCTATAACTAGTGTCACAGGAATGGTTCAAAACATAGACAGTAAGAAGAGTCAGTCTTCTTGTACTTAAGTCGGCATTGTGCCTTTTGTATTAAATTCCGATGCAATTTCTGTGTTTCATCGTCAATAAGAATGTCCAAGGGATACAGTAAACCTCAAGTGAAGCATCAGAATCTATAACTAGTGTCACAGGAATGGTTCAAAACATAGACAGTAAGAAGAGTCAGTCATCTTGTACTTAAGTCGGCATTGTGTCTTTTGTATTTAATTCCGATGCAATTTCTGTGTTTCATCGTCAATAAGAAGGTCCAAGGCATACAGTAAACGTGAAGTGAAGCATCGTAATCTATAACTAGTGTCACAGGAATGGTTGAAAACATAGACAGTAGGAAGAGTCAGTCTTCTTGTACTTAAGTCGGCATTGTGTCTTTTGTATTTATTTCCGATGCAATTTCTGTGTTTCATCGTCAATAAAAAGGTCCAAGGGATACAGTAAATCTGAAGTGAAGCATCGGAATCTACACTAGTGTCACAGGAATGGTTCAAAACATAGACAGTAAGAAGACTCAGTATTCTTGTACTTAAGTCTGCATAGTGCCTTTTGTATTTAATTCCGATGCAATTTCTGTGTTTCATCGTCAATAAGATGGTCAGAGGGATACAGTAAACCTGAAGTGAAGCATCGCTATCTATAACTAGTGTCACAGGAATGGTTCAAAACATAGACAGTAAGAAGAGTCAGTCTTCTTGTACTTAAGTCGGCATTGTGCCTTTTGTATTAAATTCCGATGCAATTTCTGTGTTTCATCGTCAATAAGAATGTCCAAGGGATACAGTAAACCTCAAGTGAAGCATCAGAATCTATAACTAGTGTCACAGGAATGGTTCAAAACATAGACAGTAAGAAGAGTCAGTCATCTTGTACTTAAGTCGGCATTGTGTCTTTTGTATTTAATTCCGATGCAATTTCTGTGTTTCATCGTCAATAAGAAGGTCCAAGGCATACAGTAAACGTGAAGTGAAGCATCGTAATCTATAACTAGTGTCACAGGAATGGTTGAAAACATAGACAGTAGGAAGAGTCAGTCTTCTTGTACTTAAGTCGGCATTGTGTCTTTTGTATTTATTTCCGATGCAATTTCTGTGTTTCATCGTCAATAAAAAGGTCCAAGGGATACAGTAAATCTGAAGTGAAGCATCGGAATCTACACTAGTGTCACAGGAATGGTTCAAAACATAGACAGTAAGAAGACTCAGTATTCTTGTACTTAAGTCGGCATAGTGCCTTTTGTATTTAATTCCGATGCAATTTCTGTGTTTCATCGTCAATAAGATGGTCAGAGGGATACAGTAAACCTGAAGTGAAGCATCGCTATCTATAACTAGTGTCACAGGAATGGTTCAAAACATAGTCAGTAAGAAGAGTCAGTATTTTTGTACTTTAGTCGGCATTGTGCCTTTTGTGTTTAATTCCGATCTAATTTCTGTGTTTCAGCGTCAATAACAAGGTCCCAAGGGATACAGTAATCCTGAAGTGAAGCATCGGAATCTATAACTAGTCTCACAGGAATGGTTCAAAACATAGACAGTAAGAAGAGTCAGTCATCTTGTACTTAAGTCAGCATTGTGCCTTTTGTATTAAATTCTGATGCAATTTCTGTGTTTCATCGTCAATAAGAAGGTCCAAGGGACACAGCAAACCTCAAGTGAAGCATCGGAATATATAACTAGTGTCACAGGTATGGTTCAAAACTTAGTCAGTAGGAAGAGTCGGTTTCATGTATTTAAGTCGGCATTGTGCCTTTTGTATTTAATTCCGATTCAATATCTGTGTTTCATCGTCAATAAGAAGGTCCTAGGGATACAGTAAACGTGAAGTGAAGCATTGGAATCTATAACTAGTGTCACAGGAATGGTTCAAAACATAGACAGTAGGAAGAGTTAGTCTTCTTGTACTTAAGTCGGCATTGTTCCATTTCTATTTAATTCCGATGCAATTTCTGTGTTTCATCGTCAATAAGAAGGTCCAAGGCATACAGTAAACGTGAAGTGAAGCATCGTAATCTATAACTAGTGTCACAGGAATGGTTCGAAACATAGACAGTAAGAAGGGTCAGTCTTCTTGGACTTAAGCCAGCATTGTGCCTTTTGTATTTAATTCCGATGCAATTTCTGTGTTTCGTCGTCAATAAGAAGGTCCAAGGGATACAGTAAAACTGAAGTCAAGCATCGGAATCTATAACTAGTGTCACAGGAATGGTTTAAAACATAGTCAGTAAGAAGAGTCAGTCTTCTTGTCCTTAAGTCGGCATTGTGCCTATTGTATTTAGTTGCGATGCAATATCCGTGTTTCATCGTCAATAAGAAGGTCCAAGGGATACAGTAATCCTGGAGTGTAGCATCGGAATCTATAACTAGTGTCACAGGAATGGTTCAAAACATAGACAGTAAGAAGAGTCAGTCTTCGTGTACTTAAGTCGGCATTTTGCCTTTTTTATTTAATTCCGATGCAATTTATGTGTTTCATCGTCAATAATAAGGTCCAAGGGATACAGTAAACCTGGAGTGTAGCATCGGAATCTATAACTAGTGTCACAGGAATGGTTCAAAACATAGACAGTAAGAAGAGTCAGTCATCTTGTACTTAAGTCGGCATTGTGCCTTTTGTATTAAATTCCGATGCAATTTCTGTGTTTCATCGTCAATAAGAAGGTCAGAGGGATACAGTAAACCTAAAGTGAAGCATCGCAATCTATAACTAGTGACACAGGAATGGTTCAAAACATAGTCAGTAAGAAGAGTCAGTATTTTTGTACTTAAGTTGGCAATGTGCCTTTAGTGTTTAATTCCGATGCAATTTCTGTGTTTCAGCGTCAATAACAAGGTCCCAAGGGATACTGTAATCCTGAAGTGAAGCATCGGAATCTATAACTAGTGTCACAGGAATGGTTCAAAACATAGCCAGTAAGAAGAGTCAGTCATCTTGTACTTAAGTCGGCATTGTGCCTATTGTATTAAATTCCGAAGCAATTTCTGTGTTTCATCGTCAATAAGAAGGTCCAAGGGATATAGCAAACCTCAAGTGAAGCATCGGAATCTATAACTAGTGTCACAGGAATGGTTCAAAACTTAGTCAGTAGGAAGAGTCGGTCTTCATGTATTTAAGTCGGCATTGTGCCTTTTGTATTTAATTCCGATGCAATATCTGTGTTTCATCGTCAATAAGAAGGTCCAAGGGATACAGTAAACGTGAAGTGAAGCATTGGAATCTATAACTAGTGTCACAGGAATGGTTCAAAACATAGACAGTAGGAAGAGTCAGTCTTCTTGTACTTAAGTCGGCATTGTGCCTTTTGTATTAAATTCCGATGCAATTTCTGTGTTTCATCGTCAATAAGAAGGTCCAAGGGATACAGTAAACCTGAAGTGAAGAATCGGAATCTATAACTAGTGTCACAGGAATGGTTCGAATCATAGACAGTAAGAAGGGTCAGTCTTCTTGGACTTAAGTCGGCATTGTGCCTTTTGTATTTAATTCCGATGCAATTTCTGTGTTTCGTCGTCAATAAGAAGGTCCAAGGGATACAGTAAAACTGAAGTCAAGCATCGGAATCTATAACTAGTGTCACAGGAAAGGTTCAAAGCATAGCCAGTAAGAAGAGTCAGTCTTCTTGCAATTAATTCGGCATTGTGCATTTTTTATTTAATTCCGATGCAATTTCTGTGTTTCATCGTCAATAAGAAGGTCAGAGGGATACAGTAAACCTCAAGTGAAGCATCGGAATCTATAAATAGTGTCACAGGAATGGTTCAAAACATAGTCAGTAAGAAGAGCCAGTCTTCATGTACTAAAGTCGGCATTGTGCCTTTTGTATTTAATTCCGATGCAATTTCTGTGTTTCATCGTCAATTAGAAGGTCCAAGGGATACAGTAAACCTGGAGTGAAGCATCGGAATCTATAACTAGTGTCACAGGGATGGTTCAAAACATAGTCAGTAAGAAGAGTCAGACTTCTTGTACTTAAGTCGGCATTGTGCCTTTTGTATTTAATTCCGATGCAATTTCTGCCTTTCATCGTCAAGAAGAAGATCGGAGTGATACCGTAAACCTGAAGTGAAGCATCGGAATCTATAACTAGTGTCACAGGAATGGTTCAAAACATAGACAGTAAGAAGAGTCAGTCTTCTTGTACTTAAGTCGGCATTGTGCCCTTTGTATTTAATTCCGATGCAATTTCTGTGTTTCATCGTCGATAAGAAGGTCCAAGGGATACAGTAAACCTGAAGTGAAGCATCGGAATCTATTACTAGTGTCACAGGAATGATTCAAAACATTGACAGTAAGAAGAGTCAGTCTTCTAGTCCTTAAGTCGACATTGTGCCTTTTGTATTTAATTCCGGTGCAATTTCTGTGTTTCATCGTCAATAAGAAAGTCCAAGTGATCCAGTAAAGGTAGAGTGTAGCATCGGAATCTATAACTAGTGTCACAGGAATGGTTCAAAACATAGACAGTAAGAAGAGTCAGTTTTCTTGTACTTAAGTCGGCATAGTGCCTTTTGTATTTAATTGCGATGCAATTTCTGTGTTTCATCGTCAATAAGATGGTCAGAGGGTTACACTAAACCTGAAGTGAAGCATCGCAATCTATAACTAGTGTCACAAGATTGGTTCAAGACATAGTCAGTAAGAAGAGTCAGTCTTTTTGTACTTAAGTCGGCATTGTGTCTTTTATGTTTAATTCCGATGCAATTTCTGTGTCTCAGCGTCAATAAGAAGGTCCAAGGGATACAGTACACCTGAAGTGAAGCATCGGAATCTATAACTAGTGTCACAGGAATGGTTCAAACGTAGACAGTAAGATGAGTCAGTCTTCTTGTACTTAAGTCTGCATTGTGCCTTTTGTATTTAATTCCGATGCAATTTCTGTGCTTCATCGTCAATAAGAAGATCAGAGGGATACAGTAAACCTGAAGTGAAGCATCGGAATCCATAACTAGAGTCACAGGATTGGTCCAAAACAGTGACTGTAGGAAGAGTCAGTCTTCTTGTACTTAAGTCGGCATTGTGCTCTTTGTATTTAATTCCGATGCCATATCTGTGTTTCATCGTCAATAAGAAGGTCCAAGTTATACAGTAAACCTGAAGTGAAGCATCGGAATCTATAACTAGTGTCACAGAAACGGTTCAAAACATAGACAGTAAGATGAGTCAGTCTTCTTGTACTTAAGTCTGCATTGTGCCTTTTGTATATAATTCCGATGCAATTTCTGTGTTTCATCGTCAATAAGAAGGTCAGAGTTATACAGTAAACCTGAAGTGAAGCATGGGAATCCATAACTAGAGTCACAGGATTGGTTCAAAACAGTGACTGTAGGAAGAGTCAGTCTTCTTGTACTTAAGTCGGCATTGTGCCTTTTGTATTTAATTCCGATGCTATTTCTGTGTTTCATCGTCAATAAGAAGGTCAGAGGGATACCGTAAACCTGAAGTGAAGCATCGGAATCTATAACTAGTGTCACAGGAATGGTTCAAAACATAGACAGTAGGAAGAGTCAGTCTTCTTGTACTTAAGGCGGTATTGTGCCTTTTGTACTTAATTCCGAGGCAATTTCTATGATTCATCGCCAATAAGAAGGTCCATGGAATACAGTAAACCTGAAGTGAAGCATCAGAATCCATAACTAGTGTCACAGGAATGGTTCAAAACATAGACAGAAAGAAGAGTCAGTCTTCTTGTACTTAAGTCGGCATTGTGCCTTTTGTATTTAATTCCGATGCTATTTCTGTGTTTCATCGTCAATAAGATGGTCCAAGGGATACAGTAAACCTGAAGTGAAGCATCCAAATCTATAACTAGTGTCACAGGAATGGTTCAAAACATAGACAGTAAGAACAGTCAGTCATCTTGTACATATGTCGGCATTGTGCCCTTTGTATTTAATTCCGATGCAATTTCTGTGTTTCATCGTCGATAAGAAGGTCCAAGGGATACAGTAAACCTGAAGTGAAGCATCGGAATCTATAACTAGTGTCACAGGAATGATTCAAAACATAGACAGTAAGAAGAGTCAGTCTTCTTGTACTTAAGTCGGCATTGTGCATTTTGTATTTAATTCCGATGCACTTTCTGTGTTTCATCGTCAATAAGATGGTCCAAGGGATACAGTAAACCTGAAGTGAAGCATCGGAATCTATAACTAGTGTCACAGGAATGGTTCAAAACATAGACAGTCGGAAGAGTCAGTCTTCTTGTACTTAAGGCGGTATTGTGCCTTTTGTACTTAATTCCGAGGCAATTTCTATGATTCATCGCCAATAAGAAGGTCCAAGGAATACAGTAAACCTGAAGTGAAGCATCAGAATCCATAACTAGTGTCACAGGAATGGTTCAAAACATAGACAGTAAGAAGAGTCAGTCTTCTTGCACTTAAGTCAGCATTGTGCCTTTTGTATTTAATTCCGATGCAATTTCTGTGTTTCATCGACGATAAGAAGGTCCCAGGGATACAGTAAACCTTAAGTGAAGCATCGGAATCTATAACTAGTGTCACAGGAATGATTCAAAACATAGACCATAAGAAGAGTCAGTCTTCTTGTACTTAAGTCGGCATTGTGCCTTTTGTATTTAATTCCGATGCAATTTCTGTGTTTCATCGTCAATAAGATGGTCCAAGGGATACAGTAAACCTGAAGTGAAGCATCGGAATCTATAACTAGTGTCTCAGGAATGGTTCAAAACATAGACAGTAAGAAGAGTCAGTCTTCTTGTACTTAAGTCGGCATTGTGCCTTTTCTATTTAATTCCGATGCAATTTCTGTGTTTCATCGTCCATACGAAGGTCCAAGAGATACAGTAAACCTGAAGTGAAGCATCGGAATCTATAAGTAGAGTCACAAGCATGGTTCAAAACATTGACAGTAGGAAGAGTCAGTCTTCTTGTACTTAAGTCGGCATTGTGCCCTTTGTATTTAATTCCGATGCAATTTCTGTGTTTCATCGACGATAAGAAGGTCCCAGGGATACAGTAAACCTTAAGTGAAGCATCGGAATCTATAACTAGTGTCACAGGAATGATTCAAAACATAGACCATAAGAAGAGTCAGTCTTCTTGTACTTAAGTCGGCATTGTGCCTTTTGTATTTAATTCCGATGCAATTTCTGTGTTTCATCGTCAATAAGATGGTCCAAGGGATACAGTAAACCTGAAGTGAAGCATCGGAATCTATAACTAGTGTCTCAGGAATGGTTCAAAACATAGACAGTAAGAAGAGTCAGTCTTCTTGTACTTAAGTCGGCATTGTGCCTTTTGTATTTAATTCCGATGCAATTTCTGTGTTTCATCGTCAATAAGAAGGTCCAAGAGATACAGTAAACCTGAAGTGAAGAATCGGAATCTATAACTAGTGTCACACGAATGGTTCGAAACATAGACAGCAAGAAGGGTCAGTCCTCTTATACTTAAGTCGGCATTTAGCCTTTTGTATTAAATTCCGATGCAATTTCTGTGTTTCGTCGTCAATAAGAAGGTCCTAGGGATACAGTAAAATTGAAGTCAAGCATCGGAATCTATAATTAGTGTCACAGGAATGGTTCAAAACATAGCCAGTATGAAGAGTCAGTCTTCTTGTACTTAATTCGGCATCGTGCCTTTTGTATTTAATTTCGATGCAATTTCTGTGTTTCATCGTCAATACGAAGGTCAGAGGGATACAGTAAACCTCAAGTGAAGCATCGGAATCTATAGTTAGTGTCACAGGAATGGTTCAAAACATAGTCTGTAAGAAGAGCCAGTTCCCTTGTACTTAAGTCGGCATTGTGCCTTTTGTATTTAATTCCGATGCAATTTCTGTGTTTCATCGTCAATAAGAAGGTCCAAGGGATACAGTAAACCTGGAGTGAAGCATCGGAATCTATAACTAGTGTCACAGGGATGGTTCAAAACATAGTCAGTAAGAAGAGTCAGACTTCTTGTACTTAAGTCGGCATTGTGCCTTTTGTATTTAATTCCGATGCAATTTCTGTGTTTCATCGTCAATAAGAAGGTCCAAGAGATACAGTAAACCTGAAGTGAAGAATCGGAATCTATAACTAGTGTCACACGACTGGTTCGAAACATAGACAGCAAGAAGGGTCAGTCTTCATATACTTAAGTCGGCATTTAGCCTTTTGTATTAAACTCCGATGCCATTTCTGTGTTTCGTCGTCAATAAGAAGGTCCTAGGGATACAGTAAAACTGAAGTCAAGCATCGGAATCTATAATTAGTGTCACAGGAATGGTTCAAAACATAGCCAGTATGAAGAGTCAGTCTTCTTGTACTTAATTCGGCATCGTGCCTTTTGTATTTAATTTCGATGCAATTTCTGTGTTTCATCGTCAATAAGAAGGTCAGAGGGATACAGTAAACCTCAAGTGAAGCATCGGAATCTATAATTAGTGTCACAGGAATGGTTCAAAACATAGTCTGTAAGAAGAGCCAGTTCCCTTGTACTTAAGTCGGCATTGTGCCTTTTGTATTTAATTCCGATGCAATTTCTGTGTTTCATCGTCAATAAGAAGGTCAGAGGGATACAGTAAACCTGAAGTGAAGCATCGGAAGCTATAACTAGTGTCACAGGAATGGTTCAAAACATAGTCAGTAAGAAGAGTCAGTTTTTTTGTACTTAAGTCGGCATTGTGCCTTTTGTGTTTAATTCTGATGCAATTTCTGTGTTTCATCGTCAATAAGAAGGTCCAAGGGATACAGTAAACCTGTAGCGGAGCATCGGAATCTATAACTAGTGTCACAGGAATGGTTCAAAACTTAGTCAGTAGGAAGAGTCGGTCTTCATGTACTTAAGTCGGCATTGTGCCTTTTGTATTTAATTCCTATGCAATTTCTGTGTTTCATCGTTATAAAGAAGGTCCAAGGGATACAGTAAACGTGAAGTGAAGCATCGGAATCTATAACTAGTGTCACAGGAATGGTTCAAAACATAGACAGTAGGAAGAGTCAGTCTTCTTGTACTTAAGGCGGTATTGTGCCTTTTGTACTTAATTCCGAGGCAATTTCTGTGATTCATCGCCTATAAGAAGGTCCAAGGAATACAGTAAACCAGAAGTGAAGCATCAGAATCCATAACTAGTGTCACAGGAATGGTTCAAAACATAGACAGTAAGAAGTGTCAGTCTTCTTGTACTTAAGTCAGCATTGTGCCTTTTCTATTTAATTCCGATGCAATTTCTGTGTTTCATCGTCAATACGAAGGTCCAAGGATACAGTAAACCTGAAGTGAAGCATCGGAATCTATAACTAGAGTCACAGGCATGGTTCAAAGCATTGACAGTAGGAAGAGTCAGTCTTCTTGTACTTAAGTCGGCATTGTGCCCTTTGTAATTAATTCCGATGCAATTTCTGTGTTTCATCGTCGATAAGAAGGTCCAAGGGATACAGTAAACCTGAAGTGAAGCATCGGAATCTATAACTAGTGTCACAGGAATGATTCAAATCATAGACAGTAAGAAGAGTCAGTCTTCTTGTACTTAAGTCGGCATTGTGCCTTTTGTATTTAATTCCGATGCAATTTCTGTGTTTCATCGTCAATAAGATGGTCCAAGGGATACAGTAAACCTGAAGTGAAGCATCGGAATCTATAACTAGTGACACAGGAATGGTTCAAAACATAGACAGTAAGAAGAGTCAGTCTTCTTGTACCTAAGTCGGCATTGTGCCCTTTGTATTAAATTCCGATGCAATTTCTGTGTTTCATCGTCGACAAGAAGGTCCAAGGGATACAGTAAACCTGAACTGAAGCATCGGAATCTATAACTAGTGTCACAGGAATGATTCAAAACATTGACAGTAAGAAGAGTCAGTCTTCTAGTCCTTAAGTCGACATTGTGCCTTTTGTATTTAATTCCGGTGCAATTTCTGTGTTTCATCGTCAATAAGAAGGTCCAAGTGATCCAGTAAACGTAGAGTGTAGCATCGGAATCTATAACTAGTGTCACAGGAATGGTTCAAAACATAGACAGTAAGAAGAGTCAGTTTTCTTGTACTTAAGTCGGCATAGTGCCTTTTGTATTTAATTTCGATGCAATTTCTGTGTTTCATCGTCAATAAGATGGTCAGAGAGTTACAGTAAACCTGAAGTGAAGCATCGCAATCTATAGCTAGTGTCACAGGATTGGTTCAAGACATATTCAGTAAGAAGAGTCAGTCTTTTTGTACTTAAGTCGGCATTGTGTCTTTTATGTATAATTCCGATGCAATTTCTGTGTCTCAGCGTCAATAAGAAGGTCCAAGGGATACAGTACACCTGAAGTGAAGCATCGGAATCTATAACTAGTGTCACAGGAATGGTTCAAAACATAGACAGTAAGATGAGTCAGTCTTCTTGTACTTAAGTCTGCATTGTGCCTTTTGTATTTAATTCGGATGCAATTTCTGTGTTTCATCGTCAATAAGAAGATCAGAGGGATACAGTAAACCTGAAGTGAAGCATCGGAATCCATAACTAGAGTCACAGGATTGGTTCAAAACAGTGACTGTAGGAAGAGTCAGTCTTCTTGTACTTAAGTCGGCATTAAGCTCTTTGTATTTAATTCCGATGCCATTTCTGTGTTTCATCGTCAATAAGAAGATCCAAGGTATACAGTAAACCTGAAGTGAAGCATCGGAATCTATAACTAGTGTCACAGAAACGGTTCAAAACATAGACAGTAAGATGAGTCAGTCTTCTTGTACTTAAGTCTGCATTGTGCCTTTTGTATATAATTCCGATGCAATTTCTGTGTTTCATCGTCAATAAGAAGATCAGAGTTATACAGTAAACCTGAAGTGAAGCATCGGAATCCATAACTAGAGTCACAGGATTGGTTCAAAACAGTGACTGTAGGAAGAGTCAGTCTTCTTGTACTTAAGTCGGCATTGTGCCTTTTGTATTAAATTCCGATGCAATTTCTGTGTTTCATCGTCAATAAGAAGGTCAGAGGGATACCGTAAACCTGAAGTGAAGCATCGGAATCTATAACTAGTGTCACAGGAATGGTTCAAAACATAGACAGTAGGAAGAGTCAGTCTTCTTGTACTTAAGGCGGTATTGTGCCTTTTGTACTTAATTCCGAGGCAATTTCTATGATTCATCGCCAATAAGAAGGTCCATGGAATACAGTAAACCTGAAGTGAAGCATCAGAATCCATAACTAGTGTCACAGGAATGGTTCAAAACATAGACAGTAAGAAGAGTCAGTCTTCTTGTACTTAAGTCGGCATTGTGCCTTTTGTATTTAATTCCGATGCAATTTCTGTGTTTCATCGTCAATAAGATGGACCAAGGGATACAGTAAACCTGAAGTGAAGCATCGGAATCTATAACTAGTGTCACAGGAATGGTTCAAAACATAGACAGTAGGAAGAGTCAGTCTTCTTGTACTTAAGGCGGTATTGTGCCTTTTGTACTTAATTCCGAGGCAATTTCGATGATTCATCGCCAATAAGAAGGTTCAAGGAATACAGTAAACCTGAAGTGAAGCATCAGAATCCATAACTAGTGTCACAGGAATGGTTCAAAACATAGACAGAAAGAAGAGTCAGTCTTCTTGCACTTAAGTAAGCATTGTGCATTTCTATTTAATTCCGATGCAATTGCTGTGTTTCATCGTCCATACGAAGGTCCAAGGGATACAGTAAACCTGAAGTGAAGCATCGGAATCTATAAGTAGAGTCACAAGCATGGTTCTAAACATTGACAGTAGGAAGAGTCAGTCTTCTTGTTTTTAAGTCGGCATTGTGCCCTTTGTATTTAATTCCGATGCAATTTCTGTGTTTCATCGACGATAAGAAGGTCCCAGGGATACAGTAAACCTGAAGTGAAGCATCGGAATCTATAACTAGTGTCACAGGAATGATTCAAAACACAGACAGTAAGAAGAGTCAGTCTTCTTGTACTTAAGTCGGCATTGTGCCTTTTGTATTTAATTCCGATGCAATTTCTGTGTTTCATCGTCAATAAGATGGTCCAAGGGATACAGTAAACCTGAAGTGAAGCATCGGAATCTATAACTAGTGTCTCAGGAATGGTTCAAAACATAGACAGTAAGAAGAGTCAGTCTTCTTGTACCTAAGTCGGCATTGTGCCTTTTGTATTTAATTCCGATGCAATTTCTGTGTTTCATCGTCATTAACAAGGTCCAAGAGATACAGTAAACCTGAAGTGAAGAATCGGAATCTATAACTAGTGTCACACGAATGGTTCGAAAGATAGACAGCAAGAAGGGTCAGTCTTCTTATACTTAAGTCGGCATTGTGCCTTTTGTATTTAATTCCGATGCAATTTCTGTGTTTCATCGTCAATAAGATGGTCCAAGGGATACAGTAAACCTGAAGTGAAGCATCGGAATCTATAACTAGTGTCACAGGAATGGTTCAAAACATAGCCAGTATGAAGAGTCAGTCTTCTTGTACTTAATTCGGCATCGTGCCTTTTGTATTTAATTTCGATGCAATTTCTGTGTTGCATCGTCAATAAGAAGGTCAGAGGGATACAGTAAACCTCAAGTGAAGCATCGGAATCTATAACTAGTGTCACAGGAATGGTTCAAAGCATTGTCAGTAAGAAGAGTCAGTCTTCTTGTACTTAAGTCGGCATTGTGCCTGTTGTATTTAATTCCGATGCAATTTCTGTGTTTCATCGTCAATAAGAAGCTCCAAGGGTTACAGTAAACCTGGAGTGAAGCATCGGAATCTATAACTAGTGTCACAGGGATGGTTCAAAACATAGACAGTAGGATGAGTCAGTATTCTTGAACCTAAGTCGGCATTGTGCCTTTTGTATTTAATTCCGATGCAATTTTTGTGTTTCATCGTCAATAAGAGGATCAGAGGGATACAGTAAACCAGAAGTGAAGCATCGGAATCTATAACTAGTGTCACAGGAATGGTTCAAATCATTGACAATAGGAAGAGTCAGTCTTCTTGTACTTAAGTCGGCATTGTGCCTTTTGTATTTAATTCCGATGCAATTTCTGTGTTTCATCGTCAATAAGAAGGCCCAAGGGATACAGTAAACCTGAAGTGAAGCATCCGAATCAATAACTAGAGTCACAGGAATGGTTCAAAACTTAGTCAGTAAGAAGAGTCAGTCTTCTAGTCCTTAAGTCGGCATTGTGCCTTTTGTATTTAATTCCGGTGCAATTTCTGTGTTTCATCGTCAATAAGAAGGTCCAAGTGATTCAGTAAACCTAGAGTGTAGCATCGCAATCTATAACTAGTGTCACAGGATTGGTTCAAGACATAGTCAGTAAGAAGAGTCAGTCTTTTTGTACTTAAGTCGGCATTGTGTCTTTTATGTTTAATTCCGATGCAATTTCTGTGTCTCAGCGTCAATAAGAAGGTCCAAGGGATACAGTACACCTGAAGTGAAGCATCGGAATCTATAACTAGTGTCACAGGAATGGTTCAAACATAGACAGTAAGATGAGTCAGTCTTCTTGTACTTAAGTCTGCATTGTGCCTTTTGTATTTAATTCCGATGCAATTTCTGTGCTTCATCGTCAATAAGAAGATCAGAGGGATACAGTAAACCTGAAGTGAAGCATCGGAATCCATAACTAGAGTCACAGGATTGGTTCAAAACAGTGACTGTAGGAAGAGTCAGTCTTCTTGTACTTAAGTCGGCATTGTGCTCTTTGTATTTAATTCCGATGCCATATCTGTGTTTCATCGTCAATAAGAAGGTCCAAGTTATACAGTAAACCTGAAGTGAAGCATCGGAATCTATAACTAGTGTCACAGAAACGGTTCAAAACATAGACAGTAAGATGAGTCAGTCTTCTTGTACTTAAGTCTGCATTGTGCCTTTTGTATATAATTCCGATGCAATTTCTGTGTTTCATCGTCAATAAGAAGGTCAGAGTTATACAGTAAACCTGAAGTGAAGCATGGGAATCCATAACTAGAGTCACAGGATTGGTTCAAAACAGTGACTGTAGGAAGAGTCAGTCTTCTTGTACTTAAGTCGGCATTGTGCCTCTTGTATTAAATTCCGATGCAATTTCTGTGTTTCATCGTCAATAAGAAGGTCAGAGGGATACCGTAAACCTGAAGTGAAGCATCGGAATCTATAACTAGTGTCACAGGAATGGTTCAAAACATAGACAGTAGGAAGAGTCAGTCTTCTTGTACTTAAGGCGGTATTGTGCCTTTTGTACTTAATTCCGAGGCAATTTCTAAGATTCATCGCCAATAAGAAGGTCCATGGAATACAGTAAACCTGAAGTGAAGCATCAGAATCCATAACTAGTGTCACAGGAATGGTTCAAAACATAGACAGAAAGAAGAGTCAGTCTTCTTGTACTTAAGTCGGCATTGTGCCTTTTGTATTTAATTCCGATGCTATTTCTGTGTTTCATCGTCAATAAGATGGTCCAAGGGATACAGTAAACCTGAAGTGAAGCATCCGAATCTATAACTAGTGTCACAGGACTGGTTCAAAACATAGACAGTAAGAACAGTCAGTCATCTTGTACATATGTCGGCATTGTGCCCTTTGTATTTAATTCCGATGCAATTTCTGTGTTTCATCGTCGATAAGAAGGTCCAAGGGATACAGTAAACCTGAAGTGAAGCATCGGAATCTATAACTAGTGTCACAGGAATGATTCAAAACATAGACAGTAAGAAGAGTCAGTCTTCTTGTACTTAAGTCGGCATTGTGCATTTTGTATTTAATTCCGATGCACTTTCTGTGTTTCATCGTCAATAAGATGGTCCAAGGGATACAGTAAACCTGAAGTGAAGCATCGGAATCTATAACTAGTGTCACAGGAATGGTTCAAAACATAGACAGTCGGAAGAGTCAGTCTTCTTGTACTTAAGGCGGTATTGTGCCTTTTGTACTTAATTCCGAGGCAATTTCTATGATTCATCGCCAATAAGAAGGTCCAAGGAATACAGTAAACCTGAAGTGAAGCATCAGAATCCATAACTAGTGTCACAGGAATGGTTCAAAACATAGACAGTAAGAAGAGTCAGTCTTCTTGCACTTAAGTCAGCATTGTGCCTTTTCTATTTAATTCCGATGCAATTTCTGTGTTTCATCGTCCATACGAAGGTCCAAGAGATACAGTAAACCTGAAGTGAAGCATCGGAATCTATAAGTAGAGTCACAAGCATGGTTCAAAACATTGACAGTAGGAAGAGTCAGTCTTCTTGTACTTAAGTCGGCATTGTGCCCTTTGTATTTAATTCCGATGCAATTTCTGTGTTTCATCGACGATAAGAAGGTCCCAGGGATACAGTAAACCTGAAGTGAAGCATCGGAATCTATAACTAGTGTCACAGGAATGATTGAAAACATAGACCATAAGAAGAGTCAGTCTTCTTGTACTTAAGTCGGCATTGTGCCTTTTGTATTTAATTCCGATGCAATTTCTGTGTTTCATCGTCAATAAGATGGTCCAAGGGATCCAGTAAACCTGAAGTGAAGCATCGGAATCTATAACTAGTGTCTCAGGAATGGTTCAAAACATAGACAGTAAGAAGAGTCAGTCTTCTTGTACTTAAGTCGGCATTGTGCCTTTTGTATTTAATTCCGATGCAATTTCTGTGTTTCATCGTCAATAAGAAGGTCCAAGAGATACAGTAAACCTGAAGTGAAGAATCGGAATCTATAACTAGTGTCACACGAATGGTTCGAAACATAGACAGCAAGAAGGGTCAGTCTTCTTATACTTAAGTCGGCATTTAGCCTTTTGTATTAAATTCCGATGCAATTTCTGTGTTTCGTCGTCAATAAGAAGGTCCTAGGGATACAGTAAAACTGAAGTCAAGCATCGGAATCTATAATTAGTGTCACAGGAATGGTTCAAAACATAGCCAGTATGAAGAGTCAGTCTTCTTGTACTTAATTCGGCATCGTGCCTTTTGTATTTAATTTCGATGCAATTTCTGTGTTTCATCGTCAATAAGAAGGTCAGAGGGATACAGTAAACCTCAAGTGAAGCATCGGAATCTATAATTAGTGTCACAGGAATGGTTCAAAACATAGTCTGTAAGAAGAGCCAGTTACCTTGTACTTAAGTCGGCATTGTGCCTTTTGTATTTAATTCCGATGCAATTTCTGTGTTTCATCGTCAATAAGAAGGTCCAAGGGATACAGTAAACCTGGAGTGAAGCATCGGAATCTATAACTAGTGTCACAGGGATGGTTCAAAACATAGTCAGTAAGAAGAGTCAGACTTCTTGTACTTAAGTCGGCATTGTGCCTTTTGTATTTAATTCCGATGCAATTTCTGTGTTTCATCGTCAATAAGAAGGTCCAAGAGATACAGTAAACCTGAAGTGAAGAATCGGAATCTATAACTAGTGTCACACGAATGGTTCGAAACATAGACAGCAAGAAGGGTCAGTCTTCATATACTTAAGTCGGCATTTAGCCTTTTGTATTAAACTCCGATGCAATTTCTGTGTTTCGTCGTCAATAAGAAGGTCCTAGGGATACAGTAAAACTGAAGTCAAGCATCGGAATCTATAATTAGTGTCACAGGAATGGTTCAAAACATAGCCAGTATGAAGAGTCAGTCTTCTTGTACTTAATTCGGCATCGTGCCTTTTGTATTTAATTTCGATGCAATTTCTGTGTTTCATCGTCAATAAGAAGGTCAGAGGGATACAGTAAACCTCAAGTGAAGCATCGGAATCTATAATTAGTGTCACAGGAATGGTTCAAAACATAGTGTGTAAGAAGAGCCAGTTCCCTTGTACTTAAGTCGGCATTGTGCCTTTTGTATTTAATTCCGATGCAATTTCTGTGTTTCATCGTCAATAAGAAGGTCAGAGGGATACAGTAAACCTGAAGTGAAGCATCGGAAGCTATAACTAGTGTCACAGGAATGGTTCAAAACATAGTCAGTAAGAAGAGTCAGTTTTTTTGTACTTAAGTCGGCATTGTGAATTTTGTGTTTAATTCTGATGCAATTTCTGTGTTTCATCGTCAATAAGAAGGTCCAAGGGATACAGTAAACCTGTAGCGTAGCATCGGAATCTATAACTAGTGTCACAGGAATGGTTCAAAACTTAGTCAGTAGGAAGAGTCGGTCTTCATGTACTTAAGTCGGCATTGTGCCTTTTGTATTTAATTCCTATGCAATTTCTGTGTTTCATCGTTATAAAGAAGGTCCAAGGGATACAGTAAACGTGAAGTGAAGCATCGGAATCTATAACTAGTGTCACAGGAATGGTTCAAAACATAGACAGTAGGAAGAGTCAGTCTTCTTGTACTTAAGGCGGTATTGTGCCTTTTGTACTTAATTCCGAGGCAATTTCTGTGATTCATCGCCTATAAGAAGGTCCAAGGAATACAGTAAACCAGAAGTGAAGCATCAGAATCCATAACTAGTGTCACAGGAATGGTTCAAAACATAGACAGTAAGAAGTGTCAGTCTTCTTGTACTTAAGTCAGCATTGTGCCTTTTCTATTTAATTCCGATGCAATTTCTGTGTTTCATCGTCAATACGAAGGTCCAAGGATACAGTAAACCTGAAGTGAAGCATCGGAATCTATAACTAGAGTCACAGGCATGGTTCAAAGCATTGACAGTAGGAAGAGTCAGTCTTCTTGTACTTAAGTCGGCATTGTGCCCTTTGTAATTAATTCCGATGCAATTTCTGTGTTTCATCGTCGATAAGAAGGTCCAAGGGATACAGTAAACCTGAAGTGAAGCATCGGAATCTATAACTAGTGTCACAGGAATGATTCAAATCATAGACAGTAAGAAGAGTCAGTCTTCTTGTACTTAAGTCGGCATTGTGCCTTTTGTATTTAATTCCGATGCAATTTCTGTGTTTCATCGTCAATAAGATGGTCCAAGGGATACAGTAAACCTGAAGTGAAGCATCGGAATCTATAACTAGTGTCACAGGAATGGTTCAAAACATAGACAGTAAGAAGAGTCAGTCTTCTTGTACCTAAGTCGGCATTGTGCCCTTTGTATTTAATTCCGATGCAATTTCTGTGTTTCATCGTCGATAAGAAGGTCCAAGGGATACAGTAAACCTGAAGTGAAGCATCGGAATCTATAACTAGTGTCACAGGAATGATTCAAAACATTGACAGTAAGAAGAGTCAGTCTTCTAGTCCTTAAGTCGACATTGTGCCTTTTGTATTTAATTCCGGTGCAATTTCTGTGTTTCATCGTCAATAAGAAGGTCCAAGTGATCCAGTAAACGTAGAGTGTAGCATCGGAATCTATAACTAGTGTCACAGGAATGGTTCAAAACATAGACAGTAAGAAGAGTCAGTTTTCTTGTACTTAAGTCGGCATAGTGCCTTTTGTATTTAATTTCGATGCAATTTCTGTGTTTCATCGTCAATAAGATGGTCAGAGAGTTACAGTAAACCTGAAGTGAAGCATCGCAATCTATAGCTAGTGTCACAGGATTGGTTCAAGACATATTCAGTAAGAAGAGTCAGTCTTTTTGTACTTAAGTCGGCATTGTGTCTTTTATGTTTAATTCCGATGCAATTTCTGTGTCTCAGCGTCAATAAGAAGGTCCAAGGGATACAGTACACCTGAAGTGAAGCATCGGAATCTATAACTAGTGTCACAGGAATGGTTCAAAACATAGACAGTAAGATGAGTCAGTCTTCTTGTACTTAAGTCTGCATTGTGCCTTTTGTATTTAATTCGGATGCAATTTCTCTGTTTCATCGTCAATAAGAAGATCAGAGGGATACAGTAAACCTGAAGTGAAGCATCGGAATCCATAACTAGAGTCACAGGATTGGTTCAAAACAGTGACTGTAGGAAGAGTCAGTCTTCTTGTACTTAAGTCGGCATTAAGCTCTTTGTATTTAATTCCGATGCCATTTCTGTGTTTCATCGTCAATAAGAAGGTCCAAGGTATACAGTAAACCTGAAGTGAAGCATCGGAATCTATAACTAGTGTCACAGAAACGGTTCAAAACATAGACAGTAAGATGAGTCAGTCTTCTTGTACTTAAGTCTGCATTGTGCCTTTTGTATATAATTCCGATGCAATTTCTGTGTTTCATCGTCAATAAGAAGATCAGAGTTATACAGTAAACCTGAAGTGAAGCATCGGAATCCATAACTAGAGTCACAGGATTGGTTCAAAACAGTGACTGTAGGAAGAGTCAGTCTTCTTGTACTTAAGTCGGCATTGTGCCTTTTGTATTAAATTCCGATGCAATTTCTGTGTTTCATCGTCAATAAGAAGGTCAGAGGGATACCGTAAACCTGAAGTGAAGCATCGGAATCTATAACTAGTGTCACAGGAATGGTTCAAAACATAGACAGTAGGAAGAGTCAGTCTTCTTGTACTTAAGGCGGTATTGTGCCTTTTGTACTTAATTCCGAGGCAATTTCTATGATTCATCGCCAATAAGAAGGTCCATGGAATACAGTAAACCTGAAGTGAAGCATCAGAATCCATAACTAGTGTCACAGGAATGGTTCAAAACATAGACAGTAAGAAGAGTCAGTCTTCTTGTACTTAAGTCGGCATTGTGCCTTTTGTATTTAATTCCGATGCAATTTCTGTGTTTCATCGTCAATAAGATGGACCAAGGGATACAGTAAACCTGAAGTGAAGCATCGGAATCTATAACTAGTGTCACAGGAATGGTTCAAAACATAGACAGTAGGAAGAGTCAGTCTTCTTGTACTTAAGGCGGTATTGTGCCTTTTGTACTTAATTCCGAGGCAATTTCGATGATTCATCGCCAATAAGAAGGTTCAAGGAATACAGTAAACCTGAAGTGAAGCATCAGAATCCATAACTAGTGTCACAGGAATGGTTCAAAACATAGACAGTAAGAAGAGTCAGTCTTCTTGCACTTAAGTAAGCATTGTGCATTTCTATTTAATTCCGATGCAATTGCTGTGTTTCATCGTCCATACGAAGGTCCAAGGGATACAGTAAACCTGAAGTGAAGCATCGGAATCTATAAGTAGAGTCACAAGCATGGTTCTAAACATTGACAGTAGGGAGAGTCAGTCTTCTTGTTTTTAAGTCGGCATTGTGCCCTTTGTATTTAATTCCGATGCAATTTCTGTGTTTCATCGACGATAAGAAGGTCCCAGGGATACAGTAAACCTGAAGTGAAGCATCGGAATCTATAACTAGTGTCACAGGAATGATTCAAAACACAGACAGTAAGAAGAGTCAGTCTTCTTGTACTTAAGTCGGCATTGTGCCTTTTGTATTTAATTCCGATGCAATTTCTGTGTTTCATCGTCAATAAGATGGTCCAAGGGATACAGTAAACCTGAAGTGAAGCATCGGAATCTATAACTAGTGTCTCAGGAATGGTTCAAAACATAGACAGTAAGAAGAGTCAGTCTTCTTGTACCTAAGTCGGCATTGTGCCTTTTGTATTTAATTCCGATGCAATTTCTGTGTTTCATCGTCAATAACAAGGTCCAAGAGATACAGTAAACCTGAAGTGAAGAATCGGAATCTATAACTAGTGTCACACGAATGGTTCGAAAGATAGACAGCAAGAAGGGTCAGTCTTCTTATACTTAAGTCGGCATTGTGCCTTTTGTATTTAATTCCGATGCAATTTCTGTGTTTCATCGTCAATAAGATGGTCCAAGGGATACAGTAAACCTGAAGTGAAGCATCGGAATCTATAACTAGTGTCACAGGAATGGTTCAAAACATAGCCAGTATGAAGAGTCAGTCTTCTTGTACTTAATTCGGCATCGTGCCTTTTGTATTTAATTTCGATGCAATTTCTGTGTTGCATCGTCAATAAGAAGGTCAGAGGGATACAGTAAACCTCAAGTGAAGCATCGGAATCTATAACTAGTGTCACAGGAATGGTTCAAAGCATTGTCAGTAAGAAGAGTCAGTCTTCTTGTACTTAAGTCGGCATTGTGCCTGTTGTATTTAATTCCGATGCAATTTCTGTGTTTCATCGTCAATAAGAAGCTCCAAGGGCTACAGTAAACCTGGAGTGAAGCATCGGAATCTATAACTAGTGTCACAGGGATGGTTCAAAACATAGACTGTAGGATGAGTCAGTATTCTTGAACCTAAGTCGGCATTGTGCCTTTTGTATTTAATTCCGATGCAATTTTTGTGTTTCATCGTCAATAAGAGGATCAGAGGGATACAGTAAACCAGAAGTGAAGCATCGGAATCTATAACTAGTGTCACAGGAATGGTTCAAATCATTGACAATAGGAAGAGTCAGTCTTCTTGTACTTAAGTCGGCATTGTGCCTTTTGTATTTAATTCCGATGCAATTTCTGTGTTTCATCGTCAATAAGAAGGCCCAAGGGATACAGTAAACCTGAAGTGAAGCATCCGAATCAATAACTAGAGTCACAGGAATGGTTCAAAACTTAGTCAGTAAGAAGAGTCAGTCTTCTAGTCCTTAAGTCGGCATTGTGCCTTTTGTATTTAATTCCGGTGCAATTTCTGTGTTTCATCGTCAATAAGAAGGTCCAAGTGATTCAGTAAACCTAGAGTGTAGCATCGGAATCTATAACTAGTGTCACGGGAATGGTTCAAAACATAGACAGTAAGAAGAGCCAGTTTTCTTGTACTTAAGTCGGCATAGTGCCTTTTGTATTTAATTGCGATGCAATTTCTGTGTTACATCGTCAATAAGATGGTCAGAGGGTTACAGTAAACCTGAAGTGAAGCATCGCAATCTATAACTAGTGTCACAGGCATGGTTCAAAACATAGTCAGTAAGAAGAGTCAGTCTTTTTGTACTTAAGTCGGCATTGTGTCTTTAATGTTTAATTCCGATGCAATTTGTGTGTTTCAGCGTCAATAAGAAGGTCCAAGGGATACAGTAAACCTGAAGTGAAGCATCGGAATCTATAACTAGTGTCGCAGGAATAGTTCGAAACATAGACAGTAAGAAGGGTCAGTCTTCTTGTACTTAAGTCAGCATTGTGCCTTTTGTATTTAATTCCGATGCAATTTCTGTGTTTCGTCGTCAATAAGAAGGTCCAAGGGATACAGTAAAACTGAAGTCAAGCACCGGAATCTATAACTAGTGTCACAGGAATCGTTCAAAACATAGTCAGTAAGAAGAGTCAGTCTTTTTGTACTTAAGTCGGCATTGTGCCTTTTGTATTTAATTCCGATGCAATTTCTGTGTTTCATCGTCAATAAAAAGGTTTAAGGGATACAGTAAACCTGAGGTGAAGCATCGGAATCTATAACTAGTGTCACAGGAATGGTTTAAAGCGTAGTCAGTAAAAAGAGTCAGTCTTCTTGTTCCTAAGTCGGCATTGTGCCTTTTGTATTTAATTCCGATGCAATTTCTGTGTTTCATCGTCAATAAGAAGGTCAGAGGGATACAGTAAACCTCAAGTGAAGCATCGGAATCTATAACTAGTGTCACAGGAATGGTTCAAAGCATAGTCAGTAAGAAGAGTCAGTCTTCTTGTACTTAAGTCGGCATTGTGCCTGTTGTATTTAATTCCGATGCAATTTCTGTGTTTCATCGTCAATAAGAAGCTCCAAGGGTTACAGTAAACCTGGAGTGAAGCATCGGAATCTATAACTAGTGTCACAGGGATGGTTCAAAACATAGACAGTAGGATGAGTCAGTATTCTTGAACCTAAGTCGGCATTGTGCCTTTTGTATTTAATTCCGATGCAATTTTTGTGTTTCATCGTCAATAAGAAAATCAGAGGGATACAGTTAACCAGAAGTGAAGCATCGGAATCTATAACTAGTGTCACAGGAATGGTTCAAATCATTGACAATAGGAAGAGTCAGTCTTCTTGTACTTAAGTCGGCATTGTGCCTTTTGTATTTAATTCCGATGCAATTTCTGTGTTTCATCGTCAATAAGAAGGCCCAAGGGATACAGTAAACCAGAAGTGAAGCATCCGAATCAATAACTAGTGTCACAGGAATGGTTCAAAACATAGTCAGTAAGAAGAGTCAGTCTTCTAGTCCTTAAGTCGGCATTGTGCCTTTTGTATTTAATTCCGGTGCAATTTCTGTGTTTCATCGTCAATAAGAAGGTCCAAGTGATTCAGTAAACCTAGAGTGTAGCATCGGAATCTATAACTAGTGTCACGGGAATGGTTCAAAACATAGACAGTAAGAAGAGCCAGTTTTCTTGTACTTCAGTCGGCATAGTGCCTTTTGTATTTAATTGCGATGCAATTTCTGTGTTACATCGTCAATAAGATTTTCAGAGGGTTACAGTAAACCTGAAGTGAAGCATCGCAATCTATAACTAGTGTCACAGGCATGGTTCAAAACATAGTCAGTAAGAAGAGGCAGTCTTTTTGTACTTAAGTCGGCATTGTGTCTTTAATGTTTAATTCCGATGCAATTTCTGTGTTTCAGCGTCAATAAGAAGGTCCAAGGGATACAGTAAAACTGAAGTCAAGCATCGGAATCTATAACTAGTGTCACAGGAATCGTTCAAAACATAGTCAGTAAGAAGAGTCAGTCTTTTTGTACTTAAGTCGGCATTGTGCCTTTTGTATTTACTTCCGATGCAATTTCTGTGTTTCATCGTCAATAAAAAGGTTTAAGGGATACAGTAAACCTGAGGTGAAGCATCGGAATCTATAACTAGTGTCACAGGAATGGTTTAAAGCGTAGTCAGTAAAAAGAGTCAGTCTTCTTGTTCTTAAGTCGGCATTGTGCCTTTTGTATTTAATTCCGATGCAATTTCTGTGTTTCATCGTCAATAAGAAGGTCAGAGGGATACAGTAAACCTGAAGTGAAGCATCGGAATCCATAACTAGTGTCACAGGAATGGTTCAAAACATAGTCAGTAAGAAGAGTCAGTCTTTTTGTACTTAAGTCGGCATTGTGCCTTTTGTGTTTAATTCTGATGCAATTTCTGTGTTTCATCGTCAATAAGAAGGTCCAAGGGATGCAGTAAACCTGAAGTGAAGCATCGGAATCCATAACTAGTGTCACAGGAATGGTTCAAAGCATAGACAGTAAGATGAGTCAGTCTTCTTGTACTTAAGTCGGCATTGTGTCTTTTGTATTTACTTCCGATGCAATTTCTGTGTTTCATCGTCAATAAGAAGATCAGAGGGATACAGTAAACCTGAAGTGAAGCATCGGAATCTATAACCAGTGTCACAGGAATGATTCAAATCATTGACAATAGGAAGAGTCAGTCTTCTTGTACTTAAGTCGGCATTGTCCTTTTGTATTTAATTCCGATGCAATTTCTGTGTTTCATCATCAATAAGAAGGTCCAAGGGATACAGTAAACATGAAGTGAAGCATCGGAATCTAAGACTAGTGTTACAGGAATTATTCAAAATATAGACAGTAAGAAGAGTCAGTCTTCTCGTACTTAAGGCGGTAGTGTGCGTTTTGTATTTAATTCCGAGGCAATTTCTATGTTTCATCGTCAATAAGAAGGTCCAAGGAATACAGTAAACCTGAAGTGAAGCATCAGGATCCATAACTAGTGTAACAGGAATGGTTCAAAACATAGACAGTAAGAAGAGTCAGTCTTCTTGTACTTAAGGCAGCATTGTGCCTTTTCTATTTAATTCCGATGCAATTTCTGTGTTTCATCGTCAATACGTAGGTCCAAGGGACACAGTAAACCTGAAGTGAAGCATCGGAATCTATAACTACTGTCACAGGAATGGTTCGAAACATAGACAGTAAGACGGGTCAGACATCTTGTACTTAAGTCGGCGTTGTGCCTTTTGTATTTAATTCCGATGCAATTTCTGTGTTTCGTCGTCAATAAGAAGGTCCTAGGGATACAGTAAAACTGAAGTCAAGCATCGGAATCTATAATTAGTGTCACAGGAATGGTTCAAAACATAGCCAGTATGAAGAGTCAGTCTTCTTGTACTTAATTCGGCATCGTGCCTTTTGTATTTAATTTCGATGCAATTTCTGTGTTGCATCGTCAATAAGAAGGTCAGAGGGATACAGTAAACCTCAAGTGAAGCATCGGAATCTATAACTAGTGTCACAGGAATGGTTCAAAGCATAGTCAGTAAGAAGAGTCAGTCTTCTTGTACTTAAGTCGGCATTGTGCCTGTTGTATTTAATTCCGATGCAATTTCTGTGTTTCATCGTCAATAAGAAGCTCCAAGGGTTACAGTAAACCTGGAGTGAAGCATCGGAATCTATAACTAGTGTCACAGGGATGGTTCAAAACATAGACAGTAGGATGAGTCAGTATTCTTGAACCTAAGTCGGCATTGTGCCTTTTGTATTTAATTCCGATGCAATTTTTGTGTTTCATCGTCAATAAGAAGATCAGAGGGATACAGTAAACCAGAAGTGAAGCATCGGAATCTATAACTAGTGTCACAGGAATGGTTCAAGTCATTGACAATAGGAAGAGTCAGTCTTCTTGTACTTAAGTCGGCATTGTGCCTTTTGTATTTAATTCCGATGCAATTTCTGTGTTTCATCGTCAATAAGAAGGCCCAAGGGATACAGTAAACCTGAAGTGAAGCATCCGAATCAATAACTAGTGTCACAGGAATGGTTCAAAACATAGTCAGTAAGAAGAGTCAGTCTTCTAGTCCTTAAGTCGGCATTGTGCCTTTTGTATTTAATTCCGGTGCAATTTCTGTGTTTCATCGTCAATAAGAAGGTCCAAGTGATTCAGTAAACCTAGAGTGTAGCATCGGAATCTATAACTAGTGTCACGGGAATGGTTCAAAACATAGACAGTAAGAAGAGCCAGTTTTCTTGTACTTAAGTCGGCATAGTGCCTTTTGTATTTAATTGCGATGCAATTTCTGTGTTACATCGTCAATAAGATGGTCAGAGGGTTACAGTAAACCTGAAGTGAAGCATCGCAATCTATAACTAGTGTCACAGGCATGATTCAAAACATAGTCAGTAAGAAGAGTCAGTCTTTTTGTACTTAAGTCGGCATTGTGTCTTTAATGTTTAATTCCGATGCAATTTCTGTGTTTCAGCGTCAATAAGAAGGTCCAAGGGATACAGTAAACCTGAAGTGAAGCATCGGAATCTATAACTAGTGTCGCAGGAATAGTTCGAAACATAGACAGTAAGAAGGGTCAGTCTTCTTGTACTTAAGTCAGCATTGTGCCTTTTGTATTTAATTCCGATGCAATTTCTGTGTTTCGTCGTCAATAAGAAGGTCCAAGGGATACAGTAAAACTGAAGTCAAGCATCGGAATCTATAACTAGTGTCACAGGAATCGTTCAAAACATAGTCAGTAAGAACAGTCAGTCTTTTTTTACTTAAGTCGGCATTGTGCCTTTTGTATTTAATTCCGATGCAATTTCTGTGTTTCATCGTCAATAAAAAGGTTTAAGGGATACAGTAAACCTGAGGTGAAGCATCGGAATCTATAACTAGTGTCACAGGAATGGTTTAAAGCGTAGTCAGTAAAAAGAGTCAGTCTTCTTGTTCTTAAGTCGGCATTGTGCCTTTTGTATTTAATTCCGATGCAATTTCTGTGTTTCATCGTCAATAAGAAGGTCAGAGGGATACAGTAAACCTGAAGTGAAGCATCGGAATCCATAACTAGTGTCACAGGAATGGTTCAAAACATAGTCAGTAAGAAGAGTCAGTCTTTTTGTACTTAAGACGGCATTGTGCCTTTTGTGTTTAATTCTGATGCAATTTCTGTGTTTCATCGTCAATAAGAAGGTCCAAGGGATGCAGTAAACCTGAAGTGAAGCATCGGAATCCGTAACTAGTGTCACAGGAATGGTTCAAAGCATAGACAGTGAGATGAGTCAGTCTTCTTGTACTTAAGTCAGCATTGTGTCTTTTGTATTTACTTCCGATGCAATTTCTGTGTTTCATCGTCAATAAGAAGATCAGAGGGATACAGTAAACCTGAAGTGAAGCATCGGAATCTATAACCAGTGTCACAGGAATGATTCAAATCATTGACAATAGGAAGAGTCAGTCTTCTTGTACTTAAGTCGGTATTGTTCTTTTGTATTTAATTCCGATGCAATTTCTGTGTTTCATCGTCAATAAGAAGGTCCAAGGGATACAGTAAACATGAAGTGAAGCATCGGAATCTAAGACTAGTGTTACAGGATTGGTTCAAAATATAGACAGTAAGAAGAGTCAGTCTTCTCGTACTTAAGGCGGTATTGTGCGTTTTGTATTTAATTCCGAGGCAATTTCTATGTTTCATCGTCAATAAGAAGGTCCAAGGAATACAGTAAACCTGAAGTGAAGCATCAGAATCCATAACTAGTGTCACAGGAATGGTTCAAAATATAGACAGTAAGAAGAGTCAGTCTTCTTGTACTTAAGGCAGCATTGTGCCTTTTCTATTTAATTCCGATGCAATTTCTGTGTTTCATCGTCAATACGTAGGTCCAAGGGACACAGTAAACCTGAAGTGAAGCATCGGAATCTATAACTACTGTCACAGGAATGGTTCGAAACATAGACAGTAAGACGGGTCAGTCATCTTGTACTTAAATCGGCGTTGTGCCTTTTGTATTTAATTCCGATGCAATTTCTGTGTTTCATCTTCAATAAGAAGGCCCAAGGGATACAGTAAACCTGAAGTGAAGCATCCGAATCAATAACTAGTGTCACAGGAATGGTTCAAAACATAGTCAGTAAGAAGAGTCAGTCTTCTAGTCCTTAAGTCGGCATTGTGCCTTTTGTATTTAATTCCGATGCAATTTCTGTGTTTCATCGTCAATAAGAAGGTCCAAGGGATACAGTAAGCCTGGAGTGTAGCATGGAAATCTATAACTAGTGTCACAGGAATGGTTCAAAACATAGTCAGTAAGAAGAGTCAGTCTTTTTGTACTTAAGTCGACATTTTGTCTTTTGTGTTTAATTCCGATGCAATTTCTGTGTTTCAGCGTCAATAAGAAGGTCCTAGAGATACAGTAAACCTGAAGTGAAGCATCGGAATCTATAACTAGTGTCACAGGAATGGTTCAAAACATAGACAGTAAGATGAGTCAGTCTTCTTGTACTTAAGTCTGCATTGTGCCTTTTGTATTTAATTCCGATGCAATTTCTGTGTTTCATCGTCAATAAGAAGATCAGAGGGATACAGTAAACCTGAAGTGAAGCATCGGAATCCATAACTAGAGTCACAGGATTTGTTCAAAACAATGACTGTAGGAAGAGTCAGTCTTCTTGTACTTAAGTCGGCATTGTGCTCTTTGTATTTAATTCCGATGCAATTTCTGTGTTTCATCGTCAATAAGAAGGTCCAAGGGATACAGTAAACTTGAAGTGAAGAATCGGAATCTATAACTAGTGTCACAGGAATGGTTCGAAACATAGACAGTAAGAAGGGTCAGTCTTCGTGTACTAAAGTCAGCATTGTGCCTTTTGTATTTAATTCCGATGCAATTTCTGTGTTTCGTCGTCAATAAGAAGGTCCAAAGGATACAGTAAAACTGAAGTCAAGCATCGGAATCTATGACTAGTGTCACAGGAATGGTTCAAAACATAGTCAGTAAGAAGAGTCAGTCTTCTTGTACTTAAGTCGGCATTGTGCCTTTTGTATTTAATTCCGATGCAATTTCTGTGTTGCATCGTCGATAAGAAGGTTTAAGGGATACAGTAAACCTGAGGTGAAGCATCGTAATCTATAAATAGTGTCACAGGAATGGTTTAAAGCATAGTCAGTAAAAAGAGTCAGTCTTCTTGTACTTAAGTCGGCATTGTGCCTTTTGTATTTATCTCCGATGCAATTTCTGTGTTTCATCGTCAATAAGAAGGTCAGAGGGATACAGTAAACCTGAAGTGAAGCATCGGAATCCTTAACTAGTGTCACAGGAATGGTTCAAAACATAGTCAGTAAGAAGAGTCAGTCTTTTTGACTTAAGTCGGCATTGTGCCTTTTGTGTTTAATTCTGATGCAATTTCTGTGTTTCATCGTCAATAAGAAGGTCCAAGTGATACAGTAAGCCTAGAGTGTAGTATCGGTATCTATAACTAGTGTCACAGGAATGGTTCAAAACATAGACAGTAAGAAGAGTCAGTTTTCTTGTACTTAAGTCGGCATAGTGCCTTTTGTATTGAATTGCGATTCAATTTCTGTGTTTCATCGTCATTAAGATGGTCAGAGGGTTACAGTAAACCTGAAGTGAGGCATCGCAATATATAACTAGTGTCACAGGATTGGTTCAAAACATAGTCAATAAGAAGAGTCAGTCTTCTTGTACTTAAGTCGGCATTGTGACTTTTGTATTTAATTCCGATGCAATTTCTGTGTTTCATCGTCAATAAGAAGTTCAGAGGGATACAGTAAACCAGAAGTGAAGCATCCGAATCAATAACTAGTGTCACAGGATTGGTTCAAAACATAGTCAATAAGAAGAGTCAGTCTTCTTGTACTTAAGTCGGCATTGTGACTTTTGTATTTAATTCCGATGCAATTTCTGTGTTTCATCGTCAATACGAAGGTTTAAGGGATACAGTAAACCTGAAGTGAAGCATCGGAATCCATAACTAGTTCACAGGAATGGTTCAAAACATAGTCTGTAAGAAGAGTCAGTCTTTTTGTACTTAAGTCGGCATTGTGCCTTTTGTGTTTAATTCTGATGCAATTTCTGTGTTTCATCGTCAATATGAAGGTAGAAGGGATGCAGTAAACCTGAAGTGAAGCATCGGAATCTATAACTAGTGTCACAGGAATGGTTCAAAACATAGACAGTAAGATGAGTCAGTCTTCTTGTACTTTAGTCGGCATTGTGTCTTTTGTATTTACTTCCGATGCAATTTCTGTGTTTCATCGTCAATAAGAAGATCAGAGGGATACAGTAAACCTGAAGTGAAGCATCTGAATCTATAACCAGTGTCACAGGAATGGTTCAAATCATTGACAATAGGAAGAGTCAGTCTTCTTGTACTTAAGTCGGCAATGTGCCTTTTGTATTTAATTCCGATGCAATTTCTGTGTTTCATCGTCAATAAGAAGGTCCAAGGGATACAGTAAACCTGAAGTGAAGCATCGGAATCTATAACTAGTGTCACAGGAATGGTTCAAAACATAGACAGTAAGAAGAGTTAGTCTTCTTGTACTTAAGGCAGCATTGTGCCTTTTCTATTTAATTCCGATGCAATTTCTGTGTTTCATCGTCAATAAGTAGGTCCAAGGGACACAGTAAACCTGAAGTGAAGCATCGGAATCTATAACTAGTGTCACAGGAATGGTTCAAAGCATAGTCAGTTAGAACAGTCAGTCTTCTTGTACTTAAGGCGGCATTGTGTCTTTTGTGTTTAATTCCGATGCAATTTCTGTGTTTCAGCGTCAATAAGAAGATCAGAGGGATACAGTAAACCTGAAGTGAAGCATCGAAATCCATAAGTAGAGTCACAGGATTGGTTCAAAACAGTGACTGTAGGATGAGTCAGTCTTCTTGTACTTAAGTCGGCATTGTGCTCTTTGTATTTAATTCCGATGCAATTTCTGTGTTATATCGTCAATAAGAAGGTCCAAGGTATACAGTAAACCTGAAGTGAAGCATCGGAATCTATAACTAGTGTCACAGGAATGGTTCAAATCATAGACAGTAAGAAGAGTGAGTCTTCTTGCACTTAAGTCGGCATTGTGCCTTTTGTATTTAATTCCGATGCAATTTCTGTGTTTCATCGTCAATAAGAATGTCCAAGGGATACAGTAAACCTGAAGTGAAGAATCGGAATCTATAACTAGTGTCACAGGAATGGTTCAAAACACAGTCAGTAAGAAGAGTCAGTCTTTTTGTACTTAAGTCGGCATTGTGCCTTTTGTGTTTAATTCTAATGCTATTTCTGTGTTTCATCGTCAATAAGAAGGTCAGAGGGATACAGTAAACCTGAAGTGAAGCATCGGAATCCATAACTAGTGTCACAGGAATGGTTCGAAACACAGTCAGTAAGAAGAATCAGTCTTTTTGTACTTAAGTCGGCATTGTGCCTTTTGTGTTTAATTCTGATGCAATTTCTGTGTTTCATCGTCACTAAGAAGGTCCAAGGGATGCAGTAAACCTGAAGTGAAGCATCGGAATCTATAACTAGTGTCACAGGAATGGTTCAAAACATAGACAGTAAGATGAGTCAGTCTTCTTGTACTTAAGTCGGCATTGTGTCTTTTGTATTTACTTCCGATGCAATTTCTGTGTTTCATCGTCAATAAGAAGATCAGAGGGATACAGTAAACCTGAAGTGAAGCATCGGAATCTATAACTAGTGTCACAGGAATGGTTCTAATCATTGACAATAGGAAGAGTCAGTCTTCTTGTACTTAAGACGGCATTGTGCCTTTTGTATTTAATTCCGATGCAATTTATGTGTTTCATCGTCAATAAGAAGGTCCAAGGGATACAGTAAAGCTGGAGTGTAGCATCGGAATCTATAACTAGTGTAACAGGAATGGTTCAAATCATAGTCAGTAAGAGTAGTCAGTCTTCTTGGCCTTAAGGTGGCATTGTGGCTTTTGTATTTAATTCCGATGCAATTTCTGTGTTTCTTCGTTAATAAGAAGGTCAGAGGGATACAGTAAACCTGAAGTGAAGCATCTGAATCTATAACCAGTGTCACAGGAATGGTTCAAATCATTGACAATAGGAAGAGTCAGTCATCTTGTACTTAAGTCGGCATTGTGCCTATTGTATTTATTTCCGATGCAATTTCTGTGTTTCATCGTCAATAAGAAGGTCCAAGGTATACAGTAAACATGAAGTAAAGCATCGGAATCTATAACCAGTGTCACAGGAATGGTTCAAACTGTAATCAGTAAGAAGAGTCAGTCTTCTTGTACTTAAGTCGGCATTGTGCCTTCTCTATTTAATTCCGATGCAATTTCTGTGTTTCATCGTCAATAAGAAGGTCCAAGGTTTACAGTAAACCTGGAGTGAAAAATCTGAATCTTTAACTAGTGTCACAGGAATGGTTCAAAATACAGACAGTAAGAAGAGTCAGTCTTCTTGTCCTTAAGTCGACTTTGTGCCTTTTGTATTTAATTCCGATGCAATTTCTGTGTTTCATCGTCAATAAGAAGGTCCAAGGGATACAATAAAACTGGAGTGTAGCATCGGAACCTATAACTAGTGTAACAGGAATGGTTCAAAGCATAGACTGTAAGAAGAGTCAGTCTTCGTGTACTTAAGTCGGCATTTTGCGTTTTGTATTTAATTCCGATGCAATTTCTGTGTTTCATCATCAATACGAAGGTCCAAGGGATACAGTAAACCTGAAGTGAAGCATCGGAATCTATAACTAGTGTCACAGGAATGGTTCTAAACATAGTCAGTAAGAAGACTGAGTCTTCTTGTTCTTCAGTCTTCATTGTGCCTTTTCTATTTAATTCCGATGCACTTTCTGTGTTTCATCGTCAATAACAAGGTCCAAGGGATACAGTAAAGCTGGAGTGAAGCATCGGAATCTATAACTAGTGTCACAGGAATGGATCAAAACATAGTCAGTAAGAAGAGTCAGTCTTCTTGTCCTTAAGTCGGCATTGTGCCTCTTGTATTTAATTCCGATGCAATTTCTGTGTTTCATCGTCAATAAGAAGGTCAGAGGCATACAGTAAACCTGAAGAGAAGCATCGGAATCCACAACTAGTGTCACAGGAATGGTTCAAAGCATAGACAGTAGGAAGAGTCAGTCATCTTGTACTTAAGTCGGCATTGTGCCTTTTGTATTTAATTCCGATATAATTTCTGTGTGTCATCGTCAATAAGAAGGTCCAAGGTATACAGTAGACCTGAAGTAAAGCATCGGAACCTATAACTAGTGTCACAGGAATGGTTCAAACTATAATCAGTAAGAAGAGTCAGTCTTCTTGTACTTAAGTCGGCATTGTGCCTTCTCTATTTAATTCCGATGCACTTTCTGTGTTTCATCGTCAATAAGAAGGTTTAAGGGATAAAGTAAACCTGAGGTGAAGCATCGGAATCTATAACTAGTGTCACAGGAATGGTTTAAAGCAGAGTCAGTAAAAAGAGTCAGTCTTTTTGTACTTAAGTCGGCATTGTGCCTTTTGTATTTTATTCTGATGCAATTTCCGTGTTTCATCGTCAATAAGATGGTCCAAGGGATGCAGTAAACCTGAAGTGAAGCATCGGAATCTATAACTAGTGTCACAGGAATGGTTCAAAACATAGACAGTAAGATGAGTCAGTCTTCTTTTACTTTAGTCGGCATTGTGTCTTTTGTATTTACTTCCGATGCAATTTCTGTGTTTCATCGTCAATAAGAAGATCAGAGGGATACAGTAAACCTGAAGTGAAGCATCGGAATCTATAACCAGTGTCACAGGAATGGTTCAAATCATTGACAATAGGAAGAGTCAGTCTTCTTGTACTTAAGTCGGCAATGTGCCTTTTGTATTTAATTCCGATGCAATTTCTGTGTTTCATCGTCAATAACAAGGTCCAAGGGATACAGTAAACCTGAAGTGAAGCATCGGAATCTTTAACTAGTGTTACAGGAATGGTTCAAAACATAGACAGTAAGAAGAGTCAGTCTTCTTGTACTTAAGGCGGTATTGTGATTTTTGTATTTAATTCCGAGGCAATTTCTATGTTTCATCGTCAATAAGAAGGTCCAAGGAATACAGTAAACCTGAAGTGAAGCATCAGAATCCATAACTAGTGTCACAGGAATGGTTCAAAACATAGACAGTAAGAAGAGTCAGTCTTCTTGTACTTAAGGCAGCATTGTGCCTTTTCTATTTAATTCCGATGCAATTTCTGTGTTTCATCGTCAATAAGTAGGTCCAAGGGACACAGTAAACCTGAAGTGAAGCATCGGAATCTATAACTAGTGTCACAGGAATGGTTCGAAACATAGACAGTAAGACGGGTCAGTCATCTAGTACTTAAGTCGGCATTGTGCCTTTTGTATTTAATTCCGATGCAATTTCTGTGTTTCATCGTCAATTATAAGGTCCAAGGGATACAGTCAACCTGAAGTGAAGAATCGGAATCTATAACTAGTGTCACAGGAATGGTTCGAAACATAGACAGCAAGAAGGGTCAGTCTTCTTATACTTAAGTCGGCATTGTGCCTTTTGTATTTAATTCCGATGCATTTTCAGTGTTTCATCGTCAATAAGAAGGTCCAAGGGATACAGTCAACCTGAAGTGAAGAATCGGAATCTATAACTAGTGTCAAAGGAAAGGTTCGAAAATAAGACAGCAAGAAGGGTCAGTCGTCTTATACTTAAGTCGGCATTGTGCCTTTTGTATTTAATTCCGATGCAAATTCTGTGTTTCGTCGTCAATATGAAGGTCCAAGGGATACAGTAAATCTGAAGTCAAGCATCGGAATCTATAATTAGTGTCACAGGAATGGTTCAAAACAAAGCCAGTAAGAAGAGTCAATCTTCTTGTACTTAATTCGGCATTGTGCCTTTTGTATTTAATTCCGATGCAATTTCTGTGTTGCATCGTCAATAAGAAGGTCAGAGGGATACAGTAAACCTCAAGTGAAGCATCGGAATCTATAACTAGTGTCACAGGAATGGTTCAAATCATTGACAATAGGAAGAGTCAGTCTTCTTGTACTTAAGTCGGCATTGTGCCTTTCCTATTTAATTCCGATGCAATTTCTGTGTTCCATCGTCAATAAGAAGGTCAGAGGGACACAGTAAACCTGAAGCGGAGCATCGGAATCTATAACTAGTGTCACAGGAATGGTTCAAAACACAGTCAGTAAGTAGAGTCAGTTTTCTTGTACTTAAGTCGGCAATGTGCGTTTTGTATTTAATTCCGATGCAATTTCTGTGTTTCATCGTCAATAAGAAGGTCGAAGGGATACAGTAAACCTGAAGTGAAGCATCGGAATCTATAACTAGTGTCACAGGAATGGTTCAAAACATAGTCAGTAAGAAGAGTCAGTCTTCTTGTCCTAAAGTCGGCATTGTGCCTTTTCTATTTAATTCCGATGCAATTTCTGTGTTTCATTGTCAATAACAAGATCGAAGGGATACAGTAAAGCTGGAGTGAAGCATCGGAATCTATAACTAGTGTCACAGGAATGGTTCAAAACATAGTCAGTAACAAGAGTCAGTCTTCTTGTCCTTAAGGTAGCATTGTGCCTTTTGTATTTAATTTCGATGCAATTTCTGTGTTTCATCGTCAATAAGAAGGTCAGAGGTATACAGTAAACCTGAAGAGAAGCATCGGCATCCACAACTACAGCCACAGGAATGGGTCAAAGCATAGACAGTAAGAAGAGTCTGTCTTCTTGTCCTTAAGTCGGCTTTGTGCCTTTTGTATTTAATTACGATGAAATTTCTGTGTTTCATCGTCAATAAGAAGGTCCAAGGTATACAGTAAACCTGAAGTAAAGCATCGGAATCTATAACTAGTGTCACAGGAATGGTTCAAACTATAATCAGTAAGAAGAGTCAGTCATCTTGTTCTTAAGTCGGCATTGTGCCTTTCCTATTTAATTCCGATGCAATTTCTGTGTTCCATCGTCAATAAGAAGGTCAGGGGCATACAGTAAACCTGAAGTGAAGCATCGGAATCTATAACTAGTGTCACAGGAATGGTTCAAAACACAGTCAGTAAGTAGAGTCGGTCTTCTTGTACTTAAGTCGGCATTGTGCCTTTTGTATTTAATTCCGATGCAATTTCTGTGTTTCATCGTCAACAAGAAGGTACAAGGGATACAGTAAACCTGAAGTGAAGCATCGGAATATATAACTAGTGTCACTGGAATGGTTCAAAATATAGACAGTAAGAAGAGTCAGTCTTCTTGTACTTAAGTATGCATTGTGGCTTTTGTATTTAATTCCGATGCAATTTCTGTGATTCATTGTCAATAAGAAGGTCCAAGGGAAACAGTAAACCTGAAGCGAAGCATCGGAATCTATCACTAGTGTCACAGGAATGGTTACAAAACATAGACAGTACGAAGAGTCAGTCTTCTTGTACTTAAGTCGGCATTGTGCCTTTTCTATTTAACTGCGATGCAATTTCTGTGCTTCATCGTCAATAACAAGGTCCAAGGGTTACAGTAAACCTGGAGTGAAGCATCGGAATCTATAACTAGTGTCACAGGAATGGTTGAAAACATAGTCAGTAAGAAGAGTCAGTCTCCTTGTCCTTAAGTTGGCATTGTGCCTTTTGTATTTAATTCCGATGCAATATCTGTGCTTCATCGTCAATAAGAAGGTCAGAGGGATACAGTAAACCTGAGGTGAAGCATCGGAATCCACAAGTAGTGTCACAGGAATGGTTCAAAACATAGACAGTAGGAAGAGTCAGTCTTCTTTTACTTAAGTCGGCATTGTGCCTTTTGTATTTAATTCCGATGCAATTTCTGTGATTCATCGTCAATAAGAAGGTCCAAGGTATACAGTAAACCTGAAGTAAAGCATCGGAATCCATAACTAGTGTCACAGAAATGGTTCAAACTATAATCAGTAAGAAGAGTCAGTCTTCTTCTACTTAAGTCGGCATTGTGCCATTTCTATTTAATTCCGATGCAATTTCTGAGTTTCATCGTCAATAAGAAGGTCCAAGGGATACAGTGACCTGGAGTGAAGCATCGGAATCTATAACTAGTGTCACAGGAAAGTTTCAAAGCATAGACAGTAAGAAGAGTCAGTCTTCTTGTCCGTAAGTCGGCATTGTACATTTTGTATTTATTTCCGATGCAATTTCTGTGTTTCATCGTCAATAAGAATTTCCAAGGGATATAGTAAACCTGGAGTGAAGCATCGGAATCTATAACTAGTGTCACAGGAATGGTTCAAAACATAGGCAGTAAGAAGAGTCAGTCTTCTTGTACTTAAGTCGGCATTGTGCCTTTTGTATTCAATTCCGATGCAATTTCTGTGTTTCTTCGCCAATAAGAAGGTCCAAGGGATACAGCAAACCTGAAGTGAAGCATCGGAATCTATAACTAGTGTCACAGGAATGGTTCACATCATTGTCAATAAGAAGAGTCGGTCTTCATGTACTTAAGTCGGCTTTGTGCCTTTTGTATTTAATTCCGATGCAATTTCTGTGGAGCAACGTCAATAAGAAGGTACAAGGGATACAGTAAACCTGAAGTGAAGCGTCGGAATCTATACCTAGTGTCACAGGAATGGTTCAAAACATAGAGAGTAGGAAGAGTCAGTGTTCTTGTACTTAAGTCGGCATTGTGCCTTTTGTATTTAATTCCTATGCAATTACTGTGTTTCATCGTTAATATGAAGGTCCAAGGGATACAGTAAACCTGAAGTAAAGAATCGGAATCCACAACTAGTGTAACAGGATTGGTTCAAAACATAGACAGTAAGAAGAGTCAGTCTTCTTGTACATAAGTTGGCATTGTGCCTTTTCTATTTAATTCCGATGCAATTTCTTTGTTTCATCGTCAATAAGAAGGTCCAAGGGATACAGTAAACCTGAAGTGAAGCAACGGAATCTATAACTAGTGTCACAGGAATGGTTCAAAAAATAGACATTACGAAGAGTCAGTCTTCTTGTACTTAAGTCGGCATTGTGCCTTTTTCTATTTAATTTGATGCAATTTCTGTGTTTCATCGTCAATAACAAGGTCCAAGGGATACAGTAAACCTGGAGTGAAGCATCAGAATCTATCATTAGTGTCACAGGAATGGTTCAAAACATAGTCAGTAAGAAGAGTCAGTCTTCTTGTCCTTAAGTTGGCTTTGAGTCTTTTCTACTTAATTCCAATGCAATTTCTGTGTTTCATCGTCAATAAGAAGGTCCAAGGGATACAGTAAACCTGGAGTGAAGCATCGGAATCTATAACTAGTGTCACAGGAAAGGTTCAAAACATAGTCAGTAAGAAGAGTCAGTCTTCTTGTGCTTAAGTTGGCATGTGCCTTTTGTATTTAATTCCGATGCAATTTCTGTGTTTCATCGTCAATAAGAAGGTATAAGGGATACAGTAAACCTGGAGTGAAGCATCGGAATCTATAACTAGTGTCACAGGAAAGTTTCAAAGCATAGACAGTAAGAAGAGTCAGTCTTCTTGTACTTAAGTCGGCATTGTGCCTTTTCTATTTAATTCCGATGCAATTTCTGTGTTTCATCGTCAATAAGAAGATCAGAGGGATACAGTAAACCTGAAGTGAAGCATCGGAATCAGTAACTAGTGTCAATGGAATGGTTCAAAACATAGACAGTAAGAAGAATCAGTCTTCTTGTCCTTAAGTCGGCATTGTGCATTTTGTATTTAATTCCGATGCAATTTCTGTGTTTCATCGGCAATAAGAAGGTCCAAGGAATACAGTAAACCTGGAGTGAAGCATCGGAATCTATAACTAGGATCACAGGAATGGTTCAAAACATTGCCAGTAAGAATAGTCAGTCTTCCTGTCCTTAAGTTGGCATTGTGCCTTTTGTATTTAAATCCGATGCCATTTCTGTGTGTCATCGCCAATAAGAAGGTCAGAGGGATACAGAAAACCTGAAGTGAAGCATCGGAATCCCCAACTAGTGTCACAGGAATGGATTAAAACATAGACAGTAGGAAGAGTCAGTCTTCTTGTACTTAAGTCTTCATTGTGCCTTTTGTATTTAATTCCGATGCAATTTCTTTGTTTCATCGTCAATAAGAAGGTTTAAGGTATACAGTAAACCTGAAGTAAAGCATCGGAATCTATAACTAGTGTCACAGGAATGGTTCAAACTATAATCAGTAAGAAGACTCAGTGTTCTTGTACTTAAGTCGGCATTGTGCCTTTTCCATTTAATTCCGATGCAATTTCTGTGTTTCATCGTCAATAAGAAGGTCCAAGGGATACAGTAAACCTGGAGTGAAGCATTGGAATCTATAACTAGTGTCACAGGAAAGGTTCAAAACATAGTCAGTAAGAAGAGTCAGTCTTCTTGTCCGTAAGTCGGCATTGTACATTTTGTATTTATTTCCGATGCAATTTCTGTGTTTCTTCGTCAATAAGAATTTCCAAGGGATATAGTAAACCTGGAGTGAAGCATCGGAATCTATAACTAGTGTCACAGGAATGGTTCAAAACATAGGCAGTAAGAAGAGTCAGTCTTCTTGTACTTAAGTCGGCATTGTGCCTTTTGTATTCAATTCCGATGCAATTTCTGTGTTTCTTCGCCAATAAGAAGGTCCAAGGGATACAGCAAACCTGAAGTGAAGCATCGGAATCTATAACTAGTGTCACAGGAATGGTTCAAATCATTGTCAATAAGAAGAGTCGGTCTTCATGTACTTAAGTCGGCTTTGTGCCTTTTGTATTTAATTCCGATGCAATTTCTGTGGAGCAACGTCAATAAGAAGGTACAAGGGATACAGTAAACCTGAAGTGAAGCGTCGGAATCTATACCTAGTGTCACAGGAATGGTTCAAAACATAGACAGTAGGAAGAGTCAGTGTTCTTGTACTTAAGTCGGCATTGTGCCTTATGTATTTAATTCCTATGCAATTACTGTGTTTCATCGTTAATATGAAGGTCCAAGGGATACAGTAAACCTGAAGTAAAGCATCGGAATCCACAACTAGTGTAACAGGATTGGTTCAAAACATAGACAGTAAGAAGAGTCAGTCTTCTTGTACATAAGTTGGCATTGTGCCTTTTCTATTTAATTTCGATGCAATTTCTTTGTTTCATCGTCAATAAGAAGGTCCAAGGGATACAGTAAACCTGAAGTGAAGCAACGGAATCTATAACTAGTGTCACTGGAATGGTTCTAAATATTGACAGTAAGAAGAGTCAGTCTTCCTGTACTTAAGTCGGCATTGTGGCTTTTGTATTTAATTCCGATGCCATTTCTGTGATTCATCGTCAATAAGAAGGTCCAAGGGAAACAGTAAACCTGAAGTGAACCATCGGAATCTATAACTAGTGTCACAGGAATGGTTCAAAAAATAGACATTACGAAGAGTCAGTCTTCTTGTACTTAAGTCGGCATTGTGCCTTTTTCTATTTAATTTGATGCAATTTCTGTGTTTCATCGTCAATAACAAGGTCCAAGGGATACAGTAAACTTGGAGTGAAGCATCGGAATCTATAATTAGTGTCACAGGAATGGTTCAAAACATAGTCAGTAAGAAGAGTCAGTCTTCTTGTCCTTAAGATGGCTTTGTGTCTTTTCTACTTAATTCCAATGCAATTTCTGTGTTTCATCGTCAATAAGAAGGTCCAAGGGATACAGTAAACCTGGAGTGAAGCATCGGAATCTATAACTAGTGTCACAGGAAAGGTTCAAAACATAGTCAGTAAGAAGAGTCAGTCTTCTTGTGCTTAAGTTGGCATGTGCCTTTTGTATTTAATTCCGATGCAATTTCTGTGTTTCATCGTCAATAAGAAGGTATAAGGGATACAGTAAACCTGAAGTAAAGCATCGGAATCTATAACTTGTGTCACAGGAATGGTTCAAAACATAGTCAGTAAGAAGAGTCAGTCTTCTTGTCCTTAAGTTGGCATTGTGCCTTTTGTATTTAATTCCGATGCAATTTCTGTGTTTCATCGTCAATAAGAAGGTCCAAGGTATACAGTAAACCTGAAGTAAAGCATCGGAATCTATAACTAGTGTCACAGGAATGGTTCAAACTATAATCAGTAAGAAGAGTCAGTTTTCTTGTACTTAAGTCGGCATTGTGCTTTTTCTATTTAATTCCGATGCAGTTTCTGTGTTTCATCGTCAATAAGAAGGTCCAAGGGATACAGTAAACCTGGAGTGAAGCATCGGAATCTATAACTAGTGTCACAGGAAAGGTTCAAAACATAGACAGTTAGAAGTGTCAGTGTTCTTGTACTTAAGACGGCATTGTGAATTTTCTATTTAATTCCGATGCAATTTCTGTGTTTCATCGTCAATAAGAAGGTCCAAGGGACACAGTAAACCTGAATTGAAGCATCGGAATCTATAACTAGTGTCACAGGAATGGTTCAAAACATTGTCAGTAAGAAGAGTCAGTCTTCTTGTACTTAAGTCGGCATTGTGCCTTTTGTATTTAATTCCGATGCAATTTCTGTGTTTCATCGTCGATAAGAAGGTCCATGGGATACAGTAAACCTGAAGTGAAGCATCGGAATCTATAACTAGTATCACAGGAATGGTTCAAACCATTGTCAATAAGAAGAGTCGGTCCTCATATACTTAAGTCGGCATTGTGCCTTTTGTATTTAATTCCGATGCAATTTCTGTGTTTCATCGTCAATAAGAAGGTCCAAGGGATACAGTTAACCTGAAGTGAAGCATCGGAATCTACAACTAGTGTCACAGGATTGGTTCAAAACATAGACAGTAAGAAGAGTCAGTCTTCTTGTACTTAAGTCGGCATTGTGCCTTTTGTATTTAATTCCGATGCAATTTCTGTATTACATCGTCAATAAGAGGGTCAGAGGGATACAGTAAAACCTCAAGTGAAGCATCGGAATCTATAACTAGTGTTACAGGAACGGTTCCAAACATAGTCAGTAAGAAGAGTCAGTCTTCTTGTACTTAAGTCGGCATTGTGCTTTTCGTATTTAATTCCGATGCAATTTCTGTTTTTCACCGTCAATAGGAAGGTAAGAGGGATACAGTAAACATGAAGTGAAGCATCGGAATCTATAACTAGTGTCACAGGAATGGTTCAAACATATACAGTAAGAAGAGTCAGTCTTCTTGTACTTAAGTCGGAATTGTGTCTTTTGTATTTAATTCCGATGCAATTTCTGTGTTTCATCGTCAATAAGAGGGTCAGAGGGATACAGTAAACATGAAGTGAAGCATCGGAATCTATAACTAGTGTCACAGGAATGGTTCAAAACATAGTAAGTAAGAAGAGTCTGTCTTCTGGTCGTAAAGTCGGCTTTGTGCCTTTTGTATTTAATTCCGATGCAATTTCCGTGTTTCATCGTCAATAAGTAGGTCTAAGGGATACAGTAAACCTGGAGTGAAGCATCGGAATCTATAACTTGAGTCACAGTAATGGTTCAAAACATAGACAGTAAGAAGGGTCGGTCTTCTTGTACTTAAGTCGGCATTGTGCCTTTTGTATTTAATTCCGATGCAATTTCTGTGTTTCATCGTCAATAAGAAGGTCCAAGGGATACAGTAAACCAGAAGTGAAGCATCGGAATCTATAACTAGTATCACTGGAATGGTTCAAAGTATAGACAGTAAGAAAAGTCGGTCTTCTTGTACTTAAGTCGGCATTGTGGCTTTTGTATTTAATTACGATGCAATTTCTGTGTTTCATCGTCAATAAGAAGGTACATGGGATACAGTTAACCTGAAGTGAAGCGTCGGAATCTATAACTTGTGCCACAGGAATGGTTCAAAACATAGACAGTAGGAAGAGTCAGTGTTCTTGTACTTCTGTCGGCATTGTGCATTTTGTATTTAATTCCGATGCAATTTCTGTGTTTCATCGTCAATAAGTAGGTCCAAAGGATACAGTAAACCTGAAGTAAAGCATCGGAATCTACAACTAGTGTCACAGGATTGGTTCAAAACATAGACAGTAAGAAGAGTCAATCTTCTTGTATTTAAGTCGGCATTGTGCCTTTTCTATTTAAATCCGATGCAATTTCTGTGTTTCATCGTCAATAAGAAGGTCAGAGGGATACAGTAAACCTGGAGTGAAGCATCGGAATCTATAACTAGTGTCACAGGAAAGGTTCAAATCATAGTCAGTAAGAAGAGACCGTCTTCTTGTGCTTAAGTCGGCATTGTGAATTTTGTATTTAATTCCGATGCAATTTCTGTGTTTCATCGTCAATAAGAGGGTCAGAGGGATACAGTAAACATGACGTGAAGCATCGGAATCTATAACTAGTGTCACAGGAATGGTTCAAAACATAGTCAGTAAGAAGATTCAGTCTTCTTGTCCTTAAGTCGCCATTGTGCCTATTGTATTTAATTCCGATGCAATTTCTGTGTTTCATCGTCAAAATGTAGGTCCAAGGGATACAGTAAACCTGGAGTGAAGCACGGGAATCTATAACTAGAGTCACAGTAATGGATCAAAACATAGACAGTAAGAGGAGTAGGCCTTCTTGTACTTAAGTTGGCGTTGTGCCTTTTGTATTTAATTCCGATGCAAATTCTGTGTTTCATCGTCAATAAGAAGGTCCAAGGGATACAGGAAACATGAGGTGAAGCATTGGACTCATTAACTAGTGACACAGAAATGGTTCAAAACATAGTCAGTAAGAAGAGTGAGTCTTCTTGTCCTTATGTCGGCATTGTGCCTTTTGTATTTAATTCCTATGCAATTTCTGTGTTTCACCGGCAATAACGTCAGAGGGATACAGTAAACCCGAAGTGAAGCATCGGAATCTATAACTAGTGTCACAAGAATGGTTCAAAACATAGACAGTAGGAAGAGTCAGTCTTCTTGTACTTAAGTCGGCATTGTGCCTTTTGTATTTAATTCCGATGCAATTTCTGTGTTTCATCGTCAATAAGAAGGTCAGAGGGATACAGTAAACCTGAAGTGAAGGATCGTAATCCAATACTAGTGTCACAGGAACGGTTCAAAACATAGACAGTAGGAAGAGTCGGTCTTCTTGTACGTAAGTCGGCATTGTGCCTTTTGTATTTAATTCCGATGCAATTTCTGTGTTTCATCGTCAATAAGAAGGTCCAAGGTATACAGCAAACCTGAAGTGAAGCATCGGAATCTATAACTTGTGTCACTGAAATAGTTCAAAATATAGACAGTAAGAAGAGCCAGTCTTCTTGTACTTAAGTCGGAATTGTGCCTTTTGTATTTAATTCCGATGCAATTTCTGTGTTTCATCGTCACTAAGAAGGTCCAAGGGATACAGTAAACCTGAAGTGAAGCATTGGACTCTGTAACTAGTGACACAGAAATGGTTCAAAACATAGTCAGTAAGAAGAGTGACTCTTCTTGTCCTTATGTCGGCATTGTGCCTTTTGTATTTAATTCCTATGCAATTTCTGTGTTTCACCGGCAATAACGTCAGAGGGATACAGTAAACCTGAAGTGAAGCATCGGAATCTATAACTAGTGTCACAAGAATGGTTCAAAACATAGACAGTAGGAAGATTCAGTCTTCTTGTACTTAAGTCGGCATTGTGCCTTTTGTATTTAATTCCGATGCAATTTCTGTGTTTCATCGTCAATAAGAAGGTCAGAGGGATACAGTAAACCTGAAGTGAAGGATCGTAATCCAATACTAGTGTCACAGGAGCGGTTCAAAACATAGACAGTAGGAAGAGTCGGTCTTCTTGTACGTAAGTCGGCATTGTGCCTTTTGTATTTAATTCCGATGCAATTTCTGTGTTTCATCGTCAATAAGAAGGTCCAAGGTATACAGCAAACCTGAAGTGAAGCATCGGAATCTATAACTAGTGTCACAGGAATGGTTCAAAACATAGTCAGTAAGAAGAGTCAGTCTTCTTGTACTTAAGTCGGCATTGTGCCTTTTCTATTTAATTCCGAAGCAATTTCTGTGTTTCATCGTCAATAAGTAGGTCCAAGGGATCCAGTAAACCTGGAGTGAAGCATCGGAATCTATCATTAGAGTCACAGGAATGGTTCAAAACATACACAATAAGAAGAGTCAGTCCTCTTGTACTTAAGTCGACATTGTGCCTTTTCTACTTAATTCCGATGCAATTTCTGTGTTTCATCGTCAATAAGAAGGTCAGAGGGATACAGTAAACCTGCGGTGAAGCATCGGAATCTATAACTTGTGTCACAGGAATGGTTCAAAACATAGTCAGTAAGAAGAGTCAGTCTTCTTGTCCTTAAGTCGGCATTGTGCCTTTTGTATTTAATTCCGATGCAATTTCTGTGTTTCATCGTCAATAAGAGGATCAGAGGGATACAGTAAACATGAAGTCAAGCATCTGAGTCTATAACTAGTGTCACCGGAATGGTTCAAAACATAGACAGTAAGAAGGGTCTGTCTTCTGGTACTTAAGTCGGCATTGTGTCTTTTGAATTTAATTCCGATGCAATTTCTGTGTTTCATCGTCTATAAGAAGGTCCAAGGGATACAGTAAACAAGAAGTGAAGCATCGGAATCTATAACTAGTATCACTGGAATGGTTCAAAGTATAGACAGTAAGAAGAGTCAGTCTTCTTGTACTTAAATCGGCATTGTGCCTTTTGTATTTAATTCCGATGCAATTTCTGTGTTTCATCGTCAATAAGAAGGTACATGGGATACAGTTAACCTGAAGTGAAGCGTAGGAATCTATAACTAGTGCCACAGGAATGGTTCAAAACATAGACAGTAGGAAGAGTCAGTGTTCTTGTACTTAAGTCGGCATTGTGCACTTGTATTTAATTCCGATGCAATTTCTGTGTTTCATCGTCAATACGTAGGTCCAAGGGATACAGTAAACCTGAAGTGAAGCATCGGAATCTACAACTAGTGTCACAGGATTGGTTCAAAACATAGACAGTAAGAAGAGTCAATTTTCTTGTACTTAAGTCGGCATTGTGCCTTTTCTATTTAATTCCGATGCAATTTCTGTGTTTCATCGTCAATAACAAGGTCAGAGGGATACAGTAAACCTGAAGTGAAGCATCGGAATCTATAACTAGTGTCACAGGAAAGGTTCAAAACATAGTCAGTAAGAAGAGACCGTCTTCTTGTACTTAAGTCGGCATTGTGCCGTTCGTATTTAATTCCGATGCAATTTCTGTGTTTCACCGTCAATTAGAAGGTCAGAGGGATACAGTAAACCTGAAGTGAAGCATCGAAATCCATAACTAGTGTCACAGGAATGGTTCAAACATATACAGTAAGAAGAGTCAGTCTTCTTGTACTTAAGTCGGCATTGTGAATTTTGTATTTAATTCCGATGCAATTTCTGTGTTTCATCGTCAATAAGAGGGTCAGAGGGATACAGTAAACATGAAGTGAAGCATCGGAATCTATAACTAGTGTCACAGGAATGGTTCAAAACATAGTCGGTAAGAAGATTCAGTCTTCTTGTCCTTAAGTCGCCATTGTGCCTTTTGTATTTAATTCCGATGCAATTTCTGTGTTTCATCATCAAAATGTAGGTCCAAGGGATACAGCAAACCTGGAGTATAGCACGGGAATCTATAACTAGAGTCACAGTAATGGATCAAAACATAGACAGTAAGAGGAGTAGGTCTTCTTGTACTTAAGTTGGCATTGTGCCTTTTGTATTTAATTCCGATGCAAATTCTGTGTTTCATCGTCAATAAGAAGGTCCAAGGGATACAGGAAACATGAAGTGAAGCATCGGAATCTATAACTAGTGTCACTGGAATAGTTCAAAATATAGACAGTAAGAAGAGCCAGTCTTCTTGTTCTTAAGTCGGCATTGTGCCTTTTGTATTTAATTCCGATGCAATTTCTGTGTTTCATCGTCAATAAGAAGGTCCAAGGGATACAGTAAACCTGAAGTGAAGCATCGGACTCTATAACTAGTGTGACAGAAATACTTCAAATCATAGTCAGTAAGAAGAGACAGTCCTCTTGTCCTTAAGTTGGCATTGTGCCTTTTGTATTTAATTCCGATGCAATTTCTGTGTTTCAAAGGCAATAACGTCAGAGGGATACAGTAAACCTGAAGTGAAGCATCGGAATCTATAACTAGTGTCACAAGAATGGTTCAAAACATAGACAGTAGGAAGAGTCAGTCTTCTTGTACTTAAGTCAGCATTGTGCCTTTTGTATTTAATTCCGATGCAATTTCTGTGTTTCATCGTCAATAAGAAGGTCAGAGGGATACAGTAAACCTGAAGTGAAGGATCGGAATCCAAAACTAGTGTCACAGGAACGGTTCAAAACATAGACAGTAGGAAGAGTCAGTCTTCTTGTACGTAAGTCGGCATTGTGCCTTTTGTATTTAATTGCGATGCAATTACTGTTTCATCGTCAATAAGAAGATCCAAGGTATACAGCAAACCTGAAGTGAAGCAACGGAATCTATAACTAGTGTCACAGGAATAGTTCAAAACATAGTCAGTAAGAAGAGTCAGTCTTCTTGTACTTAAGTCGGCATTGTGCCTTTTCTATTTAATTCCGAAGCAATTTCTGTGTTTCATCGTCAATAACAAGGTCCAAGGGATACATTAAACCTGGAGTGAAGCATCGGAATCTATCACTAGAGTCACAGGAATGGTTCAAAGCATAGACAGTAAAAAGAGTCAGTCCTCTTGTACTTAAGTCGACATTGTGCCTTTTCTACTTACTTCCGATGCAATTTCTGTGTTTCATCGTCAATAAGAAGGTCAGAGGGATACAGTAAACCTGAGGTGAAGCATCGGAATCTATAACTTGTGTCACATGAATGGTTCAAAACATAGTCAGTAAGAAGAGTCAGTCTTCTTGTCCTTAAGTCGGCATTGTGCCTTTTGTATTAAATTCCGATGCAATTTCTGTGTTTCTTCGTCAATAAGTAGGTCCAACGGAAACAGTAAACCTGGAGTGAAGCACCGGAATCTATAACTAGAGTCACAGTAATGGTTCAAAACATAGACAGTAAGAAGAGTCGGTCTTCTTGTACTTAAGTCGGCATTGTGCCTTTTGAATTTAATTCCGATGCAATATCAGTGTTTCATCGTCAATAAGTAGGTCCAAGGGATACAGTAAACCTGAAGTGAAGCTTCGAAATTTATAACTAGTGTCACTGGAATGGCTCAAAATATAGACAGTAAGAAGAGTCAGTCTTCTTGTACTTAAGTCGGCATTTTGCCTTTTGTATTTAATTCCGATGCAATTTCTGTGATTCATCGTCAATAAGAAGGTCCAAGGGAAACAGTAAACCTGAAGTGACGTTCGGAATCTATAACTAGTGTCACAGGAATGGTTCCAAACATATACAGTAAGAAGAGTCAGTCTTCTTGTACTTAGGTCGGCATAGTGACCTTCGTATTTATTTCCGATGCAATTTCTGTGTTTCATCGTCAATAAGAAGGTCCAAGGGATACAGTAATCCTGGAGTGTAGCATAGGAATCTATAACTAGTGTCACAGGAATGATTCAAAACATAGACTTTAGGAAGAGTCAGTCTTCGTATACTTAAGTCGGCATTTTGCTTTTTGTATTTAATTCCGATGCAATTTCTGTGTTTCATCGTCAATAGGAAGGTACAAGGGATACAGTAAACCTGAAGTGAAGTGTCGGAATCTATAACTAGTGTCACAGGAATGGTTCAAATCATAGCCAGTAGGAAGATTCAGTCTTCTTGTTCTTAAGTCGGCATTGTGGCTTTTGTATTTAATTCCGATGCAATTTCTGTGTTTCATCGTCAATAAGAGGGTCAGAGGGATACAATAAACATGACGTGAAGCATCGGAATCTATAACTAGTGTCACAGGAATGGTTCAAAACATAGTCAGTAAGAAGATTCAGTCTTCTTGTCCTTAAGTCGCCATTGTGCCTTTTGTATTTAATTCCGATGCATTTTCTGTGTTTCATCGTCAAAATGTAGGTCCAAGGTATACAGTAAACCTGGAGTGAAGCACGGGACTCTATAACTGGAGTCACAGTAATGGATCAAATCATAGACAGTAAGAGGAGTAGGTCTTCTTGTACTTAAGTTGGCATTGTGCCTTTTGTATTTAATTCCGATGCAAATTCTGTGTTTCATCGTCAATAAGAAGGTCCAAGGGATACAGGAAACATGAAGTGAAGCATCGGAATCTATAACTAGTGTCACTGATATAGTTCAAAATATAGACAGTAAGAAGAGCCAGTCTTCTTGTACTTAAGTCGGCATTGTGCCTTTTGTATTTAATTCCGATGCAATTTCTGTGTTTCATCGTCAATAAGATGGTCCAAGGTATACAGCAAACCTGAAGTGAAGCATCGGAATCTATAACTAGTGTCACAGGAATGGTTCAAAACATAGTCAGTAAGAAGAGTCAGTCTTCTTGTACTTAACTCGGCATTGTGCCTTTTCAATTTAATTCCGAAGCAATTTCTGTGTTTCATCGTCAATAAGAAGGTCCTAGGGATACAGTAAACCTGGAGTGAAGCATCGGAATCTATCACTAGAGTCACAGGAATGGTTCAAATCATAGACATTAAGAAGAGTCAGTCCTCTTGTACTTAAGTCGACATTGTTCCTTTTCTACTTAATTCCGATGCAATTTCTGTGTTTCATCGTCAATAAGAAGGTCAGAGGGATACAGTAAACCTGAGGTGAAGCATCGGAATCTATAACTTGTGTCACAGGAATGGTTCAAAACATAGTCAGTAAGAAGAGTCAGTCTTCTTGTCCTTAAGTCGGCATTGTGCCTTTTGTATTTAATTCCCATGCAATTTCTGTGTTTCATCGTCAATAAGAGGATCAGAGGGATACAGTAAACATGAAGTCAAGCATCTGAGTCTATTACTAGTGTCACCGGAATGGTTCAAAACATAGACAGTAAGAAGGATCTGTCTTCTGGTACTTAAGTCGGCATTGTGTCATTTGAATTTAATTCCGATGCAATTTCTGTGTTTCATCGTCAATAATAAGGTCCAAGGGATACAGTAAACCAGAAGTGAAGCATCGGAATCTATAACTAGTATCACTGGAATGGTTCAAAGTATAGACAGTAAGAAGAGTCAGTCTTCTTGTACTTAAATCGGCATTGTGCCTTTTGTATTTAATTCCGATGCAATTTCTGTGTTTCGTCGTCAATAAGAAGGTACATGGGATACAGTTAACCTGAAGTGAAGCGTAGGAATCTATAACTAGTGCCACAGGAATGGTTCAAAACATAGACAGTAGGAAGAGTCAGTGTTCTTGTACTTAAGTCGGCATTGTGCATTTGTATTTAATTCCGATGCAATTTCTGTGTTTCATCGTCAATAAGTAGGTCCAAGGGATACAGTAAACCTGAAGTGAAGCATCGGAATCTACAACTAGTGTCACAGGATTGGTTCAAAACATAGACAGTAAGAAGAGTCAATTTTCTTGTACTTAAGTCGGCATTGTGCCTTTTCTATTTAATTCCGATGCAATTTCTGTGTTTCATCGTCAATAACAAGGTCAGAGGGATACAGTAAACCTGAAGTGAAGCATCGGAATCTATAACTAGTGTCACAGGAAAGGTTCAAAACATAGTCAGTAAGAAGAGACCGTCTTCTTGTACTTAAGTCGGCATTGTGCCGTTCGTATTTAATTCCGATGCAATTTCTGTGTTTCACCGTCAATTAGAAGGTCAGAGGGATACAGTAAACCTGAAGTGAAGCATCGAAATCCATAACTAGTGTCACAGGAATGGTTCAAACATATACAGTAAGAAGAGTCAGTCTTCTTGTACTTAAGTCGGCATTGTGAATTTTGTATTTAATTCCGATGCAATTTCTGTGTTTCATCGTCAATAAGAGGGTCAGAGGGATACAGTAAACATGAAGTGAAGCATCGGAATCTATAACTAGTGTCACAGGAATGGTTCAAAACATAGTCGGTAAGAAGATTCAGTCTTCTTGTCCTTAAGTTGCCATTGTGCCTTTTGTATTTAATTCCGATGCAATTTCTGTGTTACATCATCAAAATGTAGGTCCAAGGGATACAGTAAACCTGGAGTATAGCACGGGAATCTATAACTAGAGTCACAGTAATGGATCAAAACATAGACAGTAAGAGGAGTAGGTCTTCTTGTACTTAAGTTGGCATTGTGCCCTTTGTATTTAATTATGATGCAAATTCTGTGTTTCATCGTCAATCAGAAGGTCCAAGGGATACAGGAAACATGAAGTGAAGCATCGGAATCTATAACTAGAGTCACTGGAATAGTTCAAAATATAGACAGTAAGAAGAGCCAGTCTTCTTGTTCTTAAGTCGGCATTGTGCCTTTTGTAATTCATTCCGATGCAATTTCTGTGTTTCATCGTCAATAAGAAGGTCCAAGGGATACAGTAAACCTGAAGTGAAGCATCGGACTCTATAACTAGTGTCACAGAAATACTTCAAAACATAGTCAGTAAGAAGAGTCAGTCTTCTTGTCCTTAAGTTGGCATTGTGCCTTTTGTATTTAATTCCGATGCAATTTCTGTGTTTCAAAGGCAATAACGTCAGAGGGATACAGTAAACCTGAAGTGAAGCATCGGAATCTATAACTAGTGTCACAAGAATGGTTCAAAACATAGACAGTAGGAAGACTCAGTCTTCTTGTACTTAAGTCGGCATTGTGCCTTCTGTATTTAATTCCGATGCAATTTCTGTGTTTCATCGCCAATAAGAAGGTCAGAGGGATACAGTAAACCTGAAGTGAAGGATCGGAATCCAAAACTAGTGTCACAGGAACGGTTCAAAACATAGACAGTAGGAACAGTCAGTCTTCTTGTACGTAAGTCGGCATTGTGCCTTTTGTATTCAATTGCGATGCAATTACTGTGTTTCATCGTCAATAAGAAGATCCAAGGTATACAGCAAACCTGAAGTGAAGCAACGGAATCTATAACTAGTGTCACAGGAATGGTTCCACACATTGACAGTACGAAGAGTCAGTCTTCTTGTACTTAAGTCGGCATTGTGGCTTTTGTATTTAATTCCGATGCAATTTCTGTGTTTCATTGTCATTAAGAACGTCAGAGGTACACAGTAAACCTGAAGTGAAGCATCGGAATCTATAACTAGTGTCACAGGAATGGTTCAAAACATAGTCAGTAAGAAGAGTCAGTCTTCTTGCACTTAAGTCGGCATTGTTTCTTTTGTATTAAATTCCGATGCATTTTCTGTGTTTCTTCGTCAATAAGTAGGTCCAACGGATACAGTAAACCTGGAGTGAAGCACCGGAATCTATAACTAGAGTCACAGTAATGGTTCAAAACATAGACTGTAAGAAGAGTCGGTCTTCTTGTACTTAAGTCGGCATTGTGCCTTTTGTATTTAATTCCGATGCAATATCAGTGTTTCATCGTCAATAAGTAGGTCCAAGGGATACAGTAAACCTGAAGTGAAGCATCGGAATTTATAACTAGTGTCACTGGAATGGCTCAAAATATAGACAGTAAGAAGAGTCAGTCTTCTTGTACTTAAGTCGGCATTGTGCCTTTTCTATTTAATTCCGATGCAATTTCTGTGATTCATCGTCAATAAGAAGGTCCAAGGGAAACAGTAAACCTGAAGTGACGTTCGGAATCTATAACTAGTGTCACAGGAATGGTTCCAAACATAGACAGTACGAAGAGTCAGTCTTCTTGTACTTAAGTCGTCATTGTGGCTTTTGTATTTAATTCCGATTCAATTACTGTGTTTCATCGTCAATAAGAAGGTCAGTGGTATACAGTAAACCTGAAGTGAAGCATCGGAATCTATAACTAGTGTCACAGGAATCTTTCATAACATAGTCAGTAAGAAGAGTCAGTCTTCTTGTCCTTAAGTCGGCATTGTGCCCTTTGTATTTAATTCCGATGCAATTTCTGTGTTTCATCGGCAATAAGGTCAGAGGGATACAGTAAACCTGAAGTGAAGCATCGGAATCCATAACTAGTGTCACAGGAATGGTTCAAAACATAGACAGTACGAAGATTCAGTCTTCTTGTACTTAAGTCGGCATTGTGCCTTCTGTATTTAATTCCGATGCAATTTCTGTGTTTCATCGTCAATATGAAGGTCAGAGGGATACAGTAAACCTGAAGTGAAGCATCAAAACCTATAACTAGTACCACAGGAATGGTTCATAACATATTCAGTAAGATGAATCAGTCTTTTTGTACTTAAGTCGGCATTGTGCCTTTTCTATTTAATTCCGATGCAATTTCTGTGATTCATCGTCAATAAGAAGGTCCAAGGGAAACAGTAAACCTGAAGTGAAGCGTCGGAATCTATAACTAGTGTCACAGGAATAGTTCAAAACATAGACAGTAAGAAGAGTCAGTCTTCTTGTACTTAAGTCGGCATTTTGCCTTTTGTATTTAATTCTGATGCAATTTCAGTGTTTCATCGTCAAGTAGAAGATCCAAGGGATACAGTAAACATTAAGTCAAGCATCGGAGTCTATAACTAGTGTCACAGGAATGGTTCAAACATAGTCAGTAAGAAGAGTCAGTCTTCTTGTCCTTAAGTCGGCATTGTGCCGTTTGTATTTAATTCCGATGCAATTTCTGTGTATCTTCGTCAATAAGTAGGTCCAAGGGATACAGTAAACCTGGAGTGAAGCACAGGAATCTATAACTAGAGTCACAGTAATGGTTCAAAACATAAAGAGTAAGAAGAGTCGGTCTTCTTGTACTTCAGTCGGCATTGTGCCTTTTGTATTTAATTCCGATGCAAGTTCTGTGTTTCATCGTCAATAAGAAGGTCCAAGGGATACAGTAAACCTGGAGTGTAGCATTGGAATCTATAACTAATGTCACAGGAATGGTTCAAAACATAGACAGTAAGAAGAGTCAGTCTTCCTATTTTAAAGTCGGCATTTTGCCTTTTGTATTTAATTCCGATTCAATTTCTGTGTTTCATCGTCAATAAGAAGGTACAACTGATACAGTAAACCTGAAGTGAAGCGTCGGAATCTATAACTAGTGTCACAGGAAACGTTCAAAACATAGCCAGTAGGAAGAGTCAGTGTTCTTGTACTTAAGTCGGCATTGTGCCTTTTCCATTTAATTCCGATGCAATTTCTGTGTTTCATCGTCACTAAGAAGGTCAGAGGGATACAGTATACCTGAAGTGAAGCATCGGAATCTATAACTAGTGTCACAGGAATGGTTCAAAGCATAGTCAGTAAGAAGAGTCAGTCTTCTTGAACTTAAATCGGCATTGTGCCTTTCGTATTTAATTCCGATGCAATTTTTGTGTTTCACCGTCAATAAGAGCGTCAGAGGGTTGCAGTAAACCTGAAGTGAAGCATCTGAATCAATAACCAGTGTAGCAGGAATGGTTCAAACATATACAGTAAGAAGAGTCAGTCTTCTCGTACAAAAGTCTGCATTGTGCCGTTTGTATTTAATTCCGATGCAATTTCTGTGTTTCATCGTCAATAAGGATGTCCAACGTATACAGCAAACCTGAAGTGAAGCATCGGAATCTATAACTAGTGACACAGGAATGGTTCAAAACATAGTCAGTAAGAAGAGTCAGTCTTCCTGTACTAAAGTCGGCATTGTGCCTTTTGTATTTAATTCCGATTCAATTTCTGTGTTTCATCGACAATAAGAAGGTCCAAGAGATGCAGTAAACCTGGAGTGAAGCATCGGAATCTATCACTAGAGTCACAGGAATGGTTCAAATCATTGACAGTATGAAGAGTCAGTCCTCTTGTCCTTAAGTCGACATTCTGCCTTTTCTATTTATTCCCGATTAATTTTCTGTGTTTCATCGTCAATAAGAAGGTCAGAGGGATACAATAAACGTGAAGTGAAGCATCGGAATCTATAACTAGTGTCACAGGAATGGTTCAAAACATAGACAGTAAGAAGAGTCAGTCTTCGTGTACTTACGTCGGCATTTTGCCTTTTGTATTAAATTCCGATGCAATTTCTGTGTTTCATCGTCAATAAGAAGGTCAGTGGGATACAGTAAACCTGAAGTGAAGCGTCGGAATCCACAACTAGTGTCACAGGAATGGTTCAAAACATAGGCAGTAGGAAGAGTCAGTCTTCTTGTACTTAAGTCGGCATTGTGCCTTTTGTATTTAATTCCGATGCAATTTCTGTGTTTCATCGTCAATATGAAGGTCAGAGGGATACAGTAAGCTTGAAGTGAAGCATCGGAATCCACAACTAGTGTCACAGGAATGATTCAAAACATAGACAGTAGGAAGAGTCAGTCTTCTTGTACGTAAGTCTGCATTGTGCCGTTTGTATTTAATTCCGATGCAATGTCTGTGTTTCATCGTCAATAAGAAGGTCCAACGTATACAGCAAACCTGAAGTGAAGCATCGGAATCTATAACTAGTCACACAGGAATGGTTCAAAACATAGTCAGTAAGAAGAGTCAGTCCTCTTGTCCTTAAGTCGACATTCTGCCTTTTCTATTAATTTCCGATGCATTTTCTGTGTTTCATCGTCAATCAGAAGGTCAGAGGGATACAATAAACCTGAAGTGAAGCATCGGAATCTATAACTAGTGTCACAAGAATGGTTCAAAACATTGAGAGTAAGAAGAGTCAGTCTTCGTGTATTTAAGTCGGCATTTTGCCTTTTGTATTTAATTCCGATGCAATTTCTGTGTTTCATCGTCAATAAGAAGGTCAGTGGGATACATTAAACCTGAAGTGAAGCGTCGGAATATACAACTAGTGTCACAGGAATGGTTCAAAGCATAGGCAGTAGGAGGAGTCAGTCTTCTTGTACTTAAGTCGGCATTGTGCCTTTTGTATTTAATTCCGATGCAATTTCTGTGTTTCATCGTCAATAAGAAGGTCCAAGGTATACAGTAAACCTGACGTAAAGCATCGGATTCTATAACTAGTGTCTCAGGAATGGTTCAAACTATAATCAGTAAGAAGAGTCAGTCTTTTTGTACTTAAGTCGGCATTGTGTCTTTTCCATTTAATTCCGATGCAATTTCTGTGTTTCATCGTCAATAAGAAGATCCAAGGGATACAGTAAACCTGGAGTGAAGCATCGGAATCTATAACAAGTGTCACAGGGAAGGTTCAAATCATAGACAGTAAGAAGAGTCAGTCTTCTTGTACTTAAGTCGGCATTGTGCCCTTTCTATTTAATTCCGATGCAATTTCTGTGTTTCATCGTCAATAAGAAGGTCAGAGGGATACAGTAAACCTGAGGTGCTGCATCGGAATCTATAACTAGTGTCACAGGAATGGTTCTAAATATAGTCAGGAAGAAGAGTCAGTCTTCTTGTACTTAAGTCGGCATAGTGCCCTTCGTATTTAATTCCGATGCAAGTTCTGTGTTTCATCGTCAATAAGAAGTTCCAAGGTATACAGTAAACTTGACGTAAAGCATCGGAATCTATAACTAGTGTCACAGGAATGGTTCAAACTATAATCAGTAAGAAGAGTCAGCCTTTTTGTACATAAGTCGGCATTGTGCCTTTTGTATTTAATTCCGATGCAATTTCTGTGTTTCATCGTCAATAAGAAGATCCAAGGGATACAGTAAACCTGGAGTGAAGCATCGGAATCTATAACAAGTGTCACAGGAAAGGTTCAAAATATAGACAGTTAGAAGAGTCAGTCTTCTTGTACTTAAGTCGGCATTGTGCCTTTTCTATTTAATTCCGATGCAATTTCTGTATTTCATCGTCAATAAGAGGGTCATAGGGATACAGTAAACATGAAGTGAAGCATCGGAGTCTACAACTAGTGTCACAGGAATGGTTCAAAACATAGTCAGTAAGAAGAGTCAGTCTTCTTGTCCTTAAGTCGGCATTGTGCCTTTTGTATTTAATTCCGTTGCAATTTCTGTGTTTCATCATCAATAAGTAGGTCCAAGGGATACAGTAATCCAACAGTGAAGCTCAGGAATCTATAACTAGAGTCACAGTAATCGTTCAGAACATAGACAGAATGAAGAGTCCGTCTTCTAGTACTTAACTCGGCATTGTGCCTTGTGTATTTAATTCCGATGCAATATCAGTGTTTCATCGTCAATAAGAAGGTCCATGGGATACAGTAAACCTGATGTGAAGCATCGGAATCTATAACTAGTGTCACTGGAATGGTTCAAAATATAGACAGTAAGAAGAGTCAGTCTTCTTGTACTTAAGTCGGCATTGTGCCTTCTGTATTTAATTCCGATGCAATTTCTGTGTTTCATCGTCGATATGAAGGTCATAGGGATTCAGTAAACCTCAAGTGAAGCATCGGAATCCAACATTAGTGTCACAGGAATGGTTCAAAACATAGACAGTAGGAAGAGTCAGTCTTCTTGTACGTAAGTCGGCATTGTGCCTTTTGTATTTAATTCCGATGCAGTTTCTGTGTTTCATCGTCAATAAGAAGGTCCAAGGTATACAGCAAACCTCAAGTGAAGCATCGGAATCTATAACTAGTGTCACAGGAATGGTTCAAAACAAAGTCAGTAAGAAGAGTCAGTCTTCTTGTACTTAAGTCGGCATTATGCCTTTTCTATTTAATTCCGATGCAATTTCTGTGTTTCATCGTCAATAAGAAGGTCCAAGGGATATAGTAAACCTGGAGTGAAGCATCGGAATCTATCACTAGAGTCACAGGAATGGTTCAAAACATAGACAGGAAGAAGAGTCAGTCCTCTTGTACTTAAGTCGACATTGTCCCTTTTCTATTTATTTCCGATGCAATTTCTGTGTTTCATCGTCAATAAGAAGGTCAGTGGGATACAGTAAACCTGAAGTGAAGCATCGGAATCCACAACTAGTGTCACAGGAATGGTTCAAAACATAGGCAGTTGGAAGAACCAGTCTTCTTGTACTTAAGTCGGCATTGTGCCTTTTGTATTTAATTCCGATGCAATTTCTGTGTTTCATCGTCAATAAGAAGTTCCAAGGTATACAGTAAACCTGACGTAATGCATCGGAATCTATAACTAGTGTCACAGGAATGGTTCAAACTATAATCAGTAAGAAGAGCCAGCCTTTTTGTCCTTAAGTCGGCATTGTGCCTTTTGTATTTAATTCCGATTCAATTTCTGTGTTTCATCGTCAATAAGAAGATCCAAGGGATACAGTAAACCTGGAGTGAAGCATCGGAATCTATAACAAGTGTCACAGGAAAGGTTCAAAACATAGACAGTTAGAAGAGTCAGTCTTCTTGTACTTAAGTCGGCTTTGTGCCTTTTCTATTTAATTCCGATGCAATTTTCTGTGTTTCATCGTCACTAAAAAGGTCAGAGGGATACAGTAAACCAGATGTGAAGCATCGGAATCTATAACTAGTGTCACAGGAATGGTTCAAAACATAGTCAGTAAGAAGAGTCAGTCTTCTTGTACTTAAGTTGGCATTGTGCCTTTCGTATTTAATTCCGATGCAATTTCTGTGTTTCACCGTCAATAAGAAGGTCAGAGGGATAAGGTAAACCTGAAGTGAAGCATCGGAATCTATAACCAGTGTAGCAGGAATGGTTCAAACTTATACAGTAAGAAGAGTCAGTCTTCTTGTACTAAAGTCGGCATTGTGCCTTTTGTATTTAATTCCGATGCAATTTCTGTGTTTCATCGTCAATAAGAGGGTCATAGGGATACAGTAAACATGAAGTCAAGCATCGGAGTCTACAACTAGTGTCACAGGAATGGTTCAAAACATAGTCAGTAAGAAGAGTCAGTCTTCTTGTCCTTAAGCCGGCATTGTGCCTTTTGTATTTAATTCCGTTGCAATTTCTGTGTTTCATCATCATTAAGTAGGTCCAAGGGATACAGTAAACCTGGAGTGAAGCACCGGAATCTATAACTAGAGTCACAGTAATGGTTCAAAGCATAGACAGTACGAAGAGTCAGTCTTCTTGAACTTAAGTCGGCATTGTGGCTTTTCTATTTAATTCCGATGCAATTTCTGTGTTTCATCGTCAATAAGAACGTCCAAGGGATACAGTGAACCTGAAGTGAAGCATCGGGATCTACAACTAGTGTCACAGGATTGGTTCAAAACATAGACAGTAAGAAGAGTCAGTCTTCTTGTACTTAAGTCGGCATTGTGCCTTTTCTATTTAATTCCGATGCAATTTCTGTGTTTCATCGTCAATAAGAGGGTCAGAGGGATACAGTGAGCATGAAGTCAAGCATCAGAGTCTATAACTAGTGTCACAGGAATGGTTTAAAACATAGTCAGTAAGAAGAGTCAGTCTTCTGGTCCTTAAGTCGGCATTGTGCCTTTTGTATTTAATTCCGACGCAATTTCTGTGTTTTTTCGTCAATAAGTAGGTCCAAGGGACACAGTAAACCTGGAGTGAAGCACCGGAATCTATAACTAGAGTCACAGTAATGGTTCAAACATAGACAGTAAGAAGAGTCGGTCTTCTTGTACTTAAGTCGGCATTGTGCCTTTTGTATTTAATTCCGATGCAATATCAGTGTTTCATTGTCAATAAGAAGGTCCATGGGATACAGTAAACCTGAAGTGACGCATCGGAATCTATAACTAGTGTCAGAGGAATGGTTCCACACATAGACAGTACGAAGAGTCAGTCTTCTTGTACTTAAGTCGGCATTGTGGCTTTTGTATTTAATTCCGAAGCAATTTCTGTGTTTCATTGTCAATAAGAAGGTCAGAGGTATACAGTAAACCTGAAGTGAACCATCGGAATCTATAACTAGTGTCACAGGAAATGTTCAAAACATAGTCAGTAAGAAGAGTCAGTCTTCTTGTCCTTAAGTCAGCATTGTGCATTTGTATTTAATTCCGATGCAATTTCTTTGATTCATCGTCAATAAGAAGGTCCAAGTGATACAGTAAACCTGAAGTGAAGCATCGGACGCTATAACTAGTGTCACAGAAATGGTTCAAAACATTAACAGTAAGAAGAGTCAGTCATGTCATACTTAAGTCGGCATTGTGCCTTTTGTATTTAATTCCGATGCAATTTCCGTGTTCATCGTCAATAAGACGGTCCAAGGGAAACAGTAAACCTGAAGTGAAGCATCGGAATCTATAACTGTTGTCACAGGAATGGTTCCACACATAGACAGTACGAAGAGTCAATCCTCTTGTACTTAAGTCGGCATTGTATCTTTTGTATTTAATTCCCATGCAATTTCTGTTTTTCATCGTCAATAAGAATGTCAGAGGGATACAGTAAACCTGAGGTGAAGCATCGGAATCTATAACTAGTGTCACAGGAATGGTTCATAACATAGTCAGTAAGAAGAGTCAGTCTTCTTGTCCTTAAGTCGGCATTGTGCCTTTTGTATTTAATTCCGATGCAATTTCTGTGTTTCATCGTCAATACGAAGGCCCAAGGGATACATTAAACCTGAAGTGAAGCATCGGAATCTATAACTAGTGTCACAGGAATGGTTCAAAGCATAGTCAGAAAGAAGAGTCAGTCTTCTTGTCCTTAAGTTGGCATTGTGCCTTTTGTATTTAATTCCGATGCAATTTCTGTGTTTCATCGTCAATAAGAAGGTCAGTGGGATACAGGAAACCTGAAGTGAAGCATCGGAATCCACAACTAGTGTCACAGGAATGGTTCAAAACATAGGCAGTAGGAAGAGTCAGTCTTCTTATACTTGAGTCGGCATTGTGCCTTTTGTATTTAATTCCGATGCAATTTCTGCGATTCATTGTCAATAAGAAGGTCAGAGGTATGCAGTAAACCTGAAGTGAAGCTTCGGAATCTATAACTAGTGTAACAGGAATGGTTCAAAACATAGTCAGTAAGAAGAGTCAGTCTTCTTGTCCTTGAGTCGGCATTGTGCATTTGTATTTAATTCCGATGCAATTTCTGTGATTCATCGTCAATAAGAAGGTCCAAGGGATACAGTAAACCTGAAGTGAAGCATAGGACGCTATAACTAGTGTCACAGAAATGGTTCAAAACATAGACAGTAGGAAGAGTCAGTCATCTCATACTTAAGTCGGCATTGTGCCTATTGGATTTAATTCCGATGCAATTTCTGTGTTTCATCGTCAATAAGAAGGTCCAAGGGAAACAGTAAACCTGAAGTGAAGCATCGGAATCTATAACTAGTGTCAGAGGAATGGTTCCACACATAGACAGTACGAAGAGTCAGTCTTCTTGTACTTAAGTCGGCATTGTATCTTTTGTATTTAATTCCGATGCAATTTCTGTGTTTCATCGTCAATAAGAACGTCAGAGGGATACAGTAAACCTGAGATGAAGCACCGGAATCTATAACTAGTGTCACAGGAATGGTTCATAACATAGTCAGTGAGAAGAGTCAGTCTTCTTGTCCTTAAGTCGGCATTGTGCCTTTTGTATTTAATTCCGATGCAATTTCCGTGTTTCATCGGCAATAAGGTCAGAGGGATACAGTAAATCTGAAGTGAAGCATCGGAATCCATAACCAGTACACATGAATGGTTCAAAACATAGACATTAGGAAGAGTCAGTCTTCTTGTACTTAAGTCGGTATTGTGCCTTCTGTATTTAATTCCGATGCAACTTCTGTGATTCATCGTCAATATGAAGGTCAGAGGGATACAGTAAGCCTGAAGTGAAGCATCGGAATTCAAAACTAGTGTCACAGGAAAGGTTCAAAACTTAGACAGTATTAAGAGTCAGTCTTCTTGTACGTAAGTCGGCATTGTGCCTTTTGTATTTAATTCCGATGCAATTTCTGTGTTTCATCGTCAATAAGAAGGTCCAAGGTATACAGCAAACCTGAAGTGAAGCATCGGAATCTAAAACTAGTGTCACAGGAATGGTTGAAAATATAGTCAGTAAGAAGAGTCAGTCTTCTTGTACTTAAGTCGGCATTGTGCCTTTTCTATTTAATTCCGATTCAATTTCTGTGTTTCATCGTCAATAAGAAGGTCCAAGGGATACAGTAAACCTGGAGTGAAGCATCGGAATGTATCACTAGAGTCACAGGTATCGTTCAAAACATAGACAGTAAGAAGAGTCAGTCCTCTTGTACTTAAGTCGACATTGTGCCTTTTCTATTTATTTCCGATGCAATTTCTGTGTTTCATCGTCAATAAGAAGGTCAGAGGGATACAATAAACCTGAAGTGAAGCATCGGAATCTATAACTAGTGTCACAGGAATGGTTCAAAACATAGACAGTAAGAAGAGTCAGTCTTTGTGTACTTAAGTCGGCATTTTACCTTTTGTATTTAAATCCGATGCAATTCCTGTGTTTCATCGTCAATACGAAGGCCCAAGGGATACATTAAACCTGAAGTGAAGCATCGGAATCTATAACTAGTATCACAAGAATGGTTCAAAGCATAGTCAGAAAGAAGAGTCAGTCTTCATGTACTTAAGTCGGCATTGTGCCCTTTCTATTTAATTCCGATGCAATTTCTGTGTTTCATCGTCAATAAGAAGGTCCAAGGGATACAGTAAACCTGAAGTGAAGCATCGGAATCTACAACTAGTGTCACAGGATTGGTTCAAAACATTGCCTGTAAGAAGAGTCAGTCTTCTTGTACTTAAGTCGGCAATGTGCCTTTTATATTTAATTCCGATGCAATTTCTGTGTTTCATCGTCACTAAGAAGGTCAGAGGGATACAGTAAACCTGAAGTGAAGCATCGGAATTTATAACTAGTGTCACAGGAATGGTTCAAAACATAGTCAGTAAGAAGTGTCGGTCTTCTTGTACTTAAGTCGGCATTGTGCCTTTCGTTTTTAATTCCGATGCAATTTCTGTGATTCATCGTCAATAAGAAGGTCCAAGAGATACAGTAAACCTGGAGTGTAGCATAGGAATCTATAACTAGTGTCACAGGAATGGTTCAAACCATAGACAGTAAGAAGAGTCAGTCTTCGTATACTTAAGTCGGCATTTTGCCTTTTGTATTTAATTCCGATGCAATTTCTGTGTTTCATCGTCAATAAGAAGGTACAAGGGATCCAGTAAACGTGACGTGAAGCATCGGAATCTATAACCAGTGTAGCAGGAATGGTTCAAACATATACCGTAAGAAGAGTCAGTCTTCTTGTACTAAAGTCGGCATTGTGCCTTTTGTATTTAATTCCGATGCAATTTCTGTGTTTCATCGTCAATAAGAGGGTCATAGGGATACAGTAAACATGAAGTCAAGCATCGGAGTCTATAACTAGTGTCACAGGAATGGTTCAAAACATAGTCAGTAAGAAGAGTCAGTCTTCTTGTCCTTAAGTCGGCATTGTGCCTTTTGTATTTAATTCCGTTGCAATTTCTGTGTTTCATCGTCAATAGGTAGGTCCAAGGGATACAGTAAACCTGCAGTGAAGCTCCGGAATCTATAACTAGAGTCACAGTAATCGTTCAAATCATAGGCAGTATGAAGACTCCGTCTTCTTGTACTTAAGTCGGCATTGTGCTTTTGTATTTAATTCCGATGCAATATCAGTGTTTCATCGTCAATAAGAAGGCCCAAGGGATACAGTAAACCTGAAGTGAAGCATCGGAATCTATAACTAGTGTCACTGGAATGGTTCAAAATATAGACAGTAAGATGAATCAGTCTTCTTGTACTTAAGTCGGCATTGTGCCGCTTGTATTTAATTCCGATGCAATTTCTGTGATTCATTGTCAATAAGAAGGTCCAAGGAAACAGTAAACCTGAAGTGACGCATCGGAATATATAACTAGTGTCACAGGAATGGTTCCAAACATAGACAGTACGAAGTGTCAGTCATCTTGTACTTAAGTCGGCATTGTGGCTTTTGTATTTAATTCCGATGCAATTTCTGTGTTTCATCGTCAATAAGAGGGTCCAAGCGATACTGTAAACCTGAAGTGAAGCATCGGAATCTATAACTAGTGACACAGGAATGGTTCAAAACATAGTCAGTAAGAAGAGTCAGTCCTCTTGTCCTTAAGTCGGCATTGTGCCTTTTGTATTTAATTCCGATGCAATTTCTGTGTTTCATCGGCAATAAGGTCAGAGGGATACAGTAAACCTGAAGTGAAGCATCGGAATCCATAACTAGTGTCACAGGAATGGTTCAAAACGTAGACAGTAGGAAGTGTGAGTCTTCTTGTACTTAAGTCGGCATTGTGCCTTCTGTATTTAATTCAGATGCAATTTCTGTGTTTCATCGTCAATAAGAAGGTCAGAGGGATACAGTAAACCTGAAGTGAAGCATCGGAATCTATAACTAGTGTCACAGGAATGGTTCAAAACATAGTCAGTAAGAAGAGTCAGTCTTCTGGTACTTAAGTCGGCATTGTGCCTTTTGTATTTAATTCCGTTGCAATTCCTGTGTTTCATCGTCAATAAGTAGGTCCAAGGGATACAGTAAACCTGCAGTGAACCTCCGGAATGTATAACTAGAGTCACAGTAATAGTTCAAAACATAGACAGTATGAAGAGTCTGTCTTCTTGTACTTAAGTCGGCAATGTGCCTTTTGTATTTAATTTCGATGCAATATCAGTGTTTCATCGTCAATAAGAAGGTCCAAGGGATACAGTAAATCAGAAGTGAAGCATCGGAATCTATAACTAGTGTCACTGGAATGGTTCAAAATATAGACAGTAAGAAGAGTCAGTCTTCTTGTACTTAAGTCAGCATTGTGCCTTTTCTATTTAATTCCGATGCAATTTCTGTGATTCATCGTCAATAAGAAGGTCCAAGGGAAACAGTAAACCTGAAGTGACGAATCGGAATCTATAACTAGTGTCTCAGGAATGGTTCCAAACATAGACAGTACAAAGAGTCAGTCTTCTTGTACTTAAGTCAACATTGTGGCTTTTGTATTTAATTCCGATGCAATTTCTGTGTTTCATCGTCAATAAGAAGGTCCAAGGGATACAGTGAACCTGAAGTGATGCACCGGAATCTACAACTAGTGTCAATGGAATGGTTCAAAACATAGACAGTAGGAAGAGTCAGTCTTCTTGTACTTAAGTCGGCATTGTGCCTTTTGTATTTAATTCCGATGCAATTTCCGTGTTTCATCGTCAATAAGAAGGTCCAAGGGATACAGTAAACCTGAAAAGAAGCATGGGAATCTATAACTAGTGTCACAGGAATGGTTCAAAACATAGTCATTAAGAAGAGACAGTCTTCTTATGCTTAAGTCGGCATTGTGCCTTTTCTATTTAATTCCGATGCAATTTCTGTGTTTCATCGTCAATAAGAAGGTCCAAGGGATACAGTAAACCTGGAGTGAAGCATCGGAATCTATCACTAGAGTTACAGGAATGGTTCAAAACATAGACAGTAAGAAGAGTCAGTCCTCTTGTACTTAAGTCGACATTGTGCCTTTTCTTTTTTTTTCCGATGCAATTTCTGTGTTTCATCGTCAATATGTAGGTCCCAGGGAAACAGTAAACCTGAAGTGAAGCATCGGAATCTATAACTAGTGTCACTGGAATGGTTCAAAATATAGACAGTAAGAAGAGTCAGTCTGCTTGTACTTAAGTCGGCATTGTGCCTTTTCTATTTAATTCCGATGCAATTTCTATGATTCATCGTCAATAAGAAGGTCCAAGGGAAACAGTAAACCTGAAGTGACGCATCGGAATCTATAACTAGTGTCACAGGAATGGTTCAAAACATAGTCATTAAGAAGATTCAGTCTTGTTGTACTTAAAACGTCATTCTGACTTTTCCATTTAATTCCGATGCAATTTCTATGATTCATCGTCAATAAGAAGGTCCAAGGGAAACAGTAAACCTGAAGTGACGCATCTGAATCTATAACTAGTGTCACAGGAATGGTTCAAAACATAGTCAGTAAGAAGAGTCAGTCTTCTTGACCTTAAGTCGGCATTGTGCCTTTTGTATTTAATTCCGACGCAATTTCTGTGTTTCATCGTCAATAAGGAGGTCCAAGGGATACAGTAAACCTGGAGTGAAGCACCGGAATATATAACTAGGGTCACAGGAATGGTTCAAAACATAGACAGTAAGAAGAGTCGGTCTTCTTGTACTTAAGTCGGCATTGTGCCTTTTGTATTTAATTCCGACGCAATTTCTGTGTTTCATCGTCAATAAGGAGGTCCAAGGTATACAGTAAACCTGGAGTGAAGCATCGGAATCTATAATTAGTGTCAATGGAATGGTTCAAAACATAGACAGCAGGAAGAGTCAGTCTTCTTCTACTTAAGTCGGCATTGTGCCTTTTGTATTTAATTCCGATGCAATTTCCGTGTTTCTTCGTCAATAAGAAGATCCAAGGGATACAGTAATCCTGAAGTGAAGCATCGGAATCTATAACTAGTGTAACAGGAATGGTTCCACACATAGACAGTACGAAGAGTCAGTCTTCTTGTACTGAAGTCGGCATTGTGGCTTTTGTATTTAATTCTGTGCTTCATCGTCAATAAGAACGTCAGAGGGATAAGTAAACCAGAGGTGAAGCATCGGAATCTATAACTAGTGTCACAGGAAAGGTTCAAAACATAGTCAGTAGGACGAGTCAGTCTTCTTGTACTTAAGTCGGCATTGTGAATTTTGTATTTAATTCCGATGCAATTTCTTTGTTTCATCGTCAATAAGAAGGTCAGAGGGATACAGTAAACCTGAAGTGAAGCATCGGAATCCAAAACTAGTGTCACAGGAATGGTTCAAAACATAGACAGTAGGAAGTGTCAGCCTTCTTGTACGTAAGTCGGCATTGTGCCTTTTGTAATTTAATTCCGATGCAATTTCTGTGTTTCATCGTCAATAAGAAGGTCCAATGTATACAGCAAACCTGAAGTGAAGCATCGGAATCTATAACTAGTGTCACAGGAATGGTTCAAAACATAGTCAGTAAGAAGAGTCAGTCTTCTTGTACTTAAGTCGGCATTGTGCCTTTTCTATTTAATTTCGATGCAATTTCTGTGTTTCATCGTCAAAAAGAAGGTCCAAGGGATACAGTAAACCTGGAGTGAAGCATCGGAATCTATCATTAGAGTCACAGGAATGGTTCAAAACATAGACGGTAAGAGGTGTTAGTCCTCTCGTACTTAAGTCGACATTGTGTCTTTTCTATTTATTTCCGATGCAATTTCTGTGTTTCATCGTCAATAAGAAGGTCCAAGGGAAACAGTAAACCTGATGTGAAGCATCGGAATCTATAACTAGTGTCACTGGATTGGTTCAAAATATAGACAGTAAGAAGAGTCAGACTGCTTGTACTTAAGTCGGCATTGTGCTTTTCTATTTAATTCCGATGCAATTTCTGTGATTCATCGTCAATAAGTAGGTCCAAGGGAAACAGTAAACCTGAAGTGACGCATCGGAATCTATAACTAGTGTCACAGGAATGGTTCAAAACATAGTCAGTAAGAAGAGTCAGTCTTCTTGTACTAATGTCAGCATTGTGACTTTTGTATTTAATTCCGATGCAATTTCTGTGTTTCATCGTCAATAAGAGGGTCATAGGGATACAGTAAACATGTAGTCAAGCATATGAGTCTATAACTAGTGTCAAAGGAATGGTTCAAATCATAGTCAGTAAGAAGAGTCAGTCTTCTTGTCCTTAAGTCGGCATTGTGCCTTTTGTATTTAATTCCGTTGCAATTCCTGTGTTTCATCGTCAATAAGTAGGTCCAAGGGATACAGTAAACCTGCAGTGAACCTCCGGAATGTATAACTAGAGTCACAGTAATAGTTCAAAACATAGACAGTATGAAGAGTCTGTCTTCTTGTACTTAAGTCGGCAATGTGCCTTTTGTATTTAATTTCGATGCAATATCAGTGTTTCATCGTCAATAAGAAGGTCTAAGGGATACAGTAAATCAGAAGTGAAGCATCGGAATCTATAACTAGTGTCACAGGAATGGTTCAAAACATAGTCATTAAGAAGAGACAGTCTTCTTATGCTTAAGTCGGCATTGTGCCTTTTCTATTTAATTCCGATGCAATTTCTGTGTTTCATCGTCAATAAGAAGGTCCAAGGGATACAGTAAACCTGGAGTGAAGCATCGGAATCTATCACTAGAGTTACAGGAATGGTTCAAAACATTGACAGTAAGAAGAGTCAGTCCTCTTGTACTTAAGTCGACATTGTGCCTTTTCTATTTATTTCCGATGCAATTTCTGTGTTTCATCGTCAATTAGTAGGTCCCAGGGAAACAGTAAACCTGAAGTGAAGCATCGGAATCTATAACTAGTGTCACTGGAATGGTTCAAAATATAGACAGTAAGAAGAGTCAGTCTGCTTGTACTTAAGTCGGCATTGTGCCTTTTCTATTTAATTCCGATGCAATTTCTATGATTCATCGTCAATAAGAAGGTCCAAGGGAAACAGTAAACCTGAAGTGACGCATCGGAATCTATATCTAGTGTCACAGGAATGGTTCAAAACATAGTCATTAAGAAGATTCAGTCTTGTTGTACTTAAGACGGCATTGTGACTTTTCCATTTAATTCCGATGCAATTTCTATGATTCATCGTCAATAAGAAGGTCCAAGGGAAACAGTAAACCTGAAGTGACGCATCAGAATCTATAACTAGTGTCACAGGAATGGTTCAAAACATAGTCAGTAAGAAGAGTCAGTCTTCTTGTCCTTTAGTCGGCATTGTGCCTTTTGTATTTAATTCCGACGCAATTTCTGTGTTTCATCGTCAATAAGTAGGTCCAAGGGATACAGTAAACCTGGAGTGAAGCACCGGAATATATAACTAGGGTCACAGGAATGGTTCAAAACATAGACAGTAAGAAGAGTCGGTCTTCTTGTACTTAAGTCGGCATTGTGCCTTTTGTATTTAATTCCGATGCAATATCAGTGATTCATCGTCAATAAGAAGGTCCAAGCGATACAGTAAACCTGGAGTGAAGCATCGGAATCTGTAACTAGTGTCAATGGAATGGTTCAAAACATAGACAGTAGGAAGAGTCAGTCTTCTTGTACTTAAGTCGGCATTGTGCCTTTTGTATTTAATTCCGACGCAATTTCCGTGTTCATCGTCAATAAGAAGGTCCAAGGGATACAGTAAACTTGAAGTGAAGCATGGGAATCTATAACTAGTGTCACAGGAATGGTTCAAAACTTCGTCATTAAGAAGATTCAGTCTTGTTGTACTTAAGACGGCATTGTGACTTTTCCATTTAATTCCGATGCAATTTATGTGTTTTATCGTCAATAACCAGGTCCAAGGTATACAGTAAACCTGGAGTGAAGCATCGGAATCTATAACTAGTGTCAATGGAATGGTTCAAAACATAGACAGCAGGAAGAGTCAGTCTTCTTGTACTTAAGTCGGCATTGTGCGTTTTCTATTTAATTCCGATTCAATTTCTGTGTTTCATCGTCAATAAGAAGGTCCAAGGGATACAGTAAACCTGGAGTGAAGCATCGGAATGTATCACTAGAGTCACAGGTATCGTTCAAAACATAGACAGTAAGAAGAGTCAGTCCTCTTGTACTTAAGTCGACATTGTGCCTTTTCTATTTATTTCCGATGCAATTTCTGTGTTTCATCGTCAATAAGAAGGTCAGAGGGATACAATAAACCTGAAGTGAAGCATCGGAATCTATAACTAGTGTCACAGGAATGGTTCAAAACATAGACAGTAAGAAGAGTCAGTCTTTGTGTACTTAAGTCGGCATTTTACCTTTTGTATTTAAATCCGATGCAATTCCTGTGTTTCATCGTCAATACGAAGGCCCAAGGGATACATTAAACCTGAAGTGAAGCATCGGAATCTATAACTAGTATCACAAGAATGGTTCAAAGCATAGTCAGAAAGAAGAGTCAGTCTTCTTGTACTTAAGTCGGCATTGTGCCTTTTCTATTTAATTCCGATGCAATTTCTGTGTTTCATCGTCAATAAGAAGGTCCAAGGGATACAGTAAACCTGAAGTGAAGCATCGGAATCTACAACTAGTGTCACAGGATTGGTTCAGAACATAGACTGTAAGAAGAGTCAGTCTTCTTGTACTTAAGTCGGCAATGTGCCTTTTATATTTAATTCCGATGCAATTTCTGTGTTTCATCGTCACTAAGAAGGTCAGAGGGATACAGTAAACCTGAAGTGAAGCATCGGAATTTATAACTAGTGTCACAGGAATGGTTCAAAACATAGTCAGTAAGAAGTGTCGGTCTTCTTGTACTTAAGTCGGCATTGTGCCTTTCGTTTTTAATTCCGATGCAATTTCTGTGATTCATCGTCAATAAGAAGGTCCAAGAGATACAGTAAACCTGGAGTGTAGCATAGGAATCTATAACTAGTGTCACAGGAATGGTTCAAAACATAGTCAGTAAGAAGAGTCAGTCTTCTTGTCCTTAAGTCGGCATTGTGCCTTTTGTATTTAATTCCGTTGCAATTTCTGTGTTTCATCGTCAATAGGTAGGTCCAAGGGATACAGTAAACCTGCAGTGAAGCTCCGGAATCTATAACTAGAGTCACAGTACTCGTTCAAATCATAGGCAGCATGAAGACTCCGGCTTCTTGTACTTAAGTCGGCATTGTGCTTTTGTATTTAATTCCGATGCAATATCAGTGTTTCATCGTCAATAAGAAGGCCCAAGGGATACAGTAAACCTGAAGTGAAGCATCGGAATCTATAACTAGTGTCACTGGAATGGTTCAAAATATAGACAGTAAGATGAATCAGTCTTCTTGTACTTAAGTCGGCATTGTGCCGCTTGTATTTAATTCCGATGCAATTTCTGTGATTCATTGTCAATAAGAAGGTCCAAGGAAACAGTAAACCTGAAGTGACGCATCGGAATATATAACTAGTGTCACAGGAATGGTTCCAAACATAGACAGTACGAAGTGTCAGTCATCTTGTACTTAAGTCGGCATTGTGGCTTTTGTATTTAATTCCGATGCAATTTCTGTGTTTCATCGTCAATAAGAGGGTCCAAGGGATACAGTAAACCTGAAGTGAAGCATCGGAATCTATAACTAGTGACACAGGAATGGTTCAAAACATAGTCAGTAAGAAGAGTCAGTCCTCTTGTCCTTAAGTCGGCATTGTGCCTTTTGTATTTAATTCCGATGCAATTTCTGTGTTTCATCGGCAATAAGGTCAGAGGGATACAGTAAACCTGAAGTGAAGCATCGGAATCCATAACTAGTGTCACAGGAATGGTTCAAAACGTAGACAGTAGGAAGTGTGAGTCTTCTTGTACTTAAGTCGGCATTGTGCCTTCTGTATTTAATTCAGATGCAATTTCTGTGTTTCATCGTCAATAAGAAGGTCAGAGGGATACAGTAAACCTGAAGTGAAGCATCGGAATCTATAACTATGTCACAGGAATGGTTCAAAACATAGTCAGTAAGAAGAGTCAGTCTTCTGGTACTTAAGTCGGCATTGTGCCTTTTCTATTTCATTCCGATGCAATTTCTGTGTTTCATCGTCATTAAGAAGGTCCAAGGGATACAGTAAACCTGGAGTGAAGCATCGGAATCTATCACTAGAGTCACAGGAATGGTTCAAACATAGACAATAAGAAGAGTCAGTCCTCTTGTTCTTAAGTCGACATTGTGCCTTTTCTATTTATTTCCGATGCAATTTCTGTGTTTCATCGTCAATAAGAAGGTCCAAGGGAAACAGTAAACCTGAAGTGAAGCATCGGAATCTATAACTAGTGTCACTGGAATGGTTCAAATTATAGACAGTAAGAAGAGTCAGTCTGCATGTTATTAAATCGGCATTGTGCCTTTTGTATTTAATTCCGATGCAATATCAGTGTTTCATCGTCAATAAGAAGGCCCAAGGGATACAGTAAACCTGAAGTGAAGCATCGGAATCTATAACTAGTGTCACTGGAATGGTTCAAAATATAGACAGTAAGATGAATCAGTCTTCTTGTACTTAAGTCGGCATTGTGCCGCTTGTATTTAATTCCGATGCAATTTCTGTGATTCATTGTCAATAAGAAGGTCCAAGGAAACAGTAAACCTGAAGTGACGCATCGGAATATATAACTAGTGTCACAGGAATGGTTCCAAACATAGACAGTACGAAGTGTCAGTCATCTTGTACTTAAGTCGGCATTGTGGCTTTTGTATTTAATTCCGATGCAATTTCTGTGTTTCATCGTCAATAAGAGGGTCCAAGCGATACTGTAAACCTGAAGTGAAGCATCGGAATCTATAACTAGTGACACAGGAATGGTTCAAAACATAGTCAGTAAGAAGAGTCAGTCCTCTTGTCCTTAAGTCGGCATTGTGCCTTTTGTATTTAATTCCGATGCAATTTCTGTGTTTCATCGGCAATAAGGTCAGAGGGATACAGTAAACCTGAAGTGAAGCATCGGAATCCATAACTAGTGTCACAGGAATGGTTCAAAACGTAGACAGTAGGAAGTGTGAGTCTTCTTGTACTTAAGTCGGCATTGTGCCTTCTGTATTTAATTCAGATGCAATTTCTGTGTTTCATCGTCAATAAGAAGGTCAGAGGGATACAGTAAACCTGAAGTGAAGCATCGGAATCTATAACTAGTGTCACAGGAATGGTTCAAAACATAGTCAGTAAGAAGAGTCAGTCTTCTGGTACTTAAGTCGGCATTGTGCCTTTTGTATTTAATTCCGTTGCAATTCCTGTGTTTCATCGTCAATAAGTAGGTCCAAGGGATACAGTAAACCTGCAGTGAACCTCCGGAATGTATAACTAGAGTCACAGTAATAGTTCAAAACATAGACAGTATGAAGAGTCTGTCTTCTTGTACTTAAGTCGGCAATGTGCCTTTTGTATTTAATTTCGATGCAATATCAGTGTTTCATCGTCAATAAGAAGGTCCAAGGGATACAGTAAATCAGAAGTGAAGCATCGGAATCTATAACTAGTGTCACTGGAATGGTTCAAAATATAGACAGTAAGAAGAGTCAGTCTTCTTGTACTTAAGTCAGCATTGTGCCTTTTCTATTTAATTCCGATGCAATTTCTGTGATTCATCGTCAATAAGAAGGTCCAAGGGAAACAGTAAACCTGAAGTGACGAATCGGAATCTATAACTAGTGTCTCAGGAATGGTTCCAAACATAGACAGTACAAAGAGTCAGTCTTCTTGTACTTAAGTCAACATTGTGGCTTTTGTATTTAATTCCGATGCAATTTCTGTGTTTCATCGTCAATAAGAAGGTCCAAGGGATACAGTGAACCTGAAGTGATGCACCGGAATCTACAACTAGTGTCAATGGAATGGTTCAAAACATAGACAGTAGGAAGAGTCAGTCTTCTTGTACTTAAGTCGGCATTGTGCCTTTTGTATTTAATTCCGATGCAATTTCCGTGTTTCATCGTCAATAAGAAGGTCCAAGGGATACAGTAAACCTGAAAAGAAGCATGGGAATCTATAACTAGTGTCACAGGAATGGTTCAAAACATAGTCATTAAGAAGAGACAGTCTTCTTATGCTTAAGTCGGCATTGTGCCTTTTCTATTTAATTCCGATGCAATTTCTGTGTTTCATCGTCAATAAGAAGGTCCAAGGGATACAGTAAACCTGGAGTGAAGCATCGGAATCTATCACTAGAGTTACAGGAATGGTTCAAAACATAGACAGTAGGAAGAGTCAGTCCTCTTGTACTTAAGTCGACATTGTGCCTTTTCTTTTTTTTTCCGATGCAATTTCTGTGTTTCATCGTCAATATGTAGGTCCCAGGGAAACAGTAAACCTGAAGTGAAGCATCGGAATCTATAACTAGTGTCACTGGAATGGTTCAAAATATAGACAGTAAGAAGAGTCAGTCTGCTTGTACTTAAGTCGGCATTGTGCCTTTTCTATTTAATTCCGATGCAATTTCTATGATTCATCGTCAATAAGAAGGTCCAAGGGAAACAGTAAACCTGAAGTGACGCATCGGAATCTATAACTAGTGTCACAGGAATGGTTCAAAACATAGTCATTAAGAAGATTCAGTCTTGTTGTACTTAAAACGTCATTCTGACTTTTCCATTTAATTCCGATGCAATTTCTATGATTCATCGTCAATAAGAAGGTCCAAGGGAAACAGTAAACCTGAAGTGACGCATCTGAATCTATAACTAGTGTCACAGGAATGGTTCAAAACATAGTCAGTAAGAAGAGTCAGTCTTCTTGACCTTAAGTCGGCATTGTGCCTTTTGTATTTAATTCCGACGCAATTTCTGTGTTTCATCGTCAATAAGGAGGTCCAAGGGATACAGTAAACCTGGAGTGAAGCACCGGAATATATAACTAGGGTCACAGGAATGGTTCAAAACATAGACAGTAAGAAGAGTCGGTCTTCTTGTACTTAAGTCGGCATTGTGCCTTTTGTATTTAATTCCGACGCAATTTCTGTGTTTCATCGTCAATAAGGAGGTCCAAGGTATACAGTAAACCTGGAGTGAAGCATCGGAATCTATAATTAGTGTCAATGGAATGGTTCAAAACATAGACAGCAGGAAGAGTCAGTCTTCTTCTACTTAAGTCGGCATTGTGCCTTTTGTATTTAATTCCGATGCAATTTCCGTGTTTCTTCGTCAATAAGAAGATCCAAGGGATACAGTAATCCTGAAGTGAAGCATCGGAATCTATAACTAGTGTAACAGGAATGGTTCCACACATAGACAGTACGAAGAGTCAGTCTTCTTGTACTGAAGTCGGCATTGTGGCTTTTGTATTTAATTCTGTGCTTCATCGTCAATAAGAACGTCAGAGGGATAAGTAAACCAGAGGTGAAGCATCGGAATCTATAACTAGTGTCACAGGAAAGGTTCAAAACATAGTCAGTAGGACGAGTCAGTCTTCTTGTACTTAAGTCGGCATTGTGAATTTTGTATTTAATTCCGATGCAATTTCTTTGTTTCATCGTCAATAAGAAGGTCAGAGGGATACAGTAAACCTGAAGTGAAGCATCGGAATCCAAAACTAGTGTCACAGGAATGGTTCAAAACATAGACAGTAGGAAGTGTCAGCCTTCTTGTACGTAAGTCGGCATTGTGCCTTTTGTAATTTAATTCCGATGCAATTTCTGTGTTTCATCGTCAATAAGAAGGTCCAATGTATACAGCAAACCTGAAGTGAAGCATCGGAATCTATAACTAGTGTCACAGGAATGGTTCAAAACATAGTCAGTAAGAAGAGTCAGTCTTCTTGTACTTAAGTCGGCATTGTGCCTTTTCTATTTAATTTCGATGCAATTTCTGTGTTTCATCGTCAAAAAGAAGGTCCAAGGGATACAGTAAACCTGGAGTGAAGCATCGGAATCTATCATTAGAGTCACAGGAATGGTTCAAAACATAGACGGTAAGAGGTGTTAGTCCTCTCGTACTTAAGTCGACATTGTGTCTTTTCTATTTATTTCCGATGCAATTTCTGTGTTTCATCGTCAATAAGAAGGTCCAAGGGAAACAGTAAACCTGATGTGAAGCATCGGAATCTATAACTAGTGTCACTGGATTGGTTCAAAATATAGACAGTAAGAAGAGTCAGACTGCTTGTACTTAAGTCGGCATTGTGCTTTTCTATTTAATTCCGATGCAATTTCTGTGATTCATCGTCAATAAGTAGGTCCAAGGGAAACAGTAAACCTGAAGTGACGCATCGGAATCTATAACTAGTGTCACAGGAATGGTTCAAAACATAGTCAGTAAGAAGAGTCAGTCTTCTTGTACTAATGTCAGCATTGTGACTTTTGTATTTAATTCCGATGCAATTTCTGTGTTTCATCGTCAATAAGAGGGTCATAGGGATACAGTAAACATGTAGTCAAGCATATGAGTCTATAACTAGTGTCAAAGGAATGGTTCAAATCATAGTCAGTAAGAAGAGTCAGTCTTCTTGTCCTTAAGTCGGCATTGTGCCTTTTGTATTTAATTCCGTTGCAATTCCTGTGTTTCATCGTCAATAAGTAGGTCCAAGGGATACAGTAAACCTGCAGTGAACCTCCGGAATGTATAACTAGAGTCACAGTAATAGTTCAAAACATAGACAGTATGAAGAGTCTGTCTTCTTGTACTTAAGTCGGCAATGTGCCTTTTGTATTTAATTTCGATGCAATATCAGTGTTTCATCGTCAATAAGAAGGTCTAAGGGATACAGTAAATCAGAAGTGAAGCATCGGAATCTATAACTAGTGTCACAGGAATGGTTCAAAACATAGTCATTAAGAAGAGACAGTCTTCTTATGCTTAAGTCGGCATTGTGCCTTTTCTATTTAATTCCGATGCAATTTCTGTGTTTCATCGTCAATAAGAAGGTCCAAGGGATACAGTAAACCTGGAGTGAAGCATCGGAATCTATCACTAGAGTTACAGGAATGGTTCAAAACATTGACAGTAAGAAGAGTCAGTCCTCTTGTACTTAAGTCGACATTGTGCCTTTTCTATTTATTTCCGATGCAATTTCTGTGTTTCATCGTCAATTAGTAGGTCCCAGGGAAACAGTAAACCTGAAGTGAAGCATCGGAATCTATAACTAGTGTCACTGGAATGGTTCAAAATATAGACAGTAAGAAGAGTCAGTCTGCTTGTACTTAAGTCGGCATTGTGCCTTTTCTATTTAATTCCGATGCAATTTCTATGATTCATCGTCAATAAGAAGGTCCAAGGGAAACAGTAAACCTGAAGTGACGCATCGGAATCTATATCTAGTGTCACAGGAATGGTTCAAAACATAGTCATTAAGAAGATTCAGTCTTGTTGTACTTAAGACGGCATTGTGACTTTTCCATTTAATTCCGATGCAATTTCTATGATTCATCGTCAATAAGAAGGTCCAAGGGAAACAGTAAACCTGAAGTGACGCATCAGAATCTATAACTAGTGTCACAGGAATGGTTCAAAACATAGTCAGTAAGAAGAGTCAGTCTTCTTGTCCTTTAGTCGGCATTGTGCCTTTTGTATTTAATTCCGACGCAATTTCTGTGTTTCATCGTCAATAAGTAGGTCCAAGGGATACAGTAAACCTGGAGTGAAGCACCGGAATATATAACTAGGGTCACAGGAATGGTTCAAAACATAGACAGTAAGAAGAGTCGGTCTTCTTGTACTTAAGTCGGCATTGTGCCTTTTGTATTTAATTCCGATGCAATATCAGTGATTCATCGTCAATAAGAAGGTCCAAGCGATACAGTAAACCTGGAGTGAAGCATCGGAATCTGTAACTAGTGTCAATGGAATGGTTCAAAACATAGACAGTAGGAAGAGTCAGTCTTCTTGTACTTAAGTCGGCATTGTGCCTTTTGTATTTAATTCCGACGCAATTTCCGTGTTCATCGTCAATAAGAAGGTCCAAGGGATACAGTAAACTTGAAGTGAAGCATGGGAATCTATAACTAGTGTCACAGGAATGGTTCAAAACTTCGTCATTAAGAAGATTCAGTCTTGTTGTACTTAAGACGGCATTGTGACTTTTCCATTTAATTCCGATGCAATTTATGTGTTTTATCGTCAATAACCAGGTCCAAGGTATACAGTAAACCTGGAGTGAAGCATCGGAATCTATAACTAGTGTCAATGGAATGGTTCAAAACATAGACAGCAGGAAGAGTCAGTCTTCTTGTACTTAAGTCGGCATTGTGCCTTTTCTATTTAATTCCGATTCAATTTCTGTGTTTCATCGTCAATAAGAAGGTCCAAGGGATACAGTAAACCTGGAGTGAAGCATCGGAATGTATCACTAGAGTCACAGGTATCGTTCAAAACATAGACAGTAAGAAGAGTCAGTCCTCTTGTACTTAAGTCGACATTGTGCCTTTTCTATTTATTTCCGAAGCAATTTCTGTGTTTCATCGTCAATAAGAAGGTCAGAGGGATACAATAAACCTGAAGTGAAGCATCGGAATCTATAACTAGTGTCACAGGAATGGTTCAAAACATAGACAGTAAGAAGAGTCAGTCTTTGTGTACTTAAGTCGGCATTTTACCTTTTGTATTTAAATCCGATGCAATTCCTGTGTTTCATCGTCAATACGAAGGCCCAAGGGATACATTAAACCTGAAGTGAAGCATCGGAATCTATAACTAGTATCACAAGAATGGTTCAAAGCATAGTCAGAAAGAAGAGTCAGTCTTCTTGTACTTAAGTCGGCATTGTGCCTTTTCTATTTAATTCCGATGCAATTTCTGTGTTTCATCGTCAATAAGAAGGTCCAAGGGATACAGTAAACCTGAAGTGAAGCATCGGAATCTACAACTAGTGTCACAGGATTGGTTCAGAACATAGACTGTAAGAAGAGTCAGTCTTCTTGTACTTAAGTCGGCAATGTGCCTTTTATATTTAATTCCGATGCAATTTCTGTGTTTCATCGTCACTAAGAAGGTCAGAGGGATACAGTAAACCTGAAGTGAAGCATCGGAATTTATAACTAGTGTCACAGGAATGGTTCAAAACATAGTCAGTAAGAAGTGTCGGTCTTCTTGTACTTAAGTCGGCATTGTGCCTTTCGTTTTTAATTCCGATGCAATTTCTGTGATTCATCGTCAATAAGAAGGTCCAAGAGATACAGTAAACCTGGAGTGTAGCATAGGAATCTATAACTAGTGTCACAGGAATGGTTCAAACCATAGACAGTAAGAAGAGTCAGTCTTCGTATACTTAAGTCGGCATTTTGCCTTTTGTATTTAATTCCGATGCAATTTCTGTGTTTCATCGTCAATAAGAAGGTACAAGGGATCCAGTAAACGTGAAGTGAAGCATCGGAATCTATAACCAGTGTAGCAGGAATGGTTCAAACATATACAGTAAGAAGAGTCAGTCTTCTTGTACTAAAGTCGGCATTGTGCCTTTTGTATTTAATTCCGATGCAATTTCTGTGTTTCATCGTCAATAAGAGGGTCATAGGGATACTGTAAACATGAAGTCAAGCATCGGAGTCTATAACTAGTGTCACAGGAATGGTTCAAAACATAGTCAGTAAGAAGAGTCAGTCTTCTTGTCCTTAAGTCGGCATTGTGCCTTTTGTATTTAATTCCGTTGCAATTTCTGTGTTTCATCGTCAATAGGTAGGTCCAAGGGATACAGTAAACCTGCAGTGAAGCTCCGGAATCTATAACTAGAGTCACAGTACTCGTTCAAATCATAGGCAGCATGAAGACTCCGGCTTCTTGTACTTAAGTCGGCATTGTGCTTTTGTATTTAATTCCGATGCAATATCAGTGTTTCATCGTCAATAAGAAGGCCCAAGGGATACAGTAAACCTGAAGTGAAGCATCGGAATCTATAACTAGTGTCACTGGAATGGTTCAAAATATAGACAGTAAGATGAATCAGTCTTCTTGTACTTAAGTCGGCATTGTGCCGCTTGTATTTAATTCCGATGCAATTTCTGTGATTCATTGTCAATAAGAAGGTCCAAGGAAACAGTAAACCTGAAGTGACGCATCGGAATATATAACTAGTGTCACAGGAATGGTTCCAAACATAGACAGTACGAAGTGTCAGTCATCTTGTACTTAAGTCGGCATTGTGGCTTTTGTATTTAATTCCGATGCAATTTCTGTGTTTCATCGTCAATAAGAGGGTCCAAGGGATACAGTAAACCTGAAGTGAAGCATCGGAATCTATAACTAGTGACACAGGAATGGTTCAAAACATAGTCAGTAAGAAGAGTCAGTCCTCTTGTCCTTAAGTCGGCATTGTGCCTTTTGTATTTAATTCCGATGCAATTTCTGTGTTTCATCGGCAATAAGGTCAGAGGGATACAGTAAACCTGAAGTGAAGCATCGGAATCCATAACTAGTGTCACAGGAATGGTTCAAAACGTAGACAGTAGGAAGTGTGAGTCTTCTTGTACTTAAGTCGGCATTGTGCCTTCTGTATTTAATTCAGATGCAATTTCTGTGTTTCATCGTCAATAAGAAGGTCAGAGGGATACAGTAAACCTGAAGTGAAGCATCGGAATCTATAACTAGTGTCACAGGAATGGTTCAAAACATAGTCAGTAAGAAGAGTCAGTCTTCTGGTACTTAAGTCGGCATTGTGCCTTTTCTATTTCATTCCGATGCAATTTCTGTGTTTCATCGTCATTAAGAAGGTCCAAGGGATACAGTAAACCTGGAGTGAAGCATCGGAATCTATCACTAGAGTCACAGGAATGGTTCAAACATAGACAATAAGAAGAGTCAGTCCTCTTGTTCTTAAGTCGACATTGTGCCTTTTCTATTTATTTCCGATGCAATTTCTGTGTTTCATCGTCAATAAGAAGGTCCAAGGGAAACAGTAAACCTGAAGTGAAGCATCGGAATCTATAACTAGTGTCACTGGAATGGTTCAAATTATAGACAGTAAGAAGAGTCAGTCTGCATGTTATTAAATCGGCATTGTGCCTTTTGTATTTAATTCCGATGCAATTTCTGTGATTCATCGTCAATAAGAAGGTCCAAGGGAAACAGTAAACCTGAAGTGACACATCGGAATGTATAACTAGTGTAACAGGAATGGTTCCAAACATAGACAATAAGAAGAGTCAGTCCTCTTGTACTTAAGTCGACATTGTGCCTTTTCTATTTATTTCCGATGCAATTTCTGTGATTCATCGTCAATATGAAGGTCTGAGGGATACAGCAAACCTGAAGTGATGCATCAGAATCTATAACTAGTGTCACAGGAATGGTTCAAAACATAGTCAGTAAGAAGAGTCAGTCTTCTTGTCCTTAAGTCGGCATTGTGCCTTTTGTATTTAATTCCGTTGCAATTCCTGTGTTTCATCGTCAATAAGTAGGTCCAAGGGATACAGTAAACCTGCAGTGAACCTCCGGAATGTATAACTAGGGTCACAGTAATAGTTCAAAACATAGACAGTATGAAGAGTCTGTCTTCTTGTACTTAAGTCGGCAATGTGCCTTTTGTATTTAATTTCGATGCAATATCAGTGTTTCATCGTCAATAAGAAGGTCCAAGGGATACAGTAAATCAGAAGTGAAGCATCGGAATCTATAACTAGTGTCACTGGAATGGTTCAAAATATAGACAGTAAGAAGAGTCAGTCTTCTTGTACTTAAGTCGGCATTGTGCCTTTTCTATTTATTTCCGATGCAATTTCTGTGATTCATCGTCAATAAGAAGGTCCAAGGGAAACAGTAAACCTGAAGTGACGAATCGAAATCTATAACTAGTGTCTCAGGAATGGTTCCAAACATAGACAGTACAAAGAGTCAGTCTTCTTGTACTTAAGTCAACATTGTGGCTTTTGTATTTAATTCCGATGCAATTTCTGTGTTTCATCGTCAATAAGAAGGTCCAAGGGATACAGTGAACCTGAAGTGATGCAACGGAATCTACAACTAGTGTCAATGGAATGGTTCAAAACATAGACAGTAGGAAGAGTCAGTCTTCTTGTACTTAAGTCGGCATTGTGCCTTTTGTATTTAATTCCGATGCAATTTCCGTGTTTCATCGTCAATAAGAAGGTTCAAGGGATACAGTAAACCTGAAAAGAAGCATGGGAATCTATAACTAGTGTCACAGGAATGGTTCAAAACATAGTCATTAAGAAGAGACAGTCTTCTTATGCTTAAGTCGGCATTGTGCCTTTTCTATTTAATTCCGATGCAATTACTGTGTTTCATCGTCAATAAGAAGGTCCAAGGGATACAGTAAACCTGGAGTGAAGCATCGGAATCTATCACTAGAGTTACAGGAATGGTTCAAAACATAGACAGTAAGAAGAGTCAGTCCTCTTGTACTTAAGTCGACATTGTGCCTTTTCTATTTTTTTCCGATGCAATTTCTGTGTTTCATCGTCAATAAGTAGGTCCCAGGGAAACAGTAAACCTGAAGTGAAGCATCGGAATCTATAACTAGTGTCACTGGAATGGTTCAAAATATAGACAGTAAGAAGAGTCAGTCTGCTTGTACTTAAGTCGGCATTGTGCCTTTTCTATTTAATTCCGATGCAATTTCTATGATTCATCGTCAATAAGAAGGTCCAAGGGAAACAGTAAACCTGAAGTGACGCATCGGAATCTATAACTAGTGTCACAGGAATGGTTCAAAACATAGTCATTAAGAAGATTCAGTCTTGTTGTACTTAAAACGGCATTGTGACTTTTCCATTTAATTCCGATGCAATTTCTATGATTCATCGTCAATAAGAAGGTCCAAGGGAAACAGTAAACCTGAAGTGACGCATCTGAATCTGTAACTAGTGTCACAGGAATGGTTCAAAACATAGTCAGTAAGAAGAGTCAGTCTTCTTGTCCTTAAGTCGGCATTGTGCCTTTTGTATTTAATTCCGACGCAATTTCTGTGTTTCATCGTCAATAAGTAGGTCCAAGGGATACAGTAAACCTGGAGTGAAGCACCGGAATATATAACTAGGGTCACAGGAATGGTTCAAAACATAGACAGTAAGAAGAGTCGGTCTTCTTGTACTTAAGTCGGCATTGTGCCTTTTGTATTTAATTCCGATGCAATATCAGTGTTTCATCGTCAATAAGAAGGTCCAAGCGATACAGTAAACCTGGAGTGAAGCATCGGAATCTGTAACTAGTGTCAATGGAATGGTTCAAAACATAGACAGTAGGAAGAGTCAGTCTTCTTGTACTTAAGTCGGCATTGTGCCTTTTGTATTTAATTCCGACGCAATTTCCGTGTTCATCGTCAATAAGAAGGTCCTAGGGATACAGTAAACTTGAAGTGAAGCATGGGAATCTATAACTAGTGTCACAGGAATGGTTCAAAACTTCGTCATTAAGAAGATTCAGTCTTGTTGTACTTAAGACGGCATTGTGACTTTTCCATTTAATTCCGATGCAATTTATGTGTTTTATCGTCAATAACCAGGTCCAAGGTATACAGTAAACCTGGAGTGAAGCATCGGAATCTATAATTAGTGTCAATGGAATGGTTCAAAACATAGACAGCAGGAACAGTCAGTCTTCTTCTACTTAAGTCGGCATTGTGCCTTTTGTATTTAATTCCGATGCAATTTCCGTGTTTCTTCGTCAATAAGAAGATCCAAGGGATACAGTAATCCTGAAGTGAAGCATCGGAATCTATAACTAGTGTAACAGGAATGGTTCCACACATAGACAGTACGAAGAGTCAGTCTTCTTGTACTGAAGTCATCATTGTGGCTTTTGTATTTAATTCTGTGTTTCATCGTCAATAAGAACGTCAGAGGGATAAGTAAAGCAGAGGTGAAGCATCGGAATCTATAACTAGTGTCACAGGAATGGTTCAAAACATAGTCAGTAGGACGAGTCAGTCTTCTTGTACTTAAGTCGGCATTGTGAATTTTGTATTTAATTCCGATGCAATTTCTTTGTTTCATCGTCAATAAGAAGGTCAGAGGGATACAGTAAACCTGAAGTGAAGCATCGGAATCCAAAACTAGTGTCACAGGAATGGTTCAAAACATAGACAGTAGGAAGTGTCAGCCTTCTTGTACGTAAGTCGGCATTGTGCCTTTTGTAATTTAATTCCGATGCAATTTCTGTGTTTCATCGTCAATAAGAAGGTCCAATGTATACAGCAAACCTGAAGTGAAGCATCGGAATCTATAACTACTGTCACAGGAATGGTTCAAAACATAGTCAGTAAGAAGAGTCAGTCTTCTTGTACTTAAGTCGGCATTGTGCCTTTTCTATTAAATTTCGATGCAATTTCTGTGTTTCATCGTCAAAAAGAAGGTCCAAGGGATACAGTAAACCTGGAGTGAAGCATCGGAATCTATCATTAGAGTCACAGGAATGGTTCAAAACATAGACGGTAAGAGGTGTTAGTCCTCTCGTACTTAAGTCGACATTGTGTCTTTTCTATTTATTTCCGATGCAATTTCTGTGTTTCATCGTCAATAAGAAGGTCCAAGGGAAACAGTAAACCTGATGTGAAGCATCGGAATCTATAACTAGTGTCACTGGATTGGTTCAAAATATAGACAGTAAGAAGAGTCAGACTGCTTGTACTTAAGTCGGCATTGTGCTTTTCTATTTAATTCCGATGCAATTTCTGTGATTCATCGTCAATAAGTAGGTCCAAGGGAAACAGTAAACCTGAAGTGACGCATCGGAATCTATAACTAGTGTCACAGGAATGGTTCAAAACATAGTCAGTAAGAAGAGTCAGTCTTCTTGTACTAATGTCAGCATTGTGCCTTTTGTATTTAATTCCGATGCAATTTCTGTGTTTCATCGTCAATAAGAGGGTCATAGGGATACAGTAAACATGTAGTCAAGCATCGGAGTCTATAACTAGTGTCACAGGAATGGTTCAAATCATAGTCAGTAAGAAGAGTCAGTCTTCTTGTCCTTAAGTCGGCATTGTGCCTTTTGTATTTAATTCCGTTGCAATTCCTGTGTTTCATCGTCAATAAGTAGGTCCAAGGGATACAGTAAACCTGCAGTGAACCTCCGGAATGTATAACTAGAGTCACAGTAATAGTTCAAAACATAGACAGTATGAAGAGTCTGTCTTCTTGTACTTAAGTCGGCAATGTGCCTTTTGTATTTACTTTCGATGCAATATCAGTGTTTCATCGTCAATAAGAAGGTCCAAGGGATACTGTAAATCAGAAGTGAAGCATCGGAATCTATAACTAGTGTCACAGGAATGGTTCAAAACATAGTCATTAAGAAGAGACAGTCTTCTTATGCTTAAGCCGGCATTGTGCCTTTTCTATTTAATTCCGATGCAATTTCTGTGTTTCATCGTCAATAAGAAGGTCCAAGGGATACAGTAAACCTGGAGTGAAGCATCGGAATCTATCACTAGAGTTACAGGAATGGTTCAAAACATTGACAGTAAGAAGAGTCAGTCCTCTTGTACTTAAGTCGACATTGTGCCTTTTCTATTTATTTCCGATGCAATTTCTGTGTTTCATCGTCAATAAGTAGGTCCCAGGGAAACAGTAAACCTGAAGTGAAGCATCGGAATCTATAACTAGTGTCACTGGAATGGTTCAAAATATAGACAGTAAGAAGAGTCAGTCTGCTTGTACTTAAGTCGGCATTGTGCCTTTTCTATTTAATTCCGATGCAATTTCTATGATTCATCGTCAATAAGAAGGTCCAAGGGAAACAGTAAACCTGAAGTCGCATCGGAATCTATAACTAGTGTCACAGGAATGGTTCAAAACATAGTCATTAAGAAGATTCAGTCTTGTTGTACTTAAGACGGCATTGTGACTTTTCCATTTAATTCCGATGCAATTTCTATGATTCATCGTCAATAAGAAGGTCCAAGGGAAACAGTAAACCTGAAGTGACGCATCAGAATCTATGATTCATAACATAGTCAGTAAGAAGAGTCAGTCTTCTTGTCCTTAAGTCGGCATTGTGCCTTTTGTATTTAATTCCGACGCAATTTCTGTGTTTCATCGTCAATAAGTAGGTCCAAGGGATACAGTAAACCTGGAGTGAAGCAACGGAATATATAACTAGGGTCACAGGAATGGTTCAAAACATAGACAGTAAGAAGAGTCGGTCTTCTTGTACTTAAGTCGGCATTGTGCCTTTTGTATTTAATTCCGATGCAATATCAGTGTTTCATCGTCAATAAGAAGGTCCAAGCGATACAGTAAACCTGGAGTGAAGCATCGGAATCTGTAACTAGTGTCAATGGAATGGTTCAAAACATAGACAGTAGGAAGAGTCAGTCTTCTTGTACTTAAGTCGGCATTGTGCCTTTTGTATTTAATTCCGACGCAATTTCCGTGTTCATCGTCAATAAGAAGGTCCAAGGGATACAGTAAACTTGAAGTGAAGCATGGGAATCTATAACTAGTGTCACAGGAATGGTTCAAAACTTCGTCATTAAGAAGATTCAGTCTTGTTGTACTTAAGACGGCATTGTGACTTTTCCATTTAATTCCGATGCAATTTATGTGTTTTATCGTCAATAACCAGGTCCAAGGTATTCAGTAAACCTGGAGTGAAGCATCGGAATCTATAACTAGTGTCAATGGAATGGTTCAAAACATAGACAGCAGGAAGAGTCAGTCTTCTTCTACTTAAGTCGGCATTGTGCCTTTTGTATTTAATTCCGATGCAATTTCCGTGTTTCTTCGTCAATAAGAAGATCCAAGGGATACAGTAATCCTGAAGTGAAGCATCGGAATCTATAACTTGTGTAACAGGAATGGTTCCACACATAGACAGTACGAAGAGTCAGTCTTCTTGTACTGAAGTCGGCATTGTGGCTTTTGTATTTAATTCTGTGTTTCATCGTCAATAAGAACGTCAGAGGGATAAAGTAAACCAGAGGTGAAGCATCGGAATCTATAACTAGTGTCACAGGAATGGTTCAAAACATAGTCAGTAGGACGAGTCAGTCTTCTTGTACTTAAGTCGGCATTGTGAATTTTGTATTTAATTCCGATGCAATTTCTTTGTTTCATCGTCAATAAGAAGGTCAGAGGGATACAGTAAACCTGAAGTGAAGCATCGGAATCCAAAACTAGTGTCACAGGAATGGTTCAAAACATAGACAGTAGGAAGTGTCAGCCTTCTTGTACGTAAGTCGGCATTGTGCCTTTTGTAATTTAATTCTGATGCAATTTCTGTGTTTCATCGTCAATAAGAAGGTCCAAGGTATACAGCAAACCTGAAGTGAAGCATCGGAATCTATAACTAGTGTCACAGGAATGGTTCAAAGCATAGTCAGTAAGAAGAGTCAGTCTTCTTGTACTTAAGTCGGCATTGTGCCTTTTCTATTTAATTTCGATGCAATTTCTGTGTTTCATCGTCAAAAAGAAGGTCCAAGGGATACAGTAAACCTGGAGTGAAGCATCGGAATCTATCATTAGAGTCACAGGAATGGTTCAAAACATAGACGGTAAGAGGTGTTAGTCCTCTCGTACTTAAGTCGACATTGTGTCTTTTCTATTTATTTCCGATGCAATTTCTGTGTTTCATCGTCAATAAGAGGGTCCAAGGGAAACAGTAAACCTGTTGTGAAGCATCGGAATCTATAACTAGTGTCACTGGATTGGTTCAAAATATAGACAGTAAGAAGAGTCAGACTGCTTGTACTTAAGTCGGCATTGTGCTTTTCTATTTAATTCCGATGCAATTTCTGTGATTCATCGTCAATAAGTAGGTCCAAGGGAAACAGTAAACCTGAAGTGACGCATCGGAATCTATAACTAGTGTCACAGGAATGGTTCAAAACATAGTCATTAAGAAGATTCAGTCTTGTTGTACTTAAGACGGCATTGTGACTTTTCCATTTAATTCCGATGCAATTTCTATGATTCATCGTCAATAAGAAGGTCCAAGGGAAACAGTAAACCTGAAGTGACGCATCTGAATCTATAACTAGTGTCACAGGAATGGTTCAAAACATAGTCAGTAAGAAGAGTCCGTCTTCTTGTCCTTATGTCGGCATTGTGCCTTTTGTATTTAATTCCGACGCAATTTCTGTATTTCATCGTCAATAAGTAGGTCCAAGGGATACAGTAAACCTGGAGTGAAGCACCGGAATATATAACTAGGGTCACAGGAATGGTTCAAAACATAGACAGTAAGAAGAGTCGGTCTTCTTGTACTTAAGTCGGCATTGTGCCTTTTGTATTTAATTCCGATGCAATATCAGTGTTTCATCGTCAATAAGAAGGTCCAAGCGATACAGTAAACCTGGAGTGAAGCATCGGAATCTGTAACTAGTGTCAATGGAATAGTTCAAAACATAGACAGTAGGAAGAGTCAGTCTTCTTGTACTTAAGTCGGCATTGTGCCTTTTGTATTTAATTCCGACGCAATTTCCGTGTTCATCGTCAATAAGAAGGTCCAAGGGATACAGTAAACTTGAGTTAAGCATGGGAATCTATAACTAGTGTCACAGGAATTGTTCAAAACTTCGTCATTAAGAAGATTCAGTCTGGTTGTACTTAAGACGGCATTGTGACTTTTCCATTTAATTCCGATGCAATTTATGTGTTTTATCGTCAATAACCAGGTCCAAGGTATACAGTAAACCTGGAGTGAAGCATCGGAATCTATAACTAGTGTCAATGGAATGGTTCAAAACATAGACAGCCAGAAGAGTCAGTCTTCTTCTACTTAAGTCGGCATTGTGCCTTTTGTATTTAATTCCGATGCAATTTCCGTGTTTCTTCGTCAATAAGAAGATCCAAGGGATACAGTAATCCTGAAGTGAAGCATCGGAATCTATAACTAGTGTAACAGGAATGGTTCCACACATAGACAGTACGAAGTGTCAGTCTTCTTGTACTGAAGTCGGCATTGTGGCTTTTGTATTTAATTCTGTGTTTCATCGTCAATAAGAACGTCAGAGGGATAAAGTAAACCAGAGGTGAAGCATCGGAATCTATAACTAGTGTCACAGGAATGGTTCAAAACATAGTCAGTAGGACGAGTCAGTCTTCTTGTACTTATGTCGGCATTGTGAATTTTGTATTTAATTCCGATGCAATTTCTTTGTTTCATCGTCAATAAGAAGGTCAGAGGGATACAGTAAACCTGAAGTGAAGCATCGGAATCCAAAACTAGTGTCACAGGAATGGTTCAAAACATAGACAGTAGGAAGTGTCAGCCTTCTTGTACGTAAGTCGGCATTGTGCCTTTTGTAATTTAATTCCGATGCAATTTCTGTGTTTCATCGTCAATAAGAAGGTCCAAGGTATACAGCAAACCTGAAGTGAAGCATCGGAATCTATAACTAGTGTCACAGGAATGGTTCAAAACATAGTCAGTAAGAAGAGTCAGTCTTCTTGTACTTAAGTCGGCATTGTGCCTTTTCTATTTAATTTCGATGCAATTTCTGTGTTTCATCGTCAAAAAGAAGGTCCAAGGGATACAGTAAACCTGGAGTGAAGCATCGGTATCTATCATTAGAGTCACAGGAATGGTTCAAAACATAGACGGTAATAGGTGTTAGTCCTCTCGTACTTAAGTCGACATTGTGTCTTTTCTATTTATTTCCGATGCAATTTCTGTGTTTCATCGTCAATAAGAAGGTCCAAGGGAAACAGTAAACCTGATGTGAAGCATCGGAATCCATAACTAGTGTCACTGGATTGGTTCAAAATATAGACAGTAAGAAGAGTCAGACTGCTTGTACTTAAGTCGGCATTGTGCTTTTCTATTTAATTCCGATGCAATTTCTGTGATTCATCGTCAATAAGTAGGTCCAAGGGAAACAGTAAACCTGAAGTGACGCATCGGAATCTATAACTAGTGTCTCAGGAATGGTTCCAAACATAGACAGTACGAAGAGTCAGTCTTCTTGTACTTAAGTCGGCATTGTGCCATTTGTATTTAATACCGATGCAATTTCTGTGTTTCATCGTCAATAAGAATGTCCAAGGGATACAGTGAACCTGAACTGAAACATCGGAATCTACAACTAGTGTCACAAGATGGTTCAAAACATAGACAGTAAGAAGAGTCAGTCTTCTTGTACTTAAGTCGTCATTGTGCCTCTTGTATTTAATTCCGATGCAATTTCTGTGTTTCATCGTCAATAAGAGGGTCAGAGGGATACAGTAAACATGAAGTCAAGCATCGGAGTCTATAACTAGTGTCACAGGAATGGTTCAAAACATAGTCAGTAAGAAGAGTCAGTCTTCTTGTCCTTAAGTTGGCATTGTGCCTTTTGTATTTAATTCCGACGCAATTTCTGTGTTTCATCGTCAATAAGTAGGTCCAAGGGATACAGTAAACCTGGAGTGAAGCAACGGAATGTATAACTAGGGTCACAGGAATGGTTCAAAACATAGACAGTAAGAAGAGTCGGTCTTCTTGTACTTAAGTCGGCTTTGTGCCTTTTGTATTTCATTCCGATGCAATATCAGTGTTTCATCGTCAATAAGAAGGTCCAAGCGATACAGTAAACCTGGAGTGAAGCATCGGAATCTGTATGTAGTGTCAATGGAATGGTTCAAAACATAGACAGTAGGAAGAGTGAGTCTTCTTGTACTTAAGTCGGCATTGTGCCTTTTGTATTTAATTCCGACGCAATTTCCGTGTTCATCGTCAATAAGAAGGTCCAAGGGATACAGTAAACTTGAAGTGAAGAATGGGAATCTATAACTAGTGTCACAGGAATGGTTCAAAACATAGTCATTAAGAAGATTCTGTCTTGTTGTACTTAAGACGGCATTGTGACTTTTCCATTTAATTCCGATGCAATTTATGTGTTTTATCGTCAATAACAAGGTCCAAGGGATACAGTAAACCTGGAGTGAAGCATCGGAATCTATAACTAGTGCCAATGGAATGGTTCGAAACATAGACAGTAGGAAGAGTTAGTCTTCTTCTACTTAAGTCGGCATTGTGCCTTTTGTATTTAATTCCGATGCAATTTCCGTGTTTCATCGTCAATAAGAAGGTCCAAGGGATACAGTAAACTTGAAGTGAAGCATCGGAATCTATAACTAGTGTAACAGGAATGGTTCCACACATAGACAGTACCAAGAGTCAGTCTTCTTGTACTTAAGTCGGCATTGTGGCTTTTGTATTTAATTCTGTGTTTCATCGTCAATAAGAACGTCAGAGGGATAAAGTAAATGTGAGGTGAAGCATCGGAATCTATAACTAGTGTCACAGGAATGGTTCAAAAGATAGTCAGTAGGACGAGTCAGTCTTCTTGTACTTAAGTCGGCATTGTGAATTTTGTATTTAATTCCGATGCAATTTCTGTGTTTCATCGTCAATAAGAAGGTCCAAGGGATACAGTAAACCTGGAGTGAAGCATCGGAATCTATCACTAGAGTCACAGGAATGGTTCAAAACATAGACAATAAGAAGAGTCAGTCCTCTTGTACTTAAGTCGACATTGTGCCTTTTCTACTTAATTCCGATGCAATTTCTGTGTTTCATCGTAAATAAGAAGGTCAGAGGGATACAGTAGACCTGCGGTGAAGCATCGGAATCTATAACTTGTGTCACAGGAATGGTTCAAAACATAGTCAGTAAGAAGAGTCAGTCTTCTTGTCCTTAAGTCGGCATTGTGCCTTTTGTATTTAATTCCGATGCAATTTCTGTGTTTCATCGTCAATAAGAGGATCAGAGGGATACAGTAAACATGAAGTCAAGCATCTGAGTCTATAACTAGTGTCACCGGAATGGTTCAAAAAATAGACAGTTAGAAGGGTCTGTCTTCTGGTACTTAAGTCGGCATTGTGTCTTTTGAATTTAATTCCGATGCAATTTCTGTGTTTCATCGTCAATAAGAAGGTCCAAGGGATACAGTAAACCAGAAGTGAAGCATCGGAATCTATAACTAGTATCACTGGAATGGTTCAAAGTATAGACAGTAAGAAGAGTCAGTCTTCTTGTACTTAAATCGGCATTGTTTCTTTTGTATTTAATTCCGATGCAATTTCTGTGTTTCATCGTCAATAAGAAGGTACATTGGATACAGTTAACCTGAAGTGACGCATCGGAATCTATAACTAGTGTCTCAGGAATGGTTCCAATCATAGACAGTACGAAGAGTCAGTCTTCTTGTACTTAAGTCGGCATTGTGCCATTTGTATTTAATTCCGATGCAATTTCTGTGTTTCATCGTCAATAAGAAGGTCCAAGGGATACAGTGAACCTGAAATGAAGCATCTGAATCTACAACTAGTGTCACAGGATTGGTTCAAAACATAGACAGTAAGAAGAGTCAGTCTTCTAGTACTTAAGATGGCATTGTGACTTCTCCATTTAATTCCGATGCAATTTATGTGTTCCATCGTCAATAACAAGGTCCAAGGGATACAGTAAACCTGGAGTGAAGCATCGGAATCTATAACAAGTGTCACAGGAAGGGTTCAAAACATAGACAGTAAGAAGAGTCAGTCTTCTTGTACTTAAGTCGGCATTAAGCCTTCTCTATTTAATTCCGATGCAATTTCTGTGTTTCATCGTCAATAAGAAGGTCAGAAGGATATAGTAAACCTGAGGTGCAGCATCGGAATCTATAACTAGTATCACAGGAATGGTTCAAAACATAGTCAGGAAGAAGAGTCAGTCTTCTTGTACTTAAGTCGGCATTGTGCCCTTTGTATTTAATTCCGATGCAATTTCTGTGTTTCATCGTCTATAAGAAGGTCCAAGGGATACAGGAAACCTGGAGTGTAGCATAGGAATCTATAACTAGTGTCACAGGAATGGTTCAAAACATAGACAGTAAGAAGAGTCAGTCTTCGTATACTTAAGTCGGCATTGTGCCATTTGTATTTAATTCCGATGCAATTTCTGTGTTTCATCGTCAATAAGAAGGTCCAAGGGATACAGTGAACCTGAAGTGAAGCATCGGAATCTATAACTAGTGTCACTGGAATGGTTCAAAATATAGACAGTAAGAAGAGTCAGTCTTCTTGTACTTAAGTCGGCATTGTGCCTTTTGTATTTAATTCCGGTGCAATTTCTGTGATTCATCGTCAATAAGAAGGTCCAAGGGATACAGTAAACCTGAAGTGAAGCATCGGACTTTATAACTAGTGTCACAGAAATGGTTCAAAACATAGACAGTAGGAAGAGTCAGTCATCTCATACTTAAGTCGGCATTGTGGCTTTTGTATTTAATTCCGATGCAATTTCTGTGTTTCATTGTCAATAAGAACGTCAGAGGTATACAGTAAACCTGAAGTGAAGCATCGGAATCTATAACTAGTGTCACAGGAATGGTTCAAAACATAGTCAGTAAGAAGAGTCAGTCTTCTTGTCCTTAAGTCGACATTGTGCCTTTTGTATTTCATTCCGATGCAATTTCTGTGATTCATCGTCAATAAGAAGGTCCAAGGGATACAGTAAACCTGAAGTGAAGCATCTGACTCTATAACTAGTGTCACAGAAATGGTTCAAAACATAGACAGTAGGAAGAGTCAGTCATCTCATACTTAAGTCGGCATTGTGCCTGTTGTATTTAATTCCGATGCAATTTCTGTGTTTCATCGGCAATAAGGTCAGAGGGATACAGTAAACCTGAAGTGAAGCATCGGAATCCATAACTAGTGTCACAGGAATGGTTCAAAACATAGACAGTAGGAAGAGTCGGTCTTCTTGTACTTAATTCGGCATTGTGCCTTCTGTATTTAATTCCGATGCCATGTCTGTGTTTCATCGTCAATATGAGGGTCAGAGGGATACAGTAAACCTGAAGTGAAGCATCGGAATCCAAAACTAGTGTCACAGGAATGGTTCAAAACAATGACAGTAGGAAGTGTCAGTCTTCTTGTACGTAAGTCGGCATTGTGCCTTTTCTATTTAATTCCGATGCAATCTCTGTGTTTCATCGTCAATAAGAAGGTCCAACGGATACAGTAAACCTGGAGTGAAGCATCGGAATCTATCACTAGAGTCACAGGAATGGTTCAAAACATAGACAGTAAGAAGAGTCAGTCCTCTTATACTTAAGTCGACATTGTGCTTTTACTATTTATTTCCGATGCAATTTCTGTGTTTCATCGTCAATAAGAAGGTCAGAGGGATACAATAAACCTGAAGTGGAGCATCGGAATCTATAACTAGTGTCACAGGAATGGTTCAAAACATAGACAGTAAGAAGAGTCTGTCTTCGTGTACTTAAGTAGGCATTTTGCCTTTTGTATTTAAATCCGATGCAATTTCTGTGTTTCATCGTCAATACGAAGGTCCAAGGGATACAGTAAACCTGAAGTGAAGCATCGGAATCTATAACTAGTGTCACAGGAATGGTTCAAAACATAGTCAGTAAGAAGAGTCAGTCTTCTTGTCCTTAACTTGGCATTGTGCCTTTTGTATTTAATTCCGATGCAATTTCTGTGTTTCATCGTCAATAAGATGGTCAGAGGGATACAGTAAACCGGAAGTGAAGCATCGGAATCCACAACTAGTGTCACAGGAATGGTTCAAACATATGCAGTAGGAAGAGTCAGTCTTCTTGTACTTAAGTCGGCATTGTGCCATTTGTATTTAATTCCGATGCAATTTCTGTGTTTAATCGTCAATAAGAAGGTCCAAGGGATACAGTAAACCTCAAGTGAAGCATCTGACTCTATAACTAGTGTCACAGAAATGGTTCAAAACATAGACAGTAGGAAGAGTCAGTCATTTCATACTTAAGTCGGCATTGTGCCTGTTGTATTTAATTCCGATGCAATTTCTGTGTTTCATCGGCAATAAGGTCAGAGGGATACAGTAAACCTGAAGTGAAGCATCGGAATCCATAACTAGTGTCACAGGAATGGTTCAAAACATAGACAGTAGGAAGAGTCGGTCTTCTTGTACTTAATTCGGCATTGTGCCTTCTGTATTTAATTCCGATGCCATGTCTGTGTTTCGTCGTCAATATGAGGGTCAGAGGGATACAGTAAACCTGAAGTGAAGCATCGGAATCCAAAACTAGTGTCACAGGAATGGTTCAAAACAATGACAGTAAGAAGAGTCGGTCTTCTTGTACTTAAGTCGGCATTGTGCCTTTTGTATTTAATTCCGATGCAATATCAGTGTTTCATCGTCAATAAGAAGTCCCAAGCGATACAGTAAACCTGGAGTGAAGCATCGGAATCTGTATGTAGTGTCAATGGAATGGTTCAAAACATAGACAGTAGGAAGAGTGAGTCTTCTTGTACTTAAGTCGGCATTGTGCCTTTTGTATTTAATTCCGACGCAATTTCCGTGTTCATCGTCAATAAGAAGGTCCAAGGGATACAGTAAACTTGAAGTGAAGAATGGGAATCTATAACTAGTGTCACAGGAATGGTTCAAAACATAGTCATTAAGAAGATTCAGTCTTGTTGTACTTAAGACGGCATTGTGACTTTTCCATTTAATTCCGATGCAATTTATGTGTTTTATCGTCAATAACAAGGTCCAAGGGATACAGTAAACCTGGAGTGAAGCATCGGAATCTATAACTAGTGTCAATGGAATGGTTCGAAACATAGACAGTAGGAGGAGTTAGTCTTCTTCTACTTAAGTCGGCATTGTGCCTTTTGTATTTAATTCCGATGCAATTTCCGTGTTTCATCGTCAATAAGAAGGTCCAAGGGATACAGTAAACTTGAAGTGAAGCATCGGAATCTATAACTAGTGTAACAGGAATGGTTCCACACATAGACAGTACGAAGAGTCAGTCTTCTTGTACTTAAGTCGGCATTGTGGCTTTTGTATTTAATTCTGTGTTTCATCGTCAATAAGAACGTCAGAGGGATAAAGTAAACCTGAGGTGAAGCATCGGAATCTATAACTAGTGTCACAGGAATGGTTCAAAACATAGTCAGTAGGACGAGTCAGTCTTCTTGTACTTAAGTCGGCATTGTGAATTTTGTATTTAATTCCGATGCAATTTCTGTGTTTCATCGTCAATAAGAAGGTCCAAGGGATACAGTAAACCTGGAGTGAAGCATCGGAATCTTTCACTAGAGTCACAGGAATGGTTCACAACATAGACAATAAGAAGAGTCAGTCCTCTTGTACTTAAGTCGACATTGTCCCTTTTCTACTTAATTCCGATGCAATTTCTGTGTTTCATCGTCAATAAGAAGGTCAGAGGGATACAGTAAACCTGTGGTGAAGCATCGGAATCTATAACTTTGGTCACAGGAATGGTTCAAAACATAGTCAGTAAGAAGAGTCAGTCTTCTTGTCCTTAAGTCGGCATTGTGCCTTTTGTATTTAATTCCGATGCAATTTCTGTGTTTCATCGTCAATAAGAGGATCAGAGGGATACAGTAAACATGATGTCAAGCATCTGCGTCTATAACTAGTGTCACCGGAATGGTTCAAAACATAGACAGTAAGAAGGGTCTGTCTTCTGGTACTTAAGTCGGCATTGTGTCTTTTGAATTTAATTCCGATGCAATTTCTGTGTTTCATCGTCAATAAGAAGGTCCAAGGGATACAGTAAACCAGAAGTGAAGCATCGGAATCTATAACTAGTATCACTGGAATGGTTCAAAGTATAGACAGTAAGAAGAGTCAGTCTTCTTGTACTTATATCGGCATTGTTTCTTTTGTATTTAATTCCGATGCAATTTCTGTGTTTCATCGTCAATAAGAAGGTACATGGGATACAGTTAAGCTGAAGTGACGCATCGGAATCTATAACTAGTGTCTCAGGAATGGTTCCAAACATAGACAGTACGAAGAGTCAGTCTTCTTGTACTTAAGTCGGCATTGTGCCATTTGTATTTAATTCCGATGCAATTTCTGTGTTTCATCGTCAATAAGAAGGTCCAAGGGATACAGTGAACCTGAAATGAAGCATCTGAATCTACAACTAGTGTCACAGGATTGGTTCAAAACATAGACAGTAAGAAGAGTCAGTCTTCTTGTACTTAAGTCGGCATTGTGCCTCTTGTATTTACTTCCGATGCAATTTCTGTGTTTCATCGCCAATAAGAGGGTCAGAGGGATACAGAAAACATGAAGTCAAGCATCAGAGTCTATAACTAGTGTCACAGGAATGGTTCAAAACATAGTCAGTAAGAAGAGTCAGTCTTCTTGTCCTTAATTCGGCATTGTGCCTTTTGTATTTATTTTCGATACAATTTCTGTGTTTCATCCTCAATAAGTAGGTCCAAGGGACACAGTAAGCGTGGAGTGACGCACCGGAATCTATAACTAGAGTCACAATAATGGTTCAAAACATAGACAGTTAGAAGAGTCGGTCTTCTTGTACTAAAGTTGGCATTGTGCCTTACGTATTTAATTCCGATGCAATATCAGTGTTTCATCGTCAATAAGAAGGACCAAGGGATACAGTAAACCTGGAGTGAAGCATCGTAATCTATAACTAGTGTCAATGGAATGGTTCAAAACATAGACAGTAGGAAGAGTCAGTCTTCTTGTATTTAAGTCGGCATTGTGCCTTTTGTACTTCATTCCGATGCAATTTCCGTGTTTCACCGTGAAGAAGAAGGTCCAAGGGATAAAGTAAACCTGAAGTGAAGAATGGGAATCTATAACTAGTGTCACAGGAATGGTTCAAAACATAGTCATTAAGAAGAGTCAGTCTTCTAGTACTTAAGATGGCATTGTGACTTCTCCATTTAATTCCGATGCAATTTATGTGTTCCATCGTCAATAACAAGGTCCAAGGGATACAGTAAACCTGGAGTGAAGCATCGGAATCGAAAACTAGTGTCACAGTAATGGTACAAAACATATGCAGTAGGAAGAATCAGTCTTCTTGTACTTAAGTCGGCATTGTGCCATTTGTATTTAATTCCGGTGCAATTTCTGTGATTCATCGTCAATAAGAAGGTCCAAGGGGTACAGTAAACCTGGAGTGAAGCATCGGAATCTATAACAAGTGTCACAGGAAGGGTTCAAAACATAGACAGTAAGAAGAGTCAGTCTTCTTGTACTTAAGTCGGCATTAAGCCTTCTCTATTTAATTCCGATGCAATTTCTGTGTTTCATCGTCAATAAGAAGGTCAGAAGGATATAGTAAACCTGAGGTGCAGCATCGGAATCTATAACTAGTATCACAGGAATGGTTCAAAACATAGTCAGGAAGAAGAGTCAGTCTTCTTGTACTTAAGTCGGCATTGTGCCCTTTGTATTTAATTCCGATGCAATTTCTGTTTTTCATCGTCTATACGAAGGTCCAAGGGATACAGGAAACCTGGAGTGTAGCATAGGAATCTATAACTAGTGTCACAGGAATGGTTCAAAACATAGACAGTAAGAAGAGTCAGTCTTCGTATACTTAAGTCGGCATTGTGCCATTTGTATTTAATTCCGATGCAATTTCTGTGTTTCATCGTCAATAAGAAGGTCCAAGGGATACAGTAAACCTGAAGTGAAGCATCGGAATCTATAACTAGTGTCACTGGAATGGTTCAAAATATAGACAGTAAGAAGAGTCAATCTGCTTGTACTTAAGTCGGCATTGTGCCTTTTCTATTTAATTCCGATGCAATTTCTGTGATTCATCGTCAATAAGTAGGTCCAAGGGAAACAGTAAACCTGAAGTGACGCATCGGAATCTATAACTAGTATCTCAGGAATGTTTCCAAACATAGACAGTACGAAAAGTCAGTCTTCTTGTACTTAAGTCGGCATTGTGCCATTTGTATTTAATTCCGATGCAATTTCTGTGTTTCATCGTCAATAGGAATGTTCAAGGGATACAGTGAACCTGAAGTGAAGCATCGGAATCTACTACTAGTGTCATAGGATTGGTTCAAAACATAGACAGTAAGAAGAGTCAGTCTTCTTGTACTTAAGTCGGCATTGTGCCTCTTGTATTTAATTCCGATGCAATTTCTGTGTTTCATTGTCAATAAGAACGTCAGAGGTATACAGTAAACCTGAAGTGAAGCATCGGAATCTATAACTAGTGTCACAGGAATGGTTCAAAACATAGTCAGTAAGAAGAGTCAGTCTTCTTGTCCTTAAGTCGACATTGTGCCTTTTGTATTTCATTCCGATGCAATTTCTGTGATTCATCGTCAATAAGAAGGTCCAAGGGATACAGTAAACCTGAAGTGAAGCATCTGACTCTATAACTAGTGTCACAGAAATGGTTCAAAACATAGACAGTAGGAAGAGTCAGTCATCTCATACTTAAGTCGGCATTGTGCCTGTTGTATTTAATTCCGATGCAATTTCTGTGTTTCATCGGCAATAAGGTCAGAGGGATACAGTAAACCTGAAGTGAAGCATCGGAATCCATAACTAGTGTCACAGGAATGGTTCAAAACATAGACAGTAGGAAGAGTCGGTCTTCTTGTACTTAATTCGGCATTGTGCCTTCTGTATTTAATTCCGATGCCATGTCTGTGTTTCATCGTCAATATGAGGGTCAGAGGGATACAGTAAACCTGAAGTGAAGCATCGGAATCCAAAACTAGTGTCACAGGAATGGTTCAAAACAATGTCAGTAGGAAGTGTCAGTCTTCTTGTACGTAAGTCGGCATTGTGCCTTTTCTATTTAATTCCGATGCAATCTACGTGTTTCATCGTCAATAAGAAGGTCCAACGGATACAGTAAACCTGGAGTGAAGCATCGGAATCTATCACTAGAGTCACAGGAATGGTTCAAAACATAGACAGTAAGAAGAGTCAGGCCTCTTATACTTAAGTCGACATTGTGCTTTTACTATTTATTTCCGATGCAATTTCTGTGTTTCATCGTCAATAAGAAGGTCAGAGGGATACAATAAACCTGAAGTGGAGCATCGGAATCTATAACTAGTGTCACAGGAATGGTTCAAAACATAGACAGTAAGAAGAGTCTGTCTTCGTGTACTTAAGTAGGCATTTTGCCTTTTGTATTTAAATCCGATGCAATTTCTGTGTTTCATCGTCAATACGAAGGTCCAAGGGATACAGTAAACCTGAAGTGAAGCATCGGAATCTATAACTAGTGTCACAGGAATGGTTCAAAACATAGTCAGTAAGAAGAGTCAGTCTTCTTGTCCTTAACTTGGCATTGTGCCTTTTGTATTTAATTCCGATGCAATTTCTGTGTTTCATCGTCAATAAGATGGTCAGAGGGATACAGTAAACCGGAAGTGAAGCATCGGAATCCACAACTAGTGTCACAGGAATGGTTCAAACATATGCAGTAGGAAGAGTCAGTCTTCTTGTACTTAAGTCGGCATTGTGCCATTTGTATTTAATTCCGATGCAATTTCTGTGTTTAATCGTCAATAAGAAGGTCCAAGGTATACAGTAAACCTGACGTAAAGCATCGAAATCTATAACTAGTGTCACAGGATGGTTCAAACTATAATCAGTAAGAAGAGTCAGTCTTTTTGTACTTAAGTCTGCATTGTTCCTTTTCTATTTAATTCCGATGCAATTTCTGTGATTCATCGTCAATAAGAAGGTCAGAGGGATACAGTAAACCTGAGGTGAAGCATTGGAATCTATAACTAGTGTCACAGGAATGGTTTAAAACACAGTCAGGAAGAAGAGTCAGTCTTCTTGTACTTAAGTCGACATTGTGCCTTTTCTATTTAATTCCGACGCAATTTCTGTGTTTCATCGTCAATAAGAAGGTCCAAGGGAAACAGTAAACCTGAAGTGAAGCATCGGAATCTATAACTAGTGTCACTGGAATGGTTCAAAATATAGACAGTAAGAAGAGTCAATCTGCTTGTACTTAAGTCGGCATTGTGCCTTTTCTATTTAATTCCGATGCAATTTCTGTGATTCATCGTCAATAAGTAGGTCCAAGGGAAACAGTAAACCTGAAGTGACGCATCGGAATCTATAACTAGTATCTCAGGAATGTTTCCAAACATAGACAGTACGAAAAGTCAGTCTTCTTGTACTTAAGTCGGCATTGTGCCATTTGTATTTAATTCCGATGCAATTTCTGTGTTTCATCGTCAATAGGAATGTCCAAGGGATACAGTGAACCTGAAGTGAAGCATCGGAATCTACAACTAGTGTCATAGGATTGGTTCAAAACATAGACAGTAAGAAGAGTCAGTCTTCTTGTACTTAAGTCGGCATTGTGCCTCTTGTATTTAATTCCGATGCAATTTCTGTGTTTCATCGTCAATAAGAGGGTCAGAGAGATACAGAAAACATGAAGTCAAGCATCGGAGTCTATAACTAGTGTCACAGGAATGGTTCAAAACATAGTCAGTAAGAAGAGTCAGTCTTCTTGTCCTTAAGTCGGCATTGTGCCTTTTGTATTTATTTCCGATACAATTTCTGTGTTTCATCGTCAATAAGTAGGTCCAAGGGATACAGTAAACCTGGAGTGAAGCACCGGAACCTATAACTAGAGTCACAATAATGGTTCAAAACATAGACAGTAAGAAGAGTCGGTCTTCTTGTACTTAAGTCGGCAATGTGCCTTTTGTATTTAATTCCGATGCAATATCTGTGTTTCATCGTCAATAGGAAGGTCCAAGGGATACAGTAAACGTGAAGTTAAGCATCGGAATCTATAACTAGTGTCACAGGAATGGTTCCACACATTGACAGTACGAAGAGTCAGTCTTCTTGTACTTAAGTCGGCATTGTGCCTTTTGTATTTAATTCCGATGCAATTTCTGTGTTTCATTGTCAATAAGAACGTCAGAGGTATACAGTAAACCTGAAGTGAAGAATGGGAATCTATAACTAGTGTCACAGGAATGGTTCAAAACATAGTCATTAAGAAGAGTCAGTCTTCTAGTACTTAAGAAGGCATTGTGACTTTTCCATTTAATTCCGATGCTATTTATGTGTTCCATCGTCAATAACAATGTCCAAGGGATACAGTAAACCTGGAGTGAAGCATCGGAATCTGTAACTAGTCTCAATGGAATGGTTCAAAACATAGACAGTAGGAAGAGTCAGTCTTCTTGTACTTAAGTCGGCATTGTGCCTTTTGTATTTAATTCCGATGCAATTTCCGTGTTTCATCGCCAATAAGAAGGTCGAAGGAATACAGTAAACCTGAAGTGAAGCAACGGAATCTATAACTAGTGTCACAGGAATGGTTCCACACATAGACAGTACGAAGAGTCAGACTTCTTGTACTTAAGTCGGCATTGTTCCTTTTGTATTTAATTCCGATGCAATTTCTGTGTTTCATCGTCAATAAGAAGGTCCAAGGGATACAGTGAACCTGAAATGAAGCATCTGAATCTACAACTAGTGTCACAGGATTGGTTCAAAACATAGACAGTAAGAAGAGTCAGTCTTCTTGTACTTAAGTCGGCATTGTGCCTCTTGTATTTAATTGCGATGCAATTTCTGTGTTTCATCGCCAATAAGAGGGTCAGAGGGATACAGAAAACATGAAGTCAAGCATCGGAGTCTATAACTAGTGTCACAGGAATGGTTCAAAACATAGTCAGTAAGAAGAGTCAGTCTTCTTGTCCTTAAGTCGGCATTGTGCCTTTTGTATTTATTTTCGATACAATTTCTGTGTTTCATCCTCAATAAGTAGGTCCAAGGGACACAGTAAGCGTGGAGTGAAGCACCGGAATCTATAACTAGAGTCACAATAATGGTTCAAAACATAGATAGTTAGAAGAGTCGGTCTTCTTGTACTTAAGTCGGCATTGTGCCTTATGTATTTAATTCCGATGCAATATCAGTGTTTCATCGTCAATAAGAAGGTCCAAGGGATACAGTAAACCTGGAGTGAAGCATCGTAATCTATAACTAGTGTCAATGGAATGGTTCAAAACATAGACAGTAGGAAGAGTCAGTCTTCTTGTACTTAAGTCGGCATTGTGCCTTTTGTACTTCATTCCGATGCAATTTCCGTGTTTCACCGTGAAGAAGAAGGTCCAAGGGATAAAGTAAACCTGAAGTGAAGAATGGGAATCTATAACTAGTGTCACAGGAATGGTTCAAAACATAGTCATTAAGAAGAGTCAGTCTTCTAGTACTTAAGATGGCATTGTGACTTCTCCATTTAATTCCGATGCAATTTATGTGTTCCATCGTCAATAACAAGGTCCAAGGGATACAGTAAACCTGGAGTGAAGCATCGGAATCCAAAACTAGTGTCACAGTAATGGTACAAAACATAAGCAGTAGGAAGAGTCAGTCTTCTTGTACTTAAGTCGGCATTGTGCCATTTGTATTTAATTCCGGTGCAATTTCTGTGATTCATCGTCAATAAGAAGGTCCAAGGGGTACAGTAAACCTGGAGTGAAGCATCGGAATCTATAACAAGTGTCACAGGAAGGGTTCAAAACATAGACAGTAAGAAGAGTCAGTCTTCTTGTACTTAAGTCGGCATTAAGCCATCTCTATTTAATTCCGATGCAATTTCTGTTTTTCATCGTCAATAAGAAGGTCAGAAGGTTATAGTAAACCTGAGGTGCAGCATCGGAATCTATAACTAGTGTCACAGGAATGGTTCAAAACACAGTCAGGAAGAAGAGTGAGTCTTCTTGTACTTAAGTCGGCATTGTGCCCTTTGTATTTAATTCCGGTGCAATTTCTGTGTTTCATCGTCTATAAGAAGGTCCAAGGGATACAGAAAACCTGGAGTGTAGCATAGGAATCTATAACTAGTGTCACAGGAATGGTTCAAAACATAGACAGTAAGAAGAGTCAGTCTTCGTATACTTAAGTCGGCATTGTGCCATTTGTATTTAATTCCGATGCAATTTCTGTGTTTCATCGTCAATAAGAAGGTCCAAGGGATACAGTAAACCTGAAGTGAAGCATCGGAATCTATAACTAGTGTCACTGGAATGGTTCAAAATATAGACAGTAAAAAGAGTCAGTCTTCTTGTAATTAAGTCGGCATTGTGCCTTTTGTATTTAATTCCGGTGCAATTTCTGTGATTCATCGTCAATAAGAAGGTCCAAGGGATACAGTAAACCTGAAGTGAAGCATCGGACTTTATAACTAGTGTCACAGAAATGGTTCAAAACATAGACAGTAGGAAGACACAGTCATCTCTTACTTAAGTCGGCATTGTGCCTTTTGTATTTAATTCCGATGCAATTTCTGTGTTTCATCGTCAATAAGAAGGTCCAAGGGAAACAGTAAACCTGAAGTGAAGCATCGGAATCTATAACTAGTGTCACAGGAATGGTTCCACACATTGACAGTACGAAGAGTCAGTCTTCTTGTACTTAAGTCGGCATTGTGGCTTTTGTATTTAATTCCGATGCAATTTCTGTGTTTCATTGTCAATATGAACGTCAGAGGTATACAGTAAACCTGAAGTGAAGCATCGGAATCTATAACTAGTGTCACAGGAATGGTTCAAAACATAGTCAGTAAGAAGAGTCAGTCTTCTTGTCCTTAAGTCGACATTGTGCCTTTTGTATTTAATTCCGATGCAATTTCTGTGATTCATCGTCAATAAGAAGGTCCAAGGGATACAGTAAACCTGAAGTGAAGCATCTGACTCTATAACTAGTGTCACAGAAATGGTTCAAAACATAGACAGTAGGAAGAGTCAGTCATCTCATACTTAAGTCGGCATTGTGCCTGTTGTATTTAATTCCGATGCAATTTCTGTGTTTCATCGGCAATAAGGTCAGAGGGATACAGTAAACCTGAAGTGAAGCATCGGAATCCATAACTAGTGTCACAGGAATGGTTCAAAACATAGACAGTAGGAAGAGTCAGTCTTCTTCTACTTAATTCGGCATTGTGCCTTCTGTATTTAATTCCGATGCCATGTCTGGGTTTCATCGTCAATATGAGGGTCAGAGGGATACAGTAAACCTGAAGTGAAGCATTGGAATCCAAAACTAGTGTCACAGGAATGGTTCAAAACAATGACAGTAGGAAGTGTCAGTCTTCTTGTACGTAAGTCGGCATTGTGCCTTTTCTATTTAATTCCGATGCAATCTCTGTGTTTCATCGTCAATAAGAAGGTCCAACGGATACAGTAAACCTGGAGTGAAGCATCGGAATCTATCACTAGAGTCACAGGAATGGTTCAAAACATAGACAGTAAGAAGAGTCAGTCCTCTTATACTTAAGTCGACATTGTGCTTTTACTATTTATTTCCGATGCAATTTCTGTGTTTCATCGTCAATAAGAAGGTCACAGGGATACAATAAACCTGAAGTGGAGCATCGGAATCTATAACTAGTGTCACAGGAATGGTTCAAAACATAGACAGTAAGAAGAGTCTGTCTTCGTGTACTTAAGTAGGCATTTTGCCTTTTGTATTTAAATCCGATGCAATTTCTGTGTTTCATCGTCAATACGAAGGTCCAAGGGATACAGTAAACCTGAAGTGAAGCATCGGAATCTATAACTAGTGTCACAGGAATGGTTCAAAACATACTCAGTAAGAAGAGTCAGTCTTCTTGTCCTTAACTTGGCATTGTGCCTTTTGTATTTAATTCCGATGCAATTTCTGTGTTTCATCGTCAATAAGATGGTCAGAGGGATACAGTAAACCGGAAGTGAAGCATCGGAATCCACAACTAGTGTCACAGGAATGGTTCAAACATATGCAGTAGGAAGAGTCAGTCTTCTTGTACTTAAGTCGGCATTGTGCCATTTGTATTTAATTCCGATGCAATTTCTGTGTTTAATCGTCAATAAGAAGGTCCAAGGTATACAGTAAACCTGACGTAAAGCATCGAAATCTATAACTAGTGTCACAGGATGGTTCAAACTATAATCAGTAAGAAGAGTCAGTCTTTTTGAACTTAAGTCTGCATTGTTCCTTTTCTATTTAATTCCGATGCAATTTCTGTGATTCATCGTCAATAAGAAGGTCAGAGGGATACAGTAAACCTGAGGTGAAGCATTGGAATCTATAACTAGTGTCACAGGAATGGTTTAAAACACAGTCAGGAAGAAGAGTCAGTCTTCTTGTACTTAAGTCGACATTGTGCCTTTTCTATTTATTTCCGACGCAATTTCTGTGTTTCATCGTCAATAAGAAGGTCCAAGGGAAGCAGTAAACCTGAAGTGAAGCATCGGAATCTATAACTAGTGTCACTGGAATGGTTCAAAATATAGACAGTAAGAAGAGTCAATCTGCTTGTACTTAAGTCGGCATTGTGCCTTTTCTATTTAATTCCGATGCAATTTCTGTGATTCATCGTCAATAAGTGGGTCCAAGGGAAACAGTAAACCTGAAGTGACGCATCGGAATCTATAACTAGTATCTCAGGAATGTTTCCAAACATAGACAGTACGAAAAGTCAGTCTTCTTGTACTTAAGTCGGCATTGTGCCATTTGTATTTAATTCCGATGCAATTTCTGTGTTTCATCGTCAATAGGAATGTCCAAGGGATACAGTGAACCTGAAGTGAAGCATCGGAATCTACTACTAGTGTCATAGGATTGGTTCAAAACATAGACAGTAAGAAGAGTCAGTCTTCTTGTACTTAAGTCGGCATTGTGCCTCTTGTATTTAATTCCGATGCAATTTCTGTGTTTCATCGTCAATAAGAGGGTCAGAGAGATACAGAAAACATGAAGTCAAGCATCGGAGTCTATAACTAGTGTCACAGGAATGGTTCAATTCATAGTCAGTAAGACGAGAAAGTCTTCTTGTCCTTAAGTCGGCATTGTGCCTTTTGTATTTATTTCCGATACAATTTCTGTGTTTCATCGTCAATAAGTAGGTCCAAGGGATACAGTAAACCTGGAGTGAAGCACCGGAATCTATAACTAGAGTCACAATAATGGTTCAAAACATAGACAGTAAGAAGAGTCGGTCTTCTTGTACTTAAGTCGGCATTGTGCCTTTTGTATTTAATTCCGATGCAATATCAGTGTTTCATCGTCAATAAGAAGGTCCAAGGGATACGGTAAACCTGAAGTTAAGCATCGGAATCTATAACTAGTGTCACAGGAATGGTTCCACACATTGACAGTACGAAGAGTCAGTCTTCTTGTACTTAAGTCGGCATTGTGCCATTTGTATTTAATTCCGATGCAATTTCTGTGTTTCATTGTCAATAAGAACGTCAGAGGTATACAGTAAACCTGAAGTGAAGAATGGGAATCTATAACTAGTGTCACAGGAATGGTTCAAAACATAGTCATTAAGAAGAGTCAGTCTTCTAGTACTTAAGAAGGCATTGTGACTTTTCCATTTCATTCCGATGCTATTTATGTGTTCCATCGTCAATAACAAGGTCCAAGGGATACAGTAAACCTGGAGTGAAGCATCGGAATCTGTAACTAGTCTCAATGGAATGGTTCAAAACATAGACAGTAAGAAGAGTCAGTCCTCTTGTACTTAAGTCGACATTGTGCCTTCTGTATTTAATTCCGATGCAATTTCTGTGTTTCATCGTCAATAAGAAGGTCAGAGGGATACAGTATACCGGAAGTGAAGCATCGGAATCCACAACTAGTGTCACAGTAATGGTTCAAAGCATATGCAGTAGGAAGAGTCAGTCTTCTTGTATTTAAGTCGGCATTGTGCGATTTGTATTTAATTCCGATGCAATTTCTGTGTTTCATCGTCAATAAGAAGGTCCAAGGTATACAGTAAACCTGACGTAAAGCATCGGAATCTATAACTAGTGTCACAGGAATGGTTCCAACTATAATCAGTAAGAAGAATCAGTCTTTTTGTACTTAAGTCAGCATTGTGCCTTTTCTATTTAATTCCGATGCAATTTCTGTGTTTCATCGTCAATAAGAAGGTCCAAGGGATACAGTAAACCTGGAGTGAAACATCGGAATCTATAACAAGTGTCGCAGGAAAGGTTCAAAACATAGACAGTAAGAAGAGTCAGTCTTCTTGTACTTAAGTCGGCATTGTGCCTTTTCTATTTAATTCCGATGCAATTTCTGTGTTTCATCGTCAATAAGAAGGTCAGAGGGATACAGTAAACCTGAGGTGCAACATCGGAATCTATAACTAGTGTCACAGGAATGGTTCAAAACACTGTCAGGAAGAAGAGTCAGTCTTCTTGTACTTAAGTCGGCATTGTGCCCTTTGTATTTAATTCCGATGCAATTTCTGTGTTTCATCGTCAATAAGAAGGTCCAAGGGATACAGTAAACCTGGAGTGTAGCATAGGAATCTATAACTAGTGTCACAGGAATGGTTCAAAACATAGACAGTAAGAAGAGCCAGTCTTCGTATACTTAAGTCGTCATTGTGCCTTTTGTATTTAATTCCGATGCAATTTCTGTGTTTCATCGTCAATAAGAAGGTCCAAGGGATACAGTAAACCTGAAGTGAAGCATCTGACTCTATAACTAGTGTCACAGAAATGGTTCAAAACATAGACAGTAAGAAGAGTCAGTCTTCTTGTACTTAAGTCGGCATTGTGCCTTTTGTATTCAATTCCGGTGCAATTTCTGTGATTCATCGTCAATAAGAAGGTCCAAGGGATACAGTAAACCTGAAGTGAAGCATCGGACTTTATAACTAGTGTCACAGAAATGGTTCAAAACATAGACAGTAGGAAGAGTCAGTCATCTCATACTTAAGTCGGCATTGTTTCTTTTGTATTTAATTCCGATGCAATTTCTGTGTTTCATCGTCAATAAGAAGGTCCAAGGGAAACAGTAAACCTGAAGTGAAGCATCGGAATCTATAACTAGTGTCACAGGAATGGTTCCACACATAGACAGTACGAAGAGTTCGTCTTCTTGTACTTAAGCTGGCATTGTGGCTTTCGTATTTAATTCCGATGCAATTTCTGTGTTTCATCGTCAATAAGAACGTCAGAGGGATACAGTAAACCTGAGGTGAAGCATCGGAATCTATAACTAGTGACACAGGAATGGTTCAAAACATAGTCAGTAAGAAGAGTCAGTCTTCTTGTCCTTCAGTCGGCATTGTGCCTTTTGTATTTAATTCCGATGCAATCTCTGTGTTTCATCGTCAATAAGAAGGTCCAAGGGATACAGTAAACCTGGAGTGAAGCATCGGAATCTATCACTAGAGTCACAGGAATGGTTCAAAACATAGCCAGTAAGAAGAGTCAGTCCTCTTATACTTAAGTCGACATTGTGCCTTTTGTATTTAATTCCGATGCAATATCAGTGTTTCATCGTCAATGAGAAGGTCCAAGGGATACAGTAAACCTGGAGTGAAGCATCGTAATCTATAACTAGTTTCATTGGAATGGTTCAAAACATAGACAGTAGGAAGAGTCAGTCTTCTTGTCCTTAAGTCGGCATTGTGCCTTTTTTATTTAATTCCGATGCAATTTCCGTGTTTCACCGTCAATAAGAAGGTCCAAGGGATACAGTAAACCTGAAGTGAAGAATGGGAATTTATAACTAGTGTCACAGGAATGGTTCAAAACATAGTCATTAAGAAGAGTCAGTCTTCTAGTACTTAAGATGGCATTGTGACTTTTCTATTTAATTCCGATGCAATTTATGTGTTCCATCGTCAATAAGAAGGTCCAAGGTATACAGTAAACCTGACGTAAAGCATCGGAATCTATAACTAGTGTCACAGGAATGGTTCAAAACACAGTCAGGAAAAAGAGTCAGTCTTCTTGTACTTAAGTCGGCATTGTGCCCTTTGTATTTAATTCTGATGCAATTTCTGTGTTTCATCGTCAATAAGAAGGTCCAAGGGATACAGTAAACCTGGAGTGTAGCATAGGAATCTATAACTAGTGTCACAGGAATGGTTCAAAACATAGACAGTAAGAAGAGTCAGTCTTCGTATACTTAAGTCGTCATTGTGCCTTTTGTATTTAATTCCGATGCAATTTCTTTGTTTCATCGTCAATAAGAAGGTCCAAGGGATACAGTAAACCTGAAGTGAAGCATCGGAATCTATAACTAGTGTCACTGGAATGGTTCAAAATATAGACAGTATGAAGAGTCAGTCTTCTTGTACTTAAGTCGGCATTGTGCCTTTTGTATTCAATTCCGGTGCAATTTCTGTGATTCATCGTCAATAAGAAGTTCCAAGGGATACAGTAAACCTGAAGTGAAGCATCGGACTTTATAACTAGTGTCACAGAAATGGTTCAAAACATAGACAGTAGGAAGAGTCAGTCATCTCATACTTAAGTCGGCATTGTTTCTTTTGTATTTAATTCCGATGCAATTTCTGTGTTTCATCGTCAATAAGAAGGTCCAAGGGAAACAGTAAACCTGAAGTGAAGCATCGGAATCTATAACTAGTGTCACAGGAATGGTTCCACACATTGACAGTACGAAGAGTCAGTCTTCTTGTTCTTAAGTCGGCATTGTGGCTTTTCTATTTAATTCCGATGCAATTTCTGTGTTTCATCGTCAATAAGAAGGTCCAAGGGAAACAGTAAACCTGAAGTGAAGCATCGGAATCTATAACTAGTGTCACAGGAATGGTTCCACATATTGACAGTACGAAGAGTCAGTCTTCTTGTACTTAAGTCGGCATTGTGGCTTTTCTATTTAATTCCGATGCAATATCAGTGTTTCATCGTCAATGAGAAGGTCCAAGGGATACAGTAAACCTGGAGTGAAGCATCGTAATCTATAACTAGTTTCATTGGAATGGTTCAAAACATAGACAGTAGGAAGAGTCAGTCTTCTTGTCCTTAAGTCGGCATTGTGCCTTTTTTATTTAATTCCGATGCAATTTCCGTGTTTCACCGTCAATAAGAAGGTCCAAGGGATACAGTAAACCTGAAGTGAAGAATGGGAATTTATAACTAGTGTCACAGGAATGGTTCAAAACATAGTCATTAAGAAGAGTCAGTCTTCTAGTACTTAAGATGGCATTGTAACTTTTCTATTTAATTCCGATGCAATTTATGTGTTCCATCGTCAATAACAAGGTCCAAGGGATACAGTAAAAATGGAGTGAAACATCGGAATCTATAACTAGTGTCAATGGAATGGTTAAAAACATAGACACTAGGAAGAGTCAGTCTTCTTGTACTTAAGTCGGCATTGTGCCTTTTGTATTTATTTCCGATGCAATTTCCGTGTTTCATCGTCAATAAAAAGGTTCAAGGGATACAGTAAACCTGAAGTGAAGCATCGGAATCTATAACTAGTGTCACAGGAATGGTTCCACACATAGACAGTACGAAGAGTCAGTCTTCTTGTACTTAAGTCGGCATTGTGGCTTTTCTATTTAATTCCGTGTTTCATCGTCAATAAGAAGGTCAGAGGGATACAGTAAACCTGAAGTGAAGCATCGGAATCCAAAACTAGTGTCACAGGAATGGTTCAAAACATAGACAGTAGGAAGTGTCAGTCTTCTTGTACGTAAGTCGGCATAGTGCATTTTGTATTTAATTCCGATGCAATTTCTGTGTTTCATCGTCAATAAGAAGATCCAAGGGATACAGTAAACCTGGAGTGAAGCATCGGAATCTATCACTAGAGTCACAGGAATGGTTTAAAACATAGACAGTAAGAAGAGTCAGTCCTCTTGTACTTAAGTCGACATTGTGCCTTTTGTATTTAATTCCGATGCAATTTCTGTGTTTCTTCGTCAATAAGAAGGTCAGATGGATACAGCATATCGGAAGTGAAGCATCGGAATCCACAACTAGTGTCACAGTAATGAATCGAACATATGCAGTAGGAAGAGTCAGTCTTCTTGTACTTAAGTCGGCATTGTGAAATTTGTTTTTAATTCCGATGCAATTTCTGTGTTTCATCGTCAATAAGAAGGTCCAAGGTATACAGTAAACCTGACGTAAAGCACCGGAATCTATAACTAGTGTCACAGTAATGGTTCCAACTATAATCAGTAAGAAGAGTCAGTCTTTTTGTACTTAAGTCAGCATTGTGCCTTTTCTATTTAATTCCGATGCAATTTCTGTGTTTCATCGTCAATAAGAAGGTCAGAGGGGTACTGTAAACCTGAGGTGCAGCATCGGAATCTATAACTAGTGTCACAGGAATGGTTCAAAGCACAGTCAGGAAGAAGAGTCAGTCTTCTTGTACTTAAGTCGGCATTGTGCCCTTTGTATTTAATTCCGATGCAATTTCTGTGTTTCATCGTCAATAAGAAGGTCTAAGGGATACAGTAAACCTGGAGTGTAGCATAGGAATCTACAACTAGTGTCACAGGAATGGTTCAAAACATAGACAGTAATAAGAGTCAGTCTTCGTATACTTAAGTCGGCATTGTGCCTTTTATATTTAATTCCGATGCAATTTCTGTGTTTCATCGTCAATAAGAATGTCCAAGGGATACATTAAACCTGAAGTGAAGCATCGGAATCTATAACTAGTGTCACTGGAATGGTTCAAAATATAGACACTAAGAAGTGTCAGTCTTCTGGTACTTAAGTCGGCATTGTGCCTTTTGTATTTAATTCCGGTGCAATTTCTGTGATTCATCGTCATTAAGAAGGTCCAAGGGATACAGTAAACCTGAAGTGAAGAATCGGACTTTATAACTAGTGTCACAGAAATAGTTCAAAACATAGACAGTAGGAAGCGTCAGCCATCTCATACTTAAGTCGGCATTGTGCCTTTTGTATTTAATTCCGATGCAATTTCTGTGTTTCATCGTCAATAAGAAGGTCCAAGGGAAACAGTAAACCTGAAGTGAAGCATCGGAATCTGTAACTAGTGTCACAGGAATGGTTCCACACATTGACAGTACGAAGAGTCAGTCTTCTTGTACTTAAGTCGGCATTGTGGCTTTTGTATTTAATTCCGATGCAATTTCTGTGTTTCATCGTCAATAAGAACGTCAGAGGTATACAGTAAACCTGAAGTGAAGCATCGCAATCTATAACTAGTGTCACAGGAATGGTTCAAAACATAGTCACTAAGAAGAGTCAGTCTTCTTGTCCTTAAGTCGACATTGTGCCTTTTGTATTTAATTCCGATGCAATTTCTGTGATTCATCGTCAATAAGAAGGTCCAAGGGAAACAGTAAACCTGAAGTGAAGCATCGGAATCTATAACTAGTGTCACAGGAATGGTTCCACACACAGACAGTACGAAGAGTCAGTCTTCTTGTACTTAAGTCGGCATTGTGGTTATTGTATTTAATTCCGATGCAATTTCTGTGTTTCATCGTCAATAAGAACGTCAGAGTTATACAGTAATCCTGAAGTGATGCATCGGAATTTATAACTAGTATCACAGGAATGGTTCCAAACACAGACAGTACGAAGAGTCAGTCTTCTTGTACTTAAGTCGGCATTGTGGCTTTTGTATTTAATTCCAATGCAATTTCTGTGTTTCATCGTCAATACGAAGGTCCAAGGGAAACAGTAAACCTGAAGTGAAGCATCGGAATCTATAACTAGTGTCACAGGAATGGTTCCACACATAGACGGTACGAAGAGTCAGTCTTCTTGTACTTAAGTCGGCATTGTGGCTTTTGTATTTAATTCCGATGCAATTTCTGTGTTTCATCGTCAATAAGAACGCCAGAGGGATACAGTAAACCTGAGGTGAAGCATCGGAATCTATAACAAGTGTCACAGGAATGGTTCAAAACATCGTCAGTAAGAAGAGTTGTCTTCTTGTCCTTAAGTCGGCATTGTGCCTTTTGTATTTAATTCCGATGCAATTTCTGTGTTTCATCGTCAGTAAGAAGGTCAGAGGGATACAGTAAACCTGAGGTGAAGCATTGGAATCTATAACTAGTGTCACAGGAATGGTTTAAAGCACAGTCAGGAAGAAGAGTCAGTCTTCTTGTACTTAAGTCGGCATTGTGCCCTTTGTATTTAATTCCGATGCAATTTCTGTATTTCATCGTCAATAAGAAGGTCCAAGCGATACAGTAAACCTGGAGTGTAGCATAGGAATCTATAACTAGTGTCACAGGAATAATTCCACACATAGACAGTAAGAAGAGTCAGTCTTCGTATACTTCAGTAGGCATTTTGCCTTTTGTATTTAATTCCGATGCAATTTCTGTGTTTCATCGTCAATAAGAAGGTCCAAGGGATACAGTAAACCTGAAGCGAAGCATCGGAATCTATAACTAGTGTCACAGGAATGGTTCAAAACATAGTCAGTAAGAAGAGTCAGTCTTCTTGTACTTACGTCGGCATTGTGCCTTTTCTATTTAATTCCGATGCAATTTCTGTGTTTCATCGTCAACAAGAAGGTCCAACGGATACAGTAAACCTGGAGTGAAGCATCGTAATCTGTAACTAGTGTCACAGGAATGGTTCCACACATAGACAGTACGAAGAGTCAGTCTTCTTGTACTTAAGTCGGCATTGTGGCTTTTGTATTTAATTCCAATGCAATTTCTGTGTTTCATCGTCAATACGAACGTCAGAGGGATACAGTAAACCTGAAGTGAAGCATCGTAATCCAATACTAGTGTCACAGGAATGGTTCAAATCATAGTCAGTAGGAAGTGTCAGTCTTCTTGTACGTAAGGCGGCATTGTGCCTTTTGTATTTAATTCCGATGCAATTTCTGTGCTTCATCGTCAATAAGAAGGTCCAAGGTATACAGCAAACCTGTAGTGAAGCACCGGAATCTATAACTAGTGTCACAGGAATGGTTCAAAACTTAGACAGTAAGAAGAGTCAGTCCTGTTGTACTTAAGTCGACATTGTGCCTTTTCTATTTATTTCCGATGCAAATTCTGTGTTTCATCGTCAATAAGAAGGTCCAAGGGATACAGTAAACCTGAAGTGAAGCATCGGACTTTATAACTAGTGTCACAGAAATGGTTCAAAACATAGACAGTAGGAAGAGTCAGTCATCTCATACTTAAGTCGGCATTGTGCCTTTTGTATTTAATTCCGATGCAATTTCTGTGTTTCATCGTCAATAAGAAGGTCCAAGGGAAACAGTAAACCTGAAGTGAAGCATCAGAATCTATAACTAGTGTCACAGGAATGGTTCCACACATTGACAGTACGAAGAGTCAGTCTTTTTGTACTTAAGTCGTCATTGTGGCTTTTGTTTTTAATTCCGATGCAATTTCTGTGTTTCATCGTCAATAACAACGTCAGAGGTATACAGTAAACCTGAAGTGAAGCATCGCAATCTATAACTAGTGTCTCACGAATGGTTCAAAACATAGTCAGTAAGAAGATTCAGTCTTCTTGTCCTTAAGTCGACATTGTGCCTTTTGTATTTAATTCCGATGCAATTTCTGTGATTCATCGTCAATAAGAAGGTCCAAGGGAAACAGTAAACCTGAAGTGAAGCATCTGAATCTATAACTAGTGTCACAGGAATGGTTCCACACATAGACAGTACGAAGAGTCAGTCTTCTTGTACTTAAGTCGGCATTGTGGCTATTGTATTTAATTCCGATGCAATTTCTGTGTTTCATCGTCAATAAGAACGTCAGAGTTATACAGTAAACCTGAAGTGAAGCATTGGAATCTATAACTAGTGTCACAGGAATGGTTCCAAACATAGACAGTACGAAGAGTCAGTCTTCTTGTACTTAAGTCGGCATTGTGGCTTTTGTATTTAATTCCAATGCAATTTCTGTGTTTCATCGTCAATAAGTAGGTCCAAGGGAAACAGTAAACCTGAAGTGAAGCATCGGAATCTATAACTAGTGTCACAGGAATTGTTCCACACATAGACAGTATGAAGAGTCAGTCTTCTTGTACTTAAGTCGGCATTGTGGCTTTTGTATTTAATTCCGATGCAATTTCTGTGTTTCATCGTCAATAAGAACGTCAGAGGGATACAGTAAACCTGAGGTGAAGCATCGGAATCTATAACTAGTGTCACAGGAATGGTTAAAAAACATAGTCAGTAAGAAGAGTCAGTCTTCTAGTCCTTAAGTCGGCATTGTGCCTTTTGTATTTAATTCCGATGCAATTTCTGTGTTTCATCGGCAATAAGGTCAGAGGGATAAAGTAAACCTGAAGTGAAGCATTGGAATCTATAACTAGTGTCATAGGAATGGTTTAAAACACAGTCAGGAAGAAGAGTCAGTCTTCTTGTACTTAAGTCAGCATTGTGCCCTTTGTATTTCATTCCGATGCAATTTCTGTGTTTCATCGTCAATAAGAAGGTCCAAGGGATACAGTAAACCTGGAGTGTAGCATAGGAATCTATAACTAGTGTCACAGGAATAATTCCACACATAGACAGTAAGAAGTGTTAGTCTTCGTATACTTAAGTCGGCATTTTGCCTTTTGTATTTAATTCCGATGCAATTTCTGTGTTTCATCGTCAATAAGAAGGTCCAAGGTATACAGCAAACCAGAAGTGAAGCATCGGAATCTATAACTAGTGTCACAGGAATGGTTCAAAATATAGTCAGTAAGAAGCGTCAGTCTTCTTGTACTTAAGTCGGCATTGTGCCTTTTCTATTAAGTTCCGATGCACTTTCTGTGTTTCATCGTCAATAAGAAGGTCCAAGGGATACAGTAAACCTGGAGTGAAGCATCGGAATCTATCACTAGAGTCACAGGAATGGTTCAAAACATTGACAGTAAGAAGAGTCAGTCCTCTTGTACTTAAGTCGACATTGTGCCTTTTCTATTTATTTCCGATGCAATTTCTGTGTTTCATCGTCAATAAGAAGGTCAGAGGGATACAGTAAACCTGAGGTGAAGCATCGGAATCTATAACTAGTGTCACAGGATTGGTTCAAAACACAGTCAGGAAGAAGAGTCAGTCTTCTTGTACTTAAGTCGACATTGTGCCCTTTGTATTTAATTCCGATGCAATTTCTTTGTTTCATCGTCAATAAGAAGGTCCAAGGGATACAGTAAACCTGGAGTGAAGCATCGGAATCTATCACTAGAGTCACAGGAATGGTTCAAACCATAGTCAGTAAGAAGAGTCAGTCTTCTTGTACTTACGTCGGCATTGTGCCTGTTCTATTTAATTCCGATGCAATTTCTGTGTTTCATCGTCAACAAGAAGGTCCAAGGGATACAGTAAACCTGGAGTGAGGCATCGGAATCTGTAACTAGTGCCAATGGAATGGTTCAAAACAAAAACAGCAAGAAGAGTCAGTCTTCTTGTACTTAAGCCGGCATTGTGCCTTTTCTATTTAATTCCGATGCCATTTCTGTGTTTAATCGCCACTAAGAAGGTCAGAGGGATACAGTAAACCTGAAGTCAAGCATCGGAATCTATAACTAGTGTCACAGGAATGGTTCAAAACATAGTCAGTAAGAAGAGTCAGTCTTCTTGTCCTTAAGTCGGCATTGTGCCTTTTGTATTTAATTCCGATGCAATTTGTGTGTTTCATCGGCAATAAGGTCAGAGGGATACAGTAAACCTGAAGTGAAGCATCGGAAACTATAACTAGTGTCACAAGAATGGTTAAAAACATAGACAGTAGGAAGAGTCAGTCTTCTTGTACTTAAGTCGGCATTGTGCCTTTTGTATTTAATTCCGATGCAATTTCTGTGTTTCATCGTCAATAAGAAGGTAAGAGGGATACAGTAAACCTGAAGTGAGGCATCGGAATCCAAAACTAGTGTCACAGGAATGGTTCAAACATAGACAGTAGGAAGAGTCAGTCTTCTTGTACGTAAGTTGGCATTGTGCCATTTGTATTTAATGCCGATGCAATTTCTATGTTTCATCGTCAATAAGAAGGTCCAAGGTATACAGCAAACCTGAAGTCAAGCATCGGAATCTATAACTAGTGTCACAGGAATCGTTCAAAGCATAGTCAGTAAGAAGAGTCAGTCTTCTTGTGCTTAAGTCGGCATTGTGCCTTTTGTATTTATTTCCGATGGAATTTCTGTGTTTCATCGTCAATAAGAAGGTCCACGGGATATAGTAAACCTGGAGTGAAACATCGCAATCTATAACTAGTGTCACAGGAATGGTTCAAAACATAGACAGTAAGAAGAGTCAGTCTTCTTGTACTTAAGTCGGCATTGTGCCTTTTGTATTTAATTCCGATGCAATTTCTGTGTTTAATCGTTAATAAGAATGTCCAAGGGGTACAGTAAACCTGAAGTGAAGCATCGGAATCTAGTATCACAGGAATGGTTCAAATCATTGTCAATAAGAAGAGTCGGTCTTCATGTACTTAAGTCGGCATTGTGCCTTTTGTATTTAATTCTGATGCAATTTCTGTGTTTCATCGTCAAAAAGAAGGTACAAGGCATACAGTAAACCTGAAGTGAAGCGTCGGAATCTATAACTAGTGTCACAGGATTGGTTCAAAACATAGCCAGTAGGAAAAGTCAGTGTTCTTGTACTTAAGTCGGCATTTTGCCTTTTGTATTTAATTCCGATGCAATTTCTGTGTTTCATCGTCAATAAGAAGGTCCAAAGGATACAGTAAACCTGAAGTGAAGCATCGGAATCTACAAATAGTGTCACAGGATTGGTTCAAATCATAGACAGGAAGAAGAGTCAGTCTTCTTGTACTTAAGTCGGCATTGTGCCTTTTCTATTTAATTCCGATGCAAGTTCTGTGTTTCATCGCCACTAAGAAGGTCAGAGGGATACAGTAAACCTGAAGTGAAGCATCGGAATCTATAACTAGTGTCACAGGAATGGTTCAAAACATAGTCAGTAAGTAGAGTCAGTCTTCTTGTCCTTAAGTCCGCATTGTGCCTTTTGTATTTAATTCCGTTGCAATTTCTGTGTTTCATCGTCAATAAGTAGGTCCAAGGGATACAGTAAACCTGGAGTGAAGCACCGGAATCTATAACTAGAGTCACAGTAATGGTTCAAAACATAGACAGTATGAAGAGTCGGTCTTCTTGTATTTAAGTCGGCATTGTGCATTTTGTATTTAATTCCGATGCAATATCAGTGTTTCATCGTCAAAAAGAAGGTCCAAGGGAAACAGTAAACCTGAAGTGAAGCATCGGAATCTATTACTAGTGTCACTGGAATGGTTCAAAATATAGACAGTAAGAAGAGTCAGTCTTCTTGTACTTAAGTCGGCATTGTGCCTTTTCTATTTAATTCCGATGCAATTTCTGTGATTCATCGTCAATAAGAAGGTCCAAGTATAACAGTAAAACTGAAGTGACGCATCGGAATCTATAACTAGTGTCACAGGAATGGTTCCTAACATAGACAGTACGAAGAGTCAGTCTTCTTGTACTTAAGTCGGCATTGTGGCTTTTGTATTTAATTCCGATGTAATTTCTGTAATTCATCGTCAATAAGGAGGTCAGAGGGATACAGTAAACCTGAAGTGAAGCATCGGAATCTATAACTAGTGTCACAGGAATGGTTCAAAACATAGTCAGTAAGAAGAGTCTGTCTTCTTGTCCTTAAGTCGGCATTGTGCCTTTTGTATTTAATTCCGATGCAATTTGTGTGTATCATCGGCAATAAGGTCAGAGGGATACAGCAAACCTGAAGTGAAGCATCGGAATCTATAACTAGTGTCACAGAAATGGTTAAAAACATAGACAGTAGGAAGAGTCAGTCTTCTTGTACTTAAGTCGGCATTGTGCCTGTTGTATTTAATGCCGATGCAATTTCTATGTTTCATCGTCAATAAGAAGGTCCAAGGTATACAGCAAACCTGAAGTGAAGCATCGGAATCTATAACTAGTGTCACAGGATTGGTTCAAAGCATAGTCAGTAAGAAGAGTCAGTCTTCTTGTACTTAAGTCGGCATTGTGCCTTTTCTATTTAATTCCGATGCAATTTCTGTGTTTCATCATCAATAACAAGGTCCAAGGGATACAGTAAAACTGGAGTGAAGCATCGGAATCTATAACTAGTGTCACACTAATGGTTCAAAGCAAAGACACTAAGAAGAGTCAGTCTTCTTGTCCTTAAGTCGGCATTGTGCCTTTTGTATTTATTTCCGATGCAATTTCTGTGTTTCATCGTCAATATGTAGGTCCAAGGGATACAGTAAACCTGGATTGTAGCATCGGAATCTATAACTAGTGTCACAGGATTGGTTCAAAACATAGACAGTAAGAAGAGTCAGTCTTCGTGTACTTAAGTCGTCATTTTGCCTTTTGTATTTAATTCCGATGCAATTTCTGTGTTTCATCGTCAATAAGAATGTCCAAGGGATACAGTAAACCTGAAGTGAAGCATCGGAATCTATAACTAGTGTCACAGGAATGGTTCAAAACATAGTCAGTATGAAGAGTCAGTCTTCTTGTACTTAAGTCGTCATTGTGCCTTTTGTATTTAATTCCGATGCAATTTCTGTGTTTCATCGTCAATAAGAATGTCCAAGGGATACAGTACACCTGAAGTGAACCATCGGAATCTATAACTAGTGTCACAGGAATGGTTCAAATCATTGTTAATAAGAAGAGTCGGTCTTTATTTACTTAAGTCGACATTGTGCCTTTTGTATTTAATTCCGATGCAATTTCTGTGTTTCATCGTCAATAAGGAGGTACAAGAGATACAGTAAAGCTGAAATGAAGCATCGGAATCTATAACTAGTGTCACAGGAATGGTTCAAAACTTAGACAGTAGGAAGAGTCAGCGTTCTTGTACTTAAGTCGGCATTGTGCCGTTTGTATTTGATTCCGATGCTATTTCTGTGTTTCATCGTCAATAAGAAGGTCCAAGGGATACAGTAAACCTGAAGTGAAGCATCGGAATCTACAACTAGTGTCACAGGATTGGTTCAAAACATAGACAGTAAGAAGAATCAGTTTTCTTGTACTTAAGTCGGCATTGTGGCTTTTGTATTTAATTCCGATGCTATTTCAGTGTTTCATCGTCAATAAGAAGGTCAGAGGGATACAGTTATCCTGAAGAGAAGCATCGGAATCAATAACTAGTGTCACAGGAATGGTTCGAAACATAGTCAGTAAGAAGAGTCAGTCTTCTTGTCCCTAAGTCGGCATTGTGCCTTTTGTATTTAATTCCGATGCAATTTCTGTGTTTCATCGGCAATAAGGTCAGAGGTATACAGTAAACCTGAAGTGAAGCATCGGAATCCAAAACTAGTGTAACAGGAATGGTTCAAAACATAGACAGTAAGAAGAGTCAGTCTTCTTGTACGTAAGTCGGCATTGTGCCTTTTGTATTTAATTCCGATGCAATTTCTGTGTTTCATCGTCAATAAGAAGGTCCAAAGTATACAGTAAACCTGAAGAGAAGCATCGGAAGAGTTTGTGGTTTGAGCGGCTCCTTGGAGACCAGTATTAGATTCCGATGCACCAGTGCGTTTTTACTGTATTTCTTGGACCTTCACATTGACCATGAAACAGAGATATTTCATCGCGATTGAATACAGAGGGAACAATACCGACCTAAGTACAAGAAGAGTGGATCTTCTAAGAGCGTGTGGTTTGAGGGGCTCCTGGGAGACCAGTATTAGTTTCCGATGCAACAGTGTAGGTTTAATGTGCACCTTGGACCACTACATTGACCATGAAACACAGAAATTAGATCGGGATTGAATACAAAAGGGACAATGCCGACTTAAGTACAAGAAGAATAAATCTGCTAAGAGATTGTGGCTTGTGCGGCCGTTGGGAGACTAGTATTCGGTTCCGATGCACCAGTGCAGGTTTACTGTATCACGTGGACCTTCACATTGATAATGAAACAGAGAAATTGCATCGGGATTTAATACAAAAGGCACAATGCCGACATAATACAAGAAGAGTGGATCTTCTAAGAGTTTGTCGTTGGAGCGGCTCCTGGGAGACCAGTATTAGATTCCGATGCACCAATGCATGTTTACTGTATCACTTGGACCTTCACATTGACCATGAAACGCAGAAATTGCATCGGGATTGAATACAAGGCGCCCAATGCCGTCTTAAGTACAAGAAGAGTGAATGTGCTGAGTGTTTGTGGTTTGAGCGGCTACTGTAAGACCAGTTTTAGATTCCGATAGATCAGTGCAGCTTTACTATATCTCGTGGACCTTCACATTGACCGTGAAACACAGCAATTGCATCGGGATGGTATACAAACGGGACAATACCGACTTAAAAATCAAGAAGTGTGACTCTTTTAAGAGTTTGTAGTTTGAGCGGTTCCTGGGAGCCAACTATTAGATTCCGATGCACCAGTGCAGGTTTACTGTATCCCTTGGACCTTCACATTGTCCATGAAAGACAGAAATCGCATCGGGATTGAATAGAAAAGGGACAATGCCGACTTAAGTACAATAAGAGTGAATCTTCTAAGAGTTTGTGGTTTGAGCGGCACCTGGGAAACCAGTATTAGATTCAAATGCACCAGAGCAGGTTTACTGTATCTTTGGTACCTTCACATTGACCATGAAACACAGCAATGGCATCGGGATTGAATGCAAAAGGCACAGTGCCAACTGAAGTACAAGAAGAGTGAATCTTCTAAGAGTTAGTGCTTTGAGCGGCTCCTGGGAGGCCAGTATTAGACTCCGAAGCACCAGTGCAGATGTACTGTATCCCTTGGACTTTGACATTGACCATGAAACACAGAAATCGCATCGGGATTGAATACAAATGGCACAATGCCTACTTAACTACAAGAGGAGTGAATCTTCTAAGTGTTTGTGCTTTGAGCGGCTCCTTGGAGACCAGTATTAGATTCCGCTGGACCAGTGCAGGTGAACTGTAACCCTTGGACGTTCACATTGACCATGAAACACAGCAATTGCATAGGGATTGAATACAAAAGGGACAATGCAAACTTAAGTACAAAAAGAGTGAATCTTCTTAGAGTGTGTTCTTAGAGCGGCTCCTGGGAGACCAGTATTTGATTCCGATGCACCAGTGCAGGCTTACTGTATCCCTTGGACCTTCACATTGACTACGAAGCACAGAAATCGGTTCGGGATTGAATACAAAAATGGAAAATGCCGGCTAAAGTACAAGAAGTGTGAATCTTATAAGAGATTGTGGTTTGAGCGGCTCCTGATTATCCAGTGTTAGATTCTGATGCACCAGTGCAGTATTACTGTATCCCTTGGTCCTTGACATTGACCATGAAACACAGCAATTGCATCGGGATTGAATACAAAAGGCTCAATGCCAACTTAAGTAATAGAAGACTGAATCTTCTAAGAATTTGTGCTTTGAGCGGCTCCTGGGAGACCAGTATTAGATTCCGATGCAGCAGTGCAGGTTTACTGCATCCCCTGGACCTTCACATTGAACATGAAATACAGAAATTGTATCGGGATTGAATACAAAGGGGACAATGCCGACTTAAGTACAAGAAGAGTGAATCTTCTAAGAATTTTTGCTTTGTGCGGCTCCTGGGAGACCAGTATTAAATTCCGATGCACCAATGCCGGTTTACTTTATCCCTTGGACCTCGCATTGACCACGAAACACAGAAATCGCATCGGGATTGATTATAAAAGGCACAATGCCGGCGGAAGTAAATGAAGAGTGAATACTCTAAGAGCTTGTGGTTTGGGCGGCTCCTGGGAAACCAGTATTAGGTTCCGATGCACCAGTGCAGGTTTACTGTATCCCTTGGACCTTCACATTGACCATGAAACACAGCAGTTGCATCGGGATTGATACAGAAGGCACAGTGCATAGTTAAGTACAAGAAGAGTGAATCTTCTAAGAGTTTGTGCTTAAAGCGGCTCCTGGGAGGCCAGTATTAGATTCCGATGCACCAGTGCAGATTTACTGTATCCCTTGGACCTTAACGTTGACCACGAAACACAGAAATCGCATCGGGATTGAATACAAAATGCACAATGCTAGCTGAAGTACAAGAAGTGTCAATCTTATAAGAGTTTGGGGTTTGAGCGGCGCCTGATTAAATAGTATTTGATTCCGATGCACTAGTTCAGTTTTACTGTATCCCTTGGACCTTGAAATTGACCATGAAACACAGATATCGCATCGGGATTGAATACAAAGGCGCAATGCCGACTTACGTAGAAGAAGAGTGAATCTTCCAAGGGTTTGTGGTTTGAGCGGCTCCTGGGAGACCAGTATAAGATTCAGATGCACCACTGAAGGTTTACTGTATCCCTTGGACCTTCACATTCTCCATGAAACACAGATATCGCATCGGGATTGAATACAAATGGCACAATGCCGTCTTAAGTACAAGAAGAGTGAATCTTCTTAGAGTTTGTGCTTAGAGCGGCTCCTGGGAGACCAGTATTTGATTCCGATGCACCAGTGCAGGTTTACTGTATCCATTGGACCTTCACATTGACTACGAAGCACAGAAATCGCGTTGGGAGTGAATACAAAAATGCAAAATGCCGGCTAAAGTACAAGAAGTGTAAATCTTATAAGAGCTTGTGGTTTGAGCGGCTCCTGATTATCCAGTATTAGATTCCGTTGCACCAGTGCAATTTTACTGTATCCCTTGGACCTTCACATTGACCATGAAACACAGCAATTGCATCGGGATTGAATACAAGAGGCTCAATGCCAACTTAAGTAATAGAAGACTGAATCTTCTAGGAATTTGTGCTTTGAGCGGCTCCTGGGAGACCAGTATTAGATTCCGATGCACCAGTGCAGGTTTACCGTATCCCCTGGACCTTCACATTAAACAGGAAACAAAGAAAGTGCCTCGGGATTGAATACAAAGTGGACAAGGCCGACTTAAGTACAAGAAGAGTGAATCTTGTAAGAGTATGTGGTTTGATATTCTCCTGCGAGACCTGTATTAGATTCCGATGCATCAGTGCAGGTTTACTGTATCCCATGAACCTTCACATTGTCCATGAAACACAGATATCGCATCGGGATTGAATGCAAATGGCACAATGCCAGCTTAAGGACAAGAAGAGTGAATCTTCTAATAGTTTATGGTTTGATCAGCTCCTGGGAGTCAAGTATTATATTCCGATGCACCGGTGCCCATTTATTGTTTCCCTTGGACCTTCTCATTGTCCATGAAAGACAGATATCGCATCGGGATTGAATACAAAAGGCACAATGCCGACTTAAGTACAAGAAGAGTGAATCTTCTAAGTGTTTGTATTTTGAGCGACTCCTGGGAGACCAGTATTAGATTCCGATGCACCAGTGCAGGTTTTACTGAATCCCTTGTACCTTCACATTGCCCATGAAACACAGCAATTGCATCGGGATTGAATACAAAAGGCACAATGCCAACTTAAGTACAAGAAGAGTGAATCTTCTAAGAGTTTGTGGTTTGAGCGGCTCTTGGGAGACCAGTATTAGATTCCGATGCAAAAGTGCAGGTTTACTGTATCCCTTGGACCTTCACATTGCCCATGAAACACAGAAATTAGATCGGGATTGAATACAAAATGGACAATGCAGACTTAAGTACAAGAAGGATGAATCATCCTAGAGTTTGTGGTTTGAGCGGCTACTGGGAGACCAGTATTAGTTTCCGATGCACCAGTGCTGGTTAACTGTATCACTTGGACCTTCGCATTGACCATGAAACAGAGAAATTGCATCGGGATAGGATACAAAAGGCACAATGCCAGCTGAAGTACAGGAAGAGTGAATCTTCTTAGAGTTTGTGGTTTGATCGAACCTGGGAAACCAGTATTAGATTCCGAAGCACCAGTGCAGGATTACTGTATCCCTTGGAACTTCACATTGACCATGAAACACAGCAGTTGCATCGGGATTGAATGCAAAAGGCACAATGCCAACTTAAGAACAAGAAGAGTGAATCTTCTAAGATTTTGTGCTTTGAGCGGCTCCTGGGGAACATTATTAGATTCCGATGTACCAGTGCAGGTTTACTGTATCCCTTGGACCTTCAAATTGACAATGAAACCCAGAAATTGCATCGGGATTGAATACAAAAGGGACAAGGCTTACTTAAGTACAAGAGGAATGAATCTTCTAAGAGTTTGTGGTCTGAGAGTATCCTGAGAGACCAGTATTAGATTCCGATGGACCAGTGCAGGTTTACTGTATCCCTTGGACCTTTACATTGACCATGAAAAACAGAAATCGCATCGGATTGAATAGAAAAGGACAATGCCGACTTAAGTACAAGAAGAGTGAATCTTCCATGTGTTTGTGGTTTGAGCGGCTCCTGATAGACCAGTATTAGATTCCGATGCAATAGTACATGTTTACTATATCCCTTAGACCTTCCCAATGACCATGAAACACAGCAATTGCATCGGGAATGAATACAAAACGCACATTGGCAACTTAAGGAAAAATAGAGCGAATCCTCCAAGAGTTTGTGCTTTGAGCAGCCCCTGGGAAACCAGTATTAGATTCCGATGCCCAGGTGCAGGTTTACTGCATCCGTTGGACCGTCACATTGACCATGAAACACAGAGTTTGCATCGAGATCGAATACAAAGGGGACAATGCCGACTTAAGTACAAGAAGAGTGAATCTTCTAAGAGTTTGTGGTTTGATCTGCTCCTGGAAAACCTGTATTAGTGGAAGGTGTACTGTATCCCTTGGACTTTCACTTTGACCATGAAACAGAGAAATCGCACTGGGATTGAATACAAAAGGCACAATGCCGGTTGAAGTACAAGAAGAGTGAATCTTCGAAGAGTTTCTGGTTTTAGCGGCTCCTAGGAAACCAGTATTAGATTCCGATGCCCCAGTGCAGGTTTACTGTACCCTTGCACCTTCACATTGACCATGAAACACAGCAATTGCAAAGGGATTGAATACAAAAGGCACAATGCTGACTTAAGTACAAGAAGAGTAGATCTTCTAAGAGTTTGTGGTTTGAGCGGCTGCTGGGATACCACTATTAGTTTCTGATGAACCAGTGCTGGTATAATGCATCCCCTGGACCTTCACATTGACCATGAAACACAGAAATTAGATCGGGATTGAATACAAAATGGACAATGCCGACTTAAGTACAAGAAGAGTGAATCCTCTAAGAATTTTTGCTTTAAGCGGCTTCTGGGAGACCAGTATTAGATTCCGATGCAAAAGTGCAAGTTTACTGTATCACTTGCACCTTCACATTGACCATGAAACACAGCAATTGCAAAGGGATTGAATACAAAAGGCACAATACCGACTTAAGCACAAGAAGAGTGCATCTTCAGAGTGTTTTTGCATTGAGCGGCTCCTTTTTCACCAGTATTAGAATCCGTTGCACCAGTACATGTTTACTGTATCCCTTGGACCTTCCCATTGACCATGAAACACAGCAATTGCATCGGGATTGAGTACAAAACGCACATTCGACTTAAGGACAAATAGAGCGAATCCTCCAAGAGTTTGTACTTTGAGCAGCCCCTGGGAAACCAGTAATAGATTCCGATGCACCAGTGCAGGTTTTCTGTATTCCCTGGACCTTCACATTGAACATGAAACACAGAAATTGCATCGGGATTGAATACAAAGGGGACAATGCCGACCTAAGTACAAGAAGAGTGAATCTTCTAAAAGTTTGGGGTGTGGTCGGCTCCTGGGGGTCCAGTTTTAGATTCCGATGCACCAGTGCAGGTTTACTGTATCCCTTGGACTCTCACATTGTCCATGACGCACAGATATCGCATCGGGATTGAATACAAAAGGCACAATGCCGACTTAAGTACAAGAAGAGTGAATCTTCTAAGAATTTTTGCTTTGAGCGGCTCCTGGGAGACCAGTATTTCATTCCGATGCACCAGTGCAGGTTAACTGTATCCCTTGGACCCTAGCATTGACCATGAAACTACAGCAATAGCATCAGTATTGAATACAAGAGGCACAATGCCAATATAAGTACATTAAGAGTGAATCTTCTAAAAGTATGTGTTGGAGCGGCTCCTGGGTGACCAGCATTAGATTCCGATGCACCAGTGGAGGTTTGCTGTATCCCGCGGACCTTCACATTGACCATGAAACACAGAAATTGCATCGGGACTGAATACAAAAGTGACAATGCAGACTTAAGTACAAGAAGAGTGAATCTCCTAAGATTTTGTGGTTTGAGCGGCTCCTGGGAGACCAGTATCAGATTCCGATGAACCAGTGAAGGTTTACTGTATCCCGTGGAACCTCACATTGACCATCAAAAACAGAAAATACTTCGGATTGAACACAAAAGGGGCAATGCCTGCTTTAGTACAAGAAGAGTGAATTTTCTAAGTGTTTGTGATTTGAGTGGCTCCTGGGAGACCATTTTTAGATTCCGATGCACCGGTGAGGGGTTAACTGTATCCCTTTGACCTTCACAATGACCATGAAACACAGATATTTCTTCAGAATTGAATACAAAGGGACAAAGCCGAGTTAAGTACAAGAAGAATGACTCTTCTAAGAGTTTGTGGTTTGATCATCTCCTGGGGGACATGTATTAGATACCGATGCAACAGTGCAGGTTTACTGCATCCGTTGGACATTCACATTGTCCATGAAACACAGATATCGCATCGGGATTGAATACAAAAGGCACAATGCTGACTTAAGTACAAGAAGATTGAATCTCCTATGTGTTTGTGATTTGAGGGGCTCCTGGGTGGTCAGTATTAGATTCCGATGCACCAGTGCACGTTTACTGCATCCCTTGGACCTTCACATTTACCATGAAACACAGAAATTGCATCGGGATTGAATACAAAGGGGACAATGCCGACTTAAGTACACGAAGAGTGAATCTTCTAAGAGTTTGTGGTTTGAGCGGCTCCTGGGAGTCAAGTATTATATTCCGATGCACCAGTGCCGATTTATTGTATCCCTTGGACCTTCTCATTGTCCATGACACACAGATATCGCTTCGTGATTGAATACAAAAGGCACAATGCCGACTTAAGTACAAGAAGAGTGAATCTTCTAAGGGTTTGTGTTTTGACCGGCTCCTGGGAGACCAGTATTCGATTCCGATGCACCAGTGCAGGTTTACTGAATCCCTTGTACCTTCACATTGACCATGAAACACAGCAATTGCATCAGGATTGAATACAAAAGGCACAATGAAACTTAAGTCAAGAAGAGTGAATCTTCTAAGAGTTTGTCGTTTCAGCGGCTCCTGGGAGACCAGTATTAGATTTCGATGCAAAAGTGCAGGTTTACTGTATCCCTTGGACCTTCACATTGACCATAAAACAATAAAATTGCATCGGGAGTGAATACAAAATGGACAATGCCGACTTAAGTGCAAGAAGCATAAATAATCTAAGAGTTTGTGGTTTGAGCGGCTGCTGGGAGACCAGTACTAGTTTCCGATGCACCAGTGCTGGTTAACTGTATCACTTGGACCTTCGCATTGACCATGAAACAGAGTAATTGCATCGGGATAGGATACGAAACACAATGCCAGCTGAAGTACAGAAAGAGTGAATCTTCTTAGAGTTTGTGGTTTGAGTGAACCTGGGAAACCAGTATTAGATTCCGAAGCACCAGTGCAGGATTACTGTGTCCCTTGAAACTTCACATTGATCATGAAACACTGCAATGGCATCGGGATTGAATACAAAAGGCACAATGCCAACTTAAGAACAAGAAGAGTGAATCTTCTAAGAGTTTGTGCTTTGAGCGGCTCCTGGTGAACAGTGTTAGATTCCGATGCACCAGTGCAAATTTACTGTATCCCTTGGACCTTCACATTAACCATAAAACCAAGAAATTGCATCGAGATTGAATACAAATGGGACAATGCCGACTTAAGTACAAGAGGAATGAATCTTCTAAGAGTTTGTGGTCTGAGAGGCTCCTGAGATACCAGTATTAGATTCCGATGGACCAGTGCAGGTTTACGGTATCATTTGGTCCTTCACATTGACCATGAAAAAGAGAAATCGCATCGGATTGAGTAAAATGGACAATGCCGACTTAAGTACAAGAAGAGTGAATCTTCCATGTGTTTGTGGTTTGAGCGGCTCCTGGTATACCAGTATTAGGTTCCGATGCACCAGTGCAGGTTTACTGTATCCCTTGGACCATCACATTGACCATGAAACACAGAAATTTCATTGGGACTGAACACAAAGGGGCAGTGCCGACTTACGTACAACAAGAGTGAATCTTCTATGTGTTTGTGGTTTGATCGACTTCTGGGGGACCACTACTAAATTCCGATGCACCAGTGCAACTATACTGTATCCCTTGGGCTTTCACATTGTCCATGAAGCACAGATATCGAATCGGTATTAAAAACAAAAGGCACAATGCCAACTAAAGTACAAGAAGAGAGAATCTGCTAAGAGTTTCTACTTTGAGCGGCTCCTGGAAGACTAGTATTCAATTTCGATGCACCAGTGCAAGTTTACTGTATCCCTTAGACCTTCACATTGACCATGAAACACAGAAATTAGATCGGGATTGAATACAAATGGGACACTGCCGACCTAAGTACACGAAGAGCGAATCTTCTAAGAGTTTGTGGTTTGAGCGGCTCTTGGGAGACCAATATTAGATTCCGATGCACCACTGCAGGTTTACTGTATCCCTTGGACCTTTACATTGACCTTGAAACAGAGAAATTGCATCGGGATAGAATACAAAAGACACAACGAAGGCTTCAGTACAAGAAGAGTGAATCTTCTGAGAGATTGTGGTTTGAGCAGCTCCTGGGAAACCAGTATTAGATTCCGATGCACCAGTGCAGGTTTACTGCATCCGTTGGACCGTCACATTGACCATGAAACACAGAGTTTGCATCGAGATCGAATACAAAGGGGACAATGCCGACTTAAGTACAAGAAGAGTGAATCTTCTAAGAGTTTGTGGTTTGATCTGCTCCTGGAAAACCTGTATTAGTGGAAGGTGTACTGTATCCCTTGGACTTTCACTTTGACCATGAAACACAGAAATCGCACTGGGATTGAATACAAAAGGCACAATGCCGGTTGAAGTACAAGAAGAGTGAATCTTCGAAGAGTTTCTGGTTTTAGCGGCTCCTAGGAAACCAGTATTAGATTCCGATGCACCAGTGCAGGTTTACTGTACCCTTGCACCTTCACATTGACCATGAAACACAGCAATTGCAAAGGGATTGAATACAAAAGGCACAATGCCGACTTAAGTACAAGAAGAGTAGATCTTCTAAGAGTTTGTGGTTTGAGCGGCTGCTGGGATACCACTATTAGTTTCTGATGAACCAGTGCTTATATAATGCATCCCCTGGACCTTCACATTGACCATGAAACACAGAAATTAGATCGGGATTGAATACAAAATGGAGAATGCCGACTTAAGTACAAGAAGAGTGAATCCTCTAAGAATTTTTGCTTTAAGCGGCTTCTGGGAGACCAGTATTAGATTCCGATGCAAAAGTGCAAGTTTACTGTATCACTTGCACCTTCACATTGACCATGAAACACAGCAATTGCAAAGGGATTGAATACAAAAGGCACAATACCGACTTAAGCACAAGAAGAGTGCATCTTCAGAGTGTTTTTGCATTGAGCGGCTCCTTTTACACCAGTATTAGAATCCGTTGCACCAGTACATGTTTACTGTATCCCTTGGACCTTCCCATTGACCATGAAACACAGCAATTGCATCGGGATTGAGTACAAAACGCACATTCGACTTAAGGACAAATAGAGCGAATCCTCCAAGAGTTTGTACTTTGAGCAGCCCCTGGGAAACCAGTATTAGATTCCGATGCACCAGTGCAGGTTTTCTGTATCCCTGGACGATCACATTGAACATGAAACACAGAAATTGCATCGGGATTGAATACAAAGGGGACAATGCCGACCTAAGTACAAGAAGAGTGAATCTTCTAAAAGTTTGGGGTTTGGTCGGCTCCTGGGGGTCCAGTTTTAGATTCCGATGCACCAGTGCAGGTTTACTGTATCCCTTGGACTCTCACATTGTCCATGACGCACAGATATCGCATCGGGATTGAATACAAAAGGCACAATGCCGACTTAAGTACAAGAAGAGTGAATCTTCTAAGAATTTTTGCTTTGAGCGGCTCCTGGGAGACCAGTATTTCATTCCGATGCACCAGTGCAGGTTAACTGTATCCTTTGGACCCTAGCATTGACCATGAAACTACAGCAATAGCATCGGTATTGAATACAAGAGGCACAATGCCAATATAAGTACATTAAGAGTGAATCTTCTAAAAGTATGTGTTTGAGCGGCTCCTGGGTGACCAACATTAGATTCCGATGCACCAGTGGAGGTTTACTGTATCCCACGGACCTCCACATTGACCATGAAACACAGAAATTGCATCGGGACTGAATACAAAAGGGACAATGCAGACTTAAGTACAAGAAGAGTGAATCTCCTAAGATTTTGTGGTTTGAGCGGCTCCTGGGAGACCAGTATCAGATTCCGATGAACCAGTGAAGGTTTACTGTATCCCGTGGAACCTCACATTGACCATCAAAAACAGAAAATACTTCGGATTGAACACAAAAGGGGCAATGCCTGCTTTAGTGCAAGAAGAGTGAATTTTCTAAGTGTTTGTGATTTGAGTGGCTCCTGGGAGACCATTTTTAGATTCCGATGCACCGGTGAGGGGTTAACTGTATCCCTTTGACCTTCACAATGACCATGAAACACAGATATTTCTTCAGAATTGAATACAAAGGGACAAAGCCGAGTTAAGTACAAGAAGAATGACTCTTCTAAGAGTTTGTGGTTTGATCATCTCCTGGGGGACATGTATTAGATACCGATGCCACAGTGCAGGTTTACTGCATCCGTTGGACATTCACATTGTCCATGAAACACAGATATCGCATCGGGATTGAATACAAAAGGCACAATGCTGACTTAAGTACAAGAAGATTGAATCTCCTATGTGTTTGTGATTTGAGGGGCTCCTGGGTGGTCAGTATTAGATTCCGATGCACCAGTGCACGTTTACTGCATCCCTTGGACCTTCACATTTACCATGAAACACAGAAATTGCATCGGGATTGAATACAAAGGGGACAATGCCGACTTAAGTACACGAAGAGTGAATCTTCTAAGAGTTTGTGGTTTGAGCGGCTCCTGGGAGTCAAGTATTATATTCCGATGCACCAGTGCCGATTTATTGTATCCCTTGGACCTTCTCATTGTCCATGACACACAGATATCGCTTCGTGATTGAATACAAAAGGCACAATGCCGACTTAAGTACAAGAAGAGTGAATCTTCTAAGGGTTTGTGTTTTGACCGGCTCCTGGGAGACCAGTATTCGATTCCGATGCACCAGTGCAGGTTTACTGAATCCCTTGTACCTTCACATTGCCCATGAAACACAGCAATTGCATCAGGATTGAATACAAAAGGCACAATGAAACTTAAGTCAAGAAGAGTGAATCTTCTAAGAGTTTGTCGTTTCAGCGGCTCCTGGGAGACCAGTATTAGATTCCGATGCAAAAGTGCAGGTTTACTGTATCCCTTGGACCTTCACATTGACCATAAAACAAAAAAATTGCATCGGGAGTGAATACAAAATGGACAATGCCGACTTAAGTACAACAAGGATAAATAATCTAAGAGTTTGTGGTTTGAGCGGCTGCTGGGAGACCAGTACTAGTTTCCGATGCACCAGTGCTGGTTAACTGTATCACTTGGACCTTCGCATTGACCATGAAACAGAGTAATTGCATCGGGATAGGATACGAAACACAATGTCAGCTGAAGTACAGAAAGAGTGAATCTTCTTAGAGTTTGTGGTTTGAGTGAACCTGGGAAACCAGTATTAGATTCCGAAGCACCAGTGCAGGATTACTTTGTCCCTTGAAACTTCACATTGATCATGAAACACTGCAATGGCATCGGGATTGAATACAAAAGGCACAATGCCAACTTAAGAACAAGAAGAGTGAATCTTCTAAGAGTTTGTGCTTTGAGCGGCTTCTGGTGAACAGTATTAGATTCCGATGCACCAGTGCAAATTTACTGTATCCCTTGGACCTTCACATTAACCATAAAACCAAGAAATTGCATCGAGATTGAATACAAATGGGACAATGCCGACTTAAGTACAAGAGGAATGAATCTTCTAAGAGTTTGTGGTCTGAGAGGCTCCTGAGATACCAGTATTAGATTCCGATGGACCAGTGCAGGTTTACGGTATCATTTGGTCCTTCACATTGACCATGAAAAAGAGAAATCGCATCGGATTGAATAAAATGGACAATGCCGACTTAAGTACAAGAAGAGTGAATCTTCCATGTGTTTGTGGTTTGAGCGGCTACTGGTATACCAGTATTAGGTTCCGATGCACCAGTGCGGGTTTACTGTATCCCTTGGACCATCACATTGACCATGAAACACAGAAATTTCATTGGGACTGAACACAAAGGGGCAGTGCCGACTTACGTACAACAAGAGTGAATCTTCTATGTGTTTGTGGTTTGATCGACTTCTTGGAGACCACTACTAAATTCCGATGCACCAGTGCAACTATACTGTATCCCTTGGGCTTTCACATTGTCCATGAAGCACAGATATCGAATCGGTATTAAAAACAAAAGGCACAATGCCAACTAAAGTACAAGAAGAGAGAATCTGCTAAGAGTTTCTACTTTGAGCGGCTCCTGGAAGACTAGTATTCAATTTCGATGCACCAGTGCAAGTTTACTGTATCCCTTAGACCTTCACATTGACCATGAAACACAGAAATTAGATCGGGATTGAATACAAATGGGACACTGCCGACCTAAGTACACGAAGAGCGAATCTTCTAAGAGTTTGTGGTTTGAGCGGCTCTTGGGAGACCAATATTAGATTCCGATGCACCAGTGCAGGTTTACTGTATCCCTTGGACCTTTACATTGACCTTGAAACAGAGAAATTGCATAGGGGTAGAATACAAAAGTCACAACGAAGGCTTCAGTACAAGAAGAGTGAATCTTCTGAGAGATTGTGGTTTGAGCAGCTCCTGGGAAACCAGTATTAGATTCCGATGCACCAGTGCAGGTTTACTGTATCCCATGGACCTTAGCATTGACCATGAAACACAGACATTGCATCAGGACTGAATACAAAAGGGACAATGCCGACTTAAGTACAAGAATAGTGAATCTTCTAAGCGTTTGTTGTTTGAACTGTTCCTGGGAAACCAGTATCGAGTCGGGATTGAATACAAAAGGCACAATGCCATCTAAAGTACATGAAGAGAGAATCTGCTAAGAGTTTCTACTTTGAGCGGCTCCTGGGAGACCAGTATTAGATTCCGACGAACCAGTGCAGGTTAACTGCATCCCTTGGACCTTCACATTGACCATGAAAAACAGAAACTCCATCGGATTGAATACAAAAGAGACAATGCCGACTTAAGTACAAGAAGAGTGAATCTTCTAAGAGGTTGTAGTTTGATCGGCTCCTGGGAGAATAGTATTAGATTCCGATGAACCAGTGCAGGTTATCTGTATCCCTGGACATCCATATTGTCCATGAGTCCCAGATATCTCATCGGGATTGAATACAAAAGGCACAATGCCGACTTAAGTACAAGAAGAGGGAATCTTCTAAGAGTTTGAGATTTGAGCGGCTCCTGGGAGACAAGTATTCGATTTCGATGCACCAGAGATGGTTACCTGTATCCCTTGGACCTTCACACTGTGCATGAAACAGAGATATCGCATCGGGATTGAATAGAATAGGCACAATGCCGACTTAAGTACAAGAAGACTGAAACTTCTAAGGGTTTGTGCTTTGAACGGCTCCTGGGAGACCGGTATTAGATTGCGATGCACCAGTTTCGGTTTACGGTATCCCTTGGACCTTCGCATTGACCATGAAACACAGAAATCGCATCGGAATTGAATACAAAAGGCACAATGTCAACTTAAGTACAAGAAGAGGGGATTATCTAAGAGTTTGTGCGTTGTGCGGCTCCTGGGAGACCAGTATTAGTTTCCGATGCACCAGTACAGGTTTACTGTATCCCTTGGACCTTAGCATTGACCATGAAACATAGACATTGCGTCAGGACTGAATACAAAAGTGACAATGCCGACTTAAGTACAAGAATAGTTAATCTTCTAAGCGTTTGTTGTTTGAACTGTTCCTGGGAAACCAGTATGAGATTCCGATGCTCCAGTGCAAGTTTACTCTATCCCTTGGACCTTCACATTGACCATGAAACACAGCAATCCCATCGGGATTGAATACAAAAGGCACAATGCTGGCTCAAGTACAAGCAGAGTAAATATTCTAAGAGTTTCTGGTTTGAGCGGCTCCTGGGAGACCGGTATTAGATTCCGATGCAAAAGTGCAGGTTTACTGTATCCCTTGGACCTTCACATTGACCATAAAACAAAGAAATTACATCGGGATTGAATACAAAATGGACAATGCCGACTTAAGTACAAGAAGGATGAATCTTCTAATAGTTTGTGGTTAGAGCGGCTCCTGGGAGACCAGTATTAGATTCCGATGCACCAGTGGAGGTTTACTGTATCCCTTGGACCTTCACATTGACCATGACACACAGAAATTGCATCGGGCCTGAATACAAAAGGGACAATGCCGACTTAATTACATGAAGAATGAATCTTCTAAGAGTTTGTGGTTTAAGCGGCTCCTGGGAGACCAGTATCAGATTCTGATGAACCAGTGCAGGTTTACTGTATCCCGTGGAACCTCACATTGACCATCAAAAACAGAAAATACTTCGGATTGAACACAAAAGGGGAAATGCCAGCTTCATTACAAGAAGAGTGAATCTTCTAATTGTTAGTGATTTGAGTGGCTCCTGGGAGACCAGTTTTAGATTCCAATGCACCAGTGAAGGGTTAACTGTATCCCATTGACCTTCACAATGATCATGAAACACAGAAACTGCATCAGGATTGAATACAAAGGGAACAATGCTGACTTAAGTAAAAGAAGAATGAATCTTCTAAGGGTTTGTGGTTTGATCGTCTCCTGGGGGACAAGTATTAGATTCCGATGCACCTGTGCAAGTTTACTGCATCCGTTGGACTTTCACATTGTCCATGAAAGACAGATATCGCATCGGGATTGAATTGAAAAGGCACAATGCCTCATTAAGTACAAGGAGTGTAAATCTTCTATGTGTATGTGATTTGAGCGGCTCCTGGGTAACCTGTATTAGCTTTCGATGCACCGGTGCAGCTTTACAGTATCCCTTGGACCGTCACATTGACCATGAAACACAGAATTTGCATCGAGATTGAATACAAAGGGGACAAACCTGACTTAAGTACAAGAAGAGTGAATCTTCAATGTGTTTGTGGTTTGAGCGGCTCCTTGGAGACCAGTATTAGATTCCGATGCTCCAGTGAAGGTTTGCTGTATCCCTTGGACCTTCACATTGACCATGAAACACAGAAATTGCATCGGGATTGAATACAAAAGGGACTATGCAGACTTAAGTACAAGAAGAGATAATCTTCTAAGAGTTTGTTGTTTGATCTGCTCCTGGAAAACCAGTATTAGTTTTCGAAGCACCAGTGAAGGTTTACTGTATCCCTTGCACCGTTACTTTGAACATGAAACACAGAAATCGCACTGGGATTGAAAAAAAAATTCAGAATGCCGGTTGAAGTACAAGAAGAGTGAATCTTCTGAGAGTTCCTGATTTGAACGGCTCCTAGGAAACCAGTATTAGATTCCGATCCAGCAGTGCAGGTTTGCTGTACCCTTGCACCTTCACATTGACCATGAAACACAGCAAATGCATCGGGATTGAATTACAAAAGGCACAATGCCAACTTAATGGCAAGAAGAGTGAATTTTCCAAGACTTTGTGCTTTGAGCGGCTCCTGGGAAACCAGTATTACATTCCGTTCCACAACTGCAGGTTTACTGTATCCCGTGGACCTTCACATTGACCATGACACACAGCGATTGCATCGGGATTGAATACAAAAGGTACAATGCCGGCTTAAGTAGAAGAAGAGTAGATCTTCTAGGAGTTTGTGGTTTGAGCGGCTGCTGGGATACCACTATTGGATTCCGATGAACCAGTGCTGGTTCAATGCATCCCTTGGACCTTCACATTGTCCATGAGAAACAGAAATTGCATCAGATTGAATACAAAAGGGACAATGCCGACTTAAGTACAAGAAGAGTGAATCTTCTAAGTGTTTGAGGTTTGAGCGGCTCCTGGGAGACCAGTATCAAATTCCGATGCACCAGTGAAGGGTTAAATGTATCCCTTGGACCTTCACATTGACCATGATACACAGATATTGCATCGCGATTTAATTCATAGAGAACAATGCCGACTTAAGTACAAGAAAAGTGAATCTTCTAAGAGTTTGACGTTTAATCGTCTCCTGGGGGACAAGTATCAGATTCCGATGCACCAGTGCAGGTTTACTGCATCCCTTGGACCTTCACCTTGTCCATGAAACACAGATATCACATCGGGATTGAATACAAAAGGCACAATGCCGACTTAAGTTCAGGAAGAGTGAATCTTCTAAGAGTTTGTGGTTTTAGCGGCTTCTGGAAAACCAGTATTAGATTCAGATTCACCAGTGCATGTTCCCTGTACCTTTGGACCTTCACATTGACCATGAAACACAGCAATGTCATCGGGATTGAATACAAAAGGCACAATGCCGACTTAAGTAAATGAATAGTGGATCTTCTAAGAGTTTGTGCTTTGAGCGGCTCCTGGGAGACCAGTATTAGATTCCGATGAACCAGTGCAGGTTTACTGTATCCCTTGGACATTTACATTGAGCATGAAAAACAGAAATTGCATTGGATTGAATACAAAAGGGACAATGCCGACTTAAGTACAAGAAGAGTGAATCTTCTAACTGTTTGCGGTTTGAGCGGCTCCTGGGAGAGCAGTATTGGATTCCGATGCACCAGTGAAGCGTTATTTGTATCGTTTGGACCTTCACATTGAAAATAAAACACAGAAATTGCATCGGGATTGAATACAAAGGGGACAATGCCGACTTAAGTAGAAGAAGAGTGAATCTTCTTAGAGTTTGTGATTTGAACGGCTCCTGCGAGAACAGTATTAGATTCCGAAGCACCAGTGCAGGTTTACTGTATCCCTTGGACCCTTACATTGACCATGAAAACAGAAATGGCATCGGACTGAATACAAAAGGGACAACGCCGACCTAAGTACAAGAAGAGTGAATCTTCTAAGTGATTGTGGTTTGAGCGGCTTCTGCGAGTCCAGTATTAGATTCCGATGCACCAGTGCTGGTTTACTGTATCCCTTGGACTTCCACATTGACCATGAAACACAGAAATTGCATCGGGATTGAATAGTAAAGGCACAATGCCGGCTGAAGTACAAGAAGAGTGAATCTTATAAGAGTTTGTGGTTTGAGCGTCTCCTGGGAAACCAGTATTAGATTCCGATGCACCAGTGCCGGTTTACTGTATCCCTTGGACCTTCACATTGACCATGAAAAACAGAAATCGCATCGGATTGAATAGAAAAGGACAGTGCCTACTTAAGTACAAGAAGAGTGAATCTTCCATGTGTTTGTGGTTTGAGGGGCTCCTGGTAGACCAGTATTGAATTTCCGATGCACCAGTGCAGGTTTACTGTATCCCTTGGACGTTCACATTGTCCATGAAATACAGATATCGAATCGGGATTGAATACAAAAGGCTCAATGCCATCTAAAGTACAAGAAGAGAGAATCTGCTAAGAGTTTCTACTTTGAGCGGCTCCTGGGTGTCCGGTATTAAATTCTGATGCACCAGTGCAATTTTACTGTATCCCTTGGACCTCCACATTGACCATGAAACACAGAAATGAGATCGGGATTGAATATAAAAGGGACAATGCCGACCTAAGTACAAGAAGATGAATCTTCTAAGAGATTATGGTTTGAGCGGCTCCTGCGAGAACAGTATTAGCTTCCGACGAACCAGTGCAGGTTTACTGTATCTCTTGGTCGTTCACATTGACCATGAAACATAGTAGTTGCATCGGGACTGAATACAAAAGGGACAATGCCGACTTAAGTACAAGAAGAGAAATCTTCTAAGTGTTTGTGGTTTGCGCGGCTCCTGGGAGACCAGTATTAGATTCCAACGAACTAGTGCAGGTTAACTGCATCCGTTGGACCTTCACATTGACCATGAAAAACAGAAATGGCATCGGACTGAATACAAAAGTGACAATGCCGACATAAGTACAAGAAGAGTGAATCTTCTAAGAGATTGTGGTTTGATCGGCTCCGGTGAGACCAGTATTAGATTCCGCTGAACCAGAACAGGTTTGCTGTATCCCATGGACCTCTACATTGCCCATGAGGCTTAGATATCGCAACGGGATTGAATACTAAATGCACAATGCCGACTTAAGTACAAGAAGAGGGAATCTTCTATGAGTTTGAGCTTTGAGCGGCTCCTGGGAGACAAGTATTCGATTTCGATGCAACAGAGCACGTTAACTGTATCCCTTGGACCTTCACACTGTGCATGAAACAGAGATATCGCATCGGGATTGAATAGAATAGGCACAATGCCGACTTAAGTACAAGAAGAATGAATCTTCTAAGGGTTTGTGCTTTGAGCGGCTCCTGCGAGACCAGTATTAGATTGCGATGCTCCAGTGCAGGTTTACTGTATCCCTCAGACCTTCGCATTGACCATGAAACACAGAAATCAAATCGGAATTGAATACAAAAGGCACAATGTCAACTTAAGTACAAGAAGAGTGGATCATCTAAGATTTTGTGAGTTGTGCAGCTCCTGGGAGACCAGTAGTAGTTTCCGATGCACCAGTGCAGGTTTACTGTATCCCTTGGACCTTAGCATTGACCATGAAACACAGACATTGCATCGGGACTGAATACAAAAGGGACAATGCCGACTTAAGTACAAGAAGAGTGAATCTTCTAAGCGTTTGTTGTTTGAACTGTTCCTGGGAAACCAGTATGAGATTCCGATGCACCAGTGCAAGTTTACTGTATCCCTTGGACCTTCACATTGACCATGACACACAGCAATCGCATCGGGATTGAATTACAAAAGGCATAATGCCAACTTAATGACAAGAAGAGTGAATCTTCTTAGCGTTTGTTTTTTGAACTGTTCCTGGGAAACCAGTATGAGATTCCGATGCACCAGTGCAAGTTTACTGTATCCCTTGGGCCTTCACATTGACCATGAAACACAGCAATCGCATCGGGATTGAATACAATAGGTACAATGCTGGCTGAAGTACAAGCAGAGTAAATCTTCTAAGAGTTTCTGGTTTGAGCGGCTCCTGGGAATCCAGTATTAGATTCCGATGTACCAGTGCAGGTTTACTGTATCCCTTGGACCTTTACATTGACCATGAAACACAGCAATAACATCGGGATTGAATACAAAAGGCACAATGCCAATATAAGTACAAAAACAGTGAATCGTCTAAAAGTTTGTGGTTAGAGCGGCTCCTGGGAGACCAGTATTAGATTCCGATGCACCAGTGGAGGTTTACTGTATCCCTTGGACCTTCACATTGACCATGACACACAGAAATTGCTTCAGGATTGAATACAAAGGGGCAATGCCGACTTAAGTACAAGGAGAGTGAATCTTCTAAGAGATTGTGGTTTGAACTGTTCCTGGGAAACCAGTATTAGATTCCGTTCCACCAGTGCAGCTTTACTGCATCCGTTGGACCTTCACATTGTCCATGAAACACAGATATCGAATCGGGATTGAATACAAAAGGCACAATGCCGACTTAAGTACAAGAAGCGTGAATCTCCTATGTGTTTGTGATTTGAGGTTCTCTGAAGTGACCAGTATTAGATTCTGATGCACCGGTGAAGGTTTAGAGTATCCCTTGGACCTTCCCATTGACCATGAAACACAGAATTTGTGTCGAGATTGAATACAAGGTTGACTAACCCGACTTAAGTACAAGAAGAGTGAATCTTCTACGTTTTTTGGTTTGAGTTGCTCCTGGGTGACCAGTATTAGATTCAGATGCACCGGTACAGATTTACTGTATCCCTTGGACCTTAACATTGACTACGAAACACAGAATTTGCAACGAGATTGAATACAAAGGGGACATTGCCGACTTAAGTACAAGAAGAGTGTATCTTCTAAGAGTTTGTGGTTTGATCTGCTCCTGGAAGACCAGTATTAGTTTCCGATGCACCAGTGAAGGTTTACTGTATCCCTTGGACCTTAACAGTGGCCATGAATTACAGAAATTGCATCGGGATTCAATACAAAAAGCACAATGCCGACTTAAGTACAAGAAGAGTGAATCTTCTAAGAGTTTGTGGTATGAGGGGCTCCTGGGAGACCAGTATTAGATTCCGATGAACCAGTGCAGGTATACTGTATCCCTTGGACGTTCAAATTGACCATGAAACACAGTAATTACATCGGGACTGAATACAAAAGCGACAATGCCGACTTAAGTACAAGATGAGTAATCTTCTAAGTGTTTGTGATTTTCGCGGCTCCTGGCAGAACAGTATTAGATTCCGACCAACCAGTGCAGGTTAACTGCATCCCTTGGACCTTCACATTGACCATTAAAAACAGAAACTGCGTCGGATTGAATACAAAAGGGACAATGCCGACTTAAGTACGAGAAGAGTGAATCTTCTAAGAGGTTGTGGTTTGATCGGCTCCAGGGAGAACAGTATTAGATTACGATGAACCAGTGCAGGTTTACTGTATCCCTTGGATCTTCACATTGACCATGAAACACGGAAATTGCATCGGGACTGAATACAAAAGGGACAATGCCGACTTAAGTACAAGAAGAGTGAATCTTGTATGAGTTTGTGGCTCCTGGAAGACCAGTATTAGTTTCCGATACACCAGTGAAGGCTTACTGTATCCCTTGACCTTCACATTGACCATGAACCACAGCAATTGCATCGGGATTGAATACAAAAGGTACAATGCCGACTTAAGTACAAGAAGAGTGCATCTTCTAAGTGTTTGTGGTTTGATCGGCTCCTGGGAGACCAGTATTAGATTCCGATGCACCAGTGAAGGGTTAACTGTATACCTTGGACCTTCACACTGACCATGAAACACAGCAATTGCATCGGGATTCAATACAAATGGCGCAATGCCGACTTAAGTAAAAGAAGAATGGATCTTCTAAGAGTTTGTGCTTTCAGCGGATCCTGGGAGACCAGTATTAGATTCCGATGAACCAGTGCAGATTTACTGTATCCCTTGGACCTTCACATTGAGCATGAAAAACAGAAATTGCATCGGATTGAATACAAAAGGGACAATGCCGACTTTAGTACAAGAAGAGTGAATCTTCTAAGTGTTTGCGGTTTGAACGGCTCCTGGGAGAGCAGTATTGGATTCCGATGCACCAGTGAAGCGTTATTTGTATTGTTTGGACCTTCACATTGAAAATAAAACACAGAAATTGCATCGGGAATGTATACAAAGGGGACAATGCCGACTTAGGTACAAGAAGAGTGAATCTTCTTAGAGTTTGTGATCTGAGAGGCTCCTGCGAGAACAGTATTAGATTCCGATGCACCAGTGCAGGTTTACTGTATCCCTTGGACCCTTACATTGACCCTGAAAACAGAATGGGCATCGGACTGAGTACAAAATGGACAAGGCCGACCTAAGTACAAGAAGAGTGAATCTTCTAAGTGATTGTGGTTTGAGCGGCTTCTGGGAGTCCAGTATTAGATTTCGATGCACCAGTGCTGGTTTACTGTATCCCTTGGACTTTCACATTGACCATGAAACACAGAAATTGCATCGGGATTGAATAGTTAAGGCACAATGCCGGCTGATGTACAAGAAGAGTGAATCTTGTGAGAGTTCGTGGTTTGAGCGGCTCCTGGGAAACCAGTACTAGATTCCGATACACCAGTGCCGGTTTACTGTATCCTTTGGACCTTTACATTGACCATGAAACACAGGAATTGTATCGGGATTGAATACAAAAGTCTCAATGCCAACTTAAGTACAAGAAGAGTGGATCCTCTAAGAATTTGTGGTTTGAGCAGCTCCTGGGAGACCAGTATTAGATTCAGATGCACCAGTGCAGGTTTACTGTATACCTCGGACCTTTACATTGACCATGAAACACAGAAATCGCACTGTAATTGAATACAAAAGGCAGAATGCCGGTTGAAGTACAAGAAGAGTGAATCTTGTAAGAGTTTCTGGTTTGAGCGGCTCCTAGGAAACCAGTATTAGATTCGGATGCACCAGTGCAGGATGACTGTACCCTTGAATGTTCAGATTGACCATGAAGCACTGCAAATGCTTCGGGATTGAATTACAAAAGGCACAATGCCAACTTAATGACAAGAAGAGTGAACCTTTTAAGAGATTATGTTTTGAGCGGCTCCTGGGAGACCAGTATTAGTATCCGTTGCACCACTGCAGGTGTACTGTATCCCTTGGCCCTTCACTTTGCCCATGAAACACAGCAATTGCATCGGGATTGAATACAAAAGGCACAATGCCGACTAAAGTACAAGAAGAGTAGATCTAAGGGTTTGTGGTTTGAGCGGCTCCTGGGATACCACTATTAGATACCGATGAACCAGTGCTGGTTTACTGCATCCCTTGGACCTTCACATTGACCATGAAAAACAGAAATTTCATTGGATTGAATACAAAGGGGACTATGCCGACTTAAGTACCACAAGAGTGAATATTCTAAGTGTTTGTGGTTTGAGCGGCTCCTGAGTGACCAGTATTAGATTCCGATGCACCGGTGAAAAGTTAGCTGTATCCCTTTGACCTTCACAATGAAAATGAAACACAGAAATTGCTTCAGGATTGAATACAAAGGGGACAATGCCGACTCAAGTACAAGAAGAATGAATCTTCTTAAAGTTTGTCGTTTAATCGTCTCCTGGGGGACAAGTATTAGATTCCGATTCACCAGTGCAGGTTTACTGTATCCCTTGAACCTTTACATTGACCCTGATAACAGAAATGGCATCGGACTGAATACAAAATGGATAAGGCCGACCTAAGTACAAGAAGGGTGAATCTTCTTAGTGATTGTGGTTTGAGCGGCTTCTGGGAGTCCAGTATTAGATTACGACGCACCAGTGCTGGTTTACTGTATCCCTTGGACCTTCACATTGACCATGAAACACAGCAATTGCATCGGGATTCAATACAAAAGGCACAATGCCGACTTAAGTAAAAGAAGAGTGGATCTTCTAAGAGTTTGTGCTTTAAGCGGCTCCTGGGAGACCAGCATTAGATTCCGATGCACCAGTGCGGCTTTATTGTGTCACTTGGACCTTTACATTGCCCATGAAACAGAGAAATTGCATTGGGATTGAATACAAAAGGCACATTGCCGACTTAAGTACAAGAAGAGTGAATCTTCTAAGAGTTTACATCTAAATCTACATCAATACTCCGAGAGCCACCTTACGGTGTGTGGCGGAGGGTACTTATTGTACCACTATCTGATCCGCCCTTCCCTGTTCCATTCACGAATTGTGCGTGGGAAGAACGACTGCTTGTAAGTTTCCGTATTTGCTCTAATTTCTCGGATCTTTTCAATGTGATCATTACGCGAGATATATGTGGGCGGTAGTAATATGTTGCCCATCTCTTCCCGGAATGTGCTCTCTCGTAATTTGTGGTTTGAGCGGCTCCTGGGAAACCAGTATTAGATTGCGATGCACCAGTGCCGGTTTACTGTATCCATTGGACCTTTACATTGACCATGAAACACAGCAGTGGTATCGGGATTGAATATAAAAGGCACAATATCAACTGAAGTACAAGAAGAGTGGAACTCCTAAGAGTTTGTGCTTTGAGCGGCTCCTGGGAGACCAGTATTAGATTTAGATGCACCAAAGAAGGTTTACTGTATCCCTTGGACAATCACATTGACCTTGAAACACAGCAATTGAATCGGGATTGAATACAAAAGTCTCAGTGCCAACTCAAGTACAAGAAGAGTGGATCCTCTAAGAATTTGTGGTTTGAGCGGCTCCTGGGAGACCAGTATTAGATTCCGATGAACCAGTGCTGGTTTACTGTATCCTTTGGACCTTCACATTGACCATGAAAACAGAAACTGCATCGGATTGAATACAAAAGCGACAATGCCGACTTAAGTACAAGATGAGTGAATCTTCTAAGCCTTTGTGGTTTGAGCGGCACCTGGCAGACCAGTATTAGTATCCGATGCACCAGTTCAGGTTTACTGTATCCCTTGGTTCTCAACAGTGGCCATGAATTACAGAAATTGCATCGGGATTGAATACAAAGGGCACAATGGCGACTTAAGTACAAGAAGAGTGAATCTTCTAAGAGTTTGTGGTATGAGCGGCTCCTGGGAGATCAGTATTAGATTCCGATGAACAGTGTAGGTTTACTGTATCGCTTGGACGTTCACATTGACCATGAAACACAGTAATTACATCGGGACTGAATACAAAAGAGACAATGCCGACTTAAGTACAAGAAGAGTGAATCTTCTAAGTGTTTGTGGTTTGAGCGGCTCCTGCGTGACCAGTATTAGATTCCGATGCACCGGTGAATGGTTAACTGTATCCCTTTGACGTCACAATGAACATGAAACACAGAAATTGCTTCAGGATTGAATACAAAGGGGGCAATGCCGACTAAAGTACAAGAAGAATGAATCTTCTAAAAGTTGTCGTTTAATCGTCTCCTGGGGGACAAGTATTAGATTCCGATGCACCAGCGCAGGTTTGCTGCATCCCTTGGACCTTCACATTGTCCATGAAACACAAAAATCACATCGGGATTGAATACAAAAGGCACAATGTCAACTTAAGTACAAGAAGAGTGAATCTTCCAAGAATTTGTGGTTGGATCTGCCCCTGGGACACCAGAATTAGTTTCCGATGCACCAGTGCAGGTTTACTGCATCCCTGGGACCTTTACATTGTACATGATGCACAGATATCGCATCGGGATTGAATACAAAAGGCACAATGCCGACTTAAGTACAGGAAGAGTGAGTCTTCTAAATGTTTGTGCTTTGAGCGGCACCTGGGAGACCAGTATTAGATTCCGTTGCACCAGTGCAGGTTTACTGTATCCCTTGGACCTTCCCATTGACCATGAAGCACAGAAATCACATCGGGATTGAACACCAAAGGCACAATGCCGGCTGAAGTACAAGAAGAGTGAATTTTCTAAGAGTTTGTAGTTTTAGCGGCTCCTGGGAAACCAGTATAAGATTCGAATGCACCAGTGCAGGTTTACTGTACCCTTGGACCTTCAAATTGACCATGAAACACAGCAATTGCATCGGGATTGAATACAAAAGGCACATTGGCAACATAAGGCAATTAGAGCGAATCCTCCAAGAGTTTGTGCTTTGAGCAGCCCCTGGGAAACCAGTATTAGATTCCGATGCACCAGTGCAGGCTTACTGTATCCCTTGGACTTTCACATTGACCATGAAACACAGCAATTGCATCGGGATTCAATACAAAAGGCACAATGCCGACTTAAGTAAAAGAAGAGTGGATCGACTAAGAGTTTGTGCTTTGAGCGGCTCCTGGGAGCCCAGTATTAGATTCCGATGAAGCAGTGCAGGTTTACTGTATCCCTTGGACCTTCACATTGAGCATGAAAAACAGAAATTGTATCGGATTGAATACAAAAGGGACAATGCCGACGTAAGTTCAAGAAGAGTGAATCTTCTAAGTGTTTGCGGTTTGAGCGGATCCTGGGAGAGCAGTATTGGATTCCGATGCACCAGTGAAGCGTTATTTGTATCGTTTGGACCTTCACATTGAAAATAAAACACAGAAATAGCATCGGGATTGAATACAAAGGGGACAATGCCGACTTAAGTACAAGAAGAGTGAATCTTCTAAGAGTTTGTGATATGAGAGGCTCCTGCGAGACCAGTATTAGATTCCGATGCACCAGTGCAGGTTTACTGTATCCCTTGGACCCTTACCTTGATCCTGAAAACAGAAATGGCATCGGACTGAATACATAAGGGACAAGGTCGACCTAAGTACAAGAAGAGTGAATCTTCTAAGTGATTGTGGTTTGAGGGGCTTCTGGGAGTCCAGTATTAGATTCCGATGCACCAGTGCTGGTTTACTGGATCCCTTGGACTTTCACATTGACCACGAAACACAGAAATTGCATCGGGATTCAATAGTAAAGGCACAAAGCCGGCTGAAGTACAAGAAGAGTGAATCTTCTAAGAGTTTGTGGTTTGAGCGGCTCCTGGGAGACCAGTATTAGATTCCGATACACCAGTGCAGGTTCACTGTGTCACTTGGACCTTTACATTGCCCATGAAACAGAGAAATTGCATTGGGAATGAATACAAAAGGCACATTGCCGACTTAAGTACAAGAAGAGTGAATCCTCTAAGATTTTGTAGTTTGAGCGGCTCCTGGGAACCAGTATTAGATTCCGATGCACCAGTGCCGGTTTACTTTATCCGTTGGACATTTACATGGACCATGAAACACAGCAATTGTATCGGGATTGATTATAAAAGGCACAATGCCAACTGAAGTACAAGAAGAGTGGATCTTCTAAGAGTTTGTGGTTTGAGCGGCTCCTGGGAGACCAGTATTAGATTCCGATACACCAGTGCAGGTTCACTGTGTCACTTGGACCTTTACATTGCCCATGAAACAGAGAAATTGCATTGGGAATGAATACAAAAGGCACATTGCCGACTTAAGTACAAGAAGAGTGAATCCTCTAAGATTTTGTAGTTTGAGCGGCTCCTGGGAACCAGTATTAGATTCCGATGCACCAGTGCCGGTTTACTTTATCCGTTGGACATTTACATGGACCATGAAACACAGCAATTGTATCGGGATTGATTATAAAAGGCACAATGCCAACTGAAGTACAAGAAGAGTGGATCTTCTAAGAGTTTGTGCTTTGAGCGGCTCCTGGGAGACCAGTATTAGATTTCGATGCACCAAAGAAGGTTTACTGTATCCCTTGGACAATCACATTGACCTTGAAACACAGCAATTGAATCGGGATTGAATACAAAAGTCTCAATGCCAACTTAAGTACAAGAAGAGTGGATCCTCTAAGAATTTGTGGTTTGGGCGGCTCCTGGGAGACCAGTATTAGATTCCGATGACTCAGTGCAGGTTTACTGTATCCTTTGGACCATCACATTGACCACGAAAACAGAAACTGCATCGGATTGAATACAAAAGCGACAATGCCGACTTAAGTACAAGATGAGTGAATCTTCTAAGAGTTTGTGGTATGAGCGGCTCCTGGGAGAACAGTATTAGATTCCGATGAACCAGTGCAGGTTTACTGTATCCCTTGGACGTTCACATTGACCATGAAACACAGTAATTACATTGGGACGGAATACAAAAGGACAATGCCGACTTAAGTAGAAGAAGAGTAATCTTCTAAGTGTTTGTCTTTTTCGCGGCTCCTGGGAGAACAGTATTAGATTCCGACGAACCAGTGCAGGTTAACTGCATCCCTTGGACCTTCACATTGATCATGAAAATCCTATGTGCGTTGAGCGGCTCCTGGGAGACCAGTATTATTTTCCGATGCACCAGTGCAGGTTAACTGTATCCCTTGGACCCAAGCATTGACCATGAAACACAGACATTGCATCGGGACTGAATACAAAAGGGACAATGCCGACTTAAGTACCCGAAGAGAGAATCTTCTAAGAGATTGTGGTTTGAACTATTCCTGGGAAACCAGTATCAGATTTCGATGAACCAGTGCATGTTTACTGTATCTCGTGGAACCTCACATTGACCATTAAAAACAGAAAATACTTCGGATTGAACACAAAAGGGGCAATGCCAGCTTTAGTACAAGAAGAGTGAATCTTCTAAGTGTTTGTGATTTGAGTGGCTCCTGGGAGACCAGTTTTAGATTCCGATGAAACGGTGAAGGTTTAACTGTATACCTTTGACCTTCACAATGACCGTGAAACACAGAAATTGCTTCAGGATTGAATACAAAGGGGACAATGCCGACGTAAGTACAAGAAGAATGAATCTTCTAAGGGTTTATGGTTTGATCGTCTCCTGGGGGACAAGTATTAGAATCCGTTGCACCAGTGCAGGTTTACTGCATCCGTTGGACCTTCACATTGTCCATGAAACACAGATATCGAATCGGGATTGAATACAAAAGGCACAATGCCGACTTAAGTACAAGAAGAGTGAATCTCCTATGTGTTTGTGATTTGAGGGGCTCCTGGGTGACCAGTATTAGATTCCGATGCACTGGTGCAGGTTTACTGTATCCCTTGGTCCTTCACATTGAACATGAAACACAGAATTTGCATCGAGATTGAATACAAGGTTGACAAACCCGACTTAAGTACAAGAAGAGTGAATCTTCTACGTTTTTGTATTTTGAGTTGCTCCTGGGTGACCAGTATTAGATTCCGATGCACCGATGCAGGTTTACTGTATCCCTTGGACCTTAACATTGACTATGAAACACAGAATTTGCATCGAGATTGAATACAAAGGGGACGATGCCGACTTAAGTACAAGATGAGTGAATCTTCTAAGAGTTTGTGGTTTGATCTGCTCCTGGAAGACCAGTATTAGTTTCCGATGCACCAGTGAAGGTTTACTGTATCCCTTGGACCTTCACTATGACCATGAAACACAGAAATCTCACTGGGATTGAATACAAAATGCAGAATGCCGGTTGAAGTACAAGAAGAGTGAATCTATGAAGAGATTCCGGTTTGAGCGGCTCCTAGAAAACCAGTATTACATTAGGATGCACCAGTGCAGGTTTACTGTACCCTTGCAATTTCACATTGACCATGAAACACTGCAAATGCATCGGGATTGAATTACAAAAGGCACAATGCCAACTTAATGACAAGAAGAGTGAATCTTTTAAGAGTTTGTGTTTTGAGCGGCTCCTGGGAGACCAGTATTAGAATCCGTTGCACCACTGCAGGTTTACTGTATCCCTTGGACCTACACATTGACCATGAAACACAGCAATTGCATCGGGATTGAATACAAAATGCACAATGCCGACTAAAGTACAAGAAGAGTAGATCTTCTAAGAGTTTGTGATTTGAGCGGCTCCTGGGATATCACTATTAGATTCCGATGAACCAGTTCTGGTTTACTGCATCTCTTGGACCTTCGAATTGACCATGAAACACAGAAATCGCATCGGGATTCAATACTAAAGGCACAAAGCCGGCTAAAGTACAAGAAGAGTGAATCTTCTAAGAGTTTGTGGTTTGAGCGGCTCCTGGGAGACCAGTATTAGATTCCGATACACCAGTGCAGGTTCACTGTTTCACTTGGACCTTTACATTGCCCATGAAACAGAGAAATTGCATTGGGATTGAATACAAAAGGCACATTGCCGACTTAAGTACAAGAAGAGTGAATCTTCTAAGATTTTGTAGTTTGAGCGGCTCCTGGGAAACCAGTATTAGATTCCGATGCACCAGTGCCGGTTTACTTTATCCGTTGGACATTTACAATGACCATGAAACACAGCAATTGTATCGGGATTGATTATAAAAGGCACAATGCCAACTGAAGTACAAGAAGAGTGGATCTTCTAAGAGTTTGTGCTTTGAGCGGCTCCTGGGAGACCAGTATTAGATTTCGATGCACCAAAGAAGGTTTACTGTATCCCTTGGACAATCACATTGACCTTGAAACACAGCAATTGAATCGGGATTGAACACAAAAGTCTCAATGCCAACTTAAGTACAAGAAGAGTGGATCCTCTAAGAATTTGTGGTTTTAGCGGCTCCTGGGAGACCAGTATTAGATTCCGATGACCCAGTGCAGGTTTACTGTATCCTTAGGACCATCACATTGACCACGAAAACAGAAACTGCATCGGATTGAATACAAAAGCGACAATGCCGACTTAAGTACAAGATGAGTGAATCTTCTAAGAGTTTGTGGTATGAGCGGCTCCTGGGAGAACAGTATTAGATTCCGATGAACCAGTGCAGGTTTACTGTATCCCTTGGACATTCACATTGACCATGAAACACAGTAATTACATCGGGACTGAATACAAGATGTCAATGCCGCCTTAAGTAGAAGAAGAGTAATCTTCTAAGTGTTTGTGGTTTTTGCGGCTCCTGGGAGAACAGTATTAGATTCCGACGAACCAGTGCAGGTTAACTGCATACCTTGGACCTTCACATTGACCATGAAAGTCCTATGTGCGTTGAGCGGCTCCTGGGAGACCAGTATTATTTTCCGATGCACCAGTGAAGGGTTAACTGTATCCCTTGGACCTTCACATTGACCATGAAACACAGAAATTGCATCGGGATTGAATACGAATGGGACAATGCCGACTTAAGTACAAGAAGAGTGAATCCTCTAAGAGTTTGTGGTGTGTGCGGCTCCTGGATGACCAGTATTAGATTCCGATGAACCAGTGCAAGTTTACTGTATCCCTTGGACTTTCACAGTGACCATAAAACACAGATATCGCATCGGCATTGAATACAAAAGGCACAATACCGACTTAAGTACAAGAAGAGTGAATCTTACAAGAGTATGTGGTTTGATCTGCTCCTGGGAGACCAGAATTAGTTTCCGATGCACCAGTGCAGGTTTACTGTATCCCTTGGACCTTCCTATTGACCATGAAACACAGCAATTGCATCTGGATTGAATACAATATGCACAATGCCAACTTAAGTACAAGAAGAATGAATCTTCTAAGAGTGTCTGATTTTAGCGGCTCCTGAGATGACCATTTTTAGATTCCGATGCACCAGTGAAGGGTTAACTGTATTCCATGGACCTTCACATTGACCATGAAACACAGATATTCCATCGGGATTGAATACAAAGGGAGAATGCCGACCTAAGTACGAGAAGAATGAATCTTCTAAGAGTTTGTGGTTTGAGCGGCTCTTGGGACACCATTATTAGATTCTGATGAACCAGTGCAGGTTTACTACACCCCTTGGACCTTCACATTGACCATGAAAAACAAAAATCGCATCAGATTGAATACAAAAGGGACAATGCCGACTTAAGTACAAGAAGAGTGAATCTTCTAAGAGTTTCTGGAATGAGCGGTTTCTAGGAAGCCAGTATTAGATTCGGATGCACCAGTGCAGGTTTACTGTACACTTGCAACTTCACATTGACTATGAAACACAGCAAATGCATCGGGATTGAATTACAAAAGGCACAATGCAAACTTAATGACAAGGGGAGTGAGTTCTTTTAAGAGTTTGTGCTTTGAGCGGTTCCTGGGAAACCTGTATTAGATTCTGTTGCCCCACTGCAGGTTTACTGTATCCCTTGGACCTTCACATTGACCATGAAACACAGCAATTGCATCGGGATTGAATACAAAAGGCACAATGCCGACTAAAGTACAAGATGAGTAGATCTTCTAAGAGTTTGTATTATGAGCGGCTCCTGGGATACACTATTAGATTCCGATGAACCAGTGCTGGTTTAGTGCATCCCTTGGACCTTCACATTGACCATGAAAAACAGAAATTTCGTGGGATTGAATACAAAAGGGACTATGCCGACTTCAGTACAAGAAGAATGAATCTTCTAAAAGTTTGTCGTTTAATCGTCTCCTGGGGGCAAGTATTAGATTCCGATGCACCAGTGCAGGTTTACTGCATCCCTTGGCCCTTCACATTGTCCATGAAACACAGAAATCACATCGGGATTGAATACAAAAGTCACTATGCCGACTTAAGTACAAGAAGAGTGAATCTTCCAAGAATTTGTGGTTTGATCTGCTCCTGGGAGACCAGAATTACTTTCCGATGCACTAGTGCAGGTTTACTGTATCCCTTGGACCTTCACATTGACCATGAAACACAGACAGTGCATTTGGACGGAATACAAAAGGGACATTGCCGACTTAAGTACAAGAAGAGTGAATCTTCTAAGAGTTTGTGGTTTGGGCGGCTCCTGGGAGACCAGTATTAGATTCCGATGCACCAGTGAAGCGTTTTTTTGTATCCTTTTGACGTTCACATTGAAAATAAAACACAGAAATTGCATCGGGATTGAAAACAAAGGGGACAATGCCGACTTAAGTACGAGAGGAGTGAATCTTCTAAGAATTTGTGTATTGAGCGGCTCCTGCGAGACCAGTATTAGATTCCGATGCAAAAGTGCAGGTTTACTGTATCCCTTGGACCTTCACATTGACCATGAAACACAGAATTTGCATCGAGATTGAATACAAAGGGGACAAACCAGACTTAAGTACAAGAAGAGTGAATCTTCTAAGTGTTTATTTTTTGAGTGGCTCCTGGGTGACCAGTATAAGATTCCGATGCACCAGTGAAGTATTACTGTATCCCTTGGACCTTCACTTTGACCATGAAACACAGAAATCGCACTGGGATTGAATACAGAAGCAGAAAGCCGGCTGAAGTACAAGAAGAGTGAACCTTCTAATAGTTTTTGGTTTGACCGGCTCCTAGGAACCAGTATTAAATTCCGATGCACCAGTGCAGGTTTACGGTACCCTTGCACCTTCACATTGACCATGAAACACAGCAAATGCATCGGGATTGAATTACATAAGGCACAATGACTACTTAATGACAACAAGAGTGAATCTTCCAAGAGTATGTGGTTTGATCTGCTCCTGGGAGACCAGTATTGAATTCCGATGCACCAGTGAAGGGTTAACTGTATCCCTTGGACCTTCACATTGACCATGTAACACAGAAATTGCATAGGGATTGAATACGAAGGGGACAATACCGACTTAAGTACAAGACGAGTGAATCTTCTAAGACTTTGTGGTGTGAGCGGCTATTGGGAGACCAGTATTAGATACCGATGAGCCAGTGCAGGTTTACTGTATCCCTTGGACCTTCACATTGACCATGAAACACAGAAGTTGCATCGTGATTGAATACAAAGGTAACAATTCCGACTTAAGTACAAGAAGAGTGAATCTTCTAAGAGTTTCTGGAATGAGCGGTTTCTAGGAAGCCAGTATTAGATTCGGATGCACCAGTGCAGGTTTACTGTACACTTGCAACTTCACATTGACTATGAAACACAGCAAATGCATCGGGATTGAATTACAAAAGGCACAATGCAAACTTAATGACAAGGGGAGTGAGTTCTTTTAAGAGTTTGTGCTTTGAGCGGTTCCTGGGAAACCTGTATTAGATTCTGTTGCCCCACTGCAGGTTTACTGTATCCCTTGGACCTTCACATTGACCATGAAACACAGCAATTGCATCGGGATTGAATACAAAAGGCACAATGCCGACTAAAGTACAAGATGAGTAGATCTTCTAAGAGTTTGTATTATGAGCGGCTCCTGGGATACACTATTAGATTCCGATGAACCAGTGCTGGTTTAGTGCATCCCTTGGACCTTCACATTGACCATGAAAAACAGAAATTTCGTGGGATTGAATACAAAAGGGACTATGCCGACTTCAGTACAAGAAGAATGAATCTTCTAAAAGTTTGTCGTTTAATCGTCTCCTGGGGGCAAGTATTAGATTCCGATGCACCAGTGCAGGTTTACTGCATCCCTTGGCCCTTCACATTGTCCATGAAACACAGAAATCACATCGGGATTGAATACAAAAGTCACTATGCCGACTTAAGTACAAGAAGAGTGAATCTTCCAAGAATTTGTGGTTTGATCTGCTCCTGGGAGACCAGAATTACTTTCCGATGCACTAGTGCAGGTTTACTGTATCCCTTGGACCTTCACATTGACCATGAAACACAGACAGTGCATTTGGACGGAATACAAAAGGGACATTGCCGACTTAAGTACAAGAAGAGTGAATCTTCTAAGAGTTTGTGGTTTGGGCGGCTCCTGGGAGACCAGTATTAGATTCCGATGCACCAGTGAAGCGTTTTTTTGTATCCTTTGGACGTTCACATTGAAAATAAAACACAGAAATTGCATCGGGATTGAAAACAAAGGGGACAATGCCGACTTAAGTACGAGAGGAGTGAATCTTCTAAGAATTTGTGTATTGAGCGGCTCCTGCGAGACCAGTATTAGATTCCGATGCAAAAGTGCAGGTTTACTGTATCCCTTGGACCTTCACATTGACCATGAAACACAGAATTTGCATCGAGATTGAATACAAAGGGGACAAACCAGACTTAAGTACAAGAAGAGTGAATCTTCTAAGTGTTTATTTTTTGAGTGGCTCCTGGGTGACCAGTATAAGATTCCGATGCACCAGTGAAGTATTACTGTATCCCTTGGACCTTCACTTTGACCATGAAACACAGAAGTTGCATCGTGATTGAATACAAAGGTAACAATTCCGACTTAAGTACAAGAAAAGTAAATCTTCTAAGAGATTGTGGTTTGAGCGGCTCTTGGGAGACCATTATTAGATTCCGATGAACCAGTGCAGGTTTACTGTATCCCTTGGACCTTCACATTGACCATGAGAAACAAAAATCGCATCGGATTGAATACAAAAGGGACAATGCCGACTCAAGTACAAGAAGAGTGAATCCTTTAAGAGTTTGTGGTTTAAGAGGCTCCTAGGGGACCAGTATTATGTTCCGATGTACCAGTGCAGGTTTGCTGTAATTCTTGGACCTTCACATTGACCATGAAACCCAGAAATTGCATCGGTATTGAATACAAAAGGGACAATGCCGACTTAAGTACAAGGAGAGTGAATCTTCTAAGAGTTTGTGGTTTGAGCGGCTCCTGCGAGACCAGTATCAGATTCCGATGCACCAGTGCAGGTTTACTGTATCCCTTGGACCTTTACATTGACCGTGAAAACAGAAATAGCATCGGACTGAATACAAAAGGGACAAGGCCGAGCTGTGTACAAGAAGAGTGAATCTTCTAAGTGATTGTGTTTTGAGCGTCTTCTGGGAGACCAGTATCAGATTCCGATGCACCGGTGCAGGTTTACAGTATCCCTTGGACCTTCACATTGACCACAAAACACAGAATCTGCATCGAGATTGAATACAAAGGGGACAAAGCCGACTTAAGTACAAGAAGAGTGAATCTTCTATGTGTTTGTGGTTTGAGTGGCCCCTGGGTGACCAGTATTAGATTCCGATGCACCAGTGAAGGTCTACTGTAACCCTTGGACCTTCACTTTGACCATGAAACACAGAAATCGCACTGGGATTGAATACAAAAGCAGAATGCCGGTTGAGGTACAAGAAGAGTGAATCTTCTAAGAGGTTCTGGTTTGAGCGGCTCCTGGGAGACCAGTATTAGATTCCAATGAACCAGTGCAGGTTTACTGTATTACTTGGACCTTCACATTGACCATGAAACACAGAAATTGCATCGCGATTGAATAAAAAGGTAACAATGCCGACTTAAGTACAAGAAAAGTGAATCTTCTAAGAGATTGTGGTTTGATCGGCTCCTGGGAGACCAGTATTAGATTCCGTTGCACCAATGCAGGTTAACTGCATTCCTTGGAACTTTACATTGTCCATGAAACACAGATATCGTATCGGTTTTGGATACAAAAGGCACAATGCCAGCTGAAGTACAAGAAGAGTGAATCTTCTAAGAGTTTGTGGGCTGAAAGGTTGCTGGGAATCGAGTATTAGATTCCGATGCACCAGTGCAGGTTTAATGTATCACTTGGACCATCACATTGGCCATGAAACACAGCAATTGCATCGGGATTGAATACAAAAAGCACAATCCCAACTTAAGTACAAGAAGAGTGAATCTTCTAAGAGTTTGTGATTTTAGCGGCTCCTGCGAGACCAGTCTTAGATTCCGATGCACCAGTGCAGGTTTACTGTATCCCTTGGACCTTCACATTGACTGTGAAAACAGAAATGGCATCGGACTGAATACAAAAGGGACAAGGCCGACCTAAGTACAAGAAGAGTGAATCTTCTAAGTGATTGTGTTTTGAGCGGCTTCTGGGAGACCAGTATCAGATTCCGATGCACCGGTGCAGGTTTACAGTATTCCTTGGACCTTCACATTGACCATGAAACACAGAAATTGCATCGGGATTGAATACGAAGGGGACAATGCCGACTTAAGTACAAGAAGAGTGAATCTTCTAAGAGTTTGTGGTGTGTGCGGCTCCTGGGATACCAGTATTAGATTCCGATGAACCAGTGAGACTTTACTGTATCCCTTGGACTTTCACATTGACCATGAAACACAGATATCGCATCGGGATTGAATACAAAAGGCACAATGCCGACATAAGTACAAGAAGAGTAAATCTTACAAGAGTTTGTGATTTGATCTACTCCTGGGAGACCAGAATTAGTTTCCGATGCACCAGTGCAGGTTTACTGTATCCCTTGGACCTTCCTATTGACCATGAAACACAGCAATTGCATCTGTATTGAATCCAAAATGCACAATGCCAACTTAAGTACAAGAAGAATGAATCTTCTAAGAGTTTGTGATTTTAGCGGCACCTGAGATGACCATTTTTAGATTCCGATGCACCAGTGAAGGGTTAACTGTATTCCATGGACCTTCACATTGACCATGAAACACAGATATTCCATCGGGATTGCATACAAAGTGGAGAATGCCGACCTAAGTACGAGAAGAATGAATCTTCTAAGAGTTTGTGGTTTGAGCGGCTCTTGTATTTAACGTAAATTATTTATACGTTCATGCATTCGTAGGCGGATAGCTAATGTTAGTTAACATTGAAATTTAAACAGTTTGGTTCTTTCAAAATATCTTAAATGTGTAATGAAGTAGGTTTGATCAGTGATAAATGTCGGCTTGGCAATAATTAAAACATTTTCTGGTAATAGAGGTAATCTTGTGTTCTATGGCTAGTGCCGGGATAAACTTCAGTAAAAATATTTAACAAAAAACCCACTGCATCTGGAAAGTGTATGCCAAGGCCGAATGATTTAAAGGACTCAATTCTCAACCTAATATTCTTAACCAGTTCATATGAGTTCACGTAAATATTATTTTTTCTTTAAATGTACGTAATTAATAAGAAAGTAAAAATTTTTATTACCACACGAAAATAAGAGAGTGGTTCTACAACAAAGTTCGCACGAAAGAAAATTAACTTAAAAGCAAAAGATAAAATTTATTATTCTTCTTTAACGAAATTTCAAATCAATCCCATTCATTTCGACGATTTCGTTAAATTGGCGCCCAACGTGGGGCTCGAATATGCAGTGGCCACTAAATACCCGTGAGATAACTAGGGAATTAATATAGTCGAACTTTGTTGCAGAACTTTTAATAATTTTTCTATGTATTGTATGTATTGCATAACCAATATTGTGTGGTAATACCTGTGAATGATTTTTTGCATGAGAACACTATGTACCCAGAGGCAAGCTGAAGAAGAGAGCTCAATATTTCGAAAAATTAATTACCTACCACAATTTCAGGGGGCAGCTGCACCCAAGGTAGATCACCAAAAGGTAAAGCTACAGTGTAGTTGTCCTGTGGGTAGTAAAGTAGCCTCAGTGCAGTGTTCTCGGATCATTAGTGGTGTGCTTGTTGTTAGTACTTTGTTTTAAAATAACAGGACATTTAGGTAGTTAGTCATTGTAGTATATAGTAAGTGTGTATTAGTTAATGTCCATTTCTTGTGTGATTGTGTCAGTGAAACCTGAGTGTTAGGATATTTAGTTCAGATTTTATTTCTTTTGTTTACTATGGTTAGATTGCGTAGTCAGAAAGATATCAACATGGATAATGAGCAACAGTCAGTAAGTAGTGATACCGAATTGGAAAGTGGGACACAAAGTAATGTTAGTGACGTACTTCAGGAAGTACAATGTGAGAATCTGGAGGCAGAAGGACAAGAAATGTTGCCACTGCCACCCAGTGATTCAGTTGATAGCGGAAATACTGTGCCATCCGCAAGCACTGGACACGGACCAGAGAGTGGTGTGATGTCAGAAGTGCAATCATTAAGAGTTATGTTCGAGGGCATGCTCAATTTCCAAGCTGAATTTGTATATATGCAAGCCGAGCGTGACCAGAGATTGGTAGCTGAATTTGCATGCAAACAAGCAGAACGCGATAAAGAACGTGATGCTAAACAAGCAAAGCGTGATAAAGAACGTGATGCTAAACAAGCAGAGCGTGACCGACGCCTGCATGAGAGGGACTTGCAGTTGATGCAAACTTTAGAAGTTATGCAAAGTGAGCTTGTTAGTTTGAAACAAAAATATGAAACCATACCCAAAACAGTGCATGAAATAAGCGAAAGAGTAGACAGTATTCAAGTGGCTAACGCCAATATCGTAGAGGAAATTAGTGTCCTGACTAACAGAGTCGAGCAATTGGAAATTGACACAACTCAAGTAATTGAGAACAAAGTGATCGAACAAGTGCACAAAGTAGAAAATGAAGTCATAAAAGAAATAGATCAGAAAGTGCACGCCGCAATTGAGGCCAGAGATGTGGGCTCAAGTGCGGATGTGCAGGATCTAAAAGAGATAGTGCACAAAGACATTCCGCTGTGGCAGCGGAGTGTGGACCGTCGTCTTGCCGAAATGGAGCTTAGCTTGCGGCATGAGGTCATAAAAGAAATAGATCAGAAAGTGCACGCCGCAATTGAGGCCAGAGATGTGGGCTCAAGTGCGGATGTGCAGGATCTAAAAAAGATAGTGCACAAAGACATTCCGCTGTGGCAGCGGAGTGTGGACCGTCGTCTTGCCGAAATGGAGCTTAGCTTGCGGCATGACGAGGCACAGGCGTATGTCACGCCAGCCAGGCCCAACAATGATAGGCATATAAATACTGCAGTAAAAAATTGCGACTGAGAGACAGAACAGGAAACCAATGTAAGCGAAACAAATAAATGTCATTCCAAAGTAATGATTGAAGAAAGCTTGATTAGGAACCGACAGTTTCAGATCTTTACAACGGAGAAGAAATCTGTTCACCCTGTAGTGTTTATCAAGGGATTTAGAAACATTTTGCCTAGCGTTTGGAGTCACACCCAGAAAATACAGTTCGTTATGTCCTACATACAAGGAGATGCTGCATTATGGGCAACCGAAGCAGCTGATAGTTGCGATACATATGAGCAATTTGAAAAAGCATTCTTGGCCAAATATTGGTCAACATGTATCCAGGAGAGATTACGGAAGGAGGTATATAATCCAGAGCCGTATTCTCCACGGCTAGGCAATTTGCGAAAATATTTCGAGAAGTACATTAATAAGACCCGTTACTGGGACGAACAGATTTCATCCCGGGATTTGATCAGACTTTTGAAATCACACTTGCCGATACATGTAACGGAAAAACTTATACACGTGCCTGAAAATGATATGGAACATTTCTTGTCTGTTCTGGACTCAATTGACCTGATTCAGGAGGACGTTAAGGCAGCCTCTGAACAGGCTAGAAGTAACGGAAATGGTTATAGAAATGGTAGAATTAACACGCCTCCACCAAGTAACGGAAACGGCGGAGGTAATAATAGGAGACGAGATTATGCACAAAACGGAAATAGAGGTAGAGACCGGAACGGCAACAGTCCGCCGGTGAATAATGACCGGAAAAGGAGGTTCGATGACCGGTATGAGACAGGCCCACCAAGCAATAATAGATGGAAAAATGCCAGGGGGCCGAGCAACACTAATACTTATAATGATGCAGACCGAACTTGGCCGCAGAACCAGAGGCCCAGTCCGGACCGGCAAAACAGTGATAGATATGACAATAACCGACCGCCACCACAAAATGCGCCAATTGCGCAACCGTGGCGGCCGACGCAACACAACGTGCACATAGTGGAGGTCAGTGACACAGAGCAGCCACGCCCATCCACTAGCAATAATTCAACAAACTAGATGCAGCCGAGATACGCTCTCCATCGTCGGCTGAGGTTTGGAGTGAGAGCAGCCCGACACAGAACAAAACACCGAACAACATCTGTATCCTTAGGTATAATGACGGGGTACAGATGGGAGATGAATTAATAACTGAACCATCCACGCGCATAAAGGAGCACAAAGACAAAGTACAAGCGATAATAGAGATCAAAATTAACAATATTGATGTGCAAGCGGTCGTAGATACAGGTGCTACTGTCAGTGTTATGAGTATCGACTTATTCAAAGTACTGGGAAAGGAAAGGCGTATGCTGACTTTTCCCGTGAATAATTGTAAAGTCACTGGAGCCATAAGTGCACAGCGACAAATAATTAAACTCCAAGTGCGGGTAGAGATGTATTTAGGGGATGAAGCCATAGCGTGCTCATTCCTGGTAGTAAAGGGTTTAAAGGTAGCCTGCATTTTGGGGGTAGATTTTTTAAGAGAAAGGGACGCAATAATCGACCTTTCTCGGAGAAAATTAAGCTAGATGAATGCTGGTAGGAGAATTGAATTGTCCATGCTCAGATCTGAAGAGGTACCTGTACCTAATTGTAATGATATTAACATAAAGTGTAGGAATCAGTCGATACTACATTTAGACAATCATTGTCTAGGACAGAATCTCTATTATCCTGACGTACAAGGTGATCAATTAAAAGCAAATGTGGACGCACTTGCGAACAAAGTATCACAGTCCGAGAATTTGAACTCTATGCAACAGCAGGAGTTGGTACAGTTATTATTTAATTATGCCGATGTATTTTCAGAACGACCAGGAACTGTTAAGGGATATCAGTACAATATCGAGGTGAAGCCTCACAAAACTTACTGTCGAGCCTCATACTCCATTCCTTGGCCCAAGAAGAAAAAAGTTTTTTTTTACGAACATTTGGAGAGTTAAATAAATTTTTCAGGTTATACATTGCATATAAACACACAAGATGGCCAGATCTGATACCTAAGTTTGTAGAAGTTCACAACGCAACCCCGCATGCTTCTACGGGGTATCCACCAAACGAGATTATAATGAATAATAATAGAGTTTTGAATGAGTGGCTGGCACCTTTGCCTAAGGTCCCAGTCATTCCTGAGCCTAAGGAAGAGAAGATAAGAAAAGCAGGGTGCAACCTTACCAGGTGCGCTCAGGAAAGGAAAGAAAAATGTAATCGACATGTGACGAATAACCAAAAATTTAGTGTTGGGGACTTGGTACTCTTACGCAATCATCCTAAGTCCTCGGCATCCTTGAAACAGAATAGCAAGTGGCAATTGGTGTACAATGGACCTTTTAGAGTAGTAAGTGTGCCACATGAGTGTAGCTATCTCTTAGCAGATCCCCACTCAGGAAGAGTACGGGGACTGTATCCGCGTAAGGATGTGAAAGCATTCCTACAGTAAAAGACTAATAGTCCTATGTGGACACCATTCTTTTGTAAATAATGAACATTAATGATGTGTGATCTTTAGAGATAATGTACTAGTGTAGAAGTGTTTAGTTATAAGAATATGATTGATTTTCTCATGTGTATGGATATTTGTGTTATGTACTCTTTTAATTTGTGTTATCTAGAACATGCTCTAAATGTTTGCACAGATAATCTGATTAGTGCAATTATTTGTAGTGTTAAGCTGTGACAGAGTTCAATCAAAAAGAACATTTTAGTAATGATTAGTTAGTGTACTACATATTTTCTATGTGCCCAAATTTGAAATATTTCTTGGCACAATCTTTTCTATTATGTGTATGTATGTATATAAGTGTAGTTGTCAGATTGACAGATTCGAACCCAGAATAATATCAATAATATGAGGCCCTGAGAACTTTATTATCTCACCAACGTTATTAGAGAAAATAATGCACCCAGTAGTGACCCGGGGGCACCACGGGAGGCAAACTTGTTGCAAATTTATGTAATGCAAAGTTACGCACAAAGAAGCTTCAATTGAAGCATGTGCAGATTCAAACAGTAAAAAAGAGCTAGCCAGATACAGTCCAAGTCAATTTTTGCCTACAGAGACTACACTGTAGTTACGTAGGACGTTGATAGTAAAGTGTGACATGAGTTCAAAGGAGTTATTGAACAATATGCCTGAATCCGGCTGGAATGCACAAATAAAATCTACTCGAACACGAATATAGATGACTTTTGGGCAAACTAATACCAAATTTTAATATTTTGTTACCATGTACTCAAATATCACACCTTGGTAAAGAGTTACGAATGTGCTATTAAAAAAAAAAAAATTGCACAGCGGACATTGTAAATAAAAATAAAGGAACTTAAACAAAAGTGCAGTATTGTGCGGCAGAGACAGAAAGTGACTGTTAAACCTGCAGCAATACGTCACGGAGTAGTTGAGTATAAGTAATAAAAAACTGTATCATCGCCGTGTGTGCAAGTGAACAAGGAACTAGCACGACACGAACAGTGAACCGATAACGGACGGTGGATCAAGCTAGTGTCAAACTTTAACTCTTTGTGTGTCAAGGGACGCTAGGAAAGCGCATTGACTACAGAGATACATTTTGTCCAAAGGTGAAAACTTGCGTGTGACTAATGACAAGTCATGACATGGTGAAAAATATTGTATGCCCATAAAACGTGTTACTGTGACAACGAAACATTGTGCAAACCAGACTAGTGAAGGCCTACTGAGTAATAACTGCCACTAACTGTGTGCGTTCTTTCCCACAGCAGGAAAAATGCCTATAAGGATAGTACACTGTTTCTGAACTTGTTGCATGTTTCCTGGAGCACTGCAAGAAGACGTCGCACGGCCGAGCGGATATCCAACGCGCATCCGGCTACATCAGCTATGCAGCGGCCGCAGCAGCCCGTAGCAGACCAGACAGACAGCCACGCCCCTCCGCGCCGTAGCTGTCAACGCCGGGGGCGGTGACCTACACGGAGTCAGCGCGCCGCGCCGAGCGCCGCTCAACAATCACTCCGCTCACCAAATACAGCATTATTGATTTTTTTTTATGTTCACATAAACTGAATAACATGTCAATGACTTCATTTCGATAAACATTGAACATTTACTACGTAGGACAAGTGACCTTGTAGTGTATCACAAGAATAAGAGTATCACACACAAAAAACTTCAGTCGAACTGTATGTGACTGTGATATTGTGTAATTGTGTAACCGTTTGTGACGAACTGCATTCAATTCAAATGAATAACTGCTAAAGAGACAATATTGACCATGAACAAACTGGGATGGCTGGACTCCGGCACAGTTTTGCCCAGGTTTCCTGTTTGCCTACGCCCAAATGGGGGAGCCATGAACTTATATAACCCTGGGACTAAATAAAAGAGCCATTCCGTAAAATATACAAGTGTAAAGAACGTTACTGGCACCATTGTGTCAAAGTGTAAAAACTCTTTGCCAAATGCTGCCAGGGGGCAATGTAACGTTCCCTGGCAAACTCACGTTATTAAAGAACAAGAGTTTATTTGTACCATATACGCCGCTCTGGGCAAGTTGTATATATCGTAATTATTGAACAAAAATATTACTGAATGTGGTGTAAAAGACATTTGTTATTCTCCTTATATTTTTTGTTGTAATATTTCTCTGTATTTAGGATAGGAAATTTTCTGTATTCATTATGTGATTGTAAAATGTGTCAGTATTTGCGATAGCAGAGATATGTTGCCAGAAGAGAATAATATCGTCAATTTGCAAAGAAATGTTAATAGTCAGCAATACTATTTAAGCACAATGCATTATGTATTCTTTGGTCCTCTCTGTTCAGAAGTCATTTCGGTAGGACACTGTGAAAGAGTTTTTTACGAATGGGTAGACTTCTTTTGTCTCTGTCTGGACTTAGCCGCCATTAGATGATGCGTTACGAATTAATGTGAGTTGTATTGTTGTTTGATCTAAATATATTAGAGTTTCTCAAAAGTGTGAATTATTTATGTAAATTAGCTTGCCCACGTCATCTACAAAATTTCTTTAAGAATTTTTCAGCATTTTTTTAGCGGTGTTGCTGGGCTGTGCCGCGACCAACAATACCAAACCCGTAAATCGGGAACAGATGCATAAAAATCAATGGTGAATTAAGAAATTGTTCTTCTTTTTCAGTGATCCTGTGGCTGATAAAATTTGAATTAACTATACGTTTGTGCATTCGTAGGCGGATAGCTAATGTTAGTTAACATTGAAATTTAAACAGTTTGGTTCTTTCAAAATATCTTAAATGTGTAATGAAGTAGGTTTGATCAGTGATAAATGTCGGCTTGGCAATAATTAAAACATTTTCTGCTAATAGAGGTAATCTTGTGTTCTATGGCTAGTGCCGGGATAAAATTCAGTAAAAATATTTAACAAAAAACCCACTGCATTAGGAAAGTGTATGCCAAGGCCGAATGATTTAAAGGACTCAATTCTCAACCTAATACTCTTAACCAGTTCATATGAGTTCACGTAAATATTATTTTTTCTTTAAATGTACGTAATAAATAAGAAAGTAAAAATTTTTATTTCCACACGAAAATAAGAGAGTGGTTCTACAACAAAGTTCGCACGAAAGAAAATTAACTTAAAAGCAAAAGATAAAATTTATTATTCTTCTTTAACGAAATTTCAAATCAATCCCATTCATTTCGACGATTTCGTTAAAGAATCTAATAGTGGTATCCCAGGAGCCGCTCAAACCACAAACTCTTAGAAGATCTACTCTTCTTGTCATTAAGTTGGCATTGTGATTTTTGTAATTCAACCCCGATGCATTTGCTGTGTTTCATAGTCAATGTGAAGGTGCAAGGGTACAGTAAACCTGCACTGGTGCATCGGAATCTAATACTGGTTTCCTAGGAGCCGCTCAAACAAGAAACTCTTAGAAGATTCACTCTTCTTGTACTTGAACCGGCATTCTGCTTTTGTATTCAATCCCAGTGCGATTTCTGTGTTTCATGGTCAAAGTGAAGGTCCAAGGGATACAGTAAACCTTCACTGGTGCATCGGAATCTAATACTGGTCACCCAGGAACGACTGAAACCACAAACACATAGAAGATTTACTCTTCTTGTACTTAAGTCGCGTTTGTCCCCTTTGTATTCAATCTCGATGCAAATTCTGTGTTTCGTGGTCGATGTGAAGGTCCAAGGAATACCGTAAACCTGCACCGGCGCATCGGAATCTGATACTGGTCTCGCAGGAGCCGCTCAAACCACAAACTCTTAGAAGATTCACTCTTCTTGTACTTAAGTCGGCATTGTCCCTTTTGTATTCAATCCCGATGCAATATCTGGGTTTCATGGTCAATGTGAAGGTCCAAGAAATACAGTAAACCTACACTGGTGCATCGGAACATAATACTGGTCCCCTAGGAGCCGCTCAACCCACAAACTCTTTTGAAGATTCACTCTTCTTGTACTTAGGTCGGGCTTGTCCCTTTTGTATTCAGTCCGATGCCATTTCTGTTTTCACAGTCAATGAGAAGGTCCAAGGGATACAGTAAACCTGCAATGGTGCATCGGAATCTAATACTGGTCTCGCAGGAGCCGCTCAAACCACAAACTCTTAGAAGATTCACTCTTCTTGTACTTAAGTCGGCATTGTCCCTTTTGTATTCAATCCGATGCGGTTTTTGTTTTTCATTGTCAATGTGAAGGTCCAAGGGATACAGTAAACCTGCACTGCTTCATCGGAATCTAATAATGGTCTCCCAAGAGCCGCTCAAACCACAAATTCTTAGAAGATTCATTCTTCTTGTACTTAGGTCGGCATTCTCCCCTTTGTATTCAATCCCGATGGAATATCTGTGTTTCATAGTCAATGTGAAGGTCCATGGGATACAGTTAACCCTTCACTGGTGCATCGTAATTTAAAAATGGACTCCCAGGAGCCTCTAAAACCACAAACTCTTAGAAGATTCACTCTTCTTGTACTTAAGTTGGGATTGTGCTTTTTGTATTCAATCCCGATGCAATTGCTGTGTTTCATGGCCAATGTGATGGTCCAAGTGATACATTAAACCGGCACTGGTGCATCGGAATCTAATACTGGATTCCCAGCAACCGTTCAACCCACAAACTCTTAGAAGATTCACTCTTCTTGTACTTCAGCTGGCATTGTGCCTTTTGTATTCAATCCCGATGCGATATCTGTGTTTCATGGACAATGTGAAGTTCCAAGGAATGCAGTCAACCTGCATTGGTGCAACGTAATCTAATATTGGTCTTCCAGGAGCCGATCAAACCACAATCTCTTAGAAGATTCACTTTTCTTCTACTTAAGTAAGCATTGTTACCTTTTTATTCAATCGCGATGCAATTTCTGTGTTTCATGGTCAATGTGAAGGTCCAAGGAACACAGTAAACCTGCACTGGTTCATCGGAATCTAATACTGGTCTCCCAGGAGCCGCTCAAACCAGAAACTCTTAGAAGATTCACTCTTCTTGTACTTCAACCGGCATTCTGCTTTTGTATTCAATCCCAGTGCGATTTCTGTGTTTCATGGTCAAAGTGAAGGTCCAAGGAATACAGTAAACCTTCACTGGTGCATCGAAATCTAATACTGGTCACCCAGGGCCACTCGAACCATGAACACATAGAAGATTCACCCTTCTTGTACTTATGTCGGGTGTGTCCCGTTTGTATTCAATCTCGATGAAAATTCTGTGTTTCGTGGTCAATGTGAATGTCTAAGGGATACTGTAAACCTGCACTGGTTCATCGGAGTCTAATACTGACTTCCCAGGAGCCACTCAAACCACAAACTCTTAGAAGAGTCATCCTTCATGTATTTAAGTCGGCATTATGCCTTTTTTTATTCAATCCCGATGCGATATCTGTGTTTCATGGACATTTCGAAGGTCCAAGGAATGCAGTAAACCTGCACTGTTGCAACGGAATCTAATATTTTTCTCCCAGGAGACGATCAAACCACAAACTCTTAGAAGATTCACTCTTCTTGTACATAAGTTGGGATTGTGCTTTTTGTATTCAATCCCGATGCAATTGCTGTGTTTCTTGATCAATGTGAAGGTCCAAGTGATACAGTATGCCTGCACTGGTGCATTGGAATCTAATACTGGTATCCCAGAAACCGCTCAAACCACAAACTCATAGAAGATTCACTCTTCTTGTACTTAAGTCGGCATTGTCCCTTTTGTATTCAATCCGATGCGATTTTTGTTTTCATGGTCAATGTGAAGGTCCAAGGGATGCAATAGACCTGCACTGGTTCATCAGAATCTAATAACGGTCTCCCAGGAGCCACTCAAACCACAAACTCTTAGAAGATTCATTCTTCTTGTACTTAGGCCGGCATTCCCAGTTTGTATTCAATCCCGATGGAATATCTGTGTTTCATGGTCAATGTGATGGTCCATGGGATACAGTTAACCCTTCACTGGTGCATCGGAATCTAAAAGTGGTCTCCCAGGAGCCGCTAAAATCATAAACTCTTAGAAGATTCACTCTTCTTGTACTTAAGTTGGGATTGTGCATTTTGTATTCAATCCCGATGCAATTGCTGTGATTCATGGTCAATGTGATGGTCCAAGGGATACATTAAAACTGCACTAGTGCATCGGAATCTAATACTGGATTCCCAGCAACCGTCAACCCACAACTTCTTAGAGGATTCACTATTCTTGTACTTCAGCTGGCATTGTGCCTTTTGTATTCAATCCCGATGCGATTTCTGTGTTTCATGGTCAATGTGAAGGTCCAAGGGATACAGTAAACCTGCACTGGTTCTGCGGAATCTAATACTGGTCTCCCAGGATCCGCTCACACCACAAACTCTAAAGAAGATTCACTCTTCTAGTACTTAAGTCGGCATTGTCCCCTTCGTATTCAATCCCAACGCAATTTCTGTGTTTCATGGTCAATGCGATGGTCCAAGGGATACTGTTAACCCTTCACTGGTGCATCGGAATGGAATACTAGTCTCCCAGGAGCCGCTCAATCCACAAACACTTAGAAGATTCACTCTTCTTGTAATTAAGTCGGCATTGCCCCTTTTGTATTCAATCCGATGCAATTTCTGTTTTTCATGGTCAATGTGAAGGTCTAAGCGATGCAGTAAACCAGCACTGGTTCATCGGAGTCTAATAGTGGTATCCCAGGAGCCGCTCAAACCACAAACTCTTAGAAGATCTACTCTTCTTGTCATTAAGTTGGCATTGTGCCTTTTGTAATTCAACCCCGTTGCATTTGCAGTGTTTCACAGTCAATGTGAAGGTGCAAGGGTACAGTAAATCTGCACTGGTGCATCGGAATCTAATACTGGTTTCCTAGGAGCCGCTCAAACAAGAAACTCTTAGAAGATTCACTCCTCTTGTACTTCAACCGGCATTCTGCTTTTGTATTCAATCCTAGTGCGATTTCTGTGTTTCATGGTCAAAGTGAAGGTCCAAGGGATACAGTAAACCTTCACTGGTGCATCGGAATCTAATACTGGTCACCCTGGAGCCACTGAAACCACAAATACATAGAAGATTTACTCTTCTTGTACTTAAGTCGCGTCTGTCCCCTTTGTATTCAATCTCGATGCAAATTCTGTGTTTCGTGGTCAATGTGAAGGTCCAAGGAATATTGTAAACATGCACCGGTGCATCGGAATCTGATACTGGTCTCGCAGGAGCCGCTCAAACCACAAATTTTTAGAAGATTCACTCTTCTTGTACTGAAGACGGCATTGTCCCTTTTGTATTCAATCCCGATGCAATATCTGGGTTTCGTGGTCAATGTGAAGGTCCAAGAAATACAGTAAACCTACACTGGTGCATCGGAACATAATACTGGTACCCTAGGACCCGCTCAAACCACAAACTCTTAGAAGATTCACTCTTCCTGTACTTAGGTCGGCCTTGTCCCTTTTATATTCAGTCCGATGCCATTTCTGTTTTCACAGTCAATGTGAAGGTCCAAGGGATACAGTAAACCTGCACTGGTGCATCGGAATCTAATACTGGTCTCGCAGGAGCCGCTCAAACAACAAACTCTTAGAAGATTCACTCTTCTTGTACTTAAGTCGGCATTGTCCCTTTTGTATTCAATCCCGATGCAATATCTGGGTTTCATGGTCAATGTGAAGGTCCAAGAAATACAGTAAACCTACGCTGGTGCATCGGAACATAATACTGGTCCCCTAGGAGCCGCTCAAACCACAAACTCTTAGAAGATTCACTCTTCTTGTACTTAAGTCTGCATTGTCCCTTTTGTATTCAATCCGATGCGATTTTTGTTTTTCATGGTCATTGTGAAGGTCCAAGGGAAACAGTAAACCTACACTGGTTCATCGGAATCTAATAATGGTCTCCCAAGAGCCGCACAAACCACACATTCTTAGAAGATTCATTCTTCTTGTACTTAGGTCGGCATTCTCCCCTTTGTATTCAATCCCGATGGAATATCTGGGTTTCATGGTCAATGTGAAGTTCCAAGAAATACAGTAAACCTACACTGGTGCATCGGAACATAATACTGGTCCCCTAGGAGCCGCTCAAACCAGAAACTCTTAGAAGATTCACTCTTCTTGTACTTAAGTCGGCATTGTCCCTTTTGTATTCAATCCGATGCGGTTTTTGTTTTTCATGGTCAATGTGAAGGTCCAAGGGATACAGTAAACCTGCACTGCTTCATCGGACTCTAATAATGGTCTCCCAAGAGCCGCTCAAACCACAAATTCTTAGAAGATTCATTCTTCTTGTTCTTAGGTCGGCATTCTCCCCTTTGTATTCAATCCCGATGGAATATCTGTGTTTCATAGTCAATGTGATGGTCCATGGGATACAGTTAACCCTTCACTGGTGCATCGGAATCTAAAAATGGTCTCTCAGGAGCCGCTAAAATCACAAACTCTTAGAAGATTCACTCTTCTTGTACTTAAGTTGGGTTTGTCCCCTTTGTATTCAATCTCGATGCAAATTCTGTGTTTCGTGGTCAATGTGAAGGTCCAAGGGATACTGTAAATCTGCACCGGTGCATCGGAATCTGATACTGGTCTCCCAGAAGCCGCTCAATACACAATCACTTAGAAGATTCACTCTTCTTGTACTTAGGTCGGCCTTGTCCCTTTTGTATTCAGTCCAATGCCATTTCTGTTTTCACGGTCAATGTGAAGGTCCAAGGGATACAGTTAACCCTTCACTGGTGCATCGGAATCCGATACTGGTCTCCCACGAGCAGATCAAACCACAAACCCTTGGAAGATTCCCTCTTCTTGTCATTAAATAGGCATTGTGCCTTCTGTAATTCAATCCCGATGCATTTGCTGTGTTTCATGGTCAATGTGAAGGTGCAAGGGTACAGTAAACCTGCACTGGTGCATCGGAATTAAATACTGGTTCCTAGGAGCCGGTCAAACCTGAAACTCTTAGAAGATTTACTCTTCTTGTACTTCAACCGGCTTTCTGCTTCTGTATTCAATCCCAGTGCAATTTCTGTGTTTCATGGTCAAAGTGAAGGTCCAAGGGATACAGTAATCCTCCACTGGTGCATCGGAATCTTATACTGGTCACCCAGGAGCCACTCAAAAAAAAAAAAAAAAACCACTTAGAAGATTCACTCTTCTTGTACTTAAGTCTGGTTTGTCCCTTTCGTATTCAATCTCGATGCAAATTCTGTGTTTCATGGTCAATGTGAAGGTCCAAGGGATACTGTAAACCTGCACCGGTGCATGGGATTTTGATACTGGTCTCCCAGAAGCCGCTCAAGACACAATCACTTAGAAGATTCACTCTTGTTGTAGTTAGGTCGGCCTTGTCACTTTTGTATTCAGTCCGATGCCATTTCTGTTTTCACGGTCAATGTGAAGGTCCAAGGGATACAGTAAACCTGCACTTTTGTATCGGAATCTATTACTAGTCTCGCAGGAGCCGCTCAAAACACAAATTCTTAGAAGATTCACTCTTCTTGTACTTAAGTCCGCATTGTCCCCTTTCTTTTTAATCCCCATGCAATTTCTGTGTTTTATTTTCAATGTGAACGTCCAAAGGATACAAATAACGCTTCACTGGTGCATCGGAATCTAATACTGGTCTCCCAGGAGCCGTTCAAACCACAAACTCTTGGAAGATTCACTCTTCTTGTAGTTAAGTCGGGATTGTCCCCTTTGTATTCCGTCCAAATTCAATTTCTGTGTTTCATGGTCAATGTGTAGGTCCAAGTGATACAGTAAACCTGCACTGGTGCATTGGAGTCTAATACTAGTCTCCTAAGAGTCGCTCAAAGCACAAACTCTTAGAAGATCCACTCTTCTTCTACGTAAGTCGGAATTGTGCCTTTCGTATTCAATCCCGATGCAATTGCTGTGTTTCATGGTCAATGCGAAGGTCCAAGGGTACAGTAAACCTGCACTGGTGCATCGGAATCTTATACTGGTTTCCCAGGAGCCGCTAAAACCACAAACTCTTAGATGATTCACTCTTCTTGTACTTCAGCCGGCATTGTGCCTTTGGTTTTCAATCCCGATGCGATTTCTGTGTTTCATGGTCAATGTGAAGGTCCAAGGGATACAGTAAACCTGCACTGGTGCATCGGAATCTAATACTGGTCTCCCAGGTGCCGCTCAAAGCACAAACTTTTAGAAGACTCACTCTACCTCTACTTAAGTCGGCATTGTGCTTTTTGTATTCAATCCCATTGCGACATCTGTGCACCATGGACAATGTAAAGGTCCAAGGGATACAGTAAACCTGCAATAGTGCATCGGAAACTAATTCTGGTCTCCCAGGAGTAGATCAAACCACAAATTCTCGGAAGATTCACTCTTCTTGTACTTAAGTCGGCATTGTGCCTTTTGTATTCAATTCCGATGTGATTTCTGTGTTTCATGGTCATTGTGAAGGTCAAAGGGATACCGTTAACCCTTCACCGGTGCATCGGTATCTAATACTGGTCTCCCAGGAGCCGCTCAACCCACAAACACTTAGAAGATTCACACTTCTTGTACTTAAGTCGGCATAGTCCCTTTTGTATTCAATCCGATGAAATTTCTGTTTTTCATGGTCAATGTGAAGGCCCAAGGGATGCACTAAACCAGCACTGGTTCATCGGGATCTAATAGCGGTATCCCAGGAGCCGCTCAAAGTACAAACTCTTAGAAGATCTACTCTTCTTGTACTTTAGTCGGCATTGTGCCTTTTGTATTCAATCCCGATGCAATTGCTGTGTTTCATGGTCAATGTGAAGGTCCAAGGGATACAGTAAACCTGCAGTGGTGCAACGGAATCTAATACTGGTTTCCCAGGAGCCGCTCAAAGCACAATCTCTTAAAAGATTCACTCTCCTTGTCATTAAGTTTGCATTGTTCCTTTTGTAATTCAATCCCGATGCATTTGCTGTGTTTCATGGTCAATGTGAAGTTGCAAGGGTACAGTAAACCTGTACTGGTGCATCCGAATCTAATACTGGTTTCCTAGAAGCCGCTCATACCGGAATCTCTTAGAAGATTCACTCTTCTTGTACTTAAGTCGGCATTGTCCCTTTTGTATTCAATCTGATGCGATTTTTGTTTTTCATGGTCAATGTGAAGGTCCAAGGGGTGCAATAAACCTGCACTGGTTCATCGGAATCTAATAATGGTCTCCCAAGAGCCGCTCAAACCACAAACTCTTAGAAGATTCATTCTTCTCGTACTTAGGTCGGCATTCTCCACTTTGTATGCAATCCCGATGGAATATCTGTGTTTCATGGTCAATGTGAAAGTCCGTGGGATACAGTTAAACCTTCACTGGTGCATCGGAATCTAAAAATGGTCATCTCAGGAGCCACTAAAATCACAAACTCTTAGAAGATTCATTCTTCTTGTACTTAAGTTGGCATTGTGCATTTTGTATTCAATACAGATGCAATTGCTGTGTTTCATGGTCAATAGGAAGGTCCAAGGGATACAGTAAACCTGCACTGGTGCATCGGAAACTAATTCTGGTCTCCCAGGAGCAGATCAAACCACAAACTCTTGTAAGATTTACTCTTCTTGTACTTATGTCGGTATTGTGCCTTTTGTATTCAATCCCGATGCGATATCTGTGTTTCATGGTCAATGTGAAAGTCCAAGGGATACAGTAAACTTGCACTGGTTCATCGGAATCTAATACTGGTATCCCAGGAGCCGCACACACCACAAACACTTAGAAGATTCACTCTTCGTGTACTTAAGTCGCCATTGTCCCTTTTGTATTCATTCCCGATGCAATATCTGGGTTTCATGGTCAATGTGAAGGTCCAAGAAATACAGTAAACCTACACTGGTGCATCGGAAAATAATACTGGTCCCCTAGGAGCCGCTAAAATCACAAACTCTTAGGAGATTCACTCTTCTTGTACTTAAGTTGGGATTGTGCTTTTTGTATTCAATCCCGATGCAATTGCTGTGTTTCATGGTCAATGTGATGGTCCAAGTGATACATTAAACCTGCACTGGTGCATCGGAATCTAATACTCGATTCCCAGCAACCTTTCAGCCCACAAACTCTTAGAAGATTCACTCTTCTTGTACTTCAGCTGCCATTGTGCCTTTTGAATTCAAAACCGATGCGATATCTGTGTTTCATGGACAATGTGAAGTTCCAAGGAATGCAGTTAAACTGCATTGGTGCAACGGAATCTGATACTGGTCTCCCAGGAGCCGATCAAACCACAATCTCTTAGAAGATTCACTTTTCTTGTACTTAAGTCGGCATTGTTACCTTTTTATTCATTCGCGTTGCAATTTCTGTGTTTCATGGTCAATGTGAAGGTCCAAGTAATACACTAAACCTGCACTGGTTCATTGGAATCTAATACTGGTCTCCCAGGAGCCGCTCAAACCAGAACCTCTTAGAAGATTCACTCTTCTTGTACCTCAACCGGCATTCTGCTTTTGTATTCAATCCCAGTGCGATTTCTGTGTTTCATGGTCAAAGTGAAGGTCCAAGGGTTACAGTAAACCTTCACTGGTGCATCGGAATCTAATACTGGTCACCCAGGGGCCACTCAAACCACAAACACATAGAAGATTCACTCTTCTTGTACTTAAGTCGGGTTTGTCCCCTTTGTATTCAATCTCGATGCCAATTCTGTGTTTCGTGGTCAATGTGAAGGTCCATGGGATACTGTAAACCCGCACCGGTGCATCGGAATCTGATACTGGTCTCCCAGAAGACGCTCAAAACACAATCACTTAGAAGATTCACTCTTCTTGTACATAGGTCGGCGTTGTCCCTTTTGTATTCAATCCCGATGCAATTTCTGGGTTTCATGGTCAATGTGAAGGTCCAAGAATTACAGCAAACCTGCACTGGTACATCGGAACATAATACTGGTCCCCTAGGAGCCGCTCAAACCACAAACTCTTAGAAGATTCACTCTTCTTGTACTTAAGTCGGCATTGTCCCTTTTGTATTCAATCCGATGCGATTTTTGTTTCTCATGGTCAATGTGTAGGTCCAAGGGATACAGTAAACCTGCACTGGTTCATCGGAATCTAATAATGGTCTCCCAAGAGCCGCTCAAACCACAATCTCTTAGAAGATTTACTTTTCTTGTACTTAAGTCGGCATTGTTATCTTTGTATTCAATCGCGATGCAACTTCTGTGTTTCATGGTCAATGTGAAGGTCCAATGGATACAGTAAACCTGCACTGGCTCATCGGTATCTAATACTGGTCTCCCAATAGCCGCTCACACCACAAACTCTTAGAAGATTCACTCTTCTTGTACTTAAGTCGGTATTGTCCCCTTCGTATTCAATCCCTATGCAATTTCTGTGTTACATGGTCAATGTGAAGGTCCAAGGGATACAGTTAACCCTTCACTGGTGCATCGGAATTCAATACTGGTCTCCCAGGAGCAGATCAAACCACATACTCTTGGAAGATTCACTCTTGTTGTCATTAAGAAGTCATTGTGCCTTATGTATTTCAATCCCGATGCATTTGCTGTGTTTCATGGTCAATGTGATGGTGCAAGGGTACCGTAAACCTGCACTGGTGCATCGGAATTTAATACTGGTTCCTAGGAGCCGGTCAAACCAGAAACTATTAGAAGATTCACTCTTCTTGTACATCAACCGGCTTTCTGCTTCTTTATTCAATCCCAGTGCGATTTCTGTGTTTCATGGTCAAAGTGAAGGTCCAAGGGATACAGTAATACTCCACTGGTGCATCGGAATCTTATACTGGTCACCCAGGAGCCACTCAAAAAACAAACACTTAGAAGACTCACTCTTCTTGTACATAAGTCTGGTTTGTCCCCTTTGTATTCAATCTCGATGCAAATTCTGTGTTTCATGGTCAATGTGATGGTCCAAGTGATACTGTAAACCTGCACCAGTGCATCGGATTCTGAAACTGGTCTCCCAGAAGCCGCTCAAAACACAATCACTTAGAAGATTCACTCTTCTTGTAGTTAGGTCGGCCTTGTCCCTTTTGTATTCAGTCTGATGCCATTTCTGTTTTCACGCTCAATGTGAAGGTCCAAGGGATACAGTAAACCTGCACTTTTGCATCGGAATCTAATACTGGTCTCGCAGGAGCCGCTCAAAACACAAATTCTTAGAAGATTCACTCTTCTCGTACTTAAGTCGGCATTGTCCCCTTTGTTTTCAGTCCAGATGCCATTTCTGTGTTTTATTTTCAATGTGAACGTCCAAAGGATACAAATGACGCTTCACTGGTGCATCGGAATCTAATACTGGTCTCCCAGGAGCCGCCCAAACCACAAACTCTTAGAAGATTCACTCTTCTTGTACTTAAGTCGGCAATGTCCCTTTTGTATTCCGTCCAAATGCACGTTCTGTGTTTCATGGTCAATGTGAAGGTCCAAGGGATACAGTAAACCTGCACTAGTGCATCGGAAAGTAATTCTGGTCTCCCAGGAGCAGATCAAACCACAAATTCTTGGAAGATTCACTCTTCTTGTACTTAAGTCGGCATTGTGTCTTTTGTATTCAATCCCGATGTGATTTCTGTGTTTCATGGACAATGTGAAGGGCCAAGGGATGCAGTAAACCTGCACTGGTGCATCGGAATCTAATAGTGGTATCCCAGGAGCCGCTCATAATACAAACTCTTAGAAGATCTACTCTTCTTGTACTTTAGTCGGCATTGTGCCTTTTGTATTCAATCCCGATGCAATTGCTCTGTTTCATGGTCAATGTGAAGGTCCAAGGGATACAGTAAACCTGCAGTGGGGCAACAGAATCTAATACTGGTTTCCCAGGAGCCGCTCAAAGCACAAACTCTTAAAAGATTCACTCCCCTTGTCATTATGTTTGCATTGTGCCTTTTGTAATTCAATCCCGATGCATTTGCTGTGTTTCATAGTCAATGTGAAGTTGCAAGTGTACAGTAAACCTGCACTGGTGCATCCGAATCTAATACTGGTTTCCTAGAAACCGCTCATTCCAGAAACTCTTAGAAGATTCACTCTTCTTGTACTTAAGTCGGCATTGTCCCTTTTGTATTCAATCTGATGCGATTTTTGTTTTTCATGGTCAATGTGAAGGTCCAAGGGGTGTAGTAAACCTGCACTGGTTCATCGGAATCTAATAATGGTCTCCCAAAAGCCGCTCAAACCACTAACTCTTAGAAGATTCATTCTTCTCGTACTTAGGTCGGCATTCTCCCCTTTGTATTCAAACCCGATGGAATATCTGTGTTTCATGGTCAATGTGAAGGTCCATGCAATACAGTTAACCCTTCACTGGTGCATCGGAATCTAAAAATGGTCATCTCAGGAGCCGCTAAAATCACAAACTCTTAGAAGATTCATTCTTCTTGTACTTAAGTTGGCATTGTGCATTTTGTATTCAATCCAGATGCAATTGCTGTGTTTCATGGTCAATGTGAAGGTCCAAGGGATACAGTAAACCTGCAGTGGTGCAACGGATTCTAATACTGGTCTCCCAGGAGCCGCTCAAAACACAAACTCTTAAAAGATTCACTCTTCTTGTCATTAAGTTGGCATTGTGCCTTTTGTAATTCAATCCCGATGGATTTGCAGTGTTTCATGGTCAATGTGAACTTGCAAGGGTACAGTAAACCTGCACTGGTGCATCCTAATGTAATACTGGTTTCCTAGGAGCCGCTCAAACCAGAATCTCTTAATAGATTCACTCTTCTTGTATTTCAACCGGCATTCTGCATATTGTATTCAATCCCAGTGAGATTTCTGTGTTTCATGGTCAAAGTGAAGGTCCAAGGGATACAGTTAACCTTCACTAGTGCATCGGAAACTAATACTGGTCTTCCAGGAGCAGATCAAACCACAAACTCATTACTCATCTTGTACTTAAGTCGGCATCGTCCCCTTTGTATTCAATCACGATGCAAATTCTGTGTTTCATAGTCAATGTTAAGGTCCAAGGGATACAGTAAACCTGCATTGGTGCATCGGAATCTAATACAGGTCACCCAGGAGCAACTCAAAATACAAAAACGTAGAAGATTCACTCTTCTTGTACTTAAGTCGGGTTTGTCAACCTTGTATTCAATCTCGATGCAAATTCTGTGTTTCATGTTCAATGTGAAGGACCACGGGATACAGTAAACCTGCACCAGTGCATCGGAATCTAATACTGGTCACCCAGGAGCCCCTCAAATCACAAACACATAGGAGATTCACTCTTCTTGTACTTAAGTCGGCATTGTGCCTTTTGTATTCAATCCCGATTCGATATCTGTGTTTCATGGTTAATGTGAAGGTCCAACGGATGCAGTAAACCTGCACTGGTGCAACGGATTCTAATACTTGTCCCCCAGAAGACGATCAAACCACAAACTCTTAGAAGATTCATTCTTCTTGTACTTAAGTCGGCATTGTCCCCTTTGTATTCAATACTGAAGCAATTTCTGTGTTTCACGGTCATTGTGAAGCTCAAAGGTATACAGTTAAACCTTCACCGTTTCATCGGAATCTAATACTGGTCTCCCAGGAGCCGCTCAAACCAGAACCTCTTAGAAGATTCACTCTTCTTGTACCTCAACCGGCATTCTGCTTTTGTATTCAATCCCAGTGCGATTTCTGTGTTTCATGGTCAAAGTGAAGGTCCAAGGGTTACAGTAAACCTTCACTGGTGCATCGGAATCTAATACTGGTCACCCAGGGGTCACTCAAACCACAAACACATAGAAGATTCACTCTTCTTGTACTTAAGTCGGGTTTGTCCCCTTTGTATTCAATCTCGATGCAAATTCTGTGTTTCGTGGTCAATGTGAAGGTCCAAGGGATACTGTAAACCCGCACCGGTGCATCGGAATCTGATACTGGTCTCCCAGAAGACGCTCAAAACACAATCACTTAGAAGATTCACTCTTCTTGTACATAGGTTGGCCTTGTCCCTTTTGTATTCAATCCCGATGCAATTTCTGGGTTTCATGGTCAATGTGAAGGTCCAAGAATTACAGCAAACCTGCACTGGTACATCGGAACATAATACTGGTCTCCTAGGAGCCGCTCAAACCACAAACTCTTAGAAGATTCACTCCCCTTGTCATTATGTTTGCATTGTGCCTTTTGTAATTCAATCCCGATGCATTTGCTGTGTTTCATAGTCAATGTGAAGTTGCAAGTGTAGAGTAAACCTGCACTGGTGCATCCGAATCTAATACTGGTTTCCTAGAAACCGCTCAATCCAGAAACTCTTAGAAGATTCACTCTTCTTGTACTTAAGTCGGCATTGTCCCTTTTGTATTCAATCTGATGCGATTTTTGTTTTTCATGGTCAATGTGAAGGTCCAAGGGGTGTAGTAAACCTGCACTGGTTCATCGGAATCTAATAATGGTCTCCCAAGAGCCGCTCAAACCACTAACTCTTAGAAGAGTCATTCTTCTCGTACTTAGGTCGGCATTCTCCCCTTTGTATTCAATCCCGATGGAATATCTGTGTTTCATGGTCAATGTGAAGGTCCATGCAATACAGTTAACCCTTCACTGGTGCATCGGAATCTAAAAATGGTCATCTCAGGAGCCGCTAAAATCACAAACTCTTAGAAGATTCATTCTTCTTGTACTTAAGTTGGCATTGTGCATTTTGTATTCAATCCAGATGCAATTGCTGTGTTTCATGGTCAATGTGAAGGTCCAAGGGATACAGTAAACCTGCAGTGGTGTAACGGATTCTAATACTGGTCTCCCAGGAGCCGTTCAAAACACAAACTCTTAAAAGATTCACTCTTCTTGTCATTAAGTTGGCATTGTGCCTTTTGTAATTCAATCCCGATGGATTTGCAGTGTTTCATGGTCAATTTGAACTTGCAAGGGTACAGTAAACCTGCACTGGTGCATCCTAATGTAATACTGGTTTCCTAGGAGCCGCTCAAACCAGAATCTCTTAATAGATTCACTCTTCTTGTATTTCAACCGGCATTCTGCATTTTGTATTCAATCCCAGTGAGATTTCTGTGTTTCATGGTCAAAGTGAAGGTCCAAGGGATACAGTAAACCTTCACTGGTGCATCGGAAACTAATACTGGTCTTCCAGGAGCAGATCAAACCATAAACTCTTAGAAGATTCACTCATCTTGTACTTAAGTCGGCATCGTCCCCTTTGTATTCAATCTCGATGCAAATTCTGTGTTTCATAGTCAATGTTAAGGTCCAAGGGATACAGTAAACCTGCATCGGTGCATCGGAATCTAATACAGGTCACCCAGGAGCAACTCAAAATACAAAAACGTAGAAGATTCACTCTTCTTGTACTTAAGTCGGGTTTGTCAACCTTGTATTCAATCTCGATGCAAATTCTGTGTTTCATGTTCAATGTGAAGGACCAAGGGATACAGTAAACCTGCACCAGTGCATCGGAATCTAATACTGGTCACCCAGGAGCCCCTCAAATTACAAACACATAGGAGATTCACTCTTCTTGTACTTAAGTCGGCATTATGCCTTTTGTATTCAATCCCGATTCGATATCTGTGTTTCATGGTTAATGTGAAGGTCCAACGGATGCAGTAAACCTGCACTGGTGCAACGGATTCTAATACTTGTCCCCCAGGAGACGATCAAACCACAAACTCTTAGAAGATTCATTCTTCTTGTACTTAAGTCGGCATTGTCCCCTTTGTATTCAATACTGAAGCAATTTCTGTGTTTCACGGTCATTGTGAAGCTCAAAGGTATACAGTTAAACCTTCACCGTTTCATCGGAATCTAAAACTGGTCTCCCAGGAGCCACTCAAATCACAAACACTTAGAAGATTCACTCTTCTTGTACTAAAGCTGGCATTGCCCCTTTTGTGTTCAATCCGAAGTATTTTCTGTTTTTAATGGTCAATGTGAGGTTCCACGGGATACAGTAAACAAGCACTGGTTCATCGAAATCTGATACTGGTTTCCCAGGAACAGTTCAAACCACAATCTCTTAGAAGATTCACTCTTCTTGTACTTATGTCGGCATTGTCCCTTTTGTATTCAGTCCCGATGCAATGTCTGTGTTTCATGGTCAATGCTAGGGTCCAAGGGATACAGTTAATCTGCACTGCTGCATCGGAAAATAATACTGGTCTCCCAGGAGCCGCTCAACGAACATAGGATTTTCATGGTCAATGTGAAGGTCCAAGGGATGCAGTTAACCTGCACTGGTTCGTCGGAATCTAATACTGGTCTCCCAGGAGCCGCTCAAACCACAAACTCTTAGAAGATTCACTGTTCTTGTACTTCAGCCGGCTTTGTGCCTTTACTATTGAATCCCGATGCAATTTCTGTGTTTCGTGGTCAATGTGAAAGTCCAAGGGATCCAGTAAACCAGCACTGGTGCATCGGAATCTAATACTGGACTCCCAGAAGCCGCTCAAACCACAATCACTTAGAAGATTCACTCTTCTTGTACTTAGGTCGGCCTTGTCCCTTATGTATTCAGTCCGATGTCAATTCTGTTTTCAGGATCAAGGTAAGGGTCCAAGGGATACAGTAAACCTGCACTGGTGCATCGGAATCTAATACTGGTCTCGCAGGAGCCTCTCATATCACAAACTCTTAGAAGATTCACTCTTCTTGTACTTAAGTCGGCATTGTCCCCTTTGTATTCAATCCCGATGCTATTTCTGTGTTTTATTTTCAATGTGAAGGTCCAAACGATACAAATAACGCTTCACTGGTGCATCGGAATCCAATACTGCTCTCCCAGGATCCGCTCAAACCGCAAACACTTAGAAGATTCACTCTTCTTGAACTTACGTCGGCATTGTCCCTTTTGTATTCAATCCGATACAATTTCTGTTTTTCATGCTCAATGTGAAGGTCCAAGGGATACAGTAAACCTGCACTGCTTCATCGGAATCTAATACTGGGCTCCTAGGAGCCGCTCAAAGCACAAACTCTTAGTCGATCCACTTTTCTTTTACTTAAGTCGGCATTGTGCCTTTTGTATTGAATCCCGATGCAATTGCTGTGTTTCATGGTCACTTTGAAGGTCCAAGGGTACAGTAAACCTGCACTGGTGCATCCGAATCTTATACTGGTTTCCCAGGAGCCGCTAAAACTACAAACTCTTAGAAAATTCACTCTTCTTGTACTTCAGCCGGCATTGTGCTTTTGGTGTTCAATCCCGATGTGATTTCTGTGCTTCATGGTCAATGGGAAGGTCCAAGGGATACAGTAAACCTGCACTGGTGCATCGGAATCTAATACTGGTCTCCCAGGTGCCGCTCAAAGCACAAACTTTTAGAAGACTCACTCTTCCTGTACTTAAGTCGGCATTGTGCCTTTTGTATTCAATCCCGATGCGATATCTGTGCATCATGTACAATGTAAAGGTCCGAGGGATGCAGTAAACCTGCACTGTTGCATCGGAAACTAATTCTGGTGTCCCAGGTGCAGATCCAACCACAAATTCTTGGAAGATTCACTCTTCTTGTACTTAAGTCGACATTGTGCCTTTAGTATTCAATCCCGATGTGATTTTTGTGTTTCATGGACAATGTGAAGGTCCAAAGGATGCAGCAAACCTGCACTGGTGCATCGGAATCTAATACTTGTCCCCCAGGAGACGATTAAACGACGAACTTTTAGAAGATTCATTCTTCTTGTACTTAAGTCGGCATTGTCCCCTTTGTATTCAATCCTGAAGCAATTTCTGTGTTTCATGGTCAATATGAAGGTCCAAGGGATACAGTTAACCATTCACCGGTGCATCGGAATCTAATACTGGTCACCCAGGAGCCGCTCAAACCACAAACACTTAGAAGATTCACTCTTCTTGTACTTAAGTCGGCATTGTCCGTTTTGTATTCAGTCCCTAAGTAATTACTGTGTTTCATGGTCAATGTGAACGTCCAAGCGATACAGTAAATCTGCACAGTTCATCGGAATCTATTACTGTTCTCCCAGGAGCCGCTCATACCACAAACTCTTAGAAGATTCACTCTTCTTGTACTTAAGTCGCCATTGTGCCCTTTGTATTCAATCCCGATGCAATTTCTGTAATTCATGGCCACTGTTGAGAACCAAGGGATACAGTAAACCTGCACTGGTGCATCGGATACTAATACTGGTCTGCCAGGTGCCGCTCAAACCACAAAGACTTAGAAGATTCACTCATCTTGTACTTAAGTCGCCTTTGTCGCTTTTGTATTCAATCCGATGCAGTTTCTGTTTTCATGGTCAATGTGAAGGTCCAAAGGATACAGTAAACCAGCACTGGTTCATCGGAATCTAATACTGGTCTCCCAGGAGCCGCTCAAACCACAAATTCTTAGAGGATCCACTCTTCTTGTACTTACGTTGGCATTGAGACTTTTGTACTCAATCCCGATTCAATTGCTGTGTTTCAAGGTCAATGTGATTGTCCAAGGGATACAGTAAACCTTCTTTGGTGCATCTAAATCTAATACTGGTCTCCCAGGAGCCGCTCAAAGCACAAACTCTTAGGAGTTCCACTCTTCTTGTACTTCAATTGATATTGTGCCTTTTATATTCAATCCCGATACCACTGCTGTGTTTCTTGGTCAATGTAAAGGTCCAATTGATACAGTAAACCGGCACTGGTGCATCGCAATCTAATACTGGTTTCCCAGGAGCCGCTCAAACCACAAATTACGAGAGAGCACATTCCGGGAAGAGATGGGCAACATATTACTACCGCCCACATATATCTCGCGTAATGATCACAACGAAAAGATCCGAGAAATTAGAGCAAATACTGAGACTTACAAGCAGTCGTTCTTCCCAAACACAATTCGTGAATGGAACAGGGAAGTGGGGATCAGATAGTCGTACAATAAGTACCCTCCGCCACACACCGTAAGGTGGCTCTCGGAGTATTGATGTAGATGTAGATGTAAACTCTTAGAAGATTCACTCTTCTTGAACTTAAGTCGGCAATGTGCCTTTTGTATTCAATCCCAATGCAATTTCTCTGTTTCATGGGCAATGTAAAGGTCCAAGTGACACAATAAAGCCGCACTGGTGCATCGGAATCTAATACTGGTCTCCCAGGAGCCGCTTAAAGCACAAACTCTTAGAAGATCCACTCTTCTTTTACTTAAGTCGGCATTGTGCCTTTTGTATTGAATCCCGATGCAATTGCTTTGTTTCATGGTCAATGTGAAGGTCCAAGGGATACAGTAAACCAGCACTGGTGCATCGTAATCTAATACTGGACTCCCAGAAGCCGCTCAAACCACAATCACTTAGAAGATTCACTCTTCTTGTACTTAGGTCGGCCTTATCCATTTTGTATTCAGTCCGATGCCATTTCTGTTTTCAGGGTCAATGTAAGGGTTTAAGGGATACAGTAAACCTGCACTGGTGAATCGGAATCTAATACGTGTCCCCCAGCAGACGATTGAACGACAAACTTTACGAAGATTCATTCTTCTTGTACTTAAGTCGGCATTGTCCCCTTTGTATTCAATCCCGAAGCAATTTCTGTGTTTCATTTTCATTGTGAAGGTCAAAGGGATACAGCTAACCTTTCACCGGTGCATCGGAATCTAATACTGGTCACCCAGGAGCCGCTCAAACCACAAACACTTAGAATATTCACTCTTGTGGTACTTAAGTCGGAATAGTCCCCTTTGTATTCAATCCAATGAAATTTCTGTTTTTCATGGTCAATGTGAAGGTCCAAGGGATGCAGTAAACCAGCACTGGTTCATCGGTATCTAATAGTGGTATCCCAGGATCCGCTCAAACCACAAACCCTTAGATCTACTCTTCTTGTACTTTAGTCGGCATTGTGCCTTTTGTATTCAATCCCGATGCAATTGCTGTGTTTCATGGTCGAAGTGAAAGTCCAAGGGATACAGTAAACCTGCAGTGGTGCAACGGATACTAATACTGGTCTCCCAGGAGCGGCTCAAAACACAATCTCTTAAAAGGTTCACTCTTCTTGTCATTAAGTTGGCATTGTGCCTTTTGTAATTCAATCCCGAAACATTTGCAGTGCTTCATGGTCAATCTGAACTTTCAAGGGTACAGTCATCCTGCACTGGTGCATCCGAATCTAATACTGGTTTCCTAGGAGCCGCTCAAACCAGAAACTCTAACAAGATTCACTCTTCTTGTACTTCAACCGGCATTCTGCCTTTTGTATTCAATTACAGTGCGATTTATGTGTTTCATGGTCAATGTAAAGGTCCGAGGTATACAGTATACCTGCACTGGTGCATCGGAATCTAATACTGGTCTCCCAGGAGCCGCTCAAAGCACAAACTCTTAGAAGATCCACTCTTCTTGTACTTCAGTTAGCATTGTGCCTTTTATGTTCAATCCCGATACAATTGCTGTGTTTCATGGTCAATGTAAAGGTCCAAAGGATACAGTAAACCGGCACTGGCGCATCGGAATCTAGTACTGGTTTTCCAGGAGCCGCTCAAACCACAAACTCTTACAAGATTCACCCTTCTTGTACATCAGCCGGCATTATGCCTTAACTATTCAATCCCTATGCAATTTCTGTATTTCATGGTCAATGTGAAAGTCCAAGGGATACAGTAAACCAGCACTGGTGCATCGAAATCTAATACTAGACTCCCAGAAGCCGCTCAAACCACAATCACTTAGAAGATTCACTCTTCTTGTACTTAGGTCGGCCTTGTCCATTTTGAACTCAGTCCGATGCCCATTCTGTTTTCAGGGTCAATGTAAGGGTCCAAGGGATACAGTAAACCTGCACTGGTGCATCGGAATCTAATACTGTTCTCGCAGGAGCCTCTCAGATCACAAACTCTAAGAAGATTCACTCTTCTTGTACCTAAGTCGGCATTGTCCCCTTTGTATTCATTCCCGATGCAATTTCTGTGTTATATTTTCAATGTGAAGGTCCAAACGATACAAATAACGCTTCACTGGTGCATCGGAATCCAATACTGCTCTCCCAGGAGCCGTTCAAACCGCAAACACTTAGAAGATTCACTCTTCTCTTACTTAAGTCGGCATTGTCCCTTTTGTATTCAATTCGATGCAATTTCTGTTTTTCATGCTCAATGTGAAGGTCCAAGGGATACAGTAAACCTGCACTGGTTCATCGGAATCTAATACTGGTCTCCCAGGAGCCGCTGAAAGCACAAACTCTTAGAAGATCCACTCTTCTTTTACTTAAGTCGGCATTGTGCCATTTGTATTGAATCCCGATGCAATTGCTGTGTTTCATGGTCAATGTGAAGGTCCAAGGGATACAGTAAACCTGCACTGGTGCATCGGAATCTAATACTGGTTTCCCAGGGGCTGCTCAAAACACAAACTCTTGGAGGATTCGCTCTAATTGTCCTTAAGTTGCCAATGTGGCTTTTGTATTCAATCCCGATGCCATTGCTGTGTTTCATGGTCAATGTGAAGGTCCAAGGGTACAGTAAACATGCACTGGTGCATCTGAATCTAATACTGGTTTTCCAGGAGCCGCTAAAACCACAAACTCTTAGAAGATTCACTCTTCCTGAACTTAAATCGGCATTGTGCCTTTCGTATTCAATCCCGATGTGATTTCTGTGCTTCATGGACAAGGTGAAGGTCCAAGGGATGCGGCAAACCTGCACTGGTGCATCGGAATCTGATACTTGTCCCTCAGGAGACGATTAAACGACAAACTCTTAGAAGATTCACTTTTCTTGCACTTAAGTCGGCATTGTTCCCTTTGTATTCAATCGCGATGCACTTTCTGTGTTTCATGGGCAATGTGAGGGTCCAAGGGATACAGAAACCTGCACTGGTTCATCGGAATCTAATTCTGGTCTCCCAGGAGCCGCTCACACCACAAACTCTTAGAAGATTCACTCTTCTTGTACTTACGTCGGCATTGCCCCTTCGTATTCTATCCCGATGCAATTTCTGTGTTTCATGGTCAGTGTGAAGGTCCAAGGTATACAGTTAACCCTTCACTGGTGCATCGGAAACTAATACTGGTCTCCCAGGAGCCGCTCAAACCACAACCACTTAGAAGATTCACTCTTCTTGTACTTAAGTCGGTATTGTACCTTTTGTATTCAATCCCGATGAAATTGCAGTGTTTCATGGTCAATGTGAAGGTCAAGGGATACAGTAAGCCTTCACTGGTGCATCGGAAACTAATACTGGTCTTCCAGGAGCCACAAACTCATACAAGATTCACTCTTCTTGTACTTAAGTCGGCATTGTCCCTTTTGTATACAGTCCTGATGCAATTTCTGTGTTTCATGGTCAAAGTGAAGATCCAAGGGATACAGTAAACCTGCACTGGTGCATCGGAATCTAATACAGGTTTCCCAGGAGAAGTTCAAACCACAATCTCTTAGAAGACTCACTCTTCTTGTACTTAAGCCTGCATTGTCCCTTTTGTATTCAGTCCCGATGCAATGTCTGTGTTTCATGGTCAATGCTAGGGTCCAAGGGATACAGTTAACCTGCATTGGTGCATCGGAAAATAATACTGGTCTCCCAGGTGCCGCTCAACGCACAAACTCTTAAAAGATCCACTCTTCTTGTACTTAAGTGGGCATTGTGCCTATTCTATTCAATCCCGATGCGATATCTTGGCCTCATGGACAATGTGGAGGTCCAAGGGATACAGCAAACCTGCACTGGTTCATCGGAATCTAATACTGTTCTCCCTGGAGCCGATCAAACCACAACCTCTTAGAAGTTTCACTCTTCTCGTACTTAAGTCGGCATTGTCCCTTTTGTATTCAATCCGACGCAGTTTGTGTTTTTAATGGTCAATGTGAAGGTCCAAGGGATGCAGTTAACCTGCACTGGTTGGTCGGAATCTAATACTGTTCTGCCAGGAGCCGCGAAAATCACAAACACTTAGAAGATTACTCATCTTGTACCTAAGTCGGCATTGTCGCTTTTGTATTCAGTCCCGATGTAATTACTGTGTTTCATGGTCAATTTGAACGTCCAAGGGATACAGTATACCTGCACTGGTTCATCGGAATCTAATACTGGTCTCCCAGGAGCCGCTCATACCACAAACTCTTAGAAGATTCACTCTTCTTGTACTTAAGTCGGCATTGTGCATTTTGTATTCAATCCCGATGCAATTTCTGTAATTCATGGCCACTGTTTAGGTCCAAGGGATACAGTAAACCTTCACTGGTGCATCGGAAACTAATACTGGTCTTCCAGGAGCAGATCAAACCACAAACTCTTAGAAGATTCACTCTTCTTGTACTTAAGTCGGCATTGTCCCCTTTGTATTCAATCTCGTTGCAAATTCCGTGTTTCGTAGTCAATGTTAAGGTCCAAGGGATACAGTAAATCTGTACTGGTGCATCGGAATCTAATACTGGTCACCCAGGAGCAACTCAAACCACAAAAACGTAGAAGATTCACTCTTCTTGTACTTAAGTCGGGTTTTTCAACCTTGTATTCAATCTCGATGCAAATTCTGTGTTTCATGGTCAATGTGAAGGTCCAAGGGATACTCTAAGCCTGCACTGGTGCATCATAATCTAATGCTGGTCACTCCAGAGAACCTCAAATCACAAACACATAGGAGATTCACTCTTCTTGTACTTAAGTCGGCATTGTGCCTTTTGTATTCAATCCCGATTCGATATCTGTGTTTCATGGACAATGTGAAGGTCCAACGGATGCAGTAAACCTGCACTGGTGCCACGGAATCTAATACTGGTTTCCCAGGTACAGTTCAAACCAGAATCTATTAGAAGATTCACTCTTCTTGTACTTAAGTCGGCATTGCCCCTTTGTATTCAATCCTGAAGAAATTTCTGTGTGTCATGGTCAATGTGAAGGTCCAAGGGATGCAGTAAACCTCCACTGGTGCATCGGAATCTAATACTGGTCTCCCAGGAGCCGCTCGAACCACAAACTCTTAGACGATTCACTCTTCTTGTACTTGAATTGGCATTGTGCCTTTTGTATTCAATCCCGATGTTATTGCTATGTTTCATGGTCAATGTAAAGGTCCAAGGGATACAGTAAACCTGCACTGGTACATCGGAATCTAATACTGGATTCCCAGGAGCCGCTCAAACCAGAAACTCTTAGAAGATTTACTTTGCTTGTACTTCAGCCAGCATTGTACCTTTTGTATTCAATCCCGATGCGATTGCTGTGTTTCATGGTCAATGTGAAGGCCCAAGGGATACAGTAAACTTGCACTGGTGCATCGGAATCTCATACTGGTTTCCCAGGAACAGTTCAAAAAACAAACGCTAAGAAGATTCACTCTTCTTGTCATTAAGTTGGCATTATGCCTTTTGTAATTCAATCCCGATGCGATTGCTGTGTGTCATGGTCAATGTGAAGGTCCAAGGGATACAGTAAACCTGCACTGGTGCATCGGAATCTCATACTGGTTTCCCAGGAACAGTTCAAAAAACAAACGCTAAGAAGATTCACTCTTCTTGTCATTAAGTTGGCATTATGCCTTTTGTAATTCAATCCCGATGCGATTGCTGTGTGTCATGGTCAATGTGAACGACCAAGGGATACAGTAAACCTGCACTGGTTCGTCGGAATCTAATACTGTTCTCCCAGGAGCCGCTCAAACCATAATCTCTTAGAAGATTCATCTTCTTGTACTTAGGTCGGCATTGTCCCTTTTATATTGAATCCCGATCTCATTTCTGTGTTTCATGGTCAATTGGAGGTCCAAGGGATACAGTAAAATTTCACTGGTGCATCGGAATTTAATACTGGACACCCAGGAGCCGCTCAAAGTAGAAACCCTTAGCAGATTCTCTCTTCTTGTACTTTAGATGGCATTGTGCCTTTTGTATTCAATCCCGATTCGATATCTGTGTTTCATAAACAATGTGAAGGTCCAAGGGATACAGTAAACCTGCACTGGTGCATCGGAAATTCAATACTGGTCTACCAGGAGCCCCTCAAACCACAAACACATGGAAGATTCACTCTTCTTGTACTTAAGTCGGCATTGTCCTTTTCTATTCAATCCGATGCGATTTCTGTTTTTCATGGTCAATGTAAAGGTCCAAGGGATACAGTAAACCGGCACTGGTGCAACGGAATCTAATACTGGTTTCCCAGGAGACGCTCAAACCACAAACTCTTACAAGATTCACTCTTCTTGTACTTCAGCCGGCATTGTGCCTTTACTATTCAATCCCGATGCAATTTCTGTGTTTCATGGTCAATGTGGAAGTCCAAGGGATACAGTGAACCAGCACTGGTGCATCGGAATCTAATACTGGACTCGCAGAAGCCGCTCAAACCACAATAACTTAGAAGATTCACTCTTCTTGTACTTAGGTCTGCGTTGTTCCTTTTGTATTCAGTCCGATGCCATTTCTGTTTTCATGGTCAATGTAAGGGTCCAAGGGATACAATAAACCTGCACTGGTGCTTCGGAATCTAATACTGTTCTCGCAGGAGCCGCACAAATCACAAACTCTAAGAAGATTCACTCTTCTTCTACTTAAGTCGGCATTGTCCCCTTTGTATTCAATCCCGATGCAATTTCTGTGTTTTATTTTCAATGTGAAGGTCCAAACGATACAAATAACGCTTCACTGGTGCATCGGAATCCAATACTGCTCTCCCAGGAGCCGCTCAAACCGCAAACACTTAGAAGATTCACTCTTCTTGTACTTAAGTCGGCATTGTCCCTTTTGTATTCAATCCAATGCAATTTCTGTTTTTCATGCTCAATGTAAATGTCCAAGGGATACAGTAAACCTGCACTGGTTCATCGGAATCTAATACTGGTTTTCCAGGAGCCGCTAAAACCACAAACTCTTAGAAGTTTCACTCTTCCTGAACTTAAGTTGGCATTGTGCCTTTTGTAATCAATCCCGATGTGATATCTGTGTTTCATGGACAAGGTGAAGGTCCAAGGGATGCAGTAAACCTGCACTGGTGCATCGGAATCTGATACTTGACCCCCAGGAGACGATTAAACGTCAAACTCTTAGAAGATTCACTTTTCTTGTACTTAAGTCGGCATTGTTCTATATGTATTCAATCGCGATGCAATATCTGTGTATCATGGTCAATGTGAAGGTCCAATGGATACAGTTAACCCTTCACTGGTGCATCGGAATTTGATACTGGTCTCCCAGGAGCCGCTCAAACCACAAACACTTAAAAGATTCACTCTTCTTGTACTTAAGTCGGCATTGTCCCTTTTGTATTCAATACGATGCAATTTCTGTTTTTCATGGACAATGTGAAGGTCCAAGGGATGCATTGAACCAGCACTGGTTCATCGGAATCCAATGGTGGAATCCCAGCAGCCGCTCAAACCACAAACTCTTAGAACATCTACTCTTCTTCTACTTAAGTCGGCATTGTACCTTTTGTATTCAATCCCGATGCAATTGCTGTGTTTCATGGTCAATGTGAAGGTGCAAGGGTACAGCAAACCTGCACTGCTGCATCGGAATCTAATACTGGTTTCCTAGGAGCCGTTCAAATCAGGAACTCTCAGAAGATTCACTCTTCTTGTACTTCAACCGGCATTCTGAATTTTTTTTTCAATCCCAGTGCGATTTCTGTGTTTCATGTTCAAAGTGACGGTCCAAGGGATACAGTAAACCTTCACTGGTGCTTCGAAAACTAATACTGGTTTTCCAGGAGCACATCAAACCACAAACTCTTAGAAGATTCACTCTTCTTGTACTTAAGTCTGCATTGACCCTTTTGTATTCAATCCTGATGCAATTTCTGTGTTTCATGGTCAATGTGAAGGTCCAAGGGATACAGCAAACCTTCACTGGAGCATCGGAATCTAATACTGTTCTCCAAGGAGCCGCTCAAACCACAAACACATAGAAGATTCACTCTTCTTGTACTTAAGTCAGGATTGTCCCCTTTGTATTCAATCTCGATGGAAATTCTGTGTTTCATGGTCAATGTGACGGTCCAAGGGATACTGTAAAGCTGCACCGGTGCATCGAAATCTAATACTGGTTACCCAGGAGTCGCTCAAATCACATACACATAGAAGATTTACACTTCTTGTACTTAAGTCGGCATTGTGCCTATTCTATTCAATCCCGATGCGATATCTCTGTTTCATGCACAGTGTGAAGGTCCAAGGGATACAGGTAACCTTCTCTGGTGCATCGTAATCGAATACTTGTCTCCCAGGAGCCGCTCAAAGCTCAAACTCTTAGAAGATTCCCTCTTCTTGTACTTAAGTCGTTATTGTGCATTTTGTATTCAATCCCGATGAGATATCTGGGCCTCATTGGCAATGTAGAGGTCCAAGGAATACAGCAAAAACTGTTCAGGTTCAGCAGAATCTAATACTGGTCTCCCCGGAGCCGATCAGACCACAATCTCTTAGAAGATTCACTCTTCTTGTACTTAAGTCGGCATTGTTACTTTTGTATTCATTCCGATGCAATTTCTGTTTTTCATGGTCAATGTGAAGGTCCAAGGGTTGCTGTTAACCTGCACTAGTTCGTCGGAATTTAATACTGGTCTCCCAGGAGCCGCGCAAACCATAATCTCATAGAAGATTCATCTTCTTGTACTTAGGTCGGCATTGTCCCTTTTGTATTCAATCCCGATCTCATTTCTGTATTTCATGGTCAATGTGGAAGTCCAAGGGTTGCAGTAAACTTGCACTGGTGCATCGGAATTTAATACTGGACTCCCAGAAGCCGCTGAAAGTGGAAACTCTTAGCAGATTCTCTCTTCTTGTACGTTAGATGGCATTGTGCCTTTTGTATTCAATCCCGATTCGATATCTGTGTTTCATGGTCAATGTAAAGGTCCAAGGGATACAGTAAACCTGCACTGGTGCATCGAAATCTAAAACTGGTTTCCCAGGAGCCGCTCAAACCACAATCTCTTAGAAGATTCACTCTTCTTGTACTGAAGTGATCGTTGTGCCTTTTGTATTCAATCCCGTTGCAATTTCTCTGTTTCATGGTCAATGTAAAGGTCCAAGTGACACAGTAAACCTGCACTGGTGCATCGGAATATAGTACTGGTCTCCCAAGAGCCGCTCAAACCACAAACTCTGATATGATTCACTCTTCTTGTACTTAGGTCGGCAGTGTCACATTTGTATTCAATCCCGATCTAAATTCTGTGTTTCATGGTCAATGTGAAGGTCTAAGGGATTCAGTAAACTTTCACTGGTGCATCGGAATTGAATACTGGTCTTCCAGGACCCGCTCAAAGTAGAAACTCTTAGCAGATTCTTTCTTCTTGTACTTCAGTTGGCATTGTGCCTTTTGTATTCAATCCCGATTCGATATCTGTGCTTCATGGACAATGTGAAAGTCCAACGGATACAGTAAACTTGCACTGGTGCATCGGAATCTAATACTGGTCTACCAGGAGCCGCTCAAGCCACGAACACATGGAAGATTCACTCTTCTTGTACTTAAGTCGGCATTGTCCTTTCCTATTCAATCCGATGCCATTTCTGTTTTTCATGGTCAATGTAAAGGTCCAAGGGATACAGTAAACCTGCACTGGTCCATAAGAATCTAATACTGGTCTCTCAGGAGCCTCTCAGACCACAAACTCTTAGAAGATTCATTCCTCTTGTACTTAAGTCGGCATTGTCCCATTTGTATTCAATCTCAATGCAATTTCTTGGTTTTATGGTCAATGTGAAGGTCAAAGGGATACAGTAAATTTGCACTGGTGCATCGGAATCTAATACTGATCCCCAGGAGCCGCTCAAAGCACAAACTCTTAGAAGATTCACTCTTCTTGTTCTTAAGTTGGCATTGTGACTTTTGTATTCAATCCCAATGCCATTGCAGTGCTTCATGGTCAATGTAAAGTTACAAGGGACACAGTAATCCTGCACTGGTGCTTCGGAATCTAATACTGGTTTTCCAGGTTCACTCAAACCACAAACTCTAAGAAGATTCACTCTTTCTGTACTTCAGCTGGCATTGTGTTTCATATCCTATGCCGATGCAATTACTCTGTTTCATGGCCAATGCGAAGGTCCAAGTGATACAGCTAACCAGCACTGGTGCATCGGAAATTAGTACTGGTCTCCCAGTAGCCGTTCAAACCACAAACTCTTAGATGATTCATCCTTCTTGTACTTAAGTCGGCATTGTCCATTTTGTATTCAATCCCGATGCAATTTTTTTGTTTTGTGGTCAATGTGAAGGTCCAAGGGATACAGTAAACCTGCACTTTAGCATCGGAATCTAATACTGGTCTCCCAGGAGCCGCTCAAACGACAAACTCTTAGAAGGTTCACTCTTCTTGACTTAAGTTTTCATTGTGCATTTTGTATTCAATCCCGATGCAATTGTTGTGTTTCATGGTCAATGTGAAGCTACAAGGGATTCAGTAAACCTGCAATGGTGCATCGGAATCGAATACTGGTCTCCCAGGAGCCGCTCAAACACAAACTCTTAGAAGATTCACTCTTAAAGTACTTATATTGGCATTGTGCCTTTTGTATTCAATACTGATGCTATTGCTGCAGTTTCCTGGTCAATGCTAGGGTCCAAGGGATACAGTTAACCTGCACTGGTGCATCGGAAATTAATACTGGTCTCCCAGGAGCCGCTCAACCCACAAACTCTTAGAAGATCCACTCTTCGTGTACTTAAGTTGGCATTGTGCCTTTTGTATTCAATCCCGATGCGATATCTGGGCCTCATGGACAATATGGATGTCCAGGGATACAGATAACCTGCACTGGTTCATCGGAATCTAATACTATTCTCCCCGGAGCCGATCAAACCACAACCTCTTAGAAGATTCACTCTTCTTGTACTTAAGTCGGCATTGTCCCTTTTGTATTCAATCCGATGGAGTTTCTGTTTTTCATGGCCAATGTGAAGGTCCAAGGGATGCAGTTAACCTGCACTGGTTCGTCGGAATCTAATAGTGGTCTCCCAGGAGCCGCGAAAACCACAAGTACTTAGAAGATTACTCTTATTGTACTTAAGTCGGCATTGTCACTTTTGTATTCAATCCCGATGCAATTACTGTGTTTCATGGTCAATGTGAAGGTCCATGTGACACAGTAAACCTGCAGTGGTTCATCGGAATCTAATACTATTCTCCCCGGAGCCGATCAAACCACAACCTCTTAGAAGATTCACTCTTCTTGTACTTAGGTCGGCATTGTCCCTTTTGTATTCAATCCCGATCTAATTTCTGTGTTTCATGGTCAATGTGATGGTCCAAGGGATACAGTAAACCTGCACTGGTGCATCGGAACCTAATACTGGTGTACCAGGAGCCGCTCAAACCACAAACACATGGAAGATTCACTCCTCTTGTACTTAAGTCGGCATTGTCCATTTTATTCAATCCGATGCGATTTCTCTTTTTCATGGTCAATGTGAAGGACCAAATGATACAGTAAACCTGCACTGGTCCATCGGAATCTAATACTGGTATCTCAGGAGCCTCTCAGACCACAAACTCTTAGAAGATTCATTCCTCTTGTACTTAAGTCGGCATTGTCCCATTTGTATTCAATCTCGATGCAATTTCTAGGTTTTATGGTTAATGTGAAGGTCCAAGGGATACAGTAAATTTGCACTGGTGCATCGGAATCTAATACTGTTCACCAGGAGCCGCTCAAAGCACAAACTCTTAGAAGATTCACTCTTCTTGTTCTTAAGTTGGCATTGTGCCTTTTGTATTCAATCCCGATGCCATTGCAGTGTTTCATGGTCAATGTGAAGTTTCAAGGGACACAGTAATCCTGCACTGGTGCTTCGGAATCTAATACTGGTTTCCCAGGTTCACTCAAACCACAAACTCTAAGAAGATTCACTCTTTCTGTACTTCAGCTGGCATTGTGTTTCGTATCCTATCCCGATGCAATTACTCTGTTTCATGGTCAATGCGAAGGTCCAACTGATACAGTTAACCGGCACTGGTGCATCGGAAACTAGTACTGGTCTCCCAGCAGCCGCTCAAACCACAAACTCTTAGATGATTTATCCTTCTTGTACTTAAGTCGACATTGTCCATTTTGTATTCACTCCCGATGCAATTTTTTTGTTTTATGGTCAATGTGAAGGTCCAAGGGATAAGGTAAACCTGCACTTTTGCATCGGAATCTAATACTGGTCTCCCAGGAGCCGCTCAAACGACAAACTCTTAGAAGGTTCACTCTTCTTGACTTAAGTTTCATTGTGCCTTTTGTATTCAATCCTCATGCAATTGCTGTGTTTCATGGTCAATGTGAAGGTACAAGGGATTCAGTAAACCTGCACTGGTGCATCGGAATCGAATACTGGTCTCCCAGGAGCCGGTCAAAACACAAACCCTTAGAAGATTCACTCATCTTGTACTTAAGTCGGCATTGTGCCTTTTGTATTCAATCACGAAGCGATATCTGTGTGTCATGGACAATGAGAAGGTCCAAGGGATACAATAAATCGGCACTGGTGCATCGGAATATAATACTTGACTCCCAGGAGCCGCTCAAACCACAAACTCTTAGGAGATTCTCTCTTCTTGTACTTAAGTCTGCATTGTCCCTTTTGTATTCAGTCCCGATGCAATTTCTGTGTTTCATGGTCAATGTGAAGGTCCGTGGGATACAGTAAACCTGCACTGGTGCATCGGAATCTAATGCTGGTCTCCCAGTTGCCGCTCAAACACATACTTTTAGAAGATTCACTCTTAATGTACTTATATTGGCATTGTGCCTCTTGTATTCAATACTGATGCTATTGCTGTAGTTTCATGGTCAATGCTAGTGTCCAAGGGATACAGTTAACCTGCACTGGTTCATCGGAATGAAATACTGGTCTCCCAGGAGCCGCTCTAAGCACAAACTCTAAGAAGATTCACTCTTCTTGTACTTAAGATGGCATTGTGCCATTTGTATTCAATCCCGATGCGATATCTGTGTTTCATGGAGAATGTGAAGGTCCAAGGGATACAGTAAACTGTCACTGGTGAATCTGAATCTTATACTGGTCTCCCAGGAGCCGCTCAAAACACAAACCCTTAGAAGATTCACTCTTCTTGTACTTAACTATGCACTGTGCCTTTTGTATCAATCCCGATGCAATCGCTGTGTTTCATGGTCAATGTGAAGGTCCAAGGGATATAGTAAACCTGCACTGGTGCATCGGAATCTAATACTGGTTTCCCAGGAGCCACCCAAACCACAAGCTCTTAGAAGATTCACTCTTCATTTACTTCTGCCGGCATTGTGCCTATTCTATTCAATGCCGATGCGATTTCTGTGTTTCGTGGTCAATGCGAGGTCCAAGGGATACAGTAAACCGGCGTTGGTGCATCGGAAACTAATACTGGTCTCCCAGGAGCCGCTCAAAGCAAAAATTCTTAGAAGCTTCACTCTTCTTGTACTTAAGTCGGCATTGTGCCTTTTGTATTCAATCCCGATGCGATATCTGTGCGTCATGGACAATGTGAGAGTCCAAGGGATACAGTAAACCTGCACTGGTGCATGGGAATCTAAAACTGGACCCCCAGGAGCCGACCAAACCCCAAACTTTTAGAAGATTCACTCTTCTTGTACTTAGGTCGGCATTGTCCCCTTTGTATTCAATCCCGATGCAATTTCTGTGTTTCATGTTCAATGTGAAGGTCCAGGGGATACAGAAAACCTGCACTGGTGCATCGGAATCTAATACTGGTTTCCCAGGGGCTGCTTAAAGCACAAACTCTTGGAGGATTCGCTCTATTTGTCCTTAAGTCCAATGTGCGTTTTGTACTCAATCCCGATGCAATTGCTGTGTTTCATGGTCAATGGGAAGGTCCAAGGGATACAGTAAACATGTACTGGTGCAACGGATTCTAATACTGGTTTAAAAGGAGCCGCTCAATGCAAAAACACTCTGAAGATGCACTCTTCTTGTGCTTAAGTCAGTATTGTGCCTTTTGTATTAAATCCCGATGAAATATCTGTGTATCATGGACAATGTGAAGTTCCAAGGAATGCAGTAAACCTACATTGGTGCATCGGAATCTAATACTTGGCCCCCTGGAGACGATCAAACCATAAAGTCTTAGATGATTCACCCTTCTTGTACTTAAGTCAGCATTGTCCATTTTGTATTCAATCCCGATCTAATTTCTGTGTTTCATGGTCAATGTGAAGGTCCAAGTGATACAGTAAACCTGCACTTTTGCATCGGAATCTAATACTGGTCTCCCAGAAGCCGCTTAAAGCAAAAATTCTTAGAGGATTCACTCTTCTTGTACTTAAGTCGGCATTGTCCCTTTTGTATTCAATCTGATGCAATTTCTGTTTCTCATGGTCAATGTGAAGGTCCAGGGGATGCATTATACCAGCACTGGTTCATCGGAAACTAATAGTGGTATCCCAGCAGCCGCTCAAACCACAAACTCTTAGAAGATCTACTCTTCTTGTACTTAAGTCGGCATTGTGCCTTTTGTATTCAATCCCTTTGCAATTGCTGTGTTTCATGGTCAATGTGAAGGTGCAAGGGTACAGTAAACCTGCACTGGTGCATCGGAATCTAATACTGGTTTCCTAGGAGCCGCTAAAACCAGAAACTCTTTGAAGATTCACTCTTCTTGTACTTCAACCGGCATTGTGCCTTTTGTATTCAATCCCAGTGCGATTTCTGTGTTTCATGGTCAAAGTGAAAGTCCAAGGGATACAGTACACCTTCCACTAATACAGGTTTTCCAGGAGCAGATAAAACCACAAACTCTTAGAAGATTCACTCTTCTTGTACTTAAGTCGGCATTGTCCCCTTTGTATTCAATCTCGATGCAAACTCTGTGTTTCATGGTCAATGTGACGGTCCAACGGATGCAGTAAACCTGCACCTGGGCATGGGAATCTAATACTGGTTTCCCAGGGGCTGCTCAAAGCACAAACTCTTGGAGGATTCGCTCTATTTTTCCTTAAGTTGCCAATGTTCGTTTTGTATTCAATCCCGATGCAATTGCTGTGTTTCACGGTCAATGGGAAGGTCCAAGGGATATAGTAAACATGTACTGGTGCATCGGAATCTAATACTGGTCTATCAGGAGCCGCTCAAACCACAAACACATGGAAGATTCACTCTTCTTGTACTTAAGTCGGCATTGTCCCTTTTCTATTCAATCCGATACGATTTCTGTTTTTCATGGTCAATGTAAAGGTCCAAGGGATACAGTAAACCTGCACTGGTCCATCGGAATCTAATACTGGTCTCTCAGGATACTCTCAGACCACAAACTCTTAGAAGATTCATTCCTCTTGTACTTAAGTAAGCGTTGTCCCTTTTGTATTCAATCCCGATGCAATTTCTGGGTTTCATGGTCAATTTGAAGGTCCAAGGGATACAGTAAACCTGCACTGGTACATCGGAATCTAATAATGTTCCCCAGGAGCCGCTCAAAGCACAAAATCTTAGAAGATTCACTCATCTTGTTCTTAAGTTGGCATTGTGCCTTTTGTATTCAATCTCGAGGCAATTGCTGAGTTTCATGGTCAATGTGAAGTTCCAAGGGATACAGTAATCCTGCACTGGTGCTTCGGAATCTAATACTGGTTTCCCAGGTTCGATCAAACCACAAACTCTAAGAAGATTCACTCTTCCTGTACTTCAGCTGGCATTGTGCCTTTTGTATCCTTTCCCGATGCAATTTCTCTGTTTCATGGTCAATGCGAAGGTCCAAGTGATACAGTTAACCAGCACTGGTGCATCGGAAACTAATACTGGTCTCCCAGTAGCCGCTCAAACCACAAACTCTAGGATGATTCATCCTTCTAGTACTTAAGTCTGCATTGTCCATTTTGTATTCAATCCCGATCTAATTTCTGTGTTTCATGGGCAATGTGAAGGTCCAAGGGATACAGTAAACCTGCACTTTTGCATCGGAATCTAATACTGGTCTCCCAGGAGCCGCTCAAAATACAAACACTTAGAAGATTCACTCTTCTTGTACTTAAGTCGGCATTCTGCCTTTTGTATTCAATCCCGATGCGATATCTGTCTTTCATGGACAATGAGAAGGTCCAAGGGAAACAATAAATGGGCACCGGTGCATCGGAATATAATACTTGACTCCTAGGGGCCGCTCAAACCACAAGCACTTAGACGATTCACTCTTCATTTTCTTAAGTCGGCATTGTCCCCTTTGTATTCAATCCTGATGCAATTTCTGTGTTTCATGATCAATGTGAAGGTCCAAGGGATACAGTAAACCTTCACTGGTGCAACGGAATCTTATACTGGTCTCCCAGGAGCCGCTCAAAGCACAAATTCTTAGAAGGTTCAGTCTTCTAGTACTTAAGTTGGCATTGTGCCTTTTGTATACACTCCCGATGCAATAGCTGTGGTTCATGGTCAATGTCGAAGTCCAAGGGATACAGTAAAACTGATTTGGTGCATCGGAATAAAATACTTATTAATCAGGAGCCGCTCAAACCCCAAACTTTTTATAAGATTCACACTTCTTGTACTTCAGCCAGCATTAGATATTTTGTATTCAATCCCGATGCGATTTCTGTGTTTCGTGGTCAATGCGAGGTCCAAGGGATACAGTAAACCGGCATTGGTGCATCGGAATTTAATAGTGGTCTCCCAGGAGCCGCTCAAATCACAAACTCTTAGAAGATTCACTCTTCGATTACTTAAGTAGGCATTGTGCCTTTTCTATTCAATCCCGATGCGATATCTGTGCGTAATGGATAATGTGAGAGTCCAAGGGATACAGTAAACCTGCACTGATGCATCGGAATCTGAAACTGGACTCCCAGGAGCCGATCAAACCACAAACTCTTAGATGATTCCCTCTTCTCATACTTAAGTCAGCATTGTGCTTTTCTATTTAATCCGATGCGATTTCTGTTTTTCATGGTCAATGTGAAGGTCCAAGGGATACAGTAAACCTGCACAGGTGCATCGGAATCTAATACTGTTCCCCAGGAGCTGCTCAAGGCTCAACCTCTTAGAAGATTCACTCTTCTTGTTCTTAAGTTGGCATTGTGCATTTTGTATTCAATCCCGATGCAATTGCTGAGTTTCATGGTCAATGTGAAGTTCCAAGGGATACATTAATCCTGCACTGGTGCTTCGGAATCTAATACTGGTTTCCCAGGTTCGCTGAAACCACAAACTCTAAGAAGATTCACTATTCCTGTACTTCAGCTGGCATTGTGCCTTTTGTATCCTATCCCGATGCAATTTCTCTGTTTCATGGTCAATGCGAAGGTCCAAGTGATACAGTTAACCAGCACTGGTGCATCGGAAACTAATACTGTTCTCCCAGTAGCAACCCAAACCACAAACTCTTAGATGATTCATCCTTCTTGTACTTAAGTCGGCATTGTCCATTTTGTATTCAATCCCGATATAATTTCTGTGTTTCATGGTCAATGTGAAGGTCCATGGGATACAGTAAACCTTCACTGGTGCATCGGAATCTTATACTGGTCTCCCTGGAGCAGCTCAAAGCACATATTCTTAGAAGATTCAGTTTTCTAGTACTTAAGTTGGCATTGTGCCATTTGTATTCACTCCCGATGCAATTCCTGTGTTTCATGGTCAATGTCGAGGTCCAAGGGATACAGTAAAACTGAACTGGTGCATCGGCATCAAATACTGGTTAATCAGGAGCCGCTCAAACCCCAAACACTTATAAGATTCACACTTCTTGTACTTCAGCCAGCACTGGGCATTTTGTATTCAATCCCGATGCGATTTCTGTGCTTCGTGGTCAACGTTAAGTTCCAAGGGATACAGTAATTTTCCACTAATGCATCGGAATCTATTACTGGTCTCCCAGGAGCCACTCAAATCACAAACTCTTAGAAGATTCACTCTTCTTGTACTTAAGTTGGCACTGTGCCTTTACTATCAATCCCGGTGCAATTGCTGTGTTTCATGGTCAATGTGAAGGTCCAAGGGATACAGCAAACCTGCGCTGGTGCTTCGGAATCTAATACTGGTCTCCCAGGAGCCGCTCAAATCACAAACTCTTAGAAGATTCACTCTTCTTGTACTTAAGTTGGCACTGTGCCTTTTGTATCTATCCCGATGCAATTGCTGTGTTTCATGGTCAATGTGAAGGTCCAAGGGATACAGTATATCTGCGCTGGTGCATCGGAATCTAATACTGGTTTCCCAGGAGCCGCCCAATTCACAGGCTCTTAGAGTATTCACTCTTCATTTACTTCTGCCGGCATTGTCCCTTTTCAAATCAATCCCGATGAGATTTCTGTGATTCGTGGTCAATGCGAGGTCCAACGGATACAGTAAACGGGCATTGGTGCATCGGAATTTAATACTGGTCTCCCAGGAGCAGCCCAAAGCAAAAATTCTTAGAAGATTCACTCTTCTTGTACTTAAGTCGGCATTTTGCCTTTTGTATACAGTCCCGATGCGATATCTGTGCGTCATGGACAATGTGAGAGTCCAAGGGATACAGTAAACCTGCACTGGTGCATCGGAATCTAAAACTGGAGTCCCAGGAGCTGATCAAACAACAAATTCTTAGAGGATTCACTCTTCTTGTACATAGGTCGGAATTGTCCCCTTTGTATTCAATCCCGATGCAATTTCTGTGTTTCATGTTCAATGTGAAGGTCCAGGGGATACAGTAAACCCGTACTGGTGCATCGGAATCTAATACTGGTCTCCCAGGAGCCGCTCATAGCACAAATTCCTAGAACATTCAGTCTCCTATTACTTAAGTTGGCATTGTGCCTTTTGTATTCACTCCCGATGCAATTGCTGTGTTTCACGGTCAATGTCGAGGTCCAAGGGATACAGTAAAACTGAACTGGTGCATCGGAATCAAATACTGGTTAATCAGGAGCCGCTCAAACCCCAAACTCTTATAAGATTCACACTTCTTGTACTTCAGCCAGCATTAGGCATTTTGTAATCAATCCCGATCTAATTTCTGTGTTTCATGGTCAATGTGAAGGTCCAAGGGATACAGTAAACCTGCACTTTTGCATCGGAATCTAATACTGGTCTCCCAGGACCCGCTCAAACCAAAAACTCCTGGAAGATTCACTCTTCTTGTACTTCAGTCGGCATTGTGTTTTTTGTATTCAATCCCGTTGCGATATCTGTGTTTCATGGACAATTAGAAGGGCTAAGGGACACAATAAATCGGCACCGGTGCATCGGAATATAATACTTGACTCCCAGGAGCCGATCAAACCACAAACTATTAGAAGATTCACTCTTCTTGTCCTTAAGCTGGCATTGTGCCATTTGTATTCAATCCCGATGCGATATCTGTTTTTCATGGACAATGTGAAGGTTCAAGGGATACAGTAAACCTGCACTGATGCATCGGAATCTAATACAGGTCTCGCAGGAGAATATCAAACCACATACTCTTAGAAGATTCACTCTTCTTGTACTTAAGTCGGCCTTGTCCACTTTGTATTCAATCCCGAGGCAATTTCTTTGTTTCCTGTTTAATGTGAAGGTCCAGGGGATACGGTAAACCTGCACTGGTGCATCGGAATCTAATACTGGTCTCCCAGGAGCCGCTCAAAGCACAAATTCCTAGAAGATTCAGTCTTCTATTCCTTAAGTTGGCATTGAGGCTCTTGTATTCAATCCCGATGCAATTGCTGTGTTTCATGGTCAATGTGAAGGTCCAAGGGATACAGTAAAATTGCACTGGTGCAACGGAATCTAATACTGGATAATCAGGAGCCGCTCAAACCACAAGCTCTTATAGGATTTAACTTCTTGTACTTTAGCCGGCATTTTACATTTTTGTATTCACTCCCAACGCGATTTCTGTGCTTCGTAGTCAATGTGAAGGTCCAAGGGATACAGTAAACCTGCACTGGTGCATCGGAATCAAATACTGGTCTCCCAGGAGCCGCTCAAACCACAAACCCTTAGAAGATTCACTCTTCTTCTACGTAAGTTGGCATTGTGCCTTTGTATTCAATCCCGATGCGATGTCTGTGTTTCATGGTCAATTTCAAGGTCCAAGGGATACAGTAAAACTGAACTCGTGCATCGGAATCAAATACTGGTTAATCAGGAGCCGCTCAAACCCCAAACTCTTATAAGATTGACACTTCTTGTACTTCAGCTAGCATTGTGCATTTTGTATTCAATCCTGATGCGATTTCTGTGTTTCGTGGTCAACGTTAAGGTCCAAGGGATACAGTAAACCTGCCCTGGTGCATCGGAATCTAATACTGGCCTCCCAGGAGCCGCTCTAAGCACAAACTCTAAGAAGATTCACTCTTCTTGTACTTAAGATGGCATTGTGCCATTTGTATTCAATCCCGATGCGATATCTGTGTTTCATTGAGAATGTGAAGGTCCAAGGGATACAGTAAACCTTCACTGGTGCATCGGAACCTAATACTGGTTTCCCAGGAGCCGCCCAAACCACAAGCTCTTAGAGTATTCACTCTTCATTTACTTCCGCCGGCATTGTGCCTTTTCTAATCAATCCCGATGCGATTTCTGTGTTTCGTGGTCAATGCGAGGTCCAAGGGATAAAGTAAACCGGCATTGGTGCATCGGAATTTCATACTGGTCTCCCAGGAGCCGCACAAAGCAAAAATTCTTAGAAGATTCACTCTTCTTGTACTTAAGTCGGCATTGTCCCCTTTGTATTCAATCCCGATACAATTTCTGTATTTCATGTTCAATGTGAAGGTCCAGGGGATGCAGTAAACCTTCACTGGTACATCGGAATCTAATACTGGTCTCCCAGGAGCCGCTCAAAGCACAAATTCTTAGAAGATTCAGTCTTCTATTACTTAAGTTGGCATTGAGCCTTTTGTATTCAATCCCGATGCAATTACTGTGTTTCATGGTCAATGTCAAGGACCAAGGGATACAGTAATACTGCACTGGTGCATCGGAATCTAACACTGGATAATCAGGAGCCGCTCAAACCACAATCTCTTATAAGATTCACACTTCTTGTACTTTAGCCGGCATTTTCCATTTTTGTATTCAATCCCGATGCGATTTCTGTGCTTCGTAGTCAATGTGAAGGTCCAAGGGATACAGTAAAACTGCACTGGTGCATCGGAATCAAATACTGGTCTCCCAGGCGCCGCTCTAAGAACACACTCTAAGAAGATTCACTCTTTCTGTACTTATGTTTGCATTGTCCCTTTTGTATTCAGTCCCTATGCAATTGCTGTGTTTCATGGTCAATGTGAACGTCCAAGGGTTACAGTTCACATGCACTGGTGCAGCGGAATCTAATACTGGTCTCCAAGGAGCCGCTCAAAGCACAAACACTTAGAGGATTCACTCCTCTTGTAGTTAAGTACGCATTGTGCCATTTGTATTCAATCCCGATGCGATTTCTGTGTTTCATGGTCAATGTCAAAGTCCAAGGGATACAGTAAATCTGCACTGGTGCTTCGGAGTCTAATACTGGCCTCCCAGGAGCCGCTCAAAGCACTAACTCTTAGAAGATTCACTCTTCTTGTACTTAAGTTGGCACTGTGCCTTTTGCATTCAATCCCGATGCAATTGCTGTGTTTCATGGTCAATGTGAAGGTACCAAAGATACAGTAAACCTGCACTGGTGCATTTGAATCTAATACTGGTTTCCCAGGTGCCGCTCAAACCACAAACTCTTAGAAGATTCACTTTTATTGTACTTAAGTCGGCATTGTCCCTTTTCTATTCAATCCCGATGCGATTTCTGTCTTTCATGGACAATGTGAAGGTCCAAGGGATACAGTAAACCTGCACTGGTGCATCGGAATCTAATACTTGGCTCCCAGGAACCGCTCAAACCACAAACTCTTAAAAGAGTCACACTTCTTGATTTTTGAGTCGGTATTGTCCCTTTTGTATACCATCCCGATGCAATTGCTGTGTTTCACAGTCAATGTGAAGGTCCACGAGATATAGTAAAGCTGCACTGATCTATCGGAATATGAAACTGGTCTTACAGGTGCCGCTCAAACCACAAACACTCAGCACATTCACTCTTCTTGTACTTAAGACGGCATTGGGCGCCTTGTATTCAATCCCGATGCAATTTCTGCGTTTCATGGTCAATGTGAAGGTCCAAGTGATACAGTAAACATGCATTGGTGCATCGGAATCTAATACTGGTCTCCCAGGAGCCGCTCCAACGAGAAACTCTTAGAAGATCCACTCTTCTTGTATTATGTCGGCATTGTGCCTTTTGTATTAAATCCTGATGCAATTTCTCTGTTTCATTATCAATGTGAAGTTCCACGTGATACAGTAAACCTGCACTGGTGCATCGGAACCGAATACTAGTCTCCCAGGAGCCGCACAAGCCACAATCTCTTAGCAGATTTATTCTTCTTGTACTTAAGTCGGCATTGTCCTTTTGTATTCAATCCCGATCTAATTTCTGTGTTTCAAGGTCAATCTAATGGTCCAAGGTGCACATTAAACCTACACTGTTGCATCGGAAACTAATACTGGTCTCCCAGGAGCCCCTCAAACCACACGCTCTTAGAAGATCCACTCTTCTTGTACTTAGGTCGGCATTGTTCCCTTTGTATTCAATCCCGATGAAATATCTCTGTTTCATGGTCAATGTGAAGGTCCAAGAAATACAGTAAACCCGCACTGGTGCTTCGGAATCTAATACTGGCCTCCCAGGAGCCGCTCAAACCACAATCTCTTAGAAGATTGTCCCTTCATGTACTTATGTCGGCATTGTTCCTTTTGTATTCATCACGAAGCCATTTCTGTGTTTCATGGTCATTGTGAAGGTCCAAGGGATACAGTAAACCTGCACTGGTGAATCGGAATCTCATACTGGTCTCCAAGGAGCCGCTCAAACCACAAACTCTTAGAAGATTCACTCTTCTTGTACAAAAGTTGGCATTATGCGTTTTGAATTCTATCCCGATCCAAATGCTATGATTCATGGTTAATGTGAAGGCATAAGGGATACAGTAAACCAGCAGTGGTGAATCGGAATGTAATACTGGTCTCCCAGGAGCCGTTCAAACCACAAATTCTTAGAAGATTCACTCTTCTTCTACTTATGTTGGCATTGTGACATTTGTATTCAATCACGATGCAATTGCTGTGTTTCATGGTCAATGCGAAGTTCCAAGGGATACAGTAAACCTGCGCTGGTGCATCGGAAACTAATACTGGTCTCCCAGGAGCCGATCAAACCACAAACTCTTAAAAGATTCACTCTTCTTGTACTTAAGTCGGCATTGTCCATTTTGTATTCAATCCCGATGCGATTTCTGTGTTTCATGGTCAATGTGAAGGTCCAAGGGATACAGTGAACCTGCACAGGTGCATCGGAATATATTACTGGTCCCCCAGGAGCCGGTCATACACAAACTTTTTAGTAGATTCACTCTTCTTGTACTTAAGTCGGCCATGTCCCTGTTGTATTCAATCCCGATGCAATTTCTGTGTTCATGGTCAATGTGAAGGTCCAAGGGATACAGCAAACATGCACTGTTGCTTCGGAATCTAATTCTGGTCTCCCAGGAGCCGCTAAAGGCACAAACTCCTCGAAGATTCACTCTTCATGTACTTAAGTCGGCATTATCCCTTTTGTGTTCAATACCGATGCAATTTCTGTGTTTCATGGTCAATGTGAAGGTCCAAGGGGTACAGTAAACCTACACTGGTGCATCGGAATCAAATATTGGTTTCGCAGGATCCGCTCAAACCACAGGCTCATTGAGGATTCACTCTTCTTGTACTTAAGTCGGCATTGTCCATTTTGTATTCAATCACGATGCAATTGCTGTGTTTCATGGTCAATGCGAAGTTCCAAGGGATACAGTAAACCTGCGCTGGTGCATCGGAAACTAATACTGGTCTCCCAGGAGCCGATCAAACCACAAACTCTTAAAAGATTCACTCTTCTTGTACTTAAGTCGGCATTGTCCATTTGGATTCAATCCCGATGCGATTTCTGTGTTTCATGGTCAATGTGAAGGTCCAAGGGATACAGTGAACCTGCACTGGTGCATCGGAATCTAATACTGGTCTCCCAGGAGCCGCTCAAAACACAACCTCTTAGAAGACTCACTCGTCTTGCACTTAAGTTGGCATTGTGTCTTCTGTATTCAATCCCGATGAAATTGCTGTGTTTCATGGTCAATGTGAAGGTCCAAGGGATACAGTAAACATGCACTGGCCATCGGAATCTAATACTGGTTTCCCAGGAACCGCTTAAAGCACAAACTCTTAGAAGGTTCACTCTTCTTGTACTTAAGTCGGCATTGTGCCTTTTGCATTCAATCCCGATGCGATATCTGTGTTTCATGGACAATGTGAAGGTCCAAGCGATACAGTAAACCTGCACTGGTGCATCGGAATCTAATACTGGTCTCCCAAGAGCCGCTCAAACCACAAACAATTAGACGATTCACTGTTTTAATATTTAAGTCGGCATTGCCCCTTATGTATTAAATCCGATGCAATCTCTGTTTTTCGTGGTCAATGTGAAGGGCCAAGGGATACAGTAAACCCGCACTGGTGCATCGGAATCTAATACTGGGCTCCCAGGAGCCGCTTAAAACCACAATCTCTTAGAAGATTCTCCCTTCATGTACTTAAGTCGGCATTGTCTCTTTTCTATTCAATCACGATGCCATTTCTGTGTTTCGTGGTCATTGTGAAGGTCCAAGGGATACAGTAAACCTGCACTGGTCCATCGGAATCTAATACTGGTTTGCAAGGAGCCGCTCAAACCACAAACTCTTAGAAGATTGACTCTTCTAGTACAAAAGTTGGCATTATGCGTTTTGAATTCTATCCCGATCCAAATGCTGTGATTCATGGTTAATGTGAAGCTATAAGGGATATAGTAAACCTGCAGTGGTGCGTCGGAATGTAATACTGGTCTCCCAGGAGACGTTCAAACCACAAACTCTTACAAGATTCACTCTTCTTGTACTTAAGTTGACATTGTGCCATTTGTATTCAATCCCGATGCCATTTCCGTGTTTCATGGTCAACGTGAAGGTCCAAGGGATACAGTGAACCTGCACTGCTGCATCGGAATATAATACTGGTCCCCCAGGAGCCGGTCATACACAAACTCTTAGTAGATTCACTCTTCTTGTACTTAAGTTGGGCATGTCCCTTTTGTATTCAATCCCGACGCAAATTCTGTGTTTCATGGTCAATGTGAAGGTCCAAGGGATACAGTAAACCTTCTCTGGGCATCGGAATCTAATACTGCTTTCCCAGGAGCCGCTCAAACCACAAACTCCTAGAAGATTCACTCCTCTTGTACTTCAGCCGCTATTGTGTCTTTTGTATTCAATCCCGATGCGATTTCTGTGTTTCATGGTCAATGTGAAGGTCCAAGGGATACAGTAAACCTGCACTGGCCCATCGGAATCTAATACTGGTCTCCCAGGAGCCGATCACAGCACAAACTCTTAGCAGATTCACTCTTCTTGTACTTAAGTCGTAATTGCCCCTTTGTATTCTATCCTGATGCAGTTTCTGTGGTTCATTGTCAATGTGAAGGTCCAAGGAATACAGTAAACCTGCACTGGTGCATCGGAATCTACTGCTGGTCTCCCAGGACCCGCTCAAACCACAAACTCTTAGTTGATTCACTCTTCTTGTACTTAAGTCAGCATTGTGCCTTTTGTATTCAAACCCGATGCGATATCTGTGTTTCATGGAGAATGTGAAGGTCCAAGGGATACAGTAAACCTGCACTGGTGCATCGGAGTCTAATATTTGTCTCCCAGGAGCCTATCAAACCACAAACTCTAAGATAATTCACTCTTCGTGTACTTATGTCGGCATAGTCCCCATTGTATTCAATCCCGATGCAATTTCTGAGTTTCATGGACAATGTAACGGTCCAAGGCATACATGAGACCTGCACTGGTACTTCGGAATCTAATACTGGTCTCCCAGGAGCCGCTCAAAGAAACAACTCTTGGAAGATTCACTCTTCTTGTACTTCAGTTGGCATTGTGCCTTTTGTATTCAATCCCGATGCAATTGCTGTGTTTCATATTCAATGTGAAGGTCCAAGGGATACAGTTAACCTGCACTGGTACTTCGGAATGTAATACTGGTCTCCCAGGATCCGATCAAAGCAAAATTTCTTAGAAGATCCTCTCGTCTTGAACTTAAGTTGGCATTGTGTCTGTTGTATTCAATCCCGATGCAATTGCTGTATTTCATGGTCAATGTGAAGGTCCAAGGGATACAGTATACTTGCACGGGTGCATCGGAATCTAATACTCGTTTCCCAGGAGCCGCTACCAACCACAAACTCTTAGAACATTCACTCTTCTTGTACTTCAGCCGGCCATGTGCCTTTTGTTTTCAATCCCTAAGCGATTTCTGTGATTCATAGTCAATGTGATGGACCAAGGGATACAATAAACCTGCACTGGTGCATCGGAATCGAATACTGGTCTCCCAGGAGCCGCTCAAAGAAACAACTCTTAGAAGATTCACTCTTCTTGTACTTCAGTTGGCATTGTGCCTTTTGTATTCAATCCCGATGCAATTGCATTGCTTCATGGTCAATGTGAAGGTCCAAGGGATACAGTAAACCTGCACTGATGGATCGGAATCTAATACTGGTCTCCCAGGACCCGTTAAAACTACAATCTCTTAGAAGATTCATTCTCCTTGTACTTAAGTCCGCATTGTACCTTTTGTATTCAAATCGAGATGCGATTTCTGTGTTTCATAGTCAATGTGAAGGTCCAAGGGATACATTAAACCTGCACTGGTGTATCGGAATCTAATACTGGTCTCCACGGTGCCGCTCAAGCTACTACCTCTTAGAAGATTCACTCTTCTTGTACTTAACTCGTCATTGTCCCTTTTGTATTCAATCCCGATGTAATTTCTGTGTTTCATGGTCAATGTGAAGGTCCAAGGGATACAGTAAACCTGCACTGGTGCATCGGAATCTAATACTGGTTTCCCAGGAGCCGCACAAATCACAAACTCTTAGAAGATTCACTTTTCTTGTACATAAATTGGCATTGTTCACGTTATATTCAATCTCGATGCAATATCTGCGTTTCATGGTCAATATGAAGGACCAAGGGATACAGTAAACCTACACTGGTGCATCGGAATCTAATACTGGTCTCCCAGGAGACGCTCAAATCACAGACTCTTAGAAGACTCACCCTTCTTGTACTTAAGTCAGCATTGTGCCTTTTGTATTCAATCCCGATGCGATATCTGTGTTTCATGGAGAATGTTAATGTCCAAGGAATACAGTAAACTTGCACTGGTGCATAGGAGTCTTATACTTGTCTCCCAGGAGCCGATCAAACCACAAACTCAAATATGATTCGCTCTTCGTGTACTTATGTCGGCATATTCTACATTGTATTCAATACCGATGCAATTTCTGAGTTTTATGAACAATGTGACGGTCCAAGGCATACAGTAAACGTGCATTGGTGCGTCGGAATGTTATACTGGTCTCCCAAGAGCCGCTCAAACCACAAACACTTAGAAGATTCACTCTTCAGTACTTAAGTCGCCATTGTCCCTTTTGTATTCAATCCAATGCAATGTCTGTTTTTCATGGTCAATGTGAAGATCCAAAGAATACAGTAAACCTGCACTGGGCATCAGAATCTAATACTGGTTTCCCAGCAGCCGGTCAAACCACAAACTCTTAGAAGATTCACTCCTCTTGTACTTCAGCCGGCATTGTACCTTTTGTATTCATCTCAATGCGATTTCTGTGTTTCATGGTCAATGTGAAGGTCCAAGGGATACAGTAGACCTGCACTGGTACATCGGAATCTAATACTGGTCTCCCAGGAGCCGCTCAAAGAACCAACTCTTAGAAGATTCACTCTTCTAGTACTTCAGTTGGCATTGCGCCTTTTTTATTCAATCCTGATGCAATTGCTGTGTTTCATGGTCAATGTGAAGGTCCAAGGGATACAGTTACCGGCACTGGTACATCGGAATCTAATACTGGTCTCCCAGGAGCCGCCCAAAGCACATACTCTAAGAAGATCCTCTTGGTTTCTTCTTAAGTTGGCATTGTGCCTGTTGTATTCAATCCCGATGCAATTGCTGTATTTAATGGTGAATGTTAAGGTTCAAGGGATACAGTAGACTTGCACGGGTGCATCGGAATCTAATACTCTTTTCCCAGGAGCCGCTCAAACCACAAAGTCTTAGATGATTCACTCTTCTTGTACTTCAGCCGGCAATGTGCCTTTTGTATTCAATCGTGAAACGATTTCTGTGTTTCATGGTCAATGTGAAGTTCCAAGGGATACAGTAAACCTGCACTGGAATAACGGAATCTAATACTGGTCTCCCCGGTGCCGCTCAAGCTACAACCTCCTACAAGATTCACTCTTCTTGTACTTAACTCGTCATTGTCCCTTTTGTATTCAATCCCGATGTAATTTCTGTGTTTCATGGTCAATGTGAAGGTCCAAGGGATACAGTAAACCTGCACTGGTGCATCGGAATCTAATACTGGACTCCCAGGAGCCGCACAAACCACAAACTCTTAAAAGATTCACTCGTCTTGTACTTAAGTTGGCATTGTCCCTTTTCTATTCAATCCCGATATAATTTCAGTGTTTCAAGGTCAATGTGCAGGTCCAAGGGGTACAGTAAACCTACACTGGTGCATCGGAATCTAACACTGGTCGCCCAGCAGCCGCTCAAACCTCTAAGTCTAAGAAGATTCACTCTTCTTGTACCTAAGTCGGCATTGTCCCTTTTGTATTCAATCCCGATGCAATTTCTCTTTTAATGGTCAATCTGAAGTTCCAGGGGATGCTGTAAAACCGCACTGGTGCATCGGAATCTAATACTGGTGTCCCAGGAGCCGCTCAAACCACAAACTCAAAGATGAATCACTCTCCTTGTACTTAAGTTGGCTTTGTCCCTTTTGTATTCAATGACGATGCAAATTCTGTGTTTCATGGTCATTGTGAAGGTCCGGGGGATACAGTAAACCTGCAGTGGTGGATCGGAATGTAATACTGGTCTCCCAGGAGACGTTCAAACCACAAACTCTTACAAGAATCACTTTTCTTGTACTTAAGTTGGCATTGTGGCATTTGTATTCAATCCTGATGCCATTTCTGTATTTCATGGTTAATGCGGAGGTCCAAGGGATACAGTGAACCTACACTGGGGCATCGGAATATAATACAGGTCCACCAGGAGCCGGTCATACACAAACTCTTAGTAGATTCACTCTTCTTGTACTTAAGTCGGCCATGTCCCTTTTGTATTCAATCCCGATGCAAATTCTGTGTTTCATGGTCAATGTGAAGGTCCAAAGGATACAGCAAACTTGCACTGTTGCTTCGGAATCTAATTCTGGTTTCCCAGGAGCCGCACAAATCACAAACTCTTAGAAGATTCACTTTTCTTGTACATAAATTGGCATTGTTCACGTTATATTCAATCTCGATGCAATATCTGCGTTTCATGGTCAATATGAAGGTCCAAGGGATACAGTAAACCTACACTGGTGCATCGGAATCTAATACTGGTCTCCCAGGAGCCGCTCAAATCACAGACTCTTAGAAGACTCACCCTTCTTGTACTTAAGTCAGCATTCTGCCTTTTGTATTCAATCCCGATGCGATATCTGTGTTTCATGGAGAATGTTAATGTCCAAGGAATACAGTAAACCTGCACTGGTGCATAGGAGTCTTATACTTGTCTCCCAGGAGCCGATCAAACCACAAACTCAAATATGATTCGCTCTTCGTGTACTTATGTCGGCATATTCTACATTGTATTCAATACCGATGCAATTTCTGAGTTTTATGAACAATGTGACGGTCCAAGGCATACAGTAAACGTGCATTGGTGCGTCGGAATGTAATACTGGTCTCCCAAGAGCCGCTCAAACCACAAACACTTAGAAGATTCACTCTTCAGTACTTAAGTCGCCATTGTCCCTTTTGTATTCAATCCAATGCAATGTCTGTTTTTCATGGTCAATGTGAAGATCCAAAGAATACAGTAAACCTGCACTGGGCATCAGAATCTAATACTGGTTTCCCAGCAGCCGGTCAAACCACAAACTCTTAGAAGATTCACTCCTCTTGTACTTCAGCCGGCATTGTACCTTTTGTATTCATCTCAATGCGATTTCTGTGTTTCATGGTCAATGTGAAGGTCCAAGGGATACAGTAGACCTGCACTGGTACATCGGAATCTAATACTGGTCTCCCAGGAGCCGCTCAAAGAACCAACTCTTAGAAGATTCACTCTTCTAGTACTTCAGTTGGCATTGCGCCTTTTTTATTCAATCCCGATGCAATTGCTGTGTTTCATGGTCAATGTGAAGGTCCAAGGGATACAGTTACCTGCACTGGTACATCGGAATCTAATACTGGTCTCCCAGGAGCCGCCCAAAGCACATACTCTAAGAAGATCCTCTTGGTTTCTTCTTAAGTTGGCATTGTGCCTGTTGTATTCAATCCCGATGCAATTGCTGTATTTAATGGTGAATGTTAAGGTTCAAGGGATACAGTAGACTTGCACGGGTGCATCGGAATCTAATACTCTTTTCCCAGGAGCCGCTCAAACCACAAAGTCTTAGAAGATTCACTCTTCTTGTACTTCAGCCGGCAATGTGCCTTTTGTATTCAATCGTGAAGCGATTTCTGTGTTTCATGGTCAATGTGAAGTTCCAAGGGATACAGTAAACCTGCACTGGAATAACGGAATCTAATACTGGTCTCCCCGGTGCCGCTCAAGCTACAACCTCTTACAAGATTCACTCTTCTTGTACTTAACTCGTCATTGTCCCTTTTGTATTCAATCCCGATGTAATTTCTGTGTTTCATGGTCAATGTGAAGGTCCAAGGGATACAGTAAACCTGCACTGGTGCATCGGAATCTAATACTGGACTCCCAGGAGCCGCACAAACCACAAACTCTTAATAGATTCACTCGTCTTGTACTTAAGTTGGCATTCTCCCTTTTCTATTCAATCCCGATAGAATTTCAGTGTTTCAAGGTCAATGTGCAGGTCCAAGGGGTACAGTAAACCTACACTGGTGCATCGGAATCTAACACTGGTCGCCCAGCAGCCGCTCAAACCTCTAAGTCTAAGAAGATTCACTCTTCTTGTACCTAAGTCGGCATTGTCCCTTTTGTATTCAATCCCGATGCAATTTCTCTTTTAATGGTCAATCTGAAGTTCCAGGGGATGCTGTAAAACCGCACTGGTGCATCGGAATCTAATACTGGTGTCCCAGGAGCCGCTCAAACCACAAACTCAAAGATGAATCACTCTCCTTGTACTTAAGTTGGCTTTGTCCCTTTTGTATTCAATGACGATGCAAATTCTGTGTTTCATGGTCATTGTGAAGGTCCGGGGGATACAGTAAACCTGCAGTGGTGCATCGGAATGTAATACTGGTCTCCCAGGAGACGTTCAAACCACAAACTCTTACAAGATTCACTTTTCTTGTACTTAAGTTGGCATTGTGGCATTTGTATTCAATCCTGATGCCATTTCTGTATTTCATGGTTAATGTGGAGGTCCAAGGGATACAGTGAACCTACACTGGGGCATCGGAATATAATACAGGTCCACCAGGAGCCGGTCATACACAAACTCTTAGTAGATTCACTCTTCTTGTACTTAAGTCGGCCATGTCCCTTTTGTATTCAATCCCGATGCAAATTCTGTGTTTCATGGTCAATGTGAAGGTCCAAGGGATACAGCAAACTTGCACTGTTGCTTCGGAATCTAATTCTGGTCTCCCAGGAGCCGCTCAAAGCACAAACTCTTAGAAGATTCACTCCTCTTGTACTTAAGTCGGCATTGTGCTTTTGTATTCAATCCCGATACGAATTATGTATTTCATGGTCAATGTGATGTTCCAAGGGATACAGTAAACCTGCACTGGCCCATCGGAATCTAATACTGGTATCCCAGGAGCCGATCAAAACACAAACTCTTAGCAGATTCACTCTTCTTGAACTTAAGTCGTAATTGTCCCCTTTCTATTCTATCCCGATGCAATTTCTGTGTTTCATGGTCAATGTGAAGGTCCAAGGAATACAGTAAACCTGCACTGGTGCATCGGAATCTAATACTGGTCTCCCAGGACCCGCTCAAACCACAAACTCTTAGTTGATTCACTTTTCTTGTACTTAAGATGGCATTGTGCCTGTTGTATTCAATCCCGATGCAATTGCTGTATTTCATGGTCAATTTGAAGGTTCAAGGGATACAGTAGACTTGCACGGGTGCATTGGAATCTAATACTCGTTTCCCAGGAGCCGCTCAAACCACAAACTCTTACAAGATTCACTCTTCTTGTACTTCAGCCGGCAATGTGTCTTTTGTTTTCAATCCCGATGCAATTTCTGTGATTCATAGTCAATGTGATTTACCAAGGGATACAGTAAACCTGCACTGGTGCATCGGAATCTAATACTGGTCTCCCAGGAGCCGCTCAAAGAAACAACTCTTAGAAGATTCAGTCTTCTTGTACTTCAGTTGGCATTGTGCCTTTTGTATCCAATCCCGATGCAATTGCAGTTCTTCATGGTCAATGTGAAGGTCCAAGGGATACAGTAAACCTGCACTGGTATATCGGAATCTAATACTGGTCTCCCAGGACTCGCAAAAACCACAAACTCATAGAAGATTCATTCATCTTGTACTTAAGTCCGCATTGTGCCTTTTGTATTCAATCGCGAAGCGATTTGTGTGTTTCATGGTCAATGTGAAGGTCGAAGGGATACAGTAAGCCTGCACTGGTGTATCAGAATCTAATACAGGTCTCCCCGGTGCCGCTCAAGATACAACCTCTTAGAAGATTCACTCTTCTTGTACTTCAGCCGACATTGTGCCTATTGTATTCAATCGCGATGCGATTTCTTTGATTAATGATCAATGTGAAGGTCCAAGAGATACAGTAAACCAGCACTGGTTCATCGGAATCTAATACTGGTCTCTCAGAAGGCGCTCAAACCACAAAATCTTAGAAGATTCACCCTTCTTGTATTTATGTCGGCATTGTCCCTTTTGTATTAACTCCAGATGAAATTTCTGTGTTTCATGGTCAATGTGAAAGTCCAATGGATACAGTAAACCTGCACTGGTGCATCGGAATATAATACTAGTCCCCAGGAGCCGCTCAAACCACAAACTCTTAGAAGATTCACTCCTCTTGAACTGAAGCCGGCATTGTCCCTTTTGTATTCAATACCGATGCTAATTGTGTGTTTCATGGTCAATGTGAAGGTCCAAGGGATAGAGTAAACCTGCACTGGTGCTTAGGAATCTAATACTGATCTCCCAGGAGCCGCTCAAACCACAAAATCTTAGAAGATTCACTCCCCTTTTTACTTCAGTCGGCATTGTCGCATTTGTATTCATTCCCGATGTATATTCTGTGCTTCATGGTCAATCTGAAGGTCCTAGGGATACAGTAAACATGCACTGGTTCATCGGACTACAATACTGGTCTCCCAGGAGCCGTGAAAAACACAAACTCTTAGAAGATTCACTCATCCTTTACTTAAGTTGGAATTGTCCCTTTTGTATTCAAACCCAATGCTAATTTTGTGTTTCATGGTCAATGTGAAGGTCCAAGGGATAGAGTAAACCTGCACTGGTGCATCAAAATGTAATACTGGTCTCCCAGGAGCCGCTCAAACCATAAAGTCTTAGAAGATTCACTCATCTTGTACTTCAGTCGGCAGTGTCCATTTTGTATTCAATCCCGATGTAATTTCTTTGTTTCATGGTCAATGTGAAGGTCCAAGGGATATAGTAAACCTGCACTGGTGCATTGGAATCTAATACTGGTCTCCCAGGACCGCTCAACGCATTAACTCTTAGAAGATTCACTCTTCCTGTACTGAAGTCGGCATTTGCCTTTTGTATTCTAACCCGATGCTAATTCTGTGTTTCATGGCCATTGCGAAGGTCCAAGGGATAGAGTAAACCTGAACTGGTGCATCGGAATCTAATACTGGATTCCCAGGAGCCGCTCAAATCACAAACTCTTACAAGATTCACTCTTCTTTTACTTAAGTCGGCATTATCCCTTTTCTATTCAATCCCAATGCAATTTCTGTGTTTCATGGTCAACGTGAAGGTCCAAGGGATACAGTTAACATGCACTGGTGCATCGTAATCAAATAATGGTCTCCCAGGAGCCGCTCAAAACACAAACACTTAGAAGATTCACTCTTCTTGTACTTAAGTCGGCATTGTCCCTTTTGTATTCAATCCGACGTATTTTCTGTTTTTCATGGTCAATGTGAAGGGCCAAGGGATACAGTAAACCTGCACTGGTGCATCGGAATCTAATACTGGTCTCCCAGGAGCCGCTCAAACCACAAACTCTTAGTAGATTCACTCTTCTTATACTTATTTTGGAAATGTGTCTTTTGTATTCAAACCGATGCTATTGCTGTGTTTCATGGTCAATGTGAAGGTCCAAGGGATGCCGTTAACCTGCACTGGTGCAACGGAATCTAATACTGGACTTCCAGGAGCCGCTCAAAGCACAAACTCTTAGAAGACTCACTCTTCTTGTACTTATAACGGCATTGCGCGATTTCTATTCAATCCCGATGCGATATCTGTGTTTCATGGACAATGTGAAGGTCCAACGGATACAGTAAACATGCACTGGTGCATCAGAATCTAATACTGGTCTCCCAGGAGCCGATCAAAGCACAAACTCTTAGAAGACGCACTCTTCTTGTAATTAAGTCGGACTTGTCCACATTGTATTCAATCCTGATGCAATTTCTGTGTTTCATGGTCAATGTGAATCTCCAAGGGATCAGTAAACCTGCACTGGTTAATCGGAATCTAATACTGGTCTCCCAGGAGCCGCTCAAACCACAAACACTTAGAGATACACTCCTCTTGTACTTAAGTTGGCATAGTGCCTATTGTATTCAATCCTGATGCAATTGCTGTGTTTCATGGTCAATGTGAAGGTCCAGGAATACCGTAAACCTTCGCTAGTGCATCGCAATCTAATTCTGGGTTCCCAGTAGCCGCCTGAACCACAAACTCTTAGAAGATTCACTCTTCTTGTACTTCAGCCGGCATTGTGCGTTTTGTTTTCAATCCCGATGCGATTCATGTGTTTCATGGTCAATGTGAAGGTCCAAGGGATACAGTAAACCAGCATTGGTGCATCGTAATCTAATACTGGTCTCCCAGGAGCCGCTCAAAGCACAACCTCTTAGGAGATTCACTCTTCTTGTACTTCAGTTGGCATTGACATTTTTGTATTCAATCCCGATGCAATTGCGGTTTTTCATGGACAAAGTGAAGGTCCAAATGAACCAGTAAACCTGCACTAGAGCATCGGAATCTAATACTGACCTCCCAAGAGCTGCTCCAACCACAAACTCTAAGATGATTCACTCTTCTTTAAAGTAAGTCGGCATTGTCCCTTTTGTATTCAATCCCGATGTAATATCTGTGTTCCATGGTGAATGTGACGGTCCAAGGGATACAGTAAACCTGCACTGGTGCATCAGAATCTAATACTGGCCTCCCAGTAGCCACTCAAAGCATAAACTCTTAGAAGATTCACTCTTCTTGTATTTCAGCCGGCATTGTGAGTTTTGTTTTCAATCCCGATGCGATTTATGTGTTTCATGGTCAATGTGAAGGTCCAAGGGATACAGTAAACCTGCACTGGTGTATCGGAATTTAATACTGGTCTCCCAGGAGCCGCTCAAGCTACTACCTCTTAGAAGGTTCACTCTTCTTGTACTTAATTCGCCAATGCCCGTTTTGTATTCAATCCCGATGTAATTTCTGTGTTTCATGGTCAATGTGAATTTCAAAGGGATACACTAAACCTGCACTGGTGCATCGGAATCTCAACTGGTCTCCCAGGAGCCCCTCAAACCACAAACCCTTTGAAGATTCACTCTTCTAGGAATCAAGTCGGCATTGTGCCTCTTGTATTCAATCCCGTTGCGATTTCTGTGTTTCACTGACAATGTGAAAGTCCAAAGAATACAGTAAACCTGCACTGGTGCATCGGAATTTAATTCTGGTCTCCCAGGACCCGCTCAAACACAAACTCTTAGAAGATTAACTCTTCTTGTACTTAAGTTTTCATTTTGCCTTTAGTGTTCAAACCCGTTGCAATTGCTGTGTATCATGGCCAATGTGAAGATCCACGGGATACAGTTAACCTGCATTGGTGCATCGGAATCTAATACTGGGTTCCAGGGAGCTGCTCAAAGCACAAACTGTTAGAAGATACACTCTTATTGTGCTTAAATCGGCATTCTCCCTTTTGTATTCAATCCCGATGCAATTTCTGTGTTTCGTGGTTAATGTGAATGTCCGGGGAATACAGTAAACCTGCACTGGTGCATCGGAATCTGATACTGGTCTCCCAGGAGCCGCTCAAAGCACATAGATTTAGATGTTTCGCTCTTCTTGTACTTAAGTTTGCATTGTGCCTTTTGTATTCAATCCCCATGCAATTGCGCTGTTTCATGGTCAATGTGTGGTCCAAGGGATACAGTAAACCTGCACTGGTGCATCGGAATCTAATACTAGTTTACCAGGAGCCGCTAATACCACAAACGCTTAGAGGATTCACTCTTCCTGTACTTAAGTCGGTATGTGCCTTTTGTATTATATCCCGACGGAATTTCGCTCTATCACGGTCAATGTAGGTCCAAGTGATACAGTAAACTTGCTCTGGTGCATCGGAATCTAATACTGGTCTCCCAGGAGCCGCTCAAACCACTAACTCATAGCAGATTCACTCTTCTTGTACTTACGTCGGCATTGCCCATTTTGTATTCAATCCCGATTCGATTACTGTGTTTCACAGTCAATGTGAATGTCCAAGGGATACAGTAAACCTGCACTGGTGCATCCGAATTTAATACTGGTCTCCCAGGAGCCGATAAAACCACAAATTCTTTGAAGATTCACACCTCTTGTACTTAAGTCGGCATTGTCCCTTTTGTATTCAATCCCGATCTAATTTCTGTGTTTCATGGTCAATGTAAAGGTCCAAGGGGTACACTGAACCTACAATGGTGTATCGGAATCTAATACAGGTCTTCCAGGAGCCGCTCAAACCACATCCTCTTAGAAGATTCACTCCTCTTGTACTTAAGTCGGCATTGTGATTTTGTATTTAATCCCGATGTAATTTCTCTGATTCATGGTCAATGTGAAGGTCCACGGGATACAGTAATCCTGCACTGGTGAATCGGAGTCTAATACTGGTCTCCCAGGAGCCGCTTAAACCACAAAGTGTTAAAAGATTCACTCTTCCTGTACTTAAGTTGGCAATGTGCCTTTTGTATTCATTCCCGATTCAAATGCTGTCTTTCATGGTCAATGTGAAGGTATAAGGGATACAGTAAACATGCACTGGTGCATCGGAATCTATTACTGGTCTCCCAGGAGTCGCTCAAAGAACAAACTATTAGAAGAATCACCCTTCTTGAATTTAAGTCGGCATTGCCCTTTTGTATTCAATCCCGATGCGATTTCTGTGTTTCATGGTTAATGTGCAGGTCCAAGGTATACAGTAAACCTGCACTTGTGCATCTGAATCTAATACTGGTCTCCCAGGAGCCGCTCAAAGCACTAACTCTTGAAGATTCACTCTTCTTGTACTTAAGTTGGCATTGTGCCTTTTGTATTCAATCCCGATGCAATTGCTGTGTTTCATGGTCAATGTGAAGGTCCAAGGGATACAGTGAACCTGCACTGGTGCATCGGAATCTAATACTGGTTTCCCAGGAACCGCTCAAAGCACAAACTCTTTGAAGTTTCACTCTTCGTGTACCTCAGTTGGCATTGTGTATTTTGTATTCAGTCCCGATGCAATTGAGGTGATTCATGGACAATGTGAAGGTCCAAGGGATACAGTAAACGGGCACTGGTGCATTGGAATCTAATACTGGTTTCCCAGGAGCCGCTCAAACCACAAACTCTGAGAAGATTCACTCTTCTTGTACTTAAGTCGGCATGGTCCCTTTTGTATTCAATCTCAATGCAATTTCTGTTTGTCATTTTCAATGTGAAGTTCTAAGGGATAAAGTAAACCTGCACTGGTGCATCGGAATGTAATACTGGTCTCCCAAGAGCCGCTAAAACCACAAACTCTTAGAAGATACAATCTTCTTGTACTTAAGTCGGCATTGTGCCTTTTGTATTCAATCCCGATGCGTTTTCTGTGTTTCATGGTGATTGTGAAGGTCGAAGGGATACAGTAACCTGGCACTGGTGCATCGGAATCTAATACTGATCTCCCAGAAGCCGCTCAAACCACAAACTCATAGAAGATTCACTCTTCTTGGACTTAAGTCGGCATTGCCCTTTTTGTATTCAATCCCGATGCTATTTCTGTGTTTCATGGTAAGAGTGAAAGACCGAGGGATACAGTAAACCAGCACTGGTGCATCGGAATCTAAAACTGGTCTCCCAGGGGCCGCTCAAAGCAGAAAATCTTAGAAGATTCACTCTTCTAACACTTATGTCAGCATTGTGCCTTTTGTATTCAATCTCGATGCGATTTCAGTGTTTCATGGTCAATGTGAAGGTCCAAGGGATACAGTAAACCTGCACTGGTAAATCGGAATCTAATACTGGCCCCCAGGAACCGCGCAAAGTACAAATCCTTAGAAGATTCACTCTTCCTATACATATGTCGGCAAAGTCCATTTTGTATTTAATCCCGAAGCAATTTCTGTGTTTCATTGTCAATGTGAAGGTCCAAGGGATACAGTAAATCTGCACTGGTGCTTCGGTATCTAATACTGGTCTCCCAGGAGCCGCTGAAACCACAATCTCTTAGTAGATTCACCACTTTTGTACTTAAGTTGGCATATTGCCTTTTGTATTCAATCCCGATGAAATAGTGTGTTTCATGGTCAATGTGCAGGTCCAAGGGATAGAGTAAACCTGCACTGGTGCATCGGAATCTAATACTGGTCCCCCAGGAGCCGCTCAAAGCACAAAGTCTTCGTAGATTCACTCTTCTAGTAGTTAAGACGGCATTGTGCCCTTTGTATTTATTCCCGATGCTACTCTATGTTACATGGTCATTGTGAATATCCAAGCGATAAAGTAAACTTGCACTGGTGCATCGGAATCTAATACTGGTCTCCCAGGAGCCGCTCAAAGCACAAAGTCTTTGAAGATTCACTCTTCTTGTACTTAAGTTGGCATTGTGCCTTTTCTATTCAATCCCGTTGCAATTGCTGTGTTTCATGGTCAATGTGAAGTTCTAAGGGATACAGTAAACCTGCAGTGGTGCATCGGAATCTAATACTGATCTCCCAGGAGCCGCACAAACCACAAACTCTTAGAGGATTCACTCTTCTAGTACTTTAGTCGGCATTGTGCCTTTTGTATTCAATACCGATGCGATTTTGTGTATCATGGACATTGTGAAGGTCCAAGGGATACAGTAAACCTGCACTGGTTAATCGGAATATAATACTGTTCTCCCTGGAGCCGATCAAACCACCAAATCTTAAAAGATTCACTCTTATTATACTTAAGTTGGCATTGTCCATTTTGTATTCAATCCCGATGCAATTTTTGTGTTTCATGGTCAATGTAAAGGCCCAAGGGATACAGCAAGCCTGCACTGGTGCATCGGAGTCTAATACTGGTCTCCCAGGAGCTGCTCAACACAAACTCTTAGAAGAATCCCTCTTCTTGTACATATGTAGGCATTGTGCCTTTTGTATTCATACCCGATGCAATTGCTGTATTTCGTGGTCAATGTGAAGGTCCAATGGATTCAGTAAACCTGCACTGGTGCATCCGGATCTAATACTTGTCACCCAGGAGCCGCTCAAACCACAATCTCTCAGAAGTTTCACTCTACTCGTACTGAAGCCTGCATTGGTTCTTTTTTATTCAATCCCGATGCGATTTCTGTTTTTCGTGGACAATGTGAAGTTCCAAGGGATACACTAAACCTGCACTGGGGCATCGGAATCGAATAGTGGTGTCCCAGGAGCCGATCAAACCACAAACTCTTAGAAGATTCACTCTTATTGTACTTAAGTCGCCATTGTCCATTTTGTATTCAATCCCGATGCAATTTCTGTGTTTCATGGTCAATGTAAGGTCCAATGGATACAGCAAACCTGCACTGGTGCATCGGAATATAGCACTGGACTGCCGGAACCCGCTCAAAGCACAAACTCTTAGAGGATTCACTCTTCTTGTACTGAAGTCGGCATTGGGCCTTTTTTTTTTTTCAATCCCGATGCGCTTTCTGTGTTTCATGGACAATGTGAGGATCCAAGGGATACAGTAAACCTGCACTGGTGCATCAAAATCTAATAGTTGTCTCCCAGGAGCCGATCAAACCACTATTCTTAGAAGTTTCACTCTTATTGCACTTAAGTCGGCATTGTCGGATTTGTATTCAATCCCGACGCAATTTATGTGTTTCATGGTCAACGTGAAGGTCCAAGGGATATAGTAAACATGCACTGGTGCATCGGAATCTAATACTGGTCTGCCAGGAGCCGCTCAAACAACTAACTCTTAGAAGACTCACTCTTCTTGTATTTAAGTTGGCAATGTGCCTTTTCTATTCATTCCTGATGCAATTGCTGTGATTCATGTTCAATGTGAAGGTCAGAGGGATACACTAAACCTGCACTGGTGCATCGGAATCTAATACTGGTTCCCCAGGAGCCGCTCAGAGCACAAACTCTTAGAAGACTCACTCTTCTTGTACTTCAGCCGGTATTGTCCACTTTGTATTCAATCCTGTTGCAAATGCTGTGTTTCATGGTCAATGTGAAGGTCTAAGGGATACAGTAAACCTGCACTCGTGCATCGGAATCTAATACTGGTCTCCCAGGAGCCGCTCAAACCACAAACTCTTAGAAGATTCACTCTTACTGTACATAAGTTGGCATTGTGCCTTTTGTATTCAATCCCGAATCAATTGCTGTGTTTCATGGTCAATGTCAAGGACCAAGAGATACAGTAAACTTCCACTGGTGCATCGGAATCTAATACTGGTCTCCCAGGAGCCGCTCAAAGCACAAACTCTTAGAATATTCACTCTTCTTGTACTTAAATTGGCATTGTGCCCCTTGTATGCAATCTCGTTGCAATTGTTGTGTTTTATGGTCAATGTGAAGCTCCAAGGGACACAGTAAACCTGCACTGATGCATCGGAATCTAATACTGGTCTCCCAGGAGCCGCTCAAAGCGCAAACACTTAGAAGATTCACTCTTCTAGTACTTAAGTCGGCATTGTGCATTTTGTATTCAATACCGATGCGATATATTGTATCATGGTCAATGTGAAGGTCCGATGGATACAGTAAACCTGCACTGGTGCATCGGAATCTAATACTGGTCTCCCTGGAGACAATCAAACCACAAACTCTTAAGAGGTTCACTCTTACTGTACTTAAGCCGGCATTGTCCATTTTGTCTTCAATGCCGATGCGATTTCTGTGTTTCATGGTCAATGTGAAGGCCCAAGGGATACAGTAAACCTGCACTGGTGCATTGTAGTCTAATACCGGTCTAACAGGAGCTGCTCACCACAAACTCTTAGAAGATTCACTCTTCTTGTACTTATGTAGGCATTGTGCCTTTTGTATTCATTACGATGCAATTGCTGTATTTCATGGTCAATGTGAAGGTCCAATGGATACAGCAAACCTGCACTAGTGAATCGGAATCTAATACGGTACTGGTGCCCCATGAGCCGCTCAGAGCACAAACTCTTAGATGATTCACAATTCTTTTACATCAGCCGGCATTGTGCATTTTGTATTCAATACCGATGCGATTTCGTGTTTCATGGACAATGTGAAGGTCCAAGGGATACAGTAAACGTGCACTGGTGCACCGGAATCTAATACTGGTCTCCCAGGATCCGATCAAACCACAAACTCTTAAAAGATACACTCTTATTGTACTTAAGTCAGCATTGTCCCTTTTGAATTCAATCCCGATGCGATTTCTGTGTTTCATGGTCAATATGCAGGCCCAAGGGATACAGATAACCTGCACTAGTGCATCGGAATCTAATACTGTTGCCCCAGGAGCCGCTCAAACCACAAACTCTTAGAAGATTCACCATTTTTGTACTTGAGTCGGCATTGTCCCTTTTGTACTCAATCCCGATGCAATTTCTGTGTTTCATGGACTATGTGAAGGTCCAAGGGATACAGTAAACCTGCACTGGTCCATCAGAATATAATACTGGTCTCCCAGGAGCCGCTCAAAGCACAATGTCTTAGAAGATTCACTCTTCTTGTACATAAGTTGGCATTGTGCCTTTTCTATTCAATCCCGTTGCAATTGCTTTGTTTCTTGATCAATGTGAAGGTCCAAGGGATACAGTAAACCTGCACTGGTGCATCGGAATCTAATACTGGTTCCCCAGGAGCCGCTCAGAGCACAAACTCTTAGATGATTCACACTTCTTTTACTTCAGCCGGCATTGTGCATTTTGTATTCAATCCCGTTGCAATTGCTGTGTTTCATGGTCAATGTGAAGGTCTGAGGGATACAGTAAACCTGCACTGCTGCATCGGAATCTAATACTGATATCCCAGGAGCCGCACAAACCACAAACTCTTAGAGGATTCACTCTTCTTGTACATAAGTTGGCATTTTGCCCTTTGTGTTCAATCCCGATGCAACTGCTGTGTTTCATGGTCAACGTGAAGGTCCCAGGGATACAGTAAACCTGCACTGGTGCATCGGGATCTAATACTTGTCACCCAGGAGCCGCTCAAACCACAATCTCTCAGAAGATTCACTCTACTCGTACTGAAGTCGGCATTGGTTCTTTTTTATTCAATCCCGATGCGATTTCTGTGTTTCGTGGACAATGTGAAGTTCCAAGGGATACACTAAACCTGCACTGGTGCATCGGAATCGAATAGTGGTATCCCAGGAGCCGATCAAACCACAAACTCTTAGAAGATTCACTCTTATTGTACTTAAGTCGCCATTGTCCATTTTCTATTCAATCCCGATGCAATTTCTGCGTTTCGTGGTCAATGTGAAGGTCCAATGGATACAGCAAACCTGCACTGGTGCATCGGAATATAGCACTGGACTGCCGGTACCCGCTCAAAGCACAAACTCTTTGAAGATTCACTCTTCTTGTACTGAAGTCGGCATTGGGCTTTTTTTCTCAATCCCGATGCGCTTTCTGTGTTTCATGGACAATGTGAGGATCCAAGGGATACAGTAAACCTGCACTGGTGCATCAAAATCTAATAGTGGTCTCCCAGGAGCCGATCAAACCACTATTCTTAGAAGTTTCACTCTTATTGCACTTAAGTCGGCATTGTCGTATTTGTATTCAATCCCAACGCAATATCAGTGTTTCATGGTCAACGTGAAGGTCCAAGGAATATAGTAAACCTGCACTGGTGCATCGGAATCTAATACTGGTCTGCCAGGAGCCGCCGAAATAACTAACTCTTAGAAGATTCACTCTTCTTGTATTTAAGTTGGCAATGTGCCTTTTGTATTCATTCCTGATGCAATTGCTGTGATTCATGTTCAGTGTGAAGGTTAGAGGGATACACTAAACCTGCACTGGTGCATCGGAATCTAATACTGGTCCCCCAGCAGCCGCTCAGAGCACAAACTCTTAGAAGATTCACTCACTTGTACTTCAGCCGGTATTGTGCATTTTGTATTCAATCCTGTTGCAAATGCTGTGTTTCATGGTCAATGTGAAGGTCTAAGGGATACAGTATACCTGCACTGATGCATCGGAATCTAATACTGGTCTCCCAGGAGCCGCTCAAACCACAAACTCTTACAAGATTAACTCTTATTGTACATAAATTGGCATTGTGCCTTTTGTATTCAATCCCGATGCAATTGCTGTGTTTCATGGTCAATGTGAAGGTCCAAGAGATACAGTAAACTTCCACTGGTGCATCGGAATCTAATACTGGTCTCCCAGGAGCCGCTCAAAGCACAAACTCTTAGAATATTCACTCTTCTTGTCCTTAAATTGGCATTGTGCCACTTGTATTCAATCCCGTTGCAATTGTTGTGTTTCATGGTCAATATGAAGCTCCAAGGGACACAGTAAACCTGCACTGATGCATCGGAATCTAATACTGGTCTCCCAGGAGCCGCTCAAAGCGCAAACACTTAGAAGATTCACTCTTCTAGTACTTGAGTCGGCATTGTGCATTTTGTATTCAACACCGATGCGATATGGTGTATCATGGTCAATGTGAAGGTCCGAAGGATACAGTAAACTTGCACTGGTGCATCGGAATCTAATACTGGTCTCCCTGGAGCCAATCACATAGCAAACTCTTAAAAGGTCCACTCTTATTGTACTTAAGTCGTCATTGTCCATTTTGTCTTCAATCCCGATGCGATTTCTGTGTTTCATGGTCAATGTGAAGGCCCAAGGGATACAGTAAACCTGCACTGGTGCATCGGAGTCTAATACTGGTCTAACAGGAGCTGCTCACCACAAACTCTTAGATGATTCACTGTTCTTGTACTTATGTAGGCATTGTGCCTTTTGTATTCATTACCGATGCAATTGCTGTATTTCATGCTCAATGTGAAGTTCCAATGGATACAGCAAACCTGCCCTGGTGCATCGGAATCCAATACTGGTCACGAAGAAGCCGCTCAAACCACAAGCTCTCACAAGATTTACTCTTCTCGTACTGAAGTCGGCATTCAGCGCTTTTTGCTCAATCTTGATGCAATTTCTGTGTTTCATGGACAATGTGAAGGTTCAAGGGATACAGTAAACCTGCACTGGTGCATCGGAATCTAATACTGGTCTCCCAGGAGCCTCTCATACCACGAACTCTTAGAAGATTCTCTCTTCTTTTACTTAATTCGGCAATGTGCCTTTGTATTCAATCCCGAAGCAATTTCTCTGTTTCACGGTCAATTGGAAGGTCCAAGTGATACACTAAACCTGCACAAGTGCATCGGAATCAAACACTGCTCTCCCAGTAGCCGCTCAAACCACAATGTCTTAGAGGATTCACTCTTCTTGTACTTAAGTCGGCATTGTCAATTTTGTATTCAATCCCGATATAGTTTCTTTGTTTCATGGTCAATGTGCAGGTCCAAGGGATACAGTGAACCTGCACTGGTGCCAACAGAATCTAAAGATGATCTTCCAGGAGCCGCTCAAACCACAAATCCGTAGAAGATTCACTCTCCTTGTTCTTAAGTCGGCATTGTCACTTTTGTATTCAACTCCGATGCAATTTCTGAGTTTCATGGTCAATGTGAAGGTCCAAGTGATAGAGTAAACCTGCACTGGTGCATCGGAATCTAATACTGGTCTCCCAGGAGCCGCTCAAACCACAACTTCCTAGAAGATTCACTCTCCTTGTACTTAAGTTGGCATTGTGCCTTTTCTATTCAATCCCGTTGCAATTGCTTTGTTTATTGATCAATGTGAAGGTCCAAGGGATACAGTAAACCTGCACTGGTGCATGGGAATCTAATACTGGTTCCCCTGGAGCCGCTCAGAGCACAAACTCTTAGATGATTCACACTTCTTTTACTTCAGCCAGCATTGTGCATTTTGTATTCAATCCCGTTGCAATTGCTGTGTTTCATGGTCAATGTGAAGGTCCAAGGGATACAGTAAACCTGCAGTGGTGCATCGGAATCTAATACTGATCTCCCAGAGCCGCACATACCACAAACTCTTAGAGGATTCACTCTTCTTGTACATAAGTTGGCATTTTCCCTTTTGTATTCAATCCCGATGCATCTGCTGTGTTTCATGGTCAATGTGAAGGTCCCAGGGATTTAGTAAACCTGCACTGGTGCATCGGAATCTAGTACTGATCTCCCAGGAGCCGCTCAAAGCGCAAACACTTAGAGGATTCACTCATCTAGTACTTAAGTCGGCATTGTGCCTTTTGTATTCAGTACCGATGCGATTATGTGTATCATGGAAATTGTGAAGGTTCAAGGGATACAGTAAACCTGCACTGGTGCATCGGAATCTAATACTTGTCACCCAGGAGCCGCTCAAACCACAATCTCTCAGAAGATTCACTCTACTCGTACTGAAGCCGGCATTGGTTCTTTTTTATTCAATCCCGATTCGATTTCTGTGTTTCGTGAATAATGTGAAGTTCCAAGGATACACTAAACCTGCACTGGTGCATCGGAATCGAAAAGTGGTGTCCCAGGAGCCGATCAAACCACAAACTCTTAGAAGATTCACTCTTATTGTACTTAAGTCGCCATTGTCCATTTTGTATTCAATCCCGATGCAATTTCTGTGTTTCATGGTCAGTGTAAGGTCCAATGGATACAGCAAACTTGCACTGGTGCATCGGAATATAGCACTGGACTTCCGGGACCCGCTCAAAGCACAAACTCTTAGAGGATTCACTCTTCTTGTACTGAAGTCGGCATTGGGCCTTATTTTTTTTCAATCCCGATGCGCTTTCTGTGTTTCATGGACAATGTGAGGATACAACGGATACAGTAAACCTGCACTGGTGCATCAAAATCTAATAGTGGTCTCCCAGGAGCCGATCAGACCACTATTCTTAGAAGTTTCACTCTTATTGCACTTAAGTCGGCATTGTCGTATTTGTATTCAATCCCGACGCAATTTCTGTGTTTCATCGTCAACGTGAAGGTCCAAGGGATAAAGTAAACCTGCACTGGTGCATCGGAATCTAATACTGGTCTGCCAGGAGCCGCTCAAACAACTCACTCTTAGAAGACTCACTCTTCTTGTATTTAAGTTGCCAATTTGCCTTTTGTATTCATTCCAAATGCAATTGCTGTGTTTCATGGTCAATGTGAAGGTCCACGGGATACAGTAAACCTGCAGTGGTGCATCGGAATCTAATACTGATCTCCCAGGAGCCGCACAAACCACAAACTCTTATAGGATTCACTCTTCTTGTACATAAGTTGGCATTTTGCCCTTTCTATTCAATCCCGATGCATCTGCTGTGTTTCATGGTCAATGTGAAGGTCCCAGGGATACAGTTAACCTGCACTGGTGCATCGGAATCTAGAACTGATCTCCCAGGAGCCGCTCAAAGCGCAAACACTTAGAAGATTCACTCATCTAGTACTTAAGTCGGCATTGTGCCTTTTGTATTCAATACCGATGCGACTTTGTGTATCATGGAAATTGTGAAGGTTCAAGGGATACAGTAAACCTGCACTGGTGCATCGGAATCTAATACTGGTCTCCCTGGAGCCGATCAAACCACCAAATCTTAAAAGATTCACTCTTATTATACTTAAGTTGGCATTGTCCATTTTGTATTCAATCCCGATGCAATTTTTGTTTTTCATGGTCAACGTAAAGGCCCAAGGGATACAGACAACCTGCACTGGTGCATCGGAGTCTAATACTTGTCTCCCAGGAGCTGCTCACCACAAACTCTTAGAAGAATCCCTCTTCTTGTACATATGTAGGCATTGTGAATTTTGTATTCATATCCGATGCAATTGCTGTATTTCGTGGTCAATGTGAAGGTCCAATGGATTCAGTAAACCTGCACTGGTGCATCGGAATCTAATACTTGTCACCCAGGAGCCGCTCAAACCACAATCTCTCAGAAGATTCACTCTACTCGTACTGAAGCCGGCATTGGTTCTTTTTTATTCAATCCCGATGCGATTTCTGTGTTTCGTGAATAATGTGAAGTTCCAAGGATACACTAAACCTGCACTGGTGCATCGGAATCGAAAAGTGGTGTCCCAGGAGCCGATCAAACCACAAACTCTTAGAAGATTCACTCTTATTGTACTTAAGTCGCCATTGTCCATTTTGTATTCAATCCCGATGCAATTTCTGTGTTTCATGGTCAGTGTAAGGTCCAATGGATACAGCAAACTTGCACTGGTGCATCGGAATATAGCACTGGACTTCCGGGACCCGCTCAAAGCACAAACTCTTAGAGGATTCACTCTTCTTGTACTGAAGTCGGCATTGGGCCTTATTTTTTTTCAATCCCGATGCGCTTTCTGTGTTTCATGGACAATGTGAGGATACAACGGATACAGTAAACCTGCACTGGTGCATCAAAATCTAATAGTGGTCTCCCAGGAGCCGATCAGACCACTATTCTTAGAAGTTTCACTCTTATTGCACTTAAGTCGGCATTGTCGTATTTGTATTCAATCCCGACGCAATTTCTGTGTTTCATCGTCAACGTGAAGGTCCAAGGGATAAAGTAAACCTGCACTGGTGCATCGGAATCTAATACTGGTCTGCCAGGAGCCGCTCAAACAACTCACTCTTAGAAGACTCACTCTTCTTGTATTTAAGTTGCCAATTTGCCTTTTGTATTCATTCCAAATGCAATTGCTGTGTTTCATGGTCAATGTGAAGGTCCACGGGATACAGTAAACCTGCAGTGGTGCATCGGAATCTAATACTGATCTCCCAGGAGCCGCACAAACCACAAACTCTTAGAGGATTCACTCTTCTTGTACATAAGTTGGCATTTTGCCCTTTGTATTCAATCCCGATGCATCTGCTGTGTTTCATGGTCAATGTGAAGGTCCCAGGGATACAGTTAACCTGCACTGGTGCATCGGAATCTAGTAATGATCTCCCAGGAGCCGCTCAAAGCGCAAACACTTAGAAGATTCACTCTTTTAGTACTTAAGTCGGCATTGTGCCTTTTGTATTCAATACTGATGCGATTTTGTGTATCATGGACATTGTGAAGGTTCAAGGGATACAGTAAACCTGCACTGGTGCATCGGAATCTAATACTGGTCTCCCTGGAGCCGATCAAACCACCAAATCTTAAAAGATTCACTCTTATTATACTTAAGTTGGCATTGTCCATTTTGTATTCAATCCCGATGCAATTTTTGTGTTTCATGGTCAATGTAAAGACCCAAGGGATACAGTAAACCTGCACTGGTGCATCGGAGTCTAATACTGGTCTCCCAGGAGCTGCTCACCACAAACTCTTAGAAGAATCCCTCTTCTTATACATATGTAGGCATTGTGAATTTTGTATTCATACCCGATGCAATTGCTGTATTTCGTGGTCAATGTGAAGGTCCAATGGATTCAGTAAACCTGCACTGGTGCATCGGAATCTAATACTTGTCACCCAGGAGCCGCTCAAACCACAATCTCTCTGAAGATTCACTCTACTCGTACTGAAGCCGGCATTGGTTCTTTTTTATTCAATCCCGATGCGATTTCTGTGATTCGTGAATAATGTGAAGTTCCAAGGGATACACTAAACCTGCACTGGTGCATCGGAATCGAATAGTGGTGTCCCAGGAGCCGATCAAACCACAAACTCTTAGAAGATTCACTCTTATTGTACTTAAGTCGCCATTGTCCATTTTGTATTCAATCCCGATGCAATTTCTGTGTTTCATGGTCAATGTAAGGTCCAATGGATACAGCAAACCTGCACTGGTGCATCGGAATATAGCACTGGACTTCCGGGACCCGCTCAAAGCACAAACTCTTAGAGGAGTCACTCTTCTTGTACTGAAGTCGGCATTGGGCCATATTTTTTTTCAATCCCGATGCGCTTTCTGTGTTTCATGGACAATGTGAGGATCCAACGGATACAGTAAACCTGCACTGGTGCATCAAAATCTAATAGTGGTCTCCCAAGAGCCGATCAGACCACTATTCTTAGAAGTTTCCCTCTTATTGCACTTAAGTCGGCATTGTCGTATTTGTTTTCAATCCCGACGCAATTTCTGTGCTTCATCGTCAACGTGAAGGTCCAAGGGATAAAGTAAACCTGCACTGGTGCATCGGAATCTAATACTGGTCCGCCAGGAGCCGCTCAAACAACTAACTCTTAGAAGACTCACTCTTCTTGTATTTAAGTTGGCAATGTGCCTTTTGTATTCATTCCTAATGCAATTGCTGTGATTCATGTTCAATGTAAAGGTCAGAGGGATACACTAAACCTGCACTGGTGCATCGGAATCTAATACTGGTTCCCCAGAAGCCGCTCAGAGCACAAACTCTTAGAAGATTCTCTCTTCTTGTACTTCAGCCGGTATTGTGCATTTTGTATTCAATCCTGTTGCAAATGCTGTGTTTCATGGTCAATGTGAAGGTCTAAGGGATACAGTAAACCTGCACTGGTGCATCGGAATCTAATACTGGTCTCCCAGGAGCCGCTCAAACCACAAACTCTTAGAAGATTCACTCTTATTGTACATAAGTTGGCATTGTGCCTTCTGTATTCAATCCCGATGCAATTGCTGTGTTTGATGGTCAATGTGAAGGTCCAAGAGATACAGTAAACTTCCACTGGTGCATCGGAATCTAATACTGGTCTCCCAGGAGCCGCTCAAAACACAAACTCTTAAAATATTCACTCTTCTTGTTCTTAAATTGGCATTGTGCCCCTTGTATACAATGCCGTTGCAATTGTTGTGTTTCATGGTCAATGTGAAGCTCCAAGACACACAGAAAACCTGCACTGATGCATCGGAATCTAATACTGGTCTCCCAGGACCCGCTCAAAGCGCAAACACTTAGAAGATTCACTCTTCTAGTACTTATGTCGGCATTGTGCATTTTGTATTCAATACCGATGCGTTATATTGTATCATGGTCAATGTGAAGGTCCGAGGGATACAGTAAACCTGCACTGGTGCATCGGAATCTAATACTGGTCTCCCTGGAGACAATCAAACCACAAACTCTTAAAAGGTTCACTCCTATTGTACTTAAGTCGGCATTGTCCATTTTGTCTTCAATCCCGATGCGATTTCTGTGTTTCATGGTCAATGTGAAGGCATAAGGGATACAGTAAACCTGCACTGGTGCATCGGAGTCTAATACCGGTCTAACAGGAGCTGCTTACCACAAACTCTTAGAAGATTCACTCTTCTTGTACTTATGTAGGCATTGTGCCTTTTGCATTCATTACCGATGCAATTGCTGTATTTCATGGTCAATGTGAAGGTACAAGTGATACAGTAAACCTGCACAAGTGCATCGGAATCAAATACTGCTCTGCCAGTAGTCGCTCAAACCAAAATGTCTTAGAGGATTCACTCTTCTTGTACTTAAGTCGGCATTGTCCCTTTTGTATTCAATCCCAATGCAATTTCTGTGTTAAATTGCCAATGTGAAGGTCCAAGGGATACAGTGGACCTGCACTGGTGCATCGGAATCTAATAATGGTCTCCCAGGAGCCGCTCAACGCACAAACTCTTTTACATTCACTCTCCTTGTGCTTAAGTTGGCATTGTGCCTCTTGTATTCATTACCAATGCAATTGCTGCATTTCATGTTCAATGAGTAGGTCCAAGAGATACATCAAACCTGCACTGGTGCAATCGGAAACTAATGCTGTTCTCCCAGGAGCCGCTCAAAGCACAAACTCCCAGAAGATTCACTTTTCTTGTACTGAAGTCGCCATTGGGAATTTTTTTTTCAATGCCGATGCGATTTCTGTGTTTCATGGACAATGTAAAGGTCCAAGGGATACAGTAAACCTGCACTGGTTCAACGGAATCTAATACTGGTCACCCAGGATCCGATCAAACCACAAACTCTCAAAAGATACACTCTTATTGTACTTAAGTCAGCATTGTCCCTTTTGAATTCAATCCCGATGCGATTTCTGTGTTTCATGGTCAATATGCAGGCCCAAGGCATACAGATAACCTGCACTAGTGCATCGTAATCTAATACTGTTGCCCCAGGAGCCACTCAAACAACAAACTCTTAGAAGATTCACCCTTCTTGCACTTGAGTCGGCATTGTCCCTTTTGTACTCAATCCCGAAGCAATTTCTGTGTTTCATGGTCAATGTGAAGGTCCAAGGGATACAGTAACCTGCACTGGTCCATCAGAATATAACACTGGTCTCCCAGGAGCCGCTCAAAGCACAATGTCTTAGAAGATTCACTCTTCTTGTACTTAAGTGTGCATTGTGCCTTTTCTATTCAATCCCGTTGCAATTGCTTTGTTTCTTGATCAATGTGAAGGTCCAAGGGATACAGTAAACCTGCACTGCTGCATCGGAATCTAATACTAGTTCCCCAGGAGCCGCTCAGCGCACAAAATCTTAGATGATTCACACTTCTTTTACTTCAGCCGGCATTGTGCATTTTGTATTCAATCCCGTTGCAATTGCTGTGTTTCATGGTCAATGTGAAGGTCTAAGGGATACAGTAAACCTGCACTGGTGCATCGGAATCTAATACTGATCTCCCAGGAGCCGCACAAACCACAAACTCTTGGAGGATTCACTCTTCTTGTACATAAGTTGGCATTTTGCCCTTTGTGTTCAATCCCGATGCAACTGCTGTGTTTCATGGTCAATGTGAAGGTCCCAGGGATACAGTAAACATGCACTGCTGCATCGGAAGCTGATGCCGGTCTGCCAGGAGCTGCTCAAAGCACAAACTCTTACTAGATTCACTTTTCTTGTACTAAGTTGGCATTGTGCATTTTGAATTCAATCCAGATGCCATTTCTGTGTTTCACCGTCAATGTGAAGGTCAACGGGATACAGTAAACCTGCACTGGTGCATCGGAATGTAATTCTGGTCTCCCAGGAGCCGCTCATACCACAAGGTTTAAGAATATTCACTCATCTTGTTCTTAAGTCGGCATTGTCCCTTTTGTATTTAATCCCGATGCAATTTCCCAGTTTCATGGTCAATGTGAAGGTCCACGGGATACAGTAAACCAGCACTGGTGCATCGGAATCTAATACTGGTCCGCCAGGAGCCGCACAAAGCACAAACTCTTTGTATATTCACTCTTCTTGTACTTAAGTCGGCATTGTGCATTTTGAATTCAATCCTGATGCGATTTCTGTGTTCCACGGTTAATGTGAGGTCTCAAGGGATACAGTAAACCTGCACTGGTGCATCGGAATCTAATACTGGTCACCCAGGAGCCTCTCAAAGCACAAACTCTTAGAAGATTCACTCCACACGTACTTATGCTCGCATAATGCCTTTTGTATTCAATCCTGTTGCAATTGCTGTGTTTCATGGTCAATGTGAAGGTCCAAGCGATACAGTAAACCTGCACTGGTGCATCCGAATCTAATTCTGGTCTCCCAGCAGCCGCTCAAACTACAATTTCTTAGAAGATTCACTCTTTTTGTACATAGGTTTTTCATTGTGCCTTTTGTATTCAATCCCGATGCAATTTCTGTGTTTCACGGTCTAAGGGAAAGTACAAATGATACAGTAAACCAGTACTGGTGTATCGCAATCTGATACTGGTCTCCCAGGAGCCACTCAAACCACAAATTCTTAGAAGATTCACTCTTATTGTACTTAAGTCGGCATTGTGCCTTTAGTATTCAATCCCGATGCAATTTCTGTGTTTCATGGTCATTGTGAAGGTCCAAAGGATACAGTAAACCTGCACTGGTGCATCGGAATCTAATACTGGTTCCCCAGGAGCCGCTCAGAGCACAAACTCTTAGAAGATTCACACTTCTTTTACTTCAGCCGTCATTAAGCATTTTGTATTCAATCCCGTTGCAATTGCTGTGTTTCATGGTCAATGTGAAGGTCTAAGGGATACAGTAAACCTGCACTGGTGCATCGGAATCTAATACTGATCTCCCAGGAGCCGCTCAAAGCACAAAGTATTACAAGATTCAGTCTCCTTGTACATAACTTGGCATTGTGCAATTTGTATTTAATCCTGATGCAATTGCTGTGTTTCATGGTCAATGTGAAGGTCCAAGGGATACAGAAAACATGCACTGGTGCATCGGAATCTAATGCCGGTCTGCCAGGAGCTGCTCAAAGCACAAACTCTTAGGAGATACACTTTTCTTGTACTAAATCGGCATTGTGCATTTTGAACTCAATCCCGATGCCATTTCTGTGTTTCACGGTCAATGTGAAGGTCCACGGGATACAGTAAACATGCACTGGCGCAACGGAATGCAATTCAGGTCTCCTAGGAGCCACTCAAACCACAAACTCTTAGAAGATTCACTCTTCTTTATTTTAAGTCGGCATTGTCCCTTTTGTATTCAATCCCGATGCAATTTCTGTGTTTCATTGTCAATGTGAAGGTCCAAGGGATACAGCTGACCTGCACTGCTGCATCGGAATCTAATAATGGTCTCCCAGGAGTCGATCAAACCGCAAAATCTAATAGATTCACTTTTCTTGTACACAAGTCGGCATTGTCCCTTTTGTATTCAATCCCGATGCAATTGCTGTGTTTCATGGTCAATGTAAAGATCATAGGGATACAGTAAACCTGCATTGGTGCATCGGAATGTAATACTGGTCTCCCACGAGCCGCTCATACCACAAGGTTTAAGAATATTCACTCATCTTGTACTTAAGTCGGCATTGTCCCTTTTGTATTTAATCCCGATGCAATTTCTCAGTTTCATGGTCAATGTGAAGGTCCACGGGATACAGCAAACCAGCACTGGTGCATCGGAATCTAATACTGGTCACCCAGGAGCCTCTCAAAGCACAAACTCTTAGAAGATTCACTCTACACGTACTTATGTTCGCATAGTGCCTTTTGTATTCAATCCTGTTGCAATTACTGTGTTTCATGGTCAATGTGAAGGTCCAAGCGATACATTAAACCTGCACTGGTGCATCCAAATCTAATTCTGGTCTCCCAGCCGCCGCTCAAACTACAATCTCTTAGAAGATTCACTTTTCTTGTACATAAGATGGCATTGTGCATTTTGTATTTAATCCTGATGCAATTGCTGTGTTTCATGGTCAATGTGAATGTCCAAGGGATACAGTACACCTGCACTGGTGCATCGGAATCTAATACTGGTTTCCCAGGAGCCGCTCAAAACACAAACTGTTAGAAGATTCACTCTTCTTGTACTTCAGCCTGCATTGTGCATTCTGTATTCAATCCCGATGCAATTTCTGTGTTTCATGATCAATGGGAAGGTCCAAATGATACAGTAAACCTGCACTGATGCATCGGAATCTAATACTGGTCTCCCAGGAGCCGCTCAAAGAACAAACTCCTAGAAGATTCATTCTTCTTGTACTTATGTCGGCATTGTACATTTTGTATTCAATACGATGCAATTTCTGTGTTTCACGTTCAATGTGAAGGTCCAAGCGATACAGTAAACCTGCACTGGTGCATCGGAGTCTAATAATTATCTCTCAGGAGCCGCTCAAAGCACAAACTCTTAGGAGATTCACTCCTCTAGTACTTAAGTCGGCTTTGTCCCTTTTATGTTCAATCCCGATGGAATTACTGTGTTTCATGGTAAATGTGAAGGTCCAAGGGATACAGTAATCCTGCACTAATGCATCGAATTGTAATACTGGTCTCAAAAGAGCCGATCAATCACAAACGCTGAGAAGATTCACTCTTCTTGTACTTAAGTTGCCATTGTCACTTTTGTATTCAATCCAGATGCAATTTTTGTGTTTCATGGTCAATGTGAAGAACCAAGGGCTACAGTAAACCTGCACTGGTGCATCGGAATCTAATACTGGCCTCCCAGGAGCCGCCAAACCACAAACTCTAAGAAAATTCACTGTTCTTGTACATAATTCGGCATTGTCCCTTACATGTTCAATCCCGCTGTAATTTCTGTGTTTCATTTTAAATGTGACGGTCCAAGGGATACAGTAAACATGCACTGGTGCATCGGAATCTATTCCAGGTCTCCCAGGAGCCGCTCAAACCACAAAATCTTAGAAGATTCACTCTTCATGAATTTAAGTCGGCACTGTCCCTTTTGTATTTAATCCCGATGCAATCTCAGTGTTTCATGGCCAATGTGAAGGTCCAAGGGATACAGTAAACCTGCACTGGTGCATCGGAATCTGATACCGGTCTCCCAGGAGCCGATCAAACCACAAACTCTTAGAAGATTCACTCTTCCTACACTTAAGTCGGCATTGTGCCTTTTTTATTCAATCCCAATGCAATTTCTCTGTTTCATGGTCAATAACACGGTCCACGTGATACAGTAAACCTACACTGGTGAATCGGAATCTATTCCAGATCTCCCAGGAGCCGCTCAAACCACAAACTCTTAGTAGATTCACTCTTCTTGTACATAAGCCGGCATTGCACCTTTTACGTTCAATCCCGATGCAATTTCTGTGTTTCAAGGTCAATGTGAAAGTCCAAGGGATACAGTAAACCTTCACTGGTTCATCGGAATCTAATACTGGTCTCCCAGGAGCCGCTCATACCACAAACTCTTAGAAGATTCACTCTTCTTGTACTTAAGTCGGCATTGTCCATGTTGTATTCAATCCCGATGCAATTTCTGAGTTTCATGGTCAATGTGAAGGTCCAAGGGATACAGTAAACCAGCACTGGTGCATCGAAATCTAATACTGGGCTGCCAGGAGCCGCTCATAGCACAAACGCTTAGAAGATTCACTCTTTCTGAACTTAAGTCGGCCATGTCCGTTTTGTATTAAATCCTGATGCTATTTCTGTGTTTCATGGACTATGTGAAGGTCCAAGGGATACAGTAAACCTGCACTGGCACATCAGAATCTAATTCTGGTCACCCAGGAGCCTCTCAAAGCACAAACTCTTAGAAGATTTACTCTACACGTACTTACGTTCGCATTGTAACTTTGTATTCAATCCTGTTGCAATTGCTGTGTTTCATAGTCAATGTGAAGGCCCAAGGGAAGCAGTAAACTTGCACTGGTGCATCGGAATCTAATACTGGTCTCCCAGCAGCCGCTCAAATTACTGATTCTTAGAAGATTCACTCTTCTTGTACATAGGTTGGCATTGTGTATTTTGTATTCAGTCCCGATGCAATTTCTGTGTTTCATGGTCAATGTGATGGTCCAAGGGATACAGTAATCTGGCACTGTTGCATCGGAATTTAATACTGGTCTCCCAGGAGCCGCTCAAAGCACAAAGTCTTAGAAGATTCACTCCTATTGTACTAATGTCGGAGTTGTCCCTTTTGTATTCAATACCGATGGTAATTCGGAGTTTCGTGGTCAATGTGAAGGTCCAAGGGATACAGTAATCCTGCACTGGTGCACCGGAACCTAATACTGGTCGCCCAGGAGCCGCTCAAAGTACGAACTCTTAGAAGGTTCATTCTTCTAGTGCTTAAGTTGGCATTGTGACTGTTTTATTCGATCCCGATGTAATTTCTGTGTTTCATGGTCAATGTGAAGGTTCAAGGGATAAAGTAAACGTGCACTGGTGCATCGGAATTTAATACTGGTCTCCCAGGAGCCGCTCAAAGCACAATCTTTTAGAAGATTCACTCCTATTGTACTTTAGTCGGCATTGTCCGTTTTGTATTCAATCCCGATGCCATTTCTGTGTTACATGGCCAATGTGGAGGTCCAAGGGATACAGCAAACCTGCACTGTAGAATCGGAATCAAATACTGCTCTCCCAGGAGCCGCTAAAAGCTCAAACTCTTAGTAGATTCACTGTTTTTGTACTTATGTCAGCATTGTGCTTGTTGTACTCAATCCCGATGTGATTTCTGTGTTTTTTTTATGGTCAATGTGAAGGTCCAATTGATACAGTGAACCTGCACTGGTGCATCGGAATCTAATTTGGTCTCCCAGGAGCCGCTCAAAGCACTGACTCGTAGAAGATTCACTCTTCCTGTACTTAAGTCGGCATTGCCCGTTTTGTATTCAATCCCGATGCCATTTCTGGGTTTCATGGTCAATGCGAATGTCCAAGGGATACACTAAACCTGCACTGGTGCATCGGAATCTAAAACTGGTCTCTTAGGAGCCGTTCAAATCACAAACTCTTAGAAGATTCACTGTTCTTTTACTTAAGTCGGCATTGTTCCTTTTGCATTCAATCCCGATGCAATTTCTGTGTTTCATGATCAATGTGATGATCCAAGGGATACAGTTGACCTGCACATGTGCATCGGAATGTAATACTAGTCTCCTAGGAGCCCCTCAAGCACAAACACTTTGAAGATTCACTCTTATTATACTGAAGTCGGCATTGACCTATTTGTATTCAATCACGATACAATATCTGTGTTTCATGGTCAATGTGACTGTCCAAGGGATACAGTAAAACTGCGCCGGTGATTCGGAATCTAATTCTGGTATCCCAGGATCCGCTCAAAGCACAACCTCTCGGAAGATTCTCTCTTCCTGTACTGAAGTCGATATCGTCCTTTGGTATTCAATCCCGATGACATTTCTGTGTTTCATGGTAAATATGAAGGTCCAAGGGATACAGTAAACCTGCACTGGTGCATCGGAATCTAATACTGGTCTCACAGGAGCTGCTCAAAGCACAAACTTTTCGAAGATTCACTCTTCTTGTACTTAAGGTGGCATTGTCCCTTTTATATTCAATCCCGATGCAATTTCTGTGTTTCATGGTCAATGTGAAGGTCCAAGGGATACAGTAAACCTGCACTGGTGCTTCGGAATTTAATACTTGTTTCCCAGGAGCCGCTCAAAGCACAAGCTCTTAGAAGATTAACTCTTCTTGTACTTAAGGCGGCATTGTGCCTTTTGTATTCAATCCCGATGTGATTTCTGTGTTTAATGGTCAATGTGGAGGTCCAAGGGATACAGAAAACCTGCACTGTAGCATCGGAAACAAATACTGCTCTCCCAGGAGCCGCTAAAAGCTCAAACTCTTAGTAGTTTCACTGTTTTTGTACTTAAGTCGGCATTGTGCTTGTTGTACTCAATCCCGATGTGACTTTTGTGTTTTTTTTATGTTCAATGTGAAGGTCCAATTGATACAGTGAATCTGCACTGGTGCATCGGAATCTAATTTGGTCGCCCAGGAGCCGCCCAAAGCACAGACCCGTAGAAGATTCACTCTTCCTGTACTTAAGTCGGCATTGTCCGTTTTGTTTTCAATCCCGATGCCATTTCTGGGTTTCATGGTCAATGTGAATGTCCAAGGGATACACTAAACCTGCACTGGTGCATCGGAATCTAACACTGGTCTCCCAGGAGCCGCTCAAAGCACAACCACTTAGAAGATTCACTCTTCTTGTACCTAAGTCGGCATTGACCTATTTGTATTCTATCCCGATGCAATATCTGTGTTTCATGGTCAATGTGACTGTCCAAGGGATACAGTAAACCTGCGTCGGTGATTCGGAATCTAATTCTGGTCTCCCAGGAGCCGCTCAAAGCACAGCCTCTTGGAAGATTCTCTGTTCTTGTACTTAAGTCGATATCGTCCCTTTGGTATTCAATCCCGATGCAATTTCTGTGTTTCGTGTTCAATGTGAAGGTCCACGGGACACAGTGAAACTGCACTGGTGTATCGGAATCTAATACTGCTGTCGCAGGAGCCGCTCAAAAAACAAACGCTTAGAAGATTCACACTTCCTGAACTTAAGTCGGCATTGTCCGTTTTGTATTCAATCCCGATGCCATTTCTGTATTTCATGGTCAATGTGAAGGTCCAAGGGATACAGTTAACCTGCGCTGGTGCATCGGAATCTAATACTGGTCTCCCAGGAGCCGCTCAAAGCACAAACTCTTAGAAGATTCACTCGTCTTTTACTTAAGTTGGCATTGTGGCTTTTTATTCAATCCCAATGCGATTTCTGTGTTTCATGGTCAATGTGAAAGTCCAATTGATACAGTAAACCTGCACTGGTGCATCTAAATCTAATACTGGTCTCCCAGGAGCCGCTCAAAGCACGGAGTCTTAGAAGATACAATCTTCTTGTATTTATGTCGGCATTTTCCTTTTGTATTCAATCCCGATCTAATATCTGTGTTTCACGGTCAATGTGAAGGTCCAAGGAATACAGTGAACCTGCACGGGTGCATCGGATTCTAAAACTGGTCTCCCAGGAGCCGCTCAAAGCACAAACTCTTAGAAGATTCACTCTTCTTGTACTTAAGTCGGCATTGCCCGTTTTGTATTCCATCCCGATGCCATTTCTGTGTTTCATGGTCAATGTGAAGGTCCAAGGGGTACAGTAATCCTGCACTGGTGCATCAGAATGTAATGCTGGTCTCCCAGGTGCAGCTAAAAACCACAAACTCTTCGAATATTCACTCTTCCTGTACTTAAGTCTTCATTGCTCTATTTGTATTCAATCCGGATGCAATTTCTGGGTTTCATGGTCAATGTGAAGGTCCAAGGGATACAGTAAACCTGCACTGGAGCATCGGAATCTAATTGTGGTCTTACAGGAGCCGCTCAAAGCACAAACTCTTAGAAGATTCACTCTTCTTGTACTTCAGCCGCAATTGTGCAATGTGTATTCAATCCCCATGCGATTTCTGTGTTTCACGGTCAATGTGATGGTCTACGGGATACAGTAAACCTGCACTGGTGCATCGGAATCTAATCCCGGTCTCCCAGGGGCCGATCAAACCACAAACTCTTAGAAGATTCATTCTACTTGTACTTAAGCCGGCATTTCACATTTTATGTTCAATCCCGATTGAATTTCTGTGTTTCTTGCTAAATGTGAAGGTCCAAGGGATACAGTAGTCCCACACTGTTGGATCGAAATCTAATACTGGTCTCAAAAGAGCCGCTCAAAACACAAACTCTGAGGAGACTCACTCTTCTTGTACTTAAGTCGGCATTGTCCCTTTTGTATTCAGTCCCGATGCAATTTCTGTGTTTCATGGTCAATGTGATGGTCCAAGGGATACAGTAATCCGGCACTGTTGCATCGGAATTTAATACCGGTCTCCTAGGAGCCGCTCAAAGCACAAACTCTTAGAAGATTCACTCTTCTTGTACTTAAGTCGGCATTGCCCGTTTTGTATTCTATTCCGATGCCATTTCTGAGTTTCGTGGTCAATATGAAAGTCCAAGGGGTACAGTAATCCTGCACTGGTGCATCAGAATGTAATACTGGTCTCCCAGGTGCGGCTAAAATCCGCAAACTCTTCGAATATTCACTCTTCTTGTACTTAAGTCTTCATTGCTCTATTTGTATTCAATCCCGATGCAATTTCTGAGTTTCATGGTCATTGTGAAGGTCCAAGGGATACAGTAAACCTGCACTGGAGCATCGGAATCTAATTGTGCTCTCCCAGGAGCCGCTCAAACCACAAACTCTTAGAAGATTCACTCTTCTTGTACTTCAGCCGGCATTGTGCCTTTTGTATTCAATCCCGATGCGATTTCTGTGTTTCATGGTCAATGTGGAGGTCCAAGGGATACAGCAAACGTGCACTGTAGCATCGGAATCAAATACTGCTCTCCCAGGAGCCGCTAAAAGCTCAAACTCTTAGTAGTTTCACTGTTTTTGTACTTAAGGCGGCATTGTGCTTGTTGTACTCAATCCCGATGTGATTTTTGTGTTTTTTTTTATGTTCAATGTGAAGGTCCAATTGATACAGTGAACCTGCACTGGTGCATCGGAATCTAATTTGGTCTCCCAGGAGCCGCCCAAAGCACAGACTCGTAGAAGATTCACTCTTCCTGTACTTAAGTCGGCATTGTCCGTTTTGTTTTCAATCCCGATGCCATTTCTGGGTTTCATGGTCAATGTGAATGTCCAAGGGATACACTAAACCTGCACTGGTGCATCGGAATCTAATACTGGTCTCTCAGGAGCCGCTCAAATCACAAACTCTAAGAAGATTCACTCTTCTTTTACTTAAGTCGGCATTGTCCCGTTTGTATTCAATCTCGATGCAATTTCTGTGTTTTATGGTCAATTTGAAGGTCCATGGGACACAGTAAAACTGTACCGGTGTATCGGAAACTAATACTGGTGTCGCAGGAGCCGCTCAAAGCACAAACGCTTAGAAGATTCACACATCCTGAACTTAAGTCGGCATTGTCCGTTTTGTATTCAATCCCGATGCCATTTCTGTGTTTCATGGTCAATGTGAAGGTCCAAGGGATACAGTTAACCTGCGCTGGTGCATCGGAATCTAATACTGGTCTCCCAGAAGCCGCACAAAGCAGAAACTTTTAGAATATTCACTCTTCTTGTACTTCAGCCGGCATTGTGCATTTTATATTCAATCCCGATGCGATATCTGTGTTTCATGGTCAACGTGAAGTTCCGAAGAGTACAGTAAGCATGCAGAGGTGCATCGGAATCTAATACTGGTCTCCCAGGAGCCCCTCAAAGCACAAACTCTTAGAAGATTCACTCTTCTTGTACTTCGGACGGCATTGTGCCTTTTGTATTCAATCCCGATGCAATTTCTGTGATTCATGGTCAATGTGAAGGACCAAGGGAAACACAAAACCTGCCCTGGTGTATCGGAATCTAATACTGGTCTCCCAGGAGCCGCTCAAAGCACAAACTCTTAGAAGATTCACTCTTCTTGTAGTTAAGTCGGCATTGTGCCTTTTTATTCAATCCCGATGCGATTTCTGTGTTTCATGGTCAATGTGAAAGTCCAATTGATACAGTAAAGCTGCACTGGTGCATCTGAATCTAATACTGGTCTCCCAGGAGCCGCTCAAAGCACAGAGTCTTAGAAGATTCAATCTTCTTGTATTTATGTCGTCATTTTCCTTTTGTATTCAATCCCGATCTAATTTATGTGTTTCATGGTCATTGTGAAGGTCCAAGGAATACAGTGAACCTGCACGGGTGTATCGGATTCTAAAACTGGTCTCCCAGGAGCCGCTCAAAGCACAAACTCTTAGAAGATTCACTCTTCTTGTACTTAAGTCGGCATTGCCCGTTTTGTATTTTATCCCGATGCCATTTCTGTGTTTTATGGTCAATGTGAAGGTCCAATGGGTACAGTAATCCTGCAGTGGTGCATCAGAATGTAATACTGGTCTCCCAGGTGCAGCTAAAAACCACAAACTCTTCGAATATTCACTCTTCTTGTACTTAAGTCTTCATTGCTCTATTTGTATTCAATCCCGATGCAATTTCTGAGTTTCATGCTCAATGTGAAGGTCCAAGGGATACAGTAAACCTGCACTGGAGCACCGGAATCTAACTGTGGTCTCCCAGGAGCCGCTCAAAGCACAAACTCTTAGAAGATTCACTCTTCTTTTACTTCAGTCGGCATTGTCCCGTTTGTATTCAATCCCGATGCAATTTCTGTGTTTCATGGTCAATGTGAAGGTCCACGGGACACAGTAAAACTGCACTGGTGTATCGGAAACTAATACTGGTGTCGCAGGAGCCGCTCAAAGCACAAACGCTTAGAAGATTCACACTTCCTGAACTTAAATCGGCATTGTCCGTTTTGTATTCAATCCCGATGCCATTTCTGTGTTTCATGGTCAATGTGAAGGTCCAAGGGATACAGTTAACCTGCGCTGGTGCATCGGAATCTAATACTGGTCTCCCAGGAGCCGCTCAAAGCACAAACTTTTAGAAGATCACTCTTCTTGTACTTAAGCCGGAATTGCACCTTTTATGTTCAATCCCGATTGAATTTCTGTGTTTCTTGCTAAATGTGAAGGTCCAAGGGATACAGTAGTCCTGCACTGTTGGATCGGAATCTAATACTGGTCTCAAAAGAGCCGCTCAAAACACAAACTCTGAGAAGATTCACTCTTCTTGTACTTAAGTCGGCATTGTCCCTTTTGTATTCAGTCCCGATGCAATATCTGTGTCTCATGGTCAATGTGATGGTCCAAGGGATACAGTAATCCGGCACTGTTGCATCGGAATTTAATGCTGGTCTCCCAGGAGCCGCTCAAAGCACAAAGTCTTAGAAGATTCACTCCTATTTTACTAATGTCGGAATTGTCCCTTTTGTATTCAATACCGATGGTAATTCGGAGTTTCGTGGTCAATGTGAAGGTCCAAAGGATACAGTAATCCTGCACTGGTGCATCGGAATCTAATACTGGTCGCCCAGGAGCCGCTCAAAATACGAACTCTTAGAAGGTTCACTCTTCTAGTGCTTAGGTTGGCATTGTGATTAATTTATTCGATCCCGATGTAATTTCTGTGTTTCATGGTCAATGTGAAGGTCCAAGGGATACAGTAAACGTGCACTGGTGCGTCGGAATTTAATACTGGTCTCCCAGGAGCCGCTCAAAGCACAACCTTTTAGAAGATTCACTCTTATTATACTCAAGTCGGCATTGTCCGTTTTGTATTCAATCCCGATGCCATTTCTGTGTTTCATGGTCAATGCGAATGTCCAAGGGATACACTAAACCTGCACTGGTGCATCGGAATCTAATACTGGTCTCCCAGGAGCCGCTCAAATCACAAACTCTTAGAAGATTCACTCTTCTTTTACTTCAGTCGGCATTGTCCCTTTTGTTTTCAATCCCGATGCAATTTCTGTGTTTCATGGTCAATGTGAAGGTCCAAAGGATACAGTTAACCTGCACATGTGCATCGGAATGTAATACTGGTCTCCTAGGAGACGCTCAAAGCACAAACACTTTGAAGATTCACTCTTCTTCTACTTAAGTCGGCATTGTGCCTTTTGTATTCAATCCTGATGCGATTTCTGTGTTACATGGTGAATGTAAAGGTCCAAGGGATACAGTAAACCTGCAGCGGTGCATCGGAATCTAATACTGGTCTCCCAGGAGCCGCTCGAAACACAAACTCTTAGAAGATTCACTCCTCTTGTACTTTAGTCGGCATTGTCCCTTTTGTGTTCAATCCCGATGCAATTTCTGTGTTTCATGGTCAATGTGAAAGTCCAAGGGATACAGTAAACCTCCACTGGTGCATTGGAATTTAATACTGGTCTCCCAGCAGCCGGTCAAAGCACAAACTCTTAGAAGATTCACTCTTCTTGTACTTAAGCCGGCATTGTCCCGTTTGTATTCAATCTCGATGCAATTTCTGTGTTTCATGGTCAATGTGAAGGTCCACGGGACATAGTAAAACTGCACTGGTGTATCGGAAACTAATACTGGTGTCGCAGGAGCCGCTCAAAGCACAAACGCTTAGAAGATTCACACTTCCTGAACTTAAGTCGGCATTGTCCGTTTTGTATTCAATCCCGATGTCATTTCTGTGTTTCATGGTCAATGTTAAGGTCCAAGGGATACAGTTATCCTGCGCTGGTGCATCGGAATCTAATACTGGTCTCCCAAGAGCCGCTCAAAGCACAAACTTTTAGAAGATTCACTCATCTTGTACTTAAGCCGGCATTGTGCATTTTATATTCAATCCCGATGCGATATCTGTGTTTCATGGTCAATAGGAAGTTCCAAAGAGTACAGTAAGCATGCAGAGGTGCATCGGAATCTAATACTGGTCTCCCAAGACCCCTCAAAGCACAAACTCTTAGAAGATTCACTCTTCTTGTACTTAGGACAGCATTGTGCCTTTTGTATTCAATCCCGATGCAATTTCTGTGATTCATGGTCAATGTGAAGGTCCAAGGGATACACAAAACCTGCCCTGGTGTATCGGAATCTAATACTGGTCTCCCAGGAGCCGCTCAAAGCACAAACTCTTAGAAGATTCACTCTTCTTGTAGTTAAGTCGGCATTGTGCCTTTTTATTCAATCCCGATGCGATTTCTGTGTTTCATGGTCAATGTAAAAGTCCAATTGATACAGTAAAGCTGCACTGGTGCATCTGAATCTAATACTGGTCTCCCAGGAGCCCCTCAGAGCACACAGTCTTAGAAGATTCAATCTTCTTGTATTTATGTCGTCATTTTCCTTTTCTATTCAATCCCGATCTAATTTCTGTGTTTCATGGTCAATGTGAAGGTCCAAGGAATACAGTGAACCTGCACGGGTGCATCGGATACGAAAACTGGTCTCCCAGCAGCCGCTCAAAGCACAAACTCTTAGAAGATTCACTCTTCTTGTACTTCAGTCGGCATTGCCAGTTTTGTATTCTATCCCGATGCCATTTCTGTGTTTCATGGTCAATGTGAAGGTCCAAGCAGTACTGTAATCCTGCACTGGTGCATCAGAATGTAATACTGGTCTCCCAGGTGCAGCTAAAAAACACAAACTTTTCGAATATTCACTCTTCTTGCACTTAAGTCTTCATTGCTCTATTTGTATTCAATCCCGATGTAATTTCTGAGATTCATGGTCAATGTGAAGGTCCATAAGGATACAGTAAACCTGCACTGGAGGACCGGAATCTAACTGTGGTCCCCCAGGAGCCGCTCAAAGCACAAACTCTTAGAAGATTCACTCTTCTTTTACTTCAGTCGGCATTGTCCCGTTTGTATTCAATCCCGATGCAATTTCTGTGTTTCATGGTCAATGTCAAGGTCCACGGGACACAGTAAAACTGCACTGGTTTATCGGAAACTAATACTGGTGTTGCAGGAGCCGCTCAAATCACAAACGCTTAGAAGATTTACACTTCCTGAACTTAAGTCGGCATTGTCCGTTTTGTATTCAATCCCGATGCCATTTCTGTGTTTCATGGTCAATGTGAAGGTCCAAGGGATACAGTTAACCTGCGCTGGTGCATCGGAATCTAATACTGGTCTCCCAGGAGCCGCTCAAAGCACAAACTTTTAGAAGATTCACTCTTCTTGTACTTCAGCCGGCATTGTGCATTTTAAATTCAATCCCGATGCGATATCTGTGTTTCATGGTCAATGTGAAGTTCCAAAGAGTACAGTAAGCATGCAGAGGTGGATCGGAATCTAATACTGGTCTCCCAGGAGCCACTCAAATCACAAACTTTTAGAAGATTCACTCTTCTTGTACTTCAGCCGGCATTGTGCAATGTGTATTCAATCCCCATGCGATTTCTGTGTTTCACGGTCAATGTGATGGTCTACGGGATACAGTAAACCTGCACTGGTGCATCGGAATCTAATACCGGTCTCCCAGGGGCCGATCAAACCACAAACTCTTAGAAGATTCATTCTACTTGTACTTAAGCCGGCATTGCACCTTTTATGTTCAATCCCGATTGAATTTCTGTGTTTCTTGCTAAATGTGAAGGTCCAAGGGATACAGTAGTCCTGCACTGTTGGATCGGAATCTAATACTGGTCTCAAAAGAGCCGCTCAAAACACAAACTCTGAGAAGATTCACTCTTCTTTTAATTAAGTCGGCATTGTCCATTTTGTATTCAGTCCCGATGCAATTTCTGTGTTTCATGGTCAATGTGATGGTCCAAGGGATACAGTAATCCGGCACTGTTTCATCGGAATTTAATACTGGTCTCCCAGGTGCCGCTCAAACACAAACTCTTAGAAGTTTCACTCTTGTTGTACTTAAGTTGGCATTGTGCCTTTTGTATTCAATCCTGATGCGATTTCTGTGTTTCATGGTGAATGTAAAGGTCCAAGGGATACAGTAAACCTGCAGTGGTGCATCGGAATCTAATACTGGTCTCCCAGGAGCCGCTCGAAACACAAACTTTTAGAAGATTCACTCCTCTTGTACTTTTGTCGGCATTGTCCCTTTTGTATTCAATCCCGATGCAATTTCTGTGTTTCATGGTCAATGTGAAGTTCCAAGGGATACAGTAAACCTCCACTGGTGCATTGGAATTTAATACTGGTCTCCCAGCAGCCGCTCAAAGCACAACTCTTAGAAGATTAAATTTTATTGTTCTTAAGTCAGAATTGTCCCTTTTGTATTCAATCCCGATGCTAATTCTGTGTTTCATGGTCAATATGAAGGTCTAAGGGATACAGTAAACCTGCACTGCAGCATTGGAATCAAACACTGCTCTCCCAGGAGCCTCTAAAAGCTCAAACTCTTAGTAGTTTCACTGTTTTTCTACTTAAGTCGGCATTGTGCTTGTTGTACTCAATCCCGATGTGATTTTTATGTTTTTTTTATGTTCAATGTGAAGGTCCAATTGAAACATTGAAACTGCACTGGTGCATCGGAATCTAATTTGGTCACCCAGGAGCCGCTCAAAGCACAGAGTCGTAGAAGATTCACTCTTCCTGTACTTATGTCGGCATTGTCCGTTTTGTTTTTAATCCCGATGCCATTTCTGGGTTTCATGGTCAATGTGAATGTCCAAGGGATACACCAAACCTGCACTGGTGCATCGGAATCTAATACTGGTCTCCCAGGAGCCGCTCAAATCACAATCTCTTAGAAGATTCACTCTTCTTTTACTTAAGTTGGCATTGTCCCTTTTGTATTCAATCCCTATGCAATTTCTGTGTTTCATGGTCAATGTGAAGGTCCAAGGGATACAGTTAACTTGCACATGTGCATCGGAATGTAATACTGGTCTCCTAGGAGCTGCTCAAAGCACAAACACTTAGAAGATTCACTCTTCTTATACTTAAGTCGCAATTGACCTATTTGTATTCAATACCGATGCAATATCTGTGTTTCATGGTCAATGTGACTGTCCAAGAGATACTGTAAAGCTGCGTCGGTGATTCGGAATCTAATTCTGGTCTCCCATCAGCCGCTCAAAGCACAGCCTCTTGGAAGATTCTCTGTTCTTGTACTTAAGTCGATATCGTCCCTTTGGTATTCAATCCCGATGCAATTTCTGTGTTTCATGGTCTATGCGAGGGTCCAAGGGATGCAGTAAACCTGCACTGGCACATCGGAATCCAATACTGGTCTCACAGAAGCCGCTCAAACCACAAACTCTTAGAAAATTCACTCTTCTTGTACTTAAGACGGGACTGTAGTTTTTGAATTCAATCCCGGTGCTAAATCTGTGTTTCAAGGTCAATGTGAAAATCCAAGGGATACAGTAAACCTGCACTTTTGCGTCGGAATCTAATACTGGTCTCCCAGGAGCCGCAGAAAGCACAAACTCTTAGAAGATTCACTCTTGTTGTGTTTAAGTCGGCATTGTGCCTTTTGTATTCAATCCCGATGCGATTTCTGTGTTTGATGGTGAATGTGAAGGTCCAAGGGATACAGTAAACCGGCACTGGTGCATCGGAATCTAATACTGGTCTCCCAGGAGCCGCTCGAACCACAAACTCTTAGAAGATTCACTCCTCTTGTACTTAAGACGGCATTGTGCCTTTTGTATTCAATCCCGATGCAATTTCTGTGTTTCATGGTCAATGTGAAGTTCCAAGGGATACAATAAACCTGCACTGGTGCATCGGAATTTAATACTGGTCACCCAGGAGCCGCTCAAAGCACAAACTCTTAGAAGATTCACTGTTATTGTACTTGTGTCGGAATTGTCCTCTTTGTATTCAATCCCGATGCTAATTCTGTGTTTCATGGTCAATATGAAGGTCCAAGGGATACAGTTAACCTGCGCTGGTGCATCGGAATCTATTACTGGTCTCCCAGAAGCCGCTCAAAGCGCAAACTTTTAGAAGATTCACTCTTCTTGTACTTCAGCCGGCATTGTGCATTTTATATTCAATCCCGATGAGATATCTGTGTTTCATGCTCAATGTGAAGTTCCAAAGAGTACAGTAAGCATGCAGAGGTGCATCGGAATCTAATACTGGTCTCCCAGGAGCCGCTCAAAGCACAAACTCTTTGAAGATTCACTCTTCTTGTATTTAAGTCGGCATTGTGCCTTTTTATTCAGTCCCGATGCGATTTCTGTGTTTCATGGTCAATGTGAAAGTCCAGATGATACAGTAAAGCTGCACTGGTGCATCTGAATCTAATACTGGTCTCCCAGGAGCCGCTGAAAGCACAGAGTCTTAGAAGATTCAGTCTTCTTGCATTTTCCTTTTGTATTTAATCCCGATCTAATTTCTGTGTTTCATGATCAATGTGAAGGTCCAAGGAATACAGTGAACCTGCACGGGTGCATCGGATTCTAAAACTGGTCTCCCAGGAGCCGCTCAAAGCACCAACTCTTAGAAGATTCACTCTTCTTGTACTTAGGTCGGCATTGCCCGTTTTGTATTCTATCCCGATGCCATTTCTGTGTTTCATGGTCAATGTGAAGTTCCAAGGGATACAGTAATCCTGCACTGGTGCATCAGAATGTAATACTGATCTCCCAGGTGAAGCTAAAAACCACAAACTCTTCGAATATTCACTCTTCTTGTACTTAAGTCTTCATTGCTCTATTTGTATTCAATCCCGAATGAATTTCTGAGTTTCGTGGTCAATGTGAAGGTCCAAGGGATACAGTAAACCTGCACTGGAGCATCGGAATCTAATTGTGGTCTCCCAGGAGCCGCTCAGAGCACAAACTCTTAGAAGACTCACTCTTCTTGTACTTAAGCCGGCATTGTCCCTTTTGTATTCAATCCCGATGCAATTTCTGTGTTTCATGGTCAATGTGAAGGTCCAAGGAATACAGTGAACCTGCACGGGTGCATCGGATTCTAAAACTGGTCTCCCAGGAGCCGCTCAAAGCACTAACTCTTAGAAGATTCACTCTTCTTGTACTTAGGTCGGCATTGCCCGTTTTGTATTCTATCCCGATGCCATTTCTGTGTTTCATGGTCAATGTGAAGGTCCAAGGGATAGAGTAAACCTGCACTGGTGCATCGGAATCTAATACTGGTCTCCCAGGAGCCGCTCAAAGTACTGACACTTAGAAGATTCAATCTTCTTGTATTAATGTCGTCATTTTCCTTTTCTATCCAATCCCGATCTAATTTCTGTGTTTCTTGGTCAATGTGAAAGTCCAAGGAATACAGTGAATCTGCACGGGTGCATCGGTATCTAAAACTTATCTCCCAGAAGCCGCCCAAAGCACAAACTCTTAGAAGATTCACTCTTCTTGTACTTAAGTCAACATTGCCCGTTTTGTATTCTACCCCGATGCAATTTCTGTGTTTCATGATGAATGTGAAGGTCCAAGGGATACAGTTATCCTGCACTGGTGCCTCGGAATGTGATACTGGTCCCCCAGGTGAAGCTAAAAACCACAAACTCTTAGAAGATTCACTCTCCTTGTACTTAAGTCGGCATTGTCCCTTTTGTATTCAATCCCGATGCAATTTCTGTAATTCATGGTCAATGTGAAGGTCCAAGTGATACAGTATACCTGCACTGGTGCATCGGAATCTAATACTGGTCACCCAGGAGCTGCTCAAACCACAAATTCCTAGAAGATTCATTCCTCTTGTACTTAAGTCGGCATTGCCTGTTTTGTATTCAATCCCAAAGCCATTACTGTGTTTCATGGTCAATGTCAAGGTCCAAGGGATACAGTAAACCAGCGCTGCTGCATCGGAATCTAATACTTGTCTCCCAGGAGCCGCCCAAGCACAACTCTAGGAAGATTATCTCTTCTTGTACATAAGTCGGCATTGTGCCTTCTGTATTCAATCCATATACGATTTCTGTGTTTCATGGTGAATGTGAAGGTCCGAGGGATACAGTAAACCTGCAGTGGTGCATCGGAATCAAATACTGATCTACCAGGAGCCGCTCAAATCACAAACCCTTAGAAGATTCACTCTTCGTGTACTTAAGAAGGCATTGTGCCTTTTGTATTCAATCCCGACGCGATTTCTGTGTTTCATGGTGAATGTGAAGGTCCAAGGGATACAGTAAACATGCTCTGGTGCATCGGAATCTAAACCTGGTCTCCCAGGAGCCGCTCAAACCACAAACTCTTAGAAGATTCACTCTTATTGTACTTAAGTCAGCATTGTCCTTTTGTATTCAATCCCGATGCAATATCTGTGTTTCATGGTCAATGTGAAGGTCCAAGGGATACACTAAACCTGCAGTGGAGAATCGGAATCAAATTCTGGTCTCCCAGGAGCCGCTCAAACCACAAGCTCTTAGAAGATTCACTCTTATTGTACTTAAGTCGGCATTGTCCCTTTTGATTTTAATCCCGATGCAATTTCTGTGTTTCATGGTCAATGTGAAGGTCCAACGGATACATTAAACATGCAGTGGTGCATCGGAAACTATTACTGGTCTCCTAGGAGCCGCTCATACCACAAACTCTTAGAAGATTCAATATTCTTGAACTTAAGTCGGCATTGTGCTTTTGCATTCAATCCCCATGCGATCTCTGTGTTTCATGGTCAATGTGAAGGTCCAAGGGATCCAGTAAACCTGCACTGGTCCATCGGAATCTAATAATGGTCTCCCAGGAGCCTCTCAAAGCACAACCTCTTAGAAGTTTCACTCCTCTTGTACTTAAGTCGGCATTGTGCCCTTTGTATTCTATCCCGTTGCGATTTCTGTGTTTCATGGTTAATGTGAAGCTCCAAGGGATACAGCGAACCTGCACTGGTGCATCGGAATCTAATACTCGTCTCCCAGGAGCAGCTCAAACCACAATCTCTTAGAAGATTCACACTTCTTATACTTAAGTCGGCATTGTCCTTTTTGTAATCAATCCCGATGCAACTTATGTGTTTCATGGTCACTGTGAAGGTCCAAGGGATACGGTAAAACTGCACTGGTGCATCGGAATCTAATTCTGGTCTCCCAGGAGCCGCTCAAAGCACAAACTCTTAGAAGATTCACTCTTCTTTTCCTTTGGTCGGCATGTCCCTTATGTATTCAATCCCGACGCTACTTCTGTATTTCATTGCCAATGTGAAAGTCCAAGTGATACCGTAAACCTGCCTTGGTGCATCGGAATCTAATACTGGTTTCCCAGGCGCCGCTGAAGCACAAACTCTGAGCAGATTCACTCTTCTTCTACTTAAGTCAGCTTTGAGCACTTTATATTCAGTCCAGATGCGAATTCTGGGTTTCATGGTCATTGTGAGGGTCCAAGGGATACAGTAAACCTGATCTGGTACAATGGAATCTAATACTGGTCTCCCATGAACCGCTCAAACAACAAACTCATAGAAGATTCATTCTTCTTGTACTTAAGTCGGCATTGGACTATTTGTATCCAATCCCGATGCAATATCTGGGTTTCATGGTCAATGTGAAAGTCCAAGGGATACAGTAAACCTGCACTGGAGAATCGGAATCTAATTCTGGTCTCCCGGGAGCCGCTCAAACCACAAACTCTTAGAAGATTCACTCCCCTTGTACTTAAGTCGTCATTGTGCTTTTTTGTTTTATCCCGTTTCGATTTCTGTGTTTCATGGTTAATGTGAAGCTCCAAGGGATACAGTAAACCTGCACTGGTGCATCGGAATCTAATACTCGTTACCCAGGAGCAGCTCAAACCACAAACTATTTGAAGATTCACTCTTCTTGTACTTAAGTCGTCATTGTCCCATTTGTATTCAATCCCGATACAAATCCTGTGTTTCATGGTCAATGTGAAGGTCCAAGGGATACAGTAAACCAGCACTGGTGCATCGGAATCTGATACTGGTCTCCCAGGAGCCGCTCAAATCACAAACTCTTAGAAGATTCACTCTTCTTGCACTTAAGTCGGCATTGTGCCTTTTGTAATCAATCGCGCTGCGATTTCTGTGTACCATGGTCAATGTAAAGGTCCAAGGGATCCAGTAAACCTGCACTGGTGCATCGGAATCTAATACTGGTCTCCCAGAAGCCGGTCAAAGCACAAACTCTTAGAAGATTTACTCTTCTTGTACTTAAGTCGTCATTGTCCCTTTTTTATACAATCCCGATGTAATTTCGTTGTTTCATCGTCAATGTGAAGGTCCAAGGGATACAGTAAACCTGCACTGGAGCATCGGAATCTAATACTGGTCTCCCAGGAGCCGCTCAAACCACAATCTCTTAGAAGATTCACCCTTCTCGTACTTAAGTCGTCAATGTCCCTTTTGTATTCAATCTCGATACTATTTCTGTGTTTCATGGTCAATGTCAAGGTCCAAGGGATACAGTAAAACAGTACAGGTGCATCGGAATCTAATACTGGTCTCCCAGGAGCCGCTCAAACCACAAACTCTTAGAAGATTCACTCTTCTTGTACTTAAATCGACATTGCCCCTTTTGAATTGAATACCGATGAAATTCCTGCGTTTCATGGTCAATGAGAAGGTCCAAGGGCAACAGTACATCTGCACTGGTGCATCGGAATCTATTACTGGTCGCCCAGGAGCCGCTCAAACCACAAACTCTTAGAAGATTCACTCATCTTGTACTTAAATCGACATTGCCCCTATTGAATTGAATGCCGATGCAATTTCTGTTTTCATGGTCAATGTGTAGGTCCAAGGGATACAGTTAAACGCACTGGTACATCTAAATCTAATACTGGTCCCCCAGGGGCCGCTGAAACTACAATCTCCTACAAGATTCACTCTTCTTGTCCTTAAGTCGGCATTGTTCCTTTGTATTCAATCCCAATGTGATTTCTGTGTTTCATGGTCACTGTGGAGGTCCAAGAAGGGATACAGTAAACCTGCACTGGTGCATTGGAATCTAATTTAGGTCTCCCAGAAGGCGCTCAAATCACAAACTCTTAGAAGATTCACACTTGTTGTATTTAAGTCGGCATTGTCCCTTTTGAATTCAATCCCGATGCAAATTCTGTGTTTCATGGTCAATGTCAAGGTTCAAGCGATAGAGTAAACGGGCACTGGTGCATCGGAATCTAATACTGGTGTCCCAGGACCCGCTCAAAGCACAATCTCTTAGAAGATTCAGTCCTCTTGTACTTAAAACGGCATTGTCCCTTTTGTATTCCGTTCAAATGCAATTTCTGTGTTTCATGGTCAATGTGAAGGTCCAAGGGATCCAGTAAACCTGCACTGGTGCATCGGAATCTAATAATGGTCTCCCAGGAGCCGCTCAAAGCACAAACACTTAGAAGATTCACTCCTCTTGTACTTAAGTCGGCATTGTGCCTTTTGTATTCTATCCCGTTGCCATTTCAGTGTTTCATGGTTAATGTGAAGCTCCAAGGGATACTGTAAACCTGCACTGGTGCGTCGGAATCTAATACTCGTCTCCCAGGACCAGCTCAAACCACAATCTCTTAGAAGATTCACTCTTCTTATACTTAAGTCGGCATTATCCATTTTGTAATCAATCCCGATGCAACTTATGTGTTTCATAGTCAATGCGAAGGTCCAAGGGATACAGTAAACCTGCACTGGTGCATCGGAATCTGATACTGGTCTCCCAGGAGCCGCTCCAACCACAATCTCTTAGAAGATTCACTATTCTTGTACTTATGTCGGCTTTGTGGCTTTTATAATCAATCCCGCTGCGATTTTGTGTTTCATGGTCAATGTGAAGGTCCACGGGTTCCAGTAAACCTGCACTGGTGCATCAGAGTCTAATACTGGTCTCACAGGAGCCGGTCAAAGCACAAACTCTTAGAAGATTTACTCTTCTTGTACTTAAGTCGTCATTGTCCATTTTGTATACAATCCCGATGGAATTTCGGTGTTTCATGGTAAATGGGAAGGTCCAAGGGATACAGTAAACCTGCATTGGTGCATCGGAATTTAATACTGGTCTACGAGGAACCGCTCAAATCACAATCTCTTAGATGATTCACTCTTCTTGTACTTAAGTCGGCATTGTCCATATTGAATTCAATCCCGATGCGATTTCAGTGTTTCATGGTCAATGTGAATGTCCAAGGGATACACTAAAGCGGCACTGGTGCATCCGAATCTAATACTGGTCTCCCAGGAGCCGCTCAAACCACAAACTCTTAGAAGATTCACTCTTCTTGTACTTATATCGGCATTGTCCATTTTGTATTCAATACCGAAGCAATTTCTGTGTTTCATGGTCAATGTGAAGGTCCAAGGGATACAGTACATCTGCACTGGTGCATCGGAAACTAATAATAGTCACCCAGGAGTCGCTCAAAACACAATCTCTAAGAAGATTCACTCCTCTTGTACTTAAGTCGGCATTGCCCCTTTTGAATTGAATCCCGATCCAATATCTGTGTTTCATGGTCAATGTGAAGGTCCAAGGAATACAGTTAACCGCACTGGTGCATCTAATTCTAATACTGGTCCCCCAGGAGCCGCTCAAAGCACAAACTCTTACAAGATTCACTCTTCTTGTCCTTAAGACGGCATTGTGTCTTTGTATTCAATCCCAATGCAATTTCTGTGTTTCATGGTCAATGTGAAGGTCCAAGGGATACAGTAATCCTGCACTGGTGCATCCGAATCTACTACTGGTCCCTAGGAGCCGCTCAAAACACAAACTCTTAGAAGACTCACTCTTCTTGTACTTAAGTCAGCATTGTCCCTTTTGTATTCAATCCCGATGCAATTTCTGTGTTTCATGTCAATGTGAAGATACAAGGGAAACAGTAAATCTGCATTGGACCATCGGAATCTTATTCTGGTCTCCCAGGAACGCTCAAAGCACAAACTCGTAGAAGTTTCACTCTTCTTTTCCTTTGGTCGGCATTGTCCCTTATGTATTCAATCCCGACGCAATTTCTGTAATTCATTGCCAATGTGAAAGTCCAAGGGATACAGTAAACCTGCCCTGGTGCATCGGAATCTAATACTGGTTTCCCAGGCGCCGCTGAAGCACAAACTGAGAGCAGATTCACTCTTCTTCTACTTAAGTCGGCTTTGTGCCCTTTGTATTCAGTCCAGATGCGAATTCTGGGTTTCATGGTCATTGTGATGGTGCAAGGGATACAGTAAACCTGATCTGGTACACTGGAATCTAATACTGGTCTCCCATGAACCGCTCAAACCACCAACTCTTAGAAGATTCACTCTTCTTGTACTTATATCGGCATTGTCCATTTTGTATTCAATACCGATGCAATTTCTGTGTTTCATGGTCAATGTGAAGGTCCAAGGAATACAGTTAACCGCACTGGTGCATTGAAATCTAATACTGGTCCCCCAGGAGCCGCTCAATGCACAAACTCTTACAAGATTCACTCTTCTTGTCCTTAAGACGACATTGTGTCTTTGTATTCAATCCCAATGCAATTTCTGTGTTTCATGGTCAATGTGAAGGTCCAAGGGATACAGTAATCCTGCACTGGTGCATCCGAATCTATTACTGGTGCCTAGGAGCCGCTCAAAGCACAAACTCTTAGAAGTTTCACTCTTCTTTTCCTTTGGTCGGCATTGTCCCTTATGTATTCAATCCCGACGCAATTTCTGTATTTCATTGCCAATGTGAAAGTCCAACGGATACAGTAAACCTGCCCTGGTGCATCGGAATCTAATACTGTTTTCCCAGGCGCCGCTGAAGCACAAACTGAGAGCAGATTCACTCTTCTTCTACTTAAGTCGGCTTTGTGCCCTTTGTATTCAGTCCGGATGCGAATTCTGGGTTTCATGGTCATTGTGAAGGTCCAAGGGATACAGTAAACCTGATCTGGTACACTGGAATCTAATACTGGTCTCCCATGAACCGCTCAAACCACAAACTCTTAGAAGATTCACTCTTCTTCTACTTAAGTCATCATTGTGCTTCTGCATTCAATCCCGATGCGATCTCTGTGTTTCATGGTCAATGGGAAGGTCCAATTGATACAGTAAACCTGCACTGGTGCATCGAAATCTAATAATGGTCTCCGTGGAGCCGCTCAAAGCACAAACTCTTAGAAGATTCACTCCCCTTGTACTTAAGTCGTCATTGTGCCTTTTGTATTCTATCCCGTTGCGATTTCTCTGTTTCATGGTTAATGTGAAGCTCCAAGGCATACAGTAGACCTGCACTGGTGCATCGGAATCTAATACTCGTTTCCCAGGAGCAGCTCAAACCACAAACTCTTAGAAGGTTCACTCTTCTTGTACTTAAGTCGGCATTGTCCTTTTTGTAATCAATCCCAATGCATCTTATGTGTTTCATGGCCACTGTGAAGGTCCAAGAGATACGGTAAATCTGCACTGGTGCATCGCAATCTAATTCTGGTCTCCCAGGAGCCGTTCAAACCACAAACTCCTAGTAAATTCTCTTTTGTTGTACTTAAGTCGGCATTGTCCCATTTGTATTCAATCCCGATTCAAATTCTGTGTTTCATGGTCAATGTGAAGGTCCAAGGGATACAGTAAACCTGCACTGGAGCATCGGAAAGTGATACTGGTCTTCCAGGAGCCGCTCAAATCACAAACTCTTAGAAGATTCACTCTTCTTGTACTTAAGTCGACATTGCCCCATTTTGAATCGAATCCCGATGCAATTTCTGCGTTTCATGGTCAATGTGATGGTCCAAGGGATACAGTAAACATGCGCTGGTGCATCGGAATCTAATAATGGTCTCCCAGGAGCCGCTCAGAGCACAAACTCTTAGAAGATTCATTCCTCTTGTACTTAAGTCGGCATTGTGTCTTTTACATTCAATCCAGATGCGATTTCTGTGTTCCTTGGTCAATGTGAATATCCAAGTGATACACTAAACTTGCACTGGTGCATCGGAATCTAATACTGGTCTCCCAGGAGCCACTCAAACCACAAACTCTTAGAAGATTCACTCTTCTTGTACTTAAGTAGGCATTGTGCCTTTTATAATCTATCGCGTTGCGATTTCTGTGTTTCATGGTTAATGTGAATGTCCAAGGGATACAGTAAACCTGCACTGGTGCATGATAATCTAATACTGGACTCCCAGGAGCAGCTCAAACCACAAACTCTTAGAACATTCACTCATCTTATACTTTAGTCGGCATTCTGCTTTATGTATTCAATAACGATGCAATTTCTGAGTTTCATGGTCAATGTGAAAGTCCAAGGGATGCAGTAAACCGGCACTAGTGCATCGGAATCCAATACTGGTCTCCCAGGAGCCGCTAAAAACACAAACTCTAAGAAGATTCACTATTCTTGTACTTAAGTCGACATTGCCCCATTTTGAATCGAATCCCGATGCAATTTCTGCGTTTCATGGTCAATGTGATGGTCCAAGGGATACAGTAAACATGCGCTGGTGCATCGGAATCTAATACTGGTCTCCCAGGAGCCACTCAAACCACAAACTCTTAGAAGATTCACTCTTCTTGTACTTAAGTAGGCATTGTGCCTTTTATAATCTATCGCGTTGCGATTTCTGTGTTTCATGGTCAATGTGAATGTCCAAGGGATACAGTAAACCTGCACTGGTGCATGAAAATCTAATACTGGACTCCCAGGAGCAGCTCAAACCACAAACTCTTAGAACATTCACTCATCTTATACTTTAGTCGGCATTCTGCTTTATGTATTCAATAACGATGCAATTTCTGAGTTTCATGGTCAATGTGAAAGTCCAAGGGATGCAGTAAACCGGCTCTAGTGCATCGGAATCCAATACTGGTCTCCCAGGAGCCGCTAAAAACACAAACTCAAAGAAGATTCACTATTCTTGTACTTAAGTCGACATTGCCCCATTTTGAATCGAATCCCGATGCAATTTCTGCGTTTCATGGTCAATGTGATGGTCCAAGGGATACAGTAAACATGCGCTGGTGCATCGAAATCTAATACTGGTCCCCCAGGAGCCGCTCAAACCACAAACTCTTACAAGATTCACTCTTCTTGTACCTGAGTTGGCATTGTGTCTTTTGTATTCATCCCAATGCGATTTCTGTGTTACATGGTCAATGTGAAGGTCCACGGGATACAGTAAAAGTCCACTGGTTCATCGGAAACTAAAACAGGTCTCCCAGGAGCCGCTCAAACCACAATCTCTTAGAAGATTCACTCTTCTCGTACTTAAGTCGGCATTGTGCATTTTGCATTCAATCCCGATGCGATCTCTGTGTTTCATGGTCAATGTGAAGGTCCAATTGATACAGTAAACCTGCACGGGTGCGTCGGAATCTAATAATCGTCTCCCAGAAGCCGCTCATACCAAAAAACTCTTTGAAGATTCACTCTTCTTATACTTTAGTCGGCATATTGCCTTGTGTATTCAATCCCGATGCAATTTTAGTGTTTCATGGTAACTGTAAAGTTCCAAGGGATACAATAAACCTGCACTGTTGCATCGGAATCTAATACTAGTCTTCCAGAAGCCGCTTAAAGCACTAACTCTTAGAAGATTCACTCTTCTTGTTATTATTTCGGCACGGTGCCTTTTGTTATCAATCCCGATGCGATTTCTGTGTTTCATGGTCAATGTGAAGGCCAATGGGATACAGTAAACCTGCACTGGTGCATTGGAATCTAATACTGGTCTTCCAGGACCCGCTCAAACCAAAAAACTCTTAGAAGATTCACTCTTCTTGTACTAAAGTCGGCGTTGTGTCTTTTGTATTCAATCCCGATGGGATTTCGGTGTTTCATGGTCTATGTGAAGGTCCAATTGATACAGTGAAACTCCACTGCTGCATCGGAATCTAATACTGGTCTCCCAGGAGCAGCTCAAATCACAAACTCTTAGAAGATTCACTCTTCTTGTACTTAAGTCGGCATTGTCCTTTTTGTATTCTATCCCGATGCAATTTCTGTGTTTCATCGTCAATGTGAGTATCCAACGGATACAGTAAACCTGCACTGGTGCTTACGAATCTAATACTTGTCTCCCAGGAGCCGCTCAAACCACAAACTCTTAGAAGATTCACTCTTCTTGTACTTAGGTCGTCATTATGTCTTTTGTACTCAATCCCGATGGGATTTCGTTGTTTCATGGTCAATGTGACGGTCCAGTTGATACTGTAAACCTGCACTGGTGCATCGGAATCTAATATTGGACTCCCAGGAGCCGCTCAAAGCACAAACTCTTAAAGGATTTAGTCTTCTTGTACTTAAGTCGGCATTGTGCCTTTTGTATTCCATCCCGTTGCGATTTCTGTGAATTATGGTCAACGTGAAGGTCCTAGGGATACAGTAGACCTGCACGGGTGCATCGGAATCCATAATCGTCTCCCAGGTGCCGCTCAAATCACAAACTCTTAGAAGATTCACTCTTCTTGTACTTATGTCGGCATTGTCCTTTTTGTAATCAATCCCGAAGCAACTTATGTGTTTCACGGTCTCTATGAAGGTCCCAGAGATACGGCAAAACTGCACTGGTGCATCGACATCTAATACTGGTCTCCCAGGAGCCGCTCAAACCACAAACTCTTAGAAGTTTCACTCTTCTTGTACATAAGTCGGCATTGTCCCATTTGTATTCAATCCCGTCGCAAATTCTGTGTTTCATGGTCAATATGAAGGTCCAAGGGATACAGTAAATCTGCACTGGTGCATCGAAATCTAATACTGGCCTCCCAGGAGCCGGTCAAAGCACAAACTCTTAGAAGATTCACTCATCTTGTACTTATGTCGGCATTGTCCCTTTTGAATTATATCCTGGTGCAATTTCTGTGTTTCGTGGTCAATGTGAAGGTCCAAGTGTTACAGTAAACCTGCACTGGTACATCGGAATCTAATACTGGTCTCCCAGGAGAAGCCTAAAACACAAACATTTAGTTGATTCACTCTTCGTGTTCATATGTCGGCATTGTCCCTTTTGTATTCAATCACGTTGCAATTTCTGTGTTTCTTGGTCAATGTGAAGGTCCAAGGGGTACAGTAAACCTGCACGGGTGCATCGGAAGCTAATTCCGGTCCCCCAGGAGCCGCTCAAACCACAATCTCTTAAAAGATTCACTCTTCTCGTACTTAAGTCGGCATTGTCCCGTTTGTATTCAATCCCGATGCTATTTCTGTGTTTCATGGTCATTGCGAAGGTCCAAGTGTTACAGTAAACCTGCACTGGTACATCGGAATCTAATACTGGTCTCCTAGGAGAAGCCTAAAACACAAACACTTAGTAGATTCACTCTTCGTGTTCATATGTCGGCATTGTCCCTTTTGTATTCAATCACGTTGCAATTTCTGTGTTTCTTGGTCAATGTGAAGGTCCAAGGGACACAGTGAACATGCACTGGTGCATCGGATTCTAATACTGGTATCCGAGGAGCCGCTCAAATCACAAACTCTTAGATGATTCACTCTTCTTGTACTTATGATGGCTTTGTCATTATTGGATTCAATCCCGATGCGATTTCTGTATTTCATGGTCAATCTGAATGTCCAAGGGATACACTAAACATGCACTGGTGCATCTGAATCTAATACTGGTCTCCCAGAAGCCGCTCAAACCACAAACTCATAGAAGATTCACTCTTCTTGTGCTTAAGTCGGCATTGTCTCTTTTTATTCAATCCAGATTCGATTTCTGTGTTTCTTGGTCAATGTGAATATCCAAGGGATACACTAAACCTGAACTGGTGCATTGGAATGTAATACTAGTCTCCCAGGAGCCGCTCAAACCACACACTCTTAGAAGATTCACTCTTCTTGTATTTAAGCAGGCATTGTCGCTTTCTGTATTATATCCTAATGCTAATTCATTGTTTCATGGTAAATGTGAAGGTCCAAGGGACGCAGTGAACCTGCACTAGTGCATCGGAATCAAATACTGGTCCCCCAGGAGAAGCCTAAAACACAAACTCTTAGAAGATTCACACTTCTTGTACTTATGTCGGCATTGTCCCTTTTGTATTCAATCCCGATGCAATTTCTATTTTTCATGGTCAATGTGTAGGGCCAAGCGATACAGTAAACCTGCACTGGTGCTTCGAAATCTAATACTGGTTTACCAGGAGCCGCTCAAACCACGAACTCTTAGAAGATTCACTATTCTTTGACTTAAGTCGGCATTGTCACATTTGTACTCATCACGATGCAAATTCTGTGTTTCATGGTCAATGTGAAGGTCCAAGGGATACAGTAAATTCTGCGCTGGTGCATCGGAATCTAATACTGGTCTCCCAGGAGTCTCTCAAATCACAAACTCAAAGAAGATTCATCTTTCTTGTACTTAAGTAGGCATTGCTTCTTTTGTATTCAATCCCAATGCAATTTCTGTGTTTCATGGTCAATGTGAAGGTCGACGGGAAAAAGTTAACCTGCACTGGTACATCGGAATCTAATACTGGTCTCCCAAGAGCCGGTCAAATCACTAAATCGTAGAAGATTCACTTTTCTTGTACTTAAGTCGGCATTGTCCCTTTTGTATTCAATCCAGATGCGATTTCAGTGTTTTATGGTCAATGTGAAAGACCAGGGGATACAGTAAATTCTGCACTGATGCATCGGAATCTAATACTGGTCTCCCAGGAGCCACTCAAACCACAAACTCTTAGACGTTTCACCCTTCTCTTACATAAGTCGGCACTGTTTCATTTGTATTCAATCCCAATGCAATTTTTGTGATTCATTGTCAATGTGAAGGTCCAAGGGATACAGTAAACCTGCACTGGTGCATCGGAACCTAATACTACTCTCCCAGGAGCCGCTCAAACCATAAACTCTTAGAAGATTCGCTCTTCTTCTACTTAAGTCGGCATTGTCCCTTTTGTATTACCTGATGCAATTTCTGTGTTTCATCGTCAATGTGAAGGTCCAAGGGATACAGTAATCCTATACTGGTGCATGGGAATCTAATACTGGTCTCCCAGGAGACGCTCCCACCACAAACTCTTAGAAGATTCACTCTCCTTGTACTTAAGTCGGGATTGTTTCTCTTGTATTCAATCCCAATGCAATTCTGTGTTTCATGGTCAATGTGAAGGTCCAAGGGATACAGTAGACCTGCACTGGTGCATCGGAATCTAATACTGCTCTCCCAGGAGCCGCTCAAACCGTAAACTCTTAGAAGATTCGCTCTTCTTCTACTTAAGTCGGCATTGTCCCTTTTGTATTACCTGATGCAATTTCTGTGTTTGATCGTCAATGTGAAGGTCCAAGGGATACTGTAAACCTGCACTAGTGCATCGGAATCTAATACTGGTCTCCCAGGAGAAGCTCAAAACACAAACTCTTAGAAGATTCACTCTTCTTGTACTTAAGTCGACATTGTCCCTTTTGTATTCAATCCCAATGCTATTTCTGTGTTTCATGGTCAATTTAAAGGTCCAAGGGATACAGTTAACCAGCACTGGTGCATCGGCATCTAATACTGGTCTCCCAGGAGCCGCTCAAACCATAAACTCTTAGAGGATTCAATCTTCTTGTACTTAAGTCGGCATTGTCCCTTCTGTATTCAATCCCGATACAATTTCAGTGTTTCATGGTCAATGTGAATGTCCAAGGGATATACTGAACATGCACTGGTGCATCGGAATTTAATACTGGTCTCCCAGGAGCCGCTCAAACCACAATCTCTTAGAAGATTTACTCTTCTCGTAATTAAGTCGGCATTGTCCCTTTAGTATTCAATCCCGATGCTATTTCTGTGTTTCATGGTCAATGTGAATGACCAAGGGATGCACTAAAACTGCTTTGGTGCATCGGTTTCTAATACTAATCTCCCTGGAGCCGCTCAAACCACAAACTCTTAGAAGATTCACTCTTCTTGTACTTAAGTCGGCATTGTCCCATTTGTACTCAATCCCGATGCAAATTCTGTGTTTCATGGTCAACGTGTAGGTCCAAGGGATACAGTAAACCTGCACTGCTGCATCGAAATCTATTACTGGTCTCACAGGAGCCGGTCAAAGCACAAAATCTTTGAAGATTCAATCATCTTGTACTTAAGTCGGCATTGTCCTTTTTGTATTATATCCTGATGCAATTTCTGTGTTTCATAGTCAATGTGAAGGTCCAAGGGACATAGTGAACCTGCAGTAGTGCATCGGAATCTAATACTGGTCTCCCAGGAGAAGCCTAAAACATAAACTCTTAGAAGATTCATTCTTCTTGTACTTATGTCGGGATTGTACCTTTTGTATTCTATCCAGATGCGAATTCTGTGTTTCATGTTCAATGTGAAGGTCCAAGGGATACAGTAAATTATGCGCTGGTGCATCGGAATCTAATACTGGTCTCCCAGGACCCGTTCTAATCACAAACCCTTAGAACATTTTCTCATCATGTACTTGAGCCGCCATGGTGCCATTTGTATTCAATCCTGATGCGAATTCTGTGTTTCATGGTCAATGTAAAGGTCCAAGGGATACAGTAAATTCTGCGCTGGTGCATCGGAATCTAATACTGGTCTCCCAGGAGCCGTTCAAGTCACAAAGTCTTAGAAGCTTCACTCTTCTCGTACTTAAGTCGGCATTGTCCCTTTTGTATTACCCGATGAAATTTCTGTGTTTCATCGTCAATGTGAAGGTCCAAGGGATACAGTAAACCTGTATTGGTGCATGGGAATATAATACTGGTCTCCCAGGAGTCTCTCAAACCACAAACTCTTAGAAGATTCACTCTTCTTGTACATAAGTAGGCATTGCTCTTTTTGTATACAATCCCAATGCAATTTCTGTGTTTCATGGTCAATGTGAAGGTCGAAGGGATACAGTTAACCTGCACTGGTAGATCGGAATCTAATACTGGTCTCCCAGGAGCCAGTCAAAACACTAAATTTTAGAAGATTCACTATTCCAGTACTTCAGTCAGCATTGTACCTTTTGTATTCAATCCAGATGCGATTTCTGTGTTTCTCGGTCAATGTGAATATGCAAGGGATACACTAAACCTGCACTGGAGCATCTCAATCTAATACTGGTACCCCAGAATCCGCTCAAACCACAAACTCTTAGAACATTCACTCTTCTCGTACTTAAGTCGGCATTGTGTCTTTTGTAATCAATCCCGTTGCGATTTCTGTGTTTCATGGTCAATGTGAAGGTCCAAGGGATCCAGTAAACCTGCACTGGTGCATCGGAATCTAAAACAGGTCTCCCAGGAGCCGGTCAAAGAATAAACTCTTTAAAGATTCACTCTTCTTGTACTTAAGTCGGCATTGTCCCATTTGTACTCAATCCCGATGCTAATTCTGTGTTTCACGGTCAATGTGGAGGTCGAAGGGATACAGTTAACCTGCACTGGTGCATCGGAATCTAATACTGGTCTCCCGGGAGCCGTTCTAATCACAATCCCTTAGAACATTTACTCATCATGTACTTGAGCCGTCATGGTTCCTTTTGTATTCAATCCAGATGCGATTTCTGTGTTTCATGTTCAATGTGAAGGTCCAAGGGATACAGTAAATTCTGCGCTGGTGCATCGGAATCTAATACTGGTCTCCCAGGAGTCTCTCAAATCACAAACTCTTAGAAGATTCACTCTTCTTGTACTTAAGTAGGCATTGCTTCTTTTGTATTCAATTCCAATGCAATTTCTGTGTTTCATGGTAATTTGAAGGTCGAAGGGATACAGTTAACCTGCACTGGTACATCGGAATCTAATACTGGTCTCTCAGGAGCCGGTCTTAACACTAACTCTTAGAAGATTCACTCTTCTTGTACTTAAGTCTGCATTCTACCTTTTGTATTCAATTCAGATGCGATTTCTGTGTTTCATGGTCAATGTGAAAGACCAAGGGATACAGTAAATTCTGCACTGATGCATCGGAATCTAATACTGGTCTCCCAGGAGCCGCTCAAACCACAAACTCTTAGACGTTTCACCCTTCTCTTACTTAAGTCGGCACTGTTTCTTTTGTATTCATTCCCAATGCAATTTTTGTGATTCATGGTCAATGTGAAGGTCCAAGGGATACAGTAAACCTGCACTGGTACATCGGAATCTGATACTGCTCTCCCAGGAGCCGCTCAAACCATAAACTCTTAGAAGATTCTCTCTTCTTCTACTTAAGTCGGCATTGTCCCTTTTGTATTACCTGATACAATTTCTGTGTTTGATCCTCAATGTGAAGGTCCAAGGGATATTGTAAACCTGCACTAGTGCATCAGAATCTAATACTGGTCTCCCAGGAGAAGCCTAAAACATAAACTCTTAGAAGATTCATTCTTCTTGTACTTATGTCAGGATTGTACCTTTTGTATTCTATCCAGATGCGAATTCTGTGTTTCATGTTCAATGTGAAGGTCCAAGGGATACAGTAAATTATGCGCTGGTGCATCGGAATCTAATACTGGTCTCCAAGGAGCCGTTCTAATCACAAACCCTTAGAACATTTTCTCATCATGTACTTGAGCCGTCATGGTGCCATTTGTATTCAATCCTGATGCGAATTCTGTGTTTCATGGTCAATGTAAAGGTCCAAGGGATACAGTAAATTCTGCGCTGGTGCATCGGAATCTAATACTGGTCTCCCAGGAGCCGTTCAAGTCTCTAAGTCTTAGAAGCTTCACTCTTCTCGTACTTAAGTCGGCATTGTCCCTTTTGTATTACCCGATGCAATTTCTGTGTTTCATCGTCAATGTGAAGGTCCAAGGGATACAGTAAACCTGCATTGGTGCATGGGAATATAATACTGGTCTCCCAGGAGTCTCTCAAACCACAAACTCTTAGAAGATTCACTCTTCTTGTACTTAAGTAGGCATTGCTCCTTTTGTATACAATCCCAAAGCAATTTCTGTGTTTCATGGTCAATGTGAAGGTCGAAGGGATACACTTAACCTGCACTGGTAGATCGGAATCTAATACTGGTCTCCCAGGAGCCAGTCAAAACACTAAATTTTAGAAGATTCACTATTCCTGTACTTCAGTCAGCATTGTACCTTTTGTATTCAATCCAGATGCGATTTCTGTGTTTCTCGGTCAATGTGAATATGCAAGGGATACACTAAACCTGCACTGGAGCATCTCAATCTAATACTGGTACCCCAGAAGCCGCTCAAACCACAAACTCTCAGAACATTCACTCTTCTCGTACTTAAGTCGGCATTGTGTCTTTTGTAATCAATCCCGTTGCGATTTCTGTGTTTCATGGTCAATGTGAAGGTCCAAGGGATCCAGTAAACCTGCACTGGTGCATCGGAATCTAAAACAGGTCTCCCAGGAGCCGGTCAAAGATTAAACTCTTTAAAGATTCACTCTTCTTGTACTTAAGTCGGCATTGTCCCATTTGTACTCAATCCCGATGCTAATTCTGTGTTTCATGGTCAATGTGAAGGTCGAAGGGATACAGTTAACCTGCACTGGTGCATCGGAATCTAATACTGGTCTCCCGGGAGCCGTTTTAATCACAAACCCTTAGAACATTTACTCATCATGTACTTGAGCCGTCATGGTTCCATTTGTATTCAATCCAGATGCGAATTCTGTGTTTCATGTTCAATGTGAAGGTCCAAGGGATACAGTAAATTCTGCGCTGGTGCATCGGAATCTCATACTGGTCTCCCAGGAGTCTCTCAAATCACAAACTCTTAGAAGATTCTCTCTTCTTCTACTTAAGTCGGCATTGTCCCTTTTGTATTACCTGATACAATTTCTGTGTTTGATCCTCAATGTGAAGGTCCAAGGGATATTGTGAACCTGCACTAGTGCATCGGAATTTAATACTGGTCTCCCAGGAGAAGCTCAAAACACAAACTCTTAGAAGATTCACTTTTCTTGTACTTAGGTCGACATTGTCCCTTTTGTATTCAATGCCAATGCAATTTCTGTGTTTCATGGTCAATTTAAAGGTCCAAGGGATACAGTAAACCAGCACTGGTGCATCGGAATCTAATACTGGCCTCCCAGGAGCCGCACAAACCACAATCTCTTAGAAGATTCACTCTTCTTGTACTTAAGTCTGCATTTTCCCATTTGTACTCAATCCCGATGCAAATTCTGTGTTTCATGGTCAACGTGTAGGTCCAAGGGATACAGTAAACCTGCACTGCTGCATCGAAATCTAATACTGGTCTCACAGGAGCCGGTCAAAGCACTAAATCTTAGAAGATTCACTCTTCTTGTACTTAAGTCGGCGTTGTACCTTTTGTATTATATCCTGATGCAATTTCTGTGTTTCATAGTCAATGTGAAGGTCCAAGGGACACAGTAAACCTGCTGTAGTGCATCGGAATCTAATACTGGTCTCCCAGGAGAAGCCTAAAACATAAACTCTTAGAAGATTCATTCTTCTTGTACTTATGTCGGGATTGTCCCTTTTGTATTCTATCCTGATGCAATTTCTGTGTTTCATTGTCAATGTGAGGGTCCAAGGGATACAGTAAATCTGCACTGGTGCATCGGAATCTAATACTGGTCTCCCAGGAGCCATTGTAATCACAAACCCGTAGAACATTTCCTCATCATATACTTGAGTCGTCATGGTGCCTTTTGTATTCAATCCTGATGCGAATTCTGTGTTTCATGGTCAATGTGAAGGTCCAAGGGATACAGTAAATTCTGCGCTGGTGCATCGGAATCTAATACTGGTCTCCCAGGAGCCGTTCAAGTCACAAACACTTAGAAGCTTCACTCTTCTCGTACTTAAGTCGGCATTGTCCCTTTTATATTACCCGATACAATTTCTGTGTTTCATGGTCAATGTGAAGGTCGAAGGGATACAGTTAACCTGCACTGGTGCACCGGAATCTAATACAGTTCTCCCAGGAGCCGGTCAAATCTAAACTCTTTAAAGACTCACTCTTCTTGTACTTAAGTCGGCATTGTCCCATTTGTACCCAATACCGATGCAAATTCTGTGTTTCATGGTCAATCTGAAGTTCGAAGGGATACAGTTAACATGCACTGGTGCATCGGAATCTAATACTGGTCTCCCAGGAGCCGCTCAAACCACAATCTCTTAGAAGATTCTCTCTTCTCGTACTTAAGTCGGCATTGTCCTTTTTGTATTCAATCCCGATGCAATTTCTGTGTCTCATGGTCAATGTGAAGGTCCAAGGGATACATTAAATCTGCACTGGTGCATCGGAATCTAATACTGGTCTCCCAGGAGCCGCTCAAACCACAAACTCTTAGAAGATTCACTCTTCTTGTACTTAAGTCGGCATTGTTTCTTTCGTATTCAATCCCAATGCAATTTCTGTGCTTCATGGTCAATGTGAAGGTCCAAGGGATACAGGAAACCTGTACTGTTGCATCGGATTCTAATACTGGTCTCCCAGGAGCAGCTCAAAGCACAAACATTTAGAAGCTTCACTCTTCATGTACATAAGTCTGCATTGTCCCTTTTGTATTAGCCGATGCAATTTCTGTGTTTCGTTGTCAATGTGAAGGTCCAAGGGATACAGGAAACGTGTACTGGTGCATCGGATTCTAATACTGGTCTCCCAGGAGCAGCTCAAAGCACAAACATTTAGAAGCTTCACTCTTCTTGTACATAAGTCTGCACTGTCCCTTTTGTATTAGCCGATGCAACTTCTGTGTTTCATCGTCAATGTGAAGGTCCATGCGATACAGTAAACCGGCACTGGTGCATGGGAATGTAATACTGGTCTCCCAGGAGTCGCTCAAACCACAAACTCTTAGAAGATTCCCTCTTCTTTTACTTAAGTCGGCATTGTTTCTTTTGTATTCAATCCCAATGTAATTTCTGTGTTTCATGGTCAATTTGAAGGTTCAAGGGATACAGTAAACCTGCAATGGTGCATCGGAAACTAATACTGGCCTCCCAGGAGCCGCACAATGCACAAACTCTATGAAAATTCACTCTTCTTGTACTTAAGTCGGCATTGTCCCTTTTGTATTATATCCCGATGCAATATCTGTGTTTCATTGTCAATGTGTTGGTCGAAGGGATACAGTAAACCTGCACTGTTGCATCGGAATCTAATACTGGTCTCCCAGGAGCCGCTCAAACAACAAATTCTTAGAAGATTCACCCTTCTTATACTTGAGTCGGCATTATCCCTTTTGTATTACCCGATGCAATTTCTGTATTTCATCGTCAATCGAAGGTCCAAGGGATACAGTAAACCTGCATTGGTGCATGGGAATATAATACTGGTCTCCCAGGAGTCTCTCAAACCACAAACTCATAGAAGATTCACTCATCTTGTACTTAAGTAGGCATTGCTTCTTTTGTATTCAATCCCAATGCAATTTCTGTGTTTCATGGTCAATGTGAAGGTCGAAGGGATACAGTTAACCTACACTGGTACATTGGAATCTAATATTGGTCTCCCAGGAGCCAGTCAAAACACTAACTCTTAGAAGATTCACTCTTCTTGTACTTTAGTCGGCATTGTCCCTATTGTATTCAATCCAGATGCGATTTCTTTGTTTCTTGGTCAATGTGAATATCCAAGGGATACACTAAACCCGCACTGGTGCATCTGAATCTAATACTGGTCTCCCAGAAGCCGCTCAAACAACAAACTCTTGCAAGATATACTCTTATCGTACTTAAGTCGGCATTGTGTCTTTTGTAATCAATCCCTTTTCGATTTCTGTGTTTCATGGTCAATGTGAAGGTCCAAGGGATCCAGTAAACCTGCACTGGTGCAGAGGAATCTAATACTGGTCTCCCAGGAGCCGGTCAAAGCACAAACTCTTAGAAGATTCACTCTTCTTGTACTTAAGTCCGCATTGTCCCTTTTGTAATATATCCTGATGCAATTTCTGTGTTTCATGGTCAATGTGAAGGTCCAAGAGATACTGTAAACCAACACTAGTGCATTGGAAACTAATACTGGTCTCCCAGGAGAAGCTAAAAACATAAACTCTTAGAAAATTCACTCTTATTGTACTTAATTCGTCATTGTCCCTTTTGTATTCAATACCAATGCAATTTCTGTGTTTCATGGTCAATGTGAAGGTCCAAGGGATACAGTTAACCAGCACTGGTGCATCTGAATCTAATACTGGTCTCCCAGGAGCAGCTCAAAGCACAAACATTTAGAAGCTTCACTCTTCTTGTACATAAGTCTGCATTGTCCCTTTTGTATTAGCCGATGCAATTTCTGTGTTTCATTGTCAATGTGAAGGTCCACGGGTTACAGGAAGCGTGTACTGGTGCATCGGATTCTAATACTGGTCTCCCAGGAGCAGCTCAAAGCACAAATATTTAGAAGCTTCACTCTTCTTGTACATAAGTCTGCATTGTCCCTTTTGTATTAGCCGATGCAACTTCTGTGTTTCATCGTCAATGTGAAGGTCCATGCGATACAGTAAACCGGCACTGGTGCATGGGAATGTAATACTGGTCTCCCAGGAGTCGCTCAAACCACAAACTCTTAGAAGATTCCCTCTTCTTGTACTTAAGTCGGCATTGTTTCTTTTGTATTCAATCCCAATGCAATTTCTGTGTTTCATGGTCAATTTTAAGGTTCAAGGGATACAGTAAACCTGAAAAAGTGCATCGGAAACTGTTACTGGTCTCCCAGGAGCCGCTCAATGCACAAACTCTATGAAAATTCACTCTTCTTGTACTTAAGTCGGCATTGTCAATTTTGTATTATATCCCGATGCAATATCTGTGTTTCATTGTCAATGTGTTGGTCCAAGGGATACAGTAAACATGCACTGGTGTATCGGAATCTAATACTGCTCTCGCAGGAGCCGCTCAAACCACAATCTCTTAGAAGATTCACTCTTCTCGTACTTAAGTCGGCATTGTCCATTTTGTATTCAATCCCGATGCAATTTCTGTGTTTCATGGTCAATGTGAAGGTCCAAGGGATACATTAAAACTGCACTGGTGCATCGGAATCTAATACTGGTCTCCCAGGAGCCGCTCAAACCACAAACTCTCAGAAGATTCACTCTTCTTGTACGTAAGTCGACATGGTTTCTTTTGTATTCAATCCCAATGCAATTTCTGTGTTTAATGCCAATGTGAAGGTCCAAGGGATACAGGAAACCTGCACTGGTGCATCGGATTCTAATATTGGTCTCCCAGAAGCTACTCAAATCACAAACTTTTAGAAGCTTCACTCTTCTTGTACTTAAGTCGGCATTGTCCCTTTTGTATTACCCGATGCAATTTCTGTGTTTCATGGTCAATTTGAAGGTCCAAGGGATACAGTAAACCTGCACTGGTGCATCGGAAACTAATACTGGTCTCCCAGTAGCCGCTCAATGCACAAACTCTATGAATATTCACTCTTCTTATAATTGAGTCGGCATTGTCCCTTTTGTAATATATCCCGATGCAATATCTGTATTTCATTGTCAATGTGATGGTCGAAGGGATACAGTAACCCTGCACTGTTGCATCGGAATCTAATACTGGTCTCCCAGGAGCCGCTCAAACAACAAATTCTTAGAAGATTTACCCTTCTTATACTTGGGTCGGCATTGTCCCTTTTGTATTATATCCCGATGCAATTTCTGTGTTTCATCGCCAATGTGAATATCCACGGGATACAGTAAACGTGCACTGGTGCATTGGAATCTAATACTGGTCTCCCACGAGCCGCTCAATCCACAAACCCTTAGAAGACTCACTCTTCTTGTGTCTAAGACGGCATTGTCCCATTTGTATTCAATCCCGACTCAAATTCTGTGTTTGTTGGTCAATGTGAATATCCAAGGGATACACTAAACCTGCACTGGTGCATCGGAATCTAATACTGGTCTCCCAGGAACCGCTCAAACCACAAACTCTTAGAGGATTCACTCTCCTTGTACTTAAGGCGCATTGTGCCTTTTGTATTATATCCTGATGCAATTTCTGTGTTTCATGGTCAATGTGAAGGTCCAAGGGACACAGTAAACCTGCACCAGTGCATCGGAATCAAATACTGGTCTCCACGGAGAATCCTAAAACGCAAACTCTTATAAGATTCACTCTTCTAGTACTTATGTCAGCATAGTCCCTTTTTTTTCCAATACCGATGCAATTTCTGTGTTTCATGGACAATGTGATTGTCCAAGGGATACAGAAAACCTGCACTAGTGCATCGGAATCTAATACTGGTTCCCCAGGAGAAGCCTAAAGCACAAACTCTTAGTAGATTCCCTCTTCTTGTACTTAAGTCGGCATTGTCCCTATTGCATTCAATCCCGATGCGATTTCTGTGCTTCATGGTCAATGTGAATGTCCAAGGGATACACTAAAACTGCTTTGGTGCATCGGTTTCTAATACTGGTCTCCCAGGAGCCGCTCAAAGCACTAACTCTTAGAAGATTCACTCTTCTTGTCCTTATGTCGGCATGGTTTCTTTTGTATTCAATCCCAATGCGATTTCTGTGTTTCATGTTCAATGTGAAGGTCCAAGGGATACAGTAAACCAGCACTGGGGCAGCGGAATCTAATACTGGTCTCCCAGGAGCCGCTCAAACAACAAATTCTTAGAAGAGTCACTCTTTTTTTACTTAAGTCGGCATTGTCCCATTTGAATTATATCCCGACGCAATTTCTGTGTTTCACCGTCAATTTGAAGGTCCAAGGGATACAGTAAACCTGCACTGGTACATTGGAATCTAATACTGGTCACCCAGGAGCCGCTCAAACCACAAACTCTTAGGCGATTCACTCTTCTTGTACTTAACTCGTGATTGTCCCTTTTGTATACAATCCCGATGTAATTTCTGTGTTTCATCGTCAATGTGAAGGTCCAAGGGATACAGTAAACCTGCACTGGTGCATCGGAATCAAATACTGGTCACCCAGGAGCCGTTCAAAGCACGAAGTCTTAGAAGATTCACTCTTCTTGTACTTAAGTCGGCATTGTGCCTTCTGTATGCAATCCCGATGCAATTAGTGTGTTTCATGGTAACTGTGAAGGCCCAAGGGATACAGTATACCTGCACTATTGCATCGGAATCTACTACTAGTCTCCTAGGAGCCGTTCAAATCACAAACTCATAGAAGATTCACTGTTCTGGTCCTTATTTCGGCATTGTGCCATTTGTATTAAGTCCAAATGCGATTTGTGTGCTTCATGGTCAATGTAAAGGGCCATGGGGTACAGAAAAACCAGCACTGGTCAATCTGAATCTGATACTGGTCTCCCAGGGATCGCTCAAACCACAAACTTTTAGAAGAATCACTTTTCTTGTACATAGGTCGGCATTGTCCGGTATGTATTCAAACACGATGCAATTTCTGTGTTTCATGGTCAATGTGAATGTCCAAGGGATACAGTAAACCTGCACTGGTGCATTGGAATCTAATACTGCTCTCCCAGAACCCGCTCAAACCACAAACTCTTAGAAGATTCACTCTTCTTGTACTTAAGTCAGCATTGTGTCTTTTGTATTCAATCCCGATGGGATTTCGGTGTTTCATGGTCAATGTGAAAGTCCAATTGATACAGTGAACCTGCACTGCTGCAGTGGAATCCAATACTTGTCTCCCAGGAGCCGCTCAAAGCACAAACGTTTACAAGATTCACTCTTCTTGTACATAAGTCGGCATTGTGTCTTTCTATCCCGTTGCAATTTCTGTGTTACATGGACAATGTGAAGGTGCAAGAGATACAGTAAACCTGCAGTGGTGCATCGTAATCTAATACTGGCCTCCCAGGAGCCGGTCAAACCAAAATCTACTAGACGATTCACTCTTCTTGTACTTAAGTCGTCATTGTCTCTTTTGTATACAATCCCAATGTAATTTCGGTGTTTCATGGTCAATTTGAAAGTCCAAGGGATACAGTAAACCTGCACTGGTGCATCTGAATCTTATACTGGTCTCCCAGGAGCCGCTCAAATCACAAATTCTTTGAAGATTCATTCTTCTTGTACTTAACTGGTCATTGTCCCTTTTGTATACAATCCCGATGTTATTTCAGTGATTTATGGTCAATGTGAAGGTCCAAGGGATACAGTAAACCTGCACTGGAGCACCGGGGTCTTATACTGGTCTCCCAGGAGCCGCACAAACCACAATCTCATAGGAGATTCACTCTTCTTGTACTTAAGTCGCCAATGTCCCTTTTATAATATATCCCGATGCAATTTCTCTGTTTCATCGTCAATGTGAAGGTCCAAGGAATGCAATAAACCTGCACTGGTGCGTCGGAATCTAATACTGGTCTCCCAGCAGCCGCTCAAACCACAAACTCTTAGGCGATTCACTCTTCTTGTACTTAAGTCGCCATTGTCCCTTTTATAATATATCCCGATGCAATTTCTCTGTTTCTTCATCAATGTGAAGGTCCAAGGGATACAGTAAACCTGCACTGGTGCATCGGAATTTAATACTGGTCTCACAGGAGCCGCTCAAACCACAAACTCTTAGAAGATTCACTCTTCTTGTACTTAAGTCGGCATTGTCAGATTTGTACTCAATCCCGATGCAAATTCTGTGTTTCATGGTCAATGTGAAAGTTCACGGAGTACAGTAAACCTGCACTGGTGCATCGGAATCTAATACTGGTCTCCGAGGAGCCGCTCAAATCACATTGTCTTAGATGATTCACTCTTCTTGTACATAAGTCGGCATTGTGCCTTTCTATCCCGTTGCCATTTCTGCGTTACATGGAAAATGTGAAGGTGCAAGAGATACAGTAAACCTGCAGTTGTGCATCGGAATCTAATACTGGCCTCCCAGGAGTCGCTCAAACCACAATCTACTAAACGATTCACTCTTCTTGTACTTAAGTCGTCATTGTCTCTTTTGTATACAATCCCAATATAATTTCGGTGTTTCATGGTCAATTTGAAAGTCCAAGGGATACAGTAAACCTGCACTGGTGCATCTGAATCTTATACTGGTCTCCCAGGAGCCGCTCAAATCACAAATTCTTTGAAGATTCATTCTTCTTGTACTTAACTGGTCATTGTCCCTTTTGTATACAATCCCGATGTAATTTCAGTGATTTATGGTCAATGCGAAGGTCCAAGGTATTCAGTACACCTGCACTGGTCCATCTGAATGTAATACTGGTCTCCCAGGAGCCGCTCATATCACAAACTCTTTGAAGATTCACTCTTCTTGTACTTAACTCGTGATTGTCCCTTTTGTATACAATCCCGGTGTAATTTCAGTGTTTCATGGTCAATGTGAAGGTCCAAGGGATACAGTAAACCTGCACTGGTGCATCGGAATCAAATACTGGTCTCCGAGGAGCCGGACAAATCACATTCTCTTAGATGATTCACTCTTCTTGTACTTAAGTCGGCATTGTCCGTATTGCATTCAATCCCGATGCAATTTCTGTGTTTCATGGTCAATGTGAATGTCCAAGGGATACACTACAACTGCTTTGGTGCATCGGTTTCTAATACTGGTCTCCCAGGAGCCGCTCAAAGCACTAACTCTTAGAAGATTCACTCTTCTTGTCCTTATGTCGGCATGGTCCCTTTTGTATTCAATCCCAATGCGATTTCTGTGTTTCATGGTCAATGTGAAGGTTCAAGGTATACAGTAAACCAGGACTGGGGCACCGGAATGTAATACTGGTCTCCCAGGAGCCGCTCAAACAACAAATTCTTAGAAGAGTCACTCTTTTTGTACTTAAGTCGGCATTGTCCTATTTGTATTATATCCCTATGCAATTCCTGTGTTTCATCGTCAATGTGAAGGTCCAAGGGATACAGTAAACCTGCACTGGTGCATTGGAATCTAATACTGGTCACCCAGGAGCCGCTCAAACCACAAACTCTTAGGCGTTTCACTCTTCTTGTACTTAAGTCGGCATTGTCCCTTTTACATTATATCCCGATGCAATTTCTGTGTTTCATCGTCAATGTGTAGGTCCAAGGGATACAGTAAACCTGCATTGGTGCATCGGGATGTAATATTGGTCTCCCAGGAGCCGCTCAAACCACAAAATCTTAGAAGATTCACTCTTCTTGTACTTATGTCGGCATTGTGCCTTCTTTATTCAATCCCGATGCAATTTCTGTGTTTCATGGTAACTGTGAAGGACCAAGTGACACAGTATACCTCCACTGTTGCATCGGAATCAAATACTAGTCTCCTAGGAGCCGCACAAATCACAAACTCTTAGAAGATTCACTCTTCTGGTCCTGATGTCGGCATTGTGAATTTTGTATTAAATCCAAATGCGATTTCTGTGATTCATGGTAAATGTGAAGGTCCATGGGATACAGTTAACCTGCACTGGACAATCTGAATCTGATTCTGGTCTCCCAGGGGCCGGTCAAACCACTAACTTTTAGAAGATACACTCTTCTTGTACTTAAGTCGGCATTGTCCGTTATGTATTCAATCCCGATGCAATTTCTGTGTTTCATGGTCAATGTGAAGGTCCAAGGGATACAGTAAACCTGCACTGGTGCATCGGAATCTAATACTGGTCTCCCAGAATCCGCTCAAACCACAAACTCTTAGAAGATAAACTCTTCTTGTACTTAAGTCAGCATTGTGTCTTTTGTATTAAATTCCGATGGGATTTCGGTGTTTCATGGTCAATGTGAAGGTCCATTTGATACAGTGAACGTGCACTGCTGCATTGGAATCAAATGCTGGTCTCCCAGGAGCCGCTAAAACCTCAAACTTTTACAAGATTCGCCCTTCTTGTACATAAGTCGGCATTGTGCCTTTCTATCCCGTTGCGATTTCTGTGTTACATGGTCAATGTGAAGGTGCAAGAGATACAGTAAACCTGCACTGGTCCATCTGAATCTAATACTGGTGTCCCAGGAGCCGCTCAAATCACAAACTCTTTGAAGATTCACTTTTCTTGTACTTAAGTCGGTATTGTCCCTTTTGTATTCAATCCCGATGCAATTTCTGTGTTTCGTCGTCAATGTGAAGGTCCAAGGGATACAGTAAAGATGCACTGGTGCATCGGAATCTAATACTGGTCTCCCAGGAGCCGGTCAAAGCACAAACACTTAGAAGATTCACTCTTCTTGTACTTAAGTCGGCATTGTCCCTTTTGTATTATATCCTGATGCAATTTCTGTGTTTCATGGTCAATGTGAAGGTTCAAGGGATACTGTAAACTTGCGCTAGTGCATCGGAATCTAATACTGGTCCCCAGTAGCCGCTCGAACCTCAAACACTTAGAAGATTCAATTTTCTTGTACTTAAGTCGGCGTTGTTTCTCTTGTATTCAATCCCAATGTAATTTCTGTGTTTCATGGACAATGTGAATATCCAAGGGACACAGTAAACCCGCACTGGTGCATCGGAATCTAATACTGGTCTCTCAGGAGCCGCTCAAAGCACAAACTCTATGAGGATTCACTCATCTTGTACTTAAGTCGGCATCGTCCCTTTTGTATTATATCCCGATGCAATATCTGTGTTTCATCGTCAATGTGAAGGTCGAATCGATACAATAAAACTGCACTGTTGCATCGGAATCTAATTCTAGTCTCCCAGGAGCCGCTCAAACCACAAACTCTTAGATGATTCACTCTTCTTGTACTTAAGTCGGCATTGTCCCATATGTACTCAATCCCGATGCAAAATCTGTGTTTCATGGTCAATGTGAAAGTTCACGGGATACAGTAAACCTGCACTGGTGCATCGGAATCTAATACTGGTCTATGAGGAGCCGCTCAAATCACAATCTCTTAGATGATTCACTCTTCTTGTACATAAGTCGGTATTGTCCCTATTGCATTCAATCCCGATGCGATTTCTGTGTTTCATGGTCAATGAGAATGTCCAAGGGAAACACTAAAACTGCTTTGTTGCGTCGGCTTTTAATACTGGTCTCCCAGGAGCCGCTCAAACAACAAATTCTTAGAAGAGTGACTCTTTTTGTACTTAAGTCGGGATTGTCCCTTTTGTGTTATATCCCGATGCAATTTCTGTGTTTCATCGTTAATGTGAAGGTCCAGGGGCTACAGTAAACCTGCACTGGTGCATTGGAATCTAATACTGGTCTCCCAGGAGCCGTTCAAACCACAAACTCTTAGGCGATTCAAACTTCTTGTACTTAAGTCGGCATTGTCCATTTTATATTATATCCCGATGCCATTTCTGTGTTTCATCGTCAATGTGAAGGTCCAAGGGATACAGTAAACCTGCACTGGTGCTTCGGAATCTAATACTGGTCTCCCAGGAGCCGCTCAAACCACAAACTCTTAGAAGATTCACTCTTCTTGTACTTAAGTCGGCATTGTTTCTCTTGTATTCAATCCCAATTCAATTTCTGTGTTTCATGGTCAATGTGAATATCCAAGGGATACAGTAAACCTGCACTGGTGCATCGGAATCTAATACTGGTCTCCGAGGAGCCGCTCAAATCACAATCTCTTAGATGATTCACTCTTCTTGTACATAAGTCGGTATTGTCCCTATTGCATTCAATCCCGATGCGATTTCTGTATTTCATCGTCAATGTGAAGGTCGAAGGGATACAGTAAAACTGCACTGTTGCATCGCAATCTAATTCTAGTCTTCCAGGAGCCGTTCAAACCACAAACTCTTAGGCGGTTCACTCTTCTTGTACTTAAGTCGGCATTGTCCATTTTTTATTATATCCCGATGCCATTTCCGTGTTTCATCGTCAATGTGAAGGTCCAAGGGATACAGTAACCCTGCACTGGTGCATTGGAATCTAATACTGATCTCCCAGGAGCCGCTCAAACCAGAAACTCTTAGGCGATTCACTCTTCTTGTACTGAAGTCTGCATTGTCCCTTTTATATTATATCCCGATGCAATATCTGTTTTTCATCGTCAATGTGAAGGTCCAAGGGATACAGTATACCTGCACTGATGCATCGGAATCTAATACTGGTCTCCCAGGAGCCCCTCAAACCACAAACTCTTAGATGATACACTCTTCTTGTACTTAAGTCGGCATTGTGCATTCTGTATTCAATCATGATGCAATTTCTCTGTTTCATGGTAACTGTGAAGGACCAAGGGATACAGTATGTTTGCACTGTTGCATCAGAATCTAATACTAGTCTCCCAGGAGCGGCTCAAACTACAAACTCTTAGAAGATTCACTCTTCTTGCACTTAAGTCGGCATTGTGTCTTCGTATCCCGTTGCGATTTCTGTACTACATGGACAATGTGAAGGTGCAAGAGATACAGTAAACCTGCAGTGGTGCATCGGAATCTAATAATGGTCTCCCAGGAGCCGCTCAAACCACAATCTCCTAGAAGATTCACGCTTCTCGTACTTAAGTCGGCATTGTCCCTTTTGTATTCAATCCCGATACAAATTCTGTGTTTCAGTGTCAATATGAAGGTCTAAGGGATACAGTAAACCTGCACTGGTGCATCGAAATCTAATACTGGTATCCCACGTGAAGCCTAATGCACAAACTCTTAGAAGATTCACTCTTCTTGTACCTATGTCGGCATTGTCCCTTTTGTATTCAATCCCAATGCAATTTATGTGTTTCATGGTCAATGTGAAGGTGCAAGGGATACAGTAAACCTGCACTGGTGCATCGGAATGTAAGACAGGTCTCCTAGGAGCCGCTCAAACCACAAACTCTTAGAAGATTCAATCTTCTTGTACTTAAGTCGGCATTGTCCCTTTTGTATTATATCCAGATGCAATTTCTGTGTTTTATCGTCAATGTGAAGTTCCATGGGATACAGTAATCCTTCCCTGGTGCATTGGAATCTAATACTGGTCTCCCATGAGCCGTTCTAATCACAAACCCTTAGAACATTTACTCTTCATGTACTTAAGTCGGCATTGTGCCTTTTGTATTCAATCCTGATGCGATTTCTGTGTTTCATGGACAATGTGAAGGTCCAAGGGATACAGTAAATTCGGCACTGGTGCATCGGAATCTAATACTGGTCTCCCAGGAGCCGCTCAAATCACACCCTCTTAGAAGATTCACTCTTCTCTTACTTAAGTCGGCACTGTTTCTTTTGTATTCAATCCCAATGCAATTTCTGTGTTTCATGGTCAATGTGATGGTGCATGGTATACAGTAAACCGACACTGGTGCATCGGAATCTAAGACAGGTCTCCTAGGAGCCGCTCAAACCACAAACTCTTAGAAGATTCAATCTTCTTGTACTTAAGTCGGCATTGTCCCTTTTGTATTATATCCAGATGCAATTTCTGTGTTTTATCGTCAATGTGAAGTTCCATGGGATACAGTAATCCTTCCCTGGTGCATTGGAATCTAATACTGGTCTCCCAGGAGCCGCTCAAACCACAAACTCTTACAAGATTTCCTATTCTTGTCTTTAAGTCGGCATTGTGTCTTTTGTATTCAATTCCAATGCGTTTTCTGTGTTTCATGGTCAATGAGAGGGTCCAAGGGATTCAGTAAAAGTGCACTGGTGTATTGGAATCTAATGCTGGTCTCCCAGGAGACGTTCAAGGCACAAACTCTAAGAAGATTCACTGTTCTTGTACTTATGTCGGCATTGTGTCTTTTGTATTCAATCCCAATGCGATTTCTGTGTCTCATTATCAATGTGAAGGTCCAAGGGATACAGAAAACCGGCACTGGTGCATCGGAATCTAATACTGGTCTGCCAGGAGCCGCTCAAACCACAAACACTTACAAGATTCACTCTTCTTGTACTTAAGTCGGCATTGTCCTTTTGTATTCATTCCCGATGATATTTCTGTGTTTGATGGTCAATGTGATGGTGCAAGGGATACAGTAAACCGGCACTGGTGCATCGGAATCTAATACTGGTCTCCCAGGAGATGCTCAAAGCACAGACTCTTAGAAGATTCACTCTTCTTGTCCTTAAGTCGGCATTGTCGGTTATGTATTCAATCCCATTGCGATTTCTGTGTTTCATGGTCCATGTGAAGGTCCAAGGGATACAGTAAATTCTGCACTGGTGCATCGGAATCTAATACTGGTCTCCCAGGAGAAGCTCAAAGCGAAAACTCTTAAAAGATTCACTCTTCCTGTCCTTAAATCGGCTTTGTCCCTTTTCTATTCAATCCCGATGCAATTTCTGTGTTTCATGGTCAATGTGAAGGTCCACGTGTTGCTGTAAACCAGCACTGGTGCAACGGAATCTAATACTGGTCTCCCAGGAGCCGCACAAACCACAAGATCTTAGAAGATTCACTTTTCTTGTAGTTAAGTCGTCATTATCCCTTTTATATACAATCCCGATGTAATTTCGGTGTTTCATGGTCAATGTGAAGGTCCAAGGGATGCGGTAAACCTGCACTGGTGTATCGGAATTTTATACTGGTATCCCAGGAGAAGCTCAAACCACAATCTCTTAGATGATTCACTCTTTTCGTACTTAAGTCTTCATTCTCCCTTTAGTATTCAATCCCGATGCAATTACTATGTTTCATGGTCAATGTGAAGTTCCAATGGATTCAGTAAACCTGCATCGGAATCTTATACTGGCCTCCCAGGAGCCGCTCAAACCACAATGTCTTAGAAGTTTCACTCATATTGTACTTAAGTCGGCATTGTCCCTTTTTAATTACATCCCGATGCTATTTCTGTGTTTCATCGTCAATGTTAAGGTCCAAGGGATACAGTAAACCTGCACTGGTGCATCGGAATCTAATACTGGTCTCCCAGGAGCCGCACAAACCACAAACTCCTTGAAGATTCACTCTTCTTGTACTTAAGTCGGCATTGTGCCTTCTGTATTCAATCCCGGTGCCATTTCTGTGTTTCATGGTCAATATGAAGGTCCAAGGGATACAGTAAACCAGCAGTGGTTCATCGGAATCTAATACTGGTCTTCCACGAGCCGATCAAGCCCCAAACCCTTAGAAGACTCACTCTTCTTTTACTTAAGTCGGCATTGTCCCATTTGTATTAAATCCCGACGCAAATTCTGTGTTTCATGGTCAATATGATGGTCCAAGGGATACAGTAAACCTGCGCTGGTGCATCGGAATCTAATACTGGTCTCCCAGGAGCCGCTCAAATCACAAACTCTAATAAGATTCACTCTTCTTGTACTTAAGTCGCATTGTGCCTTTGGTAATCTATCCCGTTGCGATTTCTGTGTTTCATGGTCAATGTGAAAGTCAAGGGGATGCAGTAAATCTGCACTGGTGCATCGAAATCTAATACTGGTCTCCCAGGAGCCGGTCAAAACACAAATTCTTAGAAGTTTCACTCTTCTTGTGCTTAAGTCGGCATTGCTCTTTTGTATTATATTATGATGCAATTTCTGTGTATCATGGTCAATGTGAAGGTGCAAGGGACTCAGTGAACCTGCACTAGTGCATCGGAATCTTATACTGGTCTTGCAGGAGAAGCCTATAACACAAATTCTTAGAAGTTTCACTCTTCTTGTGCTTAAGTCGGCATTGTTCCTTTTGTGTTATATCCTGATGCAATTCCTATGTTTCATGGCCAATGTGAAGGTCCAAGGGATAAATTAAACCAGCACTGGTGCATCGGAATCTAATGCTGGTCTCCCAGGAGCCGTTCAAAGCACAAACTCTTAGAAGATTCACTCTTCTTGTACTTAAGTCGGCATTGTCCCATTTGTACTCAATCCCGATGCAAATTCTGTGTTTCATGGTCAATGTCAAAGTCCAAGGGATACAGTAAACCCGCACTGGTGCATCGGAATCTAATACTGGTCTCCGAGGAGCCGCTCAAATCAGAATCTCTCAGATGATTCACTCTTCTTCTACTTAAGTCGGCATTGTCCCTATTGCATTCAACCCCGATTCGATTTCTGTGTTTCATGGCCAATGTGAATGTCCAAGGGATACACTAAATTTGCTTTGGTGCATCGGTTTCTAATACTGGTCTCCCAGGAGCCGGTCAAAGCACAAACACTTAGAAGATTCACTCTTCTTGTACTTAAGTCGGCATTGTGCCTTTTGTAATCGGTCCCGTTACGATTCCTGTGTTTCATGGTCAATGTGAAGGTCCAAGGGATACAGTGAACTTGCACTGGTGCATCGGAAACTAATACTGGTCTCACAGGAGCCGCTCAAACCACATACTCTTACAAGATTTCCTATTCTTGTTTTTAAGTCGGAATTGTGTATTTTGTATTCAATCCCAATGCGTTTTCTGTGTTTCACAGTCAAAGTGAAGGTCCAAGTGATACAGTAAAAGTGCTCTGGTGCATCGGAATCTAATACTGGGCTGCCAGGAGCCGCTCGTACGACAAACACTTAGAAGATTCACTCTAGATGTACTTAAGTCGGCATTGTCTTTTTGTATTCATTCCCGATGCAATTTCTGTGTTTGATGGTCAATGTGAAGGTGCAAGGGATACAGTAAACCGGCACTGGTGCATCGGAATCTAATACTGGTCTCCCAGGAGACGCTCAAATCTCAAACTCTCAGAGGATTCACTCTTCTTGTCCTTAAGTCGGCATTGTCCGTTATGTATTCAATCCCATTGCGATTCTGTGTTTCATGGTCAATGTGAAGGTCCAAATGATACAGTAAATTCTGCACTGCTCCATCGGAATCAAATATTGGTCTCCCAGGGGTACCTCAAACCACAAACTCTTAGAAAATTCACTCATCTTGTAGTTAAGCCGGCATTGTCCCTTTTGTATTATATACTGATGCAATTTCTGTGATTCATGGTCAATGTGAAGGTCCAAGGGATACAGTAAACCTGCACTAGTGCATCGGAATCTAATACTGGTCTCCCAGCAGATGCTCAAAACACAAACACTTAGAAGATTCACTCTTCTTGTACTTAAGTTGACATTGCCCATTTTCTACTTAATCCCGATGCAATTTCTGTGTTTCATGGTCAATGTGAAGGTCCACGGGTTACAGTAAACCAGCACTGGTGCAACGGCATCTAATACTGGTCTCCCAGGAGCCGCAGAAACCATAAACTCTTCGAAGATTCACTCTTCCTGTAGTTAAGTCGTCATTATCCCTTTTGTATACAAACCCGATGTAATTTCGGTGTTTCATGGTCAATGTGAAGGTCCAAGGGATACGGTAAACCTGCACTGGAGTACCGGAATCTAATACTGGTATCCCCGGAGCCGCTCAAACCAAAATCTCTTAGAAGATTCACCATTCTCGTACTTAAGTCGGCATTCTCCCTTTTGTATTCAATCCCGATGCAATTTCTGTGTTTCATGGTCAATGTGAAGTTCCAATGGATGCAGTAAACCTGCACTGCTGAATTGTAATCTAATGCTGGTGTCCCAGGAGCCGTTCAAAGCACAAACTCTTAGAAGATACACTGTTCTTGTACTTAAGTCGGCATTGTGTACTCTGTATTCTATCCCAATGCGATTTCTGTGTTTCATGATCAATGTGAAGGTCGAAGGGATAGAGTAAACCTGCACTGGTGCATCGGAATCTAATAGTGGTCTGCCAGGAGCCGCTCAAACCACAAACACTATGAAGATTCACTCTTCATGTACTTAAGTCGGCATTGTCCATTTGTATTCATTCCCGATGCAATTTCTGTGTTTGATGGTCAATGTGAAGGTGCAAGGGATACAGTAAAACGGCACTGGTGCATCCGAATCTAATACTGGTCTCCCAGGAGATGCTCAGAGCACAAACACTTAGAGGATTCACTCTTCTTGTCCTTAAGTCGGCATTCTCCGTTATGTATTCAGTCCCACTGCGATTTCTGTGTTTCATGGTCAATGTGAAGGTCCAACGGATACAGTAAATTCTGCACTGGTGCATCGGAATCTAATACTGGTCTCCCTGGGGCCCCTCAAACCACAAACTCTTACAATATTCACTCATCTTGTACTTAAGCCGGCATTGTCCCTTTTGTATTATATCCTGATGCAATTTCTGTGTGTCATGGTCAATGTGAAGGTCCAAGGGATACAGTAAACCTGCACTGGTGCATCGGAATCTAATACTGGTCTCCCAGGAGGAGCTCAAAACACAAACACTTAGAAGATTCACTCTTATTGTACTTAAGTTGGCATTGTCTCTTTTCTACTCAATCCCGATGCAATTTCTGTGTTTCATGGTCAATGTGAAGGTCCACGGGTTACAGTAAACCAGCACTGGTGCAACGGAATTTAATACTGGTCTTCCAGGAGCCGCACAAACCACAAACTCTTCGAAGATTCACTCTTCTTGTAGTAAAGTCGTCATTATCCCTTTTGTATACAATCCCGATGTAATTTCGGTGTTTCATGGTCAATTTGAAGGTCCAAGGGATACGGTAAACCTGCACTGGTGTATCGGAATCTAATACTGGTATCTCAGGAGCCGCTCAAACCACAATCTCTTAGAAGATTCACTCTTCTCGTACTTAAGTCAGCATTCTCCCATTTGTATTCAATCCCGATGCAATTTCTGTGTTTCATGGTCAATGTGAAGTTCCAATGGATACAGTAAACCTGCACTGGTGCATTGTAATCTAATGCTGGTCTCCCAGGAGCCGTTCAAAGCACAAACTCTCAGAAGATTCACTCTTCTTGTACGTAAGTCGGAATTGTACCATTTGTACTCAATCCCGATGCAAATTCTGTGTTTCATGGTCAATGTGAAAGTCCAAGGGATACAGGAAACCCGCACTGGTGCATCGGAATCTAATACTGGTCTCCGAGGAGCCGCTCAAATCCGAATCTCTTAGATGATTCACTCTTCTTCTACTTAAGTCGGCATTGTCCCTATTGCATTCAATCCCGATGCGATTTCTGTGTTTAATTGTCAATGTGAATGTCCAAGGGATACACTAAAACTGCTTTGGTGCATCGGTATTTAATACTGGTCTCCCAGGAGACGCTCAAAGCTCAAACACTTAGAAGATTCATTGTTCTTGTACTTATTCGGCATTGTGCCTTTTGTAATCTGTTCCGTTGCGATTTCTGTGTTTCATGGTCAATGAGAAGGTCCAAGGGATACAGTATACATGCACTGGTGCATCGGAATCTAATACTGGTCTCACAGGAGCTGCTCAAACCACAAACACTTAGAAGATTCACTCTTCATGTACTTAAGTCGGCATTGTCCTTTTCTGTTCATTCCCGATGCAATTTCTGTGTTTGATGGCCAATGCGAAGGTGCGAGGGATACAGTAAACAGGCACTGGTGTTCGGAATCCAATACTGGTCTCCCAGGAGATGCTCAAAGCACAAACACTTAGAGTATTCACTCTTCTTGCCCTTAAGTCGGCATTGTTCGTTATGTATTGAATCCCATTGCGATTTCTGTGTTTCATGGTCAATGTGAAGTTCCAATGGATACAGTAAACCTGCACTGGTGCAACGGAATCTAATACTGGCCTCCCAGGAACCGCTCAAACCACAATCTCTTAGAAGAATCACTCTACTAGGTACTTAAGTCGGCATTGTGCCTTTTGTATTCAATCCGTTGCAATTTCTGTGATTCATGGTCAATGTGAAGGTCCAAGGGATACAGTAAACCTGCACTGGTGCATCTGAATCTAATATTGGTCTCCCAGGAGCCGCTCGAACCACAATCTCTTGGATGATTTACTCTTCTTGTACTTATGTCGGCATTGTCCCTTTTGCATTATATCCCGATTCAATTTCTGTGTTTCATGGTCAATGTGAATGTCCAAGGGATACAGTCAACCTGCACTGGTGCATCGGAATCTAATACTGGTCTCCCAGGAACCGCTCAAACCACAAACTCTCAGAAGATTCACTCTTCCTGTACTTAAGTTGGCATTGTCCCTTTTGTATTACATACCGATGCAATTTCTGTGTTTCATCGTCAATGTGAAGGTCCAAGGGATACAGTAAACCTTCAATGGTGCATCGGAATCTAATACTGGTCTGCCAGGAGCCGCTCAAACCACAAACACTTAGAAGATTCACTTTTCATGTACTTAAGTCGGCATTGTCCTTTTGTGTTCATTCCCGATGCAATTTCTGTGTTTGATGGTCAATGTGAAGGTGCAATGGATACAGTAAACAGGCACTGGTGCATCGGAATCTAATACTGGTCCCCAAGGGGCCCCTCAAACCACAAACTCTTAGAAGATTCACTCATCTTGTACTTAAGCCGGCATTGTCCCTTTTGTATTATATCCTGATGCAATTTCTGTGTTTCATGGTCAATGTGAAGGTCCAAGGGATACAGTAAACCTGCACTAGTGCATCGGAATCTAATACTGGTCTCCCAGCAGAAGCCCAAAACGCAAACACTTAGAAGATTCACTCTTCTTGTACTTAAGTTGGCATTGTCCCTTTTCTACTCAATTACGATGCAATTTCTGTGTTTCATGGTCAATGTGAAGGTCCACGGGTTACAGTAAACCAGCACTGGTGCAAGGGCATCTAATACTGGTCTCCCAGGAGCCGCACAAACCACAAACTCTTCGAAGATTCACTCTTCTGGTAGTTAAGTCGTCATTATCCCTTTTGTATACAATCCCGATGTAATTTCGGTGTTTAATGGTCAATGTGAAGGTCCAAGGGATACCGAAAACCTGCACTGGTGTATCGGAATCTAATACTGGTATCCCAGGTGCTGCTCAAACCAAAATCTCTTAGAAGAATCACCCTTCTCGTACTTAAGTCGGCATTCTCCCATTTGTATTCAATCCCGATGCAATTTCTGTGTTTCATGGTCAATGTGAAGTTCCAATGGATACAGTAACCCTGCACTGGTGCATTGTAATCTAATGCTGGTCTCCCAGGAGCCGTTCAAAGCACAAACTCTTAGAAGATTCACTCTTCTTGTACTTAAGTCGGCATTGTCGCATTTGTACTCAATCCCGATGCAAATTCTGTGTTTCATGGTCAATGTGAAAGTCCAAGGGATACAGTAAAGCCGCACTGGTGCATCGGAATCTAATACTGGTCTCCGAGGAGCCGCTCAAATCCCAATCTCTTAGATGATTCACTCTTCTTCTACTTAAGTCGGCATTGTCCCTATTGCATTCAATCCCGATGCGATTTCTGTGTTTAATTGTCAATGTGAATGTCCAAGGGATACACTAAAACTGCTTTGGTGCATCGGTTTTTAATACTGGTCTACCAGGAGCTGCTCAAAGCACAAACACTTAGGCGATTCACTCTTCTTGTACTTAAGTCGGCATTGTGCTTTTTTTAATCCGTCCCGTTGCGATTTCTGTGTTTCATGGTCAATGTGAAGGTCCAAGGGATACAGTAAACCTGCACTGGTGCGTCGGAATCTAATACTAATCTCACAGGAGCCGATCAAACCACAAACTCTTAAAAGATTTCCTTTTCTTGTCTTTAAGTCGGCATTGTGTCTTTTGTATTCAATCCCAATGCGTTTTCTGTGTTTCACGGTCAATGTGAAGGTCCAAGTGATACAGTAAAAGGGCTCTGGTGCATCGGAATCTAATACTGGTTTCCCAGGAGCCGTTCAAGGCACAAACTCTTAGAAGATACACTGTTCTTGTACTTAAGTCGTCATTGTGTCCTTTGTATTCAATACCAATGCGATTTCTGTGTTTCATGATCAATGTGAAGGTCGAAGGGATACAGTAAACCTGCACTGGTGCATCGGAATCTAATACTGGTCTGCCAGGAGCCGCTCAAACCACAAACACTTAGAAGATTCACTCTTCATGTACTTAAGTCGGCATTGTCCTTTTGTGTTCATTCCCGATGCAATTTCTGTGTTTGATGGTCAATGTGAAGGTGCAATGGATACAGTAAACAGGCACTGGTGCATCGGAATCTAATACTGGTTTCCCAGGAGATGCTCGTAGCACAAACACTTAGAGTATTCACTCTTCTTGCCCTTAAGTCGGCATTGACCGTTATGTATTCAATCCCATTGCGATTTCTGTGTTTCATGGTCAATGTGAAGGTTCAAGGGATACAGTATATTCTGCACTGGTGCATCGGAATCAAATACTGGTCTCCCAGGGGACCCTCAAACCACACACTCTTAGAAGATTCACTCATCTTGTACTTAAGCCGGCATTGTCCCATTTGTATTATATCCTGATGCAATTTCTGTGTTTCATGGTCAATGTGAAGGTCCAAGGGATACAGTAAACCTGCACTGGTGCATCGTAATCTAATACTAATCTCACAGGAGCCGATCAAACCACAAACTCTTACAAGATTTCCTATTCTTGTCTTTAAGTCGGCATTGTGTCTTTTGTATTCAATCCCACTGCGTTTCCTGTGTTTCATGGTCAATGTGAAGGTCCAAGTGAAACAGTAAAAGTGCTCTGGTGCATCGGAATCTAATACTGGTTTCCCAGGAGCCGTTCAAGGCACAAACTCTTAGAAGATACACTGTTCTTGTACTTAAGTCGGCATTGTGTACTCTGTATTCAATCCTAATGCGATTTCTTTGTTTCATGATCAATGTGAAGGTCCAAGGGATACAGTAATCCTGCACTGGTGCATCGGAATCTAATAGTAGTCTGCCAGGAGCCGCTCAAACCACAAACACTTAGAAGATTCACTCTTCATGTACTTAAGTCGGCATTGTCCTTTTGTATTCATTCCCGATGCAATTTCTGTGTTTGATGTTCAATGTGAAGGTGCAAGGCATGCAGTAAACCGGCACTGGTGCATCGGAATCTAATACTGGTCTCCCAGGAGATGCTCAAAGCACAAACACTTAGAGGATTCACTCTTCTTGTCCTTAAGTCGGCATTCTCCGTTATGTATTCAATCCCTTTGCGATTTCTGTGTTTCATTGTCAATGTGAAGGTCCAAGGGATACAGTAATTTCTGCACTGGCGCAACGGAATCTAATACTGGTCTCCCAGGAGCCGCACAAACCACAAACTCTTCGAAGATTCAGTCTTCTTGTAGCTAAGTCGTCATTATCCCTTTTGTATACAATCCCGATGTAATTTCCGTGTTTCATGGTCAATGTGAAGGTCCAAGGGATACGGTAAACCTGCACTGGTGTATCGGAATTTAATACTGGTATCCCGGGAGCCACTCAAACCACAATATCTTAGAAGATTCACTCTTCTCGTACTGAAGTCGGCTTTCTCCCTTTTGTATTCAACCCCCATGCAATTTCTGTGTTTCATGGTCAATGTGAAGTTCCAATGGATACAGTAAACCTGCACTGGTGCAACGGAATCTAATACTGGCATCCCAGGAACCGCTCAAACCACAATCTCTTAGAAGATTCACTCTACTAGGTACTTAAGTCGGCATTGTGCCTTTTGTATTCAATCTCTTGCAATTTCTGTGTATCATGGTCAATGTGAAGGTCCCCGGGATACAGTCAACCTGCACTGGTGCATCGGAATCTAATACTGGTCTCCTAGGAACCGCTCAAATCACAAACTCTAAGAAGATTCACTCTTCCTGTACATAAGTTGGCATTGTCCCTTTTGTATTACATACCGATGCAATTTCTGTGTTTCATCGTCAATGTGAAGGTCCAAGGGATTCAGTAAACCTTCAATGGTGCATCGGAATCTAATACTGGTCTGCCAGGAGCCGCTCAAATCACAAACACTTAGAAGATTCACTCTTCATGTACTTAAGTCGGCATTGTCCTTTTGTGTTCATTCCCGATTCAATTTCTGTGTTTGATGGTCAATGTGAAGGTGCAAGGTATACAGTAAACAGGCACTGGTGCATCGGAATCTAATACTGGTATCCCAGGAGATGCTCAAAGCACAAACACTTAGAGTATTCACTCTTCTTGCCCTTAGGTCGGCATTGACCGTTATGTATTCAATCCCATTGCGATTTCTGTGTTTGATGGTCAATGTGAAGGTCCAAGGGATACAGTAAACCTGCACTAGTGCATCGGAATCTAATACTGGTCTCCCAGCAGAAGCTCAAAACACAAACACTTAGAAAATTCACTCTTCTTGTACTTAAGTTGGCATTGTCCCTTTTCTACTCAATCCCGATGCAATTTCTGTGTTTCATGTTTAATGTGAAGGTCCACGGGTTACAGTAAACCAGCACTGGGGCAACGGCATCTAATACTGGTCTCCCAGGAGCTGCACAAACCACAAATTCTTCGAAGATTCACTCTTCTTGTAGTTAAGTTGTCATTATCCCTTTTGTATACAATCCTGATGTAATTTCGGTGTTTCATGGTCAATGTGAAGGTCCAAGGGATACGGTAAACCTGCACTGGTGTATCGGAATCTAATACTGGTATCCCAGGTGCCGCTCAAACCAAAATCTCTTAGAAGATTCACCCCTCTCGTAATAAAGTCAGCATTCTCCCTTTTGTATTCAATCCCGATGCAATTTCTGTGTTTCATGGTCAATCTGAAGTTCCAATGGATGCAATAACCCTGCACTGGTGCATTGTAATCTAATGCTGGTCTCCCAGGAGCCGTTCAAAGCACAAACTCTTAGAAGATTCACTCTTCTTGTACTTAAGTCGGCATTGTCCCATTTGTACTCAATCCCGATGCAAATTCTGTGTTTCATGGTCAATGTGAAAGTCCAAGGGATACAGTAAACCCGCACTGGTGCATCGGAATCTAATACTGGTCTCCAAGAAGCCGCTCAAATCCGAATATCTTAGATGATTCACTCTTCTTCTATTTAAGTCGGCATTGTCCCTATTGCATTCAATCCCGATGCGATTTCTGTGTTTAATTGTCAATGTGAATGTCAAAGGGATACACTAAAACTCCTTTGGTGCATCGGTTTTTAATACTGGTCTCCCAGGAGCCGCTCAAAGCACAAACACTTTGAGGATTCAATCTTCTTGTACTTAAGTCGGCATTGTGCTTTTTGTAATCTGTCCCGTTGCGATTTCTGTGTTTCATGGTCAATGTGAAGGTCCAAGGGATACAGTAAACCTGCACTGGTGCATCGGAATCTAATACTAATCTCACAGAAGCCGATCAAACCACAAACTCTTACAAGATTTCCTATTCTTGTCTTTAAGTCGGCATTGTGTCTTTTGTATTCAATCCCAATGCGTTATCAGTGTTTCACGGTCAATGTGAAGGTCCAAGTGATACAGTAAAAGTGCTCTGGTGCATCGGAATCTAATACTGGTTTCCCAGGAGCCGTTCAAGGCACAAACTCTTAGAAGATACACTGTTCTTGTACTTAAGTCGGCATTGTGTACTCTGTATTCAATCCTAAAGTGATTTCTTTGTTTCATGATCAATGTGATAGTCCAAGGGATACAGTAAACCTGCACTGGTGCATCGGAATCTAATAGTGGTCTGCCAGGAGCCGCTCAAACCACAAACACTTAGAAGATTCACTCTTCATGTACTTAAGTCGGCATTGTCCTTTTGCATTCATTACCGATGCTATTTCTGTGTTTGATGGTCAATGTGAAGGTACAAGGGATACAGTAAACCGGCACTGGTGCATCGGGATCTAATACTGGTCTCCCAGGAGATGCTCAAAGCACAAACACTTAGAGGATTCACTCTTCTTGTCCTTAAGTCGGCATTCTCCGTTATGTATTCAATCCCATTGCGATTTCTGTGTTTCATGGTCAATGTGAAGGTCCAAGGAATACAGTAAATTCTGCACTGGTGCAACGGAATCTAATACTGGTCTCCCAGGAGCCGCACAATCCACAAACTCTTCGATTATTCAGTCTTCTTGTAGCTAAGTCGTCATTATCCCTTTTGTATACAATCCCGATGTAATTTCGGTGTTTCATGGTCAATGTGAAGGTCCAAGGGATACGGTAAACCTGAACTGGTGTATCGGAATTTAATACTGGTATCCCAGGAGCCACTCAAACCACAATATCTTAGAAGATTCACTCTTCTCGTACTTAAGTCGTTTTTCTCCCTTTTGTATTCAACCCCGATGCAATTTCTGTGTTTCATGGTCAATGTGAAGTTCCAATGGATACAGTAAACCTGCACTGGTGCAACGGAATCTAATACTGGCCTCCCAGGAACCGCTCAAACCACAATCTCTTAGAAGATTCACTCTACTAGGTACTTTAGTCTGCATTGTGCCTTTTGTATTCAATCCCTTTGCAATTTCTGTGTTTCATGGTCAATGTGATGGTTCAAGGGACACAGTAAACCTGCACTGTTGCATCTGAATCTGATATTGGTCTCCCAGGAGCCGCTCAAACCAGAATCTCTTGGATGATTTACTCTTCTTGTACTTAAGTCGGCATTGTCCCTTTTGCATTATATCCCGATGCAATTTCTGTGTTTCATGGTCAATGTGAATGTCCAAGGGATACAGTCAACCTGCACTGCTGCATCGGAATCTAATACTGGTCTCCCAGGAACCGCTCAAACCACAAACTCTAAGAAGATTCACTCTTCCTGTACTTAGGTTGGCATTGTACCTTTTGTATTACATCCCGATGCAATTTCTGTGTTTCATCGTCAATGTGAACGTCCAAGGGATACAGTAAACCTTCAATGGTGTATCGGAATCTAATACTGGTCTCCCAGGAGCCCCTCAAATCACAAATTCTAAGAAGATTCACTCTTCTTGTACTTAAATCGTCATTGTCCCTTTTGTATACAATCCCGCCGTAATTTCGGTGTCTCATGGTCAATGTGAATGTCCAAGATATACAGTAAACCTGCACTGGTGCATCGGAATTTAATACTGGTCTCCCAGGAGCCGCTCAAACCACAATCTCTTAGAAGATTCACTCTTCTCGTACTTAAGTCGGCATTGTCCCTTTCGTATTCAATCCCGATGCAATTTCTGTGTTTCATGGTGACTGTGAAGGTCCAATGGATACAGTATTCCTCCACTGGCGCATCGGAATCTAATACTGGTCTCCCAGGAGCCGCTCATACCACAATTTCTTAGAAGATTCACTCTTCTCGTACTTAAGTTGGCGTTGTACCTTCTGTATTCAATCCCGATGCAATTTCTGTGTTTTATGGTCAACGTGAATGTCCAAGGGATACAGGAGAACTGCACTGGTGCATCGGAATCTAATACTGGTCTCCCAGGAGCCGCTCAAACCACAATCTCTTAGAAGATTCACTCTTCTCGTACTTAAGTCGGCATTGTCACTTTTGTATTCAATTCCGATGCAATTTCTCTGTTTCATGGTCAATGTGAAGGTCCAAGGTAAACAGTAAAACTGCACTGGTGCATCGGAATCTAATACTGGTCTCCCAGGAGGCGCTCAAACACAAAGTCTTAGAAGATTCACTCTTCTTGTACCTAAGTCGGCATTGTGTCTTTTGTAATCAATCCCAATATGATTTCTGTGTTTCTTGGTCAATGTAAAGGTCCAAGGGATACAGTAAAAGTGCACTGGTGCATCGGAATATAATACTGGTCTCCCAGGAGCTGTTCAAGGCACAAACTTTTAGAAGATTCACTGTTCTTGTATTTAAGTCGGCATTGTGTCTTTGGTATTCAATCCAAAAGCGATTTCTGTGTTTCATGATCAATGTGTACGTCCAACTAATGCAGTAAACCTGCACTGGTGCATCGGAACCTAATACTGGTATCCCAGGACCGCTCAATCCAGAATTTCTTAGAAGATTCACTCTTCTTGTACTTTTTATGTCAGCATTGTCCCTTTTGTATTCAATCCAGATGTAATTTCTGTGTTTCATGGTTAATGCGAAAATCCAAGGGATACAGTAAACCGGGACTGGTGCATCGGAATCTAATACTGGTCTCCCAGGAGACGCTCAATGCACAAATTCTTACAAGATCCAATCTTCTTGTCCTTAAGTCGGCATTGTCCCTTTTGTGTTCAATCCTAATGCGATTTCTGTGTTCCGTGGTCAAAGGGAAGGTCCAAGGTATACAGTAAACCTGCACTGGTGCATCGGAATCTAATACTGGCCTCCCAGGAGCCGTTCAAAGCACAAACCCTTAGAACAATAACTCTTCATATACTGAAGTCGGCATTGTGCCTTTTGTATTCCATCCCTATGCAATTTCTGTGTTTCATGGTCAATGTGAAAGTCCAAGGGATACAGTTAACCTGCACTGGTGCATGGGAATCTAATACGGGTCTCCCAGGAGAAGCTCAAACCGCAAACTCCTAGTAGATGCACTCTTCTTGAACTTATGTCGGCATTGTCCCTTCTGTATTCAATCCTGATGAAATTTCAGTGTTTCATGGTCTATGTGAAGGTCCAAGAACACAGTAAAACAGCACTGTTGCATCGGAATATAATGCTGGTCTCCCGGGAGCCGCCCAAACCATAATCTCTTAGAAGTTTCACTCTTCTCGTACTTAAGTCAGCATTGTCCCTTTCATATTCAATCCCTATGCAATTTCTGTGTTTCATGGTCAATGTGAAGATCCAAGGGATACAGTAAAACTGCACTGGTGCATCGGAATCTAATACTGGACTCCCAGGAGCCGCTCAAACCATAAACTCCTAGAAGATTCACTGTTCTTGTACTTAAGTCGGCATTGTCCCATTTGCATTCAATCCCGATGCAAATTCTGTGTTTCATGGTCAATGTGAAGGTCCAAGGGATACAGTAAACACGCGCTGGTGCATAGGAATCTAATACTGGTCTCCCAGCAGCCGCTCAAATCACAATCTCTTAGAAGATACACCCTTGTTGTACTTAAGTTGGCATTGTCCCCATTGTATTCAATCCTGATGCGATTTCTGTGTTTCATTGTCAATGTGAATGTCCAAGGGATACACTAAACCTGCACTAGTGCTTTTGAATGTAATACTGGTCACCCAGAAAACGCTCAAACCACAAACTCTTAGAAGAATCACTCTTCTTGTACTTAAGTCAGCATTGTGCTTTTGTATTCAATTCCAATGACATTTCTGTGTTTCATGGTCAATGAGAAGGTCCAAGGGACACAGTAAACCTGCACTGGTGCATCGGAATCTAATACTAGTCTCCCAGGGCCGTTCTAACCACAAACCCTTAAAAGATTAATTCTTCTTGTACTTATGTCGGCATTGTGCCTTCTGTATTCAATCCCGATGCGATTTCTGTGTTTCATGGTCAATGTGAAGTTCCAAGGGATACAGTAAATTCTCCACATGTGCATCGGAATCTAATACTCGACTCCCAGGAGCCGCTCAAACCATAAACTCTTAGAAGATTCACTCGTCTTGTACTTAAGTCAGCATTGTGCTTTTGCATTCAATCCCAATGCAATTTCTGTGTTTCATGGTCAATCAGAAGGTCCAAGGGATACAGTAAACCTACACTGGTGCATCGGAATCTAATACTGGTCTCCCAGGAGCCGCTCAAACTACAAATTCTTAGAAGATTCATTCCTCTTATACTTTAGTCGCCATTATGACTTCTGTATTCTCTCCCGATGCAATTTCTGTGTTTCATGGTGACTGTGAAGGTCCAAGAGATACAGTAAACCTGCACTGTAGCATCGGATCTAATACCAGTCTCCCAGAAGCCGCTCAAAGCATATAGTCTTAGAAGATTCACTCTTCTTGTCCTTTTGTCGGCATTGTGCCTTTTGTATTCAATTCAAATGCGATTTCTGTGTTTCATGGTCAATGTGAAGGTCCAAGGGATACAGTAAACCAGCACTGGGGCATCGATATCTAATACTGGTCTCCCAGGAGCCGCTCAAAACACAAACTCTTAGAAGATTCACTCTTCTTGTACTTAAGTCGGCATTGTGTTTTTGTATTCAATCCCGATGGGATTTCGGTGTTTCATGGTCAATGGTAAGGGCCAATTGATACAGTAAACTTGCACTGGTGCATCGGAATCTAATAATGGTCTCCGAGGAACCGCTCAAACTACAAACAATTAGAAGACTCACTCCTACTGTAGTTAAGTTAGCATTGTCCCTTTTGTATTCAATCCCGATGCAAAGTCTGTGTTTCCTGGTGAATGTTAAGGTCCAAGGGATAGAGGATACTGGCACTGGTGAATCGGAATCTAATACTGGTCTCCCCGGAGCCGCTCAAAACATAAACTCTGAGAAGATTCACTCTTCTTGTACTTAAGTCGGCATTGTCCCTTTTGTATTCAATCCCGATGCGATTCCTGTACTTCATGGTCAATGTGAATATCCAAGGGATGCACTAAACGTGCACTGGTGCATCGGAATCTAATACTGGTCTCCCAGGAGCCGCTCAACCACAAACTCTTAGAAGATTCACCCTTCTTGTCCTTAAGTCGACATTGTGCCTTTTGTATTCTATCCCGTTGCGATTTCTGTGTTTCATGGTCAATGTGTAGGTCCAAGGGATACAGTAAACCTGCACTGGTGCATCGGAATCTAATACTGGTCTCCCAGGAGCCGCTCAAACCACAAACTCTTAGAACATTCACTCTTCTTGTACTTAAGTCGGCATTGTCCCTTTTGTATTCAATCCCGATGCGATTCCTGTGTTTCATGGTCAATGTGAATATCCAAGGGATACACTAAACGTGCACTGATGCATGTGAATCTAATACTGGCCTCACATTAGCCGCTCAAACCACAAACTCCTAGAAGATTCACTCTTCTTGTACTTAAGTTGGCTTGGTCCCTTTTGTATTCAATCTCGATTCAAATTCTGTGTTTCATGGTCAATGTGAAGGTCGAAGGGATACAGTAAACCACCACTGGTGCATCGGAATAAAATACCATTCTCCCAGGAGCCGCTCAAACCGCAAACTCTTAGAAGATTCACTCTTCTTCTACTTAAGTCGGCATTGTCCCATTTGTATTATATCCCGATGCAATTTCTGTGTTTCATCGTCAATGTTAAGCCCAAGGGATACAGTAAACCTGGACTCGTACATCGGAATCTAATACTGGTCTCCCAGGAACCGCACATAGCAGAAAATCTTAGAAGATTCACTCTTCTTCAACTTAAGTCGGCTTTGTCCTTTTTGTATCCAATCCCGATGCAATTTCTGTGTTTCATGGTCAATGTGAAGATCCAACCGATACAGTAAACATGCACTGGTGGATCGGAATCTAATACTGGTCTCCCAGGATCTGCTGAAACTACAAACCCTTAGAAGACTCACTCCTCTTGTAGTTAAGTCGGCATTGTCCCTTTTGTATTTAATCCCGACACAAAGTCTGTGTTTCCTGGTCAATGTTAACGTCCAAAGGATAGAGTATACCGGCACTGTTGCGTCGGAATCTAATACTGGTCTCCCAAAAGCCGCTCAAATCAGAAACTCTTACAAGATTATCTCTTCTTGTACTTAAGTCGGTATTGTGCCTTTTGTACTCTATCCCGTTTAGATTTCTGTGTTTCATGGGCAATGTGAAGGTCCACGGGATACAGTAAACCTGCAGTGGTGCATCGGAATCTAATACTGGACTCCCAGGAGCCGCTCAAACCGCTAACACTTAGAAGATTCTCTCTTCTTGTACTTAAGTCGTCATTGTCTCTTTTGTATACAATCCAGATGTACTTTCGATGTTTCATGGTCAATATGAAGGTCCAAGGGATACAGTAAACCTGCACTGGTGCATCGGAATCCAATACTGGTCTCCCAGGAGCCGCTCAAATCACGAACTCTTAGGAGAATCACTCTTCTAGTACTTAAGTCGGAATTGTGCCTTTTGTATTCTATCCCGTTGCGATTTCTGAGATTCATGGTCAATGTGAAGGTCCTAGGGATACAGTATAAATCCACTGGTGCATCGGAATCTAATACTGGTCTCCCAGGAGCCGTCAAATTAGAAACTCTTAGAAGATTCACTCTTCTTTAACTTAAGTCCGCATTGTCTCTTTTGTATTCAGACCCGATGCAATTTCTGTGTTTCATGGTCAATGTGAAGGTCCAAGTTATACAGAAATCCTACACTGGGGCATCGGAATGTAATACTAGTCTCCAGGACACGCTCAAACCACAAACATTTAGAAGATACACTCTTCTTGTGCTTAAGTCGGCATTGTCCATTTTTTATTATATCCTGATGTAATTTCTGTGTTTCATGGTCAATGTGTAGGCCCAAGCCTGGTCTCCCAGGAGCCGCTCAAACCACGAGCTCTTAGAAGATTCACTCTTCTTGTACTTAAGTAGGCATTGTGTCTTATGTATTCAATCCCGATGCGATTTCTCTGTTTCATGGTCAATGTGCAGGTCCAATTGATACAGTAAACCGGCACTGTTGCATCGGAATCTAATACTGATCTCCCAAAAGCCGCTCAAAGCACAAACTCTTACAAAATTATCTCTTCTTGTACTTAAGTCGGTATTGTGCCTTTTGTACTCTATCCCGTTTAGATTTCTGTGTTTCATGGGCAATGTGAAGGTCCACGGGATACAGTAAACCTGCAGTGGTGCATCGCAATCTAATACTGGACTCCCAGGAGCCGCTCAAACCGCTAACACTTAGAAGATTCTCTCTTCTTGTACTTAAGTCGTCATTGTCTCTTTTGTATACAATCCATATGTACTTTCGGTGTTTCATGGTCAAGTTGAAGGTCCAAGGGATACAGTAAACCTGCACTGGTGCATCGGAATCTAATACTGGTCTCCCAGGAGCCGCTCAAATCACAACCTCTTAGAAGGTTCACTCTTCTCGTACTTAAGTCGGCATTGTCCCTTTTGTAATCAATCCCGATGACACTTACGTGTTTCATGGTCACTGTGAAGGTCCAAAAGATACAGTAAAACTGCACTGGTGCATCGGAATCTAATACTGGTCTCCCAGGAACCGCTCAAACCACAAACTCTTAGAAGTGTCACTCTTCTTATACTTAAGTCAGCATTGTCCCATTTGTATTTAATCCCTATGCAAATTCTGTGTTTCATGGTCAATTTGAAGGTCCAAGGGATGCAGTAAACCTGTACTGGTGCTTCGGAATCTAATACTGGTCTCCCAGGAGCCGCTTAAAACACAAACTCTTGGAAGATTCACTCTTCTTGTACTTAAGTCGGCATTGTGATTTTTGTATTCTATCCCATATCGATTTCTGTGTTTCATGGTCAATGTAAAGGTCAAAGGGATACACTAAACCTGCACTGGTGCATCGGAAAGTAATACTGGTCTCCCACGAGCCGCTCAAACTACAAACCTTTAGAAGACTCACTCCACTTGTAGTTAAGTCGGCATTGTCCCTTTTCTATTCAATTCCGATGCAAAGTCTGTGTTTCCTGGTGATAGAAATTACCGGCATCGAGCATCGGATGTAGTATTGGTCTCCCAGGAGCCGCTCAAAGCACAAACTCTTACAAGATTCACTCTTCTTGTACTTAAGTCGGCATTGTGCATTTTGTATTCTATCCCGTTGCGATTTCTGTGTTTCATGGGCAATGTGAAGGTCCAAGGGATACAGTAAACCTGCAGTGGTGCATCAGAATATAATACTGGCCACCCAGGAGCCGCTCAAACCGCCAACTCTTAGAAGTTTCTCTCTTCTTGTACTTAAGTCGTCATTGTCTCTTTTGTATACAATCCAGATGTAATTTCGGTGTTTCATGGTCAATGTGATGGTCCAAGGGATACAGTCTTCCTGCACTGGCGCATCGGAATCTAATACTGTTCTCAGAGGAGACGCTCAAATCACAACCTCTTAGAAGATTCACTCTTCTCGTACTTAAGTCGTCATTTTCCCTTTTGTAATCAATCCCGATGCAACTTATGTGTTTCATGGTCACTGTGAAGGTCCAAAAGATACAGCAAAACTGTACTGCTGCATCGGAATCTAATACTGGTCTACCAGGAGCCGCTCAAACCACAAACTCTTCGAGGATTCACTCGTCTTGTACTTACATCAGCATTGTCCCTTTTGTATTCAATCCCGGTGCAAATTCTGTGTTTCATGGTCAATGTGAAGGTCCAAGGGATACAGTAAACCTGCACTAATGCATCGGAATCTAATACTGGTCTCCCAGGTGCCGTTCAAGTCACAAACTCTTAGAAGATTCACTGTTCTTGTAGTTAAGTAGGCAATGTGCCTTTTTTATTCAATCCCGATGCGATTTCTGTGTTTCATGGTCAATGTGAAGGTCCAAGGGATACAGTAAATTCTGCACTGGTGCGTCGGAATCTAATACAGGTCTCCCAGGAGCCGCTCAAACAACACACTCTTAAAAGATTCACGCTTCTTGTACTACAGTCGGCTTTCTGCCAATTGTATTCAATACCGTTGCGATTTCTGTGTTTCATGGTCAATGTGAGGGTGCAAGGGATACAGTAAACTTGCACTGGTGCATCGGAATCTATTACTGGTCTCCCAGGAGACGCTCATTGCACAAACTCTTAGAAGATTCACTCTTCTTGTACTTACGTCGGCATTGTGCCTTTTGTGTTCTATCCCGTTGCGATTTCTGTGTTTCATGGTCAATGTGAGGGTCCAAGGGATACAGTAAACCCGCAATGGCGCATCGGAATCTAATATTTTCCTCCCAGGAGCCGCTAAAACCACAAACTGTTAGAAGATACACTCTTCTTGTACTTAAGGCAGCATTGTCATTTTTGTATTCAATTCCGATGTAATTTCTGTATTTCATGGTCAATGTGGAGGTCTAAGGGGCACAGTAATCCTGCACTGGGGCATCGGAATCTAATACTGGTCTGCCAGGAGCCGCTCAAACCAGAAATACTAAGAGGATTCACTCTTCTTGTACTTAAGCCGGCATTATGCCTTTTGTATTCAATCCCGATTAATTTCGGTGTTTCATGGTCAATGTGAAGGTCCAAAGGGATACAGTAAACCTGCACTGGTGCATCGGAATCTAATACCGGCCTCTCAGGAGCCACTCAAACCACAAACTCTTAGAAGATTCACTCCTCTTCTACTGTAGTCGGCATTGTCATTTTGTATTCAATGCCGATGCAATTTCTGTGTTTCATGGTCAATGTGAAGTTCCAAGGGATTAAGTAAACCGTCACTGGTGCATCGGAATCTAATACTGATCTCGAAGGAGCCGTTCAAAGCACAATCTATTAGAAATTCACTCTTCTTCTACTGTAGTCGGCATTGTGAGTTTTGTATTCTATGCCATTGCGATTTCCGTGTTTCATGGTTAATGTGAAGATGCAAGGGATACAGTAAACCAGCACTGGTGCATCGGAATCTAATACTGGCCTCCCAGGAGCCGCTCAAACCACAAATTCTTAGAAGATTCACTCCTCTTCTACTGTAGTCGGCATTGTGCGTTTTGTATACCATCCCGTTGCGATTTCTGTGTTTCATGGTCAATGTGAAGGTCCAAGGGATTCAGTAAACCTGCACTGGTGCATCGGAATCTAATACTGGCCTCCCAGGAGCCGCTCAAAGCACAAACTCTTAGAAGATTCACTCTTCTTGTACTTACGTCGGCATTGTGCCTTTTGTGTTCTATCACGTTGAGATTTCTGTGTTTCATGGTCAATGTGAGGGTCCAAGGGATACAGTAAACCCGCACTGGCGCATCGGAATCTAATATTGTCCTCCCAGGAGCCGCTAAAACCACAAACTGTTTGAAGATTCACTGTTCTTGTTCTTAAGTACTTAAGGCAGCATTGTCATTTTTGTATTCAATCCCGATTAATTTCGGTGTTTCATGGTCAATGTGAAGGTCCAAAGGGATACAGTAAACCTGCACTAGTGCATCGGAATCTAATACCGGCCTCTCAGGAGCCGCTCAAACCACAAACTCTTAGAAGATTCACTCCTCTTCTACTGTAGTCGGCATTGTCATTTTGTATTCAATGCCGATGCAATTTCTGTGTTTCATGGTCAATGTGAAGTTCCAAGGGATTAAGTAAACCGTCACTGGTGCATCGGAATCTAATACTGATCTCGAAGGAGCCGTTCAAAGCACAATCTATTAGAAGATTCACTCTTCTTCTACTGTAGTCGGCATTGTGAGTTTTGTATTCTATGCCATTGCGATTTCCGTGTTTCATGGTAAATGTGAAGATCCAAGGGATACAGTAAACCAGCACTGGTGCATCGGAATCTAATACTGGCCTCCCAGGAGCCGCTCAAACCACAAACTCTTAGAAGATTCACTCCTCTTCTACTGTAGTCGGCATTGTGCGTTTTGTATACCATCCCGTTGCGATTTCTGTGTTTCATGGTCAATGTGAAGGTCCAAGGGATTCAGTAAACCTGCACTGGTGCATCGGAATCTAGTACTGGCCTCCCAGGAGCCGCTCAAACCACAAACTCTTAGAAGATTCACTCCTCTTCTACTGTAGTCGGCATTGTCATTTTGTATTCAATCCCGATGCAATTTCTGTGTTTCATGGTCAATGTGAAGCTCCAAGGGATTAAGTAAACTTGCACTGGTGCATCGGAAACTAATACTGGTCTCCCAGGAGCCGCACACACTACTAACTCTTAGAAGATTCACTCTTCTTGTACTTAAGTCGGCAATGTCCCTGTTGTATATAATCCCGATGCAATTTCTGTATTTCATGGTCAATGTCAAGGTCCAAGGGATACAGTAAACCTGCACTGGTGCATCGGAATCCAATACTGGTCTCCCAGGAGCCGCTCAAATCACGAACTCTTAGAAGAATCACTCTTCTAGTTCTTAAGTCGGAATTGTGCCTTTTGTGGTCTATCCCGTTGCGATTTCAGAGATACATGGTCAATGTGAAGGTCCTAGGGATACAGTATACTTGCACTGGTGTATCGGAGACTAATACTGGTCTCCCAGGAGCCTTCAAATTAGAGACTCTTAGAAGATTCACTCTTCTTGTACTTAAGTCCGCATTGTCTCTTTTGTATTCAGTCCCGATGCAATTTCTGTGTTTCATGGTCAATGTGAAGCTCCAAGGGATTAAGTAAACTTGCACTGGTGCATCGGAAACTAATACTGGTCTCCCAGGAGCCGCACACACTACTAACTCTTAGAAGATTCACTCTTCTTGTACTTAAGTCGGCAATGTCCCTGTTGTATATAATCCCGATGCAATTTCTGTATTTCATGGTCAATGTCAAGGTCGAAGGGATACAGTAAACCTGGACTCGTACATCGGAATCTAATACTGGTCTCCCAGGAACCGCACATAGCAGAAAATCTTAGAACATTCACTCTTCTTCAACTTAAGTCGGCTTTGTCCTTTTTGTATCCTATCCCGATGCAATTTCTGTGATTCATGGTCAATGTGAAGATCCAACGGATACAGTAAACATGCACTGGTGGATCGGAATCTAATACTGGTCTCCCACGAGCCGCTCAATCCACAAACCCTTAGAAGACTCACTCTTCTTGTGTCTAAGACGGCATTGTCCCATTTGTATTCAATCCCGACTCAAATTCTGTGTTTCTTGGTCAATGTGAATATCCAAGGGATACACAAAACCTCCACTGGTGCATCGGAATCTAATACTGGTCTCCCAGGAACCGCTCAAACCACAAACATTTAGAAGATACACTCTTCTTGTGCTTAAGTCGGCATTGTCCCTTTTGTAATATATCCTGATGTAATTTCTGTGTTTCATGGTCAATGTGTAGGCCCAAGCCTGGTCTCCCAGGAGCCGCTCAAACCACAAGCTCTTAGAAGATTCACCCTTCTTGTACTTAAGTAGGCATTGTGTCTTATGTATTCAATCCCGATGCGATTTCTCTGTTTCATGGTCAATGTGCAGGTCCAATTGATACAGTAAACCGGCACTGTTGCATCGGTATCTAATACTGATCTCCGAAAAGCCGCTCAAAGCACAAACTCTTACAAGATTATCTCTTCTTGTACTTAAGTCGGTATTGTGCCTTTTGTACTCTATCCCGTTTAGATTTCTGTGTTTCATGGGCAATGTGAAGGTCCACGGGATACAGTAAACCTGCAGTGGTGCATCGGAATCTAATACTGGACTCCCAGGAGCCGCTCAAACCGCTAACACTTAGAAGATTCTCTCTTCTTGTACTTAAGTCGTCATTGTCTCTTTTGTATACAATCCATATGTACTTTCGGTGTTTCATGGTCAAGTTGAAGGTCCAAGGGATACAGTAAACCTGCACTGGTGCATCGGAATCTAATACTGGTCTCCCAGGAGCCGCTCAAATCACAACCTCTTAGAAGGTTCACTCTTCTCGTACTTAAGTCGGCATTGTCCCTTTTGTAATCAATCCCGATGACACTTACGTGTTTCATGGTCACTGTGAAGGTCCAAAAGATACAGTAAAACTGCACTGGTGCATCGGAATCTAATACTGGTCTCCCAGGAGCCGCTCAAACCACAAACTCTTAGAAGTGTCACTCTTCTTGTACTTAAGTCAGCATTGTCCCATTTGTATTTAATCCCTATGCAAATTCTGTGTTTCATGGTCAATGTGAAGGTCCAAGGGATGCAGTAAACCTGTACTGGTGCTTCGGAATCTAATACTGGTCTCCCAGGAGCCGCTTAAAACACAAACTCTTGGAAGATTCACTCTTCTTGTACTTAAGTCGGCATTGTCCCTTTTGTATTCAATCCCGATGCGATTCCTGTGTTTCATGGTCAATGTGAATATCCAAGGGATACACTAAACGAGCACTGGTGCATCAGAATCTAATACTGGTCTCCCAGGAGCCGCTCAAACCACAAACTCTTAGAAGATTCACTCTTCTTGTTCTTAAGTCTGCATTGTCCCTTTTGTATTATATCCCGATGTAATTTCTGCGTTTCATGGTCAATGTGTAGGCCCAAGCGATACAGTAAACCTGCACTGGTGCATCCGAATCTAATACTGGTCCCCAAGTAGCCGCTCAAATTACAAAGTCTTAGAAGATTCACTGATCTTGTACTTAAGTAGGCATTGTGTCTTTTGTATTCAATCCCGATGGGATTTCGGTAATTCATGGTCAATGTGAATGTCCAATTGATACAGTAAACCTGCACTCCTGCATCGGTATCTAATACTGGTCACCCAGGATCCGCTCAAACAACACACTCTTAAAAGATTCACGCTTCTTGTACTACAGTCGGCTTTCTGCCAATTGTATTCAATACCGTTGCGATTTCTGTGTTTCATGGTCAATGTGAAGATCCAACGGATACAGTAAACCTGCACTGGTGCATCAGAATCTAATACTGGTCTCCCAGGAGCCGCTCAAAGCGCCAACTATAAGAAGATTCACTCTTCTTGTACTTAAGTCGTCATTGTGATTTTTGTATTCTATCCCATATCGATTTCTGTGTTTCATGGTCAATGTAAAGGTCAAAGGGATATACTAAACCTGCACTGGTGCATCGGAAAGTAATACTGGTCTCCCACGAGCCGCTCAAACTACAAACCTTTAGAAGACTCACTCCTCTTGTAGTTAAGTCGGCATTGTCCCTTTTCTATTCAATCCCGATGCAAAGTCTGTGTTTCCTGGTGATAGAAATTACCGGCATCGAGCATCGGATGTAGTATTGGTCTCCCAGGAGCCGCTCAAAGCACAAACTCTTAGAAGATTCACTCTTCTTGTACTTACGTCGGCATTGTGCCTTTTGTGTTCTATCACGTTGAGATTTCTGTGTTTCATGGTCAAAGTGAGGGTCCAAGGGATACAGTAAACCCGCACTGGCGCATCGGAATCTAATATTGTCCTCCCAGGAGCCGCTAAAACCACAAACTGTTTGAAGATTCACTCTTCTTGTTCTTAAGTACTTAAGGCAGCATTGTCATTTTTGTATTCAATCGCGATTAATTTCGGTGTTTCATGGTCAATGTGAAGGTCCAAAGGGATACAGTAAACCTGCACTGGTGCATCGGAATATAATACCGGCCTCTCAGGAGCCGCTCAAACCACAAACTCTTAGAAGATTCACTCCTCTTCTACTGTAGTCGGCATTGTCATTTTGTATTCAATGCCGATGCAATTTCTGTGTTTCATGGTCAATGTGAAGTTCCAAGGGATTAAGTAAACCGTCACTGGTGCATCGGAATCTAATACTGATCTCGAAGGAGCCGTTCAAAGCACAATCTATTAGAAGATTCACTCTTCTTCTACTGTAGTCGGCATTGTGAGTTTTGTATTCTATGCCATTGCGATTTCCGTGTTTCATCGTAAATGTGAAGATCCAAGGGATACAGTAAACCAGCACTGGTGCATCGGAATCTAATACTGGCCTCCCAGGAGCCGCTCAAACCACAAACTCTTAGAAGATTCACTCCTCTTCTACTGTAGTCGGCATTGTGCGTTTTGTATACCATCCCGTTGCGATTTTTGTATTTCATGGTCAATGTGAAGGTCCAAGGGATTCAGTAAACCTGCACTGGTGCATCCGAATCTAGTACTGGCCTCCCAGGAGCCGCTCAAACCACAAACTCTTAGAAGATTCACTCCTCTTCTACTGTAGTCGGCATTGTCATTTTGTATTCAATCCCGATGCAATTTCTGTGTTTCATGGTCAATGTGAAGTTCCAAGGGATTAAGTAAACTTGCACTGGTGCATCGGAAACTAATACTGGTCTCCCAGGAGCCGCACACACTACTAACTCTTAGAAGATTCACTCTTCTTGTACTTAAGTCGGCAATGTCCCGGTTGTATATAATCCCGATGCAATTTCTGTATTTCATGGTCAATGCCAAGGTCCAAGGGATACAGTAAACCTGCACTGGTGCATCGGAATCCAATACTGGTCTCCCAGGAGCCGCTCAAATCACGAACTCTTAGAAGAATCACTCTTCTAGTACTTAAGTCGGAATTGTGCCTTTTGTAGTCTATCCCGTTGCGATTTCTGAGATTCAGGGTCAATGTGAAGGTCCTAGGGATACAGTATACTTGCACTGGTGCATCGGAGTCTAATACTGGTCTCCCAGGAGCCTTCAAATTAGAAACTCTTAGAAGATTCACTCTTCTTGTACTTAAGTCCGCATTGTCTCTTTTGTATTCAGTCCCGATGCAATTTCTGTGTTTCTTGGTCAATGGGAAGATCCAAGGGACACAGTAAACCAGCACTGGTGCGTCGGAATCTAATACTGGACTCCGAGGAGCCGCTCAAACCACAAACTATTAGAAGATTCACTCTTCCTGTACTTAAGTCGGCATTGTCCATCTTGTATTCAATCCCGAGAAATTTCTGTGTTTCATGGTCAATGTGAAGGTCCAAGGGATATAGTAAACCTGCACTGGTGCATCGGAATCTAATACTCGTCTCCCAGGAGATGCACAAAGCACATACTCGTAGTAGATTCCCTCTTCTTGTACTTAAGTCGGCATTGTCCTTTTTGTATTGAATCCCGGTGCTATTTCTGTGTTTCATGGTCAATGTGAACGTCCAAGGCATACAGTAAACCTGCACTGGTGCATCGGAATATATTACTCGTCCCCCAGGAGCCGCTCAAACCACAAACTCTTAGAAGATTGACTTTTCTCGTACTTAAGTCGGCATTGTCGCTTTTGTATTCAATCCCGATGCAATTTCTGTGTTTCATGGTCAATGCGAAGATCCAAGGGATACAGTAAACCTGCACCGGTGCTTCGGAATCTAATACTGATCTCCCAGGAGCCGTTCAAAGCACAAACTCTTAGAAGGTTCACTCTTCTTGTTCTTAAGTCGGCATTGTCCCTTTTGCATTCAATGCCGATGCAATTACTGTGTATCATGGTCAATGTGAAGGTCCAAGGGAGACAGTGAGACTGCACTGGTGCATCGGAATCTAATACTGGTCTCCCAGGAGGAGCTCTAGGCACGAACTCTTAGAAGATTCACTCTTTCTGTACTTAAGTCGGCAATGTGCCTTTTGTATTCTATTTGCGATTTCTGTGTTTCATGGTCAATGTGGAGGTCTAAGGGGCACAGTAATCCTGCACTGGGGCATCGGAATCTAATACTGGTCTGCCAGGAGCCGCTCAAACCAGAAACTCTTAGAGGATTCACTCGTCTTGTACTTAAGCCGGCATTATGCCTTTTGTATTCAATCCCGATTAATTTCGGTGTTTCATGGTCAATGTGAAGGTCCAAAGGGATACAGTAAACCTGCACTGGTGCATTGGAATCTAATACCGGCCTCTCAGGAGCCGCTCAAACCACAAACTCTTAGAAGATTCACTCCTCTTCTACTGTAGTCGGCATTGTCATTTTGTATTCAATGCCGATGCAATTTCTGTGTTTTATGGTCAATGTGAAGTTACAAGGGATTAAGTAAACCGTCACTGGTGCATCGGAATCTAATACTGATACGAAGGAGCCGTTCAAAGCACAATCTATTAGAAGATTCACTCTTCTTCTACTGTAGTCGGCATTGTGAGTTTTGTATTCTATGCCATTGCGATTTCCGTGTTTCATGGTAAATGTGAAGATCCAAGGGATACAGTAAACCAGCACTGGTGCATCGGAATCTAATACTGGCCTCCCAGGAGCCGCTCAAACCACAAACTCATAGTAGATTCACTCTTCTTGTACTTAAGTCGGCATTGACCCTTTTGTATTCACTCCCGAAGCTATTTCAGTGTTTCATGGTCAATGTGAACGTCCAAGGGATACAGCAAACCTGCACTGGTGCATCGGAATCTATTACTCGTCCCCCAGGAGCCGCTCAAACCACAAACTCTTAGAAGATTCACTGTTCTCGTACTTAAGTCGGCATTGTCGCTTTTGTATTCAATCCCAATGAAATTTCTGTGTTTCATGGTCAATGCGAAGATCCAAGGGATACAGTAAACCTGCACCGGTTCTTCGGAATCTACTACTGGTCTCCCAGGAGCCGATCAAAGCACGACCTCTTAGAAGATTCACTCTTCTTGTACTTAGGTCCGCATTGTACCTTTAGTATTCAATCCCAATGCAATTTGTGAGTTTCATGGTTAATGGGAAGGTCCAAGGGATACAGTAAACTTGCACTGGTGCATCGGAATCTAATACTGGTTTCCCAGGAGCCGCTCAAATCACAAACTCTTAGAAGACTCACTCTTCTTGTACTTAAGTCGGCATTGTGCCTTACGTATTCAATCCCGATGCAATTTCTGTGTTTCTTGGTCAATGTAACGGTCCAAGGGATACAGTAAACCTACGTCGGTGCTTCGGAATCTAATACTGGTCTCCCAGGAGATGCACAAAGCACAAACTCTTAGAAGATTCACTCTTCTTGTACTTATGTCGGCATTGTCCATTTGTATTCAATCCCGATGCAATTTCTGTGTTTCATGGTCAATGTGAAGGTCCAAGGGATACAGTAAACCTGCACTGGTGCATCGGAATCTAATACTGGTCTCCCAGGAGCCGCTCAAACCACAAACTCTTAGTAGATTAACTCTTCTTGTACTTAAGTCGGCATTTTCCCTTATGTATTCAATCACTATGTAATTTCTTTCTTTCTTGGTCAATGTGAAGATCCAAGGGATACAGTAAACCTACACTGGTGCATCGGAAGATAATACTGGCCTCCAAGGAGCCACTCAAATTACAAAGTCTTAGAAGATTCACTCTTCTTGTACTTAAGTAGGCCTTGTTCCTTTTCTATTCAATCCCGATACAATTTCTGTGTATCATGGTCAATGTGAAGGTCGAAGGGATACTGTAAACCTGCACTGGTGCATCGGAATCTAATACTGGTTTGCCAGGACCCACTCAAACCAGAAACTCTTAGATGATTCATTCTTCTTTTTCTTAAGTCAACATTGTCCCTTTTGCATGCAATGCCGATGCAATTTCTGTATTTCATGGGCAATGAGAAGGTCCAAGGGATACAGTAAACCTGCACTGGTGCATCAGAATCTAATAATGGTCTCCCAGGAGCCGATCAAAGCACGATCTCTTAGAAGATTCACTCTTCTTGTACTTAAGTCGGCAATGTGCCTTTTTTATTCCATCCCGTTGCGATTTCAGGGTTTCATGGTCAACGTGAAGGTCCAAGGGATACAGTAAACCTCCACTGGTGCATCGAAATCTAATACTGGTGTCCCGGGAGCAGCTCAAATCAAGAACTTTTAAAAGATTCACTCTTCTTGTACTTAAGTCGTTATTGTCCCTCTTGTATTTAGTCCCGATGCAATTTCTGTGATTCATGGTCAATGAAACGGTCCAAGGGATACAGTAAACGTACGTCGGTGCTTCGAAATCTAATACTGGTTTGCCAGGAGCCGCTCGAACCAGAAACTCTTAGAAGATTCACTCTTCTTGTACTTAAGTCGGCATTGTCACTTTTGTATTAAGTCTCGATGGAATTTCTGTGTTTCATCGTCAATGTGATTGTCCAATGGATACAGTAAACCTGCACTGGTGCATCGGAATCTAATACTGGTTTCCCAATAGGCGCTCAAATCACAACCTCTTAGGAGATTCACTCTTCTTGTACTTAGGTCGGCATTGTCCCTTTTGTATTCAATCCCGATGCAAGTTCTGTGTTTCATGCTCAATGGGAAGGTCAAAAGGATACAGTAAACCTGCACTGGTGCATCGGAATATAATACTGGTCTTCCAGGAGCCCCTCAAACCACAAATTTTTAGAAGATTCACGCTTCCTGTACTTAAGTCGGCATTGTCCCTTTTGTATTCAATCCCGATGCAATTTCTGTGTTTCATGGTCAATGTGAAGGTCCAAGGGATACATTAAACCTGCACTGGTGCATCGGAATCTAGTACTGCTCTCCCTGGAGCCGCTCAAACCACAAATTCGTAGAAGATTAACTCTTCCTGTTCTTAAGTCGGCATTGTACCTTTTGTATTCTATCCCGTTGCGATTTCTGTGTTTCATGGTCTATGTGAAGGTGCGTGGGATACAGTAAACCTGCACTGGTGAATCGGAAAATAATACATGTTTGACAGGAGCCGCTCAATGCACAAACTCTTAGTAGATTCACTCTTCTTGTACTTAAGTCGGCATTGTCACTTTTGTATTCAATCCCGATGCAATTTCTGTGTTTCATGGTCAATGTGAAAGTACAAGGGATACAGTAAACCTGCACTGGTGCATCGGAAACTAATATTGGCCTCCCAGGAGGCGATCAAACCACAAACTCTAAGGAGATTCACTCTCCTTCTTCTTAAGTCGGCATTGTCACTTTTGTATTTAATCCCGATGCAATTTCTGTGTTCCATGGTCAATGTGAAGGTCCACGGTATACAGTAAACCTGCACTGGTGCATCGGATTCTAATACTGGTCTCCCAGGAGCCGCTCAAACCACAAAAACTTAGAAGATTCACTCTTCTTGTACTTAAGTCGGCATTGTCCCTTTTGTATTCAATCCCGAAGCAATTTCTGTGTTTCATGGACAATGTGGTGGTTCAAGGGATACAGTAAACCTGCACTGGTGCATCGGAATCTAATACTGGTCTCCCAGGAGCCGTTCAATGCACAAACTATAAGAAGATTCACTCTTCCTGTACATAAGCCGGCATTGTACATTTGTATTGAAAACGATGCAAACTCTGTGGGTCATGGTCAATGTGAAGGTCCAAGGGAAACTGTAAACCTGCGCTGGAGCATCGGAATCTACTACTGGTCTCCCAGGAGCCGCTCAAACAACAAACTCATAGTAGATTAACTGTTCTTGTACTTAAGTCAGCATTGTCTTTTTTGTATTCAATCACGATGCAATCTCTGTGATTCATGGTCAATGTGAAGGTCCAAGGGATACAGTAAACCTGCACTGGTGTAACGGAATCTAATACTGGCTTCCCAGGAGCCAGAAAAAACACAAACTCTTAGAAGATTCACTCTTCTTTTATTTAAGTCGGCATTGTCCCTTTTGTATTCAATCGCGATACAATTTCTGTGTCTCATGGTCAATGTGAAGGTCCAAGGGGTACAGTAAACCTGCACTGGTGCATCGGAATCTAATACTGGTCTCCCGGGAGCCGCTCAAATCACAAACTCTTAGAAGATTAACTCTTCTTGTACTTAAGTCGGCATTGTCACTTTTGTATTCAATCCCGTTGCAATTTCTGTGTTCCATGGTCAATACGAAGGTCCAAGGTATACAGTAAACCTGCACGTGTGCATCTGATTCTATTACTGGTCTCCCAGGAGCCGCTCAAACCACAAATTCTGAGCAGATTCACTCTCCTTGTACTTAAGTCGGCATTGTCCCTTTTGTATTCAATCCCGAAGACATATCTGTGTTTCATGGTCGATGTGGTGTTCCAAGGGATACAGTAAACCTGCACTGGTGCATCGGAATGTAATACTGGTCTCCCAGGAGCCGTTCAAAGCATAAACTCGAAGAAGATTCACTCATCCTGTACATAAGTCGGCATTGTCCATTTGTATCCAATCCCGATGCAATTTCTGTGTTTCATGGTCAATGTGAAGGTCCAAGGGATACAGTAAACCTGCACTGATGCATCGGAATCTAATACTGGAAACCCAGGAACCGCTCAAACCACAAACTCTAAGAAGATTCACTCATTTTGTACTTAAGTCGGCATTGTCACTTTTGTATTAAGTCTCGATGGAATTTCTGTGTTTCATCGTCAATGTGATTGTCCAATGGATACAGTAAACCTGCACTGGTGCATCGGAATCTAATACTGGTTTCCCAATAGGCGCTCAAATCACAACCTCTTAGGAGATTCACTCTTCTTGTACTTAGGTCGGCATTGTCCCTTTTGTATTCAATCCCGATGCAAGTTCTGTGTTTCATGCTCAATGGGTAGGTCAAAAGGATACAGTAAACCTGCACTGGTGCATCGGAATATAATACTGGTCTTCCAGGAGCCCCTCAAACCACAAATTTTTAGAAGATTCACGCTTCCTGTACTTAAGTCGGCATTGTCCCTTTTGTATTCAATCCCGATGCAATTTTGTGTTTCATGGTCAATGTGAAGGTCCAAGGGATACATTAAACCTGCACTGGTGCATCGGAATCTAGTACTGCTCTCCCTGGAGCCGCTCAAACCACAAATTCGTAGAAGATTAACTCTTCCTGTTCTTAAGTCGGCATTGTACCTTTTGTATTCTATCCCGTTGCGATTTCTGTGTTTCATGGTCTATGTGAAGGTGCGTGGGATACAGTAAACCTGCACTGGTGAATCGGAAAATAATACATGTTTGACAGGAGCCGCTCAATGCACAAACTCTTAGTAGATTCACTCTTCTTGTACTTAAGTCGGCATTGTCACTTTTGTATTCAATCCCGATGCAATTTCTGTGTTTCATGGTCAATGTGAAAGTACAAGGGATACAGTAAACCTGCACTGGTGCATCGGAAACTAATATTGGCCTCCCAGGAGGCGATCAAACCACAAACTCTTAGGAGATTCACTCTCCTTCTTCTTAAGTCGGCATTGTCACTTTTGTATTTAATCCCGATGCAATTTCTGTGTTCCATGGTCAATGTGAAGGTCCACGGTATACAGTAAACCTGCACTGGTGCATCGGATTCTAATACTGGTCTCCCAGGAGCCGCTCAAACCACAAAAACTTAGAAGATTCACTCTTCTTGTACTTAAGTCGGCATTGTCCCTTTTGTATTCAATCCCGAAGCAATTTCTGTGTTTCATGGACAATGTGGTGGTTCAAGGGATACAGTAAACCTGCACTGGTGCATCGGAATCTAATACTGGTCTCCCAGGAGCCGTTCAATGCACAAACTCTAAGAAGATTCACTCTTCCTGTACATAAGCCGGCACTGTACATTTATATTGAAAACGATGCAAACTCTGTGTGTCATGGTCAATGTGAAGGTCCAAGGGAAACTGTAAACCTGCGCTGGAGCATCGGAATCTACTACTGGTCTCCCAGGAGCCGCTCAAACAACAAACTCATAGTAGATTAACTGTTCTTGTACTTAAGTCAGCATTGTCTTTTTTGTATTCAATCACGATGCAATCTCTGTGATTCATGGTCAATGTGAAGGTCCAAGGGATACAGTAAACCTGCACTGGTGTAACGGAATCTAATACTGGCTTCCCAGGAGCCAGAAAAAACACAAACTCTTAGAAGATTCACTCTTCTTTTATTTAAGTCGGCATTGTCCCTTTTGTATTCAATCGCGATACAATTTCTGTGTCTCATGGTCAATGTGAAGGTCCAAGGGGTACAGTAAACCTGCACTGGTGCATCGCAATCTAATACTGGTCTCCCGGGAGCCGCTCAAATCACAAACTCTTAGAAGATTAACTCTTCTTGTACTTAAGTCGGCATTGTCACTTTTGTATTCAATCCCGTTGCAATTTCTGTGTTCCATGGTCAATACGAAGGTCCAAGGTATACAGTAAACCTGCACGTGTGCATCGGATTCTATTACTGGTCTCCCAGGAGCCGCTCAAACCACAAATTCTGAGCAGATTCACTCTCCTTGTACTTAAGTCGGCGTTGTCCCTTTTGTATTCAATCCCGAAGACATTTCTGTGTTTCATGGTCGATGTGGTGTTCCAAGGGATACAGTAAACCTGCACTGGTGCATCGGAATCTAATACTGGTCTCCCAGGAAGCCGTTCAAAGCATAAACTCGAAGAAGATTCACTCATCCTGTACATAAGTCGGCATTGTCCATTTGTATCCAATCCCGATGCAATTTCTGTGTTTCATGGTCAATGTGAAGGTCCAAGGGATACAGTAAACCTGCACTGATGCATCGGAATCTAATACTGGAAACCCAGGAGCCGCTCAAACCACAAACTCTAAGAAGATTCACTCATTTTGTACTTAAGTCGGCATTGCCCCTTTTGTATTCAGTCCCGATGCAATTTCTGTGTTTCATGGTCAATGGGAAGGTCAAAGGGATACAGTAAACCTGCACTGGTGCATCGGAATCTAATACTGCTCTCCCAGGAACTTCTCAAACCACATATTCTTAGACGATTCACTCTTCCTGTAGTTAAGTAGGCATTGTCCCTTTGGTTTCAATCCCGATGCAATTTATGTGTTTCATGGTCAAAGTGAAGTTCCAAGGGATACAGTAAACCTGCACTGGTGCTTCGGAATCTAATACTGATGTCCGAGGAGCCGCTCAAAAAACAAACTGTTAGAAGATTCACTCTTCTTGTACTTAAGTCGGCATGGTCCCTTTTGTATTCAATCCCGATGCAATTTCTGTGTTCCATGGTCAATGTGAAAGTCCACGGTATACAGTAAGCCTGCACGGGTGCATCGGATTCTAATACTAGTCTATCAGGAGCCGTTCAAACCACAACATCTTAGAAGATTCACTCTTCTTGTACTTAAGTCAGCATTGTCCCTTTTGTATTCAATCCCGAAGCAATTTCTGTATTTCATGGTCAATGTGGTGTTTCAATGGATACAGTAAATCTGCACTGGCGCATCGGATTCTAATGCTGGTCTCCCTGGAGCCGTTCAAAGCATAAACTCTAGGAAGTTTCACTCTTCCTGTACATAAGTCGGCAATGTCCATTTGTATTCAATCCCGATGCAATTTTGTGTTTCCTGGTCAATGTGAAGGTCCAAGGGATGCAGTAAACCTGCACTGGTGCATCGGAATCTAATACTGGTGACCCTGGAGCCGCTTAAAGCACAATATCTTGGAAGATTCACTCTTCTTGTACATAAGTCGGCATTGTGACTTTTGTATTCCATCCCGTTGCGTTTTCTGTGTCTCATGGTCAATGGGAAGCTCGAAAGGATACGGCAAACCTGCACTGGTGCATCGGAATCTAATGCTGGTCTCCCAGGAGCCGCTCAAACCACAAATTCTTAGAAGATTCAATCTTCTTGGAATTAAGTCGGCATTGTCCCTTTTGTATTCAATCCCTATGTAATTTCTGTGTTTAATGGTCAATGTGAAGGTCTAAGGGATACAGGAAACCTGAACTGGTGCATCGGAATTTAATACTGGTCTCCCAGGAGGCGCTTAAAGCACAAACTCTTAAAAGATTCACTCTTCTTGTACTTAAGTCGGCATTGTCCCTTTTGTATTCAATCCCGATACAATTTCTGTGTTTCATGGTCAATGTGAAGGTGCAAGGGATACAGTAAACCTGCACTGGTGCATCGGAATCTGATACTGGTCTCCAAGGAGCCGCTCAAATCACTAACTCTTTGAAGATTCAATCTTCTTGTACTTAAGTCGTCATTGTCCCTCTTGAATTCAATCCCGATGCTATATCTGTGTTACATGGTCAATGTGAAGTTCCAAGGGATACAGAAAACCTCCACTGGTGCATCGGTATCTAATACTGGTCTCCCAGGAGCCGCTCAAACCACAAAATCTTAGAAGGATCACTCCTCTTGTCCTTAAGTCGGCATTGTCCCTTTTGTATTCAATCCCGATGCAATTCCTGTGTTTCATGGTCAATGTGATGGTAAATGGAATACAGTAAACCTGCACTGGTGCATCGGAATCTAATACTGGTCTCCCTGGAGCCGTTCAAAGCATAAACTCTAAGAAGATTCACTCTTCGTATACATAAGTCGGCATTGTCCATTTGTATTCAATCCCGATGCAATTTCTGTGTTTCATGGTCAATGTGAAGGTCCAAGGGATACAGAATACCAGCGTTGGTGCATCTGAATCTAGTACTGGTCTTCCAGGAGCCGCTCAAACCACAACTCGTAGTAGATTCACTCTTCTTGTACTCAAGTCGGCGTTGCCCCTTTTGTATTCAGTCTCGATGCTATATCTGTGTTTCATGGTGAATGGGATAGTCCAGGGGATACAGTAAACCAGCACTGGTGTACCGGAATCTAATACTGGTCTTCCAGGAGACGCTCAAATCACAAACTCTTAGATGATTCACTCTTTTTGTACTTAACTCGGCGTTGTCCATTTTTTATTCAATCCCGGTGCAATTTCTGTGTTTCATGGTCAATGTGAAGGTACAAGGGATGCAGTAAACCTGAACTGGTGTATCGGAATTTAATACTGGTCTTCCAGGAGGCGCTCAAAGCACAAACTCTTAGCAGATTCACTCATCTTGCACTTAAGTCGGCATTATCCCTTTTGTATTCAATCCCGATGCATTATCTGTGTTCCATGGTCAATGTGAAGGTCCAAGGGATTCAGTACAAATGCACTGGTAGATCGGAATATAATACTGGTCTCCCGGGAGCCGCCCAAATAACAAACTCTTAGAAGATTCACTCTTCTTGTACTTAAGTCGGCAATATCACTTTGTATTCGATCCCGATGCAATTTCTATGTTCCATGGTCAATTGAAGGTCCAAAGTATACAGTAAGCCTGCACGGGTGCATCGGATTCTAATACTAGTCTCCCAGCAGCCGCTCAAACCGCAAACTCTTAGAAGATTCACTCTTCTTGCTCTTAAGAAGGCATTGTGCCTTTTGTATTCAATCCCGAAGCAATTTCTGTGTTTCGTGGTCAATGTGGTGTTTCAAGGGATTCAGTAAACCTGCACTGGTGCATCGGAATCTAATACTGGTCTCCCAGGAGACGTTCAAAGCATAAACTCTAAGAAGATTCACTCTTCCTGTACATAAGTCGGCATTGTCCATTTGTATTCAATCCCGATGCAATTTCTGTGTTTCATGGTCAATGTGGAGGTCCAAGGGAAACAGTAGACCTGCGATGGTGCATCTGAATCTACTACTGGTCTATCAGGAGCCGCTCAAACCACAACTCATAGTAGATTCACTCTACTTGTACTCAAGTCGGCATTCTCCCTTTTGTATTCAATCCCGATGCAATTTCTGTGTTTCATGGTCAATGTGAAGGTCCAAGGGATGCAGTAAACCTGCACTGGTGCATCGGAATCTAATACTGGTCTCCCAGGAGTCGCTTAAAGCACAAACTCTTGGAAGATTCACTCTTCTTGTACATAAGTCGGCACTGTGACTTTTGTATTCCATCCCGTTGCGTTTTCTGTGTCTCATGGTCAATGGGAAAGTCAAACGGATACGGTAAACTTGCACTGGTGCATCGGAATCTAATACTGGTCTCCCAGGAGGCGCTCAAAGCACAAACTCTTAAAAGATTCACTCTTCTTGTACTTATGTCAGCATTGCCAATTTGCATTCAATCCCGATTTACTTTCTGTGTATCATGGTCAATGTGAAGCGCCAATGAATACAGTAATCCAGCACTGGTGCATCGGAATCTAATACTGGTCTCCCAGGAGTCGCTCAAAGCACGAACTCTTAGAATATTCACTCTTGTTGTACTTAAGTCGGCATTGTGCCTTTTGTTTTCAATCCCGATGCAATTTCTGTGATTCACGATCAATGTGAAGGTCCAAGGGATACAGTAAACCTGCACTGGTGCATCGGATTCTAATACTGCTCTCCCAGGAGACGCTTAATGCACAACCTCTTGGAAGATTCACTCTTCTTGCACATAAGTCGGCATTGTCCATTTTGCATTTAATCCCTATGTCATTTCTATGTTTAATGGTCAATGTGAAGGTCTAAGGGATACAGGAAACCTGCACTGGTGCATCGGAATCTAATACTGGTCTCCCAGGAGGCGCTCAAAGCACAAACTCTTAAAGGATTCACTCTTCTTGTACTTATGTCAGCATTGCCCATTTGTATTCAATCCCGATTTAATTTCTGTGTATCATGGTCAATGTAAAGGGCAAGGGATACAGTAAACCTGCACTGGTGCATCGGAATCTAATACTGGTCTCCCAGGAGCCGCTCAAACCATACACTCTTAGTAGATTCACTCTTCTTGTACTTAAGTCGGCATTGTCCCTTTTTTATCAATCCCGATGCAATTTCTGTGTTTCATGGTCAATGTGAAGGTCCAAGGGATACAGTAAACTTCCATAGGTGCATCGTAATCTAATACTGGTCTCCCAGGAGCCGCTCAAATCACAAACTCTTCGAAGATTCGCTCTTCTAGTACTTAAGTGGGCATTGTCACATTTGTATTCAATCCCGATGCAATTTCTGTGTTTCATGGTCAATGTGAAGGTCCTGGGGATACAGTAAACCTGCACTGGTGCATCGGAATCTATAAGTGGTCTCCCAGGCGCCGCTGAAATCAATAACTCTTAGAAGATTCACTCTTCTTTACTTAAGTCGCCATTGTCCCTTTTGTTTTCAATCCCGATGCAATTTCTGTGTTTCATGGTCAATGTGAAGGTCCAAAGGATACAGTAATCCTGCACTGGTTAATCGGAATCTAATACTGGGCTCCCAGCATTCGCTCATGGCACGAACTCTTAGAAGTTTCACTCTTCTTGTACTTATGTCGGCATTGTGCTGTTTGTATTCAATGACGATGTAATTTCTGTGTATCATGGTCAATGTAATGGGCAAGGGATACAGTAAACCTGCACTGGTGCATCGGAATCTATAACTGGTCTCCCAGGAGCCGCTGCAATCACAAACTCTTAGAAGATTCACTCTTCTTGTACTTAAGTCGGCAATGTCCTTTTTGTATTCAATCCCGATGATATTTCTGTGTTTTATGGTCAATGTGAAGGTCCAAGGGATACAGTAAACCTGCACTGGTGGAATGGTATCTAATACTATTCTCCCAGGAGCCGCTCAAATCACAAACTCTTAGAAGATTCACTCTTCTTGTTCTTAAGTCGGCATTGTCCCTTTTGTATTCAATCCCGATACAATTTCTGTGCTTCAAGGTCAATGTCAAGGCCCAAGGGAAACTATAAACCTGCACTGCTGCATCGTAATCAAATACTGGTCTCCCAGAAGTCGCTCAAAGCTCGAACTCATAGAAGATTCACTCTTCTTGTACTTAAGTCGGCACTGTCCATTTCTATTCAATCCCGATGCAATTTCTGTGATTCACGGTGAATAAGGAGGTCAAGGGATACTGTGAACCTGCACTGGTGCATCGGAATCTAATACTGGTCTCCCAGGCGCCTCTCAAACCACAAACTTATAGTAGATTCACTCTTCTTGTACTTAAGTCGGCATTGTCCCTTTTGTATTCGATCCCGATGGAATTTCTGTGTTTCATGGTCAATGTGAAGGTCCAAGGGATACAGTAAACCTGCACTGGTGCATCGGATTCTAATACTGCTCTCCCAGGAGTCGCTTAAAGCACAACCTCTTGGAAGATTCACTCTTCTTGCTCATAAGTCGGCATTGTGACTTTTGTATTCTATCCCGTTGCGTTTTCTGTGTCTCATGGTCAATGGGAAGGTCAAAAGGATACTTTAAACCTGCACTGGTGCATCGGAATCTAATACTGGTCTCCCAGGAGCCGCTCAAACCACAAATTCTTAGAAGATTCAATCTTCTTGTACTTAAGTCGGCATTGTCCCTTTTGTTTTCAATCCCTATGTCATTTCTATGTTTAATGGACAATGTGAAGGTCTAAGGGATACAGGAAACATGAACTGGTGCATCGGAATTTAATACTATTCTCCCAGGAGGCGCTCAATGAACAAACTCTTAAAAGATTCACTCTTCTTGTACTTATGTCAGCATTGTCCATTTGTATTCAATCCCGATTTAATTTCTGTGTATCATGGTCAATGTTAAGGGCAAGGGATACAGTAAACCTGCACTGGTGCATCGGAATCTAATACTGGTCTAACAGGAGGCGCTCAAAGCACAAACTCTTAGAAGATTCGCTCTTCTAGTACTTAAGTGGGCATTGTCTCATTTGTATTCAATCCCGATGCAATTTCTGTGTTTCATAGTGAATGTGAAGTCCCAGCCGATGCAGTAAACAAGCAATGGTGTATCGGAATCTAATACTGGTCTCCCACGAGCCGCTCAAACCACAAACTCTTAGAAGATTCACTCTTCTTGTACTTAAGTCGGCAATATCACTTTGTATTCGATCCCGATGCAATTTCTATGTTCCATGGTCAATTGAAGGTCCAAAGTATACAGTAAGCCTGCACGGGTGCATCGGATTCTAATACTAGTCTCCCAGCAGCCGCTCAAACCGCAAACTCTTAGAAGATTCACTCTTCTTGCTCTTAAGAAGGCATTGTGCCTTTTGTATTCAATCCCGAAGCAATTTCTGTGTTTCGTGGTCAATGTGGTGTTTCAAGGGATTCAGTAAACCTGCACTGGTGCATCGGAATCTAATACTGGTCTCCCAGGAGACGTTCAAAGCATAAACTCTAAGAAGATTCACTCTTCCTGTACATAAGTCGGCATTGTCCATTTGTATTCAATCCCGATGCAATTTCTGTGTTTCATGGTCAATGTGGAGGTCCAAGGGAAACAGTAGACCTGCGATGGTGCATCTGAATCTACTACTGGTCTATCAGGAGCCGCTCAAACCACAACTCATAGTAGATTCACTCTACTTGTACTCAAGTCGGCATTCTCCCTTTTGTATTCAATCCCGATGCAATTTCTGTGTTTCATGGTCAATGTGAAGGTCCAAGGGATGCAGTAAACCTGCACTGGTGCATCGGAATCTAATACTGGTCTCCCAGGAGTCGCTTAAAGCACAAACTCTTGGAAGATTCACTCTTCTTGTACATAAGTCGGCACTGTGACTTTTGTATTCCATCCCGTTGCGTTTTCTGTGTCTCATGGTCAATGGGAAAGTCAAACGGATACGGTAAACTTGCACTGGTGCATCGGAATCTAATACTTGTCTCCCAGGAGGCGCTCAAAGCACAAACTCTTAAAAGATTCACTCTTCTTGTACTTATGTCAGCATTGCCAATTTGCATTCAATCCCGATTTACTTTCTGTGTATCATGGTCAATGTGAAGCGCCAATGAATACAGTAATCCAGCACTGGTGCATCGGAATCTAATACTGGTCTCCCAGGAGTCGCTCAAAGCACGAACTCTTAGAATATTCACTCTTGTTGTACTTAAGTCGGCATTGTGCCTTTTGTTTTCAATCCCGATGCAATTTCTGTGATTCACGATCAATGTGAAGGTCCAAGGGATACAGTAAACCTGCACTGGTGCATCGGATTCTAATACTGCTCTCCCAGGAGACGCTTAATGCACAACCTCTTGGAAGATTCACTCTTCTTGCACATAAGTCGGCATTGTCCATTTTGCATTTAATCCCTATGTCATTTCTATGTTTAATGGTCAATGTGAAGGTCTAAGGGATACAGGAAACCTGCACTGGTGCATCGGAATCTAATACTGGTCTCCCAGGAGGCGCTCAAAGCACAAACTCTTAAAGGATTCACTCTTCTTGTACTTATGTCAGCATTGCCCATTTGTATTCAATCCCGATTTAATTTCTGTGTATCATGGTCAATGTAAAGGGCAAGGGATACAGTAAACCTGCACTGGTGCATCGGAATCTAATACTGGTCTCCCAGGAGCCGCTCAAACCATACACTCTTAGTAGATTCACTCTTCTTGTACTTAAGTCGGCATTGTCCCTTTTTTATCAATCCCGATGCAATTTCTGTGTTTCATGGTCAATGTGAAGGTCCAAGGGATACAGTAAACTTCCATAGGTGCATCGTAATCTAATACTGGTCTCCCAGGAGCCGCTCAAATCACAAACTCTTCGAAGATTCGCTCTTCTAGTACTTAAGTGGGCATTGTCACATTTGTATTCAATCCCGATGCAATTTCTGTGTTTCATGGTCAATGTGAAGGTCCTGGGGATACAGTAAACCTGCACTGGTGCATCGGAATCTATAAGTGGTCTCCCAGGCGCCGCTGAAATCAATAACTCTTAGAAGATTCACTCTTCTTTACTTAAGTCGCCATTGTCCCTTTTGTTTTCAATCCCGATGCAATTTCTGTGTTTCATGGTCAATGTGAAGGTCCAAAGGATACAGTAATCCTGCACTGGTTAATCGGAATCTAATACTGGGCTCCCAGCATTCGCTCATGGCACGAACTCTTAGAAGTTTCACTCTTCTTGTACTTATGTCGGCATTGTGCTGTTTGTATTCAATGACGATGTAATTTCTGTGTATCATGGTCAATGTAATGGGCAAGGGATACAGTAAACCTGCACTGGTGCATCGGAATCTATAACTGGTCTCCCAGGAGCCGCTGCAATCACAAACTCTTAGAAGATTCACTCTTCTTGTACTTAAGTCGGCAATGTCCTTTTTGTATTCAATCCCGATGATATTTCTGTGTTTTATGGTCAATGTGAAGGTCCAAGGGATACAGTAAACCTGCACTGGTGGAATGGTATCTAATACTATTCTCCCAGGAGCCGCTCAAATCACAAACTCTTAGAAGATTCACTCTTCTTGTTCTTAAGTCGGCATTGTCCCTTTTGTATTCAATCCCGATACAATTTCTGTGCTTCAAGGTCAATGTCAAGGCCCAAGGGAAACTATAAACCTGCACTGCTGCATCGTAATCAAATACTGGTCTCCCAGAAGTCGCTCAAAGCTCGAACTCATAGAAGATTCACTCTTCTTGTACTTAAGTCGGCACTGTCCATTTCTATTCAATCCCGATGCAATTTCTGTGATTCACGGTGAATAAGGAGGTCAAGGGATACTGTGAACCTGCACTGGTGCATCGGAATCTAATACTGGTCTCCCAGGCGCCTCTCAAACCACAAACTTATAGTAGATTCACTCTTCTTGTACTTAAGTCGGCATTGTCCCTTTTGTATTCGATCCCGATGGAATTTCTGTGTTTCATGGTCAATGTGAAGGTCCAAGGGATACAGTAAACCTGCACTGGTGCATCGGATTCTAATACTGCTCTCCCAGGAGTCGCTTAAAGCACAACCTCTTGGAAGATTCACTCTTCTTGCTCATAAGTCGGCATTGTGACTTTTGTATTCTATCCCGTTGCGTTTTCTGTGTCTCATGGTCAATGGGAAGGTCAAAAGGATACTTTAAACCTGCACTGGTGCATCGGAATCTAATACTGGTCTCCCAGGAGCCGCTCAAACCACAAATTCTTAGAAGATTCAATCTTCTTGTACTTAAGTCGGCATTGTCCCTTTTGTTTTCAATCCCTATGTCATTTCTATGTTTAATGGACAATGTGAAGGTCTAAGGGATACAGGAAACATGAACTGGTGCATCGGAATTTAATACTATTCTCCCAGGAGGCGCTCAATGAACAAACTCTTAAAAGATTCACTCTTCTTGTACTTATGTCAGCATTGTCCATTTGTATTCAATCCCGATTTAATTTCTGTGTATCATGGTCAATGTTAAGGGCAAGGGATACAGTAAACCTGCACTGGTGCATCGGAATCTAATACTGGTCTAACAGGAGGCGCTCAAAGCACAAACTCTTAGAAGTTTCACTCTTCTTGTACTTAAGTCGGCATTGCCCCTTTTGTATTCAGTCCCGATGCAATTTCTGTGTTTCATCGTCAATGTGAAGGTCCAATGAATACAGTAAACCTGCACTGGTGAATCGGAATCTAATACTGGTCTTCCACAAGCCGCTCAAAGCACGAACTCTTACAAGATTCACTCTTCTCGTACTTAAGTCATCATTGTGCCTTTTGTAGTCTATCCCGTTGCGATTTCTATGTTTCATGGTCAATGTGAAGGTCCAAGGGATACAGTAAACTTCCATAGGTGCATCGTAATCTAATACTGGTCTCCCAGGAGCCGCTCAAATCACAAACTCTTAGAAGATTCGCTCTTCTAGTACTTAAGTGGGCATTGTCTCATTTGTATTCAATCCCGATGCAATTTCTGTGTTTCATAGTGAATGTGAAGTCCCAGCCGATGCAGTAAACAAGCAATGGTGTATCGGAATCTAATACTGGTCTCCCACGAGCCGCTCAAACCACAAACTCTTAGAAGATTCACTCTTCTTGTACTTAAGTCCGCATTGTCCATTTTGTATTCACTCCGGATACAATTTCTGTGTTTCATGGTCAATGTGAAGGTCCAAGGGATGCAGTAAACCTGCACTGGTGCATCGGAATCTAATACTGGTCTCCCAGGATTCGTTCAAAGGAAGAACTCTTAGAAGATTCACTCCTCTTGTGCTGAAGTCGGCATTGTGCCTTTTGTATTCTATCACGTTGCGATATCTGTGTTTCATGGTCAATTTGAAGGTCCAAGGGATACAGTAAACCTGCACTGGTGCATCGGAATCTAATACTGGTCACCCAGGAGTCGCTCAAAGCTCGAACTCTTAGAAGATTCACTCTTCTTGTACTTAAGTCGGCATTGTGCCTTTTGTATTCTATCCCATTGCGATATCTGTGTTTCATGGTCAATGTGAAGGTCCAAGGGATACAGTAAACCTGCACTGGTGCATCGGAATCTAATACTGGGCTCCCAGGATTCGCTCATGTCACAAACTCTTAGAAGTTTCACTCCTCTTGTACTTAAGTCAGCATTGTGCCTTTTGTATTCAATGACGATGCAATTTCTGTGTTTCATGGTCAATGTGAAGGTCCAGGGGATACAGTAAACCTGCACTGGTGCATCGGAGTCTGATACTGGTGTCCGAGGCGCCGCTCAAACCGGAATCTCTTAGAAGATACACTATTCTTATACTGAAGTCGGCATTGTCCCTTTTGTATTCAATCCCAATGCAATTTCTGGGTTTCATGATCAATTTGAAGGTCCAAGGTGTGTGTGTGTGTGTGTGTGTTTGAGGTTTACGGGCGCTAAACATCGGGGTCATCAGCGCCCAAACGCATAAAAACAGGAACACATGCAGTGAAGGGACTAAGACGAACAACGAACAGGGGGACAGCTAAAAGACACAGACCTGATGCAGTTCCAAATCCTCACATACAGAGGCAAAACAAGAGGAGAAGGAGTGCACTAAAAAAGGAAAGTAAACACAAGGAAGGGAGGACAGAAACCGAAGGGAAACAAGGAGGTAGACGTGACTGGTTGACCTCTTACCTAAAATCTGGGTGAGCCAGGCATCCAGCAGCACATTAAAAACCTCTCCCTAAAAGCCGTGGCAACAAATTGGACAGGACACAAAACCGTAAAACCTTAAACACAGACGTTGCGTCGTCTTTCAAAATAGAGGGCAAATCCGGTGGCAAAGAAACCACCGCCCTCTGGTCAGAGAATAAAAGACAGTCAAGTAAAATGTGGCGGACAGCAATCTGGACGCCACAAGCACTGCAGAGGGGGGGATCCTCCCGCCGGAGTAAAGAACCATGTGTGAAGGGACTGTGCCCGATGCGGAGGCGAGTGAGGAGAACCTCATCCCGCCTGCATGACTGGTAGGACGTACGCCATGGCCGCGTGGTGGCCTTGACCAGACGCAGCTTATTTTCACCGACTGCCAGCCACTCCTCTTCCCACTGACGCATAACGCGAAAACGCAGGAGGGAGGTAACAGCATGGAGGGGGACGGCACAGTCAACAACGTGAGGGAGGGAACATGCATCTTTGGCAGCCACATCCGCCAGCTCGTTTCCCCTAATACCCACGTGCCCCGGCTCCCAGCAGAAGGAAACCTCCTTCCCCTGCCGCTGCAGGTGGAGTAGGGCATCATGGATGTTCTGGACGACCGTATCCGCTGGGTACAAGTGTTGCATTGTCTGAAGGGCACTCATGGAGTCAGAACAGATTAGGAACTTACGACTGGGAACACATCTCATCTGCTCCAATGCCCGCAAGATCGCAAACAATTCGGCATCAAAGATGGTAAACGCCGCAGGAAGCCGTAACTTGACGAGTCGAACAGGGAAAACAACAGCACAACCAACAGAGTCCCCCTGTTTAGAGCCATCCGTAAATACTGGTACATGGTCGGGATACTGGTTTAAAATGTCATAAAATAAGGCGGTAAAAACAAACGCAGGAGTGCAGCTCCTCCGGTACTCCGACAAGTCTAAAAGGACGCTGGGCCTCTGGAGCAACCAGGGAGGCAGGCGAGTAAAACCTTGTCGTTGGGGGGCCACACGCTCCACACCAAGGGACTCAAGCAAATGCTTGGCACGAATCCCAAGTGGTCTCGTTGCCCTGGGACGACTGGAAAAGAGACGTTCCATAGGCGGTCGGGCAACGGTAGGGTACGCAGGGGATGTAGGACAGGCAAGGAATTGACACACCCGTCGCACCATGAGGAGTTTCCGCCGGATGGCGAGCGGCGGTTCCCCTGCCTCAGCACACAGGCTGGGGATGGGACTGGTACGGAAGGCACCAGTGGCCAGCCTGATACCCTCATGGTGTACTGCGTCAAGTATCTTCAGATACGAAGGCCTTGCTGACCCATACACGGTGCAACCATAGTCAAGACGCGATCGGACGAAAGCCCTATAAAACTGCAGCAGACGTGCCCGATCTGCTCCCCAGGACCGATGGCTCAGACACTTCAAAATATTCAGTGCCTTCAGGGTCCGCACCTTGAGGTCTTTAAGGTGAGGCAACCACGACAGTTTGGAATCAAAAGTGAGGCCCAGGAACCGCACAGTGTCGCTAAAAGGAAGATTGATGTCCCTCAGACGCAATTCAGGGGAGGTAAAAAGACGTCGAGAACGATTAAAATGAACACACACACATTTGTCGGCAGAAAAGGTAAAACCTGTCTTCGCAGTCCATGCCTCTAATCGCTGTATCGTAAGCTGCAACTGCTGACTAGCAGTGACAAGGCTGGAGGAAGAACAGAAAACAGCAAAATCGTCCACAAACAAGGAGCATTGGGCAGGACTCCGGATAGTGGACGTGATACTGTTAATGGCGACGGCAAAGAGGGTGACACTTAAAACGCTTCCCTGAGGAACACCATTCTCCTGCACATACAAATCAGATAGCACATTACCAACCCTATATCGGAAGAGGCGGTGGGAAAGAAAGGACCGATGGAAGATGGGGAGACGGCCACGAAAACCCCACTCATGGAGTTGATTGAGGATATGGCGGCGCCAAGTAGTGTCATACGCCTTATGAATGTCAAAGAAGACACCGAGACAATGCTGGTTACGGAGGAAGGCCTGCTGGATGGCCGCCTCAAGCAGGGTCAAGTTGTCTATAGTTGAACGACATCTCCGAAAGCCACACTGCGAGGGGCTCAGGAGCTGCCTGGTTTCGAGCAGCCAAACCAGGCGACGGTTGACCATGCGTTCTAACGTCTTCCCGACACAGCTCGTCAAAGCAATACTTCGGTAACTGCTGGGATGCGTTCGGTCCTTCCCCGGTTTGAGGAGGGGGATCAAAATCGCCTCCTTCCACGAGTCAGGGTACGTGCCAGATAACCATATCATATTAAAAAAAGTCAGGAGAACTTCCTTGGAAGGCAGTAAGAAGTGCTGCAGCATGCTGTACCGGATTTGATCATGGCCAGGCGCAGTATCATGAGCCTCAGACTGAGCCGAATCCAGTTCCCACATTGTGAAGGGGCAGTTGTAGGGTTCAGAATTTGGAGACCGGAAGTCCAAGTAACCCCTCTCGATGGCAGTGCGGTACAGGCAGAAATCCGGATCACAGTTAATAGTAGAGGTAGATTCCGCAAAATGCATGGCCAGTGTCTGGGCAATGTCTCTCGGCGCCGTGAGGAGACTTCCCTGATGCAGCAATGCCGTGACAGGTAGCTGGCCGAGTTTCCCGGAAATTCTCCTGATGGCTTCCCATACTTTCGTAGAACTAGTGGAGCGGGAGATGGAGTTCAAGAACGATTGCCAGGACCGTCGTTTGCTCTCTTTAACCACTCGCCGCGCCTTGGCCCTTGCCACCCGAAAGGCCGCAAGATTGTCAGCTGAGGGACGGCACCTGAAGCGGCGCAGAGCTGCACGGCGGGCTCGGATAGCTGAGCGGCACTCAGTGGTCCACGAAGGGACAGGACGCCTCTTGGGATGACCGGATGACCGTGGGATTGACAATTCAGCAGCATGGGAGATCACGGCTGTAACATGGTCTACCCATTCGTGGACGCTGGCACGGTGTTCCAAAACAGCCAGTTGGCTGAAAAGTGTCCAGTCAGCCCTGCAGAGGTGCCACCGGGGCGGTACCGGAAATGCCATAGCCTCATTCAGGAGGCGAATCCAAAGGGGAAAGTGGTCACTAGAATGGAGGTCAGCAGCAACCTCCCACAGAGCAGAATCCGCGAGTGCTGGAGAGCAAAAAGAAAGGTCAATAGCTGATGACGACCCAGAAGCAGTACAGAAATGAGTGGGAGCACCAGAGTTGACGCACAGTTGATGCACAGTTCTTCAGACATCATGAGGCTTTCCAGAATGCGACCCCTGGGGCAAGTAGTCGAAGAGCCCCATAAGACATTATGAGCATTGAAGTCCCCCAGAAGAAGAAATGGGCAGGGGAGTTGGCTAATAAGGTCTGCGAGAGCTTCAGAGTCTATCGCATCCTGAGGTGGTAAGTGAAGTGAACAGACTGTGAGCCTCCGACCCACAAGAAGGTCAACTGCAACTGCTTGCAAGTCTGTAACGAGAGGGAGCTCAGAGGAGGGGTGCATGTCACGGACAAAAACCGCAACACCACCCTTTGTCCTTTCCCCCGTCAGATCATCTTTCCGATAGACGGTATAGCCCCGTAAAGAAGGAGCATCAGTGGCCCGAAAATGTGTCTCTTGGAGACATAAGCACAAGGGGCACTCTCGTACAAGGCGCTGTAATTCGGCCACATGCGTCCTGAACCCATTCAGGTTCCACTGTAATATGGGAGCCAGTGATCAGGGGGGCTGAACTCTCACCCTGCCTCTGGGCTTTGGAGGAGAGCCCGCACTGGCCGGAGATTTATTCCTGGGGCGAGAAGATCGATCCCGGTCGACGTCAATGTCCATCAGCTCCGATGACGACCCATGGGAGACGTCAGACAGTACGATGGCCTCGTCATCGGACCGACCCTGACTAGGCTCCGCAGGTGGCAAAACCCTCAGCTTCGGCGTCTTCGTCTTGGGGGGCTTAGAAGGCAGAGCCTTGTCAACAGGCAGAGCATTACTCGCCTGGGCAGAAGGCCCCATATGGGGAGAGGGAGGAAGTACCCCAATGTCAGCAACCACAGCCTTGTCCGACATTGCGGGGAGAGCTGCAGGTTGCAAAACAACCGCAGCAGCACAAGTGCACTGGCAAATGCAGGTATTAGTGCTAACACTAGCAACCTCCGTTTGCATAGCAACAGTGGCCATTTGTACGGGTTTTTTCAGAACGGAAGCGAAAGATGTAGTAAACACAGGAGGTTGCATGGCCTTAAAGAGCTTCTTGGCCTCACCATAGGGGATGCGCTTAGATGTTTTAATCTCCTGTATCTTCCGTTCGTCGAGATAGATGGGGCAGACCCAGCTCCAAACAAGATGACTCCCAGAGCAATTCACGCACTTCACAGGCGATGAACAATCAGCTCCTTCATGGGCAGGCTGACCACATTTACCACAAGTGGCTATCCCATTGCACCCCAACGTAGTATGCCCAAAGCGCTGACATTTAAAGCAGCTCATTGGGTTGGGGAAATATGGCCTTACTGGCAAACGTAAGAACCCTGCTTTAACATGCTCTGGGAGTCGTGGGCAACTGAACGTGAGAATAAACGAGTCGGATTTGACTAGGTCCCCATCGACTCGTTTCATAATATGCTGCACGTCAACAATACCTTCATCAGCCCATTCAGATTTTAACTCGTCTGTGGGGATATCCACCAGGTCCCTACATGTCACAACACCCTTACTGTAGTTCAGAGTGGAGTGAAGCACGGTCTCGATAGCGTACTCACCGAGACAGGTTGCTTTCCGAAGAGAAGCGACTTGACGGGAACTAGATGTCTCAACTAACAGAGTCCCATTGGGCAGTCGCTTCACAGATTTAAGTGTTCCTGCAATTCCCTCAAGACCCTTGTGGATGTAAAAGGGAGAAACCCTCTCAAAGCTACCCTCCTTCCGTTTAATAATCAAAAACACATTCTGATTATCAGCATGTGCTCTGTTACGACAGTCTGACAAATCTCGATCAACACTAGGCGCTGGAGGACTCGCAGCACGAAGTCGTTTCTTCGATGGGGTGTGTTTTCCTACCAGTGGCCCACCCAAGCCACTGGTAGGGGGAAATGTAGAGGTCGAAGGGTCCATTGCGGTACCACGAGCAGCTAGGGAACTAAAGGTCCGCTCAGACAGAGCCCCGCGTGCCTGAGTAAGCCTTACACAACTGGGGTGCGGCATGTGCCCCAGAGGTTGCCCGCTTGCGACTGTTCCACCTCAACAGCCATGCATCTCATAGGCGCGGAGCACACCGGAAGATTGAGGGGTTTTTAGAGAGGTCGGCCTTCCTCGCAATCCAGGCGGTCAAGCCAAGATTACCATTCCCCGCAGCACACAACATTCCACCGCCGCGCCATACGGTGGTCGCTGAAGCATGTCCGGGGGTTACCGTGACAGGAGACTGGCGGCGCCGACCAGTCCCCAGCTCAGGACCCCGGGGTCGCCAAGCCCGTACTCAGCAAATGAATGCCGAGCCCCTGGGGGCAAGGTCCAAGGGATACAGTAAACCTGCACTGTTGCATCGGAATCTAATACTGGTCTCCCAGGAGCCGATCAAAACACAAACTCTTAGAAGATTGACTCCTCTAGTACTTAAGTTGGCATTGACCATTTTGTATTGAATCTCAATGCAATTTCTGTGTTTCATGGTCAATGTGAAATTCCAAGCGATACAGTAAACCTGCACTGGTGCATCGGAATCTAATACTGGTCTCCCAGGAGCCGCTCAAAGCAGAAAATCTTAGAAGATTCACTGTTCTTGTACTTAAGTCGGCATTGTCCCTTTTGTATTCAATGCCGATGCAATTTCTGTGTTTCATGGTCAATGTGAAGTTCCAAGGGATACAGTAAACCTGCACTGGTGTATCGGTATCTAATACTGATCTCCCAGGTGCCGCTCAAACCACAAACTCTTAGAAGATTCACTGTTCTTGTACTTAAGTCGGCGTTGTCCCTTTTGTATTCAATGCTGGTGCATTTTCTGTGTTTCTAGTCAACGTGAAGGTCGAAGGACTACAGTAAACCTGCACTGGTGCATCGGAATCTAGTTCAGGTCACCCAGGAGCTGCTCAAAGCACAAACTCATAGAAGAGTCACTCTTCGTGTACTTAAGACGGCATTGTCCCTTTTGTATTCTATGCCGATGCAATTTCTGTGTTTCATGGTCAATGTGCAGGTCCAAGGGATACAGTAAACCTGCACTGGGGCATCGGAATCTAATACCGGTCTCACAGGAGCCGCTAAAATCACAATCTCTTAGAAGATTCACGCTTCTTGGACTTAAGTCGGAATTGTGCCCTTGGTATTCAATCCCGATGCGATTTTTGTGTTTAATGGTCCATGTGAAAGTCCAAGGGATACAGTGAACCTGCACTGGTGCATCGGAATCTAATATTGGTCTCCCATGAGCCGCTCAAATCACAAACTCTTAGAAGTTTCACTCTTCTTGTACTTAATTCGGCATTGTCCCTTTTGTATACAAACCCGATGCAATTTCTGTATTTCATGGTCAATTTGAAGGTCCAAGGGATACAGTAAACCTGCACTGGTGCAGCGGAGTCTAATATTCGTGTACCAGGAGCCGCTGAAATCACAATCTCTTAGAAGATTCACTCTTCTTGGACTTATGTCGGAATTGTGCCTTTTGTAATCAATCCCGATGCAATTTCTGTGTTTCATGGTCAATATGGAACTCCGAGAAATACAGTAAACCTCCACTGGTGCATCGGAATCTAATACTGGTCTCCCAGGCGCCGCTCAAACCACAAACTTATAGTAGATTCACTCTTCCTGTACTTAAGTTGGCATTGTCCCTTTTGTATTCAATCCCGATGGAATTTCTGTGTTTCAAGGTCAATGTGAAGGTCCAAGGGATACAGTAAACCTGCACTGGTGCATCGGATTCTAATACTGGTCTCCCAGGAGCCGCTCAAACCACAAACTCTCAGAACATTCACTCTTCTTGTACTTAAATCGTTCATTGTCCCATTTATTTATAGTCGCGATGGAATTTCTGTGTTTCATGATGAAGGTGAAGGTGCAAGGGATAAAGTAAACCTGCACGGGTGCATCGGAATCTAATACTGGTGTCCCAGGAGCCGATCAAACCACAAGTTCTTAGAAGATACAATCTTCTTGTACTTAAGTCGGGATTGTCCCTGTTGCATTCGATCCCGATGCAATTTCTGTGTTTTATAGTCAATGTGACGGTCCATGGGATACAATAAACCTGAACTGGTGCATCGGAATCTAATTCTGGTCTCCCAGGAGCCTGTTAAAGCAGATAATCTTAGAAGATTAACTCTTCTTGTACTTAAGTCGGCATTGTGCCTCATGTATCAATCCCAATGCGATTTCTGTGTTTCATGGTCAATGTGAAGGTCCTAGGGATACAGTACACCTGCACTGGTGCATCGGAAACTGGTACTGGTCTCCCAGGAGACGATCAAACCACAAACTCTTAGAAGATCCACTCTTCTTGTACTTAAATCGGCCGTGTCCCTTTTGTATTCAATCCCGAAGCAATTTCTGTGTTTCATGGTCAATGGGAAGCTGCAAGGGATACAGTATAGCTGCACAGGTGCAACGGAATCTGATACTGGTCTCCCAGGAGCCCCTCAAACCACAAACTCTAAGAAGATTCACTCTTCTTGTATATATGTCGGCATTGTTCATTATGTATTCAACCCCGATGTAATTTCTGTGTTTAATGGTCAATGTGAAGGTCCAAGGGATACAGTTAACCTGCACTGGTGCATCGGAGTCTAATACTGGTTTCCCAGGAGCCGCGCAAAGCACAAACTCTTAGAACATTCTCTGTTCTTGTACTTATGTCGGCATTTTCGTTTCTGTATTCAATCCCGATGCAATTTCTGTGTTTCATGATCAATGTGAAGGTTTAACGGATACAGTAAACCTGTACTGGTGTATCCGAATCTAATACTGGTCTCCCACGACCCGCTCAAACCACAAACTCTTAGAAGATTCACTCCTTTTGTACTTAAGTCGGCATTGTCCATTTTGTATTCAATGCCGATGCAATTTCTGTGTTTAGTGATCAATTTGAAGGTCCAAGGGATACGGAAAACCTGCACTGCTGCATCGGAATCTAATACTGGTCTCCCAGGAGCCGATCAAAACACAAACTCTTAGAAGATTCACTCCTCTAGTACTTCAGTTGGCATTGACCCTTTTGCATTCAATCTCAATGCAATTTCTGTGTTTCATGGTCAATGTGAAATTCCAAGGGATACAGTAAAACTGCACTGGTGCATCGGAATCTAATACTGGTCTCCCAGGAGCCGCTCAAAGCAGAAAATCTTAGAAGATTTACTCTTCTTGTACTTAATTCGGCATTGTCCCTTTTGAATTCAATGCCGATGCAATTTCTGTGTTTCATGGTCAATGTGAAGTTCCAAGGGATACAGTAAACCTGCACTGGTGCATCGGTACCTAATACTGATCTCCCAGGAGCCGCTCAAACCACAAAATCTTAGAAGATTCACTCTTCTTGTACTTAAGTCGGCGTTGTCCCTTTTGTATTCAATACCGATGCATTTTCTGTGTTTCATGGTCAATGTGAAGGTCCAAGGAATACAGTAAACTTGCACAGGTGCATCGGATTCTAATACTTTTCTCCCAGGAGCCGCTCAAACACGAACTCTTAGAAGATTCACTCTTCTTGTACTCAAGTCGGCATTGTCCCTTTTGTATTCTATCCCGTTGCGACTTCTGTGTTTCATGGAAAATGTGAAGGTCCAAGGGATACAGTAAACATGCACAGGTGCATCGGAATCTAATACTGGTCTCCCAATAACTGCACAACGCACAAACTCTGAGATGATTTACTCTTCTTGTACTTAAGTCGGCATTGTGCCTTTGGTATTCATTCCCGATCCAACTTTTGTGTTTCATGGTCAGTGTGATGGTCCAAGGGATACAGTAAACTTGAAATGCCACATCCGAATCTAATACTGGTCTCCCAGGAGCCTCTTACAGCAGATAATCTTAGAAGATTCACTCTTCTTGTACTTAAGTCGGCATTGTACCTTTTGTACTCTATGCCGATGTAATTTCTGTGTTTCATGGTCAATGTGAAGGTCCAAGGGATACAGTAAACCTGCAGTGGTGCATCAGAGTCTAGTTTAGGTCACCCAGGAGCCGTTCAAAGCACAAACTCTTAGAAGATTCACTCCTCGAGTACTTAAGTCGGCATTGTACCTTTTGTACATTGTGCGTTTTGTATTCTATCCCGTTGCGATTTCTGTGTTTTATGGTCAATATGAAGGTCCAAGGGATACAGTAAACAAGCACTGGTGCATCAGAGTCTAGTTTAGGTCACCCAGGAGCCGCTCAAAGCACAAACTCTTAGATTTCTGTGTTTTATGGTCAATATGAAGGTCCAAGGGATACAGTAAACAAGCAGTGGTGCTTCAGAGTCTAGTTTAGGTCACCCAGGAGCCGCTCAAAGCACAAACTCTTAGAAGATTCACTCCTCGAGTACTTAAGTCGGCATTGTACCTTTTGTACCCTATGCCGATGTAATTTCTGTGTTTCATGGTCAATGTGAAGGTCCAAGGGATACAGTAAACCTGCAGTGGTGCATCGGAATCTAATACTGGTCTCCCAGGAGCCGCTAAAATCACAATCTCTTAGAAGATTCACTCTTCTTGTACTGAAATCGACAGTGTACCTTTTCTAGTCAATCCCGAAGCAATGTCTGTGTTTCATGGTCAATGGGAAGGTGCAAGGGATACAGTATAGCTGCGCAGGTGCAACGGTATCTAGTACTGGTCTCCAAGGAGCCCCTCAAACCACAAACTCTTAGAAGGTTCCCTTCTGCTTGTAGTTAAGTCGGCATTGTTCATTATGTATTCAACCCCGAAGTAATTTCTGTGTTTAATGGTCAATGTGAAGGACCAAGGGATACAGTAAACCTGCACTGGTGCTTCGGAGTCTAATACTGGTTTTCCAGGAGCCACTCAAACCACAACCTCTTAGAAGAATCACTCTTTTTTTTACGTAAGTCGTCACTGTCCGTATTATATACAATCCCGATGTAACTTCTGTGTTTCATGGTCAATGTGAAGGTCAAAGGGATACGGTAAACCTGCACTTGTCCATCGGAATCTAATACTGGTCGGCTAAGAGCCGCTCTAAGCAGTAACTCTTAGAATATACACTCTCCTTGTACTCCAGACGGCATTGTACCTTTTGTATTCAATCCCGATGCCATTTCTGTATTTCATGGTCATTGTGAAGGTCCAAGGGATATAGTAAACCTGCCCTGCTTAATCGGAGCCTAATACTGGTGGCCGAAGAGCCGCTCAAACCGAAAACTCTTATAAGATACACTGTTCTAGTACTTAAGTCAGCATTGTCCCTTATGTATTCAATACCGATGCAATTTCTGTGTTTCATGATCAATTTGAAGGTCCAAGGGATACAGTAAACCTGCACTGCTGCTTCGGAATCCATTACTGCTCTCCCAGGAGCCGATCAAAACACAAACTATTAGAAGATTCCTTCCACTAGTACTTGAGTTGGCATTGACCCTTTTGAATTCAATCTCAATGCAATTTCTGTGTTTCATGGTCAATGTGAAATTCCAAGGGATACAGTAAACCTGCTCTGGTGCATCGGAATCTAATACTGGTCTCCCAGGAGCCGCTCAAACCACAAACTCTTCGAAGATTCACTCTTCTTGTACTTAAGTCGGCGTTGTCCCTTTTGCATTCAATGCCGATGCATTTTCTGTGTTTCATGGTCAATGTGAAGGTCCAAGAGATACAGTAAACCGGCACTGGTGCATCGGATTCTAATACTGTTCTCCCACGAGCCGCTTAAAGCACGAACTCTTAGAGGATTCATTCTTCTTGTACTTAAGTCGGCATTGTGCCTTTTGTATTCTATCCCGTTTCGATTTCTGTGTTTCATGGTCAATGTGAAGGTCCAAGGGATACAGTAAACATGCACTGGTGCATCGGAATCTAGATCAGGTCACCCAGGAGCCGCTCAAAGCACAAAGTCTTAGAAGATCCACTCTTCGTGTACTTAAGTCGGCATTGTCCATTTTGTATTCTATGCCGATGCAATTTCTGTGTTTCATGGTCAATGTGATGGTCCAAGGGATACAGTAAACCTGCACTGGGGCATCGGAATCTAATACTGGTCTCCCATGAGCCACTCATATCACAAACTCATAGAAGTTTCACTCTTCTTGTACTTAAGTCGGCATTATCCCTTTTGAATTCAAATCCGATGCAATTTCTATATTTCATGGTCAAGTTGAAGGTCCAAGGGATACAGTAAACCAGCACTGGTGAATCGCATTCTAATACTGGTCTCCCAGGAGCCGCTCAAAGCACAAACTCGTAAAATATTCACACTTCCTGTACTTAAGTCTGCTTTGTGCCTTTTGTATTCAATCCCAATGCGATTTCTGTGTTTCATAGTCAATGTGACGGTGCAAGGGATACAGTAAACCACAACTGGTGCATCGGAATCTAATTCTGGTCTCCCAGGAGCCTCTTAAAGCAGATAATCTTAGAAGATTCACTCTTCTTGTACTTAAGTCGGCATTGTGCCTCTTGTATTCAATCCCGATGCGATTTCTGTGTTTCATGGTCAATGTGAAGGTCCTAGGGATACTGTACACCTGCACTGGTGAATCGGAATCTGGTACTTGTCTCCCAGGAGACGATCAAACCACAAACTCTTAGAAGATCAACTCTTCTTGTACTTAAATCGGCAGTGTCCCTTTTGTATTCAATCCCGAAGCAATTTCTGTGTTTCATGACCAATTGGTAGGTGCAAGGAATACAGTATAGCTGCACAGGTGCAACGAAAACTAATACTGGCCTCCCAGGAGCCCCTCAAACCACAAACTCTTAGAAGTTTCACTCTTCTTCTATATAAGTCGGCATTGTTCATTATGTATTCAAGCCCGATGTAATTTCTGTGTTTAATAGTCAATGTGAAGGTCCAAGGGATACAGTAAACCTGCTCTGGTACATCGGAGTCTAATGCTGGTTTCCCAGGAGCCGCTCAAAGCACAAACTCTTAGAATATTCACTGTTCTTGTACTTATGTCGGCATTTTCGCTTCTGTATTCAGTCCCGATGCAATTTCTGTGTTTCATGCTCAATGTGAAGGTTTAAGAGTACAGTAAACCTCTACTGGTGTATCGGAATCTAATACTGGTCTCCCTGGAGCCGCTCAAATTACAAACTCTTAGAAGATTCACACCTCTTGTACTTAAGTCGTCACTGTCCGTTTTGTATTCAATCCCGATGGAATTTCTGTGTTTCATGGTCAATGTGAAGGTCCAAGGGATACAGTAAACCTGCACTGGTGCATCGGACTATAATACTGGTCGCTTAATAGCCGCTCTAAGGAGTAACTCTTAGAAGATGCACTCTTCTTGTACTTAAGTTGACATTGTACCTTTTGTATTCAATCCCGATGCAATTTCTGTGTTTCATGATCAATTTGAAGGTCCAAGGGATACAGTAAACCTGCACTGCTGCATCGGCATCCAATACTGGTCTCCCAGGAGCCAATCAAAACACAAACTCTTAAAAGATTCACTCCTCTAGTACTTAAGTTGGCATTGACCCTTTTGTATTCAATATCAATGCAATTTCTGTGTTTCATGGTCAATGTGAAATTCCAAGGGATACAGTAAACCTGCACTGGTGCATCGGAATCTAATATTGGTCTCTCAGGAGCCGCTCAAAGCAGAAAATCTTAGAAGATTCACTCTTCTTGTACTTAAGTCGGCATTGTCCATTTTGTATTCAATGCCGATGCAATTTCTGTGTTTCATGGTCAATTTGAAGTTCCAAGGGATACAATAAAACTGCACTGAAGCATCGATTCCTAATACTGATCTCCGAGGGGCCGCTCAAACCACAAATCCATAGAAGATTCATTCTTCTTGTACTTAAGTCAGCATTGTCCTTTTTGTATTCTATCCCATTGCGATTTCTGTATTTCATGGACAATGTGAAGGTGCAAGGCAGGCAGTAAACATGCACAGGTGCATCGGAATCTAATACTGGTCTCCCAAAAACTGCACAACGCACAAACGTTTAGATGATTAACTCTTCTTGTACTTAAGTCGGCATTGTGCCTTTGGTATTCATTCCCGATGCAACTTTTGTGTTTCATGGTCAATGTGACGGTCCAAGGGATACAGTAAACCTGAACTGGTGCATCGTAATCTAATACTGGTCTCCCAGTAGCCTCTTAAAGCAGATAATCTTAGAAGATTCACTCTTCTTGTACTTAAGTCGGCATTGTGCATTTTGTATTCTATCCCGTTGCGATGTCTGTGTTTCATGGTCAATGTGAAGGTCCAGGGGATACAGTAAACATGCACTGGTGCATCAGAGTCTAGTTCAGGTCATCCAAGAGCCGCTCAAAGCACAAATTCTTTTAAGATTCACTCTTCGAGTACTTAAGTCGGCATTGTCCCTTTTGTACTCTATGCCGATGCAATTTCTGTGTTTCATGGTCAATGTGAAGGTCCAACGTATACAGTAAACCTGCACTGGTGAATCGGACTCTAATACTGGTCTCCCAGGAGCCGTTCAACGCACAAACTCTTAAAATATTCACTCTTCCTGTACTTAAATCTGCTTTGTGCCTTTTCAATTCAATCCCAATGCGATTTCTGTGTTTCATGGTCAATGTGAAGGTCCAAGGGATACAGTCAACCTGCACTGGTCCATCGGAATCTAATACTGGTCTCCCATGAGCCGCTCAAATCAAAAACTCTTAGAAGATACACTTTTCTTGTACTGAAGTCGGCATTGTCCCTTTTGTATTCAAACCCGATGCAATTTCTGTATTTCATGGTCAATTTGAAGGTCCAGGGGATATAGTGAACCTGCACTTGTGCATCGGAATCTAATACTGGTCTCCCAGGAGCCGCTCAAAGCACAAACTCTTAAAAGATTCACACTTCCTGTACTTAAGTCTGCTTTGTGCCTTTTGTATTCAATCCCAATGCCATTTCTGTGTTTCATAGTCAATGTGACGGACCAAGGGATTCAGTAAACCAGAATTGGTGCATCGGAATCTAATTCTGGTCTCCCAGGAGCCTCTTGAAGCAGATAATCTTAGAAGATTCACTCTTCTTGTACTTAAGTCGGCATTGTGCCTCTTGTATTCAATCCCGAGGCGATTTCTGAGTTTCATGGTCAATGTGAGGGTCCTAGGGATACTGTACATCTGCACTTGTGCATCGGAATCTGGTACTGGTCTCCCAGGAGACGATCAAACCACAAACTCTTAGAAGGTCAACTCTTCTTGTACTTAAATCGGCAGTGTCCCTTTTGTATTCAATCCCGAAGCAATTTCTGTGTTTCATGGTCAATGGGAAGGTGCAAGGGATACAGTAAAGCTGCACAGGTGCATCGAAATCTAATACTGGTTTCCCAGGAGCCCCACAATCCACAAACTCTTAGAAGATTCACTCCTCTTGTATATAAATCAGCATTGTTCATTATGTATTCAACCCCGCTGTAATTTCTGTGTTTAATGGTCAATGTGAAGGTCCAAGGGATACAGTAAACCTGCTCTGGTGCATCGGAGTCTAATGCTGGTTTCCCAGGAGCCGCTCAAAGCACAAACTCTTAGAATATTCACTGTTCTTGTACTTATGTCGTCATTTTCGCTTCTGTATTTAATTCCGATGCAATTTCTGTGTTTCATGGTCAATGTGAAGGTTTAAAGGATACAGTAAACCTGTACTGGTGTATCGGAATCTAATACCGGTCTCCCAGGAGCAGCTCAAACCACAAACTCTTAGAATATTCACTCCTTTTGTACTTAAGTCGTCACTGTTTGTTTTGTATTCAATCCCGATGGAATTTCTGTGTTTCATGGACAATGTGAATGTCCAAGGGATAGAGTAAACCTGCACTGGTGCATCGGACCATAATACTGGTCGCTTAGTAGCCGCTCTAAGCGGCAACTCTTAGAAGATACACTCTTCTTGTACTTAAGTCGACATTGTACCTTTTGTATTCAATCCCGATGCAATTTCTGTGTTTCATGGTCAGTGTGAAGGTCCAAGGGATACAGTAAACCTGCACCGGTGCATCGGAGTCTAATACTGGTGGCCGAGGAGCCGCTCAAACCGAAAACTCTTAGAACATACACTATTCTTGTACTTTAGTCGACATTGTCCCTTTTGTATTCAATGCCGATGCAATTTCTGTGTTTCATGGTCAACGTGAAGTTCCAAGGGATACAGTAAACCGGCACTGGTGCATCGGATTCTAATACTGTTCTCCCAGGAGCCGCTCAAAACACGAACTCTTAGAAGATTCACTCTTCTTACACTTAAGTCGGCATTGCGCCTTTTGTATTCTATCCCGTTGCGACATCTGTGTTTCATGGTCAATGTGAAGGTCCAAGGGATAAGGCAAACATGCACTGGTGCATCGGAATCTAGTTCAGGTCACCCAGGAGCCGCTCAAAGCACAAACCCTTAGAAGATTCACCCTTTGTGTACTTAAGTCGGCATTGTCCGTTTTGTATTCAATCTCGAAGTAATTTCGGTGTTTCATGGTCAATGTGAAGGTCCAAGGGATACAGTAAACCTGCACTGGTGCATCGGAATCTATTACTGGTCGCAAAAGAGACGCTCTAAGCAGTAACTCTTAGAAGATACACTCTTATTGTACTTAAGTCGGCATTGTACCTTTTGTATTCAATCCCGATGCAATTTCTGTGTTTCATGGTCAATGTGAAGGTCCAAGGGATACAGTAAACCTGCACCGGTGCATCGGAGTCTAATACTGGTGGCTGAGGAGCCGCTCAAACCGAAAACTCTTAGAACATACACTATTCTTGTACTTTAGTCGGCATTGTCCCTTTTGTATTTAATCCCGATGCAATTTCTGTGTTTCATGGTCATGGTGAAGTTCCAAGGGATACAGTAAACCTGCACTGGTGCATCGGTACCTAAAACTGATCTCCCAAGAGCCGCTCCAACCACAAACCCTTAGAAGACTCACTCTTCTTGTACTTAAGTTGGCGTTGTCCCTTTTGTATTCAATGCCGATGCATTTTCTGTGTTTCATGGTCAATGTGAAGGACCAAGGGATACAGTAAACCGGCACTGGAGCATCCGATTCTAATAATGGTCTCCCAGGAGCCGCTCAAATCATGAACTCTTAGAAGATTCACTCTTCTCGTACTTAAGTCAGCATTGTGCCTTTTGTATTCTATCCCGTTGCGATTTCTGTGTTTCATGGTCAATGTGAAGGTCCAAGGGATACAGTAAACATGCACTGGTGCATATGAATGTAGTTCAGGTCACCCAGGAGCCGCTCAAAGCACAAACTCTTAGAAGATTCACTCTTCGTGTACTTAAGTCGGCATTGTGCATTTTATATTCTATGCCGATGCAATTTCTGTGTTTCATGGTCAATGTGGAGGTCCAAGGGATACAGTAAACCTGCACTGGTGCAGCGGAATCTAATACTGGTCTCCCAGGAGCCACTAAAATCACAATCTCTTAGAAGATTCACTCTTCTTGTATTTACGTCGGCATGTGCCTTTTGTATTAAATCCCGATGCGATTTTTGTGTTTCATGGTCAATGTGAAAGTCCAAGGTATACAGTTAACCTGCACTGGTGAATCGGAATCTAATACTGGTCTCCCAGGAGCCGCTCAAAGCACAAACTCTTAGAAGATTCAATCTTCTTGTACTTAAGTCGGCATTCTCTCTTTTGAATTCAAACCCGATGCAATTTCTGTATTTCAAGGTCAATTTGAAGGTCCAAGGGATACAGTTAACCTGCACTGGTGAATCGGAGTCTAATACTGCTGTCCCAGGAGCCGCTCAAACCACAAACTCTTAGAAGATACACTCTACTTGTACTTAAGTCGTCACTGTCCGTTTTGTATCCAATCTCGATGCAATTTCTGTGTTTCATGGTCAATGTGAGAGTCCAAGCGATACAGTAAACCTGCACTGGTGCATCAGACTGTAATACTGCTCTCCCAGGAGTCGATCAAAGCACAAACTAATAGAAGATTTACTCCTCTTGTACTTAAGAGGACATTGACCAATTTCTATTCAATCCCGATGCAATTTCTCTGTTTTATGGTCAATTTTAAATTCCAAGGGATACAGTAAAACTGAACTGGTGCATCGGAATTCAATACTGGTCTCCCAGGAGCCGCTCAAAGCATAAACTCTTAGAGGATTCACTCTTCTTGTACTTAAGTCGGCATTGTCCCTTTTGTATTCAATGCCTATGCAATTTCTGTGTTTCATGGTGAATGTGAAGGTCCAAGGGATACAGTAAACCGGCACTGGTGCATCGGAATCTAATACTGGTCTCCCAGAAGCCACTCAAACCACAACCTCTTAGAAAAATCTCTCTTTTTGTACTTGAGCCGTCACTGTCCGTTTTGTATTCAATCCCGATGTAATTTCTGTGTTTCATGGTCAATTTGACGGTCCAAGGGATACAGTAAACCTGCACTGGTCCATCGTAATCTAATACTGGTCGCTTACGAGCCGCTATAAGCAGTAACCCTTAAAAGATACACTCTTCTTGTACTTAAGTCGGCATTGTCCCTTTTGAATTCAATCTCAATGCAATTTCTGTGTTTCATGGTCAATGTGAAGGTTCAAACGGTACAGTAAACCTGCTCTGGTGCATCGGAATCTAATACTGGTCTCCCAGGGGCCGCTCAAACCAGAAAATCTTAGAAGATTCACTCTTCTTGTACTTAAGTTGGCTTTGTCCCTTTTGTATTTAATGCCGATGCAATTTCTGTGTTTCACGGTCAATGTGAAGTTCCAAGGGATACAGTAAACCTCCACTGGGGCGTCGGAATCTAATACAGGTCTCCCATTAGCCGCTCAAATCACAAACTCTTGAACTTTCACTCTTCTTGTACTTAAGTCGGCATTGTCCATTTTGGATTCAAATCCGATGCAATTACTGTATTTCATGGTCTATTTGAAGGTCCAAGGGATACAGTAAACCTGAACTGGGGCATCGGAATCTAATACTGGTCTCCCATGAGGCGCTCAAATCACAAGCTCTTAGAAGTTTCACTCTTCTTGTACTTAAGTCGGCATTGTCCCTTTTGAATTCAACTCCACTGCAATTTCTATATTTCATGGTCAATTTGAAGGTCCAAGGGATACAGTAAACCTGCACTGGTCAATCGGAATCTAATACTGGTCTCCCAGGAGCCGCTCGAAGCACGAACTCTTAAAAGATTCGCACTTCCTGTACTTAAGTCTGCTTTGTGCCTTTTGTATTCAATCCCAATGCGATTTCTGTGTTTTATGGTCAATGTGACGGTCCAAGGGATACAGTAAACCAAAACTGGTGCATCGGAATCTAATACTCGCCTCCCAGGAGCCTCTTAAAGCAGATATTCTTAGAAGATTCACTCTTGTTGTACTTAAGTCGGTATTGTGCCTCTTGTATTCAATCCCGATGCGATTTCTGTGTTTCATGGTCAATGTGAAAGTCCAAGGGATACAGTAAACCTGCACTGGTGCATCGGAATCTATTACTGGTCGCTTAGGAGCCGCTCTAAGCACTAACTCCTAGAAGATACACTCTTCTTGTACTTAAGTCGGCATTGTACCTTTTGTATTCAATCCCAATGCAATTTCTGTGTTTCATGGTGAATGTGAAGGTCCAAGGGATACTGTAAACATGCACTGGTGCATCGGAGTCTAATACTGAGGCCGAGGAGCCGCTCATACCGAAAACTCTTAGAACATACACTATTCTTGTACTTAAGTCGGTATTGTCCCTTTTGTATTCAATCCCGATGCAATTTCTATGTTTCATGGTCAATGTGAAGTTCCAAGGGATACAGTTAACCTGCACTGATGCATCGGTATCTAATACTGATCTCCCAAGAGTCGCTCCAATCACAAACTCTTAGAAGACTCACTCTTCTTGTACTGACGTCGGCGTTGTCCCTTTTGAATTCAAACCCGTTGCAATTTCTGTATTTCAAGGTCAATTTGAAGGTCCAAGGGATACATTAAACCTGCACTGGTGCATCGGAGTCTAATACTGTCGTCCCAGGAGCCGTTCAAACCACAAACTCTGAGAAGATACACTCTACTTGTACCTAAGTCGTCACTGTCCGTTTTGTATCCAATCCCGATGCAATTTCTGTGTTTCATGATCAATGTGAAAGTCCAAGGGATACAGTAAAACTGCACTGGTGCATCGGAATCTAATACTGGTCTCCCAGGAGCCGCTCAAAGCACAAACTCTTAGAGGAGTCACTCTTCTTGTACTTAATTCGGCATTGTCCCTTTCTATTATATGCCTATGCAATTTCTGTGTTTCATATTGAATGTGAAGGTCCAAGGGATACAGTAAACCGGCACTGGTGCATCGGAATCTAATACTGGTCTCCCAGAAGCCGCTCAAACCACAAACTCTTAGAAGATTCACTCTTCTTGTACTTGAATCGGCAGTGTCCCTTTTGTATTCAATCCCGATGAAATTTCTGTATTTCATGGTCAATGGGAAGGTCCAAGTGATAGAGTATACCTGCACTGGTGCAACGGAATCTAATACTGGTCTCCCAGGAGCCGCTCAAACCACAAACTTTTAGAAGATTCACTCTTCTTGTACTTAAGTCGGCATTGTCCCTTTTGTATTCAACCCCCATGTAATTTCTGTGTTTAATGGTCAATGTAAAAGTCCAAGGGATACAGTAAACCTGCACTGGTGCATCGGAATCTAATTCTGCTCTCCCATGAGTCGCTCAAATCACAAACTCTTAGAAGATTCACTCTTTTTGTACTTAAGTCGGCATTGTCCCTTTGGTATTCAAACTCGATGCAATTTCTGTATTTCATGGTCAACTTGAAGGTCCAAGGGATATAGCAAACCTGCACTGGTGCATCGGAATCTAATACTGGTCTCCCAGTAGCTGATCAAAGCACAACTTCTTAGAAGATTCACTCCTCTTGTACTTAAGTTGGCATTGACCCTCTTGTATTCAATGACGATGCAATTTCTGTGTTTCATGGTCAATGTGAAATTCCAAGGGATACAGTTAACCTGCACTGGTGCATCGGAATCTAATACTGGTCTCCCAGGAGCCGCTCAAAGTACAAACTCTTAGAAGACTCACTCTTCTTGTACTTAAGTCGTTCATTTTCCATTTTATTATTAATCGCGATGACATTTCTGTGTTTCATGGTCAATGTGAAGGTGCAAGGGATACAGTAAACCTGCACTGGTGCATCGGAATCTAATACTGGTGTCCCAGGAGCAGCTCAAACCACAAGTTCTTAGAAGATACACTCTTCTTGTACTTTGGTCGGGATTGTCCATTTTGTATTCAATCCCGATGCCATTTCTGTGTTTCATGGTCAATGTTACGGTCCAAGGAATACAGTAAACCGGAACTGGTGCATCGGAATCTAATACTGGTCTCCCAGGAGCCGGTTAAAGCAGATAATCTTAGAAGATTCACTCTTCTTGTACTTAAGTCGGCATTGTGCCTCTTGTATTCAATCCCGATGCGATTTCTGTATTTCATGGTCAATATGAAGGTCCTAGGGATACAGTAAACCTGCCCTAGTGCATCGGAATCTAGTACTGGTCTCCCAGGAGACGATCAAACCACAAACTCTTACAAGGTCCACTCTTCTTGTACTTAAATCGGCAGTGTCCCTTTTGTATTCAATCCCGAAGCAATTTCTGTGTTTCATAGTCAATGGGAAGGTGCTAGGGATACACTATAGCTGCGCAGGTGCAACGGAATCTGATACTGGTCTCCCAGGAGCACCTCAAACCACAAACTCTTAGAAGATTCACTCTTCTTGTACTTAAGTCGGCATTGTCCATTTTGTTTTCTATGCCGATGCAATTTCTGTGTTTGTTGGTCAATTTGAAGGTCCAAGGGATACAGTTAACCTGCACTGGGGCATCGGAATCAAATACTGGTCTCCAATGAGCCGCTCAAATCACAAGCTCTTAGAAGTTTCACTCTTCTTGTACTTCAGTCAGCATTGTCCCTTTTGAATTCAAATCCGATGCAACTTTTGTATTTCATGGTCAATTTGAAGGTCCAAGGGACACAGTAAACCTGCACTGGTGAATCGGAATCTAATACTGGTCTCCCAGGAGCCGCTCAAAGCACGAACTCTTAAAAGATTCACACTTCCTGTACTTAATTCTGCTTTGTGCCTTTGTATTCAATCCCAATGCGCTTTCTGTGCTTCATAGTCAATGTGACGGTCCAAGGGATACAGTAAACCAGAACTGGTGCATCGGAATCTAATACTTGTCTCCCTGGAGCCACTTAAAGCAGATATTCTTAGAAGATTCACTCTTCTTGTACTAAAGTCGGCATTGTGCCTCTTGTATTCTATCCCGATGCTATTTCTGTGTTTCATGGTCAATGTGAAGGTCCTAGGGATACAGCAAACATGCAATGGTGCATCGGAATCTAGTACTGGTCTCCCTGGAGACGATCAAACCACAGACTCTTAAGTGTCCATTTTGTATTCAATCCCGAAGCAATTTCTGTGTTTCATGGTCAATGGGAAGGTCCAAGGGATACAGTATAGCTGCACAGGTGCAACGGAATCAAATACTGGTCTCCCAGGAGCCCCTCAAACCACAAACTCTTAGAAGATTCTCTCTTCTTGTACTTAAGTCGGAATTGTCCCTTTTGTATTCAACCACGATGTAATTTCTTTGTTTAATGGTCAATGTAAAAGTCCAAGGGATACAGTAAACCTGCACTGGTGCATCGGAATCTAATACTGGTCGCTTAGGAGCCGCTCTGAGCAGTAACTCTTAGAAGATACACTCTTATTGTACTTAAGTCGGCATTGTACTTTTTGTATTCAATCCCGATGCAATTTCTCTGATTCATGGTCAGTGTGAAAGTCCAAGGGGTACAGTAAACCTGCAACTGCTGCATCGGAGTCTAATACTGGTGTCCGAGGAGCCCCTCCAATAGAAAACTCTTAGAAGATACACTATTCTCGTACTTAAGTTGTCATTGTACCTTTGTATTCAATCCCGATGCAATTTCTGTGTTTCATGTTCAATTTGAAGGTTCAAGGGATACAGTAAACCTGCACTGCTGCATCGGAATCTAATACTGGTCTCCCAGGAGAAGATCGAAACACAAACTCTTAGAAGAATCACTCCTCTAGTACTTCAGTTGCTATTGACCCTTTTATATTCAAACTCAATCCAATTTCTGTGTTTCATGGCCAATGTGAAATTCCAAGGGATACAGTAAACCTGCACTGGTGCATCGGAATCTAATTCTGGTCTCCCAGAAGCCGCTCAAAGCAGAAAGTCTTAGAAGATTCACTCTTCTTGTACTTAAGTCGGCATTGTCCCTTTTGTATTCAATGCCGATGCAATTTCTGTGTTTCATGGTCAATGTGAAGATCCAAGGGAAACAGTAAACCTGCACTGGTGCATCGGTATCTAATTCTCGTCTCCCATGAAGCGCTCTAATCACAAACTCTTAGAAGACTTGCTTTTCTTGTACTTAAGTCGATCATTTTCCCTTTTATTATTAATCGCGATGAAATTTCTGTGTTTCATGGTCAATGTGAAGGTGCAAGGGATACAGTAAACGTGCACTGGTGCATCGGAATCTAATACTGGTGTCCCAGGAGCCGCTCAAACCACAAGCCCGTAGATGATACACTCTTCTTGTACTTTGGTCGGGAATGTCTCTTTTGTATTCAATCCCGATGCCATTTCTGTGTTTCATGGTCAATGTTACGGTCCAAGGAATACAGTAAACCTGAACTGGTGCATCGGAATCTAATACTGGTCTCCCAGGAGCCGGTTAAAGCAGATAATCTTAGAAGATTCACTCTTCTTGTATTTAAGTCGGCATTGTGCCTCTTGTATTCAATCCCGATGCGATTTCTGTGTTTCATGGTCAATATGAAGGTCCTAGGGATACAGTAAACCTGCACTAGTGCATCGGAATCTAGTACTGCTCTCCCAGGAGACGATCAAACCACAAACTCTTAGAAGGTCCACTCTTCTTGTACTTAAATCGGCAGTGTCCCTTTTGTATTCAATCCCGAAGCAATTTCTGTGTTTCATGGTCAATGGGAAGATGCAAGGAATACACTATAGCTGCGCAGGTGCAACGGAATCTGATACTGGTCTCCCAGGAGCCCCTCAAACCACAAACTCTTAGAAGATTCACTCTTCTTGTACTTAAGTCGGCATTGTCCCTTTTGAATTCAAATCCGATGCAATTTCTGTATTTCATGGTGAATTTGAAGGTCCAAGGGACACAGTAAGCCTGCACTGGTGAATCGGAATCTCATACTGGTCTCCCAGGAGCCGCTCAAAGCACGAACTCTTAAAAGATTCACACTTCCTGAACTTAAGTCTGCTTTGTGACTTTTGTATTCAATCCCAATGCGATTTCTGTGTTTCATAGTCATTGTGACGGTCCAAGGGATACAGTAAACCAGAACTGGTTCATCGGAATCTAATACTTGTCTCCCAGGAGCCTCTTAAAGCAGATATTCTTAGAAGATTCACTCTTCCTGTACTAAAGTCGGCATTGTGCCTCTTGTATTCAATCCCGATGCGATTTCTGTGTTTCATGGTCAATGTGAAGGTCCTAGGGATACAGTAAACATGTACTAGTGCATCGGAATCTAGTACTGGTCTACCAGGAGACGATCAAACCACAAACTCTTAGAAGATTCACTCTTCTTGTACTTAAATCAGAAGTGTCCCTTTTGTATTCAATCCCGAAGCAATTTCTGTGTTTCATGGTCAATGGGAAGGTGCAAGGGATACAGTATAGCTGCACAGGTGTAACGGAATCTAACACTGGTCTCCCAGGAGCCCCTGAAACTACAAACTCTTAGAAGACTCGCTCTTCTTATACTTAAGTCGGTATTGTTCATTATGTATTCAACCCAGATATAATTTCTGTGTTCCATAGTCAATGTGAACGTCCAAGGGATACAGTAAACCTGTACTGGTTTATCGGAATCTAATACTAATCTCCCAGGAGCCGCTAATACAACAAACTCTTAGAAGATTCACTCTTTTTGTACTTAAGTCATCACTGTCCGTTTTTTATTCAATCCCGATGCATTTTCTGTGTTTCATGGTGAATGTGAAGGTCCAACGGATACAGTAAACCTGCACTGGTGCATCGGAGTCTAATACTGGTCTCCCAGGAGCCGCGCAAACCACAAACTCTTAGAAGATTCACTCTTCTTGTACTTAAGTCGGCATTGTCCCTTTTGTATTCAACCACGATGTAATTTCTGTGTTTAATGGTCAATGTGAAAGTCCAAGGGATACAGTAAACCTGCACTCGTGCATCGGAATCTAGTACTGGTCTCCGAGGAGCCGATCAAACCACAAAATCTTAGAAGATTCACTCTTCTTGTACTTGAATCGGCAGTGTCCCTTTTGTATTCAATCCCCATGCAATTTCTGTATTTCATGGTCAATGGGAAGGTCCAAGGGACAAAGTATACCTGCACTGGTGCAACGGAATCTAATACTGGTCTCCCAGGAGCCGCTCAAACCACAAACATTTAGAAGATTCACTCTTCTTGTACTTAAGTCGGCATTGTCCCTTTTGTATTCAACCCCGATGTAATTTCTGTGTTTAATGGTCAATGTAAGAGTCCAAGGGATACAGCAAACCTGCACTGGTCCATCGGAATCTAATACTGGTCTCCCAGTAGCTGGTTAAAACACAACCTCTTAGAAGATTCACTCCTTTTGTACTTAAGTTGGCATTGACCCTTTTGTATTCCATCCCGATGCAATTTCTGTGTTTCATGGGCAATGTGAAATTCCAAGGGATACAGTAAACCTGCACTGGTGCATCGGAATCTAATACTGGTCTCCCAGGAGCCGCTCAAACCACAAACTCTTAGAAGATTCACTCTTCTTGTACTTGAATCGGCAGTGTCCCTTTTGTATTCAATCCCGATGAAATTTCTGTATTTCATGGTCAATGGGAAGGTCCAAGTGATAGAGTATACCTGCACTGGTGCAACGGAATCTAATACTGGTCTCCCAGGAGCCGCTCAAAGCACAAACTCTTAGAGGAGTCACTCTTCCTGTACTTAATTCGGCATTGTCCCTTTCTCTTATATGCCTATGCAATTTCTGTGTTTCATATTGAATGTGAAGGTCCAAGGGATACAGTAAACCGGCACTGGTGCATCGTATTCTAATACTGGTCTCCCAGGAGCCGCTCAAAGCACGAACTCTTGGAAGATTCACTCTTCTTGTACTTAAGTCGGCATTGTGCCTTTTGTACTCTATCCCGTTGCGATTTCTGTGTTTCATGGTCATTGTGAAGGGCCAAAGGATACAGTAAACATGCACTGGTGCATCGGAATCTAGTTCAGGTCACCCAGGAGCCGCTCAAAGCACAAACTCTTAGAGGATTCAGTCTTCTTGTACTTAAGTCGGCATTGTCCCTTTTGTATTAAATGCCTATGCAATTTCTGTGTTTCATGGTGAATGTGAATGTCCAAGGGATGCAGTAAACCTGCACTGGTGCATCGCAATCTAATATAGGTGTCCCAGGAGCCGCTCAAACCACAAGCTCTTAGAAGATACACTCTTCTTGTACTTAGGTCGGGATTGTCCTTTTTGTATTCAATCCCGACGCAATTTCTGTGTTTCATGGTCAATGTGACGGTCCAAGGAACACAGTACACCTGAACTGGTGCATCGGAATCTAATACTGGTCTCCCAGGAGCCTCTTAAAGCAGATAAACTTAGAAGATTCACTCTTCTTGCACTTAAGTTCGCATTGTGCCACTTGTATTCAACCCCGATGCAATTTCTGTGTTTCATGGTCAATGTGAAGGTCCTAGGGATACAGTAAACCTGCACTGGTGCATCGGAATCTAGTACTGGTCCCCCAGGAGACGATCAAACCACAAACTCTTATAAGATCCACTCTTCTTGTACTTAAATCGGCAGTGTCCCTTTTGTATTCAATCCCGAAGCAATTTCTGTGTTTCATGGTCAATGGGAAGGTGCAAGGGATACAGTATAGCTGCACAGGTGCAATTGAATCTAATACTGGCCTCCCAGGAGCCCCTCAATCCACAAACTCTTAGAAGATTCACTCTTCTTGTACTTAGGTCGGTATTCTTCATTATGTATTCAACCCCGATGTAATTTCTGTGTTTAATGGTCAATGTGAAGGTGCAAGGGATACAGTACACCTGCACGGGTGGATGGGAGTATAATACTGGTTTCCCAGGAGCCGCTCAAAGCACAAGCTCTTAGAAGATTCACTCTTCTTGTACTTAAGTCGACATTGTGAATTTTGTATTCTATCCCGTTGCGATTTCTGTGTTTCATGGTCAATGTGAAGGTCCAAGGGATACAGTAAACCTGCACTGGTGCATCGGAGTCTAATACTGGTCTCCCAGGAGCCGCTCAAACCGCAAACTCTTAGAAAATACACTCTTCTTGTACTTAAGTCGGCATTGTGCCTTTTGTATTCAATCCCAATGCAATTTCTGTGTTTCATTGTCAATATGAAATTCCAAGGGATACAGTAAACCTGCACTGGTGCATCGGAATCTAATACTGCTCTCCCAGGAGCCGATATAAGCACAAACTCTTAGAAGATTCACTCTTTTTATATATAGGTCGGGATTGTCCCTTTTGTATTCAATCCCGATGCAAATTCTGTGTTTCATGATCAATGTGAAGGTCCAAGGGATACAGTAAACCTCCACTGGTGCATCGGAGTCTAATACTGGTGACCGAGGAGCCGCTCAAACAGAAAACTCTTAGAAGATGCACTATTCTTGTACTTAAGTCGGCATTGTCCCTTTTGTATTCAATCCCGATGCAATTTCGGTGTTTCATGATCAATTTGAAGGTCTAAGGGAAACAGTAAACCTGCACTGCTGCATCGGAATCTAATACTGGTCTCCCAGGAGCCGATCAAAACACAAACTCTTAGAAGAATCACTCCTCTAGTACTTAAGATGCCATTGACCCTTTTGTAGTCAATCTCAATGCAATTTCTGTGTTTCATGGTCACCGCGAAATTCCAAGGGATACAGTAAACCTGCACTGGTGCATCGGAATCTAATACTGGTCTCCCAGGAGCCGCTCAAAGCAGAAAATCTTAGAAGATTCACTCTTCTTGTACTTAAGTCGGCATTGTCCCTTTTGTATTCAATGCCGATGCAAATTCTGTGTTTCATGGTCAATGTGAAGTTCCAAGGGATACAGTAAACGTGCACTGGTGCATCGGTATCTAATACTGATCTCCCAGGAGCCGCTCAAACCACATACTCTTAGAAGATGCACTATTCTTGTACTTAAATCGGCGTTGTCCCTTTTGTATTCTATGTCGATGGATTTTCTGTTTTTCATGGTCAATGTGGAGGCCCAACGGATACAGTATACTGGCACTGGTGCTTCGGATTCTAATACTGTTCCCCCCGGAGCGGCTCAAAGCACGAACTCTTAGAAGATTCACCCTTCTTGTACTTAAGTCGACATTGTGAATTTTGTATTCTATACCGTTGCGATTTCTGTGTTTCATGGTCAATGTGAAGGTCCAAGGGATACAGTAAACATGCACTGGTGCATCGGAGTGTAGTTCAGGTCACCCAGGAGCCGCTCAAAGCACAAACTCTTAGAAGATTCTCTCTTCGTGTACTTAAGTCGGCATTGTCCCTTTTGTACTCTATTCCGATGCAATTTCTGTGTTTCATGGAAAATGTGAAGGACCAAGGGATACAGTAAACCTGCAATGGTGCATCGGAATCTAATACTGGTCTCCCAGGAGCCGCTAAAATCACAATCTCATAGAAGATTCACTCTTCTTGTACTTAAGTCGGCATTGTGCCTTTTGTATTCAATCCCGATGCCATTTTTGTGTTTCATGGTCAATGTGGAGGTCCAAGGTATACAGTAAACGTGCACTGGTGAATCGGAATCTAATACTGGTCTCCCAGGAACCGCTCAAGCACAAACTCATAAGAGATTCACTCTTCCTGTACTTAAATCTGTTTTGTGCCTTTTGTATTCAATCCCAATGCAATTTCTGTGTTTCATGGTCAATGTGAAGGTCCAAGGGCTACAGTAAACCTTTACTGGTGCATCGGAGTCTAATACTGGAGTCCCAGGAGCCGCTCAAACCGAAAACTCTTATAAGAAACATTCTTCTTGTACATAAGTCGGCATTAACCCTTTTGTATTCAATTCTGATGCTATTTCTGTGTTTCATGGTCAATGTGAAGTTCCAAGGGATACAGTAAACCTGCACTGGTGCATCAGAATCTATTACTGGTCTCCCAGTAGCTGATCAAAGCACAACCTCTTAGAAGATTCACTCTTCTTGTACTTAAGTCGGCATTGTCCCTTTTGTATTCAACTCCGATGCAATTTCTGTGTTTCATGATCAATTTGAAGGTCCAAGGGATACAGTAAAGCTGCACTGGTGCATCGGAATCTAATACTGGTCGCTTAGGAGCCGCTCTAAGATGTAACTCTTAAAGGATACACACTTCTTGTACTTCAGTCGGCATTGTACATTTTGTATTTAATCCCGATGCAATTTCTGTGTTTCATGGTCAATGTGAAGGTCCAGGGGATAGAGTAAACCTGCTCTGCTGCATCGGAATCTAATACTGGTCTCCCAGGAGCCGCTCAGCGCAGAAAATCTTTTAAGATTCACTGTTCTTGTACTTAAGTCGCGTTGTCCCTTTTGAATTCAATGCCGATGCAATTTCTGCGTTTCATGGTCAATGTGAAGGTCCAACGGATAAGGTAAACCGGCACTGGTGCATCGGATTCTAATACTGTTCTCCCAGGAGCCGCTCAAACCACAAACTCTTAGAAGATTCAATCTTCTTGTACTTAAGTCTGCGTTGTGCCTTTTGTATTCAATCCCGTTGCGATTTCTGTGTTTCATGGTCAATGTGAAGGTCCAAGGGATACAGTAAACGTGCACTGGTGCATCGGAATCTAGTTCATGTCACCCAGGAGCTGCTCAAAGCACAAACTCTTAGAAGATTCACTCTTCGTGTACTTAAGTCGGCATTGTCCATTTTGTATTCTATGCCGATGCAATTTCTGTGTTTCATGGTCAATGTGAAGGTCCAAGGGATACAGTAAACCTGCACTGGGCATCGGAATCTAATACTGGTCTCCCATGAGCCGCTCAAATCACAAACTCTTAGAAGTTTCACTCTTCTTTTACTTGAGTCGGCGTTGTCCCTTTTGAAATCAAACCCGATGAAATTTCTGTATTTCATGGTCAATGTGAAGGTCCAAAGGATACAGTAAACCTGCACTGGGGCATCGGAATCTAATACTGGTCTCCCATGAGCCGCTCAAATCACAAATTCTTAGATATTTCAATCTTCTTGTACTTAAGTTGGCATTGCCCTTTTTGTATTTTATGCCGATGCAATTTCTGTGTTTCATGGTCAATGTGAAGGTCCAAGGGATACAGTAAACCTGCACTGGGGCATTGGAATGTGATACTGGTCTCACAGGAGCCACTCAAACCACAACCTCTTAGAAGATTCACTGTTTTTGTACTTTAGCCGTCACTGTCCGTTTTGTATTCAATCCCATTGTAATTTCTGTGTTTCATGGTCAATGTGAAGGTCCAAGGGATACAGTAAACCTGCACTGGTGCATCGGAATCTAATACTGGTCGCTTAGGAGCCGCTCTAAGCAGTAACTCTTAGAAGATACACTCTTCTTGTACTTCAGTCGGCATTGTACCTTTTGTATTCAATCCCGATGCAATTTCTGTGTTTCATGGTCAATGTGAAGGTCCAAGGAACAGAGTAAACCTGCACTGGTGCATCGGAGTCTAATACTGGTGGCCAAGGAGCAGATCAAAACGAAAACTCTTAGAAGATACACTATTCTTGTATTCAAGTCAGCATTGTCCCTTTTGTATTCAATCCCGATGCAATTTCTGTGTTTCATGGTCAATGTGAAGGTCCGAGGGATACCGTAAACCTGCACTGGTGCATCGGTATCTTTTACTGGTCTCCCAAAAGCCGCTCAAACCACAAACTCTTAGAAGATTCACTCTTCTTGTACTTACGTCGGCATTGTCCCTTTTCTATTCAAAGCCGATGGAATTTCTGTGTTTCATGGTCAATGTGAAGGTCCAAGGGATACAGTAAACCTGCATTGGTGCATCGGAATCTAATACTTGTCTCCCAGGAGCCTCTATAGCAGATATTCTTAGATGATTCACTCTTGTTGTACTTAAGTCGGCATTGTGCCTCTTGTATTCAACCTCGATGCGATAAATGTGTTTCATGGTCAATGTGAAGGTCCTAGGGATACAGTAAACCTAACTGGTGCGTCGGAATCAAGTAGAGGTCTTCCAGGACACGATCAAACCACAAACTCTTAGAAGATCCAACTTCTTGTACTTAAATCGGAAGTGTCCTTTTGTATTCAATCCCGAAGCAATTTCTGTGTTTCATGGTCAATGAGAAGGTGCAAGGGATACAGTATAGCTGCACAGGTACAACGGAATCTAATACCTGTCTCCCAGGAGCCCCTCAAAGTACAATCTCTTAGAAGATTCACTCTTCTTGTACTTAAGACAGCGTTGTTCATTATGTATTCAACCCCAATGTAATTTCTGTGTTTAATGGTCAATGTGAAGGTTTAAGGGATTCAGTAAACCTGCACTGGTGCATCGGAGTATTATACAGGTTTCCCAGGAGCCGCTCAAAGCACAAACTCTTAGAAGATTCACTGTGCTTGTACTTATGTCGGCATTTTCTATCCTGTATTCAATCCCGATGCAATTTCTGTGTTTCATGGTCAATGTGAAGGTCCAAGGGAGACAGTAAACCAGTACTGGTGTATCGGAATCTAATACTGGTCTCCCAGGAGCCGCTCAAACCACAAACTCTTAGAAGATTCAATCTTCTTGTACTTAAGTCTGCGTTGTGCCTTTTGTATTCAATCCCAATGCGATTTCTGTGTTTCATGGTCAATGTGAAAGTCCAAGGGATACAGTCAACCTGCATTGGTGCATCGGAATCTAATACTGGTCTCCCAGGAGCCGATCAAAACACAAACTGTTAGAAGATTCACTCCTTTTGTACTTAAGTTGGCATTGACCCTTTTGTATTCAATCCCGAAGCAATTTCTGTGTTTCATGGTCAATTTGAAATTGCAAGGGAAACAGTAAACCTGCACTGGTGCATCGGAATCTAATACTGGTCTCCCAGGAGCTGCTCAAAGCACAAACTCTTAGAAGATTCACTCTTTTTGTGCTTAATTCGGCATTGTCCCTTTTGTATTCAATGCCTATGATGTTTCTGTGTTTCATGGTCAATGTGAAGGTCAAAAGGATACAGTAAACCTGCACTGGTGCATCGGAATCTAATACTGGTCTCCCAGGAGCCCCTCAAAGCACAAACTCTTAGAAGATTCACTCTTTTTGTGCTTAAGTCGGCATTGCCCCTTTGGTATTCAATGCCTATGCAATTTCTGTGTTTCATGGTCAATGTGAAGGTCCAAGGGATACAGTAAACCTGCACTGGTGCATCGGTATCTAATGCTGGTCTCCAAGGAGCCGATATAAGCACAAACTCTTAGAAGATTCATTCTTCTTGTACTTAAGTCGGCATTGTCCATTTTGTATTCAATGCCGATGCATTTTCTGTGTTTCACGGTGAATGTGAAGGTCCAAGGGATACAGTAAACCTGCACTGGTGCATCGGAATCTAATACTGGTCTCCCAGCAGTCGCTCAAAGCACAAACTCTCAGATGATTCACTCTTTTTGTGCTTAATTCGGCATTGTCCCTTTTGTATTCAATGCCTATGATGTTTCTGTGTTTCATGGTCAATGTGAAGGTCAAAAGGATACAGTAAACCTGCACTGGTGCATCGGAATCTAATACTGGTCTCCCAGGAGCCCCTCAAAGCACAAACTCTTAGAAGATTCACTCTTGTTGTGCTTAAGTCAGGATTGTCCCTTTTGTAGTCAATCCCGATGCAAATTCTGTGTTTCATGATCAAGGTGAAGGTCCAAGGGATACAGTAAACCTGCACTGGTGCATCGGAGTCTAATACTGGTGTCCGAGGAGCCGCTCAAACCGAAAACTCTTAGAAGATAGACTATTCTTGTACTAAAGTCGGCATTGTCCCTTTTGTATTCAATCCCGATACAACTTCTGTGTTTCATAATCAATTTGACGGTCAAAGGGATACAGTAAACCTGCACTGCTGCATCGGAATCTAATACTGGTCTCCCAGGAGGCGATCCAAACACAAACTCTTAGAAGATTCACTCCTCTAGTACTTAAGTTTGCATTAAACCCTTTTGTATTCAATCTCGATGCAATTTCTGTGTTTCATGCTCAATGTGAAATTCCAAAGGAAACACAGTAAAGCTGCACTGGTGCATCGGAATCTAAAACTGGTCTCCCAGGAGCCGCTCAAAGCAAAAACTCTTAGACCATTCACTCTTCTTGTACTTCAGTCGGCATTGTCCTTTTGTATTCATTCCCGATGCAATTTCTATGATTCATGGGCAATATGACGGTCCAAGGGGTACAGTAAACCTTACCTGGTGCATCTGATTATAATACTGGTGTCCCAGGAGCCGCTCAAACCACAAGCTCTTAGAAGATACACTCTTCTTGTACTTCAGTCGGGATTGTCTCTTTTGTATTCAGTTCCGATGGAATTTCTGTGTTTCATGGTCAATGTGACGTTCCAAGGGATACAGTAAAAATCAACTGGTGCATCGGAATCTAATACTGGTCTCCCAGGAGCCTCTTAAAGCAGATAATCTTAGAAGATTCACTTTTCTTGTACTTAAGTCGGCATTGTGCCACTTGTATTCAATCCCGATGCGATTTCTGTATTTCATGGTCAATGTGAAGGTCCTAGGGATACAGCAAGCCTGCAATGGTGTATCGGAATCTAGTACTGGTCTCCAAGGAGACGATCCAGCCACAAACTCATAGAAGATCCGCTCTTCTTGTACTTAAATCGCCAGTTTCCCTTTTGTATTCAATCCCGAAGCAATTTCTGTGTTTTATGGACAATGGGGATGTGCAACGAATACAGTATAGCTGCACAGGTGCAACGGAATCTAGTACTGGTCTCCCAGGAGCCCCTCTAACCACAAACTCTTAGAAGATTCACTCTTCTTGTACTTAAGTCAGCATTGTTCATTATGTATTCAACCCCGACGTAATTTCTGTGTTTAATGGTGAATGCGAAGGTACAAGGGATACAGTAAACCTGCACTGGTGCATCGGAGTCTAATACTGGTTTCTCAGGAGCCGCTCAAATCGCAAACTCTTAGAAGAGTCACTGTTCTTGAACTTAAGTCGGCATTGTGTCTTTTGTATTCAATCCCGATGTAATTTCTGTGTTTCATGTCAATGTGAAGGTCCAAGGGATACAGTAAACCTGCACTGGTGCATCGGAATCTAATACCGGTGTCCCAGGAGACACTCAAAGCACAAACTCTTAGAAGAGTCACTCTTTTTGTACTTAAGTCGGCATCGTCCCTTTTGTATTCAAACCCGATGCAATTTCCATATTCCATAGTCAATGTGAAGGTCCAAGGGATACAGTAAACCTGCACTGGTGCATCGGAGTGTAATACTGGTGTCCCAGGAGCCGCTCAAACCGCAAACTCTTACAAGATACACTCTTCTTGTACTTAAATCGGCATTGTCGTTTCGTATTCAATCCCGATGCAATTTCTGTGTTTCATAGTCAATGTGAAAGTCCTAGGGATACAGTAAACCTGCACTTGTGCATCGGAATCTAATACTGGTCCACAGGAGCCGATAAAAGCACAAACTCTTAGAAGATTCACTCTTCTTGTACTTAGCTCGGCATTGTCCCTTTTGTATTCAATGCCGATGCATATTCTGTGTTTCATGGTGAATGTGAAGGTCCAAGGGATACAGTAAACCTGCACTGGTGAATCGGAGTCTAAAACTGGTCTCCCAGGAGCCGCTCACACCACAAACTCTTAGAAGATTCACTCTTCTTGTACTTAAGTCGTTCAATGTCCATTTTGTATTCAATTGCGATGCAATTTCAGTGTTTCATGGTTAATGTGAAGGTCCAAGGGATACAGTAAACCTGCACTGGAGCATCGTAATCTAGTAGTGGTCTCCCAGGAGCCGATCATACCACAAACTCTTAAAAGATTCACTCTTCGTGTACTTGAATCGGCATTGTCCTTTTGTATTCAATCCCGATGCAATTTCTGTGTTTCATGGTCAATGTGAAAGTCCAAGGGATACAGTAAACATGCACTGGTGCATCGGAATCAAATACTGGTCTCCCAGGAGCCGCTCAAACCACAAATTCTTAGAGGATTCACTCTTGTTGTAAGTAAGTCGTTCATTGTCCCTTTTGTATTCAATCCCGATGCAATTTCAGTTTCTTATGGTCAATGTGAGGGTCCAAAGGATACAGTAAACCTGCACTGGTGCATCGGAATCTAATAGTGGTGTCCCAGGAGCCGCTCAATCCGCAAGCTGTTAGAATATTCACTCTTCTTTTACTTAAGTCAAATTTTCCCTTTTGTATACAATCCCGATGCAACTTCTGTGTTTCGTGGTCAATCTGAAGGTCCAAGGGTTACAGTAAACCTGCACTGGTGCATCGCAATCTAATACTGGTCTCCCAGGAGCTAATCAAAGCACAAACTCTTAGAAGATTCACTCCTCTTGTACTTAAGTTGGCATTGACCATTTTGTATTTAATCCCGATGTAATTTCAGTGTTTCATGGTCAATGTGAAGGTCCAGGGGATACAGTAAACCTGCACTGGTGCATCGGAATCTAATACTGCTCTCTCATGAGCCGCTCAAACCTAAAACTCATAGAAGATTCATTCTTCTTGTGCTTAAGTCGGCATTGTCCCTTTTGTATTCAAACCCGGTGCAATATCTGTGTTTCATGGTTAATGTGAAGGTCCCAGGGATACAGTAAACCTGCACTGGTGCATCGGAGTCTAATACTGGTGTCCCAGGAGCCGCTAAAACCGCAAACTCTTAGAACATACACTTTTCTTGTACTTATGTCGGCATTGTGCCTACTCTAATCAATCCCGATGCAATTTCTGTGTTTCATGGTCAATGTGAAGGTCTAAGGGATACAGTAAACCGGTACTGGTGCATCGGTATGTAATACTGATCTCCCAGGAGCCGCTCAAACCACAAACTCTTAGAAATTTCACTCCTCTTGGCCCTAAGTCGGCATTGTCCCTTTTGTATTCATCCCCCGATATAATTTTTGTATTTAATGGTCAATGTGAAGGTACAAGGGATACAGTACACCTGCACTGGTGCATCGGAATCTAATACTGGTCTCCCAGCAGCCGCTCATATCTGAAAATCTTAGAAGATTCAATCTTCTTGTACTTAAGTCGACATTGTGCCTCTTCTATTCTATCCCGATCCGAATTCTGTGTTTCATGGTCAATGTGAAGGTCCTCTGGATACAGTAAACCTAAACTGGTGGATCGGAATCTAATACTGGTCTCCCAGATGCCGCTAAAACCACAAACTCTTGAAAGATTCACTCTTCTTGTACTTAAGTCGGCATTGTGCCTTTTGTATTCAATCCCGAAGCAATTTCTGTATTTTATGGTCAATGTGAAGGTCCAAGGGATACGGTAAACCTGTACTGGTGCATCGGTATCTAATACTGAACTCCCAGGAGCCGCTCAAACCACAAACTCTTAGAAATTTCACTCTTCTTGGCCCTAAATCGTCATTGTCCCTCTTGTATTCATCCCCCGATGTAATTTTTGTATTTAATGGTCAATGTGAAGGTCCAAGGGATACAGTAAACAGAGTCTGGTGCATCGGAATCTAATACTGGTCTCCCAGGAGGCGATCAAAACACAAACTCTTAGAAGATTCACTCCTCTAGTACTTAAGGTGGCATTGACCATTTTGTATTCAATCTCGATGCAATTTCTGTGTTCCATAATCAATTTGAAGGTCCAAGGGATACAATAAACCTGCACTGGTGCATCGGAATCTAAAACTGGTCTCCCAGGAGCCGCTCAATGCACAAAATCTTAGACGATTCATTCTCCTTCTATTTCAGTCGGCATTGTCCCTTTTGTATTCATTCCCGCTGCTATTTCTGTGTTTCGTGGTCAATGTGACGGTCCAAGGGATACAGTAAACCTGAACTGGTGCATCTGAATCTAATACTGGTGTCCCAGGAGCCGCTCAAACCACAAGCTCTTAGAAGATACATTCTTCTTGTACTTAAGTCGGGATTGTCCCTTTTGTATTCAATCCCGATGGAATTTCTGTGTTTCATGGTCATTGTGACGTTCCAAGGGATACAGTAAAGCTGAAATGGTGCATCGGAATCTAATACCGGTCCGACAGGAGCCGATAAAACACAAACTCTTAGAAGATTCACTCTTCTTGTACTTAAGTCGGAATTGTCCCTTCTGTACTCAATGCCGATGCATATTCTGTGTTTCATGGTGAATGTGAAGGTCCAAGGGATACAGTAAACCTGCACTGGTGAATCAGAGTCTAATACTGGTCTCCCAGGAGCCGCTCTCACCACAAACTCTTAGAAGATTCACTCTTCTTGTACTTAAGTCGTTCATTGTCCATTTTGTATTCAATCGCGATGCAATTTCAGTGTTTCATGGTTAATGTGAAGGTCCAAGGGATACAGTAAACCTGCAATGGTGCATCGGAATCTAGTACTGGTCTCCAAGGAGACGATCAAACCACAAACTCTTAGAAGATCCACTCTTCTTGTACTGAAATCGGCAGTGTCCTTTTTGTATTCAATCCCGAAGCAATTTCTGTGTTTTATGGACAATGGGAAGGTGCAAGGAATACAGTATAGCTGTACAGGTGCAACGGAATATAGTACGGGTCTCCCAGGAGCCCCTCTAACCACAAACTCTTGGAAGATTCACTCTTCTTGTACTTAAGCCGGCATTGTTCATTATGTATTCAACCCCGATGTAATTTCTGTGTTTAATGGTGAATGCGAATGTCCAAGGTATACAGTAAACCTGCACAGGTGCATCGGCGTCTAGTACTGGTTTCTCAGGAGCCGCTCTGACCACAAACTTTTAGTAGATTAACTGTTCTTGTACTTAAGTCGGCATTGTGCCTTTTGTATTCAATCCCGATGCAATTTCTGTGTTTCATGGTCAATGTGAAGGTCCAAGGGATACAGTAAACCTGCACTGGTGCATCGCAATCTAATACTGGTGTCCCAGGAGACGTTCAGAGCACAAACTCTTAGGAGATTCGCTCTTTTTGTACTTCAGTCGGCATTGTCCTTTTATATTCAATCCCGATGCAATTTCTGTGTTTCATGGGCAATGTGAAGGTCCTGCACTGGTCCATTGGAATCTAATACTGGCTTCCCATGAGCCGTTCAACAACAAACTCTTAGAAGTTTCACTCTTCTTGTACTTAAGTCGGCATTGTCCCTTTTGTATTCAAACCCGATGCAATTTCTATATTCCATGGTCAATGTGATGGTCCAAGGGATACAGTAAATCTGCACTGGTGCATCGGAATCTAATACTGGCCCCACAGGAGCCGATAAAACACAAACTCTTAGAAGATTCACTCTTCTTGTACTTAAGTCGGAATTGTCCCTTCTGTACTCAATGCCGATGCATATTCTGTGTTTCATGGTGAATGTGAAGGTCCAAGGGATACAGTAAACCTGCACTGGTGAATCAGAGTCTAATACTGGTCTCCCAGGAGCCGCTCTCACCACAAACTCTTAGAAGATTCACTCTTCTTGTACTTAAGTCGTTCATTGTCCCTTTTGTATTCAATCGTGATGCAATTTCTGTCTTTCATGGTTAATGTGAAGGTCCAAGGGATACAGTAAACCTGCACTGGTGCATCGAATGTATTACTGGTCTCCCAGGAGCCGATCAAACCTCAAACTCTTAGAATATTCACTCTTCTTGTACTTGAATTGGCATTGTCTTTTTGTATTTAATCCCGATGCAATTTCTGTGTTTCATGGTCAACGTGAAATTCCAAGGGATACAGTAAAGCTGCACTGGTGCATCGGAATCTAAAACTGGTCTCCCAGGAGCCGCTCAAAACACTAACTCTTAGAAGATTCACTCTTTTTGTACTTAAGTCGCCATTGACCCTTTTGTATTCAATCCCGATGCAATTTCTGTGTTTCATGATCAATTTGAAGGTCCAAGGGATACAGTAAACCTGCACTGGTCCATTGGAATCTAATACTGGCTGCCCATGAGCCGTTCAACAACAAACTCTAAGAAGATTCACTATTCTTGTACTTAAGTCGGCATCGTCCCTTTTGTATTCAAACCCGATGCAATTTCTATATTCCATGGTCAATGTGAAGGTCCAAGGGATACAGTAAACCTGCACTGGTGCATCGGAGTATAATACTGGTGTCCCAGGAGCCGCTCAAACCGCAAACTCTTACAAGATACACTCTTCTTGTACTTAAATCGGCATTGTCGTTTCGTATTCAATCCTGATGCAATTTCTGTGTTTCATAGTCAATGTGAAAGTCCTAGGGATACAGTAAACCTGCACTTGTGCATCGGAATCTAATACTGGTCCACAGGAGCCGACAAAAGCACAAACTCTTAGAAGATTCACTCTTCTTTTACTTAGCTCGGCATTGTCCCTTTTGTATTCAATGCCGATGCATATTCTGTGTTTCATGGTGAATGTGAAGGTCCAAGGGATACAGTAAACCTGCACTGGTGAATCGGAGTCTAAAACTGGTCTCCCAGGAGCCGCTCACACCACAAACTCTTAGAAGATTCACTCTTCTTGTACTTAAGTCGTTCATTGTCCATTTTGTATTCAATCGCGATGCAATTTCAGTGTTTCATGGTTAATGTGAAGGTCCAAGGGATACAGTAAACCTGCACTGGAGCATCGTAATCTAGTAGTGGTCTCCCAGGAGCCGATCATACCACAAACTCTTAAAAGATTCACTCTTCTTGTACTTGAATCGGCATTGTCCTTTTGTATTCAATCCCGATGCAATTTCTGTGTTTCATGGTCAATGTGAAAGTCCAAGGGATACAGTAAACATGCACTGGTGCATCGGAATCTAATACTGGTCTCCCAGGAGCCGCTCAAACCACAAATTCTTAGAGGATTCACTCTTGTTGTAAGTAAGTCGTTCATTGTCCCTTTTGTATTCAATCCCGATGCAATTTCAGTTTCTTATGGTCAATGTGAGGGTCCAAAGGATACAGTAAACCTGCACTGGTGCATCGGAATCTAATAGTGGTGTCCCAGGAGCCGCTCAATCCGCAAGCTGTTAGAAGATTCACTCTTCTTTTACTTAAGTCAAATTGTCCCTTTTGTATACAATCCCGATGCAACTTCTGTGTTTCGTGGTCAATCTGAAGGTCCAAGGGATACAGTAAACCTGCACTGGTGCATCGCAATCTAATACTGGTCTCCCAGGAGCTAATCAAAGTACAAACTCTTAGAAGATTCACTCCTCTTGTACTTAAGTTGGCATTGACCATTTTGTATTTAATCCCGATGTAATTTCAGTGTTTCATGGTCAATGTGAAGGTCCAGGGGATACAGTAAACCTGCACTGGTGCATCGGAATCTAATACTGCTCTCTCATGAGCCGCTCAAACCTTAAACTCATAGAAGATTCATTCTTCTTGTGCTTAAGTCGGCATTGTCCCTTTTGTATTCAAACCCGATGCAATATCTGTGTTTCATGGTTAATGTGAAGGTCCCAGGGATACAGTAAACCTGCACTGGTGCATCTGAATCTAATACTGGTGTCCCAGGAGCCGCTCAAACTACAAGCTCTTAGAAGATACACTCTTCTTGTACTTAAGTCGGGATTGTCCCTTTTGTATTCAATCCCGATGGAATTTCTGTGTTTCATGGTCATTGTGACGTTCCAAGGGTTACAGTAAAGCTGAACTGTTGCATCGGAATCTAATACCGGTCCCACAGGAGCCGATAAAACACAAACTCTTAGAAGCTTCACTCTTCTTGTACTTAAGTCGGAATTGTCCTTTCTGTACTCAATGCCGATGCATATTCTGTGTTTCATGGTGAATGTGAAGGTCCAAGGGATACAGTAAACCTGCACTGGTGAATCAGAGTCTAATACTGGTCTCCCAGGAGCCGCTCTCACCACAAACTCTTAGAAGATTCACTCTTCTTGTACTTAAGCCGGCACTGTTCATTATGTATTCAACCCCGATGTAATTTCTGTGTTTAATGGTGAATGCGAATGTCCAAGCTATACAGTAAACCTGCACAGGTGCATCGGCGTCTAGTACTGGTTTCTCAGGAGCCGCTCAGACCACAAACTTTTAGTAGATTAACTGTTCTTGTACTTAAGTCGGCATTGTGCCTTTTGTATTCAATCCCGATGCAATTTCTGTGTTTCATGGTCAATGTGAAGGTCCAAGGGATACAGTAAACCTGCACTGGTGCATCGCAATCTAATACTGGTGTCCCAGGAGACGCTCAGAGCACAAACTCTTAGGAGATTCGCTCTTTTTGTACTTCAGTCGGCATTGTCCTTTTATATTCAATCCCGATGCAATTTCTGTGTTTCATGGGCAATGTGAAGGTCCTGCACTGGTCCATTGGAATCTAATACTGGCTTCCCATGAGCCGTTCAACAACAAACTCTTAGAAGTTTCACTCTTCATGTACTTAAGTCGGCATTGTCACTTTTGTACTCAAACCCGATGCAATTTCTATATTCCATGGTCAATGTGAAGGTCCAAGGGATACAGTAAACCTGCACTGGTGCATCGGAATCTAATACTGGTCCCACAGGAGCCGATAAAACACAAACTCTTAGAAGATTCACTCTTCTTGTACTTAAGTCGGAATTGTCCCTTCTGTACTCAATGCCGATGCATATTCTGTGTTTCATGGTGAATGTGAAGGTCCAAGGGATACAGTAAACCTGCACTGGTGAATCAGAGTCTAATACTGGTCTCCCAGGAGCCGCTCTCACCACAAACTCTTAGAAGATTCACTCTTCTTGTACTTAAGTCGTTCATTGTCCCTTTTGTATTCAATCGTGATGCAATTTCTGTCTTTCATGGTTAATGTGAAGGTCCAAGGGATACAGTAAACCTGCACTGGTGCATCGAATGTATTACTGGTCTCCCAGGAGCCGATCAAACCTCAAACTCTTAGAATATTCACTCTTCTTGTACTTGAATTGGCATTGTCTTTTTGTATTTAATCCCGATGCAATTTCTGTGTTTCATGGTCAACGTGAAATTCCAAGGGATACAGTAAAGCTGCACTGGTGCATCGGAATCTAAAACTGGTCTCCCAGGAGCCGCTCAAAACACTAACTCTTAGAAGATTCACTCTTTTTGTACTTAAGTCGCCATTGACCCTTTTGTATTCAATCCCGATGCAATTTCTGTGTTTCATGATCAATTTGAAGGTCCAAGGGATACAGTAAACCTGCACTGGTCCATTGGAATCTAATACTGGCTGCCCATGAGCCGTTCAACAACAAACTCTAAGAAGATTCACTATTCTTGTACTTAAGTCGGCATCGTCCCTTTTGTATTCAAACCCGATGCAATTTCTATATTCCATGGTCAATGTGAAGGTCCAAGGGATACAGTAAACCTGCACTGGTGCATCGGAGTATAATACTGGTGTCCCAGGAGCCGCTCAAACCGCAAACTCTTACAAGATACACTCTTCTTGTACTTAAATCGGCATTGTCGTTTCGTATTCAATCCTGATGCAATTTCTGTGTTTCATAGTCAATGTGAAAGTCCTAGGGATACAGTAAACCTGCACTTGTGCATCGGAATCTAATACTGGTCCACAGGAGCCGACAAAAGCACAAACTCTTAGAAGATTCACTCTTCTTGTACTTAGCTCGGCATTGTCCCTTTTGTATTCAATGCCGATGCATATTCTGTGTTTCATGGTGAATGTGAAGGTCCAAGGGATACAGTAAACCTGCACTGGTGAATCGGAGTCTAAAACTGGTCTCCCAGGAGCCGCTCACACCACAAACTCTTAGAAGATTCACTCTTCTTGTACTTAAGTCGTTCATTGTCCATTTTGTATTCAATCGCGATGCAATTTCAGTGTTTCATGGTTAATGTGAAGGTCCAAGGGATACAGTAAACCTGCACTGGAGCATCGTAATCTAGTAGTGGTCTCCCAGGAGCCGATCATACCACAAACTCTTAAAAGATTCACTCTTCTTGTACTTGAATCGGCATTGTCCTTTTGTATTCAATCCCGATGCAATTTCTGTGTTTCATGGTCAATGTGAAAGTCCAAGGGATACAGTAAACATGCACTGGTGCATCGGAATCTAATACTGGTCTCCCAGGAGCCGCTCAAACCACAAATTCTTAGAGGATTCACTCTTGTTGTAAGTAAGTCGTTCATTGTCCCTTTTGTATTCAATCCCGATGCAATTTCAGTTTCTTATGGTCAATGTGAGGGTCCAAAGGATACAGTAAACCTGCACTGGTGCATCGGAATCTAATAGTGGTGTCCCAGGAGCCGCTCAATCCGCAAGCTGTTAGAAGATTCACTCTTCTTTTACTTAAGTCAAATTGTCCCTTTTGTATACAATCCCGATGCAACTTCTGTGTTTCGTGGTCAATCTGAAGGTCCAAGGGATACAGTAAACCTGCACTGGTGCATCGCAATCTAATACTGGTCTCCCAGGAGCTAATCAAAGTACAAACTCTTAGAAGATTCACTCCTCTTGTACTTAAGTTGGCATTGACCATTTTGTATTTAATCCCGATGTAATTTCAGTGTTTCATGGTCAATGTGAAGGTCCAGGGGATACAGTAAACCTGCACTGGTGCATCGGAATCTAATACTGCTCTCTCATGAGCCGCTCAAACCTTAAACTCATAGAAGATTCATTCTTCTTGTGCTTAAGTCGGCATTGTCCCTTTTGTATTCAAACCCGATGCAATATCTGTGTTTCATGGTTAATGTGAAGGTCCCAGGGATACAGTAAACCTGCACTGGTGCATCTGAATCTAATACTGGTGTCCCAGGAGCCGCTCAAACTACAAGCTCTTGGAAGATACACTCTTCTTGTACTTAAGTCGGGATTGTCCCTTTTGTATTCAATCCCGATGGAATTTCTGTGTTTCATGGTCATTGTGACGTTCCAAGGGTTACAGTAAAGCTGAACTGTTGCATCGGAATCTAATACCGGTCCCACAGGAGCCGATAAAACACAAACTCTTAGAAGCTTCACTCTTCTTGTACTTAAGTCGGAATTGTCCTTTCTGTACTCAATGCCGATGCATATTCTGTGTTTCATGGTGAATGTGAAGGTCCAAGGGATACAGTAATCCTGCACTGGTGAATCAGAGTCTAATACTGGTCTCCCAGGAGCCGCTCTCACCACAAACTCTTAGAAGATTCACTCTTCTTGTACTTAAGCCGGCACTGTTCATTATGTATTCAACCCCGATGTAATTTCTGTGTTTAATGGTGAATGCGAATGTCCAAGGTATACAGTAAACCTGCACAGGTGCATCGGCGTCTAGTACTGGTTTCTCAGGAGCCACTCAGACCACAAACTTTTAGTAGATTAACTGTTCTTGTACTTAAGTCGGCATTGTGCCTTTTGTATTCAATCCCGATGCAATTTCTGTGTTTCATGGTCAATGTGAAGGTCCAAGGGATACAGTAAACCTGCACTGGTGCATCGGAATCTAATACTGGTCCCACAGGAGCCGATAAAACACAAACTCTTAGAAGATTCACTCTTCTTGTACTTAAGTCGGAATTGTCCCTTCTGTACTCAATGCCGTTGCATATTCTGTGTTTCATGGTGAATGTGAAGGTCCAAGGGATACCGTAAACCTGCACTGGTGAATCAGAGTCTAATACTGGTCTCCCAGGAGCCGCTCTCACCACAAACTCTTAGAAGATTCACTCTTCTTGTACTTGAAATGGCACTGTCTTTTTGTATTTAATCCCGATGCAATTTCTGTGTTTCATGGTCAACGTGAAATTCCAAGGGATACAGTAAACCTGCACTGGTGCATCGGAATCTAAAACTGGTCTCCCAGGATCCGCTCAAAACACCAACTCTTAGACGATTCACTCTTTTTGTACTTAAGTCGGCATTGTCCCTTTAGTATTCAATCCTGATGCAATGTCTGTGTTTCATGGTCACTGTGAAGGTCCAAGGGATACAGTAAACCTGCACTGGTGCATCGGTATCCAATACAGGTCTCCCAGCGGCCGCTCAAAGCACAACCTCTTAGAAGATTCACTCTTCTTGTACTTATGTCGGCATTCTCCATTTTGTACTCAATACCGATGCTATTTCTGTGTTTCATGGTCAATGTGAAGGTCCAAGGGATACAGTAAAACTGCACTGGTGCATCGGATTCAAATTCTTGTCACCCAGGAGCCGCTCAAAGCACAAACTCGTGGACGATTCACTCTTTTTGTACTTATGTCGGCATTGTCCCTTTTATATTCAATCCCGATGCAAATTCTATTTTTCATTATCAATGTGAAGTTCCAAGGGATACAGTAAAACTGCACTGGTGCATCGGAATCTATTACTGGTCTCCAAGGAACCGCTCCAATCAGAAAATCTTAGAAGATTCAATCTTCCTGTACTTAAGTCGACATTGTGCCTATTGTATACAATCCCATTGCGAATTCTGTGTTTCATGGTCAATGTGAATGTCCAAGGGATACAGTAAACCTAAACTGGTGCATAGGAATCTAATTCTGTTCTCCCAGGAGCCGCTCAAAGCACAACCTCGTGGACGATTCACTCTTTTTGTACTTATGTCGGCATTGTCCCTTTTATATTCAATCCCGATGCAAATTCTATTTTTTATTATCAATGTGAAGTTCCAAGGGATACAGTAAACCAGCACTGGTGCATCGGAATCTAATACTGATCTCCCAGGAGCCTCTCTACGCATAAACTCTTACAAGATTCACCTTTCTTGTACTTAAGTCGGCATTGTGCCTCTTGTATTCAATCCCAATGTGCTTTCTGTGTTTCATGGTCAATGTGAAGGTCCTAGGAATACAGTAAACCTGCCTGGTGCATCGCAATCTAGGACCGGTCTCCCAGGAGCCGATCAAACCACAAACTCTTAGAAGATTCACTCTTCTTGTACTTAAGTCGGCATTGTGCCTTTTGTATTATATCCTGTTGCAATTTCTGTGTTTCATGGTCAATGTGAAGGTCCAAGGAATACAGTAAACCGGCACTGGTGCATCAGAATCTAATTCTGGTCTCCCACTAGCCGCTCAAAGCACAAACTCTTAGAAGATTCACTCTTCTTGTACTTATGTCGGCATTGTGCCTTTTGTATTCATTCCCGATGCAATTTCTGTGTTTCATGGTCAATGTGAAGGACCAAGGGATACAGTTAACCTACACCAGTGCAACGGAATATAGTACTGGTCTCCCAGGAGCCGCTCAAAACACAAACTCTTAGAAGATTCACTCTTCTTGTACTTAAGTCAGCATTGTCCATTATTATTTTATCCTGATGCAATTTCTGTGTTTCATATTCAATGAGAAGCTCCAAGGGATACAGTAATCCTGCAATGGTGCATCGGAATCTAATACTGGTCTCCCAGGATCCGCCCAAACCACAAACTCTTAGTAGATTCACTTTTCTTCTACTTCAGTCGGCATTGTTCCTTTTGTATTCAACACCATGCAATTTCTGTGTTTCATTGTCAATGTGAAGGTCCAAGGGATACAGTAAATCTGCACTGGCGCATCGGAATCTATTACTGGTCTCCCACTAGCCGATCAAACCACAAACTCTTAGATGATTCACTCTTCTTGTAATTAAGTCGGCATTGTGCCTTTTGCATTATATCCCGTAACAATTTCTGTGTTTCATGGTAAATGTGAAGGTCCAAGGGATACAGTAAACAGAGTCTGGTGCATCGGAATCTAATACTGGTCTCCCAGGAGCCGCTCAAACCACAAAATATTAGAAGAAACATTCTTCTTGTACTTAAGTCGGCATTGACCCTTTGATATTCGATCCCGATGCAATAACTGTGTTTCATGGTCATTGTGAAGGTCCAAGGGATACAGTACACTTGCACTGGTGCTTCGGAATCTAATACTGGTCTCCCATTAGCCGCTCAAACCACAAACTCTTTGTAGATTCACTTTTCTTCTACTTGAGTCGGCATTGTTCCTTTTGTATTCAACACGATGCAATTTCTGTGTTTCATGGTCAATGTGAAGGACCATGGGATACAGTAAACCTGCACCGGTGCAGCGAAATATAGTTCTGGTCTCCCAGGAGCCGCTCAAAACACAAACTCTTAGAAGATTCACTCTTCTTCTACTTAAGTCAGCTTTGTCCATTATTATTTTATCCCGATGCAGTTTCTGTGTTTCATGTTCAATGTGAAGCTCCAAGGGATACAGTAATCCTGCAATGGTGCATCGGAATCTAATACTGGTCTCCGAGGGTCCGCCCAAACCACAAACTCTTTGTAGATTCACTTTTCTTCTACTTGAGTCGGCATTGTTCCTTTTGTATTCAACACGATGCGATTTCTGTGTTTCATGGTCAATGTGAAGATCCAAGGGATACAGTAAATCTGCACTGGCGCATAGGAATCTAATACTGATCTCCCAGGAGCCGCTCTTAGCACAATCTCTAAGAAGATTCACTCCTCCTGTACTTAAGTCGGCATTGTCCCTTTTGTATTCGATCCCGATGCATTTTCTGTGTTTCATGGTCAATGTGAAGGTACAAGCGATACAGTAAACCTGCACTGGTACATCGGAATCTAGTAATGGTCTCCCACTAGCCGCTCAAAGCACTAACTCTTAGAAGATTCACTCTTCTTGTACTTAAGTCGGCATTGTCCCTTTAGTATTCGATCCCGATGCTATTTCTGTGTTTCATGGTCAATGGGAAGGTCCAAGCGATACAGTAAACCTGCACTGGTGCATTGGAATCTAATACTGGTCTCCCATTAGCCGCTCAAACCACTAACTCTTAGGATACTCACTCTTCTTCTACTTAAGTCGGCATTGACACTTTTGTATTCAATTCCGATGCAATTTCTGTATTTCTTGGTCAATGTAAAGGTCCAAGGGAAACAGTAAACCTGCACTGGTGCATCAGAATCCAATACCGGTCCCCCAGGAGCCGCTGAAACCACAAACTCTTAGAAGATTCACTCTTCTTGTAGTTATGGCGGCATATACCATTTAGTATTCTATCCTGATGCAATATCAGTGTTTCATGGACAAAGTAAAGGTCCAAGTGATACAGTACCTGCACTGGTGGAGCGGAATACGATACTGGTTTCCCAGGAGCCACTCAAAACACAAACTCAGAGAAGATACACACATCTTGTACTTAAGTCGGCATTGTCCATTAGTATTCAATCCCGATGCAATTTCTGTGTATCATGGTTAATGTGAAGGTCCAAGGTATACAGTAAACCTGCACCGGTCCATCGGAATCTAATACTGGTCTCGCAGGAGCCGCTCAAACCACAAACTCTTAGAAGATTCACTCTTCTTGTTCTTAAGTCGGCATTGTCCCTTTTGTATTCAACCCCGATGTAGTTTTTGCTCATAATGGTCAATGTGAAGGTACAAGGGATACAGTAAAACAGCACTGCTGCATCGGAATCTAACACTGCTCTTCCAGGAGCCGCTCAAACCACAAAATCTTAGAAGATACACTCTTCTTCTACTTAAGTCGGCATTGCCCATTAGTATTCAATCCCGAAGCGATTACTGTGTTTCATGGTTAATGTGAAGGTCCAAGGGATATAGTAAACCTGCACTGGTGCATCGGAATCTAATACTGGTTTCCCAGGAGCCGCCCAAACCACAAACTCTTAGAAGAATCACTCCTCTTGTAATTAAGTCGGCATTGTTCCTTTTGTATTCGATCTGTTAGATGATTCACTCTCCTTGTACTTAAGTCGCCATTGTGCCCTTTGTATTCAATCCAGATGCGACTTCTGAGTTTCATGGTCAATGTGAAGGACCAAGGGATACAGTAAACCAGCACTGGTGCATCGGAATTTAATACTGATCACCCAGGTGCCACTCTAAGGACAAACTCTTTGAAGATCAACTTTTCTTGTACTTAAGTCTGCATTGTGCATTTTGTATTCAATCCCGATGCGAGTTCTGTGTTTCATGGTCAATGTGAAGGTCCAAGTGATACAGTAAATTTGCACTGGTGCAACGGAATCTAATACTGGTCAACCAGGAGCCGCTCAAGTACAAACATTAAGAAGAGTCACTCTTCTTCTACTTAATTGACACTTTTGTATTCAATCCCGATGTAATTTCTGTTTTTCATGGTCAATATGATGGTCCAAGGGATACAGTAAACCCACACTGAAGCATCGGAATCTAATACTGGCCCCCTAGGCGCCGCTCAAACCAACAACTCTTAGAAGATTCACACTTCTTGTACTTATTTCGGCATTGTCCTTGTTGTATTCAATCCCGAAGCAATTTCTCTGTTTCATGGTCAATGTGAAAGTCCAAGAGATACAGAAAACCTGCACTGGTGCCACGGAATAGAGTACTGGTCTCCCAGGAGCCGCTCAAAGCACAAACGCATAGAAGATTCACTCTTCTTGAACTTAAGTCGGCATTGTCCATTATTATTCAATCCCGATGCAATTTCTCTGTTTCATGATCAATGTGAAGCTCCAAGGGATATAGTAAACCTGCACTGGTGCATCGGAATCTAATACTGGTTTCCCAGGAGCCGCCCAAACCACAAACTCTTAGAAGAATCACTCCTCTTGTAATTAAGTCGGCATTGTTCCTTTTGTATTCGATCCCGATGCAATTTTTGTGTTTCATGGTCAATGTGAAGGTCCAACGGATACAGTTAACCTGCACTGGTCCATCGGAATCTAATACTGGTCTCCCAGGAGCCGTTCAAACGACAAACTCTTAGAAGATTCACTCTTCTTATACTTAAGTCGGCATTGTCCCTTTTGTATTCAAACCCCATGCAATTTCTGTGTTTCATGGTCAGTGTGAAGGTCCAAGGGATACGGTAAACCTGCACTGGTGCATCGGAATCTAATACTGGTCTGCCAGGAACCGATCAAATCACAGTCTCATAGAAGATTCACTCTTCTTGTACTTAAGTCGGCATTGACACTTTGGTATTCAATCCCGATACAATTTCTGAGTTTCATGGTCAATGAGAATGTCCAAGGGATACGGTAAACCTGCACTGGTGCATCGGAGTCTTATAGTGGTGTTCCTGGATCCGCTTAAACAGCAATATCTTAGAAGATACACTCTTCCTGTACTTAAGTCGGCATGTCCCTTTTGAATTCAATCCCGATGCAACCTCTGCGTTTCATGGTCAACGGGAAGGCGCAAGGGATACAGTAAACCTGCACTGGTGCCTCGGAATCTAATACTGGTCTCCCAGGAGCCGCTCAAAGCACAAACTCTTAGAGGATTCACTCTTTTTGTACTTAAGTCGGCATTGTCCCTCTTGTATTCAATCCCGATGGATATTCTGTGATTCGTGGTCAATGTGAAGGTGCAAGAGATACAGTAAAGCTGCACTGGTGCATCGGCATCTAATACTATTCTCCCAGGAGCAGCTCAAACCACAAACTCTTTCAAGATTCACTCTTCTTGTACTTAAGTCTGCATTGTCCCTTTTGTATTCAATCCCGATGCAATTTCTGTGTTTCATGGTAAATGTGAAGGTTCAAGGGTTACAGTCAACCTGCACTAGTGCAGCGGAATCTAATTCTGGTCTCCCAGGAGCCGCACAAACCACAAATTCTTACAAGATTCACTTTTCTTGTACTCAGGTGGGCATTGTCCCTTTTGTATTCAATTCCGATGCAAATTCAGTGTTTCATGGTCAATGCGAAGGTCCAAGGGATACAGTAAACCTGCACTTGTGCATCGGAATCTAATACTATTATCTCAGGGGCCGCTCAAACCACAAACTCTTTAAAGATTCACTCTTCTTGTACATAGGTGGGCATTGTTCCTTTTGTATTCAATTCCGATTAAAATTCAGTGTTTCATGGTCAATGCGAAGGTCCAAGGGATACAGTAAACCTGCACTCGAGCATTGTAATCAAATACTATTCTCCCAGGGGCCGCTCAAACCGCAAACTCTTAGAAGATTCACTCTTCTTGTACTTTAGTCGCCAGTGTCCCTTTTGTATTCAAACCCGATGCAATTTCTGTGTTTGATGGTCAATGTGAAGGTGCAAGGGATATAGTAAACCTGCACTGGTGCATCGGAATCTAATACTGGTCTCCGTGGAGGCGATCAAACCTCAAACTCTTAGAAGATTTCATATTTTTGTACTTAAGTCGGCATTGGCTCTTTAGTATTTAAACCCGATGCAATTTCTGTGTTATATGGTCAATGTGAAGGTCCAAGGGATACAGTAAAGCTGCACTGGTGCTTCGGAATCTAGTACTGGTCTCCTAGGAACTGATTAAATCACAAACTCTTAGAAGATTCTCTCCTCCTGTACTTAAGTCGGCATCGACCCTTGTGTATTCAATCCCGATGCAATCTCTGTGTTTCATGGACAATGTGGAGGTCCAAGGGATACAGTAAACCTGCACTGGTGCATCGGAATCTAATACTGGTCTCCCATGAGCCGATCAAAGCAGAAAATCTTAGAAGTTTCACTCTTCTTGTACTTAAGTCGACATTGTGCCTCTTGTTTTCAATACCGATGCGATTTCTGTGTCATGGTCAATGTGAAGGTCCTAGGGATACAGTAAACTTGCACTGTTGCATCGGAATCTAATACTGGTCTCCCAGGAGCCGATCAAGCCGTAAACTCTTAGAAGATTTCATATTCTTGTACTTAAGTCGGCTTTGTCCCTTTTGTATTCAATCCCGATGCAATTTCTGTGTTTCATGGTCAATGCGAAGGTCCAAGGGATACAGTCATCCTGCACTGGTGAATCGGAATCTAATACTGGTCTCCCAGGAGCCCCTCAAACCACAAACTCATAGAAGATTCACACTTCTTGTACTTAAGTCGGCATTGTACCTTTTGTATTCAAACCCGATGCAATTTCTGTGTTTCATGGTCAATGTGAAGGTCCAAGGGATACAGTAAACCTGCACTGGTGCATCAGAATCTAATACTCGTCTCCCTGGAGGCGATGAAACCTGAAACTCTTGGAAGATTTCACATTCTTGTACTTAAGTCGGCATTTTCCCTTTAGTATTCAACCCCGATGTAATATTTGTGCTTAATGGTCAATCTGAAGGTCCAAGCGATACAGTACACCCGCACTGGTGCATCGGAATTTAATACTGTTCTCCCAGGAGCCGCTCAAAGCATCAACTCTTAGACGATTCCCTCTGCTTGTGCTTAAGTCGGCATTGTCCCTTTTGTATTCAATCCCGTTGTGATTTCTCTGTTTCATGATCAATCTGAAGGTCCACGGGATATAGTATACCTGCACTGGTGCATCGGAATCTAATACTGGTCTCCCAGGAGCCGCTCAAAACATCAACTCTTAGTCGATTCCCTATGCTTGTGCTTAAGTCGGCATTGTCCCTTTAGTATTCAATCCCGATGCTATTTCTGGGTTTCATGGTCAATGTGAAGGTCCAAGGGATACAGTAAACCTGCACTTGTGCATCGGAATCTAATGCTGGTCTCCCAGGATCCCCTCAAACCACAAACTATTAGAAGATTCACTCTTCTTGTAGTTATGTCGGCATTGTCCCTTTTGTATTCAACCCCGATGTAATATTTGTGTTTAATGTTCAATCTGAAGGTCCAAGGGATACAGTACACCCGCACTGGTGCATCGGAAACTAATTCTGGTATCCCAGGAGCCGCTCAAATCACAAACTCTTAGACGATTCCCTCTGCTTGTGCTTAAGTCGGCATTGGCTCTTTTGTATTAAATCCCATTGCGATTTCTCTGTTTCATGATCAATGTGAAGGTCCAAGGATACAGTAAACCTGCACTGGTGGATCGGAATCTAATACTGGTCTCCCAGGAGCCGCCCAAAACAGAAACTCTTAGAAGATTCACTCTTCATGTACTTGTTCGTCAGGATAAAAGTCAGGAGCGGAGGGCGTTGTAAAATGAAAATTAATTGAGTGGAATGGACCCAGTTTATTCTTGTAATGATGGTGCAGTGGTGCCTACGTAGGGCTGAGCAGCCCCAAGAGTGGTTGCCGTCTGCTCATCAGAGAGGCAGAGGCTAGAGGAGCGACTACCCGGGGCCGAGGTCAGAAGCTAAGAGAGCGCGGAGCTGTTTCCAAGTCGCCCTCGCCGCTCCCGGCCGCGTCCCCACGTGATCACACGATTAGTCTCTGATTGGAGGATTGATTCCGCCAACGCGCCTTGCTAGTAGCGTGCCCCCGTCAGCGCAACCAACCCGTGGGACTTGAGTCTGACCGAGGAGCACGTGGCAGGAATGTGCCGACCATGGTCTTCCGGCCAGCACCTTCCACCACAGTATGCCCAAGCCGGCTACGGCCGAACATTATGCATTGAAAATTTATTTAAATAAAATTTTGTCGGCAATGATCCCTCTTGGGGGTCTCCTCCCTGCACATCCTTTCCCCTTCCGAAGAAGGCTCTCTGGATGAAAATGAATGAGCTTATTCTAATCGATTATTCCATTTAAAAAATATATGATCATTATGAAGGGTCACATAACATAGTGATATTAATATGTGCAAATGTTACAAAGTGGCCTGAAGGGCCTGAAGGAAGGCTCTTGAATAACAAACTTGTGAAGTTGGTGCGACGGCAGTGGGGCGGCGCCATGCTGTGAATGTGTGTCAGCGGTATCAGTGATGGTGGGTACCCAGGCGATGATGAGGGGCACCGGAGCACAGCACACTGAAACACTCCACCCTCGTGGGGGTGAGAGAATGCTCCCAGGCCTAATAGTCACAAGGGGGTTTTCCCCGTAATATTACTTTGAGTTCTTAAATCTAGGATTACAATGGTAATTGCCCAAGTGGGTGAATGAGAACATTACAAAATGACAAAAATTTAAAGAGAAAACAAAATAACTTACATGAGGGTTAAAACTCGACAGTTAAATTGTGATTCCATAGACTTTACATAGAAATACAAATCCATTACAAAATTAGTTCATTGACCTGACACCTAGACTACAACTTAATTCTAAGGGGGGGGGGGGGGTCATGCCTGATCGCATGCACCAAGGTTGGCAGGTAGTTTCAGGTGTGATATTCACCTTCAGGTTGTGGGGGTGGTACTACTTCTCGGAAGGAAGTGAAACATTTGCAAAACCCTCTTTTACAGAGTATCCAGGATACTATAATCAGAATTATTACAGTGATGATTACCGAACCAGCGCTGGGTAATACAACGGTGGTTAATCGCTTGGTTTGGTGCCAATCAGCAATATGTGAGGCCACTCGGTCAAGAGCAACTTGGTTGTGTTCCTGGGTAAGGAGATGATTGATCGATTGGAGTAGATCTGAATCATTGGTATTCGGTAAATTCTTCATCTTCTCATGGCGATGGATTTTAAAAGAGAGTTCAGGAAGGTATAAGGTAAATGTGGGAATGGTGACATGAAAGGTGGAGTGCAATTGAGCTGATATCCTCATAGAAGCAGCGTATACGTCACATTTTGAACTATTATACACTAGGCCACTATTATTCAGTGTTATCCGGTACGATTCAGTCTCTGACATTGAACGGTGGCACACCAGGTTGGCGGTGACAGTCTGTGGAACAGCGAACAGAAAACTGTTGCCAACAGGCTGAATTATTGGTTGACGAAGTGAGACTAGAACACGAGGACATGGAGGGGTAGTAGTTTCAGCTAAAAACAGTGACATCTCGCACTCAGTAGTGTTAGTGTGTAAAATTAGCGTGGAGCATAAGTAATGTGTTGTATGGAAGCAACTGGATAGTTCAGCGCGAGTGAGAGTGGCGTGAGTTTGTCGATTCCGACTAACTATTAAAAATTCTTGAGTCTGCCAAACAACATGGTGATGAAGGGTAGCCCAAGAGACTGGAAAAGTGTATATTTGATAGCACTCGTATTCGCAATTTGCGCACGTGATTGGCAACCTCATTCGCATCCGAATACCGTCCGAATTACGGGTAAGTCGGACCTCCATTGCAGCATAGTAAAAGGGGAGGTTGCTTTCAGCTTCCAATGTTGATAACGGTCGACTGCGAGAGAAAGTATTAGTGACCCTACAAGTAAAAATTTCCTGGCTTACTTGATGAGTAATTCAGAGATGACAGAGGGGGTACAACGTTGTAGCAATAATTACCTGGCAAGTAGCGACGATGGACCCGTTCAGTCACGCTCACTGATGAAGAAGGCCACGAAGTAGAATCACGGCAGGCAACCAACAGTTTGGCAGCCGTGGGGGTAGCAAGGCGGCAAGACAATGGTGTAATTCGACACCGAGTATCCGCTGATCAATCACGCGTCAGCAAAAAAAGACGCTGAACGCGGAGGCAGTACTACACAGCGCAGACTAAGCGTAACTCGCTGGAAAAATTTTTCTACCTGCTATGGGACGAAGGCCAAGTGTCATCAATTAATTTGAGATTTTGTACGAAGAAAGTTTTTTTTTCTTTTTTTTTTGTTGAATGAATAAAATGAGAAGGAATCCTGTGATCGCGGTGTAAACCTGCACAGCCTAGGCACCTCCCACGCATTGGCCACTACGCAGGGGCACCCACCCCGCTAAGGTTCGACACGGCGAAACAGGTGAAGTACTTCATAAATTTCAGAAATAATATTGAGTGGTTTTTCAGCTGTAGAAAACCCGAATGAGGGTAGGACAACTCAAGTTAACTCAATAATCAAAGGATCTTTACTTACAGAAGTGGTCAATAGAAGTCGGAAATGAATGTTAGCGAGAGCGAGTCTGTTGCTCGTGTATACAGAGGCTGGGTGTGAAGCAGTGGAGGCGGCGCAGCGCAGCTTTATCAGCGCTGAGCCGGCAGAGTGCTGAGCTCAGATAACAGCGTCAGAGAGCGCTAGTGGCTCTGCGTCCGAGACTAAGACATTGTAAGTGCAACTTAAAAGTAACAGTTTATTGCAAAGCAATAATACACAAATAGCTGATGTCACAAAGACGTTTGATTCCATTTTAACAGAACAACTTAAGTGTTCAACAGGTAAATTGACTACGTTGTTGATTAAAAGAAACTGCTACTGAACATAACGTACATACGTACGTACTTCCCTTTCCCCTTCCGAAGAGCAGAGGGCATGAACCATAAAAGCCTTGTTCATGTACTTAGTATATGACAATAGAGCTCTGGTAACATCAACGAGTTACACCAAGGTTGTGTGGATATGAACAGTGTGAGTGTGTTGTAAGTTGTTATTGGGCGTATGAAGTGTTGTGTAAATGTGTGACTAATGGTAGCTGATGGTGGATACGAATTGAAGGCCAATAGGTGCTATCAGAGATACTTCCAGTCGAGAAACAATGAAACTTAAAAGGGAATACCGAATATGACACAAAAATAGCGTATAACCATAAAGGGTACTAACATTAATCATAACTATAAATTGATAACAATAAAACATGACATTGAAGTAATAATAATTGACAAGAAATAAGATAAAGGGAATATTTCCCGAACATAAACTTCCGAATCGGATACGAAATCCGCCAGGGGAAGTTGACGAAGTGCATAAGGGACTACGTCAGTAAAATCCGACAGTGTGTGTATATAACAACATCGTTCTTAAAAGTGCAGTTTGCACTGTCAGATGGTGAAAAGCAACTAATCCGTTCAGCAACGGAAAAGGCTGCCATCTGGGGAACGGTATCTGAATCTTTGGCAGAATCCGATGATTTTGCAATGGAATTGCCATCTAGAAGAAGGTGGCGTTGTGTAAAATGTAATAAAAGAGCGTCTGGGGCTCAGTTCATTTGTGGTTGAGTGCCAAAGGCGTAGTGTGAGCGCAAATTGTCTCACGGTAATTGATGTATGAATTGTTTTGTGGTCAACCGAGGAGCCTAGGATTCGGTGACGTGTAAGTACAAGTTCGCAGTGCCTATGAGCTACCTGCGAGTGACTCGACTATTAGGTTCAGCAGTGCATTAGTGCAATCTGCAGACTTGGATTGATGATTATATAATTTGCAGGGCAATGGGGCAAACTGCGGACAGTGCTAAGGCAACCTGTCTAATAATTGAGGGGTAGGCAGTGCATTGGAGCTATCTGCGATACCGTGGTTCAGCGGGCCTAAGGGCGTCCGTCTGACTTACTAAGAATTAGTGTAGGCACATGGGTTTCCTGCTTTGCACGCGTGGGTTTCCTGCGATACATGTAATAAAAGTATCAGCGGCGTTATTAGCGACCTGCTGTACTAGGGAAATGTCGACTGTTCAAGCAATAAAAATAGCTCTGAAGCTAGAATAGCATACATGCATAAATAGCGTCACTTTTTGTGCGCGCAGTACATAACACTACATAAAATGAAAATCATGAACTATAAATCACTAGCGCTAGCATAATGACATAATTAAACACAATGATATATATTGACAGGAAAATAAAAACACAATGATGTATAATAATAATGCTGTAAGTAGTCGGAACGCTCAACGTTAACATGTAACACTGGCCACCTGGGGCTGGCTGCTAGGCTGCGTGTGTGTTAGTTTTAAAACTGACGATAACAGATTGAACTGAAAGGACAACTAGGCACAGTTCCCGTAGCGCTTACATCACCGGCTAATTAGAGGCAAAGTACGTATCTCACAATGGATCATCGGCCGATATTTTGGGGCAAGACTGCAACAAGGGAGAGCAATATCTCGGTGTAAATGGTGGTAAGACTAAAAGACCGGTACTGTCGGAAGAGGGTACCTAACATGTTGTAGGGGCCTCCTCATCGACAGAAGAAGGAAAACAGGATAGAACAATAACCACGGCGGTAGAGTAAAATAAATGGGGAGGGCAAAAATAACTGCGTAGCAACCAAGGAACAATCGTCCACCCATATACGGCAGCCCGGACGATTGGTCGTTTGTGCCTCGTCAGTAGCGTGAAAAACCCGTGGCATTGTATTGGTTTGCCCATATCTGGCCTTGTCCAAGGCAGTTCGATGTGTAAGAGGGTTAGGGCTGTAGTTTGTAACTCATACAATGAATCAAAGCAGTAGTGAAATTTCACTTATAGGATTGGCAGACTAAGGTATGCAGAATAATGTAAATCGTTAAGAACTTCGTGTGATTTATCCAGCTAATGTGAAACAAAACGAGGAAAAGAATTTAAACAATGAATCACATCTATTTAATATTTATGTTAAGATTTATTGGGATGTTTGAATGAATTTTGTTTGCCGTGGCTTCCGGCTGCATGAAAGAAACCAGCCTGGAGCTGTTAGCGAGCGCGCAGCGCAGGCGTAGGTGCGGAGTAGGCAACGGCACGTCAGCGGTTATGTGAGAAGGCGTGTAGCCGCGAGAGACCGGTCGCTACTGCAGCGACAAATATCACGCGCTTAGCGTGTACCAGAAATAACGATGAATTAGAAATTGCTAATTATCTAGCATAAGAGTTTTTTTTTTTTTAAAAAAAAGGCTGTTAGTTACATAAACTGATGGTAAGTGCATTGTAGTCTGTCATACACGGAGGATAGGGCAGTAATTTGCGGTTTGTTTTTGTAACTACTCGGACGCGCTGCGTGTTGAGACGCTGGAGGCGGCAGCGCACGTGGTGATAAGATACGTCATCGCGCGGAGCGCTGTTACTGGCTGAGAAGGAATGATGGCCGCTGGCCAGTTCTTGGCGAGGAGACGGGACAGCGCTGAAGAGGAGGGGAGGCGACAGCTGATGTTTTGCCCCGTCAACAGCTGGTCCCGTAAACAAAGCGTACGAGGCGTATGCATTTCAAGTCCTGGCTTTATCTGTTCCGATTACTTACGAATAGCTGCAGCAAATACAGAACTAGGACATATAGTTCAATACACTAGACGTCAACGTAACAAGTATTAAGAAAAGCTCGGAGTAAAAATACTCCACATGTACTGGTTTGCCAAATAGATGGCAATAGAGGACATTGAAGAATATTATTCGGAGTTAGCAGCCGCGGTTCTACCAACACCAAGTGTAATGGTTGCATTTGAAGCAAGTCAGTTGCGTGACGTCTAATGCGTGGCATTGCTTGCAAAACATAAAACATAATCATACATATAAAAATGAGCAAAAATACATGACCGGACTGGAAACTGACAATTGAGAATGGCTGGGAACTCCGTGGTGGGCAGGCACATCTTGCTTCCAAGTCCCTGGAGAAAATGACTTAAACTAAGCTGCAATAGAACATATCATAAAACTCTAACTAGGCGTGATTAATCACGCGACCTCAACCCATATGGGTGTCGATTCCGCAGAGGGTATCTACAACCCTGTGGAGGTAATCTCCTCCGTTTTTTATTTCGTTTTTGTTCTACTTGAGGTGGAGGTGACACAGGCGGATCGGGGGCTGCGACCTGTTGTGGTGACACAGCCCTACCGTGGTAAGGTTGCAGGCGGTCAAAGTGCACTATCACCGTACGATCGGTTAATTGCAGTTCTGCATTGACTGGTGAGGTCAACCGTACAATCCGATACGGGCCTTCAAAGCGGGGAGAGAACTTTTTAGTTCGTCCCTTTTTGATTGCCGGGTTTCGTAGTAACACTAAATCACCTGTCTGATAAGTCGGTAAAACAGCATTTTTGTTCTGCCTGTGCAACAGTTTATTAGTAGCTTTGATATTATTCCTCTTTACCTTATACCAGATCGCTTTTAGCCGGCGGGCTAAACCTCATACTTCCTTTATTTCTACACCTTGAGGTAGTTTGTCTATTTCGAACGGCGAATTCATCGGGGGTCCAAACACAGCTTCGTAAGGGGTATACCCTGTGGATTCATGTATTCGGGTGTTGTATGCCGAAGAAATATACGGTACATATCTGTCCCAATCAGCGTGCGTTTTTGCAACATAATAGGATAACATTTTACAAATTGTACGGTGTACGCGTTCAACGCGACCGTTGGCTTTAGGATGGAAGGGAGTTGTACGCCATTTTTTGATTCTTAATAGTTTACAAACTTGTACAAATAAAGCAGACATGAAATTGGTTCCTTGATCCGTTAAAATGGCATCAGGACTTCCAAAAGGTAGTATCACACGATTTACAAACTCTCTCGCCACAGTTTCAGCTGTCATGTCGGGGAGGGGAACCAAAATTAGATAACGTGAAAAGTGATCAATAATAGACAAAATGTATTTGTTACCTTGTTGCGACTGTGGAAAAGGACCTTGGAAATCTAAAGCAAGAATTTCGAAGGGTGAAGATGCCTGAGGAAGTGTTTGCAGCGGCACTCGCGGATGCCTATTTTGTGCTCGTTGTGCACACGGCAGGCAAGATCTTACATACCTGTCCACATCACGTTGTCGGTATTGCCACCAATAACGTGTCGCAATTCGAGCGTTCGTAGCGCGTTTTCCGCTGTGACATGCTTGGATGGTATCATGGCATTGCCGTATTATACGTTGCTGCAAGCATTCCGGTATTACCAAACGATTCCCATGTGGAGTTCTTCGATACAAAAGGTCGTCTATTACTTCAAATTCTGGGAAGGTGGCGTATCTTTGACATTGAACGTCCACCTGCTGTGCTTCTTTTAACTCTTCAATTGATACCTCATCTGATTCAATGACACGCACTTTTCTACTTAACGCATCAGCATTTTGATGCAACCGACCAGGCTTGTGCCGAACTTCAAAATCATATTCTGACAGTTTCATGGCCCAGCGCATAAGTTTGCTGCTAGGGTCTTTAAGATTCAATAACCACTGCAGAGCAGAGTGATCGGTAAGAAGTGTAAATTTGCGACCATAGAGGTAACATCTAAAATAATTAATTCCAAAAAGAAGGGCAAGCAATTCCTTTTCTGTAGTACTGTAATTAGTTTCTGCTTTATTCAGTTGACGAGAGGCATACCCAACGGGTTTTTCCTCACCATCTTGCACTTGGCTTAGGACACATCCTACAGCAAAATCAGATGCGTCACAAGATAAAATAAAAGGTTCAGCGAAGTCTGGGTAAACAAGTAGAGGTGAACTAGTTAAAATAGTTTTCACTGTTTGAAAGGCGGTCGAACATTCATCCGTCCAAACAAAAGGAGTATCCCTTTTCAACAATTTAGTAAGTGGTTTGGTAATAGTAGCATAATCTTTAACAAAACGGCGGTAATAATTTGCAAGGCCAAGGAAGGATTGTAATTCCTTTAAATTTGTTGGAATAGAAAAAGTGTCTAATGCTTCAGTTAATCGTGGATCTGGTTTGACTCCGCTGGAACTGATGACATGACCTAAATACTGCACTTGTGATTGAGCAAAAGAACATTTTTCTAATTTTAAGCTTAAATTAGCATTTTGCAAGCGCAACAGTACACTGCGTAGATGTTCAGCATGTTCAGCAATGGATTTTGAAAATATAATTATATCATCAAGATACACAAGGCACATAGTAGGTTTCAACCCACGTAATAGCAGATCTGCAAATCGCTGAAAGGTTGCTGGTGCGTTGCGAAGCCCGAAAGGCATCCTTAAGAATTCATATAAGCCGCCAGGAACTACAAAAGCTGTCTTAGCTCGATCTTCAGGGGCAATTGGAATTTGATGATACCCACTGCGCATGTCTAATGTTGTGAAGTACCGGCAATTGCCCAGACGATCGAGTGTTTCATCGATCCGGGGTAATGGATAATGATCTGGAGTAGTAACTTTGTTTACTGCTCGCATGTCTACACAGAGGCGATAGGATTTTTCTCCGTCTATAGATTTCTTTGGAATGACTACAATTGGGCTAGACCACGCACTAGAAGAGGGTTGTATTATTCCTGCTTCTAGTTGCTGTTGTATAGTTTCCTCTACCACTGACTGAAGATGGTAGGGAATTCGGTACCCTTTTTGAGCTATTGGCCTAGCATTTCCGGTTGGAATCTCATGTTGGATTAGATCTGTTGCTGGTAAATATTTCCTGTCTTCAAACAACCATGAATACTCATTCAATACTTCATTTATTAGCTTTTGTTCATGCAATGGGAGGTGACTAAGCTTAGCTTTAAACTTATCTGTCAGATGTGACGTGATTGTCAAAAGGTGTTGAGAGGCGGCAGCAGTCTTTTTCATTTTCAGAGAAGGGGTTCTCTTTGACAACTCATCTTCTGGGATAACCTGTAAGCTGGCTAATACTGTACCACGCGGTATGAAAGCTTGCTTGTGACTAAAATTGTCTAAACACACGGGTACGCAATTTTCTTTCTGTACTTGCTGCGCTTTGCACAGGCTACGTTTTACGTGGACCTGCATCTGGTCAAGAGTTTCATTCTGGCAGAGTGGATCTACCAAGAAATGAACCTCTTCGGATTTACGTATCCCGACAGGCACCCAAAGGATCTTTCCTGTGCCTTCTGGTATCTCCACGGGATTATCGGCTTTTAGCATCGTTACGGGAGACTCTGAAACTTGGGAAACGGATCCTTTTTTCCCAGTTCCGCTCGCCCGCAACGTGCAGTCACGTCCAAAACGGTGCACGTTGTCGCCGAATTGGACGGTATTAACCTATAGTCAATAACCCCCTGGAAATGACGCAGAAAGTCACTTCCTAGGATGATGTCGTAATCCATGCGCCTGTTTCGTACAACCTCCATCGTAAAAGCATATTCTGTGGAGTCCAACATGAACTCAACGCAACAGCTTCCATCAGGTTTCACTATGCCGGGACCAATACCACTGATATGGTACCGCGACAGTTGCAATGTTCTTTTATCTCTCTTCGATAAAAATGCCAAGCTGATCTGTGCGCCTGTGTCAATTAGCACGCGTATTGGTTTGCGGCCTCTAACACCATCGACAACCACGCTTGCCACCTGCGTGATTTCCTTATCAACTAGGGGGGTCACTATTTTTAACGGGGGCCGGGAGGGGTGGCACTTCCTGCCCCGCGGCCGTTTCCCGAATTCTGTGGTTGGTTTGCATTTCGCTTGGAATTTGCAGGCGGTTGTGGCCTACTATTTGGACAATGCACGCTTTGGTGGCCCATGTTCCTGCACTGATGACAATATGGCACGCGACATTGCTCTGCCACATGTCCTTGTCTATTACAGCGCCCACACTTAGTATCGTTCGAAAAGACACGTCGGGGCTCACTTTGCCGCGCGGAGACGGCCACAAATCGGCTCGCCTCCTCTCTCAAGAGTGCTAATCGCACGGCTTCGTGTAAGGTGCGGGGGGAAGCTACCTTGATTTCGCCCCCTATTTGAGGGTTTATGCCACGAATAAACACGTCTATCGCACGACATTCTGATTCTTCCAACAGAACTTCGTTACGAGCAGAACTGGCACTTCGTGCGTACGTGTGGCATGCAACGCTTCGAATCCTGTCCGCGAATGCTTCTAAATCTTCACCCGTTTTTTGCTTGAGGGTGGAAAGCAAGTCGCGATAGTAACTAGTACCACGTTTGTCTGTATACCTTTCAATCAACCCTGTTGCAAGGGACTGGAAGGTAGGGGCATTTTTCAAGCTCTCGACCGACTGCACGTAGTTCCGCGCTTCGCCAGTGAGTTTCATTTTCATCACGTTTAAGAGAAATTCATCTGGCCAACCGCAAAGCTTTCCGATGTCCTGGATATTCTGGACAAGCGTTTGAATATCCTGTGCGGCTTTCCAGCGAACGCCGGAATAAACGCTACTGCTGGGAAGCTCTGCACCAAAGTTGAGGTGGCTACTGCCACAGGTGATTCTGCACTAGTGAGTGGTGGAATCACCTGCTTCGGCTGTTCTTCCACTAGCACTGGCTTAGCAACATTAGATTGCGGAGAAGCCATTTTGAGATCATCTATCTGTTGCTTAAGCTCCGCGTTAGTCAGAATTAATTGATTTAACTGGGACTGCAGCGCCAAGAGGGGATCCTCATCCGCTCCGGCTGCTCCTGCCTCCGATTGCTGCCTGGTGATCGGCATGTTACAATAGTGTGGGCATCTACACCACCGTAGCGTCGCTAGCGACTTACATTATTTGGTGGCGTGCAGACGACGGACGGCGGCGGTGTCGACGAGCGGCGGCAGGCGCGTTGATCACGCGTGGGCGCAGCAGGCGGCGGGCGACAGCACGGACAGCTGCGACGGCGGGGCGGCGCGAGGGCCACACTCCGGACCCTGGCGCAGGCGGTGACCCGTGGCAGCTACGGACAGCGGCGGCGGCGGTGGCGGCGAGCGTGACTGCATCGCGGACCCTCCTCGGCTCGCGTCCGGCGGCGAACTGCGTCACGCTTGTGGCGCGCTAGTGCGCGGCAACGCACATTCTGCAACGCAGGCGCCCGGCTGGCACGTGCATGGCGCGCTGCAGCCTCGCCACGTTCGGTCTAGTTTCCCTTAATTGCTCAAACTCGGCCCCTTCGTAGTACTCATACTCAACTGATGAGTTGATTTTACAACCGTAAGGTGGGTCGCATCCCACTTCTGACACCATTTGTTCGTCAGGATAGAAGTCAGGAGCGGAGGGCGTTGTAAAATGAAAATTAATTGAGTGGAATGTACCCAGTTTATTCTTGTAATGATGGTACAGTAGTGCCTACGTAGGGCTGAGCAGCCCCAAGAGGGGTTGCCGTCTGCTCATCAGAGAGGCAGAGGCTAGAGGAGCGACTACTCGGGGCCGAGGTCAGAAGCTAAGAGAGCGCGGAGCTGTTTCCAAGTCGCCCTCGCCGCTCCCGGCCGCGTCCCCACGTGATCACACGATTAGTCTCTGATTGGAGGATTGATTCCGCCAACGCGGCTTGCTAGTAGCGTGCTCCCGTCAGCGCAACCAACCCGTGGGACTTGAGTCTGACCGAGGAGCACGTGGCAGGAATGTGCCGACCATGGTCTTCCGGCCAGCACCTTCCACCACAGTATGCCCAAGCCGGCTACGGCCGAACATTATGCATTGAAAATTTATTTAAATAAAATTTTGTCGGCAATGATCCCTCTTGGGGGTCTCCTCCCTGCACATACTTAAGTCAGCATTGTCCCTTTTGTATTCAATCCCGATGCCATTTCTGTGTTTCATGGTCAATGTGAAGGTCCAAGGGATACAGCAAACCTGCACTGATGCTTCGGAATCTAATACTGGTCTCCAAGGAGCCGCACATAGCAGAAAATTTTAGAAGATTCTGTCTTCTTGTACTTAAGTCGGCATTGTCCCTTTAGTATTCAACCCCGATGTAATATTTTTGCTTAATGGTGAATCTGAAGGTCCAAGGGATACAGTACACCTGCACTGGTACATCGGAATTTAATACTGGTCTCCCAGGAGCCACTCAAAACACAATCTCTTAGACGATTCCCTCTGCTTGTGATTAAGTCGGCATTGTCCCTTTTGTATTCAATCCCGTTGCGATTTCTCTGTTTCATGATCAATCTCAAGGTCCAAGGGATATAGTACACCTGCACTGGTGAATCGGAAACTAATACTGGTCTCCCAGCAGCCGCTCAAAGCATCAACTCTTAGACGATTCCCTCTGCTTGTGCTTAAGTCGGCATTGTCCCTTTAGTATTCAATCCCGATGCAATTTCTGTGTTATATGGTCAATGTGAAGGTCCAAGGGATACAGTAAAGCTGCACTGGTGCTTCGGAATCTAATACTGGTCTCCTAGGAACCGATCAAAAGCACAAACTCTTAGAAGATTCTCTCCTCTTGTACTTAAGTCGGCATTGACCATTTTGTATTCAATCCCGATGCAATTTCTGTGTTTCATGGACAATGTGAAGGTCCAACGGATACAGTAAACCTGCACTGGTGCATCGGAATCTAATACTATTCTCCCAGGAGCCGCTCAAACCACAAACTCTTAGAAGATTCACTCTTCTTGTACTTAAGTCGGCATTATCCCTTTTGTATTCAGTTCCGATGTAATTTCTGTGTTTCATTGCCAATGTGAAGGTAAAAGGGGTACAGTAAACCTGCACTGGTGCATCCGAATCTAATGCTGGTGTCCCAGGAGCCCCTCAAACCACAAACAATTAGCAGATTCACTCTTCTTGTACTTATGTCGGCATTGTCCCTTTTGTATACAACCCCGATGTAATATTTGTGTTTAATGGTCGATCTGAAGGTCCAAGGGATACAGTACACCTGCACTGGTGCATCGGAATCTAATTCTGGTCTCCCAGGAGCCGCTCAAATCACAAACTCTTAGACGATACCCTCTGCTTGTGCTTAAGTCGGCATTGTCTCTTTTGTATTAAATCCTGTTGCGATTTCTCCCTTTCATGATCAATTTGAAGGTCCAAGGATACAGTAAACCCGCACTGGTGCATCGGAATCTTATACAGGTCTCCCAGGAGCCGCCCAAACCACAAGCTCTTAGAAGATTCACTCTTCTTGTACTTAAGTCGGCATTGTGCCTTTTGTATTCAATCCCGATGCGATTTCTGTATTTCATGGTCAATGTGAAGGTCCAAGGGATACAGCAAACCTGCACTGATGCTTCGGAATCTAATACTGGTCTCCAAGGAGCCGCACATAGCAGAAAATTTTAGAAGATTCTGTCTTCTTGTACTTAAGTCGGCATTGTCCCTTTAGTATTCAACCCCGATGTAATATTTTTGCTTAATGGTGAATCTGAAGGTCCAAGGGATACAGTACACCTGCACTGGTACATCGGGATTTAATACTGGTCTCCCAGGAGCCGCTCAAAACACAATCTCTTAGACGATTCCCTCTGCTTGTGCTTAAGTCGGCATTGTCCCTTTTGTATTCAATCCCGTTGCGATTTCTCTGTTTCATGATCAATCTCAAGGTCCAAGGGATATAGTACACCTGCACTGGTGCATCGGAAACTAAAACTGGTCTCCCAGCAGCCGCTCAAAGCATCAACTCTTAGACGATTCCCTCTGCTTGTGCTTAAGTCGGCATTGTCCCTTTAGTATTCAATCCCGATGCAATTTCTGTGTTATATGGTCAATGTGAAGGTCCAAGGGATACAGTAAAGCTGCACTGGTGCTTCGGAATCTAATACTGGTCTCCTAGGAACCGATCAAAAGCACAAACTCTTAGAAGATTCTCTCCTCTTGTACTTAAGTCGGCATTGACCATTTTGTATTCAATCCCGATGCAATTTCTGTGTTTCATGGACAATGTGAAGGTCCAACGGATACAGTAAACCTGCACTGGTGCATCGGAATCTAATACTATTCTCCCAGGAGCCGCTCAAACCACAAACTCTTAGAAGATTCACTCTTCTTGTACTTAAGTCGGCATTGTCCCTTTTGTATTCAGTTCCGATGTAATTTCTGTGTTTCATGGTCAATGTGAAGGTAAAAGGGGTACAGTAAACCTGCACTGGTGCATCGGAATCTAATGCTGGTCTCCCAGGAGCCCCTCAAACCACAAACTATTAGCAGATTCACTCTTCTTGTACTTATGTCGGCATTGTCCATTTTGTATACAACCCCGATGTAATATTTGTGTTTAATGGTCGATCTGAAGGTCCAAGGGATACAGTACACCTGCACTAGTGCATCGGAATCTAATTCTGGTCTCCCAGGAGCCGCTCAAATCACAAACTCTTAGACGATACCCTCTGCTTGTGCTTAAGTCGGCATTGTCTCTTTTGTATTAAATACTGTTGCGAATTCTCCGTTTCATGATCAATTTGAAGGTCCAAGGATACAGTAAACTCGCACTGGTGCATCGGAATCTAATACAGGTCTCCCAGGAGCCGCCCAAACCACAAGCTCTTAGAAGATTCACTCTTCTTGTACTTAAGTCGGCATTGTGCCTTTTGTATTCAATCCCGATGCGATTTCTGTATTTCATGGTCAATGTGATGGTCCAAGGGATACAGTAAACCTGCACTGATGCTTCGGAATCTAATACTGGTCTCCTAGGAACCGCACATAGCAGAAAATTTTAGAAGATTCTGTCTTCTTGTACTTAAGTCGGCATTGTTCCTTTTGTATTCAATCCCGATGCAAATTCGGTGATTCCAGGTCAATGTGAAGGTCCAAGGGATACAGTAAACCTGCACTGGTGCATCGGAATCTAATACTGGTCTCCCAGGTGCCAATCAAACCTCAAACTCTTAGAAGATTTCATATTCTTGTACGCATTGTCCCTTTTGTATTCAACCCCGACTAAATATTTCTGTTTAATGGTCAATCTGAAGGTCCTAGTGAGACAGTACACCTGCACTGGTGAATCGGATCTAATACTGGTCTCCCAGGAGCCGCTCAAAGCACAAACACTTAGACGATTATCTCTACTTGTACTGAAGTTGGCATTGTCCCTTATGTGTTCAATCCCGATGCAATTTCTATGTTTCATGGTCAATGTGAAGATCCAAGGGATACAGTAAACCTGCACTGGTGCATCGGAATCTAATACTGATCTCCCAAGGGCCGCTCTAAACTCAAACTCTTAGAAGATCAAATTTTCTTGTACTTAAGTCAGCATTGTGCATTTTGTATTCAATCCCGATGCGATTTCTGTGTTTCATGGTCAATGTGATGGTCCAAGTGATACAGTAAACTTGCACTGGTGCAACGGAATCTAATACTGGTCTCCCAGGGGCCGCTTAAGGACAAACTCTTAGAAGAGTCACTCTTCTTGTTCTTACGTCGGCATTATGCCTTTTGTAATCGATCCCAATGCAATTTTTGTGTTTCATGGTCAATGTGAAGGTCCAAGGGATACAGCAAACCTGCACTGATGAGTCGGAATCTAACACTGATCTCCCAGGAGCCGCTCAAACCACAAACTCGTAGAAGAATCACTCTTCTTGTACTTAAGTCTGCATTGTCTCTTTTGTATTCAATCCGATGCAATTTCTGTATTTCATTGTAATTGTGAACGTTTAAGGGATACAGTAAACCTGCACTGGTGCATCGGAATCTAATACTGGTCTCCCTGGAGGCGATAAAACCTCGAACTCTTAGAAGATTTCATATTGTTGTACTTAAGTCGGCATTGTCCCTTTAGTATTCAATCCCGATCCAATTTCTGTGTTATATGGTCAATGTGAAGGTCCAAGGGATACAGTAAAGCTGCACTGGTGCTTCGGAATCTAATACTGGTCTCCTAGCAACCGATCAAAGTACAACCTCTTAGAATATTCTCTCCTCTTGTACTTAAGTCGGCATTGACCATTTTGAATTCAATCCCAATGCAATTTCTGTATTTCATGGACAATGTGATGGTCCAAGGGATACAGTAAACCTGCACTGGTGCATCGGAATCTAATACTGGTCTCCCACGAGCCGCTCAAAGCAGGAAATCTTAGAAGATTCACTCTTCTTGTACTTAAGTCGACATTGTGCCTCTTGTATTCAATCCCGATGCGATTTCTGTGTCATGGTCGATGTGAAGGTCCTAGGGATACAGTAAACTTGCACTGGTACATTGGAATCTAATACTGGTCACCCAGGCGCCGATCAAGCCTTAAACTATTAGAAGATTTGCTATTCTTGTACTTAAGTCGGCATTGTCCCTTTTGTATTCAATCTCGATGCAATTTCTGTGTTTCATGGTCAATGCCAAAGTCCAAGGGATACAGTCATCCTGCACTGGTGCATCGAAATCTAATACTGGTCTCCCAGGAGCCCCTCAAACCACAAACTATTAGAAGATTCACTCTTCTTGTGCTTATGTCGGCATTGTCCCTTTTGTATTCAACCCTGATGTAATATTTGTGTTTAATGGTTAATGTGAAGGTCCAAGGGATACAGTACACCTGCACTGGTGCATCGGAATCTAATACTGGTCTTCCAGAAGCCGCTCAAAGCACAAACTCTTAGACGATTCACTCTGCTTCTACTTAAGTCGGCACTGTCCCTTTTGTGTACAATCCCGATGCAATTTCTATGTTTCATGGTCAATATGAAGGTCCAAAGGATACAGTAAACCTGCACTGGTGCATCGGAATCTAATACTGATCTCCCAGGAGCCGCTCTAAGCACAAATTCTTAAAAGATCCAATTTTCTTGTACTTAAGTCGGCATTGTGCATTTTGTATTCAATCCCGATGCAAATTCTTTGTTTCGTGGTCAATCTGAAGGTCCAAGGGATACAGTACACCCGCACTGGTGCATCGGAATTTAATACTGGTCTCCCAGGAGCCGCTCAAAACACAAACTCTTAGACGATTCCCTCTGCTTGTGCTTAAGTCTGCATTGTCCCTTTAGTATTCAATCCCGATGCTATTTCTGGGTTTCATGGTAAACGTGAAGGTCAAAGGGATACAGTAAATCTGCACTGGTGCATCGGAATCTAATACTGGTCTCCCAGGTGCCAATCAAACCTCAAACTCTTAGAAGATTTCATATTCTTGTACTTAAGTCCGCATTGTCCCTTTTCTGTTCAATCCCGAAACAATATCTGGGTTTCATGGTCAATGTGAACGTTAAAGGGATACAGTAAACCTGCACTGTTGCATCGGAATCTAGTACTAGTCTCCCAGGAGCCCCTCAACCACAAACTATTTGAAGATTCTCACTTCTTGTACTTATGTCGGCATTGTCCCTTTTGTATTCAACCCCGATTAAATATTTGTGTTTAATGTTCAATCTGAAAGTCCAAGTGAGACAGTACACCTGCACTGGAGCATCGGAATCTTATACTGGTCTCCCAGGAGCCGCTCAAAGCACAAACTCTTAGACGATTCCCTCTACTTGTACTTAAGTTAGCATTGTCCCTTTTGTGTTCGATCCCGATGCAATTTCTATTTTTCATGGTCATTGTGAAGGTGCAAGGGATACAGTAAACCTGCACTGGTGCATCGGAATCTAATACTCATCTCCCAGGAGCCGCTCTAAGCTCAAACTCTTAGAAGACTCACACTTCTTGTACTTTAGTCGGCATTGTCCCTTTCTACTCAAACGCGATGCAATTTCTGTGTTTCATGGTCAATGTGAAGGTCCAAGGGATACAGTAAACCTGCACTGGTGCATCGGAATCTTATAGTGGTCTCCGTGGAGGCGATCAAACCTCAAACTCTTAGAAGATTTCATATTCTTGTACTTAAGTCGGCATTGTCTCTATTCTATTCAAACCCGATGCAATTTCTGTGTTATATGGTCAATGTGAAGGTCCAAGGGATACAGTAAAGCTGCATTGGTGCTTCTGAATCTAATACTGGTCTCCTAGGAACTGATCAAAGCACAAACTCTTACAAGATTCTCTCCTCTTGTACTTAAGTCGGCATTGACCCTTCTGTATTCAATCCCGATGCAATTTCTGTGTTTCACGGACAATGTGGGGGTCCAAGGGATACAGTAAACCTGCACTGGTGCATCAGAATCTAATACTGGTCTCCCACGAGCCGCTCAAAGCAGAAAATCTTAGAAGATTCTCTCTTCTTGTACTAAAGTCGACATTGTGCCTCTTGTTTTCAATACCGATGCGATTTCTGTGTCAAGGTCAACGTGAAGGTCCTAGGGATACAGTAAACTTGCACTGGTGCATCGGAATCTAATACTGGTCTCCCAGGAGACGATCAAGCCTTAAACTCTTAGAGGATTTCATATTCTTGTACTTAAGTCGGCATTGTCCCTTTAGTATTCAATCCCGATGCTATGTCTGGGTTTCATGGTAAATTTGAAGGTCAAAGGGATACAGCAAATCTGCACTGGTGCATCGGAATCTAATACTGGTCTCCCAGGTGCCAATCAAACCTCAAACTCTTAGAAGATTTCATATTCTTGTGCTTAAGACCGCATTGTCCCTTTTGTATTCATCCCGATGTAATTTCTGTGTTTCATGGTCAATGTGAAGGTCCAAGCGATACAGTAAATCTGCACTGGTGCATCGGAATCTAATGCTGGTCTCCCAGGAGCCCCTCAAACCACAAACTATTAGAAGATTCACTCTTCGTGTACTTATGTCGACATTGTCCCTTTTGTATTCAACCCCGATGTAATATTTGTGTTTAATGGTTAATCTGAAAGTCCAAGGGATACAGTACACCTGCACTGGTGCATCGGAATCTAATACTGGTCTCCCAGGAGCCCCTCAAACCACAAACTATTAGAAGATTCACTCTTCTTGTGCTTATGTCGGCATTGTCCCTTTTGTATTCAACCCTGATGTAATATTTGTGTTTAATGGTTAATGTGAAGGTCCAAGGGATACAGTACACCTGCACTGGTGCATCGGAATCTAATACTGGTCTTCCAGAAGCCGCTCAAAGCACAAACTCTTAGACGATTCACTCTGCTTCTACTTAAGTCGGCACTGTCCCTTTTGTGTACAATCCCGATGCAATTTCTATGTTTCATGGTCAATATGAAGGTCCAAAGGATACAGTAAACCTGCACTGGTGCATCGGAATCTAATACTGATCTCCCAGGAGCCGCTCTAAGCACAAATTCTTAAAAGATCCAATTTTCTTGTACTTAAGTCGGCATTGTGCATTTTGTATTCAATCCCGATGCAAATTCTTTGTTTCGTGGTCAATCTGAAGGTCCAAGGGATACAGTACACCCGCACTGGTGCATCGGAATTTAATACTGGTCTCCCAGGAGCCGCTCAAAACACAAACTCTTAGACGATTCCCTCTGCTTGTGCTTAAGTCTGCATTGTCCCTTTAGTATTCAATCCCGATGCTATTTCTGGGTTTCATGGTAAACGTGAAGGTCAAAGGGATACAGTAAATCTGCACTGGTGCATCGGAATCTAATACTGGTCTCCCAGGTGCCAATCAAACCTCAAACTCTTAGAAGATTTCATATTCTTGTACTTAAGTCCGCATTGTCCCTTTTCTGTTCAATCCCGAAACAATATCTGGGTTTCATGGTCAATGTGAACGTTAAAGGGATACAGTAAACCTGCACTGTTGCATCGGAATCTAGTACTAGTCTCCCAGGAGCCCCTCAACCACAAACTATTTGAAGATTCTCACTTCTTGTACTTATGTCGGCATTGTCCCTTTTGTATTCAACCCCGATTAAATATTTGTGTTTAATGTTCAATCTGAAAGTCCAAGTGAGACAGTACACCTGCACTGGAGCATCGGAATCTTATACTGGTCTCCCAGGAGCCGCTCAAAGCACAAACTCTTAGACGATTCCCTCTACTTGTACTTAAGTTGGCATTGTCCCTTTTGTGTTCGATCCCGATGCAATTTCTATTTTTCATGGTCATTGTGAAGGTGCAAGGGATACAGTAAACCTGCACTGGTGCATCGGAATCTAATACTCATCTCCCAGGAGCCGCTCTAAGCTCAAACTCTTAGAAGACTCACTCTTCTTGTACTTTAGTCGGCATTGTCCCTTTCTACTCAAACGCGATGCAATTTCTGTGTTTCATGGTCAATGTGAAGGTCCAAGGGATACAGTAAACCTGCACTGGTGCATCGGAATCTTATAGTGGTCTCCGTGGAGGCGATCAAACCTCAAACTCTTAGAAGATTTCATATTCTTGTACTTAAGTCGGCATTGTCTCTATTCTATTCAAACCCGATGCAATTTCTGTGTTATATGGTCAATGTGAAGGTCCAAGGGATACAGTAAAGCTGCATTGGTGCTTCTGAATCTAATACTGGTCTCCTAGGAACTGATCAAAGCACAAACTCTTACAAGATTCTCTCCTCTTGTACTTAAGTCGGCATTGACCCTTCTGTATTCAATCCCGATGCAATTTCTGTGTTTCACGGACAATGTGGAGGTCCAAGGGATACAGTAAACCTGCACTGGTGCATCAGAATCTAATACTGGTCTCCCACGAGCCGCTCAAAGCAGAAAATCTTAGAAGATTCTCTCTTCTTGTACTAAAGTCGACATTGTGCCTCTTGTTTTCAATACCGATGCGATTTCTGTGTCAAGGTCAACGTGAAGGTCCTAGGGATACAGTAAACTTGCACTGGTGCATCGGAATCTAATACTGGTCTCCCAGGAGACGATCAAGCCTTAAACTCTTAGAGGATTTCATATTCTTGTACTTAAGTCGGCATTGTCCCTTTAGTATTCAATCCCGATGCTATGTCTGGGTTTCATGGTAAATTTGAAGGTCAAAGGGATACAGCAAATCTGCACTGGTGCATCGGAATCTAATACTGGTCTCCCAGGTGCCAATCAAACCTCAAACTCTTAGAAGATTTCATATTCTTGTGCTTAAGACCGCATTGTCCCTTTTGTATTCATCCCGATGTAATTTCTGTGTTTCATGGTCAATGTGAAGGTCCAAGCGATACAGTAAATCTGCACTGGTGCATCGGAATCTAATGCTGGTCTCCCAGGAGCCCCTCAAACCACAAACTATTAGAAGATTCACTCTTCGTGTACTTATGTCGACATTGTCCCTTTTGTATTCAACCCCGATGTAATATTTGTGTTTAATGGTTAATCTGAAAGTCCAAGGGATACAGTACACCTGCACTGGTGCATCGGAATCTAATTCTGGTCTCCCAGGAGCCGCTCAAATCACAAATTCTTAGACGATTCCCTCTGCTTGTGTTTAAGTCGGCATTGTCTCTTTTGTATTAAATACCGTTGCGATATCTCTGTTTCATGATCAATGTGGGTCCGAGGATACAGTAAACCTGCACTGGTGCATCGGAATCTAATACTGGTCTCCCAGGAGCCGCCCAAACCACAAACACTTAGGAGATTCACTCTTCTTGTACTTAAGTCGGCATTGTGACTTTTGTATTCAATCCCGATGCCATTTCTGTGTTTCATGGTCAATATGAAGGTCCAATAGATACAGTAAACCTGCACTGATGCTTCGGAATCTAATACTGGTCTCCCAGGAGACGCACATAGCAGAAAATTTTAGGAGATTCTGTCTTCTTGTACTTAAGTCGGCATTGTACCTTTTGTATTCAATCCTGATGCAAATTCTGTGATTCCAGGTCAATGTGAATATCCAAGGGATACAGTAAACCTGCACTGGAGCATCGGAATCTAATACTGGTCTCCCAGGTGCCAATCAAACCTCAAACTCTTAGAAGATTTCATGTTCTTGTACTTAAGTCCGCATTGTCCCCTTTGTATTCAATCCCGATACGATATCTGGGTTTCATGGTCAATGTGATGTTTACAGGGATACAGTAAACCTGCACTGGTGCATCGGAATCTAGTACTGGTCTCCCAGGAGCCCCTCAACCACAAACTATTTGAAGATTCACTCTTCTTGTACTTATGTCGGCATTGTCCCTTTTGTATTCAACCCCGATTAAATATTTATGTTTAATGGTCAATCTGAAGGTCCAAGTGAGACAGTACACCTGCACTGGTGCATCGGAATCTAATACTGGTCCCCCAGGAGCCGCTCAAAGCACAAATTCTTAGACGACTCCCTCTACTTGTACTTAAGTTGGCATTGTCTCTTTTGTGTTCAATCCCGATGCAATTTCTGTGTCTCATGGTCAATGTGAAGGTCCAAGGGACACAGTAAACCTGCACTGGTGCATCGGAGTCTAATACTGATTTCCCAGGAGCCGCTCTAAGCTCAAACTCTTAGAAGTTCCAATTTTCTTGTACTTAAGTCAGCATTGTGCAATTTGTGTTCAATCCCGATGCGATTTCTGTGTTTCATGGTTAATGTGAAGGTCCAAGTGATACAGTAAACCTGCACTGGTGCAACGGAATCTAATACTGGTCTCCCAGGGGCCGCTCAAGGACAAACACTTAGAAGAGTCACTCTTCTTGTTCTTACGTCGGCATTATGCCTTTTGTATTCGATCCCGATGCGATTTTTGTGTTTCATGGTCAATGTGAAGGTCCAAGGGATACAGCAAACCGGCACTGGTGAGTCGGAATCTAACACTGGTCTCCTAGGAACCGATCAAAGCACAAACTCTTAGACGATTCCCTCTGCTTGTGCTTAAGTCGGCATTGTCCCTTTTGTATTAAACCCCGATTAAATATTTATGTTTAATGGTCAATCTGAAGGTCCACGTGAGACAGTACAGCTGCACTGGTGCATCGGAATCTAATACTGGTCTCCCAGGGGCCGCTCAAGGACAAACTCTTAGAAGAGTCACTCTTCTAGTCCTTACGTCGGCATTATGCCTTTTGTATTCGATCCCGATTCGATTTTTGCGTTTCATGGTCAATGTGAAGGTCCAAGGGACACAGTAAACCTGCACCGGTGCATCGGAATCTAATACTGATTTCCCAGGAGCCGCTCTAAGCTCAAACTCTTAGAAGTTCCAAATTTCTTGTACTTAAGGCAGCATTGTGCATTTTGTGTTCAATCCCGATGCGATTTCTGTGTTTCATGGTCAATGCGAAGGTCCAAGTGATACAGTAAACCTGCACTGGCGCATCAGAATCTAATACTAGTCTCCCAGGAGCCGCCCAAACCACAAACTCTTAGAAGAATCACTCTTCTTGTACTTAAGTCTGCATTGTCCCTTTTGTATTCAATCCGATGCTATTTCTGTATTTCATTGTAATTGTGAACGTTTAAGGGATACAGTAATCCTGCACTGGTGAATCGGAATCTAATACTGGTCTCCCTGGAGGCGATAAAAACTCAAACTCTTAGAAGATTTCATATTGTTGTACTTAAGTCGGAATTGTCCCTTTAGTATTCAATCCCGATGCAATTTCTGTGTTATATGGTCAATCAGAAGGTCCAAGGGATACACTAAAGCTCACTGGTGCTTCGGAATCTAATACTGGTCTCCTAGGAACCGATCAAAGCACAAGCTCTTAGAAGATTCCCTCCTCTTGTCCTTAAGTCGGCATTGTCCATTTTGTATTCAATCCCGATGCAATTTCTGTGTTTCATGGACAATGTGAAGGTCCAACGGATACAGTTAACCTGCACTGGTGCATCGGAATCTAATACTATTCTCCCAGGAGCCGCTCAAACCACAAACCCTTAGAAGATTCACTCTTCTTGTACTTAAGTCGGCATTGTCCCTTCTGTATTCAAACCCGATTTAATTTCTGTGTTTCATGGTCAATGTGAAGTTCCAAGGATACAGTAAACCTGCACTGGTGCTTCGGAATCTAATACTGGTCTCCCTGGAGGCGATCAAACCTCAAACTCTTAGAAGATTTCATATTCTTGTACTTAAGTCGGCATTGTCCCTTTAGTATTGAACCCCGATGTAATATTTGTGCTTAATGGTCAATCTGAAGGTCCAAGGGATATAGTACACCTGCACTGGTGCATCGGAATCTAATACTGGTCTCCCAGGAGCCGCTCAAAGCATCAACTCTTAGACGATTCCCTCTGCTTGTGCTTAAGTCGGCATTGTCCCTTTAGTATTCAATCCCGATGCTATTTCTGGGTTTCATGGTAAACGTGAAGGTCAAAGCGATACAGTAAATCTGCACTGGTGCATCGGAATCTAATACTGTTCTCTCAGGTGCCAATCAAACGTCAAACTCAGAAGACATCATATTCTAGTACTTAATTCCGCATTGTCCGTTTTGTATTCAATCCCTATGTAATTTCTGTGTTTCATGGTCAACGTGAAGGTCCAAGGGATACAGTAAACCTGCACTGGTGCATCGGAATCTAATGCTGGTCTCCCAAGAGCCCCTCAAACCAAAAACTATTACAAGATTCACTCTTCTTGTACTTATGTCGGCATTATAACTTTTGTATTCAACTACGATTAAATATTTGTGTTTATTGGTCAATCTGAAGGTCCAAGTGAGACAGTACACCTGCACTGGTGCATCGGAATCTAATACTGGTCACCTAGGAACCGATCATAGGACAAACTCTTAGAAGATTCCCTCCTCTTGTACTTAAGTCGGCATTGACCATTTTGTATTCAATCCCGATGCAAATTTCTGTGTTTCATGGACAATGTGAAGGTCCAACGGATACAGTAAACCTGCAATGGTGCATCGGAATCTAATACTGATTTCCCAGGAGCCGCTCCAAGCTCAAACTCTTAGAAGATCCAATTTTCTTGAACTTAAGTCAGCATTGTGCATTTTGTGTTCAATCCCGATGCGATGTTTGTGTTTCATGGTCAATGTGAAGGTCCAAGGGATACAGCAAACCTGCACTGGTGAGTCGGAATCTAACACTGGTCTCCCAGGAGCCGCTCAAACCACAAACTCATAGAAGAATCACTCTTCTTGTACTTAAGTCTGCATTGCCCCTTTTGTATTCAATCCGATGCAATTTCTGTATTTCATTGTATGTGAACATTTAAGGGATACAGTAACCCTGCACTGGTGCATCGGAATCTAATACTATTCTCCCAGGAGCCGCTCAAACCACAAACTCTTAGAAGATTCACTCTTCTTGTACTTAAGTCGGCATTGTCCCTTTTGTGTTCAAACCCGATACAATTTCTGTGTTTCATGGTCAACGTGAAGGTCCAAGGGATACAGTAAACCTGCACTGGTGCATCGGAATCTAATGCTGGTCTCCCAGGAGCCCCTCAAACCACAAACTAGTAGAAGATTCACTCTTCTTCTACATATGTCGGCATTGTCCCTTTTGTATTCAACCCCGATTAAATATTTGTGTTTAATGGTCAATCTGAAGGTCCAAGTGAGACACTACACCTGCACTGGTGCATCGGAATCTCATACTGGTCTCCCAGGAGACGCTCAAAGCACAAATTCTTAGAAGACTCCCTCTACTTGTACTTAAGTTGGCATTGTCCCTTTTGTGTTCAATCCCGATGCAATTTCTGTGTTTCATGGTCAATGTGAAGGTCCAAGGGACACAGTAAACCTGCACTGGTGCATCGGAATCTAATACTGATTTCCCAGGAGCCGCTCTAAGCTCAAACTCTTAGAAGTTCCAATTATCTTGTACTTAAGTCAGAATTGTGCATTTTGTGTTCAATCCCGATGAAATTTCGGTGTTTCATGGTCAATGTGAAGGTCCAAGTGATACAGTAAACCCGCACTGGTGCAACGGTATCTAATACTGGTCTCCCAGGGGCCGCTCAAGGACAAACTCTTAGAAGAGTCACTCTTCTTGTCCTTACGTCGGCATTATGCCTTTTGTATTTGATCCCGATGCGATTTTTGTGTTTCATGGTCAATGTGAAGGTCCAAGGGATACAGCAAACCTGCACTGATGAGTCAGAATCTAACACTGGTCTCCCAGGAGCCGCTCAAACCACACACTCGTAGAAGAATCACTCTTCTTGTACTTAAGTCTGCATGGTCCCTTTTGTATTCAATCCGGTGCTATTTCTGTATTTCATTGTAATTGTGAACGTTTAAGGGATACAGTAAACCTGCACTGGTGCCTCGGAATTTAATACTGGTCTCCCTGGAGGCGATAAAACCTCAAACTCTTAGAAGATTTCATATTGTTGTACATAAGTCGGCATTGTTCCTTTAATATTCAATCACGATGCATTTTCTGTGTTATATGGTCAATGTGAAGGTCCAAGGGATACAGTAAAGCTGCACTGGTACTTCGGAATCTAATACTGGTCTCCTAGGAACCGATGAAAGCACAAACTCTTAGAAGATTCTCTCCTCCTGAACTTAAGTCGGCATTGACCATTTTGTATTCCATCCCAATGCAATTTCTGTGTTTCATGGACAATGTGAAAGTCCAAGGGATACAGTGAACCTGCACTGGTGCATCGGAATCTAATACTGGTCTCCCACGAGCCGCTCAAAGCAGAAAATCTTAGAAGATTCACTCTTCTTGTACTTAAATCGACATTGTCCCTCTTGTATTCAATCCCGATGCGATTTCTGTGTCACGGTCGATGTGAAGGTCCTAGGGATACAGTAAACTTGCACTGGTGCATTGGAATCTAATACTGGTCTCCCAGGAGCCGATCAAGCCTTAAACTCTTAGAAGATTTCATATTGTTGTACTTAAGTCGGCATTGAGCCTTTTGTATTCAATCCCGATAGATTTCTGTGTTTCATGGTCAATGTGAAGGTCCAAGGGATACAGTGAACCTCCACTGATGCTTCGGAATCTAATACTGGTCTCCCAGGAGCCGCACATTGCAGAAAACTTTAGAAGATTCTGTCTTCTTGTACTTAAGTCGGCATTGTCCCTTTTGTATTCAATCCCGATGCAAATTCTGTGATTCCAGGTCAATGTGAAGATCCAAGATATACAGTAAACCTGCACTGGTGCATCGGAATCTAATACTGGTCTCCCAGGTGCCAATCAAACCTCAAACTCTTAGAGGATTTCATATTCTTGTATTTAAGTCCGCATTGTCCCTTTTGTATTCAATCCCGATACAATATCTGGGTTTCATGGTCAATGTGAAGGTTAAAGGGTTACAGTAAAACTGCACAGGTGCATCGGAATCTAGTACTGGTCTCCCAGGAGCCCCTCAACCACAAACTATTTGAAGATTCACTCTTCTTGTACTTATGACGGCATTGTAATTTTTGTATTCAACCCCGATTAAATATATTGTGTTTAATGGTCAATCTGAAGGTCCAAGTGAGACAGTACACCTGCACTGGTGCATCGGAATGTAATTCTGGTCTCCCAGGAGCCCCTCAAGGCACAAACTCTTAGACGATTCCCTCTACTTGTACTTAAGTTGGCATTGTCCCTTTTGTGTTCAATCCCGATGCAATTTCTATGTTTCATAGTCAATGTGAAGGTCCAAGGGATACAGTAAACCTGCACTGCTGCATCGGAATCTAATACTGATCTCTTAGGAGCCGCTCTAAACTCAAACTCTTAGAAGATCCTATTTTCTTGTACTTATGTCAGCATTGTGCATTTTGTATTCGATCCCGATGCGATTTTTGTGTTTCTTGGTCAATGTGAAGGTCCAAGGGATACAGCAAATCTGCACTGGTGAGTCGGAATCTAACACTGGTCTCCCAGGAACCACTCAAACCACAAACTTGTAGAAGAATCACTCTTCTTGTACTGATGCCTGCATTGCCCCCTTTTGTATTCAATCCGATGCAATTTCTGTATTTCATTGTAATTGTGAACGTTTAAGGGATACAGTAAACCTGCACTGGTGCATCGGAATCTAATACTGGTCTCCCTGGAGGCGATAAAACCTCAAACTCTTAGAAGATTTCATATTGTTGTACTAAAGTCGGCATTGTCCCTTTAGTATTCAATCCCGATGCAATTTCTGTGTTTCATGGACAATGTGAAGGTTCAACGGATACGGTAAACCTGCACTGGTGCATCGGAATCAAATACTGGTCTCCCAGGAGCCGCTCAAAGCAGAAAATCTTTAAAGATTCACTCTTCTTGTACTTAAGTCGACATTGTGCCTCTTGTATTCAATCCCGATGCGATTTCTGTGTCATGGTCAATGTGAAGGTCCTAGGGATACAGTAAACTTGCACTGGTGCATTGGAATCTAATACTGGTCTCGCAGGAGCCGATCAAGCCGTAAACTGTTAGAAGATTTCATATTCTTGTACTTAAGACGGCATTGTCCCTTTTGTACTCAATCCCCATGCAATTTCTGTGTTTCATGGTCAATGCGAAGGTCCAAGGGATACAGTCATCCTGCACTGGTGCATCGGAATCAAATACTGGTCTCCCAGGAGCCCCTCAAACCACAAACTATTAGAAGATTCACTCTTCTTGACCTTATGTCGGCATTGTTCCTTTTGTATTCAACCCTGATGTGATATTTGTGTTTAATGGTCAATGTGAAGGTCCAAGGGATACAGTACACCTGCACTGGTGCATAGGAATCTAACACTGGTCTTCCAGGAGCCGCTCAAAGCACAAACTCTTAGACGATTCACTCTGCTTGTACTTTAGTCGGCACTGTCCCTTTTGTGTTCAATCCCGATACAATTTCTTTGTTTCATGATCAATATGAAGGTCCAAGGATTACAGTAAACCTCCACTGGTGCATCGGAATCTAATACTGATCTCCCAGGAGCCCCTCTTAGCACAAACTCTTCGAAGATCCAATTTTCTTGTACTTAAGTCGGCACTGTCCCTTTTGTGTTCTATCCCGATGCAATTTCTATGTTTCATGGTCAATGTGGAGGTCCAAGGGATACAGTAAACCTGCACTGGTGCATCAGAATCCAATACTCTTCTCACAGGAGCCGCTCAAACCACAAACTCTTAGAAGATTCACTCTTCTTGTACTTAAGTCGGCATTGTCCCTTTTGTATTCAAACCCGATGCAATTTCTGTGTTTCATGGTCAATGTGAAGGTCCAAGGAATACAGTAGACCTGCTCTGGTGCATCGGAGACTAATACTGGTGTCCCAGGAGCCGCTCAAACATAAAACTCCTAGAAGATACACTCATCTTGTACTTAAGTCGGCATTGTACGACTTGTGTTCAATCCCGATGCTATTTTTGGCTTTCATGGTAAATGTGAAGGTCAAAGGGATACAGCAAATCTGCACTGGTGCATCGGAATCAAATACTGGTCTCCCAGGTGCCAATCAAACCTCAAACTCTTAGAAGATTTCATATTCTTGTACTTAAGTCCACATTGTCCCTTTTGTATTCAGTCCCGATGCAATTTCTGTGTTTCATGGTCAATGTGAAGGTCCAAGGGATACAGTAAACCTGCACTGGTGCATCGGAATCTAATGCTGGTCTCCCAGGAGCCTCTCAAACCAAAAACTATTAGAAGATTCACTCTTCTTGTACTTATGTCGGCATTGTCCCTTTTGAATTCAACCCCGATGTAATATTTGTGTTTAATGGTCAATCTGAAGGTCCAAGGGATACAGTACACCTGCACTGGTGCATCGGAATGTAATACTGGTCTCCCAGGAGACGCTGAAAACACAAACACTTACACGATTCCCTCTGCTTGTACTTAAGTCGGCATTGCCACTTTTGTATTCAATCCCGTGCCGATTTCTCTTTTTCATGAACAATGTGAAGGTCCAAGGGATACAGTATAGCTGCACTGGTGCATCGGAATCTAATACTGGTCTCCCAGGAGCCGCTCAAACCATAAATTCTTCGAAGATTGACTCTTCTTGTACTTAAGTTGGCATTGTGCCTTTTGTATTCAATCCTGATGCGATTTCTGTGTTTCATGGTCAATGTGAAGGTCCAAGGGATACAGTAAACCTGAACTGGTGCAACGGAATCTAATACTGGTCTCCCAGGGGCCGCCCAAGGACAAACTCTTAGAAGAGTCACTCATCTTGTACTTACGTCGGCATTATGCGATTTGTATTCGATCCCGATTCGATTTTTGTGTTTCATTGTCAATGTGACGGTCCAAGGGATACAGCAAACCCGCACTGGTGAATCGGAATCTAATACTGGTCTCCCAGCAGCGGCTCAAACCACAAACTCGTAGAATATTCACTCTTCGTGTACTTAAGTCGGCATTGTCCCTTTTGTATTCAATCCAATGAAATTTCTGTATTTCATTGTAATTGTGAACGTTCAAGGGATACGGTAAACCTGCACTGGTGCATCGGAATCTAATACTGGTCTCCCAGGAGCCACTCAAAACACAAACTCTTAGAAGATCCACTCTTCTTGAACTTAAGTCGGCATTGTGAATTTTGTACTCAATCCCGATGCGATTTCTGTGCTTCATGGTCAATGTGCTGGTCCAAGTAATACAGTAAACCTACACTGGTGCGACGGAATTTAATACTGGTCTCCCAGGAGCCGCTCAACGACAAAATCTTAGAAGAGTCACTTATCTTGTACTTAGTTCGGCAATGTGCCTTTTGTATTCGATCACGATTCGATTCTTGTGTTTCATGGTCAGTGTGAGGTCCAAGGGGTACAGTAGACCTGCACTGGTGCATCGGAAACTAATACTGGTCTCCCAGGAGCCGCTCAAACGACAAACTATTAGAAGATTCACTCTTCTTGTGCTTAAAACGGCATTGTCCATTTTGTATTCAACCTGATGCAATTTCTGTGTTTCATTGTAAATGTGAAGGTTCAAAGGATACAGTAAACCTATACTGGTACATCGGAATCTAATACTGGTCTCCCAGGAGACGCTCAAACCGCAAACTCTTAGAAGATTCACTCTTCTTATACTTCAGTCGGCATCGTCCATTTTGCATTCAATCCCGATGCGATTTCTGTATTTCATGGTCAATGTGAAGGTCCAAGGGATACAGTAAACCTGCACTGATGGATCAGAATCGCATTATGGTCTCTCAGGAGCCGCTCAAACCACAAACTCTTACAAGATTCACACTTCTTGTACTTAAGTCGGTATTGTCCCTTTTGTATTCAATCGCGTTGAGATTTCTCTGTTTCATGGTCACTAAAGGTCCAACGGATACAGTTAACATGCACTGGTGCATCGGAATCTAATACTGGTTCCTAGGAGCAGCTGAAACCACAAATTCTTAGAAGATTCTCTCTTCTTGTACTTAAGTCGGCATTGTGCTTTTTGTATCCAATCCCGATGCGATTTCTAAGTTTCATGGTCAACGTGAAGGTCCAAGGGATACAGTAAATCTGCACTGGTGCATCGGAATCTAATACTGGTCTCCTAGGTGCCAATCAAACCTCAAACTCTAAGAAGATTTCATATTCTTGTACTTAAGTCCGCATTGTCCCTTTTGTATTCAATCCCGATGTAATTTCTGTGTTTCATGGTCAATGTGAAGGTCCAAGGGATACAGTACACCTGCACTGGTGCATCGAAATTTAATTGTGGTCTCCCAGGTGCCGCTCAAATCACAAACTCTTAGACGATTCCATCTGCTTGTGCTTAAGTCGGCATTGTCTCTTTTGTATTAAATCCCGTTGCGATTTCTCTGTTTCATGAACAATGTGAAGGTCCAAGGATTCAGTAAACCTGCACTGGTGCATCGGATTCTAATACTGGTCTCCTAGGAGCCGCCCAAACCACCAACTCTTAGAAGATTCACTCTTCTTGTACTTTAGTCGGCATTGTGCCTTTTGTATTCAATCCCAATAGATTTCTGTGTTTCATGGTCAATGTGAAGGTCCAAGGGATACAGTGAACCTGCACTGATGCTTCGGAATCTAATACTGCTCTCCCAGGAGCCGCACATAGCAGAAAATTTTAGAAGATTCTGTCTTCTTGTACTTAAGTCGGCATTGTCGCTTTTGTATTCAATCCCGATGCAAATTCTGTGATTCCAGGTCAATGTGAAGGTCCAAGGGATACAGTAAACCTGCACTGGTGCATCGGAATGTAATACTGGTCTCCCAGGTGCCAATCAAACCTCAAACTCTTAGAGGATTTCATATTCTTGTACTTAAGTAAGCATTGGCCCTTTTGTATTCAATCCCGATACAATATCTGGGTTTCATGGTCAATGTGAAGGTTAAAGGTATACAATAAACCTGCACTGGTGCATCGGAATCTAGTACTGGTCTCCCAGGAGCCCCTCAACCACAAACTATTTGAAGATTCACTTTTCTTGTACTTATGTTGACATTGTAATTTTTGTATTCAACCCCGATTAAATATTTGTGTTTAATGGTCAATCTGAATGTCCAATTGAGACAGTACACCTGCACTGGTGCATCAGAATCTAATACTGGTCTCCCAGGAGCCCCTCAAAGCACAAACTCTTAGACGATTCCCTCTACTTGTACTTAGGTTGGCATTGTCCCTTTTGTGTTCAATCCCGATGCAATTTCTATGTTTCATGGTCAATGTGAAGGTCCAAGGGATACAGTAAACCTGCACTGGTGCATCGGAATCTAATACTGATCTCTCAGGAGCCGCTCTAAACTCAAACTCTTACAAGATCCTATTTTCTTGTACTTAAGTCAGCATTGTGCATTTTGTATTCGATCCCGATGCGATTTTTGTGTTTCATGGTCAATGTGAAGGTCCAAGGGATACAGCAAACCTGCACTGGTGAGTCGGAATCTAACACTGGTCTAACAGGAGCCACTCAAACCACTATCTTGTAGAAGAATCACTCTTCTTGTACTTAAGTCTGCATTGTCCCTTTTTTATTCAATCCGATGCAATTTCTGTATTTCATTGTAATTGTGAACGTTTAAGGGATACAGTAAACCTGCCCTGGTGCATCGGAATCTAATACTGGTCTCCCTGGAGGCGATAAAACCTCAAACTCTTAGAAGATTTCATATTCTTGTACTTAAGTCGGCATTGTCCCTTTTGTACTCAATCCCGATGCAATTTCTGTGTTTCATGGTCAATGCGAAGGTCCAAGGAATACAGTCATCCTGCACTGGTGCATCGAAATCTAATACTGGTCTCCCAGGAGCCCCTCAAACCACAAACTATTAGATGATTCACTCTTCTTGTGCTTATGTCGGCATTGTCACTTTTGTATTCAACGCTGATGTGATATTTGTGTTTAATAGTCAATCTGAAGGTCCAAGGGATACAGTACACCTGCACTGGTGCATCGGAATCTAATACTGGTCTTCCAGGAGCCGCTCAAAGCACAAACTCTTAGACGATTCACTCTGCTTGTACTTAAGTCGGCACTGTCCCTTTTGTGTTCAATCCCGATGCAATTTCTATGTTTCATGGTCAATATGAAGGTCCAAGGGATACAGAACAACCTGCACTGGTGCATCGGAATCTAATGCTGGTCTCCCAGGAGCCTCTCAAACCAAAAACTATTAGAAGATTCACTCTTCTTGTACTTATGTCGGCATTGTCCCTTTTGAATTCAACCCCGATGTAATATTTGTGTTTAATGGTCAATCTGAAGGTCCAAGGGATACAGTACACCTGCACTGGTGCATCGGAATCTAATATTGGTCTCCCAGGAGCCGCTCAAAACACAAACACACGATTCCCTCTGCTTGTACTTAAGTCGGCATTGCCACTTTTGTATTCAATCCCGTGCCGATTTCTCTTTTTCATGAACAATGTGAAGGTCCAAGGGATACAGTATAGCTGAACTGGTGCATCGGAATCTAATACTGGTCTCCCAGGAGCCGCTCAAACCACAAATTCTTAGATGATTGACTCTTCTTGTACTTAAGTCGGCATTGTGCCTTTTGTATTCAATCCTGCTGCGATTTCTGTGTTTCATGGTCAATGTGAAGGTCCAAGGGATACAGTAAACCTGCACTGGTGCAACGGAATCTAATACTGGTCTCCCAGGGGCCGCTCAAGGACAAACTCTTAGAAGAGTCACTCTTCTTGTACCTACGTCGGCATTATGCGTTTTGTATTCGATCCCGATGCGATTTTTGTGTTTCATGGTCAATGTGAAGGTCCAAGGGATACAGCAAACCCGCACTGGTGAATCGGAATCTAACACTGGTCTCCCAGCAGCGGCTCAAACCACAAACTCGTAGAATATTCACTCTTCGTGTACTTAAGTCGGCATTGTCCCTTTTGTATGCAATCCAATGAAATTTCTGTATTTCATTGTAATTGTGAACGTTCAAGGGATACAGTAAACCTGCACTGGTGCATCGGAATCTAATACTGGTCTCCCAGGAGGTGCTCAATCCACAAATTATTAGAAGATTCACACTACTTGTACTTAAGTCGGCATTTTCCACTTTGTATCCATTTCCGATGCGATTTCTGTGTTTCATGGTCAATGTGAAGGTCCAAGGTATACTGTAAACCTGCACTGATGAGTCGGAATCTAATACTGGTCTCCCAGGAGCCACTCAAAACACAAACTCTTAGAAGATCCACTCTTCTTGTACTTAAGTCGGCATTGTGCATTTTGTACTCAATCCCGATGCGATTTCTGTGCTTCATGGTCAATGTGATGGTCCAAGTAATACAGTAAACCTACACTGGTGCAACGGAATTTAATACTGGTCGCCCAGGAGCCGCTCAACGACAAAATCTTAGAAGAGTCACTTATCTTGTACTTACTTCGGCATTTTGTGCCTTTTGTATTCGATCACGATTCCATTCTTGTGTTTCATGGTCAGTGTGAGGTCCAAGGGGTACAGTAAACCTGCACTGGTGCATCGGAAACTAATACTTGTCTCCCAGGAGCCGCTCAAACGACAAACTATTAGAAGATTCACTCTTCTTGTACTTAAAGCGGCATTGTCCATTTTGTATTCAACCTGATGCAATTTCTGTGTTTCATTGTAAATGTGAAGGTTCAAGGGATACAGTAAACCTACACTGGTACATCGGAATCTAATACTAGTCTCCCAGGAGCCGCTCAAACCGCAAACTCTTAGAAGATAAACTCTTCATATACTTCAGCCGGCATCGTCCATTTTGCATTCAATCCCGATGCGATTTCTGTGTTTCATGGTCAATGTGAAGGTCCAAGGGATACAGTACACCTGCACTGGTGCATCGGAATTTAATTGTGGTATCCCAGGTGCCGCTCAAATCACAAACTCTTAGACGATTCCCTCTGCTTGTGCTTAAGTCGTCATTGTCTCCTTTGTATTAAATCCCGTTGCGATTTCTCTGTTTCATGATCAATGTGAAGGTCCAAGGATACAGTAAACCTGCACTGGTGCATCGGATTCTAATACTGGTCTCCTAGGAGCCGCCCAAACCACCAACTCTTAGAAGATTCACTCTTCTTGTACTTAAGTCGGCATTGTGCCTTTTGTATTCAATCCCGATGGATTTCTGTGTTTCATGGTCAATGTGAAGGTCCAACGGATACAGTGAACCTGCACTGATGCTTCAGAATCTAATACTGATCTCCCAGGAGCCGCACATAGCAGAAAATTTTAGAATATTCTGTCTTCTTGTACTTAAGTCGGCATTGTCACTTTTGTATTCAATCCCGATGCAAATTCTGTGATTCCAGGTCAATGTGAAGGTCCAAGGGATACAGTAAACCTGCACTGGTGCATCGGAATCTAATACTGGTCTCCCAGGAGCCCCTCAAAGCACAAACTCTTAGACGATTCCCTCTACTTGTACTTAGGTTGGCATTGTCCCTTTTGTGTTCAATCCCGAAGCAATTTCTATGTTTCATGATCAATGTGAAGGTCCAAGGGATACAGTAAACCTGCACTGGTGCATCGGAATCTAATACTGGTCTCCCTGGAGGCGATAAAACCTCATACTCTTAGAAGATTTCATATTGTTGTACTTAAGTTGGCATTCTCCTTTTAGTATTCAATCCCGATGCAATTTCTGTGTTTCATGGACAATGTGAAGGTCCGTGGGATACAGTAAACTTGCACTGGTGCATTGGAATCTAATACTGGTCACCCAGGAGCCGCTCAAAGCAGAAAATCTTAGAAGAATCACTCTTCTTGTACTTAAGTCGACATTGTGCCTCTTGTATTCAATCCCGATGCGATTTTTGTGTCATGGTCGATGTGAAGGTCCTAGGGATACAGTAAACTTGCACTGGTGCATTGGAATCTAATACTGGTCTCCCAGGAGCCGATCAAGCCTTAAACTCTTAGAAGATTTCATATTCTTGTACTTAAGTCGGCATTGTCCCTTTTGTATTCAATCCCGATGCAATTTCTGTGTTTCATGGTCAATCGAAGGTCCAAGGGATACAGTCATCCTGCACTGGTGCATCGGAATCTAATACTGGTCTCCGAGGAGCCCCTCAAACCACAAACTATTAGATGATTCACTCTTACTGTGCTTATGTCGGCATTGTTCCTTTTGTATTCAACCCTGATGTGATATTTGTGTTTAATGGTCAATGTGAAGGTCCAAGGGATACAGTACACCTGCACTGGTGCATTGGAATCTAATACTGGTCTCCCAGGAGCCGCTCAAAACACAAACACACGATTCCCTCTGCTTGTACTTAAGTCGGCATTGCCACTTTTGTATTCAATCCCGTGCCGATTTCTCTTTTTCATGAACAATGTGAAGGTCCAAGGGATACAGTATAGCTGCACTGGTGCATCGGAATCTAATACTGGTCTCCCAGGAGCCACTCAAACCACAAATTCTTAGAAGATTGACTCTTCTTGTACTTAAGTCGGCATTGTGCCTTTTGTATTCAATCCCGATGCGGTTTTTGTGTTTCATGGTCAATGTGAAGCTCCAAGGGATACAGTAAACCCGCTTTGGTGAATCGGAATCTAACACTGGTCTCCCAGCAGCAGCTCAAACCACAAACTTGTAGAATATTCACTCTTCGTGTACTTAAGTCGGCATTGTCCCTTTTGTATTCAATCCAATGAAATTTCTGTATTTCATTGTAATTGTGAACGTTCAAGGGATACAGTAAACCTGCACTGGTGCATCGGAATCTAATACTGGTCTCCCAGGAGGTGCTCAATCCACAAATTATTAGAAGATTCAAACTACTTGTACTTAAGTCGGCATTTTCCACTTTGTATCCATTTCCGATGAGATTTCTGTGTTTCATGGTCAATGTGAAGGTCCAAGGGATACAGTAAACCTGCAATGATGGATCAGAGTCGCTGGTCTCTCAGGAGCCGCTCAAACCACAAACTCTTACAAGATTCACTCTTCTTGTACTTAAGTCGGTATTGTCCCTTTTGTATTCAATCGCGTTGAGATTTCTCTGTTTCATGGTCACTAAAGGTCCAAGGGATACAGTTAACATGCACTGGTGCATCGGAATCTAATACTGGTCTCCTAGCAGCAGCTGAAACCACAAACTCTTAGAAGATTCTCTCTTCTTGTACTTAAGTGGGCATTGTGCTTTTTGTATCCAATCCCGATGCGATTTCTGTGCTTCATGGTCAACGTGATGGTCCAAGGGATACAGTAAATCTGCACTGGTGAATCGGAATCTAATACTGTTCTCCCAGGTGCCAATCAAACCTCAATCTCTTAGAAGATTTCATATTCTTGTACTTAAGTCCACATTGTCCCTTTTGTATTCAATCCCGATGTAATTTCTGTGTTTCATGGTCAATGTGAAGGTCCAAGGATACAGTACACATGCACTGGTGCATCGGAATTTAATTGTGGTCTCCCAGGTGCCGCTCAAATCACAACCTCTTAGACGATTCCCTCTGCTTGTGCTTAAGACGGCATTGTCTCTTTTGTATTAAATTCCGTTGCGATTTCTCTGTTTCATGATCAATGTGAAGGTCAAAGGATACAGTAAACCTGCACTGGTGCTTCGGATTCTAATACTGGTCTCCTAGGAGCCGCCCAAACCACCAACTCTTAGAAGATTCACTCTTCTTGTACTTAAGTCGGCATTGTGCCTTTTGTATTCAATCTCGATAGATTTCTGTGTTTCATGGTCAATGTGAAGGTCCAAGGGATACAGTGAACCTGCACTGATGGTTCGGAATCTAATACTGGTCTCCCAGGAGCCGCACATAGCAGAAAATTTTAGAAGATTCTGTCTTCTTGTACTTAAGTCGGCATTGTCCCTTTAGTATTCAATCCCGATGCAATTACTGTGTTTCATGGACAATGTCAAGGTCCAAGGGATACAGTAAACCTGCACTGGTGCATCGGAATCTAATACTGGTCACCCAGGAGCTGCTCAAAGCAGAAAATCTTAGAAGAATCACTCTTCTTGTACTTAAGTCGACATTGTGCCTCTTGTATTCAATCCCGACGCGATTTTTGTGTCATGGTCGATGTGAAGGTCCTAGGGATACAGTAAAATTGCACTGGTGCATTGGAATCTAATACTGGTCTCCCAGGAGCCGATCAAGCCTTAAACTCTTAGAAGATTTCATATTCTTGTACTTAAGTCGGCACTGTCCCTTTTGTATTCAATCCCGATGCAATTTCTATGTTTCATGGTCAATATGACGGTCCAAGGGATACAGTAAACCTGCACTGGTGCATCGGAATCTAATACTGATCTCCCAGGAGCGGCTCTAAGCACAAACTCTTAGAAGATCGAATTTTCTTGTACTTAAGTCGGCATTGTGTACTTTGTATTCAATCCCAATGGAAAATGTTTGTTTCGTGGTCAATGTGAAGGTCCAAGGGATACAGTAAACCTGCACTGGTGCATCGGAGACTAATACTGGTGTCCCAGGAGCCGATCAAACCGCAAACTCCTAGAAGATACACTCTTCTTGTACTTAAGTCGGCATTGTCCGACTTGTATTCAATCCCGATGCTATTTCTGGGCTTCATGGTAAATGTGAAGCTCAAAGAGATACAGTAAATCTGCACTGGTGCATCGGAATCAAATACTGGTCTCCCAGGTGCCATTCAAACCTCAAACTCTTAGATGATTTCATATTCTTGTACTTAACTCCGAATTGTCCATTTTGTATTCAATCCCGATGCAATTTCTGTTTTTTATGGTCCATGAGAAGGTCCAAGGGGTACAGTAAGCCTGCACTGGTGCATCGGAATATAATACTATTCTCCCAGGAGCAGCTCAAACCACAAACTCTTAGGAGATTCAGTTACCTTGTACTTAAGTCGGAATTGTCCCTTTTGTATTCAATCCCGAAAAAATTTCTGTGTTTCATGATCAATGTGAAGATCCAAGGGATACAGAAAACCTGCACTGGTGCATCGGAATCAATACTGGTTTCCCAGGAGCCGCACAAACCACAAAGTGTTAGATGATTCACACTTCCTGTACTTAAATCGGCATTGTCCCTTTTGAATTCTATCCCGATGCAAATTCTGTGTTTCTTGGTCAATGTGAAGGTCCAAGGTATACAGTAAACCTCCACTGGTGCATCGGTATCTAATACTATTCATACAGGAGCCGCTCAAACCACAATGTCTTAGAGGTTTCACTCTTCTTGTACTTAAGTCAGCATTGTGCATATTGTATTCAATCCCAATGCGATTTCTGTTTTTCATGGTGAATGCCAACGTCCAAGGTATACAGTAAACCTGCACTGGTGAATCGGAATTTAATACTGGACTCCCAGGAGCAGCACAAACCACAAACTCTTAGAAGATTCATTCTTCTTGTACTTAAGTCGGCAGGGTGCATTTTGTATTGAATCCAATGAAATTTCTGTATTACATTGTAATTGTAAACGTTCAAGGGATACGGTAAACCTGCACTGGTGCATCGGAATCTAATACTGGTCTCCCAGGAGGTGACCAATCCACAAATTATTAGAAGATTCACACTACTTGTACTTAAGTCGGCATTTTCCACTTTGTACTCATTTCCGATGCGATTTCTGTGTTTCATGGTCAATGTGAAGGTCCAAGGTATACTGTAAACCTGCACAGGTGTGTCGGAATCTAATACTGGTCTCCCAGGAGCCACTCAAAACACTAACTCGTAGAAGATTCACTCTTCTTGTACTTAAGTCGGCATTGTACATTTTGTACTCAATCCCAATGCGATTTCTGTGCTTCATGGTCAGTGTGATGGTCCACGTAATACAGTAAACCTACACTGGTGCAACGGAACTTAATACTGGTCTCCCAGGAGCCGCTCAAACCGCAAACTCTTAGAAGATTCACTCTTCTTAAACTTCAGTCGGTATCGTCCATTTTGCATTCAATCCCGATGCGATTTCTGTGTTTCATGGTCAATGTGAAGGTCCAAGGGATACAGTAAACCTGCACTGATGGATCAGAATCGCATTCTGGTCTCTCAGGAGCCGCTCAAACCACAAACTCTTACAAGATTCACTCTTCTTGTACTTAAGTCGGTATTGTCCCTTTTGTATTCAATCGCGTTGAGATTTCTCTGTTTCATGGTCACTAACGGTCCAAGGGATACAGTTAACATGCACTGGTGCATCGGAATCTAATACTGGTCTCCTAGGAGCAACTGAAAACACAAACTCTTAGAAGATTATCTCTTCTTGTACTTAAGTGGGCATTGTGCTTTTTGTATCCAATCCCGATGCGATTACTGTGTTTCATGGTCAACGTGAAGGTCCAAGGGATACAGTAAACCTGCACTGGTGCATCGGAAGCTAGTACTGGTCTCCCAGGAGCCCCACAACCACAAACTATTTGAAGATTCACTCTTCTTGTACTTATGTCGGCATTGTAGTTTTTGTATTCAACCCCGATTAAATATTTGTGTTTAATGGTCAATCTGAATGTCCAAGTGAGACAGTACACCTGCACTGGTGCATCGGAATCTAATACTGGTCTCCCAGGAGCCCCTGAAAGCACAAACTCTTAGACGATTCCCTCTACTTGTACTTAGGTTCGCATTGTCTCTTTTGTGTTCAATCCCGATGCAATTCCATGTTTCACAGTCAATGTGAAGGTCCAAGGGATACAGTAAACCTGCACTGGTGCATCGGAATCTAATACTGATCTCTCAGGAGAAGCTCTAAACTCAAACTCTTAGAAGATCCTATTTTCTTGTACTTAAGTTATCATTGTGCATTTTGTATTCGATCCCAATGCGATATTTGTGTTTCATGGTCAATGTGAAGGTACAAGGGATACAGCAAACCTGCACTGGTGAGTCGGAATCTAACACTGGTCTAACAGGAGCCACTCAAACCACAATCTCGTAGAAGAATCACTCTTCTTGTACTTAAGTCTGCATTGTCCCTTTTGTATTCAATCCGGTGCAATTTCTGTATTTCATTGTAATTGTGAACGTTTAAGGGATACAGTAAACCTGCACTGGTGCATCGGAATCTAATACTGGTCTCCCTGGAGGCGATAAAACCTCAAACTCTTAGAAGATTTCATATTGTTGTACTTAAGTCGGCATTTTCCCTTTTGTATTCAATCCCGATGCAATTTCTGTGTTTGATGGACAATGTGAAGGTCCAAGGGATACAGTAAACCTGCACTGGTGCATCGGAATCTAATACTGGTCACCCAGGAGCCGCTCAAAGGAGAAAATCTTAGAAGAATCACTCTTCTTGTATTTAAGTCGACATTGTGCCTCTTGTATTCAATCCCGATGCGATTTTTGTGTCATGGTCGATGTGAAGGTCCTAGGTATACAGTAAACTTGCACTGGTGCATTGGAATCTAATACTGGTCTCCCAGGAGCCGATCAAGCCTTAAACTCTTAGAAGATTTCATATTCTTGTACTTAAGTCGGCATTGTCCCTTTTGTATTCAATCCCGATGCAATTTCTGTGTTTCATGGTCAATGCGAAGATGCAAGGGATACAGTCATCGTGCACTGGCGCATCCGAATCTAATACTGGTCTCCCAGTAGCCCCTCAAACCACAAACTATTAGATTATTCACTCTTCTTGTGCTTATGTCGGCATTGTCCCTTTTGTATTCAACCCTGATGTGATATTTGTGTTTAATGGTCAATGTGAAGGTCCAAGGGATACAGTACACCTGCACTGGTGCATCGGAATTTAATACTGGTCCTCCAGGAGCCGCTCAAAGCACAAACTCTTAGACGATTCACTCTGCTTGTACTTAAGTCGGCACTGTCCCTTTTGTGTTAAAATCCCGATGCAATTTCTATGTTTCATGGTCAATATGAAGGTCCAAGGGATACAGTAAACCTGCACTGGTGCATCGGAATCTAATACTGATCTCCCAAGAGCCGCTCTAAGCACAAACTCTTAGAAGATCGAATTTTCTTGTACTTAAGTCGGCATTGTGCACTTTGTATTCAATCCCAATGCAAATCCTTTGTTTCGCGGTCAATGTGAAGGTCCAAGGGATACAGTAAACCTGCACTGGTGCATCAGAATCCAATACTCTTCTCACAGGAGCCGCTCAAACCACAAATTCTTAGAAGATTGACTCTTCTTGTACTTAAGTCGGCATTGTGCATTTTGTACTCAATCCCGATGTGATTTCTGTGCTTCATGGTCAACGTGAAGGTCCAAGGGGTACAGTGAACCTCCACTGGTGCAACGGAAACTAATACTGGTCTCCCAGGAGCCGCTAAAAGACAAATTCTTATAAGATTCACACTACTTGTACTTAAGTCTGCATTTTCGACTTTGTATCCATTTCCGATGCGATTTCTGTGTTTCATGGTCTATGTGAAGGTCCAAGGTATACTGTAAACCTGCACTGGTGAGTCGGAATCTAATACTGGTCTCCCAGGTGCCACTCAATACACAAACTTTTAGAAGATCCACTCTCCTTGTACTTCAGTCGGCATTGTGCATTTTGTACTCAATCCCGATGTGATTTCTGTGTTTCATGGTCAGTGTGAGGTCCAAGGGGTACAGTAAACATGCACTAGTGCATTGGAACCTAATACTGGTCTCCCAGGAGCCGCTCAAACGACAAACTATTAGAAGATTCACTCTTCTTGCACTTAAATCAGCATTGTCCATTTTGTATTCAACCTGATGCAATTTCTGTGTTTCATTGTAAATGTGAAGGTTCAAGGGATACAGTAAACCTACACTGGTACATCGGAATCTAATACTGGTCTCCCAGGAGCCGCTCAAACAACAAACTCTTAGAAGATTCACTCTTCTTGTACTTAAGTCGGCATTGTCTTTTTGTATTCAATCCCGATGCAAATTCTGTGTTTCATGGTCAATGTGAGGATCCAAGGGATACAGTAAACCTCCACTGGTGCATCGGAATTAATACTATTCTCCCAGGAGCCGCTCAAACCGCAAACTCTTAGAAGATTCACTCTTCTTATACTTCAGTCGGCATCGTCCATTTTGCATTCAATCCCGATGCGATTTCTGTGTTTCATGGTCAATGTGAAGGTCCAAGGGACACAGTAAACCTGCACTGATGCATCAGAATCGCATTCTGGTCTCTCAGGAGCCGCTCAAACCACAAACTCTTACAAGACTCACTCTTCTTGTACTTAAGTCGGTATTGTCCCTTTTGTATTTAATCGCGTTGAGATTTCTCTGTTTCATGGTCACTAAAGGTCCAAGGGATACAGTTAACATTCACTGGTGCATCGGAATCGAATACTTGTCTCCCAGGAGCAGCTGAAACCACAAACTCTTAGAAGATTCTCTCTTCTTGTACTTAAGTGGGCATTGTGATTTTTGTATTCAATCCCGATGCGATTTCTGTGTTTCATGCTCAACGTGAAGGTCCAAGGGATACAGTAAACCTCCACTGGTACAACGGAATCTAATACTGGCCTCCCAGGAGCCGCTAAAAGGACAAATTCTTAGAAGTGTCACTCATCTTGTACTTAAGTCGGCATTGTCCCTTTTGTATTCAATCCCGATGCAATTTCTGTGTTTCATGGTCAATGTGAAGGTCCAAGGGATACAGTAAACCATCACTGGTGCAGCGGAATCTAATACTATTCTCCCACGTGCCGCTCAAACCACAAACCCTTAGAAGATTCACTCTACTTGTACTTAAGTCGGCATTGTGCCTTCAGTATTCAATCCAGATGCGATTTCTGTGTTTCATGGTCAATGTGAAGGTCCAAGGGAGACAGTAAACCTGCACTGGTGCATCGGAATCAAATACTGGTCTCCCAGGAATCGCTCAAAGCACAAACTCTCAGAAGATTCACTCTTCTTGTACTTACGGCGGTATTGTCCCTTCTGTTTTCAATCCCGTAGCGATTTCTGTGTATCATGGTCAATGTGAAATTCCAAGGGATACAGTAAACCTGCACTGGTGCATCGGAATAAAAAACTGGTCTCCGAGGAGTCGCTCAATCCACAAACTCCAAGAAGATTCACTCTGCTTGTACTTAAGGCGGCATTGTCCCTTTTGTATTCAACCCGATGCTATTTCTGTGTTTCATTTTAAATGTGAAGGTTCAAAGGATACAGTAGACCTGCACTGGTGCATCGGAATATAATTCTGGTCTCCCAGGAGCCGCTCAAACCACAAACTCTTAGAAGATTCATTCTTCTTGTACTTAAGTTGGCTTTGTCCCTTTTGTATTCAATTCCGATTCAATATCTGTGTTTCATGGTCTATGTGAAGGTCCAAGGGGTACAGTAAACCTGCACTGGTGTATCGGATTATAATAATATTCTCCCAGGAGCCGCTCAAACCACAAGCTCTTAGAAGATTCACTCTTCTTGTACTTAAGACTGCATTGTCCCTTTTGTATTCAATCCCGAAAAAATTTCTGTGTTTCATAGCCAATGTGAAGATGCAAGGAATACAGTAAACCTGCACTGGTGCATCCGAAGCTATTTCTGGTCTCTCTGGAGAAGCTCAAGTGACAATCTCATAGAAGATTCACTCTTCTTGTACTTAAGTCGGCATTGTGCCTTCGGTATTCAATCAACTCTTAGAACATTTACTCTCCTTGTACTTAAGTCGGCGTTGTGTTTTTTGTATTTAATCCTGATGCTATTTCTGTGTTTCATGGTCAATGTGAAGGTCCAAGGGATACAGTAAAGCTGCACTGATGATTCGGAATGCAATACCCGGCTACCAGGAGCCGATCAATGCACAAACTCTTAGAAGAATCACTCTCCTTGTACTTAAGTCTGCATTGTGCCTTTTGGATTCAATCTCGATGCGATTTCTCTGTTTCATGGTCATTGTGAAGGTCCAAGGGACACAGTAAACCTGCACTGGTGCATCTGAATCTAATACTAGTCCCCTGAGGACCTGCTCAGGCCACAAACTCTTAGAAGATTCACTCTTCTTGTATTGACGTCGGCATTGTGCCTTTTGTATTCAATCCCGATGCGATTTCTGTGTTTCATGGTCAATGTAAAGGTCCAAGGCATACAGTAAACCTGCACTGGTGAATCGGAATCTAATTCCCGTGTCCCAGCAGCCGCTCAATGCACAAACCCTTAGAAGGTTCACTCAATTTGTACTTAGGTCGGCATTGTCCCTTATGTATTTAATCCCAATGCAATATCTGTGTTTCATGGTCAATGTGAAGGTCTACGTGACACAGTAAACGAGCACTGGTGCATCGGAATCTAATACTGGTCTCCCAGGAGCCTCTCACATCACAAACTCTCATAAAATTCACTCTTCTTTTATTTAAGTCGGCATTGTGCCTTTTGTATTCAATCCCGATGGAATTTCGGTGTTTCATGGTCAATGTGAAGCACCAAGGGATACATTAAACCTGTACTGGTGCATCGGAATCTAATACTGGTCTCCCAGGGGCCGCTCAAAGCTCAAAGTCTTACAAGAGTTACTCCTCTTGTACTCTAGTCGGCATTGTGCCGTTTGAACTAATCCCGATGCAATTTCTGTGTTTCATGGTCAATGTGAAGTTCCAAGGGATTCAGTAAACCTGCACTGATACATCAGAATCTTATACTGGTCTTCGAGGAACCGCTCAACGCACAAACTCTTAGAAGATTCACTCTTCTTGTATTTAAGTCGGCATTGTGCCTTTTGTATTCAATACTGATGCAATTTCTGTGTTTCATCGTTAATGATAGGGGCCAAGGGATACAGTAAACCTGCACTGGTGCATCGGAATCTAAAAACGGTGTCCCAGGAGCCGCTCAAATCACAAATTCTTACATGATTGTCTCTTCTTGTACTTAAGTCGGCATTGTGCCTTTGTATTCAATCCCTATGCAATTTCTGTGTTTCATGGTCAATATGAAGGTCCAAGCAATACAGTAAACCTGCACTGTTGCATCGAAATCTAATACTGGTCCCCGAGGAGCCGCTCAAACCAAAATCTCTTAGACGATTCAGCCTTCATGTACTTAACTCGGCATTGTGCCTTTTGTATTCACCCCGATGCAATTTCTGTGTTTCATGATCAATGTGAAGGTCCAAGGGATTCACTAAACCTGCACTGGTGCATCTGTATCTAATACTGGTCTCCCAGGAGCCGCTTTATGCACAAAGTCTTAGAAGATTCAATCTTCTTGTACTTAAGTCGGAATAGTGCGTTATACATTCTAGCCCGATGCAATTTCTGTGTTTCATGGTCAATGTTAAGGTCCAAGGGATACAGTATAGCTGCACTGTTCCATCGGAATCTAATACTGGACTCTCAGGAACCGCTCTAGCACAATTTCTTCGAAGTTTCACTCTTCTTGTACTTAAGTCGGCATTGTGCCTTTTGTATTCAATCCTGATCAAATTTCTGTGTTTCATGGTCAATGTGAACGTCCAAGAGATTCAGTGAACGTGCGCAGGTGCATCAGAATCTAATACCGGTCTCCCAGGAGCCACTCAAAGCACAAACTCTTAGAAGATTCACTCATCTTGTACTTAAGTCGGCATTGCGCCTTTTGTATCTGATCCCGATGCAATTTCTGTGTTACATGGTCAAACTGGAAGTCCAAGGGAAACAGTAAACCTGCACTGGTGCAACGGAATATAATACTGGTGTCCCAGGTGCCGCTCAAAGCACAAACCCTTAGAGGATTCGTTCTTCTTGTACTTAAGTCGGCATTGTACCTTTTGTATTCAATCCCGATGCAATTTCTGTGTTTAATGGTCAATGTGAAAGTCCAAGGGACACAGTAAACTTTTACTGGCGCACCGGAATCTAATACTGGTCTCCAAGGAGCCGCTCACACCACAAAATCTTAGAAGATTCACTCTTCTAGTACTTAAGTAGGCATTGTGCCTTTTGTATTCAATCGCGATGCGATTTCTGTTTTCCATGGTCAATGTGGAGGTCAAATTAATACAGTAAACCTGCACTGTAGCATCGGAATCTAATACTGGTCTCCCAGAAGCCGCTCAAAGCACAAAATCATATAAGACTCACTCTTCTTGTACTTAAGTCCTCATTGTGAATTTTGTATTCTATCACATTGCGATTCCTGTGTTTCATGGTCAATGTGAAGGTCCAAGGGATACAGTAAACCTGCACTGGTGCATTGGAATCTAATACTGGTATCCCGGGAGCCGCTCAAATCACAAATTCTCATAAAATTCACTCTTCTTTTATTTAAGTTGGCATTGTGCCTTTTGTATTCAATCCGGAAGCAATTTCTGTGTTTCATGGTCAATGTGAAAGACCAAGGGATACAGTAAACCTGCACTGGTGCATCGATATCCAACACTGGTCTCCCAGGAGCCGCTCAAATCAGAAACTCTTAGAAGATTCACTCTTCATGTACATAAGTCGGCAGTGTGCTTTTGTATTCAATCCCAATGCAACTTCTGTGTTTCATGGTCAATGTGAAGGTCCAAGCAATACAGTAAACCTGCACTATTGCATCGGAATCTAATACTGGTATCCGAGGAGCTTCTCAAACCAAAATCTCTTAGACGATTCACTCTTCATGTACTTAAGTCGGCATTGTGCATTTTGTATTCAATCCCGATGCAATTTCTGTGTTTCATGGTCAATGAGAAAGTCAAAGGGATACAGTTAACCAGCACAGGTGAATCATAATCTAATACTGGTCTCCCAGGAGCCACTCAAAGAACAAACTCTTACAAGACTCAATCTTCTTGAACTTAACTCTGCGTTGTGCATTTTGTATTCCATCCCGATGCCATTTCTGTGTTTGATGGTCAATGTGAAGGTCCAAGGGTACAGTAAACCTGCACTGGTGCATTGGAATCTAATACTGGTCTCCCAGGAGCCGCTCAAACCACAAACTCTTAGAAGATTCACTCTTCTAATACTTGAGTCGCATTGTGCCTTTTGTATTCAATCGCGATGCGATTTCTGTCTTCCATGGTCAATGTGGAGGTCAAATTGATACGGCAAACCGGCACTGGTGCATCGGAATCTAATACTGGTCTCCCAGGAGCCGCTCAAACCACAAACTCTTATACGACTCACTCTTCTTGTACTTAAGTCCTCATTGTGAATTTTGTATTCTATCACATTCCGATTACTGTGTTTCATGGTCAATGTGAAAGTCCAAGGGATATAGTAAACCTGCACTGGAGCATCGGAATCTAATACTGGTCTCCCAGGAGCCGCTCAAAGCACAAACTCTTAGAAAATTCAATCTTCTTGTACTTAAGTTGGCATTGTGCCTTTTGTATTCAATCGCGATGCGATTTCTGTTTTCCATGGTCAATGTGGAGGTCAAATTGATACAGTAAACCTGCACTGTTGCATCGGAATCTGATACTGGTCTCCCAGGAGCCGCTCAACGCACAAACTCTTATATGACTCACTCTTCTTGTACTTAAGTCCTCATTGTGAATTTTGTATTCTATCACATTGCGATTCCTGTGTTTCATGGTCAATGTGAAGGTCCAAGGAATACAGTAAACCTGCACTGGTGTATCGGAATCTAATACTGGTCTCCCAGGAGGCGCTCAAACACAAACTCTCATAAAATTCACTCTTCTTTTATTTAAGTCGGCATTGTGCCTTTTATATTCAATCCCGATGGAATTTCGGTCTTTCATGGTCAATGTGATGGTCCAGGATATACATTAAACCTGTACTGGTGCATCGGAATCTAATACTGGTCTCCCAAGAGCCGCTCAATGCTCAAAGTCTTAGAAGATCCACTCTCCTTGTACTCATGTCGGCATTGTGCCGTTTGAACTAATCCCAATGAAATTTCTGTGTTACATGGTCAATGTGAAGTACCAAGGGATTCAGTAAACCTGCACTGATGCATCGGAATCTAATACTGGTCTTCCAGAAGCCTCTCAACGCACAAACTCTTAGAAGATTCACTCTTCTTCAATTTAAGTCGGCATTGTGCATTTTGTATTCAATCCCGATGCAATTTCTGTGTTTCATGGTTAATGTTAGGGTCCAAGGGATACGGTAAACCTGCACTGGTGTATCGGAATGTAATACTGGACTCTCAGGAGCCGCTCTAGCACAATTTCTTGAAAGACTCACTCTTCCTGTACTTAAGTCGGCATTGTGCCTTTTGTATTCAATCCCGATCCAATTTCTGTGATTCATTGTCAATGTGAAGGTCCAAGGGATTCAGTAAACCTGCACTGGTGCATCAGAATCTGATACGGGTCTCCCAGGAGCCACTCAAAGCACAAACTCTTAGAAGATTCACCCTTCTTGTACATAAGTCGGCATTGTGCCTTATGTATTCAATCCCGATGCCATTTCTGTGTTTAATGGTCAATGTGAAAGTCCAAGGCATACAGTAAACCTTTCCTGGCGCACCGGAATCTAATACTGGTCTCCCAGGAGCCGCTCAAACGACAACCTCTTAGAATATTCACTTTTCTTGTACTTAAGTCGGCATTGTCCATTTTGTACTCAATCCCGAAGCAATTTCTGTGTTTCATGGTCATTGTGAAGGTCCAGTTGAGACAGTAAACCTGCACTGGTGCATCGGCATCTAATACTGGTCTCCAAGGAGCGGCTTAATGCACAAAGTCTTAGAAGATTCACTCTTCTTGTACTTAAGTCGGAATAGTGCGTTTTATATTCTAGCCCGATGCAATTTCTGTGTTTCATGGTCAATGTTAAGGTCTAAGGGATACAGTAAACCTGCACTGTACCATCGGAATCTAATACTGGCCTCCCAGGAGCCGCACAAAGCACAAATTCTTAGAAGATTCTCTCATCTTGTACTTAAGTCCGCACTGTGCCTTTGGTATTCAATCCCGATGCAATTTTTGAGTTTCATAGTCAATGTGGGGGTCCAAGGGATACAGTAAACCTGCACTGATGTATCGGAATCTAATACTGGACTCTCAGGAGCCGCTCTAGCACATTTTCTTCAAAGATTCATCTTCTTGTACTTAAGTCGGCATTGTGCCTCTTCTATTCAATCCCGATCCAATTTCTGTGTTTCATGGTCAATGTGAAGGTCCAAGGGATTCAGTAAACCTGCGCTGGTGCATCAGAATCTAATACCGGTCTCCCAGGAGCCACTCAAAGCACAAACCCTTAGAAGATTGACTCTTCTTGTACTTAAGTCGGCATTGTGCCTTTTGTATCTGATCCCGATGCAATTTCTGTGTTACATGCCAAATTGAAAGTCCAATGGATACAGTAAACCGGCACTGGTGCGTCGGAATATAATTCTTGTGCCCCAAAAGACGCTCATGACACAAACCCTTAGGGGATTCACTCATCTTGTACTTAAGTCGGCATTCTGCCTTATGTATTCAATCCCGATGCAATTTCTGTGTTTAATGGTCAATGTGAAAGTCCAAGGGATACAGTAAACCTTTACTGGCGCACCGGAATCTAATACTGGTCCCCCAGGAGCCGCTCAAACGACAACCTCTTAGAATATTCACTTTTCTTGCACTTAAGACGGCATTGTCCATTTTGTACTCAATCCCGATGCAATTTCTGTGTTTCATGGTCAATGTGAAGGTCCAATTGAGACAGTAAACCTGCACTGGTGCATCGGAATCTAATACTGGTCTCCCAGGAGCCGCTCAAACCACAAACTCTTAGAAGATTCACTCTTCTAATACTAAAGTCGGCATTGTGCCTTTTGTATTCAATCGCGATGCGATTTCTGTTTCCATGATCAATGTGGAGGTCAAATTGATACAGTAAACCTGCACTGGTGCATCGGAATCTAATACTGGTCTCCCAGGAGCCGCTCAAAGCACAAACTCTTATAAGACTCACTCTTCTTGTACTTAAGTCCTCATTGTGACTTTTGTATTCTATCCCATTGCGATTCCTGTGTTTCATGGTCAATGTGAAGGTCCAAGGGATACAGTAAACCTGCACTGGTGCATCGGAATCTAATACTGGTCTCCCAGGAGCCGCTCAAATCACAAACTCTCATAAAATTCACTCTTCTTTTATTTAAGTCGGCATTGTGCCTTTTGTATTCAATCCCAATGGAATTTCGGTGTTTCATGGTCAATGTGAAGGTCCAAGGGATACATTAAACCTATACTGGTGCATCAGAATCTAATACTGGTCTCCCAAGAGCCGCTCAAAGCTAAAAGTCTTAGAAGATTCACTCTTCTTGTACTCAAGTCGGCATTGTGCCGTTTGAACTAATCCCGATCCAATTTCACTGTTTCATGGTCAATGTGAAGTTCCAAGGTATTCAGTAAACCTGCACCGGTGCATCGGAATCTAATACTTGTCTCCCAGGAGCCGGTCAATGCACAAACTCTTAGAAGATTCACTCTTCTTGTGTTTAAGTCGGCATTGTGCCTTTTGTATTCAATCCCAAAGTAATTTCTGTGTTTCATGGTCAATGTGTAAGCCCAAGGGATACAGTAAACCTGCACTGGTGCATCGATATCTAATATTGGTCTCCCAGGAGCCGCTCAAATCAGAAACTCTTAGAAGATTCAGTCTTCATGTACTTAAGTCGGCATTGTGCCTTTGTATTCAATCTCAATGCAATTTCTGTGTTTCATGGTCAATGTGAAGGTCCAAGCGATATAGTAAACCTGCACTATTGCATCGGAGTCTAATACTGGTCTCCCAGGAGGCGCTCAAAGCACAATCTCTTAGACGATTCACTCTTCTTGTACCTGAGTCGGCATTGTGCTTTTTGTATTCAGTCCCGATGCAGTTTCTGTCTTTCATGGTCAATGTGACGGTCGAAGGGATACAGTAAACCTGCACTGGTGCATCGGAATGAAATACTGGTCTCCCAGGAGCCGCTTAAAGCACAAAGTCTTTGAAGATTCACTCTTCTTGTACTTAAGTCGGCATTGTGCCTTTTATATTCTATCCCGTTGCAATTTCTCTGTCTCATGGTCAATGTGAGGGTCCAAGGGATACAGTAAACATTCAATGCAGCATCGGACTCTAATACTTGTGTCCCAGGAGCCGCTCAAGTTACAAACTCTTAGAAAATTCATTCTTCTTGTACTTCAGTCGGCATTGTGCATTTTGTATTCACCCCGATGCAATTTCTGGGTTTCTTGGTCAATGTGAACGTCCGAGGGATTCAGTAAACCTCCACTGGTGCATCGGAATCTAATACTGATCTCCCAGGAGCCGTTCAAATCAAAAACTCTCAGAAGATTCACTCCTCTTGTACTTAAGTTGGCATTGTGTATTTTGTATTCAATCCCGATGCAATTTCTGTGTTTCATGGTCAATGTGAAAGTCAAAGGGATACAGTTAACCAGCACTGGTGAATCGGAATCTAATACTGGTCTCCCAGGAGCCACTCAAAGCACAAACTCTTAGAAGATTCAATCCTCTTGTACTTAAGTCGGCATTGTGCCTTTTGTTTTCAATCCCGATGCTATTTCGGGGTTTCATGGTCAATGTGAAGGTCCAAGGGAAAAAGTAAACCTGCACTGGTGCATTGGAATCTAATACTGGTCCCCCAAGATCCGCTGAAAGCCCAAACTCTTAGAAGATTCCGTCTTTTTGTACTTAAGTCGGCATTGTGCCGTTTGAATTAATCCCGATGCAATTTCTGTGTCTCATGGTCAATGTGAATGTCCAAGCGATTCAGTAAACCTCCACTGGTGCATCGGAATCTAATACTAGTCTCCCAGGAGCCGCTCAACGCACAAACTCTTGGAAGATTCACTCTTCTTGTACTTAAGTTGGCATTGTGCATTTTGTATTCAATCCCGATACAATTTCTGTGTTTCATGGTCAATGTGAAAGTCAAAGGGATGCAGTTAACCAGCACTGGTGAATCGGATTCTAATATTGGTCTCCCAGGAGCCGCTCAAAGCACAAACTCTTAGAAGATTCAATCCTCTTGTACTTAATTCGGCATTGTGCCTTTTGTATTCAATCCCGTTGCAATTTCTGTGTTTCATGGTCAATGTAAACGTCCAAGGGATACAGTACACCTGCACTGGTGCATCGGAATCTAATAGTAGTTTCACAGGAGCCGCTCAAAGCTGAAACTCCTAGAAGATTAACTCGTCTTGTACTGAAGTCGGCATTGTGATTTTGTATCCAATCCCGGTGCAATTTCTGTGTTTCATGTTCAATGCGAAGGTCCAAGAGATTCAGTAAACCGGCACTGGTGCATCGGAATCTAATACTTGTCCCCCAGGTCCGCTCAAAGCACAAACACTTAGAAGATTAACAATAATTGTACATAAGTCAGCATTGTTCCTTTGGTATTCAATTGCAATGCAATTCCTGTGTTTCATGCCCAATGTGAAGGTCCAAGACATTCAGTAAATTTCCACTGGTGCATCGGAATCTAATACTGGTCTCTCAGGAGACGCTCAAACCACAAACTCTTCGAAGATTCATTCTTCTTGTACTTATGTCAGCATTGTGCTTTTGTATTCAATCGCGATGCAATTTGTGTGTTTCATGGTCAATGTGAAGGTCCAAGAGATACAGTAAAGCTAGAATAGTGCATCGGATTCTAATACTGGTCTCCTAGGAGCCGCTCAAAGCACAAAGTCGTATAAGATTCACTCTTCTTGTACTTAAGGCGGCATTCTGTCTTTTGCATTCAATCCCGATGCATTTTCTGTATTTCATTGTCAATGTGAAGGTCCAAGGTACACAGTAAACCTGCACTGGTGCATCGGAATCTCATACGTAACACCCAGGAGCCACTCAAAGCACAAACTCTTGAAGATTCACTCTTCTTGTACTTAAGTCGGCGTTTTTTATTCAATCACGATGAAATTTCTGTGTCTCATGGTCAATATGAAGGTCCAAGGGATTCAGTAAACCTGCACTGGTCCATCGGAATCTAATACTGGTCTCCCAGGAGACGCTCAATGCAGAATCTTTTACAAGGTTCACTCGTCTTGTTCTTAAGTCGGCACTGTGCCTTTTGCATTCAATCCGGATGCATTCTCTGTGTCTCATGGACAATGTGAATGTCCAAGCACTACAGTAAATCTGCACCGATTCATTGGAATCTAATACTGGTCTCCCAGGAGCCGCTCAAAGCACAAATTCTTAGAAGATTCACTATTCTTGTACTTAAGTCGGTATTGTGCCTTTTGTATTGCATCCTGAACCAATTTCTGTGTTTCTTGGTCAATGTGATGGTCCAAGAGATACAGAAAATCTGCACTGGTGCATCGGAATCTAATAGTGGTATCCCAGGAGCCCCTCAAAGCACAAATCTTAGAAGATTCACTCGTCTTGTACTGAAGTCGGCATTGTGCCTTTTGTGTTCAATCCCGATGTAGTTTCTGTGTTTCACAGTCAATGCAAAGGTCCAAGGTATACAGTAAACCTGCACTGGTGCATCGGAATCACATACATAACCCCCAGGAGCCACTCAAAGCACATACTCTTGAAGATTCACTCTTCGTGTACTTAAGTCGGCATTTTTTTTCAATCACGATGCAATTTCTGTGTCTCATGGTCAATGTGAAGGTCCAATGGGTTCAGTAAATCTCCACTGGTGCATCGGAATCTAATACTGGTCTACCAGGAGCAGCTCAAAACACGAACTCGTAGAAGATTCACTCTTCTTCTACTTAAGTCGGCATTGTGCCTTTTGTATTCAATCCCGATGCATTTCTGTGTTTCATGGTCAATGTGAAAATCCAAGGTTTACAGTAAAGCTGCACTGGTCCATCGGAATCTAATACTTAACCCCCAGTAGCCGCTCAAAGCACCAACTCTTAGAAGATTCACTCTTCTTGTACTTAAGTCGGCATTGTGCCTTTTGTATTCAATCACGATGCAATTTCTGAGTTTCATGATCAGTGTGAATGTCCAAGGGATACAGTAAACCTGGACTGGTGCATCAGAATCTAATACTGGTCTCCCAGGAGCCGCTCGAAGTACAAACTCATAGAATATTCACTCTACTTGTACTTAAGTCGGCATTGTGCCTTTGTATTCAATCCCGATGCAATTTCTGTGTTTTACGGTCAATATGAAGGTCCAAGGGATACAGTAAACCTGCACTGATGCAGCGAAATCTAATACTGGTCTCCCTGGAACCACTCAAAGCACAAACTCTTAGAAGATTCACTCTTCTTGTACTTAAGTCTTCATTCTATCTTTTGTATTCAATCACGATGCAATATCTGTGTTTCATGCTCAATGTTAAGGTCCAAGGGATTCAGTAAAACTGCACTGGTGCATCAGAATTTAATACTGGTCTCCCAGGAGCCGCTCAAAGCACAATCTCTTAGAGGATTCACTCTTCTTGCACTTAAGTCGGCATTAAGCCTTTTGTATTCAATCCCGATGCAATTTCTGCGTTTCATGGTCAATGTGAATGTCGAAGGGATACAGTAAACCTGCACTGATGCAGCGAAATCTAATACTGGTCTCCCTGGAACCACTCAAAGCACAAACTCTTAGAAGATTCACTCTTCTTGTACTTAAGTCTTCATTCTATCTTTTGTATTCAATCACGATGCAATATCTGTGTCTCATGGTCAATGTGAAGGTCCAAGAGATTCAGTAAATCTGCACTGGTGCATCGGAATCTAATACTAGTCTCCCAGGAGACGCTCAAACTACAAACTCATAGACATTTCACTGTTCTTGTACTTAAGTCGTAAATGTGCCATTTGTATTCAATCCCAATGCAATTTCTGTGTTACACGGTCACTGTGAAAGTCCAAGGGACACAGTAATCCTGCACTGGTGCATCAGAATCTAATACTGGTCTGCCAGGAGCAGCTCAAAACACAAAATCTTAGAAGTTTCACTCTTCTTGTACTTAAGTCGGCATTGTGAATTTTGTATTCGATCCCGATGCATTTTCTCTATTTCATGGTCAATGTGAAGGTCCAAGGTTTACAGTAAACCTGCACTGGTGCATTGGAATCTAATACTTTACCCCCAGGAGTCGCTCAAAGCACAAACTCTTAGAAGATTCACTCTTCTTGTACATAAGTCGGCATAGAGCCTATTGTATTCAATCACGATGCAATTTCGGAGTTTCATGGTCAATGTGAACGTCCAAGGGATTCTGCAGACCTGCACTGGTGCATCGCAATCTAATACTGGCCTCCCAGGATCTGTACAAAGCAGAAACTCTTAGAAGATTCACTCTTCTTGTACTTAAGTCGGCATTGTGCCATTTGTATTCAATCCCCATGCAATTTCTGTGTCTCATTGTCAATGTGAAGGTCCAAGGGATTCAGCAAACCTGCACTGGTGAAACAGAATCTAATACTGGTCTCCCAGGAGCCGCTCAAAGCACTAACTCTTAGAAGATTCACTCTTCTTGTGTTTAAGTCAGCATTCTGCCTTTTGTATTCAGCCCCGATGCAATTTCTTGTTCCATGTCAATCTGAAAGTCCAAGGGATACAGTAAACCTGCACTGGTGTATATGAATCTAATACTGGTCACCCAGGAGCCACTCAAAGCACAAAATCTTAAAAGATTCACTCTTCTTGTACTTAAGTGGGCATAGTGCCTATTCTATTCAATCCCGATGCAATCTCTGTGTTTCACGGTCAATGTCCTGCAAAGTAGTGTTCCACAGCCCGCACAATCTAGAGAACATACTTGTCCGCCACTAATCCTGTGAGTGACCCAGGTGCAAGACCTGTCCCACAAATCCACCCACCACCTCCTACAGCAGTCCAGTCGCAGGCATCTCCCACCATATAAAAGGCACGATCATGTGCAAAAGCAACCTGTTAAAAATCTGCTATGCTGCAATTACCATAAAATTTTCCATGTAGGGATGACAAGTAACCAACTGTTCACTCGCAGTAATGTCTAGCACCAAACTGTGGCAAACCAGAGACTTCACATTCCAGTTGCCAAGAGGCTGTACACCACTTGAACAACTGCTTCACTAGACATACCATTTGGATATTCCCTTCCAGTGCAAGTTTTTCTGAACTATGCAGGTGGAAATTGTCTCTCCTGCACATCTAGTGCCATCCACCTGACCGAAACCTCTGCTAATTTTTTTCCCACTGTATCACTTTACCTTTTCCCTTCTATCTTCTGTACCCACCAATCTTTTCCCATTCAGACCATGTACTGTCTTCTCCAATCACTCTGCCCCCCCCCCCCCCCCTGCAGCTACTGCAGGTGTGTACATTTGGGTGTTTGTGTGGTTTCCAAATTAAACCATGTGCATTTTAGATATGTTAGATCCATATACTTTACCTGAAACTAATTCTCTGAGGTACTGAGACTACTGCTTCCGGGCCCAGGGTTTCTATTTTCAGCTAACACAGAAGTATTGTCTACAAACAAAAGTGTATGGGACAGGATATTTACCAGTGAATCATTCACACTGGACACCAAAAAGACTGTTGTGGGGCATGTAGACAACCCCCGAGATGGTGCACCAAGGCTGTGTGACTGCAGGAGCAGACAGCAAAAACTCTACACAAAAGATGGTCCAGCACTTCTCAGAGCTTACAGTCAAAAATTATCAGGCAAGGTGTCCATATTATGCAAATTAATGTAGGATTAACAAGTGACAAATGCAGTTACCAAAACAAATTAAATGATGAGCATGCCATCAGTATTATAGCTCTATAGGAAATGCATTTAGGTGATAATTCAGCAGCTACATGCAAGATTACGCAATATAAAGCAATATCAATACTCCTCTCAATTGTTAGGTGCATCCACAATAAATGAAAAAAGAAACAGCTCTTGGATTATGCTGGCTTAAGCTGTCAGAAAATTAGTGATGTAGAAGTAATTAGGATAAAACTCAAAGGCCTGGTTATTACATCAGTCCACAAATCACCTAACGGAAAGTGTCTGACACTAGTCTTACACACAGCAACTAGACAGCACGTATATGTTTAAGATTTTAATTCCAAAACACAACCCGGAGATACATAAATAGAGACAAAAATAGAGAACCATTGTTCGAATGGATCAACACACAAGAAATTATCTAAGTTTGATGCCAAGGAATTTAAAACGTTTTGGGCAGGCAGATGGAAACTGATACAAAACCTGACCCATCCATCTTTTCCACTGATGAGAACAAATTACCACTGAATCACTCAATAGTAGTACTGAAACATTTTTCAAGGAGTGTACATTGGCTCACAAAAGTTATCATTGGTGCTGAAATATCAGTTACAAAATACATTGATAAACCCTCATGGAAATTTGAAAAAGGTAACTCGATACAATACACCCAGGAAGTGGAGAGCAACCCACACTGGACACCTCAAAAGGCAGAACATTGGGAATTATTGTAGATGTAGCTAAATGGAATATCTGAAGGGTAGTAACAAAATAATGTGTACTAGGATGGGACAAACCTGCCCAAGTCCTCTACAAAGGATACCAAGTGTCTAAATAATGTTTTGATAACATTTTGTATTTAAAAATATGTGTGTGTATAAATTGTTCATGTTGTTGTAAATTTGACAATTTAAGAAATGGTCATGCTTTTGAACAATGTAAGAAATAGGTGTTATGTAAAAGCCAGTGTGCTTTTGTTTGAAATGAAAATGGCTGTGGCGAGTGGAAAAGGTGCGAAAGGCGAATTGGCGTGCTACCTTGAGCAAGTTCGGGAAGTAAGTCACACAGTCTGAAGGCAGCAGTGATTGAGGTAACTCCTTTGTGGAGCAGAAGCTTTGCCTGCAAATTTTCATAAAAATGCCTCAGTTGAAGACTGCAAACAGCTTACAGCATAGCTGCGAGTTGTTGAGCTACTGTATGTAAAACTGAATGAAGCCAAGAAGATAAATTGAGCCCGTACAGCAAGAAACTTGCAGGCCGTAGTGTGGGTAGTGTAGCCATCATAACTGTTCGCCACACCCAAGCCTACAGCCACCAGATAAGATTTTTTTCTATTTTTACCTTTGTACAGCATGAACCATTAATTTAAACTGTGTTTTAATAATCACTCTTGAACTTTACGGAAACTGGCTCACCCTGTTATTTCATCCTAATCATACATCTGTATAGGGTTCCTTCCTGGTGTTTGATTAATCCGAGTGTCCTGTTTTACAGACTTATGAAGTGCCAAGTTAATATAAAGAGGCACCATTTAAATTGCTTTAGTGTAAATAATAAAAATGTTTTCTTAACTATTGCAAAGTGTTATGGTTTGCTTACATAAAATTCAATCAGAGTGAAGCCAAGTTACTAGAACCTGTTAGATGGCTATACAGAATTAGTTCAAAGAATAATAGCTTCTGAAAGTAAATTCCACCAAGAAAGAGGTTTTCTTTAAGTGAAATGTTCAGTTAAAAAGTGTGTGCTTTAGTGTCTAAGTATTTAAGTTTCTTGATTATGGAAAGTGCTTTTCTAAAGGTAGTCCCCCCCACCCCGGCTAATTTTTTTTACCTTCCTTGAAGTTATCTACTGGGTTTTTTCTTTTTTAAAAACATAATGTATAAAGATGTAGCCCAAAATTGTTTAAGTGGGGTAATTTATTTGAAGAGCCAAACTAAACAGTAGCAAGAAAGTAGGCAAAATTCACATTTCTGCTTCTCCAATACTTCACTATTTCATTGCCAGGATAGGTTGGTGACCATTAAGTACATGTTTTAAATCACTAAATGAACTTGGAAATGAGTTGTCCTAGCTTCAGTATATTATTATTCATACTGTGTTCCTATCTAGCCACTGGGTAAGATCTTAGGAAAAGAAGTGAATAGTCCATTAGACGCAACACATGGTAAATCCTGTAAGAAGGATAACTCTATTGATTATCTTTTCCTATAAACAGGACTATCCTTCCATAGTGTATTTTATTTGGAAACTAAACTAAATTTTAGTAAGAGGGTTATACGTGGCAAAATAGAGACAGGGTTTCTGTTATTTACGTAAAAGCATACTAATATCATAATGGTAGTGTTATAAGGTCCTATTAATGTGTGGTCATGACATTTGTTAAATGTCTCACCACATTCCTATTGAAACTATTTACTCTTCTTGTAAATAACACCTATGACAATTTTATACAAATGTCCACTAAGACTTTGCTCGTCAACTTTCATTTAGGTAACAGCGATCTTTTAGATATATTTAAATCAGTACTGTTAAGAAATACTGACTAGCTTTATTTTCAAGAATCTCAAGTTTAAGTTATACATACTGTTATCCTCCAATAAGAATCATTGGCCGATTCTTCATCTTTGACAGGTTCATCATGCCTGCAATGCAAAACATTATCTTTTGTATTAACAGATGAAATCCAACTTTTTAAATTTAATAAATGCTTATACAAACATAAAGTTTCTTCAAAAAATGTATTTCTGACAACTTCCTGTCACAGATAATTTTCACTGAATGTTGCAACCCAGTTATATTGCTGATGAGAAGCAAATGTTGATCTTTTCCCTCTCTTCCTTCACCATCTCCTGTTTTGTTCACCTTGACATATTTCTACCAAAAAGACTACCGCAATGGATCCACTGCTTATATTTAACACACAGTAAATTCAGTTCAAATATTTCCTTAACACAGGATGTGCATTGACGAGCTTGAATTAATCAGAAAAATATAAACAGATACTAACCGTTCCACAGCTCTTACAAAATACTTGCATTAAGTAATCATCAAAGCTACTTTTTGCACAGCAAGAGGACTAACAGTCAAAATGGTGCTACATGCTACAGGCAGTGCAATACAATTTATTTTACTCAATGCTACAGCAATAAATGTACTTATAAAAATATTCAGACTTAGACTATAATCAAATACAGAGAGAGAAAATATTCTAACTAAAGAGATATAGCAGCCATAGGCAGAAACAAATAAAAAAACTGATACTAATCTTAGCTTTGAGGACCAAACGTTTCTTCATCTGGAAAACGTAAAAAGAGAAATGAGACTGTTCAAGAATTAAGGATGAAAATTCAGTCTCTTGAGTCAAGGAAGATGGACATGATGAAATTCAGTTGCGAAAGAGCAGCAGATGATGTAATTTTAAATGCCGAGAAATAAGATCTCTTCAAGAGGAGCCACCAAAAGGTCAAATAAGTAAAGAACAAGCTGAAAATACCGGTAAATGGGCTAAAATGGCGGCAAATAGATAAACGAAACAGAAAGAAAGTGCTGAAGAACAGGCAACCAAACAACAACAACAACAACAACAACAACAACAACAACAATAATAACAGCACATTGTAGCAATATATAATAGCAGTCCCACAACATCTGGAGGAAGATTTTCCACTAACAGAGCAATAAATTCATGAAGCCATCAAATCTTCCAAAACTTCAAAGCAACAAATGAAGACTCCACTACAGCAAAATTATTGAAATAGTCAGAACACACAAATGATCTACAACTGCTGTTTGAGAACATTTGGAAAGCTGAAGAGATTATGGAAAGCATTAATCCACAGCTATGGAAAAAAGGGGACACACAAAATGTCAACAATGGCAGAGATGCCTCACTTCTGCCAGTGGTATACAAAATATTATCAAAAATTCTCTGGACAGAGTTGTAGAAACTTTAGACAAATAACTGGGAGAATCTCGAGGAGCTCTAGAAAGGGAAGACCCTGCACAGAGCAGATGTTTATTAGAAAATCGATAATCCTCCACAGACTGCTAATAACCAAACCTATAATAGTATCATGTATTGGTTTCAAGAAAACATTTGATTTGGTAGGCAGAGAAACTATAGGTAAAATCATCAAAGAATTTTGTGTTAAAGCAAACATAATCCTCAAAACAATAGCAAATAGGATGACTGAAGCTAAATTTATGGGAGAAGTATCTCAACCATTTGAAATAAAAACTGGTGTTAGACAAGGGGACAGTTTATCACCTTTACTGTAACACTACATTCTAGAAAAAATAGAAAGTATCTGGAATTTGGAGAAAAAAAAATCACAAAACTGAACCAATAATTTTAGGACGAATAACAAGTGGAATTAAGGTAAACTGCCTGGCTTCTGCAGATGATTCTGATATACTTTCAAAAAATCTGACAGACAGTTATTGAAAGAAATCTTTTGGAAGAAATAGCAAAGAGAGCTGGTCCCAAAATTTCAGCTGAAAAAACAACATTGATGACAATTTCAAACAATGCATCAACATTCTTAGAAAAACAAAAATGTAAAAAGCATTAGTAAGTAAATTTAAATATATTGGACAAACTGTACAACAAAATGGACTAGAAGAATTAACAGTAGATGCAAGAGTCAGCAAACTGGAGAGAGCAAATCGTTTGACAAAGGATATTTACAACAAGAAATGCACAACTAAAAAAACAAAACTAAAACACTATCCCACAGTGGTATGACCAGGATGTTTATATGGATGAGGATGCCTAATGATGAACTATAAGCTGGACAGAACAGAGGATCCTCAAAGGAGGATTATTAGAAAATAATGGTTGCAATACAAGCTACAGATGGCTGGAAAATGAGAAGTAATGAGGAGATCTACAAAAATTTTGAGAAAATATCAGAAGTAATGGCTAAAAGAAGATTAATCTTTTTTTAGAGACGTATACTGAATGAGTAGTTCTGGAAGAAGGAATCAATGATAGCATGGATTACAGAAATAAGAAAGAAACAACATCAAACAATCAGAAATAATAGAAAGAAACCTTTTTACAGATAAAATACTGAATTTAAAAGGATCATCACCTCTCCAAGATCAAAATTAATTTCATCCCTCTCAATAAGACCGTGAAAACCGGAAATAAAATTCATAAATATGATATTGCGAAGCTCAAAATCAATCAAAACATATTGGAACAATGCCACCAGTAACTGACAGTTGAATCCCATAAATGGGCAGACATTGCCTCCATGATCCAACAAGCAGCTAATACTACAATCCTGACAGCTAAAAAGAGGAATCAGGAATGAGGTTTGTGGCGAGGTGGTGGCCCAAACAGCAAGTGCATGGAAAAAGTGGAACTCTACCAGGAGACCTGATGATTTTGATGTATTCCATGAAGTTCGAAAATATGCAGCCAGAACTCTATGAAGGTCTAAGCAATTGCATGAGAAACCGCAGTTAGAACAGATCGATCAGCGTTTTCAGATAAACAATGTCAGAGACTTCTATCAGACGTTCAAATCGAATTTGAAAGGATACCAAGCCCCTAGTTTTTGTTTTAGAGACGAAAATGGAAAGCTCAGTGTTGTGTACATAGTTCCGCATATTCAGCGCGTACACAAATTTCCCACTAGAGTGCGCCCCGCTAAGCACAACAGCGCAGGCGCAGCGCTCGTCCATCTCCGCACTATGAGATGGCGCTCCCATAGAGACGGACCAAATTCTGCTTCTGCCGATCCACTTATTAATATGTAGCGCAGCCAATGAGATTTCTGCTAACATAGAACATTTTCTCCTTGCGCATAACACTCGCGCAGTGATACATGAACGTGCGAGGTATTATAACGAGTGTAAAGACCTTCGATCAGTCAGTCTGCATTTGTCTGCACCAGTCTGTACCAGTCTGCATTAGTCTGTACCAGTCTGCATTAGTCTGTACCAGTCTGTCGAGTTCTACAATTGTCTGTACCAGTCCATAGTCAAGATTCAGTCTGCGCCTAATAAGATTACCATATTCCTGTACATAGCCATGAAGATAAATGTATAGACACTTTTGTCAAGTATCTGAGATATATGTGAGACTAAGATTAACGTACCAATCCCAAAGAACTTCAGATTGTCAATTGTAAATAGCATCCAGAACCAAGTTAAGTAATTTTTATATTTGTTATTATTTTAATAAATGTGTGTGAAAATTAATCAAGTTCTGTTTAAAGTTGGTCACCGTCAATCTGCTACTCTAAGCGTGCAAGTGGCATTTCTATCATCTGACCTAATGGCAGAAGATAAACACACCATGATAAGACCACGAGACATATTGCTGACACTCGCTTACTTCGTTAGAGCAACAAGTCAAATAATCTGATGGTGTGTGTACTGAAGGTCTTACAGTACGCACACCACACTCGGCCTGACCAACAAAGAAAACTGCAAGATCCTGTCTTGTTACTTTGAAAACCTACTTAATTGTGATGAACCAAAAGAAAGATTCCGTGTATGTGCCCCAATCCACAAACTACCCCTCATCTCCATCTAGTATAGAGGAGACCAAAGAGATCATCAACAACTTTAAGAATAATAAGGCAGCTGGAGAGGATTCAATAGTGGTGGAACTACTGAAGCTGGCAAATAATGAAACTCTAGATATACTAGTCCAACTTTTTGAGGAGATCTGGAGAGCTGGGATGATACCAACTGAATGGCAGTCAGCTTTAATCCATCGTCTACACAAAAAAGGTGATAAATTGAATGTCAATAACTATAGGGGTACCTCATTAGTATCTGTTCCATATAAGATTCTTTCCAAAGTGATACAGAATAGAATAGAAGGTCATTGTAACCAACTGATTGGGGACTATCAAGCTGGTTTCCGAAAGGGCGATTCTTGCGCAGAACAGATCTTTAGCCTGAAGAACATCATCAGGTCCAAAAAACTGGAAGAAATAACTATGTGGTCATGTTTGTTGATTTTCAAAAAGTATATAACTCCATCGACTGACAGGCATTAATGAATATTTTGGAAAAGTTTGGGATGGATAATACATCAAGAAAGCTGATCAAACAAACTCTTACTAACACAGTGTCAAAAATTAAATTTATGGGTGAGGTATCTGAACCCTTTACAACCAGAACGGACATAGAACGAGGAGATGGACTATACCTCTCCTTTTCAATTGTGTCTTGGAAAAGGTCATTCGAGAGTGGAGAAAGTTATTAGCCCAAGAAGAAACAAATGAAGAGTGGTTCAGACTTGGTCCTAAGAACAAAGGGGTGTGCATTGACTGCTTAGATTTTGCGGCTGCCCTGGCCATTTTTGCTAACAACATAGAGTCAGCAGTCAACAAGATAAATAGGCTGTCAGAAATTGCTGAAAAAAGTTAGACTCCAGATCTCTATTCAAAAGACAAAATATATGATGAACATCTGTAACGGACCTGAATGGATGATAACCAACCTGGGAAAAAATCGGATGAGTTAAGAATTTCAGGTATCTCGGTGAAGTCATCCACCAGGAGAATGGATTAAAAGAAGAAGCAATTGTCGGGATGAGGGAGTTAGACCAAGCATACCAACTGACAAAGAATACTTATAACAAAAAGTCTATGAGTATATGGGCCAAGTTCCAACATTATAATACAGTTGTAAAACCTGAGGGCTTATAAGCATCCAAAACTTTGACCACGAATAGACAAGGTCAAGCTGAGCGGCTGGAAAAGCGTGAGTGTAGGATATTAAGGAAAATCCTAAGGTAATAGATGGGTCGATGGACAATGGCGAATGAGAGCAAATGAGGACTCGTGCAGCAAGACAGAACCTATCACAGCAGCCATTATGAAGAAATGATTGTTATTTTATGGTCATCTCATGAAAATGGACGGTGATCGACTAACAAAAAGAATACAGAGTTTCATCCTATCTAAGAAAACGAGGCCGAGATGGTTCAAAGAATGTGAAAAAGATCTTAAGCAGATTGGTGTCTCAGAGAGAAATTCCTGAAAGGGACAAATTTAGAAGATTGGTGACCAACTACCAAGGTTTTAACATGGCATCAACATCCGAAAGACAGTGAGGACCATTATCTGAAGGGCATAAAAAGGCACTTCTTGGAGGGACTCAGAAGATACTGGCAGGAAGTCAAAGCTGGAGCAAGTACAAGACCTGGACACTAGAGTGAAGTCGGTTGTTACCACGCAGTCCATAGAGACTCACCTCGATAAAAAAAATAAATAAATAAAAATAAAAGGCTTTCGATGCAGAAGAAATAGGGGATTGAGAACAACACAAATAGAATAAAGGGGGAAAACATGAGGAGGAGATGGACGAGTACTGGAAAAACAGGAGATGACAAGAAAAGAAGAAGAAGTGAAGTTATTACATGACGAGAGATGGTGATTGGATTTGATTTGATTCAGTTTTCGTTACATACACCGAAAAAATGAGATGATTCTCGAGGGTGTGGAACATGTCAGAATGTATAACACAAAACATTTTAATATAATGAATACTACCCTGATCATTTGTCACGAGATTGTCAAAATAGGTGAATACAATACAGTAAACTGGGAAAGCTAATATTTACAGAATTAATACGCTGTCAGAATGAAACATTGTTATGCACTATTAATAAATTTAGCATACACAAAATACCTAATATTGACTGTTGCAACCAAGTGCTGTCAAAACTTAAATCTAACATATTTATACTTACGCTGGCCTAACAGTCTCTGTTAGGATATTCATCTATACAGTAGAAGGCATTGCCTATCAAAAAGTCATTCAAACTCTGTTTAAACTGTGCTTTATCTGAAACCAAGTTTTTAATGGTTGCTGGTAATTTATTGAAAATGTGTGTTCCTGAATATTGGACCCCCTTTTGGACCAACATAAGTGATTTTAGGTCTTTATGTAGATTTTTCTTATTCCTAGTATTGATAATATGTATTGAGCTATTTGTTGGAAATATAGATATATAACTTGCAACAAATTTCATTAAGGAGTAAGTATACTGAGAAGCAATGGTTGGAATTCAAAGTTCCTCGAATAGGTTCTACACGATGTTCTTCAAAGACTGATCCCAGATACTCCATTGCACCATTCACCAAACCTGATAACCCCGAGCTGTCAGTAACAAAAATTAAGTGTTGCTTAAGAGATTTACAACACTACATGCACTTGTTACCAAAGTCTCATTTACTTTTAGAGCTATCTGTTCCACTTCCTTTTTGGCCCCACTTCTCTCTGTCTTCACTATATCCCATACAGTTCTTATTTTGTTGCCCGATACAATTATCTTTTTCTCTTAATAAAGCTACTTCGATTTCTGGATTACTTGATTCAATATTTTGCAGTATTCTTTGTAATGCATTACAATGCTAATATCAGAAATGTTCCTAGATAGTAGATACAGTCTCCTTTTTGCCCCACATGATATCTTTATTCCTTGTGTAATCCATGGTTTATCTTTTGACTTTTCTGTGTGATTTGAGTTACCTTTAGGGGAAAACAATTTTCAAAAGAGGAGGTAACTTTATTAATAAATGCTTTGTATTTTCCATTTGAGTCAGGTAAATATCTCTCCAGTTCATGTCTTTGAGCAATTTCCTGGATTCCTCAATTTCTGGCTTATTCATTATCCTCCTGTACTCAGATTTAATATTTTTTTATCCTGACAAGTTTCAACATTTAACACAAGATGCTGCATGTCGTGATCAGATAGTCCATTTACTATTGGTTTTGTGATATGATGTTTTTCCCCTAGATTTGTTCATAAAGATATTATCAATAGCAGTCTCAGAGCATTTACATATCCCAGCTGCAAAGTTCACAATAGGAACTAAATTGAATGATAGTGTTAAAAACACCAGCAACCACTATTTCCTCTTCTTTTTTTTTTTTTTTTTTTTTTTTTTTTTTTACACAAGCCATTCCTTTCGCTTTGTGAAATGAAGCACTGCCTAGTTCCAAAACACAGGACTACTATGACAAGGTGAAATGTTCTCAGAGTGCTACATGTATGATAGTAAATGTAATCCGCACTATAGTTGTTTTCTGAGTAGTTATGCTGTGTGTGTTTCATTCAATCAGATGAAATGGAATAAAATCATCAATTTATTTATTTTGGCTCTTTATCACCAAGATACATTCAATGTTGGTTGAGGTTTATCTTTTGAATTCACTCCAGTGTAGATTGTCAAAATTTTATCAGTTGTCAAAGTACTTGTAACACAGTTTCCGAATTTACTGCCATCCAGGGAAGTCTCCAACTCAAATTATTCTCAGAGACTGAGAGCTGGCTGAAGCCCAGAGTAGAAAGCTCTGACATATTTAGTGATTAATGGAATGTATATCGGAAAGGCAGGTTAGACACTGTAGGAGAGGGAGTGTCCATTGTCTCTATTGAGGTCAAAGCTGATTGTGACAGTGAAGTTATCTGGTTGCCTATAACAAGTCTATGTGAAATCACGTTAATTAATGGATGTTTTAATCAGCCACCCGGTTCTGCTATGACAGTTTTGGAGCCATTCAAAGAAAGTCTACAGACAGTAGCATGTAAATACCTAGATCATGCAATACTGGTTGGAGGTGAATTTAGCCTACTGAGTATAGATGGTAGCCTATGCCTTTATTACAGGGGGTGCAGTCAATCTTGTGAAGCACTTTTGAATGTGGTTTTCGAAAATTGTCTTGAGCACCTAGTTTGGCACGCCACATGCAATGGAAATATCTTAGACCTTGTAGTTACAAACGGGCCACATATCATCAATGACTTCAGCATAGAGATGGGGATTAATAATCATGATAACATCATAACAACTAAGATTACAAAAATTAATAAATCAGTCAAGAAAGCTAGGAAAATGTTCATGCCAGAAAGAGCAGATAAGCAGATGTTAGCATCTCACTTAGACAGAACTGACATCACTTAGATCCATTAAGATGGACGTAGAGAGATTATGGTCAAAGCTTAAATAGTTCGTGAATTGCACTCTCAACAAGTCTGTACCTAGTAAACGAATTATGGATGCAAAACAGCCACTGTGGTTTAACAATGAAATTCAGAAAATACTGAGGAAGGAAAAGCTACTGCACTCTTAGTTCAAAAGAGAATGCCAAATGCCAACAAGGAAAGGTTACTACCACTGTCATACCTCAGCAAAAGATCTGGCTGAGAAGCAGGGGAAATTATTGTCCTATGTAAAATCACTAAGTGAGTCAAAGTTTTCCATCAAGTCACTTGACCAGTCTGGTGTGGCAGTAGGAGATAAATGTTTTAAATTTTGCATTCAAGAAATCATTCATGCAAGAGAATCATATAAACATACCGTCATTTGACAATAGCACAAAGACACCTAACAACAATCACCACAAGAGGCCAGCGCTAGCACAAGTTGTTCACATGATATTCGTTGGACTGTTGCCTGTAAACACGTGCCATGTCAGTGCTCTTGGAAGAGAGCTGTGGCAGTGACACGGCTCTGTTGTTGTTCCTGTGTAGTGATCTGCAAAGACGTGACAGTACACGGGGGGGGGGGGGGGGGGGGGGGGGGTCGAGATTCAAGCAGTGATTAATTACTTCATAAAGAAAGGTATGAAAGTGAAGGACATTCATGCCGATTTCCAGAATACACCAGGGGAATCTGCTCCTTTGTCTTCAACTGTTGCCAAGTGGATAAATGAATTTAAATTTGGTCAGGAGAGCTTAGATGATGATCATCCATGAATAGGTCAGCCAAGATGAGTCACTACTCTATAAATCATTGCAAAAGTGTGCATAATGATCAAGGAGGATCACCAATTTAGAGGGCATGAAATTGCTCACGCTTGCCAGATGTATCTGAAAGGTATTCACAAGATGGGTGCCGCGACTCTTGACGCTGGGTCAAAAACGCATGAGAATGGACATATCACAACAATGTTTGGCCTGTTTTAGGAGAAACAAACAAGATCTTTTGTGCTGGTTTGTGACCACGAAGAAACTTTGGTTTACTACTATACCCCAGAGACAATGTTGTTGTTGTGGTCTTCAGTCCTGAGACTGGTTTGATGCAGCTCTCCATGCTACTCTATCCTGCGCAAGCTTCTTCATCTCCCAGTACCTACCGCAACCTACATCCTTCTGAATCTGCTTAGTGTATTGATCTCTTGGTCTCCCTCTACGATTTTTACCCTCCACACTGCCCTCCAATGCTAAATTTGTGATCCCTTGATGCCTCAAAACATGTCCTATCAACCGATCCCTTCTTCTAGTCAAGTTGTGCCACAAACTTCTCTTCTCCCCGATCCTATTCAATACCTCCTCATTAGTTACGTGATCTACCCACCTTATCTTCAGCATTCTTCTGTAGCACCACATTTCGAAAGCTTCTATTCTCTTCTTGTCCAAACTGGTTATCGTCCATGTTTCACTTCCATACATGGCTACACTCCATACAAATACTTTCAGAAACGACTTCCTGACACTTAAATCTATACTCGATGTTAACAAATTTCTCTTCTTCAGAAACGATTTCCTTGCCATTGCCAGTCTACATTTTATATGCTCTCTACTTCGACCATCATCAGTTATTTTACTCCCTAAATAGCAAAACTCCTTTACTACTTTAAGTGTCTCATTTCCTAATCTAATCCCCTCAGCATCACCCGATTTAATTTGACTACATTCCATTATCCTCGTTTTGCTTTTGTTGATGTTCATCTTATATCCTCCTTTCAAGACACTGTCCATTCCGTTCAACTGCTCCTCCAAGTCATTTGCTGTCTCTGACAGAATTACAATGTCATCGGCGAACCTCAAAGTTTTTATTTCTTCTCCATGAATTTTAATACCTACTCCGAATTTTTCTTTTGTTTCCTTTACTGCTTGCTCAATATACAGATTGAATAACATCGGGGAGAGGCTACAACCCTGTCTCACTCCTTTCCCAACCACTGCTTCCCTTTCATGGCCCTCGACTCTTATAACTGCCATCTGGTTTCTGTACAAATTGTTAATAGCCTTTCGCTCCTTGTATTTTACCCCTGCCCTCTTCAGAATTTGAAAGAGAGTATTCCAGTTAACGTTGTCAAAAGCTTTCTCTAAGTCTACAAATGCTAGAAACGTAGGTTTGCCTTTTCTTAATCTTTCTTCTAAGATAAGTCGTAAGGTTAGTATTGCCTCACGTGTTCCAACATTTCTACGGAATCCAAACTGATCTTCCCCGAGGTCTGCTTCTACCAGTTTTTCCATTCGCCTGTAAAGAATTCGCGTTAGTATTTTGCAGCTGTGACTTATTAAACTGATAATTCGGTAATTTTCACATCTGTCAACACCTGCTTTCTTTGGGATTGGAATTATTATATTCTTCTTGAAGTCTGAGGGTATTTCGCCTGTCTCATACATCTTGCTCACCAGATGGTAGAGTTTTGTCAGGACTGGCTCTCCCAAGGCCATCAGTAGTTCTAATGGAATGTTGTCTACTCCCGGGGCCTTGTTTCGACTCAGGTCTTTCAGTGCTCTGTCAAACTCTTCACGCAGTATCTTATCTCCCATTTCATCTTCATCTACATCCTCTTCCATTTCCATAATATTGTCCTCGAGTACATTGCCCTTGTATAAACCCTCTATATACTCCTTCCACCTTTCTGCCTTCCCTTCTTTGCTTAGAACTGGGTTGCCATCTGAGCTCTTGATATTCATACAAGTGGTTCTCTTCTCTCCAAAGGTCTCTTTAATTTTCCTGTAGGCAGTATCTATCTTACCCCTAGTGAGACAAGCCTCTACATCCTTACATTTGTCCTCTAGCCATCCCTGCTTAGCCATTTTGCACATCCTGTCGATCTCATTTTTGAGACGTTTGTATTCCTTTTTGCCTGCTTCATTTACTGCATTTTTATATTTTCTCCTCTCATCAATTAAATTCAATATTTCTTCTGTTACCCAAGGGTTTCTATTAGCCCTCGTCTTTTTACCTACTTGATCCTCTGCAGCCTTCACTACTTCACCCATTCTTCTTCTACTGTATTTCTTTCCCCCATTCCTGTCAATTGTTCCCTTATGCTCTCCCTGAAACTCTCTACAACCTCTGGTTCTTTCAGTTTATCCTGGTCCCATCTCCTTAAATTCCCACCTTTTTGCAGTTTCTTCAGTTTCAATCTGCAGTTCATAACCAATAGATTGTGGTCAGAATCCACATCTGCCCCTGGAAATGTCTTACAATTTAAAACCGGGTTCCTAAATCTCTGTCTTACCATTATATAATCTATCTGATACCTTTTAGTATCTCCAGGATTCTTCCAGGTATACAACCTTCTTTTATGATTCTTGAACCAAGTGTTAGCTATGATTAAATTATGCTCTGTGCAAAATTCTACAAGGCGGCTTCCTCTTTCATTTCTTCCCCCCAATCCGTATTCACCTACTATGTTTCCTTCTCTCCCTTTTCCTACTGACGAATTCCAGTCACCCATGACTATTAAATTTTCGTCTCCCTTCACTACCTGAATAATTTCTTTTATCTCGTCATACATTTCATCAATTTCTTCATCATCTGCAGAGCTAGTTGGCATATAAACTTGTACTACTGTAGTAGGCATGGGCTTTGTGTCTATCTTGGCCACAATAATGCGTTCACTATGCTGTTTGTAGTAGCTTACCCGCATTCCTATTTTCCTATTCATTATTAAACCTACTCCTGCATTACCCCTATTTGATTTTGTATTTATAACCCTGTAATCACCTGACCAAAAGTCTTGTTCCTCCTGCCACCAAACTTCACTAATTCCCACTATATCTAACTTTAACCTATCCATTTCCCTTTTTAAATTTTCTAACCTACCTGCCCGATTAAGGGATCTGACATTCCACGCTCCGATCCGTAGAATGCCAGTTTTCTTTCTCCTGATAACGACGTCCTCTTGAGTAGTCCCCGCCCAGAGATCCGAATGGGGGACTATTTTACCTCCAGAATATTTTACCCAAGAGGACGCCATCATCATTTAATCATACAGTAAAGCTGCATGTCCTCGGGAAAAATTACGGCTGTAGTTTCCCCTTGCTTTCAACCGTTCGCAGTACCAGCACAGCAAAGCTGTTTTGGTTAATGTTACAAGGCCAGATCAGTCAATCATCCAGACTGTTGCCCCCGCAACTACTGAAAAGGCTGCTGCCCCTCTTCAGGAACCACATGTTTGTCTGGCCTCTCAACAGATACCCCTCCGTTGTGGTTGCACCTACGGTACGGCCATCTGTATCGCTGAGGCACGCAAGCCTCCCCACCAATGGCAAGGTCCATGGTTCATGGGGGAAGCCCCGAGACAAAGCAACAATCAAAGCAGTGGAAACATGCTGAATCTCTGCCGCCAAACTCCTTCAGCGGGGAAGGACTTGGCGTCAGTGTTCTGGGATGTGCCACCAAATTCCTTCAGCTGGGAAGATCATGGCATCAGTGTTCTGGGATGAGAAGGGGATTCTGTTTGTACATTGTCTCCCCACTGGGCAAACAATTACTGGAGAATATTATGCTAACCTTCTGGACAAATTACAACAAAAGGTATACGAAAAAGGCCAGGTTTAATAAGGAAGAAAGTCATCTAGCATCAAGCCAATGCACGCTCGCACGCGTGTGCCATCGCCATGGTAAAATTACACAAACTAAGGTATGAACTGTTGCCACACATGCCTCTTCCCTAAACAGAAAATTTTTCTTTGTGGATGAAGATTCACTTAAATGAAGAATTGGTAGCCTGAGTTGACAACTATTTTGTAGGCCTGGAGGAAAATCATTGTCGAGATGGGATCAAGGTATTGGAACACTGTTGGACCAAGTGAATTAATCTACAAGCAGGGTACATTGGAAAACAAAAAAGTTTCAGTGACATAAGTACTTTTTTTCTATTCTGTTTCAAGAACTTTTCAAACCACCCTCGTAAGCATCCCTGACATCTGAAATAATTAAAAACAAATAAGTCGCCAGTTGCAGATGGAATCTCAATTTGGTTTTACAAAAAGTGCTATATGGCACTGGACCCTTACTTAGCTTGTATTTATTGTGAATCTCTCACCCAGCAGAAAGACCTAAGCAACTGGGGAAAAAAATACAGAGGCGTCTCCTGTATATATGAAGGGCAAAAGAACAGACCCACGAAATTACAGACCAATACCCGTAACATCAGTTTGCTGCAGAATTCTTGAACATATTCTGGGTTTGAATCTAATCAGTTTCATAGAGACCAATAAGTTTATGTCCACAAATCAGTACAAAGCATCGCTCATGGGCAACTCAGCATGCTCTTTTGTCATACGACGTCTGTTCAAAAAATTCCAGAACTTTGTCCACAAAATTTTCTATGCTTATCTTTTAGTTACTACGGATTGTCTCCTTCGAAATACTCTCCTCCACAATTGATACACTGCTCCCAATATCATTTCCACTTCCAGGAGCAGTCTTGACACACCTTTTGCTGGGTTGCATAAAGTGCCGTCTGCGAATTTTCTTTTATCTCATCTTCCATTGCAAAACTTCATCCTTTTCAACTTTGGAAATAAAAAGAAGTCTGCAGGGGTCATACTATTCTCACACGGAACATCTCATTCTCTTTTGTGAGATCCAAAAAGTTTTTTTGGTCTTGACTCATGAGCCGTGGAATGAACTTGGCGGCAACACAATGCATTCCAAGATGCTGTGTCATTTCATAACATGATCCAATTGAAATGTTACATTCTTCTACAATCTCTCGGACAGTGAATCTTTGACTGGCACACACAATTTCGTCGACGTTCCTGACACAAGCGTCATCAGAGGACATCTAAGAGTGTCCTGAACAAGGATCATTTTTGACTTTTGTAAAGCCATTTTTAAAATGTGTGAATAATACGTAACACCGAGTATGGCTTAAGCACTCATCGCTATTGGCTCCCTGCATCATTTGGTGTATCTCTGTAAAGGTTTTCTTGAGTTTCACGCAAAATTTAATGCAGATGCATTGCTCCTCTAAGTTTGCCATCACAAAATTCACAAACCCAGATTCCATATTTCTTGATTTCCGAGAAGCATTTGACATAGTGCCTCACTGCAGACTTTTAACAAAGGTACAAGCACATGGAATAGGTTCCCAGACATGTGAGTGGCTCAAAGACTTCTGAAGTAATAGAACCCACTACATTATCCCGATGGTGAGTGTCCATCAGTGACTAGGGTATCATTAGGATCGTTCCAGGGATGTGTGATAGGAGCGCTATTACTCATATTTTCTATGTGCATAACTGATCTGATGGACAAAGTGGACAGTAATCTATGGTTGTTTGCTGATGATGTTGTGGTGTATGGAAGGTGTCATTGTTGAGTGATTTAGGAGGATAAAAGATGACTTGGACAAAGTTCCCAGTTTGTGCCATAAATGACAGCTAACCCTAAATGTAGAAAAATATAAGTTACTGCAAATGAGTCGGAAAAACAAATCCATAGTGCCAGAATCCATTATTAGTAGTGTCATGAATGAAGAAGTCATATTGTTTCAATATCTGGACATAACTTTGCAATGTGATATGAAATGGAACAAACTTGTGAGGGTCATGGTAGGGAAGGTGAATAATCATCTTTCGTTTGTTGGGTGGATTTTACTTGTGTGGCTCAGCTGTGATGGACATCACATATAGGGTGCTAGTGTGATCTCTTCTTGAGTACAGTTTGAGTGTCTGGGATCCACAAGGGATCGAATTAAAGCAGACATTGAGGTATTTCAGAGGCAGGATACTAGATTTGTTAACAGTAGGTTGAAACAACAACATACAAGTATTATGGAGACGTTTCTGGAACTCAAATGGGAATCCCTGGAGGGATTTTGAGGAACACTGTGCTGACTGCAGAACAATTCTGCTTGCACCAACATACATTACGCATAAGGACCACGAAGATAAGAGACGAGAAATTAGGACTCATAGAGAGGCATATAGACATTCACTTTTTCCCCACTCGATTGGCAGATGGAACGGGAAAGGAACTGACTACAGTCGAATTAAAATTACTTGATAGTTGGCACTTCAAACGTCAATAAGAGTTGTCAGCGTCACACTTGAACTGTCTGCTGTTGCCAAACTCCACCAAAATTGGCCAGTCACTTCCAATTCCTGGTTCAGCATTCTTTCTTGATGTATTTGTATCCCAAATTATGAGCCCAACACTTTTATTATGTATTTCATGACACGCGATACTACACCAAAAACAACACACATTAACAATGCTAATGAAAGACACACATTTCATTCATAGCACTAACCAAACATTACCGAATAAATCAGCACAAGGTGTAATTCAGTATCATACTTATAGTTATCATATTCACAGAGATCATGTTACATTAGATAAGCTTTTCACTACACTGCGTGAAACTGAAATTTTTAGGGTCACTACATTCACATATATAAATACTTCATGCAGTGCTGTGGCATAGCACAATGGTTGGCAGATTAAGCTAATGTGTAGCATGTCGTAGGTTCGAATCTCATCAATGTAGCAAAATTTTTATTTCTAAATCTAACCAAATGAGTGTGATTATTATTTTCATTCAATTAATTGGTTTAAATGTATTTTTTTATTTTTAATACTTTGCTGCATCATTTTTCATCATTGTTTTGACTGTTCTATTTGGTCTTATTTTTTGTCCTGTCATTATTTCTTCATTTGGAATCTGCCTCAGTCATCTATAATCCACGACTAAGGGCCCACACGGACTGTTCACTGGTTTCTAACATGGCAGCATGTGCAGCTAGTGTAAGGATAGTTACAGGTAACAAATGACACGGAGAAATTTCAATTTGCTTTCAACCCTGAAACTGAGTTTTTGTTGTCTTGAGTTTACCCTTAAGGGTTAGCTTTAATCGCCATGAACAAAGCGATAGTGATATTAGTACTGCTGCAGACTGTTGACCACAATTTTCTCAGCTGGGTTAGGACACAAGTTTACAGTCAGGGATACAAAACGGGTTGTCTGCCCCAGTTCAGTCACTGATCACATTAAATCAATAGTCGACAGAGTATCCAACATTTCTGACATACCTTGCACCAGCCACCAGAAAAATTGCTCTGTGTTAAACATTTAACATAATTTGTGAAGTGAGCCGCTTGTTTGTTGTCACCTGTAACCAAACGGTAGCTGGTAGCCAATGTGGCAACATTGTTGCAGCAAGTGATTGATGTCAACTGTCAAGTAATTTTATTCAGACTATTGTAGTGAGACAGGGTACCTTCTGCCATGCACCATATGGTGGCTAGTGGAGTATGTATGTAGATGTGGAATCAGTCTTTCCTTCTCATCCCATCTGGAAAGTCTCCCCTGATCTGCAGTTCTGGGTAACTTTCTCAAAATCTACCCTTTTCCTAGACCTATCCTTCACCCCTCTTCCTTCCACTTCAACCCTTCTGCCTGAAGAATGAGCTACTGGCTCTGAAAGCTCGCCTAATAATAATCTTCTTTTATGTGTGTGTTCTGCCGCCACTTAGCGAGTAGATTGTTTATCTATCCAATTCAATTATCATGTAATCAAAAGCTGCATTTAACACGGCAAGTCTCTTTTACCAATCATTTTTAATATGTCCTACAGAATGTACTGTCTATCCTGTCCTTTTTTGAGATTACTGTTTTGCTGTACTTTTCTACAGGCATCATCTTACTTATTAGGAGTCAGTTCATTCATGTTGTTGTTGTTGTGGTCTTCAGTTCTGAGACTGGTTTGAAGCAGCTCTCCATGCTACTCTATCCTGTGCAAGCTTCTTCATCTCCTAGTACCTCCTGCAACCTACATCCTTCTGAATCTGCTTAGTGTATTCATCTCTTGGTCTTCCTCTACGATTTTTACCCTCCACACTGCCCTCCAATGCTAAACTTGTGATCCCTTGATGCCTCAAAACATGTCCTACCAACCGATCTCTTCTTCTAGTCAAGTTGTAGAGCTGCATGTACTCGGGAAAAATTACGGCTGTAGTTTCCCCTTGCTTTCAGCCATTCGCAGTACCAGCACAGCAAGGCCGTTTTGGTTAATGCTACAAGGCCAGATCAGTCAATCATCCAGACTGTTGCCCCCGCAACTACTGAAAAGGCTGCTGCCCCTCTTCAGGAACCACATGTTTGTCTGGCCTCTCAACGGATACCCCTCCGTTGTGGTTGCACCTACGGTACGGCCATCTGTATCGCTGAGGCACTTAAGCCTCCCCACCAACGGCAAGGTCCATGGTTCATGGGGGAAGTTCCTTCATAGTCAACAGTTAAGGAATGGGTGGCTGAATTCATATGTGGCATATGTCTGTAAGATGACTCATGAACAAACTTCCTAGAATTACAATCAAATATGAAAATGCTGAGAAAGAACACAGTGTGATATTGCAAGATCAGTAATTAAAAAGATGTGCAAACCAGCTGATGCCGTGGCTGTACCAGAAAGTGAGTGGCATGTCTGTTGAAGCCTGACTACAACCTAATGTGAAAAACAATTTGGGACAATCTGACACACAACTGATTCTATGCACCAATCTGTTCCCGTGGATGAAATGAAACAGCAGTTGCACAAAAATAGCCAAGGTGACTTCATCGGAGAGAAAGAGTGGTCATTGTTTTCTAGGATGCAAAAGGGATTGTATTTTAGATTAGCTTGCAAGACTGAAACAATACCTCACAAATACTATGCAAGTATTATGACTCAACTGGATGAAAAAATATGGAGCCAAGACCCAGGGGGAGAAAGAAAGTTTATCGTCAGTGAAATGCATATGGTCACAAAGGTACTTTCACAATAGGAAAACTGGGAGTTTCAAGTGTGAAGTCTTCAAATATCTATTCCATTCTCCAATTTTTTCACATTCTGACTTTGGCTTCTTCTTCTTTTCTTTTTGTATGAATGATTCACTTGAGACTACATGCGTCACAGCTCAAAACCGTTTTGTGAGTCAACAACTGGATATGTTTTCACTGCTCTGTCTCTTGTAACTCCGTTGGACATGGAGGTAGCAAATGAGGATGTAGGATGTCCATGACATACTGCTGTGCTGTCAGAGTGACCTGAAGTCATATCTGATGCTGCCCCACACGCCCTCTCCCTATGTCGTTGTCATACTCACTGACAACTGTCATTGCGGGTCTTGCAGAATGTGACTCACTGCTGATCACATGACAGGTGCAGGTGTGAAAGGGTTACAATGTGCTCGGCGTACATTACAGCGATTCTCCCATGGGCTCGTCAGACACGGTCAACTGGAAGCTTGCTGACAAGCACGCCGCCCTTACGTTCCCAAGCAGTCCAACATGGGGCCACTACCACGTCTGAATGTCTCACAAATCTGCATATTGCATAATTCAATCAGCCTGGCAAATGGAGACACACAATTAGGCCCTTTCAAATTTTGTTATGTGCTGATAATGCTGACTCACAGAAGTACAGGGCATCTGTGTCCTTCACAGGGATCACTCAACATCTTACACTCTTCACATCTCTTATAGCTCCTACCATTCATGGTAACAATCCCAGACACAAACAAAGCTAATGCAATCTGGTGGCCTTTGTATCCATTTCAGAGAGTTGCTACTCTCATAATTTACCACTGGTATGCACACTCGTGAAACTACGTTGCTTCAGGGAGCTTCCCTTTTTTTTCTTCAAGCAGTTTAGTTCTTTGAATCCATTTTTTTGTAGCTCAGAATAATTATTTTATTGTGTAGCAAACTTACAGACTAGCATTCTGGTCTGAGCTGTCGGAGTTGGCGGTCATGTGTGTGTGAGGTGTGCTTGCTTGTGTGAATGAATGGTGTGTATTTCTATTTCTTTTTCTGATGAAGGTTGTGGCCAAAAGCTTATGTGTAAGTGTCTTAAGTGTGCCTGTCTGCATTTTAACGTGCCATCTTTATGGTAATTAGCACTCTATCTTTTCCTACACTGCTGATATTCCAACCTGGAGTTTCCATTGTTTGAACTTACGGTCTACTGTTTTATGTTGCAGTGCACTTCTACAAGTGTAATACACAAATGTTGCCTTAGGAAAGAGTCACAATAACATCCATGTCTACCGTTTGCTATTTTTTATGAAATAGCATGTCACACTCGAATTTTAACTTAGCCAATGAAATAAGTTTGAAGATTTATTATGTGTAAAAGGCACTATGGCCCACTGTGTGGGAAATGTGGGAAGTTCTGTGCAGAGACGGAGTTATCCACAGACGTGGTAAGTCTGGGGAGCTATACGGGTGTTAAAACATCGCCACCTGCTGGGATGAGGGGCCACTTACTCTGTGGTGGCACTGTGCCAGCAACGAGCTCGACCCATTGATTAGCACCACAGATGACAATGAGCAACCAGCTGCTTCTCTGTGCAGAGATATAAAATTTATCTATTTTGGACGTTGGGTGACAATCTGTCACATGGAGAACAATGTTTACTCTGGCAATTTTAACACTAATCTAGTGTTCTGCAACATATTAATGTGAAATGTTGTCTATGATGTTGAAGAGTGTAAGTTAAACTGATATCTGAGAATTTGTTGTTTTTGTGGCACTATCTGGAAAATGACCTCTCTTGCAGCTCCAAGCATAAATGTCAAGTGAAGAAGAATAATTAGCACAGCACACTGGAACCGAGTAGGGATCCGGTTTACTGCTCAGCCACTAAATTAGCATATTGTGAGTACACCAGAATAGACGCTGTACACACTTGCATATACTACATACACAAGTACAAGCATCGATCAAGCTACTGTGAAACTGCACTCTGTGTGACTCATCACTACATCAGAATACTGGAAATGTAGTGATTCCAATTTCTTAAGGTCTCTTCCTGTTTGTTTTCATCAGTTGGATCTTATTTTTCAAGTATGTGGGAACCCAATGAGCTGCCTGTTTGGATACATTCTTTCTGTATGTCCCACAAGTTGGAGTCTTTGGAGACACATTGTAACAAGAGTTTTTTGGAATTTGCCTGGAGATTTCACGCTGGGTTCTGTGTGATGTGTTCCATCTTTTATTCTTGGACCTAAGATTTTTACTACAGTTTTACATTCTTCTAATTCAGTTTGCTGTTTTCATGTCTTGTGTTGGACAAAGAGTCTCTCTCATGCATAAAGAAATTCTAATTTGATCACTGTTGTACAATGTTAGATTTTAAAGTTCCAGGAAAAATACTTTTAGTTAACTGAGAGACAGTTTGTATTTTCTGAAGTCTGGATTCTATGGCCTTCTTTTCATTATGATGTTCAGTGGTCTTTTTCACCTAATTATTTAAACTCTTTAACACCAAATACTATGTCGTTGCCTATATAAGTTCAACTAGTGCCATTTTGGTATCAGCCAAGAATTTTTTCTCCAGGTGAAATTAGTAGTCCAATTTTCCTAGCTTGCTCCCTTAATATTTCAAATTGCTTTAGCACATCAGTGATGTTTTTGTCAATTAGTATTATGTCATTGGTATAGGTTACACAATATAATTCTATCTTTAAGTTTACGTTCTTGTCAGTGTAATAGTGCACCTGCTCTTCTCCATTACCTTACAATTTTCTTAGGGGCATAGTTGAATAGCAATGTGATATGCCATCCCATTTTCATATTCTTATGTCTGTCTTAAATTACACTGCTTGAAAAAAAGTGAGACACTCAGAAGGTGGGGAGAAAACAAATTGAAACATAGCGAATTTAGAGGATATGTGATGTTATTTCAGTGATAACAAAACAGAGTCAAATTTACACAGAACTTATCAGTTTGAGCCCACTTATCAATACAGAAATGCACCCCGTCTGGCTTGGACAGTGCGGGAGGATGTCGTAAAGCTGCTGCATACCCTCCTGAGAAAGGTGATCCACAACTGTTGTAACTGGACATTGCAATCATGGATACAGGTAGTGGGACGGAGTTGACGTCCATGTTGGTCCCATAATGTTCTATCGGGGACAGATATGGGGATTTTGCTGGCCACAGGAGTATATCAACATCACGCAGACAATTTAAAGAGACACATACTACATGTGGACAAGCACTGGCCTGTTGAAAAATAGCACCACAATACTATTACACACTGCTGTACCATCAGAGTTCCCTCGGCCATTACAAGCCGTGACTTGAAGTCATACCCAATGGCTCCCCACACCATGGGACTCCTTTGTGACCCCCCCCCCCCAAAATGTGGAAGAATGGGACCTCTCCCAATCTCCCCGGGTCACTGTCAAACTTCACGATAGTCATTTGGAGCAGTGCAGGACTGGGACTCATTAGTGAACATAATGTGACACCATTCATTAGCAGTCCATACTTCTCGATCATGGCACCACTTCACACGCAGTCATTTGCTTGGGTGTTAATGGCAGCCTATGCGCAGGATGGCAATTCCAGTCTGGCTGCTCCTAGCTGTATGACACAGCATGTTGCAAGGAGTCTATTACAGTGAACTCCTGTTTATCCAAAATGATCAGGACGGTGGCCGGTTCCGATAACGAAAATTTCAGATAAATCAAAGTCCCCCTGTTTTCACATGTGAACACTTCAAATTGTGTCAATATTGCGAAATACGATCGTAAAACGTGTGTAGGGTATGTAAAACGTTTCTGATACGGTTGCAAATAACCCTGCACTTTTTTACTGAAAAAATTGTGTTGACATGTTAAAAAGGCACCAAACTATGATTGAAAACTCAAAGTTTTTAAATGCTGTATAACAAAGCTCGTTTATTTTGCATTCTTACAGAAAAAAAATCTCCCTTATTTGGCAGCAGGAAAAAACAGGAGTTTTAATTTTATTACCTGCTCTTTTGAATAAAATATAAACTACTGAACAAAATTATGAAACAAATCTAGAGATTACTCAAAGGAACGAAAAGTCTGTCCAGAGGAACTTTCAAGGAAAGTAAAAAAAAAAAAAAAACTTTTTAAGTTATGGACATAGAAGTTCTAGGATGCTTCATTAGAGTTTATTTTTTGGTAACGAAGTCACGAATGTCTTTTTTTTTGTTTTTTTGCTTGAGAAACTATTGCTGCAACAATACATCTCCAACGTTGAAATCAAACTATTTCAGGATAAATCATCTCCTCCTGTTGGCTGATGTACTCCAGGGCAGTTTGGATCACTTCGTAACAGAATGTGTGAGGAATATTTTTCTCTGATTCATCATCAGAAACATAGTCTTCTGACACTTTATGAACGGTCACAATTTGGACGATTTCATCCTCAGTCACATGAAAAAATGCCATTTTCCATCCACTCTTCAATGTCTTCGAAGTGTGTGTCTTTACAACCAGCTTCTCCAGTAAATTCACCAAAATTATGTCAGCTTGAGTTTCGGTGTTGCCTCCTCCTTCCCATCACTTAGGTTGCCTTACGATCTAAGAGTTTTTTCCAAGACCTAACAAGAGGAACTGGAGGAATTAGATTCCAAGCTTCAGCAATCAATGAATGACACTTAAAACATCGATTTTTTTAAGAGCTTCCACAAAATCATCTGCAGCATCAATCACACCTATTAAGTATTCCAGCATCTTGCGTCTGTAATGTTTTTCCATCGCCTCAAGAATACCTTGGTCCATCGGTTGACATAGAGATGTGACATTTTGTGGGAGAAATACAACTTTGATATCCCCATCTTGCAGATCACCTGGGTGATAAGGAGCACTGTCCACAAGAAGTAGCGCTTTTCAAGGAAGTCCATTTCCTTCCATGTAATTTACTACAGCTGGAACAAACTCTGCCTGGAACCACTCTCTGAAGATGGCACTGTTCATACATGCCTTAAGACTGATTCGTGTACCTCAGTGGCAAAGCTGGTTGGTTGGTGTCTAAATGCTCTTGGTGTTTTGGATTTGCCAATTAAAGTAAGACACAGTTTATGATTACCAGTGGCATTACTGCAAGTGAGGACAGTAAATCTTTCTTTGATTTTTTTGTATCCGGAAGCCATTTCTTCTTCTTTAGAGGCAAGGGTTGTCGTTGGCAGCACTTTGTAATTCAACTCAGTTTCATCACATTTGTAAAGTTGATTGCCAGTATAACCTCCTTTGTCTATGATTGTGTGCAGTTTCTTCTTAAAATCAGCGTAGCAGCTTCATCCCCAGATAATGATTTGGCACTGATGGCAATTTCATGAATGCCATGCCGCTTCTTGAAACGATCCTGCCAGCCATTACTTCCGAGGAATTCTTGCTTCTTTCCTTCAATCAACTCATCAGCTCATTTTGACAAAATAGAGGACCTGAAACTGACACACCTTTGGCTCTTATTTATTCGTGCCACAAAAATAATGCCTCTTCTAACTGAGGATGTGCACCTTTTCTCATTGTTTTTCAAGATTTCACTGCGCTGCCCAATGCTTGGATGGAACAAAATTTTTCAATTCCTGATCGATTTGTCTTCCGATCAGTAATTGTACTCCTACTCTGCAGCAACTTTTGTGGGTGGCTCACCAGCATCAATTCTCTGCAAAGTGTGAAGCTCTTTTTCCAACAAGATCACATTCGTTTTATGTTTTGTGCCCGTAGTCACGTTCAGTGTTCTTTTTACAGACACTCGACTGAGTCCTTTATGGTTTTTGGTCCCTTTTATCTCTGGACACTTTAAGGCACATAGTGGGAGCACAAAACCTCAAATCAGAAACACACAGATGCACAACTTGACAACACTCGAGATGCACTAGACAAACTTTTGACTTTTGAAACCAGGCTGTGGCAGCCATCAAATGAAAGCATTCGATACATCTATGCCATTTCCTCTGTTATACCCAAGCCCACGTGGCAACATAACAGGGTGTTGTACATTCACTGTTAAACACTCAGCTTTGATGTACCGACAACAAGTGGAAAGTGTTAGGCGGCGCACTCTAATTGTCGGTTTCGACAGGGCTACGTTGCACTGCACAGAACAATACTGTATGTACTGTACTTCCAAGGAGTTCCAATAGATGGCAGTGGCATGAAACCATGCAATACGAATAAGAAACACACTAGAGCTTCAACCAACACACGCACAAATTGACGATACTTGGACTTTTGACACGCACCTGTGCACTGATTAGCAGTAGATTGCCAAAAAACACCAGCAAATGCTTGGCTCCAGGTGCACGCAAATTGAAACTTGTCAAGTGTCAATCTAGCTAGCCAAAAGTGTAGCTGCACGAGAGTTTACTGTACTTGTTCTCAGATGGCAGTCACAGACGTGTACAGATTACAATGTACTCAGTACACTACACAGTGATGCTCACTTATAGTGGTCTGATGTAGTCAACTGGAAGATTGATGATGAGTATGCCCTTACTTTCCAACATCAGGCCACTGCCAGATCCAAATACTCCAAAAATACAGATGTTGCAAGGTTTAACCAGGCGACCAAATGGACATCCACAATGAGGTTTCTTTCAAACTCTCATCAGATAATGCTGTCTCACACCAATATGCAGCACCTTCATATCCTCCAGAGTGATGATTCAACATCTGACGCTATTCACATCCCTTATATACCACACGATGCTTGCTAAACAGCAATAAAAACAAAGAACACTAATGAATAATGAAGGAAAAGACAGACTGTTACTTACCATAAAGAAGATACCTTAGGCTGCAGATGGGCAGAATTAAAAGACACTTACATAAAGCTTTCAGCCACAGCCTTCATCAGTAAGTAGTAATCTGTCTTTTCCAACATTGTTGATATTCCTACTGGAGTTTCCATTGTTTCAAGGACACTGATGCTTTTCTGTGAGTGTTTCCTTTATGATGTTTTCTGCATTTTAGCTATTTTTAAAAAAAGAAAAAAAAAGAAAGAAAGAAAGAAAAAAAAAGATTTGTTGCTGGAAAACTTCTGAAGTCCAATAAAGGAGTTACAACAGCCATATATGGTTATCTGGTGGACCTTGCAGAACCAAATTCTAGGGCTGAAATGTACTGTTGACCAATGGGCATTAATCAGAATGAATACTAAATAAAAAATTAAATCCAATTTTACACAAAAAACTCAGGTTCTATCACTGTTGTTTTCCGTTCTATTTTGCTCTTATGTTTGCTATGACTTGTTAAGCAGAAATTTTCTTTCTATCTATAGAGTTACATTTGCTGTAATGTATCTTACCTGCATGTTGTTTCTTCTTTCTTCTCACTGCTGCCCCAATCATGGCAAGCAAGTCATCCTCACTGCATTTGCTTCGTATTGCATCTCTGAAACAACAGTTAAAACACCCGTTAAACAGTACCAGGCAATTACCACACAGTGAAATGTTGGTACACTAAAAAGAAAGAAAAATTTTGCAGAAATCTTCAACAGTAATCTTGTAGTCTGCAGTAGGCAACAGCAGGATAACAAACCCACTGGACAAGAATGGGAAAGTCATGATAGAAGTTACTTTTATTTTTATAAATAAACAGGTATCTTACACAAATGCTCAAGAGTATACATAGGATCTCGGGCTGAAGAGGTGGAGCAGAAACTGACATTAGTTTTGTTGAAGAGGGAGTAGTGGAACACAGCACAATTTCTTGCAAAATGAAGCCAAATTTATTGATAAACTGTTAATTAATTGCCAAGCTCACTAATGTGGCCATTTTACAACAGGTACTTACTGCTTGGAGTATATGTGACTTTTCAGGCTTGCCTGATAGATCTGTTGCAAAAACACTTTGGGTTCCCCACCAGATAACATTATGCAAGTCCCTCCCTCAATACTTCAGTGACACAACGTTTTGGAATCTTCAGGTGGTGGTGATTTCCACCATCACTGCTGCAAGATGGAACTGGCAATTTCCACATGACAGCTTTGAAATTTATCATGTGGATGACTATGACCGTCATATTTAGAATTCAGAGGATTTCATAGAATACCTGAAGATGCTTAAACTAGAACTTTCAGATCTTTTAGTTAGCTCAAATGTTATATCATTACTTACACAAGTGCCCTGCAGCCCTCATTAGAGGTTATTAGCAGCAAGTTTGAGAAAGAAATTGTGGTGCTGTTTAAACATGTGCATACCTCATCCTATTTCTTATGTAACACCAACTACTTTGATCAAGTGGACAGTGTTCCCATGGGAGATCCTCTATTTCCCTTAGTAAATATCCAACTTTCCTCCTTCTGGCAGAATGCTGAAGAGACATTTGTGGTGTGGCCCACATAATACAGACACTACCTATGTTCCTGCAGCATTTGCACTCGGTCCATCCGAATATTCAGTTCACTGTGGAAGTACAAAAAGATAGCAGCTTACCATTCCTGGATGTCACGGTTAGAAGAAAAGCTGACAGAACACTGGGGCATAGTCTCTACTGCAAACTGATACATGCAGAGTTATATTTGCAGTCCAAAAGTTGCCATCACCCTGCACAATGTGGTAGTGTCTTACACTCCCTGGCACATAGAGCACACGTGATCTCAGATACTGACAGTCTGCCTGGTGAACTGTAACACCTAAGAACAGTGTTCCAGCAGAATGTTTATTCTTGTAAACAGATTTGCAATGTGTTCTGAGCAAAGCAAGTTCAGTGTAGGGATGTAAATGAAGATACTTAGACAAGCACTGCAAATGGCTTTCCTACCATATTTCAGTGGCATGTTTTCAAAAATAGAAAGAATCACTAAGAGAAACAGAATCAAGTGTGTTTTTCGTCTACCAGCAAAACTAAGGAATTGTTTGTGTTCAGTTAAAGACAATCTTGACCTTAGAAAACACAGATCATATATAAGATCTGATGCCATTATGGGAAATCTTATATAGGGCAGACACCTCACATTGTGCAAGAACACTGTGTTCAACAGCGCTGACAAAAATGCCACCCAGTAAATTAGTGGTAGCAGAGCACTGCCTGAATACAGGGCACCACACATTTCCCAAGAGGACTGAAATTTTATCCTCAGCATCATCACTTTAGGATTGTGTTTTTAAGAATGAGGCATGTATCCACACGGTGGGCAATCTTACCAACAGGAATATGGAATTTTGACTAAGCACTGCCCTGAATCCAGCACTGACTGCCATGAAATTAAAACAGTAGAAACCAGATCCTCCGATGTATGACCTGATGCAGCACCTTGCAGAGAGTTAATTCAGCTTTTAACCACATGAGTGTCCAGAAGTGCAGTCATTGCCCACAACACATAAGCAGAAGGCTACTATGAATAGCATTTCCATCCAACTGGGAGTGCCTGTCCACACATTCGTACTCCTGCTTCTAGCCTGACAAATTTCAATTCTGCTGTGCAAATATCACCAGTCACATCTTGCAGCAGTGATGACAGGACCCACCACTACCTGAAGATGATGAACAGTTGTGTTGGTGAAATATTGTGAGGCTTGCACAAAGTTATTCAGTGGCAAATCTGAGAAGATTTGTATACATTATTTTTATGTGACGCATGTAATGTGCAGCAAAATGTGATAATTTTCTACATTTGCCTTTTTGTACATTTCAAAATACCCCAAAAATTGGTGAGAAACACTGAACATATGACATAACCAGATGACATACCCTGCAGCATGTGCAGCAGTCAGGGCTGAGTGTAAAGGAATGATTGAGCAGTGCAATACTTTCATTTGAGCAAACAGAGCAAATTTCGAAAACATTTTGTAAATATGATCTGTTGTAATTGTATATGTTACAAAATTATTGTCCCTGCTGTAATCAAGCAAAACAAGTTCTGATTTTGTGTTTTTTGCTTCTGTCCTCTTTTTGTTTACAGACATTAGTTAGTAAAGAAAACATAGGTCATTTAATGGCAATGATGCTATTCTGAAGTTTATACTCATCTACTTTTTATGCAATACGGTAGGTTTTCATTGTACTGTACTTTGCAAGAAATCAAGGAAACTGCAAGATCGGTAAATAAAATAATAAACTTCAATATAAATACATAATTGTTTAACACAATGAAAAAATACTGCCTGCCAGATGCAAGACTCAAATCCTGAACGCCATCACTAAAGTCGCACATGTATGTCCGTAGCCACAATGATATGAATACTTGACTTGGGTTGGGATGATCAAGTGTGACAGACCGAGAGGCTCTACCACTGCAAGCATGGCAAGGTACATCATCTGGTGACATTTATCATTCACTTTTGACACATTTCCCAACATTTGTATTGTATCCAACATTTGTGATCCCATGTGTCTTGTATTAAATTACTTGTCTCAGGGTCATCTACAGTGCTTTGGAGGTTTTTAAATGTTAATACGCATCACCCTGTGTGTGTGTGTGTGTGTGTGTGTGTGTGTGTGTGTGTGTGTGTGTGTGTGTGTGTGTGTGTTTATATATATGAAACAAATACTAACAAAGAGATAGAGGGCCTGGCCAGTACTTACCTCAGCTCAGTACAGCCGATACATACACAAAACAGAACAGAAAATTGACGTATCCTAGCTTTCGGAACTTCGTTCCTACATCAGGGAGGAGAGAGGGGAAAAAAGGGGAAGAAGGGAAAGTGGATTCAGTTATTCACAACCCAGGTTATGAAGCAACAGGGGAAAGGTAAACAGGGAGGGTAGCAAAGATGGAGGCATGGATGTCAGAGGGAAGCCAAAGATATTCTACTGTAATTACTTTGCCAGCTTCAAACCAAGGAGGATGAATACAGAAGTAAAGAGGTACATAGTATAAAGATAAATGCAACTATGTAGGATGAAAAGATGCATGAATGGCTAAAGAGGAAAGGGAAAGAGGAGAAGACTAAAGAGTAAATGGGAGTGAGGTTGGTTAACATAGTTTCAGTCCAGGGGGATGGCGGGATGAAAGGATGTGTTGGAGTGCAAGTTCCCATCTCCGCAGTTCCGAGGTACTGGTGTTGGGTGGGAGAAGCCAAATGGCACATATGGTGTAGCAGGTTCCTAGGTCCCTAGAATTATGCTGGAGGGCATGCTCCGCTACTGGGTATTGGACATCTCCTAGGTGGACAGTTCGTCTGTGCCCATTCATGCGCTCAGCCAGTTTAGTTGTCGTCATACCAATGTAAAAGGCTGTGCAGTGCAGGCATGTCAGCTGATAAATGACGTGTTGTCTCACATGTGGCCCTGCCTTGAGTTGTGTATGTTATACCAGTAGCGGGGCTGGAGTAGTTGGTTGTGGGGGGATGCATGGGGCAGGTTTTGCATCGGGGTCGGTTACAGGGGTAGGAACCGCTGGGTAGAGAAGGTGGCCTGGGAATATTGTAGGGTTTGACAAGGATGATACGGAGGTTAGGGGGTTGGCAAAAGGCAACTCTGGGTGGTGTGGGGAGAATATTGTCAAGGGATGATCTCATTTCAGGGCTTGACTTGAGAAAGTCATATCCCTGGCGGAGTAATTAGTTGATGTACTCGAGGCCAGGATAATATTGGGTGACAAGGGGGATGCTTCTGTGTGGTCTGGGGGTAGTAACATTGTTGTTGGGTGGGGAGGAATGTATTGCTTGGGAGATCTGTTTGTGGACAAGATCTGCAGGATAGTTGTGGGAGAGGAAAGCACTGATATATAATATAATACAGGGAAACATTCCAAATGGGAAAAATATATCTAAAAACAAAGATGATGTAACTTACCAAACGAAAGCATTGGTATGTTGATAGACACACAAACAAACACACACACAAAATTCAAGCTTTCGCAACCCACAGTTGCTTCATCAGCAAAGAGGGAAGGAGAGGGAAAGACAAAAGGATGTGGGTTTTAAGGGAGAGGGTAAGGAGTCATTCCAATCCTGGGAGTGGAAAGACTTACCTTAGGGTGTGTGTGTGTGTGTGTGTGTGTGTGTGTGTGTGTGTGTGTGTGTGTGTGAGTGATCTGATCTGAACTATGCAACCTTCAAATGGAAGTTTTTTGATCACTCCTTATTTTGCTCCCTGCCACCTTGGCAATATGTACCGCAAATCATCAGACCTTCCTGCATGCTTCGTGTTGTGTCTAGACAAGACAGCCTAGACACAATGAGAGGAATCCGAAAGGCATGCTCTAAGTTAAAAAAGGAGGGCGTGAGGTCTGAAACAGGATACGTAATGAATGCTATAAAGAAAAGTACGTAGCTTCTGGAATACTTAACTTTAATCCATCCTTTTGGTACATCTGGAGATTGTGGTGATACAAGTGAGACTCTTTATATACATGCAATGTTACTAATGGCGCCTTGCTAGGTCGTAGCCATTGACTTAGCTGAAGGCTATTCTAACTATCGGCTCGGCTAATGAGCAATGCTTCGTCCATGTAGTTGCTAGCAAAGTCGTCCATACAACTGGGGCGAGTGCTAGTCCGTATCTCGAGACCTGCCTTGTGGTGGCGCTCGGTCTGCAATCACACAGTGGCGACACGCGGGTCCGACATGTACTAATGGACCCCGGCCGATTTAAAGCTACCACCTAGCAAGTGTGGTGTCTGGCGGTGACACCAGATTCCTCCCCTGCAAATCGGCGAACGGTCGTGTTATAAGGCTTCCGCCCGCCGTGGGGAGAACCCCATGTTGACGTATGCGATGAGGTGGGGAGCCTAACAACAGGCGAGGCTGTGCCACCCGCACCCGGCCATTCGGTCCAAGGGGAGCTAGGAAACACCTGAAAACCTAGTCCAGGGTGCACGTCAACATGCGGTGTATGCGCCCGTAAAGAGACAGGAGGGGCCGAAGGGTCGACCTCCATTGCGTCGGGGTACCCGACGCGCGAAGACGCCATGTGGTCCGGAGCGGGCAAGAGTTCCATGGTGGAGGACAGCTGGTCACGGGAAGCGATCGGTGGCGCATGACCCAGGGAGGCGCTTGGTGGCTGCAGCGAAGCATCCACTGCGGGCGGCACTAGCTGGAGGACAGGCGGCGGCGGAGGCGGCAGCGGCGCGTCGCCATGGGGCAAAATGGAAGGCATCGTCTGTAACACCTGGGGATGAGGCGAGCCAGTAGATGGGTCCCGAGGGCGCTGACCAGATGGCACCGTCGCTGAAAGCAGACGGGGAGCGGCAGAACCCGTGCGACAACAGAGGCACAGCTGATTGAGATGCCGACGCACCTCACCAGAGGCCCCCAAAACCAAATACATCGCGCGGCCAAGGCAGCGAAGAATGCGCCCAGCGACCCAACGCCGTGAACCTCGATAGTTGCGATAAAATACAACATCGCCTGGAGCAAAAGCAGAAGTCTGCCGCTGCACAGGAACCTGATGCGGCGGGTGCAGCAAAGACATCAAGGTTTGATGAGGACGACCGTGGAGCAACTCAGCCGGCGAGCGACCATCTCAGGGCTGAGAGCGATACGAAGACAAAAAGAGCAACAACGCGTCCTCCCGAGAATGCGACTCTTTCAACTTCAACATCTGTGACTTGAAAGTCCGGACCAATCGTTCAGCGGCACCGTTTGACTGAGGCGAAAACGGTGCGGATGTCAGATGTTGAATACCATTGGCCTGGCAGAATGACTGAAATTATGCGGACATGAATTGTGGGCCATTGTCGGAAACAATAGTCTGCGGAAGACCTTCAGTGCAAAAGATAGCAGACAACGCTTGGATGGTGGCAGTTGACGTCGTGGAAGACATCCGGACCTCAAAAGAAAAATTACTGAAGGCATCTACCAGAACAAACCACCGAGCATTCCAGAATGGACCAGCAAAATCGATGTGCAAGCGTTGCCAAGGGGAAGTGGCTTTTGGCCATGCAAAGACTTTCCGCGGCGGTGCGGATTGTTGTTCGGCACACGCCATGCAAGAAGAACACATATTCGTAATTGCAGCATCAATTCCGAACTAAGTACAGTGCTGACGAGCAAGTTGTTTCGTTCGCACTATACCCCAATGTCCTTGGTGAAGAAGCCGTAAAACAGAGGACTGTAACGAACGTGGGACCACGACTCTGGACTGATGATTATCAGAACGCAGCAACAAAACACCACGTCGAACAAAAAGTCTCTCCTTGTGAGCAAAAAATCGGCGAACCAACGGATCCTCGATCCGAGACTTTGACAAAGGCCATTGCGTAGCAACAAAACGCAAAACGGTAGCAAGGACCGGGTCAGCAGCTGTGGCTGTAGCTACACGACGAAAATCAATCGGAAATGAGTCGACCACGTCATCGGTTTCCGAATCAATGAACATGCAAGCAAGTTCGGAAGAATCGAATGCTCTATCCTCAGCAACAGGCAAACGGGACAACGCATCGGCATTTCCGTGCTTAGCAGTGGACTGATACAAGATATCGTAGCAGTACTGCGAGAGGAAAATAGACCAGCGAATGAATTTCTGCGCTGTACGCGTAGGTACAGGCTTGTTCGGATGAAAAAGCGACGTCAAAGGTTTGTGGTCTGTGATGATGGTAAAGTGATGACCATACAAGAAATCATGGAACTTAGTAACACCAAACACGAGAGCCAAAGCTTCTTTCTCTATCTGTGAATAATTTCTTTGCGCAGACGAGAGCAATTTGGAAGCAAAGCCAATAGGGCGATCATGCGACCCATCTTTGTGCGTAAGCACAGCACCGATCCCGAAATCTGATGCATCTACCATCAACAAAAGTGGTTTCTGGGGATCGAATGGCATAAGGCAAGTATTAGAAAGCAACGCCGATTTCAACTGGCGAAAGGCGCGTTTGCATTCCGTCATCCAGACGAACGGAACACCCTTACGGCGTAAGCTATGAAGCGTAGCTGAAATGGAAGAGGCATTGCGCAGAAAGCGATGATAATAGTTAATTTTACCCAACACACTCTGTAGCTGCTTCAAATTCTGCGGCGAAGGCAAGTCTTGTATGGCACAGAGGTGCTCTGGACTCGGATGTATGCCTTGGGCATTGATGACATGTCCCAGGTATGGTAAGTCACGAGCAAAAAACACACATTTGTCCTTCCGCAAGTGAAGACCATTTTGTCGCAATACCTGAAATAATGTTCGTAGGTGTGCTAAATGCTCGTCTGCTGTCTTTCCGGAGATCACAATATCGTCCAGATAGTTCGCAGCAGTAGGGACCGACACACAAACAGTTTGTAAATATTGCTGAAACAATGCAGGGGCGGATGCACACCCGAATGGCAGTCTTTTGAATCGGTACAAACCAAGATGCGTGTTAACCACCAAGACACGCTGGGATTCTTCGTCCACTGGTATTTGCAAGTACGCATCTGCGACGTCCAACTTTGAAAAATATTTACCCGGGCACAGTTTGTCAAAAAGATCTTCCGGGCGGGGTAATGGAAAAGTTGCAATCACTAGTTGTGGATTCACAGTGGCCTTGAAGTCCACACAAAGTCTCAGTTTTCCGGAAGGTTTGGGCAAAATTAGTAATAGTGAGGCCCAGAGAGAAGCCTGCACACGTTCAATTACACCTTGTGATTCTAAATCGTGTAATGTTCTTGCGACCTCATCACGCAATGCGTGAGGAACATTGCGCGCTCTGAAAAATTTCGGTTGCCCATTGACTTTCAGTTCCAAATGTGCTTCATAGTTTTTAGCGCAACCTAAGCCCGGTGAAAAAATGTCTGCAAATTCTTCACACAGACGAGAAACATTGTCTGAAGGCACAGTCTGATTCATTGATAGGACCTGATTTACTATAGACATGTTAAACAACTGAAATAAATCGAAACCAAACAAGTTCACTGCAGTAGAAGAACGAAGAACGTAAAATGAGACAAGTTTTGTTTGTCCCTTGTATGTTGCAAGAAGGCTGCACTGTCCTAACACAGGGATATTCTGACCTGAATAACTATTTAACTTAACATTTGCGGCACGCAACGGAGGTTTGCCCAGTTGTTTGTACGTGTCGTGATTGAGCAATGAAACTGCAGCTCCAGTATCGAGCTGGAATGGTATGACCATTCCATTAAAGTCCAAATCTACAAAAAGTTTATTGTCCTGCTGACGACAAGAGCGACTGTCTCGTGCAATCTGAACTGATACAGGTACAGCATCACTTGCTAATTGACGTGATTTCCGGCGACGTCGACGCACACTTTGTGTGGGACGAACACTGTCACTGTTTGAGAAAGTGGCACTGGACGGGGTGGAATTCACTACATGAATGTCCATGGGCGAAGGTCCACGAGCCCGAGTGTCCTTGGTTCGATTCCAGCGCGAAGCAAAAGGCCTGGAATGGTTGTGATTGTCTGATCTGAGCTTTTTCTGGCAAACACTTTGAACATGTCTTTTCTTATTACAGAAAAAGCAAATAGCTTGGCGTGACGGGCAATTTTCACGCGAATGTCTAGTAGCACACCGCGGGCATGATTTCACTGCAGTTGTATGCTGTCACGGCACACCTGGTTTAGAGCGTAGCGGCAGCTGCGTGGACGTGCGCGAGGGCAGTTTACCGGGCCGTGCAGCGCGCCCGGCGGGCCGGTTAATGTTACACACGGCTGGCGAAGTTGCAAATGATTCCTCAGCAAAGTCAAGCGTGTCTTGTCTATCTAATATGTCTATCACTTGCTGAAGGGAGGGATTAACTAGTTTCAAAATCTGTTCCCGTATACGAACATCAGAAACGTTCTGTGCAATTGCATCACGGACCATTGTATCTGAATAAGGGAGTCCACATTCACACTCAAAAGCACAATCCCTTGTAAGGCCTTGCAATGTTGCAACCTACTCCCTATTAGTTTGACCAGCCGTACATTTTGTACGAAAGAACGTATACCTTTTTGCAACTACATTAACTGTTTCCTTGAAATAGGCATCTAAAGCAGACAAAAGTTCTCCGTAGGACAGAGTTGCTACGTCGCGTCGGGGAAATAATTTCACTATCACACGGTACGTTTGCACCCCTACACACGCCAATAAATGAGGCTGCCGCTCGTTACCTTGAATTCTGTAGGCGGCGAGATGAAATCCAAACTGGCGTGACCACTCCGTCCATGTTTCCTTAGCTGGGTCAAACGGCCTAAAAGGCGGTGCAACTGTGAGTTGTGGCTGTGGTAGTGGTAGAGCGGCGGCTGCCGCATCGTTGTGCAGTTCACGTTGACCCTGGACGAGCTGTCCAAGGGCATCCAATAACGCCTGCGTCTGCTGATTCTGCAAGCGATAAAATTCGGACAGTACATCTGGCGAAGACATGACACAAGTAAATGTAAGCAATTAGAAAGGACAAGACCCTTTCCGTTGACTCGTCGCCAAAAATTGTTGTGTCTAGACAAGACAGCCTAGACACAATGAGAGGAAGCCGAAAGGCACGCGCTAGGTTAAAAATGGAGGGTGTGAGGTCTGAAACAGGATACGTAATGAATGCTTGTGTGTTGTGCCTGGTGCAACTTTGTTTTCTTTATGGTAAATAGTGATCTATCTTTCCCTGCACACACACAGAGAAAAAAAAACTGCCAAGTCCAGCAGCTAGGGGCAAGCTGCTGGAGTTGGCAGTCATATGTGTGTGACATGTGCTTGCCTGTGTGTATGAATGTGTGTGTTTCTCTGTATCTCTTTTGCTGATGAAGGCTGTGGCCGAAAGCTTTGTGTAAGTGCCTTTTTAATTGTGCCTGTCTACAGTGTAACATGTCTCCTTTACAGTAAGCAGCAATCTATGTTTTCCTATATTTTTCATTTACACAGATGTAATTAACAAATCAGAGTCTATTTATTCCAGAGAAGTGACAGTTTGTTTATGACAGTTCAGCACAAATCTGATTTTTTATATACAGCAAGGCTACCTATAAATTATTCTGTGTGCCAGTGTTCATGCTGACTATAGGGATTCACACTGATCATGTGTAATTTGACACCTGGTCCTGTAAACTTACTTCTGCTCAACGTGAAAAATTCTCCAATTCACATTTTGTAATTAACCTTAACATATCAAATAATGCACCCTTCGATATAACTGCTTATTGTCCACTTCCCATCACTCTATTCCCAATGTCAATCCAGCTGACCTCTACTTCTAATCCAAAAACCATGGTTTACTCAATGTTTGCTATTGCAAGCTATTGCTATTGCAACACAAAAGTGCCAGAGGCACCAGTAATGATATACAATTAAAAATACTAGAAAGTAAGGCACACCAGTTAGTACATGCTAAGACAAACACTACAAGTGTCTAAGACACTGCGCTCTCACACAACAAGTACGAGGTCTGAATACATTCCAGATATGATACACTAAACTGTTTCATTCACAGTGGCAATATACATACTCTCTCCCCAATAAACAGAATAATTATAACTCAATTGTTCACAAGTATATATTATGACTCTTGCCACAGCCATGCAGTCAGTATGCCACAGGCGTGCCATAGAAAGGGATCAGGTTCAATTCCTTGTAGAGCCGGGAAATTCTGCTCGGTGGACAGACTGGAATAGGGTACACTCTGCTTGTAGTTCCAGCTGAGGAGATACTCAAGTGAGAAGTAGTGTCTTCAACTTCTGGAAGTTGATAACAGCCTGGAGAGTTGTATACTGACCCCCTAACTCTCCATAGATATATAGTAGAGGACATCTCTCGAAGAGCATTGCGTGGTCTTCTGGGCCCAATGCAGAGTTCCTTTATCAATGTATATTGTATATCACCACTTGTACACACTCATCAGCACAGTACCATATTGTCTCTTCACGTGGAAAATTTTTATTCCCTTGTTTGCAGATCAACATTTTTCCTCTTCTTCTTCTTCTTCTTCTTCTTCTTCTTCTCTTTTTTTTTTTTTTTTTTTTTTTTTTTTCCCCCCCCCCCTTCTTGTACCACACATATTCCACATGGTTTATGCTCACTCCTTCAATGATACTGCCCATCCTTCTCTAGTGTGCGAGTTGTCCCTGCTTTCCTGCGTGTTTGTTGGTTTAAACACCCTTGTTTCAAAAGAGAGTGACAGCTTAGATACAGTCTTGTCAACATTTTGTATTTTTATTTAGCAATTATTGAATTATTGTTTGAGCCTTATAGGTGAATGTCACAAGATATTGTCAACCACTGCATTCACTAGATTGGAATGGGGTTCATGGTAACTTATCAGTTCATTTTTTAAGTTGCTGTTATCTTTTTCATCCTATCTTGGACTAGCTTTTCCATACTCCCACTCTATTTTACGTAGTCAAACAGTTATCTGCCCTTGCAAACTTGCTCCTTTACTACCAAGTTAACTAATACTGGGCAGCCTAACAGAAGTTCCAATATCCAATCTTTCACCACAATTCACCTACACACACTTTTCACTCACTGATTTTCTTTTTTCAATGTCATAAATATTTTGCTTTCACAGACTGCTGTGCTTTGAACATAAAATTGTAGGAAAATCTGCCTCACATGTCAGTTTTTTTTTTTTATATTAAAGAATATGTTCCTTGCTTATTCCTATCTGCTTCTGATACATTTCCATTCTCACTTTTATTTTGTTTCGATCCATTTCTTTTTTCTTTGATAGACAAGTCAAACAACAATGGCAATATGTTGCAGCCCCCTGTGTTTCACCCTACTTACTACGAACTTACTTTTCTTAGCTTCCAATTTTATTAGTCATTTGGTTTTTAAGATACTTAAATTAATTGTTTGACCCTGTATTTTTATATCTTATTTTACCTTCGGTTGATAAAGGATTTCTGGTATGCTCACAAAGAGAGAGCTGATTCTTCCCACCCCCCACCCCCCTTACCTTGTCCTGAAACAAACTTATCGCCAAGTATCTTGCAGTTTTTTTCCTATTATTAATCTCTTAGTCTAGTCATCAATTTAAAAGTGTCAGTTGTTGGTCCCATTGTCTAATAATTTGTACATTTATACACATGACGTTCCAATTTTTATTTGGAACATATAGACTCTGATAATCATGAATCACAGTTCAAATGGCTCTGGGCACTATGGGACTTAACATCTGAGCCAAGGCACGATTCAAACCTGCGACCGTAGCAGTCGCGCAGTTCTGGACTGAAGCGCCTAGAACCGCTCGGCAATGGTGGCTGGCGAATCATAGTTACCATCACATGGACAGAAATACTGTGTTAACTTTATTACAACCTAGGGACATAGCTAAAAATGTCTTCACATAATTTCCAGTCCTGATTACTTTCCTTTAATTTAATCTCACAAATATGTTAGTGTAACATGATGTTGACAGAGGCAAATTATATATACTCACAAATTATTTAGCTAGAGGTATCTGGTTTGTATGTCTGGGAGGGAGGAGGGTGCAAGCTGAAAACTTCAAGAAAAGATTACTCATTTCATACCTGCTGGATTTAACTGCAGTTTATCTCTTCCATATACCAACCACATACCTAATGTGCATGGCAAACAGTTTGAAAGTATTATTCTATACTCAGCATTTGGAACTATCAGTTCCTTCATGAGAGAGGAAAGAGGGATAAGTTTCTGAAGGTCTGAAAGGTCACTCGGACTCCACAACTAATGTGAGGACAAGAGGAACAAATGTGTCTATAAGAAGTTTTGGAATTTCACCTCCTGAAGGTAAAATACTGATCAGTCTGTCAGTCTTCTAGTAATTTTATGGTTTCCTTGCATGAATTTTCACTTGGACATGATTATTCTATGTTTCATCACTCACCTGAGAGATATCTCTGAATTCCCAAAGAGACACACCTTCAAATTGCCATCAGCTGTTATCGGTAAACGGTTGCACGTGCCACAGAAGTGTTCACTCATTGAGGTAATAAATCCCACACGTCCCTTGAAGCCCGGGACATGGTATGCCTGCAAAAAGAAATTGTAAGAAAATAGCTACTGCTGTTGTGAAAATACTATAAATGTGTTGCTCACCAAGTGGAGGAAGGAGAAAATGTGCATTAAGGGGAGTTTGAACGCCCTATCCTGACAATGTTAAATTTAGTGACTTAACTTCCCCGTACTTCAGGAACAACTGTAGCCATTGACAAGAAACTTTTACAGGACATTAAACTATATGTTCTGAGTCTTACAATAATTGCATTTCAGCCACTGCTTTTGGAAATACAATTTTTTAATTACACAGTTAAAATTTTGTGTACTTTTTTGTATGTTATTCTAAATAATTTTATTTATACATAACATTATGTTCTTCTTTTAGTTCAGAAGACTCAGGATACGTATGTCATTACTCCCTGAAAATTTGAATTCGCTACTTGAACTAGTTTCTGAGATTTAGGGAAAAATGCAAGAGAAAATGTAAATTTTCAGGAAGAGTTTTTAAAGTTTTAATAGACTGTAACTCAATATATGCTTAACATTTTATTTTTAGTCACTCAGAAGCACCCTGCACCATACTGTATATCATCCTCTTGATCTTTTTTAAGTTTTTTTTGTTTTCTTCTTTCTGGACTCCGTAGTGGCCAACTGTGCTGCATACTCTGCTTTACCATTGCAAACCGTGTCCATCCATTCAAATTCTCTGATGCAGTTTGCTCCAGAATTAATTCCCATATGTTGTAGCACTTTCACGCTACCAATGTTGCCATCATTAAAAGCAATAACAGCATGACTGACCCCCACTTTAGTGTCTTCATTACAAGAAAAACATTTTTTGGTCTACATCTACATCTACATCCATACTCCTCAAGCCACCTGACGGTGTAGGGTACCTTGCGTACCTCTATTGGTTCTCCCTTCTATTCCAGTCTCGTATTGTTCGTGGAAAGAAGGATTGTCGGTATGCCTCTGTGCGGGCTCTAATCTCTCTCATTTTATCCTCATGGTCTCTTCATGAGATATACGTAGGAGGGAGCAATATACTGCTTGACTCCTCAGTGAAGGTATGTTCTCGAAACTTCAACAAAAGCCCATACCGAGCTACTGAGCGTCTCTCCCGCAGAGTCGTCCACTGGAGTTTATCTAACATATCCGTAATGCTTTCATGATTACTAAATGATCCTATAACGAAGCATGCTGCTCTCTGTTGGATCTTCTCTATCTCTTCTATCAACCCTATCTGGTACGGATCCCACACTGCTGAGCAGTATTCAAACAGTGGGCGAACAAGTGTACTGTAACGAAATTCCTTTGTTTTGGGATTGCATTTCCTTAGGATTCTTCCAATGAATCTCAGTCTGGCATCTGATTTACCGACGATCAACTTTATATGATCATTCCATTTTAAATCACTCCTAATGCATACTCCCAGATAATTTATGGAATTAACTGCTTCCAATTGCTGACCTGCTATATTGTAGCTAAATGATATGGGATCTTTCTTTCTATGTATTCGCAGCACATTACACTTGTCTACATTGAGAATCAATTGCCATTCCCTGCACCATGCATCAATTCGCTGCAGATCATCCTGCATTTCAGTGCAATTTTCCATTGTTGCAACCTCTCGATATACCACAGCATCATCCGCAAAAAGCCTCAGTGAACTTCTGATGTCATTCACAAGGTCATTTATGTATATTGTGAATAGCAACGGTCCTACGACACTCCCCTGCAGCACACCTGAAATCACTCTTACTTCGGAAGACTTCTCTCCATTGAGAATGACAGGCTGCGTTCTGTTATCTAGCAACTCTTCAATCCAATCACATAATTGGTCTGATAGTCCATATGCTCTTACTTTGTTCATTAAATGATTGCGGGGAACTGTATTGAACGCCTTGCGGAAGTCAAGAAACACAGCATCTACCTGGGAACCCGTGTCTATGGCCCTCTGAGTCTCGTGGACGAATAGCGCGAGCTGAGTTTCACACGATCGTCTTTTTCGAAAACCATGCTGATTCCTACAGAGTAGATTTCTAGTTTACAGAAAAGTCTTAATACTCAAACATAATACATGTTCTAAAATTCTACAACTGATCGACGTTAGAAATATAGGTCTGTAGTTCTGCACATCTGTTCGACGTCCCTTCTTGAAAACGGGGATGACCTGTGCCCTTTTCCAATTCTTTGGAACGCTACGCTCTTGTAGAGACCTACGGTACACTGCTGCAAGAAGGGGGGCAAGTTCCTTCGCATACTCTGTGTAAAATTGAACTGGTATCCCATCAGGTCAGCGGCCTTTCCACTTTTGAGTGATTTTAATTGTTTCTCTATCCCTCTGTCATCTATTTCAATATCTACCATTTTGTCGTCTGTGCGACAATCTAGAGAAGGAACTACAGTGCAATCTTCCTCTGTGAAACAGCTTTGGAAAAAGACATTTAGTATTTCGGCCTTCAGTCCATCATCCTCTGTTTCAGTATCTTTTTGGTCACAGAGTGTCTGGACATTTTGTTTTGATCCACCTACCACTTTGACATAAGAGCAAAATTTCTTAGGATTTTCTGCCAAGTCAGTACATAGAACTTTACTTTCGAATTCATTTAACGCCTCTCACATGGCCCTCCTCACATTACATTTCGCTTCGCGTAATTTTTGTTTGTCTGCAAGGTGTTGGCTATGTTTATGTTTGCTGTGAAGTTCCCTTTGCTTCCGCAGCAGTTTTCTAACTCGGTTGTTGTACTACGCTGGCTCTTTTCCATCTCTTACGATCTTGCTTGGCACATACTCATCTAACGCATATTGTACGATGGTTTTGAACTTTGTCCACTGATCCTCAACACTATCTGTATTTAAAACAAAACTTTTGTGTTGAGCCGTTAGGTACTCTGATATCTGATTTTTGTCACTTTTGCTAACCAGAAAAATCTTCGTACATTTTTTTAATATTTCTATTTACGGCTGAAATCATCGATGCAGTAACCGCTTTATGATCGCTGATTACCTGTTCTGCGTTAACTGTTTCAAATAGTTCAGGTCTGTTTGTCACTAGAAGGTCTAATATGTTATCACCACAAGTCAGTTCTCTGTTTAACTGCTCAAGGTAGTTTTCAGATAAAGCTCTTAAAAAATTTCACTGGATTCTTTGTCCCTGCCACCCGTTATGAAAGTTTGAGTCTCCCAGTCTATATCCGGCAAATTAAAATCTCCACCCAGAACTATAACATGGTGGGCAAATCTACTTGAAATATTTTCCAAATTATCCTTCAGGTGCTCAGCCACAACAGCTGCTGAGCCAGGGGGCCTATAGAGACATCCAATTACCATGTCTGAGCCTGCTTTAACCATGACCTTCACCCAAATTATTTTACATTTCGGATCTCCGTCAATTTCCTTCGATACTATTGCACTTCTTATCACTTTAAACATGCCACCCCCTTCACTGTCCAGCCTGTCTCTGCGGTATACATTCCAATCTGAGTTTAGAATTTCATTACTGTTTACATCTGGTTTCAGCCAACTTTCTGTCCCTAGTACTATGTGGGCATTGTGACCGCTTATTACTGAGAGCAGTTCTGGGACCTTTCTATAGACGCTCCTGCAGTTTACTATTAGCACATTAATATTGTTATTCCCTGCTGCATTTTGTCTATTCCTACCTTGCCGCATCTCAGGAGGTGTCTTGTCGGGCCTAGGGAGGGAGTTCTCTAACCTAAAAGACCCACATCTGCACTCCACACATACTCCGCTACACTTGTAGCCGCTTCCTGCATGTAGTGCACGCGTGACCTATTCAGGGGGACCCTACATTTCTCCACCAGATAGCGGAGGTCGAGAAATTTGCACCCCAGATCTCCGCAGAATTGTCTGAGCCCCTGGTTTAAGCCTTCCACTCGGCTCAAAACCAGAGGACCACTATCGGTTCTGGGAATGATACAACAAATAGCTAGCTCAGATTCCACCCCACGAGGCTTTCCGCCTTCACCAACTCCTCTAACCGCCTGTACGAACTGAGGATGACCTCTGAACCCAGACGGCAGGAGTCATTGGTGCCGACATGAGCAACAATTTGCAGTCGGGTGCACCCAGTGCTCTCTATCACTGCCAGCACGGCCTCCTCCACATCTCGGATGAGACCCCTGGCAAGCAGACAGAGTGAACACTGACCTTCTTCCCCGACCTTTCCGCTATTTCCCTAAGGGGCTCCATCACCCGCCTAACGTTGGAGCTCCCAATAACTAATATACCCCTCCCCCCATGTGCCTGCTCGGACCTTGCTGAAGGAGTGGCCACATGTCCACTCACAGGCAGAACGGGCGATGCCACACGGCCAGCCTCCACACTGACCCTCCGCCCCATGCGCCACGAATGCCGCTGAACCCGCCACTCCCCTTGGGAAGAGGGTGGCCCAACTGCGCCCGGTACCCGCAAAGATGTCTTGACAGCAGGGTCAGTGGGTGAAGCATGTAACACCTGGGGTGTACCATGCAATGCACCAGACTCCCCACTGCTGCTACACTCTGAGGCAGCAGCCTGAAGATGGCTAACCGCGGCTTCAATACATTCAGCTGTTCGCGAACAGTGGCCAGCTCCTCCTGTGTCCGTACACAGCAGTCACACATCCTATCCATCCTAAGAAATCAATTTACTGTAGAGAGTTAATCAACTTATAACTAGACTGCTAATTCACTAAAGGCGGCTGATAGTTGACTAAACTGTGGTTACTAGACACTTCCTGTAGAAAACAATGAAAATAGCACTACCTGTCTCTGGACTGTATTGAAAACAAACACTAGCACTACTGGCACTATGGCTGACTAAACGGACTCTCTCTGACTGTATTCAAAACAAACACGAAATCTATGGAACACTATTACTAGCACCCGACAATTAAAGCTTCCTAAAAGCAAAAACACACGGAAAAAGAAGTGACAAGTAAGAAAAATAGAGTTAATACTTAAATTAGCATAGCTCGCTGCACAGCAGACGTGACCCAGATGGCAGTTACGATGACACTGACACAATGTTGTTGTTGTTGTGGTCTTCAGTCCTGAGACTGGTTTGATGCAGCTCTCCATGCTACTCTATCCTGTGCAAGCTTTTTCATCTCCCAGTACCTACTGCAACCTACATCCTTCTGAATCTGCTTAGTGTATTCATCTCTTGGTGTCCCTCTACGATTTTTACCCTCCACGCTGCCCTCCAATACTAAATTGGTGATCCCTTCATGCCTCAGAACATGTCCTACCAACCGATCCCTTCTTCTGGTCAAGTTGTGCCACAAACTTCTCTTCTCCCCAATCCTATTCAATACTTCCTCATTAGTTATGTGATCTACCCATCTAATCTTCAGCATTCTTCTGTAGCACCACATTTCGAAAGCTTCTATTCTCTTCTTGTCCAAACTATTTATCGTCCATGTTTCACTTCCATACATGGCGACACTCCATATGAATACTTTCAGAAGTGACTTCCTGACACTTAAATCTATACTGGATGTTAACAAATTTCTCTTCTTCAGAAACGCTTTCCTTGCCATTGCCAGCCTACATTTTATATCCTCTCTACTTTGACCATCATCAGCTATTTTGCTCCCCAAATAGCAAAACTCCTTTACTACTTTAAGTGCCTCATTTCCTAATCTAATTCCCTCAGCATCACCCGACTTAATTAGACTACATTCCATTATCCTTGTTTTGCTTCTGTTGATGTTCATCTTATATCCTTCTTTCAAGACACTGTCCATTCCATTCAACTGCTCTTCCAAGTCCTTTGCTGTCTCCGACAGAATTACAATGTCATCGGCGAACCTCAAAGTTTTTATTTCTTCTCCATGAATTTTAATACCTACTCCAAATTTTTCTTTTGTTTCCTTTACTGCTTGCTCAATATACAGATTGAACAACATCGGGGAGAGGCTACAACCCTGTCTTACTCCCTTCCCCACCACTGCTTCCCTTTCATGTCCCTCGACTCTTATAACTGCCATCTGGTTTCTGTACAAATTGTAAACAGCCTTTCGCTCCCTGTATTTTACCCCTGCCACCTTTAGAATTTGAAAGAGAGTATTCCAGTCAACATTGTCAAAAGTTTTCTCTAAGTCTACAAATGCTAGAAACGTAGGTTTGCCTTTCCTTAATCTTTCTTCTAAGATAAGTCGTAAAGTCAGTATTGCCTCACGTGTTCCAGTGTTTCTACGGAATCCAAACTGATCTTCCCAGAGGTTGGTTTCTACTAGTTTTTACATTCGTCTGTAAAGAATTCGTGTTAGTATTTTGCAGCTGTGACTTATTAAGCTGATAGTTCGGTAATTTTCACATCTGTCAACACCTGCTTTCTTTGGGATTGGAATTATTATATTCTTCTTGAAATCTGATGGTATTTCGCCTGTTTCATACATCTTGCTCACCAGATGATAGAGTTTTGTCAGGACTGGCTCTCCCACGGCCGTCAGTGGAATATTGTCTACTCCGGGGGCCTTGTTTCGACTCAGGTCTTTCAGTGCTCTGTCAAACTCTTCACGCAGTATCATATCTCCCATTTCATCTTCATCTACATCCTCTTCCATTTCCATAATATTGTCCTCAAGTACATCGCCCTTGTATAGACCCTCTATATACTCCTTCCACCTTTCTGCTTTCCCTTCTTTGCTTACAACTGGGTTTCCATCTGAGCTCTTGATATTCATACAAGTCGTTCTCTTATCTCCAAAGGTCTCTTTAATTTTCCTGTAGGCGGTATCTATCTTACCCCTAGTGAGATAGGCCTCTACATCCTTACATTTGTCCTCTAGCCATCCCTCCTTAGCCATTTTGCACTTCCTGTCGATCTCATTTTTGAGACGTTTGTATTCCTTTTTGCCTGTTTCACTTACTGCATTTTTATATTTTCTCCTTTCATCAATTAAATTCAATATTTCTTCTGTTACCCAAGGATTTCTACTAGCCCTCGTCTTTTTACCTACTTGATCCTCTGCTGCCTTCACTACTTCATCCCTCAAAGCTACCCATTCTTCTTCTACTGTATTTATTTCCCCCATTCCTGTCAATTGCTCCCTTATGCTCTCCCTGAATCTCTGTACAACCTCTGGTTCTTTTAGTTTATCCAGGTCCCATCTCCTTAAATTCCCACCTTTTTGCAGTTTCTTCAGTTTTAATCTACAGGTCATAACCAATAGATTGTGGTCAGAGTCCACATCTGCCCCTGGAAATGTCTTACAATTTAAAACCTGGTTCCTAAATCTCTGTCTTGCCATTATATAATCTATCTGATACCTTTTAGTACCTCCAGGGTTCTTCCATGTATACAACCTTCTGTCATGACACAATAAGATTATTGAACGACTCATTGGGATTTTGAGTCTGACAATGCAGACACTTCTTCAATAATTCAGGATTGCCAGGTCTCTGTAAACAGGTTTTATGATATCCACAACTGCTGCTGGGATAGAATGTTTATGGCTGTATGACCTGTTTGAGTACTGGGCATTGCGGTAATTGCACCATGAACCAGATCTAGGAGGGCAAAGATGGTGTACTGGTTTATCATCAGCTGACAGTCTCTGGAAGAAGGTAGCCCATACTGCCTGCTTCATTTTCAACAAATCCTCAGTATTATTTCTAATGGCAATCTCATAATACTGTTGTACTTCATCAATCATTTTGTCTGTCAGCCTGCTTCTTATGGTCTTACCACCTGAAAGTTTCTTGTCTCTCAAACTTTGTTTCAACTTCCTCAATCTGGTACCCATCCTCTTCTGGACATGACCAACTCATTCCAGTTCTGTGATAAACTTCTCACCATAAGGCTGAGTGGCTACTACACTGTTATACGAATTTGAGTCTGCATAACCTAAGAACTTAGTGTAACACACTCCCCTTTAGTTTACAGATCGATTATAAATTTCAACAGCTGCACAGGCCTCCGTACGACTAGTTGTCCTTCATAATTTCTGTCACAGATATGCCCTTCTTCATTCCCTGATTTATACTTATAACAATTTTTGGTTAAAATCTGGAAATCTATTAGCTTTCCAGTATCCACACTGGTCACTGTAGCAACAGAATTCTTAGAACTGCAGCTGCGCTTCTACCAAGTGCCCCAAAAGCTATGTCAATCATACCATCGTTTATTTCAGCAGCTTCATTTGCAGCACCCTTAATTGACTCACATGCAGTGGATTTCACAGCAGCTCCAATAAATCCTGCATACTTGTCCATTTTACAAAGTGGGTGTGGCATATACATCACGAAACACATTGTTTCTGCTGCAGTGTGTCCTTTGCCAATAGCTCTCAATCCATAAAACCACCTAACATTTATGTCAAAATAATTATCTTTACACTTATCAGAATTCCAAAATGAATGAGTGTATTTACAACTGGCAGAATTAATGATAAGTTTCCTGGCTAGTCCATTTGATACCTTAATGTCTTCATGTAAACTAACTGGCCCTCCACATACATACAGCATACACATTCACATAACACCCCTGTTAGGATGTGTAAATGTATCAGAATATAACCTAACCTACCGTTTACATGAGTTTTGTTTTGAGATAACTGTGTTATCACTATGTTTTATTTTAATCTTCGAAGCACTAATGGGTGTTTCTCTAGATACTCATGAGTTTGCCAGTATTTCATTGTCTGTAACTTCACACACCACATGCTGAACACAATGTTTCTCTTTATTCAAAAATTTATTACCATGAAACCCACATTTCTTAAAAACACTTCATTTTGGAGTCATACTTTTTGAGAGATTTACCAGTCTATTCGTCACTTTTCCTCGGAAAAACGTTAGCACTTCGATATACAAAGCATGTTTATACTATGAAAAGATACGATACTATTTTTGACAGTGCTACCAATACAAACACATAATTTAACCTTTATAACACAGCAATCCACAGCTTTCTACAGGGTAGTCCATTGATAGTGACCGGGCCAAATATCTCACGAAATAAGCATGAAATGAAAAAACTACAAAGAACGAAATTCGTCTAGCTTGAAGGGAGAAACCAGATGGCGCTATGGTTGGCCTGCTAGATGGCACTGCCATAGGTCAAACTCATATCAACTGCATTTTTTAAAAATAGGAACCCCATTTTTTATTACATATTCATGTAGTACGTAAAGAAATGTGAATGTTTTAGCTGGACCACTTTTTCACTTTGTGATAGATGGGGCTGTAATAGTCAAAAATGGTTCAAATGGCTCTGAGCACTATGGGACTTAACTTCTGAGGTCATCAGTCCCCTAGAACTTAGAACTACTTAAACCTAACTAACCTAAGGACATTACACACATCCATGCCCAAGGCAGGATTCGAACCTGTGACCGTAGCGGTCGCGCGTTTCCAGACTGTAGTGCCTAGCACCGCTCAGCCACTCCGGTCATCTGCTGTAATAGTCACAAACATATAAGTATGTGGTATCACATAACATTCCGCCAGTGTGGACGGTATTTGCTTCGTGATACATTACCCGTTTTAAAATGGACAGTTTACCAATTGCGGAAAAGGTCAATATCGTGTTGATGTATGGCTATTGTGATCAAAATGCCCAAGGGGCATGTGCTATGTATGCTGCTCGGTATCCTGGACAACATCATTGAAGTGTCGGGACCATTCGCCGGATAGTTACATTATTTAAGGAAACAGGAAGTGTCCAGTCACATGTGAAACATCAACCACGACCTGCAACAAATGATGATGCCCTAGTAGGTGTTTTAGCTGCTGGGGCAGCTAATCCACACATCAGTAGCAGACAAATTGCGCGAGAATTGGGAATCTCAAAAACGTCGGTGTTGAGAATGCTACATCAACATCGATTGCACCCGTACCATATTTCTATGCACCAGGAATTGCATGCCGATGACTTTGAATGTCATGTACAGTTCTGCCACTGGGCACAAGAGAAATTACGAGATGATGAAAGATTTTTTGCATGTCTTCTATTTAGCGATGAAGCATCATTCACCAACAGCGGTAACCTAAACCGCCATAATATGCACTATTGGGCAACGGAAAATCTACGATGGCAGCGACAAGTGGAACAGCAGCGACCTTGGCAGGTTAATGTATGGTGTGGCATTAAGGGAGGAAGGTTAATTGGCCCCCATTTTATCCATGGCAATCTAAATGGTGCAATGTATGCTGATTTCCTGCGTAATGTTCTACCAATGTTACTACAAGATGTTTCACTGCATGACAGAATGGCGATGTACTTCCAACATGATGGATGTCCGGCACATAGTTTGCATGTGGTTGAAGCAGTATTGAACAGCACATTTCATGACAGGTGGATTGGTCGTCAAAGCACCATACCATGGCCCGCACGTTCACCGGATCTGACGTCCCCGGATTTCTTTCTGTGGGGAAAGTTGAAGGATATTTGCTATCGTGATCCACCGACAATGCCTGACAACATGCGTCAGTACATTGTCAATGCATGTGCGAACATTACGTAAGGCGAACTACTCACTGTTGAGAGGAATGTCGTTACACGTATTGCCAAAGGCATTGAGGTTGACAGACATCATTTTGAGCATTTATTGCATTAATGTGGTATTCACAGGTAATCACGCCGTAACAGCATGCGTTCTCAGAAATGATAAGTTCACAAAGGTAAATGTATCACATTGGAACAACCGAAATAAAATGTTCAAATGTACCTAGGTTCTGTATTTTAATTTAAAAAACCTACCTGTTACCAACTGTTTGTCTAAAATTATGAGACATATGTTTGTGACTATTACAGCGCCATCTATCACAAACCGAAAAAAGTGGTCCAACTAAAACATTCATATTTCTTTACGTATTACACGAATATGTAATAAAAAATGGGGTTCCTATTTTAAAAAACACAGTTGATATCAGTTTGAGCAATGGCAGCGCCTTATAGCAGGCCAACCATTGGACCAGCTGGTTTCCCCCTTCGAGCTAGACAAATTTCGTTCTTTGTAGTTTTTTCATTTGACACTTATTTCGTGAGATATTTGGCCCGGTCACGATCAATGGACTACCCTGTATATAAAAAATTACCGATTTTATTAGGTCTTGAAGTAATGCATGTAAAAATTTTAACATTTTCAACTGGTGTAGATTATATTTTAGAAAATAAAATAAAATACTTCCCACGCAAGTTTATAAGTAATATACATATCATTTTATTTGGAAAATTGCAAATTTTATAATCAGATAAAAACACGAAAAAGTGAAAAAGAATGTTTTCCCCTTCTAACTCCCCTTAAAGTTATGGAAATGTGCAAGCTTTCGGAGCCAGTGGCTTCTTCTTCTGGCAGAAACAATGAAGGGGAAGGAAAAAGGAAGAAAGAAAAGGATTGTCAAGGTTTAGGAAATGGGGAGAGTTGCAGAAAAGCTGCAGAGAAACCCAGGCCAGGACAGACTTACTGAATGGGATGAGAAATATGTAATTAAACCAGTCTATCTCTCATACCACCAGCAGATGTGAAGTATTCTTGTGATTGGAAGTAAGTCATAAACATTAAATTATTTTCAATGTATGTTCATATGTAATACTGCACGTACCTTTGAGGTATCATTGGGCCCATTGGGAAGAGGATCAAAATCAGGCCACTGCTTTCTAATTATTTGGAGCATTTCACTAAATGAGACCATCTTCCCATCATTCCATTTGTTGCCGCTGGAAGGCATGTACTCGATAAATCTTACATCAACATTTTTCTCTTTTGTTAACTCCACAAAACTGCACACTTCATCTTCATTAAAACCTCGCATTACAACACAATTTATCTGTGGAAGAAAGACACCATTAAAAACTTGATATCAGATAAAGCATGATTTAAACAGAGTTTGAAAGACTTTTTGATAGGCAACTCATCCTACTCTATAGATGAATATCTTAACAGTGGCTGTTGGGCCAGCTTAAATAAGAATGTCTGTTAGATTTCAGTTCTGAGAGCACCTTGTCATAACAGTCAAGATTATGTACTTTTTGTTTGATAAATTTATTAATAGTGCATAACAATGTTTCAGTTTGACAGTGTATCAATTCTGAAAATATTAGCTGTTCCAGTTTGTATTGTATTCACCTAGTTTGACAATCTCCTGACAAATGATCAGGGTATTCAAATGTTTTATATTTTTTATGTTATACTTTCTGGCATGTTACTCACCCACGAGAATCATCTCATTTTTTGGGTCTTGGAACAAAAGCTGAATCTAATCTAATCTAACCTACAAAATAATGGTTCTACAAGTCTGCTGTTATATTTGTATACCTCACTGATTCTGTAAAATTAATCTTTTTCTCTCTTTTTAGAGAATGTGGGAATTTATCTTAGCATGCCAAGCTGTTAACCATCTTAACAACTTACGAAAATTAAACTACATACATCTCCAATCTTTTTCCCCACTCCAACGCACCAAAAGCTTATGTGTTTAATGGGTGGTGTATTTCCCCCCCCCCCCCCCCCCCCCCCGCCCGCTGCCTGCAACACAACATCTACACTATACAGTGAGTGCCTATCTATCCTTTTCATAATACTGTCGTTACCACCTTGCCAAGAGGCATATCGTGGAGTAATCCGAAGGGCTCTACTAATTTGTACAAGAGGAAGGAGAGCACAATCTCAATGTAAGTTTTTAGAAAACTGGTATGTGCATTACTTCTGCTTACCTTTCAGAAAAGACACGGTATGCACTTCATTTAGCAAGATGAGTAATAAACAATATTAGCGATACTGCATCAAACTTGTTCACTTTCATCTTTGGATTAAACATTCGATTTCAGAGAGTACAGAATTTGGGAGAATCAAATTTTGGGGATATGTGGAACTGGGACAATGGCATATTTTTTACCCATTCAACAAACTAAGCACTGCTGATTGCTACTTTTATTGTGTCTGCTGCTGCAATGCATATATGAAACTGTAAGTGCAGCATCTATGATGGAATAAAATGTTATATAAATGAAACAAACAGGCACAGTGAAATAGAGTAGTATGGCTCATCATTTCGGTCTCACAGATTAGCAGGTGTTGACTTGAAAGATAATACTTAAGAAGTTGAATCCAAAGGAGAGGATGTACCATATTTACTCAAATCTAAGCCGCATTTTTTCCGGTTTTTGTAATCCAAAAAACCGCCTGCGGCTTAGAATCGAGTGCAAAGCAAGTGGAAGTTCTGAAAAATTTTGGTAGGTGCTGCCACAACTAACTTTTGCCATCGAATATATGTAGCGCTACACAGGCATGCTTCGTAGGCACAAAGATAAATACTGGCGCCAAAACCTCTGCGTCAGTAAATAGATTAAAAAAAAAGGTTGAAGACAATTTTCATACATTATCCAACGAAGTAAATATAAATTCCGCATTGTTCATCTTCGAATGTAGCAGAACTTCAATGTATTACGAAAATCCGACTGGCAAGACTGTTTCGGATGTTTGCCAATATGGCCAACTCTACGTTCTGAATTTTTTCCTACCTGTGAGAAGAGATGGTTGCTTATAGGAACCTGATGAAATGTGAATCACATGCAGTATTCTCTTCATCATAAGAGTAATACGAATATAAACATGTTGCCACGTATTCTTTCGTGTTTGCTGCTATCTTATTTAAATCCTGTCTGCCTAATAAACTACGAAACTAGAGTGAGACAACAGCAAATGCGGAAGAATATACGTATCGTGTCATGTTTATATTCGTATTATTCTTATGCCTAATAGTGATACAGTCAGAAATGAAGCACGGCAACTGACTAGATTTTTATATCCAAGATGACTCTAATTTCTGTGCAGAATTTGATGTACTAAAGAAGCGGCCGCAAAGATTTTCAAATGGAGATAAATTTTCGCCTAACTCTCGTTCAGAACATGTTCTATCATACGCAGTCTATTATTTGGTTCTTGTTGATCATTATCAAAGAAAGCAGCAGTGTAAGTGACAACAAATAGTCTCTTGCCATTGTTTCGTTAATGAGACGATTTCCCTCTCTTTTTTTTTTTTTTTTAATTGTAGACGGTGGTAGCGTGCATAAAAGCAAGCCATGCCGCGAGCGACGACAGGCCGCAAACACGCACTATCAGAATGCGACAAACAATGCATGACACAGTACAGTAATGTATTTACAGCTTAGAGTGACATAAACGCCTATAACAAGGAAAACAGCACTTATCAGATCAAAGCAAAATAAGCAATTGATTCAAACCAGACGAAGCACGTGAAAAAGGAAGGGTACCAGTATAAATACGGGCGGAGCGCCTGACACATAGCAAAGGCTACCTGGTAAAGCTTAAGTGCTAAGCTTTCGACTCGAACCAAACTACTGTAGCTGTATCGTCATTCATTCGACCTAAATTTTGTATCATATTACAATGGACTGACTTTGTTTCGATTTGGAGGTGCGGCCTAAAACTTTTCTCTCCCCTTGAACTTTGAGTCTCAAATTTCAGGTGCGGCTTAGATTCGGGAATTTTTTTTTTTCCTTCCTTTATTTCGAGTCTCATTTTTCAGGTTTGAGTGCAGCTTAGATTTGAGTAAATACGGTAGGTGGTATTTCAACTAATTCTGACTATGAAATAAAACAAAGTACAGCAGGGAGCTCTGACGAATCAAAGAGCAGCAATGAAGATTCTGATGAATAGTAAAGTATGAGTTAAGAAATAAGATGCTACTGAGATCGTAAATTTTTGTTGTGTTGATGAATCTGTTAACAAACATATTCAAAAATGCACTGAAACATTGGCACATGTAGTGTTGGGAGGTGATAAACTGTCATTACGGTTAGAGGAGCTACGTATTTCTTGCTGTTCTACTCCTACATGACACTGTATCTGTAGGTATAGAATGAATCTTCACTGGCTAGAGAAATGGGTAACACAATTTTACAAGTCTCTGCTGTCATGTAATCTCTTCAGGGAAATCATGACTGTACTAAGATTTGGTTTTTGGTTGACAAGGTCAGAGTCATTAACAAATGCAAGGCAGCTACCATGTCAGTCCTAGAAGAGAGAGACGTAGGAAACTGTCAAAGCATGTACATTCCCGGTCCATATGTTTGTGGTGATGTAATAACCAAGTAATACTGAAGTGTGATCCAAGTCGCACAAATATGGCTTTAATAATAACCTCCGAACAATATGCCTCTAAGGACTCAACAAGACAGAACACTGATGTGCACATTACAAACTAGAATCACACAGAGAGACAGTCAGCACTGTTCCACACCTATATATGTGCGAGTCGCCAGCAGATGGCACGGCAGGGACCGCGCCACATGCTTGGCTTCCAGAGACGGCATCCAGCAGCCAGCCTGCAGTGATCAGTGGGTGACCAATTTAAAGACGCATGTACGGCAACACCACTCTCGGTGCACTCACACTGACACGTACTAGTAGCACGATACAGCAGTGATAAGCAGTAGTACCCCTCCTGTCTTGCGCGCCTTTTATCTGGCTCTACAATTTACTTTCCTAGACCCACACAAATGCCTGATCCTCCTAATTCAATTTGCTCTGCAGACTATTTAAAATTCACAAAGACAAAAAGGAGCCACAATTGCACTTTGTGTGCCAGTTACTTTCCAATACATTGCCACCAGCTGATCTTATTTAAGAATACTCAACTTTCGTAGCCATACTTACAGCACATCCTTTGCTTCCTGACCTAAATCCAAGTTAACTACCAGCCCCCCTACCCCCCCCCCCCCCACACACACATGCCACTCCCCCACCCCTCTCCCCTCCCCCCCCCCCCCCGCCAATCAGCTAGTTGTGTGCTGTTATCTTACGTCACACCCTAGTCTATGAGTGCCCAGCTGTCTGTCGCCTGACCCCTCTACCTGCACCCCTAGCTAGCCCACAGATGGCTCCCCACTCTCCCACGAGCCACTAAATGCTTCCCTCCAAACCCCTTCCATCTCTCTCCATCCCTCACATTGCCTCAACCCACCCCATCCTACCCCACTCTAAAGCCCCACCTCACTACAGAACACTCACCATGGGCCAGTAAAGAGCTGGCAGTTGAGCGACCACAACATAAGGAGACATGCATGCGCGCGCGCGCGTGTGTGTGTGTGTGTGTGTGTGTGTGTGTGTGTGTGTGTGTGTGTGTGTGTGTGTGTATGTGCGCGCGCGCATGTTTTCCCTACAGCTAGAAAAAGAAAGTGCATTCTGGAAGCTCGCCAAGCAACGTACCTTTTAGTTTGGAAGGTAGAAGACGAGGTACTGGTGGAAGTAAAGCTGTGAGGACGGGTCGTGAGTCGTGCATGGATGGCTCAGATGGTAGAGCACTTGCCCACAAAAGGCAAAGGTCCCAAGTTTGACTCTTAGTCCGGCACACACTTTTAATCCGCCAGGAAGTTTCATATCAGTGCACACTCCACTGCACAGTGAAAATCTCATTCTACATACCTTTTGTTCGTGTGCCTATCGATGAGACAGTGCTTCTGCCTTTTGGTGAGCCATCTGCTTTATTCCTAAATAATTCGTAATTTTCAACAGAAACTTTCCGTACGTTATTATTGCATCCTACATTACAATATGCAATTTCCACAATATGTGGTCATCTGTGAATATAATGGGGGTAACAAGTGTAGGAGACCAAAAACTGACTGCAGTAGGCAAGTTCAAGTTTTTGTACGCTGCAGTAGTTACGCAGAGGTGAAGAGGGTCACACAGGATAGGCTAGCATGGGCAACTCCATGAAACCAATCTTCAGATGGAAGATCAAAACAATAAAAACATTTGATTCAGCATACACCAGACTCCAAACAGCGTACACAACCTGTATGCTCAGAAACACAGAAAATCATATTGGTTCCATCAGCAGGAAACTTCAGCCCGTAATTGTTATGGAACACTGCGGCGATTTTGTTCATTAATAAAAACCAAAACTGGGGAGTAATAAGAGAGTATTGTTGTAACTTCTTATCAACCTCGTGACCAAAATACATATTATGAAGACTGGTAAATTGTTATTTTAAAGGGGTCACTCCAAAGCGCCACGAAAGTATTTGAGCAATGTATAAAATTAGAGAATTGGTGCACAATATTGAAAGCCTATCTACATTATCTATATCTGCATGACTAGTCTGTAATTCACAATTAAATGCTGGCAGAGGGTTCAGAGAACCACCCTCAACCTATTTATCTACCATTACACTCCCCTACAGCATTTGCGGAAAAACAAACACTTCAATATTTCCGTACAAGCTCTCATTTCTCTTATTTTATTACAATGATCATTTTTCCCTATGTAAGAGGGCTCTAACAAAATATTTTCACATTCGGAGGAGAAAGTTGATGATTGAAATTTTAAGAACCTGCTCCAGCAAAATGCTTTTGCTTTAATGACTGCCACCCCAATTCACATGTGATATCTGTGGCATGCACTTTCCTGTTTCCCAATAATACAAAATGAGCTGCCTTTCTTTGAACTTTTAAATGATGTCCTCTGTCAGTCCTATCTGGTACGGATCCCACACCATGCAGAATACTCCAAAAGCGGACAGACAGGTATAGTTGTAGATAGTCTCTTTAGTAATCCTAATCTTCTAAATGTTTTACTATTAAATCACAGTCTTTTGTTTGCTTTCCCACCGCATTATCTATGTGAGCATTCCAATTTAAGTTATTTGTAAATGTAATTCCTAAGTATTCAGTAGACTTCACAGCCTTTAGATCTGTGTGAATTATCATGTAAACAAAATTTAGTAGATGCCTTTTACTACTCATGCAGAAGACATAACAATTTTTATTATTTAAGGTCAGTTACCATTTTTTTGCATCATATGGATAGGTAGCCTAAATCATTTTGCAGTTCATTTTGATCATCTGATCACTTTAAAAGACAGTAAATGATTTGCAAGACTGTAAATGATAGCATCATCTAAGAGGACTGCTCAGATTCTCTCTTAAATTGTTAATGTAGATCGGCAACAGCAGGTGGTCTATAACACTTCCTTGAGGAATGTCAGATATCACTTCTCTTTTACTTGACGATTTTCCATCAATTACTATGAACTGTGACCTTTCTGACAGGAAACCACACATCCAGTTGTACAACTCAGACAATACTCCATAGGCACACAATATGATTAGAAAATGCTTGTGAGGAACTGTTTCAAAAAGTCTTCTGGAAAAAGTCTTCTGGAAATCTACAAATATGGAATCAATTTGAGATCCCCAGTCAACAGCACTTATTACTTTGTGTGACTAAAGAGCTAGCTGTGTTTTAAAAGGTCAATATTTCTGACTCTATCTTGGCTATTTATCAATGAATCATTATCTTTGAGATAATTCATAATATTCAAACACAATTTATGTTCCAAAATCCTAATGCAAATCAACATTAGTGATATGAGTCTGTTATTTAGTAGATTACTCCTCTTTTCTTTCTTGAGCATTGGTGTGACCTGAGCAACTTTTCAGTCTCTAGGTATGGATCTTTATCAAATGAGCAGCTATATATGATTTCTAATGGAGCTATTGTATCAACATTCTCTGAAAGAAACATAAATGGTTTATGACACTGAGGAGAGCTACTACTAAGTTACTCACAGTTGCAGTTGTTCTTGATTTGAATACTGCAATATTTACTTTGTTGTCTTTGGTGAAGAAATTTCAGAAATCCGTGTTTAGTAACCCTGCTTTAGTAGCACTGTCATCAGTAACATTACCACAGCTATTGCGCAGTGAAGGTATTGGTTGTGTCTTGCCATTGGTGTACTATACATGCAACCAGAACCTCTTTGGATTTTCTTCCAGATTTCAAAACGAAGTTTCACTATGGGAACTATTAAACACATCTTGCACTGAAACCCACCCTAAGTTTCGAGCTTCAGTAAAACATCGCTAATCTTGGAGATTTTGCATTCTTTTAAATTTTGACATGCTTTTTTTCATTGCTTCTGCAGCTGAGTTTTGACATATTTTGTGCACCACCCTTTTAATTTATTTTGTATCCTTTCAATTTATTTGGTATATATCTCTTAATTGATGTCGATACTATTTCTCTGAATTCAAACCATCTCTGGTCTACACTTACATAGTCAGACTTGAAGGAGTAGAGACTTAGTAGAGACCATCTCCTTTGAAGGCATCAAGTTAATTTTTATCTGCTTTCTCATTAAATGCCCTATTGTGTAGGGCTAAAAATTAATAGAGATAAGGCAAACAGAATGTGCAAAGTAAGTGGAAATTACTCGTCTCTTCCCCGGTTACATTGCAATAGAAGATACTACAAGATGTTGACAGATGCCATATCTCGGTAGCTTTATATGTAATAATGAGGTCACAGATACAGAAATCACCAGCAGAACTGGAAAATCAGCCCATATGGCAATTAGGTCTGTAATATGTCAACAAAGCTTTGACTGTACTCCTTTATCGTTTATATGTGTGAGACTTGGAAAATGTCAGTAAAATCAGCACACAGTCTCCATATTTTTCACCAACAATGCTAGAGATGAATTCTGAAGATGTTAACCCAACCAAGTTACAAACGATGAAGTGCTGAGAATACGAGGTCTACACAGCCTGCACAAAATTATTGTTGAAAGAAGACTGAAGATTGCAGGTTATGTTCTACGCATGTAAGGTGGAAGAATCCCAAAATCACCACTGTTGTTGAAATCAATGGACAGATACAGATGTACAGGAAGACCTTTTAACACCTGGAACTTTTGCAATGAATCTTCAATGCACGGACACAAACTTGGAGGAAGGTGAGAACTTGGCAGCTGATCGAGTGAACTAGTTGAAAGCAGTTCCTTGTATGGTACACAGCAAATCTGAGTAAGTTAGTAGTAAGTAAGTAAAGTAAGTACAACTGGGGATTTTGCAAAACTGTTGGATGATCGATATTATTGTCTAGATTTGACACTGTTGGACTTCTACCTTTTCCTTGATGTGTATTCTTCAAATTGTGAGTTTTATGAGAAAGCTGATAGGTACTTACCAATCAACCTTCCCTCACACGAACTGACATTGTCTCTTTATAAATTCTACTGTGCTAACAATTATCTACTGAGATTCCTCGACTAGGTCTCCGCAGCTCAAATGAGCCAGTTTCTTTTAAATTTCTGTCTTTGGCTATAATTGTCTTCCAAGTATGGTGACACAACATCCTGTCATGAAACTTTTGCCTTTACACTTGTTTACTTTTCTGGACACTGCCTTTTTCTGCACTGTGCACCAAATACACTATGTGAGTAACGCCCAATCTCCAACAACCAATCGTGAACTGTAAACAGTTGTACACTCTACCAGGGCACATAACAAACAATTAACATTTGTGTTTTAGTGTTCTAAGCTGTGAGGTCATCAGCGGACAAATAATTTAGTACCTATTCCTGGACAGCCGGAGTGGCCGTGCAGTTCTAGGCGCTACAGTCTGGAGCCGAGTGACCGCTACGTTCGCAGGTTCGAATCCTGCCTCGGGCATGGATGTGTGTGATGTCCTTAGGTTAGTTAGGTTTAATTAGTTCTAAGTTCTAGGTGACTGATGACCTCAAAGTTAAGTTGCATAGTGCTCAGAGCAATTTGAACCTATTCCTGACGTGCTGTTGTTTGGAACAACAACTGACATGATCCAAAATATTACTTTCTTTTATTATAGCTTCACTTTTATTTTGTCTAATGATTACTAATTTCAGTATCAAATTCCATCATCAAGCCACTATATGATCAGAAAGCATCGTGTATCATTAAAATATTGTTTAATAAACAGATTACCATTATATCATCATTCCTTAAAGTAATGTCCAAAGTGGAAGGACAGATGATTAATTTTGAGTATATACAAAAGTCAGAGTACTGAACCGGATATGAAAGAAGGAAAACCAGAAGGGCAGTGAGAGAAGGGGCCTTCTATCACCTTACTTCCTTAATATGTTCATCAAGGAAGTGATAACAACAACAAAGAAAAGATGACAAGAATCAAAAGGTAATTTCTGGAATACTCCAAGGAAATGTGATAGGACCATTACATTTACAATGTATATAAATGATCCAGTAGAAAGTGTCAGAGGCTCCTTAATATCGTTCACAGGTATTACACTTGTCCATAAGAAAGTATCAACAACAGAAGACAGCATCAATTTGCACAATGACCTGCAGAGGATTGGTGAATGATGCAGGCTCTGGCAGTTGACCCTGCACATAAATAAATGTAACATATCACACACACACACACACACACACACACACACACACACACACACACACACACACACAGAGGAAAAGAAATCCAATACTGTACAACTACACTATTAATGACAAATTGCTGGAAACAGAATCTACCATAAAATATCTAGAAGTAACTATCCAGAGCAAACTTAAAGTGGAATGACCACATAAGACAGCAATAGAAAAGCAGATGCCAGACTAAGATTCACAGGAAGAATCTTAAGTGAATGTAAATTACCCCTGTGTCCTTACCCAGTACGACTGACAGAAGAGAGAAAGAAGATCCAATGAAGTGCGGAGTGTTTTGTCACAGGATCATTTAGTCACTGTGAGATCATTACAGAGATGCTCAGCAACTCCAGTGGTAGATGCCATAAGAGAGCAGTTGTGCATCACGGAAAGATTTACTACCCAAATTTCGAGAGAGTAGTTTCCGAGAAGAGTCTGACAACATAATAGTTTCTCTCATATACAATTCACGAAATGATCACGAGAAGGAAATTTGAGAAGTTAGAGATAATACAGAAGCGTACTGACAGTCATTCTTCCGAAGCACTGTTCACAAATGGAACAAGGCAGAGGGGATCAGTTGGTAGCATGAGACGTACCCCCTGCCACACACAGTTAGGTGGTTTTTGGAGCATGATGTCGATATGGAGACTTAATTGCATGCATATACACTGCAGATTGATGACATCGCAATAGTAAATCAGAGTAGGAACTAAATAAAATGTTTCAGGCCTTAAATCAAGAAATGGTAAAACTAAAGCTAAAAATGAATACAAAGAAGACAAAAGTTATGGCTACAGACAAGAAAGGAGGTGGAGGTAGGACTGACACAAGAACAGGCAATGAGCAACTCAAGAAAGGAACTGAAATTCACTATCTCAGTAGCATTTTGCAAGAAAACAACCAATATTTCAAGGCATTCAAGAAAAGAATAGCACAGGTGAAGAGTTCCTTCCAAAATAAGAAGAAGCTGCAACTGAATAAACATATCAGCTCCCACATTAAGAAAATATTTGTAAAGACCTTTGTGTGGAGTGTTCTGACACACAGATGCAAAATCTGTACATTAGAAAAGCCAAAGGAAGCTCACCTCAAACCTGTTGAAATGTGGTTCTGGAAGAGAAGTACAAGAACTAGCTGCATTGACAGAAAAATTAAAGGAAATAGGAGAGAAGAAAGAACCACTGAAAGTTATAGGCCAGAGCAAAGCAAAATACACTGGACACTTAACTGGAGATGATAATCTTTTAAAAAACATTTCTGAAGGCAAGATCGTAGGTAAGAAAACAAGGGGATGACTGAGAACATCCTACTTAAACAATATGATCAATGAATGGGATTTTCTTCACACATGGAGATGAAGACAACTGCTGAAGAGAGGAAGCTGTGGCTGCAGAGACAAGGTTTAACCTTTTGGAAGAGTAAGGACAAACTAATACAAAATATGATTCTGCATGGCAGCTACATGTGGAATAAATGACAACTTCTTGTGTGCATTCATCAAGTCACTTACCCCAGTAGGTGTCTTATCTACTAAAAGTAAAGGTCACTGTTGTGCTTTCAATAGATGTGAACTGCACCCTGAAAATGGTATGTCTAGTTTGCAGTTGTACAGAAGCTTTTTATTTTGCAAAATGGTTCAAATGGCTCTAAGCACTATGGGACTTAACATCTGAGGTCATCAGTCCCCCAGACTTAGAACTACTTAAACCTAACTAACCTAAGGACATCTCTGACTGAGGCAGGATTCGAACCCGCGACCATAGCAGCAGCACGGTTCCGGATTGAAGTGCCTAGAACCGCTCGGCCACAGTGGTCAGCTTTTATTTTGCAAAGAAATTTTTGATAATAAGATGAACTGATGCTGGTACTTGCTACTGAAACCAGTAGTACTTAGACACAACAAAAGTGTGACTATAGAATTAAGAATAATTTTTCCAAACAATTGAGTATTTTTTTCAAAACAACACCACAATAGAGGAAACTTACTTTAAACTAAAGACACAAAAGAAAAAAAGAGAAACTATAAAGATCTTGAGTCTCATAAGACTCTCTTTGGAGGAAAATATAAGACATTTAATTGGTAAACTTGCAAGGCATACTTTTTATGTTGTATAAACTACGAAACTGTTAGCATCGTCAGCTAAAATTTACTTCTTCTGTCTTAATATACCTTCCTTCACTTACAGCTGCAGTGTGGAGACAGGGGTGAGGGTGGGAGCAGGGATGGGGGCGAGGGTGAGGGCGTACTGCTTTAAAATGGTGATTCTTGTATTGATATTCTTAACAACAGATTTATATCTTTTGCTTATGAAAGTCTGCATGCGATGACAGCTGCACTAGTAATACCTTCACAGGGTCGTATTCAAGTTGCAAGGCTAGATCTATGCCAGCCATGACACGCTCCCAGCCTTTCCTCCTCGTGATCTGGTTGTAGCGTTGGGACTGCAGGGTGTCTAAGCTGATGTTCAGACCGTCAAGCCCTGCCCTCTGCAAGGCAACCAGCTGTCTTGTCAATATGAGGCCATCGGTTGTCATTAAGACACTTTCGAGATCTTTTATTTTCTTCAAGGCACCTGTGAAACAGCAAATTATTCTAAACAAACTGAAACAAATAATTTGTAACATTGCTGTTGCATATGAAACAAAACTCCAGTTGATAAATTGAAAATACAAATTCCTTAAAAGTTAACTGTACATTTGCCCTAATACAAAGAGATAAGAAGGGTTAATAAACTGAATTGAAGAATGCAAGTTAAGATAGCAACGAAAAAATAATTAGAGGCATAAGATCACCTACTGCAACAGGGAAATGGGAATCAATATGAACCATTACCCAGCTACTGTCAACTGATTCCATGTCTCCATGCACACTGTATAAACCACTGTGGGTTTGTCCGACACAGTACATTGTTGTACCACCTATTATGGTTTTTCCCCATTCAATGCTCATGTGGAGTGTGGGAAGAATGATTCTTTAAATGGTTCTGTGCATGCTGTAATTAATCTTGCCTTCATGGTCCCTATAGGAGTGATACATATGTGGTTATTGTATAATCCCCAAATACCTCGCTTAATACAGGTCCCTGAAATTTCATAAGTTGGGTTTTGTCATATATTTGGCGTCTATCTTCACTTGTCTGGCATTTCCAATTTTTAGTAGCTTCTTGATGCTCTCCCAAGCATCAAATAAATCTATGATCAATCATGCTACACTATTTTGTATACATTCAATGTCTGCCATTAGCCTTATTTGTTATGGGTCATACTTAAGCAATATTCTAGAATGGGCCACACAAGTATTTTGTAAGCAATGTCCTCTATAGACTGATTGCATTTTCCAGTATCTTACCAACGAATTGAAGTCTGCATTCTGCTTTGCCTACAAGTGAGTCTATGTCACCATTTCATTTCATCCAGATATTTGTATGAGTTGACCAGTTAAAACTGTGATTATTTGATAATGTAGTCATACAATACTGTCTTTTATTTGTTTTGTGATGTGCTCCAATTTACATTTCTGAAAACTCAAACTCAGTTGCCTATCTTTGGACCAATTTGAAATGTTATGATCTGACTCAAATTTGTGCAGATCTTTTTCAGGCAATAATTCATTATAGACAACTCTATCATCCAGGAAAAGTATGAGGTTCCTTATAATATCATCTTCCAGAACATTAAGGTACAACATTAATGTAATGGTATAAATTACTATAACTGTATAAATAAGTTTATAAGTGTGTAAAATACATTGAACTATGTGTTACAACAGAACATTGTACTGGTATACTCAGCAAGATGTTAAATCAGCAGATAGCTATATTTTATGTTCAACATGTTGTGTACAGCATATATGCTGGAAAGGATTTATACCCAAATTAAATAAATCTGAAGAAATGGTAGTGTGTCTCTGGAAAAAAAATCAATAAAAACTCATACAGTCCAATTTGCTATTATGTCACTGTTACTGAAATATAATACAAAGTAACTGAATTCGATGAACATTCTCAGAGTGCAATATGCCTCAGAGTGAAATGCACAGTAATGTCAACATTATTTTTCAAGGCTATGTTTGTGAAAATGGATGACAGCAAACTGCACATTTTGTTCTCAATCAGTGGAAGTATTATGCACTGTAAAACACTGTACTGCTGTTCTACATAAAAGCTGTCTCATTGCCAACATCTTTCCCCTGCTGGCTGTTCTACACTTCTCATCACTGATTCAACACGTTGTAAGATATTTTATGCTGTATGACACCACAGTCCAATCTGGTAAGGATAGCATAAAAATAATATATGAATTTCAGTATTGAAACTGGAACAGCAGAACAGCTCTCATCACACTGGATATCAAATCGAGGTTGGATTACAGCCATGGGTACATTAATTCATGCTACTCAACTGTATGTCATATGTCAGAGTTCATCAACTGTAGTGGTTGGCGACTGGTGGCTGGCGACTGGTGGCATACCCATCTCTTGGCATTCTGTGAACAGACGTTCTCCACACTTGACAGATTTGAAGAAAATGCTGGATATGGCAACAGTGGAACACTCTCTGTATCGAGGTAGCTCAGTACAGCTCAGGTGATGTGTAGTCTTGCATTATCTTGTTAAAAGATAACATCATGGAGCCCTTGAAAACAGGGCACAGCGATAGGCCTTAACAAAACACAAATGCAATGGCTGCTGTCCAAATTATTGGCGATGCGAAGCAGAGGTTGTGACATGTATCCAGTTGCACCCCATACCATCACATCACATGCTGGACCCGCATGGGAATGACAGGTACAATCTGGCCAGGTCTGTTGGCATCAGAGCCTCCACACACAAGTACATCAATTGTGACGATGTTGCAGAACCGAGACTCATCTGATACGATGACACAGTGCCATTCCTGTGTCTGGCATTGTTGTTAGTTGCACCGCTGTCAGTTCACCTCTCTCTAGAGCTGCATTAAGGGCTTGACAGTCTGTGCTGCTCCAGATGCCATCACATTGTCTGTGTGGATACTTGTCTCACTGTATACAAGCCCACTTCCTGACTAAATGTACACAATTTCACTGCAGGATCATGTACGCATGAGCGAACACTTGTCTGCCCTCTCAGGTGCTAGTTGGGTGGCACTACTGAGGCCCTGCAAGGCATTTAGCATGGCCCATCTGAACCTACCAATTCAATGTTCGCACAAAATGAGATTCTGAGCAATGCAAGCAGCAATATAGTGAAACTATAAACCAGAGTCTCAGCAGACCATGAGCCTGCCACTGCCAAATCTGGAATGCTGATAAACATTTCTCCTTCTTCCATTATGCTTAACACGGTCTTCGTGTAAACAACCAACACTGAAATAGAATTTCTGAATGAGAAACCTGCTCCATAAGCTTTTCTTGCATACAGAATATGCATGGGAGTGCTGAAAAGTAATGCCTCTGAATTTTTTATTCTGTTCTCAATATCGGTCGAGGTATGACACGTCACGCATATTACTTGGTCAGCTTTCCCACTTCACTGACTTGTGGCACACCCCCCTCCCGCAAACAGATGGAGTCACAATAGGCAGGCCACTCTGACCAGAGATTGTGAATATGTTTACGGTGCACTTCGAGGAAGAGGCCCTGATGTCATCCAAATGGAAATCCATCTTCTTCTTCTTCTTCTTCTTCTTCTTCTTCTTCTGTTATGTGGATAACACACTTGTCATCTGGCCTCATGGAAGAGACAAACTTCTTGACTTCTTTGTACATGTGAACTCCACACGCCACAAAATCAAATTCACTATGGAGACCAAAGAAGAAGGAAGACTACCATTCCTGCACATCATAGTCAGGAGAATAACGGACAGCACCCTGTGCCACAGCGTGTATCTGACTCTATAAAACACATAAACTCAGTTCTCCTTATGGCACTGTGAATAAATTCAATAACAAAAAGTGTGATGAATGTTGCAGCGTACATTTAATTTCCACTTTGGCTTTGCATTCAAGATCAGTCTTACCTGAGAGTGCAACATTACATCTTTGGTTAATTTAATTATATGTTCATTAGATTTTGGTTATAAGGCACGTTTTGCTCCTAATGTTTCATCTCCAAATGCTGGAAACAATTCATGGAGGAAGAGGAGTATGTAAGACATTGGTGGACCAGGTTGGAAGAATCTGTGAATTTAAATACTGTGTAGAAGAGCTCAATCATTTGAAAATAACTTTCAGACCTTGTGGCTATTCTAACAGATATACATAAGGCACTACATTCTAAAATATTTGAATCTTTCACTGAAAAACAAGCAACTAGAGGAAAAGTTCTCTTGCCATTTGTAAAAACAGTCGCAGATCGCGACCTCCGAGTGCTATGAAGAGAAGGTATTGACGCAGTGCTTAAACCAAACTGAAGACCACAACAGCAGCCATACTCAAGTAAATTGCTATGCAGTAGTTTCAGTGAATTTGACAATGATGTAGCTGCTTTCATGGTGGCCCAGTCATATTGTGGGGTAGGGAATGCCAGTGACAGGGCTGGAATTGTAGGTGACAGATGGATTTTTGGCAAAGCCTTGTATCAATACCTCCTTAATTATTGAGCTGAAAAACTGTAAAAAACATTCATACAGTAAAATCACACAAACAAATTTCCTATTTCTGCAGGTATTGTGCCTTCTGTTTCTTTTTCATTACAAAAACATATTGATTCAAGTTTATAAAGTCACAACTATGTCACTGTGATTTGTGTAACACACATTCTGGAACATGTTCCAGGAATGTCATGAAACAGACAGCTTTAAATACTTAATCTAGCTCATCTTTCAAGACTTGCATGCCAACAACAACACCATCTATCCAATCTGTTTTTATTTCTCTTTCATGTAAAGATTTCTCCACAATGGATATCATCTGCCATGTAGGCAGTGCAAGAGGAAATTCCACACTCACATTTGGGTAATCAAGTGGAGTCTGTGTCTTGTCAGAACCAAGTACAATCAACCCAATTTCATCTTTACCACTGGTAAATATCTGGAAACATATTAAATGGTAAAAATAAGTTATGTTTATAACAAGTTGTATACCAATAAAAACATCACACACAGATACTCTTTATAAAATTATTTAATTGGATAGATAAAAAATCTACTCACCAAGCAGTGGCAGAACACACACATAAAAGACTGTTGTGATAGGGAAGCGTTTGGAGTCAGTGACTCCTTCTTCAGGCTGAAGGGTTGCAGGGGAAGCAAGAAGGGTGAAGGAAAAGGACTGGAGAGGTCTAAGAAAAGGGGTAGATTTTGGGAAAGTTACCCAGAACCGTGGGTCATGGGTGACTTACCGTACAGGATGAGAAGGAAAGACTAATTGTTGGGGACTGCATCAGGCAAGATTTGGAAACCTGAGAGCTTAAAGGTGGAAGACAGGGTAATATGCAAGACAGAGATTACTACTAAAACTGTACATGACTTAATAAGAGTGAGAAGCTAAGCGTATTGTATACAACAGCTGTGGGAGGGGGCAGTGAAAATAGACGGGAAAGACAATGAAAGAAGTAGAAAGCTAAAACGGAGTGAAGCAAAGAGTAATTACAGTGAAGAAAGGCTGAGACAGGAGAAATTAACGTAAATTAAGGCAAGGTGGGTAGTGAGAGCCAAGGACACGTTGTAGTGCTAGTTCCCACCTGCGGAGTTCTGAGAAACTGGTGTCTGGCAGAAGAATCCAGGTGGCATGTGTGGTGAAACAAGTGTCGAGGTCACGTATGCCATGTTGTAGAGCGTGCTCTGCAACAGGATATTGTGAGTTTCCAGTATATACACTATGCCTATGCCCATTTATCCTAACTGATAATTTGGTGGTAGTCATGCAGATGTAGAAAGCTGAACAGTGTTTACATAATAGCTGGTATATGACATGTGTCGTTTCTATTTTTCGCCTGATCCGCAGTTCTGGGTGACTTTCCCAAAATCTACACCTTTTCCTGGAACTCTCCAGGCCTTTTCCATTACCCTTCTTCCTTCCCCTTCAATGCTTCTATCTGGAGGAGCCACTGGCTCCGAAAGCTTGCCAATCACAACAGTGTTTTATGTGTATGTTCTGCTGCCACTTGGTGAGTAGATTTTTTATCTATTCAATTAAATAATTTTATCAATAATTTATTGTTTTTGTTGTTATAGTTACTCTTTATAACCTACTTAAAATACATCACGTACCCTCCTCTCCACAATTCTTCGAACACATAGTTTTGCCTTTTGTAAAAAATCACTGCGTTTCTGTATAACATACTTGGAGTCAAAGTGTCCAACATCTATTACAATCATAAACAGAAGAAAGAAAGTCATTGTATTTATTGGCAGTATTACCCAATCAAATATTTTGAAAGAGTTCCAGTGGTATAAATTTACAAAATCTTACAAATAAATATATACGTTTATTCTTTAAATCAATTCTTAGCAATAACATAATAGTATAAATTGCAGAATCAATATAGCCAATTTTAATGTAATGACTGCAGTACAAATACAAAATAACAGCGGTAAGTTATAACAAATGAGAGAGAGAGAGAGAGAGAGAGAGGGAGGCATTTAGACATTGTTTCATTACAGTGTGAAACTTATTAGAATTAAAATGAAGCCATAGTGAATTATTACATTCCAAAAATAATAATTATTGTGCTCTTTCACCCCAAAATACTACATTCATTAGGTAATATATACTTTTAATTTCAGAAATTTTTACAACAGCTCTGGACTTCACTGACTCGATGAATTTATTACATGTGTCAATGAATGAGGGTTGATAACACTGCTTTTGTCATTCAATTGTTCGTCATGTGATATTCGCAATGTTCTTAATAACTTCTTATGTAAAGTTCTATCATCAAAAAGATAATCTACATAAGTTTTAAAAGTCGCGAATCTTTAAACAACAACTTGAAAATGGGTATATCAGTATTTTGTATACATTCTAGCATTGCTAGATTTACTTTTAAATTTTAAAGTATATGAGCAGATTGAGCAACTTTTCATCCAGAAAATTTGCTGTTGGCAAGACCTCACTACAAAGAAAAATTCATAAATACCAGCATTGTAAGTGATACAAAACAGGTATTAAGCAACGGGCATAAATATCGTTCTGCTTGACGAGAAAAAAAGTAGGTAGATGAAAGAGTAAATTGGGTGCAAGGATTGAACATAAACTCACCCAAATTACAAAGGATCTTTTTTTTTTTAAAAAAGAAAAAGAAAAAAAAAGAGGGTCACTGCTCAAGAATTGAGAACTACCCCCCCTTTCTTTTACAGGCTTGCTTTCACTTTTCAGATGAGACCATGTCCCACATATGTGAAGAAAATAGCCAATATGTAAAGAGAATTCCAGTTAAAGAGTTTTCTAGAATGAGATTTTCACTCTGCAGCATAGTGTGCACTGATATGAAACTTCCTGGCAGATTAAAACTGTGTGCTGGACCAAGACTCAGACTTGGTGATCATAACCCCAGACCTGTGTTGCCATTTTCGGAGGTAGATCTCGTATCTGGAAAGAGGAGATGACAGTTAGGGTACTATGGGCGAGCAGCTGCCATCAATTTTTGATGGTGCAGAACACACAATAGTGCAACTGCTGCCTAGTCAAAAGGCACCTGTTACCAGTCTTACCCCACAATAGTGTATCGAATCCAGACTTAATGTTGAAGCTGATAAAAAGTCATATGAGAGATTCCTGTAATCTAGGTGTGACTGCACAGCCATATTAAAGTAGAGTGGACCACACCGCGGTCGGTGTCGCTGAGGCATAGAAGAGCATTCAGGTGCGACCTACATGTCTGCTTTAGTTGACAAAGACGGGGAAGCCATGTCAACTAGGCATCAAAGACCAGTCCTAAAAAACACAATGACAGAAATGCATAACGTAGGTCATGGCAGCCAAAAAATGGATGCTATGAGTGAAAGCGCAGGATTGTGCTTAGTGTATTGCTCCCTGCATTCTGCCTCCAGCAATAGCCGTTGCGGACGAACAAAAAAGATGGGGACACCATATGTCATGCAGCTGCCGCCAGATCATTGATAGCCGCATAAAGGAGAGCGGCACTCAAAACAGAACCTTGTGCAAGCCCCTTCTCCTGCAGGGGGGGATGCTACAGGAGGCACCAACCTGTACCCAAAAAGTGTGACATGGAAGAAAGTTCTGGATAAAAATCTGTAGTGGGCCATGGAGGCCCCACTCCTTTAAGGTGGCAAGGACGTTATGGCACCATGTGGTATCATAAGATACATACACAGGTCAATGAAAACTGCAACAAGGAACTGATGCTGAGCAAAAGCTGTTCAGATAGCACACTTCAAGTGGACTAAATTATCTTCAGTAGAGCGCCCTTGGCGAAAAGCACCCTGGATCGAAGCCAAAAGATCCGGGGATTCAAGGACACAATACAGCCTTCGACTAACCATACGTTCAAGTAACTTTCAGGACACTGAGTAAACAATCTGGACGACAGCTGTCCGTTTGAAGAGGCAATTTATCTGATTTCAAAATTGGAATAACAGCATTTTCTCGCTACTGGGAAGAAAATTCTGCATTGCACCAGGGGTGGTTAAAGAAAGGCCAGGTACACTGACGGAAAAATTTGCAACACCAAAAAATAATTAATGTAGAGTAATGAAATACCAGGAATATATTTGTTGAGACAACATATGTAAAGTGATTAACGTTGCAGGATCAGAGATCAATGTGAGTGTGAGATAAGCCACTGCAAATATAAATGTAAATGCTGGTACGCTGTTGTACACGTGTCATGTGTCAGTTTGTGGGATGGAGTTCCATGCCTGTTGCACTTGGTTGGCCAATATAAGGACAGTTAATGATGTTTGTGGATCGGTTGAAGCTGTCATCAGATGATGTCCAATATGTGCTCGATTGGAGGTAGAGCTGGTTATCGAGCAAGCCAAGGCAATATGTTGACACACTATAGCATGTTGGCTTACAACAGCAGTATGTGAGCAAGTGTTATCCTGTAGGAAAACACCTCCTGGAATGCTGTTTGTGAATGGCAGCACAACAGGTCAAATAACCAGACGGACATACAAATTTGCAGTCAGCGTTCGTGGGATTCATACAGACAGTTTTGTCAGTGGAAAAGCGAAAGCCATTGTCGATGCTCCAGGAGTAAAGACAATCAAGACATTGCTGAAGATGCCACTAAGTGAGACAGGTTCATAGAGAATTGCAATAGAAGGCAAAATCGTCAAAAAAAAGGGAGCCGGAGATGCCCAGTGGGAGACAGGCCATTATAGGGTTTATGGTGATAGCAAAGAGAATGACACTCAGAATGGAACCCTGAGACACACCATTTTCCTGGATAAAGGTGTCCAACAAGGGAGACCCTTCATGCACCTCGAAAACTCAGTCTTTTAAAAATGTCTGAAGGAAACAGGGTAGGTGGCCACGGAAGCCCCACATGTGTAGAGTATGGAGGGTACTAGCTCTCTAGCAGGTGTCATAGGCCTTCTCCAAATTGAAAAACACGGCGACAGTCTGGGATTTCTGCAGAAAACCATTCATGACATGGGTGAGCAAAATAATGAGACGGTCAACTGCAGAATGCCGTGTTGAAAGCCACACTGTGCATTCATCAAAAATTGTGAGACTCGAGCCACCATATCATCCGGGCATGAATCATATGTCCCATCACCTTGCGAACACACTGGTAAGAGAGATGGAGTGGTAGCTAGAAGGAAGTGTGTGTGTGTGTGTGTGTGTGTGTGTGTGTGTGTGTGTGTGTGTGTGTGTGTGTGTGTGTGTGTGTGTGTGTGTGTGTCAGAGAGAGAGAGAGAGAGAGAGAGACAGAGAGAGAGAGAAAGAGAGAGAGAGAGAGAGAGAGAGAGAGAGAGAGAGAGCTAATTTCGGCAAGAGCTGGATTTCCATCAATAAACTGAGTTGAAGTCTGCTGTTGTGGTCTTCATCCAACTACTGCTTTGGTGCATCTCACCAGCCTATTCCAGCCTTTGTAAGCCTCTTCATCTCTGCATAGTATTTCAACCTAAATCCACTTAGAATGGTGAACCACCATTCAGAGAGTAACTTTTTAACAACACAGTTTGACTTCTGTAAAGGTTCTATACTGAGAATCCAACATAATATCTCAAAAATTCAATTCCAGTAGAATTAAATAGTGGAAAATATCCCCCCTGTCATCTTGCCAAAGCCTTTGACTGTTTAGATTAAAAAATTCTGTGAGGGGGAGCTAAAATAGTATGGCATTAAAAGTCTTCCCCTTGCATGGATTGAGTTGTACTTTAACTACAGAAAATGGAAGGTCACATTAACAAATGATAAGACAGTAATAAGATTAAACTCAAAAAGGGAAAACATAAAATATGGTGTGGCACACAGTGTTTGCTGCCAAGTCCACAAAAATGATTTACTTGGGGCACTGGAGGGCTTTGGAAAAACTCTAATGTTTTGCAGTGTCACAAACTTATTGATGCAAGATCTAAACTCATCCATACCAGAAACATTCAGGAGAATAACAGAACAGGCTTGTACTGATCCACAGGTACCAGCTTAAGGCCTAAAAACTTGTATTGTGCAGTTCTAAAGAAATAAAAGCGACTTACAGATACGAATATCAAAAGTAGGGATGTTGTTGTTGTTGTGGTCTTCAGTCCTGAGACTGGTTTGATGCAGCTCTCCATGCTACTCTATCCTGTGCAAGCTTTTTCATCTCCCAGTACCTACTGCAACCTACATCCTTCTGAATCTGCTTAGTGTATTCATCTCGTGGTCTCCCTCTACGATTTTTACCCTCCACGCTCCCCTCCAATACTAAATTGGTGATCCCTTCATGCCTCAGAACATGCCCTACCAACCGATCCCTTCTTCTGGTCAAGTTGTGCCACAAACTTCTCTTCTCCCCAATCCTATTCAATACTTCCTCATTAGTTACATGATCTACCCATCTAATCTTCAGCATTCTTCTGTAGCACCATATTTCGAAAGCTTCTATTCTCTTCTTGTCTAAACTATTTATCGTCCATGTTTCACTTCCATACATGGATACACTCCATACGAATACTTTCAGAAATGACTTCCTGACACTTAAATCAATACTGGATGTTAACAAATTTCTCTTCTTCAGAAACGCTTTCCTTGCCATTGCCAGTCTACATTTTATATCCTCTCTACTTCGACCATCATTAGTTATTTTGCTCCCCAAATAGCAAAACTCCTTTACTACTTTAAGTGCCTCATTTCCTAATCTAATTCCCTCAGCATCACCCGACTTAATTAGACTACATTCCATTATCCTTGTTTTGCTTTTGTTGATGTTCATCTTATATCCTCCTTTCAAGACACTGTCCATTCCATTCAACTGCTCTTCCAAGTCCTTTGCTGTCTCTGACAGAATTACAATGTCATCGGCGAACCTCAAAGTTTTTATTTCTTCTCCATGAATTTTAATACCTACTCCGAATTTTTCTTTTGTTTCCTTTACTGCTTGCTCAATATACAGATTGAACAACATCGGGGAGAGGCTACAACCCTGTCTTACTCCCTTCCCAACCACTGCTTCCCTTTCATGTCCCTCGACTCTTATAACTGCCATCTGGTTTCTGTACAAATTGTAAATAGCCTTTCGCTCCCTGTATTTTACCCCTGCCACCTTTAGAATTTGAAAGAGAGTATTCCAGTCAACATTGTCAAAAGCTTTCTCTAAGTCTACAAATGCTAGAAACGTAGGTTTGCCTTTCCTTAATCTTTCTTCTAAGATAAGTCGTAAGGTCAGTATTGCCTCACGTGTTCCAGTGTTTCTACAGAATCCAAACTGATCTTCCCCGAGGTTGGCTTCTACTAGTTTTTACATTCGTCTGTAAAGAATTCGTGTTAGTATTTTGCAGCTGTGACTTATTAAGCTGATAGTTCGGTAATTTTCACATCTGTCAACACCTGCTTTCTTTGGGATTGGAATTATTATATTCTTCTTGAAGTCTGAGGGTATTTCGCCTGTTTCATACATCTTGCTCACCAGATGGTAGAGTTTTGTCAGGACTGGCTCTCCCACGGCCGTCAGTAGTTCCAATGGAATATTGTCTACTCCGGGGGCCTTGTTTCGACTCAGGTCTTTCAGTGCTCTGTCAAACTCTTCACGCAGTATCGTATCTCCCATTTCATCTTCATCTACATCCTCTTCCATTTCCATAATATTGTCCTCAAGTACATCGCCCTTGTATAGACCCTCTATATACTCCTTCCACCTTTCTGCTTTCCCTTCTTTGCTTAGCACTGGGTTTCCATCTGAGCTCTTGATATTCATACAAGTCGTTCTCTTATCTCCAAAGGTCTCTTTAATTTTCCTGTAGGCGGTATCTATCTTACCCCTAGTGAGATAGGCCTCTACATCCTTACATTTGTCCTCTAGCCATCCCTGCTTAGCCATTTTGCACTTCCTGTCGATCTCATTTTTGAGACGTTTGTATTCCTTTTTGCCTGTTTCACTTACTGCATTTTTATATTTTCTCCTTTCATCAATTAAATTCAATATTTCTTCTGTTACCCAAGGATTTCTACTAGCCCTCGTCTTTTTACCTACTTGATCCTCTGCTGCCTTCACTACTTCATCCCTCAAAGCTACCCATTCTTCTTCTACTGTATTTATTTCCCCCATTCCTGTCAATTGCTCCCTTATGCTCTCCCTGAATCTCTGTACAACCTCTGGTTCTTTTAGTTTATCCAGGTCCCATCTCCTTAAATTCCCACCTTTTTGCAGTTTCTTCAGTTTTAATCTACAGGTCATAACCAATAGATTATGGTCAGAGTCCACATCTGCCCCTGGAAATGTCTTACAATTTAAAACCTGGTTCCTAAATCTCTGTCTTACCATTATATAATCTATCTGATACCTTTTAGTATCTCCAGGGTTCTTCCATGTATACAACCTTCTTTCATGATGCTTAAACCAAGTGTTAGTTATGATTATGTTGTGCTCTGTGCAAAATTCGACCAGGCGGCTTCCTCTTTCATTTCTGTCCCCCAATCCATATTCACCTACTATGTTTCCTTCTCTCCCTTTTCCTACACTCGAATTCCAGTCACCCATGACTATTAAATTTTCGTCTCCCTTCACAATCTGAATAATTTCTTTTATTTCATCATACATTTCTTCAATTTCTTCGTCATCTGCAGAGCTAGTTGGCATATAAACTTGTACTACTGTAGTAGGTGTGGGCTTCGTATCTATCTTGGCCACAATAATGCGTTCATTATGCTGTTTGTAGTAGCTTACCCGCATTCCTATTTTCCTATTCATTATTAAACCTACTCCTGCATTCCCCCTATTTGATTTTGTGTTTATAACCCTGTAGTCACCTGACCAGAAGTCTTGTTCCTCCTGCCACCGAACTTCACTAATTCCCACTATATCTAACTTCAACCTATCCATTTCCCTTTTTAAATTTTCTAACCTACCTGCCCGATTAAGGGATCTGACATTCCACGCTCCGATCCGTAGAACACCAGTTTTCTTTCTCCTGATAACGACATCCTCTTGAGTAGTCCCCGCCCGGAGATCCGAATGGGGGACTATTTTACCTCCGGAATATTTTACCCAAGAGGACGCCATCATCATGTAATCATACAGTAAAGCTGCATGCCCTCGGGAAAAATTACGGCTGTAGTTTCCCCTTGCTTTCAGCCGTTCGCAGTACCAGCACAGCAAGGCCGTTTTGGTTAATGTTACAAGGCCAGATCAGTCAATCATCCAGACTGTTGCCCTTGCAACTACTGAAAAGGCTGCTGCCCCTCTTCAGGAACCACACGTTTGTCTGGCCTCTCAACAGATACCCCTCCGTTGTGGTTGCACCTACGGTACGGCTATCTGTATCGCTGAGGCACGCAAGCCTCCCCACCAACGGCAAGGTCCATGGTTCATGGGGGGGGATAAATGGGCAATTAGGCTCCCGTGTTCTAAGTTCCTGGGTATGCAGATACCAATCACGTGTGAGACCAGCATGTGGGTCAGTTAACCGAGAAGCTCAGTTCCGCCCATTTTGTGCTTAGAAATCTATTACTGTATGAAACTGGACAAAGGATTGCTAACACACTTTCACTCAGTTTACTCATATGGCATAATCTTCTGAGGTACTTCAGCTAAGCGGAAAAAAATATTTATTCTACATCTTGAAAAAGCTTCTTCAGGGACCCATGGATTCTCACACTTACATGCCTATAGAAGTTATATTCCCTAATGGTATTTGTGATTAATAACAAGAGTTGGTTTAAGATGAACTCAGCAATTCAGAACTGCAATACTAGAAGCAAAAATAATTTCCATATATAAAAACCTAAAATCAGGGTTGCCACAAGTTTCTCCAAGTGAAATTCCCTGATATTTCTCTGATTCCACAGACACATTTTAGAATTTTTCCCCGACAAATTTTGAGGTCTCGAGGAGAGGTAAAGACATAAGTCAACAAAAGAATGTAAGGGCTTTGTATTTCTCCCCCATTTTGTTTTAGGGCGCAAAAACAACTAGGGTCATATGTGTCCATGCCAAAACTGTGAAACACAAAGATGAAGAGAGGAGTTAAAAATGATTACATGTCAACGTTTAATGACAGAAGAGAGGACAGCTATAAACAGGGACGTGGAGAAAGGTCTACGAAGTACGCAATAGGGAAATGGAGGCCCCGAACTAAAAATTAAATGGCCTTCACCATATTGCTACAACTGATAAAAAGTAAAACACGGTCGACAGCCCACGCATTGTTCACTAAAACGGCCAATAACTCAGATGGCAAACCCAAACGGGAACGTAAACGGTAAAAAAGGGCATCCCCTCAGGAAACGGCAGACAGTTAAAAGTTGGGTGCAATGTGCACAAAGTAGTGGGGGAGCACCACTTAACAAATGGTGATGGCTAAAAAGGCAGTGCCCAATATGCAACCTAGTTAAAATGACCTCGCCGCAGGAGGACTGAGAGGAGGTTGTCCAAGCCACTGGGAGAGGCTTAATAACCAAGAGCTTATTCCTATGAATGGAGGACCAGTGTCGATGTCAAAGTGACACCACCTCCTGACAGAAAGCTACAAGAGATCATCAGAGGGAATGCAAGAATTATTGGGCTGAAGTACGAGGAATGCAGCTTTGGCAGCAGTGTCAGCAACCTCTTGGACCGATATTACCTGGAACCCACATAAACATCACAGTGGCTCCATAAAAAGTGAGCAAGTGGAAGCTTTCCTGGAACCGGTGCATTAAGGGATGGACAGTCCACAGTGCACAGAGGCTTTGAGGGGTGCCGAGAGAGTCTGAGCAGTGACACAGTTGAAAAGAGTATGTCACCAGATGTACTCCATGATCTGATACAGGGTGAAGAGCTCTGCTGTAAATACTGAGCAATGTGCCAGAAGTCAGTACCAAAAAATGTTGGTTGACGTTGAAGGCACACCCGACACCATGGTCAGTCAAAGAGCCATCAGTGTACACAATGATACTATTGCAAAATTCCATGCATAGGTCGTGAAACTGAAGGCAATAGAGCGAGCCTGGTGCAGTGTCTTTAGAAAGTGATTGAAGGTCAAGGTGAAGATGGACTGCCGCACGAAGCCAAGATGGTGAAGGGTTCACACCCATCGAAAAAGCTGCAGGGAGCATGAAATGGGAGGACCAAGATAGTTTTGTATAAAGCAGGAGCCTCAGGAATTTTGTAGTTTCAATGAATGGAAGAGCAACAGGCCGAAGATGTAAAAATGGTGGGAGAAACCAGCTGTGCTGCCAGAAATTCATACAAATGTTTTTGTCAGTAGAAAAACGGAAGCCACTGTCGATGCTCCGTGAGTAAAGACGATCGAGACATTGCTGAAGACACCAATCAATGAAACAGGTTCATGGAGAGCAGCAGTAGATAGCAAAATTGTCAACAACAAGAGAGCCAGAGATGCCCAGCAGGAGACAGGCCATTGTAGGGTTAATGGCGACAGCAAAGACGACGACACTCAGGACAGAACCCTGAGGTACACCATTTTCCTTGATAAAGGTGTCCGAGGAGGCAGACCCCATACGTACTTCGAAAACTCGTCTTTTAAAAGTTCCTCAAGGAGATGGGGCAGTTGGCCCCATGTGCAGAGAGTACAAACGATACTAGTCCTCCAACAAATGTCGTAGGCTTTCTCCAAATTGAAAAACACAGCCAGTCTGGGATTTCCAGAGAAAACCATTCATGACATGGGTAAACAAAGTGGGTAATAGCCAGAAGGAAGTTGTTTGTCCTTACCGGGCTTAGGTGTGGGTATGACAGTGGCTTCACGACAGTGGCTGGAAAACATGCCCACTGCCCAGGTCCGGTTGTACGTATTAAGCAAAAAGTGCTTGCCCACAAGAGAAAGGTGCTGCAACATTTGAAAGTTAACAGTGTCTGGTCCAGGACGGAGGATTGAGATGAAGTGAGAGCGTGATCTAGCTTCCTCATAGTAAAGGCAGCACAGTAACACTCACGATTCTGAGAACAGAAGGGTATTGCCCGAGTCTTCTCTGCTCATTTCCAATAGAGGTAGGCAGGACAATAGTGGGAGGAGCTCAAAATTTCTGCAAAATAGCGACCCAAGGTGTTGGAGATAGCAGTAGGGTACACGATGATATTGTCTGCTACTGTCAGGCCGAAAATTGGCGAATGGATCTTGCTCCCAGAGAACCGTCGGAGGTTGGTGCACACGATGGTAGAGGGGGGGGGGGGGGGGGTGAAACTGTTAAAAGAACTAGTGAATGAAGTTCAGCTACCTTTTTGGTTATCCCGAAGAATGCGAATTGCATCGCAGCACGCTTCAGTCCACCAAAGGACTGGGACACAGCATGGTAAAGAGGAAGTGTGAGGAATGGAATGTTCTGCGACAGTAAGGATAATGTTTGTAAGAAATTCCACCTGGTCATGACAACTGCGGAAATCGTGTTCGTTGAAGGTCGCCAGGGAGGAGTAAAGTCTCCAGTCAGCCTTAGTGAGCTGCCATTTCGATGTGCACGGAGGTGGGGTAGGAGTCAGCAAATGGATAGCACACAGGAAATGGTCGCTCGAGTAGGTGTCAGAAAGAACGGTTCGTTCAAGATGATGTGCAGGATGGGCAGTGAAGAAGGAAAGGTCCAAATGGGAATAGGTGTGTGACGAGTCTGAAAGCAACATGGGTGCTTCTGTGTTAAAGAAGACAAGGTTAAGTTGATTAAGAATGGCAGCGAAGAGGGCACCTCTCGGAAAGGTTCTGGAAGAGCCCCAAATGGGATGGTGTGCATTAAAGTCCCCAAGCAGCAGAAATCGGCGAGGAAGCTGTCCAATAAGCTGGAGGAAGTCGAACCTCGTGACATCGAATGACGGAGGGATGTAAATGGTAGAAAGGGAAAAGCTCAAGTGAGGAAGGAAAAGACAAACTGCAACAGCTCGATGACAGGTAGTCAGGGAGATGGATGGGTTGACTATGAATGTCATCCCATATGACTCCCCCATGAGACAGAATGCCAACCTCGAGCGGAAGGTCAAAACAGACCACGAAGAAATGCAAAAGCTCAAAGCAGTCGCGAGGATGCAATTTTGTTTCCTGAAGGCAGAGTACAAGTAGAAGCTGCGATTCTAAAAGCAGTCATAAATCCTCTTTGTTGGTTCAAAGGCTGCAAAAGTTCCATTGGAGGACAGTCACGATGAGGACAATACGAAGGGGTGTCACCTCGGCAGCTGCCGAGTGCCAGTCTGCAAAAACTCGCTGCTACAGGGCACAGAGGCAAGAGGATCCTGCTCCATGAGGTCCTACAGAAGTGTCGGCTTTCTTCTGCTGTCGACATGAGGAATCCAGGGCACAAGAAAGGTTGGTGGGGCACACTGGCGACATGGAGGCCGGCCAGGAGAAGGTATCACATGGCGACACCGTCAAAGAGGATCTTTGGGTCAGCGAAAGAGAAGACCATTTGCCTTTGTTGGACTTTTTCGAGCCTTTCCAGTTGGCAGAGGGAGACTCATGTGTTGATTGGCTGGAGGGATGTAGCAAGTCTTCAAGGGAGTCTTCCTTCTGTCCTTTCCGGCCTGCCGGTTGTGTAGCTGGTGAGTTGCACAAATACTCTGAGAATCAACACTAATGAGGATAGTAGCAACTCACGCTAAAGATGATTGCTGAGCCACATCCAGGCATGTAAAAAAGACAATAACATTCTCACAACTAAACTTCCGCCATACCCTTTGTCACAAAACAGGAGCACACAGATATTCAGACACTCACCCAGACACAACTCATGTATACGTGATCACCACCTCTGGCTGATGCGTCAACAATCTCTGAGAATCAGATTCAAATAACCACTCCTCCTGTCTCCCTGTCTCTCATCGATAGCTGCTAGGCTAGTGGCAAGAAGTGGTGGCGGTACTGACTGCAATTCGAGGGGAGTGGTATAAAGGGGAAAAGCAGTAAGAATAAGGGAGTAGGGAAGTTACGCACGTACTCAGCTGCATGCAGCCAGTGATGACACATGACATCTCAGTAAATAAACCATTTCATCTACTGAGACAAAAACAAGATTTTTCCAGTGCTCTTTTCAAATTTCCCTGATACATTTGAAATTCCCTGATTTCCAGAACATGCGGCAACCCTGGAAATACACATGATTGATGTGCCACAATAATATTTATTTCATATTAATAACCATCTAAGCTGTATTATTACACATTTATTGTGTTATGACCAGATTTGTTCACTGAACATATTCAGGTGGCCTACATGTGTAAAGTCATGACACAAATGGGCAATTTGAAGATGTTCAATCAGTGAAACCAACTGCAACATGATAAATATGTAATAACACATATAATCATTAATATTGGTCTCAGCTGTGGTGCTCAGCATGATCAAAGTCATTTATTTTACAGTTCGTTATGAATCAGATTTTGGCTTTTTAGGACATCATCAGAAATTGTCTGAGGATGACACAGAATGCCAAACGCTGGTTTATAACAGACTATAAAACAAATACTATTGTGGAAAATCAATGATGTGAATTTAAGCATTAATATATCTATGTTCCCTCAAGTACCAATGGCATATTTCCATGTAGACTGTGCACCTCTCCGTACGGTTCAGATTACAGCTTTATATTCTGCTACAAAAGTGTAACTGTATGACAAGAGACGGACAGGCAAACAAAAATCCCCAAATCCTTAAAAATGAAGTAAAAAAATACCCCATGAGACAAGGTGTCCATAATTTATAAGAATACCTGGGCTCCAGAAGGTAAATTCTGCATACTAATACTATTATATAGATCCTGACTTTAACCATATATAGAGAGTTGACAGTAGTCTGTGTCCCATTACATGAATGTTTTGTTTGAAGTATTATATAAAAATAGCAGCTAAATAGTATAGGACAAGCAGTGGATATTTTCAAAATCGCTGTTTTACCCCTGACATAACAAATCTACAAGTAATTTCATAATTATCAATTCGAGCAGAGAAGCACTAGCCATAATTTGTTGTTAGCATATTTTACAGACATAGGCAGCAGGGGATTACCAAAAGTTCTTGTTCTCTTATTTGCTTTAACCCGTGGCATCTTCAAGATGCTGACACTCCTATTTCAAGCATTTTCAATATGGAGACCACGACATCTGTCACTACACCCATGAACAAACATAAACAGGCCCTAACAAGTGGAATATTTAACACCAGAAATAAAGTGAAACTAATGGGGGAACCGCTCGAAGTAGGGGTTTTGGGCAGTGTCAATCAGCACACACAACAATAAGTATCATGACACCATTCCAAAATAAATATCAAACCAAAAATTATGCACACAAAATCCTCAACAAACCCTCAACAATCATCCCACCCCAAAACTGCAAAAAACAGCTATTGGTATCATACATTTTGCCTGAACTAAACAGCTCCAATGAAGACAGTGATACTAGAAACCCACACATACACTGAAACTTTCACTTGGTCTATACCGCTCAAACATAGCCAGAGATACCATGAAACCAGACACAAAAACCTGGTACTGCAAATTTCACTTGACCTATATAGCTCAACCAAGGTGCACAATACTACCAACTGCCACAAATCAACAACACCAGACCACACTCCATAAAACCCACCGATATAAGCAAATAAATACCCCCAAAAAATAATACCAAATTAATCAAACATAAATTACCTCAATGAACCGTAAACAAATCCACTACACTCTTACAAAAAGGGAAAAGGTCTTACCAACCACGGTTTCCCCCCCTCCACTCTCTCTCTCTCTCTCTCTCTCTCTCTCTCTCTCTCTCTCTCTCTCTCACACACACACACACACACACACACACACACACACACACACCTAAGCACCACTTACCAAACAACTGATGCCTATCCCATACATACACACACACATCAAAAAACGTTTTGCATCTCCTCGGTTCCTGAACCTGTGCAGAAATTTGCAATAGAGATCAACATCGTTTCCGCCCTTTCTATTGATGATGAAAACCACACAGTGCATGTTGTACCACCATACAGCGAGACTCTCAGAGGTGTTGGTCCAGACTGCTGTACACACGGGTACCTCTGATACCCAGTAGCACGTCCTCTTGGATTGATGCATGGCTGTGTTCGTCGTACCATACTATCCACAAGTTCATCAAGGCACTGTCAGTCCAGATCGTCCCACTCCTCAACGGCGATTCGGCGTAGATCCCTCAGAGTGGTTGGCAAGTCACATTGCCCATAAACAGCCCTTTTCAATTTATCCCAGGCATGTTTGATAGGGTTCATGTCTGGAGAACATGCTGGCCACTCTAGTCGAGTGATGTCATTATCTTGAAGGAAGTCATTCACAAGATGTGCACAATGGGGATGCGAAATGTCATCCACGAAGACGAATGCCTCGCCAATATGTTGCCAATATGACTGCACTATTGGTCGGAGGATGGCATTCATAAAACTTTGAACATAGCTGCTAAGGTTCAGTGCCCATGTCAGAATTATATTAGAACAAATAAGCCCTCTGTCAGAAATATTAAGTCAAAATTGACCAGGTTTCGACGCTACTATGAGCGTCGTCTTCAGAATTAGACTAACTGTTCTAAAACATATTAAGTATATAATACATTAATAAAATTAAAGTTTGTACTGCATCTTTTCCAGTCAGTACAAACTTTAATTTTATTAATGTATTATATACCTAATATATTTTAGAACAGTTAGTCTTATTCTGAAGATGACGCTCATAGTAGCATCGAAACCTGGTCAATTTTGACTTAATATTTGTGACCGAGGGCTTATTTGTTCTAATATAAGGATGGTATTCACTTATAGCACAGCTGTCATGGTGCCTACCATGACCACCAACAGTGTGCATCAGCCCCCCATAATCCCACCCAAAACAGCAGGGAACCTCCACCTTGCTTCACTCATTTGACAGTGTGTCTAAGAGTTCAACGTGACGGGGTTGCCTCCAAACACATCTCTGACAATCGTCGGAAGGCATATGTGACACTCATTGGTGCAGAGAACATGATGCCAATCCTGAGCAGTCCAATACAGCTTGTTATTGGGTTCATCTGTACCGTGCTGCACGGTGTTGCAGTTGCAAAGATGGACCTCGCCATGGATGTGTGGAGTGAAACTGCACATAATGCAGCGTATTGCACACAGTTTGAGTCGTAACGTGACGTCCGGTGGCTGCACGAAAAGCATTATTCGACACAGTGGCATTGCTGTCAGGGTTCCTCAGAGCCATAATCCATTGGTAGCAGTCACCCCCTGCATTAGTAGCCCTCGGGTGGCATGAGCAAGGTATGTCACCGACAGTTCCTGTCTCTCTGTATCTCCTCCATGTCCGAACAACATTGCCACGGTTCACGCCACAATGCCTGGACACTACCCTTGCTGAGAGCCCTTCTTGGCACAAAGTAATAACGCAGATGCGATCGAACTGCAGTATTGATCATCTAGACATTGTTGAACTACAGACAACATGCCCTGGATTCCTCATTTCAACAGCAGAAGAAAGCCGACACTTCTGTAGGACCTCATGGAGCAGGATCCTCTTGCCTCTGTGCCCTGTAGCAGCGAGTTTTTGCAGACTGGCACTCGGCAGCTGCCGAGGTGACACCCCTTCGTATTGTCCTCATCGTGACTGTCCTCCAATGGAACTTTTGCAGCCTTTGATCCAACAAAGAGGATTTATGACTGCTTTTAGAATCGCAGCTTCTACTTGTACTCTGCCTTCAGGAAACAAAATTGCATCCTCGCGACTGCTTTGAGCTTTTGCATTTCTTCCTGGTCTGTTTTGACCTTCCGCTCGAGGTTGGCATTCTGTCTCATGGGGGAGTCATATGGGATGACATTCATAGTCAACCCATCCATCTCCCTGACTACCTGTCATCGAGCTGTTGCAGTTTGTCTTTTCCTTCCTCACTTGAGCTTTTCCCTTTCTACCATTTACATCCCTCCGTCATTCGATGTCACCAGGTTCGACTTCCTCCAGCTTATTGGACAGCTTCCTCGCCGATTTCTGCTGCTTGGGGACTTTAATGCACACCATCCCATTTGGGGCTCTTCCAGAACCTTTCCGAGAGGTGCCCTCTTCGCTGCCATTCTTAATCAACTTAACCTTGTCTTCTTTAACACAGAAGCACCCATGTTGCTTTCAGACTCGTCACACACCTATTCCCATTTGGACCTTTCCTTCTTCACTGCCCGTCCTGCACATCATCTTGAACGGTCCGTTCTCTCTGACACCTACTCGAGCGACCATTTCCTGTGTGCTATCCATTTGCTGACTCCTACCCCACCTCTGTGCACATCGAAATGGCAGCTCACTAAGGCTGACTGGAGACTTTACTCCTCCCTGGCGACCTTCAACGAACACGATTTCCGCAGTTGTCAAGACCAGGTGGAATTTCTTACAAACATTATCCTTACCGTCGCAGAACATTCCATTCCTCACACTTCCTCTTTACCATGCTGTGTCCCAGTCCTGTGGTGGACTGAAGCCTGCTGCGATGCAATTCGCATTCTTCAGGATAACCAAAAAGGTAGCTGAACTTCATTCACTAGTTCTTTTAACAGTTTCACCCCCCCCCCCCCTCTACCTTCGTGTGCACCAACCTCTGACGGTTCTCTGGGAGCAAGATCCATTCCCCAATTTTCGGCCTGACAGTAGCAGACAATATCATCGTGTACCCTATTGCTATCTCCAACACCTTGGGTCGCCATTTTGCAGAAATTTTGAGCTCCTCCCACTATTGTCCTGCCTACCTCTATTGGAAATGAGCAGAGAAGACTCAGGCAATACCCTTCTGTTCTCAGAATCATGAGTGTTACTGTGCTGCCTTTACTATGAGGAAGCTAGATCACGCTCTCACTTCATCTCAATCCTCCGCCCTGGACCAGACACTGTTAACTTTCAAATGTTGCAGCACCTTTCTCTTGTAGGCAAGCACTTTTTGCTTAATACATACAACCGGACCTGGGCAGAGGGCATGTTTTCCAGCCACTGTCATGAAGCCACTGTCATACCCACACCTAAGCCCAGTAAGGACAAACAACTTCCTTCTGGCCATCACCCACTTTGTTTACCCATGTCATGAATGGTTTTCTGTGGAAATCCCAGACTGGCTGTGTTTTTCAATTTGGAGAAAGTCTATGACATTTGTTGGAGGACTAGTATCGTTTGTACTCTCTACACATGGGGCCAACTGCCCCATCTCCTTGAGGAACTTTTAAAAGACGAGTTTTCGAAGTACGTATGGGGTCTGCCTCCTCGGACATCTCCCGCTCCCTTTTTTTGATGATTTTGCATTCTATTGCAGTTCTCTATGAACCTGTCTCACTTAGTGGCATCTTCAGCAATGTCTTGATTGTCTTTACTCCTGGAGCATCGACAATGGCTTTCGCTTTTCCACTGACAAAACTGTCTGTATGAATCCCACGAACGCTGACTGCAAAATTGTATGTCCGTCTGGTTATTTGACCTGTTGTGCTGCCATTCACAAACAGCATTCCAGGAGGTGTTTTCCTACAGGATAACACTTGCTCACATACTGCTGTTGTAAGCCAACATGCTATAGTGTGTCAACACTAACCAGCTCTACCTCCAATCGAGCACATATTGGACATTATCTGATGACAGCTTCAACCCAGCCACAAACATCATTAACTGTCCTTATATTGGCCAACCAAGTGCAACAAGCATGGAACTCCATCCCACAAACTGACACATGACACGAGTATAACAGCATACCACCATTTACTTTTACATTTGCAGTGGCTTATCTCACACTTACATTGATCTCTGATGCTGCAACATTAATCACTTTACATACGTTGTCTCAACAAATATATTCCTGGTATTTCATTACTCTACATTAATTATTTTTTGGCGTTGCAAAATTTTCCATCAGTGTACCTGGCCTTTCTTTAACCATTCCTGGTGCAATGCAGAATTCTCTTCCCAGTAGCGAGAAAATGCTGTTATTCCAATTTTGAAATCAGATAAATTGCCTCTTCAAACGGACAGCTGTCGTCCAGATTGTTTACTCAGTGTCCTGCAAGTTATTTGAACATATGGTTAGTCGAAGGCTGTATTGTGTCCTTGAATCCCCGGATCTTTTGGCTTCGATCCAGGGTGCTTTTCGCCAAGGGCGCTCTACTGAAGATAATTTAGTCCACTTGAAGTGTGCTATCTGAACAGCTTTTGCTCAGCATCAGTTCCTTGTTGCAGTTTTCATTGATCTGCGTATATATCTTATGATACCACATGGTGCCATAACGTCCTTGCCACCTTAAAGGAGTGGGGCCTCCATGGCCCACTCCTGATTTGTATCCAGAACTTTCTTCCATGTCTCACTTTTTGGGTAAAGGTTGGTGCCTCCTGTAGCATCCCCCCCTGCAGAAGAAGGGGCTTGAACAAGGTTCTGTTTTGAGTGTCGCTCTCCTTTTTGTGGCTATCAATGATCTGGCGGCAGCTGCATGACATATGGTGTCCCCATCTTTTCTGTTCGTCCGCGACGGCTATTGCTGGAGGCAGAATGCACGGAGCAATACACCAAGCACAATCCTGGGCTTTCACTCATAGCATCCATTTTTTGGCTGCCATGACTTAAGTTATGCATTTCTGTCATTGTGTTTTTTAGGACCGGTCTTTGATGCCTAGTTGACATGGCTTCCCCGTCTTTGTCAACTAAAGCAGACATGTAGGTCGCACCTGAATGCTCTTCTATGCCTCAGCGACACCAACCGCGGTGTGGTCCACTCTAGTTTGATATGCCTGTATGCAGCATTGGTGCAGTCACACCTAGATTACAGGAATCTCTCATATGACTTTTTATAGCTTCGACATTACGCCTGGATTCGATACACTATTGTGGGGTAAGACTGGTAACAGGTGCCTTTGGACTAGGCAGCAGTTGCACTATTGTGGGTTCTGCACCATCAAAAATTGATGGCAGCTGCTCGCCCATAGTACCCTAACTGTCATCTCTTTCCAGATACGAGATTTACCTCCAAAAATGGCAACACAGGTCTGGCATTACGATCACCAAGTTTGAGTCTTGGTCCAGCACACAGTTTTAATCTGCCAGGAAGTTTCATATCAGTGCACGCTATGCTGCAGAGTGAAAATCTCATTCTAGAAAACTCTTTATCTGTAATTCTCTTTTTTTAAAAAAAAACCTTTGCAATTTGGGTGAGTTTATGTTCATTCCTTGCACCCAATTTACTCTTTCATCTACCTACTTTTTTTTCTCATCAAGCAGAACGATATTTATGCCCGTTGCTTAATACCTGTTTGTATCACTTACAATGCTGGTATTTATGAATTCTTTAGCATTTGACTCCGGAAAGACCATTTTTTGTTGTAGTGAGGTCTTGCCAACAGCAAATTTTCTGGATGGAAAGTAGCTCAATCTGCTCATATACTTTAAAATTTAAAAGTAAATCTAGCAATGCTAGAATGTATACAAACTACTGATATACCCATTTTCAAGTTGTTGTTTAAAGATTCGCGACTTTTAAAACTTACGTAGATTATCTTTTTGATGATAGAACTTTACATAAGAAGTTATTAAGAACATTGCGAATATCACATGACGAACAACTGAATGACTAAAGCAGTGTTATCAACCCTCATTCATTGACACATGTAATAAATTCATCGAGGCAGTGAAGTCCAGAGCTGTTGTAAAAATTTCTGAAATTAAAAGTATATATTACCTAATGAATGTATTATTTTGGGGTGAAAGAGCACAATAATTATTATTTTTGGAATGTAATAATTCACTATGGCTTCATTTTAATTCTAATAAGTTTCACACTGTAATGAAACATTGTCTAAATGCCTCTCTCTCATTTGTTATAACTTACCGCTGTTATTTTGTATTTGTATTGCAGTCATTACATTAAAATTGGCTATATTGATTCTGCAATTTATACTATTATGTTATTGCTAAGAATTGATTTAAAGAATAAACGTATATATTTATTTGTAAGATTTTGTAAATTTATACCACTGGAACTCTTTCAAAATATTTGATTGGGTAATACTGCCAATAAATACAATGACTTTCTTTCTTCTGTTTATGATTGTAATAGATGTTGGACACTTTGACTCCAAGTATGTTATACAGAAACGCAGTGATTTTTTACAAAAGGCAAAACTATGTGTTCGAAGAATTGTGGAGAGGAGGGTACGTGATGTATTGAATTTTGTGTGTATGTTTGTGTTTGTTTGTGTGTCTATCGACCTGCCAGCGCTTTTGTTCGGTAAGTCACCTCATCTTTGTTTTTATATATAATTTTTCCCACGTGGAATGTTTCCTTCTATTATATTGAAATTATTTAATTGAATAGATAAAAAATTTACTCACCAAGTGGCAGCAGAACATACACATAAAACACTGTTGTGATTGGCAAGCTTTCGGAGCCAGTGGCTCCTCCAGATAGAAGCATTGAAGGGGAACGAAGAAGGGTAATGGAAAAGGCCTGGAGAGTTCCAGGAAACGGTGTAGATTTTGGGAAAGTCACCCAGAACTGCGGATCAGGCGAAAAATAGAAACGACACATGTCATATACCAGCTATTATGTAAACACTGTTCAGCTTTCTACATCTGCATGACTACCACCAAATTATCAGTTAGGATAAATGGGCATAGGCATAGTGTATATACTGGAAACTCACAATATCCTGTTGCAGAGCACGCTCTACAACATGGCATACGTGACCTCGACACTTGTTTCACCACACATGCCACCTGGATTCTTCTGCCAGACACCAGTTTCTCAGAACTCCGCAGGTGGGAACTAGCACTACAACGTGTCCTTGGCTCTCACCACCCACCTCGCCTTAATTTACGTTAATTTCTCCTGTCTCAGCCTTTCTTCACTGTAATTACTCTGTGCTTCACTCCGTTTTAGCTTTCTACATCTTTCATTGTCTTTCCCATCTATTTTCACTGCCCCCTCCAACAGCTGTTGCATACAATACACTTAGCTTCTCACTCTTATTTACTCACGTACAGTTTTAGTAGTAATCTCTGTCTTGCATATTACCCTGTCTTCCACCTTTAAGCTCTCAGGTTTCCGAATCTTGCCCGATGCAGTCCCCAACAATTAGTCTTTCCTTCTCATCCTGTACGGTTAGTCACCCATGACCCACGGTTCTGGGTAACTTTCCCAAAATCTACCCCTTTTCTTAGACCTCTCCAGTCCTTTTCCTTCACCCTTCTTGCTTCCCCTGCAACCCTTCAGCCTGAAGAAGGAGTCACTGGCTCCAAACGCTTCCCTATCACAACAGTCTTTTATGTGTGTGTTCTGCCACTGCTTGGTGAGTAGATTTTTTATCTATACAATTAAATAATTTTATAAAGAGTATCTGTGTGTGATGTTTTTATTGGTATACAACTTGTTATAAACAAAACGTATTTTTACCCCACAATATGACTGGGCCACCATGAAAGCAGCCACATCATTGTCAAATTCACTGAAACTAGTGCATAGCAATTTACTTGGGTATGGCTGCTGTTGTGGTCTTCAGTTTGGTTTAAGCACTGCGTCAATACCTTCTCTTCATAGCACTCGGAGGTTGCGATCTGCGACTGTTTTTACAAATGGCAAGAGAACTTTACCTCTAGTTGCTTTCTTTTCAGTTAAAGATGCAAATATTTTAGAATGTAGTGCCTTACGTATATCTGTTAGAATAGCCACAAACTGTTTGATGTAGCAATTTTTATGCATCTGGTACAGTGTACTATCACAAGATACCAGGTACATCTACAGATGGTAATATATATTCCCAAAAGCTTTGTAAAACCACTAAGTGGTTGGCAAGTATGCTTCCCGAGATTCACAAAAGACATAATTGTGTAATACCGTATTTACTCAAATCTAAGCTGCACTATTTTCCGGTTTTTGTAATCCAAAACATCGCCTGCGGCTTAGAATCAAGTGCAAAGTAAGCGGAAGTTCTGAAAAATGTTGGTAGGTGCTGCCACAACTAACTTCTGCCATTGAATATATGTAGCACTACACAGGCATGCTTTGCAGGCACATAGATAAATACTGGCGCCAAAACCTCTGCGTCAGTAAACAAATTAAAAAAAAACGGGTCTGGGGGGTGGAAGATGAGCTTTTTTCTCTGCCCCAAGTTTCGACCACTGCATTTTCATACTTTATCCAACGAAGTAAATACAAATTCCATATTATTCATCTCCGAATGTTGCAGCCTTTCAATGTGCTACGAAAATCCGACTGGAAGACTGTTTGGGATGTTTGTCAATATGGCCAAGTCTACATTCTGAATTTTTGTCCTACCTGTGACAAGAGATGGTTGTTATTACCAACTTTTATGAATTGTGAATCACATGCAGTATTCTCTTCACCATAAGAATAATACGAATGTAAACATTTTGCCATGTATTCCTACGTCTTTCCTGCTATCTCATGTAAATCCTGTCTTCCTAATAAACTACGAAACTATAGTGAGACAACAGCAAACGCAGAAGAATATATATATCATGTTTATATTGGTATTATTCCTATGCTGAATAGTGATACAGTCAGAAATGAAGCACGGCAACTGACTAGGTTTTTAAACCTAAGATGGCTCTAATTTCTGTGCAGAATGTAATGCACTAAAGAGGCGTCTGCAAAAATTTTCAAACGGAGAAAATTTTTCGCTAAACTTTCGTTTGGAACATCTATCATATGCAGTCTATTATATGGTTCTTGTTGATCATTATCAAAGAAAGCGGCAGTGTAAGAAACAACAAATAGCAGTCTCTTGCCATTGTTTCGCTGATGAGACGATTCCTCTCTTTTTTTTTTTAATTGTAAGCAGCGGTAGCGTGCGCAAAAGCAAGCCATCCCACGAGCAGTGACAGGCTGTAAACACGCATAATCAGAATGCGACAAACAATGCATGGCACAGTATGATAATGCATTTTGAGCTTAGAGTGACGGAAACACCTATAACAAAGAGAACGGCACTTATCAGATCAAAGAAAAATAAGCAATCAATTCAAACCAGACGAAGCACGTGAAAAAGGCTCTCTAGTATAAATACGGACAGAGAGCCTGACGCATAGCAATGACTACGTGGTAAAGCTTAACTGCTAAGTTTACCACACGCACCAAACTACTGTAGCTGCATCATCATTCATTCGACCTAAATTGTCTCATATTACAATGGACCAACTTTGTTTCGGTTTGGAGATGTGGTCTAAAACGTTTCTCCCCCTTGAATTTCGAGGCACAAATTTCAAGTGCGGCTTAGATTCGAGAAAATTTTTTTCCTTGATTTCGAGTCTCATTTTTCAGGTGCGGCTTAGATTTGAGTGCGGCTTAGATTCGGGTAAATACAGTAAGTGTACTTCCCAAACCATTTTGAGAAACTATTTTGATGGAAAGCATATTTTCCAAGAGCCATTAAAACACTGTTATTTGGTGGGCTGTATACTTCTCACAGCCCTAAAAGCTATATTTCATAACAAAAAGAAAGTAAACTGGTGCAGCGGACTATCACTGGATGCCAGGAGCATGCAGAAGTAGTTCAATGTATTCCCATAAATGCAGTAAAGAAACACAGCTACTGCTAAGTATATCTCTCATGACCAGTAAAAGCCTTAAGTGACTCTTTGCAGCAGGTCGACAGACTGTACGGCCCACGTGAGTCACACTGTCCCATTAACGAATGGAGACACAGTGCACTCTGCTAAGGTAAATGAGAGTGCAGATTCGCTTTCACCTACATTACACAGTCAGTTGTACTTAGTGATTTCTGGTAGACAAAAGAATATTGAGAAAGGAGAAATGAAGGAAGATAAGTGTTTAATGTCCCATAAACATTGAGGTCTTTAGTGTCTGAGCACAAACTCTGATTGTTTCAAGGATGGGAAGGCTATTTATTGTGCCCTTTCAGAGAAACCATCTCGGCATTTGCCTGTACTGATTTAAAGAAAGCTCAGGAAACCCAAGTCTGGGTGGACTTGATGGAGCTGTAGAGAGCAAAAACTGTAGAGGAAAACAGAGATTGGAATACATCCAGCAGATAATTGAGGCTGTAGGTTGAAAGGGCTACTCTGAGATGAACAGGTTGCCACAGGAGAGTAATGCATGGACTTTAACTGTTAGTCGCCCTGAATGTGAGTCCAGTGAGCTCACCACTGTGCCACCTCACTCGATATATTGTGAGAGAAGTTCCTGATTTAACCATTTCACAGGATGTGGGGAGTATACTTACCATCAACTGTATTTCTTTACTGTATTCCTGAGAACACAACATACGAGCTCTGTATGCACCTGGCACCTGATGTTAGTTTGCTGCACCAGCTGAACTTTCTGTCTGTTATGAAATGTAGCTTTTAATTGTCATTAAATGTCACTTGTTCCTTTCAGAAGCAGTTGCAAATATATGTGCCACCAAATAATGTTGTTTTGAAGGCCACTGGGAAGTATGCTTACTACCAAAGTAATTTTTCCATGATACAAGGGGAATATACTTACCACAAAATTAATTTCTTTTTTGGACTGCAGAAAGGATACTTACCACCAACTGACCATACTTACCACTAATTTAGTTGTTTTACTATGCTCTTGGGAAAATGTTTTACCTCCTCTGGATGTGGTTGACCTTTTGTGATAATATGCTAAACAACTGGTGTCTGTTTGTCATGACATCAGTGCTGTTGTCACTTGTTACAACAGAACACATTGTTTCATTCTGCAATATATGCTATTGTGACTTGTCTCAGCTGGTTTCTTTATGTAGTGTTAAATGAAGTTTCTAGGATTGTAAAATAGATAGTCAAATAAAAACAGAAAATTCCTTTTTTTCACATGTAGTAGTAACTCATAACAGCTTACTAAAGACAGTGGCAAGTATACTTACCACTATAGTTTTTTGCTCCTAAATCACAAAAATAAAATAATCAAAAATTAAATGTAGTTGACACTTCTAAAATGATACCAAAACAATTAACTTTACAGGGCTGCTACAAAAAATGTGCCCACAAATGGGTTAAAAACAAAGTATGCAAGCTGTGGGGGCAGTGTGAAACTTTTTAAGCACTGTATTTGAAAAATATTATTCATTTTGTTTCACTTCTAGAATGTTAGGTTTTGTGGATTTTTGCCTGTACATTAATGGGTGTGGATGCGTTCAGTGGAGGCAAGTGTGTCGTGTATGATTTTTCTTAGTAAATATGTCCTACTGACGTTGCAGTATATCTCCAATGTTCTGGATGCATCAAATGAAGTTTAAAAGACAGCTAACTGCTGCTGCTGGTATGCCTCTTCATGTAAATGTCAGAGTTACTATTATTATTCAATACAGAAAGGAAGATTACCAGCTTAGCAATTTGCTGAAAATGAGTTCATTAAAGGGAATATTACAATTAACATCCTGTTAATGACAAATTAATTAGAGATGCGAAGCAGCCCAAGATTGGAGAAGGAAATTGGACGGATAGCTGACTCCATAAAAATTAATACATTTCATACTGTGCTCGAGCACAAGCAATAAAAAACAGTGAGCAAACATGATGTGTGTACTTGTTGCCTCAGGGTCTCCTGCGAAACTGAGGTGCTTGAGTAAGCTACATCACACTGCTTTGTTGTGTGCTTGTTGTCAAGCCAGTTTATGAAGTACACATCCCTCTTCATTTTTATATAACTTTGTTTTGAATGCACTGTACAAGAATACTGAATACCTTGAAAATTATCGAGTTCAGCCATTCATTCACATGTAATATTCCAACAGCTCCATCATCGATGAGAGCCTTCAGGGGTGTAAAACGAGTAAGTGAGAAGTGCCACTGAACTACTAACAACCATTTTCATTTACTACTAATCTGCTAACATTAATCATTATTCAAGGGGATCAGTTCTACATCATTTTATTTTTATAAATATACAGAGAAGCAACTACTTGCAAAAAGCCAATGCCCTGCTACTTAAACTGCTCTGCCACTATCTTGATTTAATACTTCATGCTAAATGGGCATTTAATTTTACACAGGACACTGTCATCTAAACTTATTCTGATAAATTCATATACTTCCTTCCTGTGCAATGCCCTTTATGCTGTCAATGCCACGTTGGGACCGGTACAGTAGTTTCTGTTCCGTGGAGAACCAACCGTACCTGCACATAGGCTATTATTATGATGGAATCACCACTTCAAAAGGCATTCCAAAGCTGCTGCCAGCTTCCCTCCGTGGAGTAAACCATCTACCATTCCTGTCTGCTCCTAGAGAATATGTTGCATGGCTAAATATGGTTTTCTGTTAGAAAGTGTTTGTGCGTTGTGTATCTGAGGTGGGACAGGTAGGTAAATTCACATATCCAGGTAAATTATTGGTGGACTGGCTAATAAAACATTTTTTACTTCAATTTTGAATATTTGGGGATTTCCAGATTGCTCCTAATGTTGGCTGGCAGATGTTAAAAGGGTGTTGCACCTGAATATAAAACAGTTTTCTTAACCCTAAGCTTCAATGCATATTCTCTATGGAAATTATTTATATTGTGATTGTTATGGTTGCAAGCATTGCAATTAATGCTAAATTCTCTCTTGTCCATTTGAGCAGCTCAGAGGTCAGTATATCTTGCTGCTATGTGGAGGACCCAGGTCCAATTCGTGGTAATGCCTTTTTCTTTAAAGGGCGAAGCTACTCCACACCCACACTGACATGGTGACCATCACCGAAGTTCTACCATCACCTCTGTTTGCTTTGTTACAATTGAGAAGTGCACAGGATGTGGGGTCATGATGTTGTCCGTAGGATTACCCACTACTACAGGCACTTTGAGGCGATAGAAGTGGTCGGGAAGTGAGCAGAAGGTAGCAGTTTTAAGGGCAGAGGGAGAAAAGTGACGAGGCAAGCACCAAAGGCAAAGAACTTCTGCAATAGTCTGGACAGATAGTAAGAGCAGTAGCAGTTTCTTTCTGTCTGCAAGGGTGAGGTTGTCATTAGTTTTGGGTATCGTGCGATGCTCGATACCATTGTCGCAGCTTAAAACACTCTTTACGAGTGTCAGTCCTATTGAGGAGGGGTACTCCTGGGCTGTGCACCTGAGTGTCTCCGGGGCCACCTGCAGCATCTGTACTTGTAACATGCCAAGGTCGTTATACGAGTGGTCAATTGGCCATAAAGAGGTTTGGTTGGATATGTTTATGTTTAGTGTGCAATACTGCTTTCCCGTATTGTCAGTTGGTCAGCTAGATATTTGCAGCTGGCAATGCCATTTAGTTTTGCTGTAATGCAGGGATTCACCAGTGTTTATTTTGTCTGTGAGCTTGTGCTGTCCACAGGTGATTAATTGTCCCTAGATAGAAGCGTTTTTCAGCAGTTGTGTTTTCACCCGTGGTTGTGGTCATAGTTTCCCAGGTTAAGAATGAAGTGATTGTCAGAGTGTCTCAAGTTCCTGTACAGTCCTGTGGTGAGTTTTTTGAATATCTGTGTGTGAGTCTCAAGGCAGCATTCTCTGTGAAGGTCGACAGTGTGTGTGGACTGTGGTGCACTTTGTTCTGTATCACCTGTAGGCGGCACAGGCGGTCAGAGCCACGTAACCCCAGACTGCAGCTGCATGTATCATCATGGGTCTAATCAGTATAGTATCATGTACACGGACCTCGATACACTCCCATTCAGTGTGCTTTACCTGTTGAGCTTAGAGTAACACTGTTTGAGCCTTGCATTTGCTCAGTTGGCCTGTCACTGAAGTATTTGGCTTTCACACTGAAACATATTGGGCGTGTGTGTAGTGTTATTTGTCTGCAGTCTTAACGTGGGGTCCTACCCACTCATCTCATATAGGGTGCCTAAAGGATGCTGCATTCTCAAAATGCTATACAACAATTCAAGCAAACAACATTCATAGATTTTATTACAAATAAGAAGCTTGACAATGCTTAACCTGGAATTTACAATGGTGTCGCAAGCAACAGGCGACATGCAGTATAAATGTGAGTCCTTTGCTATATACAATGTTCGTGCAAGTTTGACACACAGCTTGTGGATCACTAATAACTGTTATTGTAGCATTCTGCGCTAGGCCTGTCCGTATACTGTCCTAATCCTGTCCAAATACTGAGTGGCCGAGGCTGGCAGGAGCGGCACTTATATTCTCTTTGTCTAGGGGCCTGCTTCCGTCGTGGTGTGGTCCTTGCCAGTGGGCTATTGGCTGACGGTGTGTTCACTGCCTTCTTTGCTCCTGCGATCTTAATTTTCATTCCAGAGCTTGTGGGTATGCCAGAACACGTAATGTTTGTGCAGTTGTTATGGTTTGTCAGTGAACAGAACTGCTTCACACTTGTCAGCATTTGCTTTAACACACTGTCGTTCCAGCTAGGCAGTTTTGTTTGCCGTTGCGAACTATGCCTGATGGTTTCCAGTCTTGCACTAGGATGGTAGTGTCATCTGCGTAGATGGTTGCCATTGTGTTTTGTTCAGTTGGAAAGTCATTGACGTAGAGATTAAACAAGAGGGGCCCTTGGATGCTGCCTTGGGGTACTCCCACTTGTATACTGTGTTGTGTTGACTGTTTGCCCTGAACATCGGTGTTGAAGCTTCTGTGGGTGAGATATGAGTGTGTAAGATGTATGAGCTCATCGGAGAGACTAGCAGTGCAGATTTTGCGAATGAGACGATTGTGCCGTTGATGACTGAAGACCAGGAACAGTGCTCCTGTAGCTTTGTTGGTGTTGGGGGTGTGTGTAATATGTTCTACTACACGGAGGAGTTGTTGTGTTGTGGAGTGGTGATTGCTGAATCCAAATTGCTCCAGTCTCAGCGAGTCATTGGTGATGCAGTGCATAGTAAGATGTTTGAGAATCATCTTCTCAACAATCTTATTCAGGGAGCTCAGCAGGCTAACGGCTCCGTAATTTTGTGGTAGGGAGTGGTATTTCCCTGGCTTCCTGAACATCAGGACAGGGAAGTGTTGATGTTGTAGAATGGTATTCGTCATGTGTGTGAGATGCTCTATAGCTTTATTCGTGAACTCCTTGGTGACACGGTTTTGAAAGTGATTGGGACCAGGAGCTTTTCTAGCTGTTTTGTGCTTAATAGCCTGTGTAATTTCATGTGTAGCAGTATGTATTGTTACATTGCACTTGGGCTGGGTTACAAGCCATGTAACCTCCTGGTCCATTTCAAGTAGCAGTGCTGGATTGGAAAGAGCCTGATTCAGTGTGAATGATGTTGCTAGTGTTCTGGTCATCGGCTCATGCTTCTCCTCCATGGAGTATGCTGGTCTGTAAGGTATTTGTAAACTTGGTGTGTAGTATTTCTTCTTGGTGGAGTGGACAGCTATTTGCCACACTCCAGGTCATGTGGTGTGCAGCCCTGCGAGTGTATTGTCCCAGTTTGTGGTTTTAAAAGTTTTAATTTAGCCTGTATGATCCCCTGGAGCCTGCTAATATGCTGTTTGTACAGCCAGTATCTCCCGAGATGATCTCTCATTGACATCGGCCCCTGTATTTCTGGGAGCAGGGCCAATGAGCATTCTTGTGGTATAAGTACTGTAATGGTAAATGCTATTGCATCCTGAACTACGGTGGTAAGGGCTTTGACAGCTTCAACAAGATTCCTGCTTTGTGTAATTTTGGGAATTTGTGGGATACGACTTTTCAAGCATTTCCTTGAACAATGCCCAATTCACACGCTTGTAGCTCAGTATCCTGTGAGATTCATCATACTGCTGTGTTTCTTCCGAGTAAAGTATTACAGGTGTTTGGTGAGGCCAAATCATGTATAATTTCAATGTTGATTGTGACTATAATGCCTATCACATCTAATGTCTATCACATCTAGTCTCTGTTCCCTGTTTTAAGTGTCACCTCAGCTGGCACTAGTGTAATGTAGTTTGGGCGCAGTGCATGTTCGCATAGTTTTTTTGCTATTGGTGTTTGATCTTTGTTAGTTCCAAGCAGAGTGTTTAGCATTAAGATCACCAGTGGCTATTGGTCACTATGCTATGTTGAGTATTGTGCTGATATCGCTTGTTATGATGTTACCACATCAATTGTATATCGATATCAATGAAGTGTTCACTCAGCTGACTTGACCCTAACAGCTGTGGCTTCTAGTCTTTCAGGTTCAGGGATCTTAATATTTGTGTATTCTTTGTCTCAATATATGATGATTGCTGTTCCACCCACAGTTGTGCCTTCAGGTGGTCAGTACAGTAAATGTAATATCTTGGAAAGAGTAGTTGTTTGTGTGACTGGAGCTCAGCTTCGTTCATGAGAGCAATCCAGATTCCCTTCTCCTCCATAAATGGAGCTACCTCTGCCCTTTTGTTGCCAATCCCATCTGCATTCCAGAATAGCATCTGGGTCAAAGTACTGTTGTTTGTGTTTTGTGGTGCATTATCTATGGAAGAGTGTGGGCAGTGTGGTGATAGCAGTTTGTATAGCAGCCATGCAATGGCTGGGTGTAGCCGTCTTGAGTTTGTGCATGTGTTACGATGAAGAGCCTCAAGAGGATCTTAAGCCACGTGAGTGGGGAATAGTGTCTCCACTATGCCTCTGATTGTGGTGAGAATGTTTGTTATGTCAGCCAAAGTGTTGGCGGTGGTGTTGGTGGCTGCTGGTCCTTATGTTGGTGTACTGGATGGGCTGGCTTGTGTGTTATTCATGGTTCGTATTTCATCTGGGGTCACCTGTGTTATTGCTGTGGTGAGGGGGGCAAGAGTGTGAGTTACGGTTACATTATTCCTTTGAATGTGTTCCTATGTTTGTCTGGTCTGTTGTTGGTGTATTTGTTGTGGTGTGATAGTGTCCCCTCTTTTGTTTTTTGGGTACCTCCGTTTCATTTCGTGTGTTTGTGGTTGTCCTAGTTTGGGTGTGTCTTCTGTGATATCACGAGTGTCACAATCTGGCCCAGACAGAGTTGACTTGGTGTTGTCTGAGACCGGCAGTGTTGTCATCAGTATAGGGGCAGTTTCTAGCATTGCATGTGTGGGTTGTGGTTCTGTTGTTGTGGGAGTGTGCCATGAGTTTGTGGAGCTCTGTGCATCCTCAGTTCATCCACTTCCACTGACAATGCCAGTAAAAGAGATTCCACACCTTACTGGTTGGGGGGTGGGAAGTGTCTTGGAGCTGTTCTGGTTACCACTTGTCTGTCTTTGGCACTTTTGCACCTTAGAGCTTCTTTGTATGCTGCACACCATCTGTAGTTTGCACATGGACCCCTCCACATTTGGTACATTTGATAGTTGTACCAAGTTTAAAGTGTCATGCTACACGGTTACCAGTGCATTTGCGGCACCGTGTGCCAGATCACATCGGGTGCCGCACGGCCAAACTGCTGGCAGTGGTGGCACTGTTGGGGGACACACGGAGGTGTGTATATTTCTACTATGACCATGTGAAGCAGGAGCATCTGCGTCAGAAAGTTGCAGGAGTAAGCTGTGTCATCCAACTCCACTAAATAGTTTGGCTGCAGTCTGTGTGTCACAAATCCCAGAATTCATCTCATGCTCTCACAGTCCCAGCTGAGAGCTGTGATTATACCATGAAGAATGTCATTGAGGGTTGTGGTGTCAACTCCTTTCACGATGTACATTCGAGTTTTCCCCCCTTGGGTGCTATATTTATGATACTCAATTCCCCCAGCTTTGACGAATTTCAGGAGATTTGTGCAATCTGTTTTGTTGCATACATACAGTGATACATGGTCCCTTGTGAGTTTTGTGTTTGGTATATGGTGGGGAGTGACATTCTACAAATGTCTTGTTTAGCTTGCCGAGGCAAGTGTAATTGTGTATTATGACCAGTCGGAAGCCAGTCGGTGTAGTGTTCTGCGTAGCGGCAGGGGTAGTGTTATGTAGTTGAGGTGCTGCAGAATTGTTTGTATGGTCCCTCATATTACCGATGCTCGGAACTGGTGTTGGTAAAAGCACGCTGCATTTGCCGTGTGAGTCAGTAGGCTCAGTTGTTCATGTATGTTGCTCCTGATTGCATTTTGGACCCACCAGCTTCCAAGGTCCATCTTTGTTCCACGGAGCTCTCACTTCCAGCTCGACGACTACTGCGGTGATATTGAGGGCCTCTAGTGTATTCACTGGTGGTGTGACTGGTGTTGGTGTTGCTGTTGCTGTTGTGTTGCTTCCACCCATCAGTTGGACAATGAGCTCATGCTGTCTCCGAGCCATTGCTTCTTGATTTGTGGCAGCGAAGTTCAGATTTAGCTGGTTCATCACTTACTGATAGGTGGCAAAGCAAGACGTTGAAGGGAACAGATGGCACTCCTGCCTCTTGTGCTGCAGTCTTGCTACGGGTCGTCGGGTGGGATCTGCTCGGTGGATCTGCCATCTCCCAGACATAAGGATACTTTTAAGGATAGAATGTGGATATGAGACAATTTTACTTTTTCGTCTGAAACGACAATTTTGCTTTTTTAGTGTACATAAAGAAGAGGGGAGTCCTTATGACTCACTTGTGCAAGATGCAATGCACAGTGCAAGAGAGCACGGGTGGAAGACAGCAGCCTGTACTGGACAGTGTTGTCCAATGTGAACGTGCCCCGGACACTGAAATACCCTATTAAAGAATGGGAGAGTCACACTGGGGAAGTTCCAACCACAGTTGCAGGAACTTTGAGCCAGAACTATTGGCCACCTAGCACTGTCAAGTGTGTAGCAGCGTGTGCTTGTTAGTGACACTCCAAAGAGTGTCCTGTGGCATCTACGCCAGTTTTAGCATATGTGTAACACAAATTTCCTCTCGCTCGCAGCTACTGCAGGTACAGGGGGAAGGCAGCTGCTCAGCTGTGACTCACCCGTAGTACTTCCTGTGGTTTTCCTTGGTGGGAGGACTGGAACGAGGTGCACCAAGCCTTGTGATGCCCATTGAGGAACTGTTGGACTGAGGTGTAGTGACTCTGAGGTCAAGAAAGCTGGCAGTGACCAGAACAGGGTGTGCTGACGCCCCCCCCCCCTCCTTTCTGCTTTCAGTGATGCCATTGCAGAGGATTACACTGTGGTTGGTCATACGGTTTTGATGTGGGCCAGAACATGAAGCTTTCCTTTGCTTTTTTTTTTTTTTGCTAAATTGACTCTTACTTCTGGACACAAACACCTATACAGAGCAAATGTATTGGCATCCAGGGTTTAGTTATTTGGGGGGGGGGGAGTGACGGTTTGTTATTGTTTCCACCCCCCCCCCCCCGCCCAGCTTCCCTCAAAAATGCAACTCGCTAGCAACCTCGCTGTTAGCATACGACAGACATCTACAATTTTAATAACAATAATAAATACACAAAAATATATTAAATTATTCAATATAATAGTAACAATACAAATAGGTGGATCAAAGAAGGAAGAAAACATAGAACAAACAAAAGAACTTCAGAAAGTGTACAAACTGACATGGACACACTATAATAAAAGAAACATTTCAGTACAAGGCAAACACATGCACTACAATACAGTTATAGTATCAGAAGAACTCTTCGCATCAGAAATGACCACAATCTGAGGACCAGGCACCACAAAGCAGAAAGAATACAATGCAAAATCCTCAGAAAATTTTTTGGAGCAGTGCACAGAGATGGATGAAGAGATCAACCAGAGAATTATATGAACACAGAGGCAGACTCAGTCACAATCAGAAAACACCGACTAACATTCTGTGGACACATACACACAATGAATAGCGACAGATTCACAAAGGGATTTAGGATGTAGTAAATGCCTTAATCAAAAAAAACCAGTTGGTTTCAAGAAATAGAAGAAGGCTACAAACAAGCAGGAATCAGAATGGAAATGATGAATGAAAGAGACAAATTCAGAAACAAAATTATGAACATAAAACTTGAAGTAAAGGGAAGGAAGAAAACAGAGAAAATATGTACATATCAAAGGAAACAAGAACACAGTCTAAGAATGAAAAGATTTTGGGAAGAGAAAAGGGAGGAGGAAAGAAGGAAAAAGCTGAACAATCACGTACCAACCAAGTTGAACTCTGTCAGAGTGTGTGCTCACCATCATTATTTCAATAAACATTATGACTGAACAGCGGTCTGCAAACACATGTGAATGAGGGGAATACTGTTTCTATCAGTGATTTCCAACTGTGTTCGGGAAGTCATTCTTTCTGTTGTTGTTGTATCGGATCTGTTGACAGCTGGTATGTTCAACCCAGTGGTGTGCAGCTTTACCCGGCTGGAATGTTGTCAATCAGACCAAAAGCATGTCCTTGTGGGCAGACCCTAGTACGAGCAACTGAAAAGTGTCGTTTATTAAATGTAGCTTGTCATTGCTGGAAGAACTTGGCATTTTTGACACACTTCTGTTTCCACGCTACCTCCTTCTCCAAAAGTTATGTGTGCATTTGGAAATTGGTGAAGTAAAAAATATAAAGACATCGTGTCATTCTGCCACATCTGTCTGTAGTGTGCATTTTGGGGTGCGTGTACGATACAAGGCATTTAGGTATGGTGAGGTTACTTAGTAATTAGTGTTCACAACGGCTGGCATAAAGGAAACATGACAAGTATTACATTAGAAAGCAACAGCGATAGCTTTCCGACCGCATAATTTCTACTAGGCAGAGTCAGAAGCAGACACAGTGGCCTGTGCCAGATACGAGGGTTGGAAGTGGCTGAAATGTGAGTCGTGGGACAGAGAGAAAGAGAGAGAGAGAGAGAGAGAGAGAGAGAGAGAGAGAGAGAGAGAGAACACACAGACAGCACCATAAAGCATTCCCCATCTCTTTCTGCACAGAATGCACCACACTGCTGCCTTCTTAAGTGCACCCCAGTATAATATGTTGTTTGGGAAGTGGGTGGTAGTTATCACCATTGCCACGACCTCCCCTTGTATCCACTCCTGCAAGATTGTGAAATCTACAGCCACTGAGGAGATTTATGTGAGATGTTCCTATCAACTTTGTGTAATATTCATATTGCACACTTCTGCAGACAAAACAGATTTTCGACCTTAGCTTAGGAAAGAAAAGAATCATCACAGATCATTAAGGTTCAAAGAACTTGTCTTGAACACTGTAAGGGATCCGTGATCCCACAAACATAGATGCTAGTATCTGACGCCCAGGTCGATAGCGGACAGGAGTCGATTGTCGAGCACTGTAGTAGGCAGTGAGACTAGTGCTGAGTGCGCAGTAGTATGGTAGAGTGTCGAGTGAGAAGTAGTGCGGGAATGACAGGCAAGAATGGTGGTCGAGTGAGTTGTAAACGGTAAAACTCACTGGAGTATGACGAGTGAGCACGTCCCCCTGATCATCGTGGGGTTGACTCTCACTAATGCCGATTCGCGAGTGATATGAAACAGAAAGTGACAAGTGCCGAATTACGTGTTTCGCATCAACCACATCGGCCAGCAACAACCATGGATTGCAGTGAGGATTGTTGTGAATGTTAACCATCAGCATTGCGTGTGACAAAGTACTGAAATTAAGCAATCAATAAAAAGAAATAACCGCAATTAGACGTGTAAGGCAAAGGTAGCAACTGCCTCAGAATTTGTGTGTTAGTAGGAAATATATATCAGTTGTACATCGCAACCTTTGTGATACTTAATAATAGACAAACTTTCAATCATTAGCTATTCTGTCTCAGAACAGCCGCATTCGCAGAACAACCAATAGCCTTTCATCCATTAAGTATACCGTCATATATCATAATAATTAACTGTTTGGTGGCTTCGGTAAATTACCCAAAATCCAGTAAAGGAATTAATCAGGGATGTTTCAACACGAATGCTTAAAAATTCTTTTGTAGTTAACCTATTTTCAGATTATGAAGAGTTCTTTGTTACAGCTTGTATTTTTGTTCCAGGTGGCACTGAACTTGATGGCTGTAGTGATGTCATGAAGGCACAAAGTTGGAAGTTGTTAAACCTTCAGAAACAAGATTTTCAAAAGTACTTCTTCTCAGATACCAATATTTTGCCCCTGTTTGTGTCGGATACACAGATGTCTCAGTTGTTATCACATAATTTGAGTGTAGTGACTGAATCTAGAAAACAGTTTCTTTTGCTTCCATGTACCCCAAGCATTATGTGCAATGCAGGACTCCTAACAAGCCAAACACCCAGAGCACAGCCCTCTGTCTTCTCTTGCAGTTTCTGCAGTTCAGGAGCACAGTCCGGAAGTCTGACTCATGTTGACCGGACCGGCAGGGCGAAAATGGTCAACGTGGGTTCGAAGCTGGTGACAGAACAGACTGCTACAGCACGAGCAAAGGTTTTTGTGGGACCCGAACTGATGAAACTCGTACGAGAAAGGTGACGTACTTAGCGTTGCTCGCCTGGCGGGAATTGTGGGGGCCAAGCAGACGTCCAGCCTTATCCCTCTGTGTCATAATATATCTTTATCCTCTGAGGCTGTGGACATTGAACTGGACTCTGCTCTCAACTGTGTGATTATAACTGGCACGGCAAAGTGTAGAGGGCAGACGGGCGTGGAGATGGAAGCTCTCACTGCTGTATCGGTGTCTGCCTTAACAGTGTACGATATGTGCAAAGCTGTGAGTCATGACATTGTGATATCTGAAATAATGCTTCTGGCCAAAAGTGGGGGAACTAGAGGAGACTTCCACCGGACATGAGCATCTGTGTGGGTCAGTGAAATAAGTTAAGTATACCTGGTGTGATGTAGGCAAATTTCAAAGTCTGTTCGTAGTTATCATAAATTATATACACATCGAATTGGACTGAATATAAGTTGCACCTTTAATTTCGAAAAAGAGAGAAACTTAATTAAAAATAATTTGTCAAGTTGCCCATTTACAAAAGCTTTTCAACATGTGATTTACCCTTAACCACTTTTTTTGTAGTACACTGTAGATAAATTACACACAAAAACAAAGCTTTCAGTTGCAGTTTTCATGTAAGACACTCTTAACTTCACTAACATTCATTCTTTTATCACTGTCAGTATTTTTGTCACTCTCCTCCTAAAGTACAGTGCCGTCACTACAATCCCGGGCATTGCATGTGCAGCATTTCTTGAACCGTACCTTTAAAAAGCACATCTGTTAGATGAAGAACTGTGAGTTTGAAATTTGCAACGTAACTGTACCGAATTCCAAAATTTTCTCTCAGTGTTGTGCTTCATTGGTGAAGAATAAATTATATTCTTTAGTTAGAGAAAAATTGTGCCTGTCCCATTGTCTAAAATAGTGAAACTGTGAGAATGGTAATACAGAGGGGTCCAGAAAAATGTAGACTCTCTTTGATAGTCAATATTGATGGAACAAAATGGCATAGTGTCAAAATTCTTGCATGGGAGGAAGATCATTTTGTGTGTTCAAAGTGACACCTGTTAGCAGCCAAGCAACATCAATGTTGCTGAATTGTTGACTGAAGTACAGCTGTCAGTGTTGCCAGTGTGGTAGCTGCACAGGATGTCTTGATGGTTTCTCATATCTCATTCAGTGTAGCTGGGTTCTGTTGGTAAACTTTGTTTGTTGAGGTCCCCCATTGGTAGAAGTCGAGAATTGTAAGGTCCCGTAACCTTGGTGGGCACTTGACAGCTCCTCTTCGACTTATCCGTCGTCCAGGTAAATTTTCATCTAAGTAGAATCTGATATCTCTGTGGTGGTGAGGCGGAGTAGTCTTGTAGGTAAAAATCTTTTGTTTCCAAACACCTCTTGGATGGCTAATAAAATCAATGTTTGCAGCATATGATACACCTCACCAGTTATGTACCTTCAAAGAAGAATGGGTCAGAGAAACAATACTATGACGGACCACACCACACATTAACACCAAGTGAAGTAACATGTTTGTCCATGTGAACATGAGGATTTTCAGCAGCCCAATACACGCAGCTATGACAGTTTACATTACCATTCAGGTTGAATTGTGCCTCATTAGGCCAGATAACCTTCCCTGCAAACCATTCATCTTCGTGAAGCATGCCTTCAGACCACTCGTAGTGCTCCATCCTTCGATTCGAGTTGTCCTCATTCATAGTGTGAAATAATCTTGGAATGTACGCTTTCCACTTTGCAGTCTTCAGAATTTATCATGCACTTGATCAGCTTACCCCACTTCCCCATACATCCTGCTTCATAGATTTTTGAGATGATCTACAAAAATGTTGCAATACAGCAGTGCTGGAACCTGGAGGTTGATGTTCTTGTTCGGAGGACCTTTCCTTGTGCACATTTTAAACAGTATTGTCGGCTTAAAATTTATACCAAATACAATAAATTGTTGTTTCAGTACAGCCTTGCATTGCTCAAACAATAGTTGTACTTCATTCAGTGCTGCATTGTCATCTGCTGGAAACCCACATGACAAGATCTGTTGGGAAAACAGTGGTTTATGCTACCACTCAAAATTGCAGCCATATAACACATTGTTCCAAAGGTAATAACTATCAGAGAATGTCTACATTTTTCTGGATCCCTCTGTAGTCACTACCTAAATGGGATATCAACAAAGAGAATGTTTGCATTGCTACCTCATACACAACAATTGATTTACAAACTGTAGTGATATTTTTGTTTCATTTCATACTTAAGAAGAAGCACTACAGTTGAGGTTTCTATGATTCATAAAAGTCCCAGTTTTTATGGGGTGTGCTGTATACTCTAATTTTTTTGGAGATTTTTTGTAGAAATGGTGTATCTTATATTCAGGCCAGTATGGTACCTGTTTCCATCCTGTTTTAAGTCTTAATTCAAAATATTTATCTTTCTTTTTCCAATACCTGATCAATTTGAGAGAGATATTTAAAACAAAAAATAAGCACTAGCAAGTACGTTAATTTGCTATTGTTAAAACTTTATCTCGTGTATGTTTTCTACAATTTTGATATGACACCACCTGCACTCTTATCTTGTTGCCAGTAAAAAGTGAGTAAGTAGGTCATTAAACTCTCTCTCTCTCTCTCTCTCTCTCTCTCTCTCTCTCTCTCTCTCTCTGTGCACTCCCCCAGCTGTGTGGTAGTGTCCTCTGTGTTGCTCTATTGTTTCAATTTTTGATGGTCCCGTGCTGTTAAAAGTTGAGGTGAAGTGTTCATTCTTAAATAAATAGTGTGTATCAGCTCTTTTCTCCTAGGATCAGGTTGTCATTGCTGTGTTCATTGAAGTAAAATGACACTTTTTTAACAGTTCCTAAAATGTGCACCACTTCATTGACACTTTTGCTCAGGTGTAGAGCATATTGGCCAGACTAATTTACATGTTTCAGCTTTACACTGTATGGTATCCTCTTTTTTAAAGGCCTATTATCTTTCTTGTGTGTGACTTGTCCAGAGATTGAAAATGTTTTATTTTGTAAGTTACCAATCCAGAACAGGTTTCTGTCAATTTAATTCTTCAGGTTTTTCCAGAAGTTTGCTGAAATTCCCGAGTTGTCCTTTGCACAGTCGGACATCATTGTCTTACTCGCATATTTCGGTGACATTAGTCGTTGCTTTTACAAAGTGCTACTTGAGACTGATCGTCAAATGGAGCAGGTCTGTAATTTGTTCCCTCTGCCTTCCTGCTTCATCTGCAATCTGCTCTGACAGACACCATCCTCGGGTATCCGTGTTGCGTGATATTCCGAGAGCCATCTACACTCACGGGCACGATCCTTGTGTGTTATGTTTTCAGTCCAAGCTGGCTGGTAGAATTCTGTTTGCGGGCTGTCCCTGTTTGGGGACAAGGATCGGCAGGGCATGAAACCCTAATCTTTCATCTTTCAGTTAACTCAAATGTCGAGTGTCACTTTTTTCATGTACTGCGGTTACAAATATAAGAAAATACAAAATGAAAATTTCTCAACATAGTCATGTTTCTTTTCAGTATGTTTCTCAGATCAGTACACTGCAATGTAAATATTCCATTAAAAGAATATATTTTTGATTGTTACTTCAGTCAAAGATGCATTGCCTTTTTGACTTAACAATCAGTGTCAAATCATTGTCCCTCAAACAATCCTGCAGGGGTTTGACAACGTGAGACCATGGCTTTATGGAGCATCACCTAGAATTAGCTGCCGTCTTTTCTGACATGATTTTAAATCAATGCTATCATCACTGTTTCTTTTGCTTAGGGTTTTGAGTCTAGGAATGATGCAAACAATCAGCAGTTTATTTCTTTCTTACGTGATCTTTTTTCTCCTCCCTAGCCCCCTTTCTTCTTTCATTTGGTAGCCGCGAGCAAATTGAATATTCCTGATTTTGTTTGTATTTATTAATCTGTTTGTGCCCCTAATTCTTAAAAGACTTCATTATGACACTAATACTCTGAAGCAGCAAATTTGGGAAAAAGAGCTGCATTCATTTATGCTGTTGTAAAATGGAGGAATTGGTTGTAGTTGAAAAAAAAAAATCTGCCTTTTACAGCTGCTGATTTTTGTCATTTATTTTACGTAGCCCACCCATGATCTACAATCAGGTCTTCCTTTTTATGTTGTATTTTTTATAAGAATGTTGAAATATAGATGATTGTTATGCATCTTTGCAGCAGCTAAACTTGAATATTGTACTTAAAAATGTTATTTGTTGTCTTTTTTAAATTAAATTGTTATGTTTAAGAAGTGAATTAAATAATTGTTACCTGTGACATAATTTTGTAGCAGCTAAAATTAAATGCTGGTCTTCAATATTTTAATTGTTATAGTTTGGGGTATGATTGTTGTAATTAGAAAATGAATGTGTGCCTTGTGCACTATGTTGTTACAGTAATTTGGAGTTTATTTTGTACATCATCTGGTGTAAATTATAAGAATTTAAGCAAAAACTTCTGTCTCTCAACAGCTTTCTTAATAACACTATTCCAGTAACTGGATATGCATATTGAAATATCTGTGTTGTATATTAGATTCTATGACCTGTACCAAGGCAATATTTTGCGGTTGCAAATTTTCTTGACTATTATTAAGTGTGTGTGTGTGTGTGTGTGTGTGTGTGTGTGTGTGTGTGTGTGTCGCTTATGCCCTACATACGAGTCCTCCAAGCTACTGATGATCTGACCAATGTACGACATGCCAAAATGCTACGGCTGCATGGGGAGATACAATTAAATCCCATCCCCCCCCCCCTCTCTCTCTCTCTCTCTCTCTCTCTCTCTCTCTCTCTCTCTCTCCCCCCCCTCTCTCTCAAAGATCGGCAGGTTCAGGAATCTAACACAGAAAGAATTTAATCACGGTTTCTTTTTCATCTCTATCATACAATGTAGTCCAATTTTTTGCTAATACAGAAATAACATTTTGTGATTTATGTTGTGTACTCTTCAAAAGATCTAATGATGTCCTCATTCCTTTCTTATAAACAAAACAAGAAAAAACTGACAATAATTGTTGTTAAAATAAAACACAGAACAGTGTCTCCATAGCATCAATGAGAACATCCTTTCAGCACCTTTGACCCAGGCAGTGAACACAGCAGCGGTCAGTCTATGACTTGCAGCAGGTGAATCCCAGTCAGCTGCATTGCTCATGCACCCCACATAAATAATAATAAACAAAATCTAACAATACACATAACCAAGGCTTGATTTGTGACAGTATACTACCGCTGATGACGAAAAAAATTGGACCCAAAGATTTTGAGATGTGGTACAATAGAACTTTTGCTCTAGTTGAAGCGGTAAGATGCAAATGTTGTATTCACACTTTTAAAAAGCCCAGAAAAGTGTTATAACTTTTTCAGAAGTCTAAATCAAACTATGGAAACTCTCGGTAGGAACTTAGAAATATAGGAAATGATAGAGTGCTACTTACCATAAATACATGTTAAGAAGTCTATTTTTTTTCTTTTAACAAATCTAGCACTGCATATTACTGCCAAATTAGTCATTACCTATGATTGCCCCAGTGGCAGAAGTATGTATAATAATGTCAAAACGTTTGTGACACTACACACTAGGAGAAGCTCAAGTTTCAGATACACATTGATTGCGTTCTTGATGATGCTATCTACATGTTCATCCACACTCTGAAAACCACTATGAAGAGTATGACAGAGGGTACATCTCACTGTACCAGATATTAAAGCTTGTTCATGTTTCAAGACCATTTAAATCTTTCTCTGCATGCTGTAATTAATCTAATATTGTCCTCACGGTTCCTATGGGAGCAATAGTTACAAGGTTGTAACATATTCCTAGAGTCGTCTTTTGGTAAGCATACTTTCTTAGGATAGTGTACATCTTATCCTGAAGCGTCTGCCAATTCAGTTATTTCAGCATCTCTGTGACACTCTCCCTTGGGTCAAACAAACCTGTGACCATTTGATCTGCCCTTCTCTGCATGCATTCAATTCCCCATTAATCCATTTTGATACAGGTCCCACACATTTGAGCAATATTCTAGGATGGATCACACAAACGATTTGTAGAATGACTGCATTTCTATGGTATTCTACAAAAAAAAATCTCACTCTTTCGCCTGCCTTACCCCTGAGTAGGCCCATATGACTGTTCATTTCATATCCCTACAAAGTGCTTCACCCAGGTAATTGTACGAATAGACTTAATCCAAGCAAGACATCCTGATACTGTAGTCATACCACACTGCGTTTTCTTCATTTTGCAAAATGCACGATTTTCCATGTCTGAACATTTAAAAGAAAGTTTGAAATTATCAAGATCTGACGAATGTTTGTACAATTTCTTTCAGACTGTACTTTATTCTAGATCAATGCACTATCTGTGAAAAGAGTGCTTTACTATTAATATTGTCTGCAAAGTCATTAATGTACATGAACATACCTCTCTGTGACACATCTGAGGTTATTTCTACATCAGATGATGACTCCCCAGCCAAGATAACATTTAAGTCATTCCTACCAAAATATCCTCAATTCCAGTGACAAATTTCACTCGATACCCCTCACGGTAGCAATTTTGATAATAAGCATCGATCTGGCACTAAGTCAAAAGCTGTTCAGAAATCGAGAAATACTGCCTGCACCTGTCGAGTCAGGAAGACTAAAGTTTTAAGGTCAGGTTGACAAAACAGATTTTTAATACTCTTGGAAACAACCCTAAAGTTTCTGACGTACTACAGGGGAATGACAAAGGGATCTTTGGCAGACTAGATTAAATCTAAGCGGCATCTCAGACCGACCAGAGTTACAACTTTAAAGGCTTCTACACTGAGCAAATACAACGGGCTGTTGGAGGAAGAATGCAAAGGCAGCTTCTAGTAATGTGCAATTGCTATTCTGCGTGGTCTTTAATGGCCATTATCAAATTTTAAAAAATTAAGAATAACAATAACACAGTACACAACAGGAAGGGTACAGCAGACTTTCCCTGATTGTTCCTTACATTACCTTTCCTAGATTTTTTTTTTAAATTATAATGTTTCTAAGTCTTTCCTGGTTTCCATTGAAAGGTTTGGATTGTTTCAAAGATTAATTTACACATTTTTTAATATTTTATTTTAATGTATTCTAGGACAGGAACTCAAAGAGCACAAGTATAAAAAAACTGCATGTAGGACATTCATGTAAAGCTTCCCATTTTTAACTGCTAGGTAATGACAGTCTATTTTGTTACAAGAAAATGAATCGGGACTTAGTTCTCCAGAGCTGATACTATTATAAGGAGTTGTGATGGAAGAACATGAGTTCCAAACAATGGATGCCTTGGATCTGTTTGCTGCTGCTTCTTTTTAATCTCTGCTGCTAATCCCATGAGTGAAAGATCTCTACCAATGAAAAAGTAGATTTGAATGACATCAAGTTTCTTCTCTTGTCGATAGTTGTTTCTACTGAAGAGAAATGAGTCTGGTCATCTTTGTCCATTTGCAGTAGTTCAAAGGTGTCGTAGCACCTGACACGTATGCTTGAAAATAACAAACGATCAATATTGTAATTAACAAAAGTATTGTCAGCAGTAAGCAGTATTTATCACATCCAAAAAGTTTGTAAAAGCTGTGGACCCTTGTTTTATCATGTCAATCCATTTGTGCCAATGGCTAACAGAGTACCATTCACCATCATGTCAAGTGGCAATAACAGTTTGCTTGCATCATAAATATTGAGTGTCAAAAGTTAATTCTAACAATATGTAATAGGACAGATTGCTACTCACCAGTTAGAGCAGGCAATGTGCAGCAGACAAGCATACTGAAAAAAAAAAAGAAACTGTCAGATATTATATACTCAAAAAAACACTTAGGTACTGAAGGAATTATCCAAATACCAAATAGGGCTGAAATCAGTAAATGTGACATACATGTGAAGACAGAAAAATAATTACAGTTTCAGAAAAACTGGATGATTTATTCAAGAGAAAGAGCATCACAAATTGGATGAGATGGTCCACCTCTGGCCCTTATACAAGCTTGGCTCTGGCTGATAGAGTTGTTGGATGTCCAACAGAGGGACATCATGCCAAATTCTATTCAAATGTCACTGTAGATAGTCAAAATCCCGAGGTGGTCTAACGGCCTGCCCATAATGCTCCTTACATTCTCAATTGGGGAGAGATACAGCAACTTTGCTGGCCAAGGTAGGGTTTGACAAGCATGAGGACAAGCTGTGTGCGGACAGGCTTTATCTTGCTGAAATGTAAGCAATGTAAGGCTTGCCAAGAAGGGAAACAAAATAGGATGTGCAGTACTGTCAACAGACAACTATGCTGTAGGGGTGACATCCATGTCACCCCTACAGCATAGTCGTCTGTTGACCAAAAGGGATCTGTTATGAAAAGAAATCGCACCCCAGATCATCAGTCCTGGTAGTTGGACCGTATGGGATGTGACATTCAAGGTGGTATCCCACCGTCTGGGGGGTCTTCAGACACATCTGTGCTGATCATTGGGGCTCAGTTCATAGTGGGATTCATCACTGAAGCCAATTATATTCCAGTCAATGCAATTCCAGACCAGGGACGTGCCTGGGGACACACCAGATAGCAGTGCGATACCAACCTGGCTGCTGGCTGCCATACAGCCAAACGAGGACTGATGGTCTACTGTGCCATTTCTTTTCATAACAGGACCCCTTTGGTTGTCATCTGTGTCACCATTACAACACAGACATCTGTTGACGATATTATAAACCCCATTTTGTTTCTCTTCATGACAAGCCATCATTTGCTTACATTTCAGCAAGATAATGCCTGCCCACACACAATTCGTCTTCATACTTGCCACACCTTATCTTTGCCAGCAAGGTCACGGGATCTCTCCCCAACTGAGTATGTCTGGGGCATTATGGGCAGGGCCACCCAACCAGCTCATGATTTAGACAATACAATGTGCCACTTGGATAGAATTTGGCTTGATGTCCCTCAGTAGGACATCCAACAAATCTATCAATGCCAAGCTTGCTCAAGAGTCAGAGGTGGACCAACTTGCTCAATTTGTGAAGCTCTTTCTCTTGAATAAATCAATCAATTTTTCTGACATTGTAATTTTTTTTTTTTTTTTTTTTTTTTTTTTTTTGTCTGTGCACGTACATCACATCTACATATTTCCATCCCACACAGATAATTCTTTCATGCTGCATAATGTTTATTTTTATCTTACGAGTGTAATCTAATGGACAGAGTCCACCTCAGCATAGGGAGTCTCTGCTGGTTGGGAGTGTGGAGGTGGACAGACAGAGAGAGGTGTACTAGGGGGACAGTAACAGTGTGTGAGATTGGAATGGGAGCAGTGGAGGGCATTGAGGTGTGGGGCCACAGGAACGAAGCCTAGAAACTTTAGCTGCGACATATTCTTCACTCCTGTAAACCCCGTTACCTAAACCTTTGCTAGTCTCTCTGTCTCACATATCTAGGCCTTTACCTGCTCCCACCCCAGCCTCACACCACCACACCTGCTTGATGAGGACTGTCCCATACTTTCTAATAAATGTGTGTACCCGTATATGCATTTAGCTGTATCAAATTATCTTCCCCAACACACAAAATGGGGGTCATTATTCATTTTATCTTGAAAGTATGTGTGAAACGCACTTTCCACAAAAAGGCTCAGATGCATAACTCTCAAAATATGTGTTTGAACAATAGGTCTGGAATTTTTAAAGACAAGGCGAAGAAACCATTGGATTGTATAACTTTTTTATTAATCACAAAGAAACAACATGATTCAAAGACATCAACAACAGCAATGGACGTTCAAGTGAATTGTCTGCCTCCAATTCTGATCACAGAGAAACACTCCAATAGGAAAGAGGGCACAACATCCAGCTCCATTTTCAAAAGCTGCAATGTCAAATATTACAACCTGTAACAAAAAAAGGTCATGTGATAAATATAGTTTACATATCGATTACAGTAACAGAGGCATATATGATCTACTAGGAAGGGGGAACAGAAGGGCAGGACATGGGGAACAATGAACAGATGAGATGTGAAACCATGGTAAGTTAATAGTGGCGATAATGCCAGTTAATTACATGTGTGGGAAAAGCAACCACTCTTGCAATTCAGAGCTACTCTTGTTTCTGCAACTGATCTTCCGTTCTTTCATTGTTCCTATTTTTCTCATATTAATAATTCTAGTTATAGAAGGTTTTCTAACTAAAAGCTTATTAGCATTTTGTAATGAAACCGATAAACAATACAGTCACATTCTCTAATGGAAGAACACAGTACATCGCGTTCGTAAATAACTTGATCCAACAAAACTTTTTATATGAGTATCTCGACATTCATTACATGACATTTAATTTTAAGTATCAATACAAACACTTACATAAAACATTATTTACACTCAAAACCCATTATTCAAAACTGATGTCCATATGTGTAACTGTTTACAGTAGCAATTATTAATATAGTTACTATTGCTAGCTTTAATATGGATTGTTAAAAAGTTTAGAAATGTTAACTTAAAAATGAACTGTAAGCAAAATCTTTTCTGTTAAAAAGTTAATGTTGAAACCACTGGAGAAACATTATAATGTATTATTGTAGTCATCATGTACACTGAAAAAAAAAAAAAAAAAAAAAAAAATTGCAACACCAAAAAGTAATTAACGTAGAGTAATGAAATTTCAGGAATATATATGTCTAAGTAACTTATTTAAGTGATTAACGTTGCAAGATCACAGGATAATATAAGTGCGAGATACACCATTGCAAATGTGATACAGTAATACATTGAAATCCAGTGTAACTGCCCGAATGTAAGCATGCAAACGTGCATGCATTGTGCTGGATATGAGTTTGTGGGATGAAGTTCCATGCCTGTTTCACATTGTCATCGAAACAGGGATGGTTAATGCTGTTTTTGGGAGACACTGGAGTTGTTCAACGATGTCCCGTGTGCACTGAATTGGAGCCAGACCTGGTGATCAAACAGGTCAAGGCAACATGTTGACGTACTGTAGAGTATACACCCATGCCTCCATCTTTGCTACCCTCCCTGTTTACCTCTACCCTGTTGCTTCATAACCTGGGTTGTGAGTAACTGAATCCACTTTCTCTTCTTCCCCTTCTTTCCCCTCTCTCCTCCCTGATGAAGGAACAAAGTTCCAAAAGCTAGGATACGTAAATTTTCTGTTATGTTTTGTGTATCTATTGGCTGTACTGGCCAGCCCCTCTATCTCTTTGTTAGTATTTGTTTCACGTCTTTATATGAGATTTTCCATCATCACAATAATGTTAGTTTATAATTTATGGACAGCCTAATCCATTATTTCCTGTCAAGGTTTGAAACTTTAGTAAATCATAATTTTTGTCTTGGTAAAATAAAGGTGATTAGCTGTTTCCCTCATGCACATGTAAGAGACTGTCAGTTCACATCTACGTTTATAATCTGCAATCCACCAGGAGGTGCATGGTACAGGGTAAGTCCCATTGTACCAGTTATCAGGGTTTCTTGCTGTTTCATTCATGTATGGAGCGTGGAAGAATGATTGTCTGAATTTGTCTGAATGCCTCTGTGTGAGCAGTAATCATTCTAATCTTATCTTCACGACCCCTGTGAGAGCAATATGTGGGGGGTTGTAGTATATCCCTAGAGTAATCATTTAAAGACAGTTCTTGAAACTTTGCTAATACACTTTCTTGGGATAGTTTACACCTGTCTTCAACAGTCTGCCATTTCAGTTCCTTCAGTATCTCTGTGACACTCTCCCATGGATTAAGCAAACCTCTGACCATGCTGCCTTTCTTTGTATACATTCAATGTCTCCTCCTAGTCTTATGTGGTACAAGTCCCACACACTTTAGCAATAGTCTATGGTGGGGGGGGGTCACACGAATGACTTGTAAGCATCTCTCTAGTAGACTGATTGCACTTCCCCATTATTATACCAATAAACCAAAGTCTACAACCTGCTTTACCCACAACTGAACCTATGTGATCATGCCATTTCATATTCCTACAAAGTGTTACACACAGGTATTTGTACGAGTTGGCAGATTCCGACAGTGACTCACCCATATTATAGTCACAGGATACTAAGTTTATACATTTCTAAACATTCACAGCAAGTTGCCAATCACTGCACTATGTTGAAATCTCATCAAGATCTGACTGAATATTTATGCAGCTTCTCTGAAATAGCACTTCATTACAGATAGCTGCATCATCTGCAAAAATCCTGATTTACAGCAAGGTCATTAATGGGCAAGAACTGCAAGGGCCCCAACACACTTCCCTGGGGCACACCTGAAGTTACTTCTACATCTGATGATGACTCTCCATCCAAGGTAACATGCTGTGTCCTTCCTATCAAAAAGTCCTCAATCCAGTCACGAATTTCACTTGATACCCCATATGATCGTACTTTTCACAGTCAGTGTAGGTGTGGAACAGAATCAAATACTGTTAGGAAATCAAGAAACACTATCTACCTGTTGCCTTGATCCAACGCTTTCAGCAAGTTATGTGAGAAAAGTGACAGTTGGATTTCATATCATCTATGTTTTTGAAAACCATGCTGGTTGATATTGAGAAGGTAGTTCCGTTCGAGATACCTCATTATGTTTGAGCTCAAAATATTTTCTAAGAATCTACAACAAATCTATGTCAAGGCTATTGGATGGTAGTTTTGTCACTCCTACAACCCTTCTTGTAGACGGGTGTGATCTGTAATTTTTTCCAAAAACTGGATAAGGTTTTTTGGATAGATTACAGTGAGAAGAGAGGATAACTCAGCCACAAATTCAATATAGAATCTGACGGCGATTCCATCGGGGTCTGGAGCTTTGTTTAATGATTTCAACTGTTTCTCAACACAACTGACACTAATACCTATTTCATTCATTTTTTCAGTGTACTAGGATTGAATTGGGGCAGTTCTCCTGGGTTTTTATTTGCAAAGGAACATTTGAAAATCGAGTTCATAATTTCAGCTTTTACTTTGCTACCCTCAATATCAGTTCCTGTCTCACTTGCTAGGGACTGGACACTAACTTTTGTGCCACTAACAGGCCTTACATACGACCAGAATTTATTTGGATTTTGTGAAATGTCATTTGACAGTATTCTGCTACAGTAGCCATTGAAGGCTTCATGCATTGCTCTCTTGACAGCCAAACATGTTTCATCCAGCGTCTCTCAATCTATAATCCTACACTTTGTTTTACACCTATTATGCAGTAATCTCTGTTCCTTTAGACGTTTTCTTTACAGTGACTGTATACCACGGAGGTTCCATCCCATTATGAACTGTTCTACTAGGAACCTATCTACTCAGTGCATGGTCAACTGTTCTTTTCAAGTAGAGGAAGAGCACCTCTACATGCTCCTGACCTGTCCTGAAAGTTTCAAGTTCCTCACTGAGATAAGATAATACTAATTTCTACTTAGTTAACTGAACGCATAATAAGAGGATCCTCACGACACAGTAAATAACTGTGCGTCAGTCGGGTGTGGCCAATGCGGAGCCAACAAACGACGACTGAGTCCCTGCGGGTGGCTCGCAGGGATGACCGCCAAACAGTCGTCGTCTCCTTGATATGACGGAGTTTGTTTGGCACGGGCAGGTTGCGCCATTCAGTGTCCCAGAAATCGAAAACTTTGCGGCGTAATAGTGCCCGCAAATCAGTCGCCGGGAGGCCAATCTCCAGAGGTGGTTTACTGATGGCCTCTTTCACCAGGCGGTCAACATTCTCATTGCCGGGGATCCCAACATGGCCTGGGGTCCACACAAAGACCACAGAGCGGCCGCTACGTGCAAGAGTATGCAGGGACTCATGGACAGCCATCACCAGATGAGAACGAGGGAAATACTGGTCGAGAGCTCGTAAACTGCTCAGGGAATTGCTACAGATAACAAAGGACTCACCTGAGCAGGAGTGGATATACTCTAGGGCACAAAAGATGGCGACCAGCTCAGCTGTGTAAACGCTGCAGCCATCCAGCAAGGAACGTTGTTCAGAATGGTCCCCTAGAGTAAGCGCATATCCGGCACGACCAGCAACCATCGAACCGTCAGTGTATACAACGCCAGAGCCCTGATACGTGGCCAAGATGGAATAAAAACGGCAGCGGAAGGCCTCTGGAGGGACGGAGTCCTTCGGGCCCTGTGCCAAGTCGAGCCGAAGGCAAGGCTGAGGAACACACCATGGGGGTGTCGCAAAGTGGCCCGGAAAGGAGGTGGAACTGTAAAAACCCTAAGCCCGGAGAGAAGCCCTTTGACGTGGACTGCGATCGTACAACCTGACCGGGGCCGACGTTCAGGAAGATGGACGACCGATTGCGGGAACAGGAGACGATAGTTTGGATGCCCGGGCAAGCTAAAAACATGGGCAGCATAAGCGGCCAGTAAATGTTGGCGCCTCAATCGCAGTGGAGGGACACCTGCCTCCACAAGTATGCTGTCCACAGGGCTGGTGCGGAATGCTCCTGTCACCTGTCGAACCCCACAGTGGTGAACGGGGTCCAGCAGTTGCAACGCTGAGGGCGACGCTGAGCCATACGCCACACTCCCATAATCAAGCCGGGACAGCACAAGGGCTTTGTAGAGCTGCAGCAGCGTATTACGATTGGCACCCCAAGTTGTGTTGCTGAGGCAGCGAAGGGCATTCAGATGCTGCCAGCACTGACGCTTGAGTTGACGAATATGTGGAAGCCAAGTAAGCCGGGCATCGAACAGCAATCCCAGAAAACGGTAAGTGTCAACAACCCTGAGCATGGCATCCTGAAGATAGAGCTCAGGGTGGGGATGGACAGTTCGACACCGACAAAAGTGCATAAAAAAAGTCTTCGCAGGAGAAAATTGAAACCCATGAGCTAGGGCCCATGCCTGCGCCTTGCGTATGGCCCCCTGCAACCTACGTTCTGCAACACTAATGGTGGAGGAGCTGAACAAGATGCAGAAATCGTCAGCATATAACGTGGGTGAGACAGACGACCCAACTGCTGCTGCAAGGCCATTAATGGCCACAAGGAAAAGGGGCACGCTCAATACTGAGCCCTGTGGAACGCCGTTCTCCTGGATATGAAGTGAACTATGGGATGTGCCAATTAAAACGCGGAATGTCTGAACAGATAAAAAATTCTGAATAAAAATGGGGAGAGAGCCCCGGAGACCCCACCCGTGCAACGTGGCGAGTATATGGTGCCGCCACGTCGTGTCATATGCTCTGGAGAGGTCGAAAAAGACGGAGACAAGGTGTTGGCGCCTGGAAAAAGCAGTGCGGATTGCAGACTCAAGAAAGACCAAAGTATCGGCGGTGAAACGGCCCTGACGGAAGCCGCTCTGGCACTGAGCCAGAAGACCCCGAGACTCGAGCAGCCAACACAGCCATCGACACACCATACGTTCCAGTAGCTTGCACAGAGTATTTGTCAAGCTGATGGGTCGATAGCTATCCACAGTAAGCGGGTCCTTACCAGGCTTCAGCACCGGAATGATGGTACTTTCTCGCCACTGCGACGGAAAGACACCATCGCCCCATATGCGGTTGAAGATGGCAAGAACACATCGCTGACAGACCAGGGACAGGTGTTTGAGCATCTGATTGTTGACGCCATCTGGCCCAGAGGCTGTATCGGGGCACTGTGCCAGGACGCTTTGGAGTTCCCACAAACTAAATGGGGCGTTATACGTCTCAGGGTGGTGAGAAGCTAAAGAAAGCCGTTTGCCTTCCTCCCGGCGTTTAAGCGCGCGAAACGCAGGCGGGTAATTCCCCGACGCAGAGGCCCGAACATAGTGCTGTGCGAAATGCTCGGCGATTGCATCAGCATCGGTGGATACCGCCCCCTTGATGGTAAGCCCTGGGACACCTGTAGAGTGCTGCACTCCAAAGATGCGCCGAATCTTCATCCACACCTGGGAGGGTGAAGTACGGGAACCAATGGTGGAAACGTACCTCTCCCAGCACTTCTGTTTCCGCCTCTTGATGAGCCGCCGTGCCTGAGCACGGAGACGTTTGAAGAAAATTAGGTTCTCCAAAGACGGGTGCCGCTTATGTCGCTGAAGAGCCCGCCGACGTTCTGTAATGGCTTCAGCGACCTCCGGAGACCACCAAGGCACTGCCTTTCGCCGGGGGCACCCTAACGAACGAGGAATGGTACGTTCCGCAGCGGAAACAATTGCTGCAGTCAGTGTCTCAACCGCCACATCGATGGTACCGTGGGGGAGAGATGCAACAGTGGCAGCAGAGGAGAATGTTTCCCAGTTTGCCTTGCTAAATGCCCATCTAGGCAGGCGTTCATGGGATCGACGCTGGGGTAGTGAAAGGAAGATGGGAAAATGGTCACTACCACACAAGTCGTCATGGACTCTCCAGTGGACCAATGGTACAAGCCCTGGGCTGCACAACAACAGATCTATGGCCGAGAACGTGCCATGCGCCACACTGAAACGCGTGGCAGCGCCAGTGTTTAAGAGGCAGAGGTCAAGTTGGGAGATGAGATTCTCGACATCTCTGCCTTGGCCAGTAATCTTCGATCCACCCCACAAGGGATTGTGGGCGTTAAAATCCCCAAGGAGAAGAAAAGGCGTGGGAAGTTGGGCGACAAGAGCAGCCAATTCGGTCAGGGAGACTGTACCACCTGGAGGGAGATAGACACTGCAGACGTTTAAGTCCTGGGTAGTCCTTACGCGGACAGCCACAGCTTCCAAAGATGTTTGAAGGGGCACAGGAGCACTATATACAGAGGTAAGGACATACACGCAGGCTCCACCTGACACACTATTGTAAGTGCTTCGGTTGCAGTAATAACCCCTGTATCCACGGAGGACAGGGGTCCGCATTGCCGGGAACCAGGTTTCCTGGAGAGCAATGCATAAAGCAGGTGTCAAGCTTACAAGCTGACGTAGCTCAGGTAGATGGCTAAAATAACCGCCACAATTCCACTGGAGGATTGTACAAAGCGTGTCCTGTAGAGGCATTCAGGCACTGAAAAGGCAAATTACTGGGCAGGGTCACATGCTACCACCGACTGAGTGACGGATGTCGCTACGGCCATCGTTTCTGAGGAGACGGCGAGATCCAGGTCATCAGGGGACGCAAAGAGCTCGACCTCATCCTCAGAGGCTGAGCTGACAGGAAGCGTTGGTGCGGGAACCACTGGGTCCTTATCCTTCTTGGAGAGGTTCCTCTTCTCTCTCTTGTCTTTCGGAGGAGGGTTGGCATGCTGGGTGGGCTTTCCTGACGCATTATCAGGAACAGAGGAAGAGCGTGAAGCCCTTCGACCAGCAGCTGGTGGCTTCTTCAGCCACTGGCTAGTGTCTTGTGAGACACTGGGGAAGTCCTTGGAAGGGACTCCCCCAAGGGATCCCTTCCGAACAAGTGAGGCCGGAGGAGGCTGTTGCGTCTCTGGCTGAACAGCCGGAGAGAGATGTCGCTTCCCCGGCTGAGGAGCCGGACAGGGCTGTCGCCGCTCCGGCTGAGAGGTGGGGACCGACGTCCCCGGTTGCTTGGGGCGCACTGCTCCCAAACTGTGTGTTTTGGGAGCAGTGGAATAGAGAGTGGCCCCCACCGGTGGTGGGGCAGGTGAAACGTGACTGTTCGGTTGGCCAACTGTCAAAGGAGTCTTTGCAGGAACTGGTGGCTGCAGTGTTACAGCAGCATAACTCCTCAACATAGGTGTGGGGTTGAGCCATTCTAATTTCTTCCTCGCCTCTTGGTAAGTTAAACGGTCCAGGGTCTTAATTTCTTGTATCTTCCGCTCTTGATGGTAGACTGCACAGTCTGGCGAGCAGGGAGAATGATGCTCCCCACAGTTAACGCAGGTGGGAGGTGGAGCACACGGAGCACTTGGATGCAAAGGTTGTCCACAATCGCGACATGTGGGGCTGGCAGTGCATCTGGAGGACACGTGTCCGAATTTCCAGCACTGGAAGCATCGCATAGGGGGCGGGACATAGGGCTTGAAATCGCACCGGTAGATCATGACCTTGACCTTCTCAGGCAAGCAGTCGCCCTCATAGGCCAGGATGAAAGCACCGGTAGCGATCCTATTATCCTTGGGTCCCCTAAAGACACGACGAACGAAGTGTGCACCTCGTCGTGCCAGGTTCTCCCGTAGCTCGTCATCAGACGGTAGCAGAAGATCTTTATGAAAGATAATCCCCTGGACAAAATTTAGTGACTTATGGGGAGTGACGTTAACGGGTATGTCACCAAGCTTCTCACAGGCGAGCAACGCCCTTGACTGTGCAGAGGAAGGTGCTTGTATCAAAATGGCCCCGCTCCGCATTTTGGAAAGAGAGGCCACTTCCCCGAACTTATCTTCAAGATGGGTCACAAAGAACAGAGGCTTAGTCCCCAAAAATGAATCCCCATCAGTTCTGCTGCACACAAGATATCACGGTGAATATGGCTCCTGTCTGTCCGCAGCCCTGCGTCCCTCCCAGGGCGTGGCTAGGGAAGGGGACGATTTGGGGTTACATGCCACAGCGTTAAAGTCTACTTTATTGCGCTTAGAGACGTTGGTGGTCATGCGACCACCGGATTGAGATTGTACCCATTTCACTGCGGGATATCCACCCCGATGCCACCCACTCCGACCAGGGGCTCTCCCCACGGGTGGCACCCAGCCACAGCAAAGGCCACCTAGCAGGATGGCCGTTGCCGGGAGTCCTGATGCCCCGGAGAGACGGGCATCTACTCCTTGGCTTACGTGGGGAGGCGGCAGCTCAGGCATCGGCAGTACGATCCCTGTGTTGTCAGGGGGCTACAACCTAGAGGGTACATGACGACCCCACCACAACGGGCTGGCTACCGTGCTGGATTTTGGGTGCCATGGATAGTCCATAGTGATCGTGGGTGCAGATGATGATGCACTAAGGGCGTAACTTACACAATCCATCAGGTGTGTATGCCCAAAATGAGGGATGGAGGGTGCAGTTACGAGGCCCAGACGATAAAGAGTGCCAAGGTCTTAGGGCACAGAGGACTGATGGTGCACCACGTAAGGGGTCCTTCCCCAAAAGGCTCTTACTTCTGTTGAATTTGGAAAAATGGAGGTCAAACCCTAATGGGGACCATCACATTAAAGGCCGAAACAGTTGAGACTCCTTTTAGTCGCCTCTTACGACAGGCAGGAATACCGCGGGCATATTCTAACCCTCGAACCCGCAGGGGGGAAATGGACACAGGCAGACAGTGTTTGTTGGTAATGAGGATCACCCTGTGGCTACACTAGCCTTGGTGCACAGCCAGCACATCTTGGCACAGTGTTACACCGTCCGGGTTATCTGGATACTTCCCACTAACACCAACCTGTCAGAACTCCAGAGATGGGAACTTGCCCTTCAGTATATCCTCTCTTCTCGTTATCCGCCAGGCCTCAACCTCCGCTAATTTCAAGTTGCCGCCGCTCGTACCTCACCTGTCTTTCAACATCATTTTTGCCTCTGTACTTCTGCCTCGACTGACATCTCTGCCGAATCTCTTTGCCTTTACAAATGTCTGCTTGTGTCTGTGTATGTGTGGTTGGATATGGGTGTGTGTGCAAGTGTATACCTGTTCTTTTCTCCCCCTAAGGTAAGTCTTTCCGCTCCCGGGATTGGAATGATTCCTTACCCTCTCCCTGTGTGTTTTTCCCTCTATTATATAAATATAATCATACTATCATTTATTGTTGATGTGCCCTATTCTTGTATACACGTAATATACAGAGAAGAATTGCATTTTATGTTCTTTATATCTGCTTTTTTCATATTCTATTCGAATTTTACGATTCCAACAGGACAAAAACATGCCACGTAAACTTACATTTGAAGAAATTCTAGCAGAACTAGAGAACCATCAAGAGAGTGACGATGAAGATGATATACAGAATTGGCGATTATTCCACCCGATGCAGATGTAATAACAGATGAAGAAGACACTGACGAAAATGTACTGTTGTACAAGATGACGCCGGTACTTTAGAACTCACAACCAGCTGAGATGAAGTTAATGCTACAGTTGTACATCCAGAAGCCAAAAGAAGGAAAGCGTTGGGAGGTGGAGGAGAAAGTGGTATGTTATCTACAAAAAAATATATATGTAAGTGGTATAAATGTCAACCAACGTACACAAACAATAGTGAACCAGGGAAGAGCAACAAACATTATGATGCGGAATGTCTAGAAAATAACACAGTGCCCCAAGTGTTTGAGGATTTTTTTTCTGAGAAACTAATGGATACTATTATTGAACAAAGCGAAATTTATTCTTGCCAACATAACAGAATAAATTTTCTGCTAACCAAAGAAGAACTAAAATTATTTATTGGCGTATTACTTCTGAGTGGTTATCATAAGCTTCCCCACAAGAATAAGTACTGGGAACAGGCTCCTGATGTCGGTGTTCCTTTAGTCTTCAACTCCGGGTCAAGAAATAGGTTTGGGAAATAAAGAGATTCATTCATCTCAATGACAACTCCAAAATAGACAGAAACGACAAGATGTACAAACTGAGGTTATAATTTGAAATGCTGAAATAGGAATTTGGTAAATTTGGCGTATTTCATTCAGAACTCTCAACTGATGAAATAATGGTACATTATTATCGCAAACATTCAGCTAAAATGTTTCTGAGGGAAAAGCCTATCAAAGTTGGATATAAAATTTGGTGTCTTACAAGTTCCAATGGCTTTCTTTATAATTTTTCACCATACTGTGGCAAGACTGACAACAAACAGGAGCCTTTAGGTGCAAGGGTAATAAATGAACTAACCAGCATGATTCCAGAATCAGAGTATCCGAATTATAAGCTTTTCTTTGACAACTTTTTCACCAGTGTTAACACACTGATCACACTCGGAAAGAGTAAAATGAAAGCTGCAGGAACAATAACAGAGATCCGAACTAATGCATGTCCTTTGATTGACTCGAAAAGAATGGCAAAAGGAAGGAACGAGGATTCTATGACTACAGATTTGACAAAGAGAATGAAGTTCTGGTTGTGAAATGGAGTGACAACAAACCAGTATGTGTAGTGACAAATAACAGTACTATTATTCCTCGAGTTCTACAAAAAGATATTCACGAGCAAAAAAAAAAGGAAATATCTGTTACACTGCCACATATCATTGAAGAATACAATGCCCATATGGGTGGCATATATCTACTGGACAAGCAGATATCACTTTATAGGACGAGGATAAGGTCAAAGAAATGGTGGTGGCCATTATTCACACAGATGATATATATCTGCGTAGTAAACACATGGCGTGCATACCAAATTGCTAACTCTAATGAGAAGCTCTTACTTTTGGATGTCCGACAGAGAATAGTGATGTTTTTTCTATCAAAGAAAAAAGGATCAGTACCAAAACAAAGAGGACCACAAGGAAGCAAATTGATGGGAGGACGGGTGAGCACAGATGTACGACTAGATCCAGGAAATATTTTCTTTGTGCCAAGTAAAACACAGAAGAGATGTGCTTACTGCAAGAAAAAAACAACAAAAATTTGTGATAGGTGCAATGTTGGTGTACATGACAAGTGTTTTGCTTCATTTCATACTGAATATACATTCCATAACATTAAAATATTCTTTATTTAATGTTTGTGTTGCTTCTTACAATATTATGCATGGAGAATAAGATTGTGAATTTGGATAGCGCATTTGGCCAATGTCCCAAAAATGGGACTTCTGTAGTTTTTGTTCTAATAAACTGAAACTTTTCAAAACAACTTTTTATTCAATTTATCACTCAATGTAACATATTTATGTATAAAAGTTTGCAAAAAAAAGATCCAATAGAGTTTTGGCCAGTAAAGGGTTAAGGGAAAACCAGATGTAACACAAAATGTCTGGCAGAAAATCTGCTACAGGAACTACATCACAAACCCCGACTGCTCACAGATTATGCAAAGGACAATGGTAACATCCCCCCCATGAACCATGGACCTTGCCGTTGGTGGGGAGGCTTGCGTGCCTCAGCGATACAGATAGCCGTACCGTAGGTGCAACCACAACGGAGGGGTATCTGTTGAGAGGCCAGACAAACGTGTGGTTCCTGAAGAGGGGCAGCAGCCTTTTCAGTAGTTGCAAGGGCAACAGTCTGGATGATTGACTGATCTGGCCTTGTAACATTAACCAAAACGGCCTTGCTGTGCTGGTACTGCGAACGGCTGAAAGCAAGGGGAAACTACAGCCGTAATTTTTCCCGAGGGCATGCAGCTTTACTGTATGATTACATGATGATGGCGTCCTCTTGGGTAAAATATTCCGGAGGTAAAATAGTCCCCCATTCGGATCTCCGGGCGGGGACTACTCAAGAGGATGTCGTTATCAGGAGAAAGAAAACTGGCATTCTACGGATCGGAGCGTGGAATGTCAGATCCCTTAATCGGGCGGGTAGGTTAGAAAATTTAAAAAGGGAAATGGATAGGTTGAAGTTAGATATAGTGGGAATTAGTGAAGTTCGGTGGCAGGAGGAACAAGACTTCTGGTCAGGTGACTACAGGGTTATAAACACAAAATCAAATAGGGGGAATGCAGGAGTAGGTTTAATAATGAATAGGAAAATAGGAATGCGGGTAAGCTACTACAAACAGCATAGTGAATGCATTATTGTGGCAAAGATAGATACGAAGCCCACACCTACTACAGTAGTACAAGTTTATATGCCAACTAGCTCTGCAGATGACGAAGAAATTGAAGAAATGTATGATGAAATAAAAGAAATTATTCAGATTGTGAAGGGAGACGAAAATTTAATAGTCATGGGTGACTGGAATTCGAGTGTAGGAAAAGGGAGAGAAGGAAACATAGTAGGTGAATATGGATTGGGGGACAGAAATGAAAGAGGAAGCCGCCTGGTCGAATTTTGCACAGAGCACAACATAATCATAACTAACACTTGGTTTAAGAATCATGAAAGAAGGTTGTATACATGGAAGAACCCTGGAGATACTAAAAGGTATCAGATAGATTATATAATGGTAAGACAGAGATTTAGGAACCAGGTTTTAAATTGTAAGACATTTCCAGGGGCAGATGTGGACTCTGACCACAATCTATTGGTTATGACCTGTAGATTAAAACTGAAGAAACTGCAAAAAGGTGGGAATTTAAGGAGATGGGACCTGGATAAACTAAAAGAACCAGAGATTCAGGGAGAGCATAAGGGAGCAATTAACAGGAATGGGGGAAATAAATACAGTAGAAGAAGAATGGGTAGCTTTGAGGGATGAAGTAGTGAAGGCAGCAATGGATCAAGTAGGTAAAAAGACGAGGGCTAGTAGAAATCCTTGGGTAACAGAAGAAATATTGAATTTAATTGATGAAAGGAGAAAATATAAAAATGCAGTAAGTGAAACAGGCAAAAAGGAATACAAACGTCTCAAAAATGAGATCGACAGGAAGTGCAAAATGACTAAGCAGGGATGGCTAGAGGACAAATGTAAGGATGTAGAGGCCTATCTCACTAGGGGTAAGATAGATACCGCCTACAGGAAAATTAAAGAGACCTTTGGAGATAAGAGAATGACTTGTATGAATATCAAGAGCTCAGATGGAAATCCAGTTCTAAGCAAAGAAGGGAAAGCAGAAAGGTGGAAGGAGTATATAGAGGGTCTCTACAAGGGCGATGTACTTGAGGACAATATTATGGAAATGGAAGAGGATGTAGATGAAGATGAAATGGGAGATATGATACTGCGTGAAGAGTTTGACAGAGCACTGAAAGACCTGAGTCGAAACAAGGCCCCCGGAGTAGACAATATTCCATTGGAACTACTGACGGCCGTGGGAGAGCCAGTCCTGACAAAACTCTACCATCTGATGAGCAAGATGTATGAAACAGGCGAAATACCCACAGACTTCAAGAAGAATATAATAATTCCAATCCCAAAGAAAGCAGGTGTTGACAGATGTGAAAATTACCGAACTATCAGCTTAATAAGTCACAGCTGCAAAATACTAACACGAATTCTTTACAGACGAATGGAAAAACTAGTAGAAGCCAACCTCGGGGAAGATCAGTTTGGATTCCGTAGAAACACTGGAACACGCGAGGCAATACTGACCTTACGACTTATCTTAGAAGAAAGATTAAGGAAAGGCAAACCTACGTTTCTAGCATTTGTAGACTTAGAGAAAGCTTTTGACAATGTTGACTGGAATACTCTCTTTCAAATTCTAAAGGTGGCAGGGGTAAAATACAGGGAGCGAAAGGCTATTTACAGTTTGTACAGAAACCAGATGGCAGTTATAAGAGTAGAGGGGTATGAAAGGGAAGCAGTTGTTGGGAAGGGAGTGAGACAGGGTTGTAGCCTCTCCCCGATGTTGTTCAATCTGTATATTGAGCAAGCAGTAAAGGAAACAAAAGAAAAATTCGGAGTAGGTATTAAAATTCATGGAGTAGAAATAAAAACTTTGAGGTTCGCCGATGACATTGCAATTCTGTCAGAGACAGCAAAGGACTTGGAAGAGCAGTTGAATGGAATGGACAGTGTCTTGAAAGGAGGATATAAGATGAACATCAACAAAAGCAAAACAAGGATAATGGAATGTAGTCTAATTAAGTCGGGTGATGCTGAGGGAATTAGATTAGGAAATGAGGCACTTAAAGTAGTAAAGGAGTTTTGCTATTTGGGGAGCAAAATAACTGATGATGTTCGAAGTAGAGAGGGTATAAAATGTAGGCTGGCAATGGCAAGGAAAGCGTTTCTGAAGAAGAGAAATTTGTTAACATCCAGTATTGATTTAAGTGTCAGGAAGTCATTTCTGAAAGTATTCGTATGGAGTGTAGCCATGTATGGAAGTGAAACATGGACGATAAATAGTTTGGACAAGAAGAGAATAGAAGCTTTCGAAATGTGGTGCTACAGAAGAATGCTGAAGATTAGATGGGTAGATCACATAACTAATGAGGAAGTATTGAATAGGATTGGGGAGAAGAGAAGTTTGTGGCACAACTTGACCAGAAGAAGGGATCGGTTGGTAGGACATGTTCTGAGGCATCAAGGGATCACCAATTTAGTATTGGAGGGGAGCGTGGAGGGTAAAAATCGTAGAGGGAGACCAAGAGATGAATACACTAAGCAGATTCAGAAGGATGTAGGTTGCAGTAGGTACTGGGAGATGAAAAAGCTTGCACAGGATAGAGTAGCATGGAGAGCTGCATCAAACCAGTCTCAGGACTGAAGACCACAACAACAACAACAACAACAACAATGGTAACTTCCGAAAATTCTCAAAAATACACATTTATTTGCATTGATATACAATGAAATTCAGGGGTGATGTATACTTTGGCTGAGCTGTGAACCACAAAGCATTGATTTGCTACGTAAATTACGTATACAAAACACTGGTAGCACTAACTTACAAAGTATAGTTTTGCAGGCATCTCAAAATTCTGAAACTAAACTATTTCTCACATAATTGGACAACAAAATAAGAGACAGACTATTTTGAATGAGGATGATAGGCATACTGTTCTAAAAATTTTTGAAAGAGCACAATTTAGTTTAAGCCTACAATTGACGCTAATAGTACTAGTTTATCACGGGATTCCCAAATGTTTGAAATTTCACAACATATCAGAATTCAAACAAGTATCGATACAATCAATGAAAAATTATGCAGAAGTGACATGAACAGCAAAATATACAAATATAGAACTTCAAACAGACACATTATCTAGTACAAACAGTCCCCACATAAGGGAAAATTCCTAAGTCAGCTTTATTTAAATGGGCAAATAAAATAAATAACAAAACTGGAAATTGTCCCTCCTCTTGCAATGAATTGCTACTGGACAACTGCTTTTGTACATTAAATGGAGAGTACAGTACACATCTAATTAACACCAATGGATTTCTTTTCGCAGAATAACAATCTTCGGATACTGTACTGCATAGTGTGGGAATTCTGAGACATTCTGGGTTGCTGCAGAGTGATTCATTTTCTAAAATAGACAATGTGTAGTGGTGTACACTGTTAACACACTAGGCATATTACACGGGCCACTTGTTCACTCCTTTTGTACACACATCACTTAGACTGAGGTAGCAATGGAGTTTAAAAGAAGACATTCATACATGGCACTGAATTTAAGATAGAAGTGAATTTAAAGCAGTATTTGGAATCTCTTCATGCAATAAACCAACAGTCTGCTGCCGATTTAATGATTTCTGAGACACACTCTTCAAGACTGAAGTCAATAATGACAGCCACTACTGAAAGAAACTAGCTTCACCTCTGGATAATGATGACTGAAGAGGACAGCTCCCCACTGCCTCTACCAACAAAATGAATGCAATCTTTGAATCAGATCAGAACTAGTTTGTTGAGTTCCTGCATGGCAATCTTCAGATCAGAAAAATAGTTGTGAAGATCAGAAAAATAGTTGTTAGATAAAACACCTTTTAAAACTTCAGTAAAAAAACTTGCTGCTAAATCCTGATAATAAACAGTTGAAAAATTTGATTCTCAGCGGTCAAAAGCAGCATACAATAACTAATGACAGAAAACAACTGTACCAATCTTAGAAACAAACATGTGATAGACCTTCTCAAACACACCCATATGGCAAAAGTGAAAAAGAGGACACAAAAATTATTAATGTCATTGGATGAAAATGATATTTTTCAACTTAAGATAATAGAGTTACTAAAAATATTTTTAATTAAGCAACTAGTTTCAACTCGAAAAGCCATTTTTCGGTTTACACACATAGCGAGGTCCCACAGAAATAAAAAGGCAGCAAACTCACACTATGTGCTACTGTTCATCATGGCTTACAAATTACAGTAGAAATGCTACTGTTTGTTGTACTTTAAAAACATTTAAAATGACTTTTTGGGCCAGAACTACCTGTACAGGGTGATTCAAAAAGAATACCACAACTTTAAAAATGTGTATTTAATGAAAGAAACATAATATAACCTTCTGTTATACATCATTACAAAGAGTATTTAAAAAGGTTTTTTTCACTCCAAAACAAGTTCAGAGATGTTCAATATGGCCCCCTCCAGACACTCGAGCAATATCAACCCGATACTCCAACTCGTTCCACACTCTCTGTAGCATATCAGGCGTAACAGTTTGGATAGCTGCTGTTATTTCTCGTTTCAAATCATCAATGGTGGCTGGGAGAGGTGGCCGAAACACCATATCCTTAACATACCCCCATAAGAAAAAATCGCAGGGGGTAAGATCAGGGCTTCTTGGAGGGTAGTTGACGTTCAGGTAGTTACGGACAGATAAGTGCCAATGTGGTGGTGCTCCATCCTGCTGAAATACGAATTATTGTGCTTCTTGTTCGAGCTGAGGGAACAGCCAATTCTCTAACATCTCCAGATACTGTAGTCCAGTTACAGTAGCACCTTTGAAGAAAAAGGGACCAAAATCTTTATTGGCTGAAATGGCACAGAAAACGTTCACCTTAGGCGAGTCATGTTCATACTGAGTTGTTTCCCGCGGATTCTCAGTGCCCCATGTACAGACATTGTGACGGTTGACTTTCCCGTTAGTGTGGAAAGTTGCTTCATCACTAAACACAATCTTCGAAACGAAAGATTCATCTGTTTCCATTTGAGCAAGGATAAAAACACAGAAATCGATTCTTTTAATCTGATCAGCTGCAGACAGTGCTTGAACCAATTTCAGACGATAAGGTTTCATAACTAACCTTTATCGTAGGACTCTCCATACAGTTGATTGTGGAATTTGCAGCTCTCTGCTAGCTCTGCAAGTCGATTTTCCTGGGCTGCGAACAAATGCGTGCTGGATGCGTGCTACATTTTCATCACTCATTCTCGGCCGTCCAGAACTTTTCCCTTTGTACAAACACCCATTCTCTGTAAACTGTTTATACCAACGTTTAATATACCACCTATCAGGAGGTTTAACACCATACTTCGTTCGAAATGCACGCTGAACAACTGTCGTCGATTCACTTCTGCCGTACTCAATAACACAAAAAGCTTTCTGTTGAGCAGTCGCCATCTTAGCATCAACTGACGCTGACGCCTAGTCAACAGCGCCTCAAGCGAACAAATGTACAACTAAATGAAACTTTATACCTCCCTTAATTTGCCAACAGATAGTGCTTAGCTCTGCCTTTTGTCGTTGCAGAGTTTTAAATTCCTAAAGTTGTGGTATTCTTTTTGAATCACCCTGTATAATTAAGGAGAGGTCTTATTAAAATACAACAGCTTAAATGCAAAAAATATCACCTTCATTCATTATGAAGGTTGTCGTAATGTCAGAGACATTTTGAATGTATCACGCATATGTAAATTTAATTACCTGAGCAGATCAGTATCCTTCATCACTCCAAGTAATGTTGTAAACAGGATATGCAGTCTTCAGAATTTCTACTGTCTTGCTGTGGTCTGCCTTCCCAAACCCCTGAAATGAAGCAGTCTTTGGGTATTTTAAAACTAAAGTACAATTAAACAGTGTGCTACATATCACAATAATAATTAAACACTAAAACGAGAACTCTTAACTACAACTACATCATAAGTAACCGATGTGCTTGTACGTACACTAAAAATGCATCTAATACAGAGCACATGAAACCGTAAAGCAATCTGAAATTTTCTAAACCACACATCACAACACAAAAGCAGCAGAAAAAGGGAGTGTGTAAAGACCTTCAGAACAGATGTGCAATATGCAGCATCAGAATTAATTTTTCTATTGATGGGTCTGGCATTGTACACAACACTGAAACACAAGCAGCAGTAATCGTGCAAAAACATTAAACACGTACCCACAATCTGCAACTGTATTAACTGTGTTAAATGAAACAGGTAGGTCACAAAATGTGTGAAACACAGTCTGAAAAGTATAAAATAGGTGCGAGGGGTACAGAGGAATCATTTGGTCTGCTCCAAGTGCAAGTAATTGTTGATTTGAGTAATTATGACAACTGTCCTGGCAACTGGAAAAAGTCTTGTAAAAACACCAGGCTCACCACAATTCATGTGCTGCCGTAACTATACTCAATCAAAAGATACAGAAGCTGGTAATAATAATAATAATAATAATAATAATAATAATAATAATAATACAGATTAAGTGTGGAATATACCAAGGAGACTCATTAAGTCCTTTCTGGTTCTGCCTTGCTCTGAACCCACTATCCAACATGCTAAATAATACAAATTATGGATACAATATTACTGGAACATACCCACACAAAATCACACATTTGCTATACATGGATAATCTAAAACTACTGGCAGCAACAAATCAACAACTCAACCAATTACTAAAGATAACAGAAGGATTCAGCAATGATATAAGTATGGCTTTTGGAACAGACAAATGTAAGAAAAATAGCATAGTCAAGGGAAAACATACTAAACAAGAAGATTACATATTGGATAACCACAGCGACTGCATAGAAGTGATGGAAAAAACGGATGCCTATAAATATCTAGGATACAGACAAAAAATAGGAATAGATAATACAAATATCAAAGAAGAACTAAAAGAAAAATATAGACAAAGACTAACAAAAATACTGAAAACAGAATTGACAGCAAGAAACAAGACAAAAGCTATAAATACCTATGCCATACCAATATTGACCTACTCATTTGGAGTAGTGAAATGGAGTAACACAGACCTAGAAGCACTCAATACACTTACACGATCACAATGCCACAAATATAGAATACATCACATACATTCAGCAACAGAAAGATTCACATTAAGCAGAAAGGAAGGAGGGAGGGGATTTATCGACATAAAAAACCTACATTATAGACAGGTAGACAATTTAAGAAAATTCTTTCTAGAACGAGCAGAAACTAGCAAAATAAACAAGGCAATCACTCATATAAATACATCGGCTACACCACTGCAATTTCATAACCACTTCTACAACCCTTTAGATCACATAACATCAACAGACATGAAGAAAGTAAATTGGAAAAAGAAAACACTACATGGCAAGCACCCGTATCATCTAACACAGCCACACATCGATCAAGACGCATCCAACACATGGCTAAGAAAAGGCAATATATACAGTGAGACAGAAGGATTCATGATTGCAATACAGGATCAAACAATAAACACCAGGTATTACAGCAAGCATATTATTAAAGATCCCAATACCACAACGGATAAATGCAGACTTTGTAAACAACAAATAGAAACAGTAGATCACATCACAAGCGGATGTACAATACTAGCAAATACAGAATACCCCAGAAGACATGACAATGTCGCAAAAATAATACATCAACAGCTTGCCTTACAACATAAACTTTTAAAACAACACATTCCTACATACAAGTATACACCACGAAATGTACTGGAGAATGATGAATACAAATTATACTGGAACAGAACCATTATAACAGATAAAACAACGCCACATAACAAACCTGATATCATACTCACCAATAAAAAGAAGAAATTAACACAACTAATCGAAATATCCATACCCAATACAACAAATATACAAAAGAAAACAGGAGAAAAAATTGAAAAATACATCCAACTGGCTGAGGAAGTCAAAGACATGTGGCATCAGGATAAAGTTGACATCATACCAATTATACTATCAACTACAGGAGTCATACCACACAATATCCACCAGTACATCAATGCAATACAGCTACATCCAAACATATATATACAGCTACAGAAATCCGTAATTATTGATACATGTTCAATTACCCGAAAGTTCCTAAATGCAATATAACACATACCGTACAGTTAAAAGGAAGTGACGCTTGATCAAGGTCCGCGTCACTCCATTTTTAACCGGACTTAACGTCTGAGAAAGTGAAGGTAATAATAATAATAATAATAATAATAATAATAATGTCATAAAATTATGGGACAGAAGATTCTCTCTCTCTCTCTCTCTCTCTCTCTCTCTCTCTCTATCTCTCTCTCTCTTGCTACATATACAACTCTCTCTCGCTATATATACAAGTGGAAGCAAGGATTGTGGCCTCAAAAGTAATCTGAAAGGTGTAAGAAAAAATCATGAATCAGATTGAACAGCACAGTTGGTATCAGCATTGTCCACGGAAGACAAGGTTTCAGGATGTAGTCCTGGCCCGGCACACAGTTTTAATTTGTCAGGAAGTTTCATAATCATGGCTGCTACCCAGAACAACAGTAGCCATTTCAACCATAACACTTGTCCACAACACCACACACAAATTATTGTACACGGTTGTAAGAAGCATGATGATGATGATTTACAGGTATTAACATCTGGTGACATTTGCTTCTGACCATATAACAAGGTATTCTATAATTTGTGCCATGTAACCGAAGCAGAAACTGCTTTCCCATGGAGGAGCTTGGCGTATAACATTCTTAAAAACTTTAAAAATACTTGAATTATAGGGCACACAACGTATGAACAGAAACTTCACTGTTCTTAAAATATTTTTTGTTAACTGTGGTCTGCAGCTTATACGAATTGTAGAAATGACATCACGTAACACTTTAAGCTGTTCATAAATTTTTTTTACGATGCAACCAGTTTTGGTCAGAGACCATTCTTGAGCATCTGTTGTACCCACAGCATGGAAACAGGAAAAATTCAGGCAAAAAGGATACTTCAAAATTGTAATAACAATACATACAATGCTTGTGGATATTTAATTTATATTTCTGACATTGTATTCTTTTGATATATATAGTTTTTGCTGGTAATCAAATTCTGTAAGTGTTGCTTGTATTGTTACTATAATTTTCAAACATTCTTTTCATCCCAAATTTTCCCGTATCCACGATGTATATACAACAGGTGCCTGAAAATGGTCTTCAACTGAAACCAGTCACACAGTAAAAAATTAAGTTGAATAACAGCTCAAGATGACACATACTGTCATTTCTACAACTCACTGCTTTAGGTATCACCTGTGAGTAGCTGTATACTTTGATGACCTTGGCACTGGGGTCGTGCTGTATTCTGCCACCACCAGTGCACTCGGTATCAACACCGAGGCCTTTCACCCTGTCCATTGTCTCATCGTAGACGTCCGAATGGAAGCCAACTCACTTGTATTCTCGCACCTAGTAGCAGGAACCATAGTCAAACTTTGAACAAAATGTATCAAGAGTACTAAGCAAGAAGAAAACACAAAAGTAACAACGTGAGTGGAAATTGTGGCATCAAAAATAATCTGAAAACATAACTTAAAGGAGCTGTTATTATATCCACTATCTATAGGAAACACAAACAGGAGCTTCTGTTTTTTTTTTTTTTTTTTTTCATACCTACTGCAAATGCAAATGAAAGCTTTTGTATATTCGGACATGTGTTCTCTCGGAAAACACTGAACATAAAGTAAATCATCTAGCTGACAAGGTAGTTGGCAACATCAGCACACGGCTTTTGGAGAACGGATTAATACTTCACTGCCAACAACTGAACTCTTGTAAAATAGAAATAGTCTTGTCCTGAGCTGGTCGAACAGACATTTTAAATTCTTAAGACTGAAGATAGATGAAAAGCTCTCTCAGAAGTATCATGTTCAACACCTTAAGCAGAAAATGAACACTTCTGTCTTCACTATACACTATGTCTTGGACACAAACACAAAAGCTTGTTTACTTTTGCTCTGTTATCTCATATGGTGTTATAGTTTGGGGCAATTCTGTGCACTTCGCAAGAATATTCTCATCCCTCAAAAATGCAGTCAGCAAGCTCTGCAGTGCCAGCTTGTGAACATTCAGGGTTGCCGCAAGTTTCCCCAAGTGACGTTCCCCGATTTCCAGCAACTTTTAGCATTTTTCCCTGACAAATTTCGAGGTCTCAAGAGCAAGTAAAGACATAAGTTCACAAAAAAAAAATGTAAGGACTTCTGTATTTCTTCCCCTCATGAGCAAAAATCTTAAGTACTAATGTCAGCATCTTTTGTAATGAACAGTTTTTAGATGGAGAAAGAAAGACGATGGTATATAATATTCCATGAAGACCACTGATGTTATTTTATTTCAATAAAACTAAACATATTTGGTGACACAAATACGCATTTCCTTGGAGTCGCAAGACAGATTTAAAATACCTACACTGATTTCAGAAATAACCTCAGAAAAAAGTAGGCCTATTGAAAGAAGTATATAAGGCAGGCCAAAATATACAGGTACATAGCATACAAACCGCCTGTGACTGCCGCAAGTTGTTCTTCCTATCACTCATACTTTCTAATATACAGGGTGTACATTACATCTGGGAACACTTTCAATTATTTATTGCACAAGAACCAAACATAGCACAGATATCACACATATGTCATTTTGAAGAGAAACCCTGAAAGTTCTTTTTCATGTATACCACCACAGCATACTTTGGTGATTTGCCGATAGCACCAGTCATAAACATGGCAAGTTCAGGTGCGGAGCGAGCTTTCTGCGTGTTGGAGTTCGACAAAAAAAGTGTGTGCTACAGCTGTTCAATGGATGTTTAGAACAAAGTACAGTAAGAAACCACCAATAAGGAAGGCACAACAAATTTATTATGACCGGTTGCTTGTGCCCAGCACAGAGAAGCAGACATCCCAGTGTGAGTGAAGTGAATTTGGATTGCATACCAGAGACATTCATAAGGAGTCCAAAGAAATTGGTGCGTCGTGCATCCCATGAACTCGAAATGGCTCCACTGACTGTGGCAAGTCATGCGACAGAAGTTGTCTATGAAACCATTCAAATTGGAGCTAGGGTAGAAGGTCAATAACAACGACAAAGACAAGTGTTTTGAGTTTTGTTCACAGTTGCAACAATTGAATAAGGACGGGGATGGAATTTTTGATCGCTTAAGTTTTAGCAATGAAGCCACTTTTCACACTAATGGGAAAGTGTACAGGCATAATTGTCGAATCTGGGGTGCAAAGCATCCACACTCATACATTGAATTTGGGTGTGATTCGCTAAATGTAAATGTTTTTTGTGCTTTGTCGTGTCGAAAACTGTACGGGCCATTCTTCTTCGCCAAGAGAACTGTCACTGGATATTCCTACTCGGATATGTTGCAGCAATGGCTGATGCCTCAGATGCAATTGGGCTCTCCGTTCATCTTTCAGCAGGATGGGGCTCCACCCCATTTTCATCGTTAAGTTTGTGGGTACCTGAATACGGAGCTGCCGCATCGATGAACTGGCCGTGCTACAGAAGGGAACAGCTGTTTCATGAAATGGCCTCCCTGATTACCAGACCTCACTCCGTGTGACTTTTTTTCTGTGGGGACACATTTAAGATCCGGTGTATGTATGGTCTCTACCACGTGATGTAGCGGAGCTCCGGGAGAGAATACGAGAAACAAATATCACAATCGACGATGCCATGCTGGGACAGGTATGGCACGAATTCGATTACTGTATTGATGTCTGCCGGGTCACTCATGTTTCGCGTACTGAATGTTTGTAAAAAAAAAAAAAAAAGATATGTACATCCTGTATAAATTATTTTCTAAGCCCCAAAATGTACTAGAATAAATAAAATGTTTATAAAACAATGTACCGCACAATGTACTTGCAGTGAGAAAGTCACAATTCCTGAACTCCATCGCCCATGGCCTCTGGCCTGCGAGGAGCACCACAGTCCTGAGTCCTCGGATAAATCACGAAAACCCACTGCATTATACCACACACAAACAGAGCCGGCCTGGGAACAGATCGGCGAGACTAGATCCGATGGGCAGGGCTTGCACATTATTGGGAAACGATGGGCTTCAAATTGGCAGACCCAATCCGTTAGAGAGACCCACAGAAATGACCTGTGGTTTTGGCCCATCATGGAAGTCCATTCATGTGGCCAGCTTTACACAAGTCACTGACATTATGTTGACGAAATGAGATGGTGGTGGTAAATCCATCAATTTGTGCAAATACTCTGAGAATTAATGCTAATGAAGATAGGTAGCAACTCACCGTAAAGATGATCGCTGAACCATGGACAGACACGTAGAAAAGACAATCACACTCTCACAACTAAATTTTTGGCCATAGCCTTTCTTGGAAAATAACACACACACACACACACACACACACACACACACACACACACACACACACACATATTCACACAATCACTCAGACACAACTCGTGCACATATGACCGTTGTCTCCAGCCACTGGGTCAACAATCTCCAAGAATCATATCAAAACAAACCACCCCTCACGCCTCCCATCGGCAGCTACTAGGCTAGTGGCAAGAAGTGGTGGCAGCACTGACTGCAAGCTGAGGGGAGTGGTAGGAAGTGGAGAAGCAGTAAGAATGAGGGAGTAGGGAAGCGGTGCATGTATTAAGCTGCACCCAGCCAGCGACGATGCAGGAAATCCCAGTAAACAAACTGTTTCATCTACTGAGACAAAAAACTAGATTTCTCCAGGTTTTTTTTTTCCAAATTTCCCAGCAGGGCAGAAAAAAAGAGTGATACACCTAAGTATTCAAATCCACACACGAAGGTTACCTTGTGGTATGCTAGAATTCCGCACAGGAGGCCCTCACAATACATGAGAACTTCTCTATGCAACATGTAATTTATCCTAATTTCTCTTAATTTCATATTTTATTAATTCTGTAATTTTTTGTTTATAAATTTTATATTCAGCTTTCTGTAAACAAGGTACCACCTCATCCCACGAGCTTTGGCTCAAAGTCTCAAGATATGCGATAAAAAAAATAAATGTCAATCCCAAAACCTCACACGCCAATATAATGATCTGCATGCAATCATTCTGTTGATAATGGCACATTAAATTTGGGGGGGGGGGGGAAAACTGATGTCCTTGATAATTCAAAGTTGTCATTTAAAGTCACAATTGTATGTATTATAGAACATTGTACAGGAAAAATGGAGTTGTAAATGTAGCTGTGTTTTAGTGAAAACAACGTTTTTTTCAAATGATGGAGAACCAATGGAATACTTGTTGGTAACATCTGCTCTATACCATAAAACAGCACAGTACGGCACTTTATGAAGTTTAGTCAAAGGCCTGTTTTGTGAGATAATTTCTTTCTGGAAGTTGAATGCATTGCTTCCGTCACCAAAGCAGGCGTTAAAAAAAAAAAAAAAAAAATGCATTCAGCCCACTCACATCATTACATCATTAGTGCAAACCAGACGATATTTCTCGTGTAAATCTACACAGCTATCTGGCAGTTCACACTTAAGGATACATGGCATTTTTCCAGCTCAATATTATGTAAAAATCAACACCTATTTCTTTCAGGCACTGTTTATAATGTATATGTTTTAAGATTTTTTTGTTGATATCAGGTAATAGAGCACACTTTCTAAACAAATTAGAAGTATTTTGAATATTTTTGAACCTGCTTAGAGTTATTTAAAAAAAGTAACAAGGAAATTCTTCCTCAAACTGAGGTACCATTTAATCCAATGTTATACATTTGAAGGAGACCAAATTTTTACCAGACATGCATGACATGGCTGAGGTACTAGACCTATTTAATTCCACCTATTACGTATATTACAAGGATAAAAAAGTATCACATCTTACATTTAATATTTATAATTTTTTCCTAATAAAAATGTTATTTTTTCAATGATTTAGCTGATTCTGCAATAAAGCTTAGGTCTACTACATAAGTATGGACTACCGAAAGTTACAGAAAAAATTAGAGCAATGCTTTCTAAACTTTAGGAAATATTTGTACCTGAATTCTGAAGAAAACAACTTGCGGGAAATTGCGAATGAACATATGAGTCCAATTAAACTGTGCCTCAGAACATTCCTGAAGCATAGTCTACATCCTGCAGCCTTTCTTCATCTTCAAGCTTCCTCTTGGCATTCCTTTTAGCACTTCTTGCTTCTTTGGTAACTTGAAGAGCGAATCTTTCAACTTCATGCACCCGTTGTCTGTCACACAGAAGAAATTGATCTTTCATATTAGAGCCACATTTTATGCCTAAATTTCTCAGGACTTCCTACCTTCCTATCACTCCATCATTGAAACATAGCACACCATCTAGTACACCAACTATTAATGTATTTATTCCTACAAAAACATTCTTGAGTAATCTTTCCCGTATGGAATGGTTGAAACTTTCATTTGTATTCTGAGTGCCCCCATGAAGACATTTACCGTATTTACTCGAATCTGAGCCGCACTTCTTTTCCGGTTTTTGTAATCCAAAAAACCGCCTGCGGCTTACAATTGAGTGCAAAGTAAGCGGAAGTTCTGGAAAATGTTGGTAGGTGCCGCCACAACTAACTTCTGCTGTCGAATATATGTAGCGCTACACAGGCATGCTTTGCAGGCACAAAGATAAATACTGGCGCCAAACCCTCTGCATGAGTGTATTAAAAAAAAAAAAAAAAAGAAAAAGGGGTGGCAGACAAGTTTTTCCTCCGCCTCGAGTTTTGACCACTGCATTTTCATACATTATCCAACGAAGTAAATACAAATTCCGTATTGTGCACCTTTGAATGTAGCAGCATTTCAATGCACTACGAAAATCCCACTGCCAAGACTGTTTGGGATGTTTGTCAATATGGCCAACTCTACGTTCTGAATTTTTTCCTAACTGTGAGAAGAGATGGTTCCTTACAGGAACTTTTATGAATTGTGAATAGCATGCAGTATTCTCTTCACATAAGAATAATTAGAATATAAACATTTTGCCATGTATTCTTTCGTGTTTGCTGCTAACTCATTTAAATCCTGTCTGCCTAATAAACTACGAAACTAGAGTGAGACAACAGCAAACGCGGAAAAATATAGATATCATCCCATGTTTATATCTGTATTATTCTTATGCCTAATAGTGATACAGTCAGAAATGAAGCACGGCAATTGACTAGATTTTTAAATCTAAGATGACTAATTTCAATGCAGAATGTAATGTACTAAAGAGGTGCCTGCAAAGATTTTCAAACGGAGAAAAATTTTCGCTAAACTCCCGTTCAGAATATCTTCTATCATACGCTGTCTATTATTTGTTTCTTGTTGATCATTCTCAAAGAAAGCAGGAGTGTAGGTAACAGCAAATAGCAGTCTCTTGCCATTGTTTCGCTAACGAAGTACGCGAAAGAGGAAGGGTACCCGTATAATACGGATGGAGCGCCTGACGCATAATAATGGCTACCTGGTAAAGCTTAACTACTGAGCTTACGACTCGAACCAAACTACTGTAGCTGTATTTGACCTAAATTGTGTCTCATATTACAATGGACCAACTTTGTTTCGATTTGGAGGTGCGGCCTAAAACTTTTCTCTCCCCTTGAATTTCAAGTCTCAAATATCAGGTGCGGCTTAGATTCGGGAATTTTTTTTTTCCTGGATTTCGAGTCTCATTTTTCAGGTGCATCTTAGATTCGAGTAAATGTGGTACTAAGCAAAACAGGGTCCACTCAGGTCTCTAAAAATTGGTTTTATTTCATTCATAACAGGCTCAAGAAGATAATGCTTATGATATTTTGATAGTATATTTGACCACTTTCTTTTGCTTTTTGGTAACCACACCTAAGAATCTGCTCCTTTAGTGCAAAGTCCATGAACAGTGTGGTCATCTGTGGACAACTTATGAAAGTAGGTGGCCCATACAGCTTTCCTCATTGCTGTATCATCATTCAGAGGTGCAGTTTGTCTAATGGCCAGTCCTTAATACCTCTGAAGGAGGTCTATTTCAGTTTCTGTCAATCTGTCTCAGCCAGACAGAGATTTTCCATCAGATAGCAATTTTCCTTTCATTTCTCTTCTTAGCTTCCTCAATCTAGCACCCATCCTCTTTTGCAAATGTCCACAACACTCCAGTTTTGTTACGAAGCTATCACCATAAACATTGAACTCATTAATTTTATTGAAAGCTTTAGATTCCCCTTCACCTAGGTACTTTGTATATCTAAAGTTATAAACGGGCACTGACCTCTGAAATAATTTTAGAGCTCCATCACACTCCATACCTCTACTGTAACCATCATAATTATTATAACACTGATGTTCAATAATCCTTCAGTTTTACTATGGCAGGTGTGGCAATAATTAGATAAGCACTCAACATCAAAAACTTTTCCATTCTCCACAGAAGTAGCACTTAAAACACCATTCAAGGAACGATGTCCTCGATGTTGCCATGTCCCATCAAGTGCAACAGCAATGTCCCTTGTTTCACTAATATTAACAGTTTTTTCTACTGCACATTTCACAGATGCTTTAGACACAACCGTCAAGGCACCTAAAAGTATTCTTATGTACTTGCTGAACCTACTGGGAGGAGGAAGGTCAATCAAATGACAAAACGTTTGTGCAGCCTTTTTTTCCTTTTCCTATTGCACGCATTGCGTACACTAACTTCAAATTCACATCATATGAATTATGCACAATGTTCGAAGTCATTTTCGAGGTAGATTTATTGCAGGATCTACACAGACCAACTAATTTTGACGCTAAACCCTTCCTGCTACTTTGTTGTTCAGTTATTTCCAGACAGCCTACACCATCACATTGTTTACATTTTTCCACTTCCTTTATAAAAGAAGATAAGATACCCACACCAACAACAACAAATCCACTACAAACAGCGTCATTTTTAACACAAAAATTTGAATCACCAGGAGGCGTGCCATGTGCGAATTTCTTCACTGAAGAACTGACACGTACGTTACTTTCAACAGTGTGGCTTGTTTTGTTTGTCAACTGGTTACCACAGAATTTCCTTTTATTGAATTTCTTGATGTGTGGCACACTAAAAAATATGTATTTTCACAAATATATGTAGCACTTGGGAAACAAAATTTTATTAACATGTGAACAAACTGCTTCAGAACACAAAAGTAAATACTTGCAAAGATAATCATTTACAGACGCTACAAACCTGCACTGTTACCAACATATACAAAGTATCATACATATAATCGCTGGAAACAGAAAGAAAGTGCACAGTTCTTTTCAAAATAATACTGGTTTCTGTAACAGAAATAAAGGGGGCATGGCAGTATACAAGGTGCGAATGTAAAGTAATGACACTGATGTGAAAAAAAAATGTTGCTTACAGTTTTAGTCAATTTTCGTGTTGTCTCCTTCAAAGTTCCCTTCAGATTGTACACACTTTTTTTAGCACTTCTGTCATTGATGGTAACATTTCTGGAACTCATCTTCTGTAATATCCTCCAAGACCTTCGTCACAGCTTTTGGGACATCTTGTGTTGTTTGAAAATGGTGTCCTTGACCACCATTTTGACTCTTTGACAGAGAAAAAAGTTGCACGGAGCAATATTTGGTGAATAAGGTGGCTCTGGTAGTACTGAAATTTGTTTTGAGGTAAAAAATTATTGTACTGACAGAGCAGTATGGGATGGTGCATTATCGTGATGCAGAATCCAATTATCAGCAATGTTATTATTAGACGAACCGTTCCTCGATTGATGTGTAGCTCTCCTGCAATCATTTTCATGGATAACCTTCTATCAGATTTTACGAGTTCATGCACCCTGGCCAAGTTGACATCCGTCCGTGAGGTTGACAGTCGTCCACTGCAGTCTTCATCTTCAACATTTGTTCTGCCTTCACTAAACATTTTATGCCAATCAAAAACTTGAGCTTTTGACATAATCTCCTCTCCAAAAGCCTTCTTAAGCTTACCGTAAGTTGTCGTCGCGTTTTCACTCAATTTAACGCAAAAAGAAATGGCATACTGTTGCGCAATATTATGCAGTTCCATTTCTGTGATGAGAGACACTAACACGTGTTAACTTATTACAGCACAACTCATGACTGAGCAGTTGCTTCAACATGCCGCTTGGACTAGAAGCGGCTTAAAGACCAAGGTCACAGATATTGTGCCTACGCAAGCCTGCAGGGGTGCCACACCTTGCAAAGAAAATCAGTCTCATTACTTTATTGTCGCACCTCGTACATGACCGTAACTTTAAAATTTGGTATGTATAGGTCTTTTTTCATTTCAAACCCTACAGTGTATATATCAATGTAATCAGGAAAGACTATAGAATTTAATAAAGTCATTTAAAAAATTTTGATTTTTCCACCATTTATAAGTATCCTGTATCCTTAAGTGTTCGGCAGAGGATTCATCGAAAAGCCTTCAGACTATTTCTGTAACATTCCACTCTTCAACAGCACTGGGGAAAAATATCATTTAAATCTTTCTGTGGGAGCTCTGATTTCTCTTACTTTATCACGATAATAATTTCTCCCTATGTAGGTGGGGCCAACAAAATATTTTGCCATTCAGAGGAAATTTCCTGAAAACATCTCATCATAACAAAAAACACCTTTGTTTTAATGACTGTCAGCCCAACTTGTATATCATGTCAGGGTATACGCGGACAAGGAAAAAAAATTCCCAGATTTCTCAGTCAAAAATACACTTTCTCCCAAGTGAAAACATACTTTTTCCCTGTTAACTGACGGTATATTTTCTCTTGGAACTGTATAACTTGTAAGTCCGTTGATTATGGTTTTATACACGGGCGTAGAATTTCCTGGCGCTTTAGGAGAAAAAAAAAAAAACCACGCATTTTGGAAAGATCTTTGATGTGCAGCAACATGTATGCTGTATATTTTTGTATTAGGAAAGTATAAACTCGAATTCCACCAAACACCGCATGTTACTTTCCAAAGCATTGAAATTGAGATTGGGATGTGCTTTTGTAAGTTAGTCATAGCTCATTTCATGCGATTTCGCCAGCCGATCACAGCAGGTATTCAGAGCTTAGGACACGTGATGTAGTCAACCAACAGCAACATCACTGTTAAGTAGCGCGAACACACAAACAGAAAAAGTTAATGGTTCAAATTAATGTAAATAGAGTTGCTAAACGAAACGCAAAGCCTTCACATATAATATTGGTCTATCAGATTAATACGCTGCAAGAGAAGCTAAGCTTTCACATAAAATGTTGGTCTTTTATGCGCGTATTACAATTTAAGATGTATCACACAAAGGTGCCAGTAAAATTTTTAATAACGACATAAATGTCTGATCTTCCAGGCTCAAAATTCATCTAAATGGCTCATCATCAAAGAGTTGATTTTTAAATGAGAGTCAAACACTTTGTGATTTAAGAAATTCATCGTACATTACCTCACATAGTTCTGGTGTAACTGCTAGAATGGTACATTGATGGTAACGATTTTCAACCCACCATTCGAAATATTTTCCCACGACCTGTTAGAAATAGGTTCGTTTCTGCAGTTGCCAGAGAGCGCCAGATGACAGGCATCACTGCGCAAGCGCAGCTACGATGTCGTAGGGAGCCCGCATGTTCGTACGTGTGAAACAATAAAAGATATTACATTATGTAAGAAACAAGACATCAGAGGATACTCCAAGAGAATCGGAATTTCATGGCCCATACTAAAATGTTCACATTTAAAGTGCAAATTTGTATGTCCAGAATCCCACGACCTGTTATTAAGCTTTTCTATGTGGTTTTTGGGATGTAAATTTTCTTCGAGTACCAGTACTGGCCTGTCTCATGTTTGGTTCTTTATTATGGCGTAATGCCAAATGTGCTAGAAGTTGAAAATGTGCACTTGAAATGCAGCAAACACAGTGTGTGGAATTAAACACTTTGTCTCAAATATATTGTCTGCCTTAGTGGAAAAGATTAATGAAAGAAAATTTCTTTGGCAAACCAACAAAAATAACTTCATTGTTCTAAAAGGCAATTAATGCTTGACTGTCAGAAAGATGGAAATAAAATAAAATCTGCAACTAATAACACAGTTTAGCCTTCCATAATTATGTGAATGTATTTTAATTCAGTTGATAGCTCCCGGCCACAGAAATCTGTTTTGTCTTCATTTGACGTGGGAGCAGTAAATGAAGAGGAAACAGCAAAAACACTAAATGTAAAAATGGGTCACGTGGAGACTACCCACTTCCCAACTGTAATTCAGACTGTTCTGCGCATCAGTCCCGGATCTCTAAAATTTCCGAACCGGGGCAATACCCCGCCATCCCCTCGAGCGTTTGAGATAGGACGTTAAAAAAAAATTTTATGGATGATGTGACTTACCAAATGAAAGTGCTGGCAGGTCGACCGACAGACACACAAACAAACACAAACATACACACAAAATTCAAGCTTTCGCAACAAACTGTTGCCTCATCAGGAAAGAGGGAAGGAGAGGGAAAGACGAAAGGATGTGGGTTTTAAGGGAGAGGGTAAGGAGTCATTCCAATCCCTGGAGCGGAAAGACTTACCTCAGGGGGAAAAAAGGACGGGTATACACTCGCGCACACACACACATCCATCCACACATATACAGACACAAGCAGACATATTTAAAGACCATTTTTTGTGGGGGTGTTGTGAGGGTGACATGGTATTAGAAGGTGGAAAGTGTAACATGAGGTTGAAATGAAAATGAAAGATAAAAATATATGGGTAGAGATAAAGGTGAACTAGAAAGCAACTGGAGATCTGGTATGAAAAAAGGCGAAAAAGTGTAGGTTAAGTTGAGACAGCAATGTGCATAAAGGTTAGGTGGTTGTGTTGCTGCTAAAACACGTTAAAGGACGGACAAATTCGGGAAAATTTCGAAAAAACGTGTAATATGTCTGCTTGTGTCTGTATATGTGTTGATGGATATGTGTGTGTGTGTGTGTGTGTGTGTGTGTGTGTGCGCGAGTGTATACCCGTCCTTTAAGTTCATTTTGTAGTGCACGTCTTTCTGAAGGGTCTGATGCATGCAACATGTGTGTTCGAGGAAATTTTTCGCTCTGTGGAATTGAAATGTGTATATTTTGTAATGGATGCCATCAAACCATATTCAGGTCTCCTGTTTACAGTTGGCCGGTTTGACATTCTGTCCCTCATTTTTTTTAAAAGAAAGAACTCTTCAGAAAATCTGCACTCTTTGTTCCCTATCAGCTCACAACTTGCTGCTTTGTGTGACATAAAATTAAATATAGGATACATAAACCCAGTAAAGACATGAGACAAGCAAGACAATACATGTTTCTTCAATCCTTAGCTCCTAGAATTTTTTACCCTCTAATCTTGGTACAGCTTTACATGGAGTGCTTTCCTTCTGTGAAAGAATCTATTACCTCATCAAAGTTCGTCAAACATTTTGCTACACGAAAAGTCGAAATGTCGTTGTCTAATACTGAAAAAGCTGTTAATACAAATAGGACCCAAGACTGGTGTTGTTTCCTGATCTGATTACATCTATTTTGTCACTGTCTGCTAGATAAAACAAAATAGGCCTTTCTAATACTACAACAATTGTAATACACACAAAATAAATGAGACTGTTTTGGCACAAACGGTCTTTTTTGTAAGGACAGAAAATAATTCACAAAGTACCCATATCAAATGCCTATTAGGCCAACTACAAGCAAAAAGCTTTACGTTAGGAAATAGTTTCACACTTCATTCATACACTCCAGTTTCTCAAGCACGAGATCGAAAAGTAGTAGTATGAAATTTTTATACGAACTTGGAATCGTCATATTGTTCCATAATTTGTGTGATGCCCCCATTTCTTCTCCTTCATCATTCTAACAAACAGTCTTGTTATCACTAATTCTGTAACTATTCCTACCAATGCCAAAGCTTATTTGCAGGTTAACTTCATTAACTCTACCAGAATCACCGGTTTAGCTATCCCGTGATTATTTTCCGGTTAGGCATTGTTACATGGTCGTACAACACGTTTTCCGTGCTTCTTCCAGAACAGAACCTAAAGTAGCTGCTAGCTGTGGACTGCACAACTCGCCCTTACTAGTATAGCGATCTGCCCAAAAATTTTTTGTCAAAATTTCATTTTCTTGTATACACCGAGAAGGTAATACGTAATCATTCTTACCTGTTATTCGTTTATTTCCACTCCTGTAGTCTGAATCTATGGATTCCGCTAGTAATTACAACAACGCTCATCATTCGCAAACACAATCAACCACACAATCAGACAGCGGTTGGCATTCATCCGTTCAGCCTTACTTCGCTCAGCTCTGTCAGATTCCACTGACAGAGGAAACATGTACACTACGCACGCATTCACAAATCAACTTGCGATTCATTCAAAATCAACTAGAATGTGTTAAAAATGTTCAAAAACCGACAGGGATGAGTTTCAAAGTAATATGAATAATCAATAAACTAACAAACTAACGTGCGCTGGATGCGAGTCGCTTTGTGAAACAAGGTTTCCTTCCCCCCCCCCCCCCCTCAAGAATATGAATTTGCCCCCCCCCCCCTTCCCTAGATTTGGACCTCCTGCGCATGTATAAATCTGGCAGCTTGGGCGCTCCAGTAAAATTTTTCCCGGTAGCATCTAGCTGCTTGCTGCGACTGCTTACACAGCCAACAATTTCTGTAGCCAGAAGCGGGAGAAGGTACTACTCAACTGTGCATGTGCATGATCGAGCTCGTAACTGTTAAAATGAATTTAATGTAAACAGTTGTGACGTCACGCTCAGCGGAGGCAAATTGCTGTTACAAAGCATTGCACAGTCTTCCTAAAGCCTTTGACACATTTTACTGTTGGCGTACACTTGTATGAGCACCGTTTTGTTGCTGTATATGGTGCATTTCCCTTGAAATTTAAGTTTTATTTTCGTTTTTTCTCTTGTTCATGTTTTATTGCTGCAGTATTGAGACACAGTAATATCCTTTGTTAGAGTATTGGTTCTTACCAATCAAAATTACAAAAATTTAACTGAAAACAAAAACAATGAAAAATTTCCCGGGTTTTTCCCCGGATCTTCTGGGTCGTATACACCCTGCATGTCCATGGCGCACTCCCCCTTCTTAGCAATAAAACAACATAAGTTGCTCTTCTTTGAATGCTTTTTCATATCCTCTGTCAACACTATCTGGCAAAGATACCATAGCACACAGGGCCATAACTGTAGTTCAACAGTGTTTCAGTGAAAATCTTTTGTGTGTTTTCAGTTGTATCGCCATCCACCATCTCACTTCCAATTTAACAGTAAACACTGAAACACTATGTTATGCAGATAACAACCAACCTTAGGCTACAATTCCCCATTGCAAGTCACCGACATCAAAAGAAAAATTCAACTGAGAAAATTAAAAAATGATGCAAACGACTGTCTCTCAAATAATAATGTATCACAAAGTTGACCAAATATTAGTTTACCAGTTACTGACCACTAATTTGCTCGGTTCTTTGCCATCAGGACCCTCTGGACCAAAGACATGTATTAGGACATACTTAAATGTTCCCTCTGGGTCGATATCCACATCAGGAACAGCGGCAAGCTTCTCTGCTGCTGTCATTAGTGTCCTGTTAAACAGGTGTTAAAATTATTCCAGAAATATTTATATACAACAGGTGAGAGAAGAGTAGTGGTGCAGTCACAATGTAAACAATACAATTCTGCCTCTAGGATTTATACTGGAAAAAATGTTTCCTTCAGAGAAATAATGATCTAATATTTGGATTTTGAAACGTGTGCCTATTAAGTAAATACAAGCATTCTGTGGAAGATCGTACACCATCCAAACCATAAAACTATCAATTAATTGTATCCAAAGGGAAACATACTTGAGAAAGCCATAAAATTACAAAGAGAGACAACTGCATTCTCGTAGAAAGAATTCGCTGGGTGAATTCCTTCATGTTTGGTGGACTCAAAAATATTTTTTAAAAACATTTATTGGTTATCGTTTAGAAAGAGCAGCCATTTTTGTTTCAGGCTGCAAGCATTCTTACACTTTTATAAGTGTCTGTGGTTTTTTAAATTATTCGGTAATGGATTGCCCCAGACCTTTCATATAAGAGGTATTTATTTCAGCAGACACTGGACTATAAATTAAAACCATGATCACCCTGCTGAATGTATTAGGGAATACACTTTTAATGTCTCAAAGTTGTTGGTTGTAAATTTAAAAAACCCATTTTTAATACTATCTTTCCAAAGAGTAGTTTCTTAGCCTTAATACATTTTGTGGTATTACACTACTCAGTACAGATACCATTTTTTTTTTTTTAGAGAAACAATTATGACAAGCTTATACTTAAAAACACTTTAAAAACAAATGTTTTGAATTTTTTCATTCTTTGGTCTGCAAATCTTTGTTAATGGACCAGATATAAATCTGAAAATTACACATTTAATAGACCTTTATGATATCAAACTTCTGTATAAATTTCAACCTTGAGATTCCATGGACAAAAAAAATTTCAAATATGAGTCAAAAATATGTTTCTTACTGTTTGCAATATCTGGGCTGATGGAAACAGTGTATAAATTACATAACTTAAAAATATCTAGGATAACTCTTTAAAAAATGAGACAATTCATTACATTATCCCGTTTTCAACTTATTTGTTTTTACTATGTTGTTTATTGAACAACAGAGATATTTCTTCACTCATGTTGGGCACAGGGTTAAATGTTCGCCTAGTCACAGTCATAAATTCCAGGGGAGAAGACAACTCCTTTAATGATTTTTAACGGGCCTCTCGAATTGATCCTTTTCAAATTTTTTAAACGGGGTTCTTGGTGCTGGTAAAATGTAACATCCACATCTTGGTTTTGACGAGCAATGTTACCAACTTTGGCAATCCACCACTGTTCGCCATAGACACAAGCCACTATGTCCTTCCTTTGAAGTGTCAGTGGTACAAGTTTTCCACAGTGATGACGTTCACTATCAGAGGATGTTGATGTGAACTTACAGTTGAGCAAGTTGTATGACTAAGGTATAAAACAATGAAAAGATCAGGTGCCTTTAATCTTCTGACAAGTTTTGAATCTTTCCTCCAAGACATTGGCATAGAGTTCTAGTATTTCCTCACATTTAATGAAACATACGTAATCCCTTTTACCCATTCTTTATACAGAATTTGAACATTTCTTGACGTGTCCAGATTTGGTTCTCATAGGTCCGTTGCAGACTAGCTTTTGTGACAGCTCACTTTGTTGTACCCTTTATGCCATCACACTCACTCTTCCAAGGGCATGATGCAAAAAAGTGCTATTCTGCACCGAGCCAACGGTCTTTTTTCTTTGAGGAAGGAGATATTAATATTTGTTTGCTTTTATATTGGCTTGCAGCACCATCAGAAAAGTTCATCAGTTTGTTTATGGAACTGTCGTGCTGTTTTACGTAGTTTGTTAACTGCAGGTGAAAAGCATGCACTGCTGTAGCTTTGTGCTCAAAGTAATCATTTGCAACACAAAAACTATGACTCTAGTTTATCTGGATCTTTATAACAGAACATAAATGGACAAACTGTGGCCTGTTTGTTTACCCAGTGGTGCCCTTGTATTTCACTTGAACAACAAAGGAATAGTTTTCAGAAAAGTCAGCAATAACTATACATTCATCAACTGCCAAGGTTTGCTTTTGTCCTTCAGAAATTTATCCTGACTTTGGCAATTAAATGACACACTATTGAGTTTTCAAGGTTAGTAACCAACACTTAGAAAAACTATTCTCGTTATTTTGAGACTCCATTGTTCAACTGCACACTTCAAGGGCTCATTATTAACTAAGTGTGAGTGAACAGATGTTGGTGGAAGGGGGATGACAACACACAAATTTGTACAGGCTTGTCTACATCTACATGGATACTCTGCAAATCACATTTAAGTGCCTAGCAGAGGGTTCATCGAACCACCTTCGCAGTTCTCTATTATTCCAATCTCGTATAGAGCGCAGAAAGAAGGAACACACCTATATCTTTCCGTTCGAGCTCTGATTTCCCTTATTCTATCGTGGTGATCGTTTCTCCCTATGTAGGTCAGTGTCAACAAAATATTTTCACATTCAGAGGAGAAAGTTGGTGATTGGAATTTTATGAGAAGATTCTGTTGCAACAAAAAATGCCTTTCTTTTAATGATGTCCAGCCCAAATCCATTATCATTTCTGTGACACTCTCTCTCATATTTCGCAATAATACAAAATGTGCTGCCCTTCTTTGAACTTTTTCAATGTACTCTGTCAGTCCTATGTGGCAAGGATCCCACACCGCGCAGCAGAATTCTAAAAGAGGACGGACAAGCGTAGTGTAGGCAATCTCCTTAGTACTGCCAATAAATTGCAGTCTTTGACTACCCTTCCCCACAATATTTTCTGTTTGTTACTTCCAATTTAAGTTTGATATCATGAAGATCCATTAAGTGTGTAATTTTCAGACTTTTATCTGCTCTCCTTACAAAGATATTGTAGGTCAAAGAATGAAAAAATTCAAAAAATCAATTTTTTAAAATAGTGTACATTTTGTGTAAGCTTCTCACTATAAGAAGTAGTTATACTGTATAGTGTAATAGCACAATAAATATTAAGGCTGAGAAAATACTCTTACTTTGGAAAAATACAATTAGGGTAGATAAAAAATCTACTCACCAAGTGGCAGCAGAACTCGCACATAAAAGACGGAAGAGGGGTGAAGGAAGAGAACTGGAGAGGTCTAGGAAAATTGGTAGATATCGGGAAAGTCACCCAGAACAGCGGGTCAGAGGAGACTTACCGTAAGTAATGTCTTTCCTTCTCATCCCGTATGGTAAGTCTCCTCTGACCAGCGGTTCTGGGTGACTTAACCAATATCTACCCCTTTTCCTAGACCTCTCCAGTCTTCCTCCTTCACTCGATTACTTCCCCTTCCACCCTTCTGCCTGAAGAAGGAGCCACTGGCTCCAAAAGCTTGCCAATTACAGCTGTCTTTTATGTATGTGTTCTGCCGCTGCTTGATGAGTAGAATTTTTATCTATCCAATTAAATAGTTTAAAGAATGAGCTTTTTTAGCTTGCAATCAACAAGTTTGAGCCATTAAAAGTAGGGCCTATATTAAGGAATACATTCATCATGGTTATCATGGTTTTTAATTTATAGTCCAGTTAATGATTCTTATTTGAAATTTCTGGGGCAACTCAGTACTGAATAATTTTTAAAAAACAGATGCCTGTAAAAGCAAAAAATAGCCACTGTTTCTAAATGTTGAGAATAAATTTTTTTTAAAAATGTCTTTAAACCCATTAAACATTCGGGAATTCATCCAGCAAATATCAATTTTTTTCTGAAATGACCGAGCGACCGGTTACTTTTTTCCCTGGCCCACTAGTCCTAGCTTACATAACAGAAATTTTGATTTTTATCAATACCAACTGTCTGCTTTCACCTATCACATCATCAAAATGCCGGACATAAATCACTCATCGAAATCAGCCACACACTGCAACGACAATTTTATCTATTCTCATAACGAAACAATCATAGGCTCCCCAACTTGCATTTAAAAATAATGCAGAAGCAATATAAATATGGAAAAAAAAATGACATACTGTTTTAGAGGTAAGGGATCTAAAATTCTTTTATATATTTTTTGACATAATCTCACAAGCATTTCACAATGCTGTATCCAATTTTGACAAGCCAGCTAACGCCTTTAGGGTAAAGGCACATACTTGTTTCCATTCTGTTCTCAACAACATTGAACACAACAGAAACAGATCTCTGTCTACCATCAGCTTCAGCATATGCCTTTCGTCTGAAGACTACCACTGACTGGTTGAAACTAATTACGGCATTGTGAAACAACCCATGTGTTTGTGTGGAAGTTTTGTGCATGGATATCACACACACCACATCATCAGTAGCATGCTACCAGTCAAAGGCAGTGTCAGTAGATCCAATTAAACCTTCGGAACTCGGCATTAGGGAAGCATCCGATTTAACCCATCTGCTTTGACCCATGACGTCATCTATATGACAGAAACGCCTAAATCCAGAGTATACAAAATGTCGACAATATTGTCACTATGTACACATGCCAACAAACCTGCAGGAAAATAGAAACAGTGAAAGTAATCTTACTTCAATGATAAAATGAAACTACAGAACAACCGCGGGAAATAGGGGGTCTAGGGCAAGGACAACCTAATTTTAACAATACAAAACATCACATCACATCACCCCTAAAAAAGTCTCAACCTACGACATAATGCTACAGCCACAAAGCCAGCAGGAATCATACCGTTCACTCGACCTATATAGCTCAAACCAAGCCCACAATACCAAAAAACCATCATCTGCAATAACGAAAATGGCACTTACGCAGTTTAGGGGGTACATGCGCTGATCATGAGAAAAATACCTATTTTTGAAGCAAACACATATTTCTGAAGAAATAAGCATATATATGCATGGAATACCAAAAAAGTACGTATTTTCATATGGAGGTGGGGGGGAAAAAAGATTAATTAACTGCCTGCTTTCACCAGGTTATTCATGTTGCTATGCCAATATGCTGCAGACATTTTAATATATTTCTTCACAGAGTTCTTTAGCCATTGGTAATGCTTACAGTTTCATACATCCTTACCATGATAGCTATTGTTGGCTTTGCATATTGTTGCATATGGTATATGTCCCTGTTGCTCACAGTTATGCATCTTGATCAGTGCGACCAACAACCTATATTTTTCTGTTGTGGCTGTCCATTTTGAAGTATCGTATATTACTGCGTGTGCCAAAATGGCGAGAAATTTTCCAGATTTGAGCGACTTTGTAATGGAAGATTTATACCATGTTATGGAGAACACCCAAAGCTCAATACAATGGGCTAGGCAACAAGGTCTTACGAAGAACGATATGGTGTGTGAAAATGGGTATTGTGTTGGATACAACGAGATGAAGCTGGAGAAAACTACAGGGAAAGATGGCGAAATTTGGAGCTGCTCCATTGTCAGGGACTGTAGAAAGAAATGTTCAATCAAGAAAATGTCATTTTTTGCTGACAGTCATTTAGACATTTCTAAAATTTTGCAACTGTCTTACATGTGGGTTTTCGAACGCAATAGGCAAAAGTTTTTAATGAGGGAGCTCAAAATTGGCAGCGAGCACACTGTGGTCGATTGGTGCCAATTTTGTAGAGATATCTGCCATGAATATTTCTTAATTGAGCCAATACTTTTGGGCGGCCCTGGCCATACTGTTGAAATAGACGAGAGCTGCTTCGTCAGCACCATCGAAGTCATAGGTGCCAGAGCAATGGGTCTTTGGTGGTTATGACGTTGAGACGAAGCAAAGCTTTATGGTTGCTGTGCCACAACGTGATGCTACCCATTTGCTGCCAATTTTGCAACAGTATGTTTTGCTACTGGAACCACAGCAGTTTCTGATTTGTGGCAACTTACAACACCATAGGTAACTTGGGCTACAATAATCTGGCTGTTAATCATTCGCTTTATTTTCTCGATCCCTTTACAAACGCAACCACAAATCACATGGAGTCAGTCTGGCAAAAAGCTAAAGAAAAAAATCCTATAAGGCCTTTCAGAACTCACTGTGCTATGCTGAATAACTACATGGCGGAATTTCTCTGGCGTCAACGTTTTGGGGAAAATCCATTCCACAATTTTGTTATTAATTCCACCTTTCTTGAAGAGAAAGAGAGAGAGAGAGAGAGGGGGGGGGGGGGGAAATAAAAATTAAAATCCGTGCATACATATGCAATATGTCATTTTTGATACAAAAAAAATTTTTGAGACAGTTAACTGATTTTTTCTTTGCATCCAAATGAAAAATAAGTACTTTTTTGGTGAAGAGCGCGTCAGATATGACTGTAACACTCAAGTTTTGAAATAAAAAAATTTTTGGTATTCAGCGCATATATATGCTTATATCTTCAGAAATACGTGTTTCCTTCAAAAATAGGTACTTTTCTCGTGATCAGCGCATGTACTCCCTAGACTGCATAAGTGCCACGAAAAGCAGAATCAGATGTTTCCCTCGACCTATACAGCTGAAAGGAAGCCCAGATAGCAAGGAACCAATACAGCTGAAAGGAAGCCCAGATACCAAGGAACCAATAGCTACAACCCGAAGAGTGGAATCAGACATTTCCCTTGACCTATGTAGCTCAAATGCAGCTCTCAATACCTACCAGCAATAATAATAATAATGAAAACAATGTAAACTTCACACACCAACATAACTCAAATAACACCACAAAAACCCAAACCTTCAACAACTCGAAAACACAAAAACCTGTATATACACCAGATCAATTAAAACCAACCAAAGTACGATAAATGTAAAACAGACAGAACATCAGAATTACTACAGATTAAAACCAAAATAAAAGTTTATTACCAACAAAAGCATGCAACAAAATCACCTAGGTTGGCCGCCGCTACCAGTACACACACACACACACACACACACACACACACACAAAACTAATCAAACCTAACAAAATGCCACACACATAAAAAACCATCACTGAAAAATGAAGATTTCCAAATCCACATTGCAGCACTGGCTACCCAGACTCAAATAAACCCACCATGTTACCATAGTGATAATGAACCCAATATCACATGTTAAACTCAACAAACACAAACCAATTCAAAAACACACACACAACACCATTATGTCATGGGTCAAAGGAGACAGGTGGAATAGAACACTTCTAATGGCCCCTTAACTTAGTTCCTACCTCACGCAGACAGACAGGATGTGAGGACAAGAATGAATAGTTCTGAAAAATAAGATTAGTGTTTCACTTTTAAAAGTGTTAATCAGCAGTAGGGCCTCCTGGGATCTTGCTTCCTTGACTATCAGTAGTGACCAGCCATACTGTTTCTTTATAAAACAATTCCTTAATAACTTCATTGTTTAATATTTGGATTCTTGCACTGATGTCACCTCACGTGTAAGATTGTTCCCCCTATTGTTATCTAGACAACAAACTTGAACTCTAAGACATGATATCACAGTACATAAAAAGATTTTTACATGTTAGTCTGAGAACGTGGACAGTGACCAAGAAGGCATACCCTAAAATTGCACTTACTTTAAGTTTTCAAAATGTCACAACCCCTTTCTTCTGTCATTTATCACTCTTTAACCTCTGGCAACAATCTGTTAATATAAAAACTGCACTGTTTTTAGGGTTCATGTTAAACCACAGACCTCTCTATAACTGACTGGTTGGAGAAAGGCAAGACAAAGAACTGGTTATGAACTGTTGTGTCCAAATCAATCTTTGAAATGCCAAAAACAGGATTAGTTAAAAATGTGATACCAAGCTTATGAACGACAACACCCTTAACGTGGTGGAGATATAAGACACAGAACTGATCAACTGCTCACCTAACTAATAACACGAAAATGTTAGCGAAATAAAATGCTAGAGACTACCAGGATCTCTGTGAGAAAAGGTAGTTTTGGGCCCAGGATGTTCTTTCTATTAGTCCTTCAAATATATTAAAAAATTGAAAATACCAGACCACAATTCGAAAATGGAGCCTCACATAGGTACTTAAATGTATCTATGAAATGACCTACCAACCCAACCTATCCTAGATATATGTTTACACTAGTCTACAGATCAGCCTGTCAATGTAAATGAACACATATATACATCTTGTATGCCACAAGCATTCCCCCAGTCGAACACCATCTCCAGTAGGCCTAGACTTAAAGTACACCTAGCAAACAATACAGTCTAAGCTACCAGCCACAAAAAATAAACTTCATATTATGATCAAAACACACACTCAAAATATTTTACTGAAACAAACAAAATATCCTAGATGCCATATGACATCACACTTCATATAGGCTACCTATGGCTCATGTTGTTCACTGAACTCCAAACACGTTTATTTTTTCACACACAAGCATTTATTGCTTAGTCCACTTTCTTGAATAAGTATCATGAGGCTATCGTGGTTAAGTTTGTCAAATTAACTCCCAAAAACATCTTTTTGATAGCAATATTCTTGAATACTGGTTGTTTCTCAGATTCCACACCCCCTCAGAATACCAGCTTGGTGCTTTCTGGGGTTAGATATTAGCTACACAGTCATAGTTATGCTACCAAGACCTTGTAATGGATCTGGGAGATGTTATTTTTTTACCGTATTTGTCGATACCGAATTGTAAATGTTTTCTTATATTTTTGTCAGAATTTATTATAATTTGTCTTATTATATGTTAATTTACTTCTGTTTTTGAGAGTAAAAGCATATTGATTACTATTAGAAAATGTATCCACAGTCTAATATAACAGTCGCGACACTCACTGCTGTAAAAATTGTTGCCGTTTGACAGATGGAGCGACACTAGCGCTCCAAGTGGCAGGTAAGGTGAACGTCAGACGCGTCGTAAGCATAATGTTTGTTTGCATCCATTTCCTACTTAATTTCCGAATTATTTGAGTTATTTTCTTGGCTCCAAGGGTTTGTGTGGTACCAGAAGGCATATATGTTTCTAAAAATGATTCTAAAAAAAGTGCAAGTAAGGACAAAAATCATGAATAGAGTGGCAAGCTACAACACATTCGTGAAGAAACACTTGTGACATTGGACAGAATTGCAGCTTACCACGTTGATATCAAAAGAATATAAACACACAGTTTCACATGTAGGAAGCACAGACATGTACCTCTACATGCAAAAATGACCGACAGCTTGTTTATCGTTCTGTAGGCCTACTGCGTTTGTCATTTTCGCCTGTTGCCACAAGTACGACCTTCATCTTTATATTATTCTAAGTGGGACAAGCAACTGCAAAATAGTGGGAGAAATATGCTAAAAACATTATAATGAGCTGATTACACTACATTTCAAGAAAAACCAAATATTTGAATAATTTTCAATCAATCAGTCAGTGCACAAGGTGCTGACAAAATAATGTCATCGCACGAAAGAAGCAAGGAAAATTAAGTGACTAAGAACAGAAGTGAACGAAATACATACCAAAGAAATCAGCAGCCCAAATGAGCCAACTTCTTCAGTTTCTTATTTGCTTTCTTGTTGTTAGAAACTAAGTCTTGATTCCAATATTTGAGCCGGTAAACGAGTCTCACTTTAACAAATATCTTGATTAACAGCAGCTTAGTTTCTTCACAACATCCAGGGGGAAAACTTGGGACAGCCATCAACAAGTTTACATATAATTCACCACAGTTTTTCTTGTGAGAATGTTCATCAAAAACTGAAGCCATCTGATTTTCACAATCCCTCAAAAATAAACAAATATTTTCACTGCAAATAACCAAGCTTCAAAATTGCCTTCGTAACTTTTGAAATGGCAATAAAATTTGTCATTTGCATCTAAGTCCTGGCTGTTGTCTACAAGTAGATTCCTGCACTTGACACAATTATGTAAAGAAAAAAGTTTCTTCAATATGTAACCAAACACATATCTCATACTGTATTGTTCTCCAAGGTCTGCTGGAACTTCCACATTTGGTAGCTTTGTTGCAGAACTTGTATCACTACTGCATAACAACTGTGAGACCTTTAATGTTTGAGCAGATTTCATGTCCAGTATTGCCTGATCCCAGTCAATTCCTTCACAATTACTGCTTCCCACATTAGAAGAATTTATCAGTTTGCTTAGTGTACAGTTGTTAAATGCAGCACAAAACTGCCTTGGAGATGGGTTGCTGCAAAAACCACCTCTCTGCCTCATAGTTGAAAAAAAGTTTTCCAATGTGTCTTGGTTAATTTTACGTGAGAATAAGTACAATTTTGTTCCAGTCAGTACCTCGGCAGCAAGCATTTCCAAAGCACATATATTGCTTAGAAGCCCCTTTACACATTTTATCCTCAGGAAGTAATCTTTTCCATCAGAGCCTACAAATTTCCAAGAGTGAATCCATGGCTTCATCACATGTAGAACATCCAGATGCTCTGAATCACTCCTAATACAGTTCCTTAGATGCACAGGCCCTTTCACACTGTATGTATTAAAGAAATCAAAAATGTCATTAACTTTCTGACAAAAGTCTGAAGTGCCAGTTGCAGATAATGGCATACTACCACAAAATACAAGTGTGTCAATACCAGCTGCCACTGTGTGGCTTAACACACAAACTGCAATACCCACTTTCATTTTTGAAAAAGCTGGCAGTTCGACAGCTTTTTTAGTCAGCTTCGGAGCTAACTTGTATTTCCTGTGCAAGTCATTTGAATAGAGCTGAGAAATGTCCTTCCAAGAAGCAGTACCAACCAAACCATCATTTGATGTATGAATTATGTCATACCTAAATAGGTTGTTTCTGATGTTCTTAAACAAATGTGGGGTATCATAGAAGAAATAGATCTTCTGCTCCTCATATACCAAACTTGGATTGACTTGTGTAATTCCGTCTCTTTCTCCAGTCCACAAAATTTGAACCCTGATCAGTCACACAGGTCTTTACAACCAAGCCAATTTCCTTAAGTCTCTTGACTACTTCATAAAATATAGCAGTCGAATGCATAGCTCCCACTGTTCCTTTACAAAAACAGTACAGCAATGGTTGTTTGAAACAAGAAAAAATGCCACTAATCATTATCACCAACACACTGTTCGCAATTTTAGCTGTGCCTCATATGTCAAATTTGCCATTAGAGACATTTCATCCAATGACATGTTCACAAGTTTATCATTATAAGAAAAATGTTGCACCTTTTGCTTTAAAAGATGGAATATATTGTCACTTATCCCACATTTTATTTGTATGCCTTCCACATACCTTTGTAATGTAGCCCTACGCACTGATGGAAGCATAAAACATTCTGACAAAAACCTGTATGCCTGAGTGCTGTAATATAATAAATTTAGAGCAAACAGCTTATTTTCGTCTTTCCATCTTGCAGCACGTTTCTCTTTCAATGGCATGCTAATCTGGCTTAACAACAAGTCAAGGGCACTTTTTTTAAATATGGGGATCCTATGGTCTTTAACATTCGTTTGTCCTTGTTCACTTGCTCCTTCTGATACAGTTTCTGTCGCTGTCTGTAGGCACTTTCCTTGTCCCGTAATAGTTTCGCTCGAAGTCTAGCGATTTGCACATTCTGACACTTCACACGCTTTTGTAAGACACGAACAGCTGCACTTAATCTAACCACTTCATCGTCAAAGCAAGTCTGTGTTGACAATTCACACGAATCTGGCACTGATACATGCAGAGTTGAACCGGCTGCTTCTGTGTCATAGGACTGTTTTACTGCTTTAGATTGACTGTCGAATCTTTGTGGCAGTTTCCTCTTCATCGTCAGCTGAGGTGGCTTATTTGGAATGTCAAACAGTGTGGGTACTGCATTCCACACGAGTTTGTTGTTGTCTGCGTTCATGAACAGGTTTTGTTCGAAATGTAGCGAACAAAACCTAATATTATTATACAGGTACACTGGTTCTTTCTTAATGAGGTCTTCTCGCCTGCTATTAACAAGCCATTTTCTGCTCCTAAAACGAAACATTCATCATTTATACACATATAGTTTGCAAGTGAATCCTGACGATACAGTTTAGTAACATAATGGTATATACCTCTCAGGATCCTTAGGAAACCTAAAAAAAGACAGCTGTGGTGTCTTCTTCCTGTTGTTGGTGCAATGTATTGCGCTACAAACGCTCCCGCCAGTAAAAGCCATTGTATAAATCAAAATAAACAACCACTATTCTCTTTCACGATCGCGCCGAATTCACAGTGTAACCTACCAGCCTCTTGGGGCGCTGCTGGCAACAAAATCGAGGCGAAGTGTCGCGACTGTTATATTAGACTGTGATGTATCGAAGAATAGCAAAGAGGCTGATTACAAGTGAAAACTTGTGAATTGTGTAAAATATCTTTGACGTTGGAGTCGTCTTTGACTATTGTCGTGGTGTGTTTTGACGGAAGAACAATGAGAAGGTCGCCATCATAAATAATTTTGAATTATGTTACTATTATTTTTGTATTAACTAAAAAGAAGAAACTACATTTGAAGAAACTGTATTTGAAACACCAAAATGAGAGAAACACGTTGAACCACGTCTTTTCTGCAGCCGACAACGATGCATTGTGGAATCATACTTAGACAACTGAAGCCAAGACTAATATCGCCTTGCAAACGTCTAACGGAAAAGGTACTGTCACGAAGTATGGCAAGATAGTGATCATATTTTCAACTTGTCTCTTAGCCGGGATGCCATATTTCAACTGGGGACTGTAGCCGGGATATTGCGTTCACGAGATTTTCAACAGTGCTACGAGGAAGAACAGTTTTGTGTGTTAATACCAGTTTCTTCAGAATGTGTGTTGCAGTGTTTGTGTTCATCGGGAAGTAAAAGTTTTGGAGAAGAAATGTTTCGGCAAAAAATTAATTTTCGACAGAAGAAAATACTTCAAGAATTTTGGTCAACAATCACATGGATGGAAAACGTGGTTCTGCAACAGTAGAAGAATGTTCCAGATAAGTCACGAAACCCTCGTATTTTGTTAAAACAATATTTTTATCTTGTTTTATATTGTTGTGTATAAATTTTTGTTCTTCACAATGACTTATGAGATTTTCGAGAGTATTGTGCCTAAAGTAGAAAGTAGTAATTTAATAGACTTCGAACATCAGGACAGGTCAAATGAAAGAGAAAGAACCGATAAATTTGATTTAAAAAGTTTTCTTGTAAATTTTACGAAAGAAATTAAACAATCAGTTGACGACAATGAGACTTACTGGGATGAAAAAATTGATAACATTTTGTTGCAAGTCCAAGCAGTCAATACCCAAGTGGGTGAGCTTTCGAACAGAGTTGGCAGTGTTGAGGAAAAAATTGAATCTGTGGAAGCAAAAGTAAATGAAATTGATGCTAAATTGAGCGGTGAAATTAATACTGTACAAAATGAGTTACTGGTAGATAGGGAACGAAATTTAATGGGTTTTAATGAGATAAAAGGGGATATTAAAAATTTGGATGAGAATACAAAAAGTTGGGTCGACAGAAGCGTCCGATCCAACGCGTCGGCTTTGACCCGTGACGGAAGGGTGTTGTGTGTGACGTCATGACGGCGCGGAGTTTGGTTTGAGTCCAGTTCCGTTTTATCTTATTTTATTTACTTTTCTGATCTGTTCGTTCTATCTCGTAAGATTTTTTTAAATTTAAAAACACTTATTACTTATTTTAATTATCTGTTTCCTCGAGTTTCTGTTTTAGTTTATTATATTTATCTTTGATCTGTTCGTTCTATCCCGTGAGATTTTTTTTTTTTTAAAAAAGACAAAAAACACTAATCAGCTACTGAAGCACCTTTTATCTTCTATGGGTTGCAGGGGTTACGACCCCTGGGGAGGTGGGTCGGTATTCATGCATGGCTGTCTTCACTTACACGTTGTAGGTACGCAAGGCGTCTAAATTTGTTTATATTTAGTTTGCCCCCCACCGAAAACACCCCATTTCCCGCGCTTGTCCCGTTAGTGTCATTAGGCTTCTGTGTTTGTTTTTGTTTCCGCCATATTTGTGACGTCATGGGTCAAAGCAGACGGGTGGGATCGGACGCTTCCGTATTTCCCAAAAGTTTTAGTAAAAAATGTAGAACAAAAAACTGACAATCGTTTGGTTACTCTAGAAGAAAAAGTAGAATGCAATGATTTAGAAAACAAAACATCTGTCAAAGAACTTAGCGAAAAAATTGAAAGTTTTAGCATTGAATTTCAAAGCAAAAATTACAATGTCAACACATGTAATCTTGTATCTAATATTCCATTGAAGCACTTTTCGGTAGATGGATCCTTACATCCCGTTGATTTTATGCTGTATTGTAAGGATTGTTTTTTACCTCACTCACCAGATGAAATAAAAATTAAATTTGTGAAAAAATTCTTGGAAGGGGAAGCTTTGACTTGGGCAAACCAGATTGTAACTCTGGAAAAATTTTGGGATGATCTTAAACAAACTAGAATCAAAAGTGAATTTTTGAATGGGCGAAACTATAGAGAATCAGATGGGAGCATGAAACAATTTTGCAAAAGTGAACTTCAAAAACTTATTCATTTAACAAAACCTTTGGATGACTTGATCAAAATTGATACCTTAAAGAGAAGATTGCCATCAGCAATGCAGTTGAGTTTAGTTCATTGTCCTGATAGTAATGTAGAGCAGTTTCTCAATTATATTGACAAGTTAGATAGGGTAACAACACGAACACACAGTGGGTTTACTCAGAAAGGTAATGGTCAAAATTGGGGAAATGACAACTTTCAAAAAAGGGAACAAAACAATTATCATGGCGTCAGTCAAAATTCAGGGGGATATAACAATTTTGAAAAGAAGGACCATAATTTTTATCCAAAAGAAGAACAACATTTTCACATTAATAATCAACAAAATAGAGAACACTTTAGGGATCAAAATCACAGAAATTTTTATAGAGGTCAGTGCAATAGGAACTACCAACAATCAGGTAATGTTTGGCATAGGAATGGGATCAGAAATGTTGATCAGAGACATTGGCAGAACCACAATCAGCAGTTCATACAGGAACCAGAAATAATAAACGAGTAGACGCCCCCTTGAAGGTCCGCAAGGTTGAGGCAGAAGGTGAGCATGATGAAAGGACCAATGGATGTGACTATCATAAACCCAAACATGACAGTTCCAAACCTAAGCTATCACATGAGGTTATTAGTTGTTACTTATTGAAAAAATTTCAAGAGGAAAATAATATTGATAAAGATAAAATTTTCAGTACACAAGAACATACAGTAGATAAAAGTAATTGTGATTCATTTAATTTAACAGAGTTTTACACTCGGGCAGAAAAGAACAACACTTTGTCAGATGATGTAATTTGTAGTAGTTCAGAGATGTGTGTGAATGAAAGAGAGAATGCATGCTGTGAGAATGAAAATGTTGGTGAAATTGATCTGGTAATTTTAGAAAGGGGAAATAATATTTTGGGGAATAATTTGAATGTGTATGACCTGAATATGTGTAATGATAATGATGTTGTTGATAAAGTTGATAATGATGGTAATGGTATTGATGATGATGTTGAGGAAAGGTATTTCATTAGTTTAAATAGGGAGTTGGGTATACACATGGTTGAAAATGGATTAAATAGTGAGAATATTATAGAAATTCCCAGGGATGTTACCAGGATGAATAAAGCTCACAAGCTGGATGTATGTGAAAGTGTGAATTTTGATGTTGTTGGTAAAGAATCTGACTACACAAATAACGATGACACATGTATATCTTGTAACCTAAGTGAAACTTTTACAGATACTAATGATACACACACATTTCTTATGAATATATGGCTGAACAGTGAAACTATTTCTTTTGACAAGAACTTTAGAAAGATGCTTATTAATGTATGTGAAACTGTATGTCCTGAGTGGTGGAAAAAGATGAGATATTTTATTTTTGAAAAGCTGAAGGATAAGTACTTCAATAGTATACAATGTGATTTGTATGAAAATTCTTGGCTATTTGAGATAATAGAGAGTACTCATGACACTTTTGTCTCTTGTGCAAATTTTATAACTGTGACAATTAATACATGTAATGATATGCCATATGATTCTGATAAGTATAGGTTTGGGGAAATTGAAAGTGATTTATTACATGAGGATACAGGTTCTGAGAAAATTTTGCAGTCCTTATATAAAAGTTCAAATTGGGTCATGGATTGGTAAATGTTTAATTGATACTGGAAGCGAGATCTCGGGAATATCTGAAAGGTTAAGCAAGAAATTGAAAGTGGGGAAAGATTATGTTGAAATGCCAGTTGTTGGGGTAAAGATAAAAGGTGCTACTGGGAAGAGCAGTAAATTGGTAAAAAGCCAGGCTTTAGTGACATTTTTAATTGAAGGCAAGTTGTTCACACATGGATGTTTTGTAATTCAGGAATTTAATGAGGATTTTCTTTTGGGTATGAATTGGATAGTAGAAGTAAATACAGCATTTGATTGGGTTGGAAAATAACTTTTGTAGAAACTAGTGAAAGGGAATACATTCAGACAAATTTTGTGAACACACTTGGTGATCGGAGTAATGGAAATTTTGACAGTATCAATTTACTAAAAGAAAATAGATTGGAGAATATTGAAACTCATAGATTTGATACTGATGAAGTTGAATTTGGGAATTTAGTAAATTTGAAAATTTCAGAAACACAAAATTTATCTGGGGAGCAAAAACAACAGTTAGAAAATCTGCTGTGGGAATACAGTGATGTTTTCAGTGACATACCTGGAAGGGTAAAGGGTTATCAGTGTGAGCTTCAGGTAAAACCTCATAAACCATTTTTCATAAAACCATACAGTATTGCAATATCAAAAAGACCTGCTGTTGAGAAAGAGCTGAAAAAGATGGAAGGATGTAATATAATGGAAAGGAGTATCAGTGCATATAATAATCCTCTAGTAGTAGTTTCGAAAAAAGATGGTGGAGTAACATTGGTTTTGGACTCTACACACTTAAACAAAATTTTGTTCAGACAGACAGACCATCCTGAAAATATTGATGAGTTACTCTATAAATTTACAGATTTAAAATATATGTCAAGTTTGGATCTAACTTTGGGTTTTCATCAGGTACCACTTTCGGTTAATCCTAGAAAATATACTGCTTTCTTGTACAATGGTAAGAGTTACCAATATTGTGTTGTGCCATTTGGGTTAAATTCTTCTGTTTCTGAATTTATAAGAGCTTTGGATCATGTACTGGGGCAAGAACTTGCGTCTAAACCGATAATTTATGTAGATGGCATTTTGGTTACAGGGCAAAATTGGGAGGAACATTTTTTGATTTTGAAGTCAGTTTGTGAAAAACTTAGAAAAGGGGGGATGACATTGAAATTAGAGAAATGTAAATTTGCAGTTTCTGAATTAAAATTTTTGTGTCATATTGTCACAGACAAGGGAATTTTGGCAGATCCAGAAAAAATTAAAGCAATTTCAGAAATTCCTATTCGTAAGACTAAAAAACAATTAAAGTCGTTCTTTGGGTTATGCAGTTATTACCGAAAACATATAAGTGATCAGAGTCTGAATGCACCATGTTTAAGTCAATTACTTAAGAAAAACACTGTTTGGGTTTGGTATAAAAGTTGTCAGGAAGAGTTTGATAAAATTAAGCAAGAGTTGAGGAAGCAACACTTATTACACAGACCAGATTTTAATTTACCATTTTGTTTGAACACGGATAGCTGTAATTATGGGCTTGGAGCAGAGTTATTTCAAGAAAGAGTAGAGAATGGAGTTAAGATACATTGTACCATAGCATTTTCAAGCAGAATGTTGCTCAAGCGTGAGAAAAATTATACAGTCACAGAGAAGGAACTTTTGGCAATTCATTGGGCTTTTACAAAATTTAGAATTTACCTTGTTGGACATAAAACCATAGTATTTTCGGATCACAAAGCTTTGAGTTACTTACAAGAGTGCAAATTATACCACAGTAGATTGACCAGATGGGCAATTTTACTGCAACAGTTTGACTTTGAAATCAAAGACATAAAAGGTTCTGAGAATGTAGTAGCTGATTCACTTTCAAGGTTACCAATTGGGGGAGAAAGGGAGATTTTTGAACAAGAGGAGGAAAAGCAATTTAAAATTAGATACTTGAAAGGGGTGGAAAATGAAAAAACAATTAGAGCTATGTGTAACAAAATTAGAAAAAATCAAAATTTAGATCAGAGTTGGAAATTAATCAAAGAATGTTTAGGCAAGAAGGGGTATGAGAAACTTGATAAATTTTACAAATTGCATAAGGGGATTTTATTTCGGAGAACAGATGTAGATTCTGATAATTGGAAACTGTGTTGGCCAGAGGCAGATGCTGATAAGCTGATCATTTACATACATGAAAGTTTTGGTCATTGTGGGATACAGAAGTGTATTCAAAAGATACAAGAAAATGTTTATTTTTACAATATTGGAAAGAAGGTAAGAAAAGAATTGGCAACCTGTGACAAATGGCAGAGATTTAAAGTGAGCAATCAAAGATGTGGTGGAGAGATGCAAAACATTATTCTGGAAAAACCTTTAGATCTTATCGCAGTGGACTTATATGGAATGTTACCAAAGAGTAAAGGTGGTTACTGTTACGTATTTGTTATGGTAGATGTATTTTCAAAATTAATTAAACTATATCCAGTGAAAAAAGCTACTTGCCATGAAATTATAATAAAAATTGAAAGAGATTATTTCGAACAGGTGGGTAAACCAAAAGCTATATTATCAGATAATGGTTCACAGTTCACCTCTAAAATTTGGAAAAAGTTTATTGAAAGATCAAAATTGAAGCATATACTTATATCTGTTTATTCTCCGTCCACCAATCCTGCAGAAAGATATATGAGGGAAATTGGGAGACTTTGTAGAACCTATTGTAGCCATAAACATCCAACCTTGTTTTGGGCACATTCGAAATTTTGAAGATATTATGAATAGCCTACAACATAGTTCCACAGGATTTTCACCGTATGAGATTATGTTTAATATTAGACCTCCAAATCTTATATCAGAACTTATTGAATTTCCTAAATGTACACCTTTAACTATGCAAGAGAGAGAAGATATTTTCAGGGAAACTATGAGGAAACAAGGGGAAAAGAGGAATAAAAGACATAACAATAGGGTAAGATTAACCACTTTTAAAATTGGGGATCTTGTTCTGGTCAAATCTCATGAAAAATCAAAAATGTTAACTTCAGAAATTAAAAAATTCTTTGATATCTATATTGGGCCTGTTGAAGTCATAGAAAATCCACACCCTAATGCTTATCGTTTGGTGTATCCTAAGTCAAAGAAATTATTTGGTCTCAGGAATGTTGTCTCTTTAAAACTGTATAAACAGAAATCATAATTTCAAAATTTAAATAACCTATTATCATCTAAAACAAAAGTCCTCCACTGGAATACACTTGTTAGAACAAAACTGCCTGTACAACCAAGTGTGTATATTTGCATGTATAAATTAATAATTTGAAGTCACATATTAATTGAAACTGATGAAAAAACACTGTTGTAACAAAGAATGAGAGAAAGATTTATTTTTACTTTTTTACAAAAAAAAGTCTCCATAGTGAGCATTTCTGAATTTTTCTAATTTTTGGAAGCTAAGTCTTCCCTGTGGGTGAAGGCATGCATGTGAGGACATGCATGCAAAGGTATAAGTTTCAAAACCAATTTTAGATAAAGCCTCATGATATATGAGCAGTTGATTGTTGTTTATACTGATGTTGTGGGGAGCAAAAGTACTCTTCACAAGAGAAAAATTCGGGGTAGGCATTAAAATTCATGGAGAAGAAATAAAAACTTTGAGGTTCGCCGATGACATTGTAATTCTGTCAGAGACAGCAAAGGACTTGGAAGAGCAGTTGAATGGAATGGACAGTGTCTTGAAAGGAGGATATAAGATGAACATCAACAAAAGCAAAACAAGGATAATGGAATGTAGTCTAATTAAGTCGGGTGATGCTGAGGGAATTAGATTAGGAAATGAGGCACTTAAAGTAGTAAAGGAGTTTTGCTATTTGGGGAGCAAAATAACTGATGATGGTCGAAGTAGAGAGGATATAAAATGTAGGCTGGCAGTGGCAAGGAAAGCGTTTCTGAAGAAGAGAAATTTGTTAACATCCAGTATTGATTTAAGTGTCAGGAAGTCATTTCTGAAAGTATTCGTATGGAGTGTAGCCGTGTATGGAAGTGAAACATGGACGATTAATAGTTTGGACAAGAAGAGAATAGAAGCTTTCGAAATGTGGTGCTACAGAAGAATGCTGAAGATTAGATGGGTAGATCACATAACTAATGAGGAGGTATTGAATAGGATTGGGGAGGAGAGAAGTTTGTGGCACAACTTGACCAGAAGAAGGGATCGGTTGGTAGGACATGTTCTGAGGCATCAAGGGATCACCAATTTAGTATTGGAAGGCAGCGTGGAGGGTAAAAATCGTAGAGGGAGACCAAGAGATGAATACACTAAGCAGATTCAGAAGGATGTAGGTTGCAGTAGGTACTGGGAGATGAAAAAGCTTGCACAGGATAGAGTAGCATGGAGAGCTGCATCAAACCAGTCCCAGGACTGAAGACCATAACAACAACAACCAGTTTCTTTGGCTCTTCAGTGTGTGTATCATATATATTTCCTTATATATATGAAAAATGATAAATAACTCTTGCATATTTAATCTTCACACAGTCTGTCCAATCATGACTGGTAAACGACGCAGATCCAGATATTAAAAACATCAAGTTACTGGTATTTCTATAGATACGTTAACTTTGCACACCTTATGTTATGGAAGTAAGAGCTCTGGAAACCAAGGGGCTGTTAGTTCTGTTTTGCATATATATCTACTTGATTAGTTCTCATTAGTTGGAAAATAATATTGTTGTTGTTGTTGTGGTCTTCAGTCCTGAGACTGGTTTGATGCAGCTCTCCATGCTACTCTATCCTGTGCAAGTTTTTTCATCTCCCAGTACCTACTGCAACCTACATCCTTCTGAATCTGCTTAGTGTATTCATCTCTTGGTCTCCCTCTACGATTTTTACCCTCCACGCTGCCCTCCAATACTAAATTGGTGATCCCTTGATGCCTCAGAACATGTCCTACCAACCGATCCCTTCTTCTGGTCAAGTTGTGCCACAAACTTCTCTTCTCCCCAATCCTATTCAATACTTCCTCATTAGTTATGTGATCTACCCATCTAATCTTCAGCATTCTTCTGTAGCACCACATTTCGAAAGCTTCTATTCTCTTCTTGTCCAAACTATTTATCGTCCATGTTTCACTTCCATACATGGCTACACTCCATACGAATACTTTCAGAAATGACTTCCTGACACTTAAATCAATACTGGATGTTAACAAATTTCTCTTCTTCAGAAACGCTTTCCTTGCCATTGCCAGCCTACATTTTATATCCTCTCTACTTCGACCATCATCAGTTATTTTGCTCCCCAAATAGCAAAACTCCTTTACTACTTTAAGTGCCTCATTTCCTAATCTAAATCCCTCAGCATCACCCGACTTAATTAGACTACATTCCATTATCCTTGTTTTGCTTTTGTTGATGTTCATCTTATATCCTCCTTTCAAGACACTGTCCATTCCATTCAACTGCTCTTCCAAGTCCTTTGCTGTCTCTGACAGAATTACAATGTCATCGGCGAACCTCAAAGTTTTTATTTCTTCTCCATGAATTTTAATACCTACCCCGAATTTTTCTTTTGTTTCCTTTACTGCTTGCTCAATATACAGATTGAACAACATCGGGGAGAGGCTACAACCCTGTCTTACTCCCTTCCCAACCACTGCTTCCCTTTCATGTCCCTCGACTCTTATAACTGCCATCTGGTTTCTGTACAAATTGTAAATAGCCTTTCGCTCCCTGTATTTTACCCCTGCCACCTTCAGAATTTGAAAGAGAGTATTCCAGTCAACAAATAATATTGTGGAAATATAAAACCTACCACCCCAAGAAACGACAGTGAGAAAATGGATGTCATGTAAAAATAAGCAAACACTGCAGAAAGTGCTAGATTCCCAATTTCTGGAATAGACAGGAAGATTTATGGGTCTCTATGTCAGCCGAACATAACGAATAGAATAGTTTGGTAAATACCATAAATGGATATAAGTCTGCCACAGCAGCCTGTATTCGAGATGACTGTAACTGCAAAATCATCTGAAAGGAAAAAAGATCAAGGTCAATTACAAATACACATTTTCTATCTAATCAAGTGCTTCAGATGAAGGATGTTTCATTTATTTATTTATTATACACCTTTAAAAATGCAACCAACATAATCTTTTGTGTACACAGACATAGCAATACAATTACATAAATAACACGCACAGACTAAAAAATATTTTACGTAATTACTGTTCGACATTAAATTGTCCATCATACTGCGCATGATGTATTCTGTAGAATCACATACATAATTTTAATGTAATGAAACTATATTACTGTCTGAGATAATTTTTAAAGCCTGTTTTGAACTCTTCTATTGTATAAAATGCTTTTTCTCTCAAAGCCACATCTGTGCGACGTCTTTAAACATATTGGTGACACATTGTGTACCTGTAGTGACAACATATTAAACTGTTTTACCCTCATGTATTTGTAACTGTCTAGAGTTTCCTTAAGTCTAGCGACTGTGATGTCTGTCTTCTGTTTTAGGTGTGTATTATATTGACGGGCCACGTGGCTACACCACCGCGGGGTCGAGGCACCTTGCCACAGTTCCTGCAGTCCTCCCCCCCTTCAGAGGTTCGGATCCTCCCTCGGGCATGGATGGGTGTGTTATCCTTAGCGTGAGATAGTTTTAGATTAAGTAGTGTGTAAACCAATGACCTCAGCAGTTTGTCCCAATAGGAACGTACCACAAATTTCCAAAATAACATCAATGGATAGAGTGTTTTAGTTTGTAATAATGCTAGTTTTTTTTGTATGTAGGCCTTTTAGACAACTTAATATGAAGAGAAATGTAGCTGTTGGTATTTTTATTTATTTATTTTTTTTTTAAATAGGGTTTCCAAGACTCATTATTTACAGCCCCACAAATGCATCTGAACTCCTTATTTTTGCCAAATGTGATCTTTTTTTGCTCCAGGGAAATTACTCAATAACACAATGGCATGTCAATTGTGCTTGGAAAAAGGTATAGTATGCATTTAGCAATAGCTTATCATTAACACATGACCTTAGTTTACCTAACAAATATGTAACACATACTAAGTTAGTAGAGATATATTTGGTATAATTCTTCCATGTTAATTTCGTGTGAAGACAGAAGTCAAGAAGTTTAGCTGAAGCAGTTATTGCCATCCTCTTTAATTGATAAGGTAAAGAGAATATTTACAGTTTGTCAGTATTAATACAAAATTCAGTGAGATGGAACCACTTACTGGCTGCTCTGAAATGATCCCTACTTTACTGCTTTAATGCTCCTCAATTTTTACCAGCTGGAACAAAAGTGGTACCATCATAACATAAATTTTCACATATTAATCACTGGCTATGACATAACGTATCGTGAGTCACTAAAATTAGGAAGTATTATGTTATGTAGCTGGCATTTGGCTGAAATCAGAAATTAGTGGCTAGTGTTTGGTTGAAATCAGAAATCGGTCATGTGACATTCCTCACTCACTAATTTTGAGACACAGTATTGTATCATCATATTTCATTGTTTCCATGTTATAACTTGGATTTTTTGACAGTATGCAATTTGAAGGCAACGTCAAAAAGAAGATTTATCACAAACACATCACTCTATATACAGTTTGTTATAATTAAATATCCCTTAGACACATCAGTCCTTAAGAGATTTCAAGATGAAATGCATTCACTGTGGTTAGAGACGTATTGTTATAGAACTGAAAGAAGTAGGATAATATCCTAGAACACACTAATACCTTTTCTCTCCAGCTTTGCTTTTGTAACACATTCTGGGTCTTCTTATTTATGTAATAGAAGCATGTCCCACAATATTTGATGTTATTTACATGAAATGAGTTTCTTCTCTTTCATGGCTTCAAGCTTAAAAAATGAACGATGAAACTGCTGCTAGTGAAACAAGCAGTAAAGACATTTACATCATATGAAATTTATATTTTTTCTTATCACAAATAATTGACTTTTTTTTAATATGTCATGATTCCTGAGGGTGTGGTTAGGTGGGAACCTACAAGTAAAGCTTAAGTTACTGCGAGTGAAACGAGCAGCAATCATATGTATAGTCTTGCTTGTTACCAATACTTTGTGGTTTCTTTGAAATAAGCCACGATTTTTGAGAGTGTGGTTATACACAAACCTAAGAGCACAGCTTAAATTGGTGCAAATGAAATAAACAGCAATCATATTTGTAGTTTTGCTTGTCATAAATGCTGCGTGGGATTAGCCGAGCGGTCTAAGGTGCTGCAGTCAAGGACTGTGCGGCTGATCCTGGCAGAGGTCCGAGTCCTCCCTCGGGTATGGGTGTGTGTGTTTGTCCTTAGGATAATTTAAGTTAAGTAGTGTGTAAGCTTAGGGACTGATGACCTTAGCAGTTACGTCCCATAAGATTTCACACATATTTGAACGTTTTGTCATAAATATTTAGTTATGATCGAATCTTTAGCAGCGCTTTCATAAATGTGGTAGTCAAGACAAAGAGCACATTACACTGTGGGAGAAAGATATCATGTCACAGTCTGATTTCATGCAAATGCCAGTCACACACTGTGGTACTTCCTGATTTCAGTCACTCATAGCATAAGAAACAGTCCCTAATACAACATAAAAATGCTATCAAGTTATTGTGTCTTTTCATATAAATCTTTTCACTTATATCTACTTTATCAGCTTTCACTTTGTAATTTAAGTTTTCTTATTTAGAAACTATCATCAGCATTACTAACACCTAGTGGAAATCAGAACCACCCACAGTAACATTATGTGTGTGGAGGATGGCTTCTATGGACTAATCCCACTAACTCTGATACGAAAGTGTGTTTCACTTTGCTTTTTGGTACTTTCGTTAAATATAGTTTTTAAACATATGAGATAGATTGATCAAACTGTGAGGTCAAAATGCCGTGATGGAAGAGATCTGATTAATCTAAAAGAAGATGTTTTAGTCATTATTAATTAACTAAAGCAGAAATAAGGATGTAGCAGCAAATTTCAAGATAACTCAACCTTACAAAATCCGACGCCTAATACGTAATGTGCTAATCAGATACAGTCTTTTAATATACCAATTAAATTATGTATAAATTTTGATTTTGTAGTAATTATTGTTTTTGTAACTTTTAGCCCTTCTGTCCCCACACCAAACCAGTTTAGTCAATATATTACAAACACGATTTGCCTCCAAACAACAGAGACAGAGTGTAAGGATACCTGAACATCATTTTGGTTGTCTTTGAAATTGTTTAAACGATAATTCGATTGAAAAGTCATTGTGTAATTCTAACCTGACGCCATAAGAACGACATTACACATCACCATTTTAAAATTAGCTGTTATAGGCAGTTATCTACTAACCAACTAATAAGGGACACATTTGTTTGGTTTGACAGCTTCAGATGACAGTGTGTATTTTCTTTTCTGAGCTATGATATGGTGCAAACATTGATGGCAGCCATATTTAAATGCAGCAAACGTGGATGTTTGCAGAAATTTATTCAGGAGTGGTCAAGGTTTTAAAATTTTCGTATTTGATATGGTCCTCAGCAGGCAATTATACCTAAGAATAAATTGTAATATGGTATTATCAGTTTTATTGTATCTCAAAGCATTGGTAGTTGACTCAGTATATTTTGAAGAACACACTACTTTCATAACCCAAAAGGCAAGCATATGTCATAAATAAATGCAAAGTAAATCTTTTTGTACTAGTAATAATGAATATGGATACATTCTTTTCAATTAAACGATCGAAAATGACATCTGCATATGATTCAACAAATCGGGAAATTATGGCAGACAATATTCACTAAAGATATTTTCATTCATATAGTTATAATGTTTAGATTGTCACTGAATACTGCAATAGAACGAAAAAGTCAGACAGGCTACATAAACCTTGTTGAATATCACAAAACTAACAATAAAAAGTGACTGATTAAAATAGTAACTTTGAAGTCATCTGGCTTACAAAATGTAAAGTCTGATCATGTGAATGGATTTATTAGATTATTTTCACACCATCCAGTGTTTAGGGCTGGCCTGCATAATTAAAGTAAAATGAAGCTTCTTTTTTGGTTTGTTTGGATAATGTGCAACCCACAGTCAGCATTCTAAGCTCCCAAAAAAACTCAAGTTAACCAGTAGAACTGACTTAACAGCCTAGAACTGAAGAAACAAGATGATACTCTAACCCCAGGTTGTCACAATATTGTGCAACATGCCTACTGCACTTCAGGGTTCATAACTCTATAGCTACATGTAGGCAATGATTTTGCCACAGTGGTAACACCGATCCCCATTGTGTGACCCAAGTTAAGCGTTGTAGAGCTTGGCTAGCACTCGAATGTGTCACTATCCCTGTCTGCCAAGTGCTGTTTGCAAGTGGGGTGCATCGAGCAGGTAGTTTGGAGAATTTAAAAAGGGAAACAAATATGAAGATTGATATATTTGAAATTAGTGAAGTGCAGTGGCAGAAAGAACAGGACTTCTGGTCAGGTCTGTACGGGGTTATAAATATGAAATCAATTGGGGATCATGCTGGGATATGTCCAATGATGAAGAAGAAAATAAGGGTGTAGGTTAAGTTTCTATGAACAGCATACACATCATCGTAGTCAAGAAAAAAATGAAACCAACATCCACCACAAAATTACATGTTTATATCCCAACTAGCTTTGCACATGACGTACAGATTGAAAGAATTTATGATGAGATAAAATAAATTATTCTGATAGTTGAGGGAGAGTAAAATTTAACTTTGATGAGGATTGGAATTAGGTAGCAGGAAAATGAAAAGAAGGGAAAAGAGTATCAGGACAAGGACTGGGGGAAAGAATGAAAAATTCTGGTAGATTCTGCATGGATCATAATTTAATCATCACTAATAGATGGTTTAAAAATCATGAAATAAGGCTGTACACATGGCAAAGACCTGCAGACACAAGAAAGATTTCAAATACATTACCTGATGGTAGGACAGAGATCTCGAAACCAGATATTAAACTCAAAAAATTTCCAGGTGCAGATATGGATTCTGCAAATATTTTTATTGGTTATGAATTGCACATTAAAACAGAGGAAACTGCAGAAAGGTAAGAAATTAACGTGATGGGACACAGATAAGTCGAAATAAGCAGAGGTTGATGAGAATTTCAAGGAAGAAGTAGGCAACTATCGACTGAAAGAAGCTTAAGAAACCCAACAGAAGGCAAATGGGTAACACTGAGAAATAAAATGGTGAATATAGTAGAGTATCAAACAAGTAAAAAGAAAAGGACCAGTAGAAATAGCTGGATAATGCACGAGATATTGAAATGATTGACGAAGAAGAAAATATAAAAATACGGCAACTGCAGCCGTGAAAAGGAAATACAGATGTCCAAAAAGAGAGATTGACAGCAAGTGCAAAATGGCTAAGCAGAACCTGCTATATGAGAAATGCAAGGATGAAGAAGCATGTATAACTAGGCAAAGATAAATTCCGCCCACAGAAAATTAAAGAGTCCTTTGGAGAAAGGGAAGCTGCTGTATAAATGTCAAGAACTTCAATGGCAAGCCAGTACTAATCAAAAAAGGCAAAGTTGAGAGGTGGAAGATATACACAGAAGAGCAATGCATTGTAAATTACACTCCTGGAAATTGAAATAAGAACACCGTGAATTCATTGTCCCAGGAAGGGGAAACTTTATTGACACATTCCTGGGGTCAGATACATCACATGATCACACTGACAGAACCACAGGCACATAGACACAGGCAACAGAGCATGCACAATGTCGGCACTAGTACAGTGTATATCCACCTTTCGCAGCAATGCAGGCTGCTATTCTCCCATGGAGACGATCGTAGAGATGCTGGATGTAGTCCTGTGGAACGGCTTGCCATGCCATTTCCACCTGGCGCCTCAGTTGGACCAGCGTTCGTGCTGGACGTGCAGACCGCGTGAGAGGACGCTTCATCCAGTCCCAAACATGCTCAATGGGCGACAGATCCGGAGATCTTGCTGGCCAGGGTAGTTGACTTACACCTTCTAGAGCATGTTGGGTGGCACGGGATACATGCGGACGTGCATTGTCCTGTTGGAACAGCAAGTTCCCTTGCCGGTCTAGGAATGGTAGAACGATGGGTTCGATGACGGTTTGGATGTACCGTGCACTATTCAGTGTCCCCTCGACGATCACCAGTGGTGTACGGCCAGTGTAGGAGATCGCTCCCCATACCATGATGCCGGGTGTTGGCCCTGTGTGCCTCAGTCGTATGCAGTCCTGATTGTGGCGCTCACCTGCACGGCGCCAAACACGCATACGACCATCATTGGCACCAAGGCAGAAGCGACTCTCATCGCTGAAGACGACACGTCTCCATTCGTCCCTCCATTCACGCCTGTCGCGACACCACTGGAGGCGGGCTGCACGATGTTGGGGCGTGAGCGGAAGACGGCCTAACGGTGTGCGGGACCGTAGCCCAGCTTCATGGAGACGGTTGCGAATGGTCCTCGCCGATACCCCAGGAGCAACAGTGTCCCTAATTTGCTGGGAAGTGGCGGTGCGGTCCCCTACGGCACTGCGTAGGATCCTACGGTATTGGCGTGCATCCGTGCGTCGCTGCGGTCCGGTCCCAGGTCGACGGGCACGTGCACCTTCCGCCGACCACTGGCGACAACATTGATGTACTGTGGAGACCTCACGCCCCACGTGTTGAGCAATTCGGCGGTCCGTCCACCCGGCCTCCCGCATGCCCACTATACGCCCTCGCTCAAAGTCCGTCAACTGCACATACGGTTCACGTCCACGCTGTCGCGGCATGCTACCAGTGTTAAAGACTGCGATGGAGCTCTGTATGCCACGGCAAACTGGCTGACACTGACGGCGGCGGTGCACAAATGCTGCGCAGCTAGCGCCATTCGACGGCCAACACCGCGGTTCCTGGTGTGTCCGCTGTGCCGTGCGTGTGATCATTGCTTGTACAGCCTTCTCGCAGTGTCCGGAGCAAGTATGGTGGGTCTGACACACCGGTGTCAATGTGTTCTTTTTTCCATTTCCAGGAGTGTATGTTGAAGGTAATGTTATGGAAAGGGAAAAGAAATTAGATGAAGATGAGCTGAAAATATAACACTGGAAGAAGAATTTTGGCAGAACACTGAGGACTTAAGTGGAAACAAGGGCCTTGTAGTGGACAACATTCAGTGTGGATTATTGGACACTGTAGAGAGCCAACCATGACAAACTATTTTACCTGATGTGCAAGATGTAAGAGACAGGCGAAATACCTTGAGAATTCAAGAAGAATGTATTAATTCCAGTTTCAAAAGAGGCGGCTGCAGATAAGTCCGAATATTACCGAACCATCAATTATTTAGTCATGGTTGCAAAATACAGACACTAATATTCACAGAAGAATGGAAAAAGCCATTAAAGCTGATATTGGGGAATATGTGTTTGGGTTCTGGAGTATGAAGGTACACACAAAGCAATACTGAGACTACGAATTATCTTAGAAGACAGTTTAAATGAAGATAAACCTACATTTATAATTTTGTAGACCCACAGAAAGCTTTCAACAATGTTGATTGGAATACAGTCTTTTAAATTCTAAAGGTAGCTGGGATAAAATACAGAGAGCAGAAGGTTATGTACTTCTAGCGAACAGACCGTATTGCAGTTATGAAATCGAAGAGCATGAAACATAACTTTAAACGTAATTTTAAATCTTTGTTAAATTTTTTCTCCCTTACATGGTTAGTGTCGAATATTTAACACCTTACCTCATTCTCATATTAATCAGACATTTGAAAGTGTTTCATACATATGAGTTTGAATCTTTAAAGAATCGGGTGATGGGTTTACTGATGAGGCACGTAAAAGTTTTAGTTGATTTTTGCTGTTTTGACAGCAAAGTAACTGAGGATGGCGGAAGGAGAGAGGATATAAAATGCAGACTGGTTGTAGCTAGAAACACATTTCTCAAGAAGCAGAATTTGTTAACATCTAATACAAATTTCAGTGTCAGGAAGTGTTCTCTGAAGCTATTTGTGTGGAGTGTAGCCTTCTACAGAAATGAAATGTGCATTACAAGCAGTTCAAATAAGAAGAGAATAGAAGTTTTCCAAATGTGGTACTACAGAATAATGCTGAACATTAGATAGGTAGATCGAGTATCTAATGAGGTGGTACTGAATCTAATTGGGGAGAAAAGAAATTTATAGAAGAATTTGACTAGAAGGAGGGACCATTTGGTACTACATGTCCTAAGGCATGAAGGTAGCGGTAGTTTGATAGTAGAGGGAAGTGTGCTGAGTAAAAATTGTAGAGGGAGGCCAAGCGATGAATACAGTTAAGCAGATTCAAATAGAGGTTGCTGTATTTAGCCAACATGAGGAGGCTTGCACAGGATACAGTAAGGTGGAGAGCTGCACAAACCAGTCTTTGATTCAAGACCACATCAACAACTACATCACGTTTTATTGGTAGCATTATTATTATTATTATATTTTCCTTATTACTATGCTTGAGACGCTGGAAACAAAGGGAATGGATACCGCTACTAGCTTCACAGTTGTGTTAGGCTTTAACCATAAAGATTGCACTGTCTGAGAGGCTAATTTTGCATTTTTGAATTGATGTTTTAATCCGAGAATGTTATTAAAATTGTATTTAGAGAAATACAATATCACTCTTTCCAACGATCTGTGTGCTGAGATGACGTGGATGCGACCACACCCTGCTCTGTACTGCTATGAGAGTATCACGCCACTTCAAGGCAGCCAGTCCCGTGTCAGCACGTCGCCACGTGACCGACGGAATGACGGCAGCCTACGGGACTTTGTCCTTCCTGTTTCTTTTGCGCAATACTCTTGCCATACGACTGGGCAAGCTGACGCATTGGTTAGCTCACTGTACTCGCATTTGGGAGGACGACGGTTTAAACCCGCGTTCGGTCTTCCTGATTGAAGTTTCTGTGATCTCCCTAAATCGCTTCAGGCAAATGCCGGGGTGACAGCTTTGAAAGGGCACGGCCGACTACCTTCCCCGTCCTTCCCTAATCCGATGCGACCACCGATGATCTCGCTATTTGGTCCCCTCACCCCCAATCAACTCAAACCCTCTTACCAAATGAGGCAACATAAAAGAAATCTATTGCTTCTATTAGTGAAAACACGATTTCTCGAAAGTTTTTAAAAAAAATGTTAATCATGACAAATAACAACCATCCTGTGGTTTTCCACACTCATGCAGCATATTTGTTTGCAGAATCATTATAGCCGTGGTTATGGCATGAGTGAAGAAACACAAAGTATGATGAAAAAATTACGACTAATTGTGGTAATTTAGAAATCTGATAATTTCCGGTATGAAAAACTGTCATCATACCCACTCCTGTGTGTGAGTTTCGTCTGAGGCGAAACGACAGGAAACTCAAAGCGGACACAAGTCAGTGTAGTGCGATTTAGGTTTAACAATAAGTTGTAAAACGAAGGGCAGCAGCGATCGAGTATTCGCTGCTGCATGGTGGTCTTACGTAGCAGCGGCGTGCGAGACGAAAGTGGAGGAGGCTGGCAAAAAAGGCGTGGCCAATATCTTACTCACAATCTCTCGACGTCAGCTATTATCGACTGATCGAGAAAAAGAAGTAGTCCATCTTTAGGCAAAGCCTTTACAAACTATTTCATTATGCCTAACTTTATATGTAGAGGTGGCAGGAGGACATTATTTGGATCTACTAGGTTTTGTGTAGAATGTTCTTCTCACCAGGTTTTAAAGACTTCCTCACAGACGGTTTCTTTCCGTACCAGTGTTCATCCCTAGTCCTACTGTCCCATTCACACAAGAAACATGGAAATTTGGTAAAGCCACCTTGCTGACCAAGGAGCATGCATGTTACTTTTAGATCGCCACATATCATCCAACCATGAGCAGAATAGCCTATTTTATTTAACATTATTTCTAGATTTTCATAGCTTTTTTTCATGTGTACAGAATGTCCAACAGGTATAGATGCATACATGTTACAATTGTCTAATAAAACAGCCTTAAAACTAGTTTTGGATGAATCAATAAACATCCTCCAGTCTTCCTTGTTGTATTCAGTACCAAACTCATTCATCAGACCTGGAATGTCTGAGCAGTGCACTAAATCACCTTCTTGTTGAAAAAAGTTGGAAAATTGCTGCTCACTCTTTCTGTGCATGTATATGCTGGTTTCAACTGCCAATAAGTTCTTTTCTTTTAATCGAAAGCCAAGCAATTCAACTTTTACTTTCATTAAGCCCAGATCCCTAACCAAATCGTTAAGCTCGGTCTCAGTAAACAATTTGGGCTCTAGACTTTCTGTATTACATTGGAATTCATCATCGTCTGGTTCATCTAAATCACATTGTGCATCAGAAAATACTTCTGTTAGAACAGAATTTAAATCATCTGGTGGGTCAGGAAACAGCAAATCTACACCATGCCTTACTGGTCGGATGGCAGTGCAGACATGTGGCGCCCATCCTTACCCATGTACATGCACAGACAGTCATAAACTTCCAAACAACATGCTATTCTAGAACAACAAACTTATAAAAAACCGGTATGCTCACTATGATACTCATCATTTGTCGGCCTGGTAGACATTGTGCAACACATTACCTTACCCAAGTGGTATGTTATACTGTATGTCACCTTTTTGTGTATGTAAATGATGTCATCACAACCACAGGACATAGAGAAATAAATAATACTGCTAGTTCAGATTGTACATTTGTCTTCAGAAACGAAAATTGTTAAAACTTTGTAAAATAAAAACCCTTTACTTATGGTATTTGAACTAAGTAATATTTCATATAATTCTATTTCAAAACATCTTTACTCATGACATAGCCCTAACCTTACTTAATGATTACTTGTGGATTACTTACAAAGACTCAGTAAAAATTTATCATTTCAATGTATCTGATCTCAAATACTTTGCTTGAGGTCGGATAAACACTGGTGCAAAGTAACCATTCTTCAATAGGAATTTGAATTCTTGAAGTAAGTTATAGTCTTAAAATGTTATGACCATATATTATTTTTTCATTGTCTCTATTTCTCTATGTATGTGGACCAGCCACAATGGTGGCTGGTAAACCAGCTGTACCTCTGTTTTAATTATCAATGGTCTATTCAGACACAGTGAGTATTCGTAGCCTAGTCATGCTGACTGGACATGGAGTAATTATTAATTCCTATTATGAATTGATCATAGTTGTATCTTCATCTGGATTACCAACTAAACTTGTGAGGAAACATAGGCTTAGGAGCCTCATTTCTTATTTCCTCTACACTTCCTTCAAGTAGGATAAGGTAAGCAGGCAGTTAACCTACTTATTCTAAGTTAAGCTAACATTCCCTAAAAATGTGTATAAACTAAATCATGTGATTTAACCATCCAAAATAAGTAAAAATTCCCCTCGTAAAAAGCTAGCAAACAAAGGTATTGCTAACCATGAGAAAAGTACAAAAAATTCTAAGGAATAGTTGTGAAACATGCAAACATCCCAAGTCGTTGGATGTATCCATTCAGTTCTGACAGCAAATTATAGTTTTCCATAGACACTTCGAGCTTTTCGGAGTTTATATATTAATCTGTCAATTCCAAACAATGAAATGTAATAAATGTTGAGAACAACTAGTGTAGTGAACTCGTTAACTTCCTACTTTCTGTGTTAAGAGCAGCACACAAAGTTAAGACAATTCTGTCCTAGTTATCCATTTCTGAAATGAGTATAAGAATTAGACCACAAAACTCAGGTTCGTTCCTGTATTTTGCAACTTTGGAGTAATCCTCAAAGCTAATAGTATCCTACTTCTGCAGAAACCCATAAATACTCCTCCTCCTACAGAAAAATCCTTCATAAAGACCATTCAAATTTTATAGCTATATTGGCCCTATATATATGCCTCCATTTTTCCTCCATTTAAACTTAAGTAATACTCCCTTTATCCCACCTGCACTATTCATAATATAATTCATGTATATATGCGTATCATGGCCTGTTCATTATTACATCACTCCCATTAAACCGCTACTTTCTCGTCTTCCTCTTATAACTTTAGTTACCTTAATTCTATTGTATTTTGAACCCATACCTTATTACTGAGCTTCCTCTTAAATATACTACTGTCTCTTAAATATACGCCTGTCTCTTAAATATACTACTCTTTGTTCAACTCAGCATGAGCAAGAAACATTATTTTGAGTAAAGTCATCTAGACCGATATTAGAATTTTCTTCATTTATTACACCACTTCAGCTCCTGCCACTATCAGAGATCGAAAAGCTTAGAACTTACAGAACAAGGTTGTCCTTAACAAAATATATTTTGTTCCTTTTACAGAGTAGCCTTTTTGGACTTAGAATGTAATCTGGATATTCTTGCCATTTATCTCTCTATGTGGTGATGGCTATGCATGTAAGAGAGAATCTATTCAGTTCTGATGTCTCTTCTGATCTCTTGTTCTTTTTAAATGTGGGCTGTGGTAAATTATGGTGACTTCTGTGAGTAATGAGTAATTCCTTAATAGTAAATGCTATCTTCTCATGCATACTTATCTAGATATTACTCATAAAATATTTATTCTCATCTATTATGTAGTGAAGTTCATAGTCAGTGTGAAATAGTGACTTGTCTTGCTTCCAAATTGTTCGGTAATTGAGTAATTCAACTCATGCTTGCCAATATTTCAGGTAATGAAAGCTATTTTTCTGTGAGCTCTCTCTCCTGGATTCGATTCTCCTTGGTACAGCTCACAATCCAAGTTGAATTATTATAAATCAATGGCTAGTTTGAACACCTGATTCACTTTAGGGTGATGCTTTTGCTGTAGGTTGCTTAATATTGCTAAAGTCTTCTTTTGTACTTTCATCACAGTTCCAGATAGTTTTCTATTTCAATATGTTCGATAAATGAGCATCTTTCACAGACTAGCCTCTTATAAAGCTCCTATAGAATCCAGCCAAATCTAAAAGTGATCATAGATGCTTAATATTTCTAGTCTCTGGACAGTCTTTTATAACTTGCATTCTTTCTGGTCTCGCGTCCGTCGGCCGTCGTAATTTAATATATTATTATTATTCTTCTTCTTCTTCTTCGTTTCACCCAACTTTGGGGTACGTTGAATCAATCACTTCTGTGTGTTCTGTGCCTTTCTTTTCGCCCAGTACTGCTTCATTCTTTCTGATCTTGCTTTTCTTTCCTCATCAGAGATGACAATCGTTCTTTTCTTTCTATTTTGGAGCTGGAATCACTCTTTTCTGTCTTTGCTTATCATTTTTGCGGTCCTGTCTGTGAGCATTTTTTCTGTGATGTGTAGTTCTCTTAAGTCTTTCTCTGTTTGGATAAACCAATTTGGTTTGGATTTTTTATTCCTGAAGTAGTCAAACATTCTTTTTGTAAGTCTATTTGGGTTCATTCAGAGTATGTGCCCATAAAACTCAATTCTTCTTTTCCTCATTGTATCCGAAAGTTTTTCTGTGGTTTTGTAGAGTGTTTCATTTTTGGTATGAATTAGTTTGTCGTTATGAAATTTGGGGCCTAAAATTTTTCTCAATATTTTTCTTTCTTTGATCTCTAGCCTTTCAATTGGGCCATGGTTAGTGATAGATAATGTCTCGGCTGCATATAGTGCTTCTGGTTTAATGACAGTGTTGTAATGTTTTATTTTTGAATTCCATGAGAGGGACTTTTTATTATAAGTATTTTTAGTAAGCTGAAAGGCTAGTTCAACTTTGTTTCTTCTTAATTCTATTGCTTTTTTCTCAAGGGCGTTCCAGCTAATC